>NW_024543074.1:25851875-28258750 GCF_018167655.1 Microtus oregoni | reverse complement strand
GCCCATTCCTAGCCTTCCTCTGGCAGTGCCATCTTCTTTCCTTCCTCTCCTAGGTGGCTGCTTTCCACTCCGTTTTTGTAAAATTAAGCGCTCTATTGCCTGGAAAGGAAAAATGGCAGTGGCTCGGCACAGGGCCCTGACGGTGCAGTGACAGTAGCTGAGGAGGGCTGAGCGCTTCTAACGAGCTGTCATGCTCTCTAAACGAAGTGGGTAGAAGCCCTATCATACTCCCCCTCCCTGTCATGCGTAAACGCTGCCACCGGCTTCACTTCCCTCCTATCTGTGCGATGCACAGCACATCATTTTAAAGTCACTGCAAGGGGGAGTAAGCAGAGGACAGGAAGAAATAAGAAGTGCTCACACCTTTTATCCCAACATTCGGGAGGCAGAGGCAGGTAGATCTCTGTGGGTTCAAGGCCAGCCTAGTCTACAAAGTGAGTTCCAGGATAGCCGAGGCTGTTACACAGAGAAATCCTGCCTCAAAAAAGCACACACACACAACAAGGAGCTGTCTTGAGCCAAAACATAGGATTATCTAGAAGATAAAAGAATTTTCCGCTTGCCTCTCAGGCATTTTGGTGCATCTGTCTGTTTGGCTATTGGCTGGATCACAAATCTCCTCACCGTTCGCTGGTTTAAATAGCAAGCATCCTTCGCTTATTGGTACATGACACTGTAATTTGAGAGAGATTGGCAGGAACACCTTGTGTTTGCTCATGAGGTGATGGCTGGGTTGGCTTGACTGGGGTGGGAGTGGGGGTGATCTTGCTTTGGTTGAGATATGAGAGCACCTAAAAACCCTACCCTCAGTCTCTCCGGGAAGACAGCCTTCTTCAGAGGGTGGCTCAGACTCCACGAGAGGGAAAGTAGATGTCAGGCCTCCAAATGGTTAGGAACCAGCACGTGGCCTATTGTGCTGGTCCGAGCAAGCCACGGGGCTGGCTCGAAGCAGACTTTACTCTTGACGGGAAAAGCAGCAGGTCTGAGGCAACTTTTCCAACAGTTTGCTGGGTTTTTGTTTCTCTCTCAGTTAACCAGTTAGGTTTTCAGGAATTTTAGCTTGCTATTGCTTCTCTCTACTTTTTTTCCTCTTATCTCCAAATTCTGTTGCTAGCTAGCAAATCCTTTATGAATTTTCAGTGTCAAATTCCCAAGAATGAGCTGATTTTGTCTCTTCCCCTTCATGCCATGCCAGGAACTGAAGACTTGATTTCAGCCTCTTCCTCCTGCTTTTTAGGGTGAGAACATTAAGCCCCAAGGGCAGCTGTGGATGCAGTACTGCACGCATCTGAGTGCTTGTTAGGTCTCACGTTCTCCCTCTCTGCTTACCTACATGGAGCTGTCTGGACGGAGCGTGGTGTTGTTTCTGTACCTTCAAATTCTTCAGATCTTCCTCCTGAGAACAGGGGCGCTGTCTAACACAACCTCAAACAAATGATCCCACTGCGCCCGGCTTTAATCCCAGCACTCGGGAGGCAGAGGCAGGCGGATCTCTGTGAGTTCGAGGCCAGCCTGGTCTACAGAGTGAGCTCTAGGACAGGCTCCAAAGCTACAGAGAAACCCTGTCTCGAAAAAAAAACCAAAAAAAAAAAAGAAATTTAACCTTTATGTATAATATAATCTGATGTGGTCGTTATGTTCTTGTTTTTATGACTATCCATAATAACCTTTGTATGGGATTCTTTTTCTGAGCCGTATTCAACCTGCAATATTTCTTGTATTGAAATCAATTGCCATCTCTCCCCGGTGACCTTTAGCTTAGGTAAGTCCTTTGGTCTTTTTCCTCTTTTTTGACCTTAACAAGTTGCTTTGTACAAGTCTTTTCTAAAAGACAGAATATCATGTAGCCCAGGCTGGCCTCAAACCTACTCTGTAGCTGAAAATGATCTTGTACTTCTGACTGTCTTGCCAGCACGTACCACAGTCCCTGGTTATGCAGGGCTGGAGACGGAGCCCTGGGTCTCCAGTGTGCTGGGTAAGCACTCCGCCAACTAAGTCACACCCCGATCATCCTCACATTCTGTTAGTGTTTACAGCGACAGTAGTGACTGACCACCTTAGACAGTTGTGGGCTGGGCTATTATTCTCTGAGTCCTCTGGAGTCTTCAGCTGTGGCTGTTTCTATTGAGTGCCTCAGAACCCATTAATCAGAACTCCCTGTGGGTTCCAGCTACAATTATGAAATTCCCCTTCTCAGCTCTGTTCCTTTTGATTGGCCACGACTTCACTTCAAAAACCCTACTTTCTCGTCCCTTCAGCTCTGGGGTGGTATTTGCCTCTGAGCACCTAACCTCTCCATTACCTCATCTGTGCCTGGGTCACAACTTTCCCGTGGAAGCACTTTTCCTCATTAAAGCTCTTCTTTATTTGTCTCGAAACCCCAAGGGTGGTGTCTGTTCTCGTGACTAAACCATGACTAAGAAGGTATGTGGCCATCATTGTCCTAATCCACATGTCTTGTGGAATGGGGTCACAGGCCACGAAATACAGCCACGTAAGTGCCAGGGCTATAAAAGGGCTTCTTTCCAGTTTCATAAATACCCAAAAATTCAAAAGAGATTAATTTTAGGGTAGTATAATTTTTAAATATATGTCTAATAAAAATAAGTATTTATTATTCTTAAAGGAAAATTGCTGTCGTTCTCTATTTGGTAAATCAGTGAAGGAGAATACTATACCTGCTATGCACAGGAAGTCCTATCAGGCAATTCAGAAGCAGTTCACCCTCATGAAAGCATTCTGGCCTTCAAATGTTCTAAAGTGGACAAGCAAGAGGGTCATGATGGACCAGCCTGACCTCATATTAACACTAGAAGCCATCATATTACCAGGCCAAAATAAGTTCATTCCTGTTTCCTGTAAAACTTGGGTTTGACCATGTCTTGATCTATAGTCTGGAATTTGACATGTTCAACACCCAACATCCTGACTTCCACCCCAAGATTAGATTTTCTGCTAAATAATTTTGAGATACTCAGCCAAATTCCTATACAACTAAAAACCCGTGAAAACTCCCTCGCCTTGCAGTTATTTTTGGGCTATATAAACCCCACCTTCTCCTGTGTTCAAAGCCATTTTCTCAAACCCTGCTTTATAGGGGTAACCCTGTCTGACAGGAGATAAAGCTTTCTTAATTTGACCAATGAATCTGTTAAAGGCACCTGTTGCTCTTCAGAGACTAGGGTTTCATTCCCAGCACCCACATGATTCCAGAGGCTAGGGTTTCATTCCCAGCACCCACATGATTCCAGAGGATAGCCATCGCTCTCTTCTGGCCACCACAGGTACTGCATGGATGTGGTACACCAAAATTTATACACCCATACGATAAAATAAAATAAATACAATACAATAAATAAACAAATCCTGGATGGGGGTGTGTGTGGTGGCACACACCTTTAATCCCAGAACTGTGGAGGTAAAGACGAATGGATCTTTGTGAATTTGAGGCCAGCCTGGCCTACAAGAGCTAGTTCCAGGATAGGCCCCAAAGCTAAAGAGAAACCCTGTCTCAAAAACCAAAACCAACCAACTAACCAACCAAACAAATAAATCCTTTTAAAACACCACAGATGTTTGTGTCTTTTTCTTGCTTAAGAGTAATCACATACATACTCAACAGTGCAATACATAGCCAATACCCTAAGAAAACTGCTTTTCCTCTCAGGGCATTTAAATTAGCCATGTAAAACCCAACCTACTTTAAAGTACTTCTATGAACAATACCCACCCCCACTTTGGTCTACATCTCAGTTATGATCAGTTGAGTTCAAAAAGAGTGTGTCTTCGCCAGACATGGCCGCACACACCTGTAACCCCAGCACTGAGGCAGAAGAACCGTGCGTTCCAGTCCAGCCCGAGCTACACGGTGAGATTCTGCACCAGAAAGCCAAGAAACTAGTCAACAAATAAAATAGGTTAGTAGGTCCTTTCTCAAAGGAGCCTGGCTTTCCCCAGTGCTCCTCAGTTTCACTTCCTCCTGCTGTGCCCAGCCCAGAGCAGTGATTCACCATTCTTGCCCTTCCTTCTCAAGGTGAGTCTCGCCTAGTTTGTCCTTGTGAGTTAAGATAAGATGTCAGGTAGTTTATAACCATTTAGCAGATGACACTTTGGTTCTACATGTCTCTTGAGAAAATCTTACCCATTTATAATCTACAGTCAAGTTGTTTTCAGAGAAAAACTTAACAGAAAAATTAAGTAGAAATAGAAATCTTTTGTCTTCCTTCCTTCTTCCTTCCTTCCTTCCTTCCTTCCTTCCTTCTTCCTTCCTTCCTTCCTTTCTTTGTAGGTTTTGGGTTTTGGAGACTGGGTTTCTCTGTGTAGCCCCAGCTGTCCTGGAACTCACTGTAGACCAGGCTGGCCTCGAACTCACAGAGACATGCTTGCTTCTGCCTCCCAAGTGCTGGGATTAAAGGCATGTTCCACCACTGCCTGGCTACTTTAGTTTGTTTGTTTTTTTTAATTTTCTTTTTAAATTTTATTTTACATTTCATCCACAGTTCTCCCCCCTTCCTCCCACCCTCCCACTTCACACCCCCTCCCCAGCCCACTCCTTCATTCAGTCCTCCCAACCAGTAAGGACTCCTGTGGGACATTAAGTTGGGGCAGGACCAAGCCCCTCCCTCCTGCATTAAGGCTGAGCGTGGCATCCCACCATAGGGAATGGGCATTGGAACGTCCCCCTCCTAGGCTGCCCACTTCTTCTGTTCGGGTCAGATGGACGTATGCAAACAAAAGTTCTACCATTGGTTCCACTCAGAGTTGTTAGGATCTAGCCCACGGAGGAACTGCTGAGTTGCTTGGCAACCACTCCCAGGTTCTAACTAGTGGATTCTGTCCTTACTGGATGCATAAGCAGAATTTTTTTTTATTATCATCTAAAATAGTTTCGGAGAAATTTTTAGTTTAGTATCACTGTCAAATCTCCTGGTTTTCTGTGCTGTCCTGTTTTTAAGAGACTGGCCCTGTGTAACCCCATGCCTACTAGAAGCATGCTGCTCCAGCTGACAGCCTTGTGGTCTGTGGTCTGTTGTACAGTCACCCTGGGTCTCAAAGAGAAAAAAATACATGATCACCCCTTGGTTTTTAAGCCATGCCCGGGCTGGCGAGATGGCTCAGTGGTTAGGAGCGCTGGCTGCTCTTCCAGAGGACCTAAGTTCAATTCCCAGCAACCACATGGTGGCTCACAACCATCTGTAGTGAAATCTGTGCCCTCTTCTGGCCTGCACCAGAACACTGTATATATAATAAATAAATAAATCTTAAAAAAGAAAGCCATGCCCTCGTAAAGTAACTCCTACAAATGTAGACCTTGTATCCACAGACATCACAGCTAAGTTTTCAGCATTGATCCCAAACACCCTCTTGTTCATAGCTGAATTCAAAAAGATTTGTGGATCTTCTAAAACTACATACAAATTTCCTGTAAATGTTCTGTTTCTGATTGGAGAGCCCTTTATCTTCAGCACATTCTTCAAAATCTGGTGGCCAAACAAAGATTAACTACTTTGTCAATACATTTTTATGTCTATCACATACAATATGAAGTATATGAGTAAATGTGTGTATATATGTAATACACACATTTGTACATGCTTGTATCAAAGAAAAAGTCTGAACAAATTTTAAAAGCTCCTGGGTAAACATGAACCAGTTCAAGAAGTTCACTGGTAACACACTGGAGAATGAAAACAAAGGAACTTCCTCTTGGGCTAGTTTGATCCAGCATGAGCCGGTTTGAATACTTCACCTCTCCTGTGTCTCCTGTCTCTACAAAGGGCTTTGTTCTGTATCAGTTGAGCAGCACAGGAAGCGTGGCGTGGGGAAGGGATAAAGGATTCCACACAGAATCTTTAAAGGTTTTACAAGGGAAGTGATTACTAACCCAAATGATGCAGGCAGAACCCACTCAAAACTGCAAACAGGAAGTTCTGCCTATATCCCCACTGATGCTTTCAATATCTGTGGGATATTTGCTCTTAAGGTTTATTCCAACCTATTGGCTACTTTCAGCAAATGATTACACATTACATTAACATATGCACACATAGGTTACTCTGGGTCAGGGGCATGGAAGGGTATTTAACTAAGATTAAGGCTATGCATTTCTCTTAAATTGTAAATGCTGATTTGCAGGGGAAATCCAAGGCATGGTGAGGTTGGTTACATTGTTCTTCTTTTTTATTTTTCATTTTCCAAGACAGGATTTCTCTGTGTAGTCCTGGCTGTCCTGGAACTCGCTCTGCAGACCAGGCTGGCCTCGAACTCTCAGAGATCCGCCTGCCTCTGCCTCTTAAGTGCTGGGACTAAATGCATGCACCACCAGCGGCCTATCGGTTATATTGTTCTCTTAAAGGCAGATTAACAGGTTATGGACACAGCAGAACAGTGGGTTAAGTATATAGTCTTCAGTGATCTCAAGGTATGTTGTTAACTTGTCTGCAGGGCCCAGCGAAAGTTCATTTTCTTCAAAGGCAAGAGATATTTTCAGAAAAAAAAAAAAGTAAAACAAAGCAGAACTCTGACAGCATCCCACCATCTACATTTTCTGGTCCTCCTCCCGCCAACCCATAAATAACCGCCTTCCTAGCCTTCTGGCAACCACTTCCCCACACAGCGTAGACGACCATGTATACACGCGCTGCTTAGTCCCAAGTGCTTTGAATTTCATGTAAATGCAGTCATTTTACCTTGTTCCCCTAGCTCCATTTATCTTATTAAATGTCATTGCTTCATGCAACTGCAGTTCACTCGTTTTCATTATCTTACGGCGTTCAACTATAGGAATGTGCCCGATTCATTCATTGTTTTTGCTATTGATGGATTGTTGGGTGTTTCTCATTATTGGCTATAGGATAGTGTGATCTTTTTCATGTGTGTGAATCACTCAAGGGTATACACTTAGGGCTATACTGACTCCTTTGCTAGGGTCTGAGCAGGTTCATCCTTATGAGAAGATAGCAAATGGCTTCCCACAGTCTCCCTGGCAATGGGTAAGCAGTCCCATTGGTCTACATCCTTGGTAATCCTTGGCATTGTGTTTTAGTGTTAGTTATTCCGGAAGTACACATTGCTTGTTGTTGAGATTTAAGTTGTTCTTGAAGTTGAGAAGTAGAATTATTAGCCACCACACAAATATATAGATCTTTGTTCCCAAATGAGCTAACTGTGGTGTTTTTGGGTTTTTGGACACAGACTAGCCTTGAGCTCCTGCCCAGCTCCAGTCTCCTGAGTGCTGGTATCACAAGCAGGCACAACCACACCTAGCCAGGGTTTAGGATCTATGTATATATGTATGTATATATAAAATATTGAAGATTTATTTTATTTTCAATTATTTGTATATGTGTGTTGATATGTACCCATGAGTGCAGGTTCTTGAGGTGGCCAGGGGTGTTGGATCCCCTAGACCTGGAGTTACAGGAGGTTGTGAGCCACCCAGTGTGGGTGCTGGGAACCAAACTTGGGTTCTCTGCAGGAGCAATACAAACTTTTAACCACTAAGCCATCTCTCCAGCCACCTCCTCTAGAATGTCTATTTTGTTAATATTTTAAATCAGTGCTTTGGTGATGAAGAGTCCAAGAGTAAGAATATGGGAATGTAGGTTTCAGAAATAAAAATGTAGAAAAAAAAGAAACAAAGTTGTAAGCCTAGGAGAACAAGAGCAGACCGCCAGCAGCTTTCTCAGCAGTCTAAGGATTAACTAGGAACAGTGGGTGACTTTGCTTTACAACCCGTAGAGCTCTGCCTGCAAGGCTGCAGTGGCCCTCTGCGAACTGAGGGTCAGCTTTTAGATAAACCCTGGTCACTTGTGACCAGCAGTTGAGCCGAGTTAACCTTTAGAGGGTGGGATGTAGGTGACTTCAGTTATGCACTGTCCCTGCTGTGCGAGACTGGCAGCTTCAGGGGCCACACAGAGCTTCTGTAAACACCATCAGGGATCACCCAGGAAGAGTGACTTAAATACAAACACTAGCGTAACTAAAAACCTCTGTGAACGGAAATGGGAAAGAAGGGCAATTTGTATCTGAGTTCACCTCGGAATTGTAAAAGTTCTTTTGCTCGTGCCTAGTTCTCCTTGCTTCTTGCTGTAAAAAGGGAGTTCAGAAACAGCCCATTGCCGCAGGCTTACAGGTCCATCACTGGCTGTGGTCTTAGCTAGCCGATAAGCTTTTTGTGCCCCATGGAGATTTATTTTTTAAAATTTTTTCCTGAAATAAAGTATGCTTCTGGTTTAATAGACTTTGGTGATCTGTCCCCCATCTTCTCATGACTCCCAGGGACCCAACTGGTGACACTTTCCTTTGGATCTATTTGACTACATTTATTCTTTGTGTGATTTCTGACTGTATTTCACCCTAGGTGAAAGATACATATCGACTTTGGCAACTCTTATTTTTTTATTATATTTATTATTATTATTTTGCAACAATAGTAATATGTATATGTGTGTATGCACTGCCCTGGTGCACACATGGAGGTCAGAGGCCGGCTAGCCTTGTGAACTCTTTCTTTCCTCCTTCATCTGGACTCCTGCAACCAGACCCACGTCCTCAGACTTGCCTGCTGAGGAGCTTTACCCACTCTGGTCCGGTCCGGAATGTTTTGTTGTTGTTTTGGTTTGCTTTGGTTGGATTGGGTTTTTGTTGTTGTTGCTGTTGTTGCTGTTGCTGTTGCTGTTGCTGCTGCTGCTGCTGTTGCTGTTGCTGTTGTTGTTTGACTGCTTCTTTTTTTTTTTCTTTCCTGGTGCTGGAGGTCAAACCCCAGCCTTTGGTCAAACCGGGCCTTCCACATGCTATCCTGAGCTCTGTCCTCAAGCCTGCAATGGCTGCATTAGCTTCCAAAATGTTTCTTGTATAAAATATGATTGTTAGGCTGGTTAGTTAGTTTTTATTATTAATTTGGGACACACTGGATCATTTGGGAAGAGGAACCTCAGTTGAGAAAATGTTTCCCTCAGATTGGCCTGTGAGCAAGTCTATGGGACTTTGCCTTGATTAATGATTGATGTAGGAGGGCCCCGCCCACAGTGGGAGTGCTGCCCCTAGGCAGTTGTCCTGAGTTGTGTAGGAAAGGAAGCTGAACAGGAGCCCGAAAGCAAGCAGGTAAGCCTTGAGTTCCAGCCCTGGCTTCCCTGGAACATAAAACAAACCCTTCCCTCCCTGAGTTGCTTTTGGTTACAATGTTTTATCACAGCAACAGAATCCCAAGCCATTGCCCTCTGGCAATTGTTTTCTGGTTCTCATGGGGTTTCATTTACCCTTTGTCCAATCAGTATTCAGCTGACCACCAGGAGAACTAACCCTGGTGATCGGCTTCCTGACTTCTGCCTCAGCTTGCCTGACTCTGAATCCAGACACAGAAGCCCCGTTTGGAGAGTTCTTTCTGTTTTCTTCTGGACAGAAGCTGCGTTGAGGAAGAAGGCCTGGCAGTCGGTGGTCCCCTTGTTTGTTTCCTTCAGCCCAGTGCTATTCTGTGCGTTAAAAAAATTCCTATCTTGCTCTCAGAAAGGAAGAGAGGAGAAGGAATGAATTCACAAAGACCATAGGAGTGACTAGCAGGATCCTGTATATGGTGTGTGTGCCTGTGTGTGCCCGTGTGTGTGCAGGTTGTCCTGATCATGTAATGGTAGTGTGTGTATATGTGTGAGTTTGTGTGTGTGTGTATGTGTGTGAGTTTGTATGTGTGTGTGTAGGTTGTCCTGAACCTGTAATGGTAGTGTGTGTGTGTGTGTGTGTGTGTGAGTTTGTATGTGTGTGTGTGTGTGCAGGTTGTCCTGATCCTGTAATGGTAGTGTGTGTGTGTGTGTGTGTGTGAGTTTGTATGTGTGTGTGTGTATGTGTGTGTGTGAGAGAGAGTTTGTATGTGTGTGTGTGTGCAGGTTGTCCTGATCCTACAGTGCCATTTAATTTTTATTAACAAGTTCGGTAAGATGAAGAAAACATGTCAATGCCAAATAACAAATTATATGTAAGTAACGTGAAGATTTAACATTGAATACCTAAGAAGTCACATTAAAGAAACACATGAGAAATTACATGAAAAACACTGAACTCGGACTCAGAAATTCTGAGTTCTAGTTGCTCTCTAGGTCTATGCAGCTTGCAGCTCATCCGAGTCATTGTTTCTTTATCGCATGGGGAAAGTCTGCTGTCTGGGCCTCCGGAGAGGCACCACCTCCTACCATACAGAGGGGAATTACCACTGTGGATTCGCTATTCTCGCCTAGAAGATAACCAGCTGTAGAGCAGCAGGCACCGGGGCATATTCGAGGTCTTCCTGCAGCTGACATTAAGGACACAGCTCATAAGAAGGTGGGAAGGAGCTGCCATGAACAGAACCTCAGAGGTAGAAGCAAGCTCCTCAGGGTTTCATGGTGGTGGCCCAGGCTAGACTTGAGCTCTCACCCCGCTGCTTCAACCATCTGAATACTGGGATCGTAGATGTGTGCCACTATGCCAGGGGCGAACTCACTTTAGGCCCTTGGAGAGTTTACCCTCCCATCCAACAAAAAGCAGCTGGCTCACTGACACTGAGGAAATTGGGGCAGGCTGGAGGGACACGATTAGGGGCATGCCATGAAAACAACAAGGATACTGGCTAAGAAGGGATAAGGGGTGGCTGGACGGAATGACAGAAGCAAATGGTTTATCACCAGTGTTCTTTGGCCGCCGTGGGGGAGGGCGGTAATCCTAAACTCAGTTACTGCTGTGGAAGTCTCTGCACAGTTGAAGGGAGCGCCCTCACTTGTACCCGTTTCTAAAGATGTGCTGTGGTCCTCACGTCCCTTTTCTCACACGTTCAAATTATAGATAAAAATTTACACTTAGAAGACAGGGGTCACTTGCTCTGCCTTCCACTTCTTCCTGTGCTGGTTCTGAGGCTCACCCAAACTGGTTCCTTCCTGTTCCCCGCTCTAAAGAGGAGGTGTGTCTCAAGGCTCAGTCCTCCGGTGGCTGCTCTCTCCTAGGTCTCCCTTTCAGCGGCTGACTTCTCTCAGAAATCTGAAATCCCTGCTTCCCAGAACCTTGCTGAATGCCTTTCTCCCCATTCCAGCTTCCGTGGACTTGCCCACAACGAAGATGGGTTTCTTTGTCAGGCCTCCCAGTTTTGCTTTGGCTGGTTTCAGACTTTGTACCAGAGGATGACTTTGAACTTCTGGTTCAGTGACTTCCACCACCGGGATGCTAGAGTCACAGGCCTGTGCCACCGCACTCATTCTGCGGTTCTGGGCTTTGTGTATTTGAGGCTGGCATTCTCCCTACTGAGCTACATCCCTAGGTCCTCTTTCCATTTTTATCAATGTCATTGATATGTTCCCAATGCTATGTGCTCAAGGGCAAAGGCAATAACCTATAATATTCGTGGATCTATGGGACCTCAGCAGCCAACAACTCCAAAAGAAGGAACTCATACCTGGCACTGGGCTTTGACTTACTAGTCTCTGGAAGAGTCGTTGTTGCCCTATAATAGGGTAGCTGCATTAGAAATTAGATTGATTTATGCATGCCTGGAACCTTCAGAGGACATCAAATCTCCTAAACCAGAGTTACAGATGGCAGTGAACCATGCGGGGCCTGGGAACTGAACTCAGGTCCTCTGCAAGAGCAAGTGTTTTTTTTTTTTTTAAAAAAAACAACAACAACTTTATTTCATGCACATTGGTATAACGATGTAGGTTCTCTTGAACTGGAGCTGCGAGGTGCCATCATGTGGGTGCTGGGAACTGAACCCGGGTCCTCTGGAGGAGCAGTCAGTGCTCTTAACCACTGAGCCATCTCACCAGCCCCGAGCAAGTGTTCTTAACTGCTGAACTATGTGTCCATCCTGGGAAACTCCATTTTAAATATAAATATGCATATGTACATACAAGCATATATGTCAATGATATATATGTGTGTGTGTGTGTGTGTAAGATATATATATATATATAGATAGATAGATATATATAGATACATGTAAACTTATACAGTAGTGGGTTTCCCCATGTCTTTTTCAGAAGTGTCATTTGTCCCTCCCCACACTCTGCTCCTCCACTTTCCCACCTTAGTTTGACCATTCCTGTTCCATTATTCCCCTTTAACCCTCGTGACCTCCAAACATGTGGCCATACACATGTGCTTGAACACACATGCACATTAATACTAAAGTCTAGAAAATCAAATGGGAAACTATAAAGGGGTTGGAAAGATGGCATGCTGGCTAGTTTTACCTCCCCTTGATACAAGCTGGGGTCGTTGGAGAGGAGGGAGCCTCAGCTGAGAAAAGGCCTCAGTAAGATTTGACAATAAGAAACCTGTAGGGTGTTTTCTTAACTAGTGATTGATGGTGGAGGGCCCAGCCCATTGTGGGTGGGGTCATTCCTGGGCAGGTGGTCCTGGTTTCTATAAAAAAAAGCAGGCTGAGCAAGCCGTGGAGTGCAAGTCAGTAAGCAGCACCCCTCCACAGCTTCCGCATCAGCTCCTGCCTCCAGGTTCCTACCCTATTTGAGTTCCTGACCTGGCATCCTTCAGTGATAGACTACAATGTGGAAGTGTGAGCCAAATAAGCCCCTTCCTCAAGTTGCTTTTTGCTCATGATGTTTCATCACAGCAATAGAAACCCTAACTAAGGCAGATATCTCAGGAGTTAAGAGCACTTGCTATTCCTGCAGGGGACCCAGGTCCAGTTCCCAACACCCACACTGCACCAGCAGCTCAGACACCTGTACCCCCAGTTCCCAGCACCCACACACCAGCAGCTCAGACACCTGTACCCCCAGTTCCAGCACCCACACTGCCCCGGCAGCTGAGATACCCGTACCACCAGTTCCAACACCCACACTGCCCCGGCAGCTGAGACACCTATACCTCCAGGTCCCAGCGCCCACACTACACTGGCAGCTCACAGGCACCTGAACTCCAGTTTCAAGGAGTCAGGCTGCATGCGTGTGGTGCTCATATGGACAAGCCGGTACATGTACATACGTGCACTCACTCATTTAAAGAAATACTATAAAAAAGGAATTTTAAAAAGATGTTCCAGGCTCGTGCTTCATAATTTGTGCCCTCATCGTATAATTGGTCATCCCCCGAGGAGAGGGACCTTGGTTCTCTTCAGTACGCAGGAGCATCACCGGCCAGGCCCTGATTGTTGATACTGGACCATCATCGTTTCTAACTGCTCTCAGCTGCCAGGGTGCTGGTGTCACGTGTGCCCGATAACCAATAAACCTACACAAACCTATCACTATTGTCTTGTCATTTGGTTGGTTTCATGTACCCCAGGCTAGCCTTAAACTTGTTCTGTAGCTAGGGATGATCTTGAACTTGTGATCCTCCTGCCTCAACCTCCCAAGCTCTATGATTACCAGTGTGCGTCACCATGTCTAGCAGTATTTTAATGTTTAGCCATCCATATCTAGAAAGCTAGACATGGGCTCATCCTAATGTCTCAAACTAACCCGCAAACACCAACCCTCTTATTTGCAGCCTCCTGATTAATTTTAAACATGTCTTTTATGTACCGCACAGGAGCGAACACAAACTTTCCTAGCAGTAGGCAAGATGAGTTGACTTACATTTATTGTCATGTGTATCTGTTCCTGGATGCTGGGATTCTCTTCATACATGTGTCTTTGTTCCATATGTCTCTATGTCTATTAATACAGACAATAGTTAAATACTTTCATAAATGAACTGTTTGCTTTTGCCTTTATTTTGTGTTTTTAACTTGACATCATCTCACTGTGTAGTCCTGGCTGACCTGGAACTCTGTGTGTAGACCTTGCTTATTGTGGAATCTTATTTTAAGATACGTTGCATGTATTTATACTGTGGAACATTTGTTTAATGATGCAAGGATGTGTTGCATTCTTTTATGTTGCATTTGCTTAACTCTGTGAAACTGTGTTACTTTGTCTAAAGTGTCTGGTTGATCTAATAAAGTATTGAAGAGTGGAGAGGGAGGCAGGAGAAAGGATAGGTGGGACTGGCAGGCAGAGAGGATAAATAGGAGGAGAAATCTGGGAGGAAAAAGATCGAGAAGCAAGAGAAGAAGAAGAGGCCTTCAGGGGCCAAGTACCCAGCTACCCAGCCACCCAGCCACCCAGCCACCCAGCCACCCAGCCACCCAGCCAGCCTTGGAGTAAGAAGTAAAAAAAGGTATATAGGACAGAGAAAGACAAAAGCCCAGAGGCAAAAGAAAGACAGGATAATTTAAGAAAAGCTGACTAGAAACAAGCCAAGCTAAGGCCAGACATTCGTAAGGAAGAATAAGACTCCATGTAAAATTTATTTGGGATCTGGGTGGCGAATCTCCAAAGAGAAAAGAGCAAAAAAAGTATAAAAACAACCAACGACACAAGCTGGCCTTGAATTCAGAGATTCACCAGCCTCTGCTGACCCAGGACTGATGGTGTGACCACCACGCCCAGCCGTTTGCTTTGCTTTATACCGTTGTTTCTCACTCTTCAGGAAGACTTTTTCTCCTCACAGTGACTTGCGATAGTTGTATTTTGATCATCTCAAATAACAGTTCTTTATGTGAGCAACGCTAAAATCATTTTGTATTATATTCTTTCCATATTTTCCCTACCACTCAACTAGAAAACCCAATCTTAATGTCCTTAACTTGTATCTTTTTCCTGTTAAACATATTTTTGCTACCAGAGGCTTATTCCATTTTCCATCTGTTCTCCTTGTTCCCTAATTTAATGGTTACGTAATCCCCACATTATAAGAAATGGAATACTTATCACTTTCCTCTAGCCAGCATCATTCTGTTCATCATGCTTCTGCAGAAAAAGAAAGGAAGGAGGGGGGAGGGAGGAGGAAGGAAGGGAGAAAATATGTATCAGTATTTACACCCAGCCCCTTGGACAGAATCTCTCTTTAGCTGCCTGGAATTCGTCTTCCAGTGGCTTCCATAGAGGCTGAGAGTTGTCTCAGTTAAGTACCTGTGGCAAGTGTGAGGACTTTATGCTTTTGGATCCCAACATCTGCATGAAAATCCAGATGTGGCCATATGCATCTGTAACCCTAGCACTGTGGGGCAAAGAGGGGTGGATGTGAAGTTCATCGGCCAGCTAACCTAGCCAAATCCATGGACTTCTAGTTCAGTGGGGCATCCTATCGCAAAAATAAGGTGGAAAAGAATTAAGCAAAAACAATCTCAGGCCTCCACAGGTAAGTGAACGCACACACACCCACACACACATACACACACACACACACACACACACACACACACAGGTACAACCCATCCACTCACAAATAGAACAGTGTTCCTTTTGTTTTTAATTTTTTCATTACGTTCTAATTTATCTTGTGTTTACATGCAGATGGGGTGTGGGAGTAGGTACACGCCCGCTACAGAGTGCATGCTGAGGTCAGAAAACAACTTGAGGGATTTGTTCTTTCTGGCCATCATGTGGGTGCTGGGGATTGAACTCAGATCCTTGGGCTTGGAGGCAAGAGTCTTCCCCTGTTGCCAGCCCACTGGGTGTGATTATGACCTGTGTATGCAGGTGAGCAGGACCATGTATACACACAGAGGCCAAAGGAGGGTGTGGGGATCCTGGGCTCCACCGTACCCCTAGGCAGGGTCTCTCACTGAACCTGGAGCTAGGTTGCCAGGCAGCAAGCCCCAGTGATCCTCCTTCTCAGTTTCCACAGTGATGGAGGACAGGTGCTTGTGCTGCCGGCCTCGACTTTTTCTGTGGGGGTTCGTGAGCCAGACTCAGCTCCCTGTGATTAGGTTGGGCAGCAAGATCCCTTAAACATGGAGAGTTCTCCAGCCTTGTTGACTTCCTTCCTTCCTTCCTTCCTTCCTTCCTTCCTTCCTTCTCCTTTAAAAAAAAAACCATTTTTTTGTTTGTTTGTTGTTTGGTTGGTTGAGACAGGAACTCACTACATAGCTCTGCCTGGCCTGGAACTTGCTACATAGATCAGGCAGTGGTCTTGAAGTCATAGAGATCTACCTGCCTCTGCCTCCCAAGTGCCAGAACTAAAGGTGTTTAGTTCTTCCTCTTAAAAAAAGATTTACTTATTTTTACTTTATGTTTATGAATGTTTTGATTAAAAACATGCCTGTGTACCCTGCATAGGTGGTGTTCTTGGAGACCAGAGGAGGGCATCAGATCCCCTGGAACTGTAGTTACAGAAAGCTGTTGGCTACCATGAAGGTGCTGAAAAACAAACCTGGGTCCCTTGCAAGAGCAGCAAGTGCTCTTACCTAGGCAGCTCTCCAGCCCCCTACTCTTGTTCTGTGTTTGAAATGGTTGGTAGCCCTTATTCCAGGAGGGCAGGGTGACTGGTTATAAAAATCCTTTTACCCCTGGCGTATCTTTTACATGTTCATTAAGTTCTGGCATGGGCCAATGATTTCCCATGACCTTACTTTTCTCCTCTTCCTCTTCCGGATCATTCTGTGTAGCCATTCCTCACTGTGCTCTGTCTTCACTGGCCTGTTGGGCCTGTTCTCAATCTTATTCTTTCTGAATCCCACCAGCTCTGTTTTAATTTCTACAACTGCCAAGTTGTCTGTGTTATCATGTATTTACTTTCTCTGGTTCTTTCTGGCTGAAGTTGCTTTCTTAAGCTTTTGGCTGTGAGTCTAGCCTTTAAGGATGGGACTGAGATCTCCCCAGTCTAGTACTCGCTTTTAAAATATTCTCTTTAATTCACATTGAAACCTTTGGCCTCGTTCTCATTTCTGATGACCACACCCATGGAAATGCTGTGTGCTAGTCCTCAAACTTAAAAGTATGTACTCTAAAATGGCTGAAAGACCTTAAAGAAATGTTCAACATCTTTAGTCATCAGAGAAATGCAAATCAAAACAACTCTGAGATTCCATCTTACACCTGTAATAATGGCCAAGATCAAAAACACTGATGACAACTTATGCTGGAGAGGTTGTGGGGAAAAGGGAACAACACTTCTACATTGCTGGTGGGAATGCAAGCTGGTACAACCGTTTTGGATGTCAGTGTGGCGATTTCTCAGAAAATTAGGAAACAACCTTCCTCAAGACCCAGTAATACCACTTTTGGGTATATATCCAAAGGATGCTCAATCGTGTCACAAGGACATGTGCTCAACTATGTTCACAGCAGCTTTGTTTGTCATAGCCAGAACCTGGAAACAACCTAAATGCCCCTCGACCAAAGAATGGATAAGTACACAATGGAGTACTACACAGCAGAAAAAAATAACGACAGCTTGAATTTTGCAGGAAAATGGATGGAGCTAGAAAACATTATTTTGAGTGAGGTAACCCAGACACAGAAAGACAATTATCACATGTACTCACTCATAGCTGGTTTTTAAACATAAAGCAAAGAAAGCCAGCCTACAAACCACAATCTCAGAGAACTTAGACAACAATGAGGACACTAAGAGAGACTTACATAGATCTAATCTACATGGGAAGTAGAAAGTAGAAAAAGGATAGGGTCATTTCAGGTTCCCTATTCTCAACTGCCCAAGGAACTAACTGGGGACCTCAGCTTGGACACCTGGGAGCCCCTCTAGGGTCAGGTCTCTTGCCAACCCTAAAGTGGTTCCCTTAACTAAGAATTGTGGTTCCGTGCTCCCCTGTCCAACCTTCCTTTATCCCAATCCTCCTGCTTTCCCAAGGCCCGACCTCCTTCCCTTCTAACTTTTCTCTCCCCATCTCCCCTTACCCCCAACCCACCCCACCCCAAGATCCCAATTTTCTCCCCGGCAATTTTGTCTACTTCCCTTAGCCAAGCGGATAACTATATATGACCCTATCCTTGAGCAATACTGACGAATATCTTGCATATCATCATAGAACCTTCATCTGGTGATGGATGGAGATAGAGACAGAGACCCACACTGGAGCACTGGACTGAGCTCCCAAAGTCCCAATGAGGAGCAGAAGGAGGGAGAACATGAGCAAAGAAGTCGGGACCACGAGGGATGCACCCACCCACTGAGACAGTGGAGCTGATCTATTGAGAGCTCACCAAGACCAGCTGGACTGTGACTGAAAAAGCATGGGATAAAACTGGACTCTCTGAGCATGGCGAACAATGAGGGCTGATGAGACGCAAAGGACAATGGCACGGGGGTTTGATCCTACGTAATGTGATGGCTTTGTGGGAGCCCAGCCAGTTTGGATGTTCACCTTCCTAGATATGGACGGAGGTGGGAGGTCCTAGGTCTTACCACAGGGCAGAAAACCCTGACTGCTCTTTGGACTGGAGAGGGAGGAGGAAAGGAGTGGGGGGAGGGGGAGAAGGGTGGGAAGAGGGGGCGTAGGGTGGGAGGAGGGAAAGGGAAATGGGAGGCTGGGAGGAGGTAGAAACTTGTTTTTTTTTTTCTCCTTTTCTCAATAAAAAAAGAAAAAAAAAAGAAAGTAGAAAAAGACAAGATCTCCTGAGTAATTTGGGAGCATGGGGACCTTGGGGGAAGGTTGAAGTGGGGGGAGGGGAGAGGCAGGGAGGGGAGCAGAGAAAAATGTAGAGCTCAATAAAAAAATCAATAAAAAATTAAATTAAAAAAGTGTGTACATTAACTGGACAGTGGTGATGCACACCTTTAATTCCAGCACTTGGGAGCCAGAGGCAGGCAGATCTCTGTGGGTTCGAAGCTAGCCTGGTCTACAGAGCAAGTTCCAGGACAGAGAAACTATGACTCAAAAAACAATAACAAAAAATAAAATAAAAGTGTGTATTCTGTATAAGAAGGCTGCGTTGGTTCCTATTTACAAGTCATATTTGGATATGTCAGATTCTTCTCTATCAACTGTTTGCAGAGTTTCCTGTGGACACAGGAACTGCTTTCCCATTGGGTGTAGTCAAGGGTTCCTTTCTCTATTTCTAGAGAGACAAGTTGTCTTTCCATAGAAAGACAAGTTTTCTTCAGATGTGTGCTTTTGCATAGCCTTGCCTTCTCAGTGTCCCCAGATCTCAATAGTTTCAAGGGGACTTGGCTCTTTCCCTTTTCTTGCCTATTCTTTGGGACCATGCCTAAATGGTCATCACCCATTGCTTTCCTCCCATGCTCTTCTTTGTATTTTTCTGGTTTCAGTTTTTCTGGTTTTTTTTTTCTGTTTGTTTTGTTTTATTTTGTTTTGGGGGGAGTTGTATTGGTTTTTATTTGTTTATTTTTTGGTTTGTTTGCTTTGTGTTTTGAGACAGGGTTTCTCTGTGCAGCCCTGGCTGTCGTGGATTCACTCTGTAGACCAGGCTGGCCTTGAACTCACAGAGATCCCCCTGGTTCAGGAAGAGAAGACTGTACTCATGGGAAGTTTCTACAAGAGACGAACGCATCGGTCGGGCTTACGTCACCGTCACAATGCACCCCAGACTAGCAGCTGAAGAAGAGGAAGGTTTGCTTTGTCACTTGGGCTCAGAGGTTTCAGTCCATGGTGGCTTCGGTGCTTTGTGCCTGTAGTAATGGAGAAAGTCATTGAAGCAGGAGAGCTTAGAAGGCTGTTCACCTCCTGGCGGCAGGAAGCAGACAGGAGCGGCAAGAGCACAACCCCAGAGACTCACTTCTGAGCATGAAGTCCCATGTCCTGAGAGCTGTACTAACTCCCAGGAGCTATGGTGCTTGGTCTTGGGGAAAACATTTCATCCTCAAACCACGACACCTCTGCTCTCCCTAATACCCATTTCCCATCGCATAATGAACATTTAGCCCGTCTCCAAGAGTTCTTCAAGTTGCAGAAGTTTCAATTTTGCTCTAAAGTCTCCTCCCAAGGCCAATGTCTAGCTCTGATCCCCTATATAAAACGGGGGGGGCACTTCCAAGATACCATTCTATGGAGAAAACATTTACCTTCTGAAAGGGGGGTATGGGGCATAGGAAGAAAGACATAGACCAAAGGCAAGGCTGAACCCCACCAGATCAGTAGCCGGTCCCATTGTTTCTCGTCTGGTGTCTAGAATGGCATGGTGGAAGGTCTAAGTAACTGGGCAGATGGGGCCGGAGAGATGGCTCAACAGTTAAAAGCACTTAGTTCTTGCAAAGGACCCAGGTTCGAGTCCCAGCACCCACATGGGTGCTCACAGCTGTCTATAATTCCAGGCTATCCCACACCCTCTTCTTAGCCTCCCCAGGCATTCACATGCTCTTGTTCCACAGCCCCATGGCCAGTCCCAAGGTTCCTGATATCTTTCCCTTCATCCTAATGTGAGGGGAGTCAGAGTGACCGCTTAGACCCTAGGCGTGTAAGGGCTCTAAGGGAGCTTAAGAAAATATCCTTGATTTAAATAGCTGTGCAGTTTCCCATATGAGTTGTTACCCAGTGAGCTGTCTACATGACCTAGTTAAATTTCTACCCCACCCTAGTGTTTGAGAACAGGGTGCTCAAAGGCCAAAAGTTTCTCTTCAGTGACTGATTCAACATCAGAGAGATCTAAAGTGGTTGCCAGGGTGACCACCAGATAACCTCTGGATTCATTATATTCCGAGTGGCACACCTACCAGCAGACAAGACGGGAAGCACTGAGCCATTAAGGGTGGGATGCTCATGTTCCGAGAATCTTTGCCTGCTCCAGGAAAGGTTATGATCATGCCTCTGGCCTACCCCTCCCTCTCCCATTGTCCTATTGCCACTAACATGCTGACAAGCGGTCTGAGAGGAAGGCTCCTGACTGGCCACTCAGTGGTCACTTTATAAATGTGTGTTGCTTGGCCTCAGCTTTCCTTCTGCAATTTGACTCTGAAAACCCCAAGCAAGAAAGAGTGCTACCCTGAGGATCCCTGCCTCAGGAGATGTGCTGGCAGCCAAGCAGCAAATAAACCCCAAATTCTCAAACTGTCCATTCTGAAACACTTTCATGGTAGAATTTCCCTTCTGAGATGGTCCAATCGAAGAGCTCAGTGCTGGCCTCCACAAGAAAGTACAATGAATGCATCAGAGTTGCGTGACTAGGGGGGGCGCAGGGACAGAGGAGACACGGGGACTCACACTGATACCTCAGATGGGAGCACGGGGAGAGGAGCAAACCCCAGGGTAACCAGGGCTCTGCAGGAAAGGCTGGACAAGAGACCCCCAGCAGATCTCACTGATTGGCCCCAGGTGACACTAACTGACCAGAGGATGGCCCAACAGTTATCACGGGGTTAAAGTGAATTAGGAGCCGCCTGGATCCTGGGAGCTTTGCTTCAAAGGAGAACTCGCATTGCCTTCTGACACACTCACACCATCAGAGACAGTCAGAATTCACGTCTCTGGAGGAGAGACACCCTGCACGCTGTCCTCTTCTCTGGAAGAGAGACACCCTGCACGCTGTCCTCTTCTCTGGAGGAGAGACACCCTGCACGCTGTCCTCTTCTCTGGAGGAGAGACACCCTGCATGCCGTCCTCCCCATGGTCTTGTATTCCATCACAGCAGCATCTGGGACTCCCCGCCCACATGACCCAGCAGTGCAACCGTGACCCCAGCATCTCGTCTATTTCTCTGGACTGTAGTAGGTGGACATTTCAGTTTGGCAGAGATATGGCCACCTGGAAGACTCACGTAACAAAGGACCTGACCTCTGAGATTCAAGACTGCTCCTCCACTTGCCACTGCCTCTGCTTCACACGTCCAACCACCCCTTGGCTCCTGTCACTTTTAGACCTTAGGGGATACATTCCCATTGTGCCAGGGCCACCATTACCAGAGGTCCAGTGGTGCTCGGGGGAACAGAAGAGTAGATAAATCTGTAAGAATACATAAGTGTGCACGCACGCACACACACACAACACACAAACAACACACACACAAAACACAGACCTACATATACACCGACACACACACAACACAAACATATATATACACAGACACACAACATAGACACACACATACACACTGGCACATATACATACACAACAGTCCTTCCCAGACAGATGCACAGTTCTCATACAGTTTGTCTCTAATTCCCAACAATAGTGTGGATGTCAATAAGACTATTCTAAAGTTTTTATACAAAGGCCACAGCATTAGAATGGCTAAAGCAACTGACGCAATGAAGCAGTAGGCAGGGTCAGTATACTCATTATGAGACTTACATAACTATAGATAACTACAGTAACCAGAATTAAGTTTCAGGAGGTAAGGACACACAGACCAGTGGCACCCAGCTATGGAAGACTACAGAAAAATTAAAACCTTTAGCTACATGAAAAAAAAAAAAAAAGGAAATCAGTTGTCTCCTTGGGACTCTGTTTTGAAGTCAGATGCCACCCCAACTGATGAGTGAGCTTTTTTCTTCAAAATTAGACAAAGAAATATAATTAAAGCACAAAAAATAGAAGGAAATGTGTGAATGCCAGGAAATAAAACAACCCGTACAATGAAGCTTTTTAAACTAAAACAAGTATAGTAATCTTCAAGTCTTTTCATTTCAAAACTTTTGCTCCTACTTTTAAAACTCCGAGCAAAACTTTGTTAAGAAGAACCACGCTATGTGTTTAATTTTTGTTTGTTTGTCTTATTATTATTATTTTTTAAATCATAGTAATTATGTTGCTAAAAAGAAAAGGGAAGTTGGAAAAAACTCACAATTTAGTGTGAACTTTTTTCTTCTTTTTAGCCATTTGGGATTGTTTTGTTGTTTTCCGTGCACCCATAAAGAGAGAAATATAAACCGCCCGGTGCGCAGAGCCTGCAATAAACCCCAGGCTGTCGCGGTCACTCCTGGGGAGTCAGTGTCCATAGTTTAGAGAGAGCGCCCTCTACAGGTCATTTCGGGAATCACAGGACTTGATATTTGAGTCATTGAAACTAAAGAACTCTTGGTCACTTCTCTAGCTCACTTCTGTCGCTAGATGACTTCCATGTTGCAGAACTGAGCCAGAACTCCCAGAGTTCCTTCCCCACATCTGTGTAAAGTGCTGCCTTTGGCAGAGGTACAGACGGAGTGAAAAATTGTTCAAACTCATCTCAACGCAATCTAATCGAGGTTACCAAAGTTCTCTTGAGCCAAGTTTAAAAGAATAAACGTCTAGAGGAAAAAAGCAGAACTCCTGTGGAGGTCCAGCAATCCCACTTCCGGTTTTATAGTCTAATGAATTGAAACAGGACCGCAAAGGGCTGTTTAAGCACCCGCGTCCATTGCGGCATTCTTCACAATGGCCACAAGGTGGAAACAAACCAGATAGCCCCCACCAGGAGAAGAGGGAAGGAGAATAGCGGGGGAACAGGACAGAGGGGACCTCAAGCACTAGAGCGGATTTAAGTATGTAAAGCAGTGGTTCTCAACCTGTGGATCGCGATCCTCCTAAGGTCAAATGACACTTTCACAGGGGCCACATATTAGACATCCTGCAATCAGATATGTACATTACGATTCATAACAGTAGCAAAATTACAGTTATGAAGCTGCAACAAAAATAATTTTATGTTTGGGGAATCACCACAACACGAGGAACTGTATTAGAGGTTCTCAGCATTGGGAGGGTTGAGAACCACTGGTGTAGAGCGTACGATTACTATCCGGTGTGACTAGGATTGTTAATTCTGTGCTGATCTTTCATTAGCGTACCCACTGAACTGTTGAAACTGTCAAGCGCAGGCCATCTGACAGCTGGCAGGACCGCCTGTATGGTAGCCAGCTGCCTTGAACTTGCCCCCCGATGCCCCGAGGAAGAGACAGTAAGACTACAGCTGTTGGCTGCCGGAACCAACTCTACTCTCCTCAAAGCTCTTTCTAGTCAGAGCAGCTCACTCCGGAC
Source organism: Microtus oregoni (assembly GCF_018167655.1). Taxonomy (NCBI): domain Eukaryota; kingdom Metazoa; phylum Chordata; class Mammalia; order Rodentia; family Cricetidae; genus Microtus; species Microtus oregoni. The sequence goes on along the minus strand of NW_024543074.1, from coordinate 28,235,073 downwards.
TTTTAGCACCGTTTTTATCCAGGCCAGAGATAAGCGCTTCCTCTGCTGGCCTTCCAGGAAGGGCTGCAGACACCTTTGTCCCCTTTCCTGGATGCTCCTTTTGCTTTAGTCAGCAGGAAGTCTCCCTCTCTCATTCTGTTCTCTGCTATTGCAGCTTACGGCTCAATAAAAAGTTTCTCTTCGATAGTCTTTGCCTAAGCATGAGTTTTGGTTTTTAATCTATTTTTTAGATTATAACAAAGTTACAATGTTCTATCTTCCCTTTTTTCCCCCCAAAACCTTTCATGTGCTCCCGTTTGATCTCTTTCAACCTCATGCCTTCACTTTTCAGTAATTGTTATTACATGTATACACATACAAGCACCGCTGTTGTATTTGACTGTAGCTGCTCTGGCTGCTTCTTGGAGCGGTGATTTTTTTCCACTAGATATTAAGTGCCAGGCCGTTGGCAATGGGAACCTGGAGCTGTGAGCATCTAATCTCATTTCTTTCAACTCTAAGACTCTGCTTTCTAATGCCTGGAATACTAAGTCTCTAGTTTTTGGGATCTGAATCTCTGGGCCTCTGCCTGCCAGGTGTCCAGCACGCAAGGGCCAGGGCTTCAATGCTGGACAAACTACTCCTTGCCAACACCCAATTCCCATCCAAGTACATCAATAGAAACCCATCCAGCTCACTGGAAATAAACCCGCAGAATGGATTCTGTATCCATAGGAAGGAAATCCTCTCACATTTGACAACATGGATGAACCTTGAAGAAACTCTGAGAAGAAACTCTGCCAAGTGGAATAAGCCAGCCGTAAAGCAGCATATACTTCACATTGGTTCTTATATGACGAACCTACAGGATCTAAACTCATAGGGAATGGAGAATGAAAGGATATCGCTAATACCTAAGAGAGAGAAATGGGAGTTACTATTTAGCTTCCGTTTTGCAAGATTGTGAGGTTCTGGAGATTCTGGAGATTTATTACGAACAACACAAATATTCAACAGGCCGAGCTGTACTGTTGAACCAACCAAGACTGCAAATATCTCCCCAGCCTGTGGGTTGTGTTTTCACTTTGCTTCTCCTCTGCTTTGATGTAATCAAATTCTCTGTCTTTGTGTCTGTTGCCTGATCTTTAAGAGTTATATCCCAGAAGACTTTGCCCAGACCAGTGTCATGGACTTTTTCCTATGTTTTCATCCAGCAATTCCATAGATTTAGGTCTTGTGTCTAAGTGTTTAACTTGTTTTGAGTTTTTGTTTGTTTTGTATGTGTGTATGTGTGTGTGTGTGTGCCTATGTGGTGTGCAAGTATGTGGAGGTAGAGGTTCACACCAAGTGTCTCTCTCCCTCCACCTCACTTTTTGGGATAGCATCTCTCGCTGAACCTAGATCTTACTGACTTGACAAAACTAGCTGCCAGCAACCCCAGGACTCCCCCCGCCCCGGTCTCTATCTCCCCAGCACCGGGATGGCAGGCTTACACCAACACACCTGGCTTTTTACATGGATGCTGGAGATCAAACTCCTTGCATGGCAAGGTACTTTGCCAGCTAAGTCATCCCCCAGACCCATGTCATGATTTGATACATACAGGCATTGTATAGGCTAAATATATCCTTAGATATTTATTCCTTCTTTACATGGAAAGTAGTCGATACCCATTCTCCTGGTTTTAAAAAAAAATATTCACAATGAGTCACTTGCTATGTAAGTAGGAAAGTGGAACTCACTTATTTCTTAACTAATTGCAGCTCACTGCCCACTGGCCAGTCTTCCCTATCCAGCGGTCTTTACTTCTCCCATCTGCTGGCAGTCCCTGGTCTACAAGCAGTCCGGTAAGATCTGCTCTCTTTTCACTCCAGGTGTGAGTGGCATCCCTCAGTCATCTTCCTTCTGTGTCTGGTTTACTTCATTATTTAGCATACTGATCTCTGGTTCTCGCCTGTCTCCTTCTGCCGCTGTAAGTAAGTGGGCTCCTCCTCTTCTCACGGCTTACCTATTCCATCAGGCATGGCTTTGACCTAACCATTCATTGGTGGACGGGCACTTGCGCCATTTCCAGTTTTTGGCCAATACTGGCAGGATACACAGATGACTCCAGATGTCTCTTCAAGATAAGGATCCATTTCTTTCACATCTGTACCGAGTAGTGGGTTTGATATACCGTATGATATTCTATTTTTAGCTTTTTATTTTAATGTGTTCTTTGACAGTTTCACAGGTGTATGACACGTCACCATCGCACTTGCTCCCCCTACTCTCCTCACCTCGTCCCATCCCCTCAGCCTCCCACCTTCTTCCCAAATCCCTTTCCTCCTTTCTCTTCTTTTTCTTTTGGCTTTGTTTTGTTTTGCGAGTCTAACCAGTGTCACTCACGTGGGCCTGGATGTGGCGCTATCCCCTGATGTCCTGAGAAGTGCCCTTCCCTTTCTCCTTCACCGGCGTTTACTACTTATGATTCAAATGTTTCTGTTTACGGTAGTTGTAGGTGCACATGCCATGGCGTTCATGTGAGGTCAGAGTACAACTTCGTACAGCTAGTCTTTTCCTTCATCTTTTGCGTGACTTCTCACAGTTGAACTGGGGTTGCTGGACTTCAGCGAGTGCCTTTATACACTCGGCATCTCGCTGGCACACACATGCACACACACACACACACACACACACGACAGGGATTCTGGTAGCTTAGAGGGAACAACACTTGCTGGTCCCAGCATCCTGAAGCACTTCCTTTATGTTTTATTCTAGTAATACACAATTTCAGATGTTACATTTGAATCTATTTTTAGCTGATCTTTCTAGCTGATTAGAGAGTTCTGCATGTAGATATCCCATTTTCCAAGGGATTATTATTATTAGAGAGAAGGCCCTCTCCCTAATGCCATGTTCATGACACTATTATCAAAAAGCAGTTCCCTATGGATGTGTTTATTTCTAGACTCTGTGTTCTGTTCCATAGCCTAAATGTCTAGTTTTGTATCAGTGTTTTAATTATTATAGACTCATAGTATACTTTGAAGTCACTGTTACGGCTCCTGCTTCCTTTATTTTAATGGTGTTTATTTTGTCTATTCAAGGTTGGGCTTTTTTTGGCTTTGTTTTGTTTTTGAGGTGCCATATGAATTTTAGGATTGTTTTTCTAATTCTCTAGCATGAATTCTAATTGGTATTAATAATAAAAATCTAGAGTCCTATATAGAGATTAATGTTGAAGATCAGAGAAGCAGAACAGCCAGGCACTAGAGAGTTCTTACCTCTATCAATGCTCAGACCAAAAGGGTGATCCTGTCTTCAGACTGCCTCCTCAAATGCCCTCAGGTTGTTTCAGACTGTTCTGCTCCTCAGACTACACCCAGCTCCTGTCTCCTTCCGTCTTACATTCCTTTCTCCGCCCAGCCATATCACTCCTGTCTCCACCTCTCTAGTTCTGGGTTAAAGCCGTGGGATCCCAAATGCTGGGATCACCTTTGTGTGAGCTCTGTTCCTTTTGTAGACAGAGTCAATCTTGTGTAGCCTTGAACTAACAGAGACCCCCTGCCTCTGTTTCCTGAGTCCTGGGATTAAAGGTGTGTGCCCCCACTCCCTGGCCTCTAGGGGCTCAGTTCTGCACTCTGATCTTCAGGCAAACTCTATTTGTTAAAACACAAACCAATATCACTACAGTTCTGGGAATGATGTCACTGATACTCTGATAATGACTTCTCTGAGTCTGCAAAATGCTCTCCATAGCACGGCTGTTTTAATGATGCTGTTTTTCTCTTTCTTCACGTCCTCTCCAGCATCCTCAGTGCGATTTTGTTATGTTCTCTCCAGCGTCCTCAGCGCCATATGCTTTTAGTTGTACAGATATTTCACTTCTTCGATGAAGTTTATTTCTAGGTATTATTTTTTGGAAGTGAAATTGCTTTGTTTGCTTCATTTTCAGGCAATTGACTATTGATATTCAGGTGCTACCGATTTCTGTACGCTGCCGCCTGGCTACGCTCACTTCCTACTTCTAATAGGTCAGTTTTGGTAAAGTTATTGGGTGTTTCTATATAGGCTTATGTCACCTATAAGTAGTGACAAGCTGACTTCTTTTTCTCGGTATGGGTGCCTTTATGCTTTCCTCCCCTGCTGCTGGGGACGTGTTTGTCCATCTGTCTTCGGGGCCGGGACTCTGGGCTGGACAGTTGTTAAGGTTGGCGGAAAGGAGAGAAATGAAGAGGAAGCTTTATCACGGGTCTCAGGAAAGGGCTGAGGAGAATGAGACGCAGCTTGGGAGGGGGCCATGGCAGTTTGATGCTGAGCTGGAAGATGCACGGGAGACTTTAATGCAGGTGGCCAGAGGGATGTGTTAACTGAGGATTCAAAGAAGCCTAAAGTTAAAATTCACTGTTAAAAAAGCCACGATTCCCAGTTACACTGGACCCAGTCAGCCATGACCAATGTCATTTAGTTTACAGATGTTAAAGAAACCCTTGTGGAAAAAATGTTTGTCTCAGAAAGACATCTTTCTTTGTTGTCTTTATTTGAATAAGAAGGCAGGAAACAAAATAAGGCCCCCTTCCCTCACTTTCCCTCACTTTAAATAACCAAGCTTTATCATTTAATCAGACTTTAATTAATGTATAAATCGGATCCTTGTGGGGGAAGAGAAGTGAGTAACAGGGATTTGAAGCTAAGGAAGAGCACAGCTGTGGAAGGTTCCAGATTCTGAAATGCAATGGGAATGATCTCTGTGTACTCCCCAGGACTGTGTGATGGGCAGTTATCTAGTCACCAAAGGATGTGGCCAAGGACGAAAGACTATGACGATGATACAAAGAGCGCGTGGCTTCCCCTGGGGCTGAGATGGTGAGGCCTCTCAGATAGTCACACTGTTTTCCACCGTGCAGGGCTGGAGGTACTCATAGGGTAGATCCAGGCTTGCGTTCCGGACGTCAATCTCCTTGTCCATGACAGCCAACTCCTCCTGAAACTGCTTCAGCACAGCCCGGGGCTCAGGGCCTGAGAAATATTCCTCTGTATGATGCCCCAGGGCTACCTGCAAGGGAGAAAATGAAATGACTCAGGCCGTTGGGCTTCTCTTAGGCAAGAATCCTGCCCTGGGCCAAGCTGCCTTTCCCACCCCTAGGCCAGGGCCCAGGCATCTATGTCTAACCATGACAGGCTGGCGTCTGCCAAGGAACTTGGTGAATGTCATCTGCATCCGTGCCTGCTGGAGAGTAGGCATCGCATCCACTATGTCCTTCTCTGTCACATCCTTGGAGGTCGGTGGGGGCTTCCGCATGGTGCATGGGCCATTGGGGATCCAGGAATACCAGTCCAGCTGCAGTTAGAAGACCCACTCACAAACTCAGGCCGACTGCCCAGACATGTGATGTTTTCCCCCTATCCTACATCCCAGAAGCCCCTGAGAAGCTGATCACGTGGATTACCTGACCCTGATGGGCTGAAGCATGCTGACCGGTGCAGGTAAAGATGCACATGGTAACAAAACGGCAGAGCTGAGCCCTGGACTCTAAGGACAGGGGAAACCTGGGGAAATAAAGAGAGTTAAATTTGAGACCAGCATATGGGGCAGATCTCAGGCAGGCAAAAATACATAGAGATACATAAAGGCCTTGTTCCAGTCACAGCCTCCAGAGCCTATGGCTCACAGATAGTGTACACTGAAAGCGATGTGGAATGGAGACCGTTACAAAAAACCACAACCAGTCAAAATGCAGAGCTTTGAAGCCGAGTCCCAGTGGATACATCTCCAACACAACTCGCACACCTAAGGCTCAGGGTTCTTCCCCAAGAGGGGCAGAAAGATTGTAAGAGCCCGAGGATAAGGGAGCTTGCTGTGAGGTTGTGTCTCCTAGGAACATCGGAAGCTACGCCTGTGGGAGGATGAGAAGGCAAAGGAGCTGCAGGAAAGGGTGAGCTTGGGGCTTCTGGAGTCTCAGGAGACAGCTAGGGAAGCGTTTCAGGGTATCAGATGAGGAACGCTGACCGATGTGTGGGCAATGACGCAAGGTAACTCGGGAGGACCCTGTGCCTTACCCCCGCTCCTGGCCCTTCAGCAGTCCGATCTCAGTGATCTCTCTGCACCAGACCTGCAGCTCAGGGTCATCCTTCACATCTTGGTCACTCTTGTAGAAAAGCTCGACCATCCTTTTCACATACCTGCGCCCCAGAGGAGAGGGTGCTCAGCCGCAGGGCCAGGCTAGGGCCTTTGGGACCTGCTGCCCCGCCCCGCCCCCACTTCTCTCCTTCTCTTGTCCTCCTCACCGACTGATGATCTCCCACAGCCTGAGGGCATCCTGGGCATAGAGAGAAGATTTCACATCCAAGAGCCCACGGTCAGCCAAGTCATCCGGAGGGCAAAAGGAGCGGTAAGTCAGACAAGCTGTGGCTCTCTGGAGAATGTCCACGTGGCCTCCACTCCCTGTGCTCACCACCTGAGGACAAGCCAGGGAACAGGGTGGAGAGAGATTGGGACCAGTACGAGGCAAGTGAAGGACACCCTTCAGTGAGAAAAACAGAGTTTGGGGGGGGGAAGAATGGGCGGAGGAGATACCCTTGAGAGACCCCTCCTCCTTCACCCATCCCTTTCCATACCAGATCAAAAATCCCATATTCAGAGACAAGATTATTCCGCGCCAGGATGTTGATCTCCATGGTGTAGCGAAAGTGGGGGATGAGGAGCTGGTTATGGGAAAAGAAACGAGATATAGTCAAACAACAGAAACGGCAGGATCCACAGGGCAAGGGGAATGGAAAGACCCGTGCTGAGAAGGGAGAGGAACGCTTACAGGAGACAGAGAGTCCTTCCCTTTGGAGGACAGGGTCAGGGTAAAGAGAGATAGAGAAATATCTTCCCAAAATCCTCCAAGGTCAAAGGTCAAGGTCTCGCTACTTATTTGCACACTCTTGTGTTCACTGTCATAATTCCAGCAATCACTGGTCTCATGCCCCAGAACCAAGTAGGATCCCTACTCCTTGACTAGGACTCATAGTGTCTGTCTCCCGTCTGTCTGCCACTGTCTCTCTTTGGCTCTCTTTGTCTATCGCTGTCTCTCTGTCTCTGCCTCCCCCATCTCTCCCTCTCTAGGTTTTCAATGCCCTGTAGAAGAAAACTCTTCCTTGACTCTACACCCCTCCCCTCCCCTCCCCTCCCTTCACAGAAGGATCTCAATCTTTCATTTCTCCTTCTCAGCATCCTGAGGAGTCTCTCCCTTCATGACTCGAAGGTTTTACTCAGCCCACAGCCAGACTCCTGGACATCTCCACTTTCCAGAGGAAGTCCTTCCTCCACATTGACAAAGCTCCCTCCCCTGCAGCAGGGCGAGCTCCCCAGCTGTATCTGGGGGTATAACCAGCCTCCCTCTTCAAACACTTTTCTTCTCCTGGGTGCTATGACTCACAGCTTCTGCCGCTCCCTCACCTCAGTGGATGTCCGTCTGTCGCTCCTTCCGTCTCTACCTGCTCTGTAGAGGTGAGGCTAACTAGAGTCACGTCTCAGGTTAAATGTACTACGGAGGCACCAAGCCCAAATCCTAGAGAAATTCCTGCAGTACAGTGATTTCAGGTACTTCTGTTTCTTGCTGACTGATTCCCGTATCTTCAACTTCCCCCTCATATACTCCCCTCCTCTCAATGTTCTCAGACAGATGTCTATAAGTATATGGCTCTGACTTCTCCTCTCCAAGTACTGCAGCTTTCTTGTCTTCTCCCACACCCTTCCTCCTACCCAACAAGCTAATCACTTTCTAGTATTACAGTAACACCTAATACCCAGCATAGCCACAGTCCTTCTCTCTCACTAGGGATCACTTGTTCTGAGTCCCCACGCTTCCCTGCCCCTCAGATGACCCCTCACTCTGAATTGCAATTCCTATGTACAACTTATTCTTACTTTTTCCCTAGTTCATAGCAAGAGCGCATCTTCAGGATTTCCATAGAAGGGTTTCTGTGTGCGTGTATGTGTCTGTGTGTGTGTGTGTGTGTGTGTGCATGTGTGTGTGTGTGTTCATGTATCCACACAGAGACCAAGGTGGCTGCTTCTCCCAACATGCTGCAGAGCAGACCCTGAAGAGCGGCCTCCTGGGGTTGTATGTGTGAACTGTGAACAGCAGATGCAGAGGGGCAGATGCCCTGACATACCTTGTATATGGGATGCAGGCTGGGTAAGCTCCTCATTGTGGCCACAGAGATGACCTCGGCCATTAGATGCCCCCTCAGCAGATGTGACTGCAACTGGTGTAGCTGGAAATCAGAGCTTCGAACCCAGATCTTGGCCAGGAGCCAGGCCATGGGAGGATCCGTGGGCAAGAAGAGCAGAGGTGGGGAACATCCGTGTCGAGGTGGATGGAGCTGGCGCAGGGGGAAGAGAGAGGATAGGTGTTGAGAGCCTGCGTGTCTAAAGCCCTAAAGGGAGTCCACGTTAGGGAAGTCATGTGTTCCTCGTACCTGAATGACCATGGGCAAGAGCCTTCCGTCCGGCTCTAGCTTCAGCATGACCAAAGGAGCTGTCACATACTGCTGCTTAAAAATGATGATGTTGGGCTTGACTCCATCCAGCAGGGAGAAGTCAGCCTCAAACAGAGTTCCAGCCTGTGGGATCGGGTCACGGGTAGACAGAGAGGCTGAGTCAGATCTGAACCCTCTTGCCAAAGTGAATCCCCTCTCTACCACCCAACAATTTACTTTACGTGACTGATCTCCCCAGAAGTAAAGCCCCGGATGCGCCGTTTGGTGCTTGAACCTCACTGAGGTGAAGTTTCTGCCTTCTACCATGGACCACAATTCCCAGCCTGTGTCCTCACCCACCCTTGACAAGCTTTAGCCAAATGTAGCACTAATTGCTCCTTTACTCCCTCCTCCAAAAATTAAGTCTTTTTTTCAAGGCTCTACTTAATCCCCCTCCTCCTCTTCTCTCTCTTACCTTCTTCTTCCCCTCTTCCCCCTTCTTTCCCTCCTCCTTCTTCTCCCCATCCTCTTTCTCCTCTTCCTCCTTTCCTTTCTTTGGGACAGTCTCTTTGAGACATGATCTTATAACATAGCCCTGGTTAGCCTGGAGCTCACTATGTACAGCAGGTTGGCCTTAAACTCGTGTGGCTACGCCTGCCTCTGCGTCCTACATGCTGGGTTTATAAGCAAGAGCCACCACATCCAGCTTGTTCAGTCTGGGTTTTCTCTCCAGAAGCTTTTTCTTAGGACTAAGGCTGAGAAGGGAAAGGATGAAGGTAGAGACGAGAAAGAGGGTAGAAAAAGAGCTAAGACTATATTGATCAAGGCTTTCAACCGCAGGCTAATTTTGCACCTCATCGCCCCAAAACATTTTGCAATGTCTGGAATTATTTTTTGGTACTTACAAAGGATGTGTTATTGTCATCTAATAGGTAAGCGGTTGGGGCTACTACTAGAACCTTACTGCATAGGGAAGTACTCTAAAACAAAGGGTTATGTAGGTCGTAGTAATGACATAGTACCAAAGTTGAGAAATCCCAAGTGCTGAGGAAACCCATCACTTTGCAGGCTAGTCTAAAGAAATCGGTTTTACAAAGGGACTCTGATGCAGGCAGAGGGGGGGTACAGATGATGGAGGTACACTTGGAAGAGAGGAGGGGAGGGAGTAGAAGGCAAAGTGGTGGAACGGTGGGGGGGCGGTAAAGAGAGGCGGTTAGCACCTGGAGCTCCTTCTCCAGCTGGGTCTGTAAGTCTTGCATCTCTGGAGGCACCACCAGCCGGTCTGGAAGGCTCTTAGAGCGCCTCAGGAGCATGGGGTTTGCACCATTGAGGAACTGGTACCCAAAGAGGGCATCCTCCTTCCAGGATTCACGAATCCGCTCTAAGGACATAGGTGGAGAACACTGTGACCTCTAAATTTGTCCTCCCATCTTCTACCCTCTCCCCGCTTCTTTCAAATCCCTGGTTTGGAATTCTGGGTAGAGACTCTGGGAAGTTGTGGTAACTGACCGGCCAGAGCAGTAGTTCCACGTGGGAATATCTTTTGGTAATCTTCCAGCTTTTGTACATAACTTACAAAATCTAAAGTCCCCTTAATGGCAAATTCCTTCAACCTGCGCAAAGAACAGCATATAAGATCACTCAAGCGGCCACCTTGCAGCTTAGGTGAAACCGCGCAAACACAACCACGTACTCACATTTTAACCAGAGTGAAGGAAAAATCGAAATCCTTATCTTCCATGAATCTCTGGTTCCTGGGGAGGTCCCACTGTGTACTCCCTGCTACAGGCAGGATTAACCCCTCCTTCCAGGAGCCCCACCTAGCGGACGAATACAGAGTCCTGAATGGGGCAGTGGGGAGGAGGGGGGTGCGGATTTGGAGGACGATCAAAGGCTTTCCTAAACTCACTGATACAGCTTCCTTCGGTCCTCCATCTCTTGTTCTCGATACTTCCTAAACAGGCTCCGAGTGTCGTCGTTCACCTTCAGGGCTGAAAGGCCGACACAAGAGCTCTCAGGACACCGCTCTGTGCCAGGGTTGCTCCATCTTCCCTTCTCAATCTCATCCTTTCTCTCTTCCCCTCACCCTCATCTCTCTAATCTTTTCCTTTTATTTATTCCATAGCACGCCCAACGACCTCCTTCTTCCTTCAGCGGGACCCCCACAGTCCTCACCAGTGCCCTCGGATACACAGATCGTCTCGTTGCTCTGCACCCAACTGTAGCAGGGGAAAAAGACCTCTCCTTGGGTCCCAGGGCCCTGCACAGTGACCCACTTGCAGAACCAGTCAGAATCAAATAAGCCTCTGTGTTTGTGCATCTTCACCAGCAGGAGGCGTCCTAGATGCACGGGGACGTCGATCTCCAACTGCGTTTCCTGTGGAATAGGACACAGTTCCTCAGCAAGTCTGGGGTCCTCAGTGAGGGCAGCGGTGTCAGTAAGCCCTCAGAGAAGCTTGGCTCCTCTTGCTTCTAAGAAGCACCCCAGGAAACAGACCTGAACTAAGTGGCGGCGAGGAAGGAACAGGGCACTCTGTTGGGCTCTAAGCTAACTGTGCACCTGCTGCGCCCCCAGAGGTAACTCATCCTCGTCCCTCTTTCTCCCCAGGAGCTTCTCCCGTTCCTTTCCCTGTCAGCTTTCCTCGGAGTAGGTTCACCTAAGCCTGACACTATCCCTGGCCGCCTTCTCTGGAGGTCAGACTTCCTTTCCTCCCCCGCAGTCCCCAAGACCCCTGAGGGTCTCTGCGAGCCCAGCCGTCGCCCGCACTCACCCCTCTCCGCATTGGTCGCAGCTGCTTCCCGAGGTCCGCCTCCCCATGCTCGCCCACCAGCCACAGCTGCACCGGGTTGCTGGAGCCCGCCAGAAGCGAGTCTCCAGTGACCACCCGGATCGTGTACTTGCCCATCTCGGCTAATCCTGGGACCTGGGAGAAAAGCCGCTTTTTAAGAGGATCTGAGAGCCAGCCTCCACGGAGCCACGCCTAGACCAGAGTTTGGTGTGGTTGGTTTCCCCCGCCCACAAATCCCTCCCCACCCCACTAAGCAGCAGGTATCTGATACCCACCTTCGCTTTTCTGGGTTTCCCAGCAGTTTGCAAAGATAGGGCCCCATCTAGTTCACTTAGCTAGGTTTTCATGCCCAGTCCCGAGCTAAGTACAGCAGCTAGCTAAGCCCCACCCACCCAATTTTAGTGGAACACAGTTAAAGAGCAGCAGGCGGTGGCGATGAGGGAAGTGGAATGGCTTTGGGTGGGGGCGTGCTTTTCAGTGGAAATGAGCATCTCCTTGGCAAAGATGCAGAGGTTTTGTTGGAGGTCAGGTACAGTAGGTGTGTTCATTGTTCCAACAGGATAGCCTAGAGAGGTCCAAGAAGTTTCCCTTGGAACACCCTGAAACGGGACTTTTGAGATCAAGGCTTTAGGCTGAGCATCCATAATGTGCCCCATGGGTGTACTCCCTTCAGGATTAAGTCTTCCCACCCCATCTCCCAGGGTTTGGCCACCTTCCTCCTAGAAATAAGTAGGATTGGACTCACAGGTACAGTCTCCCTTGCTAGGGCACTCTCTGCCTCTGTTCAGGTCCCCTTGTGCTACTGTGGGCCAAAGTCCCTGAATCCACTGTGGGTCTTGTTTAAGAACTGCTCTTGCCTCATGTTCAAAGAGTCGGTCAAAACTGGTGGCCGAGACCTGAATCTAAAAGTAGGCAGGGGTGCTTTTTTGGACTTCCATGGTGAGTTGACATTAATTCACAGTGAGCAGGCCCCTGAAGGATCTTACGGAACCCACACTACGGCCGCAGTATCCGTCTTGATCTTTACCGCTTTCTTCTCAACCTTGGTTGTTTGTTTCTTGAGACAGAGTTTCTCTGTGTAGCCCTAATTGTCCTGAAACTCAATCTTTAGAAGGGACTGGCCTCAAACTCACAGCAATCCACCTGCCTCTGTTACTCCAGTGCTGGGATTAAAGGCATGGACTACCATGCCTGGCCTTCTTGTTATTATTCTTTTTAAAGTCGTCTTGATTACTTCTCATCAGAAACCTGGCAGTTCTTTTTAAATGATTCTTGTTTATAAAGTCAGAAAAAAATTCTACTTGACTCTAAGAAAAACCATAGCTATGCTATATGGCTATGCTACCATTTCATCGCTAGCGTTTGTCTATGAATAGCACAGTTTTACAACAATCACAGCTGATTGTAGTAATAGGAGTGGCGGAGCTGCATCCCCAGCACCCCGGCCGCCTGGCTAGCTTATGCCCCGAAATAACAACACACAAATTGTATTCATTTAAACACTGCTTGGCCCATTAACTCTAGCCCTTACTGGCTAATTCTGATATCCCGATCAACCCATCTCTAATAAACTTGTGTAGCACCGGTCTTACCGGGAAGGATTCAGCATGTCTGACCTGGCGGCTTGCTCCTTCGTGTGTGCTTCAGAGAGCAGAGCTATTGCGTCTGCCCAGGAGAGGGGAGCATGGGGTCTCTGAGCTCACTTCCTCTTCCTCCCAGCATTCTGTTCTGTTTACTCCACCCACCTATGTTTTAACCTATGAGACCAAGCAGTTTCTTTATTACTTAACCAATGGCCTTCCTCCATCAGCTGATACTGTTGAAAGCTTACGTAATTTTTTTCCTGAGACAGGTTCTCGCTGTATACCATATAGCCCAGGCTACTTCTGCCTCAGCATCCTGAGTCCTGAATAAATGTTCTTTTTTATATAGTGTGTTTGTGTGTGTCTGTGCGTGCATGCTTGCATACGTGTTTGCGTGCATGCATGCGTGTGTGTATGTGGAACTTTTAGAGATGTCTTCCTTTATTGTGTCCTACCTTATTTCCTTGAGACAGGGTCTCTCACTGGCTCAGAAGCTCACTGTTCAGTCTTGGGCGGATAACCAGTGAGATCTCAGGAGCGGCTCACCTCTACCCGCTGGGATCACAGCACACAGAGCCGAGCCTAGCCCCTAGCTTGTTCTGTGGATGCTGAGGATTGAAGTTTAGGTCCTTGTGCCTTCAGAGTCAGCACTCTGGCCCATGGAGCCATCTCTCGAGCCCCAAGCAACTGTTCTTCATGGGCATACAGTTTACCTGGCGGGCATAGAGTGTCTTCCAACCTCCCCGCGTAAGTGTATGAGCCATGCTGAGGACATCTTTTTGGAGGCCGCAACAGAGCGAGTAGACTGAAATGTTAATCAAGGGTTTGGATCTTAAATCTTCCTCAAGAGTGCCTGCGTTCCCAGCCTCACCCTGAGTGCAGCCATGCTCAGAGAGGGAGGGTCTCCAGGAGGTGGCTGGATCGAATTCCTCCCCCGACTCTTCCTCTGAGCCTTCATTCTCACATCTGAGTCGCCCATCCATCAGTGACAATTTAGACTTCATCCCTGACAGCATTGCATAGAGTATGACTGGTCTTCCCTTCCCTGTGCCACCTGCTCCCCTTTCCCCAGGACTGAGACCAACATGGGTTCCAGAAGACACCCACGTCCTTCCAACAAACCTCCCCTTTGCTGTTTACCTCACCTTGAAGTATACATGCTTCTAGAACAAGACTGAGCTCCTATCGGGACTGAGTCCAAGTTACAGAAACATGGAAAGAAATGACTCAGTGATGGACTGGGCAGAACAGAGAGACCCACACGCAGGCACGGGGCAGTCTGCTCTGCACAGACTCCACGGGGAAAGCGCGGGCCTCTTGGCACCTTGTGTCAGGCAGATGAGCACTCTATGGTGAGCAACTGAATGGTGTGGTATGAAAGAGAGAGAAAGAGGCAAAATGGCTCATGTCCTGCGGACAGAGACAGATCTGAAGGGGTGAAAGCGGTGAGGAGCAGGCAGATGAGGGTGGCTTGATTGCCACTCAGCGCCATGGTGATGTCTGGTTGATTGCCACAACCTCAGTCTGTGTTGATGTCTGTGGCTCTCGATACCACCAAACGCCTTAGAGGCTAGGGCCTTACAGAGTCGGCCCCGCCCCCTCACTGGCTGCAACACTAAGGAGCACTGGTCCTGCCCCCCACCCTCTGAAGCACTCAGGAGAGAGGGTCCTACACCTTATCTGGACAGCATAACAAGTTGACCCTATTCACTGGGGCATGGGCGAGCTGGCCCTGAGAGCATGAGAATCGGAAGGCAGGTCAGGACCGCCACGTGGTGAGGGAAAGATGCCTCCCCTCACTCCTTGCCACCTGCAGCAGGTGGGGGCCCTGACCCAACCCCTCACCAGCTGCAGCACTCAAGAGAACAGGCCCTGGTCCTTGCCTGGGCACCACCATAGAGCTGAGCCTATAAACAGGGTCTCTGGTGAGCAAGCCCTGAACTGGTACAGCCTCCCTCCTCTGTGGTGTGGTGGTGGGGGCAAGAGAAAGATGCTTTCCCCCCTCCTCCCTACTGCCTCCAGCTGATGAGGGAGTCGATCCTCCCCTTTAAGAGCCACAACACTCAGGAAAATAGGCCCTGCACTGTGTCTGGGCAGCACAGCAGAGCTGATCCTGTTGACGGGCGTGGTGGAACCAGCTCCACCTGTCATCCTCCATAAAGTGGCATGAGAAGGGAAGAGATGCCCCTCTGTGCCTGAGGCAGGTGGGAGAGCTGGCCCTGAGGTCATAAGGGCATGAGAGCTGCCCCTGCCCTCACTAGCTAACAGGCTCAGGGGAGCAGGCCCTGCACCCCTCCCGGGCAGCCCAGTTGAGCAGACTCTGTTGGCGGAGGTGTAGTGAGCCAGCCCTGAAGTTGTGAGCATGGGAGAGCTGTGCCTACTACTCATCTGTCATGAGATGGCATGGACGAGGGGGAGATACCCTCCTTACCCCTCGATGCCTGTGAAAGACGAGGGAGCTGGCCCCTCCTCCTTACCAGCTATAGCACTCAGGAAAGTGGGCCCTGCTCCTCTCCTGGGCAGCACAGCAGAGCTGACCCTATTGACAGGAGTGGGAGTGAACTGGCCCAGAGAACATGACTGGCCTTGCCCCTCATCTGCCATGTGGTGCTGTGGCATATATGGTGCCTGTGGCAGTTGCTCGCGAGAGTGGGAGAGCTGTCCCTGCCCCTCACCAGGTGCAGCACTAGGGAGAGGACTGGCCCTGAACCTCACCTGGGCAGCACAGTGGAGCTGGCCCTGCTGGTGTAGGTGTGGGAGAGCAGACCCTCACGGGCATGAAAGCAGAGCTGGCCCCGCCCTGTGTTCATCGCTGTAGTGGTGAACCAGCCAGGACAGCGCTGGAGAGCTCACACTGGTGATGAGGACAGGGGACAGCTGGCGGGCTGACAAACCCTGCAACTACCCAGGCCCAGAACCAGGTGTGAGTTGGCCCACCCCAAATGTCCGCCCCATCTATGGTCTACTGGAGCACGTGAAGGGGCCAGTCCTACAGACCCAAGCTGCAGGATCTCCACGACACAAGGCATCAACAGGATATCCAAGAGGAGTTCCCGTGAGGGCCCAGCATCAATAGTGCAGCAGAAACCAGAGGCCTTGAACCCAACCAATGACTCCCTGCAATGAACACTTACAAGTCAAGATACATGGACAAAAGGATTCACTGTGTGACTCAATGTGTCGCACTGCAGCTTCCATGAAGAGAGTGGTTTTTTCCTTTGATTTTCTTTTTATCTCTTAAATTTTATTTTATTTTACTTGAGGGGGGAAGGCTACAAGGGCAGAAAGTGGATACAAAGGGGCAGGGAAACAAATGGGATCACGATACATGATGTGAAAGACACAAAGAATAAATAAAAAGGAAGTTTAAAAACATGCACAAGAGAAGGGAGGAGAAAATGAGGGTTCAGTATTGAGTCTCAGGAGGTGGAGAAATGAGGGACTCAGCATTGAGTCTCAAGAGGTGAGGTCCCTTTCCTATTAACCCCCACTCCTTTTGATTAGTGCTTTACTCAATGACTCCTTGGATCAAACCAACAATTTCTCAATCATTCTTCTTTGATAATATAATTCCATTTCAATATTAAGATTACTTATTTTGTGATTCCCCACCTTAGAGTCCATTCTGGGGCCAGAGAGCTAGCTCAGCAGGAAAAAGGGCTTGCCACACGGCTTGACGGCCTAAATTTGACTCACCCACCACATGGGGTGGAGGAAGAAAACAGACTCCCGAAAGTTATTCTCTGACCTCCACATGCACACCATGCTGTGCACACCCACAAACCCGCACACACCCCACACCCATATACATTCACAGACAAACAGCATTCACGCACACACATCATGCACACACACATACACACACATTATACACACACATCACACACACACATCATACACCGTACACATACATCATGCACACACATCATCACACACATCACACACACACATCATACACACACATCATGCACACACATCATGCACACACATCATACACACACATCACACACACATCATACACCATACACATACATCACGCACACACAATAATGACAAATCAGATAAAATAATCTTGAAGTCCTCTCTGAGCTCTTTTTGTTGGATTTAGGGGAGCAGAATAAAGGAACTACAGTGAGGAAGGAGACCAGAGTTTGACCTCAAGCGATGAGATTGCATTTATTAGAGCTAATCATGGCTGGCAATATCTCTGCCTTGGAAACAGAGGGTCTCTGGGGAGGGGAAGCTGATAAGGGCTCTCAAAGGGGTGGACAAAGGGCTTCGGTTGAGAAGAGGGGATTGCAATGGCTTCCTCTCCTGTGGTTGTTTATCTCAACAAGGCCGTGTTATCTTTATGAACTGCTTGCCCCAGGGAGATGTGGTTGATTGATAGCAATTGGGCAATGCCAGCAAGCCAGCCTCAGCAGCGGGGCTCCTGGTTTCCTCAGCTGAGGCATTCTCTCACTTCCCCTCGCACCCATCACCCTTTCTACCTGGCTTGCCTCAGCCTGCCCTTGTTTGGACCTAGAGGTTTGAAAGTAAAAGAGAGAGCCCCTGTGCTTTTCATGGCCCCCCATCTATCTCCTTTTCTACGTTCTAACTGATACACAAAAGCACAAAGTTATACATATTGAGGGACACCTGTCATTTCCATGTGTGTACCCTTCATTTAAATCAGGTTGAACATGCTTATTCCCTCAAACATTTGCCATTTCTTTGCAATAAAGCTTTTTTAAAAAATCTTTTCTCTTTGCTTTCTGGAATGTACAGTGCATAATCACTACCTATAGTCACCCCAAAGCATCTATAAAGCATCTATATTACCCCAGAACCTCTTGCTTCTAGAATTACCTGTAGCACCCACTAGCCAGTCTTCCCCATGCCTCCTCTCACTCTGTGTCCTGAGTTGCCCGGTAACCACCATTCCAGTTTCAACTTTCATGAGATTAATGTATTTTATTAAAAGTGAGCAGAGTCAACTTCCTTAGCGATCAGGGAAATGCAAATCAAGACAACTTTAAGATACCATCTTACACCTGTCAGAATGGCGAAAATCAAAAACACCAATGATAGCCTTTGTTGGAGAGGTTGTGGAGAAAGGGGTACACTCATCCATTGCTGGTGGGAATGCAAACTTGTGCAACCACTTTGGAAAGCAGTGTGGCGGTTTCTCAGGAAATTTGGGATCAACTTACCCCTGGACCCCGCAATACCACTCTTGGGAATATACCCAAGAGAGGCCTTATCATACAACAAAAGTATATGCTCTACTATGTTCATAGCAGCATTGTTTGTCATAGCCAGAACCTGGAAACAACCTAGATGCCCTTCAATGGAAGAATGGATGAAGAAAGTATGGAATATATACATATTAGAGTATTATTCAGCAGTAAGAAACAAGGACTTCTTGAATTTTGCATGCAAATGGATGGAAATAGAAAACACTATCCTGAGTGAGGTAAGCCAGACACAAAAAGAGGAACATGGGATGTACTCACTCATATTTGGTTTCTAGCCATAAACCAAGGACATTGAGCCTATAATTAGTGATCCTAGAGAAGCTAAATAAGGAGAACCCAAAGAAAAACATATAGGCATCCTCCTGAATATTAACCTTCAGCAAGCGATGAAAGGAGACAGAGACAGAGACCCACATTGGAGCACAGGACTGAATTCTCAAGGTCCAAATCAGGAGCAGAAGGAGAGAGAGCACGAGCAAGGAACTCAGGACCATGAGGGGTGCACCCACACACTGAGACAATAGAATGTTCTACTGGAAACTCACCAAGACCAGCTGGCCTGGGTCTGGAAAAGCCTGGGATAAAACCGGACTCTCTGAACATAACGGACAATGAGGACTACTGAGAACTCAAGAACAATGGCACTGGGTTTCTGATCCTACTGCACGTACTGGCTTTGTGGGAGCCTAGGCAGTTTGGATGCTCAACTTACTAGACCTGGATGGAGGTGGGGGGTTCCTTGGACTTCCCACAGGACAGGGAACCCTGATTGCTTTTCGGGCTGAGAGGGGGGGACTTAATTAGGGGAGGGGGAGGGAAATGGGAGGCGGTGGCTGGGAAGAGACAGAAATCTTTAATAAATAAATAAATTAAAAAAAAAGAAAAAAAATAAAAGTGAGCAGAGTGTTTTTAGTTTATTTTACCTCTGTTTTTCTTATTTTATATGTATGGGTGTTTTCCCTACGTGGATGTAAGTACACCATGAGCATGCAATGCTCATGAAAACCAGGAGAGGACATTGGATCCCCTGAAGCTGAAGTAGCAGATGGTTGTGAGACACCATGTGGGTGCTGGGAACTGAACCCAGGTCCTCTGAAAGAGCAGTCAGTGCTCTTAACCACTGAGCCATCTCTCTGGCCCCTCTCAGCCTTTAATGGCCTTCTAGGAAGGAAGCTGAAGAGTATGCACTATAGCTCACCTCCCTTGCTCCCTCTATGATCTGCTGGAGCACCCCCTTCCCACCGACCCGCGACCCATTGAGCAAACCCAGCTAGAAACCAGAGAGCATTAGAGCCCATTAATACACTCTCCACCTTCCTCCCAGGGAAGAGAGGGGCACAGAAGGGTGGAAAATGGCTTTAGAGAGTGTGCTGGCTAGTGTTTGCCAACTCAACACAAGGAAGAGATTAATCTCACTCTTTGAGCTTTGAAGAGTTGCCCACAAAGACTGGCCTGCAGGCCAGCCCGTGCATCAATCTCTTGATTCCTGAAACATAAGAGAGGGCCCAGCTCCTTGTGAGCAATGCCACCCCTAGGCAGAGGGGCCTGGGCTGTATGAGAAAGCAGGAAGAACAAGCCATGGAGAGCAACCCAGTAAGTAATTGGTATTCCTCTGTGGTCTCTGCGTCAGTTCCCACCTCAAGGTTCCTGCCTTGAGCTCCTGTATGGCTTCCCTTGGTGACGGACCAGAACGTGAGGTGAAATAGTTGAAATCAGCTCTCCCTCCCCAAGTTGCTCTTGGTCAGTGTTTATTCCCGCAGTAGAACTCCAAATTAGGACAAAGAGACCCAAAAATAATTTGGGTATAATGTTTCTGTTGTAGGCATCCCCAATCTTGATGACAACATCTCTTAGATCACCCACCTCGGCTTTAGGAACAAAGGAACCCCCTCCCCTCTCTCCCATTTGAAAGCACCAAACTCCTTAGAATGCTACAGACCCCTCCTGCTTTACTATTTTTAACCTCACCAGAGTGAGGCTGTTAATACCAGGATCATTTATAACTTTTTTAAAGTTTATTGATGGGAAAAGAGCCCCTGCCACAGTGTGTGTGTGTGTGTGTGTGTGTGTGTGTGTGTGTGTGTGCACAAGTGGGCACACACGTGTGTCAGAGAACAACCTGTGGGACTCAGTTCTGCCCTTCCACCGTGAGATCTCAAGTTGTCAGTTTGATGGCAAGCATCCTTCCCCACTGAGTCATCTCACCAGCCTGGGATCCTTTCGGAACTATCACTTTCAGTCAGTGCAAGAGGCAGGAAAATTGGGATGAGGTGAGGTGCAGAGAAGAGTGTCATTCTCCCTGCCCCGGCCATCCCCGCCCCAGCCATCCTAGAGGGAGAAGTAAGCAGTGACAAAGACGTTGCTTAAGCAGTGAGCTGTGTGGGGACATTCAAGTTTATGACACTGGAGACAAGATCTGGGGACGTGCAACATCAGCATTTTGACTCTAACGTGCATCGGAAGAGGAAATCCCAGCTTCCATCTGTCCGTCTGTCTGTCTGAAGGCAGATGAAGGAAAGCAGCAGATCTCTATACTCGGCTGAGTCAACCCTGCTCTTCTACTAAGTTATTTGAAACCACTGGGGCCAAACACAAGATGGTTGTTAGTTTTATTGACGATTGGCTCCCAGACCAGTGAAGTTGGTGAAGTGGGAAGACAGAAAATCCTGGCAAAGAAAGAGGCAGAGCTCTCTCCCAGGACGCAGTCACTCTATCTCAAATCCTATCTCTGCACGCGCCCTACAGAGGGCCAAAGGTGGTGAAGTACCCTCCTATAGAGAAGGGAGAGCGGTGCTCCAGGGCTGTGCTCCCCGGCTTCAGGGCTGTGCTCCCTGCTTCAGGGCTGTGCTTCCTGGCTATCCTTTACTCCTCCTTAAGGCCAGAGGTCAAGGCAATAAAACAGGTGTTGGCAGAGGCTCCTGGAGCATCTAAGCTTTCTCCAGGCTAAGAAACCTAAGCTCCACCCAGCTCAGTTCTGGCCTTTAAGTTTCTAACCTCAACTCATGCTAGCTAATACACTGAACTACTCTGCACCACCTCTTCTCATAGACGACATCACGGAGAAGATGGCTCGACCCACAGATGCGCCTGTAGCCAGCCATCAGTGATGATATCTAAACTCATCTATTCTAGCTATGCATCTATATCTGTTTTTCTTCATATCATCGGCACATAGGCACAACTACCGAGAGGCTGCTATAGTATTGTGCCCACAGTGAAATTCCTTTCTAGGAGGAAAAGCCACCAATTACCAGCATCTATTGTTTCCAATTATAAAATGAGAATTACCAAGCCAGCATGAAGCTTTTCCAGGTGGTCTTTGGAATGCCTATCTCATCATCACCATCTTGAAACATCAGGCAATAGGAAACTCCTCCAAATCAAAACAAGATTAGAACACATTAACGCAAAAGCTGGACCTGAGATTTTGTGATCGCCATAGGGGAATAAACTTGGACATGAGATAAGAGAGGAAGACTGGAGCAGTGGATAAGGGCACAGGCCTTAGGGTCTGTGCTGGAGTGCAGTTCCATCCCTGCCCTACCCGTGGAAGGTCGCTAATCTTCTCAGGGTCTCTATGAAGTAACCGGAAAGGATCTGGTTGGTCTTTCACCAAATTCAGTCTTCACAAAACCCTTCCTAATCAGAAAGGAAAGCCGAATCAACCACTCAGTCAACACTGGTGGGACCATGTCACTCCTCATGGCCATCACTGGTGGGGTGACATCACTCCTCACAGCTGTCACTGGTGGGGTGACATCACTCCTCACGGCCGTCACTGGTGGGGTGACATCACTCCTCACGGCCATCATTGGTGGGGTGACATCACTCCTCACAGCTGTCACTGGTGGGGTGACATCACTCCTCACGGCCGTCACTGGTGGGGTGACATCACTCCTCACAGCCATCACTGGTGGGGTGACATCACTCCTCACAGCCATCACTGGTGGGGTGACATCACTCCTCACGGCCGTCACTGGTGGGGTGACATCACTCCTCACAGCCATCACTGGTGGGGTGACGTCCCTCCTCACAGCCATCACTGGTGGGGTGACATCACTCCTCACAGCCATCACTGGCGTGCTGACTTCACTCCTCATGGTCGTCACTGGTGACTTCACTCCTTATGGCTGTCACTGGTGTGCTGATGTCTCTCCTCATGGTCATTACGAGTAAAGCAACTTCATTCCTGCCAGTCAAGAGTGCTCGTTCATCTCTCCTGTAAGAACTCCTGTGGCCCTGGGAAGACGGCAGATGTAGAATGAGAGACGAAGCCTCTGGCAACTCTCCCTGCTGGCATGTAGACTTATTCACTGTCCTAAATCTTGAGATGTGGCTGTACTCCTGGCATCGTTTGCCTGCACCTGCTCTAAGAGAAAGCCCTCTCAGGTAAGAGCCCCTCCACAGTGTCTAAACTTCTGTTGGGATAAATTTCCCCCATGGGGCCGTATGACAGTGTTGAACTTTTCCCTTACCACTGTGATCCTGGAGAACATGTTAGTTAAAGAAATATCTCCCACCCACTCTACATTCAGTAAAGGGCTGGCTGCAAAGGACCACTCTCCCCCACACAGCTTAGATAAAACTAGGCCAGACACAGACCCTCCACACTCCTGCTCTTTGTCTTACAAATCCCATAAGAACTGTTCTGCTCACTAGGCGACTGGGGCAAAGAATTTCATGTTTAACCACTCATTGTTTTAGTTGTATATGGTCAAGTGGTTTACTACAATAATTCAATATGTGTAATGATCAAATCAAGATGTTTAACATCCACATCTCAAAAACCCCTTGTTACCTTCTGCTTACACTAAGTACTACACCAAGTGTTAGTCATTCCATTGTGCTAGAGGAAACCAGCATTTGCTTCCTACCTTCATTCGGTTTTAGCACTGTTGTCCCACCTCCTACTGTTCCTCCACCCGCCCCCTCCTGTAGTCATTACTCTGGCCCAGGTCAATATTTTTTTAGCACCTGGTGTGAGAGGCAATGTTTGGTGTTTGTCTTAGGGAGTCAAACTTATTTCACTAATGCATCATTCCCAGGTGCCTTCCTTTTTCCTCAGTGAGAAGATCCCGTTCTTCTTGTGCCTGAGAAGTCAGGGTGACTCCTGTCTTAGCTGTTGAGACTCATTATTGACTGGACCAAACCGCAGTCAAGTCTCTCTGCCATCACTGGAAGCAGGAATGTTGTCACGTGCCTTAGGCTGGACCAACATCGGAATGTAGAATAGCTCCTCCCAGGTGACTCCAAGGGAAGTTATTTTCTGCTGAAAGACTGATTCTTTTATTATTGTTGTTTTTATATATATATATATATATATAGTAAGTTATATATATATATATTTTACATACTATATATAATTTACATACTAATCCCAGTTCCCTCATCCTCCCCTCTTCCCGCTCCCCCCATCTTCCCCTCATCCCACCCCCATACACTCTTCAGAGAGGGTGAATCCCCCCGTGGGAAGTCAGTGAATTCTGTCACATCACCAGGTTGTGGCGATGGATGCAGACAGAGACAGAGATCCACATTGGAGCACTGCACTGAGCTCCCAAGGTCCAAATGAGGAGCAGAAGGACGGAGAACATGAGCAATGAAGTCAGGACCGCGAGGAGTATGCCTGCCCACTGAAATGGTGGGGCTGATCTAATGGGAGCTCACCAAGGCCAGCTGGACTGGGTTTGAACGAGCATGTGATCAAACCGGACTCTCTGAATGTGGCTGACAATGAGGGTTGACTGAGAAGCCAAGGACAATGGCACTGGGTTTGGATTCTACTGCATGTACTGGCTTTTTGGGAGCCTAGTCTGTTTGGATGCACACCTTCCTAGACCTGGATAGAGGGGGGAGGATCTTGGACTTCCACAGGGCAGAGAACCCCTGACTGCTCTTAGAACTGGAGAGGGAGGGGGAGAGGGAGTGGGGGGAGTGGGAGGGAAATAGGAGGAGGGGAGGAGGTGGAAATTTTTAATAAATAAAAAAGAAAACACTATCCTGAGTGATGTAACCCAGACCCAAAAAGATGAATATGGTATGTACTCACTCATAAGTGGATTCTAGCCACAAATAAAGGACATTGAGCCTATAATTCGTGATCCTAGAGAAGCTAAATAAAAAGGTGAACCCAAAGAAAAACATATAGTTATCCCCCTGGATATTAGAAGTAGAAAAGATTGCCAGGCAAACAATTGGGAGCTTGGGGGTGGGGGTGGGGTGGGGGAGATGGGGAGAGAGAAGGGAGAAGGGGAGGATGGGGAGAGCTTGGGGGAATGGGATGGTTGGGATGGAGGAAAGGTGGATATGGGAGTAGGGAAGTATATATCTTAATTAAGGAAGCCATTTTAGGGTTGGCAAGAGACTTGACTCTAGAGGGGTTCCCAGGTGTCCAAGGAGATGTCCCCAGCTTTTTCCTTGGGCAGCTGAGGAGAGGGCGCCTGAACTAGCCCTATCCTATAGCCACACTGATGAATATCTTGCATATCACCATAAATGAATTTTTTTTAATGAAAGCCTTTTTCAGTAGTGTCTCTTGGGCTGGGCAGATGGCTCAGTGGTTAGGAGTGCTTGCTGCCCTTTGTAGTTAGGGTGACTCTGCACCCAGAGCACTTGAGTTCAGATCCCAGCAACCATAGCAGACAGCCACACCGCCTGCAACTCCAGCTCCAGGGCACCCACGGAATAGAATAGGACCTCCCCAACACAACAACAACAACAACAAAAATGTCAGCCGGGTGATGGTGGCGCACACCTTTAATCCCAGCACTCGGGGAGGCAGAGGCAGGCAGATCTCTAGAGGAAGTGTGTCACTGTGGGGGATGGGCTTTGGGGTTTCCTATGCTCAGGAGACCGTCTAATGTTTCATCCTTCTTCCTGTTGCCTTCAAGAAGTAGGAGTCTCAGCCACTCCAGCACCACGTCTGCCTGCACGCTGCCATGCTCCTGTCATGATGATAATGGACTGAACCTCTGAAACTGTAAGTGAGCCATTCCAATTAAATGCTTTCTTTATAAAAGTTGCCATGATCTGGGCTACAGAGATGGCTTAGCGGTTCGGAGCACTGGCTGTTCTTCCACATGAACCCAGGTTCAATTCCCAGCACGCACATGGCAGCTGTCTATAACTCCAAGATCTGACACCCTCACACAAACATACATGCAGGCAAAACTCCAATGCACATAAGACAAAAATAAATTATTTTTTAAAAAAAGAATTGCCATGGTCATGGTGTCTCTTCACAGTAATAAAAACCCTAACTAAGACACCTATCTACAAAGAATACCATACATATGTCAATAAGTCTACGAAAATGTCTCATAATTAGCCCTTAGGGAAACACCAACTAAACCCCAATAAGATACTTCACAATCACTGTACACCCATGACCACCTGAGCTGGATTCCTGGAACCCACAGTGGAAGGGAGAACCAACTCCTGAGAGCTGGCCGTGACCCCCACATGGACATGCCTGCACTCAACAACACACACACACACACGTGCACATACACACACACATACGCGCACACACACACTAAAAGTATCACACATTGTTTAATTACATTGATATAATAATAAAGACTGGATACACCTCAAGACAGAAGATTGGCTGTGTGTGAGGCTCCGAGGGGAGCAGTGGGTAAGCAGGCTGCTTATTGTAAAATTGGCCATGAAGAAACACTCTGATCTACCTCTGTCCAACAGCAAGATGCAGGCCTTTCTCACAGCTGGGGAACAAATTCTGCAAGGAGATTCTGAACACACAGCACCCCTCTTCTCCACCCAGCCTATTATGAACCATACCTCTGAGTTCAAACCTCCGTAAAAGACAGAAGGAAAGAGTTCACAGAGCTTCTAGGGCTGAGTATATGGAAGTTTCTAGAAGGTGATAGTACTCACAGAAGTGCCATACACTGTCCCTTGCATGTCACCCTGTATAGCTCTTTATCTGTATTTTTGTAATGTTCTCATAGTAAAACACCGAGGCCAGGTGTGGGAGTGCACACCTCTAGTTCCAGCACTTGGGGAGGCAAGTGTTGGTCTCAGAGTTCAAGACCAGCCTGCCCTAAACAATGAGTTCCAGGACATCCAGAGCTACATAGTAAAACCCTTGCTCTAAAATAAAATAAGCAGTAAGCATAACAAAGAGGTATAAAAAAGACATATAGAAACTACTAGCTTGTAATTAAACTCTTTTTATGAGGCTACAGTTATCCTGATTCCAAAACCACACAAAGATTCAACCAAAAAAGAGAATTGCAGAGACCAATCTCACTCATGAACATTGATACAAAAGTACTCAATAAAATATTGACAAACCGAATCCAAGAACACATCAAATAAACCATCCACCATGATCAAGTAGACTTCATTCCAGAGATGCAAGAATGGTTCAACATATAAAATTCTGTCAGTGTAATCACCATATAAACAAAATGAAAGAAAAAACACATGATCATCTCATTGGATGCTGGAAAAAAACCTTTGACAAAAATCCAACACCCCTTCATGATAAAGATCGTGGAGTGATCAGGGATACAAGGAACATACCTAAACATAATAAAAGCCAACAACCAATGTCAAATTAAATGGGAGTAAACTCAAAGTGATTCCATGAAAATCAGGAATAAGACAAAGCTGTCCACTCTCTCCATATCTATTAAATATGGTGCTTGAAGTCCTAGCTAAAGTAGTAAGAGAACAAAAGGAGATCGAGGGATTCAAAATGAAAAGGAAGAAGTCAAACTTTCACCATTTGCAGATAATATGATAGTGCTGTAATTTAAAACAGAAATCGGCATGAGAGAGAAATATGCCATGCAGCAGAGTTCGTGTGGAGAGGTTTTTATTAATGGCAAGGGAATGGAAAAGGGGAAAGGGGAGAGGAGAGACTGGCCTCTGGGGACAGGAGTGGCAGAAGAGAGAAGAGAAGAAAAAAGAAGAGAAGAGGAGAGGAGAAGAGAGGAGAGGAGAGGAGAGGAGAGGAGGGCAGGGAGGGGAGAGGAGGGAGGGAGGGAGGAAGGGAGGAAGGGAGGGAGGGAGAGAGGGAGGGAGGGGAGGGGAGGGAGAGGAGAGGAGAGGAGAGGAGAGGAGAGGAGAGGAGAGGAGAGGAGAAGAGAAGAGAAGAGAAGAGAAGAGAAGAGAAGAGAAGAGAAGAGAAGAGGCCGGGCGGTGGTGGCGCACGCCTTTAATCCCAGCACTTGGGAGGCAGAGGCAGGCGGATCTCTGTGAGTTCGAGACCAGCCTGGTCTACAAGAGCTAGTTCCAGGACAGGCTCCAAAACCACAAAGAAACCCTGTCTCAAAAAAGCAAAAAAAGCAAAAAAAAAAAAAAAGAGGAAAAAAAAGGAAAAAAGGAAGAGAAGAGAAGAGAGAAAGAAAGAAAGATAAATGGGAGGAGGACAGGGCCCTTTTAAAAGGGAACATAGTGATGTGCACAGGAGGTGCTCTTAATGGCTACAGCTGAGGACATAGCTTGTCACAACCCCAAGGGCAGGCCAGTACAGATGCCTGAATACTAACAGATAGTATACATAAGAGGCCTCAAAAATTCTACCAGGGAACTCCTACAGCCGATAAACAGCTTCGGTAATGCGGCAGGATACAAGATTAACTCAAATATATTGGTAGCCTGGTCAATCACCTATGTAGAATCCTTAACACACGTGTGGCTTTGTCCTGGGAACTTTTGTTCAGTTCTGATGTTGGCCTGAGTTCCATGCCATCCTGAACCACAAAGCTGACCCAGATGAGTTGGTGGTGAACGGCAGAGAAAGGAAGGCAGCGTGTGTGAAGGGGAAGGAGAAGCAAAGGAAGGGAGAGGTAGAAAGAGAGGGGAGAAGAAAAGCGGACACATCAAATATGAAAAAATTGACCCAAATCCATTTATACCTCCTGCATGTTAGTAGTAAAAGGAAACCTCCCTAATTTTTAAAAATTTACCAAAACGATAACTAATAATAATGATTAAAGAATAAACCTAAAGGGTTTTATTTCTCTTCAAGACCTGGAACCCAGACAAAGAGCTCTCTCTAAATATTCCCATTCAATATCACACCTAATATGTAAAAAAATTCTGGAAAGGGGAAGTCCTGGGGCTTGGGGAAGAACAGTGTCACTGTGTGTGCAGGCTGTGGGATACGTTTCCCAAGGAACACTGTTTCGCTATAAGAATGAAAACTACAACAGCCACATGTTGAATCTCAACTCATCATGCCAAGGGGAGGACACCAGAAAAGGGGATTGTCATAGGCAAAGCAGTTAATCCCACAACAGTCTTGGTTGCCTGGGGACAGAGCACGAGGGGGTTGCAAAGGATGCAGGACTCCCCAGAAATGGATGCGCATTTTCTGGAAACCATGATGGATTATTGGGCATAAATCCAAAAACAATGCAAGTTCACTTTTATGCACTCGCCATACTTTGCTTCGATGACTATGTCCAAAAAGAGCTGTGAAAAAGTTTTCAGACAAAGACCCCAAAGCTTCCTCTACCCACTGTTGCCCTCTGTTCTGTAGTCTGCATCTGGGAGAGGGCCAGACACAGAAAGAGAGTGTCTCAAGCTGGACCAACAGCCCAGAAAATCTCAGCCTAGAGGAGCCAGAAGAGTACCATTCAATGATTACAGCCCTGATGTCCCAAGGATCTGAGTTAGTATATTAAAATTGTTCAATGGGGCTTCCCCTGGGTCATGACCAAAAAAAGTTACCTTCTGTTATACTAAAAAAAAAAAATATTAATGTTGTATTTTCAATTGAAGGTCATATTTTTCATTTTACCTACTTTTTGGATTATATATTCAGTTTCAATGTTGAAAGCTTAAGATTACACGTCCTTTTGCCCATCAAAGCCAGTCTAGAGCTTTCGGTTCGTCCTTCCCTCCTTCTTCATGTCTGTTTGTCTTAGTTGCTTTATACTGCTGTGACAATAACAAACAAACCAAAACAAAGCAACTTGGGTCAAGAAGGCTTTATTTGTCTTCCTTTTTCTCTGTGTGTGGGGGGGGGGGATTTTGTGTTGTTGTTTTGTTTTGTTTTGTTTTGCTTTGGTTTGTCAAGACAGTTCTCTGTGTATACCTGGCTGCTTTGGAACTCACTCTGTAGACCAGGCTGACCTTGAACTCACAGAGATCTGCCTGCTTCTACCTCCTGAGTGCATCAAGGTCCCGCATTTGGGTGACACCTGTCAGGGTTCAGCCTCAACGGGTTCGTGTGTTCCATAGGTTAAGGGCCTCTGGATTAGGAATATTTGGCAGACAAAAACAGAGATACAAAAGAAATAGACAGAGACACAGAATAGAGTCAGGAGGGCAACCCAGTGAATACTGAATTTACCCATGTTTATTTTTCACAAGCTTATGGGGGAAGAAGGTAAAAGACTGCTTTACGATGATACAAAGAACAAACAAGGCGATTACCTCTTCAACCCCTGAAACATCAAGTAACTATATCCTGAGTTAAGTATTCTGACGTTTAGGCAGGACACGCAGCAACCATATCTTAGGCCAAGCATCCTGTAGGTAGCCACTCCCTGGGTCAAACCTCCTGTCAGAACCTTGAAGGAGCAAGAATAGGCCTGAACTCTCTGACCTTCAGTCAAGGTGGAATGGATCCACACATCCAAGGGCACGACGTGAGTACTGGGATCGTGGATATGCCCACCACCGCCTGACTGGCTTCCGTATTCTTGGTCACAGTCCACCACTGAGGAAAGCGAAGGCAGGGATCTGGAGGCAGGAACTGGAGCAGAAGCCGTGGGGTAGTGTTGCTTACTGGCTTGCTGCTTATGACCTGCTCAGCCTGATTTTCACACACCCCAGGACCACTTTCCTAGGGCTGTCACCACCCACAGTGGGCTGCCCCTCGCCACTGATCATCAATCAAGAAAATGCCCCATAGACTTGTCTACAGACAATCTGATGGAGGTGTTGTCTCAGCTGAGGTTCCCTCTTCTCAGATGACTGGAGCTGACAAAAAGCCAAGCAGCAACTAGTCCTTTGGCAATCTCAAGCATCACCAACTGCTGTTGGCTCTGCCTTTGCTTTATTTTGCCTTGCTCTTCCCACACACCTTACCACAAGGTCACATTCTTAATGAGTACCTCTGAGAGGATGCCCCGGAAAGGATCATGCAGTAAGAGGACCCGTGGTGCAGTGAGCTGGTAAACATGTTTTTCCAGATAAAGGCAAAACTCTAGAGTCTCTTGGTTAAATTTACCTAGGAGTACAAACAAGAAACAGGTTGGAATGGCGCCTCCTTCTCGCCAAGTGTAAACTTACCCTGTGTATTGTTTCAGAATCTTTTGTTTGTAAGAATCTTCATTAAGTCATTCTGACAAAAGTGTTTTACTATACCCGGGTCCCATCAGTCAGGAGGCTAAGCATGGTATGGGTTGTTGTTGTTGTTGTTGTTTTGAGACAGGGTGTCACTACGCAGCCCCGGCTGGCCTTGAACTCACAGATTACCTGCCTCTGCCTCCCTGAGAGCTGGGATTAATGGTGTGCACCACCACACCTGGCCTTACTGACTCTTAATGACCTGTCATAAGAAAACATACGTGTTAACCTTAGAACGGGGTGCCCAGCTGTGAATCCTGGATTTGGGAGGCTGAGGCCAGAGAAGATCAAGGTCAAGGTCAGCCTAGAGACCCTGCTGAAAGGAGAAGGGAAAGACAGAGAGACAAAAACATGTATTTGTCAGACTATGTCTGTGGCAAGAAATCATGTTTACATACACGCGTGTAATGCAGCTCGTAACCCATGACCTCACTTCCCACTCAGCAACCACGGGACATTAAGGGGCCTGACTCTAGTGTCAACCCCCATGAAGGCCAGGCCTCTTGGTTTTCATCCTACAAGTCCGTTTGTAACAAACCTGAGTGTCTACAAAGTTTATTGGCAGAAAGCAAGGAGACTTGGGCTGTTCTCTATATGAGACCGAGGAGAAAACCTGTAAAAATGTAAAAGCATTGAGCAAGGAACCAAAGATGTGGAGGCCCAAGGGGAAGGGTGTGGCCCCTAAGGAATGGGGCACAGCCTCCCAGAAGGGCATGGGCTCCAGGGAGATAGAGGACTCCAAGGAAAAGGGTGTGGTTTCTGAGGAGCAAGGACCAGTGGAGGTGTGGCCTCTGTGGGGACGGGGGGGGGGGGGGGGGGGGCGGGGGGGGCGGGGGCAGGCTCCCAGTGAGAAGCTGGCCTTTCTGTGGTGTCACCTTCAGGACCCTGCTCTGGGTTACTGAAGAGCCTCCAGCAGCAGTTTCAGAAGAGCCTTCGCTTTCCTGGCCTATGGTCCTCACCCCACTGCCCACGGCTCCTCCTAGCACCTACACTGCCAGAACTCTAGTTCTGCTCTGGAAACTATAGTATGTTCCCCCGACTTTGAAGGTTTTCACAGAGTCTAGCATTACACTCCACTCCCACCCCTCAAGTCTTCCCTGTTCTTCCTTCAAGAATTGATTGCCTCACTCAGGATAGTTTTTTCTAGTTCCAGCCATTAGCCTGCAAATTTCAAGATGTCTTTTACTACTGAGTAGCACTCTATTGTGTAAATGTACCACATTTTTTAAAATCCATTCTTCAGTTGAGGGGCATCTAGGCTCCTTACAGTCTCTGACTATTATGAATAACGCTGCTATGAACGTAGTTGAGCAAACGTCCACGTGACATGATTGAGTGTCCTTTGGGTTTATGCCCAAGAGTGGTATTCCTGGGTCTTGAGGTAGATTGATTCCCACTTTTCTGAGAAATCGCCATACTGATTTCAAAGAGGCTGTACAAGTTTGCACTCCCACCAGCAATGGATGAGTGTTCCCCTTACTCCACATCCTCTCCAGCATAAGCTATCAGACTGAAAGTGGGAGAACCTTCATAGGACCAAATGAGGTTCTCTGAATGTGGGTGAAATATGTGTGGCTGGGGCAGACTGTGGGGCCACTGTTCATGGGACCAGGACTTATCCTTTTGCTTGAACTGGCTTTTTGAAGCCTATTCTCTTTGGAGGGATACTTTGCGCAGCATAGATATTTGGGGGACAGCCTTGGTCCTGCCTCAAAGTAATGTGTCAGACTTTGTTGACTCCCCATAGGAAGCTTATGCTCTCTGAGGAGTGAATGGGGGGTGGGGTCTGGGAAAGGTGGGGGTGTTTTGAGAAGCAGGAGGAGGAGAAGGAGTAGAAACTGGGATTGGTATGTAAAATGAGAAAAGATTGTTTAAAATTAAGAGAGAAAGAGAGAGAAAGAGAGTTGAACCAAGGGTTAAATGAAGGTGGCGTCTGATAGTAGAGCTTTCACCAAGCGGGCTGGGGCCCTAGGTTCTATCCCGAGTAACACACAGGCACCCACACAGATCAGATCAAGTACACACGTCTTTCGTGGAATTAAGAACTGGGTCAAGCAGACTTGTTTTCCTTACAGGAACACTTTGGCCTTATCTGTGCTGTTTGTTTTTAAATTCACACAGGTTTTCAGAGGAAGAAAGAAAACCCCCAATTCATTCTTCCAAAATGTCATCCTGATGCCCCAGTTAGACATTGTTAAGTCATGCTGTACTAAGAGAACCATGGGGTTTTCTAGACTTGTCAAATTGATTTGGCACTTCCCAACTGGCAAATGGGAAATAGCTTATAGACATGTCTCTTAATCCTTGAAGCCAAATATCTCCAGCTAGAAGCAATTTTAAAAGATTTACCAGTTTTCCTCCATTTACATTTTCAAAGTGATTTGTAAAATGAAAATTTTGAGAATCCAAACAGCTTGGCAATTGCTATGGTTACACTCTTTTCCAAATCCCCCCAGGTAGAAAGAAAGAACAGTCTGGATGCTCCATAATCTTTGCCAACATTTTATTTACAATAATTCAATCCACGCTCTTTTCTATCATTAGTCCAAGCCATCTTTTCTGTTGCTACTAGACTCTACTCAGGTTTGAAGTCTATTCAACTCATAAAAGGTGTACAACAGCCGGGCGGTGGTGGCGCACGCCTTTAATCCTAGTACTCGGGAGGCAGAGGCAGGCAGATCTCTGTGAATTCGAGGCCAGCCTGGTCTACAAGAGCTAGTTCCAGAACAGGCTCCAAAACCACAGAGAAACCCTGTCTCGAAAAACCAAAAAAAAGGTGTACAACAACGGATAGCATCGCCCTCTTGCGTCCCTGGTGTGCTGTTCTGAGCACGGCCACTATTTACTTTATAGGGAAGGAAAAGAAGAGAGGACGGCTGAAGAGAGGCTCTCCCGAGTAGCACATCCAAAGCAAACTGTTCACTGCAGCAGACAATGGAAAGCTGGCACTAAGAGGGGCTCCTGCAGGGGCAGAGGATGGGGCTTGGGAGGGCAGGACTGCAACCACTCGAGCGTGGGGCAGTGCTTCGCTAGGGGTGACTGAAACAAGAAAAAAGCTGGAGCTGCTCATACGGCCACGCTGTTTTCCACCAGGCTGGGCTTCATGTACTCATAGGGAATGTCCAGGCTCTTATTATGAATCGCAATTTCCTCTTCCAGGGCAGCCAGCTCCTCTCTGAATTTCATCAGCACAGCTTTGGCCTCGGGGCTTGAGAAGTGTTCCTCTGAATGCTGGCCCAGAGGCACCTGGGATGCAGGGTGGGGGAAGCAGCTTAGAACCTGTGGCCCCGACCCTTGAGGGCACATGGCTTCCCCTCTGAATCCATCCTCTGGACCCTGAATAGCTGACTCTCACCATAACAGCCTGGCGTCTGCCCAGCAGCCAGATAACATTTATCTGGAGAGTAGACTGATGAGGGTCAGGCAGTGTGGCCATCAGCTTCTCCATTGTCGCATCCTTGGTGGTAGGTGGTGGCAGCCGCATGGTACAGGGCGCATTAGGGACCCAATAGAACCAGTCCAACTGGAGAGACAGTGATCTAGGGTCAAGCCTGGCTAAACACGAAGGCCCTTGGCCCACATGCTCACATTTCCCTCCCCCACTACAGGACCCAAATTCCCGACTGCCTCCCTCTGGGAAGTACCTGGCCTAGATGGACCGAAGAGTGCTGAGCGGTGCAGGTGAAGCTGCACATGGTGATAAAGTGGCAGGCCTGAGCCCGAGACTGTAGAGAGATGGGAAACCCTACAAGAGGTGTGGACGGTTAGTGTGTGACGTCACCACAGCCGCTAGAAGTGAGGCCTAGGGAGGAGTGAGGAGGGATGCCAGGAGCTTGTGGAAGCTGGCACAGGAGTGGGTGCGGTGAGGGAAGAGAGGAGCCATGGCAACTATATCATATCCCACCCAAGGCTTAGGGATCACGGTGAAAGAGAGGGCAGATGGGCTGTAGGAGATAAAGACAGAGGAAAACAGTGTCTTTCGGGCGTGACAGGCCTGATGGATGTATTCATGAGCTCAAGGTGGCCGGTTGCCCACACAGCATCAAGTCAGCATTATAAAGAAAAGTGGGAAGGGGCTCATGAGTCCTCGCGCCCTAAATGAGGAGTTATGGACAGCTGATGGCTTCTGAGGGAGGTCAGCTTTCTTTCAGGGTGAGGTTAGCCTTAAACTTTTTATGAGCACTGTTCGTACTGCACCTAGAAAAGCCTTTGGGGGTTTTCATTAAGATTGAAATGCTTCTGGAAGATTCCACAGAGGTAGAGAGGGTTCTGGAGAGGTCTCAGAACTTGTGTCTTAGTTCCCATGCCAGGGACCCCTATTACCTCTCTCCTGGGCACCTTGCAGCCCAATCTCTGTGATTTCTCGACACCAGTTCTGCAGTTCATGGTCATCTCTCACGGCCGCGTCAGTCTTGTAGTGGAGATCAAATATTCCCGTCACATACCTGCCAGCAAAGGTCAGGCAAGCGCACTGAAGCCCTCTGCTCCCTGATCAGACGGCCAAGTCAGGGTGTCCATCCCCAACCAAGGCACAGACCTCCTATCCCCTTGGTCTTCTCTACCTGCACCAGCACCCATACCCGTCCTGCAGTCCATCAGCCTCACCGATTTATGACTTCCCAGAGTTGCAGGGCATCTTTAGCATAGAAGCAAGACTGAACATCCAGGAGCCCCCGCTCAGCCAAGTCGTCAGGGGGGCACAGCGAGCTGTAGGTCAGAAAGTCGCTGGCTTGCTTGATAAGATCCACGTGGCCTCCTCCGCCTGTGCTCATAGCCTACAGGACCAAGGACAGGCAGATGCAGTCAAATCAAGCTGCCCTAAAGTCAGAGGACAGAGTGAACCTGAAACCCATTTCTGTCCCCATACCTTGTCAAAAAAAACCACTCTCTCCGATCAGATCACTCCTGGCCCGGACATTAATTTCCAAGGTGTAGAGCAGGTGAGGAACTAGAAGCTAGAAGGAGAAAAGGTGGGAGGGGTAAATCCAAAGAAATCGGGGCCAGGTCCCTGCAGGAAACAAACTTGACAAGGAGGGAAGCCCGGCTGCTAGGCTGCAGTCTGGTCCTCGGCACTGGGAGTGTGCTGATCTGTGCTGCCTGGCTGGTACCACGCATCGACTTACTGCCTTCTGACATGGCTTTCCCTCCCTGGGTTTCTCTTCAACAGTCTTTCCTGATCCCCAGAAAAAACTCACCCTCAGGCTACTGCTCTGACTCTGCACTGTCCATCATGGCCAGGATGTTGGATACAATCATTATCGTCTTTTTTTCTCTCTTACAGGACATAAAACTCCCAGAAGATCAGATGTTTCCACTGTCATCTAGACTAGTTCTGAGCAGAGACATCCAATATCCTTTTTTTTTTTTTTTATGGATGAGCTCTTTGCTCTGATTGGCTGTAGTCAACCAGGCTACTCTTGTTGCCTTAGGCTACAGTTTCAGAACCTTTCAAAGAAGGCTGTAAGGAATCTGTAGTGGTTGTGCACGGTCTTCTCTGATTGGATGGAATCTCTAAGTCATTTGCATCTGTTATTGTACTGTGTGTATATTTATGTTTTGTATATTAAAAGAATACAATCTTTACACCTCTTCTTGGGAGTTACCTTCATCACACCCCCTTGGGAATTAATATCATCACTGAAATGTAGAGGAGACCACCTCCCATTCCCTGGCTCGTTCATCTCTACCACTCATCCTACTTCCTTGGACCCTGAGATGCCACAGAGGGATGCTTCAGGGGCAAGAATGTGTCTTGGGCAGATAGAAACACAGGCAGAACAATGATGAATAAGACATTACCTTAAAAACAGGGTGCACTGAAGGCAGGGTCCTCCTGGTGGCCACAGAAAAGACTTCAGCCATCAGGTGTCCTCTCAGGAGATGAGACTGTATCTCATGCAGCTGCATGTCAGAGCTACGGACCCAGCATTTGGCCAGGAGCCAGTCCACTGGGGGATCCGCAGGTGTAAAAATTGGCGGTGGGTCCGATCCAGTTCTGGGCAGTTCAAGCTGGAGCAAAGCCAGAGTGTTGAGTGAGGAGCTGCATGTCAGGGGCTCAGTGGTCCCTCTCTCCTCCATCCCGCACTTGTGTAGAAATCTTGGCCTCTCCCTCATCTTCCAACACCTCCTATCCACAAAGGTCCAAGTCTCCAGGTTTCAGCTGCTAGTTAGAGGATTTGTATGTGTCCTCATGACCTCAAGATTGGCAGGACCAAAGCCTACGTGGGTGTCTCTCTGGCCTCAGTGTTCTGTTTCTGGAGAAACCTGCCTGACTCCCACTTTCCCTGTGTCCTTGACTCTAGCTCAGTTGATTCTCCTTCTGTTCTACCTCCTCTTCTTCCCTATGACTTCTACTCACCTGGGACCGCCCCCCAAGTCTTAACTTGAGACCCTAAACCCAGCGTTAGTAACCCCCTTCTTCTATCCATTCTAACACTGAAAATGTGGAGGAACGCCTTTCCCAGCAGCCCACATTCCACCTCCTGAGCTCAGCTTAGCTGGCCTTTCTCATCTAGGTGCAATCCCCAGAAGTCTCCAGCCTTCTCCTCCTAGGGCTCTGGGGATAGAGGCCACCCATCCCCCCAACACTCTTCCCAAGATCCTTCCTGGACTGGTTCTATCCTTGGCATCGGAGCTTACACAAGCTAAGGAACCTGTTTCTCCAGCCACACACCCCTTAAAGTCAGTGCCTGCCCATCTCCTCCTCTGGTGCCTCCTCAGTGCTTAGGGAATGGCACTACAGAGAAGGGAGAGAGAACCTGGGCAGCAGGCTCATCAGAGGAGGCCACCCTGGGGTACACCCCCAGGTTCGCTCACCTGGATGGCCATGGGCAAGAGTTGCCCATCTGGCTGCAGCTTCAGCATGACTAAAGGGGCAGCCAGGTACTGCTGTCTGCTTTGGATGACATTGGCCTTGATCCCATTCAGAAGGGAGAAATCGGCTTCAAACAGAGTGCCTTCCTGCACAGGGAGAGAAATGGGGGCTGCTGTTGGCATGGAGAGTCTTCTTCCCACCCTGGGTGCCCAACAAAGAGAGGAGAAAGAAGAAAATCGACCTGTTTCCTGCAGTGACCTCTGGATGGAAAGAGAGACGAGTGTGCTGAGCAGAGGGGCGGGGTCTATGGGGTCTTAGGAGCACGTGCAGAGCTAGTCTAGGGGAAGTACCCAGAATCATGGGGGTGGAGAGTGCTAAGTCCTGGGCTCAGGGACAGGCCAGGGGCAGGGTGATTTTCCCACTGGCCTGTTTCCCTGCAGAAACAGATCAGAGAATTCTTGCTTAACACAGCAAAACCAGGATTCAGGTGCAGGTCTGTCTTGCCCCATGAATGTTGTCTCTGTCCCATATTCGTTCCTAATTAACAACCCCAGCCCTGACCTGGATCCCCTTACCCTGCATCCCTCTGGACCTATGGCCTCTAGGACCATTTCCCAACTTTCAGTTTGTCTCTACCCCGACTAAGACTGCCATCCTCCGCCATCCACTCTCCTGTAGTAGGAAAGCCACGTCTGTTTCTCCAGATCGGTCTGGGATTTCGCCTGCAGGATCCCCCTCTTGACAACCAGCAGGGAGTTCTGAGACTCCACAGTGAATCTGAGAGCAGCAAGGGCTGGCACAGCGCTGCCTCCGCTTCCCTGCTTGGTCTCTCTAGGAACAGCACCCCCCCCTCCGTGTTCACACCTCCAGCTCCTTGTGAAGTTCGGCCTGCAGCTTCTCCATCCCCCGAGGGAATTCCAGACGGGAAGGAAGTTGAGTAGATCGCCTTAGCACCATGGGGTTGGCACCATTGAGAAACTGGTACCCAAAGAAAGCATCCTCTTTCCAGGAGCTTCGAACCCGCTCTAGGGATGGGAGGTAAGTGTATCTAAGATCCACGTTCCTGGTCCTTCCCACACCCGCCAAATCATCCCAGCTTGGCCCAGATTTACCAGAGAGACAAAAGCCTCTGCCCCCACCCCCAACCCGGTTTTCTCATCTCCCTGCACTGGGAAGGACTTGGGGGTAAGAGTGATGTTGGAGTAAGTGAACTAACCAGCCAGTTTGGTGCGGCCAAGCTTGAAAACCCATGTGAAGTCATCTAGGTCTTTCCAGGAGGTCAGAGAATTTATAGGAAAGTTGAAAAGGACACCTGCTTTCCTTCAGGGAAGAATGGGAGAAAGGGCTCAACAGTTATACTTAGAACCAAACCATACGGTGACTGTGCCACAGGCTAGACCAGCTCGCCTCCCCTCACACCAGACACCCTGGCTCTTACCCCCAAACCCGAGAAGCTTCAAATTCAACTTTTTTGTCCTCTCGAAATCGCTCATCTACAGGGAGGTCAGACAAGCTGGTCGCGGCCACGTTCAGGATACCACCATTCTTCCAATTGTCCCACCTGCCGGGCGGAAACAGCATCAGACTGGGCTCTGCAGGAGCTGCCCTGCTAATCACCGCGGGTCACTGGAGTCGGGCTCACCGGTACAGACTCTTTCTCTCTTCCAGTTCCTCTTCTCTATGCTTCCTGAACAGGCCTTGAGTGTCTTCAACCACAGTGCAGCCTAGATGTGGAGGAGGGAGGCGTTCTGGGATGTCTACTGGGAGTCTCTCTCTGGTCCCTGCCAGCTCCGGCTGTCCACTGTGCCTGCATCTGCACGCCCCTCCCCTGAGCCTCCGTGGCACCTGGGCCAGCTCCAGCAACACACTTCTTTGACAACTCCTTTAAAACAAACAACCCCCCCCCCCCACACACACACCTCCAGACTCCAGTTCCCGCCCGGTCTTCCTCACATAACTGAGGCCCCACCCTCTGCTCACCGGTGCCCTCAGGGAGGCTCAGGATGCGAGTGCCCTGCACCCATCGGTAACAGGGGAACCTGTACTCTGCTCCCTGGTCTCCTGGGCCCTTCACAGAGATCCAGTTGCAGAACCAGGCATCATCCAGAAAGTAATGGAGTTTCTGCACTTTCACGAACAGCAGGGGCCCCAGGTGCTCTGACACATCCACCTGGAATTCCACCTCCTGTAGGCAAACACAAGGGGCAGAGGACAGGGTGTCCAGGCTGAGTTCTGCTTCCACTGGGCCACAGGGAAAGCCACGCGAAGGAAGCCAGAAAGAGAAAGGGAGCACGCACTAGCAGGGCCCCACGATATCACTCTGGGTTGTCGACTCAACCAAGATGAGAGCGCTGGGGACAGAAGATGAAAAGGTACCCTCTCCTTCCTTCTCTTTGTCCCCCTTGGAGGTAGGCTGGGGGCGGGGCAGTGAAACCCTGCCTGAAGCCCAGTGAGAGCACAGGTGAGATGGGAGACCCCACCAAAGGCAAACAATCCATAGGAATTACGTGTAGGCTGAGCCAGAATTTCAAGAGGACGGTCTCTAAGCAGAAACCTGGACTGAAGAGGGGGTCGGATAGAGAGAACGAGGTCAGGGACGAGTAGACACCAGGTAGAGTCCATGGAGAGAGAAAAGGCTGAAAGGACCAGCACCTTCCTTCAGCCAGCCTGCTGGTCCCCTGCACCTGTGTCTTCGTGCCCTGCCCCAAGCCTCCATGACACCTGGGCCGTGAAGCTAGGGCTGGGGAACCACACAAGACCAGATCCTGAGGGACATAGAATAAGCAAGAAGTTTGGCAGTTAGTACAGAGGAAGAACTGGAGACCTTGGAAGGCTTTAACAGGCAGGCTGTCTTAAAGTAGGAATGTTCAAGGTGACCTGGAGTCTAGCAGGTCTAGGGAACATTCGCTGGTGGCCAAGGACTGGGCAAGACTCAGGTGAAATGCTTGGGGAACAGAACTGATCCAGCTTGCTCAACACTTGTATAGATGAAGGGCAAGACAGGGAGAAGCCCAGTAAGTGCCTTATTTCTCTATCTTCCTTTGAAGTGAACATAAGACAGCATCCGGATCTGGAAGGATCTGAGAGTCATAAGAAGAAAAGGAAAGCAAGACCAGCCACATATAAACAGGGAACAGCACAGAGTATTGTGCACCCCACACCCTCCTTCCCACCCACTCAGCCCTAAGATTAAAGATCCAGGATCTGGGCTGGAGAGATGGCTCAGTGGTTAAGAGCATTGCCTGCTCTTCCAAAGGTCCTGAGTTCAATTCCCAGCAACCACATGGTGGCTCACAACCATCTGGAATGAGGTCTGGTGCCCTCTTCTGGCCATACACACAGACAGAATATTGTATACATAATAAATAAATAAATATTTAAAAAAAAAAAAAAAAAAAAAAAAAAAAAAGATCCAGGATCTGCAGAGAAGATGGGAAATTCTAACTTCTAAAAATAGAGAGGTCCGACAGTCGGCACTACAGATAGTTGTCCAGCGGAGTTCTGTGAAATGAGGGACATACAGGACTATTCCCCGCCAGGCGGCCGCCAACAGCTACTGAGCACTCACGGAGTGCCTCTCTGCATGCGCTTTGCTTCCCAGGGCTGTGAGAGCCTTCCATGGAGCTAAGGAACCAGCACAGGGCTCCTTGGGATTTCTCTGGCCTTGCCCTCCCCCGCCCACCCCCTACCCCTCCCACTCTCCCACCCTACCCCGTGCCAGCCTAGCCTCAGCTCTGTGAAGCTCACCGAGTTCCGTTGGGGTGCTAGCAGCATCCCGAGAGATGCTTCTCCATGCTCGCCCACCAGCCACAGGTGGACTTTGTCTATGGAGCCCGCGTACAGCGAGCACCCAGTGGAGACACGGATGCAGAAGACACCCATCTTGCAGATGCAGTTTTCTCCCTTCTGAGAGTCAAGAGGGGTAGATGCGCTAAATAAGAGAGCCAAGGCCCCCACCCCTTCAGAAGTCTTGTTTAGGGTTGAGCAGAGGGTGGCACATGGCCAATCAACCCTGCCTTGACATATTGCCAATCAACCCCACCTTGACACGTGCTGGGGCCCCCACTACCTCCGGGAAACCTATCTACAGCCCCAGAAAAGGCCGGGCCCTGGCCAAAGCAGAGCTCTCAAAAGTCATTTTGGTGAGAGCAAGATAAGAAAGAGACGTAGATGGGGATTTGAAAAAAAAAATGTAAGAAACACTCAATATCTGGTCCAACAAGAAGGCAGAATGAGAAGACCCTGGCTGACTTTAGAGGAAGAGAGCCCCAGTGGCTAGAAAGTGCCACTCGCCTAAAGTCTCTCTCTCTCTCTCTCTCTCTCTCTCTCTCTCTCTCTCTCTCTCCATATATATTGGGTGGCTAAACATCACAAGTTGGATCACCTATGTCTAAAGATAATATTAAGGTTGCAGGACAGGATGAAGCTACTCCACGGCGTTTGAAGGATGCATATTTTAGCCACCCAATTAGTTCCAGCAACTCTGCACACTTTGTCCATCCTGAAGCAGGCTCTGAGCTCAGTCCTTTAAAAGTTTTAAAGCCTCTGCCTCCTGATGTCTGCAAAATAAAACCCCACATTCCCACTGCTACTTTCTGGACTGAAACCACCACCACACACCCCTCGCTGTTTGCTGGAGAAACTTGTACTCTGGGTCAGCTCTGCTCATCCTTCCAAATCCTGAAGAGACTGCAGCTTCTCAGGGAAATGCCTTCCCCACCCCACGCCCCTCAACTCCCCTCAGCCAGAGATAGGCAGCTTGCCCACTGCTTGCCCCTCAGAGGCACTCCTGCTGCTTCGCAGTTGCTGCTGTGATCATGTGTGAGTCTGTATCACCTACTGACAGGAGTGCCTCTAGGCCTGGGCCACATCCCAGCGTGACTTACTCATTCCTTCTTCTTGTTGTTGTTATTGCCCCTAAAACCCACTGAGCTGAAACTGCAACTATAAACACGTCCTTCTCCTGGGGAGACGAGGGTCCACAAAAGACCTTCAGGCCATGTGACTATTAAAATAACCTTTGGTGCTGTTTTGGCCAGAGTATTATAAATCTAACTAAACAAATGAAGTCAATGGGCATAAGTCTGTCCTGTGCACGTCCCAAGCTAATATACGCCTCCCACTGAAGTGAGGACAGCATGTTTTTTAAATCCTGGCCTGATCTCCAGTTAAACTGAGGTCAGCATTACCCTCAGGCACGCGGTACTTACAGGAACTTCTGCTAACCTTCATTGTTCTGCTTCTGGAAGTGGCTTTCCATCAGAGTGAGTCCATGGTGATACAACTATGTCCTATTCTTATTAAAAGTTCATATCCAGTCATGCTTGCTAACAGCCATTGCAGCTACGTCAAAAGGAGGCACCAACCCTGTGGGTTTTACCTTTATAAATCCCCCTTCACCCCCCACTCCCTCTCAGCCCACTCAGCTCAGTGCTGCCTCTGTCCTGGTAGCCACAAAAGTGCATGCCTGATGGTGAAGGGTCATCTGTCTATTTGTTGCTTTCATTGGTTAATAAAGAAACTGCCTTGGCTTTTTGATAGGGCAGGATTTAGATAGGTGGAGTAGACAGAACAGAATGCTGGGAAGAAGGGAAGTTAGGCAATCGCCATGCCTCTCCTCTCTGGGTCAGCTGCCATGGAGCCAGCCACCAGGTCAGACACGCTGAATCTTTCTCGGTAAGCCATCACTTTGTGGTGCTACACACATTATTAGAAATGGGTTAATCAAGATGTGAGAGTTAGCCAAGAAGAGGCTGGAACTAATGGGCCAGGCAGTGTTTAAATGAATACGATTTGTGTGTTGTTATTTCTGGGCATAAGTTAGTCGGATAAATCTAGCCGTGCAGGAGCCGGGAGGAACGAAAAGCAGGCCTGCCCACCGCTCCTTCTACACATGCCCCTGGCTGGGTCTGTGTGACTCAATAAAAAACTTCAAATTCATAAAGAGCTGACCCTGGTGGCCTTCTCTTAGGTGAGAACACCCAGCTATAACACCATGTCTATCTTTGTCTCACACATGATAGCATAATTTATACACTCCTTGCTCCGCACAGATGGCTTACAGGCCACGTGGCTCTTAAGGAGTAACAAAGTAACCTTTGGTGCTGTTCTGGCCAGAGTATTATAAACCTAACTGAACAAATGAAGTCCATGGGAATAAGTCTGTGAAGGACAGTGGCCTCCTCTATCTGTCGGTCCTGTGCACACTCCCAAGCTAATATACACCTCTGCGTTTTGATTTTTCCCCACATTTTAACACAAATCAGGAAATTATTTCATATTAACACATAAAGATCTCCCTCATCTTTGAAGGTTGCTGATGTTTTGACATAGCATACTCTACCAGCCCCTTATAAATAGAT
Organism: Microtus oregoni; assembly: GCF_018167655.1. Lineage (NCBI taxonomy): Eukaryota > Metazoa > Chordata > Mammalia > Rodentia > Cricetidae > Microtus > Microtus oregoni. Next base: position 28,191,525 of record NW_024543074.1, on the reverse strand, counting down.
ATTTGAGTTATTAGCAAACTTCTGCAACTATTTTTTGCTTATAGCAATAAATCTAGTACTTACTCATAGGCAAATACATCAGTGGTATAAAATCCTGAAGATGGAATTAATAGGGCAAATGTAATTTTGAGATTAAGAACCCCCTGCTTTGGCTGGAGAGATGGTTCAGTAGCTAAGAGCACTTATTCTATTGCAGGGGTCTTGGTTTGTTTCCCAGCCGTAGTTCCTATGACAAGCAACATTCCTGCAGTTTCTCCCCACAAGGCCTCTCAATTTTATTTACTTAGGGTTTGGCAAGGGAAAAGATAGAAAAGTCCATTTTTATTCTGACAATGTTCACATTACTGTTTTCAGCCAAAACTGAGTACCCTCACTGAAGCCATTAAGTGAAAAGGAGAAATAGAAACACCACGATTCTTTCAACCTTGTCAGGAATCAGCCCAAAATGCAGAACAAGGACAGACACCCAAATAACCACAAGCTGCTTGACACAGGCAAGAAGGCGGGGCGGGGGGTGGGGGGTTGGAAGGGAAACATGGAGTGTGTCCACCGTGATTAGTCTGTGTAGCTCTGAATTCACAATCCCATTCAAAAGGGAAAGTTACTGCTAGCCATTACAGAAAGGAATTTTGGGGCTGAAGACAGCCCAGTTGTTAAAGGCTAAGCTCACAAGGAAAAGGGACTGGAGAGATGGCTCGGGAGTTAAGAACGCTTGTTGCTCTTCTAGAAGACTGGGGTTCAGTTCCCAGCATCCACGGGGTGGTTCACAGCCATCTGTAACTTGCATTCCAGGGGATCTGACCCCCTTTCTGACCTCACACACAAGCATTCAGGCAAAAGCTGTCATGCACATAAACTAAATAAATCTTTTCAATGGTCTTTTTCATTCAAAAGGGAGTGAATAATTATGACTTTGGGCATCTTTATAGGTTTTAGTTAAAAAGGAGTAATATTACATATTTGTATTTCTTCTAAGTATGTAGCTGTTTATAGAGACCAAGATACAATTATTTTCTTTGGTAAACAGATCAAAACAGAGACCTGTATGTGAGCCAACTAGATCTGGAAAACACTGAACTACTTCCAAAACCCAGAAGGACCGAAGGGCACAAGTGCTCATATATGATAACTCGGTAGGAAAACATTCTAAACAGTTAGCCAGACTTGGCCTTCTACACCCTTATCAAGAAGAAAAGAGGCCCTAAGATTCAGAGGTAGTCAACTGTTCTTCGAGGTGCATCAGCGTGCAAACACAGCCCTCCTCCCTCAGAAGATCTTGGTGGATCCCCCATGAGGCATCAGAAAGAATTAACTAGGCTCGCAGCTCGTTTTCATGGTACTCAAAGAGCAAGACACTACAACACACCTCATAACAACAGAACGAGGGCTCCATAACCCTGGCCAGACAGATAGAAATGAATACATTTCAGAGGAAAACTTGGAGTGAAAACGAAAAGCTTACGAGGAAGATAAAGAACACATGTGCGCACACACACACGCACACACACCCAATCGAGGCAGCAGAAGTTTTATGGAAAATATCAGATCCCCAACCACAAGCAATTTCTAAAAGAACCCCCCCCCCCGGAGCCCCGCAGAGCTGAGGGTTGAGGACAGTACACACTATTCTCTGAGAGAGCCGACAAGATTTCAATAACTCAAAGAAAACATGAAGGGAAATGTTTTGGTGACCTTGGGCTTTAACCAGAATGCCCACTTGACCCAAGAGTTTGGGTCCACTGTGAGCAGTACCAGGAGCCCCTGCCTCTTAACAGCAAGTGTCTTTCTCTAGAGAAAGCAAGAACAAGTAAACCAAACACGGAGCAATGAACTAAAGCCATATGATTGGAGCAGTGGCTCTCAGCCTTCCTAGTGCAGTGAGCCTTCAGTACAGTTCCTCATGTTGTGGTAACCCCCAAGCATAAATTATTTTCATTGTTACTTCAGAACTGTGAATTTGTAACTGTTATGAATCATAATATAAATATCTGATATGCAGAATGTATCTTCATTGTTACAAATTGACCCGAAGGGGTTACGACCCACAGGTTGAGAACGACTGGGGTAGAGTATTAAAATTGACTTATGTATAATTTGGGGTTGGTTTGCTTGGAGACAGGCTCTCCCTGTGTAGCCCAAGATGATCTCAAAAATGCAATCCTCCCGCCTCAGCCTCCTACTTTTCACTCTGGCAGATTTAAGCCTAACTATAGTAAGGTTTATGTCCTGGACTTGATAGGCAAGCATGGAACTGCTGTGAATATGTTCATAAAAATCAACATTAAATAAAATGTGTGTTTGTCAGTGTTCTCTCCATAGACAGTGATATCCCTAAACATTAAAACGTCTACCAGTATCAGGCCGAGTGGTACAGGCTGTCACCCCAACTATTTAGCAGGCTGAGGCAGGAGTTTAAAGCATGCCTGGGTTACAGAGACCATTCAAGACCAACCTGGGCAATTTAGTGGACCCTGTCTCAAAACAAAAAGTTGGAGCTTTGCTTTGTTTTGTTTGTTTTTTAAAGAGGGCTTTGACTGGCGTGTTTTATGTCAACGAGACGTAAGCTAGAATCATTTGGTAAGAAAGCAGCTCACTTGACAGACACACCTGTCTCACATTTTTCTTGATTGATGATTGGCGTGAGGGAATCGGGCTCGCCATGGCCGGTGCTGCCCTGGTCTGTGGTTCTGGATGCTGGAAGAAAGCAGGCTGAGAAAGGCAGTTAGCAGAGCTCCTTGGTGACCTTTGCTTCAGTGCCTGCCTCCAGGCTCCTGCCCTGACCTCCCTGGATGGTGGACTGTAAGCAGCAAAATGAAATAAACCCTTTCCTTCCCAAGACGTTTATGGAAGTGGTGTTCTGTTATGGCAATAGACACTCTAAGACAGGTCAGTGTTAAAGAAGTTTTGCCTTGAATGCAAAAGATCTCTGCCTAGTAGTGACGAACATACACTGTCAACAAAGCACACAGATAAAGGCTCCAAAGGCTGCGTACTGAGCTTCAGTAATGATCAATCTATGGAGTAGGGAGAGGTGGGAGCATGCACATTGCCTGTAAACCTTGAATTTCTAAAAGTTTCAGAAAAGTGCAGATTGCTTCTTAATCTCAAAGAGTTAACCTTAGACAAAGCACAAGGTCATGCTGGGTGTCGCACAAGTATTGACTAGAACCAAGCACGGGTCCAGGGGAGCCCCCCCCAAATAACGTCCAACTTCCCTCTTATACGTGAATGAAATTCAGAAAAATCAAAACATCATAAATAAAATTAAGCATCCACAGACAAGACACAAACCCTAAAGGGTGATCAACGAGTTGGGAAGCTGTCCAAAAGTCATTCGCAAAGGCTGTGGCAGCCGCCGTGAGATGAAGTTCCGAAGTGAGAGGCTGGGCAGCAGTGGTGCAAGCCTTTAGTCCAGGCTCAGGAGGCGGGGCTTCACAGTGCCTGGCGCTCTCTACCTCCTGACAGTCTTAGCACTATAGGTATGACTATTATAATGTCACTGTCTCAGTGGTCTCCTCCCGAGACATGGTCTAGACAGCCAACAGCTCTGGCAGGGTGGCGGGGCTGACTTCGTAAGCTGGCCTTACAGCCAGTCAGCTTCTTGACCTCCTCTGCCCCGCCCTGAGCAACTGTGTCTTAGTCAGAACCCTGTTGTTGTGAAGGGACACCGTGACCACTGCAACTCTTATAAAAGAACACATTTAATTGGGGGCTGGCGTATAGTTTCAGAAATTTAGTTCATTATCATCATGGCAGGGAGCATGGTAGCAGGCATGGAGCCAGATCAGTAGCTGAGAGCTACCTCCTGATCCACAGGCCAAGAGAAAGAAACTGGACTGGGTATAGGATTTTTTTTTTTTTTTTTTTTTTTTTTTTTTTTTTTTTGGATTTCTCGAGACAGGGTTTCTCTGTAGCTTTTGGTTCCTGTCCTGGAACTAGCTCTTGTAGACCAGGCTGGCCTCGAACTCACAGAGATCCACCTGCCTCGGCCACCCGAGTGCTGGGATTAATGGCGTGCGCCACCACCGCCCGGCTGGGTGTAGGATTTTGAAAACCTCAAAGCCACCACTACTACCACCCTGGGACGCAGAGGTGTCACCCTGCTTCCTCCAATAAGGTTACACCTTCGAATCCTGCTAATCCTTAAAGAGTCATTCCCTGGTGACTGAGCATTCAAATATGTGAACCTATGGAGCCATTCCTACTCAGTCTACCACAAACTGGGAGAAATCGGCTCCACATCACAAGAATACTGGGGACTGAGGCATCCAGCCAACAGCCTGTGAGTGTACAGCCCCAGTGAGACCCTCAGATGACCCAAGTCCCAGATAGTCTTGACTGAAACCTTGTTAGAGACCTGAACTAGAACCACAAGGCAGGCCCTCAAAACCATGTAAATTAAGGTCTGTTGCTTTGCAGCATCATGTGTTGAGCAATGGTAATATGGCAATAGATAGCTAACACGGTCTACACCCTTATTTCCAAATCTTCAACCTCACAAGCTTACCAAAAGCATGTATGATGAGCTGACCGCTTACAAAAGTCCGTCTTCCCTAGCCCTGCCCAGCCCATTAGCCACAGAATAAAACGATGAGTCTTTAAAAGGCAACCTCGGGTTGGTGATGCGGCTCAGATGTAGAACACTTGTGGAGCGTGTACAAATCCCCAGGCTCTGCACCAAAAGGGCACGGAGGAGATGACATAGAATTATTGAGAGGCTATCATAGAGCCAATCAATCAGAAAAGCAATTGATAAATATTGGTGTAGCAGGAAGGGCATCACCTGTGACAAGAGAGACAGTCTGAGCAAGTGTTCAAGGACGAGACTGTCTACAGGCAACACCAGCTGCAGCCAAGGGCACAGGCTTTGATCAACATCTTCTCTGCACAGGTGAGGTCACTGACCGCTTCTACATTATCTCCTCCGTCCCCAAAGGTTCCTGGACACCAAAGAGTGATGGTACCAGCTAGTTAAAGGCCGAGAAGACCCTGACCCTCCATATAGCTTCTGACCTCTACTTCCTGTGTGTTCCCATGTGTGCAGATGCACATATGTACATGTGTGTAGAGGCCATACGCTGTGACCTCTGATGTCATTCCTCAGGAACACTGTCCACTTTTTTTTTCTTTTTGTCTTAGGCAGGGTCTTCACTGGCCTGGCACTCACCATGTAGGCTAACTGGCTAGACGGTGAGCTCCAGCCACCTGCCTGTGTCTGCACCCCCGGCACTGGGATCACACACACCACCACGTCCAACCTTTTCACAATGGTTCTGGGGATATAACTTGGGTCTTCATGCTTGCATGACAAGCATTTTGCCATCTCTTCATTCACTAGCATCTTTTTTTTGGGAACCCAGAAATTCAAAACTGAGACTCAAGTGAAAAGGTCCAGAAGAAATATCCAGGACGTCCCGGGACCATGAAGGCACGTGTATCATCGCTGTGCAAGCTTGGTGTCAGCAGGGCCCAGCTATGTAATCCGTGGGTTATAACTGTTGCTCCTGCCAGGCTGGGAGAATGGCAGCTAGATGAGACAGGGCAACTGCAGCCACACTGCCAGCCTTCTCCAGTAAACCTCCAGATCTTCCATAAAAATTAGGGAGTACCATATGGGATGGGATTTTGAATGAAATAACTCAGTTTCATATCTCAGTTTGCACAGAGTCATCCAGGGGTATAATGTTGGGAGCTGGGCCTAGAGGCCGCTGGCATTCTAATGGTTCCAAAGGACTTTGGAACATCTTTGGGTTCCTCTAGTCATGAAAATGTGAGAAATAAGGAAAGTTTCCCTAAAATGCAAGAGCACAGAATGTCCCAAATTGATGATTACGCTACAGCTCAAAGTCCCATTAGGGGCAGTGTGAACAAAGGTGAGTTAACTTCCTGCATCCTGACCCTGAAGGTGACTGCATCCTCCTCACTACTGCCCAGTCAGAACTAACTGACGTCAGGGTATTGATGCTTTCAGCCAGCTATGGCTGAAATCCCCTCCATAAACAAAGCAAAGTTGTACAAATAATGCTGAAATCAACTTTATCAGGGACTGGTGGAACCACAGTCTGAAGCTGGATGGTTCAAAGGCCAATAAACCATAAATAACCTATGTGCACATCATTTCATAAACTTGATAGATAGCCGGGCATGGAGGCACATGCTTCAATCCCAGCACTCTGGAGGCAGAGGCAGGAGGATCTCTGTGAGTTTGAGGTCAGCCTGGTCTACAGAGTGAGTTCCAGGGCAGCTAGGACTACTTAATGAGACCCTGACTCTGAGAAGAAACAAAACTAAACAAAAAACTTGATGGACGCTGAGCCTCGGAACATCTCTGTTATTCCCCAGCCGCTGCAGGCCTTTTCTTAAGAGAATGGAATCTGGGGGCTGGAGAGATGGCTCAGAGGTTAAGTCTACTGCCTGCTCTTCCAGAGGTCCTGAGTTCAATTCCCAGCAACCACATGGTAGCTCACAACCATCCATAATGAGTCTGGTGCCCTCTGCTGATATACAAGCATACAAGCAGGCAGAACACTGTATACATAATAAATAAATAAATCTTTTTAAAAAGAGAAAGAGGATGGAATCTGCCAAGAAACATTCATAGACACACATACATGTACTTTGTGTGTCTGATGGAGTCTCATGTACCCCAGGCTATGCTTGAACTTACCGTGTTGCCCAGGATAACTTGAATTATTGATCCTCTTGCCTCTACCTGCCAAGTGCCAGCATTACAAACATGCCACCATGACCTGCTCTGGGGAAGCGTATGTGACATGCCTGGGACAGAACAGCCTTCATGCTGTCCCTTTTGCTGAGACAGGGATTTTAGGAAGTTGACGCAGAGCATGAGGCACGGATAAGAGGGTCTGGCTGTGGCCATCTGCTGCCAGAAACATGAGATGTTTCCAGAAATATAAGACTGGGGATGACTTAGAGACTTGGCAGAACTGGCCTCTGAAATCTAAGACTGCGAGAAAGGAGAAAAGATGAAGCTGCCCTGGGGCTTTGTCAGAAACAGCTTGACGGGCAACGGTCTGGTTTTCAGTGTGATTCTAGACGCTTTTTGTGCTTAGTCTCTTGCTAGTAATGTGTGATTTCAGTTGCTCTAAGAACCCTGTCAGCACTTGGCGTTGCTGACTTGGAGGCCCAGGGTCTGTGGGTGTGTGGTGACCACTCCAATGGACGTGTAAGGGATGTGCTGTTGTGGTTTTAACTTAAGCTTGCAAATGACTAGTTGTCGTGGGTATTTCTGTGTATGTTGTTTGCATATCTGCTTTGATGAGGAGTCTGTTCGAGCTTTGCTGATACTTATTAAGCTGTTTTCTTCTAGAGTGTTGAGGGCTCTTTATGTATTTCAGATACTAGCCCAACAAGCAGACTTAGGACGTGAGGATGCTGTTCGTCTCTAAGCAATGTCTTTAGCAGAGCGGTGTTTTTATTGTTGATTTTTGTGGTTTGAGGTCCTTGTTTGTTTGTTTGTTATTTTGACTTTTTGTTTTTTGTTTTGTTTTGTTTGCTTGTTTTTTCCAGACAGGGTTTCTCTGTCTAGCTAGCTGTCCTGGAATTGTCTCTGTAACCAGACTGGCTTTGAACTCACAGATACCATCCTGCCTCTGTATCCTGTGTGCTGGGATCAAAGGTGTGTGCCCCCACCACCCAGTGAATCATTGAATCTTTTTTTGTAAAAAATGTATTTGTTATTTATTTCATGTATGAGTGCTCTGTCTGCATGCACACCTTTATGCCAGAAGAGGGCATCAGTTTTCATTATAGATGGTTGTGAGCCACTATGTGGATGCTGAGAATTGAACTCAGAACCTCTGGAAGAGAGGCCAGGTCTCTTAACCGCTGAACTATCTCTCCAGCCCTGGATTGTGGCTTTTATTTTTGTTTGTGTTTTTGAGACAAGATCTCATGGTAGAGAACCACACTAGCTACAAATCCATGCTAGGATGACAGTGTGTGCCACTATTCATGGCAACAAAGTTTTTAGTCATAATAAAATAGACTCTATCAATTTTTTTTTTTTTTGCTTTTTAGGGTTTCTTTGCCTATGCCTGATAAGGAGATAGAAGATAGTCTCTACTTTTTTTTATTATTTTGGGGCTAGATTTTACTACACTACGCAGGCTAACCTTAAATCTATGATCCTTTACACACAGACAAAGGAATGAGGTCACAACTTCTGTTGAAAATGAAGAGGACAGCACTCGGGAGGCAGAGGTAGGCGGATCTCTGTGAGTTCGAGACCAGCCTGGTCTAGAGAGCTAGTTCCAGGACAGGCTCCAAAGCCACAGAGAAACCCTGTCTCGAAAAACCAAAAAAAAAAAAAAAAAAAAAAAAAAAAATGAAGAGGAGAGACCCAAGGTAATTAGAAAACCAACCTTAGTTTATTCTGTTACCACACAAGAATGACCACCAGATAACAGGTACCCCCAAGGCTATGCAGAAGTTAGCGGGAATCCTGTAGAAACATTATATTTGAGAGGATTTAAGGAAGCAATCATTTCATGTGGTGTGCATTCATCTATGTGAAGCAGATGTTAAATTCATAGGCAACTCTGAAGAGAATTATTCCAAAGACTGAAAAGATTTAACTACAGCAGTATTGGAAGCTGGTCTCAGTTACAATGGAGAACATGGTAGAGAGAGGATCATAGAACAACAAAATAGGGCTGGAAGTATGGAAATTTCCCAAGATCAGCTTCTTGGTGGAGGTCAGTATGCTGATTTGCAAAGACAGTTTAGATTTGATGATCACATCTTGGCCCCATGTTGTACAGCAGCTTTGAATGCTTGGAACAGGGTTGAAGAATCAGCAAAGACTGAGTCATTTTCTAAAATTATACAAGGCCCAAAAGAAGCCTTCATTTTTTTTTACAAAGATTGACCTCAGTTATAAATAGAACAATATCAGATACAGCAGTTAGATAAATATTAATTGACTATTTGGCTTTTAAAATGCCAATTCAGAATTCAAAAGGGTGATAAGGCTTTTAAAGGCAAGGTCAGCACTCATAGATGAATGGATCAAAAATACAGCTGATATTGAATCTCACAAATATGATGCTACTTCAGTAGGAGAAGTAATTTCTAAAAAAAATTTAAAATCAAAAGATCAAACATTTTATTTTATTTTTTAAAATATTTATTTATTTATTATGTATACAATGTTCTGTCTGTGTGTATGTCTGCAGGCCAGAAGAGGGCACCAGACCTCATTCCAGATGGTTGTGAGCCACCATGTGCTTGCTGGGAATTGAACTCAGGACCTTTGGAAGAGCAGGCAATGCTCTTAACCACTGAACCATCTCTCCAGCCCCAAGATCAGACATTTTAATTGTGGTAAACAAAGTCATCTGAAAAATTTTTTTTTTAGAGATAATCCAAACAGAAGGTCTAGCCTTCTGAATATGCAAAAGATGTGGCAAAGAAGGCATTGTGCTCATGAATACAGATAAACAAGGGACAGGCAAGGTAACCCTTTGCCACTGAGAAATACCTTCGGAGGCCTCTCACAAGCCCAAATAGCAAACTTGGTTCAATCATTCCCTGTCAGCAATGGAAAAACTCATTTACAGAGCAACGAGAAGACAATGTCTATTCTTAAAAACCGTACTGCTCTGGATGAAGGAAGAGTTTCAGTAGATAAAACAAAATTTTCAGGAGAGACCGTAAAACAAGCATTTTGGCAAACTTTTATCAATGTTCAAAGACCAAAGTAAAAATACGAATAAATGGCATTGTGACTGAAGGTTTGATTGACACAGGCATGGACGTAACAAATATTTCACCAAAATTTTGGCATCCAGCTTGCCTTCTTCAGGAGGTAAACATTTAGCTTCTAGGGGTTGAAACTCTATCTCAGGTAAAACAAAGTACAAAGTGGATCAAGTGTATAGGACCAGAAGGACAGGCAGGAAAATTAAAGCCATATGTGGCCAATATAACAAAGAATTTATTGGTATGTGATTTGTTACAGCCTTGAAAACACAGATTAATATTACTCCAATCTCAGGAAAAAAGCCATAAAATAAAGAATGCTTCTGAGAGAAATATCAAAAGGTATTACCAAGAACACTCACCAGTCATTCAGGTTTTACATATGCAAGGCACAACAGCTGTTGGTCTTTCAAAGATATTAACAGCACTATCTTTAAAATGGTTAGTCTCCCAACCAAAAAAAAAAAAAAAAAAAAACCCAGGGCCAGATGGTATCAGTGCAGAATTCTTTTTTTTTTTTTTTTTTTTTTTTGGTTTTTCGAGACAGGGTTTCTCTGTGGTTTTGGAGCCTGTCCTGGAACTAGCTCTTGTAGACCAGGCTGGCCTCGAACTCACAGAGATCCGCCTGCCTCTGCCTCCCAAGTGCTGGGATTAAAGGCGTGTGCCACCACCGCCCGGCTCAGTGCAGAATTCTACAAGGTTTTCAAAGAAGAACTAATACCAATACTCCTCAAGTTGTTCCACACAATAGAAATAGGAGGAACATTGCCAAACTCATTTTACAAACTCATTTTATGAGATTACAATTACTCTGATACCCAAACCACACAAATGTGTTACTAAGAAAGAGAATTACAGACCAATCTCACTCATAAACAATGATGCAAAAATATTAATTAAATACTGGCAAACCAAATCCAAGAACACATCAAAGAAATCATCCACCATGATCAAGTCAGCTTCATCCCAGAGATGCAGGGATGGTTTAACATATAAAATTTTGTCAGTGTAATCCACCATATAAACAAAATGAAAAAAAAAACAAAACACATGATCATTTCATTGGATGCTGAAAAAAAAAAACTTTGACAAAAATCCACCACCCTTCATGATAAAGATCTTAGAGAGATCAGAGATACAAAGACATATCTTGTACTTAAACATAATAAAGGCAATATATAGCAAGCCAACAGCCAACATCAAAATAAATGGAGAGAAACTCCCAGTGATCCCACAGAAATCAGGAACGAGATAAGGTTGTCCACTCTCTCCATATCTATTCAATATAGTTCTTGAGGTCCTAGCTAGAGCAATAAGACACCAAAAGGAGATCAAGGGGTTACAAATCAGAAAAGAAGAAGTCAAACTCTCACTATTTGCTGATAATATGATAGTTTATATAAATGATCCCAAAAATTCTACCAAGGAACTTCTACAACACTTTCAGTAATGTAGCAGAATACAAGATTAACTAAAAAAATCAGTAGCCCTCCTTTACACAGATGATAAATGGGCTGAGAAAGAAATCAGAGAAACATCACCCTTCATAATAGCCACAAATAGCATAAAATAACTTAGAATAACTCTGACCAAACAAGTGGAAAAGTTGTATGACAAGAACTTTAAATCTTTGAAGAAAGAAATTGAAGAAGACAACAGAAAATAGAAAAATCTCCCATGCTATTCGCTATGTAGAATAAACATAGTAAAAATGGCGATGTTACCAAAAGCAATCTACAGATTCAATGTAATGACCATCAAAATCCCAGCAAAATTCTTTATAGACATCAAAAAAAATACTCAACTTCATCTGGAAAAGAAAAAAGGATAGTCAAAACAATTCTGTACAGTAAAGAAACTTTTGGAGGCATTGCAATCCCTATTACAGAGACTTCAAACCCTATTACAGAGCTACAGAACTGAAAACAAACTGGTATTAGCATAAGAACAGACAAGAGGACCAATGGAACCAAATTAAAGACCCAGATATCAATCCACACACCTACAAACACCTGTTTTTTTTTTCACTACACAGATGATAAAAGTGCTGGAGAAGAAATCAGAGAATCAACACCCTTCACAATAGCCAAGAATAGCATAAAATATCTCAGAGTAACTCTAACCAAACAAATGGAAGACTTGTATGACAAGAACTTTAAATCTTTGAAGAAAAAAATTGAAGAAGACACCAGAAAGTGGAAAGATCCCCCATGCTCCTGGGAAGGCAGAATTAATGTAGTAAAAATTGCAATCTTACCAAAAGCAATCTACAGATTCAACGCAATGCTCACCAAAATCGCAGCAAAATTCTTCAAAGACCTGGAAAGAACAGTACTCAACTTCATGTGGAAAAGCAAAAAAAAACCCAGGATAGCCAAAACAATTCTCTACAATACAAGAACTTCTGGAGACATCACAATCCTTGAATTCAAACTCTACTACAGAGTTACAGTACTGAAAACAGCCTGGTATTGGCATAAGAACAGACAAGAGGATCAATTGAACCGAATAGAAGACCTGGATATCAATTCACACATCTTCAAACACCTGATTTTTGACAAAGAAGCAAAAAATATCAAATGAAAACAAGAAAGCATATTTAACTAATGGTGCTGGCATAACTTGATATCAACATGTAGAAGAATGAAAATAGACCCATATCTATCACCATGCACAAAACTCAAGTCCAATGGATCAAAGACCTCAAAATAAAGTCAGCCACACTGAACCTTATAGAAAAGAAAGTGGGAAATACACTTGAACGCATTAGCACAGGGAACCACTTCCTAAATATAACCCCAGCAGCACAGACACTGAGAGAAACAATTAATAAATGGGACCTCCTGAAACTGAAAAGCTTCTGTAAAGCAAAGGACATGATCAACAAGACAAAACAACAGCCTACAGAATGGAAAAAGATCTTCACTAACCGCACATCAGACAGAGGTCTGATCTCCAAAATATACAAAGAACTCAAGAAACTGGTCACCAAAAAACACATAATCCAATAAAAAAAAATGGAGTACAGACCTAAACAGAGAATGCTCAACAGAAGAATCTAAAATGGCTGAAAGACATATAAGGAAATGTTCAACATTCTTAGTCATCAGAGAAATGGAAATCAAAACAACTCTGAGATCCCATCTATCTTTCACCTGTAAGAACGGCCAAGATCAAAAACACTGATGACAACTTATGCTGGAGAGGATGTGGGGAAAAGGGAACACTTCTGCATTGCTGGTAGGAGTTCTGATGGAGGAGGGTCTATGTGTTACTTTCATTGGTTAATAAAAAAACTGCCTTGGCCCTTCGATAGGACAGAAAATTAGGTAGGCAGAGTAAACAGAACAGGATACTTTGTAGAAGGAAGTGAGGTCAGATGCAATGGAGCCAGCCGCCAGGTCAGACATGCTGAATCTTTCCCAGTAAGCCACCACCTCGTGATGCTACATGGATTACTAAATATGGGTTAAAGCAAGATGTGAGAATTAGCCAATAAGAGGCTGAAACTAATGGACCAGGAAGTGTTTAAATGAATACAATTTGTGTGTTGTTATTTTGGGTGTAAAGCTAGCCATGTGGGAGCCGTGCGGTACGAAAAACAGGCTTGCCCGCAGTTCCTCACTACAGAATGCAAACTGGGATAGCCACTTTGGATTTTTTTTAATTTTGTTTTTTGGTGTTTTGATGTTTAGTTCTTGAGTTCTTTGTATATTTTGGAGATTAGCCCTTTGTCAGATGTGGAACTGGTTAAGATCTTTTCCCATTCTATAGGCTGCTGTTTTGTCTTGTTGACTGTGTCCTTTGCCTTACAGAAGCTTTTCAGTTTCAGGAGGTACTGTTTATTGATTGTTGCTCTAAGTGTCTGTGCTCTTGGGGTTATATTTAGGAAGTGGTCTCCTATGTCAATGCATTCAAGGCTACTTCCCACTTTCTCTTATGCCAGGTTCAGTGTTACTGATTTATGTTGAGGACTTTGATTTACTTGGACTTGATTTTTGTGCAGGAAATAGTTATGGATCTATTTGCAATCTTATACATGTTGACATCCAGTTATGCCAGCACCATTTGTTGAAGATGCTTTTTTCCCCATTGTAAAGTTTTTGGCTTCTTTGTCAAAAATTAGGTGTTCATAGTATTATGGTAAAAATAAAACATTGCTGTTTCCCAAGTGACTGCAGCGGACAGTGGACCACAAAGAGCTGTGGTAGTAAAATGCTGTGGTTCCCCATGTGGCCCATGGGCCACGAGGGCCAGCAGATCCCAAGCAGGGAGCCACATGAGGCAGGTGAGAGACAGAGACAGATAGGTTTGCCATGCAGAGAAAGTGGGTATTTATTGACTGAGTTATGGAGGGGAAAGGGATGAAGGGGGATGAGAGGCAAAGAGAATGAGAGAGAAAAAAACAAAGAGAGAGGGGGGGGAGAGAGAGGGGGGGGGAAGAGAGAGAGAGAGGCAGAAATTGCCTCTTTGGGAGAGAGACAGAAAAAGGAAGGGGCTCAGGCTGGAAGCTGAAGATCAGCTTGCCTCCATGGACAGGGGAGGGAGTGGGTGGGACTTATCTCTTAAAGGGACAGGACAGACCATTACACATAGGTGTGTGGGTTAATGTCAGGGTTATGAACTCTATTCCATTGGTCCATGTGTCTGTTTGTATGCCAATACCAAGCTGGTTTTTATGACTATAGTAGAGTTTGAAGTCAGGGAGGAATGGTGATACCTCCAACAGTTCCTTTATTGTACAGGACTGCTTTGGCTATACTGGGTTTTTTGTTTTTCCATATGAAGTCAAATATTGTTCTTTTGAGGTCTCTGAAGAATTGTGTTGGGATTTTGATAGGGATTGCATTGAATAGGTACAATGCTTTTCTAAGATTGCCGTTTTTATCATGTTGATCCTACCTATCTAAGAATATGGAAAATATTTCCATTTTCTGATACTTTCTTCAGGTTCTTTCTTCAAAGACTTAAAGCTCTTATCATACAAGTCTTTCACTTGTTTGGTTAGAGTTACTCCAAGCTACTTTACATTATTTGTGGCTATTGTAAAGGGTGTTGTTTCTCTGATTACTTTCTCAACTGGTTTATCATTTGTCTAGGAGGGTTACTGATTTTTTGAGTTAATCTTGTATCCCACCACATCATTGAAGTTATTTACCCACTGTAGGAGTTCCCTGGTAAAATTACTGGAATCACTTATGTATACTATCATATCATCGGCAAATAGTAAAAATTTGACTTCTTCCTTTCCAATTTATATCCTCTTGATCTCCCTTTGATATCTTATTGTTCTAACTAGAACTTCAAGTACTATATTGACTAGATATAGAGAGAGTGAAAAGCCTGTCTTGTTCCTGATTTTAGTGGAATCACTTTGAGTTTCTCTCCATTCAATTTGATGTTGGTTATTGGTTTGCTGTATATTAGTTTTATTATGTTTAGGTATGTTCCCTGTATCCCTAATCTATCAAGGACCTTTATCAGGAAGGGGTGTTGGATTTTTTTAAGGTTTTTTTCAGCATCTAATGAAATGATCATGTGTTTTTTCTTTCAGTTTGTTTACATGGTGGATTACGTTGACAGACATTGAAAATGTTTACTTTTTCTGCAGTGAAATGTGACCATTACTGGCAATGACCTTTGAGGTCTCCAAGAAGATGATAGAGCCTTGCAATGATGATCCCAGTTGAATTGTGGTAGCACCATTAAGCTGACAAATGCCACCCAAAGATCAGCCTTGCACTACAAACTGCTGAGGACAATTTCAAAGTAGTTAGCTAAATTGGTCCAGTCTCATAGACTGCTCCAGCCAGGACTTCAAATAAGCCCTGCAGTTTCCCATCACATCGAAACTGGATAACAACTAGTTCTCCCAGCACTTTACCAGTATCTCAATTTTCTCAGGGTCCCCTAAAGATGCAGTCCTCTCTATATGGCAGAAGGTAATTCTAAGAAAATGATGCCCACATTTCCAAGAAGTGGTGTGGGTGGATTCTAGTCATTTAGTGGACTATGAATGTTTATCATCATTTAGAGGGGTTGGTTGAAAGTCGTTATTGGTCATAGTCGGGGAGGAAACTAAACAAAGTATATTAGATTCATGGATCTCATTCTGAAAAGAAAAAGTAGGGATATAGGAATGATAGGACAAGTGGGTAGATTACTGAATCTACTTTTAAACTAAAAAAAGCAACTACTAATCTCAAATATTTTACATTGATTGGTATTGATTTTTGTAAGTTGATACAAATTTAAGATTATTTTTATTATACTGTATGTATGTTTCTAATTTTGTTTAAGGTAGTATACCTATGCAGTTCACTTAACAATGTAATATGAAGTTTTAGTCCTTGAAAGTTATTATTATAAACTATTTAAGATAATTAAGAAATACAGGTTAGTAGTAAGCCATATATAACAATCAAGTTTGTGGCCACATTATGAAAGTTTTCAAGGTCAAACAGAGATATATTTTAGGTAGACAGATGGTCTTTAAACACTTCAGAGACCTACAGAATATGGCACTTAAGATTTTTTTTCCTTAGGATTTTTTTGAGATAGGGTTTCCCTGTGTAGCCCTTGCTGTCCTGGAATTCACTTTGTAAACAAGGCTGGCCTCAAACTCACAGAGATCTACCTGCCTCTGCCTCCTGAGTGCTGGGATTAAAGGTGTGTACTACAATCCCTGGCTAATATGTTTTAATAGCATAAAGTTTTACATGACCGTGAAACATATATGTTCCTGACAGCACCAATTTACTTCAAAAAGGATAATGGGCATTGAAGAACCTCCATATGAAGTTTGGTTTTCTTTGTGGCAAAGATACTGGGCAAGAAACTGCCCTTGCCTCAGCTGCTGACAGTATGCTGTCCAAATTGGACTTGCAGGACACAAAAGAAGGCAACTGCCAGACTTTGCTAAGATAAAGTAGTCCAATCCTTCAAAATTCCTGCTTCACAGAAAAGTCTATCAAATATTCTAGGCCTCTAGGCTGAAGATGGATGAACCAGTGTTGCAGAGAAATCTTTAGGTGACTGTCCAGGCAACATGATGTCTCTGTCATTTCTATAGTTTGGAAAGCTGTTTGCTCTGCATTTCCTGTTCACTCAGGTACTGGGGTTGAAGACTCGACAGTTATAATTACAGCTTTCCTTGTTACTAAATTCAGAAGATAAACTCACAAAGGAGTTGTAAGGAGCCGGGCGGTGGTGGTGCCTTTAATCCCAGCACTTGGGAGGCAGAGGCAGGCGGATCTCTGTGAGTTCAAGACCAGCCTGGTCTATAAGAGCTAGTTCCAGGACAGGCTCCAAAGCTACAGAGAAACCCTGTCTTGAAAAAAACAAAAAAAAAAAAAAGAGAGGCACAGAGGCGGCGTGGCGGCCAGGCGCGGCGGCGACACCACATTCAGGAAGAGGCTTTGGGGGACCGGCGCGGCAGCAGACCCAAGCGGCGGGGACAGGCGTGCAATAAGGAGAGCAGATCGCCCTACTACAATTAAAGCAAAGAGGTAGGCCTTTGGTTGGCCAGGTCACTGGCACACAGGGAGCCTGGTCCTGTCCTGAAAACCCTTCAGAGGGGTGAGAGGGTTCTTGGCCTGTGGCAGGAACCAGGAAACAGAGCGAGGGCATTGTTTAAACAGAGCCCTTGGCCAGCAGGGAAACCTGATCCAGTTTTTAAAGGACCCATTAGATAGGATCAATAGGAGGAGATGGGCAGGAGCCAAGGCAAGAATTCACCCAATAATCTGAAAAACAACATGAAAACACCAGAACCCAATGATCTTACAACAGAAGTATTTGAACAACCTAACACAGAAGTGGAAAAAATTGACTTTATGAAGGCAATAGAGTCCCTTAAACAACATGTAAAAAATGCCCTTATAGAAATGGATGAGAAGTATAACAAAAAGTTTGAAGAAATGAGTAAATACATACATGATAACCTGGGAAACAAAGAAAAAACGATCAAACAGGTAATGGAAACAGTTCAAGAATTGAAAACTGAAATGAAGGCAAGGAAGAAAATACAAACTGAGGACCAGCTGGATATGGAAAATCTAGGTCAACGAGCAGAGCCTACAGAAACAAGCATAATCAATAGAATACGAGAGCTAGAAGAAAGAATCTCAGATGCTGAGGACACCATAGAGAAAATAAACGAACAAATCAAAGAAAACAGCAAAGCCAGCAAATTCTCAACACAAAACATTCAGGAAATATGGGACACAATAAAAAAAACAAATCTAAGAATAATAGGAATAGAAGAAGGAGAAGAGGCACAGCTCAAAGGCCCAGAAAATATTTTCAAGAAAATTATGGAAGAAAATTTTCCCAACTTAAAGAAAGATATTCATTTAAATATTCAAGAAGCATACAGAACACCAAACAGACTGGATCAAAGAAAAACATCTCCTCGCCATATAATAATCAAAACACAAAATATACAGGTTAAAGAAAGAATATTAAGAGCTGCAAAGGAAAAAGGGCAAGTAACTTATAAAGGTAAACTGATCAGACTTACATCTGACTTCTCTATGGAAACTATGAAAGCCAGAAGGTCCTGGATAGATGTACTGCAGAAGCTAAGAGACCATGGATGCAAACCCAAACTACTATACCCAGCCAAGCTATCATTCATTATCAACGGAGAAAACAAGACATTCCAGGATAAGAACAAATTTAAACAATACGTAGCCACAAATCCAGCCCTACAGAAAGTAATAGAAGGAAAATCGCAACCCAAGGAATCCAACACTGCCAACACTGCCTACAATAACCCAGGCATCTAGTGACCCTTCACCAGCACATCTCAAAGAAGGGAGACACACAATCTCTACTACCAAAATAAGAATAACCGGAGTAAACAACCACTGGTCATTAATATCACTTAATATTAACAGGCTCAATTCACCTATAAAAAGGCACAGGCTAAAAGATTGGATACGAAAACAGGATCCAACATTCTGCTGTTTGCAAGAAACACATCTCAACCACAAAGACAGGCACCTACTCAGAGTAAAGGGTTGGGAAAAGGTGTTTCAAGCAAATGGACCTAAGAAAAAAGCAGGTGTGGCCATACTAATTTCTAACAAAACTGACTTCAAACTAAAATCAATCAGAAGAGACCGAGATGGTCACTTTATACTCATAACAGGAACAATTCATCAGGATGACGTCTCAATCCTGAATATCTACGCCCCCAATATAAAAGCACCTACTTATGTAAAAGAAATATTACTAGAACTCAAGGCAGACATCAAACCACACACACTAGTAGTAGGAGACTTCAACACACCTCTCTCTCCAAGGGACAGGTCAATCAGACAGAAACCTAATAGAGAATTAAGAGAATTATTGGAGGTAATGAAGCAAATGGACTTAACAGACATCTATAGAACATTCCACCCAAATAGGAAAGAATATACCTTCTTCTCTGCAGATCATGGAACCTTCTCAAAAATTGACCACATACTCGGAAACAAAGGAAACCTCCACAGATACAAAAAAATATCAGTGTCCACCTGTGTCTTATCAGATTACCACGGATTAAAGTTAGAAGGCAACAACCACGCTACCCCCAAAAAACCGACAAACTCATGGATACTGAACAGTCAACTACTGAACCACACCTGGGTCAAGGAAGAAATCAAGAAAGAAATTAAAGTCTTCCTTGAATTTAATGAAAATAAAGGAACAACATACTCAAACCTATGGGACACAATGAAAGCAGTGCTAAGAGGAAAGTTCATAGCACTAAGTGCCCACTTAAAGAAAACGGAGAATGCATACATTGGGGACTTAACAACACACCTGAAAGCTCTAGAAAAAAAAGAAGCAGACGTGCCCAGGAGGAGTAGAAGACTGGAAATAATAAAACTGAGGGCTGAAATCAACAAAATAGAAACACAGAAAACAGTCCAAAGAATCAATGAAACAAAAAGCTGGTTCTTGGAGAAAATCAACAAGATCTACAAACCCCTATCCAAGCTAATTAAATGACAGAGAGAGAACACGCAAATAAATAAGATCAGAAATGAAAGGGGGGACATAACCACAGACACAGAGGAAATTCAGAGAATCATTAGATCTTACTACAAAAGCCTGTATGCCACAAAACTGGAAAATACAAAAGAAATGGACATTTTTTTAAATAAGTACCATATACCAAAGCTAAACCAAGACCAGGTGAATGATCTAAATAGACCGGTTACTCGCGAAGAATTAGAAACGGTTATCAAAAATCTCCCTTCGAAAAAAAGCCCAGGACCAGATGGTTTCAATGCAGAATTCTACCAGAACTTCCAAGAAGAACTAATACCTATACTCCTTAATGTATTTCACAATATAGAAACAGAAGAGTCATTGCCAAATTCCTTTTATGAAGCTACAGTTACCCTGATACCAAAACCACACAAAGACCCAACCAAGAAAGAAAATTACAGACCTATCTCACTCATGAACATCGACGCAAAAATTCTCAATAAAATACTGGCAAACCGAATCCAAGAACACATAAGAAAAATTATCCATTATGATCAAGTAGGCTTCATCCCAGAGATGCAGGGCTGGTTCAACATACGCAAATCTATCAATGTAATCCACCATATAAATAAACTGAAAGAAAAAAAAACCATATGATCATTTCATTAGATGCTGAAAAAGCATTCGACAAAATTCAACACCCCTTTATGATACAACGGTCCTACCTAAATATAATAAAAGCTATTTACAGCAAGCCAACAGCTAACATTAAATTAAATGGAGAAAAACTCAAAGCCATCCCACTAAAATCAGGAACATGACAAGGATGTCCACTCTCTCCATACCTCTTCAATATAGTGCTTGAAGTTCTAGCAATAGCAACAAGACAACATAAGGAGATCAAGGGGATTCGTATTGGAAAGGAAGAAGTTAAGCTTTCGTTATTTGTAGATGATATGATAGTATACATAAGCGACCCCAAAAATTCTACCAAAGAACTCCTACAGCTGATAAACACCTTTAGTAATGTGGCAGGATACAAGATCAACTCCAAAAAATCAGTCGCCTTCCTATACACTAAGGATAAGGAAGCAGAGAGGGAAATCAGAGAAGCATCACCTTTCACGATAGCCACACATAGCATAAAATATCTTGGGGTAACTCTGACCAAGGAAGTGAAAGATCTATTTGACAAGAACTATAAGTCTTTGAAGAAAGAAATTGAAGAAGACACCAGAAAATGGAAGGACCTCCCTTGCTCTTGGATTGGGAGGATCAACATAGTAAAAATGGCAATTCTACCAAAAGCAATCTATAGATTCAATGCAATCCCCATCAAAATCCCATCAAAATTCTTCACAGATCTGGAGAAGACAATAATCAACTTTATATGGAAAAACAAAAAACCGAGGATAGCCAAAACAATCTTATACAATAAAGGATTGTCTGGAGGCATTACCATCCCTGACTTCAAACTCTATTACAGAGCTACAGTATTGAAAACAGCTTGGTATTGGCATAAAAACAGAGAAGTCGACCAATGGAATCGAATAGAAGACCCTGACTTTAACCCACAAACCTATGAACACCTGATTTTCGATAAAGGAGCTAAAAGTATACAATGGAAAAAAGAGAGCATCTTCAACAAATTGTGCTGACAAAACTGGATGTCAATCTGTAGAAGAATGAAAATAGATCCATATCTATCACCATGCACAAAACTCAAGTCCAAATGGATTAAAGACCTCAATATCAGTCCGAACACACTGAACCTGATAGAAGAGAAAGTGGGAAGTACACTACAGCACATGGGCACAGGAGACCACTTCCTGCGTATAACCCCAGCAGCACAGACACTAAGGGCATCATTGAATAAATGGGACCTCCTGAGGCTGAGAAGCTTCTGTAAAGCAAAGGACACTGTCTCTAAGACAAAAAGGCAACCCACTTACTGGGAGAAGATTTTCACCAACCCCGCAACTGACAAAGGTCTGATCTCCAAAAATATATAAAGAAATCAAGAAACTAGACCGTAAAAGGCTAATCAACCCAATTATAAAATGGGGCATTGAGCTGAACAGAGAATTCTCAACAAAAGAACTTCAAATGGCCAAAAGACACTTAAGGTCATGCTCAACTTCCTTAGCGATCAGGGAAATGCAAATCAAGACAACTTTAAGATACCATCTTACACCTGTCAGAATGGCTAAAATAAAAAACACCAATGATAGCCTTTGCTGGAGAGGTTGTGGAGAAAGGGGTACACTCACCCATTGCTGGTGGGAATGCAAACTTGTGCAACCACTCTGGAAAGCAGTGTTTCGGTTTCTCAGGAAATTCGGGATCAACCTACCCCTGGATCCAGCAATACCACTCTTGGGAATATACCCAAGAGAGGCCCTATCATATAACAAAAGTATATGCTCAACTATGTTCATGGCAGCATTGTTTGTAATAGCCAGAACCTGGAAACAACCTAGATGCCCTTCAACGGAAGAATGGATGAAGAAAGTATGGAATATATACATATTAGAGTATTACTCAGCAGTAAAAAACAAGGACTTCTTGAATTTTGCATGCAAATGGATGGAAATAGAAAACACTATCCTGAGTGAGGTAAGCCAGACCCAAAAAGAGGAACATGGGATGTACTCACTCATATTTGGTTTCTAGCCATAAATAAAGGACATTGAGTCTATAATTCGTGATCCTAGAGAAGTTAAATAAGATGGTGAACCCAAAGAAAGACATATAGGCATCCTCCTGGATATTAACTTTCATCGGGCGATGAAAGCAGACAGAGACAGAGACCAAAATTGGAACACCAGACTGAAATCCCAAGGTCCAAATCAGGAGCAGAAGGAGAGAGAGGACAAGCAAGGAACTCAGGACCGCGAGGGGTGCACCCACATACTGAGACATTGGGGATGATCTATCGGGAACTCAACAAGGCCAGCTGGACTGGGTCTGAAAAAGCCTGGGATAAAATCGGACTCACTGAACATAGCGGACAATGAGGGCTGCTGAGAAGTCAAGATCAATGACACTGGGTTTTGATCCTACTGCACGTACTGGCTTTGTAGGAGCCTAGGCAGTTTGAATGCTCACCTTACTAGACCTGGAAGGAGGTGGGAGGTCCTTGGACTTCCCACAAGGCAGGGAACCCAGACTGCTCTTCGGGCTGATGAGGGAGGGGAACTTGATTGGGGGAGGGGGAGGGATATGGGAGGCAGTGGAGGGGAGGAGGCAGAAATCATAAATAAATAAATAAATAAATAAATAAATAAAAGACTCACAGACCCTTTTGGATTGGGGAAGGAGAGAGAGGAGATCACTGGTTGCTTCACTGTTTTTCTGATCAGATTTTTACCCCATATCCCCCATATCGATTCCTGAGTTTTATTTAATAATAAAACAATATAAGTAAACACTGTGTGTGTGTGTGTGTGTGTGTGTGTGTGTTTAAACCCCAGTGGGTAAACTTAATAAAGTCATACCCAAGAATCAAGTATATTATTGAAGTCAAAGACTGAGAAAATAAATCTCTATAATTTCCAGTTAAATATGGAAGAGCAGAATAACACCTGACATACAGGGTAGGGTAGCAACGGTTTGCTACCATAAACTTCCCTCTGGAACGGAAGCAGGAAGAAGGCAATAGATGGCACCTTCAGAGCACTTAAAGAGCTGTCTGTGTATCCATCTATATGAAACATCTTAGTAAACTCCAATCTTGTATTAAGGGGGAAAATTGAGAAAAGAACTCAGAATTCTATTTCCAAAGGAAGGAAATTATTCAGGTACAAAAATACTTTCCCTCATTTCCTCCTTCCCTTCCTACCCATTTCCCTTGTTATATAGCTCAGGCTACTCTCAAACTTGTTATCCTCCTGCCTCCGCCTCAAGAGTGCTGGGATTAGGGGCTGGAGAAATGGCTCAGTGGTTAAGAGCACTGATTGCTCTTCCAGAGGACCCGGGTTCAATTCCCAGCACCCACATGGCAGCTCACAACTGGCCCCATCGTGTCTCCCATGACTAAGCTATCTATCATATTTTAAATATATATTTTAAGTTTAATTAACATAAACTATATTGAATGCCAATATGACAGGATGAAAGTTTTAATTAAACCTTAAGCAAACTCACAACAGATTAAGAAAAAAGTAAATATTTACCACTTTAAAAATAAATTATGAGACAATATGCGGAGAGCAAGAGACTTTGAAGCACCCAATCCTAAACGAGACCCAATCATCAAATCCCTTCACTCAAGGCTCAGGAATCACTGTAGAAGATGGGGCAGAGGGGGCTGGAGAGATGGCTCAGTGGTTAAGAGCACTGCCTGCTCTTCCAAAGGTCCTGAGTTCAATTCCCAGCAACCACATGGTGGCTCACAACCATCTGTAATGAGGTCTGGTGTCCTCTTCTGGCCTGCAGACATACACAGAGACAGAATATTGTATACATAATAAATAAATAAATATTTAAAAAAAAAAGAAGATGGGGCAGAGGAAGGTGACAGGCAGCCAGACAGAGGTGAAGGATGACTCCAGGAAAGAATCCTCCAGACTCAACAGAGACGATGTGCACATGAGCTCACAGACACGGTGACAGCACACACTCGGACAGCGCACAAACACACTGGGACAGCACACACACACTGGGACAGCACACACACACACACACTGGGACAACACACACACACTGGGACAGCACACACACACTGGGACAGCACACACACACTGGGACAGCACACACACACTGGGACAGCACACACACTGGGACAGCACACACACACACTGGGACAGCACACACACACACTGGGACAGCACACACACACACACACGGGGACAGCACACACACACACACTGGGACAGCACACACACACACTGGGACAGCACACACACACACTGGGACAGCACACACACACACTGGGACAGCACACACACACACACTGGGACAGCACACACACACTGGGACAGCACACACACACACACACACACACACTGGGACAGCACACACACACTGGGACAGCACACACACACTGGGACAGCACACACACACTGGGACAGCACACACACACACTGGGACAGCACACACACACTGGGACAGCACACACACACTGGGACAGCACACACACACACTGGGACAGCACACACACACACTGGGACAGCACACACACACACTGGGACAGCACACACACACACTGGGACAGCACACACACACACTGGGACAGCACACACACACTGGGACAGCACACACACACACTGGGACAGCACACACACACACACACTGGGAGAGCACACACACACACACTGGGACAGCACATACACACACTGGGACAGCACACACACACACATTGGGACAGCACACACACACACACACTGGGACAGCACACACACACACACACACTGGGACAGCACACACACACACTGGGACAGCACACACACACTGGCAGCAGTTCATGTCGTGGTGACCTCCAACCTTAAAATTATTATTTTTTTAAATTTTTTTTATGGCTTATTTAACTTTATTTCATGTGCATTGTTGTGAAGGTGTCAGATCCCCTGGAACTGGATCTTCAGACAGTTGTGATCTGCCATGTGGTTGCTGGGAATTGAACCCAGGTCCTCTGGAAGAACAGTCAGTTCTCTTAACCACTGAGCCACCTCTCCAGCCCTTAAAATTATTTTTGTTAATACTTCAGAACTGTAATTTTGCTACTGTTATGACTCAATGTAAATGTGTTTTCCGATGGTCTTAGGTGATGTGACCCTGTGAAAAGGTCATTCAACCCCCAAAGGGTCACAACCCACGTGTTAAGCACCCACTTTATAAACAGATAAGCCTCATCAGGGCATGTCTGGACAACAGAGAAAATCAAGGCCAATGGGTGGTGCTTACCTGTATTTTCCCAGTACTCTCAAGGACAAGGCAGAAAGAACGCGAGTTTAAGGCTAGCCTCTGCTATATAACAAGACTGAAGCCAGTCTGAATTGCATGAGATGCTGTCTTACCTGTTTAAAAGACTTTTCCAATCCAAAGTAGAAAAGGGCATCATAAAGAAACGCCTAAGTGTTTTGACGGACAGGCAGGATTGGAGCTGAGACATACGTGTACAGACTTGACACTGTTGTTGTTTGATCATGACTAACGAGCCTGGACCGAAAGGAAAAGAAATAGTACAAAGACAAAAGCAAGCGCTGGACCTGCAGACTTCTGTACACAGGAATCGCACTGACAGCTGTCCATCAACATGGTAGAAGGATGACTCCCAAGAGGGAGCTAAAATCCTAAAGGCTGGCCTGGGAGACAACGGGAAAGACGCTTGCCCACAGCCTGACCACCTGAGACCCCCAGAGCCCATGTAGAAACCGGAGGCAGAGACCTGAAATGTTCTACAAGTCCATGGAACAGTCACCCCGGCTTACACAGAAATGGGAGGACACGGAGGAAAGGTAAGCAGTGACACTTAGGGTTGTCCTCAACCCTCTGCACGTGTGGGACACCCCTCATACACATTCACACACATACACAGACTCATGTCACGAATAAATGAATTCCTGAAAGCTGAAGCCAGAAGCCACAAAGGACTCATGGGACGTAAAAAAGAGTTTGCCTGAGAAAGATACCCAGGGATATTTGTCTGCACTTGGATGAGACCCTGGACCTTAAACCAATGCCATAACCAGATCAAGGCTCTGAGAGGGAATTGAATGTCATTTGTAAGTGGGAGGGATGTGACCTGTGGTCAGAGACCAGACTGTGACAGACTCTTTTCCAGATATGGCCACATATACAACATCTCATGTTCCCTTATATGGCGCTGATGTTCCTCTCTGTGGTGACATCCTGTTTGTACTCTAACAAATAAAGCGAGCCCGAAGATTAGAGGGTGGAGCTAACCACTAGTTTAACCATAGAGGTCTGGAGGTCTGTACAGACAGACAGGAAGTGATATGGCTGGGTGGAGAGAGGGATGAAAGGCAAAAGACACGAGCTTGGCCTCTTTTCGAGTTGAGGATTTCATAGAGGTAAGAACTCTAGTGGCTGGCTGCTCTTCTCTGATGTTTCAGCTTTCACCCCCTAATATCTGACTCTGGATTTTTATTATTAAGGCCAACTAGAACTCGTGCTACCCCACTCATTGGGGGACCCTCTAACTCCCCTTCTTTGTGCACCTGGCTAGACCTTTGACAACAGCAACAGAACTCAATAGAAGGGCTATTCTGTGATTTCTGAGACCAGTCATGCAATCCCTTACATCGTGTTTTACCACGTTCACTCTCGGGGTCATCCGATAAAGACACGCTGTTGTGGAATATTATTTTAACTGGGCAAAGATGCGTTGATTTGCTTATGTTGCAGAATATTACTTTAACGGTGTAAAGGTGTGTTACTTTTGTTCATGCTGTGTCAGGGACCAGCCCGGACATAAAACACTTCTCATACTAGGGTAGAGGTATGGGAATAAATGACGCACAATTTACACGACAGTATCGGGAGGGAGTTTTGGGTTTATTTAAATCCTGAAATCACCCGCGTTTATTTTCCAAAGAGCTTTTATATCAAGATAAGCTGAGGGGGGCAGGTAACACAGACTTTTTCAGCATTGTTTCCTAGGTAGCGGGGAATGACTTAGGTCACATCCTGTCAATGGCTATTTTGTCACATAGACTGAAAATACCTCTTCCCCAGGTGACCTCCTAATTTACAATAGAAGGAGCAGAAAGACATTAGCGTGTCTTAACCACCTGTTAAGATGGCATCAGGTTGTTTTATCAAAGAGCTAGGCAACCACCTCCTGTGTGGAAGTGTAAATTGCACCTTGAAAGTTACTTAGATTCTCTGACACCAGACAATATGGAATATGGCCCCCACAATGCTGCATGTATTTAATTATGTAAAGATGTGTTACATTTGTTTCACTTTGCGTGCCTAAGGCACCTGATTGCTCTAATAAAAAGCTGAGTGGCCAATAGCTAGGCAGGAGAAAGGATAGGCATGGCTGGCGGGCAGAGAGCATACATAGGAGGAGAAATCTAAGAATGAGAGAGAGGAGAGAAAACAAGGAGACACCTGGGCCAGAAGCCGTGCAGCCACCAGCCAGACAGAAGCAGTGAAAGTAAGACGTACGGAAGGGAAGAAAGTAAAAAGCTCTGAGGCAAACGGTAGATAAAGGGAAACTGGTTCAGTTAAAGGAGTAGCCAGAAAGGAGCCTAAGCTAGGCAAAGCATGCAGAACTAGTAAGTCTCCGTGTCATGAGTGCGGAGCTGGGTAGCAGCCCAAAAGAAAAGGCCTGGTACAACACACAGATCCTATGCTCCAGCTGACGATCCTAACTTAGGAGCCCATTTGAGCCAGGTAGTGGTGGCGCACACCTTTAATCCCAGCACTCAGGAGGCAGAGGCAGGCAGATCTCTAGTTTGAGGTTAGCCTAGTCTACAGAGAGGGTCAGCCAGGACTACGCAGAGAAACCATCTTGAAAAACAAAACAATGGGTGCTGGAGAGATGGCTCAGAGGTTAAGAGCATTGCCTGCTCTTCCAAAGGTCCTGAGTTCAATTCCCAGCAACCACATGGTGGCTCACAACCATCTGTAATGGGGTCTGGTGCCCTCTTCTGGCCTGCAGGCATACACACAGACAGAATATTGTATACATAATAAATAAATAAACATTAAAAAAAAGAAAGAAAAACAAAACAAAACAAAAAGATCCCAGTTGAATGTGAGTGAGAAGTGTGAGTTAGGAAACCTCTGAGCTGGCTGTGCCCTCAGCTACTGTCTGATCACAGCCACAGGAGAGTCCCCATGTGAGATCACTCAGCTAAGGCCTATGACCAGAACTGTAAAAGTCAATGATTACCTAACTCTGAAATTGTTAAGTCATTAAATTTTAGGACGATTTATCACAAAATAGATAACTAGAACAGACACACAGAAGGCAAAACTGGGAAGCAGGAGAAAACAGAATAACAAACCTACTTCTTACTGCAAAGTGTTGATATGAACCACAGAACCTTTGATCCTAAACACAAGATATGCCAGCTGCACACAGGCCATGCCTGGCAATGGCCTTCCTTCCACCTTGTGAAGGCAGACGTAGGTGAAGTCAAGTGTGGGGGTGTATTGCTTCCCCAGCCCCACCCCCCCAACAGCTAGGGATATACATTGGTTATGTAGGTTGAGCAGTAGTCATCACAGAAAAAATGGGAGGACAGTTCTCTAAGCATCCGGAAAGAACCAAGGAATGTTACTCCAAAAGGGCCCCAGAGAAGGGTCCCACGTGACCGTCCTGGAGGGAGGTGAACAGTACCTGACTGAGTCAGACGAGGATCACCGTCACAAGTAAATGCTACGTCCTCCCCTTCCTCACCTATCCTCGAGATGATTTGTGTGGCCCGAGACTGCAGACTTGATGTACACAGTGTAAGAAGGAAGATATATTTTAACTTATAGTTTCAGAGCTTCCAGCCAATAGCTCTTGGCTCACAGGCTCCATGACGGGGCAGAACACTATGGCAATCAGAGCATGTGACGAAGGCCAGTAGTGTCTTGATGAGCAGGAAGCAAAAGGGCCTGGAATGGGACACAGCCCTCAAGAACATGTTCTCGGTGACCCACACTTCTAAATAAACCTCACCTGCTATGATTTCAGCCACAATATAAGGCTGACACTTCCGGGTTCTAGGGCCCTGCATGTGCGGACGGGCTCTCAGGCAGAAGGGCCTAATGGCCCCAGGGACACGCCCTCCCATGACCCATGCACATGCGTGGTTGCATCATCTAGTATGGCTCAGCTAAGCCCTTGTGCACATACGTGAGTCCCATCATCTGCGTATGACGTTGTCATGTCAACCCCCTGTGCGCATGCACTAGGCAGCTAAAAGCTGGACTCTCTCTTTCTTTCCCTCCCTCCCTCCACACTGACTTTCCCAGGCCTATACACGCCCTCTCTAATAAACTCCTAGGTGGGTTTGTTGCATGTTCCATGTTTCCTTCTCACTCGCATCAGGTAATTTTATCACCGACCAAAGTCCCCTGAATAGCATCACCAGCTGGGGCTCGAGTCTCCAACAGAAGCCTGTGGGACACCCACAGGGATAACACGTAGTTTTATAGCAATGGGGGGCTGGAGAGATGGCTCAGTGGTTAAGAACATTGCCTGTTCTTCCAAAGGTCCTGAGTTCAATTCCCAGCAACCATATGGTGGCTCACAACCATCTGTAAAGAGGTCTGGTGCCCTCTTCTGGCCTTCAGGCATACAGACAGAATATTGTATACATAATAAATAAATAAATATTTAAAAAAAAAAGTTTTATAGCAATGGAAAAATTTGCCCTTGTGGCGTAGTCATGAAAAGATGCTGCCTTTCAACAGTATTGGAATTAAGAATTCCTATCCACACAAATACAGATATCACATATCCTCAGCCAGGGACAGTGGCTTATGCCTGGAAACTCACATACACAAATGTCAAAAGAAAAGTCCTACCAACACATACACACACTTGCCTGACTTCAAAAATGAAAGGTAAGCGTCACCAAAGAGGTGAGGGAAGTCTGGAATAGAGATCCCAGGCAGAAAGGGAACTTGGAGAAATGAGAAGCATAAGAAAATGCTTTAAATTACCATTAAGACATGGAGAGATAAGAAAAGGGGTCATTGCTGATAAGAGGATATTATAGAAACAAGGAGATGGAGGGAGAGGAAGACAGTGAGAAAGAGTGTGTATATCAGGTCTCAGAAATAAAAATTTGATAGTAGAAGATAAATTTCAAAAGATGCCCCAGAAAGAAAGATGTTGAAATCTCCCAGAAAAAGGACAAAAAAAAAAAAAGGAAAACAGTAAGAAAAGGCAAAGGAGAGAGTGCCTCTGAAATAAAACGTGAAAGGGACAGTGTTTCCTGGATGAGAGAAGGGCGGTGGCAGAGGCAGGTGGATCTCTGTGAGTTCAAGGCCAGCCCAGTCTAGTTTCAGGACAGGCTCCAAAGCTACACGGAGAAACCCTGTCTCAAAAAACAAAAACAAACAAACAAAAAAAATCCAGAATTGAAAATATTAAGTGTGACTATATTAAACCACCAGAGGCCAACAGCATGAACTCTTGGAACACTACACAACAAACAAAACACCCAAAAGCATCCAGAGAGGAAACTGGTCGCATGAAAACTGAGTCAAAATGACATCAGACTTCCTGATAGCAACACTAGACACTAGGAAAATGAGGGTGCATCTACAAAATCTTAAGGCATATTAGTTTCTGACCACGCACCCCTGTACCTGACCAAAAAAGTCAAGGAAATGCAAGAACTAAGCCCTCTGTCTCCTCCGCATCCGTTCTCGTGAAGTGACTGGAGGCTGTGCTCTGTTGACACAAAGAAAGCTGGGAAGAGGACCACAGTCCCGGAAGCAGGAAAGGTCGAAGTGACCAAGAATGATGGTAAGGGGAGTTTCTGGGTGACCGGGACAACTCAGCCAGGAGGGTAGGAGAGGAGTGTCTCCAGGAAGCATGGAGGGAAGGCCCGCCTGGTCTCCGTAGTGTTCCAGGCCACTGTGAGAACATCTCAAAAGAACACAAACAAAAATGACTCTTCTCTAGCTAAGAAAGCAAAGATATTTTCAGCCATTGTACGGATCATCACGAAAGACAATGACAGTAGCTCCTTAAATCCTGCTTTAAGCTTTGAATTAATAGCTTAATTCAGTTTTCTCCTGCCAATCAACGACATGGCAACAACCAATCCCAAATGTGCTTTTCCTTCTGCCTGCAAACCAGATCAATCCCTGGCCTCCCCCGCTCCCCCGTTCCTCTCTCTCTTCACGTGTCTGCTTCCAGACCACAGGACATGCACGCACCATGCTCCACTGCAGTGGCTGCTCCTGTGCAGCCTGGGCTGTGAGAACTCACGTGACACAAGCAGCTAATCTGGGCTTTACAAACTTTTCAGTGGCCAAAGACCTACCCTTGACAATTATGTGGCTACATAAATGGTGGGAGCCTAGTAGTCCGCCAGTTCTGCCACCACCTGAGCTTTATCTGACATTCTTGTTTGACAGGTATCTTTTTAGTTGGAAGGTATAGGATCCACCTGCCTCTCCCTCCTGAGTGCTGGGATTAAAATCATATGCCGCCACCACCGGCCGGTTTTGTTCCTAATTACGGAAACATGTATAGGTCTGTGTGTGGAGCAGGCAGGATGCAACACTTTATTTTTTTATTTTTCGAGACAGGGTTTCTCTGTGGCTTTGGAGCCTGGCCTGGAACTAGCTTTGTAGATCAAGCTGGCCTCGAACTCAGAGATCCGCCTGCCTCTGCCTCCTGAGTGCTGGGATTGAAGGCGTGCGCCATCACCGCCCAGCAGGATGCAGCACTCACCCAGTCCCCACAACCAGCTTTTTACATAGGTTCTGGAGCTCAAACTTGTGTCCCGCTCGCACTGCAGACACATCACTGAGCCATCTCTCCAAGTCTATTTTTTTAAACGTTTATTCATGTTATATGTATGGGTATTCTGCCTACATGTATGTCTGTGCACGTGACTGCAGTACCACAGAGGCCAGGTGTTGGATCCCTGGTAATGGAATTATGGATGTTTGTGAGCTGCCATGTAATTGCTGGGAACTGAACCCAGGTCCTCTGGAAGAGTAGTGAGTGTTCTTAACCACAGAGCCATCTCTCTCACCCCCTAATTTGTTTTTGACTAGAGAAAAAATACAAATAGCAGTCTAGACGCCAATGCTTTAGCAGCTCAACAGGAGTTAACCGAGGTGCCCATGCTGGACATCAGGGGAGGGACTCAGCAGTCAGAAAAGGGTAAGGAAGTTTATGTCATGGATGGAACTCAGTACATGTGATGAGGTAACATAGAAAGTCCAAGTCCACAGCATTAAAGAACACTAGTGCATCTGGGGATGGTGGCGCACACCTTTAATCCCAGTACTCGGTAGGCAGACAGATCTCTGAGTTTGGAGGACAGCCAAAGCCACACAGTGAGATCCTGTCTGAATAAACCAAAAACAAAAAAGGATACTAGAACAGTTGGAGAGATTTTTAATATGAACATGTTAAGTAATATATTATCTCAGTTGCTACAGTTCTCTGGGTGCTTCATTTTGTTTAGGAGTCTCTTATGTAGCCCAGGCTGGCCTCCAATTTATAATCCTCTTGTTTTAACCTCCCAAGGGCTGGAATTATCTTGTCTCAAAAAAAAAAAATTACTAAAAAGTAGGAACACTGTGTGATAGATGTGCCTTTACTCTTGATGACCAAAACTTCTCAACAAACCTTTTTGGATCTCCTGAAGTATTATCTACTCAGAATGTAATTTAAACTGGAAATCCCGTTCTAGTCTATTCCCATGGCTGATACCCTAAGCGCAGTTTCCAGGTATCAGGCTTTCTCCTTCTGAGAGAATCACTAGGGGTCTTGCCATCAGTGATCCTTATATGGTCATCTCCACCACATAAAAACTCTTGACCCACAGCAGTGAAAAAGTCACAAAACTTTATGACTCTGTCATTATCTGGACAATACAAATGTTCCTGACAATGGAACTGCACCCTAATCAACCCATCCCGAGCCTGAAAATACTCCCCTGCTCCACCTAATCTATCAGAGCCCATCACAACACTGTGCCATCTTGGCAAAAGCATCAGCACAGGTTATTCTATAATCAAGTGCTGAACAGCTCATGCAACTTATGCAATACTGGACTAAAGGTGGAAAATTCCTTACTGTTGTAACACTGCAATCAGGGACCATCTGACTAATGAATTGCTGGAGCTTTCCTTAGGTTTGATAATTCTAATTGTTTTTATTTAACCTGCTTGGGTTTAGGTCTTGAGACAGTCTCATTAAACCCAGGCTAGCCTCAAACTCACAATGCAGCCATGAGCGACTAACTTCTAATCCTCCAGCCTCTAGCTGGGATTACAAGTGTGCATCTGCGTGCCTTGTTGTGATGTACCTGTGTTGTGCAGCACCACGTGGTGCTGGGGGTCAAATCCAGTGTTTCACACAAGCTAGACAAGTACTCTACAACTGAGTACATTTCCAGCCCAAGGTTGTGTTTGGTTTTTTGGTTTGGGCGGGAGAGAGGGGGTAATGTTTTTAAACTTACATGTATAGGCATTTTGCCTGCCTGTTTGTGTACCATTTGCAAGCCCATGGAGACTAGAAGAGGGTGTCAGATCCCCTGGAACAAAAGTTACAGGCAGCTGTGGGCTACCATGCAGGTGCTAGAAACTGAACCTGGGTCCTCTGGAAGAAGTCACTGCTCTTAACTGCTGAGCCATCTTTCCAGCCCATAGTATTATAGGTTTATTGTTTGGTTTGGTTTTGCTTTTTCAAGACAGGGTTTCTCTGCGTAGCCCTGGATATCCTTGGAACTGTAGACCAGGCCGGCCTTAAACTCCCAGAGATTCTGCCTGGTGCTGGGATTAAAGGCATGTACCACCACCGCCCAGTCAGTATTATGTTCTTAATCTCAAGTAACACTGAAGAGAGACCATGATGGCTACTCTCCAAATTCAGCAACATAATACATAGATATATAAGTTTATATAAATATATATAGGCCTATCTGTAGATACAGACCTAGATAGGTAGGAAAAAAGCTGACAACTGGTAGATCTAGGCAGACGTTATATATTCTAACAATTTCTCGGGGGGGGGGGGATTTTCTTTTTTTAACTTACGCAAAGTTTTAAAAAATTAGTTCAACTGCTAACCTTGAAATCACCATAGCCCTGCATCACTCATAGGCATGTGAGCTCACGTGACATCAGACAACAGAGGGATGTGGGGCACATACATATACAACCTCAGCCCTTGGAAAGGAAGCTGACCCAAGATTATGAATTCAGGGCCAGCCTGGGCTACATAGCAAGCTCCTACAGAAAACAGAGGACAAGAATCGAAAACTCCAACACTAACTTACTGACAGGGCAGTTGGCTACTTCTTTAGGCCAGCGGTTCTTCCTCGGGTCAATGAAGACAACAGTGGACACATCTGGAGAAGATGCAACAAACCCTGGCACTCACTCGGGCTCCCAACGGCAGACAGTGTGGCAAGAGCAACATAAATATCTACAGACATAACTTTATTGGATACAAAGTGTTCGGGTGCAAAGGGGTTAAGAGTCAGGCTCTGTGGCAGGTGGTGGCTTCTCATCATCAGGGGGACAATCGATGAAATCAGCCAGCATGGCAGCTGTATCATCTTGCTCCTTTTAGGGACAAAGACACAAAATTCAAAGTCAATACACGGGAAAGCAGGCCAGGCTGGAGCAAGCCTCTCCCCTTAGGTAGCAGCCACAGTCTTCCTCCAGCCCCGGTGCTCCACCCATGCCCTCCCTGGCTGACCCTGTCGTCACCTTTTCCTGGGGAGCTGTGGCTTCTGCGTCTGCCTCTATCTCTTCTTCTGCAGGTGTCTTAGGTGGGGTTGGCACCTTGTCACCTCCACCCTCATTCCCTTCTTCCACCA
Organism: Microtus oregoni; assembly: GCF_018167655.1. Taxonomy (NCBI): domain Eukaryota; kingdom Metazoa; phylum Chordata; class Mammalia; order Rodentia; family Cricetidae; genus Microtus; species Microtus oregoni. The sequence continues at coordinate 28,156,333 of NW_024543074.1, read as the reverse complement.
GGGTAGGGGGAGCGGAGGACTCATCTTCAACAAGCTCCTGAGGAGGCCCTGTTGTAGGGCTCCCCACTTCCTGCTCCACCTCCTCCTGGGAGGGGAGCACCTCAGGGGCCAGGGTGGGAGCTGTCTCAGGCTCTGGCACCTCCTCTGCCCCCGGCTCTTCTACTTCCAATAAAAGCCCAGGTTCAGGTTCTACCTCGGGCTGTACTTTGGGGGAGTCTGTAGGTGGCAGAGCAGGAGGCAGCGTTGGGGGTGGAGGTCCACCTTCTTCCACCTCTCCTCCTGCTGAGCCAAACTCCACATCTTCTACTTCTTCCAACTCTTCTTCCTCTTCCTCCTCCTCCTCTTCTAATTCACCTTCCTCCTCCTCCTCAAATTCCTCCTCAAACTCTTCTTCTTCCTCCTCTTCCTCCTCAAAATACTCTTCCTCATCTTCCTCCTCTTCCTCAAAGTCGTCTTCTTCCTCATCTTCATCCTCCTCCTCTTCTTCCTCCTCCTCTTCTTCCTCTTCATCACTGCTGTTGATATTAATAACTGTTAAATCTTCCTCCATGGCTGTGGGTCCTCCTCCAGGAGTCCCTTCAGGGACCAGCTGGGGTGGGGGAAGTGTCACAGGACCAGAAACAGGTGGGGGAGGGGGTGGAGGTGGGGGCAGAGGCCCTGGAGTTGCCGGCAGTTCTTCAGAATCCTCCTTGGCTGGCACAGGAGGGGAGGCTGTTGGTGGGCCAGTAGGAGCCACAGTGGGAGGACTGCCTGACGGTGGTGGAGGTGGCAGGGATGGAAGCCCCTCGGGTACAATCACCACACTGTCATCAGAGTCACTTTCCAAGGAGATCTCCACATCAGATGCCTCCTCCTTATCATAGTGGACAAAGGCTGGCCTGGGTACTCTCCCTCCAAAAGTTTCATCTGGGGGTATGCTAGGTGGAGGGGTCCCAGTAGGAGCAAGGACAGGGTCCTCACTGGAGCCTGCACGATGGTTTTCAGGGCCAGGAAGGAGCCTGGGTGGGACAGACACTAGGCCTGGGACAGAGAGGCCTAAGTGGTTAGCTGTGGCTGGAGGACCAGGGCGAGAGGGCACCGGGCCTGTGGATGGCATAGGGCCAGCTGAGGACATGGAGCCTACTGTGGGAATGGGGCCTGCTGAGGGCAATGGGCCTGCTGAAGATATTGTGCCTGGAGATGGCATAGCACCGATGGAGGGCATGGGACCTGGAGGATGGAAGGCTGGGGCCCTGAATGGAGATGGGGCCTCAGGAGGAGGAACTGGGGCAGGTGTGGGGCAGGTAAGGCCTGAGCTCTGCAGGGGAGGAACTCGGGGGTGTGTCAGGGCAGCACAGGTCACTAGTGCTTCTGAGCAGAAAGAGGAGACCTAAGGAAGGAAGGACAAGAACATCAGGAACACAGGGTCTCACGAGGCAAACATCAGAACAAAAGAACCCAGGAATCAAATAAAGATCTGACCTAATGAGCAATTACCTCAAGACTATCTTCCAATTGGCCAAGAGAGAAAGCTTTCAGGGCACAGGCAAGAGGAGGTGGGCAGCGAGGGGAAGGCGCCAGCAGGAGAGCCAGCAGCAGGCGGTAGAGCTCTCGGCGGCAGCAGGAACTGCTGTAAGGGGGGCCGCCCAAAACCTCACCCTGCTGCACACTCAAGACCAGGGGCAGGACTAGATCATGAAGTCTCTGGAAAGAAAGCAGTGAGTCTAGAAACGCTATCACAGCCACCTAACCCTTCATAGCCAGGGTCTTTGTTCCCAGGTTTCAGTGGGTCCACCTCTGGGGCAAACACTCCCAAGTGCACAGAGCAGGGGCCCCTCCCCAGACACTAACCCTGTGAGTCTCCTCCTTGATGAGAGGCCCACACATGAGGATGGTCCGGCTGAGGCCTGAGAAGAGAATGGCATGTCAGAGGCAGAGAACTGCAAAGGCACACAGGCCCACAGGGGCACCCAGTTCTGCCACTGCTACCCAGGGCAAGGCATTTACCCCCTCAGTTTTCTTCCACTGGTATAAAATAGGGATGATAATGCAGTAAGACATTATAAGTTCTATCTGTATACTTGAGAACTGGCCTCACCTTGACAACGAGACAACAGACAGTAAGAATACATGAGCCCCAAAGGACAGTCATCGACTAACTGTATGGCACTCACTTAACTACACAGGGAATTCCCACACCACCCTGCTCTGCAGGGCACATGAACTCCACAGGCATGGATTCATGGATTCCCCAAGTGCTCGTGCTGCCCCTGCCACACACAGTGCATATGTAAAGTGCCCGAGTAAATTAAACTGAGACCTTGGAAGACCAGGAAAAGCTACCAGATCCCCAATCTAAAAGCAGGACAGCAGAATGTTCAAGGCAGCATGACTGTGTCTGCTCCTGCACAATCTACTCTGCCAACTGGATCTGGCTTATCGGCCCACCTCTTAGTGCAGCCGCACACACATCGCTGTTGGCGTTCCTGTCTCCTTTCCTGTGGCTGGATGGGGCCAAAGCTTCTCCCATATCGAGCTTCAGCTTCTTAGGGGCACTTGGTTTCCCACTTTGCAAGTTTCCGTCAGAATTTCCCCTGGCATTGCACAGCTTGTGGTAAAGGAGATACAGTCACACATACAAGCAAACCGGAAGTCAGGAAACAGGCACAGGAGCGGGGGGGGGGGGGGGGGGGGGGACACACACACGACAGGAGCCAAGGTCTCACCTTAAGAGCATCTGCTGGTGGAGAGATGTCACTGAGTAGGTGGGTGAGCAAGGCCTCTCCTGAGGCCCCTCCCTGGAGCATGCCTGCAGACGCCCCACAAACCTGCACCCACAGCTCTAAGATAGCATAAACCTTGGTCCGAATGGTGCTGGAGCAGGAGCAAGGAAAGCAGAGAATAAGTGGAGGGCTGAGACACTGGAGCCCCTGGGCACCCGTACACTCTCACTACCCTCTCCACTCTAGCCCCTGCCTGGATAATCACCTGTAAGGCCTCTCCTGGCCTGGAACCAGAGTGTCCCTCCCAGTGCTCCAGGTATTGAGGACCTGGGGAAGCAGGCGGCTGATCAGGGCCCCAAAACGCAAGAGTCTGCCTCCACACCTGGGGGCAGAGAAGATGGAACAGTGGCCTTCACCTCCAGTATGTCCACTCCCTTCTCCACAGCATGACCACACTTACGCAAGGATCAGCGCAGACAGCAAGTCCAAGGCTTCAAGGTGGATAGAGGGCAGCAGCAGCAGCCGGAGAGGACCATCTCCATGCAAGTTCTGGAGGAAAATTCAGCAAAAGAAGATGGAGAAAGAAAAGGAGAACCAGAGAAGCACAGAAAGAGAGTGGGTGTATCAGACTGTACAACATGACCCCATTCCCTGCCAAATCAACCCAAACCCACCTCCCATCCCGCAGGAGAGGACAGCTGAGCCCTTCAACAACGCCTTAGCTCATCCCCAAATTCACACTCTGAACTGGCCACAGGTGGCTCTGCTTTGTGTGAGCGAGTCCACTGAGAGTCATACACGTGTCAGGACAGAGATGGCAGTGTGGGTGTTGAGGTGCCCAGGGTCCTGAGCAAGGCTATATATGAAAGACAAAGTCCACTCACAATATGTTTGTTACTGATGCTGAGGATCCGACAGATGAGGTCCAGGATCTCCTGCACAGGAACGGACACAGGAGCCCCAAACTCAGAGCTAGAGAACCAGAGTAAAGAGAACCTCAGGGCATTCACCACAGCTTGACTCCACACACCCACCTCAACTTCTCCATCTGCAAGACCATCCCTCCAACACCTACATACCTGAGCATGAGCCCCAGGCAACGGGCCAGTCCTGAAAACCTCTGCCGAAGCTGGAGGAGGACATGAGTGTTACCATCTTCTGACTGGGAAAGCAGCGTCTCTACTTCAGGGCCTTCACTCTGCACAGGAGCTGGGCAGCAACACAACCACCTGTACACTCTGTCTTTCTCCCATCCCGCCTCTTTCATTCGTGTGAGCTGCCGTGTGGGCGATGGGACTCAAACCCCGATCTTGGAGGCGCAGTGTTCTGAACTCTGTTCAGCCCCATCTTTCCATTTGTGGTAGATGACCCACCTATGGTCTCATTCCTGATGCCCTGAAACCCACTATCCCACCTCTCTGGATCACCCTCCTGTTCCCTCCTGCCACAACCCATGGAAGCCCATCTCCTGACCACAAAGTCCCTACCGGTCTCTGCTCCCTCATACAGGGTCCCCAGCAAGCTGTGCAGTGAGGTCATCAGGCTGTGCAGCTCCTGCTCCCAGTTCTCTGTGTGCTTCAGGCCCTGGGAAAAGCCAGCACCTAAAGAGGGCAACCTGGAGTAACACTCGCAGGCCAGCTGCAAAAGGGCAGAAAGCTGGTCACAACCTGGAGGAACACTCGCAGGCCAAAGCTGGTCAGAAAGGAACTAGCTCAGCTATTGGTCTCCTACCCCACTAAAATGCCTGAGAGAAACAGAGATCAACAACAGCTTAAGGAACAGTGAGGCAGAAGTCTCCAAGAGGACAAAAACTAGCAATTGTGTATGCTAACAGGAAGAAAGCGAGAAAGGACCCAAATGTTTTAAGAAATAATGGCTAAGAATGAGCCATAAAAGATACCCCAGGTCAGAGCCTCTGGGCTCTGTGCCTTTCCCTTCCCTTTACCTGTTGGAGCTGAGGATTCAAGGCATCTAACCGAGACAGGAAGAAAGAGGCCAGCTTGCCCTGGAAGAGGGAAGGAAGGAAGGAAGAGGTTATGGGCAGAGACAAGGGTCTCCACAGTAGTCGTTCCACCTGAGATGTACTTTCCTATAAGACACAGAAAGCGTGATGCATCCAAGGGGAGGGTCAGGTGCATTTCTGTGATAGAGACGCCGCACATGAGCTCTGGTTCTCAGCCTCCTTCCTGGGCCCCTACACCTCCTAAAAAAACAACTGGGCTCCCTCTGCTAGTTTTTGCAAATGACGGTCATCTTTCTCTCTGAAGCCAAAACGACAGGTCTGAAAAGCGTAAATACACTCCAGTTCTACAAGCAGAGATACAGAAATAAAGACCCAGGCTGGAATTAGTGTGCTACCCAGAGGACTAGGTCCTAAGAACAGGCTGGGGTCAGGGTGGGGACAGAGCAAAGGCAGCGAATCTCACAGCTGCCACCTGGCTGTCAGCAAACCCTCTGCCTGATACAAGAAAGCCTGGAGTAAGTGTTCAGTCTAAGGGCCACAATTTACTTGGGCTAGAAAAGTGGAGCTTGTGAATACATGAGTAATAGGGGATCCACCACTAGTTTCAGCAACTGTAAGTAGAATATAGAATATCTCTCCATTGTTCTTTCTTTTTTTTTGGTTGTTTGTTTTTGAGACAGCGTCTCTCTGCCTAACTCTGGCTGTCCTGGAACTCACTTTGGAAACCAGGCTGGCCTTGAACTCACAGCGTGCTTCCATGCCTGGCTACAACTCTAAATTTTAAATGCAAACAAATATGCTTATCAGCAGGACCCATAGCTGTCAGCAATGAATTCATCTGTTCCTTTCACATTTTAAGAGTAACACACCTTGCCGGGTGGTGGCGGCGGCACAGCCTTTAATCCCAGCACTCAGGAGGCAGAGGCAGGCAGATCTCTGTGAGTTCTAGGCCAACCTGGTCTACAAGAGCTAGTTCCAGGACAGGCTCCAAAGCCACAGAGACACCCTGTCTCGAAAAACCAAAAGAATAACACACCTTAACATATCAACTGCATGCATCACAAATTCAAATCACAGAACTGACAAAACCTAGTTCTATAGTGAACTCTAATTCTAAGGTGCCATGGCACCCTTTGTGAATGTTAGGTTCTCATACTAGAAAGAGGGCTGAGTCACCCTGACAGTTTCCAGCTTCCCCTTCCCTCCCAGTTCCTCACTGTGGGCAATCCTGATATGTGCTTTCTGTAACTTCTTCTGGAGACCAGCTACCTAGATTTAGCCTACTTGACGCAGACCCTGCTGACCTCATACCAGCAGAATGGGAGATCTGCCACAGTAGCCACCTGCGACGTCCTTTAAACTCACCAGGTACAATGCCCCAGGTAAACCAGAGAGTTCCCGGCCCTTCATATTCCTGTGGCCTCTAGGTGTGCCCTATACTCCTATAAAGTCCCCGAGGACAGGTAACAAAAGGAATTTTTATTTCTGTATTTCTCTTAGTCACTGAAGGAATGCTCTCTGCCTTAAAATTACTACACTAAAGCATGGCCTGAGCTGGCAATGAGCTGGCTCATCTAGTAACAGTGTTTACTATATAAGCCCAATGACCAGACCCACAGTAGGAGAGATCCACTCCTAAAAGGTGTTCTCCAACTTCCCATGTACAACATGGGATATGCACACATGCATATATAAATTTTCTTAAAGATCTTATTCAACCTGTTAATAAATTTGCATATGCTATTGTAAAGGTTTATTCTTAATTTTTGGGTTTTCACACATTCATGCCTTGTAGGTTTTTTAAGACTTATGTATTAGATATATTACAGTGCTCTCTGCCTTCATGTATGCCTGCACACCAGAAGAGGGCACCAGATCTCATTACAGATGGCTGTGAGTCACCATGTGGCTGCTGGGAATTGAACTCAGTACCTCTGGAAAAGCAGTCAGTGCTCTTAACCTCTGAGCCATCTCTCCAGCCCCTGATGTTGACTTTTTCATTCCATGATATGGGTTCTGGGAATCAAACCCATCAAGCCATCATGCTTGGTGGCAAGTGCCTTACCCTTTAGGCCATCTTGGCAACCCTAGTCTATAATTTTAAACTACTCTGAACCCTTTAACTGAAACAGAATGTTCGTGATTCCCTGCACTTTTGTTTTATGAGCTCAAACTGTAACTCTGAGAGGCTAAGGATGTAACTCAGTGGCTGGATTGAGTTTGCTCCACAGCAGAAAAAACAAAAACCCTGTCCTATCACTTGTAACTTCTATTAGCTGTGATTACACGCACCCATTTGAAAATAAAGGATCAGTACAGATACGGCCTCTGAGAAATACCTGCTTTGAGACTTCACAAACCGGAGATAACTAGTTACTGACACACATACCCTTATCCACAAAGAATATGTATCAAGATTTCTAGCAGATGGTTCAAACCACAAATTCCAAATTTTAGAGAAAAAAAGTAGGTTGTATGTTTTTTATCACACATACACACACACACACTAGGTTTTAAATAATTCCCAATCACACATATAGTAGGTTTTATGTTTATTTATTCTGAATGTCTTTTAAAGTCTCACTATACAAGTTAGACTAACTTCAAACTCATGATCCTCCTGCCTCAGCCACCCTAGAGCACCACCACCCCAGTCTGTTTTTTCTATACACACTTACCTATCATAAAGTTTAAGTCACAAACTGGGCACAAGAGCTTAACAACTTCTAATAATAAATCAGAACAACTGTACCAACAGACTGCTCTTGAGTTGTACAAAGCTTCATTTTCTTTCTCAGACCTTAGGGATCGCTCCATTGTCAGACAATTACAGTACCACAGTGCTGCTTTCAAACAACCCTTATGTTACTTTATAATGACCTCAAATGCTGTCAACTCAGGCAAGCCAAAAAGAAGCTGTAAAGTACTTCCTTTAGGTGAAAAGGCTAAAAGTTCTTGGCTTAATGGGAAAGGGAGAGAAAATGCTGATATGCTAGGGTCAATTCTAAGAACAAGTCTTCTTTGAGTGAAACTGGCAAGGAAAGATACAGCAGGCTTGGTGGCAAGCAACCAATCCAAGACAAATCCATGCTGCTCTTGGTCTGAACAAGGGTAGTTAAAAGCAGGAAAAACAAGCCAGAAACAAAGGGGGAGTGTTGATTAAGTCTCTGTAGCTGCACTCTTCCTGGAGGAACGCTGGGTGTCTCAGGACAGCAGAAAACTAGGCGGGGCATTCTAGAGACCCAACAGGTAGAACAGAAGGAGGAAGGGGTTGAGGGTGGGACTTGGGAGTGCAGCTCAGAGGTCGGGTCATCATTAAAAAGAAGGTCTGGAGGTGGCAGGGGCTGTTCTTGCAGAGGGTTCCTAGGTTTGGTTCCCAGCACCGACGTGGCAGCTCACAATCATCTGTTTACTCCAGTTCCGGGAGAGCCAACATCCTTCTAGCCTCCACAGGCACATATGGCTCATAGAGAAACACGCAGGCAAATACTCATACACATAAAATTTAAAAAAAACTAAATTTAAAAATTAATAAAAAGGGGTGGGAGGAAGGGAGAAAAGAAGAAAGGAGTTTATGGGTTAGAGAATGGGCCCTAGCATCAGACAGACACAAGCTCCAAGCCCTACTCATTGTAGGCAGGTAATTTATGTCAATGTCTTCACTGTGAAGACCAATGGCAAGGATGGAATCTAAGGGGGAGACCTAGCACAGTTTCATAAGTACTTACTTTTAGAGAGCCACAGGCCCGAGGAAAATAGGTCACACAAGCCTTCATTCCCTCCAAAGCTGACTGCTCACACTGTGGGAAAAGCAGAAATCAGAAGGAAGAGGCCAAGCAGCAACAGCCAACACCCTTCCATCTCACCCAGGCCCCTAAGCTCCTTCTCCTTAATAGTCACCATTTTCTTCTCCTCACACTTCCTAAATCCTAATCCCTAAGCAGTTCCCATAACATTCTTTAATCCAAACAGTCTGAAAAAGTCTCACCTCTGGTCTGAGGCCCAGCAAGGAAGTAAGAAGCCCAGGAAGGTGGTTGGTGGAGATGTCCCGGAACAGTGTAGGAAGCTGGGATGCGTATCGGAGCAGATCCCTCAGGATAGCCACAGCCAGTTCAATGGTGGGTGGTGAGTCCTGGGACTAAAAGCAAAGCACCATGCTGCAAACCTAACCTTCACTGCCACCAGGAGGACAGGAGGTGTAACAACACCACAGCTAGTATGGATATTACCATCACATTTACCATCAACAAGAAGAAAGAGGTTACAGAAGGAACCTATGTCTACAGAAAGGACATGTTTACATTTTAATATCCATCTAGTGTCTGGAAAACTGGGGATGTCCACTTGCCTAGCATGCATGAGGTAACTGGGTTCCATCCTCATAACCTCAAAAATAATAATCTGGGTCGCAGGAAATTTGTTTGAAGAAAAAAAGTAGCAAAGCCACATCTCTTAAAGGCTCATGTTTAGTAGATCTCAAAGGTCTTTACTCTCCCATATTGCATTTGTCTGCCCCACCTCTCCAAGTCTGACTCGCACCCACCCTGGAATTCATGGGGAAAAGCTATTTGGTTTCAGGACTTATCTGGAAAAATTAACAGGAACCTGGGAGGGGGGGGGGGATCCCTTAGAACCTTCTTCTAAACCAGAGGAGGCCATGTGCCAACCACACAGATGAGAGCATGAACTAAGAAACATGGACAGCCGGGCAACTGCTGTGCCTGTAGTCAGGAACTGAGGTAGGAGGGCTGGGGAGGACAGCCTGGGTTTTCTCTTAGCTCAGAAATAATTCATTTCCTTTTCTCCTCTCCCCCTCCCTGCATCTGTCTCTTAGTTTACTTGTGAAGGCAGGAGCATGGAAGTCAGAGGACAACTTTCAGGAGTCAGCTTCTCCTGCCATCACGGCTAGGACTGAACTAAGGTTAGCAGGCTTGGCAGCAAGTGGCTTTATTCCACTAAGCCAGCTTGACAAATCCACTAATTTTAAAAAGAAAGAACAGTTGGGGAGCTGGAGAGATGGCTCAGAGGTAAGAGAACTGGCTGATCTTCCAGAGGTCCTGAGTTCAATTCCCAGCAACCACATGGTAGCTCACAACCATCTATGATGAAATCTGGTGCTCCCTTCTGGTGTGCAGGCACACATGCAGGCAGAACATTGTGTACATAATAAATAAATAAATCTTTAAAAAAAAGATAGAGAAAGAACAGTTGGGCCCATGAACTACATACAAATAGGCCTTCAACACTGTCCAGCAATCCTATTACATTTCTCCCCAGCTAGCTTTCTCCATTAAACTTGCAATCCCAATTCCACCACTGTCATCCTGCATGGCCTTGCCTTCAACGTGGCAGGAAAAAACTGAAGCCAAGGACTGGGGCTACCTTAGTTTCCAACTCCCAAACCAGAAAACTTGGCATCCTCATCATCCTTCCACCTCCCTTCCTCCTGTCCACACATGACCTCTCTCCCCTACTCACATGTACACAGGCTTGAGATGCCCCCACCTTAGAACCTGTCTTTGAGCAAATATGAAACTCTACCCCCAAATCTCAAGAGCTGTCCAATTGCCGGGCAGTGTTGCCACACGCCTTTAATCCCAGCATTCGGAAGGCAGAGGCAGGCGGATCTCTGTGAGTTCGAGGCCAGCCTGGTCTACAAGAGCTAGTTCCAGGACAGGCACCAAAGCTACAGAGAAACCCTGTCTCGAAAAACCAAAAAAAAAAAAAAAAAGAGCTGTCCGATTGTGGCTCATCTGACAGCATCTTTTTTGTTTTTTGAGACAGGGTTTCACTGTAGCTTTGGAGCCTGTCCAGGAACTAGCTCTTGTAGACCAGGCTGGCCTTGAACTCAAAGAGATCCACCTGCCTCTGCCTGGGATTAAAGGCATGCGCTACCACCACCTAGCAACAGTCAGCATCTTGTACCCCTTTTTTCTATCCCTCTTCTCACAGTTGCTTCTCACCCCAGGCCAGTCTTAGCCTGTGTCTACAGCTCCTTGAAAACACTTTCATTCACCGCATTGACTAATACTGTAAATGACGCTGGGTCAGTCTTCTACCTCTAGAGTATAAACAGAGGTCACTCCCAGGAAGATAAACAGAAGTGACTCCTCTCTCTTTCCTCAGGGACTCCCCCTGGAACCCATCCAACCCACAATCTGACTTACCCCTCCCTTTACCTTGGGTTCTGTCCAACCCACAATCCCGGTTATCTCTTTGGCTTGCTCTGCGTCTCAGTCTCTCTCACTCCTCCTCACTGACCATTCAGCATGGTGTACACCTCAGTGGTGGCAAGGACACACACCAAAACCACCCTCAGCTTCACTACTGGCTAAACGCTGGCAACCCTCCTGGTAAAACATAGCATGAGAGGCCCTCTTCCAGGCCATGGCCACATCAAGAGGAGGTCCTACTGAAAGGGCTGCTCAACACTCCTGGTCACACTCACAGGGTTTTTATTCCCTGAGCCCTGAGTGCCTCCCAATGTTCTGAAGGCCACAAATAGTGCTGGTCGTACAGTCTCTCTGAAGCCAATCAATCATGAGACTGTTCACTCGGCTCTGTCAAACCCACCTACCTCTATCAGCTCTACCACTACCACCTCGTCCAGGCACTACAAATGTTCTCCTCCACTCCACTTAAAGCCATCTACCTGGTCCTTCTGCTTCCAGGCCTCGCCCAGCACCCAGAGTGGAATTTTCAAATATGAAGATGCCACTGTCACCACTCCAGTTTGCATAGCCTCCAAACTACCTCTACTGGATCCTTAGCCCCCAGCACAATAGTGCTGAGGCAGCTACCTTACTGAGTCATAAAGCTACTGCAGCAGTAGACCTCTTACAGAGGGAGCTTGGCACGCTCTCTCTCTCATTCCCAACCCCAGATTCCACTGACCGTCCACCCAGTTATAACGGAGCAAGCAGGTCCTCGGGAGATGGTTCCCCTTCAACTTGCATGTTCCAGTTTCTAGAACCACGATGTAGACAAACCTGTTCCTTATAGATTATGCAAACTGTGGCACTGTGTTATAGTGACAAGAAATCAACTTAGAACCTCTAAAGAATTCCCACTACTCAGAGAATAAAAGCCAAATTCCTTATAAAATAAAAGTCTATTGCTTGGTTCTCTACACCTATCTCCCCAACTGCATCTCAACCCCACCAACCTGCCTGCCATGTTTACAATTCTTCAAATGACCAACTTCCTTTTGTATGCAGTTTTTTTTCTTTTAAATATTTATTATGTACACAATATTCTGTCTGCATGTATGCCAGAAGAGGGCACCAGGCCTCATACAGATGGTTGTGAGCCACCATGTGGTTGCTGGGAATTGAACTCAGGACCTTCGGAAGAGCAGGCAATGCTCTTAACCTCTGAGCCATCTCTCCAGCCCTGTATGGAGTTTTTATACTCCTAGAATACTGTAAACCTCTAACCCCTGGTCAGAGTGCCTGTCTATATTCTCAGAGAACGAGTCTTTACTGCCGTCGGTGTCACTTTGCAATCAGTTATACTATTCTCAGCTCAAGTGACTTCCATTAGAATAGAAATCTGCAAACTGTGGTGTGAGTATATGCTTTTGTATGGCCCATATGCTAAGAATTTTTTTCCCATTTTTACAAGAATTTAAAGTATTTAACAGAAATCACATGGCTAAATTGTTATCTGAAAATTCTGGTTCATAAAAGGTTATTATCTCAGTCCCTATATTAGATTTAAAAAACATCCAAAGTGGAGTTCAAGCACCTCTTACCCTAAGCTTAGCACAGGGATTGCTTATGAAATAACTAAGTGCAGAGGGCACAAAGGTGTTAGGAAGAGAGGTTAAAAAGTTAGATGGGTAACAGAGCAATAGACAGAAACACACACAAGCACTTACAGAAAGAACTTTGGAGGGATCACCTCTTAGGAAAGGAACAGTGAAGCTTAGAGTTACAATGTAAGCTAATAGACAAAATTATCAGGAAGTTTAGAAAGATCGCTATTTGAAGCTTAATCTCTTGTGCACAAAGCAAAAAACGTTTCCAATCATTCTGTCCCCAGAGCTAATGTGCAAGCCACGAAGAGCACACCTGACCCATTCCGGGGGTAGGACAGAGGGGAGCAGATCCTTACCTGCAACACCTGCTGAATGCTCCGAAGCCAAGAAACACAGTGCTGCTGGAAGAACTCCGTGGGGCTCTCCCCTACCAGCAGGGACAGCAGACACAGGCCTTCAAACCTTACAAACAAGAGAGCGAGCGGTAAGGAGGTGGGAGCTAGACTTCAGAGAAACTACTGACCATCCTTTTATTTTCATTGGGCTGTGTAAGATCCATCTCTAGATTTACTGTGGTTTCTATCTCCTGAGACATAGGAGGACTCCGAGTGTGTGGAGCAGCAAGCAAAGAAGGAAGCAGAGCTAATCTAGTGGGGAACGAGAGATGGAAATGGTGAGTCTAATTCAAGTGTGCTCACAGAAGGAAAACTCTCGCAGCTCCTAGAATGGAGAAAACACCTTGAATCCACAGGGTGAGGACAAAGGATAGGCAAACGCACAACCTACTTCCTGAAGCCACACCGTCCTGAGGCAAGAGGGTCAATTAAAGACTCACCGAGTTTTGATGGAACCAAGATGTGCATTGCTGAGATTCACCAGAGTCCCAAGAGCTGAAGGATTCTACAAGTGGAGGAAAACAGGAGTGAGTCAGGCAAAGGCCACTGAAGATGCCCTTTCTGAGTTCAAAAAGGCCATCAGCCTGCGTCACTGCTGTCTGTCCTTCAGTCTGTTTCCTCAAATTCTATCTTATCTGACCTCCTCCCTCATCTCCTGCTCCAAACAACCAGAGCTAAGAGAGGACAGCATAACTCATCTACTAGATTCAACAATAAGGTTTCCCTCACCTCAGGAGATACCCTGTATCCCTGCAAAGCACCTGGCATGAAGACGTCCAGAAATGCTAGCTGTAGGAACACTATCCACAACCCTTCTTCCGACACTGGGAGAAACAACTCTTCCTCCTGTTCCTGGCTTCTTTAGAGGTGTAAGATCGCCAACACAGACTCAGGCAGTCCTCCTTCTGACCCTTCCTCTCACCGAGGCATCATCAGCCTCTCCACCACATCACCCAAAGTACCAGACTCCTCTCGGGCACCCAATCCCCCAAAGGCTGGAAATCATTCATTCTAATTCCACATGACATCACTGAAATCATTCATTCTTTTAAGACACGGTTTCTCTTTCTCTGTGTACACCAGGCTAGCTTCAAACTCAGAGATCCAGCTGCCTCTGCCTCCCAAGTGCTGAGATTAGAGGTGTGCACCACCACTACCTGACTCATTCTAATTCCACATTACACTGGTCAGACGAAGGAAGGCACAGTTGACTAAGATCCTAGGACCATCTACAAGGCTCAACAGGAAAAGGCACTTGCCACCAAGCCTGACAACCTGCATTTCATTCCCAGAATTAACTCCCAAAGTTGTCCTCTGACCTCCACATGTGCCCCATGGCATGCATACATCCATATATATAATATATACATACACATACACACAAAAAAAATAAATGAGTGTAAACTTCTATATTTAAAAAAAGGCCCTACTTGGGGCTGGAAAGATGGCTCAGAGGTTAAGAGCACTGGTTGTTCTTCCAGAGGTCCTGAGTTCAATTTCCAGCAACCACATGGTGGCTCACAACCATCTGTAATGAGATCGGTGCCCTCTTCTGGCGGGCAGGCATACATGCAGACAAAATATTGTACACATAATAAATAAATTAATAAAAAAGTCCCTACTCAGGTGGGAGAAATTGTTCATTCATTTATTCAGTACATGTTTAATAATGTACTTAACGCTTACTTTAGGAGAAACATAATTTTAGGTGCCGGGCAGCTTATTTTCCAGGTGGAAGAAAGTGTAAATAAGAAGTACTGGAGAGATGGCTCAGTGGTTAAGAACACTGGCTGCTCTTCCAGAGGTCCTGAGCTCAAGTCCCAACAACCACATGGTGGCTCACAACCATCTGTAATGAGATCTGGCGCCATCTTCTAGCCTGCAGGCATAGATGCAGACAGAAAGGAATCCATAAGGTAAACACAGGCTGAACATCCAACAATTAGAAGATCCAAAATGTTCCAAATCAAAAACATTGAGCTCTGAAGAACAGAGACAAGTAAAAACTCCACACCTGACCTTACCTCAAAATACAAAGCCTGTAATCCCAGCACATGGGAGGCAGAGACAGGTGGGTCACTGAGTTTGAAGCCAGCCTGATCTACAGTTAGTTCCAGAACAGCCAGGGCTACAAAGAGAAAACCTGTCTCAAAAACAAACAAAACAAAACCCACAGGTGAAGTCTGTGCGTACACCTTTAACCCTAGTACCAGTGAGGGAAAAAGGCAGGTAGATTTGAGTTCAAGGCCAGCCTGGTCTACAGAGCAAGACCTAGAAATGCATTAACAGAAGTTGCAGAGAATTCAATGGTTAAGGGCTTGCTGCTCTTCCAGAGGACACAGGTTCAAATGCCAGCACCTATGTAGTGGTTCACAACTATCCGTAACTCCAGTTCCAGGGGCTCCAATGCCCTTCTGACCTCCATGGGCACCAAATACACATGTGGTGCACACGAACACAGGCAGGCAAACGCACTCACAAGAAATCTAAAAAAAAATAAAAACAAAAAAAAACCCACAGGTACACACTTAATCAGTTTGTCAGGGGAAACCAAAGACCCACTTAATTCCCTTAGCCTGGTGCTGCTTTTCCCCAACCCCTGCACACGAAGGGTAATAAAATGCATTTTGGAGGGCCGGACTGGCCAACAACTACTTCCTCAGAATGCCTCATGAATGGCTAAGCCCTGCCAGCATTACTATGGACTGCTTTTTTATTTTTCCTTCCTTCTCTCTGCTCTGTGCTGTGTGTGTCAGAGAGACAGAAACAGAAAGGTAAAGCAGCACAACTGGGAGCCTACAGTCCAGGTGACAGTCCTAGTGGACAGTAAAGAGGCAGTAACATTAGAGAAAACCTGTCAGCTGACGACAATGCTGAAGGACCAGTCAGTGTACGTCTGGGACAACAAAACTCATGTAACTGGTAAAATGTGAGGGATTTCTAAAACAAACAGGAACGTTAATGGGGCAGACAACTGGAGGAATATTCCGAAAAGTTGGTCATCCAACTGAGGTCTGAGGAAACGGTAGTGGATAAAAGCACCTACCACACAATCCCATCTACCTGAGCTTGAGTCCCCAGAACAAAGGCAAAAGCCAACCATAATGAAGATCTGTAATCCCAGTGTCCCCTTATAAGAAATGGGAACAAGAACACAGACCACAGCAGCTCTTAGGCTAACTAGCCTGGCTTACACCACAGCCAAGAGACAGGAACTTGAGGACCTGATGGTCGTCCTATTGCTTTGACACGTGCATTGTGCTACCCTGGCCCATACCCATCAACATGAGCAAGCACACATCTGAGCACGACAGCGCATGTCTTTAATCCCAGCAAACCCAAGCACCAGCAGTCAGAGCTTAGTGAGTTCCAGACCAGCCAGGGCCACGAGTGAGAGAGACCCTGTCTCCAAAAGTAAACAAGGCGAAACTTGACGGACTGCTTATGGAGATGTGCAAGAAGCCACCAACTGAGGAGAAACTTGTGGTTCTAGCTCGCAGGACTGAATGCCTACCAACCTACCTATCCCACCAGCCTCAACTCTACCCATTCTTCCCTTCAACACCTAAACCCCTAACCTGAACAATGCCCTTATTCCCCATTCCTTCCTGCCATGGGCCTCCCTACATAAATGTTCTCCTCACGTTACCAACACCCCTTCCCATTTTCCTTCTCTTCCTAACCTCTGCTCATCTTAAAACTCCGGGGCCTTAGGGGGAAACCTCAATACTCTACAGGGGCTACATTCCAGATTCAATTTTGTGTTACAGCATTTTGCTCATCGCCAACATGGCTGCAACTGAAGCCCCTAGTAAGGGATTAGGTCCTTGGCTAAGAGCTAATAAATAAAAATTTGTGTACAATTGCCCCAGGGAAAACACCACCGAAAAAGTTTCGCCGAAAGAAAAATGCTGAAAAACATTCAAGTACGTAAGTGACCCGGCATGGAAGGGGTCTCATTCCTTTGTGCCTATCAATGACCTAACAGCAACAGGGCCTAATTTTCTCCCTGGAGGAACAGCAGATAATCAAATCCGTGAATCTCGTCCCGAAGAGTGAGTACTCTCTCCCCTCGGCTCCCCTCGGCTCCAGCTCACAGCTGCAGCTTCAAGAAGGCGTGACCACAGTCCGGGCTGCCTCACCAGCCTTTCCACGGCGGCCGCGAGAGCTACGGACTTACCTGAGCCCCACCCACTGTCCCATGCAGCCGCAACAAGCACATGAGCCCAGGCAAATATGGGGCCCATTGGATTGGGGGATGCACAGGGGCAACGGGGGACCCCGTTCGCGGCTGTAACAACCCAGAGACGCTCTCCAACAGCAGCAGACGGAGACGCGGGCCCGACCCCACCGTAGAGAGACCCCCAGTCCCGCCAGGAGCCCCAGCCGGGGACCCCGCGGAGGGCCCACTAAGAACGGCTGCCGCCATCTTTCCAGGCTCGAGCAATGGCGTAGCGTGATGACGCAAACACAGGCGCGACGCACGCCGCTCGGGGAGGGGTCTTGAGGAGGGGGCTGCGACCAGGCTCACTGGATGAATGGGAGCTGGAGCCCTTGCTGCAAGAAAGAGCATGCGCAATGTGGGCGGCGCCGGCGCCGAGGCGGCTAGGGAGCCGATTGCCCGGGGCCCGGCGCCCGGCGCCGTAGGGCGGGGCAGAGGCGGCGCTGCGCCGGCCAGACACGTGGTCTGCAGGAAAGGCGCGGGAGTCTGAAAGAGTTCCATCCAGCGCGGTTCCTGGTCATCTTCGCCCTGGAGCTCGGTAATCCTAGTAAAGACCCAAGTCTGAAACCAGGGACGTTCCAAACTGCTCTCCCAACAACGGAAAAACAAGTTCAAACAGTGCACACGCCTTGAAGTAAAAAGAGAAGTGCGTTCTGTCCCCAAGGCACTCCCACCGTAATTGTGCATATTCGTCAATCTACACACAAACATAGTTTGTTTTTCCAAGATTAGGGTTTGTCCTTGGCTTTTTTTCACTCACATAGTGTGGGCCTCTATAAGTGATGGGACTGTGAATTTCATTGGTTGTGCCATGATTTTAATCATTGCATCCGTGAATACTTAACGGCTGCCCCAAGTTTCTCTTAATATACTAACCATTTAATAACTTGCCCTTAAGCGACTGTTAGATTCGAATTCAATAGCCATGTATATTCTCGATTTCCTAACCAATCCTCAAGTCCTGATAATTTTGCTTCCAAAATACGTTAGCTTGGGCTGAGGGTATGGCTCAGTGGTAGAGTGTTACTTAACATGGGGAGGGGGGGTCCCTCTGTTCAATCCTGAGCACCAGTTAAAACAACAAAAAGCATGTTTGTATACACACACACACACACACACACCATACAGGGTTAATTTTTTTTCCTCTTACGATTTCTAATACCACCATGGTCTGACCTCTTAGAACCTTTCAAAGACCTCATTGCCTTATTTCTCCCTCTGTAATAGGTACTTCCCAAAGCAACCAAATTAGGCTTTTCTAATATAAACCAGTTATTTGTCGTGTTGTTGCTTTTTGATAGGCTGGCATCAGGACTGCGGCAGTCTTCCTGCCTCTGGCTCACAAGTCCCAGTGCTGGCATTGTAGGTGTGAGCCATCACTGCTCACTATAAATCAGTTCTTGTCGTTCCCTGCTTAGGACCCTTCAGTGGCTTCCAAACAGCATAGGAAGAAAATTCTGGGTTGTTGTTGTTTGTTTGTTTGTTTGTTTTTCAAGACAGGGTTTCTCTGTACCTTTGGAGTCTGTCCTGGAACTAGCTCTGTAGACCAGGCTGGCCTCAAACTCACAGAGATCTACTTGCCTCTGCCTCCCTAGTGCTGGGATTAAAGGTGTGCGCCACCACTGCCTGGCCAAAAAATTCTGTTTCCTTACACATACTAGAATCTATATGATCTGACCTCAACATATACAAGTATCGTTTCTCACTTTTTAGTCTTATATTATTGCTTTTGGGGTAGGGAGAAGCTTGTTTTTGTTTTCTTTTCCTAGTCTTGAGCTAACCTTGCCTTTTTCCCATCTACCAGCAATGTCTATTCCCAATTCAGGGCCTTTGCACAGACTTCCAATTCTGCTGAACAGCCTTCCCTTTGTTCCCTTGTTGCCACACTCAGAAAAGGCTTCTTTTTTAAGTAGCCCCATGCCAATCCCCATCACCCACACATACTGTTTAAAGACAAGGTCTTAGGTATCCTAGGCCGCTGAACTCCCTAAGTAGTTAAGGGTGGCATCTCCTGCCAATACCTCCCAAGTCATGGGTTTCCAAGCCTGTGCCACTATGCCTAGCTCATTCGGTGCTGGGGATTGAACCCAGGGCCTCATGCATGCTAGGTAGGCATGGTCCTTATTTTTAATACCTTTAGTTTTATTTATTATTGGGGTGAGTGTATAGGAAGGGGAATGTGCCACAGTGTACATATGGAGTTCTGAGGATAACTATGGGGATTTTCACCCACCTAGCAAGTGAGCTGGCTTTCCTTTCCTTTTAAAAAAAATGTATATATTAAATTTATAACACAATAAGTTTCATGACCACTTACAGATTATATTTTGGAGGTGCTTTTATTTTTTATTTTATTTTATTTTTTTTTTTTTTGATTTTTTGAGACAGGTTTTCTCCGTGGCTTTTGGTTCCTGTCCTGGAACTAGCTCTTGTAG
The DNA here is from genome assembly GCF_018167655.1 of Microtus oregoni. Lineage (NCBI taxonomy): Eukaryota > Metazoa > Chordata > Mammalia > Rodentia > Cricetidae > Microtus > Microtus oregoni. The sequence continues at coordinate 28,136,857 of NW_024543074.1, read as the reverse complement.
ACCAGGCTGGCCTCAAATCACAGAGATTCGCCTGCCTCTGCCTCCCGAGTGCTGGGATTAAAGGCGTGCGCCACCACCGCCCGGCTTGGAGGTGCTTTTAGACAAGGTCCAAATAGGCTGGCCTCAAACTTGCAGCAACCAATGAACTAGCCTGACTCGATTCTAAGATTAAAAGCCATCTTATTACAAGGTCAAAATAAGTTCATTTCTGTTTGAACACCGCGTCTTGACCCATATTCTGGAATTTGACTTGTTCCACCCCTGAATGCTCTAACCTCTACCCTGATAAGATGTTCTGCCAAATAATTCTGAAATGTTCTGCCAAGCTCCTATGTAACCAAAAAACCATGGTTTAGGGTCTAATATAAAATAAGTTTTCTAAATTCAACTAAAAGAATCTAGGTAATGTTCTTTGCTCTCATTTGGTGGGATTAGCACAATCTTCGTGCTTCTGCTTCTTGAAGACTTTATTTTGGGGGGGGGGGGGTTCAAGACAAGGTTTCCTGTAGCTTTGGTGACTGTCCTGGAACTAGCTCTTGTAGACCAGGCTGATCTTGAACTCACAGAGATCCTCCTGCCTCTGCCTCTCAAGTGCTGGGATTAAAGGCAAGCATCACCAATTCCCAGTTTGAAGAATGGTTTTAAAGGCGTTCAGCGACATCCACGCCCAGCTCTCTGCCACGCCCCCACCCAACACTATTCCTCCTCAGGCAGGGACCCCTGTGAAACCTAGTCTAGCCTTGAGCCAGCAGCTTCCTTTCTTAGTGTTTTATGTCCTGGGGTTACAAATATGTACACCACACCCAGCCCTCAAGATCACATTTCCATATATAAATGTGCACCTTAGTTCTAGTTACTTCTCCTGTCATCTTATCTTGTCCATTGCGTCCCCTCCCTACACACTGGTCCCCTTTGTCTTCCCAATTACTAAACTGACTTTACTGTCTTTCAAAAGGAAAAAAAAAAAAAACCCTAGATTCCACATATTCAAGAACTTGTGGTCCTTGTGTCCTGAGTCTGGCTTATTTCAGGTAATATGAATGGTCTCCAGTTACATTCATATTCCTGCACATGACATGATTTTGTTCTTCATCATGGCTGAATATTCTTCATTCTGACATGTGCTTAATTTTCTTTATCCATTCTTACTTGATGAGCACCTAGACGCCGTGGCTTAGCTCTTGCTAGCAGTGCCATAGTGAACATGGGCTCCAGGCTCCCTTTTACGTCTTCTGCCTTTGCTTTCCTCAGTGTGTGCTCAGGAGTGGCAAAGCTGAACACTTAATAGTTCTGCTATTAGCTTCGGAAAAACCTTTGTGTGGATTTCAATACTGGCTGGACTAATTTACACTTCTGACCAGCAGTGAATTAGGGGATACTTATAACCTTCCTCGCCCCTCTTCCTCACTAGCATCTCTTTTGACTGGGATGAAATAACTTTTCACTGTAATAAGGATTAGATATTTTGTTTTTGGTGGTGGTGGTGGTGGTGGTGGTGGTGGTGGTGTGTGTGTGTGTGTGTGTGTGAGAGAGAGAGAGAGAGAGAGAGAGAGAGAGAGAGAGAGAGAGAGAGACTCAGGTAGCTCAAGCTAACCTTGAACTTTCTACAGTTGAAGGATGACCTTGGTCCTTCAGTCTCTACCACCTCACTGATGAAATCACAGGCACTCAGGACACCACTTCTATCTTTCAACCCATGTTGACTAAAAGAGGCTGAACATTTATTTGTATATTCATCTGCCATTGAGAAATGTCTGTTCAGCTTTGGGTTCTGTTTTGTTTTGTTTTGTTTCTCTGTCGCTTTGGAGCCTGCCCTGGAACTAGCTCTCGTAGACCAGAATGGCCTGATCTGCCTATCTCTGCCTGTGAGTGCTAGGATTAAAGGCATGTGCCACCACCCTGCAGCTTTGGGTTCTTTTTTATTTTTAATCACTCTTCTCTCACACAAAACATCCTGACCACAGCCTCCCCTCCCCCAACTTCTCCCAGCTCTGCCCACACCTCCCCTCTTCTTCAGATCCACTCCATTTCCCAACAGAAAATAACAGGCCTCCCAGGGATATCTACCTAAGACAGCACAACAAGATACAATAAGACTAGGCACAAACCCTCATGTGAAGGCAGGGCAAGGCAATCCAGTAGGAGGAAAAGAGTCCCAAGAGCAGGCAAAAAAAGAGTCAGAAACACCCCCACTCCCACTGTGAGGAGTCCCACAGAAACACCGAGCTAACAGCATAAGGAATATGCAGAGGATCTAGTGGAGTGCAGTGTAGACCCCTGCAGGTTCTGTGAAGGCCATTTCAGTCTCTGTGAGCCCCTAGAAAGCCCCGCTTGCATTGTTGATTCTGTTCTCCTGGTGTCCTTGACCCCTCTGGCTCCTACAATTCTTCCTCCCCCTCTTCCAAGGGGTTCTCCTGAGTTCTCAGGATAGGGATCTGATCGAGATCTCCGATTTGGGCTTTCTTTCTGCCTAAGGTTTGACTGTGGAAATATTTATGTTTTGTGGCATTTGTGTCTATGCACCACATGCATGCAGTGCCCACAAACCAGAAGAGGGAGCTGGAAACATTGGAACTGGAGTTAGAGGTGTTTGTGACTCATGTGGGTGCTGGGAATCGAACCTGGGCCCTCTGGAAGAGCAGTCAGTGCTCTTAACCACTGAACCATCTCCCCAATCCTCAGCTTGGGGTTCTTTATGTATATATTCCCAATAGTAATCTCTTATCAAATAAATATCTGGCAAACATTCACGTTCTGTTGTCTCCTTTCTATGTGTGTATGCATACTATTAGAAGTACCCTTGGAGGGCAGATCCCCCTGAAGCTGGAGTTATAGGTGGTTGTGGGCCATTGAACACGTGCTGAGACTTGAACATGGGTCTTCTGCAAAAGCAGTATGCATTCCTAACCACTGAGCTGTCTCTCCAGCATCCATGTGTGTTTTCCATAACTCATCACTGTAATAAAAATATTTACATCTGGTGGTGCATGCCTGTGGTCTCTGCAGCTTGGGAGACTGGGGGGGAGGATCACTTTTGCCCACCAATCAAAGGCCACAGAAAGAGCCCACAGAGTGGCCAACCAATGACTGTTCTAAATTGAGGCTCAAGCCATGAGAGGGAACCTGTGCCCGACATTGCCTGGATGGCCAGGATCCAGAAACTTGTTGACCCAGTGACCCAGGATAGAACCAAACACAACTGACGCCCCCCCCCACACACACACAAAAAAAAAAAGTCAATGAAATCATTCCTAAGCCAGGCGTTGGTGGCGCACGCCTTTAATCCCAGCACTCGGGAGGCAGAGGCAGGCGGATCTCTGTTAGTTCGAGGTCAGCCTGGTCTACAAGAGCTAGTTCCAGGACAGGAACCAAAAGCTACAGAGAAACCCTGTCTCGAAAAATCCAAAAAAAAAAAAAAAAGAAAGAAATCATTCCTTATGACATTCTGATATGCTCATAGATTTGTGATAGATTTGTGCCTAGTCCAATCATCATCAGAGAGGCTTCCTCTGGCAGCTAATAGGAACAGATGCAGAGACCGACACCCAAACATTAGGTAGAGCTTAGGGAGTCCTGTGGAAGAGAGGGAGGAAGGAATGTAGGAGCGAGAGGGGTCAAAGACACTGTGAGAACACAACTCACAGAAGCAACTAAGCAGGGCTCATAGGATCTCACAGACTGAAGCAGCAATCACAGAGCCTGCATGGGTCTACCCTACCTACGTCCTCTGTATACATGTTGTTGTTCTTTAGCTTGGGGTTTTTGTGGGACTCCTAACAATGGGAGTGGGGATGTCTCTGATTCTTTTGGCTGCTCTTGGAACCCTTTTCTTCCTACTGGGTTGCCTTGCCCAGCCTTGACATGAGGATCTGTATCTAGTCTTATTGCATCTTGTTAGGCCATGTTTGGTTGATATCCTGGGAGGCCTGTTCTTTTCTGAAGGGAAATGGAGGAGTGGGTCTGAGGGAGATGGGAGTGGAGGAACAGGAAGGAGTGGGAAGGAGGCTGGGGCGGAATGTAATGTGTGATAAAATAATTTAAAGAGGAAAGCCCACAAACACCATGCAAGGATTCTTATCTTCTTCACTGTTGGGTTCCTATCTCTTAAGACTAAGTTTGGTACATGAAAAATGTTCTAGAATCTGAAGAGATTGCACAGCACGGGACTGGAGAGATGGCTCAGAGTTTAAGAGCACTGGTTGCTCTTTCAGAAGTTCTAAGTTCAATTTCCAGCAACCACAATTATCTATAATGAGATCTTGTGCCCTCTTCTGGTGTGTAGGCAAACATGCAGACAGAACACTGTGTACATAATAAATAAATAAATCTTTAAAAAAAAAAAAGACTTCTGGCTGCTTGCAGAGGGCCCAGTTTGTTTCCTAGCACCAAGATGGCAGCCCCTAACTGTCTGTATCCCAGTTCCAGGAGATGTCCCTTCTGGCCTCCATAGTCACTGAGAGTAGGTGCTACACTTACATACATTCTCATATGCTCATATGCGTGAAATAAAAACAGATAGATCTTTGTTTTTAAAGTGTTCAATTAACATTTTTTGAGTAGTTGGATGGCAGTGGTGGCACACACTTTTTTACCCCAGCATTCAGGGAGGCAGAGGTAGGCAGATCTCTGTGAATTTGAGGCCAGCTGGGTCTACAAAGTGAGTTCCAAGGCAGCCAGAGCTGTTACACAGAAAAACTCTGTCTCAAAAAACCAAAACCAAAAGAAAAAAAATAGCAATCTGAATGATAACAATGATCACCTTTCACCACTCCCCCTGGTGATTATTGAAATGGAATAAATTCTCATGAGTTTAGTGGACAGCATCTATATTTCCTTCTTTCCAGAAAAGGTTCCACCGTTAGGTAACCGCACTGTATTAATTACTTTTCCATTGCTGTGATAAAAACACCATGACCAAGGCAGTTTATAAAATGAAGCATGCAATTGGGAATAGGTTTTAGAGAACTAGAGTTCATCGTGGTGGGGACAAGACAGCAAAGACAACTGAGCGCTCACACGTATGAACCACACACAGGAGCCGGAGACTACAACTGTCCTTTAAAACACTCAAATCCCACCCGTTGACACACTTCCTCAAAGTAGATCCCACCTCCTGATCCTTCCCAAACAGTTCTGACTGCTGGGTACCAAGTAGTCAAACATGAGCCTACAGGGGCATTCTCATTCAATCCACCATACCAGCCTAGGCTCGAACTCACAGCTCTCAGGCCTCTGTCTCCTGCGAGCTGGGCTTACAGTCATGTATGACACTACACCTAGCTTCTTATGTGTTATCTTCTCATGTTTAACGTGTTTGTCTGATTGTCTCTATTTGACTAATTTGCGGGAACTCTTTGTATATAATTTTACTGACCCTGTGGTTTTACCGTGTCAGCTGCAGTTCTATCCAGTGCACCCCGGGAACCACCCTAAGATCTCATTTTACTGAAAAGAGAAAGAGACAGAGAGAGACCTTTAGAAATTCTTTTAAGTTTCCTCTTAAGTCAGCAAATTTGTAGATTAGCTATTGTTAAGGGATGCAGGCACTGTCCTACCCGGGGTTACTATTGCTGTGATTAAACACCATGACCAAAAGACAACTAAGCGAGGAAAGGGTTTATTTCAGTTCCTCATAATAGTCCATCATTGAGGGAAGTCAGGACAGGAACTCAAACCTGGCAGGACCCCGGAGTCAGGAACTGATAGATGAGTGCAGCTTTACTGGCTTGATCTTTGCGGCATATAGGCCTGCCCGCCTGCCTGCCTGTTTGCCTGCTTGCTTGCTTTAAGCTTTTATTTATTTTGTTTTGTTTTGTTTTATTGATATTTATTGAGCTCTACATGTTTCTTTGCTCCCCTCCCTGCCTCTCTCCTTCCCCCTTCAATCCTCCCCCAAGGTCCCCATGCTCCCAATTTACTCAGGAGATCTTGTCTTTTTCTACTTTCTACTTCCCATGTAGATTAGATCTATGTAAGTCTCTCTTAGTGTCTGCATTGTTGTCTAGGTTCTCTGGGATTGTGGTTTGTAGGCTGGCTTTCTTTGCTTTATGTTCAAAAACCACCTATGAGTGAGTACAGGTGATAATTGTCTTTCTGTGTCTGGGTTACCTCACTCAATATGATGTTTTCTAGCTCCATCCATTTTCCTGCAAAATTCAAGCTGTCGTTATTTTTTTCTGCTGTGTAGTACTCCATTGTGTAAATGTACCACATTTTCCTTATCCATTCTTTGGTAAAGGGGCATTTAGGTTGTTTCTAGGTTCTGGCTATGACAAACAAAGCTGCTATGAACATAGTTGAGCACAGTCCTTGTGGCATGATTGAGCATCCTTTGTGATATTACTGGGTCTTGAGGAAGGTTGTTTCCTAATTTTCTGAGAAATTGCCACAATGACATCCAACGGTATTGTACCAGTTTGCATTCCCACCAGCAATGTAGAAGTGTTCCCTTTTTCCCACAACCTCTCCAGCATAAGTTGTCATCAGTGTTTTTGATCTTGACCATTCTTACAGGTGTAAGATGAAATCTCAGAGTTGTTTTGATTTGCATTTCTCTGATGACTAAGGATGTTGAACATTTCCTTAAGTGTCTTTCAGCCGTTTTACATTCTTCTGTTGAGAGTTCTCTGTTTAGGTCTGTACTCCATTTTTTTTTTTTTGGTTTTTTTTCGAGACAGGGTTTCTCTGTGGCTTTGGAGCCTGTCCTGAAACTAGCTCTGTAGACCAGGCTGGTCTCGAACTCACAGAGATCCGCCTGCCTCTGCCTCCCGAGTGCTGGGATTAAAGGCATGCACCACCATCGCCCGCTCCATTTTTTTTTATTGGATTATATAATCTTTTGGTGTCCAATTTCTTTAGTTCCTTGTATATTTTGGAGATCAGACCTCTGTCTGATGTGCGGTTAGTGAAGATATTTTCCCATCCTGTAAGCTGTCGTTTTGTCTTGTTGACCGTGTCCTTTGCTTTACAGAAGCTTTTCAGTTTCAGGAGGTCCCATTTATTAATTGTTTCTCTAAGTGTCTGTGCTGCTGGGGTTCTATTTAGGAAGTGCTTCCCTGTGCCAATGAGTTCAAGTGTATTTCCCGCTTTCTCTTCTCTAAGGTTCAGTGTGGCTGGCTTTATGTTGAGGTCTTTGATCCATTTGGACTTGAGTTTTGTGCATGGTGATAGATATGGGTTCATTCTTCTACATGTTGATATCCAGTTATGCCAGCACCACTTGTTAAATATACTTTCTTTTTTCCCATTTGATATTTTCTGCTTTTTTTTTTTTATCAAAGATCAGGTGTTCAAAGATGTGTGGATTGATATCCGGGTCTTCTATTCTGTTCCATTGGTCCTACTGTCTGTTCTTATGTCAGTACCAGGTTGTTTTCAGTACTGTAGCTCTGTAGTAGAGTTTGAAGTCAGGGATTGTGATGCCTCCAGAAGTTCTTTTATTGCACAGGATTGTTTTGGATATCCTGGGTTTTTTGCTTTTCTAAATGAAGTTGAGTACTGTTCTTTCTAGGTCTTTGAAGAATTTTTCTGAGATTTTGATGGGCATTGTGTTGAATCTGTTTGCTTTAGGCTTTTTAAGACAGGGTAGCTTTGGACCCTGTCCTGGAATTTACTTTGTAGACCAGACTGGCCTTGAACTCACTGAGATTCACCTGACCACCTGACTGCATCCCCGCCAGACTGCGGCGATTAAAGGCACGCACCACCACACCCAGCCTGTCAGCCTGCTTTTTTTTTTAATATTTATTTCTTTATTATGTATACAATATTCTGTCTGTGTGTATGACTGCAGGCCAGAAGAGGGCACCAGACCTCATTACAGATGGTTGTGAGCCACCATGTGGTTGCTGGGAATTGAACTCAGGACCTTTGGAAGAGCAGGCAATGCTCTTAACCTCTGAGCCATCTCTCCAGCCCCAGCCTGCTTTTTTTGTTTTTGTTTTTGTTTTGTTTTTCGAGACAGGGTTTCTCTGTAGCTCTGTAGTCTGTCTTGGAACTAGCTCTTGTAGCCCAGGCTGGTCTAACTCACAGAGATCTGCCTGCCTCTGCCTCTCGAGTGCTAGTATTAAACGTGTGTGCCACCACCACCCAGCCAGCCTGCTTTTTATAGAACCCAGGACCAGTAACCCAGGGTTGGCACCACACGTTGTAGGTTGGGCCCTCCCCCACCAATCACTAATTAAGAAAATGCCCTACAGCTGGATCTTATGAAGGCATTTTTCTCAATTGAGGTTCCCTCCCTTTAGATTACTCTAGTTGGTGTCAAGCTGACATAAAACTAGCCAGGACACCCTGCATCAGGAAACTCTTCCCAGTGAAAAAACAGTATCTAATAAATGAACATGGCAGGGTGGCTGGAGAGATGGCCCTATAGTTGAGAGCACTGGCTGTTCTTCCAAAGGACCCAGGTTTCATTCCCAGCACCCACATGGCTGTCTGTAACTTCAGTTCCAGGATATTTGGCTTCTTGCAAGTCATACCCCAGTGTACATTAAAAAAATAAATCTTGAAAAAATTGAATATTGGGGAAGCGAATAAAGAACATAGAAACAGGAACCTTGCTCATAAATCAAATCCTCAGCAGGGCACAGTGGTGCAAACATTTAACCTCAGTGTTGTAGAAGGCTGCTCGTTCGTTTCAGGCTGTGCAGACTCCCCAAATAACCACACAGAAACTATATTCATTAAATCACTGCTTGACCCATTATCTCTAACTTCTTTTTGGCTAGCTCTTAAATATTAATTTAACCCATTCCTATTAATCTGTGTATTGCCATGTGACTGTGACTTAACTAGCAAGATTCCATCTGGTGTCTTTCTCTGGCGGAGCTACATGGCATCTCCCTGACTCTGCCTTCTTTCTCCCAGCTTTCAGTTCAGTCTTCCCCGCCTAGCTCTACTCTACCCTATCACAGGCCAAAGACAGTTTCTTTATTAATCAATGGCTTTAACAACATACAGAGGGGAATCCCACATTATCCCAGCACTTGGGAAACAGAGGCATGTGGATCTCTGTGAGTTAGAGGCCAGCCTGGTCTACAGAGTGAGATCCTAGGACAGTCAGAGCTACAGGACAGCCAGAACTACATAGAGAAACCCTGTCTTAGAAATACAATAAACAAAAAAACAAATCCTCAACCCCAGGTTACAGACACAGGATACAGGTATTGGCATTGAGAAACATGCTAATAAAGATGAGGCTATTGGGGGCTGGAGAGATGGCTCAGTGGTTAAGAGCATTACCTGCTCTTCCAAAGGTCCTGAGTTCAATTCCCGGCAACCACATGGTGGCTCACAACCATCTGGAATGAGGTCTAGTGCCCTCTTCTGGCTTGCAGACATACACACAGACAGAATATTGTATACATGATAAATAAATAAATATTTAAAAAAAAAGATGAGGCTATTGATATCTTTTCTAGAAATGGGTGGAGATCTTCCAGGAGCTCAGTGCCCCCTCCTTTCTCTGCTTTTGGAGCCTGGTGTTTTCAGTCGTGGTGTTTGGTAGTTACCTTTGACCTTTGAAGGTGGGAGAGACAGACGAGGTAAGTCTAGGTCATGTTAACCCTGACATATAGATTGGGACAAAACATTTCTCAAATGAACAGCGTGTTTACAGGAAAAGCTGAGTAGACTCTCACCCAACGGTTCAGACAGCAACGCAGACAGACACACTGTGAGGGCTGTTTGATCCCATCCTAGCTGCCTTCGCTTGCAGGTCCAAGTGAACATTTGGTATTTTCAGCACAAACAGCCTTGAGTTATTGAAAGGTAACCTAGGCAACTGTTATCATCTTAATCCACACATTGGAGGTGTTAGAGAAAGCAACGTTAGTAGGAGACTAATGATGTTTTGGCCCAGCTTTGTGACCTACAAAATTCGTGATTTTTAAATCAACTAAGAGTAAATGAAGTCTATTTAGATATTTCCTTGGTAAAAATATGGGACGTTATTCTGTTACACGTTGCTAGGGTACTCTACCGAATTGTCTTTCCTTTATGTTTTTTAAGGGCAGCCATCTTTAAAAGATTTGTTCTTAATATTTTCAAGTATTTAACATTGACTTATTTTAATACTTATTTTTAAGTTTTGTTTCCCAAATTGTTCCCCTTCATGTAAAATTCACACGTGTACGTGGGAGTGGAAAGTTATGTGTGTATGTGACCAGCGATGTTGGTGGAATTTAGAAGAGATGTCGGGTCTCCTGGAGCTGGACTTACAAGCAGGTGCAAGCTGCCCATAGGTGCTGGAGCCAAAACTCTGGTCCTCTGTCAGAGGAGTATGTGGTCAGCACCCGAAGCTCTCCAGTCGTAAGTCAGTCATTTTGAAGTAGAGTGCTGTGAAGAAGAAACCGCCCAGGCTAGATTCTGGGGCTAACAAGCCAGTTTTAACTCCTACTGATTGTGAACTGAAGCTAGGCGGTTAGATGTTTTGTTCTGTTTTTTTTTTTCAACAAAACAGTCTCTTCCTTTGTCTTTGTCCATTCCTCAATAAAGGTTTGAAGTCTATTACAATTCAGGGAGCCATCTCAGATCCAACCAGTTTCAGGTGGTTTAGTCACAAGGGTCTTCTAGTCCATCTCCACCAGAATTAGGGGATTAGACAATAATTCAGCTATGTTCAGTCGGGCTAGATGGCAGTTACAAATTGTCCCTCTCTTTACCTTTACTCTTTATTCTTGAGAGGAGCCAAAGGGTGAAGGTTGCCGTCTTCATAACTCCTTCAAGTTCAAGCTGAGCATCTGTTAGGGGACCCCAAAGGGGTCACAACCCACAGCTGAGAACCGTTAATATGATACTGAGTAAATTATAAGCCAGATGAAGGAAAACAAATATATTTGTCTCATATTTGGCACATGTATTATGTATATATGTGTCTGTATGTATGTGTATGTATGTGTGAAAAGTGTATGTATGTATGAGAGAATGTATGTGTGTATGTACATGTGTCTATGTATGTGTGTGAGTATATGTATGTACATGTGTCTATGTATGTGTGTGGGTATATGTATGTACATGTGTCTATGTATGTGTGTGGGTATATGTATGTATATATGTCATGTGAGTATATGTATGTATGTAATAACATGAAGGTAGAAGATCTGTATGTGGAGAGAAGTGTAAAGGGAAGGGAGAGTGGGGAAAAGAGGGCGATAGGGAAGAAGGACAAATACTTCAGATTTTCTCCCATAGGCAGAATCTAGACTAAATAATATAGATCTGTAAAACACAAAAACAGAAGGTACGGTGTTGGGCAGAGAAAGGTGACAGGAGGGACGAGGAAGGGGAGGACAAAGGGGGTCCTGGGTCCTTACGTGTGAAGATGTCATAAGGAAACACATTCTTCCCTTCTTTCTTGTTTACTCATGACATTCCAAGAAACGGATGCAAGGGACGTGTCCACATGATTCCCAGTCCATTGCAGCGTGGGTTCACCATGGTTCAACTTCAGGTCTCAGTGGTCCGTTCCCACCCTGGATCCCTCCTATGCTGAGTGGTCAGGGAGCTCCACATAGTCACTGTAGCCATGTCATCATCTGGATATGGCTTCTCATTGTAGTCTTCCACATTCTTCTGGGGCCCTAGGATATGGCCCTGGCGGCATGTCCCTGGTCATGTGGAAGGCTGTCTGTGCTCCCAGGGGCAACATGCCACAGACTCCTCTTGCAGCCACCAGATTCCCAGGGCTGCATCCTGGGCCACCACCATCTTCACCTTCTCCCCCAAACCACATTATTTTCTAAAAATTAAGTATAGCTGGGTAGTGATAGTGCATGCCCTTAATCCCAGCACTTGGAAGGCAGAGGCAGGAAGATCTCTGAGTTTGAGGCCAGTCTGATCTACAGAGAGAGTTCTAGGACAGCCCAGGCTACACAGAGAAACCCTATCTTAAAAAAAAGAAAGAAAGAATATAGAAGTCTAAATTTTTAAAGTTCAGTTTGTCTTGGGCTGGAGAGATGGCTCAGAGGCTAAGAGCACACTAGCTGTTCTTCCAAAGGTCCTGAGTTCAATTCCCAGCACCCACATGGCAGCTCACAACTGTCTGGAACTCCTGTTCAGGAAATCCAGTGTCCTCTTCTGACTCCCACAGACATTAGTCATGAATGTGCACATGCATACATGCATGCAGACAAAACACCCACACACATTGAATAAAAATTCAACTCCAGTTTCAGGCAAAATGCCCATACACCTAAAAAATAAAATAAATGAATCTAAAATAGATCATTTTATGTGTCGGTGTTTTGCATGTAGGTATGTCCCTGTACTGTGTGTGTTTTGTGCCCTCGGAGTTCACAATAGGTTGTCGAATCCCCTGGAACTGGAGTTACAGATGGTTACAAACTACCAAGTGGATTCTAGGAACGAACCTGGGTCCTCCGGAAGAGCAGCCAGTGCTCTTAACCACTGAGCCATCTCTCCAGGCTTAGTCTCAGTGGTTTTAACTTTTTATTACATTTTTATTTAGTTGGGTGGAGTATAGCAGTGGATGCATATGTGTGGAAATCAGAGGACAACTTACAGAGTTGGTTCTCTCCCTTTAGCCTGTCGGTCCTGGGAATCGAACTCGGGTGGTCAGGCCTGGCAGCAAACACCTTTACCTCTGAGCCACCTCGCTGTGTTACTCTCAGTACATTTAAAGTCAGGTTTTGTAATCAGGTCACAGTCTCTGAAGCTGGCCTTTTGTGTTCCAACACCAGCTCTGCTCCTTACTACTTGTATTAACCACACTTCCATTTTTTTTTCATGTTATAAAACAAGGTTACCAACTTAAGGAGCTCGGCCATCACTGGAGAGGTGGGCCTCCAGGCCCGCTTATGGGAGAGTATTTTTATTAGGTTGATTGAGGTGAACTCTCTCACATCGGGTGGCACCATTTCCTGGGCTATTTTATTTTATTGGTTTTTTGAGACAAGGTTTCTCTGTAGCTTTGGTGCCTTTCCTGGACCTGTCTTGTAGACCAGGCTGGCCTAGAACTCACAGAGATCCGCCTGCCTCTGCCTCCCGAATGCTGGGATTAAATAACATTTAAGTGTTTTTTTAAATAACATTTTTATTCTTTGTGTATTTGTGTAAGGGGGGGGTGGCATACATGCCATAGCATTTGTGTGGCCATCAGAGGCCAACTTGTGGGGGGTTGGTTCTCTCCTTCCATGGTGTAGGTCCTGGGGATTGAACACGGGTCGTCAGGGTTGGCATTAAGTGCCTTTACCCACTGAGCCATACCAATTTCATGCCATAGACCACTACCTTTCTCTTTACTCTTATCAATAGCTCTTTATAATTTTGTTGATGTTGTTGTTGGTTATTGTTATATTTTGTTGGGGTGTGCGTGTTTGTGTATGTGTGTGTGTGTGTTTGAGACAATGCCTCAAGTAGCCCAAGCTAATCTCAAACTTGATTTGTATGTATGACCTTGAGTTTTTTTTTTTTTTTTTTTTTTTTTAATTTTCGAGACAGGGTTTCTCTGTGGTTTTGGAGCCTGTCCTGGAACTAGCTCTTGTAGACCAGGCTGGCCTCGAACTCACAGAGATCCGCCTGCCTCTGCCTCCCGAGTGCTGGGATTAAAGGCGTGCGCCACCACCTCCCGGCTTTGACCTTGAGTTTTTGATTTTCACGCTGTCACTCATCATTTCCCCTGGGCCAGTTTATTTCTAACAGTCTTGCCCCCTCCCCACCACGCTCCATGTTCCCAAAAAGAGACATTTTATTTAGTGAAAAACAAAATAAAAATCAAATCACTCGCCGGGCGGTGGTGGCACATGCCTTTAATCCCAGCACTCGGGAGCAGAGGCAAGCGGATCTCTGTGAGTTCGAGGCCAGCCTGGTCTACAAGAGCTAGTTCCAGGACAGGAACCAAAAGGTACGGAGAAACCCTGTCTCGAAAATTAAAAAAAAAAAAAAAAAAAAAAAAAAATCAAATCATTCCTGGGCTGGGGTAGGGATAAGGCTTAATGTAAGTGACCCTTGCCAAGCATGGTGGAGGCCCCAGAAGAAAAATTAACACAACGGGTTCCTCGCGCTCTTTCTTTCGCCTGCTCCACAAAATCCTCCACCATCCCTTCTAGTCCTCCGCAGCTCTCCTGCCATCTAAGCCACAGGCACTCTGGAACAGGATGTTCTTTGCCTTGCTCAGTCTTTAGGATGTCCTTTCCCCACTTCTGCCCATCCTTCAGAACGGCTGTCCTCAAATTTCCTATCCTCCGGAGTGACTGATTGCACTCCACTCCTCCCCCCAAGCTGGCCAAGCGCTTTTAGTTGCTGGATGTTCTGAGTCATGCCTCCATTATAGCATTCCTGGGAGCATAATACCTGTCTCCTATAGCTCAAGGATCCCAGGAAAGTTAGGCCATGGTAATTCATGGTAATTCCCGACGGCTTGGCACAGTGACTAACACAAAATAGAGGGAAGGATGGAGGAACAGAGATGGATGGATTGTGTGGACGCTAGCTGTACGGTTAGATGTAAAGGAGGTGGCAAAGCCTGACAAAATTTTAAAAGTGACCCTGCAAAAAATCAGAAAAGATAAATAAATACAGCAGGGGGAGCTGAAGGACCTCAAGAACGCGGGAAGGCGGGCAGAACAAGGCTGCACGCTCAGGGATGAGCAGCACACACTGAAGCAGGCACCATCGTGCAACTGATACGGTTCACCCACGTGAGCAGTGCAGAACCTGGTCGTCACACCCAGACAGTGCTAGAGCTCATTCCAGTCGCCCCCACTAACTCGTCCCTCCACCCGTTCTCTAAAAGCAAACAAAGGGGAGGGATCCCTGCAGGGCTATGGATACCGAAGGCCAATCAGTTGGCTCTAATCGCCTGGAAGGCGGCCGCCTCCATTTAAAGAGGCCCAATCTGGAGCTGAGGAGTTGAGGAGGGGCGGCGAGATAGGCGGAGACAGAGAGAGAGGGACCGCGCGGAGAGGCGTCCCCAAGGGAGACCGAGGACGGAGGCGTGGGGCGGAGCCAGTCCAGGGAGGGCGGGCAGCGCCGCGGCGCGCGGGATCCGGCTGACGCAGCTGGCCCCGGCTCCCCAAGACCCAGACCCGAGGGGAGGGGAAGGAGGAGAAAGAGCGAGAACGCGCGTGCGCACTGGCGCGGGGAGGAGCGGGGGGCGGGGGGGACCTGGCATCGGGCAAGGAGGCTGCGAGCGAGCCGCGAACCCGGCGGGCAGAGGGCGGCGAGCGCGCGCACCATGGGGGAAAAACCCGGGACCAGGTATGGGAGG
The DNA here is from genome assembly GCF_018167655.1 of Microtus oregoni. Classification (NCBI taxonomy): domain Eukaryota; kingdom Metazoa; phylum Chordata; class Mammalia; order Rodentia; family Cricetidae; genus Microtus; species Microtus oregoni. The sequence goes on along the minus strand of NW_024543074.1, from coordinate 28,121,628 downwards.
TGGGGCCGTGCTGCGGGGCATGGGCGGCGGCTCGCGGAGGGTGCAGGGATGGTCCCCAGACAAGGACACCCGGCAAGAAACCCGGGGGCCGGACGCCTGGGTCCCTAAAGAGTAGCGGTCCGGGGCCGCAAGCCTAGGTCCTTGAAGATATTGATGTGGGGGTGCGTGCTTGGGTTCCTGCCGAAAGCAAAAGCTGATAGGGATCGGGGAAACCCACGCCTGGGTTCTCACAGAGATGTAGGAGTCGGACTACTGGGTTCTCTGTGCGGGCTGAGATGCAGGGGCGGAGGAAGGAGGAGCAGGTGGCCGGCCCCGAGGGGTTGTGTGCAGGGAGACTGGATGCTGAGAAGGGATTCCCCTAGACTGGTGCCCAACCAATGGAAAGCCTCCTGTCCAATATCCCGCAGTCTGGTTGTTCCCACCTGTCCCGAGGGCCGGATAGCTCTGCTACCAAACTTCAGTCTTCTAGGTTGCTAGGAGCAACAGCTTCTTCTTGAGGGAATAGAGTGTATTAGGGACCCTCGGTGAAATTAGGCTGTATTCCTGTCCCCGGGAGGGGGAAGAGGTAGTATCTGCCCTGGACACACACATCCTCTCCCCGGATGTTTTCTGTGCAATCGAGGCTCCTTCCTTCCACAGATATCAGAGTTCTCTTTTTTTGGTCTATAGCAAAATCCACTTCCTGTTGTGACCCAACAACCCCAAGAGGACAGGGGGTGAATGCTTGAGTTCCAAGGGAGCAAGAGCAAAAGAATGAGTTTGGGTTCTGCCTCATCAAGAATAAGGGCCTGATCCTCAATAGTCACTTCTGCTGCAAAACACTGGATCGACCCTACCACTCCCACTGCCCTTGGGCTATGAGATCTTAGGCTTCTAGGCATCAAGAGGACCAATATCTGAGAGAGATGATCAGAGGAATATTGGCCTCCTGGATTTGAGGTTAAACACTCCAGAGAAAGGGGAAGTCATTTACTTGGGGGAGGCCCCCAAATTTCCGTTGCGTGGTTCAGGAGAGGGACTAGATGGTCCAAAGAGAGACTGCTGACTTGGCATAATTCCCTACAGTCTCATCAAATTCTGGGCCGTAGGAAATGGAGAGAATAGCAGGAAGTACAAAAGGGCATCTGCTTTAGCTAATCCACAGCTGGGCACCTCCCTTTGTAATTCCCTTACTCTGGCTCTTTGGCTAGCCTCAGTGTGTGCCTGCTTCCCTTCCCTAACCTGGCAGCGTGGCAGGAGATAGCCAGGTCAGATGTAGATCGCAGACTCCAGGGCAACTCAGTGAGACTCACACTGATTGTGGCTGTCACAGCCTTCTGCCAGGGCTTCTAGTAGGAGAAAACATAGGACAGAGGGAAACCAGAAGGAGAAGAGAGGCAGAGCCTAGGTGATGTACTAGCTGTCAGCCCAAACTGGGACCGAAATTAGAGTGGTTATTCTAACTGCTACCATGTCCATGTGTGCCTTTATTGCTTGGGGATACTCAGGGGCACCCTGTGAGTTTGTCACGTAACCCTATATGTTTGCCCTGTGATGTATGGACAGCTTGGCCTTTGGGAAGGAGGAAACAGTGGTTTTCCTAGCAGAAGCTAAAAGAGTGAGTTGAAGGAAGGATGGAACCCTGGGCAGTATTTCAGTGTCTTATCTGGGGACCCTTTCCTGGAATTGCTGCTGAGGCAAAGTGCATTAGAAGAGGTAGCATGGTGCTTGGAAATGGCCAGAGCCCTGGGCCACTAGAGAGTTCTCTATGCTCCCAGTAGTGAGTGGGGGGTCACTAGACAGTTCCCTATGCTCCCAGTAGTGGGTGGGGGGTCATTAGACAGTTCCCTATGCTCCCAGTAGTGGGTGGGTGGGGTCACTAGACAGTTCCCTATGCTCCCAGTAGTGGGTGGGGGTCACTAGACAGTTCCCTATGCTCCCAGTAGTGGGTGGGGGGTCACTAGACAGTTCCCTATGTTCCCAGTAGTGGGTGGGGGGTCACTAGACAGTTCCCTATGCTCCCAGTAGTGGGTGGGTGGGGTCACTAGACAGGTCCCTGTGCTCCCAGAAATAGGTGGGGGGGTCACTAAAGAGTTCCCTATGCTTCCAGCAATGGGGGGATCGCTAGAGAGTTCCCTGTGCTCCCAGCAATGGGTAGGGGGGTCACTGGACAGTTCCCTGTACTCCCAGCAATGGGTGGGTGGGGGTCACTAGACAGTTCCCTGTGCTCCCAGAAATGGGTGGGGGGGTCACTGGACAGTTCCCTGTGCTCCCAGCAATGGGTAGGGGGGATCACTGGACAGTTCCCTGTGCTCCCAGCAATGGGTAGGGGGGTCACTGGACAGTTCCCTGTGCTCCCAGCAATGGGTAGGAGGGTCACTAGGTAGTTCCCCGTGCTCCTAGCAGTGGGTGGAGTCTAGGCTTAGATTGTTTCAGTGCCTGTATAGAAAACCCCCTTCGACTGTATAGTCAGTGACAGGCCAGTTGAACAATTTAATGGACTTACAGCCAGAGTCGCCTTCCTCAAGTTTATGTCTGAGTCCCACCATGAACATTCTCTGTGACCTTTGGCAGAATTCTTGGCCTCACTGTGCTTTGGTTTCTTCGTGGTAAGACAGGAATATCTTGACTTCAGTCATTGGGCTCTAAGAGCAGTCACAATGCAGTGGGAGCACTGCTGGGACCCAGCAAATGTTAGCCAGCATCCTTGTTCTCTCACGGATGCCTGACTGTACAAGATCCCGAGGGTCCCAGCCACAAGTAAAATATAAACAAAATATGAGAGGAACAAAACGGGGGGCAGGTTATTAAAGTTGAGGCCGAATCTTCACTCTGATGGAGCTGGGTTAAGCCTTGGACGACAAATGATGTCAGAGATGGGGATGTTGGAGGTTCATGAAGTAGTCAGATGTGGCAATGCCTTCAGTAGAAACAACTGAGGGGCCAAGTCAAGGCATTGCTCCAGGCGTGACCCCAGGCGTCCTTGAGGCTAGAGGTCAGTTGAAAAGCGGCTTGTTTGATTGGGTATGGTGGGTCACACCTTTTATCCTAGCTTTGAGAGCCAGATGGATCTCACAGTTTGGGCCAGTCTGGTCTGCATTATCAAGTTCCAGGCCAGCCAGGGTTACATATTAAGAACCCCCATCTCAAAAACAAACAAATAAATAAATAGTGTTTTAGGTCTGACCCAGATATTGTGTAGCCATCCAGGGAAGGTCCCCTCAGGGGAGTCTAGATGGTTCCTGGGGTATTGTAGAGGTGGGTCAGACACCAAAGGAGCAGTGTTGGCCCAAACAGTCGGCTTCCAGGGGCTGCCCTGTGGGAAATACTGGGACTTTGTAAGAGGTGGGAAGGGTAGAGCAGGGCCCCAGGGTGATTCCACTTCTCAGGCTGGGGAGGGAGAAGCCCTGGTGTGGCGGTCCCTGCCGAGTCTAAGGGAGGCAGTGGGGTCTCCCTTTCTGTTTTGTTAGGGTCTTCAAGAAGTCAAGCCCTAACTGCAAGGTGAGTTACCCACAGCGTTTATCCTTTGATCCTCCCTGGGCCCAACCTACCCCCAGTTGATCCCCTACCCCTAGCTCCCCACTTCCTGTGAGAGCTAAAAGCAGACTTCCTTCCCTCCTTAAGCCCCTTGCCACAGTCTGAAGAAGCCACAGGGCTGGGTGGGGACCGGGCTAGGTTCCTAAGCAAGCTTGCATCTCTCCTAGGAACCAACCGAGCGAACTTGGAGCTAGGAAAAATTAATAGTTCCCCAGGCTGTGGCCTGTTTATCTCCGAGCCCTTTGTAGGGACAGCTGCTAACTGCCTGGTCTGAGTGCTCCCTGAAGACATGGGAACACATATACATGCACATAACACACCTACCCTTGGTTGGTGGGCAGAGGTACAAAAAGTGACCAAAGAAGCAGGTAAAAGCCTAAACGAAAGCTTTACTGAGTCTGGAAACGGCCACTTTCACCTTCCAGTAACACCAGGGGAACCCCACCCCGTGATAACCCAGCCAGGGGGACCCCAAGACAATGCTGTCATCTTTGAGGGTTCTGGTGGCTTGCCACCATCCTCCCCAATTTTCCCTGTGACCCTTGGCATCCTCAGCTCACCGTGTACTTGGGCAAGCGCGACTTTGTAGATCACCTGGACAAAGTGGATCCCGTGGGTACGTTTGCCTAGAAGGGGATAGCTCGTCCCCCAAGAGGGGGGGAGGTTCCTGGCCCTGGGGAAAGGCCCCCTTCAGAAAATGAATCCATGTCTCCCTTTCCCAGATGGTGTGGTGCTTGTGGATCCTGACTACCTGAAGGACCGCAAAGGTACTAGACCCAAGTCCAGGAACTGGAGGGGAGGCGGGAAGAAGAAGAAATTTGATGGGTTGTCCCAGAGAGGTGGAAGGCTGAAGCAGAAGCAGGGGGTAGGATTCAGGGAAATCTGTCGTGCTGAGGACGGCTGTGGGTGACATGAAGGGGTTACTCCTCATCTCCTCCCCTTCCCCTTAATTTCCAGTGTTTGTGACCCTCACCTGCGCCTTCTGCTATGGCCGAGAAGACCTGGATGTACTGGGCCTGTCTTTCCGCAAAGATCTGTTCATTGCTACGTACCAAGCCTTCCCCCCCATGCCCAACCCACCCCGGCCCCCCACCCGGCTACAGGACCGACTGCTGAAGAAGTTGGGCCAGCATGCCCATCCCTTTTTTTTCACAGTGAGGATGCTCCCCGTTCTCCGAAGGGTGTGGGGCATGGGGCTATGGGACTGATATGGGGTAAGGTACCTGTTACCAGGGACTGAAACCCCCCCTTTTCTCTGCCACAGATACCCCAGAATTTACCCTGCTCCGTCACCCTGCAGCCAGGACCAGAGGACACAGGGAAGGTACGGGAGAGACAACTCTCATAGTCTGTGAACACAACTGGACCTAGCAGAAACACAAAACACGACTAAGCTAGGGGTGATGTTCAGGGGGTCCTGAAGACAGGGAAGTGTCCCCAAGGACATAGGTGTTCATGGTGTGGTCACTGCATCTGGAACATGTGCCTGGGTGTGCGGGTTCCTCCATGCACTGCTGTGACCCAGCTTCTGCCAGGTGCCAGGCTAGAAGGAGATGGTGGGGCAAGAGAGTCTCTGTTTCCGTGATGGGGCAAAAGTCCACCCCAAAGGGGAATGAAGCAAGGAGGCAGGAAAGGGTGTGTTGGGAGGGTGGTGACGAAAGCCTGGGGTAAGAGGGGGCCTTTCCTCCCCTTCCCAAGGCCTGCGGAGTCGACTTTGAGATCCGTGCCTTCTGTGCCAAATCCCTGGAAGAAAAAAGCCACAAAAGGTGAGAGAAGCAACTTTTCTCTGGTGTAACCACTCCCTCCCAGTCTCACGGGACCCCAGACCCCTGTGGGAGGTAGGAGTCTGAGTTGGATTGTGGTGTCTTGAAACTGGCCTTTCCCCTCCTCCAACACCCCCCCTCCACACACATGTAGGAACTCTGTGCGGCTCATCATCAGAAAGGTGCAGTTTGCTCCAGAGACGCCCGGCCCCCAGCCCTCAGCTGAAACCACACGCCACTTCCTCATGTCTGATCGGAGGTCCCTGCATCTAGAGGCTTCCCTGGACAAAGAGGTGAGGTGTGAGAGGGTGACAGAGATGCCACAAAGCAGGCCAGAGTCTGGGGGAGGGGGGAGGGGTGAAGCCACAGGCAGGATGGCGGTTTGGGATTTTTTTTTTTTTTTAAAGACCGTTGCCTCACTTTTGGGGTGGAGGTGCTAAGAGCCAGGGTGGGGGCAGGGTAGAGCAGCCTCTGTCAGGGAGTCCCCAGGTTGGAGCCAGTGAAGAACACATGCAAGCTATGTAATCCCCTCCCTTCAAAAGCTGTACTACCACGGAGAGCCACTCAATGTCAACGTCCATGTCACCAACAACTCCGCCAAGACCGTCAAGAAGATCAGAGTCTCTGGTAGGAGGTGGGGGTGGGCACGGGCTTGGGAAGGATGGCCCTGCTTACAAGGGGCTTCTGCCTCTCTGTCAGCCCAGGCCTTACCCCAGTGTGGGGGAGCTACCAGGCCGGAAGGAATTTAGTCTGTTCCAGGATGGTGTGCCCTAGTGTTTATTATAGAAGGGCTGTTGGCCAGGGGCAGGAGGTGGGGGTGTGCTGCCCCTCAGTGGGGTTCACACCATGTGGTCTGGAGTTGCGGGGCAGTGATAGTCTATACTTGGTCCCCCGCCCCACAGTGAGACAGTATGCCGACATTTGCCTCTTCAGCACCGCGCAGTACAAGTGCCCTGTGGCTCAGCTTGAGCAAGAGTGAGTATGGAGGGGTGTGGGACCCAAGTTCAGGGGAGAGTGTGAGCAGGCAGAATCTTTCAGAGCCCATCTTGCTTCTAAGGGGGGAGCGTGAGAGGGCAGAATCCTTCAGAGCCCATCTCGCCTCTAAAGGTGTCCTCTGTAGCCAGGGGCTCCAGGCTGTTAACTGTCTTGAACAGGTTGAGTCAGAACCCACCCCTCATGATCTGTGCCCAGATGGACAGTGCAGGAGGACATACTGCCTGAGGGTGGTGAGGGGATCCTCCCTCAGCCTGGTCTCTCCAAGGATCTTGTTCTCTTGTCCCCAAACCCCAGTGACCAGGTGTCTCCCAGTTCCACATTCTGCAAGGTGTACACCATCACCCCGCTGCTCAGCGACAACCGGGAGAAGCGTGGCCTCGCCCTCGACGGGCAGCTCAAGCATGAAGACACCAACTTGGCTTCCAGCACCATGTGAGGGCGGGGCTGGCGGACTGGGAGACAGGGTGGGGGGGAGTGGGGGGGTGTGTTTCGTTCAATGCAGGCCATGTGCCAGGCTCTGTCCTAGGTGCCAGGGACGTATCAGTGAACAGAAGTGACAGAGACCTCTCACATTCTAAGGAAGGGAAGACAATCAGATAAATGGTAAATTAGATAGCATGTTAGGAACAAGTGTTAAGTGGGGAAGCAAGCCGAGCAGGAGGGATGAGGTAGAGAAAGGGGCAGGCTGTGTGGATGTAATAGATCGGCCAGAGAGGGTGAATACTGAAGGACCCAGGGGGAAGAGGCATTGTGGATGTACGAGCAAACAGAGCTCCAGGCAGAGAGAACTGCAAGCTTAAAGACTCAGGTGGGATGGTCCCCAGGGTGCGTGAGGAATTGTGATGTGTTGCTATGACCTTGGGCACCTGTTGCCCCAGAAGGCCAGAGTGGGTACACGCTACACCGCCACACAGGCCCACACCGTGAGAGGGGACCACACGAAGAGAAGTAGGTGAGAGAAAGCCGCACACATCAAAGCCCCCGTGGCTGGCACAGAGTTCTGCCTGGAGGAATGCCACGGGCCTGCCTTGGCATGGCTTCGCAGTTGATGCTGTGGGAGCCCTGGATCCCTGACCCTGCTCCCCTCCTCCCGATTGCAGAGTGAAGGAGGGAGCCAACAAGGAGGTGCTGGGGATCCTGGTGTCCTATAGAGTCAAGGTGAAGCTGGTGGTGTCTCGAGGCGGGTGAGTAGGGGGACAGCCTGGTCCTGCGGCACTCTGTGGCTCTGTGGGTTTGTGGTGGTGGTCCTCTTCATGCCACCCCTCTTCCTCCCCAGGGATGTCTCTGTGGAGCTGCCTTTTGTTCTCATGCACCCCAAGCCCCATGACCACATCACCCTTCCCAGACCCCAGTCAGGTGAGCACTCTCTGCCCTGAGCCCCACAGAGAGGGACTGAGGCAGGGCCAGTGGGGAAATGACCATCCTTTTGGTACCCATCCACCCACTCCCTCTCTGCCCTTCAGCGCCCCGGGAAACAGATGTCCCCGTGGATACCAACCTCATCGAATTTGATACCAAGTAAGTAACACTCCCTGCCTTCTTACTTTGATCCTCTAAGACAGAGATTCCCGTATCCTTAAATCCACCTTCATACCTTGTGGGTGTTTCCTTCTGGTGGGAGAGACTGGTAGAAGTGTCAGATCAGATGACTCAGCCTGTTGAGGCTGCCACTATGCCCCTTGTCTCCTGTGAACCTCTCTGATTCCAGCACCGCTCAAGCGCCTGACTCTAGGATGGGGTGGGGGCGAGGGGAGCAGAGTGGGAAGCCCAAGGGACAGTCAGAAGCCCTTACCTCATCTACTCCTTGTTGTCATCAAGCTACGCCACGGACGATGACATTGTGTTCGAGGACTTTGCCCGGCTTCGGCTGAAGGGGATGAAGGATGACGACTGTGATGACCAATTCTGCTAGGAAAAGAGGCTGGGAGAGGTAGTGGCAGGACCAAGGTCCCACTGTCATTTCGGGTGTGGGGTCCCAGCCTCTCCTCCTCCCCCATCCACCCAGGATTCGCACTGGACCCATGACTTGTTGAAAGTGGGCATTAATCTTCTGCCTTCAGCGCTGCTGCCCTGGCCCTGCTCCCTAGGGTGGCAAGCTGTATGCATACCTAAAGTTTTGGGAAGGAAACACTGAAAATGAGGAGTGATTGTAGAGAAAAGTAGTAGAAAGAACTCCCACATTCCGCCTCGTACCAACCCGCCCCCCACGTCACCACTTCTGCCTCCCAGTCCTTGAAGATGAGACTTTGCTGGGGGAGAGGGTGAGGCCATTTCTTTGTTTCTGAGCACAGGGAAGAAATAAACCTTTGAATAGGCCTGAGTGTGCGCGTGTTTCCTCCGCAGTGTTTAAGGGCTGCACAGTGCGCCTGCCCATCCGTGATGCTTTTCTCTACGTCTGCAGGGTACCTCCCATGGGTTATCAATAAATGTTTGCTGGATGACGGTGCTGTGCCTGTGTCCCAAGGTAAATATTGAAACTTGATGTGGTTGGCGCACACTCCAGTGGAGAGCTTGGTAGAGCCACAAAGTCAACTTAGTCATCTACAGGGAAAAGGGTAACTTCCCTGAAGGTCCTGGGAACTGGGCGGGGCGGGCTCCTTTCGGTTGAAGCTGGCAACAGGCGACCACATTGTGACCTTGTTAGGTTTGTCTCTGCTGTTCCTTCTGGTTTGTGAAGAGGTCTGCTTCTGGACCGGGTAACCACATCTGCATACCTCCCCGACAGATGCCATACGAGCAACATGAGAGTCACTGTGGGCCAAAGCCAGGCCGGGTGGGAAGGAGCTATTCTCACCTCCCACGTCACCCACTGCAGTTCCTGCAGGTGACCTTTCTGTTCTAGTCAGGGTTACTGTTGCTGTGGTGAAGCACCATACCAAAGCAAGTTGAGAGAAAGGGCTTTATTTGGCTTACTCTTTCACACCATAGCCCATCATTGAAGGCAGTTGGGACAGGGACTTAAACAGTAGGAACCTGGAGACAGGAACTGATGTGTGGGCCATGGAGGGGTGCTGCTTACTGACTTGCTCTCTGTGACTTGCTCAGTGTGCTTTTTTTTTAAAATAATTTATTTTTATTTTATGTGCACTGGTGTTTTGCCTTCATGTATGTCTGTGTGAGGATGCTGGATCCCCTGAAACTGGAGTCACAGACAGTTGTGAGCTGCCATGTGGATGCTAGGAATTGAACTCAGGTCCTCTGGGAGAGTAGCCAGTCCTCTTATCTGCTGAGCTATTTCTGCAGTCCCTCAGTGTGCTTTCTTTTGGAACCCAGGACGACCTGCCCAGGGGTAACAACACCCACAGTGGGCTGAGCCCTCCCTCATTGATGACTAAGAAAAAGCCCTACATGCCTGTCTATACCCTGATCTTACAGAGGTATTTTCTCCTCTCTGGTGGCCCTAGCTTGTATCAAGTTGACATAAACTTAGCCAGAATGCCTTTCTAAAGGCTCCATTCTATGAACAACCTTGACCTACATCCCTGCTGTGTGCCAAGCATGGTATAAGGGCATACGATCTATAAGTCACTCCCTGTGTCCCAAGAACGGGAACTGAGAATGCATCAGTGAGCTGTAGATTGGGATTGGGGGATGATTCCCCTGGAGGAAGTGAACTTCAAGCAGAGAACTGAAAATGAGTTAGGGGACGTACAAGGATAGACGTTTGGGACCATGGCAAAGCCTCACATGAAGGCTGGAAGGTGTGTAGAAACTCAGATCACAGACCCGAGCAGCCAACAAGAAGTGAGGTATATTTTGTTGAGGCAGAGGGAAGCAGCTTACATGGGCACTGGTCTGTGTTGAAGCTCGTGAAATCGTAATTAAATCATCATTTATCCACAGGCTTTAAGTGTGGCCTGAATGTCACTGACCTTGCTTAGCCGATCCCAGGCCATCGCCCCTACCCATGCTGGGTTTGTCACAAAAGGAAATAGACCCCTTTAATCTTTGCCTCCAATGTCCCTGACTCCTGTGATTCTGCTCCTTGACCATTAAGGTCATTGACATAGCTTCACCAGGAAAACCGGTCCTCTGGGAGGCAAGATAAAGATCCAGAATTAGGTTCTTCAGTCTCAGGTCCTAAGTCAGAAGATTCAGAGGATGCCGGGCGGTGGTGGCGCACGCCTTTAATCCCAGCACTTGGGAGGCAGAGGCAGGCGGATCTCTGAGTTCGAGACCAGCCTGGTCTATAAAAGCTAGTCTTGAAAAAGCAAAAAAAAAAAAAAAAACAGGAAAAATGCATCACTGGGTTGGAGAAATGATGCCTAAAAAAGTTACTTTTCAGTGCTGTTTAGAAGGTGATCCACACAGATGGTTAAAAAAAAAATCTTCGCAGTATAAAATGGTAAATAGTGAACAAGCAAGCTCCCTCCTGGCCCATCCCGGCCCTGATTGTCTCTTTCCTACCAACCACCACCATCCTTGTTTATTCAAAGACTAGTCTTTGTATTGAGTCACACGTAAGCAGGCTTTCTGTACTCACTGCCTCATCTCAGATACAGGGGGCAGCAAACTGTGAGCTCAGCTACATCAGGCTACATCTGGGGAGCATTGATAGTGCTGCCCAGAAGGGGCTTCCGAAGCCCTGCTCCGGCCACCCTTCCTGTTAAAGAGCAGCTGCCAGCTACTAACTGATGCCATTTGTTACTGGTTTCCTGTGGGCATTCTGAATGTTTTCAGTTCAAACAGTTTTGTAATAGTTCCTCCTACAGACCCGTCTTTCCAGACGTGTGGCGTATACTCTAGCACAGCCCTGAAAGGAGGGCTGCAGGCTGGAGAGATGGCTCCGCAGTTCAAGGGCATGGACTGCTGGAGAGATGGCTCAGCAGTTCAAGGGCATGGACTGCTCCTGCAGAAGATCCGAGTCTGGTTCCCAGCACTCATGTCAGGCAGCTCACAAGAGACTAGAACCTCCAACTCCCAGGGGTCTGATTCTCTCTTCTGGCCTCGATGGCACTTTTGTTCATGCGCACATAACCTTCACACAGACACACATACATAAACATTTAAAAAAAAAGGTATTGGGTCAGAGAGGTGAACATATCTCTAATCATGTTAGTGCAGGTGAAATACAGTATTACCTGTCTCATTTTTATTTATTTGTTTATTGATTTGAGACAGGGTTTCATTACATAGCCCTGTTTGTCCTGATACTCACTATATAGACCAGGCTGGCCTTAAACTCACAGATCTGCCTGCCTCTGCCTCCTGAATGCTAGGATGAAAAGCAAATGCCATCATGCCCAGCTTTTTTTTTTTATTTAATGTGTATGAGTGTTTTGCTTGTGTGTATATCTTTATATCACATATGTGTAGTACTCATGATGAGAGTGTCAGATCCCCTGGGATTGGAATCACATATGTGAGGGTGTGAGATCCCCTGGGACTGGAATCACATATGTGTGGTACTCATGGTGAGGGGGTCAGATCCCCTAGGACTGGCGTCACGTATGTGCGGTACTCATGGTGAGGGTGTCAGATCCCCTAGGACTGGCGTCACGTATGTGCGGTACTCATGGTGAGGGTGTCAGATCCCCTAGGACTGGCGTCACATATGTGCGGTACTCATGGTGAGGGTGTCAGATCCCCTAGGACTGGAGTCACGTATGTGTGGTACTCATGGTGAGGGTGTCAGATCCCTGGGACTGGAATCACATATGTGAGGGTGTGAGATCCCCTAGGACTGGCATCACGTATGTGCGGTACTCATGGTGAGGCTGTGAGATCCCCTAGGACTGGAATCACGTATGTGCGGTACTCATGGTGAGGGTGTCAGATCCCCTAGGACTGGCATCACATATGTGCGGTACTCATGGTGAGGGTGTCAGATCCCCTAGGACTGGCGTCACATATGTGCGGTACTCATGGTGAGGGTGTCAGATCCCCTGGGACCAGAGTTACAGGCAGCTATGAGCTGCCAGGTAGATTGAGAATCAAACCTGGGTTTTCTGAAAGAGCAGTCATTGCTTTGGGCCTCTGAGTCAGCTCACCTGCCCCAAGTATTACCAATCTCAAGTTACATTTTTTTTTATATTATGACTGAAGGATAAACCCAACTTTCTGAGCTGACAGTCTTTTATTTCTTTTAGGGGATTGGGTAAGTGGGGCAGTGCTGGTCTCAAACACAGGCACTTGCTAGGCAAGTGAGCTACAGCCATCCGCAGACTCCTTGAGTAGATGAAAAGCTCCTGAGGGTCTAGCAAATCGAGCTGGAGAAACGGTGCAGTGGCTAAAGGTGCTTATTATGCACGCCTTTAATCCCTGCACTCTGGAGGCAGGGGCAGGCGGATCTCAGTGAGCTCGAGGTCTGGTCTACAAGAGAGAGTTCCAGGACAGCCAGGACTGTTACACAGAGAAGCCCTGTCTCGAAAAACCAGGAAAAAAGACAAAAGATGTTCATTATCAATCTTGAGGACTCAAGTGCAATGCCCAGAACATACAAGGCAAATTGTCCTCTGACCTCCGCACACGAACCATGGCACCTGCACACACACACATGTAATACAGATTTTATAGACTACAGCACAATCATGCCATGTAAACTAATCGAGTCTCAGATGAGCACTGCGTGTTTTCTCCCATGTGTGGAAAGGTAGCATAGAAAAGGACTGATAGATAGGAAGGGGCCCAGGGCAAAGGGGCTAGGAGGGTAATAAGGCAGTGGATATGGTCAAAAGGCATCACATATGTGCATGAATGGTGTGATGAAGCCCACTATTGCACACAATAAACTGGGCATGATGACACACACCTGTAATCCCCATTCTTGGGAATCAAAGGCAGAACTGCCTCAAATTTGGGGCTAGGCTAATCTATGTTGAGAGTTCCAGGACAGCCAGAAACACAGCGAGACCCTATCTACAGAACAAAGACGTGCTGGGTGTGGGTGGTGTCTGCAGAAGCAGCAAACCTCTGTGAGATCAAGGCCAGCTAGAGCTACAGAGGGAGTGCCCGTCTCAAAGAAATAGCAAATGAACGGCGCACAGGTGCACAAACGAACAATAACGCGTACACAAATGAAGGCTGGAGTACAGCTTGGCGCCAGAGCCCTGTCCAGGCCTTGTATATCCTGGCCAATCCCCAGCCTGAGAGAGAACAAGCAGGAGGCTGGGTTCTTGTGCGCCTTGGCAGAGTATGTGCCTAGCATGCCCAGAGCACAAGAAAGGAAGGCGGGCTGAGGGGAGAAGGAGAAATGAACACGGTAGTGTGTGGTATTTTCCCCGGTTTTCTACAGTGTCTCTTTTTCGTTGTTGTTTGTTTGTTTTTCCAAGACAGGGTTTCTCTTTGTAACAGTCCTGGCTGTCCTGGAACCCGACTAGCCACTAACTCACAGGGATCCACCTGCTTCCGCTTCCCAGTGTTGGGACTGAAGGTGTGTGCCACCACCGCCTGGCTGCATCTTCTGCATTTGTAGCTCGTTACCTTTTTATTTTAGAGCACATGGTGTGTGACATCATTTGATACTCCAATTTCATACAGCTCTCACCTGTGTCTAGTTCCAAAACATTTCTGTTGTCTGTTTTGAGACAAGGTCTCCACTCTGTAGCCCAGACTGGCTTGAACTCTTGAGCCGCAGGCTTCAGAGCGCCGAGTGTACGGAAGAACACTTCCTTCTGATATTAGTAATACGTACACTTTTATTTTGAGGTATACATCTGTAGTCATTTTCAACTGGCTTATGTCATAAAGCCTTTGCCCTTCTGTTTGCTCATGACTTGACACTTAAGTTCTTTCAGGTCACACACCAAGATCTTATCAACCACTAGCTCATTGGCTCACTCGGTTTCTCCTTTCACAACTCAACCCTCACCCCCAGATCCATCATCCACCCCCACTCTTTGGTCTAACAGCAGGGGCAGTGATTGGCTGGTGTATACTGCCAAGGGCAGGAGTCACATGACCACACTTAACTTGTTCACTCAACACATATATTTGAAAACATAGGTTCTGACGCTGTGCTGAGCAGGGCAGAGATCTAGGACCACCAAATATTCAATAGTCTCAGCTCGGAAGGCAGAGGCAGGTGGATCTCTGTGAGTTCGAGGTCAGCCTGGTCTACATGGGAGCTCAGGACAGACTCCAAAGCTACAGAGAAATCCTATCTTGAGAAAAAGCAAAGCAAAACAAAACAAAAAGTCTCTAACCTAGGCTGGGCATTAAATAAATACCTAACAACTCCTCACTAACTCCTCCCCTGCTCCCCACTACCTCCTCCCCTGCTCCCCACTACCTCCTCCCCTGTTCCCATTACCTCCTCCCCTGCTCCCCACTACCTCCTCCCCACTGCCTGCTACCTCCTCCCCTGCTCCCATACCACTGATTTTACACCTGCCTCATGCTCAGTAACTTCTCCACTTTTTCCAGACTAGGAGAGAGAGGGAGGGGGAGGGAAGGGGAAGAGGGGATGGGAAAAGAGGGGAGAGGAGGAGAGGACGGGAGGGGAGAGGAGAGAAGAGAAAAAGGAAAAAGCATGAATGAGCTCAGCATCCCACCTCCATCTCTGCTCCATCTCCCCCTTGTCTCCTGGATCTTGATTCATCAAACCACCCCCTTCTTTTCAACCTCGGTCTCTACTGGCTTGTCCTCTAAGGGAAATAAACGCAGGCCAGTCCCTTCTACTGAAGGAACGGAAAATAGAGAGCATTGAGAGGACTCAGGGAAGAAAACAAGGAGGGGGAAAAAAGAAAAGAAAAAACCCTCTTCTCCACTCTCAAGTCTCTTTCACAGAAAAGGATATCTCGATTTCCTCTCTCACTTTTCTGTTTTTAGTTTGGTTTGATTTTTGTTGTTGTTGTTGTTTTTTTTTTTTTTGTTTTTGTTTTTCGAGTCAGGGTTTCTCTGTGGTTTTGGAGCCTGTCCTGGAACTAGCTCTTGTAGACCAGGCTGGTCTCGAACTCACAGAGATCCGCCTGCCTCTGCCTCCCGAGTGCTGGGATTAAAGGTGTGCGCCACCACCGCCCAGCCTTGTTGTTGTTGTTTTATTTTTAACCTTTATTTGTATTTTATGTGTATGGGTGGTTTGCATGAATGTGTGTGTACCACATGCATGCGGTGTCGATGGAGGTGAGAAGAGGGTGTTGGATCTCTTGGGACTGGAGTTATGGTTGGCTGTGAGCCACTATGCAAGTGCTGGGAATCAAACCTGGGTCCTCTGGAAGAGTAGTTAAGTGTTAACTGCTGAGTCTTCTCTCAATCCCTTGGTTTGATTTTTTGAGACAAGTAGATGAGGCTAGCCTTGAACTCACCTTCCTCCTACCTCTGCCTTCCAAATGCTTGGATTTAGTATCAAGCTTGGTCCTTTTTTAAAATTAACTTTTTATTTTCAAAGTAATAAGTACAGACCTCTTAAGGCAACAGATAAGGGCTGGAGGTCTACCTTAGGGATAGTGTTTTTTCTGGCACATACAAGACCCTGAGTTCATCCACAGCACCATATACACACAGAACAGAGCCATAAGGTGCTGGAATATTCTTTAGTGTGGGTGGTTGTGGGTGTGTTTGCTTGGGTTTGTTTTTGTTGTGTTTGGTTGTTGGGTTTTTGTTTGCTTGCTTGGTTGACTGGGTTTGGCTTTTCTTTTTTGTTTGTTGGTTTTTTCAAGACAGGGTTTCTCTGTGTAACAGCCCAAGCTGTCCTGGAACTAGCTCTTGTAGACCAGGCTGGCCTCTAACTCACAGAGATCCACCTGCCTCTGCCTCTCGAGTGCTGGGATTAAAGGCGTGCACCACCATTACTTAGCAAATAGTAAATCATGTTTTCTTTTTTGTTTGGTTTTTGTTTTGTTTTTTATTTTGGTTTTGGTTTTTTTTTGAGACAGGGTTTTTCTGTATATCCCTGACTATCCTGGAACTTGCTCTTAGTTCAGGCTGGCCTCGAACTCACAGAGATCCTACTGTCTCTGCCCCTGCCTCCCAAGTGCTAGGATTAAAGGAGTGTGCCATGTTTGGGTTTTTTTTTCTTTTTGTTTTGTTTTTGTTTTGTTTTTCGAGACAGGGTTTCTCTGTGGTTTTGGAGCCTGTCCTGGAACTAGCTCTTGTAGACCAGGCTGGTCTCGAACTCACAGAGATCTGCCTGCCTCTGCCTCCCAAGTGCTGGGATTAAAGGCATGCACCACCACCTCAGGGCTTGGTTTGTTTTTTACTTAGTGTCTCATTATATAGCTCTAGCTGTCCTGGAACTCCCTGTGTAGACTAGGTTAGCCTCAAACTCACATAGATCTGCCTGCTTCTGCCTCCTGAGTTCTGGGGTTAAAGGTGTGCACCACCACACCCAGCAGCTATAAGGTTTTAACAAGAAGAAGAGTAGGCCCCTGATTTCTTTGTCCTTTGAGGGAACAACTCTCTGCACCTCCTTCAGATGTCTGAGGACAGTCACCCCACATCTCTGAACATACCCGTTTTGCTCCTTCTTGACTTCTGCTTTCAGCATCATCTAGCGGATGCCCAGCTGTGACACCACGACACAATGCTGTCATCTGCAAGCTCATGCTGCAGACTATGCTGTAACTGCAAGATCAAGTTGCAAAATAAAAATTGCAAACAAAACAAAAAACTACATGATGGGAGGAGGAGGGAAGGGAGGGGCAAGAATTTTTTAAATTTTCATAATAGTTTAAGTAAGTTTATGGTTTTATAGGCCGCATTGAGAGATGAACGTATAGCTACAGGCACAGGTGGCACAAATCTGGCAGAAGGTGAAGGTGGCGTCCATCTTTGTCCCTCCTGATCATCATACGATGCTTTCCGTCCTGTCCCCCCCCCCATTCCTGAATATTGTATCAGGTGGGGCCAGATCAATGTCCGGTATTGAATTATGCCTCTGTTAAGGTTTACAGAGGCCTCTATGGCCCTCCCTCTTTTTTGTACAACTTTGTTTCCCCTGAACAATGATCGTTTGAAGTTTGCTTATTCTCCAAATTCATCATGAATTCGGTCCTGTGCTCTTTTCCAAGAGTCCACATTTCAGTTCTTTCAAAACTAAAGATGCTCATCCCTTTCATCTCCTTGAAGACATAGCTCAAAATCTTTCTATTGAACTGGGGTTCATGGTCACCTCTTATGAATGACCTCGACCTCAGCTCATGGATGTCCTAGCTGCCTCTTAACTAGGGAAATCTGACAGTCTATACAGACCAAAAATGTCTTTATTCCGTCTTCCTGGTCAGGAGTTTAGCTTTGTGAATCTCTGCATCCCCCTTAAAGTCATTCTCCTGAGGTGACTCTTAGGAAAGGCCTGTATTTTCCAGAGGTAGGTGAAAACATGCGGCTAAGTTCCCTTTGATGAACTATGAGCCACTTCCCAGCCAGGCCCCTAGTACAGGTCTCGTCCTCCATCTTCCTCTTTTCCACCAGCCTCAGCCGAGGTTTCACCATACACGCAGTGTTTCTCGCATTTCGTTGTGCACACAAGTCACCTGGGGATCTTTCAACACAGACAGTGATGCAGTTGGCCTGGGGTCTGCGCTAAGACTGCCTCTCTGATGAGTCTCAGTGATGCTGACATCCAGGGATACAGGCTTACCCAGCCAAGACCTTAGAGGACAGCTGCACTGCCAGCCTTGGCCCTTGTGTGACTTGTGGAGCACACTGAGCTAACTGCCTGCACCTGTTTTAAGAGAGAATAAATTAAAAATTTCACTGAGAAAAATGCAATTTTTGCATTTTTATTTAGCTTTCACCCTAAAGTAGCTGGGGTGTGGAATTCTGGATTTGGAATCAGCCCTGCCTCAAATGTTGAAGTCCTGCCCTTCTCTTAGGAATGGGTGTCACTTTAAAGAGGCCCTATACCAGGCCGAGCACTGGCAGGTAGTTTTCTTTCTCTCTGGAAGCTTCCCTGAGTCCTTTTTGTTGAGCCTGGTGTCATGATACATGGATCTGTTTTCCTCCATGGTGACACTGGGCTCTTACATCCAGAACAGTTCTTTTTCCTCTTCATTCCTGTGATCGCATCTAGAATTTAAGCCTACTGGGCTACTTCTCAATTGCTATTTCTTGTCTACATTTATTCTCTCTCTCTCTCTCTCTCTCTCTCTCTCTTCATTTACTTTATTTGCATGAAGAGTTCCCCAATTTCTCTTCCAAGGTCTTGGAGACTTATTTGTTGGAAATGGAAAACAGGGTTTTTGCCTTGGTGGGCACCTGGGTACAACTGAAGGGGCAAAAATGACAGAGGGTCAGGCATGGTGGTGTGTGCCTTTAATCCCAGCACTTTGGACATAGAGGCAGGTAGAGTGGTGCATGCCTTTAATCCCAGCACTTTGGACATAGAAGCAGGTAGATGTATCTCTACAAGTTGGCCATGTGTATGACCCTAGCACCTGGTAGGCAGAGGCAAGAGGGTCAGAAGTTCAAGTCTCTCATTGATCATGGAGTCCACCATTTTGACTAGACTGACCTGCAAGCAAGGCCTTGGGATTGTCTCTACCCCTGAATCACCAGGGTTACAGATAGACACCACTGACCCGGGCTTTTCCATGGGTTCTGGAGATCCAAACTCAGGTCCTCACAGGCTTGCATAGCAAGCACCTGTCCAATTGAGCCATCTCCTCAGTCTTCTTTATCTCCCTCAAGTTAGGGTCTAAGCTCAGGCTGGGTTTGAGCTTGCTGTGAAGCAAGCCAAGGATGATCTTGAACTTCTGATTCTCTCACCTCTACCTGCTCAGTGCTCAGATTACAGGCACACTCCACACATACCCAGTTCTATGAAGTGCTGGAAGTCAAGCCCAGGGCTTCGTGCAGGCTAGGCAAATCCTCTACCAACTGCCCTTAAAACATCATGATTGTTGAAGGTGTTACCACCAAGCCCGACAGCTTCAGCTCAAGTTCCAGAGCCCACATGAGAGAGAACTGACTCTTTCCTAGTGGTCTCTGCTCACCACATGAGCACCGTGGCAGGCAGACACACCTGTCTGTGAATTCTTGCTCTCTCTCTCACACACACAGTAAATAAATGTAATTTAAATTAAAAAAATCTTTGTCATTTTATTAGGCTCTAGGAAAGAACAATTTTTTTTTTGAGTGAAAGCTCATGATTTTATTGTCTTCATAACAAGGTCAGCTTAGAACTGGATCACTTGGCCCTTTCTCTTCTTATCACCACCCAGTTCAAAATGCTTGCATCTCTTAATAGCCAGCATCCTCTTAGATCTGCAGTTGGGCTCCACACACTCCAGTCTCAGCACAATCTTCTTTGTAGTTTTTGCCTTTTTGTGGAAAATGGGCTTAGTCTGCCCACCACAGCCACTCTGTTTCCTGTCATAATGCCGCTTTCCCTGGGCATACAAAGAATCTTGGCCCTTCTTGTACTGGGTCACTTTGTGGGGTTGGTCTTTGCCACATTTCTTGGAGAATGTACGGCGGGTCTTAGGAACGTTCACCATGTTGGCGGGTGCGATATCGGCACAGTGGAAAGAACAAATTTGAATGCTAGGTCCATCAAGTGTAACTGAGCCGTCTGTCATTCATGTACTATTTAACCCTTTGCAAACTGCATCTGTTACTATTACTGTTGCTCCTCAGGCTCTTCCGGGTGTTGCTTTCAGGACTTCCTGCGTAGCAGGCGAGTGCACTACCATGGAACTATTTACTTCCATCTCTGTTCACCATGTGGCCCTGGCTTGATATGTAGACCAGGCTGGTCCCAAGTTCACCGAGATCCACCTGCTTCTGCCTCCATAGTGCTGGGATTAAAGACATGGGCCACCACCACACCCACAACCAGCAATATTTTCATTCTTGACCTCTGTAAGTCTCAAGAGTACTCTTAAAAAAAAAAATAAATCTGGTCATGACACACTTTCTTCAAAATACGTTTAGAATTTCTTTTCTTTTTTGGTCTTTCGAGTCAGGGTCTCTTTGTATAATAGCTCTGGCTGTCGTGGAACTCGCTTGCTTGGTAGACCAGGCTGGCCTCGAACTCACAGAGATTAGAATTTCTTTCATTTTTAACAATATTTTTATTAATTTTTTTGAGACTATCATACAATGTATTTTTATTATATTCATACCCACTACTCCATTATCCACCCTCCACCTTTTTACTTTGGTGTGTGTGTGCGCGCCATATGTGTGCAGGTACCTGCATGGAAGCCAGATGAGGACATCCAATTTCCTGGAGCTGGAGCTAGAAGCAATTATGAGTCTCCTGACGTAGATGCTGGGAGCTGAATTCAGGTCTTGTGCAAGAACAGCCGGTGCTCTCAGCAGCTCAAGCCTTCTTTGTGCACCCCAGGATGCATCTCTTAGCTTCTGAGTCTTTTCCTGATCTCCCTATTTCAGCTTCATGTCACCCCTCATCACCACCAATAACATTCCGTTCACTCCACTGAAACGGAACTTCTTACTGGACTCTAACCGTACCAGGCCTTTCACAGTCCCATCTCTTGGAGGATACTGTCCCCTTTCCCACTACAACCTCCCATCCACCTTAACAGCCCTTTAGAATTCACTGCAAAAACCACCTCCTCCAAGAATCCTTTTTCTGGGACTGAAGGAAAAGCTCAGTGGTTAAGGGCACTGGCTGATCTTTCAGAAGACCCTGGTTCGATTCCCAGCACCCACATGGTGGTTCAGACCTGTCAATTACTCTGGTTCTAGAGAATCTATGCTCTCTCTGATTTCCATGGATAATGCATGCACATGGTGAACAGACATACATGCAGGCAAAACACCCATATTCATAAATAAATAAATATATATTTTTTTAAAAAAGCTTTGCACCTGCGCTAACAAAACACTGGAATGAGAGAACATCTCGTTTGCCTTTCTTTCCCTAGAGCCTAGCGCCTAATTGGCAATCAGAGATAGAAAGGAGGGAGGAAGGAGCCAGGACCCGAGAACCAGCTGGGCTCAGGATCAGGATGAAGCCTTAGGGAGAATGGTTTACACTTCAAGTCAAGCTTTCCTTGGGAGAGGCTGGCCAGCAAAAAGTCCATGGCTACACAGTATGGAGGAACACACTAGAATTTCCACCATCCTCACCTGGCACAGGACCAATGCTTAATCTTATGAACTCAGTAAATTCTCCAGTGTCAATTAAATCTGACAGGTCTGAACGGCTTTGGTCACAGGCTGTTTTAGTGGTGGCTCACACCTTTAATCCAAGTATTCGGGAAGCAGAAGCATTGTTATTCAACTTGCGGGGGTGGGGGTAGGTGTGGGGGGGGGATGAGCAAAACTTGTGCTTAAATCATGTCTGGGCACAATACGCCAATTAAAAGAGCCAAATTAAGAGTGGAAAGCCGAGAAAGGAAACTTACTTAACGTGGCAACCCGGGGAAGAGGGACAAAGAGACCCCTCAAGTCAGCCTGAGGGTTCTGACGTAACCTCGGCGTTTAGAGGACCAAGGATGTCTACTTCTAAGCAATCCCAGTCATGGGTGCTCACATCCGCCACTGCCTCACCATTGTCTGGGCTAATTCCGTAGAGTGACCTGCAAGGTGTAAGAACTGTGTGAAATCTTCCTGGAAGTCAAGTCCCCCGCTCTGGCTGATGCTCTTTCCTTCTCCCAGCATGAGATTCCTAGGAAAATACCCATTTCTTTGGAGTCCATTGTTTGAAGTCTGATAGAATTAAGAGACACAAGAGTATCTTCATCTCTGTGAGTTCCAGGTGAGCCAGGTCTACAGTGAGACCCTGTCAGAAAACAAAAAAGCCAATACCGCCTCTTCCCACCCGCGATCCGGCCTGGCACCAGAGCCCCGCTAGTCTAGACCAGGTGGACCCGGAAGGGCGAGGCCGCACTGAGCATCTCGGGAATTGTAGTGTTCGCTACGGTGGTCTCTGCGCAGGCGCACACTAGCAGGCATTTCCGGGCCTTGGTTGGACACCTCGGAAAAGACGGCCTGTGGGACTTTCCACAGGAACCATGGCTACCTACAGCCTGGCGAACGAGCGGCTGCGCGCCCTGGAGGACATCGAGCGCGAAATCGGCGCCATTCTCCAGAACGCAGGTTCGGGGAGTGAAGAGCGGAGCTGAGAGCCAGCCGGGACTCCGCGCGCGGTGTGGGCGGGACCTGGGTGCTACTCCTGGGCGGGGCGACGTCTCCAGCTCAGTCGAACGCCGCCCTCTCCCCGCCCTGCAGGAACGGCGATCCTGG
Organism: Microtus oregoni; assembly: GCF_018167655.1. Taxonomy (NCBI): domain Eukaryota; kingdom Metazoa; phylum Chordata; class Mammalia; order Rodentia; family Cricetidae; genus Microtus; species Microtus oregoni. The sequence continues at coordinate 28,099,258 of NW_024543074.1, read as the reverse complement.
AACTGTCCAAGGAGAAAACGAACGAGCGGCTTCTAGACCGGCAGGCGGCAGCCTTCACCGCTTCTGTGCAGCACGTGGAGGCGGAGCTGTCGGCTCAGATCCGCTACCTAACCCAGGTGGGTGTGTTTAGAAGGTGCTGGCCGGGGACCCCAGCGCTCCACCTCTGCCCTAGCCTTAGGGATTCCCTGAGTTTTAGCTGGATAAGACTGCCTCTTACAAATAAATAAAAAGACTGCCTCTTACGGAGGGAGTGGGAATTGGGATTGGTATGTAAAATGAAAAAAGATTGCCTCTTATGCCGGTTTAGGCATTTTCATTTCAGGGCTGGTTTAGTTCTCTAAAACCTCGGGATTAGAAGTGCACGCCTTTGATCCTAGCACTAGGGAGGCAGAGGCAAGTGGATCTCTGTGAGTTTGAGGCCAGTCTGGTCTATAGAGCGAGTTCCGGAACAGCTAGGATTGTTACACAGAGAAACCCTGTCTCGAAAAAACAAAACAAAACAAAAAGTGCCAAGGGTGTATAAACAGTACCTAGCCAGACAAGGTGGTTTAGGCCTGTCATCTCAGCTACTCACGAGGCTGAGGTCTGAGGATCACAAGTTCAAAACTTGTCTGGGCAGTTTAGACCCAGTAGATAAAAAAGAGGGCTGGGCTCCACAGTAGGGTACTTGCCTACCATACAGGAGGCCCTAGTACGGAACAAAAAAATAAAACTGAAGCCACTGAACTTTGTACCCAGAAACTTAGCCTGCTGTTGTGTGAGAGGCCCCATATCCCATATGCTTGGGGACCAAGTAAAGGGACTCCTAGGCACTAGGCGGCTTCCAAAGCCCCTACTCTAGCTACCCTATTTACTAACATTTGCGGTGTGCTGGGCACTCTGCAGTGTCTTATCCTCCAACTCTGGGAAGTGCTAACTGTCGTCCGTATCTCACAGATGAGGTTCACAGAGGTTATGTCGTTTGCCTTAGATCACTGAGCTACTACACGCTAGAGTAGGTCAAACTCAGGTAAGAAATGGGCTCAGACACCTGAAGCCTGCTTATGGGGTGGTCAAGAGAGGCAGGGCTCCTCTGATCCATGTAACTGTTCTGTAGGTGGCCACAGGGCAGCCCCACGAGGGCTCCAGCTACTCCTCCAGGAAGGATTGCCAAATGGCGCTAAAGAGAGTGGACTATGCCCGCCTCAAGATCAGCGATGTGGCGCGAACCTGTGAGCAGATGCTGGAGAGCTAAGTCAGGATGGTGCACTGTGACCTGCACCTGGGACAGAGCCCAGAGACCGGTAGGATGGGAGCAGAGCGATACATACATGCCCTACTGGTCAGGGCAGACGAGGACCATGGGGCACAAAGCAGAACTGGAGACTCTAAAGCCCAAGTCTGCCCACAGACCTGTCCTGGCTCCTCCAGCAAGATGGCCCTGCTTTCCATTATGCAAGCTCAGACAGGCATCAGAGACGACTGCCAAACCCACTTCCTCATGCACACCCTGCCCTTGAGTTCCAGAAGACTTGGCCCAATAAAAATATTTTTTTAAGATTTACAAGTATAATTATTTTTTCTCATGTCTGTACACCACATATATGCAGTACCTGTGGAAGCCAGAAGAAGGCGTTGACTCCCCTTGGAAATGGAGTTACATATGGTAGTTAGCCAATGTGGGTACTGGGAATTGAACCTGGACCCTCTAGAAGAGCAGTCAGCACTCCTAACCTCTGAGCACTCTCTCCAGCTCCCCAGTAAAAGTATTCTCAGCGGATGGTGGTGGCACATGGCTTTAATCCCAGCACTCGGGATAAAAGGCAGGCGGATCTCTGAGTTTGAGGCCAGCCTGGTCTACAAAGCGAGTCTTGTAAGCAGGCATGGTGGCTCACATCTGTAATCCCAGCACTTGGGAAGGGGAGGTAGTGCTGCAGTTTGAGACTCATCTGGGCTAAGTACATAGCAAGACCCTTCCTCAAAAAGAGAAATTATGGAGCCCGGTGGTGGTGCACAGTTTTAATCCCAGCACTTGGGAGGCAGAGACAGGTGGATCTCTGTGAGTTCAAGATCTATGGAGCAAGTTCCAGGACAGGCTCCAAAGCTGCAGAGACACACTGTCTTGAAAAACAACAATAAAAACCAAACAAAACAAAAGATAAGTTATGTTCCTCGTTGGAAAAAACAAAACAGGAACTGTTATAATAAAAGCTGTAACTTTTCTGTGAGGTCAGGCTCTCTCTCTGGGGTAAATATGAGTGAGCCTAGAGATGGAGGAAGTGAGTCCAGCCCGCCCAGAATCAGCACGGGATCAGCACGGTGGCTGCTGATGAGGGAGAGCGAGACAGCCTAGACTGTCGGTGTGGGACTGGAGAAGAACTGAGCCGTGTGGAGGGGAACCTGTGGCCTGAGGGCACCATCAGCACTTCTCAGGGGACGGAGACCGACGTCAGCATCTGCCGAAGTCAATACTTCTAAATAAAGAGTTGTTTAGATTTATGTGTAATGGTTTGCCTTTATGTGTGTGTGTGTGCATATATATGTTTGTGTGTGCGTGTGTATAAAATGTTCCTGTGGAGGTCCCAGGAGGGTTGTCAGGGCCCCAGGTCCTGGAGTTCCACATGATTGTGAGCACCACACGAGTCCTCTGCAAGAACAATCGCTCTAAACTGCTAAGTCCTCCCTCCAGCCCTCAGCCACTGATTCTAAAGCCTTTTTTTTAATAGTTAAAACCATAGATTTTCTAGTTTATTGTTACACAATGTAAAAAGCAGACATTTAAAAAAATTAATTTATTGGTGGCAGGAGGGTTAAACTTCGAACTTCACGCATGCTAGACAGGCACTCTACCAAGGGCCATGCCTCTAGACCACATGGTTTAGAGTATTAGAGGACCAGGGCCAGTGGGGCTGCTCATGTTATTAATCATTAAGAGTGATGCACACCTTATTCCCAGCACTCGAGAGGCAGAGGCAGGTGGATCCCTGTGAGTTTGAGACCAAGCCTGGTCTATAGAGTGAGTTCCAGGACAGCCAGAACTGTTACACAAAGAAACCCTGTCTCAAGAAACCAAGTCAAAGCCAGGTGGCGGTTAGGCACGCCTTTAATCCTAGCAATCTGGAGGCAGAAGCAAGCAGATCTCTGTGAGTTCAAGGCCTGGTCTACAAGAGCTAGTTCCAGGACAACTAGGGCTGTTACACAGAGGAAAATCTTGTCTCAAAAAAACCCCAGAAAAACAAACAAAACATTTCCCAAGGTCCAGGTGAAGTTCTTTAATCCCAACACTGCAGAGGCAGGCAGATCTTTCTGAGTTCTAGGACAGCCAGGGCAGAATAGTGAAATACTGTCTCAAAAAAAAAAAAAAGGTGTTGGGGCTGGAGAGATGGCTCAGCGGTTAAGAGCACTGACTGCTCTTCCAGAGGACCTGGGTTCAATTCCCAGCACCCACATGGCAGCTCGCAAGTGTCTGAAAATGCAGTTCCACGAGATCTGACACCTTCACACCAATGCACATAAAGTTAAATCATTAAAAAAAGTGTTTAGCAAGTGTGTAATCCAGCACTATGGAAGTGGACAGGAGACTCAGTAGTCATCCTCAGACACATAGGGAATTTGAGGCCGACTTGGACTGAGTAAGATCCTCCCTAAGCAAACAAAGTTCTGTGTTATGTACAGCAGTAAATTAGGGCAGATGTGGTGTATGTCTGCAGGGAGAGGCAGAGAATCAACAGCTCAAAGCTGCCCAGGTTTATGACGTGAAAGAACGAGCGAAGGTCCAGTTCACTAACGGAGCCCAGCCTGCCATCTCTCTCCCACGTCTTCTCTCCAAAGCCCCAGTCCTGCTTCAGGCACTAGAGTTCACAAGTGTATAATGGAGCTGCAGATCTAGAGAGGAGAAAGAAAGTGGTGGGTGAGCTGGGAGATGAAGGAGAACTGAGGCAGAGGTGAACTGAAGCGGGGAGTCAAGACTCCCAGATGTTAGTCAACCCTAAGACCCTCATGGCCCCTGGTGCCGGAGGCCTTACTGTCCACCTCTGTTACCCGCTACCAGGGCAGGACCCTTACCAGGACGTCTCTAGGGCCCTGGAGGTGAGGAGTCTCTTTTACCTGCATCTCCCCGCTGCCTGTCTCTCCTGCTGCACAGCACGTAGGCCATGGCTGCCGTGAGAAGGAAAACGATGGCCAGGAGGGACAGCACTGGCACCAAGGCTGCTTTGCCAGCTGAAGCTCCTGGTTTTCCTTCTTGCTGTTTGTCCTCTTGGTGGTTTTTATTTGCCTCAGCCTCCAGTCTAGCTTCCGGGTCAAAGCCTGAGGTGAGAGCAGTACCTTCATAGCCTGAGGTGAGAGCGCTGGTCTCACTGTGGTGGGTGGCCCCTTTGTTCAAAGACAGTGCTCCAGATGGGAAAGTGGACTGCTGGGTACTCTGCATCTGTGCAGGGGTGCTTGTGGCTGGAGGTGTCCCCTTGGTGGCCACAGGGATCTGGGTGTTAGTGTGAGGCAGATGCTCCTGGTGGTGCAGGCTCTTCCCATGGCCATTGCCACACTCTGAAGAGAAAACAAACACAGGATCAGGCTGCTGGAACAGCTGGAGTCTTCCTCACCCATCTTCATGGCAAGGGCGTTGTACACATACACACACCACCACCACCATCACCACCATCACCATCACCACCATCACCATCACCACCACCACCATCACCACCACCACCATCACCACCACCATCACCACCACCACCACCATCATCATCATCACCATCATCACCATCATCATCACCACCACCACCACCATCACCACCACCACCATCACCACCACCACCACCACCACCACCACCACCACCATCACCACCACCACCATCACCACCACCACCACCACCACCACCACCATCACCACCACCACCATCACCACCATCACCACCACCACCACCACCACCACCACCATCACCACCACCATCACCACATCACCACCACCACCACCACCACCACCACCACCACCATCCCCACCATCACCACCACCACCACCATCACCACCATCACCACCACCACCATCACCACCACCATCACCACCACCACCACCACCACCACCACCATCACCACCACCACCACCACCACCACCATCACCACCACCACCACCACCACCACCACCACCACCATCACCACCATCACCATCACCACCATCACCACCATCACCACCATCACCACCACCATCACCACCACCACCATCATCACCACCACCACATCACCACCACCACCACCACCACCACCATCACCACCACCACCATCACCACCACCACCACCATCACCACCACCATCACCACCACCACCACCATCACCACCACCACCACCACCACCACCATCACCACCACCACCACCACCACCATCCCCACCATCACCACCTCAGATTCACAAAGATCCACCTGCCTCTGCCTTCCAGAATGTTGGGGTTAAAGGTGGGCACTACCACACCTGGATAAATTCTTTCAATTTGATGTTTATTTTCATCATTAAATATGAGAAAATTAAAATAGTACCTTCAAGTGATTTCAATTAAAATGTAATAGTAAAAGCCAAACCTATTGTAGAGACCTGTAATCCCAGATACAAGAGAGGTCGAGGCAGGAGGATAACAAGTTCAAGACCATCCTGGTCAGCTTAAAAAGCAGGACGATAGCTCAGTGGTAGAGCTCTTATTTAGCTTGGCCAATCTCGAGTACACTTTATAATAGTGACTTCAAGAAAATACTAAGTAGGGCTAGAGAGATGGCTCAGTGGTTAAGAGCACTGGCTGTTCTTCCAGAGGACCTGGGTTCAGTTCCCAGCGCCCACATGGCAGCTCATAACTGCCTGTAACTCCAGTTTTAGGGGATTCAACACCTTTACAGAGACATACATGTACCCAAAATGTGAATGCACACGAAATAAAAATAAATAAATGACGTAAAAAAAGAAAGTATTAAGTAATGGCAGATGTGGCAGAACAAAATGACAGAGGGAAGAAGATGAGGGTAACGATACAGACGATAGAGACGCAAGTGAAAGTACTTCAGCCAGCGCTAAGAGGTTTCAAATAGGAAAGTGCCGTGTGGCAGAGGCAAAGGGAATTGTGGCCCACCGGAGGATCCAAGAGGTTCTCACCTTTGCTGTCAACGCACTTTACCAAATCAAGGACCCACTGTTCCCGGCTGTCCCCACACACAGTGACGGACTTCCCGGACTCCTTCGTTAACCAGAACCTGCAAGAGGATCAATCTAGTTTCCCATGGCCACTCCTTCCCCTCCCTACTTTTCCTCATTCCAAAGGTGTGAAGTCATCCCCAAGGTGAGCTCCACTAGGGCTGGAAATCCCCAGATAAGTGAAACTGGGGAGGAACTAGGCTTTCCCACCCGGACCTGGTGTTCAGGTTGGTGGTCCTATAATTCCCCGGGGGGGGGGGGGGCGGGGACGACACACCGACAGACAAGACGGTACCTGGTGATTACCGGACAGTGATCGTATGTTTGCAGGCGTTGTCGGATATAATTCAAGCTAGTATCCGGTACCGGTGTGGCAGAACGAATTTTTATTTCACAGGAACAGCTTCCAGTGGCACTCCCCTGGTTGCCATCACCTAAAGGGGAACGAGGGATTAACCCTGGTCCTGAGTTGGCTTCCAACTCCTCTGTCGCACTCAGCTTCCCCTACCCGCCAGATCTACCTTCCACCCCAGTGTAATGCCACCTGGGTCCAGGTGTCCCCAGTCCCAGTCCAACCCCAGACAGCCTTCCCCTATTCCCGGCTGCTGCCTTTGGCAGCTCTGGGCTCAGTTCTTAATCCCTCCGTTCTTGTGCCCCTCCACAGTTTCCGTTCTGGCCCCAATCCCGCCCCCTCACTAACCTGGCGGGGTCAGCAGAGCCAGCAAGTAGAGAAAGGGCGCTAGGGGCAGGGGTCCGAAGCCCTGCCTCATCTCCGGGCTTAGCGGAGCTTGTTGCTGCCAGGCCACTTAGCCGACATCCAGCTGATTCCCCGGCTGCCCGAGGTTCTGCGGAGGCGCTGCCGTCGGTGCCAAGCTCAGGAGGGGAGAGGGCGCGCGGTGGAGGTGCCGCTGCTCCCCGCGCGCGGTCCCGAACCAACCGTGGGGTCAGTGCCCGGAGCCTACGCAGCACCCAGCGCCCACGTCGGGGAATTCCCGAAGGCGGAGCTCCTTCACCCGTTTCCAGACTCACGGCCAGTCAGTCGTGGGGACAGCCAAGACTGACAAAACCGAAAGAAAGTTCGGGCTATGGAACCAGAGGAACCTGAGAGGGCAAGCTGTGGCTCCGGAAGAATGACTCGCTTGGGTTCGGGGATGTCAGTCCTCTCCGGCGGTCGCCCGTCTGTCTGGTGGTTTGTAAAGTGATGACCTGCTAGATCTCCCTCTGGTTCCAAGATGCTTTCACTTCCCAGGTCCGCTGGGTCACAGTGGGATCCAGTCACATGGCCAAGGTGAAGCAGTCTAGTAAGTCACCAGGCCCGTGGGAGTGCGCATGCACTGGCTGGGTGCCATCCGAGTTCTGAGCAGTGGGCTCGGGCAGCCCTGACATCACGACAGTCCACCAGCACGAGGTATTTACCTTCAAAAAGTGGTGGCGGCTGCAGGTACCGGAGGAGAGGAGCCGCCGAAAAGGGGTTAGGTTTACAGGCGCTCACATCAAACTGATCCTGGCCCAAGAGATGCCTCAGTTCTTAATTCTCACTTCTATTTCCCATAGACCAACAGAACCCACATTTTTCCCTTCTCAGCAAGGCTTTTCCCGTAGGATTAGCCTTACCTCTCCGTCTTTGAATTCAAATCTCACTTTAGGATTTGAGTCATTGAGTTTTGTGCCCCAACTATGATTTCATCCCTTAGTTCTCACCTTTAACCCTAAATATCCACTTTCCAATCTAACCCCCCCCCCCCCCCGTCCTTATCCCTGCAAACCCGATTCTCAGCTCCTAATGCTTCTCCATAGATTTTACCTCAAGCCCACACCCTTCTCCCTTTGGTGACCCAGCACGGACCCTCATCATTACCCCCGCTCCTGACCGCTACCATACAGTCCTTTCTTCTCAGTCTGGGTCCAGGCCCTGTGCATCTGAAGACATGGAGTTTGTGTCTGGATACCGGGATGAGTTCCTTGATTTCGCTGCTCTTCTCTTTGGCTGGTTCCGCAAGTTCGTGGCAGAGAAAGGGACCATGGGGACCAGCCTTGAGGGCCGATGGCGTCAACTGGAGGGTCAGATAAGGAGGCTGCCCCAGGACCCTGCCCTCTGGGTGCTCCACGTCTTACCAAACCGTAGTGTGGGCATCAGCTTGGGGCAAGGTGCAGAGCCAGGTCCCGGGCCGGGCCTGGGGGCTTCCCGGCTCCTGGGAGATGAGCCTCCGCTCCGCCTGAGAGACCTGAGCCCCTATGTCAGTTTTATCAGCCTGGAGGATGGGGAAGAAGGGGAGGAGGAAGAAGATGAAGAAGAGGATGGAAAAGGGAGCTCAGGCACAGAGAAGGCAGAACCACAGGAGGGTGGGGAGCCAGTCCCTTCCAGCAGGGAATCCCCCCAAGAAGCAAAGCCACCAGCCGAGTCAGAGGTGACCCAGCAAGAGGCAAGCTGTGATGATGGCTGCCGGGAGGACAGAGGAGAGGCTGAGAAGGCTCCTGAAAAGAGGAAAGGACGGAGGAGTGGTGAGAACCCGGGGTGGCCCTGCCTTGTCCCCTGTCCAGACACCTTTCTGAACTCCTCTCATGTCTCTCAACCGACTAGGAGTCACAGGCTGTTAGCTTTCATGCAAATCTGTTGCCCAAAGTTCATCTGCCACAATGTGTGTGTGTTTTTTTTTTTTTTAATTTGAACCAACATCTAAGCACTGTAAAGAATGAAAGTCCAGAGACCTTGCATCTTAAGAAAAATCGAGGTTCTTGGCCTGGAGAGGTGGTTTAGAGGTTAAGAGCATTGACTGCTCTTCCACAGAGTCCAGGTTCAATCCCCAGCAACCACATGGTTGTAACTCCATTTCAAGGGCATCCAACACCTTCTTCTGCCTTCTGCAGGCACTGCACGCATGTGATATAAAGACATGCATGTGGAGAAAATACCCATATGCATAAAATGAAAATAAATCTAAAGAAAGAGAAATCCAGATTTTGATAAGGTGCCCATGTTTCTTACATTCTGGCTCCGTATAGCAGTTGCCCCCTTTACATGGGGACTGCCTCTTTTATCTAGTCCTTTCTACTCACTGAAGTTGTCTGTCCCCTCAAGACATCTAAACTTGGTCTATCTGACTGTGATATCTGCCCCCTTCTCTCTAGCCCAAATGTTCCCTCTTTCCGCAGAGGCTGCACCCCTGCACCTCTCTTGTCTTTTGCTGGTGACCGATGAGCATGGCACCATCTTGGGCATTGATCTGCTAATGGATGGAACCCACGGGCGTGTGGGCCAGAGCCCAGGGACTGAGAATCTGGCTCCTCGGGCCTATGCTCTCCTTTGCCACAGCATGGCCTGCCCTATGGGCTCTGGGGACCCCCGAAAGCCCCGACAGCTTACTGTGGGAGACGCCCACCTGCATCGGTACAAATACCTAGGATCAGAGGGTGGAAAGGTGTGGAAATTCCTGAGCCCTTTTAGCCTGATGCCACCTGTATCCCCATGCAGAGACCTGGAGAGCCTTGTCCCAAGGCTGGGCGTGAAGTTAGCAAAGACCCCAATGAGAACATGGGGTCCTCGGCCAGGCTTTACTTTTGCCTCCCTTCGGGCTCGAACTTGCCATGTTTGTCACAAGCACAGCTTCGAAGTGAAGTTGACACCCTGGTGAGCATCCTCAAGGCTGGAGTCAACGGCTCAGAGGTTAAGAGCATTGCCTGCTCTTCCAAAGGTCCTGAGTTCAATTCCTAGCAACCACATGGTGGCTCACAACCATCTGTAACGGGGTCTGGTGCCCTCTTCTGGCTTGCAGGCATACACACACAGACAGAATATTGTATACATAATAAATAAGTATTTTTTAAAAAAAGACTCCACCAGTTAGACAACCACGTAGAAAGGCAAGCCGGGCCAGTGGGGGTCCCAAGCAGGCAGGCAGAAGGAGGGCCAGGAAGGTAGGAAGGAATAGGAAAAACAAGTTATGAGCAATTAGCTACAGGATGCAATACAAACAGGCTGAGTGGCATATGGACAGATTATAGCCCACAGGATCCATGAAGACTGAGGGGTGCCAATTACCCCTGTTTCCCCAGTCCCCAGTGCAGTGCTGTCTTATACTGTGGAGAGGCTTGTCTCCAGGCTGATTGGCGACGATGCCCAGATGATGTGAGCCACAGATTTTGGTGCCCGAGACTTGCCGGTTTTATGGAGCGAACAGGGGAACTGGCAAGTCTGCCTTTCACCTATACTGCAGGTATCCTAAGGAGGTCAAAGTGGCAGGGAGGGGATCCTGGGACCAGGTCTTCGGGACTGGGTCCAGGGCCTGAAGAATGAGTGTTTGGCTGAAGTCTGCATCCTTGGAAGAAGAGCTGGTGCTGTGCATTGGATGTTAGGGACCAGAGCAGCTGAGGCAGAATAACTGATCCAGGGAGAGACCAGGGCAGCTGAGGCATCAGTTCAAATGCTTGCTGTTCACCTCTACCACCGTCTAGCCATATGACCTCAAACAGTTCACTTAAGCCAGGCATGGTAGCACATTCCTAGCACTTGGGAGGCCGAGAGAGGAGGATCTCATGTTCCAGGCCACCCTGGGCTATGTGACACCTTGTTTCAAAAACAAGACAAAACAAGAGCTGCCTCTGATGGGGCATACCTGTAATCGCAGCATTTGGAAGGTGGAGACAGGAGGGCCAGGAGTTCAAAGCCATCCTCTGCTACATAGACAATTTAAAGTCAGCCTGTGCTGCAATGAGATCCTGTCTTAAAATTAAAAAAAAAAAAAACCCTCAAGTTCCATCATCTGTAAAAAAGGAACACTAGCAAATATAAAACCACATTTAATTATTTCAAGTGTTGTGTAAACTCTCGGTGCATGTCTGGAACATGCTGGACGCTCAGAAAGGAAAATTTCCTCCCTAGGTAAAACCAGGCCCAAAAATCAGGGTCCTTAGGGATAGCAGAGGACAGCTAAAGTCCTGGAGCTGAGCCACCAGATCCTCAACCCTCACCCCCTTCTCCTGCAGAGGTGACCAGTGAGACCTTTAACAAGGAGGCTTTCCTGGCCTCTCGAGGCCTTACTCGTGGCTATTGGACCCAGCTCAGCATGCTGATTCCAGGGCCTGGCACCCCCAGGAGCCCTTGGGGCAGCACGTCATCCCTCAGCCACCTTCTCAATGGTATGTGGGGCCTTTTGCCGGGAATGGACTAGAGGGAAGGTTGTGGGGAGAGCTGGGGGAGTGGACCAGTCCCCTAACCCCTCCATATACACATTAGGCCTATACACAAAGTCCTAATGGGGTTAGTACCGCCCCTGTACTACCCTGTTAGGATTATTTTAAGCCTTTCCACAGACCTCAAAGGAGTCATTTTTGTCTGATTCATCCAATAACCCTGTCCCTAGGCTAACTCCAGTCCTGCTACAGCTTCAGGCCTTCAGGGTGTACAGGTCTTCTGGGAGGGGTGGGGAGATGAGGCAGGTAGGGGTTTACAGCTCTTAGGCGCTGCTTCTCATCCGCTCAGGTGATCCTTACCAGCTCCTACAGGGAGACGGACCTGCCCTGATGCCTCCGGTGCCTCTAGACCCACCCAAGAGCCCCTTGGGTGAGCTGGAGGGGTCCTGTAGGAGTTGGGACAGAGATCCTGCAGGGGGTGGCGGACAGAAACCTGGTGCCTGAGGGGGCACGGCGCATTAAAGATTGAAGCCCAGGTCTGGGATCAGGCCCCCTGTTAAGACTCTCTCCCCAGGTTCATGGCAGGATTACTACACGTGGCGGGGCCTTAGCCTGGACTCCCCCATGGCTGTGCTTCTTACCTACCCACTGACCGTGTACTATGTCATCACCCACCTGGTACCCCAGTCCTGTAAGGAGCGCAGACAGGACAGGAGGCTGGGGTTGGGGTTGGCAGCAAGGGTGCTCCCCCCCCCCCTTATCTTTAATAAGTGGACTTCTCACCAGTTCCTGAGCTCAACATTCAGAACAAGCAGTCGCTGAAGATCCACGTGGTGGAGGCCGGGAAGGAATTTGATCTTGTCATGGTGTTTTGGGTAACGTCCCCACTCAGAGAGGGTGTGTTGAAAAGACAGGTGTGGTCATAGGGTGGAACCCTGGGCTGACCTTCTCTCTGTCTCTAAGGAGCTCTTGGTGCTTCTCCCTCACGTGGCCCTGGAGCTACAGTTTGTGGGTGACAGCCTACCACCTGAGAGTGACCAGCAGCATTTTACTATGCAGAGGGTGAGAGCTAGAGGGAGCCCCACTTCTCCAGCCCTGTCTCTGGTAGCCTGGTGGGACCCTCCCCTTCCCCTCTACCTTCCTCTGCTCTTCCTGGGGCTCCCTCCCATTACCCAGACTTTCAGCGGCTTTCCCACCCCACTCCCGGCCACACAGGATGGCCCTGAGGTGTCTGTGCGTCCTAATTCTGGGGCATCTGCACGGCTCAACTCTGGGACTAAGGAGAAGGGAGGGCGAAGGGACCTGCAAATCAGGGTGTCCACGCGGCCCTATCACCTGCTCCAGGGACCCAAGCCTGACCTGGTTATTGGTAAGAGCCTGGGGCTCAAGGGCAGGGATTTGGGGAAAGTAAAAGAAGGGCACTGTGGTCACCATTGTCATCCTCTCTCGTTAGGATTTAACTCTGGCTTTGGTCTCAAGGACACATGGCTAAGCTCTCTGCCTCGACTACAGGTGGATAATCTCACTCACCCAGCTCCTTCCCTTCTCTAAAGGACTGGGCTCGCTCCCCCCCTCCAACTGCTCCACAGACTTGGGGAGTACCTCTCCAGCATCCCGTCTCTTCTGGGACTTTATCTATCGGGGAGGGTGGGGCTTGGGATGTATCTGGGTGATGTATCCCAGGGAGTGTCTGAGTGCCCACCCAAACCTCAGTCTCTCCGAGTGCCAGCTTTCTTCACGGAGAGCAGTGAGTACGGCTGTGTGATGGACGATCAGACCATGGCGGTGGCCACCGGAGGGGGCACCAGCTCTCCACAGCCCAACCCCTTCCGCTCCCCATTCCGCCTCAGAGCTGCTGACAACTGCATGCCCTGGTAAGGGTCCATGGCGGCCTAAAGCCCTCTGATCCGCGATTTATATACTCTGTAGCCTAAAAGGTTCTCTTCGCCCCAATCTTACAACCCTCCATCTCTGTCCTCTTACTGTCTTTGCTGATTTGGACAACCCCAACACAAACCACCTTTTAGAGCCTTCTCAACTCTCAACTCCTCGCCCTGCTCCTATAAAGACTCTGTTGCTTCTTTATTTTTTTTTCTGGGGCTCGAACTCAGGCGACAGGCCTCGCGGCAGGTCCTTTAACCCCCCTAGCTGCTCTTGTCTTACTGCACCTAGCCCTGGATCTGTGCCCTAAGCTCGCCTACTGGGAGGCCCGGCCCTGCCCCTGACCACGCCCTCACTGCAGGTACTGCAATGCCTTCATCTTCCATTTGATCTACAAGCCTGCCCAAGGTGGTGCAGTCCGCTCGGCACCCGGCCCTGTCCCTAGACCCCCAACTCCTGCTGCTCCTCCTGTCCCCACTCGAAGGCGCCGGGGAGAAAAGAAAGCTGCTCGTGGGCCCCGCAGGCGCAGATGAGTGCGGAGCTGGCAGCCGTCCACTCCCTTCCAAAGTCTGCTTCCTAAAGGAAAACACTCCAAGACCCTGGGGAAGACTGACTGTCAGGACACGAAAGGTTAAATAAAATTCCTTATTTGAAACCTCTGAGTTATTGACCCTTCTACTTCACGCTCATGATTGGTTCAGTATCCTGGGAAAGAAGATAAGGATTTGGGATGACTTTCTCGGGGTCCCTCTCACTCGGCTCGCTAACTCGGGTGGGGAGTGGGGTGTACCGCCTTCCTTGGTCATCCCCAAATCCTCTCCTAGTTTGTATGTTGGTAAGACGTTTTCTAGCTTGGAACCATCCAGGTCTCCTGCCATAACAAGGAGATACCAAAAATCAGAAAGTGACTTCCCTTAGCGGGATTGGGACGCAGCCAGCCTCCACGCGGGACACAGGCCACACTTGGTTTAGAATCAGTGGAGAGCCTCAGGGGGCAAATTCCACCTTCTCATTCTTCACAATCCAGAACCTAGACCTCCCTGCCAACGTCCCTTCAGGGAGCTCTCAGTGAGGCTTGGTAGACAGAAATTGGAAAGCAGTTCCAACGGCATGGGGACCAGAAGCTGATGTGGTTGGTGAGCTAAGCTCATGACTTGTAGTTCCTCTGTCCCCTCAAGCCAGACACCTCTAAATAACAACATGCATTCTGTCATTACGGAATTACCCATTATCTTGCTCAATTATTATTTCACTTCCTTAGGGAGGAAGGCATTTCCTGCCTCATACTTGGAAGCAAGATAGGCACATCTCCCCAGCCCTGAAATCCCCCTTTTCATATTGATAATTCCTCTAAGCTACACGCGGACAGAGTGTGGGGGCTACGCTGTCTCTAAAGTTCTGGCAGGGAACCGGCTTCGGAACTGTTTCTCCAGCTACTCCCACACACTCAGGCTTCCTCTCTCCTTCTTGTTTCTCCTCAGCTTCAGTCTCTGTAGCCAGAGAGAAAAAGCTTAGTTTCCCGGTGAACTGAAGAGAAACAAACAGCTTCAATGCTCCTTCCCCAGCCAAAACAAACTCCAAATTCCTGGGAAAAAATGTAGAAAAGGATATGCTATCTGCAAGCCATGGGATTGCCAAGATCATTATTCACTTTGTTCCACTGGCCCGTTCACTTTTCTCCAGTGAACAGATAATACTTTTATAAAAATGTTTCCTAGCTGGGTGATGGTGGCACACACCTTTAATCCCAGCACTCAGGAGGCAGAGGCAGGCGGATCCCTGTGAGTTTGAGGACAGCCTGGTCTACAGAGTGAGTTCCAGAGCAGTCAGTACTACACAGAGAAACCCTGTCTCAAAATAAAATAAAATAGGGGGCTGGAGAGATGGTTCAGAGGTTAGGAGCACTGCCTGCTCTTCCAGAGGTCCTGAGTTCAATTCCCAGCAACCACATGGTGGCTCACAACCATCTGTACTGAGATCTGGTGCCCTCCTCTGGTCTGGGGGCATACATGCAGACAGAACACTGTATACACAATAAATAAATCTTTGAAAAAAAAAGAAAAAACATTATTTAAAAAAAAATAAAATATTTCATACGCAAACTGCTCCTATATGAATTTGCTTCCCTCTGAGCATGATTTCATGCCTGTTATGGCATAAACTGGGAAGATCGAAGCCAGAGAACCTCTAGTTCGAAACCAGGTCCTCCCGAGACTCTGTTTAAGAAAAAAGAGAGAGAGAAAGAAAGAAAAGAATAAACAAAAGCAGGAAAAGAATGCTTCATAATGTGTAAATTATATGAACTTTAAGTTAGTGTCTGGAAAACTATGTTGAAACAGAGCCATAAGCATCGCTTTGCATATTATTTGATGCTTCAGGACACAAATGCAGACTTAGAGTAAAATGGATTCTCTGTCCCCGGTAAAAGGCTCCTCTGAAGACTCAGTGAGTCAGATCAAGCCAAGTTGAAAAAGTATAACAACAGGTTTATTTGAGCAAAGCAACTCCTAGGTGGGTTTTCCAGTCCCAGAGATGAAGGCCGGAGAAGCCACACGCCCAAACTAAAGCAAGGAGACTTTATAGCCTGTAGGTGAGGGATGATAATGTGTCTGCCACAAGCTGGCTTTGTGCCCAAGTGTGGTCCAAAGCTTCATGCCAAAAGGCAGGGACTTGGGCAGTTGACAGCTTCAGAGGAGGAGCTGCAGTAGCCACCAAGAATGTGGAACTGGGCTTTTTGGTGCCTTCTCTTTATTTGGAGAGTCTCTGAGAGGGTGGGGGTTTGGGGAGAGGTAGGGAGGAATGGGATCATGCGGGGTGAGATGGAGGATCCAACTAAACAGACAACATTTGATATGAAATGTCTCCCTAAAATTTTCAAATACTAGACGATGGCTTTTTGGAAGGGATAAGGTGGTGAGAGTGTTGGGTCCACCGGGTGGGGAGAGCTCTGACCTAATCAATTAATTCCTTAATGGATTCCTGTTATTAAGTTATTGCCAGGTGGTGGAAGCAGACAGGGCTTTATGGAGAAAGCAGATCCTTGGGGACATGCCTGTGGGGTGCCAGAGCAAGAATGTGAAGATCAAGAGAGGCCGGAAACAGGAAGAGCATCAGCCAATGCTCGGCCAGGTAGGATGGAATGCAAAGGCGGCCCCTGCTCTGGGCAGCAAACTGACATTCCATGGAGGGCAGCAGCAGGTTGGAGACCATGTGTAGGTGGAAGGAGGGTTGTGGGAGCCATTCTCTGGTACCCTAACTTTCTCTGCCCTTCACTTCCTTCCAGTATCTATGCGTTATTCATGACCTGTTGTGTCTGCTTCTTCCCACAGAGACACAGACACAACTATCAGGAAAACATGCTGAATTTGCTTCAGAAATGCCTTCATCTTTTAGTCTAGCACTTCCTGCGTATTTTATAATGAAATATGCATATATTTCCAATTGTATTTATTTGTTTGTGGGTTTTGTTTTGTTTGGGTTTTCGGGACAGGATTTCTCTTTGTAACTCTGACTGTCCTAGAACTCACTTTTTAAACCAAGTCATCCATGAGTCCAGAGATCCGCCTGCCTCTGCCTCCTGAGTGCTGAGATTAAAGTTGTGCACCACCATGCCCAGCTTCCATTCATTCATTTGTTTGTTTGTTGATGAGATAGGGTCTCTCCAGCCCATAGTCTCTAA
This sequence comes from Microtus oregoni, assembly GCF_018167655.1. Classification (NCBI taxonomy): domain Eukaryota; kingdom Metazoa; phylum Chordata; class Mammalia; order Rodentia; family Cricetidae; genus Microtus; species Microtus oregoni. The sequence continues at coordinate 28,082,418 of NW_024543074.1, read as the reverse complement.
TTTGCTAAATAGGCCAGGCTGACTTCAAATCCTCAGTCCTCCTGCCTCAGCCCCCTGAGAGCTAGAATTATAAGCATGTACCACCACATACAGTTTTTGTGGCTGTTGTTTATTGTTGCTGTTTTGAAACAGGATCATACTATTTAGCTCCAGCTGATTTAAAATTTACTACGTAGCTAAGGCTGGCCTCAAACTCTCAGTAATTGATCTGCCTCAGCCTCGTGAGTGCTGTGATTACATACAGGAGTCACCATGTCTGACTCACTTTTTATTTTTTTTAAAGGTATTTCTTTATTTTTTTTAAGATTTATTTATTTATTGTGTATACAGTGTTCTGTCTGCATGTATGCCTGCAGGCGAGAAGAAGGCACCAGACCCCATTACAGATGGTTGTGAGCCACCATGTGGTTGCTGGGAATTGAACTCAGGTCCTCTGGAAGCACAGTCAGCACTCTTAACCTCTGAGCCATCTCTCCAGCCCAACTTTTAATTTTTTAAATTGATATAATCAATTACAACTCTTTACCCAGTATAATATGCAATGACAAGGAAGGGTGACTTTTATTATTTTGTGCCAATAACATTCAAAACCCTTTATGTTTCTGCTTTGAGGCGTACAGTAAACTGCCCACCAAACCCTGTGTATTCAGAACGTGACCCAAATGCACCGTGTCCACTGACCACTCTCAAGGAAAGTATAAATGGCCCTGAGTCCCAGCCTGCAGAAAGCATCACTGTAACCTTTTGGTTGTATTTATAGACACTTTCCACCAGAATGTAGGGTTGGATTTGTTTTAAACAAAATTTAAATCATGTTGTATGTAATTCTAATTCCTTTGTAACTCTTATGGTCCTAATTAGTTAATTTGCATGGGGCACACGCTTGCACCATGGAAGGTCTTGTTGGTATCAAAATTAGGTCATCAGGCTTGGCAGCAAGACCTTTCTCTGCTGAGTCAGCCCTGAACTTCCTTTTTGATGTTCAGGATACTATGACCAGTTTACAAAGTCTTCGAGCAGCTTCCTTTCATGCATGACTGTCCACTAATTTAAGATCACAATATAACCAACTCTAGTTTTGGACATGTGGGCAATTCCTAAGTTTTCTCTAAGCTAAGTGAAGGATGAAGTAAAAGGGGCTCAGTTTGCTACAAAACCATATCCAAGACGGTCTAGGCCTGCATGCCTGCTGAGGGAGGAATTGATGTCCCTACTTTGCATGGAGTTTCTGATCAAGGAAGAAAACTTTTTATAGGTACCTGGTAAACATGTGGGGTGGGGGCGGGCGACACTGGGAGTCAGTCCCAGTCTGGCCTCCCTCCTCAGGCTGGAGCCCCAGGAAAGAGGAACCATTGGCAGGCATCTAAGGAACACTGAAAACAACCACAGTGAGCCAATGGGGGCTTCACTTTTGGGGACACACAGGGGGGCTTTGGGAGGTACTAGTGATTCTGAGGAACCCACAAGAGCAGCTCCAGTCAGGGATGAGCGGCAGCTTTCAAAGCTTTTGCTCTCTCACTGGGGCATCGTAGATGAAGCAAGAGTCAGCAAGCCGTGGGTTGTTAGTAAATAGCCCAAACTGATGCCCGGTGCTGAGGCAGGGGCATGGACTTAGTTTCCTAGTGTTTTGTTACCTTTCTGTTTTTAGTTTTAGTTTGAGCCCACTGTAATCAGAGAACACACTGTATGATCTCAATGAAAACATTTTAAAATCATTTTTTATGTGCATGAGTGTTCTGCCTCCACGTATGTATGTGCGCCATATGTGTGGCTGGTGCCCAGAGAGGTCAGAAGAGGGTGCTGGATTTCCTGGAACTAGAGTTACAGACATTTGTGAGCCATCTCATAGGTGTTGGGAACCAAACCCGGGTCTCCTGTAGAAGCAACAAACACTCTTCATCTCTGAGCCCCTCTCCAGTTGCTCAATGCAATTTTCAGAACTTGCTAAGAACTGATTTAATGACCCATGTGGATGGTCTCTCTTAGCATACGTTCCTAGGCTACTTGAAAAGAATATATGTTCTATTGTTGGGTGGTACTCTATGAATATTGATTACACCTTATTGATGGAAGGAGTTGAGTTTCTTTTCCCTATTGATTTTTGTTTAATTATTTGATCAGCTCCAGCCAGATGAGCCGTGGCTTATGAGGTCAGAGAAAACTGGTTTGAAGCGGAGCTCTCGGAGCTGTCAGCAGAGTAGAGAGGCAGAGTAGAGAGGCTGGCTTCTAGATAGGTGAACAGACCCAGAGCGACAGACCCTAGAGAAATGCTTCTCAGACCCAAGCTCTACCTGCCTAGGATGGAGAACACAAGCATCAAATACTCATCTGCTCACTCTGTCCCGGACTCTCCACTGAGTTCCTGACATGGTCAGTTTCACAAGTCAGAGGATATTATCCCCATTTCGTGATAAGGAAACCAAGACACAGGAGACCACATAACTTACCCAATCAAAACACCAGGCAGTTAACTTCAGGACATGTGCCTTAACGAACTTACTATCCTCCCTCAAGCTGAAGATGCAGTTTTTCAGGACAGTAAAGAAGGCTAGTCTGGGAGCCCTTTCTTCCCAGATGCCAGCATTCTTCCCTGCCCCCAAACCTACCTTTGCATGTGTGTTTGGGGGGGGGCTGTTTTATTTTATTGAGGGGTGTGTGTGTTCAAAGTCACACCCTTTGTTTTGTTTTGAGCTGAGACAGTTCATTGATCTGGAGCTTGCCCAGTAGGCCAGGCTGAGTGGCCAGTGAGACCCAAGAATCTGCTCGGCTGGCCCGTCTCTGCTCCCCAGTGTTGGGATTGCAAACCAGCATCAACACAGCTCTTCTCTCTCTCTCTCTCTCTCTTGCGAATTTTACAGATAAAAGTCTTGGAAACCGACTTAGACTTTCATTCCTGCAAGGCAAGCGTTTTGCACCAAACTTTCCCCCCAGCTCCAAAGTCAACATTGGCTTAAACCAGGCGTCAGTGATTAACCATTCAGTGAATCAGAAACTCTGTGCCAAGTCTTCTTCAAAATACACGAAGAGACTAAAGGAGACCCACAGTGCTCTAAGATCACCACTGCCCCTCAGCCCAGCCCTGCCCACCCCTGCCGCAGTGAAAAGGGCAAAGGCGTAGGGTAAAAGACATCTTAGGAATCAGAGAACCTCAATCCAGTGCCCCCAGCTGGCCAGCTTCATGGCAGCTAGAGCTAAACTCTGAAATTCCCCCCCCCCCAGAAGACCCACGTGGTCCTCACAGTGGTGCCATTGGAGGATGAAAGAACTTTTGATAGGTAGAGCACGATGGGACGTCTTTTAGGTCACTGGGTTATGGCCTTGAAGGAAAAGATGGTGCCTGGGCCTCTCCCCTTGTTTTCTTTTGCTCCTTGGTCACTAGGTGACATTTTTACATGCGCCCCTGATACTGTGGGCTGTTTCTCTACAGACCCCAAACAATGAGCCCACCTGATTGTGGACAGAAACCTCCTTGGTGTTCTCCATCCTAGGCTGGTAGAGCTTGGGTCTGAGAAGCATTTCCTGTAGTGTGGAGGAGCAGCAGAACACAGCTTGCTTAACCCCCCAAATAACCACACAGAAATTGTATTAATTAAATTACTGCTTGGCCCATAAGCTCTAGCCTCTTATTGGCTAACTCTCACATCTTGATTCAACCCATTTCTAATAATCTGTATGTTACCACGAGGTCAGGGCTTACCGGGAAAGATTCAGTATGTCTGACCTGGAAGCTGGCTCCATGGTGGCAATCCCTGACCCTGCTTTCTTCCTCCCAGGATTCAGTTCTGTCTACCCCTCCTACCTATGTTCTGCCCTATCAGCCCAAGCAGTTTCTTTATTAATTAACCAATGAAAGCAACACATAGATAGAAGGACCTCCTACACCAATTTCTCTAGAGTCTGTCATTACCAGTTTGTTCACTTTTCTGGAAGCCAGCCTCTCTATTCCGCTGACAGTTAGAAGAGCTCAGCTTCAGACTAGTTTTCTCTGAGCTCATCAGCCATGATTCACCTGCCCGAAACTGAACAATTAAGCAAAAATAAAATAGGAAACAAAAACAAAGTACCTTCAATCAGCAGGGTGTAATCAATATTTATAGATTACTTCACCCAACAAAAGGAACACATGGAAGTGTCGACCGAAGATAAAGCTGTTCTTCTCTAGAGGTTAATAATCTCAGGTGTTTTGCTATAGTGGTGGGAAGCAGATGACCCTAGGCAAGTGACCAGCTTCTCTGAATCTATCTTCTTACATGAAACTCAACATAATAATAGTGCCTGAGGGCTGGAGAAATAGCTCAGCAGTTAAAAGCATTGCCTGCTCTTCCAAAGGTCCTAAGTTCAACTCCCAGCAACCACATGGTGGCTCACAACCGTCTGTGATGAGGTCTGGTGCCCTCTTCTGGTCTGCAGGCATACACACAGATAGAATATTGTATACATAATAAATAAATAAATATTAAAAAAAATAATAGTGCCTGAGTTTCATCCTCAGCCAGCTTTAGCCCCAAACAGTTTTATTTGCCCCCCTTGAGAGTCCAGTCTCCTACCTCCTCCCCATCCTGCCTTAAATCCTTTCATTGAACTTACTGGGACTCAAGGTAAGACATCAACATAACACCCCAAGTCACGGAGCTGCTTCCAACATTCTACCCACCTTCTTGCCACTCATGGAAACCAGCTCTCCCTGCGCCACTCTGCACCCTGCAACACCGAGAGCTGGTAGCTGTTTTCTCTTTCCCAAACCTAAGCTTCTTCGAGGGACATGCCAGCAAACTACATTATCCATGGCCTATTATCACCAATGCCCACCGACTGCATCAATGTTTAAGCCTCTGGCTTACATTTGCTTTTTTGTTATGAGTCTGTAAGTAGAGACTGTGTGTTGGTTTCCCGGCTGCCCAGACCCGAATAATCACATGGAAATATATTAATTACAACACTGTTTGGCTGATGGCTCAGGCATATTTCTAGCTAGCTTTTACATCTTAAATTAACCCATTTCTATTGATCACCACAAAGCTGTGGCCTGCCTACCAGTTCTGGCATCTTTCTCCTTTGACAGCTACATGGCATCTCCCTGACTTTGCCTTCCTACTCCCTGCATCCAGTTTAGTTTTCCCACCTAGCTCTATTCTGCCCTGCTATGGGCCAAAGCAGCTTCTTTATTAACTGATGCTAATAAAACACAGTCACAGCATATAGAGGAGAATCCCACATCATCTCCCCCTTTCTGTCTAAATAAAAAGGAAGGTCTTTAATTTAACAAAGTAAAATAACATATAGCAAAACTGGTATCAAGCAAAAATTACAATATTCAGTCTATTTGTATCTGGAAAGTTTCATCTCTAATTTATCTTTTATCATAACTAAGGAATACTATAACTGCAACTGTCTTTAATCCATCAAAGACCCCAGAAGGATAACAGAAAAGTGCATTGTAAGCAACTTCCAAAACTCTAGAATTGACAGAGACTTCTTGCTTCCTGGACAGTCACCCAAAGTTCTTTTGTCATGTTGAGGGCACCCATCTTCAGCCTACAGAACCATAGTGTCTGGCAGACTTCTCCATGGAGCAGGAAATTTGAAAGATTGTTTTGCTTATATTGACAGCCTGTCAGGCATTTTTCTGTGTTCTTCAGAATGTCTGGCAGACTCTTTTTTTTTTTTTTTTTTTTTTTTGGTTTTTCGAGACAGGGTTTCTCTGTGGTTTTGGAGCCTGTGCTGGAACTCGCTCTTGTAGACCAGGCTGGTCTCGAACTCACAGAGATCCGCCTGCCTCTGCCTCCCGAGTGCTGGGATTAAAGGCGTGCGCCACCACCGCCCGGCTCTGGCAGACTCTTTCATGAAGCAGGAGCTCTTAAGAAGTGTCTCATCTTCTTTTGGCAAGTTCAGCAGTCATTTTTCCGTGAATCCTGCATGTCCTATATATACAACATACTGTCAAGCAGCCCAGGCGAGAGCAGTTTCTTGCCCAAATGGTTGGCCTTGTCACATTGAAGGCAAATTCCATAACGAGTTTCTTCAATGTCCATCAACTATGCTGAAGTAATTGTTGCTGCCAGAAGCAGACATGCCTCACTGTTGAGAAAAGTCTAAGTTCTTAAAACACTTTATTTATTTATTTTTTTTCTGTCTTACAAACTTTATTAGTGCTGGGGAAAGGAGGACAGGCAGCTCCAGTCTCTCCCTACATTACTGCTTGCCGTTGCCATTGATGGGATGGTTCAAATGGTCAGGGGAGGACAGGAAGGCCTTGATCTTGGGCCGGGCACTGAGGCGTGCCACATAGGCACTGAGCAGGGGCAAGTTGTCCAGGCAGCCAGGGGCCAGGACCTGGTGGATCAGCAGCAGATCTAGCAAGTTGTAATCGGCGAAGGAGATCTGGTCACCCACGATGAAGGCTTTGCCTCCTTGGTTCTGGGACAGCAGGGTCTCGAAAGGTTTCAGGTGTCCAGGCAGGGCCTTCACATAGTCATCCTTCCCTTCCTCATATTTGGTGTAGATGAGGGTGATGTATTTCAGGCGAAGGTCTTCCACCCCATCATTCACCATATCCACCAGGGCAGCCTCCTTCTGATCTTTTCCATAAAGCCCAAGGGATCGGCCCAAGTGCCTCAAGATGGCATTAGATTGGTACAAGGTAAGGTCTCCATCCTGAAACTTGGGGAGCTGACCATACAGACAGGTGGACTTGAGCAAGCCTTTCATCCAAGTATCTATGGACACCACCTCCTCCTTCCAGCTCTGGTCCTGGTCAGCCAGTAGTATGCGCATGGCCTCATAGTGCCCTCAAACTGGGAAGTAGACAATGGTGTACGGCGGCATGGCTGCTGCATAGACGGAGGCATGAATTCCGAGCTGCATAGACGGTAACGGATCTTGGGTGTGGAAGCCAGCCTCTTAAAACACTTTAAATGGTATATTCTGTACATCTTTGAAAGATTTGAAGAATACCTATCCATTTGAAATATATCTCTGTACATCGAGAAAACCTAACTAACATGACTACAGTTTGACTTTATAGATGACTATCTATTAATCTGTATTTCTTAATTATATATTACATTTTTAAATGAGCTGTACAAACACAATACCTTAATGAGTAGAAACATAATATAACAAATTTGACCTTAAATTTGTATCAATATACCAAAGTCCGTACCAATGTAAAGTATTCATCTCTATATCATATCCCCCTTATTTATTTATTTAGAAATTGACTGTGACCATTAGTCATTTACAATCAACCCCCTTTAAATGAAAACAAACATTTTAAGCAAACATTTTGGGAATTTTGGCATAGCTTTTTCCAAACTGCTTCCTGTTGTTTGTTGGGCAAAGTATTTTTAAGGTTCATGGAGACTTTTTGGGGGGGGGATCTTGTTCCATCATACCACATTAGCCTGGAAGGAATCCACATGTTCCCATCCTATGTGGAAACAAAAGTAGAACCTCTTTTCCAAAGTAGCATATTCTTTTTTTTTTAATACACTTTTTTAAAATATTTATTTATTTATTTATTTATTTATTTATTATGTATATAATATTCTGTCTGTGTGTATGTCTGCAGGCCAGAAGAGGGCACCAGACCTCATTACAGATGGTTGTGAGCCACCATGTGGTTGCTGGGAATTGAACTCAGGACCTTTGGAAGAGCAGGCAATGCTCTTAACCTCTGAGCCATCTCTCCAGCCCCCAAAGTAGCATATTCTTACACTCAAATTTTAAAGTCAAGATACCTTTAAAATATATATGTTGGTTTAGCTTAGGAGTCCCCAGAATCAAATAATTCTGCAGTCAAAAAATTCAAAGAAACCACAATAATACACACAATTCAGACTCTCTGTATTTTCCATCTTTACGTGGCTTTTTTTCCTATTACTTTTCTACTCCTTTAATCTACAACTGTCTGATTCTTCTATGTTACTTTTACTGTCTCTTTAGAGACTTGTTTTATTTTTTAAAACCATTTTTTCTATAACTGCCTGTACTTATTTTTTTTTTTTTTTTTTTTTTGGTTTTCAAGACAGGGTTTCTCTGTAGCTCTCTGTAGCTTTGGAGCCTGTGAGCCTGTCCTGGAACTCCCTTTGTAGATCAGGCTGGCCTCAAACTCACAGAGATCCACCTGCCTCTGCCTCCCGAGTGCTGGGATTAAAGGCATGCACCACCACCGCCCGGCTCCTTTTTTTCTTAAAACACATTCTGACCCATCTAGAGCCTTATTGTTGTCTGATCTGTCTTTATTGCTTGTCTGTAATCCTTTTTGATCACTGTTGTAAACTGTTAAGCAGGCATGGCTAAGACCAGAACAGCCGCTTTGGCTGTCGAATCCACCCTGCTCAGCATCCCAGTATGGCAGAAGTCTGTTTACTGACGGCTCTGAGAGCTATGTTTACCACCCCAACTCTCAGAAGCAGTTGGTCCATGCTGCCACTAAGTAACTTCCAGCACACTGTCCAGAAATGCCATTCAAGTGCTCCTTAACAGGACCTCCCAAAAGAGCCAGAGCCATTTATGTCTTCTGCATGTACCAGGAAGTTTTTCTCAAAGCAGCCACATAGTTTTTCAGTTTTTGCTGCTAACGCTGATTCAAGAAGCCTTCTCTCAAAGAAACTGCACCTCTGCCCACCACCAGTGAATAGAGCCAATTTGAAAAAAAAATGCAGCTACCAAGAAATTCCAATTGACTCCCATTTTTGTAGTCTACAAGCACTGGGTTTTTTTTTATAAGCTTTTTAAAGTCTTATGTAGATCCATGCCCCAGACGGTGGGCGCCATTTATAAGTAGAGACTGCACATTGGTTTTCTGGCTGCCCAGACCCAAATAATCACACAGAAATTATATTGATATAACACTGTTTGATGGCTCAGGCATATATCTCGCTAGCTCTTACATCTTAAATTAACCCATTTCTATTGATCAATGTATCACCACGAGGCTGTGGCCTGCCTACCAGTTCTGGCATCTTTCTCCTTTGACAGCTACATGGTGTCTCCCTGACTTTGCCTTCTTACTCCCTGCATTCAGTTCAGTTTTCCCTCCTAGCTCTATTCTGCCCTGCCATAGGCCAAAGCAGCTTCTTTATTAACCAAAGGTAATAAAACATATCCACCACATACCAAGAGGAATCCCACATCATGAGTCTGTGTTTTGTTTGTGTGGGCACAAGTCCATCTGTACAATCATGGTTAAAACCCAGACTCTGGCAGAAACTGACCAGCTCCAGACTCCCCAGTACAAACATCCCCCCATTATCCCTCTTCCCAGACCCTTTTCCAGTACCATCCCACCAGTGAGTCTCCAGCCCTTCAGTCTTTAGTCTAATGCTGTAGTCTAAGCACTCCGTATTTCTACCATGTATCACCCCTTTCTTATCCTCACTTCTCAATTAAACCAGGTGACATCCCTTTGACTTTTGCTATAAACATCCTTTTACATATACTACTTGGTTGGTGATATTTGTTTGAAATAAGGTTTCATGCTTGCCAGTGTGGCCTCTAATTCATTGTGTAACTAAGGATGGCCTTGAACTCCTGATCTTCCTGATTCCCTTTCTGACATGCTAGTATTAGAGAATGAGCCCACCTAGCTCTGTGTACAATTAATTCTCTTCTTTCATTTTACTTGACTTTAACACTGCAGGCTGGGCCAGGCACAGCGGGGCATCCCTTTTGTGCCAGTACTCAGAAACCTGAATCAGGAGGATTGTCACTGCTTTGAGACTAGCCTGGAATACATAGTTAATGCAAGACCAGTCTGAGCTACAGAGTAAGATCCTATCTCAAAAGAACAAAACAAATGGGCCAGAAAGATGGCTCAAGGGTTGAGAGCACTGCCCCCTCTTCCAGAGAACCTGAGGGCCACACTGATCTGAGTGGCTTGTACTGCAACCCCAGAGGCGAAGGTGATATCTGGGCCTGTGCTATAGCTGGGGACCATTTCTGGGTCCGTGGTCCTATCAAAGCTGGGGTCCATTTGATGTCAGTAGTCCATATTACCACTCAAATCCATGCGGATGCCTATGGTCTGGGAGGCCACCAGAAGCTATGTTGACGTCTGATGGCCAAGCAAAGCTGGTTCTACCCAGCTACAGTGGAAGAAGAGTTGGTCCCACCCCTCACCAACTGCCATACAGAGGCACTGGTGCAGTGTTGGCACTGGAGAACTGGTCCCAGAGGCATGGGTGAAGAGGAGCTGGCCTGGCTCTTCACCAGCCACCACAAGGCAGGTCTAAGGGGTAGCCTAGGTTGGGAGAGCTATCCCCAATAGTGTGAGTAAACAGAAGCTTTTTTTCTGTCCCACCCTGTCCCCCAACCATTTCCAAATAAACACTTAGAGGCTTATATTAGTTATAAATGTTTGGCATATGACTCAGGCTTATTATTAGCTACCTCTTACATTTAAATTAACCCATATATCTTATCTACGCTTTGCCACGCGATTCGTGACTTGTTACCCTATTTTCTATATATCTTGCTTCCTGGGAAGCCGACTGGCATCTCCCAGACTCCATGCCTCTTCTCCTGTACCTCTGCTTGGATTTCCCTCATGGCTCTATCCTGCCTTGCCATAGACCAGGCAGCTTTATTATTAACCAATGAGAGCAATACATATTCAAAGCATACAGAACAACCATCCCACAGTAGGCGTTGGCCTGGGAGAGCTGGTAGAACCATTGTAGGATTTCCATGACTCAGGGAAACAGCAGGATCGCAGAGAGGAGTCTCAATATTGATGTAGCAGAAGCCAGAGGCCTTGAATCAGACCAACAACCCATTGCAATGAACATTTGCGAGCAAAGCTGTTTGGGCAAAAGAGTGTATACCAAGTGACACCCCGAATTGCCCAATGCCACTGCAATGAATGAGTATGTGATGGAGAGGCAGGAAAGAAGGAGTAGCAAAGTGACACACACACACATATGCACACAGACACACACAGACACACACACAGACACATGCACACAGACACACACACAGGCACACACACACAGACACACACACAGGTATGTGCTCGCTCATGCATTGCAGTTAACAGAGGAGCAGGTTGTTGCCCACAGGGGTTGGCAAGATGATTTCTATTATCATTTTTTTATTTCCTTTTGGGGGAAGAGGTTATCAGGGTGGAAGGCAGACATGGAAGGATTTGGAAATGATTGGAATGGGGTACATGATGTGGACTTCCCAAAGAATCAATTAAAAAAATAAGTTAATAAAAATGCAAAAACGAAACAAGGGCCAGGGTGATGGCTCCTGGTGGTACAAGTGCTAACTGCACAAGTCTGGGGACCTGAGCTGGATCCTCAGAATTCACATAAAAAGCCAGATGCTGTGACATGCCTCTGTTATCTCAGCACTCTTACAGTGAGAAGGGAGGTGGAGGCAGGAGATTGCCTGAAAGTGAGCAGCCAGTTGTGTATGCACACTTACCAGCCAAAGCATGAGACCTTCAGAAAGCGGAAAGCGAGCGCCATCCCCTGAACACTGCCCACTGACCTCCCGTTCATACACCATAGCACAGGCATACCCCCCACCCCCAACAACACATAAACAACATTTTCACAAAATCCCGTGAAATTTGACTAAACCAAATTCAATCAGTGATTTTTCCCTTTTTCTTTTTATAAAGAATATATTTATACTTCAACAATTTCATGTATGATACAACTACCTTGCTCATATCCACTCCCAGTTCCTCCTCCTTTTCTCCCAGATCCACCCCCAACACAGCCTCTTCCTGTTTCCAAGTCCTCTTTTTTTTTTTTTTTTATGCAACCCACTGAGTCCAACTAGATCAGCCCACATGGCATGGATATGGGGCCATCTACCAGATCAGTCAGGCACGGGGCCTCATGAGCCTCTCCCCATCAGGGCTGGAATGTTGACTGGCTCAGTCTTGTGCAAGTGAGTTCATGGGTACAATGGCGCTATTGTGTCCAGAAGAGAGCTTTTCACAGTGCTCTCCCATCTTCTGGCTCTTACATTCCATGAGCACAGTGGCCATGTCATGTCCAGAGGACAGCATTTCACAGTACTCTCCAATCTTCTGCTCTTACATTCTTTCTGCCCCCTCTTCCTCGACATTCTCTGAGCCTTGGGATAATTATTATAAATATCCTATTAGGACTGATCATTCCCAGCCCCTTCTCAGAGCTCAGACCAGTTAGTTACGAGTCTGTATTAACCACTGCCCACTGCAAAAAGAAGCTTCACTGGCCAAGGTTGAGAGCCGCATGTTTATGGGTACAAACATAGCTAGGAGGCAGTTTGGTAGCATGCCCATTTAACAAAACCACACTACTAGGCACCCTTCTAGAGTCTGTGGCCTCCCCAACCATGCATGGGTTTTTGACCAGGTTTGCGGTACCAGGAATTACCGGGTACCGGTATGAATTCCCTCCTGTGGACTAAGCCTCAGATCCTTCAGAAAATAGTTGGCTACCCCCATAGCATCCACAAAACTATTCCATGTACACCTTGTCTGTCAGGCTGAGATTGCAGCATGCAGGGTCTACCACTGAGTAAGACTATGGACGACTTTTCTCCCCTAACAGTCCACACTGTGGCTTTCAGCACTGTAAAACAAGTCAGCAGGAAGTAAGTTCGCAGGTCAGTGACAGTTGATTTCTCTATGTCCTGAAGTTGCAGTGGGTTGTGTCTTCTTTAATAGGGTCTTATCATCTAGGTATGTGAGCAAACCAGGAGCAATAGAATACCAATAGCCTGCGTTACTGAGGAGGCCTTGAGGCTTCCCTGATCAATAACTCATAGACGAGTATCTCATGCCCAGTACCAAGGCTCTCTTTAATAGAGCATGCCCACTGTCCATTACACAGTTTTAAATGATTTACTTATCTTACATGTGTTAAAGTTTTGCCTTCAGGTACGTATGTGTGCCACATGCATGTCTGGTTCCTGCCGAAGTCAGGTGTTAGAACCCTGGAATGGAGTTGTAGGTGCCCGTGAGCCACCATGTGAGTACTGAGAGACAAACCCAGGCCCTCTGCAAGAGCAGTAGGTGCTCCGAACTGGCAAGACATCTCCCTGGCTCACTGTTTTAATTATATTTTAAAATTAGCTTCTTTTTCACATATCACTAGCTTTGGCCACCATCTCCCCTCTTCTGTGCCATCCCCCAACTATCACTGCTTAAGCCTTTATCCCCTTTGAGCCTTCTCTGCCTTCCCTCTGCTTTTATATCATATATGTTCAACTGTCACTACTCTCCAGCTCTCCCCCTCCTCCCTCTCAGAGGTACTTCCTGGCTTCCTGACCTCTACAGACAATCCAAAGTTAAATACACAATGCTAAAAATTTGAAGCATATAGCAGTTACATATAAGAGAGGACATGCAAGGTTTGTCTTTCCGGGCCACTATAATTTCTTCTAGTTCCCTCCATTTTCCTGCAAATCTCATCTTTTTTTAAAAAAAAATATTTGTTTATTATGTATACAATATTCTGTCTGTGTGTCTGCCTGCAGGCCAGAAGAGGGCATTAGATCTATTTCAGATGGTTGTGAGCCACCATGTGGTTGCTGGGAACTGAACTCAGGACCTTTGGAAGAGTAGGCAATGTTCTTAACCGCTGAGCTATCTCTCCAGCCCCAATTTCATCTTTTTAAAAAATTTTATTTAAGTATCTGTGTGAGTACGCCACATGCAGGTGTCCTAGGAGACCAGGGAGGGCGCTGGGTCCCCAGAACTGAGTTACAGACATTTGTGGATGGCCAGCATGGATGCTTGAGATGGAACTTGGTCATTCACAAGCGCTGCAAGCTCTATTTATTCCTAGCAAGCTGGTGTCTCAGGGAGTCCTAGGTGCACAGGCTGGTGTGAGCCGGCAGCTGTGGAGAAACCAGCCCCCATGGTGCAGAAAGACTTTCCACTGTGAATACCCCCGGAGGCGCCCACACTCCTGTAGGCACCTCGCTCGCTCGCATTCTGAAGGAAGCCCTATGTGCGCTGGTTCTCCAGGTTGAACTCTGGTGACTTTGGCTTGTCACTGGGACTTTACAAGGAGGAGGTGGGCGGTGTCACATCTCCCTGTGAGTTCTTACAGTGTTGGGGTATTCAGCAGGATAGGACAGAACCAGCGGTGGATTCAGGGAAGGCAATAGAGTGATCCTCGCTACGGATTGTGGAGGCAGAAAGCTGAAGCTGAGACCAAGCTTAGGATCACAGCCTGTGCCCCAGTGAGGCACCAGTCATCAACAAGCCAAGTAAAGCAGCCAAAGTAATAGTAATGACGTGGCGATACTGGAAGAGGGACAAAGAGACCTAGTGACACCCTACCCCCATCCACCCTTCTACCCACCCTCAAGTCTATCTTCTAGGTTCTGAAGGGAAGGTTTAAGAAGAAGCCGAGAGAGCTGCATAACTGAGCAGTCCAGCCAAGGTGCGGCTCTGTTCACCACAGTCACGGTGCTGAGTCTGCCCTGTAACGTCACGGATAAGACGCAAATCTTCCTGCTGGAGAAAGTTCGTTTTTTGGCTGGAAGTTCTTTCTCTGGCTGCTCTCAGGGCTCCAGGCTTTCCTTCTCCAGCAGGAGATTTCAGGTAAGTGTGTGTAGTCTGATAGCCAAAGATCTATTCTTTCTGTCTCTCTGGCAGGTTGCATTTGCCACTCAGCCTTGAAGTCTCATATACTAGGCTGTGTCTGTGTAACAGCCCCCCAGACCTTATCAAAACTGATGCCATGATGGGACCATGCAGGCCTGGGAACCCAGCACGTGGCAGCAATGCCTGTAGGGGAAAAACCTGAGAAGGAAGCCTAATCCATCCAAGGCCGTAGTTTAGGGAAAGTCTCTAAATGTGCTAACCTTGCTTTTTGACTTCTATAGTTCTGCTTCTGGAAACCGTTTCTTGCTAACTGAAGTGTGTCAACCCAATCTTGCTTTACATGCCTATCCCAATTCCCTCTCCTCCCGCCCTTCCGCTCCTTCCACCTGGGAAAGGCTTGGGACTGCTCTGGGGTCCCGAACACCCATTGTACTCGGTCACCAGACAGCTAATAAAGACATTCTTATCGACTTGACCCCTCCTCTGCGGTGGATACCTCACAACGTCTGAAACAGAAAATAAGTCGGAACCAAAGCCTGAACGTGTTCGGTTAGTGTCATGTTACCATGCATAAAGACTGTTTCTGCATAATTTCTTGGCTTTTAATTATTTTTGGAAGGGATGACACAGGCAACTCCATCTTGTTGACTTTAGACAGTGTTTCCTCACAGATCCTATGCTGGTTTCAAACCTGTGATCAGCTTCCCAAGTGCTGGAAAGACAGGCAAGCACTTTCATGCCCAGCATGACTTCATTTCAGTTCTGACAAGTCCCAACCCCATCTCCGAAGACATCATATTGATGATTAATTATTGGCTCATTTGTCTGCCATTGTCCCATGTCCCGAGGGGAAGATTTGTTTGTGTTAATCCGATTTGATCCTACATCAGGGGGTGAGAACTGATAGATATCAGAGAGTTGGTGTCAATAAATCCTTTATGGTCAATTCAAGCGATTAGGAGGTGTAGAGGTGTCTCTTAGGTCAGTCAGTTCTATCTGTCCTGTAGACTATGAGAAGCAGTTATTTATTTATTTTACCAAAGTGGTACTTGAACAAAAGGAAGGCTCCACCACCCCTCGGAACTTCAGATGGGGGGAAGGCTTTGCTACATCTATGATTCATCTAAGAATCATAACACAGCTGTACCATGTCAGCGATTCCCACTTACTCAGAATTTCATCGGCTTCCCACAATCCTCCCCTATCTTATCGCTCTCCTGCTTCCACTGCAGTTTGACTTCTGGCCCAGTGGCAGCTCTCCATAGTTTCTGGAAGCTGACTGAGAAGAGAGAGAAACAAAACACAGAAGCCTCTGGTCTGTGTTCTTTGGGTCGTCCTGCTATAAAATGGAAAAAAAAAAAAAACCTTGACAACCAGTAAGTTCTTTCCCCAGCAACATGCTTCTCCCAGGGTTGCATGTAAGAGTCCGACCTCAAAGTCTGTGTCTAATTCTTTCAGGTCTTCACGAATCTCAGTTGGCAATAAGGGTTTTTCCTTTGGAGAGCAATTCTCTCCACGCCCTTAGGACAACTTGGTTCACTCCCTGGTAAGCTTGCAGTCAGTTTCCACAAGGGCTGGCTGAGGTTGGGCTCCTCTGGGCCCCACTTTCTCAGGGCCTGCCTTTCTGTGAGGAAATGACATCAGAGCCACAGAATCATGTTTAAGGCTTCATAAACCAAACGTGAAAACCTTCAAGTCCTCCTGCCATGCTCTGTACCCCAACTCTTCGCCCATTCTCTCCCAAGTATCCAAACTTACTGTTCCTTCTTAGGGAAACCAAAGACACATGTCCTGGACCTAGTCCAAGAGTTGACGGAGCTATAAGGCTTTTGCCTACATCTGAGGTTCCTCAATCTCCTTCAAAGCACTAACATCTGACAGCCTGTCTCTGCTCCTGTCTGTCCGGTTTCACTCCCAACATGTAGAGTTGCGCTCTCCTCTTTACCTTCATTTTTTAAAGATGTGTTTTTAATGAAGTTCCCCAATGATTTGAGCACAAATTCAAAGCTGAGAAGCTCCCCCCTAGACCAGTAGTTTATTTATTTGTTATGTATACAGTATTCTATCTGTGTGTATGCCTGCAGGCCAGAAGAGGGCACCAGACCTCATTACAGATGGTTGTGAGCCACCATGTGGTTGCCAGGAATTGAACTCAGGACCTTTGGAAAAGCAGGCAATGCTCTTAACCGCTGAGCCTTCTCTCCAGCCCCTTTACCTTCATTTTTGTGCATCTCATGGGATCAGCCTGGCCAGGTTGAGCTCCCCATAGGGAGAGGTCTCTGGTTTGGGGGCCACTTGCCACATCCTGCATGGCTTGGTCCTGGAAACCTGACTGGGAAGACTCAGAAATGGAGAACTGACAGGTACAGATGAAATGAAACACACATGCAGGCAAGCTGGGAGGGGTGGGCTGTGTTCGCTCTGATGAAGGGAACCAACTGTGTAGCCCAAAATCCCACAAATCAATTATGTGCCCCACTAGGAGGAGGAAGTTCACCCTTCCACGTGGGAGGTCTCTCGGGAGCAGTCTCGGGCTGCAGTTGCTTGGTTTTGCTCACACTGGTCAATCATCTGCAAACACTCAAACTCGGTCTAGAGAAGGGCTTTGCCATTGCTCTGATCCTCACTGAAGAAAGTTGTGCCATTTCTAGGGGTCTGAGGTTTTGGGGTCCTTGACATGGCTGTGCTCATGACAACAATACGTGGTCACTCAAGACTGCATCACGCCTTACACATTCATTCAGGGCTTCCTCCATTCCCCAGACAAATAAGCAAAATTAAACAACATACCATGCTTTCCCCAATTTAAGCAAAGGAGTAGGCGTCACCCTTTGTCCTCTCCTCAGATAGTATGGATACTATTGGAGGTGGTAAGTGTTATGATTACGCGGGTCCCATGGCAGGTGAGAACCGTGGGCGGGAGACAAATACGTCACACAGGTCGAGTTTGAGTGTGGAGTTTATTGAGAGGAGGGTGGAAAGAGAGACGGAGGGGGAGAGAGAGAGAAAGAGAGAGAGGGGGGGGCGGGGCAAAGGCCTGATTGTCCTTCCAGAAGAGCAGCGGGAAAGAGAGATTGGGAGTGAGCGGAGCTTGTCTCTTAAAGGGAACTTTGCACCTGTGTGCAGTCAGGGACCTGCTTGCCATGCGCAGAGGGATGATGCACTATGCCAGGTTCCCAGGGTGTGCCTGGAAACTAACATTAAGAATGGATTATTATTGTTCTAATTCATCCCTACGGTTCTAAAAAAAAGTTTTCCGCTCATTGTGAGATGAATCGTGTCTCAATTTTTGTTTTATATATTGATGTTCTAACCCCCATTACCTCAGAATGTTTCTGTATTCGGAAATAAGTGCCTCAGAGGTGGTTAAGTTAAAATGAGGTCCTCAGGTGGGCATTCATCTAACCTGAGGCCATCTGCTTGGACCCTGGTATATCTAGGGGAAATTCACGTGCAAACACATGGAAAGCATCATCTTCGGTCCTGTAAAGAGGCCTCTGGGGAAGTCAACCCTGCCAATTGCTTGGCTGAGGATTTCCAGCCTGTAGGAAAATAAGTTTCATGCTGAAAACCCACTGCCCACAATAACTCAGAGTCTCGCTGACTCTATCTGAAATGACCACGTGGTGGGGAAGTAGAGGCTCCCAAGTCAGCTGGATCTGCCCACTGGTGGCTCTTCCTCTCCACTCAGCAGTGCCTTGAGAGGGCCTGATAGTGACCTTAAATGATAGCACATGTGGTGTGGCCCACCTTGTTAGGCTCCTGCCTTTCCAGTCTTCCCTGAAGTGAATAGCTGCGGCAGCCCACTTCCGCCAGCAGAAGAGACGACCACAACAGGATTCTTCTCAGAACACACTTTATTGGAGCGCTTACACTTGAGAATTGAGAGAGGCAAGAAGACCCGTCCCCGTGGAAGCAGAAGAATATATAAGGTGCCAGACAAAGCCCTGACGTGTCATCAACCCAATGGCTTAGGCCAGAATGGAGTGATCGTGCTAAATTATGATTGGCCAGATCGAATGGCCAGATCGGAAAGACTCCCGCGTGCGCGCATGCGCACAAGTTGTTTACCAAGTTTAACATGGAACAGCAAATGGCGCTCAGGCTCCTTGCCAACACACCCACGACATGACGGCGTCATGGCGCGCGCTACAAATAGCCCCTAAGTCTAAGGGGCAAAGGCATCTCGGGGAGATAAGGAAGGAGTACACCAGGCAGGGAGCTCTTGTTCTGGGGATCTTGTTTCTGTCATTGCACGCAAGGTGAGGTCCTACTAGCTGAGAACTCAGTACCTCATCCCCAAGGCTCCACTGGTATCCACTGCCTCACCTGACCCCTGCCCAGCTGGTGGCTTTTCTAGGAAAAGGACACCCTCTCCATCTTCTCTAGGCACAGAATATCTCCATCCTGAGTGTTGCTAGTCTGTAGCCAAAGGTGCCTCCTTCTGATATCGGTTCAGGGCGACGATGAGCTGCTTCCTCAAGGTTCCGAAACTCTCAGCTGCAAGAGCAAAGAAGAAACGCCAAGAGGCCATGTTTGCCTGGTTTCCCCTGAAAACCTGAATCTGGATCTTCTTTACCATCTTAGGATGATTCCTTTCCTAAAGGCTCCATTTGGCCCACAGATGTGAATTCCTCTGACCTGGCCAGGCTCTGAGAGTATTCAACCCTCACCCCCACAGACCACCTCCTCAGGGGAAACTCACGGATTCTCAAATAGCTTTGTTCTCATTCCTGGGGTTCCGTTCCTCTCCCTAACTGCCCCACAGCTGGGAACACCACCTGTTTGTCCCAGATTCAGAGAACTTTGGTTTCCCTTTTTTCCCAGGGCCTCCACTTTCAGTCTGTCAGTGCTCAGAGGCTGGATCTGTGCACTCCCTGGCCGGCCCTAGACCCTCCCTCTCCGGTCTGTCTCCAGTTACTAGCCTACCTTCTTCCATTCTTCCCTTGCAATGTGTTTTCCAGGTTCACCAGGCATTTTAGAAGTAAGTGAAGAGCCGGGCCGGTGGTGGCGCACGCCTTTAATCCCAGCACTCGGGAGGCAGAGGCAGGCGGATCTCTGTGAGTTCGAGACCAGCCTGGTCTACAAGAGCTAGTTCCAGGGCAGGCTCCAAAACCACAGAGAAACCCTGTCTCGAAAAAACCAAAAAAAAAAAAAAAAAAAAAAAAAGAAGAAGAAGTAAGTGAAGAAGCTGAACCCCGTAGTACACATCTATGATCCCAGCATTTTGGGAGCCGAGACAAGAAAAATCTTGAGTTCAAGGCCAACCTGGGTCACACAGTCAAACCCTGGTGCTGGATTCAACCCCTGGCACCCATAAACACAGAAACAAGAAAATTCACATGGCTTCCCTACATAAAGTCCTAACAAGGTCTGACATCATCTTGGGCCTTTCTTCCTTTTTTTAATTGAAATCAGAATGTCCCAGCACCTTCAAAGGTCAGCAACTTTTGGTTCCTTATCATTCTCTCCCACTCTGACGGAGTCTGCCTGTTCCCTCAAACCAGAGAATGTGCTCTGCCTCCTACGCATCTTGTGGCTTCCTCCTCCAGAGTTCCCCTCTCTGAGCAGAATTCACAGATTTGTGAATAGACTGTGTGGAAATGAATCCAGGCACTTCCCGTTTCCTCCTTGGTAAGACAAGGAAGATGGCGATGGGGTGGCAAGCACTTTTTATTCACTCGGTCATCCCCCCAGAACCAAATCGTATGTTCCACAGTCGCCTTTTAACAACTGACGATGGTGTCTTTCTACGGAGTGTTCTTTTTTCCCTTCCGTTTTGTTTTCACGCAGTGTTCTCTTATGTGCTATTAAAGGCTGCTGTTTTATTGCTGTGATCAAACACCTTAGCCATGGGGAGCATTTAATCCATCTCACGTGTCCAGGTAGCAGTCCGTCAGTGAGGGAAGTTGGGCAGGAACCTAGAGGCAGGAACTGAAGCAGAGGCCATGGAGGAGTGCTGCCTACAGGATGGCTCCCCGTGGCTTGCTCAGCCTGTTTTTTTTTTTTTACAGACCCCAGGACCACCATCCCAGGTATGGCACTGTCCACAGAAAGCTGGTCCCTGACACATCAAACATCAATCAAGAAAATGCACCACAGGCATGACCACAAGCCAATCTAATTGAGAAATTTCTTCTGTTGAGGCTCCCTTTTCCAAAATGACTCTTGCTTGTGTCAAATTCACATAAGACTGATCCACACAAGGGGATTAGCTTAGCAAATTCTTGGTGAACAGGGAAAGGCAAGAACTGGAAATCGAACACAAGACTTTGAACATGCTAAGCACACATTCCACCACTGAGCTACACCTCCAACTCTACATTATTGTCTCTCAGGAGCTGGAGAGATGACTCGGGGGTTAAGAGCACAGGATACTCTTCCAGAGGTCCTGAGTTCAATTCCCAGCAACCACATGGTGGCTCACAACCATCTGTAATGAGATCTGGTGCCCTCTTCTGGCCTGCAGGGACAAATGCAAGCAGAGTACTGTGTACATAATATATAAATAAATCTTAAAAAAGAAAAGAATATTGTCTCTTAGGCGGGAGGGAAAGGCAGGAGGATCTCTGTGAGTGTGAGACCAGCCAGGTCTACAGAGTGAGTTCCAGGACAGCCAAGACTACCCAGAGAAACTGTCTCAAAAAAAAAAAAAGAAAGAAAAGAAAAAAGAAAAGAAAGAAAAGAATATTGTTCTTTCCATCTGTGTTCTCTCAGCTGCTGGCATATTACTATTTCACCAGTAATGTCAACATAAATGATGTTTTCGAGACAGGGTTTCTCTGTAGCTTTGGAGCCTGTCCTGGAACTAGCTCTTGTAGACCAGGCTGGCCTTGAACTCAGAGATCCACCTGTCTCTGCCTTGTTGGGATTAAAGGTGTGCACCACCATTCAGCTAAACTTCACTACTTTATTTCTATGTCTTCCTAAACACTTCAGCATTTTTTTTAATTTAGCTTTTTTTTCTTCCAATAACTCAAGTCCTTTCTCACGCTATACAAGAGCTCCTCCGCAGAGCTATACCCTCAGCTCATCATTAGCTGTTTGGTTCCATTTTAAAACACAGTGTAGGAGCCTGGAGAGACCGCTCCGTGGCTAAGAGCACTGGCTGCTCTCCCAGGAGTCCTGGGTTCAGTTTCCAGCACCATGGTGGGAGCCATCTACAACTAGAGTTTCATGGGATCAAATTTTTGTCTGCAGATGTACATGCAGACAAAACACCCATACACATAAAATAAACAAATCTAAAAAATCCACAATGTAATCATTTTTATATATTTTTTTAAATTTCTATTTTTATTTTCATTTTATGTACATGGGTGCTTTGTATTTTTGTGCACCACTTGGGTACCTAGAGTCTGCTGAGGCCAGAAGAGGTCATTGGGTACCCTGGAACTAGAGATGCAAGCAGCTATGAGTTGCTATGTGGGTGCTAAGAATCGAACTTAGATCCTCTGGAATAGCAGCAGGTACTTTTAATATTGAGCCATCTCTACAGCCCCCAATGTAATCTTTTTGATGTGTGTGTGTGCACATACACGCACACACACATGCACGTACTTCATCCAAGGAGTATTGTAGTACTCACCCGCAGTTCCAGCTATTCCAAAAGCTGAAGTGGGGGGGTCCCTTGAATCCAGCAGATAGAGACCAACCTCAGCAACTTAATAAGACCCTCTGTCTACCTATCTGTCTATTTATCACACACATACACAAACACACACACAGACACTCCCCCACACACTCTCACACACATACAGATACACGTGTGTGTGAGTGTCTGTGTGTGTGTGTGTGTGTGTGTTTTAGGCTCTAAGCAATATTATTCCCACACCCTTACAGCACACATACCGTTTCTCCTGTTATCAACATCCTGTACCACAGTGGAACACTGGTTACGATCAATTAGCCTCTATTTATATCATTATCAGCCAGAGTTCGTGGTTCAGATCAGGGTCCACTCTTAGTGTTATTTATACTTTCTGTGTTTGAACAAACAGATAATGACATATGGGTTCTATCAATACTGTACAGGGCAATTTCAGTTCCCTTAAAAGTAATATACTTGATGATTGGAGAGACTGACTCAGTGATTAAGAGTACTGAGTGCTCTTCCAGAGGACCTGGGTTTGAAACCCAGCATCCACAGGGAAGCTCACAACCATCTCTAACTTTAGTTCCAAGGAATCTGATACCCTCTCCTGGTTTCTGAGGGCGCCAGGCACACACATGGTATGATAGTGTACAGACAGACATACAGGCAAAACACCCAAAACCATAAAAATGATTTAATTAATTATTATTATTATTATTATTATTTTTAAATACACTCATTTGGGAGTGGAGAGATGGCTCAGAGGTTAAGAGCACTGTCTGCTCTTCCAGAGGTCCTGAGTTCAATTCCCAGCACCCACATGGTGGCTCACAACCATCTGTAAGCTGCCCCTGTCAGGTCGTCCGACCGCAGTGATGCAAACTGTAACGAATATTCCCACTGAAGGACGGTTTGGTTGCTTCGAAGTTCCAGCAAGGTGAATGGAGCTGCTCTGGCAGTAAACAGGTGAAACCCGGTAAAAACCTGGCAAACCAGGCTTCTGTATGAACATAGTTTTCAGAGCATGTAGGTTATAAATACCAGCAAGTGGCTTTGCTGGATTGTTCAGTCACACTATGTTCGGTTTTGTTAAGAAACTGCTGAGCAGGGCTGGAGAGACAGTTCAGGGGTTAAGTGTTCCCACTGCTCTCCCAGAGGATTGAAGTTCTGTTCCCAGCACCCACATCAGGTGTAACTGCAGCTCCAGAGGATCCTATGGCTCAGGCCTCTGAGCCTTTGCAAGCTTGC
The DNA here is from genome assembly GCF_018167655.1 of Microtus oregoni. Lineage (NCBI taxonomy): Eukaryota > Metazoa > Chordata > Mammalia > Rodentia > Cricetidae > Microtus > Microtus oregoni. Next base: position 28,059,016 of record NW_024543074.1, on the reverse strand, counting down.
TCCCATGCGCTCTCTCTCTCTCTCTCTCTCTCTCTCTCTCTCTCTCTCTCCCCGTCTCTCTCTCTCTCACACACACACAAACAATTTTTTAAGAAGATAGCTATGGAGACACACACCTTTAATCCTAGCACTTCTTGGGAGACAGACAGATCTCTGTGACTTCGAGGCCAGCCTGATCTACATGGTGAGTTCCAGGAGGCTACATAATGAGACCCTGTCTCAGGAAAAAAAAAAAAGACTTCTGACTCACCACAGATGCTGTACTGTTCTGTATTCCCACTATATTCCCACCAGCCATTCCATGCGCTCAGTTTGCCCTGTCCTTACCAGCATTGAACGCTGTCGATTCTACTAGTGTGCAGTGGCTTCTTATCGATGTCCTAATGCACAGTCCCCAAAGGACCCGTGACAAGGGAAACCTTCCCGTGTCTATTGCCATCTGCATATGGAGTCTGTTCAGCTCTTTGTGGTGGCTTGTCCTTTTAGTTCAGTTTGAATTTTATCCTTTTTTTTTTTCCAAGTCAGGGTCTCACTGTGTAAAATTGAGTTGCTGGGACTTGATCTGTAGACCAGGCTGACCTCAAACTCACAGAGAACCTCCTGCCTCTGCCTCTGGAGTGCTGGGATTAAAGGTGTGCACCATGATACCTGGCTTACGTTTATCTTATTGTGTGTGTGTGAGAGCATGCGTGTGTGGACACAGGCATCCCCGGAGCAAGTGTGAAGGTCGAAGGCCAACCTCTGGAGCTGGCTCTTTCCTTCCCCCGGACTCCAGAAATCAAGCTCACGTGGTCAGGCTTGCACAGCAAGCACTTTTGCCCACTGAGTCATCCCACTGTTCCCTACTTATTTATCTCTGAGATAGAGTCTCTAGGACACAGGCTGGCCTTGAACTCCTGACCTTCCTGTTAGGCTCCAACTATTTGCCACCGTACTTTGTTTTCAACCATTTATTTATTTAGAAATAGAATCTCACTCTGCATAGCAGGCTCACCTTGCACCCAAGCCTCTCAAAGGATAAAATTATAGGCATGTAACCTTTTGCCATTTTTATTTTATTTATTGTTGCTGTATACCTATACAATAATAATTGTGCTGTATTGTTTTGAGACAGGATTTGTCTAGGTCATCCAGAGTGGCTTGAGACCACCGTCCTCCCTCAACCTCCCAAGTGCTCGGGTTATAGGCTTGCACCACCATACCCAGTTCTCGATAGCCTTACCATGATGAGATGGGCCAGAGATGCCTTTCCTAGAAAAAGCCTTCTGCTTTCGTTCACAGCTCCCTTTTCCCTGAGAAATATAGGATATTCTTCTCTCTTTTCTTTTTTTTAAAATATTTATTTATTTATTATGTATATAATATTCTGTCTGTGTATGCCTGAAGGCCAGAAGAAGGCACCAGACCTCATTACAAATGGTTGTGAGCCACCATGTGGTTGCTGGGAATTGAACTCAGGACCTTTGGAAGAGCAGGCAATGCTCTTAACCACTGAGCCATCTCTCCAGCCTGGATATTCCTCTCTTTAAAGGTTTTCTTGCCTCCAGAATCAAGCAGGGCTCACAGTGACTCACAGAGACTGAAGCAGCTGCCACGGAGCTTGCAAGGGTCTGCACCAGGCCCTGTGCATACATGCTTGGGTTCTTTAGCTTGGAGTTTTTGTTGGACTCCTAACACTGGGTGTGGGGGTGTCTCTGATTCTTTTGCCTGACTTTTTTGCCCCTTTTCCTCCTACTGGGTTACCTTGTCCAGAGTGATATGAAGATGTCTGCCTAGTTTTGTTGCATCTTGTCATGCTGAGTTCAGGTGCTAACACTGGGAGGCCTGCTCTATTCTCAAGGGGAATGGGAGAGCAGAGGTGCGGGGTGCTGGGAGGAGGGGAGGGAGGGGAGGCTGCAGTTGGGATGTATTGTATGAAAAAATATAATAAATTATTTTTTATTGTTTGATTGTACGTATTTATTCATTTAGTGTGTGTATGGTGTGTGTTAGGTAGGAGATGCCTACATGCCACAGCACGTGTGTGCAAGTCAGACACAACTTATAGGAATCTGTTCTTTCCTTCCACCACATAGGTCCTGGGCATCGAACTGGTCATCGGGTGGGTGGCAGGAGCCTTTACCCACTGACCCATCTCAAGGCCTAGTATTCCTGTCTTAGAGACCCTCTTACTCTTAGGATTCCTTTCTTACTCTTCCTAATAAAGCTATGTTCACTACACTTTTGTAAGAAATTAAAAGGTGTAGGTACATATATAAACATTTACTGATAATAAACCACAAAAAAAATATCTTTTAAGAGAGGGTCTTTCCCTGGAAAGCCTAGAACTAATTATATAGTTCAGGCTAGCCTCAGACTTTTGGCAATCCCCTTGCCTCAGCCTCCACAGTGCTGGGTTCATGGTTACGGGCCTAAGAAATTCATTTTAGGGCTGGAGAGACGACTCAGTAGTTAAGAGTACTGGCTATTCATCCAGAGGACTTGGATCCAATTCCAAGCACTTCATGGTGACATACAACTGTCTGTAACTCCAGTTCCGAGGAACCCGATGCTTTCTCTGGCCTCTCCAGGAACCAGGCAGGCACATGGTACACAGACATGCATATAAGCAAAACACCCGTAAATAATAAAGGCGCAACAATGAAGCAGCAGAGTCGGACCGTGGGACCAGCCTCTCCTCTCTCTCTCTGCCCGGACTCCGGTGTCATAGTACTCCTGTCTCAATGCGCCACCTTCCTTACAGATTGATTTATTTATGAGTAGATTTATCTTTATCGTGTTGATTGATGCTCACTGTCAGCTAGGCAGATGTAGAAGCTCCTCAGAAACACTTGTAAGGATGTTTCCAGGAGGATTAACTGATGGGGAAAGACCCAGCTTGAATGCTGGTGGCACCAACTCTCAGGCTGAGATCCCAAACTGAGTAAAAAGGAGAAAGCCAGCAGGTACCATCATTCATCTCTCCCTGTTTCCTGACCGCGTGTGGGTGTGACCAACCGCCTCTGCTCCTGCTGCTGTGCGGGCACCTCCCGCCCGTGCTGCTGTGGGGGCACCTCCAGCTCCTGCTGCTGTGCGGGCACCTCCAGCTCCTGCTGCTGTGAGGGCACCTCCAGCTCCTGCTGCTGTGCGGGCACCTCACCCTCCTGCTGCTGTGACTTCCTCTCCTTGATAAACTTTTCTTTCTCTGTAGCCTTGGAGCCTGTGCTGGAACTTGCCCTGTAGACCACGCTGGCCTTGAACTCACAGAGATCCACCTGCCTCTGGCCCCCCCCCCCCCCCCGTGCTGGGATTAAAGGTGTGCACCACCACCAACAGACTTAACCTCATCCTTTCTTTTTTTTCTTTTCTTTTTTTTTTTTTTTGGTTTTTCGAGACAGGGTTTCTCTGTGGCTTTGGAGCCTGTCCTGGAACTAGCTCTGTAGACCAGGCTGGTCTCGAACTCACAGAGATCCGCCTGCCTCTGCCTCCCGAGTGCTGGGATTAAAGGCGTGCGCCACCACCGCCCGGCAACCTCATCCTTTCTTAAACAGTGAGCCAAATTGGGCAGGTAGTGCATGTTCTAATCCCAGCACTCAGGAGGCAGAGGCAAGAGGATCTCTGTGAGTTCAAGGCCTGCCTGGTCTACAGCGTGAGACGCTCTCTCAAAAATTAAACAAACAAAAAAGTCAGCCAAAATAAATCCTTCCCTAAGTTGATTCTTGTGTAGTATTATAATCACAGCAAAGAGAAAAGGAACGAAACCATTTACATATTTACTTACAGGTCACACGCACTTTCCTCCTCTCTTACTTATGTTGCAGATAATGTGTGACCCATTCCCGGCACCCTCTGTCCAGGGGACCAGTGATGGTGGTTAATCTTTATTGTCAACTGGGCTGGATTTAGAATCAACGAGCAGATTGGTGAGATACACTGTGTCTGGGAAAGTCTCCCAGAGAGAATACAAAGTGAAATAGGAAAAAGGAGAAAGCCAGTTGCGTGTTGACAGCAGCTTTTCTCAATTTCCCGTCTGCTGTAAGGTGGCAACTCTCCTCCACTTCCACTCCTCACATCCACTCCAGCCCCACCACCATGGTGTCTGCCCAAGCAGACGGGGCCTGGCACCCGGAACTTGATACTCTGAAGTTGTGAGACAAACAAATCTTTCCGCTGTTGCACTGTTTCTGGTCATAGCATCCTTTTCCCCCTCCTCCTCCTCCTCCTCCTCCTCCTCCTCCTCCTCCTCCTCCTCTTCCTCTCTCTCTCTCTCTCTCTCTCTCTCTCTCTCACACACACACACACACACACACACACACACATACACACACACTACTCTTCAGGATATGATGGTTGCCAGAGTCGCTCAACATGGGTTTGTGACCCAGCAGTACTTCTCACCACCTTTGCCTCCCCCCAGAACCCAGAATTTCCCATCTTCCTTCTGTAATGTTTTCAAATTGCTGGTCCTTGCACAATTCTCTTGCTGCAATATCTGCTTACTTCCGGTTTCAGCTGGCTTGTGGGTTTTGCTTACTCCTCCTGTCATACATCATTCAGTTTGGGACCACCCTATCCACTGGCAGTCTCACAGGAAGACATAACACAAATGAAGATCCAATTGGCTGGCCAGTCGTCACCCGATCAGGGTACCACTATTGGGCAGAGCTCTCACCTCAAGTGACCTCAGTGTTTCTGGCTTTGTGTATGACTTAATCAACAGTCAGCCAGACATGATAATGTTCATTGTTTGCTTCAGCTATCAGCTGGAAAGAGGGAAGGAAGATCAACTGAGGAGTTGCTTCCACCAGATTGGCTTAGGAGCATGTCTATGGGGCATTATCTATATTGCTGATTGGTGGGAGTGGTGCCAGTCTCGGGAAGGTGGGCCTAGACCGTATAAGAAAGGTGAGCTTGGAAATAAGCAGAATTCCTACCTGGTTTCAGCTTCTGACTAGAATTTTTGTTTTGATTTTTCTTGAGAATTGGCTATAAAGTGTAAGACGAAGTAAACACTCTCCTCCTCAAGTGGCTTTGGTCATGATGTTTCCCATAGCCACGGAAAGCAAACTAGACAGTGGCCGGTACACTGGGGAGGTACGGGGTCCTGAATTCCAGGTCAGCATGGGCTACATGGGATCCTGTTTCTATTAGAGAGAGGGAGAGAGAGAGCGCTGTGTGAACAAACTGTATCTTTAAGAAGCTGAATTAGGCCGGGCGGTGGTGGCACACGCCTTTAACTCCAACACTCGGGAGGCAAAGGCAGATGGATCTCTGTGAGTTCGAGATCAGCCTGGTCTACGAGAGCTAGTTCCAGGACAGTCTCCAAAGCTACAGAGAAACCCTGTCTCGAAAAACAAAAAAACAAAAACAAAAGAAACTGAATTACATTAGTAGGGTGTTAGTGGAGATGGCATTTGATCTTTAGAGGATATTTTCGACAAAATCTCACCTCAAGAGGTGTATCTCAACCAAATATAAGTGAGTTTGAGGCCAGCCTGGTCTACAGAGCTAGTTCTAGGACAGGCTCTAAAGCTACACAGAGAAACCCTGTCTTGAAAAACCAAAAAAAAAAAAAAAAAAAAGATAATGAAATATTTTAAGATGCATAGGAAAATGCATGTCTAGGAAGTCTGTCTGTCTGTCTCCCTCTCTCTCTTTCTTTTTTGTTTTTTGAGACAGGGTTTTTCTGTATAACAGCTCTGACTGTCCTGGAACTCACTCTGTAGACCAGGCTGGACTTGAACTCACAGAGATCCATCTGCCTCTGCCTCCCGAGTGCTGGAATTAAAGGTGTGTGCCACCACCGCCCGGCTCAGAATTGATTTTTTAATGTTTAAAGACTTTCTAATGCTCTGACCCAATGTCATGAAATCCTTATAACCAACTGGCGGTCCACAGCACCATCTCTCTTCTCAACTGATAGGCTACAAGAAACCAAATCTCTATGGCCAACATTTCAGCTTGTGATAGTTTGTGGATCGGTAGTCCCTATGATTTACTTAGGATATCACTTATTATTAGACACTGAAGTGAGCAGCGTCTTAAACAGTAAAGGGGTTTCATTCCTTTTCTTCCTGTGGTTAACACTTCCTGTGGTTAACCTTCCTAAAAGGGTCTCACTAGCTGGGCGGTGGTGGCGCATGCCTTTAATCCCAGCACTAGGGAGGCAGAGGCAGGCGGATCTCTGTGAGTTCGAGGCCAGCCTGGTCTAGAAGAGCTAGTTCCAGGACAAGAACAAAAAAAAAAAAAAAGAAAGAAAGAAAGAAAAGAAAGGGTCTCACTTTGTAGATCAAGCCGGCCTCGAACTCATGGAGTCTACCTGCCTCCTGAGCACTGGGATTAAAGGCACAAACTTCAGATTCTTCCTTTAATGGGAGCTGTACTCTCGGCTACAGCAGTGAGTGAAAGAAAAGAGACCTTGGCGTTTGGAGGCTGAGGGCTTAGTGCAGTTGGATTGGAGAGGGGAATGCTATCACTGTAACACTTGGATTGGAGAGGGGTATGCTATCACCATAATAGTTGGATTGGAGAGGGAAATGTTATTACCATAACACTTGGATTGAAGAGGGGAATGATATCACCGTAACACTTCCGCCTTAGCATCTACCTGCTGCTGGCCTTGGTTCCAGATATGGAGGAAGCTGTCCCAGAGCCCTGTCACCACAGGCAGGCTGCTAACAATCACCTCCAAGCAGCTCACATAGTTGTGTTTGGCTGAGACAACTTCCCTGTCAGTGCTGAGTGTATCTCAGACAGGCAGTTGAAGGTTGACGTTTCTGTACCTAGTGAAAGATACACATCACGTTTACTCCCTAATTATTTATTCATTTCTTTATTTTTGGTTTGGGGGTGCTCATTTTTGTTTTTCGGGGATTGTTGTTTTGTTTTGTTTGAATCAGAGTATCTCTTTGTAATCCTGGCTGATCTGGAGCTTGCTGATGTAGATGAAGCTGGCCTCAAACTCAAAAAGACCCTCCTGACTATGACGCCTGAATGTTGGGATTAAAGGCATGCACCACTGGACTGGAGAGTTAAAGAGCCATTAACAGTGGTTAAGGGCTCTTAGTGTTCTTGCAAAAGACCCAGGTTTGATGACCAGAACCCACACGGAGACTCACCTATGTCATCATTGGAGTAAAGTCATGAGATTCTGGTCTCCATGGAAGTTGGACAGCCTGTAAGTAGTATCACTGGGAAAGAAAGAGATGTCCCTGACATCAGACCCATGGTCCTGTAAAGGTCTATGGGCACATCTCCTCTTGGACATCCCCACTGCTTGCCTGAAGCATCACAAGAACCTGAAACAGTTTGGTCTTGGGGGCATGAAAGGCAGGTTGATGACATCTCCAGTATGTCCAATAAATGTTCTTGTCTGCTGGCTGCTCTTGATGCCTACAGAGCATTTCAGGTTTGCAGACCTAGTGACAATCAGATTGTCATCTACAAACTGGCGTCAGCATGACCTGCCAGCTCACAACTCAGATGCACAGTTTCTTCATGGCTTTTCAGATTGCAAGTGGAACAGATATTATCGAGGAGCAGATATATTATCCAGGCCACCCCAAGCCATGCAATTCCCAGTACGTGCCCAGGAGGACGCAGAGGAATGACACAACCTTGTTTGTAGTGTCACTGTCCCAGATGATGACTTTCCTAACCTGGGGGATGCTGACTAGGAGCCTGGAGTCTGTGCCCCCATCCAGGGTACGAATCTTGGTCAGGGACCCCTCAGTGTGCTCCTGATGGACACACGGGTTCTTCCCACAGAGCCATGGTGTTTGTGACATTTACACAAGGGAGCTGAGTTGGTTTTGCTTTGCAAGCGTCTTTGATTTGGTCCCTAAGTTCTTGGGCAGCTGTTCACACTCATTCATTGTCATGTCCACCTGGGATCTTTTCGTATTCTCCCATTTTTTTAATTAATTAATTAATTTTATTTTATGTACATTGGTGTTTTGCCATGGGTGTTGGGTCCCCTGGAATTGGAGTTACAGACAATCCTTAGCTGCCATGTGGTTACTGGGAATTGAACCCAAGTCCTCTGGAAGAGCAGTCGGTGTTCTTAACCACTGGAACATCTCTCCAGCCCCCCCCCATCTTTTCCCCTTTTAAAAATTACATTTATTTGTTTGTTCTGCAGAGGGAGCTGGTGTGTGCTACTGCAAGCGTGTGGGGTCGGCAAACAACTTACGGGAGTCGGTTCTTTCTCTCTGTCTGAGTCTGGGGGATTGACCTTAGATCGTCTGGCTTGGTGGCTGACGCCTTTACCCACTGAGAATCTCTCCTCCAGCCCAGAGCCCATGCTCTTAATTCAGAAGTGTTTCTGGTCTGCTCTTCCCACTTACCAGGCCTGGTGTGCCCATTGCTGACGGTCCTCATGGTGGCAGAGCTGGTAGCCTGCAGACAAAAGCCAGCGAAACGGTTTACTTCTCAGAGCAGCTACTTCAGTGCCAGCAGACTGCCCTGGCCACCTAGCCCACCAACTACTTCTACTGCCCTGGCCACCAAGCCCACCAACTACTTCTACTGCCTTGGCCACCGAGCCCGCCACCACCTCCAGGCAGCAGGGTGAGCATGGTGGTCCCTCTTCTGGGGGTTATCTCTTGTTCACCAGACAGAAGGGGCAGGTTACCCACAGCTGTACCAGTGATTCTTCTGCTCAAGGCTGCCCAGGGTCCTTAGCTCTTGGGACCTTGTTGTTAAAGTATCCCTAGGACTTAATGTCGACTGTTCTAGACAGGAAGGAAGAGCAGGTAAGGGCATGCTCACTCCCTACAGCATACCACCAAAGTCTACCTTTTCCTGGCCATCCCTTAATCACAGGGACAGTTCAGTTGGAAGGAAAGCTGAAAAACACAGTATGGTTGAGTGGCCATGGCCTGGACTAAAATTCCATTGTTACACATGAACAAAAAATGGGCTGACTCAACTGGGCATGGTGGCAAAGAGGTAGGCAGAACTCTATGAGTTCAAGACCAGCCTGGTCTACATAGTAATTTCCAGGACAGCCGCACGTAGAAAGACTTTGTCAAAAAAAGAAAAGAAAGAAAAAAAGAAGGAAAGAGAGAGAGAAAAAAGAAGGAAAGAAAGAAAAAGGAGGAGTGGCTAACTCACCATCTCTGCCACATACTGGGCTAAGCACGTACATCTGCCTTGTTCAGCTATGGCAAGACCGTATGGGGAGACGAAATTTAGACGATTCCAAAGAGTATTTGTTGGATATCTTCCCGTCATCCATTTATTCTACCTTCTTCCCTTGTAATACCTGATTTTATTGACATCTTATATTCTGAAATAATCTCTAACTGTCTCAAGTTGATTGATGCGTTCTAACCCCTATCTGTAGTGGCCCAGAACAAACACAGGAGCCAGAGCTCAGCCAGACAAAGGTCTGCAGCAGTGGCTGGGAAAGAAGGCTCCGCTTCAGGAAAGCCACAGGAGAGCCCCTGGGAAGTGGCAACATCATGAGGTTGGAAGTGTAAGGGCCAATGGTGCCATCAATAGAAGACCCGGCTGAGGATGAAGCCGGCACTACAAAGAGCTGGCAGGGAATGTGGCACTGGGCACTTCGAACTTCCAGATTGTAGCAACCTTGGGTCACCATGATGAAATTCATGACAGAGGCTGTTTAAAGAGGGACTTATTTTGGCTCATGGTTTCAGAGGGTTCCAACCATCGTGTCAGGGAAGACACGACAGAACAGAGCTCTTGTCATTACAGCAGGCCCGGAACAGAGAAGACAGAAGTGAGGGTTGGATCGGTGACTCAGGCTTTAAGAGAGTGCTCGCCACTTTTCCAGACCTGAGTTGTTTTCAGCACTGGAGTGGTGACTCACAACCATCTGTAACTCTAGCTCCCAAGCTCCGGAGGACCAGCATCTTCTGACTTCTTCCTCGGGAGCGCACACAATGCACTTACAAATGTGCTTGCGAAACACCCAGAGACATAAAATAAATCTAAGTTTTAAAAAAGAGTCCAGGTGGTGGCACAAGCTTTTAATCCCAGAACCGGAGAGGCAGAGGCAGGTAGAACTCTGAGTTCAAGGCTAGCCTGGTCTACAGAGTGAGTCCCAGGACAACCAGTTCTATCTACACAGAGAAATCCTGTCTCAAAAAAGGAGGAGGAGGAGGAGGAAGAAGGCTACGTGTGTGCCTGGTACTCAGGGAGACCAGAAAATAGTATTGGATCCCTGGAAACTGGATTTACAGAAGTTGTAAGATGCCATGTGGGTGCTGAGAATCAAACCCAGGTCCTCTGGAAGAGCAGTCAGTGCTCTTAACCACTGAGCCGTCTCTCCACCCCCATGTCCAGTTCTTTTTTTATATAAATTCTGGAGCTAAAACTCAAGCCATGGTTGCAAGGCAAGCACTTTACAAATAAGTTATCTCTTCAGTCCTTTAAATTAAAAATGTATATTATGTTCACTTATGTGTATGCATGTTTGCCTGTGTGTGTGTGTGTGTTGTGTGTGCATGCCCAGTGCCTTCGGAGGTCAGAAGAGAGGGTCAGATTCTTTGGAACTGGTATTATGGATAGTTGTAATCCACCATGTGGGCGCTGGATAAAGAACCCAGATCCTCTACGAGAGCTGAGCAGCGCATTCTCTCCAGCTAAGCCATCTCTCCAGCCCCCTTTTAAACATATTTTTTAAGGGAGAAATTGAAATCTAATTTTGTAACCGTGTTTATAAAAATCATTTAGGCTTATGACAAGACTTCCCCATTTGGAGGGTTTGACTTCACTATCTCTTGGTGAGTTAAGATCATTTCCCACAAGTGTAGGGAATACAGAGATGTCCCCAAATGCAAGCCTTCTCAGAAACGAGTTCTGGTCTCTCCCATGGTTACGTGACTTCAGACTCCTGTAAACTCTGACCTGCACATAATAATTGAGTCACAGCTATTGGCTGTTGGTGTCGCTTTAGACACCACCCCTTTGTTTTGTGTCGCTTGCTTCCCAAGGCCTTGTGCATGCTCCGCAAGCCGTCTGCTAGTGAGCTATACTCCCAGCCCTCTAAGTAGCTTTTCTAATTTTGTGTAGGTCCAACCTTTTTGGATTTATTTGTTTGTTTTTGAGACAGTGTCTCTATGTAGCCCAAGTTGGCCATGTACTTGCTGTGTAGACCATGGTGGCCATGAACTTGCATCTAACCTCCTGCCTCTGCTTTTTAAGTGCTGGAATTACCTGTGCCCCTACACTTGGTTACATGCTGCTTTTAATTCAACTATTTTCTCCAGATGAGTCTTTGCTGTGATACATTAAGCCTTTCAATCTGCTACCAACCCAGGTAGACCCAAGCTCCACCATGTTCTTTCTTCGGGGAAGATGGCATACTGGTTTTTTTTTTTAATTGTTTTTTTTTAATATTTATTTACTTATTATGTATACAATATTCTGTCTGTGTTTATGCCTCCAAGCCAGAAGAGGGCACCAGACCCCATTACAGATGGTTGTGAGCCACCATGTGGTTGCTGGGAATTGAACTCAGGACCTTTGGAAGAGCAGGCAGTGCTCTTAACCTCTGAGCCATCTCGCCAGCCCCCGGCATACTGTTTTTTATTGTTTGCTCTCAGCCTTTTCTTTGTGAAACTATAGAACAGTGGTTCTCAACTGGGGGTCGCAATCCTTGGAGGTCAAATGGCTCTTTCACAGGGGTCACATACCAGATATCCCACATATCAGGCATTTACACTGTGATTCATAACAGTAGCAAAATTACAGCTATGAAGTAGCAACAAAAATAATGTTATGGTTGGGGGGTCACATAACATGAGGAACTGTATTAAAGGGTCACAACACTGGGAAGGTTGAGAACCAGTGCTGTAGAATAAATGCCAGGCTTCACATGGGCTAGGCTGGCGCTGCACCACAGGCTCACAGACTCCAGTCTTTGGCACCTGCTGTCTCGTCAACCACCATTAAGGTGGGGGCAGGAACACTGCTTTGCTTTGCCGCTTCTTTATTGTAAAGTTTTGGTTCTTTACCTCTAACTTGAAACTTTTCATGGCTTTGTCCTTCCTCATCCGCTTCTCCTTAGTCTCAAGCCTCTTCTTTGACCCTTCCATGTGAGTTTAGGTCTCTCCATTAATTTTTTAATTGATTAATTATTTTTTAAATATTTATTTATTTATTATGTATACAATATTCTGTCTGTGTGTATACCTGCAGGCCAGAAGAGGGCACCAGACCCTATTACAGATGGTTGTGAGCCACCATGTGGTTGCTGGGAATTGAACTCAGGACCTTTGGAAGAGCAGGCAATGCTCTTAACCACTGAGCCATCTCTCCAGCCCCCTGATTAATTATTTTTATGTGCATTGTTGTTTTGCCTGTATGTGTGCCTCTTTGAGGGTGTCTGGTACCCTGGAACTGGAGTCACAGACAGTTGTGAGCTGCCACGTGGGTACTGGGAGTTGAACCCAGATCCTCGGGAAGAGCAGTCAGCGTGTTCTCAACCGCTGGGCCATCTTTCCAGCTCACACTTATGTCTCTTTGTATTATTAGTTTTTCATGAAGTTCATCCTTCTCCAAGTACAGAGCTTTTCACTTCAGCCTGTTCTTTCTTGCTTTCTCTTACCTCCGGAATTCTAGTACATTCACCAAATTGCTTTCTGAAAATTTCTTCCGAATCCTTCAGGAATTATTTTTTCCAGAGTTCACTTTTGGTTGTTTTGCTCTCTACTGTGTTTGAGGAAATGTTTCCAAATCTCGATAATGTTTTGTTAACACTTCATTAACGTTCTGTCATCCATAGAGAGTGGCTTGAGATAATAAGGCTGGCAGCGTGACTCGGTGGCTGAGCATTGCCTAACAGGCGTGAGAACTGGGTCGGTCTCTCTCTCTCTCTCTCTCTCTCTCTCTCTTTCTCACACACACACACACACACACACACACACACTAAAATTAATACCATGAGCTGAGCCTGGGGGTGCATGCCTTTAATCTCAGCACTTGGGAGGGAGAGATAGGTAGATATCTGTGAATTCCTGACCCGGCCAGCTTGTTCTACATAGTGAGACCATGTCTCGAAAACAAGAAAAAGACCACCTAGGGGCCCCACTGTGTTGCTGCTACCCTTGATAGTTCTATTGTTTGAATTAGGCACCAAAATAACTAATATTTCAAACTAGTCATAACAGGTCCTAAGGCTGCATTCTGGTTCCTCGTCATGTTTCATAACTTCGGAAGTTAAGTGAGAAGCTATGACTAACTGCAGTTACGTAGGTGACAGCTACCATGGACCCGCTGTCATCTGATAGTGTGAAATGACTTGGCTGTGAGTGAAATTCTCTACTGAAGTAAGTCACAGGTCTTCCCATCAGGGCGAATAGTTTTCTCCGCTGATAGAGACAAACTTGTTAATGATTAAACCCCGCTTTGCAGCAACGCGGTTTGCCACCGGCAGGATTCTGCAGGAAGGAAATGAAGAACACTTTCTTCAAGACTTGCTTTTTAAATGTTCTTTAAAGGAAACAAACTTCACATGGGAAATGTGTTCTATGTAAAGCATTTTATTTGTTTAAAAAAAAAGAATTCGGGGCTGGAGATGACTCCATGGGGAAGAACACTGGCAGCTCTCCCACAGGACCAGGGTTCAGTTCCCAGCACTCACAGGGCAGCTCACAACTGTTACTTTCATTCCAGGGGATCTGACACCCTCATACAGACACGCAGGCAAAACACCAATGTACACAAATAAAAAAAAATTCAAGGCTGTACTTAGCTACATAGTAAATTAGTGGTCACTTTCTCCCCATGTGAGACCATGTCTCAAAAATAAACAAAACCAAACAAAGAAAAAAAAACAGCCTGGACTGAAGAGATGGCTCAGTGGGTAACAGTCTTGCTGTGTAAGTGTCAGGACCTGAGTTCAAATCCCAGAACTTACAGAAAAGCCAGATGTGGCTTGTGCCCTGTGACCGCAGCGCTCCTGTTGCAAGTGGGAAGTGAAGACAGGAGTCTTCAGAAGTCCGTGGGACGAGCCGGCCTGGTATATGCAGTGAAGAAACCCTGCCTCCTCAAGCAAGGCCAGCAATCAGGGCTGTCACCAGAGGCTGTCATTCGACCCCCACAAGTGTGCAGTGGCAACCTTGCATTCTTACACACACAGAGAGAAGAATTTTTTAGTGGAACAAAAACCCCTAGTGTTAATGACATATAAATATAAGTGTTTATTTCTCTCACACATATAAGGCTTGGCTAGAGGGTGACATATAGATTGGCATTCAACCAGAGATTTTTCCTTTAATCTTACACATTTTTTTTTTTTTGATCAGTAGCTGGCCCAGAATGTTCCTCTGCTGACAATGATAGAGAAACATGGAGCCATAGAGTATTCCATTTTTTAAAAAAAGTTTAAGATTTATTTTTGTTTAATGTGTATTGGTACTGAGATCTTGTTGGTTCTGCCCACATTCCATTTTGCCCATGGAGTAAAGGTGTATTCTCTTCTAGCAGGGGGGACTACAAACTGGCGGATGAAAGGGCATCGGTACAGGGAGGGCTGAAGATTTAGAGTAGTTCCCTTCTTTCCGAACTCACAAGGCTCAGCATCTGTATAGAGCCCTCCGAGGAGGCTGCAGAGGGGACAGGCAGTCCAGGCATGGTGAGCATCTGTATAGAGCCCTCCGAGGAGGCTGCAGAGGGGACAGGCAGTCCAGGCATGGTGAGCATCTGTATAGAGCCCTCCGAGGAGGCTGCAGAGGGGACAGGCAGTCCAGGCACGGTGAGCATCTGTATAGAGCCCTCCGAGGAGGCTGCAGAGGGGACAGGCAGTCTGAGGTTTTTCAGAGACAGAGCGACACACTAAAGAGTGATCCACAGCGTTTAAAAACAACTGTTGCTTCAGCTTTAAAATGTGCTCCAGAAGCACAAGAGAATGAAAAACTTTAAAGAAAAGGGAAATATATTTTTTTAAAAAACTTAATGGCCGGGCAGTGGTGGCGCACGCCTTTAATCCCAGCACTTGGGAGGCAGAGGCAGGCGGATCTCTGTGAGTTCGAGACCAGCCTGGTCTACAAGAGCTAGTTCCAGGACAGGCTCCAAAACCACAGAGAAACCCTGTCTCGAAAAACCAAAAAAAAAAAAAAAAAAAAAAAAAAAAAAAAAAAACTTAAGTTGATATAACAAGCAATGGTTTTGTGTGTGTGTGGTTTTTTTGTTTTGTTTTGTTTTGTTTGCTTTTCAAGACAGGGTTTCTCTGTGTAACCACCCTGCTTGTCCTGTGCTTTTTGACCAGGATGGCCTTGAACTCACAAAGATCTGCCTGCCTCTGCCTCCCAAGTGCTGGGATTAAAGGCATGTGCCATCACCGCCCGGCAAGTAATAGTTTTAATGATGGTATTTTCATACATTCGTGTCTTTATACTTCATTCAAACTGATCCACTTCCCCCCTCATCTCTTTCTCTTTGGAAATTTTGTTTTGTTTTGCGTTTACTTTGAGACAAGATCTCACTACATAACCCTAACTGTGTGGGAGCTCACCACATAGCTCAGGCTGGCCAAGAACTCACCATGTAGCTCAGATTGCCCTCAAGCTTGTAGGATCCCGGTCTCTCTCTCCTGGGTGCTGAAATCAGCAAGCGTTGTTACTTCTGGCCTTCCGCACTGGCACTCCTGTGAAAGCATTAAACGAGCCATCAGAAGCGATGGCAAATATCAGCGGCCGTGCAATTATTTATGAGTCAGAGGCAAACAGTTCGAACAGATGGGGAAAGTTCAAAGTGCTTTGCTTTTCCAGGCATCCTCTCCTTCAAGACAGAGTCTTCACTGCTGTTCTCTGCCCAGTCCCTCTGGCCCACAGAGAGCAGGGATTCTGCCGTTTATTTTTGACTGGCACCTCTTTCTCCCCATTCCCCACGTGTCTGTAGTGATTTGGGCAGGAGACTCAACAGAGGCCCCCGACTAGACACCTCCTTCCCTGGGGTGCTGTCGGCAGGTGCTCTGTGAGAACCCTAGGGTGCTGTCGGCAGGTGCTCTGTGAGGACCCAGGGTGTTTGCTGTAACCCTCATTTCTCTCTGACACAGAGCACTTGCTACCAAGTGCTACCAAGCTTCAAGGGTACGATCCGGGTCTTCGCCCGGAAACTGTGAATCCATACACTCTCCACCACTAGGTCCTAAGGAAGTACAGGCTTAAGGAATTTACGCAGCCAAAACGATTTCAGGGGCTGGGGAGATGACTCAATAGTTAAGAGCACCGATTGCTCTTCTAGAGAACCCGGGTTCAATTCCCAGCACTCACATGGCTGCTAAGAGCCTTATGATATTCCAGTTCCAGGGGCTCTGACACTTTCTTCTGACACTGCCTGAACATCGGATGCAGACATACATGCAGGCAAAACACTCATACATCAAATAAAAATAATTTTTAAAAAATGATTCCTTCACTGGGAATAGTGTGCCTGCCTATAATCCCAACCCTCATGATGCTGAGGCAGGAGGATAGTGAGTTTGAGGCCAGTCTGATCCCCATAGTGCAACCTTGTCTCAAAAAGCCAAAATAAGATAAAAATAGATTTCTTATATTAGAGCTGGCAGAAACATAACTCAAACCAGTTCACACCATTGAAGCATTCCAGGGATGACCAGACTTCTGACGAGGCCGTGTGTCCAGGGACAACCAGACTTCTGACGAGGCTGTGTGTCCAGGGACGACCAGACTTCTGACGAGGCTGTGTGTCCAGGGACGACCAGACTTCTGACGAGGCTGTGTGTCCAGGGACGACCAGACTTCTGACGAGGCCGTGTGTCCAGGGACGACCAGACTTCTGACGAGGCCGTGTGTCCAGGGACGACCAGACTTCTGACGAGGCCGTGTGTCCAGGGACGACCAGACTTCTGACGAGGCCGTGTGTCCAGGGACGACCAGACTTCTGACGAGGCCGTGTGTCCAGGGACGACCAGACTTCTGACGAGGCCGTGTGTCCAGGTTTCAACAGTGTCATCACGGCTTCTCTCTATATCCCTTGTTATCCCCTCCGGATTGCAGTTTCCAACAGGCTGGCCTTCTCTCATGGTGGCAGGTTGCCAGGATCTTGAGCATCTTCAGCACCTCAGCGAAACCAGAACTTCTTTGTTCTCAGTGCGTGAGTGAAACCAAATGAGAATGGGAGCGGAGCATCCAGGTGCACACCTTTAATCCCAGCACTCGGGAGGCAGAGGCAGGAGGATATCTGTGAGTTTGAAACCAGCCTGGTCTACAAAGCAAATTCCAGGACACCTGGGAAATACACTGTGAGACCCTGTCTCAAAAACACAAGAAAAAAAATGAAAAAAAAAAAAAGAAAGAGCTTCAGAGATGGCAAAGTGTTAAAGAGCACTGGTCACTTCCAGAGGACCCAGGTTGGATCCCCAGCACCCACAGCACCCACAGGGCAGCTCACAACCACCTGTAACTTCAGTCTTGGAGGCTCTAATGCTCTCTTCTGGCTTTTTCAGACATCAGGCACACAAGTGGTTCACAAATGTAGGCAAAATACTCATATACATAAAACTAAAATTAAAGGGGAAGCAAATGAAACTCCTTTGGCTCCTCACTGAATCACTGAAGCCAGAGATGGAATGCTTGAGCCCACTCTGAGAAGCAAAATTTGAGAGCTGAGTGGCAGTGGCCCCACACCTTTAATCCCAGCACTCGGGAGGAGGAGGCAGGCAGATCTCCATGTGTTTGAGGTCAGCCTGGTCTACAGAGTGAGTTCCAGGATAGCCAGGGCTACACAGTGAAACTGTGTTTAAAAAAAAGACAAAACAATTTTTTGAGAAGAAATAAACAGACTAGAAGTCATTATCATCCCTCTTGTTCTTTTAAACAAAGCCTCGCAATATAACCTAGGTAAGTCTCAACCGCACATGCACGTTCTTCCTGGGTAACTGAGTCACAGGCGGACGCCACGGCCTGGCTCCACTGTAGGCTTTTCAGTTTCTTTACAGAAAAGTCTCTCCCTGTGGGGCAGAAATGAAGCCACCATACCTCTGTCCTATGCTTCCTTGGTGACAGACCCTCTACCTGGTCCCACGGAACCCTTACAACCACCTCTCAAGGCAGTGGCTTTGCTCAACCATTTGTTTTTTTACAAATGAAACAACTGGGACCTCCAGAGGTGGAGGGCTCAGCTCAGGCTTCACATAGCTGAGGAAGTGCTGTGGAAAGGTGTGTACAGACCAAGGAAGAAGGACGCTGACCCCAGTCAACTTCCTTTGTGTGACAAGCTCCCACGTCCCCTAGCACCACATCCTCCTCCTCGGCTCACCCAGCTGCAGCCCCTCCACCTCCTCCAGGCCTCTCTTCTCTTATCACTGTGGTTCTACCAGGCTCCGCCACTCCTCTCCCCCGACCTTTGTCCCAAGCTCCAGGCTATTTTGCTCTGGACCCTGGCACTTCCCGCTCACTATCACTCGTGTCTGCCTTTCCTGAAGCCACTGCCATGTGTACAGGAAAATGTGCTCGCTGCCTGGGGCTCTCCCTCATCCCTCTCTCCCTGATCTGCATCATAGCCAATGCCCTCCTGCTGGTACCTAATGGAGAGACCACCTGGACCGACAACCTCAGCTTGCAAGTCTGGCTCATGGGTGGCTTCATTGGAGGAGGCCTGATGGTGAGAATGCTGGATCTTTGGCCAGGGACCTGGGTCGCCTGACCTGGGACAGTGGATGGGACAGAGAGGAAAGGAGGGGAAAGGACCAGTTTGCTCTGGAGGGTGTAGCAAGGGCTTGGTGGGGACGGGGGAACCTGTCCATCAGCTCACACACCCTAATCGTTCTGTAGAAGGTCTTGGAGGAGCTCTAGGGTCCTGAGCTGAGTGTCTGAGGTGAGCGAGATGAAGAAGTCTCTACTAGGTGGGAGGTGGGAGCAAGTTCTAGGCGTTGTTCTCCTTCCCCTCTGGGAGCACAGGCTGAGAAAACCTCATGATGAAGGTGGAAGCCAAGGGAACAGCTGGTTGTGTGGGTGGTTATCGGGGCAGTGTCATAACTAGTGAGAGTGGGTGCAATGGACAACCTCAGTCCACGCTGATGGCTCAGATCAGTCCCTCCACCTGCCAGCTCCCTGCTGCTCTCCCTTTCCTCCGTGGCCGCTCCTCCTGGGCCCACCTTCCAGGACCCCCAGTCTGTGCTAAGGATAACAATCCTGGGCCTAGGTCAGCATTTCAGAGTAGATGCCCTAGTCTCCTGCAGACTAAGATCTATTCACGGTGAAAGAAGAGCCAGGCATGGTAGTGCACGCCTTTAGTCCCAGCACTCCAGAGTGGCAGAAGCAAGTGGATCTCTGAATTTGAAGCTAGTCTGCTCTACTGAGCAAGTTTCAGAACATCCAGGGTTACACAGAAAAGTATTGTCTTGAAAAAATGAGAACCAAAAAAAGGGGGGGCAAGGGAATGAGAGAGACAAATATTCTAGATTTTTCCCCTATCTTCCAATTCCCCTCATTTAAAGAATTTTCTTTTTCATTTTTTTTTACTTTTTGTTTGTTTGTTTATTTATTTAGAAGCAACATCCTGATTGTACTTCAGGCTAGCCTAGAACTCACTACATAACCCAGGCCACTCTAGAACTTGAAATCTTCCTCCCTCAGCCGCTCAAGTCCAGGTGTGTGCCACGATGCCTGACCACTGGGTGAACTTTCGGATGGTTAACCCAGTGTATCACCTTCCTGGGTTAAAGACAAACATCTCCCTAGCACAGCTTCCCATCTTTAGCACAGCTGGCTGTTAAAATTCTCTTTGCACTTTGGTCCCCTCTGCTGGCCACATCTTTATTAGCCGAATGGAGCTATCTCTCTGATAGCAGCCCTCTCCCCTTGCCCTCTGGTATCACTCAGCTCTACCCCCTGCTTCTGGTGGTTGGATTCTATTCAAATGCTCTCTCAGCTCTCTTGCTCCTCTTAGGCCCACACTCTCACCCAGAGTCACATCAAGGATGTCTCCAGCCTAAAGCACCCGATTCACCTACCCAATCGAGCTTGCCTGCTTTCATAGATCTGTTCAGGTTGAGCTCCCAACATCCTCTCATGAAGGACCTTATTATGCTCTTCTAATGGCTGTGTTGTGTTGACGGGGCAAAAGGTGCCAAGGAAGCAAGAATAGAAGCCCCATGAGAGCAAGGTCTGCCTCCCTTTTGAGGTGTCCGATTTATACATGCTGGATAAATGAAGCAAATAAATGGCAAGATGATGTGGGGCATGGCAGCCATTCCTGTAAGGCCAGTACTCTAGCAACCAAGGCAGAGAAGTAGAGAGTTTGTGGCAGGCAGGCAGACACGCACGCACGCACGCACGCACACACACACACACACACACAAAATCAGGGACCATCGCAAAGAGCTCTTAGGGCAAGTGAGGCACTTGTTTTGTCTTCTTGTTTCTATTTGATATTATAGATCGACCCTACCAAACCCTGCTCTGTCTCTGAGCCAATCTTCCAACTTGGGGACGAATTTTGTAGAGTTTCCAAGGAAGCTTTTATGAGATGATGTCACAACTGACAGCCAGATGACATTTTAAAAAGAAAAAGAGAAAAGAAGGGCATTACATACATACATACATACATACATACAAACAGGGGCCCTACATTTAAGGCTCAACCAGGCAGCCAGCAGTGCTGAAGTTGGATGGGATGAGTTCTGAGGCGGGCAGAGGTCAGACCACATACACCTTTGAAAGGCGCAGTGAGTGATTTGAACCTGTTGTAAGTACCACTGGAAACTCTGAAGCTTTTCTCTTGTTCTGAGACAGAGTCTTGGTGGAGTTATAAACATAGGCCACCGTACCTAAGTCTCCACCTTTTTGTTATTTTATTTTAAAACCTCTAGGATCCAGGTGATGGTGACATACACCTTTAATCCCAGCACTGGGGAGGAGGAGGCAGATGGGTCTCTGAATTAGTGGCCATCCTGGTCTACAGAGCAAGTTCCAGGACAGCCTTACCTTAAGACAAAAACAACAGTAACAACAAAAACCATGTTGAATATGGGGGTATATCTTTAAATCTAGCACTCAGGAGAAGGAGGCAGGGACAGATGTATCTCTGTGAACTTAAGACCAGCCTGGTCTACATGGTGACTTCTAGATCAATCAGGGCCACACATCTATCATCTCAGGGAAACTTAAATGTTTTGGTTTTATTTGAGATAGAGTCTTACTCTATAAAGTAAGGCTATCCTAGAACTCACTATGTAGCCCAGGCTGGCCTTAAACACTAACGCTATAGCCATCTACCTGTCTCCCAAGTACTGAGATTATGGGTGCAAGCCACCATGCTTAATACACAGCTTAACACACACACACACACACACACACACACACACACACTCACAGTCTCTCTCAGAGCCCAGCCCAGGGCCAGCCTGGTGTACAGAGTGAGTTCCAGGCTACACAGAGAAACCTGATCTCAACAAATGATAAAAAGAAAAGATTTTTGCTAACCATAGTGGCACACACCTTTAATCCCACTCAGCAGGCAGAGGCAGGAGGATCTCTGTGAGTTCCTCTGGAAGAACAGTCAGTGCTCTTAACCACTGAGCCATCTCTCCAGCCCCTATAAAGAGCCAGATGTGGTGGCTAAGACCTGTAATTCTAGCACTTTGGAGACTGAGGCAAAGAGAACTGTTGCAAGCTCAAGACAAGACACTCAACAAACAATTGAACAAAAATCAATAAATCAAAAAGGCAATGCTCCTTTAATCCCAGCACTCGGGAGGCAGAGGCAGGCGGATCTCTGTGAGTTCGAGACCAGCCTGGTCTACAAGAGCTAGTGCCAGGACAGGCTCCAAAGCCACAGAGAAACCCTGTCTCGAAAAACCAAAAAAAAAAAAAAAAAAAAAAAAAAAAGGCAATGCTATCCAGGCATGGGGCATGTACCTTTAAACCCAGCACTCAGGAGGCACAGGCAGAGGCTGCAGGATCTCTGTGAGTTCAAGGCCAGTGTGGTGGTCTAGATATCAAGTTCCAGACCAACTGCGGCTACACAGTGAGACTCTATCAAAACAAAAAACAAAAAACAAAAAAAAAAAACCTAGGTGTCTTCAAGTTGTTATGGCACAAGTGACATCACCCAACCGAAAGGCTAAGCAAGAAAGTGTTGATATTGTCCTTAGAACTGTCGTGAGACAGGAGACGGAAGAGAGAACTGATAAATCATTTGAACTAAGCAGGTCTTTCTTTGAGGTTGCTACTAACAACAGAACTAAAACTTTCAGTCACTTCCCTGAAGAAGAACAAAATACTGCCTCTGTAGCGCGCATGCCAGTCAAGACTTGTCTTCTCTTGATCAAGCCATCTCTGGAGGCCAGGCCTGGTGCCGTACGCCTGTACTCTTGGTACTCAGGAGGCCGAGACAGGAGGATCTGACATTCAGATCCTTCCTGAATAGTGTTAGATAGTGGAAACTTTGTTGGGGGGGAAAAGAGGATAAGAGGAGGGGAAAGAAGAGAGAAAGATAAAGGGGGTGTGTTGGGGGGTGAGCCAGGCATAGTGGTGTATACCTGCAATCTCAGCACTCTGGAGGAAGAGGGTCCTAAGTTAAATGCCAGGTAGACTAGAATAGACCGTGTCTCAAATTAAATTAATAAAATTTAAAAGAAAAATGGGATGGAGGTGGGCCCCGTGATAGTACAGTTAGTTTCCTGGCACGCACAAGGCCCTGGGTTCAAGCCTCAGTGTTAGACAAAACAGCAACAAAATAGCTGTAGAATTCCACTGATGCAAGGTAAGCCAAGCATGGGACTTGGTGGGACCGAGGTACAAAGGCGAAGGCTGTTGTGGTACATGAGGTTGGGGGCAGAGTAACGGAGTCTCAAAAGACTTGCTGTAGTCCAGGCTTTGTGAGACTTACTACGTAGCCCATGGTGGCCTGGGACTTGCTATGTAGCACAAGCTAGTCTCAGCCCTTGACCCCCATGAGTACTGGGATTTACAGGACGGACAGCACGTGCACGCATGACTCACACACCATGCACGCACACACGCACCAGCCTAGCGTATCTCTGAAGATACCTCAAAGGACTTGAGCAGATAAGGGCAACTAAATATTTTTAAGAGGGCAATTAAATAATGTTAGTCAAGTGTTAGCTTGTGGCATGGAGACTGGGGTGACACAGGGTAAGAGCGATTAAAATCTATTAGGAAAGGGAGAAGGGGCTGAGCGGAAAAAGATTAAGAAGCTATTGAGAAAAAGTACAGAAGACTTGGAGTCCGCCCTGGTATAGGAGGATTAAAATCTTGCAGCCCTGGTGAATTGGTGGATATTGTCCACTGCTGAAGACGAGAAAGACAAAAGGCAAATGAACTGGGGGGACCGTGTGGGATCGGTATGAGGCTTCCTGAAGTTGAGTTAACTCAGACATTCAAATGAGCATGTCCCTGGGGAGTTTGAGATGACTCTCTGGGTACCCGGAAGTGACTATTAGCACAGGGGGACAGCTGATTGGTTACCTGGAGGGTATGTGCTTCAGAATAAAGGAGACGAGGAGAAAGTAAAAGATTAGAAGTTGATTACTAGGAAATCCTGGAATCCACACCAGAGTCTCCGTGCAAACTCTAGCACACTCGGCCATGATTCCCGCTCACTGTACCCACTGAAGGTGCGCATCAGCACGGGGGCCTTCTCTCTGAGCCGGTCATGACATGAAATCTTCCCGTTGTCTCCGTCAGTCCTGAGAAGAGTCTGTTGAGACAGATCTTGCAGATCCACTTCACAAGTGACAAACGGGTATCCTGAGAAAACAATCAGTTCAGAGAGTGGGATGGAGGTCCTGCCTCCCATCCAGCAGGCACCCACCCTGCGACAATATGGATGTGGAGGATATAATATTGCCACCTCCTCACCCAAACGTTTGATGGCGATCTTTTGTCTAAGATAGGTGTAATATATTGGACCTAACCCTCCAGGAAGCTACAATCTGGAGAGAGATAAGACGGGCGTATGAATAATGATAAATTAAGGTTGAGTGCAACACTGACCCAGAGAGGTACAGATAAGGTTTTGCAGTTCAAAGAGCTGAAGGCATCGTGGGCAGCTTCGCGAGGACATGGACAAGGCAAGCACAGCCTTGGGAACCTGGGAGAACCTGCTGTCACCACCAACTCTCATCCCACAGGCGCTGTGTCCAGGAATCGCGGCCGTCCGCGCAGGGGGGAAGGGCTGCTGTGGTGCAGGTTGCTGTGGGAACCGCTGCAGGGTAAGAACCAAATTAGGACGTTTGGTTTCTGACTCCTTCCCCATCGAACCCCAGCACCATCATCGGCAGACAACCTCTATGAGGTCTCAGGTGCTACCTCACTCCCAGTCCTGGGTCTCAAATGAACCTGACCAGCGGGTCATAGAAGCCCCATGAACCTCTGCAGTAGAGGACTTTTAGGATTCGCCTAGCCTCAAACCCGCAGTGCAGCGGTGGTGGTGCATGCCTTTAATCCCAGCACTTGGGAAGCAGAGGCAGGCAGGATCTCTGTGAGTTCAAGGCCAGTCTGGTCTACAACTGGCCAAGTTCCAAGACTGATTCAAAAATATTCTAAATAAATAAATAAATAGATAAATAAATAAATAAAAAGGAAACGTAGCTTTAGGCAGCTGGACAGAAGTGCTGACATTTGCGAGAGGAACAGGGCACGAGTGGCCGTCCAAGGGAGGAGGCAGGCCTACTTAGTTTACCTTTCCACACTGGATCTAGATGTTTCGCTCCGTGTTCTCCTCTGCCTTTGGGATACTTGGTGGCCTCTACTGCCTCTCGGTGTCAGGAGCGGGGCTTCGAATCGGACCCAAATGCTTAATAGACAACGTGTGGGACTACCACTTCCTAGAAACCCAGTAAGTCCTGCTCCGTGTTTATATCATCCCCATTCTGTGCCTCTCCGCACCTGCCTTCCTACCTGGTCCAGAGATGATGGACCAGACCGAGCTTCTAGAAAGACCGGTCCTTCCGCGTGACCCATCGAATTTTGCAAATCTTAGTAGACCCTTGCCCTGGGTGGTGGTAGGGCCTGCTGTGTGATCAGACTCTCCTAAACGACCCTGTCCATCCACAGAGGCTCTTACTTGCGCAATGACACTCTATGGGATCTATGTGAGAAGCCGCCTAAGGTGGTACCCTGGAACGTGACACTCTTCTCTCTGCTGGTGGTCGCCTCAAGTCTGGAAGTAGTGCTGTGTGGAATACAGGTGGTGAACGCAACCTTGGGCATATTCTGTGGCGACTGCCGGAAGAAGGTGAGAGGGCAGGGCGTGGAGCGGAGCTGAGGGGATCCTGTTTGCTCTCGCTGCATCTTTACTCTTTTTTCTTGCAGGACACAGCTTAGTGAGTTCCGTGGGCTCCCGTGAATACCTCATTTCCAGAAGTCTTAGTGGACTACCCACCCTCCGCTTACCTGGAATAAAATACTTTTATTGCTCAATTTCCTCCTTTGTGGTATAAGCTGGCCTGAGCACCCTTTCCCAATTCTGCTTTAGCTTTGGAAGGAGTGCCTGCAGATGTAGCTAGACCAGTTTTTCTGTTTGTACCCGACTCCCGGCTTCTTATTTTCTTAACAAATAGTTACTGTTCTGGAAATAAAATACTGTGCTCTCAAGGTGCCAGTGATGAAAGATGAGCAATTTTTAATTTAATTTTCTTTACATTTATGTGTGTGTGTGCGCGCACGTGTATGTCAGAGGATAATGTAGGAGTTGGAGTTGGCTCTCACACCATGTGTGTCCTGGGGATCAAACTCAGGTCCTCTGACTTTGCACCAAGCACCTTTACCAACTGAGCCCCCACTTCACTCCTTCCCACTGTTGGGTAATAGCCTCAGGTCGTGAGGTCATGAGGAATTGAGTCAGGCATACTGGGCAAGTAGCTCTAAGCCATAAAGAACAGCTTAGTCCCAGCCTAACCCTTCCACTTCACTTGCAGAAACAAAATATTCTCAGGTGAAAACAACACACCCTGCTTGCAGTCAAACTACACACACGCTCACACATGCTCACACACGCAACACATGTGCACACACACGCATATGCACACACATGCATGTATACGCGCATGTCTATAGCTTCTGTCTGCTTCTCTTACAACCAGCCATTGGCAATTTCTCCCCCCACCCATCCCCAAGACAGGGTTTCTTGGTGTAGCCCAGGCTGGCCTCGAACTCACAGAAATGGCCTGCCTCTGCCTCCCTAGTGCTGGGATTAAAGGTATGTGCCACCATACATGGCCAAACATTTCTTTTTAAATAAGTGAAGGATTACTTCAGTTGCTGGCGAGTGTTAGGTCTCAACTGTACAGATAACTGAGAGGCCTTTTAACATATCAGAGTGGGTGCCAGCTTCGTCGGAGCAGTTTCTACCTCTACAGGGTGTGACTACCCACCCTAAACTTCTCCAGCCCAGGGGCTGGGCTCCCCTTCCCCAGCTCCCTTTCCCTATACAATCCAGCCATTTTGGTTACCTGCCCTTTTCCATCTACCCTTTGCCCTCCTGGCCTCTTGGTCTGGCTCTTCACCCTCTCTTCTCCCCTCCCCACTCTTCCTGAGGCCCAGCTCAGGGGCATGCTCATTCTGGACTCTCCCAGATGTCCCTGTCTCTGGCTATGCCCTCCCTTTTACCTACAGTAAGCCTCTCCTCTACTGTACCCAGGAGCAGTCATGCCCTTCCGTTTTCATTCAGTAAACATTTTTTTAAAGATTTATTTATTTATTATGTATACAGTATTGTCAGTATTCTGTTTTGCATGTGGGCACCAGATCTCCTTACGGATGGTTGTTAGCCACCATGTAGTTGCTGGGAATTGAACTCAGGACCTTTGGAAGAACAGTCAGTGCTCTTAACCACTGAGCCATCTCTCCAGCCCCCTCAGTAAACATTTTTAAAAACATGTTGGTAATGAGATAAACATTGATTGTCACAAGGAACATCCAATTCTGAATATGGACTCCCTCCTGGGAGAATGCAGACAGAGAGAACGGCATGGAAAGACAAAGTCTTTGATGACCCTCTCTGTCTAGAAAGGCCCCTATTTGGAATTTGCATGGTAAGGGCCAAGGTAGGAAGGGGCTTAGAAACTACGGGGAAAGATTCTTTAGTCTCAAAGTTCTAGAAAATTAAAGTGGAAAGCCATCTGCATTGTCGTCCGATTAGTTGCACTGGCTCTATGGACACCTCCTATCCACCTGGGGACTTCCACACCTGATGCACACTCCACCTGGACACCTCCTATCCACCTGGGGACTTCCACACCTGATGCACACTCCACCTGGACACCTCCTATCCACCTGGGGACTTCCACACCTGATGCACACTCCACCTGGACACCTCCTATCCACCTGGGGACTTCCACACCTGATGCACGCCCCTCCTGGACAACTCAAACCCGGGGACTTCCACACCTGATGCACGCCCCTCCTGGACAACTCAAACCCGGGGACTTCCACACCTGATGCACACCCCTCCTGGACAACTCAAACCTGGGGACTTCCACACCTGATGCACGCCCCTCCTGGTCAACTCAAACCTGATGCACACCCCTCCTGGACAACTCAAACCCGGGGACTTCCACACCTGATGCACACCCCTCCTGGACAACTCAAACCTGGGGACTTCCACACCTGATGCACGCCCCTCCTGGACAACTCAAACCTGGGGACTTCCACACCTGATGCACGCCCCTCCTGGTCAACTCAAACCAGATGCACGCCCCTCCTGGACAACTCAAACCCGGGGACTTCCACACCTGATGCACACCCCTCCTGGACAACTCAAACCTGGGGGACTTCCACTCCTGATGCACACCCCTCCTGGTCAACTCAAACCTGATGCACACCCCTCCTGGACAACTCAAACCCGGGGACTTCCACACCTGATGCACACCCCTTCTAGACAACTCAAACCTGGGGGACTTCCACTCCTGATGCACACCCCTCCTGGACAACTCAAACCTGGACTTCCTAACCAGGAGCTACCAATAAGGAATAGATTGGGGGGGGGGGTATGGAGGGCTGGAGAGATGGCTCAGTGGTTAAGAGCACTGACTGCTCTTCCAGAGGTCCTGAGTTCAATTCCCAGCACCCACATGGCAGCTCACAACTGTCTGAAGATCCAGTTGCAGGGGATCTGACACCTTCACACCAATGCACATAAAATAAAAAAATAAAAAAAAAAAGGAATAGATTGGGTCTAATCACCGAGTTTCCCCATGTACAGAGGTGGGGGTCTTCCATCCCGCTCCTGAATCTGAAGTCACTGATGATTCAGAAGGAGACAGCTTGGGCTCTTAAAGGGAACCTAGTATCTACAAGTGTCCTCAGAAAGCCAGGGCCAAAACAGTTATGTGTTTAAGTTCTTCATTCCGAACTATGTGACCTCCAACCCCTGAAGCCAAACCTGAACACAGGTCTTGAGCTTTGCAGAGTCAAGGAAGAAGCAAGGAGGCAGCTTCTCTCGTTTCTAAATCAAGTGACAGCAAAGACCAAGACCAAGAAGCTTTAATAGTAAGAGGCACAGTACTGGCAGGGTCCAGTGGGAGAGTGGGCAGCGGCAACAGCGTCAGCTGTTACAGCAGAATATCCTGACGTCATTAAGTGCAGTGTCATCACGCGGCCCTCGAGGCTTCTGGATTTTGGTCTGCAAGCCACAGACACCTTTGACACAGGAGTCGCTCCAATCTCCATAATCTCCCCAGCTCAGCCCAGGCCCCTCCAGCTCCACACCGTCTGAGCAACGGAAGCGTACGTTGTTCACCGCAGTGTTGTCCCCAGGAAATGAAAACGGCTCCACCCGAAGAGAGAATGCCACTAGGAAGTGCGTGCCGGGACACCACAGAGGCTCGCTCCACGAGCCCCAACTGCAAGAGAAGGAGACTTCTAATTGGCTCTGTGAGCACCTCCTACCCACCTGGGGACTGCCAAACCAAGCCCTACCAGTACCGGATAGATTGGATCTAATCGCCTGTGTTTCCCGAGTGCAGAGGGGAGGCTTCCATCCCACTCCTCTGAAACTATAACAGAGTTTACCTTGGGAAGGGGCGTCCTTTTGCGCTAGGAGAGTGCCCTTCTCATTGGGAATTGAACCTAGAGCTTTACACACACTAGATGAATACTCTATCACACTTTTTTTGGGGGGAGGGGGAGCGGGTACCGAATTCCTACCTTCCAGATTGGGACTCCACAACATGCGTGTTTTGCTCTGCATTCCCTCGAGTACAGTGCAGTCGGATCCCGTTCAGAGCTGTGTCATCTCCAGGAATGCCTTGAGGGGGCTCCACCTGGGTGAGGAAGAGAGAGGAAGTGAGGTTCAGTGAGGGGATTGCCATTTTCAGCTCTGCAATCCATCCTATCTCTGTCCTTTATGACCCAGATCTGAACCTTCACCTTGATGGAGAACCCACTGGCAAAGTATCCATCAGGACACATCTCAGGCCAGGTCCAGTCACCCCAGGTCCCGCCGTTGGTCACATCAATGATGGATGCATATCGTTCCACTCTTATATGTGTGTGTCCACAGCATGTCACCCACAGCAGCTGCAGCAGCAGCAGCTTGGCTTCAGCCTGGAACTCCATCCTGCATTACCTGTGAACCTGGCCGCTTCCATGGATTTATATCAAGCCTGTCCCTATCAGGATTCAGGTTGTAGAACTATACCAGCCCTGTCCTTTCACGGCTCAGATTGCGGAAGAATGACCAGGATTAAGTGGCACTCAAACTAATCCGCTCCAGGAACCCTGAAGATCTGATTTCCTGCAGAGGCCCCCAAGAGCTAGGGAAGGAACTGCAGTGAAAGCCGTTGGAAATTAGCACCTGCCAGCTACTTATTATGGACCACTAGCTGTGGCTCTTTCCTGTAATCCTTACAATGCGTGTAGAAGATAGAAATAATATCTCCTAGTTTGTAGAGGAGAGAGCTGAGTCTCAGAAATAACAAGTGACTTGTCCCTAGTAAGCAGAGGGAAATCCCAGCACTGGAAATGGAAGCCAGGGCTGGAGACTGTAGTGGTCCAGTGGAAATCTGCTGGGGACAGGGTTAGGCAGAGGCAGTTCAAGGATGAGAGACAACTTTACAGGATGTAAAAAAGCATCAGGTTAACATAGATCAAAAGTCTGTGACACGTAGGGAGCTGGAAAAGCTCTTTGCAAGCCTGTGGTCCTGATCCTTTGAGAGTCTTGTTCACCAGACCTACCCAGAGAGACAGGATCCCACTCTGCAATCCAGGTTGTTCTGAAATACAATGGGTAGCTGTCTTAGGGTTTCTATTGCTGCAATGAAACGCCACGGCCAAAAAAAAAAAAAAAAAAAAAAAAAAAAAAAAAAAAAAAAAACAAGTTTGAGAGGAAGGGGTTTATTTAGTTGGCTTATACTTTCACGGAAGGAATTCAGGACAGAAAGTCAAGCGTGGCAGGGACCTGGAGGCAGGAGCTGGTAAGAGGCATGGAGGGTGCTGCTTACTGGCTTGTTCTCCATGACTTCCTCAGCCTGTTTTCTTATAGAACCCAGAACCACCCGTCCAGGGGTGGCACTGCACACAATGGCCCTCCCGCATCAATCACTAATTAAGAAAATGTCCTACAGCCTAGCTTTCAGTCTAATCTTATGGAGATCTTATGGAGGCATTGTCTTCTTCTTCTTCCTCTACTTCCTCCTCTTCCTCTACTTCATCTGCTTCCTCCTCTTCTTCCTCTATTCTCTTCTTCCTTCCTCCTCTAGTTCTCTTCCTCTTCCTCCTCTTCCTCTTTCTCTATTTTTCTTCCTCCTCTACTTCCTCTCTCCTCTACTTCCTCTATTTCCTATTCCTCTTACTCTGTTTTCTTCCTCTTTTACTTCCTCTTATTCATCTTTCTTCCTCCTTTACTTCCCTCTCTATTTCCCCTTCCTCCTTCTCTATGTCCTCCTTTATTTCCTTCTACCTCTCTCTTCTAATTCCTTCTCCTCCTCCTTTATTTCTTCTTCCTCTTCTACCTCTTCTACATTCTTTCTCCCTCTCTTACTTCCTCCTCTTCCTCTTTACTTCCTCTTCTACTTTCTTCCTCTTCTACTTCCTCTACCTCTTCTTCCTCATTTACTTCCTCCTTCTCTTCCTCTTTCTTACTTCCTCTTCTACTTTCTTCCTCCTTCTCTTCTTCTTTCTTACTTCCTCCTCCTCTCTCTTACTTCCTTTTACTTCCTCTTCTTCCTCCTCTTTTTTACTTCCTTCTTACTTCCTCTTTTCCTCTTTATTTACTTCCACTTCTACTTTCTTCCTCGTCCTCTTTCTTACTTCCTTCTTACTTCCTCTACTTCTTCCTCTTCTTTTTTTTTTTTTCGAGCTCTGTAGACCAGGCTGGTCTCGAACTCACAGAGATCCGCCTGCCTCTGCCTCCCAAGTGCTGGGATTAAAGGCATGCGCCACCATCGCCGGGCCTACTTCTTCCTCTTCTACCTTCTCTTTACTTCCTATACTTCCAGAAGAGGGCACCAGACCCCATTACAGATGGTTGTGAGTCAACATGTGGGGTGCTGGGAATTGAACTCAGGACCTTTGGAAGAGCAGGCAGTGCTCTTAACCTCTGAGGCATCTCTCCAGCCCTTCGCTTAGCTTTCCAAGTCAGGGTTTCTCTGTGAAGCTTTGGAGCCTGTCCTTGAACTTCTTCTTCCACTGTAGATCAGGCTGGCCTCAACTCACAGATATCCGCCGTCCTCTGCTTTCTGAATGCTGGGATTAAAGGCCTGTGCCACCACTACCCAGCTGAGACTTTTAAAAGTTGAGATTCCCTCCTCTTTAGTTTGTTAACATAAAACACCGATGAAGGTTGCCCGAGCAAGGTTGCCTTAAGCCGACCTTCTCCACAATTTTTCTGCCTAGACCTCCCAAGTGCTTGGATTAGCAGCAGGGGGCACCATATTCAGTGAGCTGGGAATAATTCTAAGGCTTTCAGAACAGGGACTGAGGTAACTGAACAAATGGGGCTGCTCTTCCTCTGCTTCTGATATTCTTTAAGGTCGGGGTTACTGTGGAGCCAACACTAGCCTGGAGCTCACTATATACCCCAGGCTGGCCAGGAATTCTTGATCCTTCTGCCTCAGGCTCCTGAGTTCTGGGATTACACCCACTTTGCCCTGGTTTACTTATATTTTTTTCATTCCTTTCCCGAAATGCCTTCCCTCCTATGACCAGTAGATGGACCCCTAATTCTTTTTTTAAAACGATTTATTTATTATGTATACAGCATTCTGCCTGCATGTGTGCCTGCACACCAGAAGAGGGAGCCAGATTTCATCATAAATGGTTGTGAGCCACCATGTGGTTGCTGGGAATTGAACTCAGGACCTCTGGAAGAGCAGCCAGTGCTCTTAACCTCTGAGTCATCTCTCCAGCCCCTGGATCCCTAATTCATAAAACAAGAAAACAAAACATGCTAGATTTGGCAGGGGGCAGGGACCATCTCTGATTTACTGGCCTCATTCAGACACATTGCTCTCCTTAACAAATATTTGTTTGTTTATTTATTTATCTATTTATTTATTTATAATGCATTTGACGCAAACAATATTCCAAATGCCTAAAATGACCAAGAAAAATAAGGCACCTGACCAGGCCTAGTGGCTCCAGCCTGTGTGTGATCGCAGTGGCTCCGAAAGCTTAGGATAGAAAGTTCAGAACCAATCTGAGATGTGGACCAGAGTGATACACACCTTTACTCCCAGCATTCATGAAGCAGAGGCAGGCAGATCTCTGTGAGTTTAAAAACAGCCTGATCTATTGAGTGAGTTCCAGGACAGTCAGGGCTACAGAGACACACTGTCTCAAATAAATCAATAAACCAGACCCCGTCTCAAAGAGACCCTGTCTCAAAGAAGCGAATAAATAAAAGGAATCAACCTGCTCAATTTAGACCTTGTCTCAAAAATTAAAAAGGAAAGGGGGAATAAGTGGGATTTGAAGATGCTACAGCTCAAGGCTCAGTGCTTCCCTGGCACACGCAAAATCACGGGTTCAGTCTTCAGAATACACAGAGGGAGAAGGCACCTGTCTTCATCAAAACTTGCATTCCAGTGGGGAACACAGAAGATGCTCCCAGTGCAGCTCGAGCTGTGCTACACACACACACTCACACTCACACACACACTCACACACTCACACTCACACACACACACTCACACACACACATACACTCACACACACATACACACACACTCACACACACACATCCTCACACACACACTCACACACACACATCCACACACACTCACACACACACATCCACACACACACTCACACACACTCACACACACACATCCACACACACACACTCTTACACACACTCACACACACACACTCACACATACACTCACACATCCACACACACACTCACACACACACACACTCACACACACACTCACACATCCACACACACACTCACACACACACTCACATACACACGCACACACACATCCACACACACACTCACATGCATACATACATACACACATGTGCACACATACATACACACACACAAACTCACATGCCCACAGAGTGCAGGGGGTTGAACCTGGAGTCTTGCACACACTAGAAAGATGCTCTACCACTGAGCCAAACTCCTAACCCTTTTGATACTTTTTTTTAAATTTTAAACTATTTTGAATGTTTTTTTCACAGAACAAGGTTTGATTTTTATTATCTTAAAAAGTTTAATATTAGTTGGGCAGTGGTGGCACACGCCTTAAATACCAGCACTCAGGAGGCAGAAGTAGGATCTCAGGAAGATCTCTGTGAGATCAAGGCTAGCCTGGTCTACAGAGTGAGTTCCAGGACAGCCAAAACTACAGAGAGAAACCATGTCTCAAAAAAACAAACAAAAAAGCATGCTATTTACTTAGCTTTCTGACCTGTATTTGTGCCTTCAACAATGGTTTTCTGCTCCTCAATAAGGAACATTCACTAGATCCTGTCATGAACACATTTACCACAAGTGGAATCACCCTATACCCTACTAGCGTTGTTGTTGTAGGAAATGTCATGAGGACTTTAGGTCTCAGAGCACAAACTCCTCAAAGTCTGCTTGGACACACACCACATATGGATTTTGGTGCCTTCCCAAGCTTCTTAGAATAAAGATCAACAATTCTGTTACCAGGAGTTCCAGATAGCATTTTCGTTAGTCTGTATTTTAGAGAGACCGATAACGGTATGTCAAATGCTGGGCCTTGTGAGCATCTCTAGACATTGCTATTAGAGTAGGAATGGCCCTTTTCACACTTTAAAATTTTTTAAGACAGAGTGTAGATAAGTAACGCAGGCTGGCCTTGTGCTTTTATACTCCTACTTCAGCCTCCCAAATACCTAAGGTTACACAAAGGCCTGGGCCATGGCCAGCCGTGAAAACACTTTTATATTCTGGGGAATCTAGTATAGGGCCTGCCATGGTAGTAGAGAGTAAAGATTGTTTTAGTGAAGGAAAAGTTAATGTGGAGCTTAAAAATGAAGTCATGCCAGGACAGGCTCCTAAGCTACACAGAGAAACCCTGTCTCAAAAAACAAAAAAAGAAACAAAAACCAAACAAACAAACAAACAAAAAAAACAACAACAAAAATTAAATCACAAGAATGTAAAAGAAGAATGCTGCTATCGCCCCCCAGCAAGAGTTATTGGGCAATTGGGATCAGCTTTTCCACCCACAGTGTTATTACTTGGTCCCCACTTGAGATTTACAAAGACCCATTATCCTCAGGGTCTAATCAGGGTTAAGGTAGGACCCATAAGAGGCTGCCTCTTATTACAGGTTAGTCCCACATGTAAAGGTAACATGTCACATGCCAAATCCCCCAGATCTTCATTAGGTTCCTCAGGCCAGGCTCTGGCCTCTGGGGCAAAGGACACAGGGGAGGGGGCCTTAATAGATTAATTATTAACCATCTGCACCTCTGGACACCACGGCAGGCAAAAGCCACCACCCAGCTAGGTGAGGTGTGCCAACAAAGGTCATGGGGGTCTCACTGACATCCCCAGCCCTGAGACGCTGGTTCTGCCATGCAATTCCCTTCGCTATCCTCACGCTGTTATTTCTTTACACCAGTGTGCGACTCTTTCATGAGTGGCCTCTTGTGTTACCGGCTCAGAGAAGTCAGCAGTCCAGCCTGTGGGGACTCGAGCCCCCTTCTCCTTCTCCAGTCCTTACCGCCTTGCTTCAGATCACCTCCGGTATCCTGACAGGCTGCAGGCCCGGGGTGCAGTCCTGCAATCCGGAGGGACCGCTACCTTCCCAGGTACGTTTGAGTTAAGGCCAGAGTCTAAGGGCTCTGAACAAAAAAACAGGGGTCCCAGACTGAGAAGCTAAGGAAAGGAGGCTCCTCTCTCGTCCCCTCTCCCTTCAGATGATAAGAAGAACCAGGAGGAAACCCGGCTAAACCGGAGGGCCGAGCAGGTTAGGAACTTTTCACCCATCTCTCTTATGTCTACCTCCCAGATCGGTCCAGAGTTGACAGCCCTGGTGGTCCCGGGGAAGGAAGAGCCTCCCTGTCTGGGGCCTCAAGGGGTGCTGGGTCGCATGATGAGCCCCTTCTTGGCCTGTTTGAGCCCCGAAGGGGATGTGCAGTTGTCTCAGTATCTGGCAGGATGGAGGGAACTACTCAGGTGAGTGGTCTTCCTCTCCAAAGCAGTCTTCCAAAGGATTGATTGCTCTTTCTCAAGTCATCTCCACCTTTCTACCACCAAACAGGTTCCTAACCCCGCTTGGCTCTGTTTTCGCCTTCGCCACCAGTGAAGCCTTCGTCAAGGTGACCGCCCTCGAGGCTTGTGTGCATGGCCCAGATGCTTTGCACTACGCGTCGCTGGCTACTATGGCGACGTGGGAGCGGCAAGCAGGACTACTGGAGCTACCCGGGACCGCGCCCCGGGACCAAGCCAGGGCCTCGGGTTCTCGAACGCTGCTTTTGCTGCACCGCGCGCTGCGCTGGTCGCAGCTCTGCCTCCACAGGGTGGCGACAGGGAAGCTCGGAGGTCCAGACGCGGGCGTGCAATGCGGGGACGCCTACAGCACCGCGCTGGCCGAGCACCACCCATGGCTCATCCGCCAGGCCGCCCGCCTGGCCATCCTCGCCCTCCCGAGTCGCGGCCGCTTGCTCCAGCTGGCGTGTCCCGGAACCACCGAGGCGGACGCGCGGGTGGCCCTGGCACGGGCCGCCCGAGTACTGGAGGACGTCTACAACCGAACCCAGAGCCTGCTGACCCGCCACGGCCTGCTCCAGCTGGCTTGATGACCGCGGTGTGAGCAGACTGACCAGAAAGGCGTTGTTGTGGGGAGGGATCTAAGCACCAAGGACCGGGCCAACTGGCTAGCCTTCCTCCTCCGTGAGGTCACCGGTTAAGGCGCGCCCCCAGCAGGGTAGAGTGTGCTGTGTGAGATCCTCACATCCTCAGCCTCAAGAAGCTGCAAGGAGCAATGAGGAATAAAGAATTCTTTAGTAGCTGTCGACATAAGGCGTTATGTATGATGAACTGACCGTAGCTTAAGCGGGGAAATGTGGGAAGCTGTGTCACCCCTGTTCTCTGCATCTGAACGACTCATTCCCCAGAGCCCATTTCAGCGACTAACATGGCTTCAGTTGCCAGCCCTAAGCCAAGTCTCCAGTCCAGACCTGTCCTTTGAGCTCCACACAGCAAAGGCAAACGCAACACAGCACACCTGAGTTCCACTCTGCCTCCGCTGGAAGTCCATCTCCCTTTGTGTTCTGTCTCCAACCTACAGCCTGTGTCACCAAACAGGCACTCGGCTCCACACAGTGTTTATCAAAGGTCTCCTTGGTCCACACTCCCATACTAGTGAACAAGAAAGGGTTAACCATTTCATATACTAGCTCCGGAATTGTACCTCAGATCTGCTTTTTTTTTTTTGTCTTCGAGACAGGGTTTCTCTGTAGCTTTGGAGTCTGTCCTGGAACTAGCTCTTGTAGACCAGGCTGGCCTCGAACTCACAGAGATCCGCCTGCCTCTGCCTCCTGAGCGCTGGGATTAAAGGTGTGTGCCACGACCGGTCCAGCCCAGATCTGCTCTCTTTTGAACTCTAGAATTCTGTGTATTCAGCTGGCTGGGACCCAGGACCCAGGACCCAGGACATGCTGAAATTTCAAAATGGAGGACATACCATTTTGTGCTAGCTCTGGGGCCGCCAGGTAGGAGCGGCACTCAGCACTTTAATTCTGAGACTGAGCGTGCAGCACAGAAATTCTTTTCATCCAAGTTACAGCCAAATCTGACAGGCAGAGCACTACGCAGTCTGAAAACACATCTCTGTAAGGCGGCAGGAATCTGCCATGCTCTTCTGCCTGCCTAAGCCTGATTAGGCCGGCTGCCCAGGTGCAGGCGGGGAGCGCTGAGCCATCAGCACAGTCTCAGAGCACTCTCCTTCTGAACCCAGGACCCAGGACCCAGGAGGCAGGACCCAGGACCCAGGACCCAGGGCCCAGGGCCAGGACCAGGGCCAGGGGTCTTACTGACACCCATATGAAAAGTATAAAGTCCGACAATGAAGAGTGGCTAACTGTGAGAGAATTTGAAATTAAAGGGGGATATGACAAATCAGGGAAATAGAAAAGAAGTATTCATTGCAATAGATGCCATCTTCAAGATCTGATAAAGGTATTCTGGTGGTAGATGGCTTCCATGTTTATTGGGTAAGATGGTGAATTAAAAGCTCCTATGTGACAGGCAGCTTCAGTTATTCTGGGGTGAGACAATAGGTTAGAAGCTCTTTTGGTATGACTGGTAGCTTCAATCAAGGATTTCACTGTCATAATTCACTTGTCCCAGATGTTAGCAGAATTTATCTCCATACATGATACCATATGTTTCTTCTTAGACAGGTCCCATTACATGGGTTGTTGCCATATGATAAAATCCATTTTTATTATCACTGAATTTTAAAAGTAACATGCCAGAGATGAACAACTAACAATGTTCAGATGAGGGCCTCAGACATCACGGCAGAAGGTCACAGGGCAGTTATGTTTTTCTTTGTTCACTCTGGGCTTGTTGGGTTTTCCCTCTGAAAGCAGAAGAGATCATTTATTTGATGGCTCCCAATGTTTGTTCCCACCTGTATCTCAAGTATTTTGATGCTCAAAGCAGCCCTGGCCTCTTATGCTTGGGAAATCACAACTATATAAGCACCACAGAATAAATCAAATTTGATCAAACACAAATTTGTCAATTTTCAAACTTACAAAGGCACAGAGATGGAAAACAAACAATTTATAGACAATAGTCTGAGACATCAGAACAGAATAATTACCTGTCCCCTTATCCTAGGTGGGTCTGCTTGGTAGATGTCCTTCCTGAAAGAGAGAGTTAATGATGGGAGAGTCTTTGCTTTTAGTTTGTGAGTGAGGTATTTCTAACCACCTTCTCGAAATTTTTGTTTGTATGTACCCTTGTTAAATACAAGCTGTCTTCATCGAAACTACTCCCCATGTGCCCCACAATGAGTCAAGGGAACATTTAGATCCCCTTTTCCTGTCCTGGTGATTTTCACATGAGCTCAAACAAGGGAAGCCACTTGATCACCCACAGCTTCCAGACACACCGAGGGCTGGTTTCTCATACTCTTCTTTCCCTGTGTAGATAGCTGCATTGTACACATTGTCAGAACTGTCCTCCATGACCCAGCTCAGGGAAGACTGTTCCATGACATGGTTTTCAGTCCTAAGGCCAGAAATAGCCATCCCACCCCTTAGCTGCAGCATCATTTCCTACAGACTTCTCTCCTCCACAGTAGTAACTGCAGGTAGGGTATGAAGGTGCAGCCTTGCCCTGGCCCGGGGCTCACACCTGTACTCCCCATGCTTTAGATGCAGCTCAGCCAATACTCAATGAGAAAACTTGTGTCCTTTATTGTAAGGATGACACAGGGATAGGCCATCTGAGACACATTCCAGAAAGATCTGTGTACCCTACATCATAAGAAATAGATTCAGCTACCAAGGAAACCTCCTGGTTTTCCCAGTTTACAAGGTTGATAAAAGTGAAGAACTAAGAACTTATTTAAAAATGATTTCTCTTCTTTTACTTTTATTTTTGTGTAGGTGGAGTTGAGGCAGGCCTCACTCTGTAACCTCTCCTGGAACTCACTACAGAGTATAAGCCATCCTTGATCTCTGAGCAATCTCCTGTCTCAGCATCCCCAAGTGCTGGGATTACAGGTCTGACCCATGATACTCAGCTGTTGAAGAATAAGTGTGACACAACGACCTGGGAGAGGAACTGTGGGGCAATCTTGTAATGCAGGTATCCATTTAATTCGCCATCTTACCCAGGAAACACGGAGCTATCTACCACCAGCATGCCTTTA
Organism: Microtus oregoni; assembly: GCF_018167655.1. Lineage (NCBI taxonomy): Eukaryota > Metazoa > Chordata > Mammalia > Rodentia > Cricetidae > Microtus > Microtus oregoni. The sequence continues at coordinate 28,019,760 of NW_024543074.1, read as the reverse complement.
TCCAATCTTGAAGACGGCGTCCATTGCAATGAATACTTCTTTTCCATTTTTCGTATTTTTCATATCCCCCTTTAATTTCAAATTCTCTCATAGTCAGCCACTCTTCATTGTCAGTCTTTATACTTCTCATATGGGTGCCTGTAAGACCAAGACCAACTGAAGAGTCAGCTATGAAAATACATGCTCTTGGCCCATAATATCCTGGATCTGGGGCTGAGGGTTAGGCTCAGGAGGATGTGCATTTCCTTCTCAGTCATCAGAAGCCACACACCCATCCTGATAGGCAAGGACAGAGAATGACTACCACTGATGTTATCCTTTATGCTTTTCCTAAAAAGAATTCGTCTATTTTATGTGTATTGTTGTTTTGTCTGTCAGGGTGTCTGGGTACACCATCTTTTCTTATTGCCCACAGAAGTCAGAAAATGGCATTGAATCTTCTGGAACTATAGTAATAGATGGTTGTGAGCCAAGTGTAGTTGCTGGGAATTGAACCTGATGTCCTCTGGAAGAACAGTCAGTGTGCTTAACCACAAAGTGCTCTCTCCAGCTTTGACATTACCTTTCAAAGCATTCTACTGTAATGTTAAAAGATTGTCAAAAGGAATGGCTCTAATATGTGACCAGGATTCTTAACTCTTTCTTTTACTGTGACCCAGTGTAGGTCCAACTTGCATTTCAATAAGGTGAGTGAGGGCAGAAATTTCCCTGCTGGACTCTCGTGAATCCAGCCATGAGGAAGCTGTCACTACAGCTACTTCTATAACATTATACTCCAGGACACGAGAGTTTGTTATTCCTCATATTTTAGAATCATGACTAGTTGATGTTAAAAGTCATTTAGGAAATATAGTCAACATGGAACAGCTAAATTGCATGTAGGCAGTTGAATCACAGGGAAAACCCTTACGTCTTGCTAAGGAAAGAACTACCATGGCGCTAGGGAAATGGTTCAGTGGTGAAGGGCACTGCTGCTCTTGCAGAAGACCCAGGTTCAGTTCTCAGAATCCACATGGGAGCTCACATCCACTAGTCCAGATCTAATGTCCACTTCTCATTTCCATGGACATCAGACACACTCAATGCACAGACACATATGCTGCCAAACACTCATAGTCAGAAAATAAAAGTAAATCATAAAGAACTGTACTATGCAAAGGAAGAACAAATATGATAGAGGACCAGTGGCACTGTACTCTAACAACTACAATTTCCACACTATTTTATGTCTATTATCTTTTTATCATAGCAATGTGGTGAGAGAAGTTTTATTCTCATTTCAAAATAGAGGAGGCTTCATATTAGGGAGCCTGAGGCAGATAGCAGAGAAACTGACTTGTGGTTGAGCTGTGGTTTGAAAGTTCCCCCCAGGGGTCGTTATTGACAACCTGGTCCTTGACAATGTGGTATGTGAGGTGGCACTTGATCATGGAGGGTGCTGCCTTTGGGAGGGATTAAGATAGTTCTCATGGGACTCCAATCACTGTCTGGCTTGCTGTCTTACGGTGTGATCTCTTCCCCTCCATGTCATACACCTGCCATAACGCCACCTGCCAACAGTCTCTCCAAGGCCCATATATGAGGCTGCCTGACCTTGGCCTTTTAGCCTCTAAATCTGTCAGTTAAATAGAGCAGCCTGACTGAATATTTCAGTATAGCAAAGAACACTGGACTAATATGTAGTGATACGAGCGGTGGGGCTGCATCCCCTGCACCCAGCCGCCCACATGGCTAGCTTATGCCCTGAAATAATTACACGGAAATTGTATTCTTTTAAACACTGCCTGGCCCATTAGTTTTAGCCTCTTATTGGCTAATTCTCACATCTTTGATTAACCCATTTCTAATATGCTGTGTAGCACCACGAGCTGGCTTACCAGGAAAGATCTTAACCTGCGTCTGTCTGGAGTGAGAGAATCATGAGGACTGGCTGACTCGGCTTTTTTCTCCCAGCATTCTGTTCTATTTACTCTACCCACCTAAGGGTTGGCCTATCAAATGGGCCTAGGCAGTTTTCTTTATTAATTAACCAATGAAAGCAACAGATAGAAAGATGACCCTCCTCCATCACTAATACACCAAGAGAGCTGAGGTTAGAGTGTGCCCAAATTCCAATCCAAATCCTCTGTATTTTCTTACTTAGCTTAAAGTTTGACAGAGGTTACAGCTAATGGACCCACAAAGGTTGATGCTGACTTTCTCAGACACATATACTTCCCATCCTGGTGTTTAGGGCTTACTCTTGTCTGAGATGCTAAACAGGTTTCTTATTGGCCATTTGCACCATACTCAAGGGAGGTAGCCTGATAAGCTACAGATGTTTGATATTTAAACAGAAAACTGATTTGGGTACAACTCTGTGACAGAGCATTTGTCTCATATGCACAAGGCCCTGAGTTTAATCTCAGTCCTACAAGAAGGAGAAAAAAAGAAAAATATGAAAAATGTCCCCATTCCTGCTCCTCTTGGGTTTGGTGCAGAAAAGAATGAACACAGCAGCCTACGACTCTCCTGAGAAATGCTGCCTGGCACAGTGGAACTTTGGGTGGAGTCTGCAAATGAGGCTTTGTAGAACGCTTCTGTCACTCGCAGAATCACAGAATGAATCTCCATGCCCCAACCATTTACAAACAGTTCACGTCACACTTGAGACCTGCTATACTTGTGGGTATCTGCATTTGGGGTGCGCTATGCAGTTAGGTACCTGCATAACTCATAACCCTGGCCCTGGGCTTGGGCAGCTCCTTGGAAGAAAGTCTTTCACATTTTCATTGCTGGGACCCAGGACCCAGGACCCAGGACCCAGGACATTGGGATTAAAGGTGTACGCTACTACACCTTGAACTCACAGAGAACTGTTTGTCTCTGCCTTTTAGGCACTGGGATTAAAGGCACGTGCTACCACACCTTGAAGTCACAGAGGTCAATCTCCCTCTGCCTCCCAAGTGTTGGGATTAAAGGTGTGTACTACCACACCCAACAACTCTCTTCCTTTTTTTTTTTTACTTTAAGAACTTCAACTTTTAGCCTGCATATATTTTTAACACACAGTAAGCCATTTAGAAATTTTCATTTTCTTTGAATCTCTCTTTACTATATATCTCTCTTTTTCTGAACACATGAGTCTTCAATTTACCAAGCAATATCAGTAGTATTAAAGCCGTGGCTTTGCCGGCTTGATGTAACCCATTCCTTAGCTTTCTGCCATTCCAACCTTGTGGCTGAGGTACCAGCCAGAGCCACATTCAGTGCCACAAGTATACAGTGTTTCAAGGTCCTTGCCATCAAAGGACCCAGGACCCAGCACCCAGGACCCAGGACCCAGGACCCAGGACCCAGGACCCAGGACGAGTCAGAGGCAGGTGGGTCTCTGAGTTTGAGGTCAGCCTGGTCTACAGAGTGAGTTCCAGGACAACTACACAGAGAAATCCTGTCTCAAGAAACCAAAACAACAACAACAAAACCCTACTTGCCTGGTGATGGTGGTGCAGGCCTTTAATCCCAGTACTCGGGAGGCAGAGGCAGGCGGATCTCTGAATTCAAAACCAGACTGGTCTACAAAATGAGTTCTAGGATTGGTTTCATAGCTACTAGAAAACTTGTCTTGAAAAACAAACAAAAAACAAAAACAAAACAAAAACAAAACACCATGTAACTCTTTTTTTTAAAGTTTTTTTTATTTTATGTTCATTGGTGTTTTGCTATGGGTGTCAAATCCCATCTTGAACTAGAATTAAAGATGGTTGCTTGCTGCTATGTGGGTACAGGGAACTGAACCAGGGTCCTCTGGAGAAGAAGTCAGTGCTCCAACTCCTAAGTATACCTTTTCTTTAAAAAATGAGCAAACCTTGAATAGACATTTGCTCCAAGAAGATACACAAATGGCTCACTAGCCATAGAAATATGCTTAACTAATAATTATTCGGGAAAAAAATCAAAATCACAAGCTCACATTCACATGCACTAGAATAGTTATGATTAAAAAAACATAATACAGACAGACAGAAAGATGGAATGGACGGACAAACAGACAGATGATAAATGGATGGGGGGGGATACCGGTGCTATCGCATGAAGGTGAATACGGCAGGTGTGGTTGTCAAGTGTACAGATGCTCCAGAAAACAATTCTAGCGTCTTCAAAAGACCCAGAAAATCAACTCCGAGCGTACACTGCTAAGTTTGTACTCAAGAGGAATGAAAACATGCCCCAACGATTACAAATGATACTCTATCTCGTGGGCTCTTTCAACCAGGACACAATCAGGTTCTAGCATGTCCAGCCTTTGGACACTGCACACAAATCTCTGAAGTTGGGCTGCAGTTACAACTGTCTTTAGCCTGGGGCGCCAGCAGGTCCCTGGGTGGGTGGGTCTGTAAGAGGCCCCGCCCCCGCCTCCCCTCGCTGTACCTACCCCCTTTTTTGTAACTTGACACACTGCCGTAAGTGTTCACGGTCGCACGCGGCCGGTCCGTACGTGCCTTACGTTCCCTTCCGCCGTCCCCCTCAGCCTCGCTTCCCTCCCAGAAGGCCGCGGAGCGGTACTTAAGAGAGTGACGGAGCGCTTTACGACAGTTGCTTGGTGGCAGCAGTAGAAGGGGAAGATGGCGGCCGCCTTAGCTCTTCGCGGCGGGGACTCTGCACCGGCTTTTGGGCCGGAGGCTCTCACCCCAGACTGGGAAAACCGGGAAGTCTCCACAGGGGTGAGGAGAGAGTCGGAGTATGCCTGACGCGAGGGAAAGCTTCGTGCGTTGGAGAGGGCAGTGTTGTCTTGCAAGATGGAGAAGGGTTCTTTGGATGCTGGAGTGGGGTGGTACCTTTCGTGATGAGAGGTGAACGGTGGACCGAGCGTACGATTCTGGATCCTGGGGTTTGAGGATTGGTTTTTTTACATTTGAAGCGTTAAGCCCTCGTAAGATTTTCTAATGGGTCCGCGGGGCACGAATTTTGTATTATAGAATCCGGGTGAGGAGTCACTGAGGTTAGTGCATCTCGAGAAGGCGGCAAGGCTCAGCTTCACCCTTCTTACGCTCTTCTTTTTCCCAGACCACGATCATGGCTGTGCAATTTGATGGGGGCGTGGTCCTAGGCGCCGACTCTAGAACAACCACTGGGTGAGCTCAAAACAGAAAAAGTCTTCCTGTGTCCCCCACCCCATCCATATACCCCATTCTGCCCACTGGTCCGTCCTTACCGTCCTCAGACCACTGTGGGAAGAGACGTTTCTCCTCTACCTGGAGATAAAGATTTGTTCCCAATTCTGCTGCTTCCAGTTTCCCGCACCTTTTGGTAAAATAGGAGGTCTGGCCCCCAATCACCCTATTTCATTTCCAGAAGAACTGACGGGTACTACCAGGATTTCTCCCTGAAGCTGGAGGGAGGCAAGTGGGGGCCTTCTCACTGTTCCGCCATCCCGCAGGTCCTACATCGCCAACCGAGTGACTGACAAGCTGACCCCTATCCATGACCATATCTTCTGCTGCCGCTCTGGCTCAGCAGCTGATACCCAGGCCGTAGCCGATGCTGTCACTTACCAGCTTGGTTTCCACAGGTGCTTGTGGGCAGGGGAGGAACAAACATCCTAAGGGATCTGGAACATAGGGCACCCAGAGGCCTGCCTCCAGGTTCTGACACTGCCTCCTCTGTGACCTTCCAACCCCACCTTCTAGTATCGAGCTGAATGAGCCTCCACTAGTACACACAGCCGCCAGTCTCTTTAAGGAGATGTGTTACCGCTACCGAGAGGACCTGATGGCGGGGATCATCATTGCAGGCTGGGACCCTCAAGAAGGAGGGCAGGTCAGGCCCTCCCGCCAGAGCACTGGAGTCACACCTTCGATGCTCCACGCTCCTCAGCCATTCCGTGTGTCTGTGTCTGTCTGTCCATCCGACCGTCCTGTTCATAGATTCCTGTGGGTGTCTGCATGTAGATGCAGAGACCTCTGTGTGGACGCCAGGGGCCAGGGGTCTGCTGGGAGGGTCTTCTCGTCTCTCCACTTCACACTGAACACAGAGCTCACCTTAGAGCGAGGCTGCCTAGCCAGTGAGCCTTAGAGCTCTTCCCCTCTGCCCCTTCTCCCACTGCAAGGACAGACATGCCTGCCTTTTACATATGCCAGAGATTTAAATCAGATACTCTTGCTTGCCCAGCAGGCACTTTGCCAGCCATTTTTTGTTTTCTCTTTCTGTCTGTACCTTGCCATAAACTTTCTCCAAACCAAAATAAAAAGGGGCAGGTGAATGCACATGTGTGGGGTACAACTGATGGCTTTTCTCCTCCCTCCCTCGGGCAGGTATACTCAGTTCCCATGGGGGGTATGATGGTAAGGCAGTCCTTTGCCATTGGAGGCTCTGGGAGCTCATATATCTACGGCTACGTTGATGCTACCTACCGGGAAGGCATGACCAAGGACGAATGTCTGCAGTTCACTGCCAATGGTAAGAATTTGGGCTTCTAGGCCTGTGAACCTCATCCCTCATTACCCAAGCCATGCCAAGATTCCTTATTCCTTGCCATATTCTCAGCACCTAACTCCAAACCCATTTCCTCCTTTTATCTACAGCTCTCGCTCTGGCCATGGAACGGGATGGCTCCAGCGGAGGAGTGATCCGCTTGGCAGCCATTCAAGAATCTGGGGTAGAGCGGCAGGTTCTTTTGGGAGACCAGATACCCAAATTCACCATTGCTACTTTACCACCTCCCTGAATCCTAGTGTGCTAGGGTATAAGAGATACTCATACTGATGCAAAAGTTAATAAACAGTTTTGCAAAGAGATGTTTCTGTTTTGGGGTTCTTTTCTTGATTTCAAGCTTGAACTTGGTTGGTCCATTCTTTTGTGCAAACTACTGTCCTGAGGTTGGTGGGAACTAGAGAGGTGATGAGGGAGGTTTATAAACGCTCTGTTCTTCTATTATGATGATGATGATTGAATTATTTTTGGTTGGTTAGGTTTTCTTTAATTCTTGATTTTTATGTGCATTGGTGTTTTATCTGCATGTATATTTGTATGAGAGTGTCGGGTCCTCTGCAACTAGAGTTACAGACAGTTGTGAGCTGCCATGTGGGTGCTGGGAGTTGAACCCTGGTCTTCTGAAAGAGCAATCACTGCTCTTAACTGGTGAACCATCTCTCCAACCCCTTTGTTTTTCTTTTTTGAGACTAGATCTCTCATAGCTCAGGCTGGCTTTGAGCTTGTGGTAATCCTCCTGCCTTTGCTTCTTGAGTGCCCAGTTCACCGATGTGTACCAATATATCTGGTCAGGAATGGGGTTTCTGTAGATCATATTTACTCTGCATACCCAGGTACCCGAGCCACCAGAATGTGGTTGATATTGGGGCTGCAGCAGTGTCTTAAGTTCAACTTAGACTGCGGTCACCTCCCTGCTGTAGATATCATGGTGACTGCTGACCCAGAGGCTAAACTCCCCCCCCCCCCCCCCCATGCTAGCCTCTTGGTCTCTCTTTCCCTCGTCACTTAATCATCACACAGCAATGTGACTTCTTTGTCTTTGGGGAAAGAGGTGAGCCTTTTCTACAAGTGGAAATTAAGGTAGATGCTAGCTGGCAGCCATAAGGAGTGCTTTTGGCCATTTTTGTAAGCCACTGTCCTCTTGAGGCTGAGAATGGGCTAAGTCCCTTTAGAGCTGTCCCTGTTCAAACCAAGGACCTAAGGGAACTCAGAGGTGCTCAGTGGCTCCATCTTTCCAGTCTTACTTTCTCTAGTCCATTGATAGGGAACCATAGGAGCCGCATTTACAGAGCCTGTTATGGAATAGTTCAGAGGGTAGGAAGGATGGTTCCTATGGAATCTCTCATCCCTAAGGAAGGGGAGAGGAAGACAAAATACCCTAATGAGCAAATTGGGGAAGGTTGATTACAGCACAGTCTGAGATTATCACGGCAGAGAGGACACGGTTGCAGTGTGAAGCCACTGGTTACCCTGTACCCATGAGCAGGAAGCAGTGCCACTTGACTGTGTTTATTTATTCTGGGACTCCAGCCCATGGAATGATACAACCTACATTTAGGATGGCTCTCTCCACCTCCGTTAACCTAACCTAGAAACTCCTCCACAGATACGCCCAGGGGTTTATTTTCCATGAAGTTAACAATATAAACCACCACAAGCGGTAAGGGCCTAATTAAGTGAAAAGAGCAGAAAAGGGATCTCTGACTCTAAACATTTAACTAAAAATACTTTAGATTTTCATGCCAATACCTGTTCTCCCTAAGCTCTCTCTCTTGAACTTAACCTAACAGTTCAGCTCTGAAAAATTTCTGAGAGTATATAGCCATCTCCAAGTCCCTGCCCTCATCCGGGCCTGCCCTTACGTGATCCTTTAGATGTTTGTAATTATGAGCCCGCATTGCTTCTCTGGCACAGCTCTCAGGATCAGGCCAGGTGCAGAACTCGCCTTTAATACTGGGCGGAAGCAGGTGCTTCTGAGTTTGGGGCCAGCCAGGGCTACCCAGTGAGCCCCCCGGCCCGTTCTCACATTACCCTGTTTAATTTTCCTCCTAATTGCTATCTCCTGCGAGCCTGCTTGCTTTTTGTTATCTACTGTCCATACTAGAAAGTCAACTCATGAAAAGAAGGAATTCTTCCTGATGCATTGACAAGTCATCGTCACTGACTAGCAGGAGTAAACACTACATTCTTTAAAGGATATTCTAATTTATTCTTTGACAGTTTCATACATTTATACAATATATCTTGATCATACCCACTCCCCATTGTTCCTTTTGGACCCTCTCCCCGCATGTCCCTCTTCCATTTTCATGTAATATATGGCTATACCTATCTAGACAGACACACAGACACAGACAGGCAGGTAGGTAGGTAGGTAGATAGTGCATCCAGTTAGTGTTGTCTGGATGCACATGCGCATGGGTAGCATACCAAGGGCCTCACCCCAGAGAAAATTGACTCCCTAGCAGCCAACAATTGCCAATAGCTCCTCAGCTATGAGTGGGGACTCTCAGCGCCTCTTCCATTCTTGCTGGGATTTTGACTGACTTGATCTTGTTCAACTTCTCTGGGTTTATGAGTTCAAAGACCATGCTGCCAAAAGCGTTTCTCAGCATTTCTTCCCATTCTCCATCTCTTACATTCTTTTCCCTCCTTCTAAGTTAAGACTTTTAAAGGTTTTATCTCGTGTGTGTGTGTGTGTTTGCGCACGCACATTTATGCCACGGCACATGTGGAAGTCTGAGGAAAACTTTCTGGAATTGATTCTCTTTACCTTGTTAAGGCAAGGTCTAATTTGTTTCTTCCTATGCTTCATACAGTCTTCACTTCCCATCTCTCCAGGAGTGCTGGAATTACAGCTGTACTTTGGGTACCTGGGTTTTTACAAGGGTCGCAGTGATCAAACCCAGGTCTTCAGACTTTATGCAGCAATGCGTCTTTACCCACTGAGTCACCTCCCAACACTAGATAATAAACTCTTATCTGGGTCGTGGTGGCACATGCCTTTAATCTTGGTACTTGGGAGACAGAGACAGGCAGATCTCTGTGAGTTTAAGGCCAGCCTGGTCTACAGAGTGAGTTCCAGGACAGCCAAGGCTACATAGAGAAACCATGTCTCAAAAAACAAAACAAAATTTAATTCTGTTTCCTGTCTTGTCCAGGCCCCAACTTCCCCTTTTGACACATTCAATTCCAAAGCCTGATTTCAGCAAACATTTTTTTTCTTTCCAAGACGGGTTTCTCTGTGTACCAGCCTTAGCTGTCCTGGAACTAGTTTTATAGACCAGGCTGGCCTCAAACTCACATAGATTTACCTGCCTCTGCCTCCTAAGAGCTGGGATTAAAGACAAGCGCCACCACCACCCGGCTTTTTCTATTTTTTTTTTTGGGGGGGGGAGGGATTTCAGCAAACTTAACTTTCCTATTAGTTATACTTGGGATCTACCTTGGATCCAGCATTCCCTTTTATCATCCACTTCTGTCTCAGACTTGTAACCCAGACCTAGTCCATTTCCAGACACCCTCACCAACACTCAACACAACACTTGGCGACTCTGAACAAATTTAATGAGGTCATGGCAGACTTGGGACCACTGAGAAATGTGGTGACAGAAGGTTGCTAAGACTTCCTGGAGTAAAGTTCACCCCCCGGTTATCCCTTTCAGATGGTAGAGTCATTGGCTGATGCCACGTCATGCAGCTGGTGCCGGAAGGAGAGTCGAGCTTTCCGGCTTAAGTAGGCACCAGCCCCTGGGGAGGACAGTCCCCCGGTCACAATGGGGGCTACAGCTGGGCTGGGCTCTGGAGGGGATGCAGGTTCCAGGCCTAAAGGGGGAAATCAGAAGAGGAAGAAGGGTTGGAGGGGGAAGGTCAGGGTTCAGCTCCCCTATGCCGCCCACCACAGCCCTAGAGTAAGGCGCTAGAAGAGAGTGAGGGATGTTGGTGGCAGCACCATTCCCCGGGATGTGGTCTGAGCTGTAGAGAGACACCCCTCCAAATCCCCCTGCAGCTCAAAGGCACCCCAGCGCTTGAGGCGGTGATCTGCTGTCACCATCTTGAAATCCTTACACTTTTAGCACAAGCTTCCATCTTTCCATTTTGCAGTAGTTTCTGCAAAATCTTCAGGTGGCCCTGAGGAGACACGAGAAATCCACTTCCCACCTAGGCAGCAGGATCCTTTCCCTTCCCTGGTCTGAGGGTTTATCTCCCCCCCACCCATTCATGCCAGTCTGCCCTTTTTCCCCCGTCGACCCCCATACCTGTCCCTCTTTCAGTCCCCCGCTGTCTCCGGCACCCACACCATGGGAAACACCAAGCCCCCTTCAGACCCATCTCAATACTGGAGACTGGGACGTTGGGAAGGGCCAGGAGGGCCCCAGGGAGAGGGGTGTGGTTTTCAAGTCCCCCCATCGTGGGCAAAACTACCACTTAGCTTCAGACCGCCTGGTGATTATAGGCGCCAGGAGATAGAAGGGAGGGAGAAGGCGGGGAGGAAGAGTGGGGGACTACCCCCACTCAAATACTTATATCTGCTGCCCTCTTGATTTAGGGACTCTTTTATCCCCAGGCAAAAAGGATGTTGGGAGGGATTTCATGACAGAGCAGGCAGAGGGGTGCCAGGACAGTGAAAATTCAGTAGAGCAGCACCTCTTAACTGGGGGTCAGGCTGGGCACTGCTGGCAATGGGGATCTGTTTTGTTTCGAATTTTTGGTAACAGGGCCCAGGGCCTCCTGTATGTTGGGTGGGGGCTTTATCACTAAGCTATCCATCCCCTCCCTATTCCCTTTTCTTTGCCTTTTAAATTTTATTTTAGGATGCAAATTCAAAGTGCCCAAGGCATACAAATTTAAAGAATTCTAAGTTTTTGGCATGAGAAACTTTATCCAGAGAAAGAAATGTGTTCTCACTAAGTGGTCTGCTAACTCTTTTGTGTTTGTTTTGGTTTTGAGACAGTCTCACCATGTGACTCAGACTAACCTGGAACCCCCAGTGATTCTCCTGCCTCAGCCTCTCAGTGAGAGGATCACAGGCCTACACTGCCCTGCTGGTCCGGTGGCTTGTCCCTGTTTGTTACGTGTTGCTATTGTTTTACAGTGTGGATCTCACAGTGTTGGCCAAGGTTATCTCAACAAGAGGTGAGTGCTCTGCCACAGGGATCTGAGGTGCTGTTACCATCCTGATTTTACAGGTGAGGAAGGGGGTCACTAAGAGGTGGGTAACTTGCCCAAGGTCAGTCATCCAGGCAGTGACCCAGAGCTGGATAGCTGCCTCTTCAAAGTCTGTCTGACTCTAGCTGGGATTAAACATTACTCCACACTTCGCAAGTGTGTCACTCCAGCACTGATGTCCTTAGCTAGACGCAGGCTGGAACCTCTGGTCCTGAGCACCATAACCAAGTGCCCCGGCAGAGCCGCTCGCACGCTGCACCATCGTTCCCAGACGGATGTTGGGAAGCTCTGCTGGCTACACTGTACTTAGAAGTCTAGTGGGCTTTGTTGGTTTGCTTTTTAAGATTTGCAGTGCTGGGGATGAAGCCCAGAGTCTCATATGTGCTTGGAAAACTAGACCACTGAGCAAAGACCCAGCAATGGGGGAGGGGGGAGGGGGTGATGTGTTATTTTGTTTGTTTGTTTTCTGAGAGAGAGTTGCATGTAGCCTTGAACTTCTGCTGTGCTGCCTCTGTCTCTCTATTCTTATTCTTATTTTTTAGATTTATTGTTTTAGTGTGTATACAGTATTTTGTGCCAGAAGAGGGCACCAGATCTCATTACAGATGATTGTGAGCTGCCATGTGGTGGCTGGGAATTGAACTCAGGACCTCTGGAAGAGCAGCCAGTGCTCTTAACCTCTGAGCCATCTCCCCAGCCCCATGCCTCTGTCTCTCAGGTGCTGCTTTATAGGTGAGGGCTACCACACTTGGGGTTTGTTTTCTGGTAACTGAGTTGGCAGGGGTGGTGCACCCCTGAAATCTAGAGGCACGCAGACTAAAGCAGGAGGATGCTCCTCCAAGTCCAGCCTGGGCTACACGGTGAGACCTTCCTGCTGCCCCCTAAAAAAGAACCTCGTGGAAATGAAATGTGTTCATTAATTCTTTTGTCAGCGTGTCACAAGTTAGAGTCACCTGGGCAGAAGGAACCTCAAGTGAGAAATTGCTCCCCATCAGACTGGCCTGTAGGCAAGTCTGGGGGGGTATTTCCTTGGTTGGTGATTGATGTGGGAGGGCCTGGACAAGTGGTCCTGAGGTGTAGAAGAAAGGAAGCTGAGCAGGGCAGGGGAGCAAGCTAGGTAGCAGTGTTCCTCTGTGACTTTGCTTCAGTTCCTACCTTGAGTCTTGGCTTCCATCGACGGACTATGACTGGGATATGTGAGCCAAATGAAAGTTCCTTTTTGTTTAACTTGAGATTATCTATGTAGCCCTGGCTATCCTGGAATTCACTATGTAGACCAGGCAGGCCTTAAATACATCAAGTTCCTCCTACCTCTGCCTCCCGAGTGCTGGAATGAAAGATGTGTGTCATCATGCCAGCTCAAGTTGCTTTTGATCTTTTTGTTTGTTTGTTTGTTTAGACAGGGTTTCTCTGTAGCTTTGGAGCCTGTCCTGGAACTAGCTCTGTAGACCAAGTTGGCCTCGAACTCACAGAGATCTGCCTACCTCTGCCTCCTGAGTGCTGGGATTAAAGGCGTGCGCCGCCACCGCCTGGCTGCTTTTGATCTTTATCATATCAACAGAAACCTAACTAAGACACTAAGTACAGATATATCTTGAACACCCATATCACACCATACAGCTCCATTGAGTTTTGCGCTCAGATGTTTCTCGTGTGTGTGTATGGGAGGGGTGTGCATGCATGTGTATGCAGAGGGCAGAGGTTAACATCAGGTAACTTATCATTCTCCATCTTATTTTTAACTTACACTTTAAATTTATTTTGTGTGCATGTTGCGTGTGTGAGTGTGAGTATGCCACGGCATAGCAAGTGTGGATGTCAGAAGTCAACTTGATGAAGTCAGTTCTCTTCTAACACCACGTGGGTCTCAGGAGTCAAACTCAGGTAGTCAGGCGTGGCAGCAGATGACTTTACCCTTTGAGCCCTCTCACTGGCCCCCTCCACCTTAGTTTCTGAGAGAAGGGTTTCTTTACTGAACTTAGAGACCCACCTGTCTCTATCCCCAGAAGTGCTGGGGTTGCTTGCCACCATGCCTGACTTGTGTGTGTGAGGGTCGGTGAGTATGCACACTCACGTGACTTGTGTGTGTGAGGATCGGTGAGTATGCACTCATGGACACAGCTCCCCAGTCCCCAGACTTTTGTGTGCAGACGGAGGCTCTGAATTCAGGTCCTCATGCTTGTACTCCAAGTACTGTATGGATTGAATCATCTCCCCAGCCCGGGAACAAATCTTCCACTGCTCTAGAAATTTCCCTTATAAAAAGCCCCTTCTCCATGCCCTACCTGATTTCCATTACTATCAGCTGGTTCTGTCGGTTTCAGAACTTCGTATGAATGTAATCACACTGTATTACTCTTTCATGTCTGGTGTCTTTCAGCATAATGGTTTATCTATAATAACAATTTATGTAGTTTATAGTTTATTGCAAAGTACTTCAGAACACACATAAAATTCACCCTTTTAAGACACAATTCCATGGTAGTTTTTGCTATACTCACAGAGTTATATAACCATCACAACTAATTTTAGATTTTCCATTACCCTCAAGAAACCCTTGTACTCATTAGAAGTCATTCCCCATCCCTCCTTTCCTCTACCCCTGACAGCCACAAATCTACATCCTGTTTCTGTGGACTTTTTTATTCTGAACATTCCATATTGTGATGGTTAGGTAATTTTTTTAGGCCAATCTATCAACTAACTATATTGACAAGATACTTATTGGTTATATGTTGAAGAAATATATAATGCAAAATACAGGAAAAGCTGGTCCATCTTTCCTCCCTCCCCACCCACTCCAAATACTCCTCATTGTGCCTCACTGTGATTTGGCCAGAACAGGACTTAGAGCCAAGATGGATAATTTGATTATCCACACTTTTTTCCCTTGACACAGGGGTTCTTTATGTAGCATTAGCTATCCTAGAACTAGCTTTATATGCCTTGAATTCACAGATCTGCCTGCCTCTGCCTCTGGGATTGAAGCCATTCACCACCGCCACCACTGCCTGGCTTGATTGTCAATTTGGGGTAGGGGTGGCACAAACCATCCAGACATTTGGGAGGCAGAAGCAGGCAGATCTCTGTGAGTTTGAAGCAGACTGGTTTACAGAGCGAGTTCCCGGACAGTCACAGCAGTTATATAGAGAAACCCTGTCTCAAGAAGCTAAAATAATGATGATGATGATGATGATGATGATGATGATGATGATGATGACGACGACGACGACATCTGGGGAGGCGGAAGAGACGGCTCAGCAGTTAGAAGCACTTAACTGCTCTTGAAGACGACCTGGGTTCAACTCCCGGCACTCACACAGCTGTTCCCAATCCCTGTAACTCTAATTCCAGGGCCTCTGATGCCCTCTTCTGACCTCCTTGTGTTCCTGCATGCACATGCCATACATACATACATCACGACACACACATACACACAAAATAAAAATAAAAACTTACCTGAGCTTGCTGTGGTGGCTCACACCGTTGATCCCAGCACCCAGAAGACAGAGGCTGTGGCTCTCTGTGAACTCCAGGCCAGCCTGGTCTACATCTCCAGCTGCAGAGCACAGTCTATAAACAGCAGCAACAGCGAACACATTAGGCTTGCATGAGCACTTTGGGGCAAGTCTGTGAAGATGTTTCTAGAGAGGGAGGTTGTTGGGATTTCTGAAATAGGCCCTCACTCTGTAGCCCAGGCTAGCCTCAAACTCACAATGATCCTCAGCTGAGAATACAAGTGTGACTCGCAATTCCTGCTCTCTAAACACATTGACCTGAAGAACAAACACGTGTCCTGAGTGTGGATGCCACTGCCCCTATGCTGGGCTCCAGGACCTCTAAGTATCTTGATAAACAGACACTTAAGCATGTGCAATACAGCTAAGATCATTAATATTCAGAAATGTACAGTTTTGGGGGTTTTTTTTGTTTTGTTTTGAGACAGGGTTTCTCTGTGTAACAGCCTTGGCTGTTCTGGAACCAGGCTGGCCTCGAACTCACAAAGATCCGCCTGCTTCTTCCTCCTGAGTGCTGCCATTAAAGGCACATGCCACCACGCCAGGCAGGCCAGAGATTTGCTATTACGATTGCAATGCCATACCTTTCACGCCACTTGGATGGGTAACACCAGGGACCCACAGCATCGGCTATGCACTATGCATGCCACGGGGTGACTATAAATAGAAGTACCATTCATTGGTTTTTAGAAATGTAAAATAGACCAGGCTGTGGTGGCACACACCTTAAATCCCAACACTCAGGAGGCAAAGGCAGGTGATTCTCTAAATTTGAGGCCAGTCTGGTGGTCCAGGACAGCCAGGGATACACAGAGAAACCCTGTCTCAACAACAACAAAAACAAATACAACAGAAGAACCTTGTCTTGAAAAAAAAAAAAAACAGGAAAAAATGTAAAATAGAATGGGTTTTTTATTTTCAATTTTTTCTTTACTTTTATTTTGTGTGTGTGCATGTTTTGTGTGTGCAGTGTCCATGGGGGTAAGCAGAGAGCATCAGATCCCCTAAAACCGGAGTTACATCTCTTTGTGAGCAGCCACGTGGGTGCTGGGAATCGAACTCAGGTCCTTAAACACAGAGCCATCTCTCCAGCCCGTTTTTGTTTTTTGGGTTTTTTGTTTTATTTTGTTTATTTTTGGCAGTGCTTTGCTGTGTAGTCTCAGCCGGCCTCCACCCCCAAGTTTTACAATCCTCTTGTCACATACTCTTTGCTGCTGGACTACAAACTGCCAAGCCCAGGTCTTGACAGACTCCTGTAAGTTAAACATACACTTATATGACCCGGTATAAGTTATTTACAGATATATATTTATATCCCACTCTGGTTATTTACAGAAGAGAAGTAAAGTCCACAAAAAATGACTGGTACATAGATGTTTATGGTAGCTTCGTTTCCAGTGGACAAAACCTAAAATAACTCAAATTTTTATCAGTAGAAACTTAGAAGAGAAGACGGAAGAAAGGAAAGAGGAAGGAAGAGAGGGAGGAAGGAAGGAAGGAAGGAAGGAAGGACCACCTTTAGGATTGGGAAAAAAATGTTTTTTCTAGACTGGCACTTACGGGCGAGCAGATTCTGTGACTGGTTTACTGTACTTCTGTGTCTGGTTAATCCCTACAGAGCAATAAACGTTTGCGAATAAAGAATGTGATCTTTCACACAGCAACAATTTGTCGTCACCATTCTTCTGGTTTTTAATTCTCTTATTACCTCCCATCAACAAATGCTCTCTCTACCGGCCTCAGCAAGAGGACACCGGCAGGTTCCGCCCAGATTCCAGGCAGCGCTGGAGACCACACAACCCGCGCGCGCGCGCAGTAGAGGAATGTGCGCGGGGTGGGTCGAACACTCGGGGAGCTGGACCTTGCCAGCCAGGTGCCCCGAGGGCATCCAGAGGCAGTAGACGGCACTGGGGAGTGGGCGACCCGGGAGTGGGCGGGCCGAGGGTGGCAGGGGCGGGACGCGGCTGACGCGACACCCGCGGGGGTGAGGCCGGGGGGCCGTCCCGCCCCGAGGGCAGGCGCTGAGCCCCGGTCCCGCCCCGGCCCTCTGGGGTGTGGGCTTCCTCGCTGTGTTCTGCTCCCCGTGCCTGCGAACCCGCGCGGGTGCCGGCGCCCGCAGCCAGGGTGAGGGGCCGGGGACGTGGCTCGCTGAGATCGGGGTCGGGTCCGGCTGGATCTGCTCTGGCCTTCTGACTCAGACGCACACCCAGATTTCGGGATTTCTCTCCTGGGCGGGGAGCGCGTCGTAACTTCCTCATTCCCGCCGGGACCCTCGCTTCCAGTCCGTCCGAGCTGACTTCGAGCCTCGCGGTCACCGGGATTCCTCCCTTGGATTTACCTCACCCCAGTTCGAGGCCATCCCAGCTTGGCTAGGTGCTTCTTGAACCCTGGATACAGATGAGAGGCGGGGCTGCTGGGCTCTGGTTGAAGGACTGCGGGAAGGACGGGGATTGCAGGGAGTGGATGCTAGAGGGGCGTCGGTCTGTAGCTGTAGAAGTTGAGAATCTGCTGAATGAAATGGGTGAGGACTGGGGGCGTTAGGACGGGAAGGGGTGTTTCTGTATGGGCGCGTTCCTTCCTGAGGCTTCCTCCTATTCCTAGAATGACTGCAACCCAGGAGAACCTCTTCCCTTACGGGGACTACCTGGACTCCAGCCAGTTGCACATGGAGCCAGATGAGGTTGACACTCTGCGGGAGGGAGAGGATCCAGGTACAGAAGGAGATGGCCCCCACGGAGGGGAGGATCGGGACCTGGGGCCTCCTGAAAGCTACACCCTTGGGCTTTTCTTTCCTCCCAGCTGATCGAATGCATCCCTTTCTGGCCATCTACGACCTTCAGCCTCTGAAAGTGCACCCCTTGGTGTTCGCTCCTGGGGTCCCGGTCACAGCCCAGGTGGTGGGCACGGAAAGATACACCAGCGGATCCAAGGTGGTGGGGCTGATACTAGGGAGGGTGGGAGAGGGTGGCCTGGCCAGAGTGGATTGGACCGGAAGACCTGGAGGCCATGACTTTCGGATTTTCATACCCCCAGGTGGGAACCTGTACTCTATATTCTGTCCGCCTGACTCATGGTGACTTTAGCTGGACAACCAAGAAGAAATTCCGACACTTTCAGGAGCTCCATCGGGACCTCCAGAGACATAAAGTCTTGATGAGTCTGCTCCCTCTGGCTCGGTGAGTGGGACTTGATGGCTTTCTGTGAAAGGCAAACATAGTTGTCACCCCCTGGCATCCTTCATTCCTGTCTGCCTATCTCAACCCAATCCTACCACCTAGCATAACCTTTTCTCCCCCAGCTCTGTGCTGGACACTAGTTCCCAGGAAACTTTCCCTGCTGGTTCTCTTTGTCCGTCATACTGTGCCAACATTTCAGCCAGGCTGAATGCCCAAAATGTCCTTGGCAACACCCCACCCCTCTTGTCTCCATTCCCAGGACAGAGAGAGACCCTTTCTTTTGCCAGCCTTTCTCCCACTCCAAGGCCGGCTCCAGTGTTTCAGGGATCTAGCCTGCCAGCTCTTCCCTGAGCCTTCTTCCCTCATCTCCTCCATAGCTTCGCTGTGGCCTATTCTCCAGCCCGAGAGGCCGCCAATGAGGACATTCCCTCCCTACCCCGAGGAGGTTCTGAGGGCTCTACCAGACACGCAGCCAGCAAGCAGGTATGACCAAACACCAGGTCCTATAGCAAGGTGTGGAGTATGCACAAGGCTCTGCCTTACATCTGCTTCTTTCCCAACCCCGTTCAGAAATACCTGGAAAATTACCTCAACCGCCTCCTGACCATGTCTTTCTATCGAAATTACCATGCCATGGTAAGTCCAGGGTCCAGGGTCTAGAAGCCTGGGTGTGTCTGTCTCTCTTCTCTCTCCACCCCCCCCCCCTTTTATTGACAGGGTCTTACTGTGTAACCCTGGCTAAGCTAGAACTAACCCTATAGACTAGGCTGGCCTTGAAGTGACAGATTTACCTGCTTCTGCTTCCCTAGTGCTGGGAGTAAAGGCCTGTGCCATCATGTCCTAGGATGCCTGGGGCTGACTTTTTTCTTTCTTTCTTTCTTTCTTTCTTCCTTTCTTTCTTTCTTCCTTCCTTTATTCTTTCTTTCTCTTTCTTTCTTTCTTCCTTCCTTTATTCTTTCTTTCTCTTTCTTTCTTTCTTTCTTTCGATGAGGATCATGAGATCCCCAGGGAACAAAGGGGCAGAATTAGTAGGGCTGAGGGGCTGAAAGCCAAGTGTCCCCCTGAGCTTATTTCTTCCTCTGCAGACAGAATTTTTAGAAGTCAGTCAACTCTCCTTTATCCCAGACCTCGGCTCCAAAGGACTGTGAGTGTGGGAACCCCTCTCCCAGCCTTCTGCAGGCACCATTCCCCATCTCCCTGCTTGGAAAACATGTGGTACACGTGCCTAGAGTCCCCAACTCTCCTGCTTGTCCCCGTAGGGAAGGGGTGATCCGGAAGCGCTCAGGCGGGCATCGGGTTCCTGGCTTCACCTGCTGTGGCCGGGACCAAGTTTGTTATCGATGGTCCAAGAGGTGAGGACTGGAGCTGAGCAGGGATCAGTGGGGCAGGTAAAGAGGGAGATCTGGAGGACCTGGACGGTAGATGCAGCCCCTCCCCTCCAGGTGGCTGGTGGTGAAGGACTCTTTCCTGTTGTACATGCGCCTGGAGACCGGCACCATCTCCTTTGTTCAGCTTTTCGACCCTGGCTTTGAGGTGCAGGTGGGGAAAAGGAGCACAGAGGCGCGGTATGGGGTGAGGATCGACACCTCCCACAGGTAAGGCCTCCCTGGTGTGGCCCTGAGGGGAGTTGAGCTGGAGTTGGGGGGGGGGGGCTCTTCAGTTCCTTGGTCCAGCCAGAGCTTTGACGCAGAGAACTAGTCTGTCCATGTATTTAGGATAGTCCTAGAGTAAGGGCCTGTGGTGCAGGGGATTGGAATAAATGGAGAGAAGGTGGAGGCTGGAAACAGAGGAGTGGGTGGTGCTCTTGCAGAGGCCGCAAGTTCTGTTCCTTGCACCCATGCAGGGCGGCTTATGCCCACCAGTAACTCCAGCTCCAGGGAGGCTGATGCCTTCTCCTGGATTCTGTGGGCATCTTCACACACATGTGCACATGCACACTAAAAACTTGTTTGTTTTTTGTTTTGTTTTTGAGACAGGGTTTCTCTGTAGCATTGGAGCCTGTCCTGGAACTAGCTCTGTAGACCAGGCTGGCATCGAACTCACAGAGATCCACCTGCCTCTGCCTCCCAAGTGCTGGGATTAAAGGTGTGCGCCATCACAGCCAAATGAAACCTTTTTTAAAAAAAGTCTGCATGGGGCTGGAGAGATGGCTCAGTGGTTAAGAGCATTGCCCACTCTTCCAAAGGTCTTGAGTTCAATTCCCAGCAACCACATGGTGGCCCACAACCATCTGTAATGAGGTCTGGTACCCTCTTCTGGCTAACTGTATAAATAATAAATAAATAAATATTTTTAAAAAAAAGTCTGCATGGTAATGGACACCTGTAATCCCAGCCCTTGGGAGGCTAAGCTGGGAGGATTGGCTCTGTAGAGCTCTATAGTGAAACTCTGACTTAAGAAAAGGGAGAGAGGGAAGGAGGGAGGAAAGGAAGCTAAACTCCATTTGCTTATTCAACAATGTTATTGTCAAATGCGTGTCTGATACAGTGCTGGTCTCTGGAAACCCACCTAGGAGTTGGGTTCAGTATGTCTGTGGACTCCAGCTTAGGGGCTACTGGGGGAATAAAGAGACGGTAGCAGCCAAGGTGGGGAGGTGTCTCTGGGCAAGACTGTGGGCTGAAGGAGAAGGATTAGTGGTAAAGCGTCTTTTTTCTGTGCAGGTCCCTGATACTCAAATGTGGCAGCTACCGGCAGGCACGGTGGTGGGGCCAGGAGATCACGGAGCTGGCACAGGGTCCAGGCAGAGATTTCCTACAGCTACATCGACATGACAGCTATGCCCCGCCCCGGCCCGGCACCTTGGCCCGGTGGTGAGACCCTGATGTCCTTTCTGAGCTTCTGTGTAGCTTTCTTTCCGCCTTGCTATTCTCTGAGTTCATGATCCTCCCTCTTATCTCCTCTGACCTCATGTCCGTACTTTTATATCTCTCATCTCTCTGACCGCTTTACCTCTAGTTTTTTTTCAAGACAAGGTTTCTTTTTGTAGCTTTGGATCCTGTCCCTGAACTCACTCTGTAGACCAGGCTGGCCTTAAACTCATAGAGATCCACCTGCCTCTGCATCCCAAGTGCTGGGATTAAAGGCGTGCGCCACCACCCGGCCCCCTTAACCTCCTTAACCACATTGATTTGTCTGCTTTCTCATGATCTTCTAACTTGGCCATGTCCTTTGTCCTCTAACCTCCCTGATTCTTATGAGCATTATAACCACAGGGAGCTCCCAAATCTGTTTGATTTGTTCTATCCCTTAAATACTTAATAAGCATTTAAATCTTAAGCACTTGCTATGTGCTCCATGCGGTAGTGGCAATAAGACACAGGCCTCTCCGGTTTAGGGGAGGAGGTGATCTAATTATATACCTATGTGAACTCACCACGGGGTGGTAGATGTATGGACAGGCACACACAGGGGAGCACTGCCCCAGGGAGGATGTCAGGACAGGCTTCCAGAGGCATAGGGAGGGCATAGCGCTGAGGGTCCGGTGAGTCCGTGGCTCCAGATCTCGCAGAATCTAGCATGCTGAGCCAGGAGGTTGACTGACCTTCTTCAAAGGCAAAATGGGCATAAGAGGAAATTTTTCTTAGCGGTGGTGTTGAGATTAATTTTTTTTTTATTTATTGCCTTACTTTTGCAGCATTGGGGATTAAACCTGGGATGCCATAAATGCTAGGCAAGCATTCTACCACTAAGATAAAGCTACTTGTGTGTGCACTTGTGTGTGTGTGTGTATGTACTTGTGTGTGTGTGTGTATCCACTTGTGTGTGTGTGTCCAGGTGTGTGTGTATGTGGCCAGGTGTGTGTGTGTGTCCAGGTGTGTGTGTGTGTGTGTGTAAAAATCAGAGATTGGCCGTCATTGTCATCCTCTATCAATTTCCATTTTAAAAACATTTATTATTTTATGTGTGCGTGTTTTATGTGGCATGTGTAGCTGGGCACCACAGGCATGCAATGCCCTACAGGTCAGAAGAAAGCACTGGATCCCCTGGATCTGGAGTTATGGAAGGCTGTGAGCCACCATATGGGTGCTGGGAATTGAACTTGGGTCTTCTGCAAGAACAAGGGCTTTTAACCATTGCACGTGTCTCAGGCACCTCCATTTTAATTTTGAGACGGTGTCTGGAGCTTACCGATTTGGCTAGACTGGCTGGGCAGCAAGCCCGTGAGATCTGCCAGTCTCTAGTCCTGCCCTGGCACTGGACTTACGGGCATGTGCTGCTCTGCCTGGCTTTCTTATTTTGGTGCTGAAGACCTGAGCTCAGCTCATCATGCTCACACAGCAAGCCCCTTAAACCATCGAGCCCAGCACCGTTTCCTTCTCCTTTTATTGTTTTGTGTGTATGGTGTACATGTTAGTGTGTGCAGGTGTGCGTGAACATGTGTGTGTGTGTGTGCATGTGAAGGCCAAGGACAACTGAGATTTTCCTGAGCTACTCCTCACCTTAGTTTTTACTTGTTTGTCTATTTGCTTATTTTTATGTGTGTGAATGTTTTATCTGCATGTATGTATGCACACCATATGTGTGCTTGGTGCCCAATGGTGCCAGAAAGAGAAGTGTCAGATCCCTTGGAACTGGAGTTACAGATGGTTGTGAACTGCCATGTGGGTGGGTGCTGGGAACCAAACCTGGGTCCTCTGCAAGAGCAGTAAACACTCTTAACTGCTGAGATCTCTCTCCAACTCCAATCACTTCATTTTTTTTTTTTGAGCTAGGTTCTCTGAACCTAGAACTTACTAATTTAACTGTAATGGTTAGCAAGCAAACTCTCAGAATCTGCCTCTGTCTGCCTCCTCAGTGCTGGGATAATAGACATGTGCTGGGCTCTATTTTGTGTGTTTTGCATGTGTGTCTTTGTACCACATGCATGCTTGGTGTCCATGGAGACCAGATGAGGTCATTGTATTCCCCTGGAACTGGAGTTAAACACTGTTGCAAACCAGGCAGAGGCGGGAGGATCTCTATGAGTTTGAGGCCACCCTGATCTACGGAGCAAGTTCCAGGATAGCCAAGGCTACACAGAAAAACCCTGTCTTGAAACAACCCAAAACCAAACCAAAACAAAAACTGTTAGAAACTGCCATGTGGGTGCTGAGAATCGAACCTAGGTCCTCTGGAAGAACAGCCAGTGCTGTTAGCCATTGAGCCTTTTCTCTAGCCCTGGTTTGTTTGTTTATTTATTTATTTATTTTGATTTTTCAAGACAGGGTTTCTCTGTAACTTTGGAGCCTGTCCTGGAACTAGCTCTGTAGACCAGGCTGGCCTCGAACTCACAGAGATCCTCCTGCCTCTGCCTCCCGAGTGCTGGGATTAAAGGCGGGCGCCACCACCGCCTGGCACCCTGGTTTATTTTTAATACATGAGTACTAGCCACTATTTGTGTAGAGCTTACTGTGTGCCAGGAATGAAGCATGTTTCACATATTAACCTGTTGCATCCTCTGAACTCTTACTAGGCAAGCACAGTTGAAGGAGTGGAGACAAGAACATGCTGGGTAACTTACCCAGGGTCGTACAGTGACAGTGGAACTGGGATTTGCATGCAAGCAGTTGGAGTCAAGGCCGCTCCTGGCCACCCTCCTGGACTGAGGAGTCAAATGAAAGGGTGTGGCTCAGTGGGAGGCTATTTGCCTATCACCAGAGAGATCCTGAACTTGGTCTCCAGCACTTAGGGAAAAAAGTACAGTGATGTATAAGTAAAAAAATTCAAGCTAGATGTGATGGTGGAGAGACCTGTAATCCCAGCATTTGAGAGAGACAGGAGAATTGATTCAAGTCTGAGGACAGCCTGGACTACACAGTCAGGGTAAGACACTATCTTGAAATAAAAACAGTTGCACAAAGCAGTTGTAATTGCCACTCCCTGCCTCACCCCATTGTTTTGTAGCCCCCTCCAGTCAGTTGCATTTCTCCTCCCAGAAGTAACCTTGGCAACAGTTTTGTGTTCTCTGGCATCACCTGCATGTTCTTATACGCATGTGCATATGTTACTTTTTACTTTAACGCAAACGGGATTGTCAACTCTATTTTAGTCTCAGTTTTCTTCCATTTAAAGACTGGACATTTACAGGCTGGAGAGGTGACTCAGTGGCTGTTCTTCCAGAGGACCCACGTTAATTCTCAGCACCCACATGCAGCTCACAACTGTCTGTAACTCCAGTTCCAGGGGATCCAACTCCCCCACATGGACATGAATACAAACAGAACACCAATGCACATAAAATTAAATAAAGTCTTTGAAAAGAAAAGACTGGACACTTAGGTTAGTTTTTTCTTTCTGTCTTTAAGATAACATCCCCCATAAACATAATCTTTGCCTAAATATTTAGAATATGTATTCCTAGAAATACAGTTACTGGCTGTCAAAATGACTCAGCAGGTAAAGGCACTTTGCCAAGCTTGACAAGCTGAGTTTGACCCCTGGGATTCACACAGTGTAAGAGTCCTGACTCCCTGAAATTGTCCCTGGTCTTTTCCCTGCCCCCCACCCTCCAAATAAATCAATGCAACATTTTTTATTTATTTATTTATTGCTGGGCATTGGTAGCACACACCTTTGATCCCAGCTTGGGAGGCAAAGAGAGGCAGATCTCTGTGAGTTTGAGGCCAGCCTGGTCTACAAGAGCTAGTTACAGGACACTTAGAACTGTTACACAGAGAAACCCTGTCTCAAAAAAAACAATAAATAAATAAATAAGAATTTTTTTTTTTAAATAAAGAGCCTAGGTATGATGTCATACACCTTTAATCCTGCACTAGGGAGGCAGAGGCAGTGTTTTTCCAAGTTCAAGTCCAGCCTGGTCTACATAGATGGTTTAAGACTAGCAGGCTGCGGAGAGAGATCCTGTCAAAAAACAAAACGAAAACAAAATTGCCATATATATTTAATGGCATTAAAGAGTATGTATTTGAAAAAATTTGAGGTTTATGTTGGCTGGATGTAGCTCAACAATAGAACACTGGCATGTGCAAAGAACTGAGAGTCAAACCTTCAAGGCCGGCCTGGACCACAGTGAGATCCTGTCTCAAAAAGGTCGATAACCGGTTCCTGTGGTTGGTGAGAATACCCGCTTCTTACACGCTGATACTGTTACAGATGAGTGTCTTTCGTGGTTTGGTTTGGTTGAGACAGGTCTTCCTGCCTTACCGTGCTGAAAGCTGAGGTTATAGACACAAAGCACCACGCCTGGCTGAAGGCACTGTTTCCTTTAAAAAGCCAGGCGTGGCAGTGCACGCCTTTAACCCCAGCGCTTGGGAGGCAGAGGCTGTCCAGTCTATGAGTTGGAAGCCAGCCTGGTCTACAGAGTAAATTCAAGGACAGCCAGGGCTACTTATTTAACTTGAATTCCTTGTGAATG
Organism: Microtus oregoni; assembly: GCF_018167655.1. Classification (NCBI taxonomy): domain Eukaryota; kingdom Metazoa; phylum Chordata; class Mammalia; order Rodentia; family Cricetidae; genus Microtus; species Microtus oregoni. Next base: position 27,994,072 of record NW_024543074.1, on the reverse strand, counting down.
TGACATTTCAAACTTTCGGTAATAGTCTGGCCTCAGCCTGGGGTTACAGGCCCTCCCCTGATTTCTTGTTAATTAGGGAACTGAGCGTTTTGCCCTATGACCGACCGACCATCTTAGTATCTGCTGTGAACTGCCAGCTCTGATTCTTTGCTTACTCTTCAGCTTCTCTGTTTTTCCTTTCATTTGCTTCCTATTGTTCTGCTGGAGCTGTTTAATGTGTGATGAATTCATCCTTGCGGTCTTTGGTCAGTTTCTGTATGATCGTGTTTTGTCATTCTTACTTAGCTCATTCTGGCACGTCACACCGATTAATCCCACTCGATGTATTTGATACGTTCTAACCTCTCTGATCATTCCTGATCTCTGACCCTGCCGTCACCTCTGACCCATGACTATCCTCCGGTCTTTACTCTCCAGAACTTTCTGGCTTCTGACTCCCCTGACCTCCTTGGCTTGGCCTCCCCCCAGGTTTGTGAATGGGGCAGGTTACTTTGCTGCTGTGGCAGACGCCATCCTGCGAGCTCGGGAGGAAATTTTCATCACGGACTGGTGGTGAGTGAGGTCAGGTGCAAGGGATAAAGGGGTATAAGGGGTGGGGGAAGAGCTGTGCCTGGGGTCTGGGGGAGGGGGAGCTGTCTTCACCTTGGCTTGCTCCTTACCCACTGCCCTGACTTCCAGGTTGAGTCCTGAGATTTACCTGAAGCGTCCAGCCCATTCAGAGGACTGGAGACTGGACGTTATGCTCAAGAGGAAGGCGGTGAGGAGTGGGTTGGCTGTGGGTGGGAGTTAACTGGAAGGACTTCAGCAGGAGTCGTTCAAGGAGAAGGTTGGGAGTCTGAGGCTTCAGGACCAGGAACTGTCCCCCTCCTGGCTCAGGAGGTCAGCTGTCACCTCCTGGTTCCCTCTTCAGGATACTCACATAGATTAGGTTCCCACTACTCAGACCCTTTCTGTGCTGTCTGGTGTAGATGGCTGTGTCTCTTTGCTGGGCAGCATCCTAAGTCCCAGCACAAAAGCACGGCACCTGTAACACACCAAGCATTTGTGAGTGCTTTGTTTTTAAGACAGTTCCTTGTCTGGCCTGGAACTCTCTATATAGACCAGGCTGGCAAACTTGGAGATCCGCCTGCCTCTGCCTCATCAGTGCTGGGATTAAAGGTGCAGGCCACCACATCTGGCATTAGTGAATGTCGATGTGAATGCGGACAAGAGAAAGGACTCATGGATGATGGGGAGAGTGGATAGATGGTAGAAAACGGGGGTGGTGGCACCCACCTGTAATTCCAGCACTTGGGACATGGAGATGAGCGGAAGGTTAGCCTTGGCTGTGTACTGAATATTATACCAGCTTGGACTAAAGTCTGTTTCTCAAACAGGAATAAAAAAGACCAGGGAGATGAATGGAAGGATATGACGTGGGAAGGTGGAGGTGATTAGGTCGATGGCAGACAGGAGTTAAGATGATGAGTAGATGGTTGGGGCGATGCCTGGTTAGGTTATGAAAGGTGGGTGGATAGATGAGTGGGAGAGCCTTCTGCTGCAAGCGCCATGACGGGTGCACGAGGGAGAGCATCCAGGAAGGGCGGAGGGGCATACAGGAATCCTGAGCATGGGAGTCAGATGGGGCCACTTGGGGAGAGGCACTAGGATTTGGTTTTCCCACTTACTACCAGGAAGAAGGTGTCCGTATATCCATACTGCTGTTTAAGGAAGTGGAACTGGCCTTGGGCATCAACAGTGGCTATAGCAAGAGGGTGCTGATGCTGCTGCACCCCAACATAAAGGTGATGTTCAGGCCTGAGTCCCTTTCTACACCACAGCCACTGCCCTTCCTCTCCATGAAATGTCTCATCCTCCATCTTTCCCTGCCCAGTCCTCTCACCTAAACCCTCCCCATCCACTCCTCCACCCAATTCTAGGTGATGCGCCACCCAGACCTTGTGACACTGTGGGCCCATCATGAGAAGCTCCTGGTGGTAGACCAAGTAGTGGCTTTCTTGGGGGGGCTGGACCTTGCCTATGGCCGCTGGGATGATGTGCAGTACCGACTGACTGACCTTGGGGACCCCTCTGAATCTACAGATTCACAGGTAATTGCCCAAGGCCATCCTGAGCTCCCCCAAGGCCAGGTACTCTATGTTTACACCCTTCCCAGCACTGCCGAGCTGCAGAGGCTCCTCAGCCGTTCAGAGACTCCAGGAAGCTATGCTGTTGTTTCTGGGACAGGGTCTAACTGTATAGCCCAAGCTATCCAAAATCTGTCATCCCCCATCTCAGCTTCCAGATTGCTGAGATTATAGAGATGTCAGTCAGGAGGATTTCAAGTTTGAGGCCAGCCTGGGATGGACACACACACACATGTCTGACTCGGACTGGACTGCAGTTGACCGGGGAGGTTAGGGGAGCAGCCTCTGCTGCGGTGCACCTGTCTTCTCTTTGGCCTGACCCCATGACCTCACTTTGCCTGGATGTGGTGTATTCTTCCTACAGACGCCCACAGCAGGCGCAGACCCTGCAGCCACCCCAGACCTGTCGCATAACCGACTCTTCTGGTTGGGAAAGGACTACAGCAATCTCATCACCAAGGACTGGGTGCAGCTGGATCGGCCTTTCGAAGGTGAGGCTCCCTCCCCCAAGGCCTCCAGGAGCTGATAGCTGAGGCAGAAGCTGAGGTGAAATGAGTCACGGAGAGTGCGGCCTTCCCTCTGGAAGGTTCCTTCTCTACATCTCCCTTTTCTTCCCCGTCTTAGTCAGGGTTACTGTTGCTGTGAGGAAACCCATGACAAAAAGCGACTTGGGGAGGAAAGGGGTTATTTCCACATCATTGTTCATCAAAGGAAGTCAGGACAGGAAGTCAAGCATGGCAGGAACCTGGAGGCAGGAGCTACTGCAGAGACCATGGAGAGATGCTGCTTACTGGCTTGCTCCCTATGGCTTGCTCAGCCTGCTTTCTTAAAGAACCCAGGACCATCAGCCCAGGGGTGGTCCTACCCACAATGGTTGGGCCCTTCCACATCAATCACTAATAGGAAAATGCCCTACAGGCTTGCCCAATCTTACGGAGGCATTATCTCAATGGCGGTTCCCTCCTCTCTGATGACTCTAGCTTGAGTCAAGTTGACAAGCCAGCACACTCCTGTTCCAAGTATCCCCAACACGCCAGCCCTCACTTCTCCCTTAACTCTCCTGGGACTTCCAGATTTTATTGACAGAGAGACCTCACCTAGGATGCCATGGAGGGATGTCGGCGTGGTTGTACACGGCGCAGCTGCCCGGGACCTTGCCCGCCACTTCATCCAGCGCTGGAACTTCACGAAGGTGCTGACTCCGGAGGGAGGGAGGGAAAAGCCAGGTTCGGCCTCTCACCTTCTGCTGACTCTGCTGTCCCTTCATGGCAGACCACCAAGGCCAAGTACAAGATACCCACGTACCCCTACCTGCTGCCCAAGTCCACCAGCACTGCTAACCATCTGCCTTTCACCATCCCAGGCGGGCAGTGCACCACTGTGCAGGTGACAGTCCTGATCAGCCAGCCCCTACCCTCCCTCTCATTAGCCCGCAGCACCTTCCCCCCACCCCAGAGCCCACTCCCACCCCCCACCGTGCCCAGTTTCTCCTCTCCTGGTTTTATAAACCACATTCTATTCACCATGCCATAGGTCTTGAGGTCTGTGGACCGATGGTCAGCGGGAACTTTGGAGAACTCCATCCTCAATGCCTACCTACATACCATCAGAGAGAGCCAGCACTTTCTGTACATTGAGGTCTGACTGGGGCAGAAGTGGAGGGAGAAGATGGCAAGGATGTCCCAGCAGAGGGCCTGGGGACGTCAGGAGGATCAGTCTTTGAGGCCTGGCCTGGCTGGGACCTTGGACTGGGGCCAGAGGTCAAGACCAGGATGCTGATGTTTCTCTGATCCTTTCCCCAGAACCAGTTCTTTATTAGCTGCTCGGATGGGCGTACCGTTCTGAACAAGGTGGGCGATGAGATTGTGGACAGAATCCTGAAGGCCCACAAGTAAGGCGGAGATGGGGCATTGCGGAAGCCCAGGTGTAGGGGCAGAATGCGTTTTGGGGATCATCCCACCTCTGACTGTTGTCTCCCAGACAGGGGCAGTGTTTCCGAGTCTACGTGCTTTTGCCTTTGCTCCCTGGCTTTGAGGGTGACATCTCCACAGGGGGTGGGAACTCAATCCAGGCCATTCTGCACTTCACTTACAGGTGACTTCCCCACAGTGAGACTCCCCCTTCATGGCCCCGGCACACTAGGTCACACTAGTGTCCTTTCCACCCTGTCCTGACCCCTCCCTGCCTCTCTCAGCTCTTCCCTTCCTCCTTCAGCCTCTGCCTCCCTCACCCTTTCTTTCCTCTCAGGACCCTGTGTCGTGGGGAATATTCAATCTTACACCGTCTCAAAGCAGCCAGTGAGTGCTGGGGGCTCAAGGCCTGGACCCCCGACAGGGAGGCAGCTTGGGTAGCTGGAGTCCTGGGAATTGGGGAAGGACACTGTCATTCTTGCACGCTCCTCAGCCTGCAGGTGGCTTTTCACTGCTGGGATGAGGTGGGATGGAGTCCCATCCACTCACAGGAGACGCCTCTCACTCCGCTGCCCCTCCCCCACCTCTCTCGTGTACAGTGGGGACAGCGTGGCGGGATTACGTGTCCATCTGTGGGCTTCGCACACATGGGGAGCTGGGCGGACACCCGATCTCTGAGCTCATCTATATCCACAGCAAGCTGCTCATTGCAGATGACAGGACAGTCATCATTGGTCAGTGCTACACCCGGTCCTCTGTCAAGAGAGGGGCTGGGAGGCTCAGAGTGAAGCTCACAGTGAGGGGCTTCAGGCTCGTGCTCTGGCTAAAGGGGATGAGGTGCTGGGAAGACCCTCCTGGGCCCAAGTAGACACAGTGTGCCCTTGAACTCATCCCAGGTTCTGCGAACATCAACGACAGGAGCTTGCTGGGGAAACGGGACAGTGAGCTAGCCATACTGATTGAGGATACAGAAATGGAGGCGTCCCTCATGGATGGGGTGGAGTACCAGGCAGGCAGGTTTGCCTTGAGTTTGCGGAAGCACTGTTTCAGGTAGGAGTGCAGGTAGATGTGGGGGTGATGGGAGGGGCTGCCCTTTGAGCTAGATGCGAGGATTTCCTAGAGCTGGTACCAGATTTACCAGACTAATCCAGTTACGGTCTCAACCAATTAGGAACACACATATACTGGAAGTTGCTACGTGCATAGGCTGACCTTGAACTCTTGATCTTCCAGCCTCTGCATTCAAAGTTACTATGCCCAGCTAAAGTAATTGTTTTTTTAAAAACATCAAAGTAAGAAAGACCAATCAAAGCCCCACTAGGTGGTCTAACATGTATTCTTACCATTTATCACAGCTGTTTGGAAGTACCAGGTGTTGAGGTTTCTTAAGGAACTTAATTTGGCCCACTGGTACCATTCTTCTCTAGTGTGATTCTTGGGGCAAATACCCGGCCAGACCTGGATCTCCGAGACCCCGTCTGTGACGACTTCTTCCAGCTGTGGCAAGAAACAGCCGAGAACAATGCCAACATCTATGAGCAGGTAGAAGCTGGGGAAGGTCTGGCATGAGGAATTGATGGGTTATCCTGTGCAGAAAGGCAATGCCTCTGGGGAGCATTTTCTACTAGGATTCAGTAGTCCAGGGGTGCCGAGAGATGGCATAGGGGATGAGGAGTCCAGCCAATCTCAGTTGGCTCCCATGTCCGCTCTTCTACCCTAGATCTTCCGCTGCCTGCCGTCCAATGCCACTCGTTCCCTGCGGTCTCTCCGGGAGTACGTGGCTGTGGAACCCTTGGCCACGGTCAGCCCTTCTTTGGCACAGTCTGAACTCAGCCACATCCAGGGCCACCTAGTTCACTTCCCCCTCAAGTTTCTGGAGGATGAGTCTCTGTTGCCCCCGCTGGGGAGCAAGGAGGGCATGATCCCTTTAGAAGTATGGACGTAGCTGAGGCTTCAGCCTGGCAGCAGCCACAGCCGCTGGGCTCCATGGTGCCTGATCCTTGCCACAAACCCTGAGTTCCAAGGGCAGTGCCCTCTGATCCCTAGAGAGGACATCTCTAAGGAATACTAGAGAACCACAGAGGACCTTTGAGAAGTAACCCAAGGGAGCACTCCCAAGCCTGGCCTGGGGAGGCAGGAGAGCATTCCGGAGAGGTTTGTCCTCCCACCACCTAGTTCAAACCACTGCTCATAGAAGCCTAACTCTTACTAGGAGGCCTGAAGTCAGGCCTTTTATTCCAGGAAAAGGAGCTCCTGTCCTGGGTCTTCTTCATCTCACTCTTCCTCCTGCCCTTGAATTCCCTATGTGCCCCAGGGCCTCTCTCCCAGTCTATCGCTGCCAAGATGGAGGGAGAACGGAGCCACTTTTGACGGCAGTTCCCCACCCACAGTGGTGGGGAAGACACTGTAACTGCCTCCACCAGCCTGCTGACAGACACTAACTTTGTATTGGTTCATCAAACATTTCATAAATAAAAGTGTAGAAAGGGCCCATGCCTCTTCTTAGCAGTGATGTATGTCGTCATAGGCTCTCCCTGCCTGCACAGGACACCCGTCCTCACCTCTCTGCCTAGATTCTTGTTTATTCTGTTCGCATATCTGTGTCTCAAGTTCATTCACCTAATTCCTGAAGGAAGATGAGGACCAAACTGTGTCTGTGTATGTGCGCACACACATATTTCCATAACTTCATATGTCTGAGGTATTTTGCAATTAGAAAATGTTGAGCACAGGTAGCCACAGAAGCACAAAGAAACTCAGAGGGGTGGAGGATTTAGGAAGGCTTCACCGAGGGTGTATGGGGGGTGGGTACTGATGTGGGCCAAAGGCTTTGGGTTGTGGGCCCATCCGATCTGAGAGTAGCCCTTCAGTTCTCTCAAGGTGCTTACTGTCAAGTCTGATGACTTGAGTTTGACCCCCAAGACCCACATGGTGGAAGGAGAGAACAGATTCCTGAAAACTGTCCTCTGACCTCCACACCCAGGCCATGGCATTCCCGTGTGCACATACACAATAAATTGATTAATTTTAAAAATTAACTAAAAATTTTTTTGCTCACACCTTTGAGAGACAGAAGCAGGCAGATCTCTTGAGTTCAAGGCTAGCCTGATCTGCAGGACAGCCAGGGCTATACAGACCCCTCTCTCAAATCCCCCACAAAAAGACCACTAACCTTGACTTCCAGCCTTCACTGTACATGTCTACACACACAAACACACACACCTGTGTACCTCCAAACAGATGCGCACACACACAAAACAAAACACTAATCTCCGAGAAATCCGCCTCCCACACACAGAAATTCCAGGTACTAATTAGCATCCAATGCATTAATTAGTCTCATTGTCAGCACTTAAATATCTCCTTCCCTGGGGGACCATTCCTTTACTGTAAGGTGGGGGCAGCAGCACCCCAAGCTGGGCCTGGGGATAGACTGGCTTCTTATTCCACATAGCAGCCTTCTAGTTCTTACCCATGGAGTGTCTAAAGACAGGGTCTTGCTGCGAAGACCAGCAAGGCTGCAGCAATCCTGTCTCTGCTTCATGCCCAGCTGAGACAGGGTCTTGTACAACTCAGGCTGGCCTCTAATTCCTGATCCTTGAGCCTCGTGCCTCAACCTCCTGCGGGCAGGGATTGCAGGAATGAATAAGCCCGGCTGTAGTCCAGGTTCCTGATCGAAGGCTAATATAGTGTAGGGGAGGAAAGCAAGGCAGCCACCCTGTCTCTTTACGAACACGAGTCGGCTGCCACCAGTCTTGCCCTCTCCCCTTCCCCACTCCATTGCATGGCCTCGAAAGGCGAAGGTAGCTGTTTATCCTGTCCCCGAGACGTTGACTTGCTCATTTGTTTATTAACTATCTTTATCAAATACTTCATGAGTCCAGCATCAACAAATTTATTGAGTATAAGCCAAGTGCCTCTATTATTTAATTCATTCTGGACAGAATCTCACTGGCTGACTGTGTAGACCAGGCTGGTCCTGAACTTGCTGGGATCCTCCTGCCTTTGCCTCCCAAGTTCTGGGATTACAGGTGTGAACCACACTTGGGTTTTTGTTTGTTCCTTAAGCAAGACCTCATATAGCACAGGCTGACTTAGATCTCACTCTGTAGCTCAGGCTGGCCTTATATTTGCAGGAATCCTCTGGCCTCAGCCTCCAGAGCATTGGAGTTAGAAGTTTTTCCTAACATCTATTTTACAGGTAATGACTGGTTTCAGAGAAGTTAGCGTCTTGCCTATAGCAGTACTTCAAATTTAGTTTCCCCTACTATACAATGGTCTCGACCTTGAACTATTGTAGTTGTCTAGTAGACTGCAGAAGCCCTGATTCATCTTAGCATCCACAAAGCATTTGAAGGTGCCAGACCCTGGGCTGGACAACACTGACATCATCTCTGCTTAGAGTCACTTAAAATTCAGTTACCAAACATTACCAAAGGCCTAAGGCAGCTAAAACAAGAGCCACACTCACCAGATCAAGAAGGCTTCAGGGCCAGCAAGATGCCTGTCTCATCAGGCCTGCCTGGTGACCTGAATTAGACCCCCAGGACCAATGTGGCGGAAGGAGACCTCCACACAGAGGTAGTCCTTTGACCTCCGTATGCACACCGTATCACTCAAGCACGCGCACAAATACACGTAACAGAGTTTCATACAAGAACGTTCACAGAGAGGCGATTCCAACAGGGATCGCAAAGGCCAGTGAGGGCGGCAAGGGCTGGTGTCTCATGGGTTTCTATCTGTGATGAAACACCATGACCAAAGCAACTCGGGGAGAAAAGGGTCTGCTTCCGTTTACAATGCTTACATCACTCCATCACTGAGGGAAGTCAGGGCAGGAGCCCCGAGGCAGGCACTGAAGCAGAGGCCACGGAGGAGTGCAGCTTACTGGCTGGCCCCACCTGCTCTTACACAACCCAGGCCCAGGCGGCACCACTCCTAAATCAATCATCGGTCAAGAAAATGCTTCCCAGGCTTACTCACCGGTCAGTCTGGTGGGGGTGTTTGCTCAGTTGAATTTCCCTCTTCCCAAATGGCTCTACTTTGTGTCAAGTTGACATAAAACTAGCCGGCCCAACTGGAAGTCCAAGAATACTCCAAGGGAAAGAAAAGCAAGTGCAGAGACAGGGAAGAGATGTCTGGGAGCTTCAAGCAATGTATCCTTCAGAACAACTGGAACAAGCTTAAGTGTGGCCGAAAGGAAGGAAGGAAGGAAGGAAGGAAGGAAGGATAAGGTCAGAGACATGGGCAGAATCTTGAAAGTCTTTGATACCCCTGCTCACAGGGCAACGGAGTCAGCAAAGGGTGGGCTCACTCACTTCCTTCTCAGATAACCCAGGACAACAGAGATGCAATCCTCTTGCCTCAGGTTCTTGAGTGGTAGGGTCCAGAAACCCGCCTAAAACAGGAGAATGATGTCAGATTTAAGTTTTAGGAAAATCCCTTCTGGATATGAAGAATTGACTAGAGTGTGCCCGGCAGGGAGGCCCTGTGGGTGGATGACAGTAATGGGGGAGGAGGGAGGGTTGGAGCTTGAATATGGGGCACACGGTAAACGAGTCAGGAGGGTATCCAGAGCAAGACTGAATGAGCATCCAAATGTACAAGACTGCCCCAGAGAATTCAAACTCACCTAAGCAATGTTTATATTAAGACTGGACAGAGAAACCCTGTCTCGGGGAAAAAAACAAAACCCAAAACAAAATAAAAAGACTGAAAATGGGGGTTTTCAGAAGGAGTATTAATGTTGGAAGAGATTTTGAGACACGCAGAACCTTCGCCCCTCAACTCCATAGAGAAAGAAGAGGCCAGAGAGGCAAGTTGACTTGCTCAAGGTCACACAGTGCACGCGTCAGTGGCAAACCGTGACTGTCTACTCAGTTACACTGCACCACCCATCTAGTGAGACTAACCGGCTGGAGGTGCTGTGTCAACAGGAGTAGAGCTAAGGTGCTGGAACAAAACTTGGAGCTTGGATACTTGCTGCTTTGCTACTAGCAACTCCAGCGCCAGTCTCTTCCGGCAGAACACTGTTAAGATAAGCGTGTGCAGTCCGAGTGCCTATTCTAGGGGCTGAGATCCGCTCCGCACATCCCCACTCCAGCCAGGAAAAGGAGTAAAGGGCAGACAGTACCCCCTCCTTCCCTCCCACGTGGTTTCTCCAGCCAAGTTCTCACGGAGAGGCCCCGCCCTCAGCGGCTCCACTGTTGCCATGGCAATTGGGTGGGTGGACAGCCAGTCCTATCTAGAGGCCAGCAGCCCTCGCGTGGGGAGTTACCATAACAACCTCCTAGTAATATAGGGGGTTGGGTCCCGCCTCCCTTCCCCCGCAAATCCAGAGGTGGGTGGTTTGATTGGCAGCCGGGCACACGAAAGAAAGAAAGGAAGGAAAGAAGTCAAATAAAAATCAAGGGAGGAATCAGGGGAGAGGACGCAAAAAGTAATAATAATAATAAAAAGGGGGAAAGGAAGGAAAGGTGTGTGCGCACGCGCAACAGCGGGTGGGCGCGCTCCTTCCACGCCGGGCTCCCGCGAGGCGCGGCCTGGCGCGCACCCGCCGCCCGCTCTCGTGCGCCTGCGCGCAGGTGTCGGCGCCGGGCGGGAGGGGCGCCCGGCGCGCTCGCGTCACGGTCCGCTCCGCGCGTGCGCAGGGCTGCCGGCGGCTCGGGTTGCAGGCGCGCGGGCGAGAGCGCCTGTCAGCCGCTGGGTCGGTCCTCCCGCTGGCCCTCCCTCTCCCCGGCCTTTGGGGCAGGCGCGGTGGAGCCCGCCCCCCGGGTCCCCCGATGGGGGAGAAGCGGCGACGGCGGCAGCGAAGTGAGCGAGCCGGAGCGTGAGCGGCCCTGCTGCGGCCATGGGCGACCCAGCCCCCGCCCGCAGCCTGGACGACATCGACCTGTCGGCCCTGCGGGTGAGCGCCGCCCCCAGCCTCGCCCCCGCGACCCCTGCCCCTCTCCCCGGCTCGCGCCGCACGGGCCCCGCCCTCTGCAGCTTCTGGGAGCCAGTTCGGTCCCCACCCTGTGCTGCCCTCCCCCACACTTGCCTGCCACCCCTACCTCGCTGCTGGGATCCGAGTCCCCACCCTTCTCTGCGTTTGAGGGTCACCTCTAGGGTCCCTAAATCCAGTGCGGCATCACCTGCAGAGTCTTTTTTTGTGGCCCCTCACCCTTCCTCGGTCCTCACGTCTCCTGCCACCACTACCTCCTCCAGCTCCTGGAATCTTGACTTTGCAAGTGCCTCAACCTCCCCCTCATCCCTCGTTTTCTTCCTCGCCTACCCCTGGATTGCAACTTGGGCTGCAGTTCACCTCCTCACTCCACCTACGTCTCCATTCCACGTTCACTTTCTCGATCCCTTCTCTCGCGTTTCAAGTGCAGCTTTCCAAAGCCAGGCATTTCCGGTCTCGGGGTCCCTGAATATTACATTACTAACTCTGCAGCCGTGTGGGAATGAGAGGACAGACAAGTGCACAGGGGGAGGAAGGGAAGCGTTGATGCCCTCGGAAACTCGGGCCGGAAGACGGTGTTTACATACATGCACACACACAAAACACATGCTGCCTGTGGTCAGTAGTGAGAGGTTGGGGAAACCAGTGGTGGTGGAGGCAAAGGAGACCTGGAGGAAGGGGGCTCATTAGGAAACCGTTTAAGAGGAAACAACCGTGTCAGGAATGCTTTCAAATAACCCAATTATTGTTCCACGTGGGGCGCTTACTCTCTTTCTCTCTCTCCTTCCAGAATTTTCAATTCAGTAGCATCTGTATGGTTTTTTTTTTAGCGGGCAGCTTTATCTTAAGGGCAACATAGTGATTTCAAGGTGAACCACTCCAGACTGGCTCCCAGGTGTCGTTTGGATACCGTGCCCTGCGAGCTTTCCCAACCCGCCGGCCGGCCGAGGTGTAGATAGAGCAGGATTTCCCACCTCATGCTTAGCTTCTCAGAAGGTCCCTGAGCACATTGTCTTCTGGCTTTTGAATTAGCCAGGGAAAAGGCTGCCAGCCCGCAAGCGCCCCGGATATGACTGGAGGGGAGAGAGAATTGAAGAGAGCAGAGTCATGTTGTTAATTGGGTTCTCTCTAGGTGACACAGTTTTTTTTTTTTCCCTTGCCATTCAGGTCATAATTTGTTTGGTGCAATGTTGGGTTATGAGACCTGACTTGCTGGAGATAAGTTTCTGGAGAACAAGACTGAGCATTGGCGCTCTCTCTCTCTCTCTCTCTCTCTCTCTCTCTCTCTCGCGTGTGTGTGTGTGTGTGTGTGTGTGTGTGTGTGTATTTCAATGGGGAAAAGATCTGAAGGCTTTGGGAGGTCAGTTCAATCAGTGTTTAAGCTACGGTACTCAAGTCCATTGGAATGGAAGGTGGAAATCCAGGATTTGAGTGAAGTCTCTGTGAATGTACTTAGATTTGGAATGAAACTGCAAACTGAAGTTGTTGATTAACTCCAGCCACAAGTTCTCTGGCTGTGGTGGCTGAAACACTATGACAGTGGGTAGGTGCAGACCGTGACCTTTGATTTGAACCTCGGTCCTCTGCTTGCTTCTCGTTTGGCTTCTCTGGTAACTTAACTTGGGCCCCCAACTTGGGATTTCCAGCAATTCTGCCATTGCCATCTGATCTTGGGCATGGCATTTCCCTTCAGAACTTCCCTGCTTGAGTAAGTCATCCTCCTCCTGGTTCTACTCTCCTCCTCTACACTAGAGATGGGTGACCTGTTCCCTGTGCTCATTCTGGTACTCCAAGACTTGAGGTAGAGCCGTACTTTCTTGAAATAGGGCTGGAAAGGCCGCTGTCCCTTGCTGCTGGCTTCTCTCTCAATTGCCAGTCCTTCCAGCACGCCTCTAACAACTACTACGGCTGGTTCAGTCAAACCTTATTCTGTTTCCATTTTCTGGAGAGAATTGGTACTGGTGGTGGTGGTTGTGGTAGGGTGGGAGAAGCCTTAATGAGTCTCAAACGTCTTTCTCCTGTTTAAGATAAGGCTTGGTTTTCAGTTGGGAGTGAAAGGAAGAGTCTGATATTAGAGGAAGATTGAATTGCACTGATCTCTTAGCAAGGAAGCCGGATGGAGCTGCTATTTAGTGAACACACTACCCTTGACTTCTTGGGCTGTGTGTCCAGCAGTTGGGTGGGGTAGTGCAGGTGGGGAGGACAGTGAATCTGGAGTTGCTTTCCTGAATTCTGGACCCAGTTTCCTCACCTGGAGGACACAAGCCCTGGTCCTTAGTCCTCACTTCCCTCCCTGCAGACTGCAGAGTCTTACTTCCCTAAGTTCCATTTTCGTGCCTGTGTGGTGGGAATGTCAATAGCACTGAACAGAGTTACTCAAACGAAATGAAATTCCACACAGTAAGTATTTAGCTTAATTCCTAGCATAGAATTGAGGGGGGGGAAAGAATTGGGAAGCATCCCAGGACAATTCTAATAAATAGCACTCTCTTCCCTGCGTTTGTTTTGAATTCTGTTTTCATAGTTCTTAGCACAGTTGACATAGATTTCTTTCCGTCTCAGTGGTAGTTGTCTCTTTAGATCCATGAAGTCCTTAGTGCCAGAACAATAAAAACATACTGTTAGGGCTGGAGAGATGGCTCAGTGGTTAAGAGCATTGCCTGCTCTTCCAAAGGTCCTGAGTTCAATTCCCGGCAACCACATGGTGGCTCACAACCATCTGTAATGACATCTGATGTCCTCTTCTGGCCTGCAGACATACACACAGACAGAATATTGTAAACATAATAATAAATAAAAAAAACATACTGTTAGCTAGAATTTTGACTTGCTTTATTCCATCTGGGTCCCCAGTTCCTAGAGCAGAGTTTACATAGTGGGGCTCAGATATTTGTTAAATAAGTACATGGTAAAGTAACTGAAAGCCATTAGTATAATGCTTGCTTCAGATACTCAAGAAATATGACGGGCTTGGTTGTGCATGCTTTTAATCCCAGTACTCAGGAGGCAAAGGCAGGAGGATCTCTGTGAGTCTGAGGCCAGTCTGGTCTACAGAGCTAGTTCCAGGACAGCCAGGACTGTTTCACAGAGACACCTTGTCTTGGGGGGAAAAAAAAAACGAAACAAAAACAACTCAAGAAATGCTAGACCTGCCGGGCCATGGTGGCGCACGCCTTTAATCCCAGCACTTGGGAGACAGAGGCAGGCGGATCTGTGGGACCAAGGGCAGCCTGGTCTATATAATGAGTTCCAGATAACCAGGGTTACCCAGAGAAACCCTATCTGGTGGAGGGCAGGGAAGGAAGAAATGGTGGACCTGGCCAGAGGAGATGACTTGGGTGAGTAAAGGCAGTTACTGCAAGCCTGACAACAACCAGGGTTTGATCCTCAGAACCCGCATGGTGGAAGGAAGAGAACAGACTCTCCTGGGTTGTCCTCTGACTTCCACATGTGTGCCATGATGCATGTATGGGCATGTGTGCACACACACAAATAAACATAAATCAACTGGGTGTTGCAGCACACACCTTTAACCCTAGCAGAGGTAGGTGAGATCTCTGAGTTACAGTTATGTATCCCAGCCAGGGCTACATAATAGAGAAACCCTGCCTCAAGAAACAAAAGTTCCAGGGCAGCCTGGGATGCTGAGACGTTGCCTCAAAAACAGCAAAGAGTATCTTCTAGATGTGTTGAGATCAGACCTTGTCTTGTGATAAGGCAGAGCTCTAACCAAGCCATGACTCTAAAATAAAGTTAGTATTATCTGAGAGAAAATTTGGGCCTCTAGTTTTAAGTCATCTTTGTCTGTGTCCAAACTTGGTTATGTTCCAGAAGAGCCTTCTGACTTGGCACTGCAGCTCCTCACAAAGAAGAAAGCATGAACAGAAGTGGCTGGGAAGGGCCGAGTAGGCCCCAGGCTGACCTCTTCTAGTTGACCCACTTCATAAATCAGACAGTTTCTCTCTACTGTCCAGTGGCTGGAAGTTTTAGACTGCGGCATCTCTTAAGCTGTGGGGCCAGGCGTGATTGAAGTCATGCCACAGTACACCTTCAAGGGACTTCTTTTTGGTGGTAGTTGTTGACAGGTGTTTTTTCTTAAACGATTTTGCATGTTCTTTTGTGTCTCTCAAGTGATTGTGTGTGTTCTTTGAATGTGTCTTTCCTCCTGCTCTTGTCTGCTTCTGTGGAGCCAGCATCACCAGGAGAGCTGCAGTGGGGCATATGTCTAGGCTGCTGAGCAGAGCACTGCTGCTGTGTGCTGAGATGCTAGCTGTCCACAGGCTGACAGATGTCAGAGGCAGAGGGATTGGAGGCCCAACCTCCCGCAGCAGCAGTGAGGGCATCGAGCGATTTTTCTCCGACAGGATGACAGAAGGAGGGGGAATTGTAAAGCCTGTGGCATTTGAAGTGGTGTAAATGATTAAAGGATGATGACAGAGACCGTGGCTGGGACTGGGTGTTCAGCTGTTACCCAGACAAGGGGAGGGATGTCACCATTGTTCGTGTAGGATAGGACAAACTGCCATAGCCTTAGTGGCATGTGACAGAGCAGTTCTTTGTGAAATTGAGGTGTGTGTGTACACATGTGTGTTCATGTGAGTGTGTAGGTGCACATAACCTGGGAAGCTAGGAAACGTTGGATGCCTTTTTTCATTCTCCACCTTACGCCCTTGGCCCAGAGGCTTGTTATTTTGGGCTAAGCTGGCTGGTAAAAGCTCCTGATAATATCTACCTGTATTACCCCCTCCCACCCAAAGCTGGGCTTACAGACACATGTCTGTGCCTAATGTTTTGAATAGTTACTACCCACTGCAAACTGACGTCATCGCGTCTGCACATTGAGTGCTGTAACCCACTGGGCCACCTCTGTGGCCCCCAAAGTGGGAGTTTGACAGTGAAAACAAGGGGAGGAGACTTGTGAACGTGATTCATCCAGTGAAGTGGCCACTGGACACCGTGAGGACCTGACTTTGGATCCCTGGCACCCATGTAAAAACCAGGTAGGATGGCTCATAACTGTAACCCCAGTGGTGGTGGCTGAGGTAGATGGATTCCTGGAGTTCATTGGCCAGTTAGCCAAATCCATGAGCTCTAGGTTCAGTGACAAACCCTGTCTCAAAAAGTAAGGTGGAGAACTTTAGAGAGGGAAGGAAGATACTGATGTTGACCTCTGACCTACATACACACTGACACTCACTTGCAGGGCACCCACATGTACATGTACACACATGAGTGTATATGTAACTCTTTGGTACTCCCCCTCTCTCCCAGTAGCAGGAAAAAGTGTCAGCAAGACTTTGGCCTGGTCTGCCCCATCACTCACCCCAAGGGCTGGGTCCAGATTTGAAATCTGGCCTTACTCCATTGATCTACAAACTGGATCATACATACTATTTGGAACATGTTGTCACTTAGGGCAAAGGATAGCAGGAAGTGTGTGATAGCGTCTGTTGACAAACTTGCAGGTTTAACTGTGTAAGCAAGGACTGTAGTCACCTGTCCACCCAATCACACACAAGCGTCCTGGGACTGGACAGGGTCTCCAGAGTCCTGTCAGAGTAGTGGGTGCTGACCTTCATTCCCTTCACTTCCATGTGTTGTTGACATCCAGGTTCTAGACCCTTCGGGAAGGATGTGGTACTGTACTCAGTACTGTGCTAAACTTTTGAACCAGTACTCTGTGAGCATCCCTCTAAGAAATGCCTTTGCAAACCCAGCCCTTAGGAGTAGCCCACCCTACCCTGTCTCTTACCAGGCAGCTTGTTAGAGTGCCCAGACTGGCCTCAAACTCCTGGACTCAAGTGATTCTTCTGCCTCAACCTCCCAAGTGGTTGGTACTAGAGGCATGCCTGCCTAGGCTCTCCTCATCTTTTTGTTTGTTTTAGGAGTGTTTTGCCTGCATGTATGTCTGTGTACCATATATGTGTTTGGTGCCTACAACAGCCAGAAGAGAACATAGGATTCCTTGGAACTGGAGTTACAGCTATGAGCTGCTATGTGGGTGCTAGGATTTGAGCCTGGGTCCTCTAGCAGAGCAGCCAGTACCTTTAACCTCTGAGCCCTGCTCTCATCTTGATGGTTAGTGTTTCCTCAGTATTTTAGAATTCTCGAAGTTGGGCATTCTTGTTCATTCCGATTGTTATAAACTTACACTGTTGTGCTTGCTGTGATTCGAGGCCTGTCATCTGGATTTTCCACGTTCAGTCCCACACTCACTCAGAACCCACTTTAAAACCCACTTACAACCCATTTTGTGCCAGGAACCCTCTAGGCTTTTTCCCTCCTAGGTTGAAAAATAGAACAGAAAATTATTAAGTTGGTGAATGAACTTTAAAATAATTTTCTTGTATATGAATGTGTGCATGCATCATGCATGTGTGTCCCATGTTGTGTGTGCTTAGAAATCAGGACAGCCTTGGGCATGGGTCCTCACTTTCCACCTTATTTGAGGCAAAATCTTCTGTTCATTGCTATGCATGCCAGGCTAGCAGGCTCCAGCTTCCAGACGCTCTCCTGTCTCTGCCTCTCATCCTGCCATGGGAACACTGCACCTGACTTACATAGGCTCCGTGCCATCTCCCCAGTCCTAACCAACTCTGTTGTGTTTTGTATTTGCTGGTCTCACTCTGTTGCCCAGGCTGGACTGGACTTGATTATGTAGCACAGGGTGACTCAAGCTCCGTCCTCATACCTTAGCTTCCCGAGTGCTGAGACTACAGTAGCACCGCCCAAGTTTTGCTCCCTCATGTCACTCTTCCCGAGCAGTATGGTATAGTAACTTACATAGCATTTATATTTATATTAGGTATTAAAAATGACCTAGAGATGATTTAAAGTCTACAAGAGAATGTGTAGATTGTGTGCAAATGCGACATGATTTTAACTGTGCTTGATGACAAAAGCAGACTTAGCAGCTTTGTCAGGTTGAGGCAGGAGAATTGCAAGTTCAAGGTCTGCCTTGCCACACACAGTGAGCTTAAAACTAGCTTGGGCAACTCAGCAAGCTGCTTCAAAATTGAAAGTAATGAGAGGACTGGAGAAGTTGGGCATAGTGGCACTCGCCTTTGATCCCAGCACTGGCAGGCAGAAGCAAGTGGATCTGTTTGAGGCTAGCCTGGTCTACATAGTGAGTGCCAGGACTTCCAGAGCTACATAGTGTGACCTTGTCTAGAGGGAAGAAAAACCTAAGGGGGAAAAAAAGCAGACCGTGGAAATGAAAGGGCTCAGTAGTTAAAGAAAGGCACTGTCAAGCTTGATGCACCAGGTTCAGTCTTTGAGGCCCACCTAGTGTTTGTTTTGTTTGAGACTAGAGTCTGGTTATTAGCTTAGGTTAGCCTTGGAACTGCTGTATACCCCAGGCTGGTCTCAAACTTGGAGTTCTCCTGCCTTTGTCTCCCAAGTGCTAGAATTATAGGTTTGTGGCAACTTTTTTGCATTATTTTTCTGATTTGAATTGTTTTGAGACTGGATCTTACTCTGTCCTGGCTGGCCCAGAACTCAGTATGCTAACCCCCTGAGAGTTGGAGTTAACAGATGTGAGTCAACACTCTTGACTTGTCTTTACAAGATGGAGTGGTTGGGTGGTTGAGAGGCATAAGCCTAGCTGGCACTGTTTTAAGAACATAGTTTGAAATGAAGCAGCAGGTAGGTAGAACTCAGTGGTGGCTGAAAATGGGACTGCATGATTGGTCAACAGCTGTGAGTCATGAGTCTGGGGAGATAAAAACCCAAAGAACTCACTCTCAACCTTTCTGTGGGAGGAAAAAAAGTTTTATAAAATAAGGGATTGTATGTGGAAAGGGCACAGATTGTAGCCTCATATGTGTTTATCGGGGGTTGTGGACTCACATGTGGTTCCGTAGGGCTGAGGGAGCTGGGCTGTTAGTGGTGGCTGAGGTAAGCGAGTCTCAAGAATAAGAACAACCAGGCTGAGCCTTGGACTTGGCTCCTTACCGTCTGGGGGAAGTGGGCTCCTTCCTCTAACATTAGATAGATTCTCTATATAAATAGACAAGACTCATTTACATTGTGTGCAAGTAAAGGATGAGTGGGGTGTGGAGGGGGAGTGTTAGTGATTTTTGAATGCTCAAAAGGAAAGAGGATGGGGAAGCCACAAGTCTTGGGCTCCTTGGAGGAGCCAGACTCCAGAAGAAGCTTGACTGTCTGGTGGACAGAGTGTGGAAGGTGGTGGGATGGGCTGTGAGGAGTTTTGTGGCGCAGCCTGTGGGAGGAGTCTTAGAGGCCTGACCGAGATGAATGGAGGGAGCAGGAGTGAAGACCTCGCACTACAGAAGCTCATGTCCCCATAGTTGGGGACCATGGAGGCCAGAACTGACAGGTGAATGGAACATTCCCCAGCCGGCATCCAAGGCTCCCCGAGGGTGTGTGGCACTGAACGCTTTTGATTCATCTTCGGTACCCATACCTCTTCTGTGGGGCCTGATAATAGTTGGCCTTCTGAGGGAGCATAGAAAATTTCCAGACCCTTTTTTTCCAGGAACTGTTTGAGCATGGGATTTGAAGAGTTGGACTGTAAATGACTCCTAGAACCACAAGTTAAAAGGAGTTTTCTGTGGACAGCAATACTTAACAGGGAAAGACTGAGGGTCTGAGTAAAGAAAATGCTACCTTCATCAAGACCTGGCGCAGCTTGTTTTTCCCCACATAGTCTTTCTTTGTCATAGTGCCAACCCTCAGCTAATTATCTTATCTGCTTCTCATAGGCCATATGGCTTAATTTGATTACATATTACTGTATATCAAATAATGTTTTAGAGTCCATTCTTCCTACCACTTCCTTGTGCACGGATATACTGCCCCATATTTCCTATTGATCTGTGACTGCCTATAAAAATGCTGAGTACAAGCTAGGGATTCAGTAATTATTCACTTGGTTGGAGACAGGGCTCTTGACTTGTTCTACTGGGTTTAGTTCCCGAGCCATAAAGGATGGCTAGAATATGGTGGGCCCATGGGATACACAACAGTACAAGTTAGTGCTCAATGGTGCTCAGCTGAGTGGCACTACCCCCCAGAGTGTGTTTGGAAACAACACACACTGGAAGGGGAGTTTAACTGTTAACTATGTCTTGGGAACACTAAAGGCACTTAGTAAGGATATTAGCCATCCTGCAGTCTTGCAGACATTGCACTGAAGAAATGTTTTGTGAATTTGTTATGGCTATGGGAGAGGCCAGGGAAGGACAAGTTAGGTTTCTTCTGTAGGTAGGAAGGAATTCTTGTCTCCTGTTCGCCTCTTTCTAGGACAGTGCAGAATTGCTTTTGCACATGGCACACCTCTCAAACCAAGAGCTGTGTCTGCCAGTACACCTCTGAAGGCAGAATGAGTGGGTTACCTGTGGACTGTCGGCACAGTTCTCATGTTCTCTTCACCACCCACCCATTCTTTCAAGGCACATTTGTAAGCGTGGTGGAAACCTGTAGAACTTGGGCGTTCGTTCTTAGTCGCTCAGAGAAGAACCTTTAGCAAAACAGTTGAACCGGGGTACTCCAAGAGCAGAAGTAGGTGTGTGTGTGTGCAGGGTTAGGGAGAGGCTTCCTCACTCATGTCTTGTCATCTTTTGCTTGTCCCCTCAAAGGTTAAAGAGTGAGTCTCATTTCAGATCAGTCACTGATAAACTGAGAGGCATATGTGCCCTGGCCCTCTCAGTTCTTATTTCAGCTTTGCCCCTGACTCCTCTACACCTTGTGGGGAAGTGTGAGAGGGCAGAAGGTACCGCCACAGTGTCCAGGGCCACAGGGGCCAAAGATGCAGCAGGACTTGATAGGCGCTTGTCTTTGTTTAGCTGAGGTTCAGAGAAACTGGTGAAGTCCCTGCAACTTTAACAAGGCTGTGGGCGATGCTGTGGGACATGCGGCAAGGCAGGGTTGGAGGCACAGGAGCATGTGGACCGGAGTATGATTTTCTGGCCCTTGAATCCTCTCTCATAAGCCCTTCTGTTCCTGCCTTTCTTCAGTTCAGAACAAAGAACGCTTTGATACGAGTCATTTGTATTTTAATGTGTTCATTTCAGAAGGGGGTTTGGGAGCTGGAGCAAGGAGCACTTGCTGTGCAGTAGGTTCTGTCCTTGTGTGATCTCAGTTTCCCTCACAGTAGCCCTTTGAGAGGTGGATGATGAACCATGTTTTCAACAAGAGAAACCGAGAGAAGCTACTTGGAAGTTAGTAACCTGTCTGAGATCTGAAGTCAGACAGTGAGCTGCTGGGTCTGGATCCAGTCTCAGATCCGACTCACCACAGAACCAGAGCTTTTGCTAATTGCCTGTAGTTGGAGGCAGGGAGTATGGGGATGGGCATTGAGGGACAGGCAGCGGGGGGAGTGTCTACCCAGCACCTTACACTGCTTTCTGCTTGTTTCAGTTGCAAATGTGTAAAATTTTTGTGGCCTGTGGCAAATGGGTTTTGTAGGTTTGCTGAGGACTTGTGAAGTCCTTGGTGACTTTTAGAACATAGCTCATTTAATAAATTAGAGACAGCCAGTGTGAAAATGGTTTCTGCCCTGCAGAATCACGTGGTTCAGATCTTCAGGATCTTTATTTTACGTACATGAGTGTTTGGCTGCATGTCTGTATAGGATGTGTGTATGTGCACTGTGTGCCTCCCTGGTATCCACGGAAGCTTGAAGGCTCCAGAGTCCTTGAACTGGAGTTACAGGTGGTTATGAGCTTCCATGTGGGTGCAAAGAACTGAATCCAGGTCTTCTGCCAGAGCACATTTGTAAGAGCAGATCACTGGGACATGTCTCCAGGCTTTTAAAATAAATAAATAAATAAAAATAAAAGTTTTTTAAATGATTAAAATATGTAATATAAGATTTACATTTAGCTGTTTGGTAAGTATACACTTTTGCGGCTTTAAGTGAATTCTATTACCATCTTCCAGAATGTTTTCATGTACCCAGCTGAGTCTGTCCGTCAGACACTATTTTGTGCTGTGCTTCCCCAGCCCAGATTACTGCCTTCTTCCCTTTCTGTGTTCAGAATAGAGCTGAGCACTGGACATAGACAGATGCCTATTGCTTGTCAGGTCAGGTGAACTGTTTCAGAATCACCAGCTGGCTTAGAACATGGCCCTCGCTGCCGGCTCTAATGCACACTCACAGACCTCTGGAAGGGGCTTCAAAGAAAGGGCATCTTGGCATCACAAGAGGATTGGGTGGACAGTTAGAAGAGAAATATTTTCTGTTTTCAGTGCTGCATAACTTGCAGGAATTCCTGGCCTTGTATTTGTCCTCAGTTTTCACTTCATTTCATCCTGGTGCTCTGAGGGGATGTGTTGGATCAGTATGTGTTAGATCAGTGTGGTTCTCAACCTTCCTGACATGGCAGCCCTTTAATATAGTTCCTCATGTTGTGGTGATCCCCAACTGTAAAAAAAAATTTCATCACTACTTCTTTTTTGTTTGTTTGTTTGTTTGTTTGTTTTTTGAGACAGGGTTTCTCTGTAGCTTTGGAGCCTGTTATGGAACTAGCTCTTGTAGACCAGGCTGGCCTTGAGATCCGCCTGCCTCTGCCTCCCAAGTGCTGGTATTAAAGGCGTGCGCCACCACCACCTGGCTCATTACTACTTCTTAACTGTAATTTTGTTACTGTTATGAATCGTAATGTAAATATCTCTGTTTTCTGATCTTAGGCAACCCCTGTGAAAGCATCGTTCAATCCCCAAAGGGGTCACTATCCAATGGTTGAAAACCAATGTGTTAGAGAAAGTTGGAAGGAAGACTGTCTAGAGGGTGAAGATGATAAAATGTAACAGCACTCTGCATTTGTGCATGAGGGGGCATGTGCTCCTGGAACTATTTAGAGTGAAGTCAGGCTCTGCTCTTCTCTGATGTGTTCACACCAGTGATGTTCACACCAGTGGACAGACCCAAATGTGACCCAGAAATAGCTTGTGTATCTTTGAATAGAACCCTGCTAACCTAACTTTCCCTTGTCCGTGGCTATAACAATTTATTCTTTGACTTTTAGTAGGATATGGGAAACATGAGTCTTTGTTCAAGTGAGCCAGAAAGAATGGTGGCCTTGGAGGTCAGGTGCAGGCAGTAGAGGCCTGCAGGTCATGATTTGGAGGTAACTCAAAGGTGCAGGTGGTTAGGACTGTGCCCCTAGATTATCAGACCCCCATTTTCTCAAGATAGTGTTGGATCCAAAGTTAGAGAAAGCCTGTAGATTCATAAGGCCCTTCTTTTTCTTCTTAGAGGAGGCTGTATATACTCAGCCCAGTATGTCTCTTAGGGTCCTCATTGTTGTCTAGGTTCTCTGGGATTGTGGTTTGTAGTCTGGTTTACTTTGCTTTATGTTTAAAAAACACTTATGAGTGAGTACATGTGATAATTGTCTTTCTGGGTCTGGGTTACCTCACTCAGAATGATGTTTTCTAGCTCCATACATTTGCCTGCAAAATTCAAGATATCATTTTTTCCTGCTGTGTAGCACTCCATTGTGTAAATGTACCACATTTTCCTTATTCATTCTTCGGTCGAGAGGCATTTAGGTTGTTTCCAGGTTCTGGCTATGACAAACAGTGGCTCAGCCCAGTATGAATTGAGGGTAGTTGCTCTTGTTAGACAGAGGTTACCCAATCTTACTGCTCAAAGTTGATTAAGGAGTGTTCTATTGCCTCTCTTAGAACCTGTCTTGCATGGATGCTCTTCTGTAGTCTGGCATGTTGTTGCTATCTCCATCCCTAAGAAAAGCAAAACAGGACTATCTGCTTATTGTCTAAAGCAGAGCACCCATTGGCCGCTTACATTTTAACAGCTGGCAGCAGAAGGCCAAGGCTCTAGAGCTAGAGCTGACTTCTGATATTTAGGTGCTTAGTAACTTGTTAGATTGCCCAGACCCTAGCATATTTGAAGTGCCCATGAGTGCTGGTCATCCTGGGGTTCTAGGTGTGTAGTCTGTTCCGCGGGTTAACAATGAGCACTTCACTGTTGCCCAGATCCCCTGCCCTGGCTTCCTGACCTCATTGAGTAAAGCTAATGTCTAGAGAGTTCGCAGTTGGAGGCCTGCCAGGATGAGGCCTGCTCATCTTGGTGGCTGCTTTTGAGCAGCATGATCCATGGGGTGGCAGTGGCACTGGTACTCCTCCATTCCAGCTCTAGCAGAAGTCTTTCCCTCAGTCAGAGACTCAGTCAAAATCACCTGCACATAGCCAGGCCTTGCCCAGGAAGTGATTCACCGCACTCAGGGTGGGGCGCTGGTGTTTTGGTTTTTTTTGTCCAGAACTGTAGAACCACACTTGAGACCCAGAATTCCTTCCCATCTTCCCTAACTCTGAGTTTATATTGTGTTTTGTTTGCTCTTTTTTAGGTTTTGGTTTTGTTTGTTTTTGGATGGGGTCTCACTGTATCACCTTGAACTGTCTGCACTACGCTACACTTGGCTGTTATGTTTATTCTGACCACTGATTTAGACATGCAAATCAGCCAGATGGGGATCTGTGGTGTTCTTTGTTGGAGGAAAACACCTCTGTGTGTTGAGCCAGGCAAAGAAGGAGTTGAGAAGATGATATGATCTTGGAGAGGCATGGGGAGATCTCAGGTGGGCATGCTGTTGGAGTGCAGGCCTGGGGCGGAGCTAGGAAGGTGACCTTCGGGATATTTATACTTGAAGGACTATCCAGAACCAGATCTCTTGGTGCTAGGAGGAAAAAAAATAGTCAGGACCAAGTGAGGATTGACTTTGGAAGACAGAATTTTTACTTGGGTTTTGAGGATTGGGGGGTGGGGCCTCAACAGGTGCAGCCCTTTTTCACACAGTCCTTACGCAATAGGCTTGGATTCAAATCCTGCTACTCACAGTGTGATCTTTGACAAACAGCCAGCTCCACACCTAGTTTTTATCCTTTATAAAAACGAGAATAACAAAACCCATACAATAGGGCTGTTGAGAGCATTAAATAAAAGTGCTTAGCCTGGTAGATGCTTATTATATAGGGGGTAGTTGTGAAGCCCCTTCTATTGAAGAGAGGGAGTCTATAGCTCAGCTAACATTCTCTCCTGACCTAGTGTTTTGTTTAAGAAGGAGAAAACCAGCCAGTCAATTGATTTCATAATTGTTGTAATGAGTCACAGCCCCAGGTGTGGGTCTGGAATTCTGGAGCCTAACTCCCATTTGCTTGTCCAGGAACTCTCCAGCAACTCCTAAAAGTCTTCCAAAGTCCCTGGGAGAAAGAATGACTTGAAAATTTTATCCAAACATGAAACTCCTGTTTGACTTGTCCCTGAGTCAGGATTCCCAGCAATCCCTGGGCAATGTCTTTGGCCCTGCCTGTGTGTGTGTGTGTGTGTGTGTGTGTGTGAGTGAGAGAGAAAGAGAGAGGGAAGGAGGGAGGGAGGGAGAGAGAGAGAGAGAGAGAGAGAGAGAACGCTGTGGACCCACCCAGGGGAAGCACTCAGCCGGAGGGGACAGTGTAGTGGGAGTCCAGTTGGGATGTGAGAGGCAGGGCATCTGTATAAACATGCAAGAGCTTTACTTTACGTAAGGGCTGGGTAGTGAGGAAACATGTTCTTCCTTTGGAGTCCTTGGGTCTTCCCTCCCCTCTAGCCTTGGCTTGGTTAACTCTTAACTGTTCCTGTTCAGCTTAAATATCATACATGACCTTAGCTGGCCTTCTTTCTTTCCTCATCATGTCTTCTTTAATCTTTCTAACTTGGTGCTTTTTCTTTGGTTTCTTATGGCCATGTAACTATATCTTCCTTCAATAGATGCTTTGCCAAGTAGACTGTAAACTCCCTGAGGGAAGGAACTCTTTCTCGTCTGTGTATTACCTGCCACATTCCAGATTCTGCTGCCTCTGCATCCCAGCTACTTCATTTAATTAAATAAAAGATTTATTTTAAGTGTATGAGTGTTTGCCTGCATGTATATATGTGTATTATATGTCCCTGAGGAATCAGAAAAGGGCATGGAACCCCTGGAACCAGAGTTACAGGTGATTGAATATGGGGACCATGGGTGTTGGGAATTGGTCATGTTCCTCAAGAGCAGCAAGTACTCTTAACTGCTGAGCTAGGTTTCCACTGTTGTTCCCACCTAAGAACAGGCTGGCTTTGAACTTGTGTAGCACGGTGACCTTGAACTTCTGATCCTCCTGCCTCCACCTCTTGAGTGTTGAGAATACAGGTGTGCACTTCCCGCTTTATGAGATGCTGAGGATGGAACCCAGGGCTTCATGCTTGTTAGGCAGACACTCCCAGCTGAGGTACACCCCCAGCATTAGACAGTTGATTTATATTTGTGTGTGTGTGTGTGTGTGTGTGTGTGTGTGTGTGATGTGTGCCATGACACTCATGTGGAGGTCTGAGGACAACTTTTTTGTTGTTGTTGTTTTTTTTGTTTTTCGAGACAGGGTTTCTCTGTAGCTTTGGAGCCTGTCCTGGAACTCCCTTTGTAGACCAGGCTGGCCTCGAACTCACAGAGATCCACCTGCCTCTGCCTCCCGAGTGCTGGGATTAATGAGGACAACTTTATAGAGGTTTTTTTCCCCTTCTTTTTCTTTGTTTTTTTTGTTTTTCAAGACATGATTTCTCTGTACAACAATCCTGGCTGTCCTGAAACTCGCTCTGAAGACCAGTCTGGCTGACATCCACCTGCCTGAGATCGAACTCACTGAGCTCCGCCTGCCTCTGCCTCTCGAGTGCTGGGATTTACAGAGTTATTCTTCTCCTTCCACCTTTATTTATGTTCCAGGGAATGAGTTCAGGTCACCAGGCTTTTACAGCGTGTGCCTTTACCCACTGATTGATATTTATTGAGTGAATGCATGGACTGGCTCATAGAGTTGGTGTGAAAGGAGTCAGACTGTTTCTTGGGTACAAGAGAGCCAAGCCTGGTGAAAAGTCTGGTGACTGTGATGGTGTCGTCCTGCTGGCAAGGACACTCCTTCTTACCTATGTCCCTTTAGCTGTAATTTCTTCTGGGTTGGTTCTTGGTGGAGCTATCTAGTCTCCACCCTGTGGAGAGTAATCCCTGCCTTCCTTTCTAATGTGTGATTCAGTCTTTCTTACACACCCTGCTGGCCCTACCCTCCACCTGCTCTTCTCGCCCTGACTCAGCCTGGCGCCTCTGTGCTCATTGCTTGGTTCTCTTTGTTGGCTTCTGAACACTTTAGACCCTTCCAATAGGCTCTTGTTTGGGAAGGAGGGGGTCGTTATCTTTCTGCCCTTCTCATCTGGCCTCACCTTTCTGTCTCCAGTGGTGCCAGGGATTGAACCCGGGGAGTCCTCTGTGTTGGGCAAGTGCTTGCCCACTAAGCTTGCACCCCCACTGCTCCTTTTACTTCTTGTTTTGAGACAAGGTCCTAAGTTGCTCAGACAGGCATGGATAACAGACATGTGCTGGATAACAGACATGTGCTGCCAGACCCAGCTGCTCGTTTCTTTAGCTTCTTATTTTTACTTCTCTTAAGGCATCCTATTGGACTTGTATAATTAGAGCAGTATCGCGCTTAGGCAGAGCACGGGTCTCCCTGGCTCTGTGAACTCCTGATTCGACAGTAGGAGGCGGGCAGTGAAGTGCAATGATTTGTTTGTGCTGCAGCTGGAAATCAGCAGGGAGAAGCCTTGTTATTACCCAGCCCCTGATTACTGTGGAGTCCTCCTCCGTTAGTCTGGTATCTGCCAGAGTGAATGGGCTCAATGTCTCCTGCCTCTCTCCATCCTCCTGCTTCCAGGCCTGCCCTTCCCCACCTCGCACAGAACCTACCATTTCCTCAGTCACCTGAATCCTCTCGGTTCTGCTCATGCTGGTTTCTTTCTCCTAAGCTGCACCCTTTTCACTCTAAGTACTAGAAACATCGACCGTCTTAGAAAACCACCTCTTGCCACAGTTTCTCTGTCATGTGGGGTCGATTCTTCATGGTGACTCATGCAGATTTGTAGCATGTTATGGACTTGAGACTGTAAGAGGCTAACTGTAATACTCATTTGTCTAAATGACATAAAAGGGTGAGCGCTGTACCCAGGCCCTTTCGTTATTGGCACCATGAAAACCTTAACTAAGGCTAACTGTCAACCACATCTGGGCTCCCGACTTCTTTCCACACCAGCTATAGCGCTTGTCCTTCGGATCCTCTGAACACTCTAGGGCTTTCAGGTGGGGTTGTCACCTCTGTCCTTCTCATCTGGCCTCATACCCCTGCCCACCAAGCTGCACCCCAGTGCTCCTTTCACTTCTTGTTTGACACAGGGTCCTAAGTTGCCCAGACAGGCCTTGAGTGTGTGGTCTTCCTGCCTCCATCTCCTGAGCAGCTGGATAACAGGCATGTGCCGCCAGACCCAGCTGCTTCTCGAAGTCTGTTCTCCAGGAAGCCCGAGCTTCATCTCTTTGTGCCCTCCTGCTTCCTGTGGTCTTTGGACCCTTACTAGTGTTACTGTTTGGTTTTTACCAACCTTAGGAAAGGTCTATGACTTTTTTTTTTTAATCTCCTTTCTGGTAATACCTCCTCACCAAGCATGTAAATCATTGGGTACTGATCCATATGACCCTTCCCCCAAGTCACTTTTAGAGAACCTAGTTTTCTTCCCTCCTTTTCTGGAGACAGGATCTCATGTAGCCCAGGTTGGCTCACACCATGTATCTGAGGATGACCTTAAGCTTCTGACCCTCCTACTTAGTGAGTGACCCTCCTACTTAGGCAGATGCAGGTGCCACCATCTGCCTGGTTTTATGTGATGTCAGCTCAGGGCTTAATATATGCTAGGCAAGCACTCTACCAACAGTAGGGTTCACTTTTAGTAGCCGCCCTCATGAACTTAAGTGTCATTTCCCCCATGGTCATTTTGAAAGGACATTGATGACCCCGATCTAACGTTGGAAACCACTGCTTTAAGGGACAATTTTCTTTTATTTCTGTATTTGTGTGACAGAAAATTCAGCCCTGGCTGTCATCGACTTGCTCTAGCAGAATAGACAGGCAGGGAATTATTATATAAAAATGTAATTGGTATCCTGAAAGGGTGACTGCAAGGGTTCTCTGGAAACGGGACACTTCCTGTAGGTAACCATGTTTAAATTGAAATCTAGAGGGATGAGCATGAGCTGTCCAGATACTGTAGAGGGGAGTGAAGAGCATGTGTAAGACAGGCTGTGGTGCAGTAGAACCGAGATATCCAGTAACATCTGGGCCTCCTGCCCACATAAGCATGAGCATTGGTAAAGCCCCATGTAATTTAGATCCCTCAGTGCGGGATTAAAGGCATCCGCTACCACCTCTTGGCTCCATGTAATTTAAAACATTTTGAATTTTATTCTGTTTGCTACATATGGGTGTTGGAGGACAGGTGCTTTTAACTCTTAAATTCAGGTCACCAGGTTTGTGCTACAAGTATACTTAGCTGTTGAGCCATCTCTCTGGCCAGAAAGTCTCCGTGTAAATCACACTATACCATCAGATGGAAGACTGAGCATCTGAATGAGAAGCAGCCATCTCTTTGACTCATGGATGCCAAATGAGATCTAGTGGACAGAACTAGTAGGGCCAGTGTGGTGTTGTCATCAGAACCCTAAACAGGCTTGAGTTCCAGCTTTAACCTAGACCAGTGTTCTCAACCTGTGGGCCATGACAACTTTGTGAGGGGGGCTTGTCAAATGACGGTCTTCTAAGATCATCAGAAGACACAGATATTTATATTATGATTCATAACTAGCAAAATTACAGCTATGAAGTAGCAACAAGATTAATTTATGGTTGGGAGACACCTTAACATGAGGAACTGTATTAAAGGGTCGCAGCCTTAGGAAGCTTGAGAACCACAGCCCTAGACAGACATTGCACTTCTCAGAGCCTTGGTTCTCTTATCTGCGCAGCTTTTTGCAGGTCTGCGGCTGGATAATGACTGAAATCACTTTAGCGATTGTGAGTGCAGTAGGGCGAAGGCCGCAGCCATGAGGTAATAAACCAGTTCTGCTACTGTGGATGCACTAGATGTACAGCGCGCTTATTCCATTCCTTTACTTTTTTGTTAATTTGTTTGTTTGTTTATTGAGACAGGTTTCTCTGTGGAGCCCTGGCTGTCTTAGAACTCACTCTGTAGACCAGGCTAGCCTAAAACTCAGAAATCCACCTGCTTCTGCCTCAAGGTTAGGGTTAGTACTGAGATGAAGGCTTATGCCACCAGTGCTTGCCTGGTTTTTGTTTGTTTGTTTGTTTTAGCTTGTTCCACATTAAGGCCTATATTTAACATGGGGGGTCACTTGGGAAGGAGGGCTGGAGAGATAAAGACAAGATACCACCTCAGCTGCCTGGAAGATCTGTGGGATTCTTAGACCAAGGACGGGGTTGGCTTGAATGACCCCCCTCCAATAGTCTCCTCCAGACTTGAGTCTAGGGGGCTGGCCCTCTGGCCTGCAGCTCTCTTTCCCTTAGAAAGCTCTGGAGGCAGGCAAAACCTCAGATGCAAGCTGTTTATCTGTCAGGTTTTTTCAGTTTATTTTTAAAATTTCTGACTGATGGTATTTATTTTTTCCTTGTCCCTTTCTCCACTTTCCCAGCTCAGAAAGGGACCATCTGTCCTTGCCTTGCCTGTGGCCATTTTAGAGTCCCATCAGGCTGCTTGAGTTTTGGTTCCTTTTCTTTTCCTACTTCCCCTGCTGCCTGACTAGTGTGTGCTCTGCACTGTACCATGAGCCTTCCTCATGCACACCTCCTCATCTGTTGGGCGTCTGTGCAGACCTCCAGATCCACTCAGGCAGCCTGCCTAGAGACCCTTCTGAGTCTGCAGAGTCTGTGGGGACAACAAAACCCAAGTGTGGAAGTAGGGGAGACTCTCCACTTGCAGTAGGCAGGGCGCCCCTCTGCTGACTCGTTTCTGATGAGAATGCTGTTTGTGTTCATGGATGTATCCTGTTCTAACTTGTTTCTGTCTTTGCATGTATCTGCAAGAGTGAGTGAATGTGTGTGTGTGTGTGTGTGTGTGTGTGAGAGAGAGAGAGAGAGAGAGAGAGAGAGAGAGAGAGAGAGAGAGATTGAGATTCATACTTCATCCTGGCTTACAAGCCCAGGAGGAAGGAGTTACAGCCATCCTCTCTTAGATAAAAACCCATCTTGCTTTCTCTCCTCTCCTCTACTCCTGAAGCTTACTTAATTACTGTAAGAGACACTTCAGAACACGGATACACAGAAGACTGGCTGTTCATAGTGTGCATTCAGAATACAGAGAGCTGATCAAGTTTCCCAGTGTGAGAGGGAGGCCTACAGAACTTAGCGTCCTTTTTTGACAATGAGGAAGTCTGGGAACATGGATATTGGAGGACTTTGTGAGAGCCTGGTTTTCTTGTAAATGGGCATGCTAAATGATGGGAATTTGATGAGGGTTTTGGCCTTCTGAGCTTTTGTACATTTTCTTCCCTGCAGGTACAGGCTCATTGAAGAGGGATTATCTAGGGAGCCGCCCTTCCCCTCCATCCACCTCCTTTCTCCCCAATGATGTAACCTGTCTCACCCCTTGACCTGGAACCTGCTTTCCACAGTTAGCCATCTGAGGTGGGAATGGAGTCAAATAGCATGCTTGGTAGATGGAGACCTAACTCAGATCCCACAGGTCCCCTGTTGAGGAGGCAGGAGTCTGACCCTGCATTCCCTTTGGGTTCTTGGAACTGTGTCTGGTGTGTCTCTTCTTAGGCATGAAGGCAGGGGTGATTGCATGAGACTTTCTTGTGTCTCCTTCCCCCCCCCCACCCCAGTTTCTTTCTTAGATATACTGTTGCTGACTTTCTCACAGCCTATTTTTTTTCCTCTTGCACGCATCCTTAATTATCTAAATGAAGGATGTCGAAGACTGTTCCTGCTTTACCAGCACACTTGCCTCTCCCTCCAAATTTCTGCCTGGACTGGGAAAGGTCTATGTGGCGGTGGGCCTTAAGCTGTTGGGAAACCGTTACTCTTTCCTGGTGCTGAGTTAGCCATCGGGTTGCGAGTGGGACTGAGGGGTAGGTTTCAAGGTTAGATGCACAGTATTTACTGTTCTAGTGTTCATGTTAATGTTTGCAGTGCTTTGAAGGAGCTGGGGAGTTTATGAGAGATGAAAAATTCCCTCTTCTAAGCTGTCCATTGGTTCTGCCACTGCCTTTACCACCTCCACCCACCACCCACCCCCGCCCTTGTGTGGGCCTTCTGGATTACAGGAAGAGCTGAGGAAAACAGGCCCATTGTTTTCAAATTCAGGCAGAGAGGCAGAAGTCTGCTCTAGCCTCTGAAATGGTACCAGATACATAGAGACTGCCAGGGTGAGTTACCTGACTTGGACTTTTGTGCCACCTCTTGTTGTTGGTCTTTAGAGCTCAAGTTCCCATCTCTTCCTGTGTAACCCCTGGTTCTGTGCTCCCCTGGTCCCTTCTGTATCACATTTCCCCCAAGTCTCTTTTCTATGCTCTTGGTCACGGGGGAAGTCTGCAATGAGTGATGAGGTGGACTGCAGGGAAGGGGTTGCTCCCCTTCCAGCCTCACTACTGGCTGGCCATGACTTAGCCAGTCCTCCCACACCCTGTAGCAGCTTCACCTCCTGGCACAGTTCCCATGGGGCAGGGAGCAGTGAGGCAACCTTGCTTGCATTTTAGAATGGCACTGGCTGCAGTTGTGTGGCCTGCTGAGCATAGCTAAGCAAATTACTGCTGGGCTTGAAGCACAGGTGAGACCAGTCCTTCTCTTGTTTCTACTTAGCCTTTTTTGTTTTGTTTTGTTTTTAATGTTTCTTTATTAAGGAATTCTTCTAAATTTTATGGTTCCAGATCTTTCTACCATTCTAGCAGCTTCTCTGGAATTAGTAATGGATCCTTAGAGATCTGAATTTCTATAATTATAAGACTCACAGATCAGCAGAAAGGCACGGGTCCAGCTTCCTATCCTACATCCTTCCCTGCAGTTGCTTCATAAGCAATCTTACCCTTCACAGTGTATCACATGTAACTAGCCCTCCATATTTCTCTCCCCTCTTTGTTAGTGCCTGATTATTAAGCTAGAGCCAGGTTCTAAGAAGGTATTCCTCGATGCTGGCTATTGGTGATGGTCTGTATTTGTTTTTTTTTTGTTGTTGTTGTTTGTTTGTTTGTTTTGGTTGTTGCTTTCTACACAGTCCTGGCTGTCCTAGAACTCACTGTGTATATCAGACTGGCCACAAACTCCCAGAGATCCCTCTTTGCCTCCTGCTGGGATTAGAGGTGTGTTCCACTCTGCCCAGCTTGGTCATTACCTCCAGGAGACTCATGTACAGGAAAAGCCAACCCATCAGGAAGTACTTTGCCCATTTGGAGATGGGCAGTCTGAAGTGCAGTGGTAAGGGCCTGCTGTTAGAAAGAGGAGTTGTTACTGGAATGAGGGTGGGGTCAGAGTTCTAACCCCAGCTTTGAGCCACTTCTAAGAAATATCATCCCAAGCCTGTCTGCTAGCTTTCCTTTGCCTGTTCTATTATCATTGCCTTTTACCTGGGACTCCAGTCTGACTCAAGGCTGTTCTCTAAGTTTCTAGACTGTGAGAGTAGAGTGGTTGGGCTTGTTCCTCTCTTTCCACGTCCTACAGCCTGGACTCATGCTTCCAGCAGCTGAGGTTGTTAGTTTCTCCTCTGCAGCCCCAGCCCCCACTCCTGCCTCTAGCAGGATAGCCGGAGTAGTCTGACAATACATAAAGCCTTTTCATTTTCTCTTGGGAAGTAACAAAGCCTTGTTTCTAAACCAGTCTCAGGCTGTCCTAGCACATAGAAATTGCTCCTTTGGTCATGTCAGAGAAGGGATAAGAAAATGTCAGCTGATGATGGGTTCCACACATCAGAGTCAAAGCTGGGCTTGCTGTGGTCCACTGTTCATGGTCCCCATGGGAACTATGGGAAGACATAAGCAACAGAAGAGGTCAGGACCTTGAACTCATTATGTAGTCAGTGAGTCAGTGATGGGCTTGGACTCATGATCTTCCTTTCTCTACCTCCCAAGTGCTGGAATTACAGGAGTATGTTATCATATCCAACTCATATGTAAAGGTTTGTCGTCCCTCCCCTTTTTTGGGTAGTAGCTCACGGTAAGGACTAGACTGCCCTTGAACTCAGAGGTCTGCTTACCACTGCTTCCCTAGTGCTGGGATTAAAGGTGTGCACCACCATAGTTGCCATATGTAGAAGATTTAACATATGTAAAGGACGAGAGGCTAAGAAATGCTTAGTCATGGAAGCACTAGTAAGAGGAAGGAAGCAGCCAGAGCCTGACTGCATGTGCCTACTGTACACACAACAAAGTCATTTTGCATATGCCACAGATTCAGAGCTGAAGGGAAGGCATTGCTGAGGTTCATTCATGCACAAGTCTGCCTAGCCCTCATTTCTGTGTGTACCACCCAAGTGCTGTCTTCACCCTGTTCAGCTGTGTAAGGTAGAATAGCAACATGTGGGCCAGCTTGTTTGGTTGTAAGAATTTACTTAGAATAGGTCAAATAAAGGGGTGGTTGATTCTGGAACCTCGCCTCTATACTATTTAACAGGCTGCCGACCTTGAGCAAGTTACACACCTTATGTTGTGTGACAAAACTTTCCAGGGAAGATACAACACACCAGATAGGGAGCCCACAACAGACCAAGTACAGATACCACTGAAGTCCAACTTGGTGGACCAGT
This sequence comes from Microtus oregoni, assembly GCF_018167655.1. NCBI lineage: Eukaryota > Metazoa > Chordata > Mammalia > Rodentia > Cricetidae > Microtus > Microtus oregoni. The sequence goes on along the minus strand of NW_024543074.1, from coordinate 27,959,473 downwards.
GCGTTCTATTGGGGTTCCTTATGGGACTGGGGGTGAGGGTTTTCCTTATAGGGGCAGACATGACTCAAAGACAGCTGCATTGCCAAAGCCCACCCCAGCAAGGGTGACAGCTCACAAAAGCTGGGGACCTGGAACATGCTGCATAGCCTGCAGTGTTGCAGAGTGTCCCTTCCAGGTGCCTCAGTTGGTCTAAGCCTCTTCTAGAGAGGCTTCTGGTTCTTCCAGACAGCCGACCAGTCTGGCCTGAGCCTTCTTGCAGCTTGGCTCTTGGCTGAGTTAGTCTTTGAGGGACTCACAGCTTTAATTGCTTATTCTCACTGAAGGAGCCTAGTGGATCTGGTCAGTTTTAGGGACTTCCTGAAGCTATTTTGAGTTGTTTATCTTGTTTAAGGATCTTGCTGTTGGATGGAGTGTTTCAATCTTGTAGGAAACTTATACAACACTTTGTTGTGACTTTTGAATCCACTGGGATAGACCAAAGTCTTAGTTTCAATTTAAATTCAGATTAAATGAGTTTATCTTACTGCTAGCAGGGCAGCAGCCTTGGGGAAATGAGCCTGCTGTGCTAAAGGGGCTAAAGGCAGGGTTTATACGGTGAAGGTCAGAGGTGCGCATTGCAGTTGTCTATGGGATCCACAGCTGCACAAGAAATTGTTTTACTCCCTCAGTTGTTTCTCTTTCCCGTTATATAGGAATAAAAAGACCACCTCATCCTTTAGCCATCATGGGAGTTATGTGTAAATTATTACCCAGGTCTGGGCTAGACCAGTTTATTTCTGGGCAGGCAACAACACAGTGCCATCAGGTTAGGGCTGGCTGTCACACCCCTACACCTTCACAATCCAAATTCCTAGTTTGTGAGAGTCCTGCATCTACCTACCTTATAGATTTATGTGAAGATTAAATCAGTTGCCATGTGTAAAACAGCACAGTGCTTGTCTGTTAATATTGGGGTTTACTGACTATGATAGAAGCTTGCTTCCTTGCTCTGGATGACCTTGAACTTGAGCTCTGCCTGCCTCAAGTGCCCAAGTGTTGGGGGATCGATCACAAACATGCGCTACCCTGGAAAGTCAGTATTTCTTTTCTTTCTTTCTTTTTTGTTTTTAGTAATTTATTTATTTTTATTTTATGTGCATTGGTGTCCTGCCTGCATGTATGTCTGTGTGAGAGTGTCAGACCCTCTGGAACTAGGGCTACAGACAGTTGTGAGCTTCCATATGGGTGCTGGGAATTGAGCCCAGGTCCTTTGGAAGAGCAGTCAGTGCTGAGCTACCTTTCCAGACCCCGAGGTTAGTATCTTTTAAGATTGGGAACCTTGTTGGAATTTTGCTGAGCATCAGAACTGAGTGTATGATTCCGTAGACCACAGATGGTTGTGTATTTCTGGAAACAGTGTGGGGTCATCTTCTTTTTTTTTTTTTTTTTGGTTTTTCGAGACAGGGTTTCTCTGTGGCTTTTTGGAGCCTGTCCTGGAACTAGCTCTGTAGACCAGGCTGGTCTCGAACTCACAGAGATCCGCCTGCCTCTGCCTCCCAAGTGCTGGGATTAAAGGCGTGCGCCACCACCGCCCGGCTTGGTCATCTTCTTTAGTTGGATTGCTTAGGGGCAAGAGTGTTCTAGCTGGCATCCCTCTGTCTTGGACCGGCAGTGTTCAGTCAGGAACCCAGTTCTTCAGCTCTCACAGCTCCTCAGACGACAGGGGCTGGGAGCTGGCAGCGTAGGCTTCAGGCCTTGGAGTTAAGATTCTCAGGTTGGGTCTTGACTTCATCACTTCCTACTTGTGTATGACTCTGGGCATGGCATGTAACTGTTTTACCCTTCCTTTCCTGTGAGGCGGGCATAACAGTAGTACCCTCCAGACTTTCCAGGAGATCTTAGGTCTGAAGTGTTTGACAGTACCAGGAACAAAGGAAGTGCTTTAAAACTGCTACCAGTGAGGGCTTGGTGGCTAAGCACTCACACTGCTCTTCCAGAGGTCACAACCTGTGACTCTAGCTCCAGGGGAATTTAGTGCCTCTCACCTGTTGGGTCCTCTGGACCTGGAGTTGCACACAGTTGTGAGTCACCATGTAGATGCTAGGAACCAAACCCAGCCCTTGTACTGAGCTAGCCCCTAAATTGCTCTTTTTTGTTTGTTTTTTGAGACAGGGTTTCTTTGTAACTTTGGATCCTGTCCTGGAACTTGCTCTGTAGACTAGGCTGGCCTTGGACTCACAGAGATCCGCCTGCCTCTGCCTCCCGAGTGCTGGGATTAAAGGCGTGCACCACATGGTCAAGCTAAGTAGTTATTTTTAGTAAGTCTTTTTGAGATATCACTCACATGCCACAAAACCTACTATTTGAAAGTATCTTAGCTGGGTGTAATGAGTCCCAGGCCAGTCTAAGCTACACATAAACCCTGTCTCAAAGTAAGTTGGTCATTTTAGAGAGGCTTTTAGTATATTCAAGACTTGTGTGATCATTGCACTATCTAATTTCAGAGCATTTCCATCAGCCCTAAATAAAGCTGTTCTCATTAGCAGCCACTATCTACTTCCCTCTCTGTTCAGCCCTTGGCAATCACTTTCATTTCTGGATTCACCTCTCATGAATACATGCATAATGGAATCATAAAACATGTGGCTTTTTGTGACTGGCCTCTTTCCTAAACATACCTTTTCTTTTCTTTTAAATGGAGTATCAAACTGTAGCCCAGGATTACTTCAAACATAATAAGTTCTGTTATTTTCAGCAATGTTTTATTATTTCATTATGTAGATACAATTATCAGTTGACATTTGGTTAATTATGCTTTAGGGCTTTTTTGCATAGTTTTGGGGGGGTGATGTTGTTGTTGTTTTTGGTTTTTCAAGACAGGGTTTCCCTGTATAGCTTTGGAGTCTGTCCTGGAACTAGCTTTTGTAGACCAGGCTGGCCTCAAACTCACAGAGATCCGCCTGCCTCTGCCTCCCAAGTGCTGGGATTAAAGGCGTGCGCCACCACCACCCGGCTTGAATAGAATTTTCGCTCAGTGTCAGGCCTTCTGTGGCTCTTTGGAACAGGGGCTACTAGGGCCCCCAAGAACCTTATCCCAGCCCAGAAGCTACACGGCCAGCACAGAAACCAGGATTCTCTTACTGCTTACAGGTGACCCTGGTGGCCACCTCCATACTGTGTGTATGTGTGCATGTGCCTGTGCATGCACACACGCTTCTGAGTATGCATATGTTTGCTATTTGCACATGTGCATACTCGAGACTGCGAATCAAACCCAGGGATTCATGTACAGTGGGCAAGTGCTCTGTCATTGAGCTCCCAGACCACTATTTGTCTTCTTTTGTGGATGAAGTGTAGCAGGAATCCCTTAAAAAATATTTTAATTGCATTTTTAATTAGGACTGTGTGTGTGTCAGTGTGGGTATATGAACATTAATGCAGGTACCTGTTGAGGCCAGAAGGGTGTTGGATCCCCTGGAACTGGAGTTCCACACAGTTGGGTGCTGGCTACTGAATTCTTGTCCTCTGTAAGAGCAATGAGCACTCAATCACTGAGCCATCTCTCCAGTCCAGGTATCTTTTTAAAAATATTTGTTTATTTACTTGTTTATTTGTATTTGTCTTTGTAGGAGCTGTGGGCTGCATTCCTGCCGCCCCAGCTCCTGGTCGCCTGGCTAGCTTATGCCCCGAAATAACAACACACAAACTGTATTCTTTTAAACACTGCTTGGCCCATTAACTCTAGCCCTTACAGGCTAATTCTCATATCCTGATCATCCCATCTCTAATAATCTGTGTAGCATCAGTCTTACTGGGAAAGATTCAGCATGTCTGACCTGGCAGCTTGCTTCATGGCGTCTGCCCGGGAGAGGGGAGCATGGCCTCTGAGCTCACTTCCTCTTCCTCCCAGCATTCTGTTCTGTTTACTCCTCCCACCTATGTTTTAACCTATGAGGCCAAGCAGTTTCTTTATTACTTAACCAATGACCTTCCTCCATCATTTCCCCTTTTTCTGTAGTTACTGTTCTATTGCTGTGATGAAACACCATGACCAAAGCAATTTATAAAAGGAAGGTTATAAATTGGGGGTTTGCTTACAGTTTCAGAGAGTTAATACATGATTGTCATGGCATTTAGGCCTGCCACCAGGCCTGAATGGAGCAGTGATAAGAGTTTAACATTTGATCTGCAGGAAACAGGCAGAGAGAGCTAGATGGGGGTCTGGCATGGACTCCCAGTGACACACCGCCTTCAGCAAGGCCGTTCGTCTTAATCCTTCCCAGTCTACCAATTGAGAAACAGATATTCAAATATATAAGCCTATGGGGACCATTTGCATCCAAACCACCACACTTGTATTTGTGTGTAGGAATGCATGCCACCATGTACATGTGGATGTCAGAGGAAAAATTGAGGGAATGGGTTCTCTCTTTAACACTTACAAGTGTTTTACCTGTATGTATACCAGCTGCACACCTGGTGCCCTTGGAGGATTACCTGGGACTGGAGTTATGTGGATGCTGAGAATTGAACCTTCCTCCTGTAAGAGCAGTAAGCTACACACACACACACACACACACACACACACACACACACACACTCACACACACCTTTTTTGACATAGGGTTTCTGTTATGTAACCTGGCTTCCTGGAACTTTCTGTGTGTCCTCCTTTTTTTTTTTTTAAAGGAAACAAAAGAACCTTCCCCCCCCCCCCCCAAAAAAAAAGGTCTAATTTGTGCTGTTCAAATAAGGGCAGACCCTTAAAGAAAGCTGATTCTCCCTCTCCTTGCCGGGTCCTCGTCAGTCTGAACTTGTGTAGGTCCTTTGCATGCTGTCACAGTCACTGAGTTCATGCGTGTAACTGTCCTGGTGTGCCTAGAAGCTACAATTTCCTTGTCATCCAGCCCCTCTTCCACAGCCGTCCATGACTTTCGGGATGTGTGTGCTGTTTAGGTTCGCGTTCCACAGTCTCTTACTCATACCATTTACAAATTGACCAGTTGTGAACCTCCATGTTAATCACCATGTACTGCAGAATCAGTTAACTTCTCATCTGGAGGCTGAGAGGCACTCATCTATGATGTGGATCAGTCACTAGGAGTCTGTAGGATTCTGTGTATGTTTGTGCATGTGCTTGTAGGGGAGGACACTACCATTGTTATCTCTACTTCTCCACCTTACCTTCTGTGACTTAATCTCTTTCTGAGCCTGGAACTCATTGATTGGCTAGACCGGCTAGCCAGCAGGCTCCAGATATACATACCATTCCCCCAGGTTTTAAGGCCTACATTACCACATCCACCTTTTTTTGTGGGAACTGGGGAGCTAATTTAGGTCCTCATGCTTACACAGCAAGCACTGAACCAACTCCCAAAGTGTCCCCTGCCCTTTTGATAGACTCATTTATTGTGTTCCAGCTAGATCCAGACTCAGACTGTAGCTGAGGATAACCTTGAGCTTACAATCTTCCTCTGTCACTACTGGAGTGCTGGGATTCCAGGTGTGCATCACTGTACCAACTGAGCTAAAGCTTGGCTTTTTACTTGTTTTTTTTTGGGGGGGGGGGTATATTATTGGTTAAGCTAGTCTCTGACTCATTCTCCTGCCTCAGTCTCCCAAGTAGCTGAGACTAGAGATGTATGCCACCATGCATGCGTGGCCTGCTTTAGGTGTCACGTATTAGAAACTGTTACTGATTCAAGGTTCTGAAGGCTTTCCACATCATGTGCGTCCACTCTGACTAGAAGAGAACAGCTTTGTGGAGGTGCTCTTCTCCTTCCACGTCCACAGGCGAAAGGTGCCTTCTTGACCACAGCAGGGCTCAGGCTTACCCATCCTGGTCTTTAGTATCCTTTCCACTTGGGTAGCTGACTCGATCGGAACTGGGGAGGCTAGGAAGGCCTCCAGCGCTCATTGCAGCATTGCCAGGCCAGCAGGGAGGCCACCTGAGCTCTTTCCAGGAGCACTGTAGCCTCTGTAGAGGCGCTTCGCCTTTGAAGAAGGTAGCCAAGGACAAATTGTATTTGAAGGGCTACATTTGTTTTTTAATTAGTATACAAATCAAAACTAAACTTTTGTGTGTCTAGGCATTCTGGGTATGCAGAGAATCGGGCACCATTGGGTTTTGTCACTACTGTAAAGCAGAGGACAATATTCTGCTTACTCTGGAATAAAAACATGCGTACTCCTGAGTTGGGAATGTAGCTCAGAGGTGGAACATTTGCCTGACAAGTACCTCAGAAACAAACACAGCGGCAAAACTTGACAGATGTACATATGCACATATATGTTATTTGAAATTGATTCCTTGGTCAGGCAGTGGTGGCACAAACTTTTAATCCCAGCACTCGGGAGGCAGAGGCAGACGGATCTCTGTGAGTTCAAGGCCAGCCTGGTCTACAAAGCGAGTTCCAAGACAGGCTCCAAATCTATGGAGAAAAAGAAAAGGGAAAAAAACAATAAAAATACCTCAGTTCCTTTTTTCTCCCCCTTTTTGTCTTCTTCCATCAACCGGCATGAGAAATCTACCCTATTTTGAGAACCTTGCATGACCCCGCTGCCTTCTCTAGGCGTCATCTGATTTCCCTCTTCCGCTCTCAGAATGTTCTGGGAGGGTGCTCCTGCAGGCTTGATCTCCCCGCCCTTCCCCTCCCATTTCCTCCGGCCCCCACTCAGCTTTCCGCTCCCACAAGTACAGTTCCCTTGAATTTTCCCTGGTTGTTTAGAGGCTGTGGCCCTTGGGGTCTCTGCAATGTCCTCTGACTGCTCAGTAGCATTTTGAGACTTTGTTGTCACTCTGTCCTCCCCACAGGATGGCCTCCAGAGCCACCCATCCTCCAGTGTTCCTCAGGCTAGGCTTGGCGTCTTTACCCCACTTTCCTGTGCCCTTTTCTCTTCATACTTTGTCACCCACTCTCAGGCTCCTGAGTGTCTCTGCCTCTTGATCAGACCTTGTTTTTAATGACATGATAGAATGCTCCCACGCTTCCTGACTTCTCAGACGTAGTGTCTTAACCACGGCACTGTTCCTCAGCAGGCCATGAGCTATGTCACTCTTCAGTCTCCATCTGTGGTTGGAAACACCCAGGCTCCAAAACTCTCAAGTTGTGTCTCCTCTTGAGCCAGTTGGACACTGAATTAAAGCCGAAGTCTCTCTCCAGAACCATAAAACAGACTTTGTGCTGAGTCTGTTCCTTGTCAGCTTGTTGAAAGAAAATGAGGCTTGAAACAAATACTTGGTCAAGGACATACAGCTGATGTCCATGTTCTTGCCAGGAAGCTGCTTCCTGGTGCTTGCTTCACCACGCCAAGCAGTCTCTCAGTGCTATTTGTGCTTTCAGCTGTCTTAGGACGTATAATCAGGCATGTGTGCCGTCGTGTCAAATGATGAGGTGAGGCATTTCTCAATATGGCTGAGCTGGTGTGACTGCTTGAGAAGCTGCCGTGGAGTTAGCGCTAGCGTAACAGGTGCAGTGAGATGAGGTGCTCATCAGTTTTCCTGAACCAGGGCTCAGCCCGTGCAGGGCAGATGGGATGGAGGCACTCAAAGTGCTTACTGGTTGACTCATGATGGGCATACCGAGGTCGGACTGTCTTCAAGCAGTGGGGAATGCTGCAGAAAAGAGGGCTCAGAGTTAAGGAGGATAAAAGTGCAGGGGCTAAAGGGAAGGATGAGGCGGGAGGATCTGTAGGAGAGAGGGCAGAACAGATGGGTCTGAAGTGGCAGCCAGCAGAATTGAGAGTAAACCAAGGACATGGCAGAGAAAGGACCGGGTGACCAGCACAGGGGAGGAGCTACAGAGCATGAAGTCAAGTGGAGAGTTAGTGAAAAAAGGTGCTGCAGCTGATTAGTGGGGCCAGGTGCTGTGACCAGTATGCCACCAGTCTCCCTCCCATCCTCTGAATCCTTTCCTGCAGAGGGGGTCAGAAAGCAGAACTGGAATGCACTGCATCTGTGTCTGAGTGCATGGGTCTGCCCTCAGATGACCTCATTCCTCAGCACCCAAATACATGAAAAAAGGCAGATCGAGAATTTTGATTATAAAATTAAACCATTTTTGTGTTGAATTGAGCTCATGGTGAAATATCACTGTGCCTTTAGCAAGCCGTCATATTCAGAAAAACCACACCCACCCGTCTACTTTTCTGCCTCCCTCTGCTGAAAGAACTGAAGTTGGAGTTAAGGAAACTTCCCCAAAGCCAGCAACTAGAAGCCTGAGGACTGATGAGCTCCTCCCAGGAGGATCCTCCAGGAACTGTGTTCTCTTTGGGCCTCCACGTCTAGAACTACAGCTAGACAATGCGGCTTCATGTTCCTTGTGGTCATCAGGGTCAGGCAACCCTTTTTATTGGCCTCCGCCCCCAACACATGGCAGCCATGCTCCTATTGCCTTGAGTCTTGTTGATCTCTCAGACCTGTTAAGGATGTTTTAGAGCCTGGGCTAGTGACATGGCTCATCAGGTAAAGGTGCTGCTGCTAAGCCTGATAACCTGAGTTCTGTTCCCCAGGACGCACAGGATAAACACACAGAGCCCCACAAGTTTGCACTATGTCAAGCAAGGTAGAAGGAGAGGACGATGGTCTGAGTTGTCTCTGCCCTCCCTCCACACAGGCATCATGGCGTGCATGCGCCCTCACCCACACAGATACTTTTTGGTAACTAACTAGACATGAGGTCTGTAATCAAAGGCTAGGAGGAGGCCCCTCCATTGCTGTGAGATACTCTTGGGGAAGATGGGATACCCGGCTGCTGAGTGCCGGGTCTGGCTGAGACGTGGGACAGATTTGGAGAGCAAGAACTCAGGCACTTCCATGAGGGAGTTTCCCAGCAAGTAAATGCGCAATCATAATGCCTTGTGATCCCTGCTGTGAGGGAGCCAGGGCGTGTTTCTGCCCTCCACTTCCTCTTTGAGAAAATGGACAAAGTATGGTGTATATATTCCTAAAGAGCCTTGGGCTGTGGTCTCCACCATGCCCAGACCCTCTCCCTATAGAGTCCTTCAGTGCAACAGGATGTTTTTATTTTCAGAAACCCTATATTGGTTCTTAAGATCAGCAAGAGGGGGATGTTAGGATAATCAACAGAGACTTCACATGTTGCCTGGGGAGTTGATTCCATGGTGGCATCCTCACTGTTGGTCCCTCCCTGCAGGGATTGGAACAGACCTGTCTTTTCTGCAGGATTGTGGGGGCAGTCCTGCCAGGAGGGTGTGGGTGGCCTTAGGGTAGGATGGCAGATATGTCAGAGACCAAGCTGCCTGCTGTGAACCAGCAGGAGGGGGGCATCTTTGGAAGCTTTGTTCAGCCTGTGGGCCTTCTCCTGGCACTGCGTGGCTCAGAAAAGGAGGGCAGGCAGAATTCAGTCCAGCAATAAGAGGCCTGTTCTCCTTTTGTGGAGGTCCTTCACATGCCCCGAACACTTCATGTACTAGCCGGAGGCCCTGATTTTAAGAGGGCTAGGGAGGGGAAACCAAAGGGTGGTCCTGCCATGGCTCATCTCTGCCACCCCCCACCCTTTTAAATTAATTTATTTTTATTTAGTATGCATTGATGTTTTTCCTGTATATATGTCTATGTGAGGGTGTCTGATCACCTAGAACTAGAGTTACAGACAGTTGTAAGCTTCCATGTGGGTGTTGGGAATTGAACCCAGCCCTTTGAAAAGTAGCCAGTGTTCTGAACTGCTGAGCCATCTCTCCAGCCCCTCACCTCTGCCTTTAAAGTAATATCAATAATAATAAATTCTTATTGGCACATGCAGCCAGCCTGGGTCCTGGTACTTTGTGAACATTACCTCACTGAAAGTTTAGATCACCCAGCAGTCTGTTTACTGCTGCTGGAAACAGATTCCGAGTTGGCCAGTGAGTTGGGAATGAAGAGCATGTCTCCACCTGGGCTGTGACTTCCATGTTCCCCCTTCTGACTCTTCTCAGAGAACATTAACTCCGACCACCCTGCAGTCTGCTAAGTGATAGTCTCCCCTGCCACTCATGTCCTGATTGACACCTTCCCCTCCAGTCCTTGTTGAAGTGATAACACTTTGTTCTCCTCCCTCCTCCCAGGACCCTGCAGGAATCTTTGAGCTGGTGGAGGTGGTTGGCAATGGAACCTATGGACAGGTGTACAAGGTGAGACATGGGACAGACATGCAACCCTCAAACCCGTGGGGCCTCTTTAGAGTAACAGAGGAAGTGGGTCCCGGGTCCGGCAGTCTGAGGGAAGCTATAGGAGATGACAGAGGCTGGGAACCCCTCGGGGAAGAAAGAACAGACCACAGAGAGAGCAGCAATAGAAAGAAGAAGGGAGACATCATCTCTGAGTGTAGACATGCTCCTGGGTGTGGAAGGAACCAGAGTGCAGCCGATGGTTATGGGATAGGAAGCAGAAAAAGCACATGGGGATGTAGGTGTGAGGGCTCACCTGGAAATTCACAGTTGATGCCAGAAATGTGGGTTGACACCTCCCAAGACCACAAGGAGGCCTGGGGCTGATGGGACCTCACTGGTGGCCTGCAGAGGAAGCTGCTTTCTTGACCTCCTGCAGCTGCTTGCAGCAGGGAGCCAGCCAGAGCTCAAGCCTCTTGCTTTTGAGCTGCTTCTCTTCCCACAGAAGTGGCATTTCCTCTGCTCCTGATTAGCTTTTCAGCTTGGCCAGCTCAGCCCTCTCAAGTGGCCAGACCTCCGCCCATACATGCAGTGTCTCCATAATGAAGGGGATGTTTGGGGTGGGTGCTGTCCCCAGAACATTTAGTCTACTTCCTCGGCTCAAGGCACAGCTCCAGACATTTCCACAGGGGCCCTGCCTCTCTGCGTCTCCCCTGGGACTGCCAGCCTTTCATGTACCCCTTTCGCTTTGTAAGCCTGGGCTTTGGGGGAACAGACAGCGCACCGCTCCTGCTGAGTTGTGTCCATATAGATAGATAGCTGTGCTTTCTGTGCTTGGGCTCATGGGTGGCTGCTGAAGACAGGACGCGGTGGCAATGCCCATGTCCTTCCCATGAACAGCTGCTATCCCATCCTGCTCTTCTCAGGAAGCCTGGGACTTTGTTGTCCAAGCGATTGATGGTTCTTAACGAGGGATTTCAGAAGGGTGGGTGGGGTGGAGTTGGAGCTGAGGTAGAGAAGACTGTGGCACAAACACACTGAAGGTTCCCACCTTTAAACTGGTGACTGTAGGTCTGGCACACATCAGCTGGCCCTTTTGTGTCCCTGCGTTCCCTACACTCTTTCCCTGATAACATAAAACACCTTGGGCATGAGGTTGATCCAGGGAAAGCCTTACTATCTAGAGTGGCTAGACCAGGAAAGCACCAGACATTTTATCTTACATAGATGAAGGCAAGGATTAGCCCTTTTCCAGCCTTCATTAGGATATGGAAGTTTCTTTACTTTAGCTTTCAGTGTAGAGAAAAGTCCCTGCTAAGGAAGCCAGCACAGAACAGGGGCTCGGTCCTGCACTTCAGGTGTTGTCTAGTAGAGCCTTCGTCTTTGCCGAACTTTATCTCTACAGCCTAGAAATGTCTGGGCAGTTGGATGTTAGCTGTGATGGCTCAGGAGCCTCCCTTCTACCTTCTGCTTTGTAAAGCAAGGCATCTAACTCCATGAAGGGCACATTCAAACGTAGAAAAATGCTAAGAGATGGCTTTTCCCAGACTCAATCTCTCTCCATTATTTTACTAAGTGAGCATGTACCCTGACCCTCCACACCCTCTGTACTTGAATTTCTTGCAGGGTCGGCATGTCAAGACTGGGCAGCTGGCTGCCATTAAGGTCATGGATGTCACAGAGGTAGGGAATGGGGTTGGGAAGGGCAGGGCTGGCATCGAAAAGGGGCTGTAGGCTCAGGCCTTACCTTCCCCCTTATGCCTAGGATGAGGAGGAAGAGATCAAACAGGAAATCAACATGTTAAAGAAGTACTCTCACCATCGTAATATTGCCACCTACTATGGGGCCTTTATCAAGAAGAGCCCTCCTGGGAATGATGACCAGCTCTGGGTAAGAAACGCCCTTCCTGATCTTCCAAGTCCTTCTGCTTTAGGTGGCCAGTGTGTATTCTGACATCCCTGCCTTCATTGTGGATCACAGGAACCTCATGATTCACCCAGAACTCTGCTTTTCAGTCTCCTCTACCCAGTGTCTTGTCCCCTTGACAGGGATCCTAGTGTTTGGCTCCTCCACCAGACACTTCACCCTGACTAGTTAGTAAGCACTTCTTAATCAGTAAACAATAGAATATAGAATCTTGGTCATGGCAAAAGATGGGGGTGAGGGTGAGCGGCAGCTTAGTTCTTTGGGTTTTCTGTCTCTCTCTCTCTCTCTTTTTTTTTTTTTTTTTTTTTTTTTTGGTTTTTTGAGACAGGGTTTCTCTGTAGCTTTGGAGCCTGTCCTGGAACTAGCTCTTGTAGACCAGGCTGGCCTCTAACTCACAGAGATCCACCTGCCCCTGCCTCCTGAGTGCTGGGATTAAAGGCCTGCACCACTACCACCTGGCAGTAGCTTAGTTCTTTGTGGGGCTGGAGAGATGGCTCAGAGGTTAAAAGCACTGGCTACTCTTCCGAAGCTCCTGAGTTCAAGTTCCAACAACCACATGATGACTCACAACCATCTATAATGAGATCTGGTGCCCTCTTCTGCCATGCAGGCATACCTACAGGCAGAACATGTATACATCACAAATAAATAAATCTTAAAAAAAAAAAAGTTCTTTGTGTCTTTGAACACAATTTTGGGAGAGCCATCAAATCAAAGTGAGCAGCAACAGGATTCAGGCCCATCCTGGCAGTACACAGTCCTGGGTGATGATTTGAGCCAGAGCCTACTCAAAAACCTCCTGACCCAGACTGTTCCTAGGAGTCATTTGCTCCCTAGCTTGGACATGGATGCCGCAGATTTACCCATTGTGGTGCTGAGCCCATAAGCTGAGGGGACAGCGGCAAGAGGCATCACTGTGGCTATTGGGAGTTTTGGAGAACATGCTGGAAGTCAGGTAGACCTTAGCTATTTAATAAGCATCTTCTGTATACCCTGCAAAGTTGAGCATGAGTCATGGCTCCAAGGATTTGGGAGGACATATACAATACACCATGCTGTGTTTAGTGGGAGACCACTGAAGATTGGCAGCTAAGCCATAGTAGCCACTCTTCTTGTTAGTGTGTAGGGTACTGGGCTGCTTCTCCACCCACCATGCTCTCTCAGTGGTGGGGCACACGAAAATTACTTTGATTGCATAGGAAACACACCAGTCCCAACCAGCCTTTTCCTGAATTAGATATCAACTTTAGTGAAGACGGTTGGAAGAAATTGCTCCTGAGTTCCCTCCAGCAGCACACTGAGTGGGACCCCATGAACTTCCCTAGCAGACTCAGCCCTTCTTACCTCTGAATCAAGGATGTTGAGCTTTTTTGTAAAGGTCCAACTAGTAAGTGCTTTAGGCTTTGTTGGGCATGTTTGCTCAGTTCTGCTGACACTCTGTGAAAGCAATTGACAGTACATCAACGAGCACGGCCAGCTGAGCACAGTGGCTCGCACTATAGTTCCAGCACTCAGGAGGCTGAGGGCAGGAGGATCCTACATAGAAAGACCCTCACTCAAACAGAACCAAACCTGAGTGTGTCTCAATCCTCAAATTTATATTTAGGTCACTAAAATTTAGTGTTATTCTCATGTGTCATGAAAAAGGACTCTGGACTTTTCTGGGAGGTTTTTTGGTTTTAGTTTTTTTCCCCTAATCATTAAGTACAGTGAAAACACACTGAGAAGATAGCTCAGTTGGTGGAGCACTTGCCATTCAAGTGTGAGGACCTGATCTTCAGTCCTAAGATCACATATAAATAGCTGATCATGGCAGGGGATGTTTGTAATCCCAATGATGGTAAACGGAAGACAGACAGGTTGATCCCTGGGAGTGTATTGGGTCAGCTAGTCTAACTTGATGAAGTTCTACACACAAACACACACACACACACACACACACACGGGTAGGGGAGGTATGTCCATTATCCATTGATTCAGGATGGGTATAACTCACTGGTAGGTGCTTGCCCAGCACCTTGAGTTCCATCCCTAGCACTCCATGTAGACACAAAAGTAATTTACAGAGTTGTGTAGTGGCACACGCCTTTAATCCCAGCACTCAGAAAGCAGAGGCATATGGATCTCAGGGCCTTGTCTATATTGTGAGTTTCAGCTAGACCTATATTGTGAGACCTGTCTCAAAACAAAACAAAAACAAATTTAAAAGCAAACAAAAACCTTCTTTGGCTCCCTGTTGATGCCAGCCCCGGCTCCCGAGCAGTAGTTCTCGGCCCATGTGGGATTCTAGGGAGAGTGTAATCAAAGCACTGAACTCTTGAAGGAAAATGATGAGCTGCATCATTGTGCTGGCAGCGTGGGGTCCTTCACTCCTCACTGCCAGTTCTTCCCCACTTGTGTGCCCCTTTCTCCCTGACCTCAAGAAGTCCCGTGGCTCTAAGGGTCATCTAGTCCTGCTGTTTGGCTCATCCCACTTCTGGTCTCCAAACCTCTGGCTTCCTCCAGGGGCCTGGCTGGGGGAAGAGGCCTTGCCTGACATATTTTTCTTCCTGACTCTTTCCTTGGACCTGGGACCACAGCTGGTAATGGAGTTCTGTGGTGCTGGCTCGGTGACTGACCTGGTAAAGAACACGAAAGGGAATGCACTGAAGGAGGATTGCATTGCCTACATCTGCAGGGAGATTCTCAGGGTGAGCGTGAAGCCCCTTCATAGTCCTTCCCCATGCCACCCTGGCGAGAGCTTCTTCATGGGCATTTGTTATCCCACTGAGGGAGGCAGCTAGCTACTATGAAGAGTCTCACACACACCTCAACTCTGCCTGCATTTGGGCTGTGGGTGGGTTTGGTCTGTACATTTAGCCTCGCTCTGAAGTGAGGACCAGCAGCTAACTTTCCCTCAATCTCTTTGTACCTCCATGCTCTTTTCACCCCTCCAACACTGTGGCTGATTCTCCCCACTCTTGTCCCAGGGTCTTGCCCATCTCCATGCCCACAAGGTGATCCACCGAGACATCAAGGGACAGAATGTGCTGCTGACAGAGAATGCTGAAGTCAAGCTAGGTACTGTGGGTCCTTCTGAGGCCCTTTTGCCGTCAAGCTTGGGAACAGGGTCGCCTTCCTCAAATGTCTGGCTTAGGTCCAATTGCATTTGTGCCAAGGGGGTCTCTTCCCTGTCCCTTTCTCCCAACACCAAGATGTCTGCCTCCTGCTGAAAATCCCAAGAAGCCTTTCACCTGCTGCCCGCCAGGGCACAGCTACTCCGCACCCTTCTTTTTTTTTTTTATTTTATTTATTTATTTATTTATTAAGGATTTCTGCCTCCTCCCCGCAACCGCTTCCCATTTCCCTCCCCCTCCCCCGATCAAGTCCCCCTCCCTCATCTGCTCGAAGAGCAGTCAGGGTTCCCTGACCTGTGGGAAGCCCAAGGACCGCCCACCTCTATCCAGGTCTTGTAAGGTGAGCATCCAAACTGCCTAGGTTCCCACAAAGCCAGTACGTGCAGTAGGATCAAAAACCCACTGCAATTGTTCTTGAATTCTCAGTATTTCTCATTGTCCTGTGGAGACGGGGCATTGAGTTCCCTTCTGCCTGCGATGCCGTCCTGAAGAGGATGTAGAGGTTTCTAAGTAGGATCTAGGCCTCCGCTGCTTCAGTCCAGACACATGAGAGCATTCCGTGTGCTATAAAGCCCAAGAGTAGAGGGGGCTTTGCATGCTGACCCCTTCCTCATGTCTCATAGTGGATTTTGGGGTGAGTGCTC
Source organism: Microtus oregoni (assembly GCF_018167655.1). Classification (NCBI taxonomy): domain Eukaryota; kingdom Metazoa; phylum Chordata; class Mammalia; order Rodentia; family Cricetidae; genus Microtus; species Microtus oregoni. The sequence goes on along the minus strand of NW_024543074.1, from coordinate 27,943,700 downwards.
AGCTGGACCGCACTGTGGGCAGGCGGAACACTTTCATTGGGACCCCATACTGGATGGCCCCAGAAGTCATTGCCTGCGATGAGAACCCTGACGCCACCTACGACTACAGGGTATGAAAGGGAAGCAGGAGCTCAGGAAGTAAGGTGGGGATAACAGATGGATTAAAAGTCTGGGGGCAGTGACACGTGAGCAGCGAAGGGATAGAAACTTCTCACAGCGTGTGGCCAGGCCTGGGAAGCCAAACCTGGAGGATTGTAGTTTGAGGTCCTCGAGGGCTTCCTAGCAAGACCCTATTACAAATAAACTAAATAAAAAACCCAGTATTTTATGGCAGGAACTGTTTATATGAGAAGGTGGGATGATTTGGAAGAAGGGGATCTCGGGAAGGGGTGAGGCTATGGTAGGTTTGTATGGGTGCTGGGTGAAGGGTGTTATGCCATATTGTCAGGAAGGATTCATCCTTGTCTCTTCTTTCCCTTCTTTAGAGTGACATTTGGTCTCTAGGAATCACAGCCATCGAAATGGCAGAGGGAGCCCCCCGTAAGTGCTGACTTTGCCTTGGAGTAGGATGGGACGGAAGGGAGGGCAAGGAAGTGGTATCGGGAGGAGGTGGACTTCGGAAGTCACATTGAGGGAGGGATTCCTTGGCCTCTCTATGAAGCAGGATTGATAGTGTCTCTTCCTTGTCCCAGCTCTGTGTGACATGCACCCCATGCGGGCTCTCTTCCTCATCCCTCGGAACCCTCCCCCAAGACTCAAGTCAAAGAAATGGTATGTCTGTGAGTGTTTTCAGTCTGACAGTAAAGGTTCAGGCAGGGCCACCCTCACCCTAATACTTGTGTTCAGGCTTTGGGGTACACCATGGAAGAGGTTTGGGGACTGTAGGCAGCAACTGGGATTGGGATTTGGAAAGCCAAGAAAGAAAAGACAATTTAGAGATATATGGCCACCATCTCCTGTGACTGCCCTTCCAAAGGGGCCCTCCCAGTGTGAGCCACTACTGTTTCCAGGTCTAAGAAGTTCACTGACTTCATCGATACGTGTCTCATCAAGACTTACTTGAGCCGCCCACCAACTGAACAGTTACTCAAGTTTCCCTTCATCCGAGACCAGCCCACAGAGCGGCAGGTCCGCATCCAACTCAAGGACCACATTGACCGCTCCCGGAAGAAGCGGGGTGAGAAAGGTCAGTGGATGGCTCTGGAGCAGGGGGTTTGGGTGTGTCTCTGCCCTGTCTTCTCTCTAGGGTTCGCCTTTGCTCTCCCTTCCCTTACCCCAGCTCTCCCTGCCCAAGGAGCCCTCTCCCAAACTTGTAACCCCAGGGCCTTTTCCACTTGTCCCAAGTCAGCCTTGCAGGTGAGGACGGCTATGTGATGTCCTCACAGAGAACTCATTCCAAGCCTGTGCTGGTGTGAGCATATGAACCTGTTGGGGAGGTACCTCGCGATGGGCTGTGCATGTAGACCGAAACGATATTCCCAGCTGAAGTTTCCCTACCCGGGGTGGAGTCTGGAGCTCTGGGTGGAAAAGCCTCAGTGTCTTCCCTTTGCAGAGGAGACGGAATATGAGTACAGTGGCAGTGAAGAGGAGGATGACAGCCATGGAGAGGAAGGCGAGCCGAGGTGGGTTTGGCGGGTAGAGGTGGGAGGTTGGGGTCTGTGTGTATTGTCTGAGGGGACAACAGTGATCCTTGACTTTGGGGCTCTTAGGTAATAGCACATAAAAGATAGCTTGTATAACCTTGAGTCCCTGGGTTGGTGAATTGGCTCATCAAGCAGGAGCACCTGCCTTAAGCTTGATGACCTGAGTTTAGTTGCTGGGATCCACATGTTAAAGGGAGAGGATTCTTCTAAGTTGTCCTGACCTCCATTTGAATGCTATGGTGCACTGAGACATGCACACGTGGGCTGCTTACAAGTGTGTGTGCACATACATAATAAATGATGTAACTGAAAAAATAGCAGACGGAGTCCCTGTACGAGGAAGAGTGAAGTGAATGGATGGGGAAGAGAAGGTTGATTTAGGCCTGACCAAGGTATGGGCTGGAATCTTTAAATAGCAGTAAACATTGTTTAGCCAGGGGCGAGGATGCATACCTCTAATCCTAGCATTTGAGAGGCTGAAGCAGGATAGCAAGTTCCAGACCAGTCTGGGCTACATAATTCAGGCCCTGTCTCAAACAGGGAAGAGGGACAGAAGAGAAGACAAATCCACGACCCTTGGGATTGCCCATTGGCAGGGTGTCCAGTACAGTTGGAGGCACTCAGGCAGGCTGCCCAGGGAAGAAGGACCACCAGCATGTTCTGACCTCCGTATGCCTTTGCCACAATCATCCAGCTCCATCATGAATGTGCCTGGGGAGTCCACACTCCGCCGAGAATTCCTCCGACTCCAGCAGGAGAATAAGAGCAACTCTGAGGCTTTAAAGCAGCAGCAGCAGTTGCAGCAGCAGCAGCAGCGAGACCCTGAGGCACACATCAAACACCTGCTGCACCAGCGGCAGCGCCGCATAGAGGAGCAGAAGGAAGAGCGGCGGCGTGTGGAGGAGGTGGGTCCACCAGGGCAGGAAGAAAAGCGAGGAGTAAGACAGGCTTTGCCTGGCCCTTTTCAGCCTTCATGGAAAGACTCTCCACTGTTACTAGGGGCTCAGTCTCCAGGTGCTGGTCCCCTGCCCAGCCTAGTGTGGATCCATCAGCATCCTGTCAAAGTGACAGCTATTGCCATGATAGAGCTGTCGGTCTTGGCCAGCTTCAGTCTGTGCCCATTTGTTAGTGCTGATCTGCTCCAAACAGAAAAGCTGGGAAGACTCTTCTCATTCTTCTGGTTATTTTTTTTTCTATAAATTGTTTTTGACTGATTAAAAGTAGGTAGAGGAAATTCATTTTAATTGAAGAGAATCTTATGTTTAAGTACAGTTTTCTGTTTGTTCTATTGCTCATTAAAATACTACTGTAGGTGTGGTGGCTTTGTCCTGTTCTCCACCCCCACCACCATTGGGAGGTAGAGGCAGGAAGATGAGTATTTCCAGATCAGCCTAGCCTTCAAAACCCCCAAGCAACAAAAAAGCTGTGTAACTCAGTTGATAGAGAGCTTGCCAATCCCCAGCACCACAGAAAACTGGCTGCAGCAGTATGCACTTATAACCCAGCACTCTGAAGGAGGAAGCAGGAGAATGAGAAATTCTGGAACAGCCTCAGCTACATAGCAAGTCTGAGGCCAGTCCAGTCAAGGTGAGACCTTATCTCAAAAAAAGGGTTGGATCTGGGGATACAGCTCAATAGTAGAGCCTGTCATACATGAGTCTCTTGGGTGTGATCTCTAGTAACAAAATAACAATTTTGTGTGTGATGTCTGTCTAAATACTTATTATTGGTGCATGATGGAAAATAAGAAATCTGCATTTTTTTTCAAACTTTATAACTCAACACCAAAAAACATTGTCTCAAGCATAGCTGCAGCATCTCCACTATCCACCGTTCCTCAGAGTAGACCTCTGTTCTTGCTGAGTAGAAAGAAATTTGTAAGAAAAACTCAATGAAGACTTTCTGCTCTTCTCTGTAATAGCAGCCGGTAGCAAGTGACAGAGGCCTGGGCAGCAGCCTCACCACAGGAGGAGTACTTCTGTGTGTCCAGGGGCCTGGTCTTGCTCATTTCATGGTTGGTCTTGTTTGGGATGGGTACAGACGCCGGCCAGGAAGAATGTTCCAAAAAAAATGTCCTAGGCGACTGATTTCGTGAAGGTGGTTGCTCAGATTCAAAGGTTGCTTTTCTAAGCACAGACACTTGGTGCCCCCTGTTGGCCAAAGGTTATCATTAACATCTATCTCTTAGAAATCAAGACAAAGTCAGATTTGGGGTACAAGGAGCATGTTAGGGGGTTGCTGTTCTCAACACTTGTTTTTGTTGTTGTTGTTGGGTAGTTGTCTTGGCGTTTCATCTTCTGTGATAGCACACCGTGACCAAAAGCCACTTGGCAGAAAAAGGGTTTATTTTGCTTACACTTCTACATCAAAGTTCATCATTGGAAGTCAGGGTAGGAACTCAAGGCAGGAACTGATAAAGACACTGAGAGGAACACTGCTTACTGGCTTGTACCCCATGGCTTGCTTGTCCTGTTTCCTTATAGCACTCAGGACCCCCAGTCTAGGAGAGGCACCGCCCACGGTGAACTGGGCCCTCCCACATCAGTCATCAAGAAAATGCACCACTGACCTGGTGGGGGCATTTTCTCAATTCAGGTTCCCTGTTCTCAAATGACTCTAGCTTGTGTCAGGTTGACATGAAACTAGCCAGCACAGCGCTCCAGTGGGAAAACGAAAATGTTGTCCTCGAGCCCGCTCCAGGCCCAGCAGCCTCTGTCTAGCCCCATGCCCACGGCTACTTCCAACAAACTGTTCTCCTCACACCCAGCTCTTGGGGCCAGGTGTGCAGCTCTGGTACAGGGCTCAGAATACATGCTCGGAAGTGTTAGAGCTTTTCTCTCCACCATCTCTAACAAACACCTGCCCTGTTACAGTCCATAAGACACATCACCTCTTTGGTCTACAGCAACAGCGGCGCGAGCGGGAGCAGCGGAAGCTGCAGGAGAAGGAGCAGCAGCAGCGGAGGTTGGAAGATATGCAGGCCCTGCGGCGAGAGGAGGAGAGGCGGCAGGCAGAGCGGGAGCAGGTATTGGCACCAGTGCACACACAGACACCCGCCTCCACACCTGCCCTGCCCCTGCCCCTGCCCCTGCCCCTGCCCCTGCCCCTGCCCCTGCTCCTGCTGCCTGCCTTCCTTGCTCCTCGGTGCCCTGTCCCTTTCGCTCCCCTACCCCCATATTCCTCCTATCTTTTCTAGCTTCACTCTTTCTCTCTGTTTTCTCCTACCCTTCAACCCTACCCTTCTCCCTGCCCTCCTGTCTCTGTGTCTTCATTCCCCATCTCTCTGCCCATCCCTGACTTTCTCTCTGGGGCATTGTCCCTCATGGTACCCACCTGATTCCTCCTCATCCCCTGTCTCCTCTTATTCCCATCTGTGCCACATTGCCCCCTGGGGCTCATCCACCCTTGTTCCCCCTCATCCTCACCCCGCTGATTCCCTCCCTTCGCCGCTGCTGCCACCCTCCTCTGCTGCCTCCCTCTCTCCCTGCCCCCTGCCCCACCCCACCCCCCAGGAATATATCCGTCACAGGCTAGAGGAGGAGCAGCGACAGCTCGAGATCCTTCAGCAACAGCTGCTCCAGGAACAGGCCCTGCTGCTGGTAACGGGGTCCCTCGGTGTCCTCGGGAAGATGCCATCCTGAGCTGCTTTCCTGCACTGGGATGGGAAACACTTCAGGGAAAGGGACTTCCAGGGAAGCAGCTCCTGTGTAGGCAGTAGAGGAAAGGAAGGGCTGCCTGCTCTAACTCACAGGCCACACCCTGCTGACCCTCTGTCCCTACTGTTGGGCCCAGGAATACAAGCGGAAGCAGCTAGAGGAGCAGAGGCAGTCGGAGCGGCTCCAGAGACAGCTGCAGCAGGAGCATGCCTACCTCAAGTCCCTGCAGCAGCAGCAACAACAACAACAGCTCCAGAAGCAGCAGCAGCAGCAACAGATCCTACCTGGGGAAAGGAAGCCCCTGTATCATTATGGTCGGGGCATTAATCCTGCTGACAAGCCAGCATGGGCCCGAGAGGTACTCACAGCCTGCTTTATCCCCTAAGACCTAATCCTGCCAGTCTTTTGCCTGAGGGCTGGAAATGTTTGTGAGAAATGGTTGCTGCACAGAAATGGGCATGAGAAGGGCCGAGGAGCAGAGGTTGTAGTGATGGAGTGCTTGGAGCAAGTGAGGATCTAGATTCTGAGACCAGGGAAGCAGACACTGGCCTGCTGACGACCTCTTGCATCACAGGTGGAAGAGAGAGCAAGGATGAATAAGCAGCAGAACTCTCCCTTGGCCAAGACGAAGCCAAGCAGTACAGGGCCAGAGCCCCCCATCTCCCAGGCCTCTCCTAGCCCCCCAGGACCTCTTTCCCAAACTCCTCCTATGCAGAGGCCTGTGGAGCCTCAGGAAGGACCACACAAGGTGAGTCTGTCCCCATTCCTGTCCCAGCACAAGTGGCTTTGCTCAAAGCCAGGTACAGAGCTGCATCCACAAACACGTGTATGCATTCACTAGTGTCTTCTGCACACCACAGTCACAGCCCTGTGGACAGTTTGCAGCTGTGTGTGTCTAGTCTTCTCCAGCGTCTGCTGAGGGGAGAAGGAACTTTTCTCATCCCAGACCCTAGTTTGCAGGATGTGCCACAGCAGGCTGCCCATCCTTCCTGGTCTCTCCCTACAGAGCCTGGTAGCACACCGGGTCCCACTGAAGCCATATGCAGCACCTGTACCCCGATCCCAGTCCCTGCAGGACCAACCCACTCGAAACCTGGCTGCCTTCCCTGCCTCCCACGACCCTGACCCTGCTGCTGTCCCCACACCCACTGCCACGCCCAGTGCCCGAGGAGCTGTCATCCGCCAGAATTCAGACCCCACCTCGGAAGGGCCTGGCCCGAGCCCAAACCCCCCATCCTGGGTCCGACCTGATAATGAGGCTCCACCTAAGGTAAGCACAACCCTGAAGGACAAGAAAATAGAGTTGAGAGTGGGAAGGAAGAAAGCAAGGCAGCCATGCAAGGGTTAGCATCCAGAGGGTGGAGACAGCAGTGACAGTGGGGGCTGAGAAATAGCCAGTTGCTTGGTACCAAAGGGTGATATATAAAGGTGGCTGTTGTCGGGGTTTCTGTCCTGCCCAACTCCTGCGATCGTTAAGTCCCAAAGAAATCACACAGAGGTCTACATTAACTATAAACTAACTGGCCCATTAGCTCAGGCTTCTTATTAACTCTTATAACTTATATTAGCCTATTATTCTAGTATATGTTGGACACATGGCTCAGTACCTTTTTCAGCAAGGCAGTCACATCTTGCTTCTTCTGTGGCAGGCTCACAACTGCAGAAAAAGCTTCCTTCTTCCCAGAATACTCCTGACCCGACTCTACTTCCTGTCTGGTGGTCCCGCCTATACTTCCTGTCTAGCTACTGACCAATCAGTGTTTATTTAAAATATAATTGGCAGAATACAATTGTCCCACACCACTTCCCCCTCTGGTTTTTTTTTTTAAATGGAAATATCCATAGTCCATTGGGGGGGGGGGGAATGTGGGCATGGTTTTCCAGGCTTCTTCCTGCTCTGCTAGTTGGGGGCACTGATAATCTTATGGGGACCTAAAGAAAATTTAGAATTATGATCAAGTCCTGACTGGAGTATCCTGTGAGGCTTGATCATCTCAGGCAGCATATTGAATCTGTTCTGGATGCAGAACTCTGACATCTGGGCCATCTGTTTCCACCGGAGATCTCTCAGGTGGTCTTCCTTGATCAAACCTGATTTTTCTTAACTCAGAATGAATCCACAACTTCTCATTTTCTATGGAAACAAAAGCAAAACCTATCTTCTCTAAAGTAACATATCTTTTGAAGTCAAGGTATTTTCAAAAAAAAAACTATCTTGGATTAATTTAGCAGCATTTACAAACAAATATCTTTTAGCAGCTGTTGCTCTTTCCTCAGCATTCAAACAATTCAAAGAGAACATAAAATACAGTATCCAGACTCTGTATTTTTTGTCTTTGCGTAGCTTTATTTTAAATTCTATTTCTTTTATTTTTATTTTTAATTTTTGGCTTTTTGAGTCAGGTTCTCTGTATCTTTGACTGTCCTGGAACTCCCTCTGTAGACCAGGCTGTCCTTGAACCCACAGAGATCTGCCTGCCTCTGCCTCCCAACGCTAGGATTAAACATGTGTGCCATCGCACATTGAACTCACAGAGGTCTGCCTACCTCTGTATTCCAAGTGTTGGGATTAAAGGTGTGTACCACCATACCCAAATTCTCTCTCTCTCTGTTTTTAAGGATTCTAACCTTTTTCTTGTCTCTCCAAAGCCTGCATATATTTTTAACACACTGTAAAACATTTAGAGATTTTCTTCATTTTTGAATCTCTCTTTACTGTATATCTCTCTTTTTCGGACCACATGAGTCTATAATTTGCTAAGCAATATGGATAGGTTTAAAGCCGTGGGTTTGATGGCTGGATTCCTTAGTTTTCTGAGATTCCAGCCTCATGGTGGAGGTACCAGCTGTAGCCACATTTATTGCCACAACTCTATGGCATTTCAAGGTCCCTGCCAGCAAGCAAGCTGCAGCAATCTGCTCACAAACCACACGCTCTGTAGGCGGACCTTCTGCCTTCAAGAGTCAGAGTTTGTGCTGGCAGGATGGCCCAGGAAACTGGCATTTTAAAATGTTGCAGCTTTTTTCCTGCTATGGCTGAAAACCAAAAAGCATGTGGTCAGCTTTTCATCAACACCATTTAAGTGTTTCATGGCAGGACCTCTCAAAAAAGCTGCAAGGTTTTACAGCTAAAGCTGAGTCAGGAAGAAAATGAGACACATTTGCCTCTAACAAACAGAGCCCACCTGAGAAAATGCTGCTCTCAATAAGCTGTGCTTAACTCTGTTTTCTGTCTAGAATTGCTTCCCAAACTCTGTCTGGCTTTATGTTGTCCATGTGGGCGCCATTTGTTGGCGAGGGGCTTCTGTCCTGCCTGGCTCCCACAGTTGTTAAGTCCCTAAGAGATCACACAGAAGTCTACATTAACTATAAACTGACTGGCCCATTAGCTCAGGCTTCTTATTAACTCTTATAACTTATAGGTGGCTTTATCCCACTGGCAATTTTTCAGCTTCATAGCCTGGATATACTCGGTAACTTACCTGACTTGTTTGTTTCTCCGTGGATGCTGAAGACTACATTTCTTAGGTTGGGGTTGAATGTCTGTGACATCTGCACATGACTGACAGATCTTGTCAACGCCTGTTCTTTCCAGGTTCCTCAGAGAACCTCGTCTATTGCCACTGCCCTTAATACCAGTGGGGCCGGAGGGTCCCGGCCAGCTCAGGCTGTCCGTGCCAGGTACACAACGCCAGGGTGGGGTCATGTGGCAGCCTAGGGAGTAAGACATAGGGACTTTGCCAGGTTACCTGCATAGGGGTGGGGCAAGCCCCAAACCAGGCACCTCAGCCCCTCCTTGTGCCACCACCACCCGCCCCGGCACCCTCTGCTCCCTTCACAGACCTCGCAGCAACTCCGCCTGGCAAATCTATCTGCAGAGGCGGGCAGAGCGGGGCACCCCCAAGCCTCCCGGGCCCCCAGCTCAGCCCCCTGGCCCGCCCAACGCCTCTAGGTAATGGAGTTGGCCCCACTCACTCTCACTTCTCACTTCTGCCACCTGCTTCCCTGGTGACGGCTCCTCCTGCAGTGTAGCTTGACCCCCGTGGCTGGAAGCACATCTCTGACATGAACTCCGTCCCTTCACAGTAACCCCGACCTCAGGAGGAGTGACCCTGGCTGGGAGCGCTCAGACAGTGTCCTCCCGGCCTCTCATGGACACCTCCCTCAGGCTGGCTCACTGGAACGAAACCGAAACCGTGTGGGAGGTATGTCAGCCTGACATACCTGGGCCTTGAATTTGCCTTGACCAACACTGAGAGCAGGGCCTATGGCATTTAGTGGCTTAGGACCAGAACACCACAGGGACAAGAGGCCTGTGGGTGGGGTTGGGGCCTATGGTCAGCATGGGCCTGAGGCCACTTTGTAGGTATCTGTGACCTTCTTTCTTCCACCCTGCCATGCCCAGCCTCTACAAAACTGGACAGCTCACCAGTGCTCTCCCCTGGGAACAAAGCCAAGCCTGAAGACCACCGTTCAAGGCCAGGCCGGCCCGCAGTGAGTGATCTGGGGGCAGGATGTGCAGCCTTCAGGGTCCTGGGCACTGGGGTCAGGGCCAACCCTTCACTCCCATGAGAGGACGAGGGCAGTCCCAGGCCATACAGCACCTCTCATGCCACTAACCTTTCTCACCATCTCTCCTGCTTCCTCCTGGCTGCCTTTCCTCCTCCACGGCCCCTCCCAGAGCTATAAGCGAGCAATTGGTGAGGTTAGTGAGAGGGGTTGTTGGGGAGCCCTCTCTTGTTCCCTGTCTGCAGCTCCACTGGCAGCCCCCATGTATTGCTTCTACCCAAGCCCCACTGCTCCCCTCATGCCTTTTCTTCCCTGCAGGATTTTGTGTTGCTCAAAGAGCGGACCCTGGATGAGGCCCCTAGGCCTCCCAAGAAGGCCATGGACTATTCCTCATCCAGTGAGGAGGTGGAGAGCAGTGAAGATGAGGATGAGGAAGGCGATGGGGAGCCGTCAGAGGGGAGCAGAGACACTCCCGGGGGCCGGTATGGGGTGTCCTAGGGCAGGCCCCCTATCAGGACAAGGAGAGGAAAGATTCAGGGAAGGCAGGAGTGAGGCTGTGCCAGGGTGGAGTGCTAGCTTCCCACTGCGTCCACTGTTCTGTCAGTTGTGGGGGGCCCTTCCAGATGCTCCTCTGTCTCTGCCAGCCTGCCCTGAGGGCCACTCAGAAAACACCTGAGTCAGTGAGGGCTTTAGAGGAGACTGAAAGCCCCAGTCTCCGCTGTCACCTGCCTCCTGTGGCATTGTATGGCAAGCAGGACCTCTTTCCCACAGCAGTGATGGAGATACGGACAGCGTCAGCACCATGGTGGTTCATGATGTTGAGGAAATAGCCGGGACCCAGCCCCCATATGGGGGAGGCACCATGGTGGTCCAGCGTGTGAGTGGGTCTCCCTACCCTTTCCTACACCTGCGGCAGGCCCTCTGCAGCCCTACCCTAACTTTCTGTCTGTTCTACAGACTCCTGAAGAAGAACGAAGCCTGCTGCTTGCTGACAGCAATGGCTACACAAACCTGCCCGATGTGGTCCAGCCCAGCCACTCACCTACTGAGAACAGCAAAGGTCAAAGCCCTCCCACAAAAGATGGAGGCAGTGATGTAAGTGTGCCGATGTGGGTCCATAACTAGAGAGAGAGCCCTGCAAATGGTTTGCAGAGGAGTGGGTGATGGGAGCACTGTGGCAGGTGAAGCAAGGCACTGTGAACGCAGTAGGGCTGGGGTCTGTCCCACAGCCACACGTGGTTCTTGACTGTTCCCTCTCCCCACAGTACCAGTCTCGAGGGTTGGTAAAGGCCCCTGGGAAGAGCTCTTTCACCATGTTTGTCGATCTAGGGATCTACCAGCCTGGAGGCAGTGGGGACACCATCCCTATCACAGGTGAGGACAGGAGGAATTATCTGCCGTGAGGCTGGACTTCAGAGCTAGCCTGAGAATGTAGTTTTACAGAGGATAAGCATGGGGCTGAAGAGACGGCTCAGTGGTTAAAAGTATGTGCTACTCTCCCAGAGAACCCAAGTTTGGTCCCAACATCTACATCACACACCTCACACCCTCCTTAACTTTGAGTCAGGGAATCAGATGCCTTTTCCAGCCTCCATGGATACCTGCATACATAGAAAAGAAAAATTTAATTTTTTTAGTTTTTTTGCGACAGGGTTTTTTCTGTATAAGAGCTCTGGCTGTCCTGGAACTCACTCTGTAGACCAGGCTGGCCCCAAACTCATAGAGAACTGCCTGCCTCTGCTTCCCAAGTGCTGGAATTAAAGGCATGAGTCTATTCACAGGCCTCTCTTTTGAGGCTTAGCCCCTGCCCAGGCGAGGGCTTCTGAGGGGCAATTGCTCAGGGTGGCTAAGGGAACGGTTGAGTGACTGAAGGATTTGAGCGAGGCCCTGGCCTCAAGACTGGGATTCTTTTATCTCTGCTCTCTTCGTGCACCTCTGCTGAAGTCTTTCTCTTCCCCTTCTGAGAGTTCTGAAGTGCCCAAGATCAGATACAGCATAGGAATAAAAACAGGCACTGGAGGGCTGCAGCCACCCTCCCTCCTCTTCATCCTGGCAGCCCTAGTAGGTGGAGAGGGTGGTCGTCTTGACCAGCTGCAGTTCGATGTGAGGAAGGGCTCTGTGGTCAACGTCAACCCCACCAACACCCGGGCTCATAGTGAAACTCCCGAGATTCGGAAGTACAAGAAGCGATTCAATTCGGAGATCCTCTGTGCAGCCCTCTGGGGTAAGCCAGGGCTGAAAGGGATCTGGGTACAGCTTCCATGCTCCTGATCCTGGTCAGGGGAGAGCCGGGTCTGCCTCTGACCTGTCCAAGGACTCGTATTGCAGGGGTCAACCTCCTGGTGGGCACAGAGAATGGGCTTATGCTGCTGGACCGGAGCGGACAGGGCAAAGTGTATGGACTCATTGGGCGGCGGCGCTTCCAGCAAATGGACGTGCTGGAGGGGCTCAACCTGCTCATCACCATCTCAGGTGCCTGTCTCAACTCTGGCTTTGTCAGCTTTGGCCTGGGAGGAGAAGGGCCTTGGTGGTTCACTGTGGTGTGCAAACAGCATTGTGTGAAGCAGCACACAAATGGGGCCTTTGATGGGAATAAGTGTGAGTTTTTATGTGTGTGTGTCCATCTCTCAGGGAAAAGGAACAAACTTCGGGTATATTACCTGTCCTGGCTGCGGAATAAGATTCTGCACAACGACCCAGAGGTGGAGAAGAAGCAAGGGTGGACCACTGTGGGGGACATGGAGGGTTGTGGCCACTATCGTGTTGGTGAGGATGACACAACACAGTAGCCAGGGAGAAACAAGGTCTGGGCTAAATGCAGAGGTCATCAGAGCCTGACAGCGGAAGTCATTGCTTCCCCCTTTCTTGCCCCCAGTGAAATATGAGCGTATTAAGTTCCTGGTCATAGCCCTGAAGAGCTCTGTGGAGGTGTACGCCTGGGCTCCCAAACCCTACCACAAATTTATGGCCTTCAAGGTAATGGCAGCCTCAGCCTTCAGTACATTTATTTGAAGGTTCTGCTCCTGCACTTTCTTCCTGAATCTTCTCTCCCCCACAGTCCTTTGCTGACCTCCCTCACCGCCCTCTGCTGGTGGACCTGACTGTAGAGGAGGGACAGCGGCTCAAGGTCATCTATGGCTCCAGTGCTGGCTTCCATGCTGTGGATGTTGACTCTGGGAACAGTTACGACATCTACATCCCTGTGCACGTGAGCTTAGCAGGGCTGTGGAGCAAGTGGAACCAGTCCTTTTGGACATCAGACTTGAGGACCCTACCTCACCCCGTTCTCTCTCCCCAGATCCAGAGCCAGATCACGCCCCATGCCATCATCTTCCTCCCCAACACCGACGGCATGGAGATGCTACTGTGCTATGAAGACGAAGGTGTCTATGTCAACACCTACGGGCGGATCATCAAGGATGTGGTGCTGCAGTGGGGAGAGATGCCCACCTCTGTGGGTAAGTGATGGCCACCTCCTGGCCAGCTTGCCCTGAGGTGACCAGGACAGCCTCCTCACAGCCTTTCTACCATCGTCTCCCTTCAGCCTACATCTGCTCCAACCAGATAATGGGCTGGGGTGAAAAAGCCATTGAGATCCGCTCTGTGGAGACAGGCCACCTGGATGGGGTCTTCATGCACAAACGAGCCCAGAGGCTCAAGTTCCTGTGTGAGCGGAATGATAAGGTGAGGCAGTGTGTATGTGAGGGAGCCCTGTGCTAGGCTGGCTGTCCACACCTTGTGCTGGGCAGATCTGGGGGGGCGGAGTGGTTCTGCTGTTCTCCTCAGAGCAGCCCCTCCCCTGGAAGCTGTCAGAGCCGCCACCCTCCTTCCCCTTGGGTTCTGTTGCCTTTACCCCAGGGGTCTGGTAACACACCTCTAGCCTTTCACTGGGGTGGGGAGAAGCATGCACCAGTCTGCAGTTTGTCTCACTTCCTCTTCCCTTTCCCAGCTGAGGATCCCCCACCCACAAACACACACCACACTCTAGCCCTTCATGATGGCTTTTCTACCTCATCCAGGTGTTTTTTGCCTCAGTCCGCTCTGGGGGAAGCAGCCAAGTTTACTTTATGACTCTGAACCGTAACTGCATCATGAACTGGTGATGAGGCCCTGGGCTGGGCTCCCCATGGACCCAGCTCTCTCCCCACAGCCAGGCCGCCCAGCCCTGCTCCCCCTCTCCCTTTGGGCTTTTGCTTTTACTGGTTTGATTCACTGGAGCCTGCTGGGAACGTGACCTCTGATCCCTGAAGCTTTTGTGATCACGTGACCATCCTTTCTCCCAACATGTTTTCAAAACTGTGCCTGTCCCCAACTTCTGGGGAATGACACAGCTTCCCCTTACCAGGAATTGAGTGGGACTTGCCCCTCCCCTTTTCTCCACTTAAGAGGAGAGTGCTTGGGGCTTGGACCCCCTTACCCCATTGCTGCTGACTGAGCAGGGCCCTGTACCCCTTTATTTGCACGCCAGGGGAGCCGGCTCCCCCCTTGAATGTACCAGACTCTGGGGGGGGTCACTGGGCCCTGGGTTCTGGGGGGAGGGTCACCAGCCACTCCAGGGGCAGGGACCAGGTCCTCATTTTCTGAAAGCACTTTAATGACTTCCCCTCCCCCAGGTCCCAGGGAATGGAGGAGGGACCCCATAGCCAAAACATTCCTCCTTCCCACCCTCCCCTCCCTTCATGCCCCCTTGCTTGCATCTGTATATAGTGTGAGCAGCAGGTAGCCCTTCCCCCTCCTGTATCCTTTCTCAATGTAGTGGCCTTGGATACCCGTTTGTTAATAAAGACAATTCTACCAGCTCCCACCATGTTGAGAGCCCACCATCTGGCATCAGTGTTCCTATGTCTAAGTCTAGGCAAAGCCTCATTGGCTGTCAGCTAGGTCTGATGGATCAAAGGAGCCAAGAGGTAGTGAGACCGAACCAAGGGCAAACCCTGCCGTAGAGTGTTGACTTCAAGAGCCTGGCCAAATCACCTGACTGCTATACACACTGACCCTGAGGAGCCAGACCTACCCACGTGGCCACACAACCCTCCTGGAAGTTCACAAAATGGATTTATTGTCAGCCTGTTGGCAAAGTCGACTTCTTGCGGGGAGAGGGGTGACATGGGTGCTATTGCAGGCTCAGGGTTGGATACACGGTGGGTAGGGGAGATCAGGAACTTGGTTGAAGTAACCCCCAAGGAAGATGAGGCAGGAACCGACGCTGAAGAGCACCAGAGCCGCCCAAAAGCAGACGTTGTCGAGGGCTTTCCCCATGCGCACCCAGTCGGATACTTCCTGTGGGACACAGCTTAGTGCAAGAGAGGGAATGAGGGAAGGGCCTTAGCCGCACTCTCAACCCAACCCACCTCTTCATTGGCTTCCTGGTCTCGTGTGCTCTCAGCCACAAAGTTCACAGCATCCACACAACAGCGGATTTCAGGGGCTGCAGCGCCCAGGTTCTGGCAGAGAGCAGCTAAAAGGGCGGCGACACCAAGTCATTAAAGAACATCCCCAATGCAAGTGTGTGCCTTTGACCCACCAAGAGCGGTGCTCACCAGTCCAGGCCCCATGCCGATGCCTCTGCCCCTCAAACACGAGCTCACTCCGCGGCTTTTTCAGGATGAGCTCCTCTGCTCGGAGCAGAATGCCCACAGAGGAGGCGCGCCTGGCAGGTGAGGTAGCTCGGGGAGCCTCAGGGGGTGGGCTTGAGCCCAGGAGGCGTGGCAGTAGCTCCAATAAAATCTGTGGCCAGGGCAGAGATAAATTCCAACCCCGCCTCCCACCCTGGGCTGTCCTTCACTCAACCAGCGCTTACGCTTACTTGGCGCAGCCGAGGGGATGTGGTATGGGTCGTCGGAGTCCGCAAAGACACGTTGAGTACGATGACGCAATTCATAACAATGAGCGTGGCAACCACCATGACGAAAATAAGATACCTGAGATACATACCAAGGAGGCATGATGTCACAGCATCCCACAAAACAGGACAAGCCGCTAGCTGTCCTCTACCTCACAAACACCTCCGCGCGCGGGAGTGGTGGAGTTACTTCCCTTGGCTACCCCTCCACAACACCAGTATCCACCCCCTCCCGCATCCACCATCTGTTGCGGCCATGAAGGGGACTCCCAGCAACTTGGACACCCTGCTGTGGGTCTACCACTTCCACAGCTCCACCGAGGTGAGAACGGTCCACCCAAAGGCGGCATCTGGAGAGGTCTCCAGCGCCTGCTGCTGTGACCCTTCCCACTCCACTACCCCTGCTTCTCCAGGTGGCCCTACAGCCTCCGCTTCTGTCTTCCCTGGAACTTGCTGTGGCCGCAGCTCACGAATATCTGGTCCAAAGGTTCAGAGAACTTAAGTCCCAGGAGCCCCTGGAATCCAATAAGCCGCCTGCCCAGAAGGCCACCTTGGGGCTGGTGCTAAGAGAAGCTGCAACCAGCATCATGAGCTTCGGAGCCACCTTGTTAGAGGTGCAGCTCTGGAGAGTTGAGGGATGGGAAGAAAAGCGGGGGAGGGCTAGGCCAGCAAAGGCAGAGACCTCTAGCCCTTGTGCCCCCAATGCAGATCTCAGTCCTGTGGCTACAGCAGGAAGTGCTGGACAGCAGCGACGGCTGCCTGAGCGCAGCCCCGAACACTGGGGATCCGGGTAGGGCACTGGCCCGTGTAGCCCTGGCTGCAGGGCAGGGGATTCGGCAAGCTGGAGCAGCAGCTGGCGCAAGTGTCCGGTACCTGATCCAGGGGGCGTGGCTGTGCCTGTGCGGACGCGGTTTGCACGGGTCCACCTCATCCCTGCAACACACCCTACGCCTGCTGGGTCTTGGGGTCCCCGGGGATCCGGTACGTTCAGAATAAGGGGTGTGACACGGGTCAGAGGAGATGGGACTGAGGTTATACTGAGCCATACTGACCTCTCAACAGAGATACCCGGGAGACCCCAAGGTGACATCCAACAGCAGTGAGGAGAACGGGGGACCAGATAATCCATCACTGTCCCAGCCCCACCCTGTGTCCAAATAAAAACCCAGAACAAGACAACTGCAAGTCCCCTACGCCAACCTTCTTTGGCTCCGCCCACCGTGCTGGTACCCCATCTCTGTTAGATCCACTTTGAGGTTACCTGCCCAGCAGTGGCACGCTCAGAGATGTCTCTGGAATTTTCTGGGCAATTAGGAACAAGAAGACAGTCTGGGCTAGCAGGACGTTGATTGAGACTGTGCATTTCTGGCCACCAGCTAGAGGGAGCACACCGTGAGAAGCGGCCCAGGGAGGGAGCCTAGCCCGGACTTTAGAAGTCAGGGGTCACCCCTTACCCTGCGCGGGCAGGAAGTAAGCAAGCAGCACCAAGCCAGAAATGAGTACACAAGGTACAATGATGTTAATGACGTAAAAGAGCGGCTTCCTACGGATGATGAGCGTGTAGATAATGTCAGTTTCTCCGGGGACTTCTGCAGAGCCTCCCTTGTAATGGCGGATCGTGCCTGGGCAGTAGTCGATGGCCCATTCTCCATTCTCTGCAGGGCATGGGGTGCAGTCAGCCCACATACCTGCAACTCCAGGCTGAGCAGGTGGGCGCAGCTCTCAGGACCCTGGGCTGTCAGCATAGGGGAAGTATGGGCAAAGAGGGACATTCCCAGTAAGGATGTGAAAGAGAGAGGCCTAGTGTGACAATCAGTTGTGTGGCCCAAGTCAGGCTCTGCAAGCCCCACCCCCCCATACACCCGTGGCCCTCATCTGGGAAAGGTTTTGGAGGAAGTGATAGCCCCTTCACCAGTAAAAGCTTCCGTGTCAATTTCAATCTTGTCGATGGTCTCGCCGTTGTCATCCACCGCAAAGATGAACTCCACTTCTTCAGCATTGTAGGTCTGGGAGCTGTGAAACATGGCCAGGCTTCACCCCAGAAGCTGGACCCTTCTTAGTCCCGCCCCGGAAGCTCCCAATGGCTCCACTCTTGCCCACATCCCTCCAGCACATCTACTTCCTGTTCATGCCTCAGACTCTTCCTGGGGAGGAGCTGGGACTGTGGGATAAACTATGCCAACAACCCCGGGTGCAGCTTCCCACGCATCTCAGTGCCCCCCTCCACCACCTGCATAGCCCTTCCACAGAGCCCCCACCCGCTCCTCCATGTCAGGCCCTGTCCCCGCTCTAGGCCCCCCTCTCTCCTCCTTGAAGTGACTCTCCCCACCGGAAAACCAGAGAGCAGTTCTGCCAGTCGAAAGGGAAGTAGGTGACCTCCACTGCGCAGGTGCTGTGGTAGATGGCAGGGGGCAACCAGGTCACGTAGCCTCCCTCGCTGACCAGAACATTGCAGTCATAGGCCACTCCAAACTGCCCATCGATGCTGTGGGGAACAAGCTTTTCACAGTATTGGAAAGAGTACTGAACCTCTTCCGCCAACAAAGTCCCCCCTAAAACCGTTTCCTCTTGGCCAGTCCTCACTTGTTTTCCAGAACGATCTCTGGCAGCCACACAGATTCCGAAGGGACCCGCAGGGTCTCTAAGCCTGCAAAATCCTCCTTGCTGAAGTTGAGCCTGTAGTCCTGCCAGTCCTGAGAGGAGGGGACAGAAGGGTGTGCTCTCCACCCTTCTGGGTAGGAAGAAGGGGGTTGGCTGGGAACCCTCGCACTGCTCCCGAGATCTAACTCACAATTCCAATCCAGACGTTGGTGGTCAGGGTCTCCTCCTTCTCATTCTACAAGAGGAAGGAGCCTGCCTGAGGCCGGGAGTTAGGGTTAGAAGTGAGAAAGCAGGCATAGGATTGGAGGGGTAGCTTACCAGTGAGATGAGGTTGGTTAGGGTGACCTTGAGGGTGATGGTAACGGTGTCTTCGGGCCTCCTAACTGGCCGGCATCCTGGGTCATACTTGTCGAAGAGATGGTGATACAGGCTGAGCTCTTCGTTCTTACTCTCGCTTCTGCCTGGGGTACGTCAAGAAGGAAGGATCACTGGACTTGAAGCAACAGCCTGGGTTTCTCTCTGCCCCCTGGGTCTGCGCAGCCCTCCTGTATGTATCTTTCTGCATTTCTCCTAAGCCAACAGTAGTGCACCTGGGGACTAAGTACTCTCTCAGTTTATGCCTTGGTCTCCACCTTTTCCCTGGTCCCTCCAGGTTGGGATAGGGACCCAGCTGGCTCCCCTAATTCCTGTCCCTACCAAGGAGTGCCAAGAGAAGCAGGGCACCAAGCAGAGCCCCTGCCATCCTGCTGTCTGGTTCTCAGGGTTATTCTGAGCTTTGACAGGCTTGAGGGGAAGGACAAGGTGCCTGTGTGAAGGGGAGGAGGGTGTTAGTTCCGGGCTGGGTTAGACAGTCCCAAATCCTGTCACCAAATCCTCTACCCTTGCTGCAGCTGGGGACAGTTTGGCTGCTTCCAGAGGCAGCTGCCCCATACTGTGTCCCTTACCCACCCCATCCCAGCATCCTTTGCTTGTGCTTTAGCCAGCTCTGTAGCCGCAGACGTGATCTCTCATGAGAGGCACAGGCCTTGAATAGCACTTGGAACCACAGCCTTTAGGGTAGGCATCAGTGGAGACCCCCATTCTCACCACACACTGGTATCCCCCGTGTGGCCGCCTGTGTCTGTGATTCTGATGAGTGCAGCTGAGAGAACCTCCCATGCGTCCCACACCACCTCTGTCTTAGTTACTTTTTCTCTGTTTTTCAAGACAGGGTTTCTCTGTTGTAGCCCTGACTGTCCTGGAACTCACTCTGTAGACCAGGCTGGTCTCAAACTCACAGAGATCCGCCTGCCTCTGCCTCCTGAGTACTGGGATTAAAGGCATGCGCCACCACTATCCGGCTCCAAGGCAATTTATTTTGGTTTTTTTGTTTTGTTTGTTTGTTTTTCGAGACAGGGTTTCTCTGTGGCTTTGGAGCCTGTCCTGGAACTAGCTCTGTAGACCAGGCTGGTCTCGAACTCACAGAGATCCGCCTGCCTCTGCCTCCCGAGTGCTGGGATTAAAGGTGTGCGCCACCATCGCCCAGCTCCAAGGCAATTTAGAAAGGCACTTAATTTGAGGATTATAGTTCCAGAGGGTTATGGTTCATGCTGTCCGTCATGGCGGGGACAAGGCAGGCAGGCAGACGTTATGATGGAGCAGCAGCCGAGAGCTCGCATTTATCACGTGACAGCCATGAAGCAAAGAGAACTAACAACTCAAAGCCCACCCCCAGCGACAGACCTCCTCCAATAAGGCCACAACTAATCCTTCACAAACAGTTCCACTAACTGGGGACCAAGCATTCAAACAGGAGCCTGTATGTATGGGGGGCTCTCATTCAAATCACCACAACCCCATGTAGAATGCATGCTATCATACCCTTGTAGGGACCAAGTCACCCTAATCCAGACTTAGACAAAAAGCAGCAGTCTCCATGAAGACCTGGTCTGCAGCGACACACTTGACCCGTCAGAGACTGCTTCAGTGTGGGGCCCAACTCCTTCAACATCGCCCCGGATGAACCAACTTTGACCCCCTCACTTCGAGCAGGACACCTGCTATTCCCTGTCTTCTTCTACTGCCACCTCCTCACAGGTGACACTACTGTCCTTCCAACTGCTCTCCCTAATACCTTGGTCTTTCTGTGTAACCCAGGCTGGCCTTGAACTTTTGAACTTCCTGCCTCAGCCATCTGGGTGCTGGGATGACAATTGATCGTGAGTCACCAGGCCTGGGTTTCCTGGTTTTATTTGTTTTTAAGACAAGTTGTGGGTAGCCCAGGCTGGCCTTGAAGCCCTGATCCTCTAGGTCCTCCAAGGGCTGGGACTGCAGGTGTGAGCGCTGCCAGACATACTCAGAATCTGCATTTGACAAAGGCTCTCCAAGTGTTCATCATGGGTGATAACTATAGGACTAATTTTGATTTTTATTTTGTTGGCTTTTGAGGGAGGGGATTTCTTGAGACAGTGTCTTACTGTATAGGCCAGGCTAGCCTAGAACTTGTTATATAGATCAAATGTACAATCTTCTTGCCTCATCTTCCTGGCATGCGCCACAATGCCCAGCCGGAAACCCTTTATGCCTTATACCTTACACATCACCTCAGTGCAGCCAAACAATCACTCTGTCCTAAATGTATGACGAGAATCTGCAGCTGAGGGTCCCTCACACAGGTGTCTGGTGGTGACGCATTAGACTCACCGTGAGCGCAGGTGTGTGATGACGATGCACAGGTGTCTGTCTGGTGGTGACGCATTAGACTCACCGTGAGCGCAGGTGTGTGATGACGATGCACAGGTGTCTGTCTGGTGATGACGCATTAGACTCACCGTGAGCGCAGGTGTGTGATGACGATGCACAGGTGTCTGTCTGGTGATGACGCATTGGACTCACTCATAACCGTATTCATTATATTCCTCTGTGATCATTTCACATTTACAGAACATTTGTGGTCATCTTTCTTCACTTCTTCCCCTACCTATGAGATCCCTCGAACATCTGAGGCCAACAGGGTCATGTGACCTCTTGTCCTCACATTCTTTTGGAGTCCCTTTCTCCTGCTACTTGTCTTGTTTCTCATGTTTCACTGCAGATCCCAGAAAGGATTTGTGGGGGTGAACTCACCACCTTGAATGCCAGGCTGCTGCTGTTGTTTAATCCAGTCTCTGATTTAGGACCGCAACCAAGAGGCACTGTGCTAAATGCAGACTTTTGCTCAAACATTAGTGGGCTCTTATGATACAAATACTACGATTATAGTTTAATAAGGATTGCTTCCAGCCAAGCCATGATGGCGCACACCTTTAATCCCAGCACTTGGGAGGCAGAGGCAGGCGGATCTCTGTGAGTTCAAGACCAGCCTAGGCTACAGAGTGAGTTCTGGAATAGCCAGGGTTTCACAGAGAAACCCTGTCTTAAAGAAAAAAGAAAAAAAAAAGAGGGAAGGGGAGAAAGAGGGAGGCGGAGAGCGGGAGAGAGAGGCTTCTAGTATTTAGCAGCAGGGAACTGTATGAAGGGAAACAGCTAAGAATGATGTGTCAAGGTGAGAGGAGCCATCGAGCTGTTGGTGGATCAGCCCTCAGCTTTAGAAACTCAAGGCGTCCTATAGCTTCCTGTGAACTCACCCATGGTGGCCACAACACTCTGAAGCAGGGGCTTTACCCAGTGCTCCTCTCTCTACTGACGAGAGTGCCTGCTCCCTCTGGGCATTGCCTTCCTTCTGTATACTTTCTGCCTCCCCTCAACATCTGCACCATCCACCATGGTCTTGGCCCCAGACTGACCCCTTGGCTTCTCTGCAGAGACAGAGCCAGCTTGGCCTTGGTTCCCATCACCGCCTGTCTGAAGCCCCTGGGCCCAATGGTGAGGTAAACCCATGGTCACAGGGACAACCTTGGTAAAAACGCAGTAAGTCACAAACCAAAAAGGACACCAATGTGGACCAGTGAGGTGGCTCAGCATAAGGGTACTTTCTGCCAAACCTGACGACCTGTTTGTTCCCCTGGACCCCCATGGAGAAAGAAGTGAGGAAACCCACCCTTCTGAGCTGCCCTCTGACCTCCACCTTCCTGTACAGACGTGCACCACGGCCCAGTTCATTCCTGAGCTTTAGGAGCACAGCGGGGAGGTGATAGGGAAAACCTGGGGTGTAAGCCCCTCCCCAACTCCCCCAGCCAACCAGAGGATTGGACACCTGCCTGTGAGCCAGTGTTGTATTTGTATAATGAAAATTCCGATTTCCCTAGGGGTTGACTTACAAGTTAGCAACGATCCCTGCTCAACGGGAAGCCAAGCCCTTCACCAACTACTCTTGGCTAGCAACTCTGAACAGCTGCAGCTGCCCCTGCCACAGAGCGTCTAACTGCTTCCTAGCCACCAGGGCCCTTGTAAAGGACCATCCCCCAGCTAGCCACAGGAGGGCTCCCTCTGTGTTTAGCACAAATAGCGGCTTCCCTTTCCTAGCAGGGGAAGCAGGTTAGCGGTGCCAGGCTGGGGAGTGTCCAGTAGACACGAACTGAGCTCTGCTTCCCACAATACGACTCAAGCTGGTGGCAGAGACCGGCTGGTTGGCTGTGTTCGGGGCATTTGGTAGAGTCTAGCACGCAGCAGAGGTTTGATAATTCTCTACTGGACAAATAAACAGAGCAAAGGGACTGCTGGTGTCTTTCCCTGAGAACTGTCCTCTCCACCCACACGTCCAGAGGATAGGATCGGAATGAGAATGACTCCCATAGACTCAAATATTTGCATGCTTAGTCCCTAGTTGGTGAACTATTATTTTATTTGAGACAGGCTCTTTCTATGTAGCTCTCTCTGGACCCCGGATGAAACTTGCTGTGTAGACCATGCTAGCCTTAAACTCACAGGCCTGCCTCTGCCTCTCAAGTGCTGGGATTAAAGGTGTGCACCACCATGCCTGGAAAAAAAAAAACTTTTTGCATAATAAATGTAGGTACATATTTATTTTTCAAAATATTTATTCTGAAGTTTTGTAAGTATGTGTGACTTTTTTTTTTTAAATATCAGGAAATGGAACCCATGAATCAATGGCTTGCATTCAGAGCTGAATAAAACCAGCAGGACTGCTGTTAATAGGTTGGATAAAATGGCTTACACAATCATTTGACCTTGGCTGGGTCAGTATGAAGTCCTTCTGAGCCAGGCGGTGATGGCACATGCCTTTAATATCAGCACTTGGGAGGCAGAGGCAGGTGGACCTCTGTGAGTACAAAACCAGCCTGGTCTACAGAGTGAGTTCCAGGCCAGCCAGGGCCACACAGTAAGGCCCCGGCTAACAAACAAAGTGTAAATGTGAACTGAATGGCCACTCTGGAGAGCTGGCCGCTTCCTCCAATGTTAAGCATGCATTTCCCCATTGGGTGGCTGACAATCATTTGTGACTCCAGTTCCTCTACCCCCTTCTGGTCTCTGCAGGCACTGCATATGCATGTGGTGTACAGACATTCAGGCAAACACAAAGACACGTAAAATAAAAAGAAAGGAAATCAAAAAAGAAAAAAGAAAAAGAGAAATTAACAGTAGAGTCTATATAAATGAAGTGATATCTGTGTCAATGAGTTACCTTAATATTTTTAAGATGTCCATTCTCCTTAAGGTATTCGAGAAATGATTTTTAAAAGAAACTGGATACTCATTTTAAAATCTCTATAATAGTGTGAAGGTCCATGAACAGTTTTGTCAATTTTGAAAAGAACCAAAGGAAGGACCCAGCCTACCCGATGTTAGAACACACCACAAAACCCAACAGCAAACGCTCTAACAGCAGGTGAGCGAGCTGCCGGGACCTGGGAGAACAAGGAGGAGCCCAGAGCACCCGGCCTCTCAGGGCATCAGTGGGAGAGGCTGTTATCAGCACAGTGAGCAAGGCCTTCTATGGTGAGAAAAGTAAGCAAGCTACTCCCACACCTCACCCCAGATACAAAGTAAACCCAGGTGGGGTAAAGGTTAACAGAAAAGGGAAACTAACGGAACAGACCATAGGAGTCTAGGAGGAAGACGATAGGAGTCTAGGAGGAACAGACCATAGGAGTCTAGGAGGAAGACGATAGGAGTCTAGGAGTCCCTTGTGGCTGGGGGGGGGGGGGATTTTTTCTTTTTTAAAAAAACGATGTATCAAAACCACTGATACCCAGCAGAATGTGGTGAAGCAGATTTTTAATCCCAGCACTGTGGAGGCAGGGGACTCGCTGAGTTTGAGGTCAATCTGATCTATAAAACAAGTTCCAGGGTAGCCAGGGCTACACAGAGAAACCCTGTGGTGGAGGGAGCAGAGCAGAATTTATTCTGGGGCTGAAGGGATGGCTCAGCAGCTAAGAGCACTGGCTCTTCTTGCAGAGGCCCTGAGTTCAATTCCCAGCAATCACATAATGGCTTACAACTATCTAATGGAATCTGATGCCCTTCTCTGTCCTGCAGGCATACAGGCAAATAGAGCAGTCATATACATAAAGAAATAAATCTTTGGGCTGGAGAGATGGCTCAGTGGTTAAGAGCATTGCCTGCTCTTCCAAAGGTTCTGAGTTCAATTCCCAGCAACCACTTGGTGGCTCACAACCATCTGTAATGAGGTCTGGTGCCCTCTTCTGGCCTGCAGGCATACACACAGACAGAATATTGTATACATAATGAATAAATAAATAAATAAATATTTTTTTAAAAAGACCTGGTGGTGGTGGCACACTCCTTTAATGCCACAGCATGTTCAGGAGGCAGAGGCAGGCGGATCTCTGTGAGTTTAAGGCCAGCCTGGTCTACAGAGCAAGTGCCAGGACAGCCAGGGCTACACACAGAGAAACCCTGTCTTGTAAAAAAGAAAGAAAGAGAAACATGAGGGTGGAGGTGGGGCGGGGAGACTGCGCAGCCGGTATGAACAAGGCTGACACCCCAGTTCAAGCACACAATCCATTGAAAGATTAAAGGGGAGAAGTGACTCAACAAAGTTATTTTGGGGGACACCAAAAGCCTTCACTCACACCTCATACACTGAAAAATAATGTTTTTTCAAAGAGTAACATTGAAGTCAATGCTGTAGCTCTCTCCTGCTGTTGTAGTGGGTTCTCCAGAGGAACAGAACAGGGCATATGTAGTGAGCTTTAAAACAAAGAGCACCAGATCCCACCTGAGTTGCTGAGAACCAGGTACCTGGTTTTTGAGGCAGAGGCGGGGCCTCAACATTCGGAGCAGTCCAGAGTACCTGTCTTTACAGATGGGGGTGGTAGTTTCTCAGTCCACAAGGTGGAGTGACTCAGTCGTCCCAACCTGACTGGAAGCCAGACAGTTCCTGAAGAACCTCTGGTCACTCTCTACTCCACAATGAAGGACTGGCCTGCAGGCCATCAGTGAAGGACTCAGCGGCAGAAACAGGGCAAGAGGAGGCCAAGCCAGCACAAGGCAAGAGAAGGAATGTCCGTTTGTCTTCCTGCACACCCTTTTTTATCTGGACTACTGCCTGAAGGTACCGTCTACAGTCATGGTGGGCCTTCCCACATCCACCAAGGCAGTGAGGACAGTTCAGGAGAGGCTTCCTACACAGGTGATTCTATCTGTGGTAATTAATACCTGTAATCCTCAGAAGACCGAGACAGGAAGATCCCAGGACCTGAGACTAGTGTGTTCAAGGTCAGCCTAGGTTAAAGAGTGAGACTGTCTTCAAAACAAGAGCAGACAGGTACGTTGGCCGAGAGAGGTACTCAATGCACAAACTTGAAGACCAGAGTCTGACCCCCATAACTCAAGACACAAGCTAGAAGTGATGTGCGCCCACCGTCCCAGCATTCTCAGCGTGAAGTGGGAGGCAGAAGACTCCCAGAGAGTCTCCAGATTGCCCAGAGTACACAGCACAGCAGCCGCAACAAGAGACACAAGGGAGACGATGACAACTCCCAGACTTGGCTGTCCTCTGACTTCCACCCATGCACCGTGACACACAGGTGTACCTACACGTACACACACAATCAGTGAATTAACCGGGAGAGAAAGAAAAGTCAGTCATGGCTTTAATCTGAGCACTCAGGAGGCAGAGTTTTCCATGACTCTGAGGTCAGCCTGGTCTACGCAGTGAGTTCCAGGACAGGCAGGGTTATGGAGAGGGCTATGGGGAGAAGAGAGACAGAGACAGACGCTGTTTCAAAATAAATAAAAACAAGACAGTAAAAATTCACTATTTAGCTTAGGCTGACTTTGAACACACTAGTCTTAGGTCGTGGGGAATCTTCCTGTTCCAGTCTCCTGAATACGATTACAGGTGTTACTACTGGTTCTAAGGTCACAGTGTCACAGATTAGAATCACCTGTGTAGGGCGCGGCTCCTGAACTCTCCTGACTGCCTTGACTGATGTGGGAAGGCCCACCGTGACTGTGAACGGTACCTTCAGGCAACAGTCTAGATAAAAAAGATATGAGGACATTCCTTCTCTTCCTTTTTTTTTTTTTTTTTTTTTTTTTTTTTGAGACAGGGTTTCTCTGTGTAGTTCTTCCTGTCCTGTCCTGGAACTCACTCTGCAAACCAGGCTGGCCTAGGACTCACAGAGATCCACCTGCCTCTGCCTTTCAAGTGCTTGAATTAAAGGTGTGCACCACCACTGTTTGGCTTCCTTTTTTCTTTTTATTTTTTTTGGGGGGGGTGTTGAGGTGGTAGGTCTGGATTGAATAAGGATCTTTAAAAGCTTTTGCGATAACAGGAGGCCCACACAGCTTGGAAACCCACACTGATGATAACGTGACCCTCAGGCTTCCAGATGACCCTGAGGCTGGATTTCTTCTGGCTTCTCCTGGCAGCTGAGCATTGGGCTTACCTAATTAGGCTGATTTCTAGTCTTTAATTAGCCGCATGTGAGTCTTGGCGCTGTAAAACACCGGGCAGTAAGCCCCAGGATGTCTGCTCTCTTCAGAACACTTGGTTTCACAGGCTTAGTCCATATCATCACAGTAGGCACGGCGCTGGAGCAGCGACTGAGGTTGCATTCTGTTTCCAGGGGGCGAGGGTGGGGATTTGAGGGTGGTATTTTATGTGTATGTTTATGTGAATGTTTTGCCTGCATGTATGTCTATGTGCCATGTGCCCATGGACGTCAGAAGAACTGAAGAACTAGAACTACAGACAGTTGTGAGCCACTGTGCGGGTGCTGGGAATCAAACCCAGGTCCTCTGCAAGAGCAGTCAGTTCTCTTAACCACTGAGCGATCCCCCAACCCATAGAGAGATTTCTTAAATTTCATTTTACATGTATGAATGTTTTGCCTAAAAAGTATGCACATATATGCATACTTATGCATTATATATACATATATAAATATGTATATATATGTATATATATATATATATATAATGTGCATTCCCCAAGCACAAAGAAGTCAAGAGAGGGCACTGGATCCCCTGGAACTGGAATTACAGACAGTTGTGAGCCACCGTGTAGGTGCTAAGAGTTAAACTTGAGTCTTGTCCATTGAGTGTTGCTCCTATGTCATGTTTAGGGATGACCACTTGGATTGGACAACCAGTTAGGGGGCTCATCCCTCCTTCAGCAACCACTGACTGTAGCTTTTCATCTAGGGGTGGGGCCTTGGGAAATTTCCCCCATCAACACTGGCATGTCAACTGGTATGCAGGTCATGTTTATAGCCTCTCTGGTCCCCAGGGGGCACCAGACATGCATACATGCCGGCAAACATGTAAACATAATAAACCTCAAAAGGAGTCCTAAATTCAACCCTAGCAACCTGCAATCCGCCTACCAAAAAAAATGCATTATAATAAAACGATATTAAAGGAAGCATAAAACTGAATGTGGTGGCAAACGTCTGTAATCCTAGCACTTGAGACCGAGGCAGGAGGAGTTTGAGGCCAGCCTGGGCTACAGAGCAAGACCCTACTTCAAAAGCAGAAACAACAGTAAAATAAACCCCATACACAGAGAGAGCCAAGTGTCCCGGGTCAGGGGCTGTAGGAATTTATACAGTAACTAATCCAGCCCAGAGTGAGCAAAGTCCCTCCTGGACTTGGTCCAGGGCTAACGCCAACAAAGCACAGAAAGCCCTGCTGAGAGACTGCTCCTGTTTAGAGTCCAAAGAGATCCCAAGTAGATCGCAGGTCACAGTTTAATGAGTGACAGCCATGTAGACACTGCTGAAAACATTCTACTTCACAAGTACGGATTTCGTCTGACTCAGAATTGATTCCCTAAACCCCACTCCCCCTTTCCTTCTCCCTCCCTCTTTGTCCTCTGTCTTTTTTAAACAGGGTTTTAACATTTTGCCCAAGCTAGCCTCCCAACTCCTGGTCTCAATGATCTTTCTGTCCTAGACTCCCAAATGTTAGAAGCAGCTGGTGTGGTGGCTCATACCTTTGATCCCAGCATATGGAAGGCAGAGGCAGGAGGAGCACTGTGAGTTCAAGTCCAGCCTGGTCTACATGGTGAGTTCCAGGACAGGCAGGGTTATATTAAAAAGACCCTGTCTCAGAACCAAAACAAAACAAAGCAAAAAAAAAAAAAACCCATTAGCACTGCAGCAGGTGGGCACCACTGCAACCACACAGCCCAGCCTCCTTCCTGCACCTGACATCAGGCAGTACATCCTCCCATTGATAGCGCAGGACCACAGGAAGACAGCTGGAAGAGAGGCCTGAAACACAAATTTCAGGAGTGGGTGAAGTTTCACTGAGAAGAAATGATCATACCAAGAACCAGTAAGGTTTAAAGCTAAATGTCAACAGAGCTCCAGCCCCAGAAGATGAAGATGTTAGGGTTATCTGAAAAACTGCCTTGAAACTCCATGACGAAATCCACGTATGAGAGCTAGGGATACAGTGTAAGTGTGAGGGCCTGGGTTCAAACCCCAGTATGGATGGAAGGAAAGAGGGAGGCAAGGCTATCCTGGGCTGTTTGGCGGAGGGGGTGGGGAAGAGGAGGAGGAGGAGGAGGAGGAGGAGGAGGAGGAGGAGGAGGAGGAGGAGGAGGAATAGCACCAGGGAGAATAAGACAAAAGCTCTGAGAAGTCTAGGCTGATAAGGGACCAGCCATTTATAACCGCCTGCTGGAGATCCTAGAACCCCAGCACTCTGGAGGCTGAGGCAGGACTGAGAGTGTAAATTATCTGAGCTACATAGTGAGACTCTATCTAAGAAAGGGAAGAATGGAAGGAAGAAGAGAAGAGAAAGAGAGAGAGAGAGAGAGAGAGAGAGAGAGAGAGAGAGGAAGGAAGGAAGAAAGGAATGGGGACAGAGACCAAGGGTGAGAGGCGGAAAAGAAAGGGAGGGAGGGAGCAAGTGCAAGAGAAACAGGGATGGAGAGATGTCTCCGTGGTTAGAAGCATTGGCTTCTCCAGAGGGCTGGGGTTTGGTTCCCAGTGCCCACGTGGTGGCTCACAAACATCTCTAACTCCAGTTCCAGGGAATTTAGGGCCTTCTGACCTCAGAGGGCTCCTGCACATGTGATTTATATAGGTTCACACACATGTGCATAAATTAATAAGAAAATTTAAAAGCTAGTTATGCACATGCCTACCCATGAGCCAGAGAAGCAAGCCAACAGTAGGGCTCCTAGCTGAGCGGTGGTGGCGCACGCCTTTAATCCCAGCACTCGGGAGGCAGAGGCAGGCGGATCTCTGTGAGTTCGAGGCCAGCCTGGTCTACAAGAGCTAGTTCCAGGACAGGAACTAAAAGCTACAGAGAAACCCTGTCTCGAAAAATTAAAAAAAAAAAAACCAACAGTAGGGCTCCTTCATGATTTCTGTTTCCACCTCCTGTTTCAGCTCCTGGCGACTCCTCTCATTGGTGGGCTGTGACCTGGAAGTATAAGCCAAATAAATCTTTTCCTCCCTCAGGCTGCTTTTGCTTTTGGTCTGAGTGATCTATCTATCTATCTATCTATCTATCTATCTATCTATCTATCTATCTCATCTATCTATCATCTATCTATCTATCATGTGTAACAGCCTTGGATGTCCTGGAACTCACTTTGTAGACCAAGCTGACTTCGAACTCACATAGATCTGCCTGCTTCTGCTTCTGCATCCCGAGGCTGGGATTAAAGGTGTGTGCCACAACTGCCCAGCCAGAGTGTTTTATTACAGCTACAGAAATAAAACTATGGCAACCCCAAATGGGCTAAGCCCAAAGAACTCCATTCCAAGACATCATGTAGCCCAGGTTGGTTTAAAAGTCTCACACTCTTCCTGCCTCAGTTTCCACGGTGGTGGGACTACAGACTAGGATAACTATGCCTGGCTCATGATTGCAGTTTTTTCCAAACTAAATTTTTTTTTTCAAAAGCCTTTTTTATTTTATGTGTCTGAGTGTTGTGTCTGTATATTCGCCGTGGACATGTTTGGTGCATGAGGAAGTCAGAGGAGTGTCTGATTCCTCTGGAACTGGAGCTGTGGACAGTTGTGGGTCATCACGCGGGTGTCGGTAAGCAAACCCAGGTCCTCGGCAACAGCAGCGCGTGCTCTTCCCGACCGAGTCATCTCAGCCGCACTCCTCACCTGTTTTTGAGACTTCAAGTATACCAGGCTGGCCTCAGGCAAGGATAACCTTGAACTCCTGATCTTCCTCCTGCCTCCAGCTCCCCAGTGCTGGAATTACAGGTTAGTAAGCACCACCACTCCCATTCTGTTCAGGGCTGGGCTCCAACCTAGGGCTACTTGCTTGTTAGGAAAGCACTCTATCAAATAAACGACTTTCTTAGCCCGAGCACAATGTTTCTCTTTTTTCTCCTTTTTAAAGATATTATTTATTTATTATGTATACAGTGTTCTGTCTATATGTTAGACGACGAGGGCGCCAGATCTCATTACAGATGACTGTGAGCCACCATGTGGTTGCTGGGAATTGAACTCAGGACCTTTGGAAGAGCAGCCAGTGCTCTTCTCTGAGCCATCTCTCCAGCCCCACACAATGTTTTTCAAGTGCTGAAAAAAAACAAAACAGAATTGCAGAATTGCTAACACAGAATCCTGTTTCCAGCAAAAGTATTCCCAAAGAATGAAATCAAGACACAAAAAATGAATCCTAAAAATGTTTATTCTTATTGTTTGTTTTCTTTTTTATTATTTATTTTATGTGCACTGGTGTGAAGGTGTCAGATCCCCTGGAACTGGAGTTACAGACAGTTGCAAGCTGCCATTGGGGTGCTGAGGGTCCTCTGAAAGAGCAGCCAGTTCTCTCAACCACTGAGTCATCTCTCCAGCCCTTGTTAATTCTCTTGACACAGGGTCTCACTACGTAGCCCTAGCTGGAACTCACTGTGTAGACTAGAATGGCCTCAAACTCACAGCGATCTTCCTGCCATTGTGAGCACTAGGCATGTATAGGATACACATACACACGTTCAGGCAAAACATCTATATGCTTAACATGAAATAATTTTAAATTTTTAAAAAATAAAATAGCAAAAAACCTATTCAAGGCTAATAAAATAAACAAAATAGCAAGTTCAAGGTTAGCCTGGGCTAGTGAGACCCTACGTCAAATAAAAATAAAAATCATAAGGGAACTAGCCAGGATTCTCAGTGGTTAGAGTGTGTGCTACTCTTGAGAGGACCTCAGTTTAATTTCCAGCATGACTCAAAAAAGAAACAGTATCAGTTTCTGTTATAGATTTGATACATTTATATTAAAATATTATTGAGTCAGCAGTAGTGGCAAATACCTTTAGTCCCAGCATTTGGAAGGCAGAAGTAGGTAGATCTTTATGAGTTCAAGGCCAGCCTGGTCTATATAGCAAGTTCCAGGACAGCCAAGGCAAGGCTACATAGTGAAATCCTGTCTAAAAGAGGAAAAAAAATAAAACTTAAAAGATTTTCATTTGAAAGCTTTTTTTTTTTTTTTAATAGCCAGGCAGTGGTGATGCATGCCTTAAATCCAACCCCATAATTCTGGAGGCAGGGGAAGGCAGATCTCTGTGAATTCAAGGACAGCCTGGTCTACAAAGCCAATTCCAGGGCCGGTGGTGGTGGTGGTGGTGGTGGTGGTGGTAGCACACACCTTTAATTGCAGCATTCTGGAGGCAGAGGCAGGTGGATCTCTGTGAGTTCGAGGCCAGCCTGGTCTACTAGAGCTAGTTCCAGGACAGGTTTCAAAGCTACAGAGAAAACTTGTCTTGAAAACCCACAAAAACAAACAAACAATATAAATGTAGGGGCTAGAAAGATGGCTCACCAGCGAAGAGCACTGGCTGCTCTTCCAAAGGACCTGGGTTCAAATTTCAGCACCCACACAGCAGCTCACAACTGTCTGTAAGTCCAGATCCACAAGATCTGACATCTTCACACAGACATACATGCAAGCAAAACATTAGTGCACATAAAATAAAAATAATCTTTTAGAAAAACAAATTATTTAAAAAGTATAAACACAATAGTAATTTGATTTTTTTTTTTTTTTTTGGTTTTTCGAGACAGGGTTTCTCTGTGGTTTTGGAGCCTGTCCTGGAACTAGCTCTTGTAGACCAGGCTGGTCTCGAACTCACAGAGATCCGCCTGCCTCTGCCTCCCGAGTGCTGGGATTAAAGGCTTGTGCCACCACCGCCCGGCTACAATAGTAATTTGAACATATAACTGAAACAGATCATTCTATTAGCAAATATAAAGCAGGGCTGACCAGATGGCTCCTCAGGTAAAAGGAGCTTGACAGCCTGATGACCCAAGGATGGGCCCTGGGACCCACATGGTGGAAGGAAAGAGTCTCTGGGGTCCTGGTACAGGAGCTGACACCTGAAGGAAATTAAACACAAGACCACTTAGTAGGCACAAAAAAAAACAGAACCTCTTCTCTGTTTGGAAGTTTCTTCAACTTTCAGATCTTTGGAGAAACAGAACATACTTCCTATTTCAGAAGTTGAAAATAACCAAAAATTTGACTTTGTGGGCTTTCCTGGCAGTTGGGTCACCAGGCATGTGACCAACCAGACTCACACCCAGGCTTCCATTAGTATCTAATCACAGAGAAGGAAGGACAGTGTGGAAGTCTGCAGCACTGGAGGTCATGGAACAATGTCTGGCTCAGCGGCAGGGGCGATGCAAGCTTCAGTGAGTTGGTCTTGCAGCACAGGAGAGTTCTGCTCACCAGACTGGTTCTGCAGCATGGTTCTGGGAACTGTTCCTGGTCACATCACTCCACGTCTGGCTTTTCTGCCCAGAAAGTCTTTGAAGTAGCCAGTGTTGTTCTGTTTTTGTTTGGGGGTTGAGACAGAATCTTGTTATGTAGTTCAGACTGGCCTCAAACTCATTTTGTAGCCTAAACCGACCTCTTTTTAGCAATCCTCCTGCCTCAGCCTCCTGATAATTGCTGGGATTACAGGTACACATCACCCCTTGCACCACAAGACATGGTATTACTGTTTTGCCCAGGCTGGTATGGAGCTCCCATCTCAGCCTAGGAACTAAAGCTACAGGCACAGGCCACATTGCCTGGCTCTAGCCAATGTTTTTTTTTGTTTTGTTTTTGTTTTTTTTGATCAAGTGCTGGGGTTAAAGATGTGCACCATTACACTGGCCTAGGTGATGTATCTTTTCCCTGTGGCTTCTATCTGAAAAGTGATAGCAATGCAGTAGAAAAACCAACATCTTCAAGAGTTCCTCAGCATAGCTGCCATCTATGCTTCCTTCTGCCTCGCCTCCGGATACTGCCTTAGTTGTTCCATCCAGCAAATGATACGAATGGCAAGTCTATGACTTAGCTGCATTCAGCTGTGTCTGCCCCTTGCCCAGCCACCAGTAAGCAGCGAGGGGCAAGCTATGCTCATGATACCCCATCTGGGTAGGTAGGATCGTTACATCATTAGATGGGGCAGTGGCCCAACAGACAACTAACCCAGGCTTAAAAATCAGAAGTTTCTAGAGGAATGGATTTTGCACTGGAATTTATCAGATATTTAAGAGTTAGGAAAGAGGTATTGAGTGAAAGTTCAAGCACAGGAAAGAATAACCAGAAGAGGGGAGAGCGCTAAACAAGGGGGCTGAGCAGGTAGGTAGGCAAGATTCCGATCTTGTAAGACTGAAGAGCAAGGCAGGTACTTCAGACTGCCTGCTGAGAGTGTCAGGAGCCATCGGTGGGTTCCCGTAGTTGACACTTGCCGTTCTCCCATGGGAAACAGAGGGGAAGTTAGATTTTTCAGAGATCAACCAGAAGGCTACTGGGAAAGGGAAGATGGTGCCTTGGGCTGGGGAGGGGGGTGGAGAGATATGAAAGAAACCAGAGTTATTGCAGCAAGTCTCCATAATGGGTAGAGTCTGAAGAAGGCAGTGGTATTGGGAGTGTTTGGAATGATCAGGTAAATGAGTGGTTGTGGACAACAGAGGAATACTACTTTTCTGTGCATTTCTTTGGAAATAAAGTCTCAGTATAAAGCCCAGGCTGGCCCTGAATTCATGACCTTCCTGCCTCTGCTTCCTAAGGACAAGCAGTAGACAGCCCTGCACCTCCATGGCTAGCAGGTGAAGCTATTTTGATAATGAAGTCAATTTTTGATATATTGAAGTTTTGGTTTTAGTTGTTTTTTTTTTATATAATATTTATTTATTTATTATGTATACAATATTCTGTCTGTGTGTATGTCTGCAGGCCAGAAGAGGGCACCAGACCTCATTCCAGATGGTTGTGAGCCACCATGTGGTTGCCGGGAATTGAACTCAGGACCTTTGGAAGAGCAGGCAATGCTCTTAACCACTGAGCCATCTCTCCAGCCCCGGTTTTAGTTGTTTTTGTTTGTTTGTTTGTTTTTATGAGAACGGTCTTTGTAGCCCAAGCCGGCTTCAAACTCATGATCTTCCTACTTGAGCCTCTCAAATGAGGTACACTGTTTCTGTACTTGTGGAACATGTAAAAGAGAAGTCTAAGAGACAATCAGGCATAAGTATCTAGACCTCAGGAAAAGGGTATAGAGCAGAGATCAAAACGAGTCTGGGCCAGAGGTGGTGGTTAAAGGTGCAGCAAAATATGTCCAAGGCACTTGTGGAGTATATGTTAAGACAGTCAAAGAATACTCCAGAAAGGTCGAGGAAGAGGAAGCGACAGAGGAGTCTGAGAAGGACCAACACACAAGCAAGAGGAAAACCAAGAAAATGAATGTCACTGTCACGTCCCCAGGAGAAAGTAACACTGGGTATAGATGCTGCAGAAACAGTTTAGAGTAGCAGTAACAGTAATGTATCCAGTGGATACAGAATAGGGGTGACAGTGGATACAGAATAGCAGTCTCAGGCTGCAGAGGCAATCAGTTGAGGGCTAGGAGAGGTGGCAGTAGGTGTAAGGAAGTAGTGAAGGCAAACCGGGCACCTCTAAGAACAGCTATGGAGGAGACAGGGTAGCACGTGGAGAGGCTTTTGGAAGCTGCACAAAGTTGGTGGCCAGAGAGTCTCTAGATCTCTCCAGGGTGGAAGGAAAGGAAGGGAGAGTGTAAAACCAAAGGAGGGTCCTGGGGAAAGCTGTGGAGGGAGGTGATAAGGGCCTGTGCCCGGGAGGGAGACGGTCCCCTGAGTGGCAGGAGGTGGTTATCAGGTTGTCATTTCCTCCCCATTTCTATTTCTATCTCCTTCCTGCTCTTGGCCTGGCTCTCCTTGGAGCTGGAAGAGAGAAGGACCAAGTCACACCCTGGAAGAAGCTCTGTGCCTTCAGAGGTCTTTCTGCCTGACTGTAAGCTGGGGCTGGGATTAGAAGAGGAAGATCTGAGGAGGGAATAAGAACTAAGGGCTGAGGACAGGGTAGAAGAGAAGGGAAAAGTCTGGGAGGGAGCGAAGCTGTTTCTGGAAGTGTTCTTAAGAGCTACAGCAGTGAAGGGTTGGAGCCTAGAAAAATTATGCCAAGGACCAGGGTGGTAATCCTTTAAACTCTTTTTGCCCACAGGTCCCTATGGCTCTCTTCATCTTGCTGTTCTTGCTGCCAAGTCCCTTACATTCCCAATCCCCTTGTGATATTTCCCAAGTGACCAGCCTGCTGGAAGTAAACTGTGAGAACCAGAAGCTGACAGCATTGCCTGCAGACCTGCCAGCAGACACAGGCATCCTCTTCCTGGCCAAGAACAAACTGGTTACCTTCTCCACAGCCTCCGTGGCACAGTTCACTCACCTAACTCGGCTATACCTGGATGAATGTGAGCTGACCAGCCTGCAGACCAGTGAGAAATTGTCCAAACTGGAGAATCTGCATTTATCCCACAACAGCCTGCAAAGTCTGCCCTCCCTAGGATGGGCACTGCCTGCACTCACTATCCTTG
The DNA here is from genome assembly GCF_018167655.1 of Microtus oregoni. Taxonomy (NCBI): domain Eukaryota; kingdom Metazoa; phylum Chordata; class Mammalia; order Rodentia; family Cricetidae; genus Microtus; species Microtus oregoni. Next base: position 27,907,238 of record NW_024543074.1, on the reverse strand, counting down.
ACCTCTCCTTCAACCAGCTGGGCTCACTGTCTCCCGGTGTCCTGGAAGGCCTAAGCCAACTACAGGAGCTCTACCTGCAGAACAATAATCTGAAGAGTCTGCCCCCCGGGCTCTTGGTGTCTACAACCAATCTGAAGAAACTCAATCTGGCCAACAACCACCTACGGGAGCTGCCCCATGGGCTCCTAGATGGGCTGGAAGATCTTGACACCCTCTACCTTCAAGGGAACTGGCTTCGTACAATGCCAAGGGGCTTCTTTGGGACCCTCTTCTTGCCTTATGTTTTTCTTCATGCCAACACCTGGTATTGTGATTGTGAGATTCTCTACCTCCGAAACTGGCTCAAGCAAAATTCCAACAATGTCTACTTATGGAAGGAGGGTGTGGATGTCAAGGCTATGACCCCTAATGTGGCCAGTGTACGATGTGCCAATTTGCGCAACGCACCTGTCTTCTCCTACCCAGGGAAGAACTGCCCTACCAGTAGTGATAGGGATTCCATAGACTATGATGACTATGACTCTGAAGTCTCTGAAGTACCTGCTACAAGGGCTGAGGTCAAGTTTTCTACTAACACTAAAGCCCATACTACCCACTGGGGCCAACTCTTAGAGTCTCCTACTTCTCCAGACAGCCAAAGGCCTTCTTGGCCTCCAACCCACAAACCTACTAAAAAACAGTCCACATCCACCCACATACAGATTCCAGGTTTCACCACACTCCCACAGACCATGCAGTCCAGCACACCTCTTTATAATCTAAAACTCAATACTACACCTACCACCATCCCAACCACCCCAGTACCTACCACTTCCACCCCAAATACCCCAAAGGCCAGCCCTACCCCAGTGCCTACCACTTCCACCCTGGCTACTCCAGAGCCCCACTCCATACCAATGCTTACCAGTTCTACTCCCACTATTCCAGAGCCCACCACTTCCACCCCGGCTACTCCAGAGTCCAGCACCAACCCAGTGTCAACTACTACCACCCTGACTACCCTGGAGCCCAGCATCACACCAATGCTTACCACCTCCACCCTGACTATTCCAGATTCCACTGCTTCCACCCTGACTACCCCAGAGCCCAGTGCTCCAGTGCCTTCCACCCCCACTCCAACTACCCCAGAGCCCAGCAGCACTACCCCAACCACTCCAGTGTTTACTGGAGTGACACTCTTCATTACTGCCCTGGCTGCCATAGAACTCACTTTACTCCCTACCCCCGAACCTATTACTGGAATCCCAGAAATGAACAGCTTCATAACTTTCCAAGACATGGTTCAAGCAAACTCTAATACTTCCAAAAGTGACCCTTTTCTCAATTCTGACTTTTGCTGCCTCCTCCCCCTGGTTTTTTATATTCTGGGTCTTCTCTGGCTCCTATTTGCCTCTGTGATACTCCTTTTGTTGCTGACCTGGATCTGGCATGTAAAACCACACACTCCGGACTTGGACCAATCTGCTGCGCTGGCCACAAGCACATACACCACAAGTCTGGAGGTGCAGAGAGGAAGGCAGGTAACTGTGCCCCGGGCCTGGCTGCTCTTCCTTCAAGGCTCACTCCCTACTTTCCGTTCTAGCCTTTTCCTATGGGTAAGGCGTAATGGGCGTGTTGGGCCTCTGGTAGCAGGACGGCGGCCCTCAGCTCTGAGCCAGGGTCGTGGTCAGGACCTATTGGGAACAGTGGGTATTAGGTACTCAGGTCACAGTCTATGAAGGTGAGTACCTTGGAGATCCTAAGAAGACTACTGGGATCTAGCTGGGGCGGGAATGAGACTGCCATGCAGACATTTTATTTACTTCTTTATCTGAAGCTCCTTTTACATCTAGACCACACAAATCAGATGTGGTGAGGTGATACAACTGGGTAATCTATGTTGCCAGGTCACATGGTCACTGCTATGGCTTTGGGGAAGAGGTAGAAAAAGTGAATAGAAATGGAGCATGGCTCCCATGTGTTCACATGTGGGAGGAAACTTGGAGCAACATTATCCCTAAGTATCGTGAATATGTTTTCCCTGTTTAACACTTATCTTCCACCAGTGTTATCTGAATAATAAAACTGCTTTTAAGAAAATGTAGCTTTCTATGAGAGATGAGAATGGCTGAAGCACCTGTTACAAGAATTCCCAAGGTCCTAACTGCCCCCACCCTGATCCCAAATACCCAACAAATCTCCAGTTGTACCTGGGGGAGGGGGGCGGAGGACACTTCTTCGACCTTAGTGACTCTTCTGCAGAGTTTGGGTACCCACCAGGCTACCTTAGACAACTCCAGAACCATGTCCCAGAGCTGAGAGGAAGTGCTAAAGCCTGCCTGCAGCTGGGTAGCAGAGGTGGGTACATTCCTCACACTCATGGCTTCCAAATACAACCCTCCTCACCGGCCAGGTCAGGACTGGGAAAAGGTGTGTCACCCTGATGGGTTTGACTGAAGAACCTTAGGTTTGCTGCTTTCAAAGCTGGATGTAGCAGGCCCCTTCTTTCCCCCAAATCCACTGATTTGGCCATTTGCTAATCTCACCAGTGAGGTCTTCCATGCCTCATCTCAGTTCAATACAGGGCTTGGGACCCAGATAAAGGATGGCTGGCTCTACTGACTGCCCCTCTCCAGATGGTTCTAGATCTTCCTGTGAATCTGGCTGAATCTCCTTCCCACCTTGAACTCTTCCAGGTAGAGCACAAACCTTAGAGGTTACCCAGTAAGGACTTTTCTTCATCAACTCTACCTACCAGTTCTGCTTCATCTCCATGGCACTGTGGGCTTGAACCACTGCACAAGGCTCATGGGTCCTCTGTGCCAGCAGGGTTCCTCCTCTGAGCCTCTGTGCTCACTCCAGCTAAGAGCTCTGCCTCTGCCCTCCTTCTCAACCTATCTGACTGCTACCACGAACAAGTCTCTCCTAAGTTGGGCAGGGTGCAGTCCACAGATATAGCCATTTTCAAATGTTCCTGTCATCTTCTTTTTTTTTTTTGCTGTTTGCTTTTTTTGAGACAGGGTTTCTCTGTGTATAGCTTTGGCTGTTCTGGAACTCACTCTGTAGACCAGTCTGGCCTTGAACTCAGAGATCGGTCTGCCTCTACCTCCCAAATTGCCGGGCTTAAAGACATGCACCACCACTGCCCAGCCTCCCATTATCTCCTTACTGGACTCTAAACTCCTTAAGAAAAGGTGCAGGCTTCAAATGTCTCCGAGCAGGCACTGCGGGTGGCCTAGGACAGTTTCAGGGAAGGATTAAGGAAAGGAGCAGCAGAGGCACCAGGAAGCTGCACTAATATCTTTTGTGTTGAGGCTCTGCCAAGAGGACAGTTCGCACCTGCTGCCTGCCTGTTTCTCTGGCCTGGCATGCAGCCCTCAGGCTGCCTGGCACTCCTGGTTTGACCTTCCCATATCTCTTCATGGTCCAAGAAGTTTGTAGGATCCTTGAGGGTTTGGGAATCACACTTAAGAAATAGATGGAAAAAAAAAATCACTTTTTCCCAGCCAACCCAGTTTCTAGCCAATATTCTTTCTTTCCTCAATCTTTGTGTTTGACTGCACTCTCAACCCCTGTGGCTCCATCCCACAGAAGTCCAACTTAGATTCTTTTTTTTTTTTTTTTTTTTTGATTTTTCAAGACAGGTTTGTTCTCACAGCCCTGGCTGTCCTGGAACTCACTTTGTAGACCAGGCTGGTCTTGATCGCAGAAATCTGCTGGCCTCTGCCCCCTGGGTGCTGAGGTTAAAGGCGTGTGTCACCACATCCCACTTGCTTCAATTTACGCTCATTACCCCTCCCTCTTTATGCTGCAAAGGCAGTGAGGAGCTCCCAGAGGCCTTTCCTAAGAACTCTGATCCGATTACGAGGCGCTGCATTTTTGGGCAAATGGCTTGCTAGCAGCATACAAGGCCCAGTTTTCTTTCTGTCTGCTGCTGAGGTATCACTGATTTACATAGTATTTTCATAAAACCAATGGGTGATTTTCTTTAATATTTTTTGTTAAAAACTCCAGTTTGTTTTCCAGAGACATCAGCTTCTTTGTGCAGTTAGCTCCCCCTAGGATCCTCAAGACTATCCAGATTTGGGGTTGGTGTTATCAATCCAATTTATTAATTTCGTCCTCAGAGAGGAGGAAGCCACATCCACCTTAGACCCTTTTGGCCATCTGGATAACTTCTACTCTCTCCTGTCTCCTCAGCTCTGTCTTGGATTCCCCAGAGAGAGAGGTCTGCTGTCTTGTGTGCCCTGAAACTAATACCCAAGAGATAACTAGAAATCCTTAGGGAAGTTTCTCAAGTCCTCCTAGGACTAGCCAGGGACAGAATGATCCTAAGCATCAGGCCAGGCACGGCAAGCTGGAACAGGGGTAGAACAGATTAAAGTTCTTTACCGCAAAGGAGTAAACCACACTGTAGAGGGAAAATAAATAGAGGAGCCCAGGGTAGCAGAATCCAGGCCCCTGGGGCACATCGACTGTAGGAGCAGCAGGTGGCCTGGGGGCCCTGGCACTCTAGTCCCAGCAGCTTGCCACATCAGCCACTGAGGAAGAGACGCTTGTAGGCCTTGTTCATCTGTTCCAAGAAGATGAAGGTGAGGACAGTGTGGGGGCCCAGTCGGGCATAGTATGGTGTGAAGCCCTTCCACAGGCTGAAGAAACCCTCGTAGCGGACGACTTTCATCAGAACATCCTAGACAGACAGGCAGGCAAGCGCTGGGGCGAGGACATGGCCTCTATACCCAGCTCCCTTCATAGCCCTCCCAGGGCACCCGCACACTCTGACCGAGCCCCCCGCCCCGTCTCCTCACCAGCCCATTCTTGTACTCCGGCTTCCCATCGATCATTCGCATATTTTGGATCCTGAAAGAGAGGAAGTACGTGCATGAAAGACAGAAAGAAGGCCCTCCAAAAGTTCTCCAATCCCAGGCTACGGGCTCACCTAGTTTTGACGATGTCCACAGGCATGGAGGCAGCAGTGGTGACGAGGCCACTGATCATGCTGGCACAGAAGTGGCACAGAATATTGTCAGAGAAGTAGCCTGAGGGGGGAGCAGAAGGTGGCAGTCAACTCTCAGGTAGCTCGGGCTGGAATGGGCATGGAGTATTCAGCTCTGGGTCTCTCTCACCTGAGTCCAGCAAGAACTGCTTGGATTGGGAGTAGGAGGCAAGCTGGGCAGCGTTGACAACGACAGCTCGAGCCATGGTAGGGATGCAACCCTGAGGCGAGAGGATGGAGGCAATGGAGAGAGGGTCAAAAATGCCAGAGACTTGACCCTACACCCCCTGGGACTCCCACCCCTTTGCTCACCCGCCACAGCGTGGGGACTCCCTCTTCCCTGGCAATTCGAATTAGGGCATTAAACACGTTTTTGTAGCCACGGCGCTGATCAGCTGGAAGCCTGGGGAAAGGGCAGGGAAAAGTCACGGTCAGGACCGTTCAGGGTCCATAAGGAACAAAGAAAGGGAGGCCCGAGCAGGTCCGTGTCCAGATGTAGAACTTGGCTAACAAAAATATGTAAAACCTAATCCTTTCGTTCTACATTCCAGGAATGGGGCTGGGGTTAGACCTGGAACTCACCGGCCATCGGCAGTCATCCTGATAAGCGCCACCTCTGCTGGCGTTCCCACAAATGCCCCAGTTGCACCTGCCGTCATGCCAATCAGGGCCTTCAGCAGAAAGCCAGGGGGTGTACCGTCAGCCCCGGTCAGGCGTTCAAACAACACAGTATAGATGCCAAGACGAGTAGTGGTGTAGGTGGCCTGGCGGAGCAGGCCAGCTGACAGCCTGAGGAGAAATGTCAGCACCGCGTATCAGGCCAAGGCCTGGACCTACCAACCCACAGCCTCCCTTCCCAAACTGAGGCCACAGTACCCAGTATAAATGCCCTTCAGTCCTTCAGCCTTCAGGATGCTGGTGAGGGCGTGGAAGCTGGTTTTGTACTCTCGAGTCTTGGCCCCTTCACCACTCAACTGCATCCGGTTCTTCACCAAGTCCAGAGGCTGCACGAAAACTGTAGCACCCATCCTGAAGTGAAGCAGTAAGGCAAGGAGTCAAGTCGGCTGGTCCAGGTCGACCAGTGTCTACTGCAACCCGGCAGCAAAAAGTTACAAGGGTCAGGGTCTGACGGTCAGCTAAAGATTCAGGAGGCTGGTGTGTATGTATGTAAAGGTGTGCACAGAAGGCAACGTGCCAGAAAAAAAGTCCAGTTGTCCAGTAAGAACCATGCAAATCAAAATGCTTCAGGCAGTTCCTTAGAGTTCAAGCAGAACTGTACTGCAGGCAGCCTAAGGAGGGGTGGAGAGGGCATCCACAACCTAGGACCCACCCCAAGCTAGACCCACAACATAAACATGCACAGTGGAGCAATGGTGGTTGGAAACATGGGGCAATGACCCTGCAATGGGTGACTAGGTCCTGGCAGGCCATCAGGCACCTCGCAAATCTCAGGACATCATGGTGACCCCGCACCAGCTCAATTTACTGCAACATACCCCGAGATGCCCTGGACCCAGTTGCTTGCGCCCGTCCCTTCCTCCTTTTCCCTATCCCTGGGGCCTGAGCTTACCCAGCCAGGCCCCCAAACAGGAACTTGACGGACTTAGGGGAGGTACGGGGCTTCCCGTCCATCCGGCCAGCCCCGGGACTCGCCGTTGCCGCCATCGCCCCTTGATGGCCCTCGACTTTGGGTACCGAGCACGCACAGCCCCGCTCGCGCCCAAGGTGACACCAGCGCGCAACAGGGCGATGGCGCGCGCGCGCGCACGCCCCTCCGACAGACAAGTCCGGCTCCAGCTAGAAGCTGGGGGGGGGGGGGGGGAGGACGAGCGCAGGCGCATAGCGCAAAGACGGCCGGGAATGAGGCGGGGCTAGGATGCGTGAGTGAAGGGGCGTTGCTAATTTAGGAAGCCACTCTGTGTCTCCCACCCTTCCCGAACTGGAATCGCGGGAAACTAGTTTGTTTGAAATTCTCGCGAGAACGAGTGAGTCAGCCCAGTTAGGGCTAGGAGGCTTCTCGCGATAAGTTTCCACGGCGAGAGGGGGTGGTGGTGGTGGTGGTGGAGAAGGTGATGAGCGCTCTCGCGATATTTGAAGGTACCGCAGCTACCAGACAGAGGAGAGGTTTGTAAACAGGGCAGCTCCTCGATCTCGGGCGCTGAGGGGAAAAAAAATTAGATCGCCTTCTGGGCCTCGGAGCTCCCTCCGTCTCCGCGGGAACTCTCTTTCGGCCGGCCTTTTAGGACCGGAAGTCCTCCGTCCTGAGCGTCCAATACTGGAAGCGGCCTTTCTTTACCGGAAACCCTTTTCCAGGGGCATCGGAAGACAGCCTACCTGGCCGGAAGTCCCACCTCTGAGATTCCCCCACCCTTCCTGAAGTTTTTCTGTTACCTGTTTGTCTTCTTTCCTATTCTTCGTTTTATTTCTGCATCAGAGAAAGATACATTTTCTCCCTCCCAGCTCCACTAAGCTGGTTTTATCCCTTACTTCCCGAGTCGCAGTTCTTTCCCCGACGCCCCCATGTAGCTGAGAAGTGGGACCTGGGGGTGGTTGGACCCCTGGGATCCTTAAGGAGAGGCAGAGAGGGCGCAGAACTTGGCTTCTCCTACTATCAGGACCCGACCTCCTCAACCTCACACACACAGACACACACACACACACACGCTGCCATGCACCCTGCGGCCTTCCCGCTTCCTGTTGTTGTGGCTACGGTGCTGTGGGGAGCATCCCCTATCAGAGGGCTTATTCGAGCGGTGAGTCTAAGGGTCGGATGGGGGAAGGGCGCTGTAAAGGGGGTTCAGGATGAAGAGAAAAAACGGACTATTTTGTATGCAGATCTCCGAGCACAATGCCAGCATGGACTTTGCAGACCTCCCAGCTCTGTTTGGGGCTTCCCTGAGCGAGGAGGGACTCCAGGTGATGCGCTCGTTTCCGTATAGTCTCTATCCTGGGCAGGGGTTGAGTAGCCCTGCTCTGGATCAAACTGGAGGTAGGAAATAGTCGAGTTAGTAACGGAATGCATTGGGCTGTGGCTAGGTGCCCACCTAACGTAGTGAAATTGAATAGCCAACAACACAGCCCCCCCCCCCCCAATACCTAAGGACATGACCATGCCCAATACAGAAATAGAGTCCAGAGTCTAGAAGGCAGTGTCCTAGAACTGTCAAAGTTGAGAAGGAGACTGCAGAGTGAATTGAGATAAAGAGCAGGTGCTTATCAGTCACGTCTCTAGAGCTACTTACAGTTTGTATGGACGGCTGTGGACGGTCTTTCTGTGACCCTTAGTAAAATGGGTCCTAGAGGTTAAGGTAGAGCTGTTGTGTTAACTAGTCAGTGAAGTAAGCATGTCTGTAGTTTATTACAGAGTTCTTGCCACATAGGAAGAACTCAGTTGGACCACAGATAGCAAGAGTTGTTTGTAAGATGGGTAATTGGAAAATGAAGCAAATAGAATGTGCTCTTTGTACTTAAAGATGAATGTGAAAAAATTTGGTGAAAATGGCATGAACAAGTAGCAAGCTGAATTATCAGTGGGGAACTGGGGAAAAAAAGAGAACTAAATTAGTCTAGAATTTGAGAAGTCGAGGGAGCCTCTGGTAAAGGGATGTTGTGTACTGTAATTGCATCTTCAGGAAGCTGAGAGACGTAGATTCCGCTTTTTGTTTGTTTTTTTAGACAGGTTTCTCTGTGTAACCCTGGCTGTCATGAACTCTGTGTAGATCAGGCTGGCCTCCAACTCAAAGACCTGCCTGCCTCTGCTTTCCAGGTCTGGGATTAAATGCATGCATCACCTGAGATGTAGATTCTGATTTTTTAAATATTTATTTATTATGTATACAATATTCTGTCTGTGTGTATGTCTGCAGGCCAGAAGAGGACACCAGACCTCATTACAGATGGTTGTGAGCCACCATGTGGTTGCTGGGAATTGAACTCAGGACCTTTGGAAGAGCAGGCAGTGCTCTTAACCACTGAGCCATCTCTCCAGCCCCATAAAATTTGCTAGATTCTGATTTGAGTGGGATGCTCAGACCTCAAGACTATGTAATGAGGGTAGAGCTGCAGAATACAGATAGCGCATGTGTAGCCTTATGCTTGATAGGCCCTGTGGGAGGCAGAATGTAAAGATGGAAAATCCAACTGTTTGCATTTGTCCCTCAGGGGTTCCTTGTGGAGGCTCACCCAGAAAATGCCTGCAGCCCCATTGCCCCACCACCCTCAGCCCCGATCAACGGGTCAGTCTTTATTGCACTGCTTCGAAGATTCGACTGCAACTTTGACCTCAAGGTTGCTAAATGTGGAATGGGAGCTGGTAAGCAGGGTAAATGACACTGGGAGTGAGGAAAGGCAAGGGTTATGACTCCTCTCCCTGCTGTCTCCTTAGGTCCTAAATGCTCAGAAAGCCGGGTATGGTGCAGCCGTGGTACACAACGTGAAGTCCAATGAGCTTCTGAACATGGTGTGGAATAGTGGTAAGGCTGGGGAGTCTGCCACTGGGCTGTCAGTAGACCTAGAGACTAGTTCAGTGGGTGGGGTGGGCAAGAGTGTCAAATGCCAGTTCCAGGGAATTGAGTGGAAGGCTAAATCCCTACTATCCTGCTCCCTACAGAGGAAATCCAACAGCAGATTTGGATCCCATCTGTATTTATCGGAGAGAGAAGTGCAGAGTACCTACGAGCACTTTTTGTCTATGAGAAGGGGTAGGACATATGCCTTTTCCCACTCTTCTCCCACCCTTTCCATGGCAGCCTAGAACCCAGGCCTCACTCCCCTACCCACACAGGCTCAGGCCCTTACTCACCTTTTTTCCTTTCACTTCACCCATGCCTTCTCCCAATCCAGTTACCTGGTATTGCTTGGCTTGAGGCTTGTCTTTTTCCTCAGGGCTCGGGTGCTTCTGGTTCCAGACAGTAGCTTCCCCTTGGGCTATTATCTCATTCCTTTCACTGGGATCGTAGGACTGCTGGTTTTAGCCATGGGAGCAGTACTGGTAAGTAGCCATGGGAAGAACTTAGAAGACCAGACTGGGTCTGGAGATGGGAAGTGGGGTTGGGGTGGTTGTTGGCTTTTCCATTTTTTTTTTTCCTTAAACCCTAGTGCACTCTTCCTTTTACCCCTAGATAGTTCGTTGTATCCAACACCGCAAACGGCTCCAGCGGAACCGACTTACCAAAGAGCAACTGAAACAGATTCCTACCCATGACTATCAAAAGGGTAAGGACGTCGGGCGGTGGTGGCGCACGCCTGTAATCCCAGCACTCGGGAGGCAGAGGCAGGCGGATCTCTGTGAGTTAGAGACCAGCCTGGTCTACAGAGCTAGTTCCAGGACAGGATCCAAAACCACAGAGAAACCTTGTCTCGAAAAAACCAAAAAAAAAAAAAAAAGGGTAAGGACATGGGAACAGGGCCCATCTTAAAGAGGTACAAAGAGCAATGAGGTGTTAGAAGATGCCATTTTTGCTTCTCTTACACACTGCAACCACAAGCAAATGGGTAGAGAGGGAGCTAGAAAGCAAAGATGATCAAGTAAAATTTTTGACCTTGTGTGTGAGCACATGGAGTAGAAAGATGTAAGGAGCTGGGAGGACTCAAAACAGGTGAGGGGTTGGGTTATCTAGCCCTGGAGCCTCCAGTGCCATATAAGGCTATAGCAGAAGCCTTGTCCCTCCCACTTCTGCTTTCCCCCTCCTACCCTCCCCCCAACCCACTTCCCTTCTTATCTCTCCTTGCCCCCTCTAGCCCCAAGTTTTTCTATGTCCTGCCCTAAGAGCTTGCACTGGCTTGGTAAAACCTAGAAAAGCAATCGTCATAGGTTTTAACTCTAATAACCTCCCATAGTGAGCTCCAAATGGCTCAGTGAATCCATTCCTTCTCCCAGGAGATCAATATGATGTCTGTGCCATCTGTCTGGATGAGTATGAGGATGGGGACAAGCTTCGGGTACTGCCTTGTGCTCATGGTGAGACCACTACCTTTGCCTGTGCCCCTGCCCCATCTGCAGGGACCAGGTGCTTCACATACTCCTCTCCATAGCCTATCATTGCCGCTGTGTGGACCCCTGGCTCACTCAGACCCGGAAGACTTGCCCCATCTGCAAACAACCTGTCCATCGGGGTCCTGGGGATGAAGAGCAGGAGGAAGAGACTCAGGGGCAAGAGGAAGGTGATGAAGAAGGGGAGCCAAGGGACCAACCTGCTTCAGAGTGGACCCCACTCCTGGGCTCTAGCCCTACTCTTCCCACCTCCTTTGGATCCCTAGCCCCAGCACCCCTGGTCTTTCCTGGGCCCTCCACAGACCCCTCACCCTCTCCTTCATCTGCTGCCCTGGCCTGAAACTTCCTACACTTGGCACCTCTGGTGATCCTATTTGCACAAACTCTTCCTCCAGTCTTAATAAGCTAAGGGATAGGGGACATTTCCACCCTAGGTTCTCAAACCCCTCTTCCTTTTGAGGTGGTTGGGAGCCATAGGACATTGGTCTTCACTTCTTGGGTTAATAAAATTGTTTTTGTGGACAAAGGGTATTAAGATCATTTTTATACAGGTGAAATTGTGGAAAAGAATCACTTCGTGAGATTAACTTGTCAGGGGACAGCCCCAGCTGCATTTGGTATGACTCAGGGAGGGAAGCCCCACCTACACAGATGACTCAAGCAGCCCTGCCTCACCCGCAGGCTTGGACCCATTCTCTTGTCTGGATGGCTATGTTCCATTAGAGTCAACTGGGCCTCTAAGAGAAAGAGACTATAGAGGGGCCCAGGCCATCCGACTGGGTACATGGAAGAATACCTACTTAGTCCTGGGGGCTGAAAAGCAGAAAAATGGAATGGAAAAGAATGCGAAAAGTTCAGTCTGGACACAGCCAAGAAGCAAATAGCTAAGTTCAGTGGCATGGGCCACAGAGCCTGTCTCCAACTAATACCCCAAGTGCAAAACCACACAGGACCTTGTTAGTAGAATCTTTTTTATTCAGAAAAAAAAAAAAAAAACCAAAAACAATTTTTTTCCAAACACACACAGGAGGGGGTATGGGTAAGGGGAGGTATCTGTCTGTCCAGCCCCAGCCCCCGGCCCATGTGGTTTTGGCAGCAATAAGGGAAATGGGGTAATGGCCCAAAAAATAATGGTATGTGTGTGTATGGAAAGAAAGGGTGCAAAAGCTGAAGGGAGCGGTGGGGGAGGGGACAGATGAGGTCAGTACTGGGAACGCCGCAGGTGGGAGGCCATTTCATAACATTTCTTGTTGATCAAACCACCGTGGACACCTTCTTTGCCCATCAGCAGGACTAGCGCTGGAGGAAAAAGAAAGGAGGCTAGGACCCAGGTGTCACAATTCAACCCTGCCAGCTGTTGAGCAGCTGTCCAGCCCTGGGGGCTGTAACCTAACCTCATTCCTCCCAACCAGCTACCCCCCCACACACAGGCAAGCTGTCAGTCAACCTAAAACAATAGAGCTTTTCAAAGGAGGAAAAAAATTCAGCTTAAAGACTAGTGAAGAAAAGGCAAAATTAGAGGTCACAGGCTGTAAGCTGCTGTGGATGAGCTTCCTGCCTCTCAGGCTTTTACAGAACTCCAAGACCAGAGCCAATGCTGACTTAGGATCCCAACAGTCTATACCAAGTGAGCTAATCTCTAAGCTTAAGGCAGGAAGGGATTTAAAAGGTAAGGTAACTCTTTTTTTTTTTACAAGATGGGGAGCCATAGGCAGAGCCCAAGGGCTCTCCAAGGCTCCCACATCCAGCAGACTCCGAGAAAACCCTGTCTGCGACCTTCTCACTGAGGGACCACAGAAAACCCCAAACGACTAACAAAAAAGGAGATACATGAGGGGTGCCAAAGACCTGGTTAGCACAGAAACTCACTCTTGGCAGTCATGGTGACAGTGACATTGAAGGTGGGGGCTCCTCCGGTGCTCTTGGTACGAAGATCCATTGTAAATTCCCCATCCTGCAGCAGTGAGTCCCGGATCACAGAACATTTCTGGCCCCCAAGTGTCAACCCATTCACGAAAAAACTTGACCGGTCTTTGCCTACCAGGACACCAACCTCAGCTGGCTGCAAGAGTCAAAATCAATCATCGCATTAAGTTAGTGCACCGGCTAATTTGTTTCCCAAGAAGCCACTATTTATCCTGGAGTTGGGGGTGAATGTGCTTCATACACACCACCAAAAATGGAGTGGGGTGTGTGTGTGCAGAGAAAACCCATGGGACCAGGGAAAGAAAGAATACTATTCCTCTTAAGTAGCTAGACCTTAATGTTAAATGGGGAAAGCAAAAGGAAAAAAACCCTGGGTACCAAAATTCAATCAATGATCCAGGGGGAGCCTTTGGATGCTCAGAACAGTCCTTCAGGAAAAGCAGAAGCGGAGAGGGTGAGGGAGGGGGCAGGGAAGGAGGAGAAGCAACTTTGTCCTTATTTGGTCAAAGGTTCTGCAGGCGTTGTTAGGAGCCCGGACGCCTGGGTCTCCCGGTAACCTAGCATTTAGGTCCAGGTGTCTACGCCCCAAGATGAGGAAGCCGACCCCTGGGGGCTTTCTTGGAAAGTTGAAAAAGTTTTAAGGGTCGGGGGACCAGGCTGTCTTGAGTCTAGACATCCCGGGGAACCTTTCTTTTTCTGCCCCCCTCAAACCCCAAACCCCTACATCCGGTACCCTCCCGCCCGGAAATCCCCTTCCCCCCCATTAGAACTTCCGCTCCCCCTCCCCACTTCCGGGCAGTGTGATCAGGGAAGGTGGTGGTGGGGACAGCAGCAACCTTATTCCTTCACTTTACGGTGTCAGAACTTCTCACAAAGTTCCCCTGCTCCAGGCCCGGCCGGATGGCGGGAAGGGAGGGTGAGGGGACTTCCGGGACTGGCCTCACAGGAATGTTGAGGCTAACGTGCCGAATTGGGGGTGTGTGTGTGGCGGCCTCGCCCTCTCTAACGGAGTTGGGAGGGGCAGGGAGCTCACGGAGGTCGGGCCAGGGCTCAAGGCCACGCGCCTGGAGCTCCCACCAGCACAAGGGGAGACAATGGTGGAGGGAGCGCGAGCGGGCGGCCCAAAGTGGAGTCGAGGCTCCCCGAGCCCACTTATCAATCATAATCCCAGGCTAAAATTGCAGCGCGTGCCTGCCCCGCCCTGGAGGAGGCGGAAGTGGGCCGCCGCACCGGGCGGCGCGCCCCTCCCCGCCCTGTGCCCCGGATGTAACGCCCCGTCGCAGAAAGCGGGGTGGCGGGCGGGATGGGCGCCGCCGCCGAGGGGCGTAGGGCTTGGGGGGCAACAGAGAGACCTAGATTCATGCAGCCGCCATTCGCGCCGCTTCCAGGCAGAGGACCAGATCACGGCCTCCCGCTGCCTTCGCTAGGCTGCGCCCGCCCCCACCCAAGTCTCTCCCTGAGGGTCTAAGCCCAGCCATTGCCCGGGACCGCACAAGCCCCTAAGTACCGTAATGCTAACGAAGGTCTTCCCGGGGACGGCGGCCCAGACGGAGGGCGAGTCCTTGTAGCCTACGATGGCCGCGTCCTGACAGGTCCCGTCCGCCATGAGGCTGTCGATGTAGGCGTTCCACCCGGCCATGGCGCTGCTGCTGGGGCTGCTCTGCGTGCTGCTGCTGGGGCCGCGGGCTGGGCTCGGGCTGGCGGGCGGGGGGAGGCAGAGAGCTCGGGGCACGCGCTGCCGTCCGGAACGCGGCTCTGTTAGCTGTGCAGCAGCCCTCGCACCGCCACTTCCTGCTCCTCCCCCCCCCCCCTAGATTTTTATTTGCAAAGGGCGGCGGGGCGGGGCCTGCTCCCCATTCCCTCCCTCCTCCCCCCTCCCCTTGCCTGGCCAGATAGCGAACTTTTGCAAATGCAATTTTAAAAAGCCCTCCCCCCCTTTTGCAAAATTTGCCGAGTTCGATGAAAAGCCGTGCAAAAGGCTAGAGTGGCGGTGGCAGGAGCGAGGTTAAGGTTAAAGCTCGCTCCGACTCATGTTGAATACAAACCCCTTTGGCATTAAAAGGGGGAAGCCGGGAGAGAAAAAGGAAGAAAATTAGTAAGATTGAGCAAATTAAAGTGGGTGCGGGGAGCCCAGGGTTAAACGGAATGATTCTCTCTCTCTCACACACACACACCCCCACCTCCGCGGGAGGGAAGGAACGGCGGGCGGCGGCGGCGCGTGCGCCCGCGCCTGCGCCGGGGCAGTGAGAAGACAGCGCGTGGGGCGGTTGGGGCTAGCGGCTGGCTGCGCGAGCGCGCGCCTGGCAGCGCCGATTTGGACCTTCCTGGGAGGGAAGACGCGTCCCCACTAGGCGGAGCGGGCAGAGGCCCTGGCTTGTGCGCTGCCGCCTTCTCCACTTTGAATTTTTATTTAGACGATAAGGGAGCAAAACTAAATTTGATCCAGTGCTCTGGTCATTTCCCTTGGTAAAGGTCCCCAACTAGGGCACCTGTCCCAGCCGTGTGCCGGGGACGCACATGTTGGACTCATTCGAGTGCATCCCTGTATTCCAGGGGAATCTTCCTTCGCTGGATCCGCTCCAGCTCAGAGCCTCGCCCTACTCCTGAACCCTCTCTACAGAGGTCACTGAACCGGGGCGCCAGCCGGGTAACATGGGAGGGACTCTTTTCAAGGCGGAAGAATACCAAAGCACCAAGGATAGCAACTTTTACAAGAAGGGGAAAAGTCCCTTCTACTTTGGGCCCATTGGGCTTTTTTTTTCCCCCGTAAAACTTTTGCTAGGTACTTGTGTGCATTCAGCTCACTAGCCGGCCAGCAGGGCTGGGGCGGACAACAGCAGGCCGGTGAGGCTGGCGGGGAGTAAATGAGTCACTCGGGACCCTTGCCGCCGAGGGGCTCGGCCGCTTCCGGTCCCTCGGAGGAGGGGCGCCAGGGTTTGCAGTGCCTCCCGGCGTAAGGACTCCTCCAGACTCTGGAGTCCTGTTAGGCTCCCTGATGCCCACTCCAAAATCCTGGCTTCCCCCCGTCCCCCGAGCCCAGGTTCTTCGACAGCCGCGTGGCTGAGTCACGGGCGGGGCTGCGCTGGGGCACGCGGCGGCGCTCTACGCCCGCCATCCCCTGACCTCTGGCCCGTGAGCCTCCTGCCCCGGGGTGGAAAAGTCCCGCAGGGAGCGGCAGGAGATAAGGGGGGGCGGGACTGGGACGCGACGGCAGGTGGGGACCCTTGGGTGGAGGCAGGCGAGGAGGACGACCCCGAGGGGAGGGCCGACGGGGAGGAGCGCTCGAGAGCGGGCCGGCGAGTGAGTCACTCGCTCCAGCGCAGGCAAGTGAGAAGCCGAGGCGCCTCAGGACACCAGCCGGTCGGCCTGCCAGGCTTGCACGGAGCGCGGGACAGATCCCCCCACACTTGCCCTAGACCCGCCAAAGTGGAGAGTTACCAAGTGCAGAGACTCACTTCCTGCGGTGCTGCAAATGGATGGGCAGAACGGTCGCCAAAATGTCATCCCCTGCGAGCGTCCATTCATGGTTTTTTGCCCCCCACTCGTGATCTAACACCATTCTTTGATAGTCAAGGCTTGAGTACTGACGTGATCACAGTCGGTGGGGCTCCTGAGCACTAGGCTTCACGCTGGACCATAAGTGCTGCCCCCAGCACTATCTGCCGGGCGCCGGGCCAGTGCCGGGCCAGTGCTGGTCTATATTCGTCCCTTGGCCTCTCTCATTGCCCTTCGCTGGCCAAGAGAGGGTAGGGTGGAGTGGTGCCGAAATGGCCGTTATGAGGACCCTGAGAGGTGAAAGCATTCGCCTTCTTTGGCGGAGGGGTGTCAACTTTAGACCACAGCGCTTGCTCAGCATCCCTGATTCCTTCCCCCAACCGTGTGGCCTGCACTGCCTGCCTCCGAGTGAGTGGAGCACGTGTGCATGTCAGTCTTGCAGCCCCTTTTCCAGGCCCCCTCCTCAGCCTGCACGGCTCAGATTACCCCTGGCCTTTCCTAAAGGGCACTAGTTCCTCTTTAACCTTTGCAAAGGGGCAATGTGAGGTTAAGAAGGGGACAGACCCGCCTATCAGAAGCCCCTCTCCCACTCCTTCAAAGAGTGGACTTCAAGTTGAGACTCTTATTGGGGGCAGAAAGAAAATGTACGGGGTCGTCATTAACTTTTGAGAAGGGGGTACCCAGGCCAGAGGCTTCTGCTGTCGGCAGTAGTGGGCCTTTGGCTGCTGGCCTGGTGTGGAGGGGAGGAGGATGGAATGAGAGAGGCGGGGCTGGCCGGGGGACAGAGTGGCTTGGGGATAAATGCCCAGCCTGAGAAGGGGTGAGCTGACACTGTCCCAGCTGCCACCTAGACGAGAAGCTTCATTCAAAGTCCCAGGGAAGACGTCACAGGTTTGATAAAACTTGAGTTACATGATGTGCAGGTGTGGGGTAGTACTGGCTTGGAAAGGGAGGTAACTTTTGGTGCTTTTCTTCCTCGGACTGGGGTGCTTGAGAGAAAGTGGTCAGGCTGGAGGAAGCAGAGTTGGGGCGAATACTGGAGTACTGACCAATACAGGGAAGGAGGCTCTGACAAATGGGGAAGCAGATAAAGTAGGCAGAATTATGCCAGGCAGAGGATTTGGGAATGGGACAATGAGAAGCAGATAGGGTTGGAGGGCTAGGAAGATGCAGCTGGCAGCTACTTAATCAAAAAAGTGAAAGGAGCCCGCGAAGCATTCAGGGAGGGGTGTCATCTGGGGAGTTATGAAGTTCTCAGCCCTTCATTTTTCAGGCTGGGAGGGTGGAACAAGAGCTGTTCCGAGTGGGGGAGGGTGGGGGAGGGGGCCGGCCCTCCTGCCTCTTTGGTCTGTGACCTTTTTATGGGGTATTTTTAGCTCCAGCACCTGCCTTCTTGGGGTGGGGAAGACTCTTAAAAGGGCAAGGGATTTCTAGTTCCTTAAGGGATCAGCTGTCCACTCTTGCTCACTCACGTCTCTCGTGGTGCAGTCATGGCCATGCAAAAAATCTTTGCCCGAGAAATCCTGGACTCCAGGGGCAACCCCACAGTGGAGGTGGACCTGCACACCGCCAAGGGTAACACAGGCCCGCTGTATTGGTTCACCTCAGAAAACCCCCAACCTCACCTGCTCCTTCCCAAGAAACATCCTATCCTTTGTCAGACTCCCTCACAGACCCTCTTCTCTTCCTGGCCCCAGAGCTGGGGGAGGCGGGAGTTTCTCTTTATTTTCTCCTGTCCCTGGGTCCAGGGGGGTGACCCCAGGCCGTTGTGAATGGACTCCCTCTGCTCTGCCAATCCCTCCTGCCCAGGTCGGTTCAGAGCAGCTGTGCCCAGTGGCGCGTCCACGGGTATCTATGAAGCGCTGGAACTAAGAGATGGAGACAAATCACGCTACCTGGGGAAAGGTGAGTAAAGACCAACTGGAGGAGCCTGTGCGGGCGGATCCAGGAGAGAGGACCCCATATGGGAAGAGGCTAATCCCCTCAGAAATCTGAACCCATTCTCTGGCCTCCAGGAGTGCTGAAGGCTGTGGAGCATATCAACAAGACCCTAGGTCCTGCTCTGCTGGAAAAGGCAAGTAGAGGAACCAGCTCCCCCTTCCCCTCCTCCCTGTGACCCTGTGCCTCACCCCAGGTAGCCCCACTCCCAATATTTTCATCTGTCCTTCATCCTGCACATGATTGGCTCCTGAGAAATTGGACCTCTGCCTCTTCCAGAAACTAAGTGTTGTGGATCAAGAAAAAGTCGACAAATTTATGATTGAGCTGGACGGGACGGAGAATAAGTGTGAGTGGTGGCATGCCCAAGGGTGGAGGAGAGACAGTGACAGCTGGCTGGGCTGTTTCTGTGTCCCATCTTGTATGAGTGGTGGCATGCACAAGGGTGAAAGAGAGACCGATGGCAGCTGGTGGGGTTGCTTCTGTGTCCCTTCTTGGGGCACACCATAGCTGGATAGCCTTTATTCATTCCGCAGGCATTTCCTGATACATGTCTTCTGCCAGGCCTGACTGGCAGTAGACACATATGAAACTGTTGGCCCAGGGAGGCGGGGTGAACGTCCAGAAGTCTGCAGGCCAGGAAAGAGATGAGTTAATGAAATGTTAATGTCCAGTGGTTTCGAAAGCTTCTTCCTGGGGTGACCGGAGGGATTGTTCAAGGAATTAACTGCAAAACTTGTAAGAGTTCTCATCCTTTCTCCCTGTTTGCCTCCCTCTAGCCAAGTTTGGGGCCAATGCCATCCTGGGCGTGTCCTTGGCCGTTTGTAAGGCAGGAGCAGCTGAGAAAGGGGTCCCTCTCTACCGACACATCGCAGATCTTGCGGGAAATCCTGATCTCGTACTTCCTGTACCTGTGAGTGTGGCTGCCCCTTCGGAATCCCTGCTCCAAAAAAGCACTTTCTGAAATGAAATCTCTTGGGCTGTGCTGTGGCCCCTCCTTCTTGATGTTCCCCTCCCTTGCCAGGTCCCTTAGATCCTTCACCTTCCAGGGTCAGGCTAGTGCCTTAGACCTCATTTCATCTTAGTACCCCACTGCACCAGTCAGACTTGAAAGCTCCTTAGAGCAAGGATATCAGCATTTCCGGGCATCCTCTTAGTCTGTAGGAAGTCACTGCCCTCTTAGTAGTAACTCTGAATTTTGTAGGGTACAGAGAAAGCCCTGCATGTATGAAGTCCTGGGTGAATGTATATATTGACGTGAACCAGCTTTGTCAAAGACGCCAGAGCCTCAGACCCAGGAGTGGCAAAGCCTTCCCCCTGGGCTAAAATTCGGAGGCATGGTAAAGCCTGCCTTGGTGATCAGGTGCAAGTGTCCACCATAGCTCCCTCCCCATTGGATGTGTACGATCTGAAGACTGCTCCCCTCCAGAAACTGTTCTGAGATCCCCTAACCCTGTCCCCTTGGCCCAGTTGTATACCATAAGCCCACCTCCTTGTTTATTTGTATGCAATAACACTGCCAAGTCTATATAATGAATGTACTAGCTCTGTATAATAAACACATGAAGCTTCTACGGTGCTGAGGTTTTCCCATCAGAGAGCTCAGTCTGTCCATTTCCCAGCGTTTCTGTCTGTGTGTCCATTGTCTGTCTTTTCTTCATTCCCTTGCTGCCCCAGTCATTTCCATCTTTGGAGGCCCACATGGACTGGGCAGAATTTAATCTCAATAATAATGTTACCATTTATTGTTACTAACTAGGAAGGTTGTGTTAAGAGCATGGGTGGTGGTGGTGCATGTCTGTAATCTCAGCACTCGGGAGGCAGAGACAACAACAACAAAATTAGAGTAAGGACTCTAGAGACATCTTCTGAGTTCAGCCCTAGCCTTGCCCGTTTTCTAGTTGTGTGACCTTAGGCAAATTACTTAACCTTTATGCCTCAGTTTCCTCATCCATAAAGAAGAAATTAATACGAGTTAAGTTACTAGAGATGTTTGAGAGTGAAACAAGCCAGTTTATTTAGAATGCCATAGAATTATTCTGTTACACATCAGGCACATGCTAAGGACTTTATGTTCTATTTCTCCTGAATTTCAGAAGAGTCACAGGGAAGTAGGCATTGTAATTATTTTGTAGAAATGAGGGGAAGGCTCTGAGAAGTACAATTATGCATCCTAAACCACTCAGCTGGTGAGCAGAGTTCAACTGCCACCTCCAGTTCCCTCTCGCCTTCCACCCCTCATGTCACCGGTTCTGAGCACTGTCTCTTGTCTTAGGCCTTCAATGTGATCAATGGGGGCTCTCATGCTGGAAACAAGCTGGCCATGCAGGAGTTCATGATTCTGCCAGTGGGAGCCAGCTCTTTCAAGGAAGCCATGCGCATTGGCGCCGAGGTCTACCACCACCTCAAGGGGGTCATCAAGGCCAAGTATGGGAAGGACGCCACCAATGTGGGGGACGAGGGCGGCTTTGCTCCCAACATCCTGGAGAACAATGAGGGTCAGTGCGAGCATCCTGGGGCATAGACCACCTGGGTCCCCATGAGGAGGGAAGAGAGGCTGCAGATGCAGGGGACATTGAAGTCTCAGGTCATTTCTTGCTCCCCTCCTAGCCCTGGAGCTGCTAAAGACAGCCATTCAGGCAGCTGGTTACCCAGACAAGGTGGTAATTGGCATGGACGTGGCAGCATCTGAATTCTATCGCAATGGGAAGTATGATCTGGACTTCAAGTCACCTGACGATCCTGCACGGCATATCAGTGGGGAGAAGCTTGGAGAGCTGTACAAGAACTTCATCAAGAACTATCCTGGTGAGATTTCCAAGTGCTTTGCTCTGCCTTAGTCCTTTGCAGTTGCCTAACACGGGTTCCGGTATCTGACTCCACTGCAGCCTCCATTTAAGCTCTACTTGTCACCCCTCATCAGATCCCCTCTCTAACCCCAATTATGCTCCCATTTCCCTACCAGTGGTCTCCATTGAAGACCCCTTTGACCAGGATGACTGGGCCACATGGACCTCATTCCTCTCGGGAGTGGACATCCAGATTGTGGGAGATGACCTTACAGTCACCAACCCCAAGAGGATCGCTCAGGCTGTTGAGAAGAAGGCCTGCAATTGCCTGCTACTAAAGGTCAACCAAATTGGCTCAGTGACAGAATCCATCCAGGCGTGAGTGTCTCCTGACTCAGGTTCAGAGTGGTCACCCTAAGCTCCAGCTCACCCACTGCTGTTGTTCTTGCCATAAGTCCACTCTTTCCTGGGAACCTGACTCACCCAAGCACTCTTAACCCCAAGGCTGTGACTAACTCTTGGCTTGTCCTCAAGACCTTTGCCACCGTGGCTGTCATGTCCCTTCACCGTCCTCCCATGCTGTGCTCCTCTTACTAACATCTGACCACTCTAATCCAAGATCAGAAAACTCTCCATCTGCTTCCCAGAGAACTTAGGCACTCTAGTACCCACCACCCGAAACAAAACGAAAGGTCTGCCTTGCCTGCCCCCGGCCTTCTTACTGAGGTCACATTAGACCTCATCAAATGTCCTTCCCACACAGCTGCAAACTGGCACAATCTAATGGCTGGGGGGTGATGGTGAGCCACCGCTCTGGGGAGACTGAAGACACTTTCATTGCTGACCTCGTGGTGGGACTCTGCACAGGACAGGTACTCAGCTTCCCTCTCCTGCATCTCTAACCAACCTTCCTTGGTCACCTTGGTATCACCCTGAGTTGAATACCACTACAGCCTGCTCCTTTGGGGCCCAACCCAACCCCTCCAAATCCCTTTCCCACCTCAGATCAAGACTGGTGCCCCATGTCGTTCAGAGCGTCTGGCCAAATACAACCAGCTTATGAGGTACAGTGGGTAGAGGTCTGGACTGTGGGGAGAGGAAGGCACTCCTAGGTGAGAAGGTAGCAGCTCTGATTTTTGTATTATAGGATTGAAGAGGCTCTTGGAGACAAAGCTGTCTTTGCTGGACGAAAGTTCCGTAATCCAAAGGCCAAATGAGAAGCTGGAGGCTCCAGGACTCCAAAGAACAGACACAGGCCTTCAAGCCCTTCTCCCTGAAATAAACAATGCCAAAAGAGACCATAGCTGCTCCTTGGAAGGAGGGAGGGAAAGGATGACAGGAAGTGGCTAGATGGCGGAGGAAGAGGCAGAGAATGACATGTAACCTGCTGTGACAGGAAGTGAGGGGTTGAAAGCTCAGTGGCTGTCAAAAGAGAAACCCACATTTTGGAATGAAGCTAGAAAAAGCCAATTCTGTGTGTGAGAAGGAGCTGGAGAGGTGTTTCTGGAATGAGGGAACAGCTACTGAGTGGGCAGCGTGGATGGGGAGGGACTGAGGGTCCTGATGCTCCCAGCATGAGCGGGATCTGGAACAGGATGCCGCCAGACGGAGTGCTTTGTGGGGATAAATGGTAATGAGATCATTTGCCACTTCAGTAGAGCTTGAGGATCTGGAAGTGCTCACAACACTTGACACTACTGACCTGCATAAACTTAGGAACAGTCCTATCAGCCATTTGCCATCCTTGTCCCTTTTTCACACGCAAGGAAACCAAGACACAAAGAGTTAATTATTCCTTATTCAACAGAGCAGAGTTAGCAACTCGTAGAGCCAGGACACAAAGTCAGGGCATCTGGCTTCAGCCTTAAAATACTGTATCTTAGCTGGGTGTGGTGGCTCACTCTAATCTCAGGCCTTGGGAGACAGAGCTGGGATAACAAATTTCAAGGAAGCTTGGACTATGTAGTAAGATCCTGTCTCAAAATCCCAAACTTAGGGGTTTAGAGAGATGGCTCAGTGGTTAAGGGCACTTTTGCTCTTATAAGCACCAGGGTTTAGTTCCTAGCACTGACCTAGTGGCTCACAACTATCAGTAACTCCAGTTCTAGAGCTCCAATGCCCTCTTCTGACCACCACAGGCACCAGGCACGCACATGGTGCACATCTTTATGTGTGGGTAAGACACTCATACACATACATTTTAAAAAACTCCACCCCAGCTTAGTGATAAGAATGCTTGCCCAGTATTCACAAGGCCCTGATTCTAGCACCACAAAATATGTAAAAATAAACCTGGAAGTCACAATAACAGTGTTTATATAAGCTATCTTTAGCTTATATAAACAGCAACTTTATACTGTTCGATCTAAAATTACTCTCTTTGCCTATGGACCTAGTATCCAGATTTCTATGTATAAATCAGAACACTGGGTCAAACAGTGTTTATTCAATGTAAAGTAACCCCAGCCCCATGGGGAAGAAAGTTCCAAGGATAATCGAGAGTAATACAGATTAAATACCCACCCACACATTTGCACCACACACACACACACACACACACACACGCACGCACGCACGCACGATCCATACATCCAAGTTGCAGCAGTGATAAACACCTGCTTCTCCTCCAGCCTGAGTGACAGCTGGTAGAACCTCATAGTTTGAAGTGGGGCTCCAGGATGGGTCCTGATAGCAGCAGCCTTGTTCCTCCATGCCCCTGCCTTGCTAGAGGTCAAAGGGAGTTGGGTGCGATGCCTAGGAGGTAGGTGGCAACTCTTCCCCACTCTGCCGCAGACGTTTCTTGGCTCGGATCTCATTCATGGCCTCTTCTATGGAGCGTGTGTCCCGCTTGTTGGCCACAGGCACTGGCAGCAGAGGGGAGAGTGGGCAAGACCTCAGTCTCTGCTCCCCTCCCCCAGCCTTGCTCTCCTCATGCCTCCCTAGCTTGCACCACGGCTCACCACAGCCATAGGTCTTGTTGGCCTGTAGCATGTGGGCTGCATCTTTGGCTGCTCCTTTGCCAATAAGGTGGCTATACTTGTCCTTGTAGTCGCTAGCAGGGCTCACCACCACAGGTCCCTGCTGGGCTGCCTCCTCCTCCTGTTTCTGAGCCAGCTCCTAAGGGCACAGAGATAGGGCACCTGTGCTCAAGGATCTGACCCCAGCTGGCCTCTTTCAGATGACAGATATAGGTTCCAGAGCATAGCTCACCTTTAGCTTCCGTTTCTCCTCGGCCTTCTGGGGATCCCACTCCTCTCCATGACGGTAGGAGTCCAGCTCTTCATCTGAGGGTGCAAACTCCTGGGGATGAAGGGAAGAGTAGAACCAGAGGTCCAAGGATATGTGTGATCTCATTCCTCTCCTCCCTCAGGTAGCAGGGACAGGCTAAGAGGAGAGGCAGGAACCCAGGCTTTTTACCTTTTTGAAGATCATGACATAGCGACAGTCATCGTCTTCTCCAAAGGAGAAGGATGTGAGGCCTGCCACTTCTACTACGTCATGTCTGGGAAGAGAAGGCACAAGACAGTGTGGTGAGCCATGAGGGACCCTGTCCCCTGGCTCCTCCATGTCCCTCCACTGCCCATTTCTTGCCTTCCCAGGCTGAGAGACACTCACAGTATGCTCCTCTCTATCTTGTTCATAGGCTGAAACTTCTTCTTGATCTGTCCACTGTCCTGGATAAAATCAGACACCTCTTTCTCCATCTTAGGAAAAACAAAAGGAGGAGGACATGAGATGATAGCTCCACCCAAAACTCTCCTGGGCCGATGGTCTTTTTAAACCTCCCGCTGCTCTCCCATGCCCCGAGCCACTGGCTGTCTGGAGCACTGTCAATACAACCAAGTCCTCAGTCTTCCAACTCTTACTGCAAGTCCTTCCAGAAGCTGCCTTTGAGCTCTCCAGTTGCTCTCACCCTTTTACGAAACTCCACTTTTTGTTGTTTGTCTTGCTCTTGTAGTTTCTTCAGGCGGGCAGCCTGCTCTAGGGTGAGAAAGGGCAGCATGAGGATAAGGCTGAAGGATAGGTAGCGGTGGTCAGACTTCCAAGAGCACCTGCCAACCACTGGAAAGTGTGCTCGGACAGCAGATACCACTGATTCACCAACTATTCTGATGGTCCCCCCATCACACACCTGACACGGTGCTAAGCCCAGAGTACCAAGATGGCTGCAACAATTTTCCCCTTCCAGGGCTTGTGTGGTGGGAGCTACAAAGATTGGAATCACACACACCCTTCACTTACCAACCCCACAAGAAAGCCAATTAGCAGTCACTAAATGCCCAGAGTACAAAAGAACTATAAGGCGCCTGAGGAACAAGAACGGCATCAGTGTCAGGTTTCTCAACTCATCTACAGACAAGGGGAATTATTTAACTTTATATCTCTATGTACAATTATTATTTTGGAGACATTTCACTATGTAGCCCTGGTTGGCCTAGAACTCACTATGTTTCAGGCTAGCCTTAAAATCAGAGACATCTGCTTGCTTCGGCCTCTGGAGTGCTGAGATTAAAGGCATGCACTCCCACAACCAGCTTTTAACTTCATACATATTAGACAAATTGTAGAGGCAGAATTTCTCTCTATGTAAACCAGACTAGCCTTAAACTCACAGATCAGCCTGCCTCTGCCTCCCAAGAGCCAGGTTTAAAGGTATGTGCCACCACTGCTTGGCAAAATTCCTATATTCTATAGTGCCCTCTCACACACTTCTAGGGCCTGGATGATGCTGAAAGGGCTAATCTGATGCTCTTCTTACCTGTCCTGTTTTTGTTTTCTTTGTCAACTTGTAACAAGGTAGTTATCTGAGAGAAAGTAACCATAATTGAGAACATGCCTCCATAAAACTGGCCTGTAGCTGGACAGTGGTGGCGCACCTTTAATCCCAGCACTTGGGAGGCAGAGGCAGGTGGATCTCTGAGTTCGAGGCCAGCCTGGTCTACAGAGTGAGTTCCAAGATAGGACCAGAGCTACAGAGAAACCCTGTCTCGAAAAACTGAAAACAAAAACAAAACCCTCTTAACAGAGACAGAAACTAGCATCAGAGAGTGGACTACTAGTGTAACGGGCCTGGCTATGGTTTTTTGGGGTTTTTTTGGGGGGGAGGGTGAGGTATGGAGGGACTGTAGAAGAAATTTAGAACTTTGGGTTATAATGTCCATTAAATACTTTCAGTCATGATGGTTTTTTTTTCTTTTCTTTTTTTTAAAGATTTATTTATTTTGTTTACAGTGTTCTGTCTGCATGTGTCCCTGCAGGCCAGAAGAGGGCACAAGATCTCATTACAGGTGGTTGTGAGCCACCATGTGGTTGCTGGGAATTGAACTCAGGACCTCTGGAAGAACAGTCAGTGCTCTCAACCTCTGAGCCATCTCTCCAGCCCCAGTCATGATGTTTTATCACAGCAACAGGAACCCTAAGACAGCACCCTTTTTTTTTTGTTTTTCGAGACAGAGTTTCTCTGTGGCTTTGAAGCCTGTCCTAGAACTAGCTCTTGTAGACCAGGCTGGCCTCGAACTCACAAAAATCCACCTGCCTCTGCCTCCCGAGTGCTGGCATGTGCCACCACCACCTAGCTAACATCACCCTTTACTTTTGGGGGTATAGGTGTCCAAAGTTAGTTAAATAAACTCTCCTCTCTTACTGAATGTTCCTACCCTTCCTCAGATCCTGTCTTTATACCAGATCACCCCTCTGCCTTTAGTGCACAGACATGACTTTTCAAAAGGGGTCTGGGAAGATTGAGCTCAGGGCCTTAGACCTAAATATGAGCTCTGCCACTGAGCTACAGCCCCGACAGCAGCGCCTAGCCACCTGGCTGTCTGCCTTCTCTCCCCAGGCACAACTCTGAGACTGGATCTAACTCTACATCCCAGGCTGGCCTCAAATCTGCAGACCCACCACACTAACCTAGGGACTGACTGATGCGCTAGTGAGGCGTGAAGCTCGGGCCTTGCACAAGCTAAGCAAGTGTTCTACCACATTCCCAGCCCTCAGACCACTTTTAACCTGGTCCCTTATCCTGCCTCTTCTTCCAGGATGAGTTTGCTGCCTCTTATGATTCGGCATGCCTCTTCTGTCTGTTCCCTGGCCTGAAATGACCCATCTCCTTTCTTTTGGCATTTCAAAACCCTAGGTTTACTTCTTCCACAGGGCTGGAGTCCCCAAAGGGGCACTGAACCTCTTCCTACTTCCTAGTCTCGTCATGCCTTTGTACACATCGTCCCTTCTAGCTGGCATGCTTTTCCACCTCTTGCGAACACTGACCTGTCTCCAGGAGTCAAGACTTCTCCCTGTAGGCTCCAAGCACATGCACTGATAAAGACACGGGGTTTTGTTTTGTTTTCTCCGCATCTTTCCTTCCAGGCTCTAAGCTGCTGGAGGGCAGGGCCCCTGTTCACCTCCTCTCCTGGGCCTGACAGACCGGAGGCTCTCACCTCTGACTTCACTATCTTCACCATCGTTTTGTAGTTGGTTTCCCAGGCTTTTTTTGCATCTTGGGAGATGGATCAAGAGTATGCTCAAGAACATGGGCTAAAAATGTGACTAAAAAGTCACAACTGGGTTCCAAATTCAGCTACTTAGTAAGCCGAGACTCAGGCAAGTGGCTGAAGCCCCTATTCTGTCAGCTAGTGGGAGTTCTCCTGTCATTCATCTGAACCTAAGTGATTTCAACTGTTGACTATTAAGATCTGCTTTCCTGGAGGTTCCAAACAGACTTCATTTGCTACTGAATTCTTTGGTGCTCAGCTCATTTCAGACAAGTTTGACAGCCCCCCAGTTAATCTCTTACCTATATATTTCTCCCAAAGCACTTAACTGGTTATTAAGGTTCTTTACGATCATTCATAAATGTCTCAGACATGGTCTGTAACCTCCCCGATGGGTTTCTTGGGCTTCACAAGTTTTGTAAATAAGGGACTACAGATATTTAAGGGTCCTTGAACATTTGGAAGGCATCCTGCCTGTCCTGCCTCCTTTGGGCAGATGGGGAGCAGGTACCAGATATGAGATTTGTCCACGGTCAGGGTCCACATTGTTGGGAACTGGGTGCACCCTGGCTGTCCTTCCTCTAGGGTCCTTCAAACGCCAGAGCGTGAGCCAACACTGAGTAGGCCTCTTCGGGCCGCGCCCTACCCTGGCTGCCAAACTCCAGCAAGCTTTCTGATTAGCTACTCAGCACAGGGGGGCCACGGGCGAATCGGAACCTGCAGGCCATTCTCATCCCTCCAATCAACATCACGATCCGGTTGGGCAGCACGGGAATTTAAGGACAGAGTTGGGAAAGGGCTGTTGAACAGAGGTATGAGGGACTGGGTTAACTCAAGGAGGAGGAGCATAAAGAATGGGAGGTGCTATGGTTGAGGCAGGTCAGAAGGAAGGAGAAACACTTGGAGGTAGCGCTTGAAGTTGAGCTAGCCAATAGAGAGGAACAGATTGTAGATGGGCGTGCCCTAAACCTAAACGTAATAGAACTGGAGGTACGCGGGCCCGCAGCGGTGGAAACGACGTCCTCCAATCGGAAGAAAGGCATCCTACTAATCAGAGCTCGCCAACCGCAGACAGGCGGGCCCGTTGGCCAATCGCAAACAAGGACTGCAGAAGGCCAGGATGGGAAGGAGCGGCAGGAGGCAGGAGACAGGCTGAGGTAGCCAATCATTGTCTGCAAAGAACAGCGGGCGGGCCGGGAGGCCTTTTAGGGACTCTGAGGGTCTCAAAAGTGGCCTGTGAGGGTCTTTTAGGGCAGGAGGTGGCATTGTTCAAGGAGGGAAGAGTGTGGTTCCAAGAACAAGGCGCAGATACGCGGTTGTGGATTTGGGAGCCTCACCTCGGGCCTTGCGCCGACTCTCCTGGTCACCGACGCTGGGTGGCTTCTCCATGGAGCTCAGGATGGAGCCCAGTAGGTCCGCCATCTTGGGAATAACTGAGAGGGGGCGGTGCGTCTTAAAGGGAAGGGCGAAATGCCTTTAAGGCCGGAAACACGTCGGAAGCTGAAAAACCGCGCTGCCCCGCCCCGCTTTTGGCAGCCGCCCCGGCCAGCCGACCTACTTGCGTGGCGATCTTCCCGCCCCGCCCCCAGCAGACATAGGCCGGAGGCTAGCTGGTGCAGAGATGTTTAATGGCAGTTCGTATAAACCAAGCCCATGCACAAATAGAAAGTGCTCGTGGAGCCAGCCGGGGGCCCCCGCCGCGCCAGGGAACCAGACGCCCGGCCGCGCAGCGCCTTAAATAGATTCTTCACTATACTCTGTATGTTACAGTATGTACATACCCCTCCCCATGGGAGCGGGACTCCGCCTCGCGATCCTATGTACACCCCCTCCTCTTTGGAACCCGGGGTGGGTGGCCAGAGTCAGGGTGATGGGGAAGACAGGGCCAGGAAAGGAGGAAACAGACGCAAACATGCGGAGTCAGGGTGGGGCAGTCACCCCTGAAACACGAGGGCGCGCGCAGCGAAGGCAGTGGTGGGGACGAGGCGGATACATTCATCATAGACTCGTCGAACAAATAAATAAGGCAAGTCAGGAAGGTCCGAGTCAGGTGCAGGCAGGAGTGGGGTTATGGAGAAGGTGCAGGCAGGGCTCCGTAGATCACAGCTGAAGATGCAGATATGTGGGGTACGGGTCTTCTGGAGCCAGGGACCGAAAGAGGAGGCACGACCAGAAGGGAGGAGAAGTGTAGGTCTAAGGCTGGGGAAGGGGGCAGGGGTTCTACAAAGGGCTCCCAAAAAGGAAGGAGAAAAAGCTGCCGACAGGGGGCTCCCCTAATCCCGAAAGCCTTCTCCTTGTTAAGACTGCCAGGGGCCCCCAGGGTGTGGAGAAAGGCGGTGGAGAGGTCAGGTGGCCAGTCCTGGCTGGGGCAGCCCTTCCAGCTCCTGGTTCTGCTTCAATTCCCTCATCCTGCGGAGAGACAGAGAGGAGTCAGAGGAGAGTGCTGGATAAGGAAAGATAGCGGGGCAGAGAACCAGTGAGGTAAGGGATTAGAACCTGTGTCGGCAGCGCCGCAGGAACCGCATTATCTTCCGGGCTGCCTGGTCCTGCTTCTTGGTAAGAAAGGAGCCCCTGGTGAAAGAGAGAGAGCTCATAGAACTCAGGCCTCCCAGCCCCCCATTTTAAGTCCATAGTAGGCAAAAGCAGGCAGGCAGGAAGAGAAGAGGGAGTGGGCTTTATCAAAGAGGTAAGCAGTGGTCCGTAGGAGGGGCGGGAGCGGGGTTGGGGTTGGGGGTTCCTACTTGTTTCGGGCCGGCAGGGGGCCTGAGGGCCGGTGAGCAGGCCCTGGCCTGCGGCGGTAGGAGCGGTAGTGCTGCTGGATAAGTACGGCCGCTCTGCGGCTCTGCTGAAACCGCTTCTGTTCATAGTAGCTTCGGAACTTGCTCTGAATCAGGATGGCCGCCTGAGTCATTTTCTTATAGAGTGCAAACTGCAGGGAAGGAGAGAGGGGACAGGAGCTGAAATCCAAAGCCCTGAAGGTCACCCTTAAGTCAGGTTGATGCACAGCCCTTTCTCTAACCCACACTCACGCCCAGAGCTCATGCCTAATACCTTAAGTGCAATCCAGGTCAGCTTGTGGAGAGAGAGGGGAAGTTAGGGCTCTCAGCCCAGGGACTTGTTAGATGGGGTGGTTGTGTGTTGGTATACCTTTGAGAAAAGGCTCTAACCTGCTTGTACTTCCGATAACAACGTTGGATCACAGCTGCGGCCACCTCCTGCTGCTCCTTCAACCTCCGGCCCTAAGGGAAGAAAATGAGGCCAAATCTCAACATCTCACTGCCTACCTCGTGGACTCTGGACCTACTCCTTCCTCCTGAAGTCCCCTCCTTAAAAAATGGGTTTTTTTTTCATATTTATTTATTTGTGTGTGTGTATGGGCGTGCCTGTGTGTGGACATCAGAGGACAACTTGAGAGAGTCAGCTCTCTTCCACTATGAATTCCAGGGACAAAATTAAAGTTGTCAGACTTGGTGGCAAGTACTGGCTCCCCTGGGCTCTTTCTTAGTCACATTTAAGGCCTCTGAATGAGTGCTCTTTCTGCAAAAGCACCGGGAGACCCTGGGCTCTCTGACCTTGTACTTTCGGAAGGCTGTCTGGATGACGCGTGCCGCCTCATACAGTTCCCGCTGCTCATGATCTGAGAGTGTCAGCAAGGCAAAGTCACTTTCCATCTTGCCACTGGTAGATGCAGAGAGGAACTCTGCCCAGGAAGGTGCTGGAGGGACAGCTAGGCGACCTCGCTCCAAGGGCAGCTCACTGTGGGGAGAGAAAGGCTATCATGGAGCATCTTAAACCCCTTTATCCCGGCTAGAGGTGGCTACTGGGGACAATCTTCAGCAACAAAGTCTGAAAAAGGGTGGCTCCAGAGTTCATCAACAAGTTCTGGTCTCCTGAACACCCAGGGCCGCAGCCAGAATGGTGCTTTGGCTGTAAGGGAGCCTGCTTCCTCCCACCCATCTTTCTCTGAAAAAGAATCTGAAGGCTTTGTTCTGAGCTGGTCACCTAGTAGGGGCTGAGCTGGGGAAATGGTCCACATTCTCCAGGTAACTGGCTAGCCAGGACATGGTCTCACTAAGCCCCACAGTGCCTGTCTGCTCCCTTGGTGAGGCTCCAGCTTCAGGGAATCCTGAGAAGTCCTCTCGTTTAATCCGCTCTGGTGTGGCTTCGATGATCTGCTTGGCTAGTGAGATCATGTCCACCTGGATGAAGGGAGACAAGTGAACTTAACTACTGATGGTCCAGCAGCACAGCCTAAGCTGTAGCCTTAAACCCCACTCCCTCATCTTTTGAGATGCCACCGGCTAATTCTCAACTAACACTGCTCATTCATTCATTCTGATTGATTCCCTCTGAGGGACACAGCCCTTCATGCTGTTAAGTTGTGGAGAACACAAAAAGCGAAGGATGAAGATCTTAGCATCCTTCCACTTTGCCCACTGTCCCTCTTGGATCTGCCCTAGGCCCCGGAGTAGCCCAAGCCTATCTTGCTTCAGGTCTCCAAGAACCAGCCTAGGGCTTAACATAACAGCACTCCTGGTGAATAGCTAGTTGGGAGGCAAATAGCATACTGCTGGCCATACTCCATTATGCTGGCTTTGGAGGTTTGGGTTTGTTGTTGTTTTGAGACACTGTCTCACTATGTAACTCTGGCTGTACTGGAACTCACTTTATACCCGGCTGGCCTGGACCTCACGGAGATCCTCCTGTCCCTGCCTCCTGAAATGGAGTTTTTTTTTTTTTTTTTTTTTTTTTTTTGGTTTTTCGAGACAGGGTTTCTCTGTGGTTTTGGAGCCTGTCCTGGAACTAGCTCTTGTAGACCAGGCTGGTCTCGAACTCACAGAGATCCGCCTGCCTCTGCCTCCCGAGTGCTGGGATTAAAGGCGTGCGCCACCACCGCCCGGCCTGAGATGGAGTTCTTGTTTCCTAATTATACTCGGCCTTTCTAAAGCGAGTGTGTGCACAGGTCCTAGCACTTATCGTCAAGGTGCACTTCCCAGCAAGTGGTCCACACCGTTATTCCCAACACTAGAGAGGCGGAGGCAGGCAAATCTCTGAGTTTAAGGCCAGCCTGGTCTACAGAGTGAGTTCCAGGACTCCAGAGTGACATAGCGAGACCCTGTCTTGAAAAAACAAAACAAAACCAAAAAGAACCTTTCCCTTCATGGATTGACAGGTGATTGCAACGGTTCAGTTCTAAGTGAAGATACTCCCCAGGATTCTTAACCTCTCCTACCTCGTGACTGCTGAATCATAGTCTGGAAGGAACTACTAAGCAAAGGGGTCCTTTGCCCACACCCAAACAGTAAATGGTTTTTCTTCTAAAACTGAAGCCAGGCTGATCTGCTTCATGGAACTCTGTCACCCCACCTCTGCACCTCACTCTGTTCCTAGCCTTTATGAATCTAATCCCACCAACATAAAGAGTACCGGGATCACATCCACAGCTGGTGGGCTGTCAGCATCCTCTGGAGGAGCCCCATCCTTCTGGGCTAGTGCGAGCCCCGAAACAGAAGGAACAGACTCTTTGGAGTTAGTGGCTTCGTAGTCCATAAAGAGTAAGGGTGTCTCAGGGGCGCCGGAAGAAAGCTGGCCTGGAATCATCTCCATAGTAATTTCAGAAGCCAGCAGAGGAGCAGGGGGAGGACTGCCATCTGGGGCACTTGAATAGGCTGATGTGACAGAGAAGGTGCCATCTGACAGCTCCGAGGGTGAAGAGACGCTGCTCAGACCTGAGTGGAGGGCAGAATGGGTAAGGACAGCGGGACCTGCAGGCTACCCTGAGTCTCTTACCTTAGCTCATTTCAGTTTCTGTCTTTTTTTTTTAATATATACTAACTTTTATTTTATGTGTGTGAGTTTTTTTTCCCCCAAATATATGTCCATTGTGAGCTACTATGTGGGTGCTGGGAACAGAACCCAAGTCCTCTGGAAAAGCAGCCCTCCAGCCCCTCCCCTGCCTCTTCTTGGTCCCATTACCTCCCATTCCTGTCTCTCTCACTGTCTCCCACCCTTTGCTTTGCTCTGGACATTTTTTGGCCAACTCTCACCAGTGTCTGGGCTGGAGGAAGGTGGAGATAGAGCAAGTGGGTGCTCAACTGAAGGCTCCTGTCTCTGCAGCTCCTCAAGGCAGCGGGCAAGGCGCACATGACCCCGAGAATGGGCCACAGATAGGGGGAGACGGCCCAGGGAGTCAGGAATACTCAGTGCTTGTCGATTCCAACAGAAAAGGAGCACAGCAGCTTCTAAGTGTCCCAGTGCACAAGCCCACATCTACGGAGAGACGGTGGAGTGAGGCCTGTCCGTCTCCAGCCAGTTCTCACGCCCTGGCCCACTGCGGATTTTCCTGCACTCCTCAAAGGACCACTCCTGGAACTCGCTCTGTAGACCAGGGTGGCCTTGAACTTAAAGATCCACCTGCCTCTGCCTCCCAAGTGGTGGGGATTAAAGACCAGCACCACCACCGCCCGTCAAATCATTCTTTTGAAGCACCTGTTCCTCTGCTTATTGCCCTGAGGGAACTTGGAAACAACATCCTCACCAGAGGGGTGCAAGAGAAATGGTCCACGTTGAGCGGGTCAACCTCTTGCTCTAAGTCCAAGCTTCCAGTCTCCACACTCCTAGAGGTTAGGGTCAACAACAAAGCCCAGTCAGGGAGGAAAAAATGGGACAAAGTAGGAACATAGAAGCAGAAGGACTGGAAGTGACTTTAAGTTGGTCAAGAAGTCAATGTCTTAGGTCAGGATATTAAGAGTCCTCCAAAAAACAATCTTCAGAGAGCACACCTTCCCATAGTAACGACCCTGATCCTTCCAGGCAGGGATCCAAGTTTTTACCCCCTGGGGCTTTAGTCTCAACAGTGCTCACCGCCACTGGCTCAGAGTCTCAATCAGTCGAGCATAGCCCTGGGCAGCAGCCAGATGCAGAAGGCTCATGCCCCTGAAGGGGCTTCCATGGATCAGACGTTCAGGACCTCTCCAAGTGGAACGGGGGATCATGCTCTCTACCAAGACCACCACACGTGCCTCGAAACCAGGGCCCTGGCCTTCATCCTGTAGTACATACACCCGTATGCAGAGATTTGGGCTTTTGGTTCTGCAGGTTATCTTACCAGCTTCAGCTTTTAGCGCTCTCTCTCTCTCTCTCTCTCTCTCTCTCACACACACACACACACACACACACACACACACCCCTCTCCCACTCCAGGTTCCCACTACCACTGATAGCTCACTGGTTCTCCTAGTTTGAGTCCCTTGCACTCCATTGCCCACACTGGGCTTCCATACTAATACTGACTGGTACCACCATGTTCATGTATGCTTTTCTCCCGCATGAACCAGCATCTTCTCGAAGCCCCCAGCCCTTTTTCCTCAGAGAGTCAGAACCCACAGAGCTCTTGGGCCCAACATTCCTGATTCCTCCCCCACCCTCACCTTCACCTCCACCCTTCAGATCAGAAATAGTCCAAAGCCTGTCTGCTGAGAGGGAAGAGAACTCGCTGATGAGGCTGGGGAAAGGTGAGTGAGGGATGTTACATGCTAGAACCACTCTCCTTATAGAGATCCTATGCCCCCACTGTAGACTGTGGTCTTTGTTGTAGAAGTACCTGAATTGGAGGAGCCTCTGGACCCTGGCCAGGTGCCTGCCCAGCTGCTGCAATCTCTGCCATCCGCTTCTCCATTTGCTCCAGCCGCTCCAGGATGGACATCCGGAACTGGCTGTCTGTGGGGTGGGCATGGGAGACTGAGTAGACAGGATCTAGGTGGTGCTAGTAACATTACTTGTACCCAGGGTCTGGGGGATGAAGAATGGGATGATCGAGTCTTCTCTTCCCCTATACAACATCCTCCTTACCCACTCATCTACACAGAACTAACCAGGAAGGCTCAGCTCTTGAACTAAGGCTATTAATCTCATGCATAGACTAGAACCAAGATTAAGAACCAAGGCTGGCTGGGCTATGGTGGTGCATTCCTTTAATCTCAGCACTCAGGAGGCAAAGGCAGGCAGATCTCTGTGAGTTCGAGGCCAGCCTGGTCTACAAGAGCTACTTCCAGGACAGGCTTCAAAGCTACAGAGAGACCCTGTCTCGAAAGAACCACAACGAAAAAAAGAACCAAGGCTGTTTCCTCCAAGACAGAGGCATCAGGAATTCTCCAGTGCCCATCTGGTCCTCAGCTAACTAAGCCACATATTGGCATGTCCTCCTCCAGCCTTTTCCTAAACAGAATGTACCCTAAGTTCTTGTTCCTGATACTACCTTTGTCCCCCATGATGGGCTGACGTACTCCAAGATCCCCCTTCTAGGCTAAGCCCCAAAGTACTTGAAGACTAGAACTTCAAAAGCACCACCTACTCCAGCAGATCCTCTGCAGCTTTGCACAAAGGATGGTTGGGGAGAGATGGTGACAGAGATGGGTAGCCATGTTCATTCTTCCTCCTCCCAACTCCATGTACAAATTCTCACACACACACACACACACACACACACACACACAAATTTATGCACATGCAAACAGAAGCTGTATCTGTTCCCTTTTGAGATCAAATAAGGGCAAGGAAAGGAAGTGAGAGGGGACTAGAGCCTAGAGAAAACAAGCACAGAAAAATAATGAAGACGGGGGATGTTCTACAGTGCCATGATAGAAGGGATTGATGAGCAGAAACTCAGACAGGACAGAGAGGGGAACAGATCCAGAAAGTCCCAAACAAGCAATTAGGAAAGAAAATAGGCAAGACCAGATATAGTTCAAGTGGGAAGAAAGGAGACCTGGCAGAGAGATGACACACAGATTAGAAAGGGGTAAAAGTAAAGTGATGACCAGCCAGAGCAGCACAGATCAAAGCTGAGGATGCTACCAAGGCCCAAAGCTAGGAAACTAACGCCATAAACATCCACTCACATCTGACACATCTACTCAGGCTGTACCACAAGTGTGACCCGCCCCCAAGAGTGAGGCAGAGTAGGAATAAAAGCCTCCTGGGAGAGAAGGAGGATGGCAGGAGAACTGAGAAGAACCGAGAAGCAACAGAGAAAGAGTAAACCTTGAGAAAGCAGAGGGTCAGATAGAATTCTCAAGCCCCCAGAAAGGAAAACAAGTAAAGAAGCAGAAATGGGACCAACTAAAACACATATAGCATATGTGTGTGCACGCCTGTATGGGCAAGAGAGGACACTTTAGTAATAACTCTACTGACAGTATCACACGTTTCCAATTTTCTGTATGGATTTTCTGTAATTTCCAATAGTCCTATAATGAATACAACTTTATCACCCAAAAGAAAAACATAAAAATAAATGACCTATATTTTTCCTTTTAATTTTTTATTTTATGTGTATGAGTGTTTTGCCTGCATGTGTATCTGTGAACCACTTGTGTGCCTGATGCCCAGAGAGGCCAGAAGAGGGCATCTGATCCCCTGGAATTGGAGTTACAGGTGATTGTGAACCACCATGTGGGTGCTGGGAATCAAACTTAGGTTCTCTGCAAGAGTACTTAGTGCTCTTAAATACTGAACCATCTCTTCAGCCTGGGAGGCCTCAAACTTGAGATCTCTTACTCCAACCTCCAGAGTAGCTAGAATTACAAGTACACACAACTTCTCCTTGCTCAATTTTGTATTTATTTAACAATAACAATTTTAAACTGAGAGTGGTACCACATGACTATAATCCCAGTACTTGGGAGGTAAATGCACAAGGATCCAGGAATTCAAGGGTATAAAATGAGTTTGAGGCTGGCCTAGACTACATGAGACCCTGCCAAAAAACAAAACAAGGGGGCTGGAGAGATGACTCAAGGCCATCTTAAGTACCATGGCTTCTCTTCCAGAGGACCCTGTTTGATTCCCAGCACATACAAGGCAGTTTACAATGGGTGTAACTCTAGTCCCAGATGATTGATACCCTCTTCTGGCTTCTATGGGTACACAGACACATAAAAACACCCGTACAAATTAAAAAAAAAAGTTAGCTCCAAAATTCACAGAAATAAGGACAGTTTGCTACCACATTTAAAAAATGACTAATGTCCCCTCCAAACATAGATTAAAAAAAAAGCCAGCGGTGGCACACACCTTTAATCCTGTACTTGGGAGGCAGATTCAGGAGGATCTCTGAATTAGAGGCCAGCCTGGTCTACAGAGTATGTTCCAGAGCTACACAGAGAAACCTTGTCTCAAAAACCAACCAAACAAACAAACAAAAAAAAACCCCACCCAGAAAAACAAAAAAACAAACAAACGAAATGAAACAAACAAACAAATACCAACAAAGCTGAGCATGGTAGCACATGCCTGTAAATCCCAGCACTCTGGGAGGCAGGGGCAAGAAAATGGCAGCAAATTTTAGGCCAACTTGATCTACAAAGAAGTTCTAAGATAACCAAGGCTACATAGCGAGACTCTTTCTAAAAAACATTAATACACACACACACACACACACACACACACACACATGCACACACGCACACATACACGTCCAGTAGAAATGGCAGCAATAGTGGGCTTTCCTGGTGCCCTGAAAGGTAGAGCATCATGTTATTCTCATGTCATGCCTAAAACCGTGGGTCACAGGGCTCAGTACTCACCATCCAGTGACAACCAGTCAAGCTGCGTGGAAGGCAGAGACAGGAATCGGCGGGCTCGATACTCAAAGAGCACAGAAGCAGAGAGGGGCCCCTCACGCCCTGCCACCTGCAAAGACACCAGCCCTACCTCGTGGGCTGGGGAGAGTAGGTCAGGGAGAAGGGCTCTTTGCCTGGCTTCTTTCCTGATTGGCTTTATTGGAGCCAGTGATAATCATTAGTGCATATTTCTCCCGTTCCCTTGGTGTGGGCCAAGAGACTCCCAGCTTCAGTGTGTAGCCTTTGCACTAATGGGGCGGGGGGAGGGGGACTTAACACATCTATGGACCAGAGAATTATTGGCTATAGACTCTGAGTTAAGGGTATTGCTCAGCAAACACGATGGTGGCTAACTCCTTCAGTCCTTTAGACCAGAGTTCAGAGGTCATGACCCTTGCTGAAATGCAGGAAAGGGAAGTTGTCTGCTCATCATCAGTGTCTGGTAAGAGCTGTATCCAGAGTCTCAATGTCTATCACCCCGAGGAAAAAAATCACCAGGCCTCAACCTCAAGACCAGGGGCTGAGACTTTTCTCCCAATTCCTGGCTTCTCTGGTCTTACTTCCCCTTTCCCTTCATATGTGGTTGACTGGGGCTGTGAAGACCAGGAGAGAATATACTCCTAAACAACAACACTGCCAACCCGGAGTACCCTGAGGAAGACAACTGTTGAGTCCTAGGTTGCAGGGAAGGGTGGTAGCAAAAGATAGGGAAGTCAGTCTAGACCAGCGCTGTCCACAAGAACTTTCTACAGTGTTGGGTATGTTACTGGGAGCCCTAAAATGTGTGGTGGTTAAACACTTGAAATACGGTCAGTGTGCCCGAGGAAATGAATTTTAATTAAATAGGTCCATGTGGCTGATGAACTTTCTCTTTAGATTAGTGTAGAAGACCCTGGTTCCAACTAAGCTACAGAGACAGCATGGGCATTAGAGATCCCTTTGGCCACATGCTTAACCTTAGAGGAGGGAGACCAAGATTACAAGGAAGGTATGGAATTAGCTAAGGTCATTGGTTAGATAACAACTGAGCTTCTTAGATCATATCCTAGATTTGGGGACACTAAGACCATGCTCTTCTGTCTGCTGGGGGAACTGGACACTCAGCCTCAGGGCTGGAAGAGGCCTTTGTGCCCTCAGAACAATATATTTGTTTCCAGTGCTTCCTGGAAGCCTGGAGGTCCTTAGTCATCTTAACTGTCCATAATGGCAGTCCCTCCCCTCATTATTCCCGATCTCCATACCAGGACAGTAGCAGCGTAAGACACCAGGCTGGACAAGAGAGGCTGGCACTGCGATGTGATCAAAGACACAGGAGTAATGCTCCGCGGCCTCCGTCCAAGGGCCTGTGATGAGCACCTTGACCCCACCCTGCAGACAGAAGTCAGATAGCCGCGTGACTGGAGTTGGGCTTTCAGTCACTCATTTATTTAGATCCTTAGAAATGACCACTGTACGGCAGGATCTGTGCTAGAGTTTAGAGGTTCACTGATGAACAGGACCCACCTTCCGGCCAAGTGGTTATTTATCTCATCAGAACTAATTTTCTTTTCTTTTTTTAAAGGATCTCATGTAGCTTAGGTTGGCCTCAAACGTCCTATGTAGCCAAAGATGGCCTTGAATTCCTGATCATCTAGCTTCTGTCTCCTATGAATGTGCACCACCCATGCCCAGTAAAACATCTTTCCCCAGTGCTGATGATCCAGCCCAGGCCTTCTATATGCTAGGCAAGTGTTCTTCCACTGAGCTACACCCTGAGCCCTTTACTGGACTGTCCTGAATCTACTAAGAAACACAAGTCAGGAGCTCCACAGGAGGATCAAACAACTTTCATCAGAAAGCTGTGTGCTGGGCTACTTCACTCCTGCAGTTCCCTTCCCTCCTGAAGTCAAGTGGAACTTCTCTGTGCCGACCACAGACTTCCGGCTGCCCAGAATTTGAAGTCATATCTCAGTGTACATTTTTTTCTCTAGTGTTAGTCATTAGTGGCCCCCATGGCACCTTAAAACAGTCACCAAGAAAATGAGGTCCCTGAAGGGCTCTGAAAACCACGATAACACACTGGAGGGGGACGGGGAGAGGAGCATGGATAAAGACTATGAAAATACAAGAAAAGCTACAGTTTACGTAAAAGCAAAGGTTAGGAGAACAGGGGGATGAAGGACTTGGGAGATCACCTAAAGGCAGAGTATATGCCTAACATGCTAGATTTGCTTCCTAACATTACAAACAAACACACAAAAGCCATGAAAACTGAGAAATAAGGTCACAGGCCATGGGGTAAGAGTTAATAAAATTCATTTTGAAAAACCAGAAAACAAGTGGGAGAAGAGAAACCCAAGACTCACCTCTGGGTAGGACCACTCTGGGGAAAAGTCTGTGATGGTGTGAAGAGCAGGAGAGAGCTGGGGGGTTGGGGCTGGGACGCTTGGAGCTTCATCACTGATGAGTTCGCCCATAAGGTCTGGGAATGACGAAAGACTGAAGGGCTCTAGCTCACTGGTGCCACCAGAGCCCCCAAACAAGGCTTCTCCTCTTGTTACCCTGCCTGGTGGCTGCAAGGTGGCAGGTGAAGATGGGGATGAAGGAGGGGGTGAAGGTACAGGTGGCACAGTTCCCTGGCCTTTGAGTTCCTCCCCACTATCATCATCTTGGATAAAGAATTGGTTTCCTCTTCTCCCACTTGCTCCCAACTGTGAAGGGAGACCTCGAGCAGCTGCCTGGGGCTCCAGGGCAGCGGCAGGTTCCAGGGCAGGACAGGGAATATGAGTGCCCTCTGCCTCAGGGAAGTCTGGGTTTACTCCTTGGCCCCCTCCATATGTCTGGCCCCTCTGGGGGCTGTTGAGAAAACGATCAGGGTCAAAGGCAGGGCTGGGGGGAGCTGGTGGGGCAGAAGGTTCAGAACCTACAACCATAGCCACGCTCACAGAAGGTCTAGGTTCAGCCTGGGGAGCCAAGTGCCTGGTGGGTGTCAGGCCCCCAGCACGCTGCTCTAGTCCTGTTAGGAGGAGGATGGCAGTGCCTCCTCTTGACGAACTCCCTCGAGAGGTAGGAGGGCTAGGTCTGATTTCTAGGGGTTCTGCAAATCCTGAGGAGGAGGAAGAGGAAGAAGAGGAAGATGGGGAGGTATGTGCCTTGGGTAGCTCTGGAGGAAGTGGTGCTATCAGTGGCGGAGGTTCAGGGGGCTGGGAGTGGGATATGGAAGCCAGGGTCAAAGCTCGGGGCTCCACTTTGGGAGAGATGATGCGGTGTTTGGTGCTGCTGCATTTGTGGGTGAGGCTCCCGGAACCTGGAATGGAGAAGAGTAGGAAGAAGAGAAAGGATGATACCTCCTTCTCCAGCAGACCCTTCCTGGAAGCCCCGCCCCCATCAGTAAATCCACAGTGTAATACTGATTATGACCACTGGGAGGCATCAGAAGTGAGTCTCCCCCTCCCTTCAGTTTCTCAAAACAAACAGGACTAGAGGAACAGAGTAGGGGAGGAGCCCTGGCTTGAGGCAGTAGCTGAGAGCAGAGGGTAAAGGCAGAGCAAAAGGACAAAAGAACCAAGGGGTACTAAGGAGGATCCGAGCTAAGGTTGAGTGTGATCGGTGGTGTGGGGTGGTAGGGGCAGGAATTACTAAAAATAGTAAGCGCGAGAGCCATGGACTGCGGGAACTAAAGTGTATACATTCTGGGGCCAGTGTTGCCAGACAGGAAGTTCTTTGCTCATCTGGCCCATCTTCCTGAACATGCAAAGACTTGCAAATTAGTATGCAAATTCCATCAAGTCAGTTATTAAGCAATGTGGCTAAATGGGAAAACAGTTCCAGAGTCAGGCTTCACTTACCAAGGCCCCCACTACAGAGGCAGGCATGGGTTCGGGGTGCTGGCTTGGTTGGGTGGGTGTCCAAGATCTGTTGTACCAGCTGTTCCACAGAGAATTCCTCCGACCCATTCCCACAGCTCCACTTGATGCCATGAACTACAGGAGATTTGGGGGACACTGTGAGGCTTCCAAAGGACTTCAATGGCTCCCCTAAAGCCCTGGCATGCTGAACTTAAAGCTGCTCAGACATACAGCTCACAGCTGTCTTTCCCCCCCTCCATATTCCACATCTTAGACTGCACAGCCTCAGTGTCTGGCCTCCAAACAGGAACGCTCCCTCCTGGCTCAGAGAAAAACAGTTACCCATAGGGCTCGTGCACAGAGCTCTAGTGCTTTTGGGAAGCTCCACTCTCCCCTCCCTTAGAGCTCAATCGTGCTTGTTCCTTACACATGGGCTTTAGCTGTCCCAATAGCTCCTCGCGTGACCACTTCAGCCACTCCCGCCGGTCGCTACTGATGGAACAAAAGATGGGGCTACAGCCCTTTCCACAGTCCTCTAGGGCCGGGACGTTCAGGTAGTGCACGAGGACGATGTCAGGGTTCTGGGAGCACAAAGGCACGCGCCATGGGCCTAGGATTCAGGGCCTTGGCTTCCTAGTCCTCACTTTCTTCTGAGCATTACCCCCAATTCTAGTCACCCCCAATTTCCATCATGTTCTAGCTTCTTCTTTTCCCACTCAGAACCTACTCCACTTCATCTTTTCAGATCCCATGTTCCTCAAAGAGCCAGAAATCTGGCTCCCTGAGTTCTCGGTTGGTCTTACCTGGAGCAGCCAGTAGCAGCGCCGATGGAATGTGGGGACGATGGAAGAGTGAACGTAGCAGCCATAGAGACACTGCCAGGAGACAGGCTGGGGTGGGGGGAGGGCTAGTCTGCTCCCCAACTCTTCCTCTGTTCAGTCCCTTTGCAGGAATCCCAATCTTTCCACCAGTTCCTCTTCAGCCCTCTCCCTACCCTCACCTTCTTCCTACCCCTTCCAAATTCTGGCAGCCTTAAGTCATGGTTAAGGGACAGAGAGAAGAGAACAGAGGAGCTGGGGATCTTACAAAAAAAAAGGGGGGCCCAATTTGAGATATGGGAAAGAAATCTAAGGGCAGAGAGAAAGTGCAGAACAACAATGATTTGGGAAGAGAAACCGTGTTTAGAACATAATTACTTAGATCCCCGCGGGAAATGCAAACAAGGGAATGTGAAGGGTATGTACATTGGTGCCATAGGCTGGGTTGTGGAGGGCAAATGGGAAGCTGAGAGAGAGCTCAGCAATCAGTCAGCTGATCCAGAGTGACTGAGAAGACTAACTGAGCAGGAGAGGCTGACAATGTCCCCAAACCCTGCCTGCCAGGCTGGAGTGTGGGCAAGGGCGATGTGTGGATGTCTGATGCTCTTACCTCCATGCCCTGAACCTTGAGTTTCATGTGGTCCTCTCGGGTGGTCTTCCCATCCTTCCGCTTCTTCCAAAGGTAACCATCCTTTCGGTATTTCACCTTCTTACGATTGTAGAGGATAATGGAGCCATTCTGAGGCCTGGAAGGAGGGCGGGGAAGCTTGAGGTTTGTGAATACAGCCCAGGATTCCTGTCATTTTTCAAACTGGAGAAACTTCTTACCTTGTCTTTGGGGCACAGGACAGCCACTCATCATGTTTCTCAAAGGTGATCAGGTAGGATGCAATCTCCTGGAGGAAAGGAAACACTTGGGTCACCCCCTTGGTCAATGGCTCAGGGTCTCTGCAGAGGTATGGCAGGTATTTGGGCCCAGCAAGGTCTCACAGTCCTCTTAAGAACAGCTAGTTCTACCCTAACTTCAGGTTGGGGATATAGTTCTGTAACAGAGAAAGACAGTGCTTGTTTAGCATGTGCAAGGCCCCGGGTTCAAGTACCAGAAGGAGAAAATAAAAACAACCTAACCTCTTATCTCTCTCTCCCCATACTGGAGCCTATATCGTGGAGCCAG
Organism: Microtus oregoni; assembly: GCF_018167655.1. Taxonomy (NCBI): domain Eukaryota; kingdom Metazoa; phylum Chordata; class Mammalia; order Rodentia; family Cricetidae; genus Microtus; species Microtus oregoni. The sequence continues at coordinate 27,863,191 of NW_024543074.1, read as the reverse complement.
CTTCAAGTTTACCCTTTATTCATGTTAGGTACTTTCTCTGTGACCCTTTCTGCGAAATGTCAATGGCTTGACACTGACAAGGACCCCAGGTTCTATGTCTGACTTCAAGGCTTTCAGAAAGAGTATCAAACTATCATTCCTACTCTTTACTCAAATTCAACCCACTGGTCCCGCCAGATGGGTTCATTGGTTCCTTCTTGAACACACCTCCAACAATCACATTCTCCACGCTACTGCCCTATAAGCCTAAAGTACCATATGAATGCCTGTGTCTGGAAATCATGAGTATCATACATGCTTCCCAGGTGCTCTGTGAAGACTTGCTGCTTCTCTGAACTTCCTGAAGGCTCTGTAGCGCCTACAATAACCATATGCAAACACACCCATTTTTATTGACAGTACATAGTCTCACTACATAACCTTGGCCTGTCTTCTTGTACTTGATATATAGACCAGGATGGCCACAAGTGTGTTGTAATCCTTATGCCTGCCTCCTGAGTGCTAGGACTGTGGGTGTGAGCTGCCACCTCTGGCTTTACAGACAATTCTTTTCTTTTTTTTTTCTTTTGATTTTTTTGAGACAGGGTTTCTCTGTAGCTTTGGAACCTGTCCTGAAACTAGCTCTGTAGACCAGGCTGACCTCGAACTCACAGAGATCTGCTTGCCTCTGCCTCCCGAGTGCTGCTGGGATTAAAGGTGTGCACCACCACTGGCTGGCTACAATTCTAATACTGAATCAGTAATTGTCAACCACTAACTGCATACGAGGAAATACAAATGCGTATACAGAACCCAGAAAGTGACATCCCAGGAACTGTGCCCTCCAGAACGTGGTAAAAATCAAGGGCTCTGAGACAGGTATGTGGGTATCCACCTGTAATCCCAGTTCCAGTACTCAGGAGGCTGAGGCAGGAAGATCAGGAGCTCAGGCCACTGAGTCCCTGTCTCTCCAACTTCAGGCTGGAGAAATGATTTGGTCAGTAAAGTGCTTGCTGTCCAAGTGTGGACATAAATTCAGATCCCCAGCACCCACCTAAGAAGCTGGGCACAGCTGTGCATGGCTGATGCCTGTAATCCTAATGCCGGGGAAAGAGAGACAAGATGGTTCTTGGTTCTGGGGCTGGCTGGCCAGCTAGTCCAGCCAATCAGTGAGCTTCAGTCTCATTGAAAGGCCAGTGGTGGCACACACCTTTAATCCCAGTACTTGGAAGGCAGAGGCAGGGGGATCTCTGTCAGTTCGAGGCCAGCCTGGTCTACAGAATGAGTTCCAGGACAGCTAGTGCTACACACAGTACACAGAGAGACCCTGTCTCAAAAAACAAAAACAAAAAGAAAGACCCTGTCTCAAAAAATTAGGTAGAGCATGGAGAGTGACTAAAGAAGACATTTACACAGACCTCTAGCCTCCACAAACATGTAACCACACACGCCTGCACATATGTACATATACACATCCATACCCCACCACCACCACACAGGCCAACATGTGGAGAAGGTTAGCCTGGGCTAAATGGTGAGATCCTGTTTAAGGAAGAAAAAAATAAAGTGAGGCACACACCTGAAATCCTAGTACTAAGGACATGGAAGCAGGAGAATCAGAGTTCAGGGACTGGGACTCAGTTGGTAGAGGGCTTATCTAGTATGCACAAGGCCTTGGGGTCGTTCCCCAGAACCACATTAACTGGGTTTGGTGGCACACCTGTAGAATCCTAGCTCTGGGGAGGTAGAGGCAGGAGCATCGGATATTTAAGATCATCCTTAGCTACACAGGGAGCATGAAGTCAATCTGGGCTACATGGGATGCTATCTCAGGGGAAGAGAGAGAGAGATAGAGGAGAGACAGAGAGAGAGAAAGAGACAGAGACAGAGAGAGAATAGAAAAAAGAATGACGGGCTGGAGAGATGGCTCAGTGGTTAAGGGCATTGCCTGCTCTTCCAAAGGTCCTGAGTTCAATTCCCAGCAACCACATGGTGGCTCACAACCATCTGTAATGGGGTCTGGTGCCCTCTTCTGACCTGCAGGCATACATGTAGACAGAATATTGTATACATAATAAATATTTTAAAAAAAAAAGAAAAGAAAAAGAATGAGTTCAAACCCAGTCTTGCCTACATAGCAAGTTTGAGGCTAGCCTGGACTACATGATACCCTGTCCAAAACCCGACGTTTAACACCCAGAAACAAAACAAATCACTTTCGTCTTCATTACCATCTACAGTATATGAGATAGGACAGGTCGGATGCACAGTCTGGTGCTCACTATGGAGAACTACTAAGCTTTGTTTTTCTATGGATGGACTATACCAAAGAGAAATGGACTCCTCTAAGTCCAAGGTTTTGTAATTCTGTGACCCCAAAACCTAGACTAGTGTTTGGTAGTGAGTGTCCACAGACAGAGGCAGGTCCCCCTTGCCCCTCCAGCCCTAACCCCATATTCCCTAGGAAAACCTCATTTGTATTCCATCGGAGCCGCTCTGGAGGCAGCAGTGGGCATCGAGGAAGACACTCCAGCAGTTTCTTGGGGAGGAAGATCTTCAGATGGTGGCTGTTCTCTAAAGGGAACCAGAAGGGAGGGCTTTGTTAGAGGCAATCTGGAGGAGAGAGGCGCAGTGTAACCAAGAGCACCAGGGAGACTAGGACCAGGACTAGAGAGGTGGGGAGCAAAGAACTGAAGAACATAGACGATTGTGCCCAAACTGGGAACCTGTTTTGTGAACTCACCAGCAACCTCAGTGGTGTCCTTGGTATTCATGGTGAGGATTCCAGGGGGCAAGGTCACCCCCGGCCTGAGGGGCCGGGGGGAGGGGGAGTCTGTGCTGGGAAAGGAGAGAACACAGTCATGGAAGAGGCCCCCACATTAATTCAAGATGAGGAGCCTGAGGTAGGGTAAGGGGCTATAGAACTCACTCCCGATATCTGGGAAGGATAAAGGAAAGGTTGTACTAGAATGTGACAGCAGAACTAGAGAACAGGGATAAAAGAGAACCCAGACATAAGTGCCAGGAACCAACAGGAGTGGGGAGACAAGACAGAACAGAGTGATCAGGAAGAAAAGGATGAGTGGGGGAGGCTGACAGTTTTGGAGCATTCCCCAGGGCAGCAGGCTGGGTTCTGCTCATCTAACCCAGATTCTCCCTTGCCCTGGCCAACCTGAAGGAGAGAGTAGGTGAGGTCAGTTATTAGATCTTTCCCCATGGAAAAGCCAAACAGAAGAACTCAGGGTGCATCTGGGAAGGGAGAGCAAGGCTGTGGCTAAGGGTGGGCCAGATGTAGGAGCTGGAGCTCCAATCCTTGGAGGGTGGCTTGGCAAGCCAACAGGGACGGACGCTGGAGGAAAGCAGATGTGAGCCTGGTGACAAGCTGGCCCTTGGAAGACACACCCTGAGTTGCTTCTCTATTTGATTTTTTTCTAAGGGGAAGGGCAGATCTGATAACTGACCTCACTTACTCTCTCTCTCTCAGGTTGATCATGAGCTAAGAGAATTTGGAGTAGACATGTTGGACCAAGCTTCCGGGTAGGACATTCCAGCTTCCCCTTTGCAGCTAGCATTTCACTTCACCTCAGCACTCCTACCTCCCCAACCTCCAGCCTACCATATCCCCGTCTACTACTGCTCTGGCTCGGCTGAGCCTCCGCCCTCTTGGGGAACAGATGGGAGCTGGAGGAGGCTCTCTGCGCGGGTTCTGCCAGGTGTCCAGGGATGGAGAGGGGGTGGAAGCCCATTCAGGATTGGTGGTGTGCAGTGAGGCTAGGGTTGGGATAAGGAGTCCTGGCTAGGCAGCTTGCCAGGGTGCAGAGCAAGAGAGAGATGAGATTGCAGGCCTGAGGGTGGTTCAGGTCTATGACACGCCTGGCGCTGGGGGTGGGGTGCTCCCCCCCCAAAGGGGGCGGGGGTCCTGGAAGAATCTTCGAGGTGGGAGGGTCCCTCCCGGAAACCCGGATGTTCTGGAGAAGCAGCTGAACAGAGTTCATGAACACCTGGCGGGCAAGGGGCAGAGCGGTAGCCGGGTGCGGGGGGTCTGGGGGCAGTCCCCGCACTCTCTGGTCTGTGTCTGTGATGGGGCCCTGCGCCTAGCGGCGCCCCCTGGCGCGGGGAAGGAGGACGGAAGCAGCAAGGTGGAGGCAAACGGGGAGGAGGGACGGTGGTCCCCGGCGCCGTGCTCCACACCCGGACCGCGTGGAGCTGCGCCCCCTGGCGCGGGGGTGGAGAGGCGGGCGAGAGGCCCTGGCTCTTACCTCCCGGGGTCCCGCGGGTGACGGCGGCAGCGGCCATTCTACCCCAAACCGACCCCCCCTAGCGCCGGCTGACAGCGGCGTTCGACGTCAGTGCGCACGGGGCGGGGCCTCCCAATTAAGGGAACGGGGTCGAGAAGGGAACCTGGGGTCAGCACACTGGGCCAGTCTACGCTACAGGCTGCAGGATCGTCTCTAAAGGGGCAATAGCGCTGAGGGAACCGGGATCCGGAGGCGGAAGCTCAGCTGACTGATGTGACTGTGGGCGCAGGAGGATGGGGCTTGGGCAGAGGTACAGGGCCAGAGCCTTGGAGGCTGGACCTGGGCAGAACTCTTCTTGTCTCGGGCGAGGCTCGTCTAATTTGGGGACCTTGTTTTACTTCATTGTAACTGGGTCCTCAAGAAAATCAAAGAAGTCCTCCTTTCCAGTTCCCCTCTCACTGCCTCCAGGCTCTTTAATAACAGAACAGAAAGAACACAAGACCAGGGTCCGGCTGTGAGGGTATGGGACCGTTGGGTAGGAACTCAAGTAGGCTGTAATCAACAGTTAGGGTTAGGAGAGGGAACAACCATCTTGCCGCCAGCAGTGAGGAGAGTCTCGCGCTTGGATTGGTCTGGAAGCTTGGGCATGGATGATTTTCCACTACTCCTCAGACTCCAGCTCCATCCTCTGAGGATTGTAAGTGGGGTTCCTCCTGGCTGTAACAGTGCTGTGGGCCAGAGAGCTTAGCCGCCCAGAGGCATAAGTCCCCCCCTGGCCTAAGGGGGTCCAGGGAGACCAAAGCAGCTGTGGATGAGAAAAATAGAAGGGGGGAGGGGCAAAAATGGAAAAACAGTTCTCCACATTTCCTAATGGCCAAATTCAGGCACGCCCCGCTCCCCAAGCTCGGGTTCATGACTACTTTTCGTTTTTAAATTCAGCTATTCAACAGCTCTTGGCTTGTGCCGCCCCCCCCATTCGAGATTATGAATTGATATCACCCTCCACCCTACCCCTACCAAATTCATCTCCAATCATACCTGATCCCTGGGAGTGACAAAATAATTCTCTTCCTGTGGATCGGTTCCCCTCTCTTCTTCCACGTCAAGGTATTCAGTAGTGCTGAGGAATCCATAGCCCTCTTCAGGTACTTGGGGGAGCTCAGATGGAACCTCAGAGCTTCCCCACTGGGCCTTCTTTAGTCTGTGGAGACATTAGGTTTACGAGAAAGGGGCCTGGAGTCAGGCTTCCAGCTTCTACATTCTTCCCCCTTCTGGTCTGAAGTACTTCCTGCTGAGACTCAGGTGGATAGGTGGTACCATTTGACTTTTTGCTCTCCACAGACAGAAGAATTTTCAGTTCAGGGGCCTGTCAGCGACCCCTAATTTCCCCCATTCAGTGATGTGCTCTCTAGTCATCATGGCCCATTTCACTTATCTTCAATCCCTCAATTGCTTCTTTCATATTATAGAAATTATGTTTGAGGACCAGCAAGATGACTTAGCAGATAAAGGTATTTGCCACCAACTTGATGGTCTAAGTCAGGCCCAGATGATGGAAGAAGAGGACCAGTTCCCATAAATTATTCTCTGATCTCCACACACATGCTGTGACATGCAGTACATATGTACATACATAATTAAATGCAACCAGGGGCATGGTTCCTTTTCAAGTACCAATGAATTCTCTCAAAGCTCTCACCTTTCTTCAGTTCAAATTACCCTCCACCAATCCCTGCCTTGCTCCCAGAGGCCAGACACCATGCCTCCTTACTCGTTGATGATTCTCTGTCGCCTCCTCAGGTCCTCCAGGTGATAGGTAACAGCTCTAACACGGGCCGGAATGTTTCCAGGGCCCGTCTGCATTCTTTCCAAATGCAGCTTCTTTCGTTTTCTTCTCCAGAGCTTTGCAGGAGGAGGAAGCCCCTCAAGAGGGTGCAGGCCAGGCTGCGAGCACCCAATGGTCCTCTGTGCCAAGGAGGAAGAACAGTTGCTAAATGGGTGGACAAATGTGGGTTTCCGGGAAATTTAGGCTGAACTAGAAAATCTGGGGTCTTTGGAAACTGGGTCTGATTTGGAAAACAGGATGCTTGGTTTACAGTAAACAGGGCCTGCTTAGATACTGGTTGGGAAATACCAGAGAAAAAGGGTAATAAGGACAGGAAGGCAGCAAGCACACTCTAACAGAAGGTTGAGGAGCAGGGCTTGTTATACCAGCATTGGTGGAATGTACTGTTCTTCCATCCAGTTGGAGCTGAGAAGAACAAAAATAGGAGCTGGAGTCAGAAAGGACACCCCAATAAACACCACTTCTCTCACAAACTCTCCAACCTCCTGTTGGAGCTACAGTTTCATCAAAGTGGGAAATGGCCTCCAAACATGGGCTCATTGCTGTAAGGATGCACGAGTCTTAAAAACAGTAGAGCCTCACCTTCCCACCTCCAGCTTCAGCTTTCTGCTCTACTCACCTGGACCTTCGGCTAAGATTCTCCCAGAAGGTGTCTCCGTAAGGCTGAGACATTGGTCTGCTACTCTGGGAGGGCTGGCTGCAGCGAGAGGATCGGCTGACCACCCTGGAACTCCTGAGAGGAGAACAAGGTAGGCTCACGTCTCAGAGCAGTGTTAACCCGTGGGTCGCAGCCCCTTTCACAGGGGTTGCCTAAGACCATTGGAAAACACAAAAATAAGTAAATAAAATTATTTTAAAAGGGAAGGCTTTGGTTACTCAGGTGATTTTGATAGACAAGGTTCCTTTAAGTTAATGAAGATCCATGAGAGAAACCCTGTTTACTGTGTCTTATGTATCGAAGAACGATCAATAGCCTTGTATGCAGGGTGTAGGAGCTATGTGTGAACAGTGCTTATTACTTCCTTGTCCCCAGATTGAATGATGCTTAATTTTCTGATTTTTTTTGTTTGTTTTGAGAGACAGGGTCTCACTATGTAGTTCTGGCTGTTCTGGAACTTGCTATATAGACCAGTCTGTCTCTGAACTCACAGAAGTCTGCCTGCCTCTGAGTGCTGGGATTAAAGGTGTGCACCATCATGCCTGGCCCAACTTCCTAGTCTTTAACTGAAATATCAGGGAGTCTTTTATATTCTTCACTTCTATCTGTCTGTAGGTGGTTTCATTCAATTTCATGACTTTAAATACTCCAGCATACTAATACTCCAAAATCTGTTCAGCCCGATTCCTTCTTAGGCTCCACCCAACATCTTCTCAGCCTTCAACCTGATAAAAGATATACCCCATATGCCTAGCTGCTATGGCCCAAAACTTCCTATGGTATATTTCCCCTCATTTCCTGTATCTAATCCATTGGCCAATCCAGTGAGCTGTATATCTGAAAAATACACAGATTTGACCACTGTTTCCATGTTCATTCTCATATTGCAATCACCTATCATCTTTCTCTCCTTGGACTATGGCAATGGTCTCTCTATTTTGCTCTCCCTATTTCTATTATTATTATTACTTTAAAAATTTAGCCAGGCAGTGGTGGTGAATACCTTTGATCCCAGAACTCAGAAGGCAGAGGCAGGTGGATCTTTGAGTTTGAAGTCAGCCTGGTCTACAGAGTGAGTTCCAGGACAGCTAGGGCTCCACAAAGAGACCCTGTCTCAAAAAGCCAAAAAAAATTAATTTTTATTTTTATTTCATATTGTATGTATGCTTTGCCTGTATGTGTGTCTGTGTATCATGTACATGCAGTGCCCACAGAGCCTGGAAGAGTGTATCAGATGCCATATGGGTGTTGGGAACTGAATCTGGGTCTTTGGAAGAGCAGCCAGCACTCTTAATCACTGAGACATCCCAAAAGCCCCAGTCCTTTTTATTTTATTTTATTTTTTTTTGGTTTTTCGAGACAGGGTTTCTCTGTGGCTTTGGAGCCTGTCCTGGAACTAGCTCTGTAGACCAGGCTGGTCTCGAACTCACAGAGATCCGCCTGCCTCTGCCTCCCGAGTGCTGGGATTAAAGGCGTGCGCCACCACCGCCGGGCAATCCTTTTTATTTTTAAGGATGTATTTTTTTTTTATTTTATGTGTTTGGATGTTTGCTTGCATATATATATATATGTGGGCACATTCATGCAGTGCCCACAGAGACAGGAAGAGGGCATTGGATCCTCTAGACATGGAGTTACACACAGTTTTTTTTTAAAATATTTATTTATTTATTATGTATACAATATTCTGTCTGTGTGTATGTCTGCAGGCCAGAAGAGGGCACCAGACCTCATTACAGATGGTTGTGAGCCACCATGTGGTTGCCGGGAATTGAACTCAGGACCTTTGGAAGAGCAGGCAATGCTCTTAACCACTGAGCCATCTCTCCAGCCCCGTTACACACAGTTTTTAGCTGCCATGTGCATGTTGGGAATTGAATCCAGATCCAGCAAATACTCTTAACTGCTTGAGCCATCTCTTCAGCCCCTGCTTCACTTCTTATTCCCCTCTCCCCAATTCTACTACACAGATCAGGATAAAGTAATCTTTTTTCTCTATCTCTGCCTCCTGAGTCCAGCAAAAATAATCCTTTGTATCGTATTGGCTTAGTGGTTAAGAGTATTTATTGCTCTTTCAGAGAACTGAAGTTGAGTTCCCAGAACTCATATCAGACAGCTCACAACTGCCCCTAAACTCTACCTTTAGGAGATCCAACACTCTCTGGTGAATGTGTATAATCTCAGCACTTGGGAGACGATGACAGGAGGGTCAGGAGTTCAAAATCATCCTTTTCTACATAGTAAGTATGAGGCTAGCCTAAACTGTATAAGACCCCACTTCTAAAACAAACAAAGGGGCTGGAGATACGGCTTAGAGATGCTTCCTGTTCAATCATGAGCACCCATGTAACAAGCTAGTATCCCCACACACCTGTGACCCTACCTCTGAAGGGTCAGAGACAGGACTGCCGGGGTGTGCAGACTTCCACTCTGAGAAAATGTGAACACCAGGTTTAGAGGGAGACGCTGCCTAAAGGAAGATATGGCTTGACTGGAGAGATAGCTCAGTGGTTAAAAGTACTTGTTGCTCTTGCAGAGGACCCAGGTTAGGTTCCCAGAACCCACATGGTACACTGTCAAAACACTCATACACATAAAATAAGGTTAATAAAATCTTTAAAAAATTTAGAGAAGAGTAAGTAGCAAATGATAGAGGATACTCACACCTTCTGGCATCCATGTGTGCAACATGGTGCACACACCTGCTCATATATGTGTGCATAAACTCACACACACACACACAAATAAATTATTTTTTAAAAACTAAGGGGGAGCTGGGCAGTGGTGGCACAGTTCTCAGGAGGCAGAGGCAGGCAGATCTCTGTGAGTTCAAGGTCAGCCTGGTCTACAGAGCTAGTTCCAGGATAGGCTCCAAAAACCACAGAGAAACCCTGTGTTGAAAAACCAAAAAAAAAAAAAAAAAACAAAAAAATAAAAAAAACCAAAAACTGTTGGGGCTAGAGAGCTGGCTCAGTGGTTAAGAGCACACATACTGGTCTGGCAGAAGACCTGAGTTCGTTCCCCATCACCCATGTCAGCAGGCTCAAAACTCCCTGTAACTCTTTTTCTAGGACAGCCCAAGCCTTCTTCTGGCCTCCATGGACAATTTAAAATAAAGTAATAATAGTAAACCATTTATTGAATAATTAACAAACCATCCATCTCCTAAACATGGACACTGAGGTTCCTGTTCTTTCTTACTCCACTCCTTTCTGAAAAGAATCCAACTCTTCCCTCCAATCCATCCTTATCCTTCCCACCCAACAGGGAGGACTCACTTGGCAAAAGGGAGGATGTTGTTGCCATCTTCCTGTCCCTCCATGACTGGACTTAGCTGGGTAGCAGGACTGGATATCCTCCTTGGTGCTGGGAGGATAATGGGTAATGAATCATTCACTCATGTAATAGCTGTAGACCAGACCATGAACAAGTGTAGAGATTGGAAAGGGACCAAACATGCTGAAAAAAGAGAGCTTCATAACCCTAAGAGAGACGATAGTGCTGTGCTATTAACTGAACATGTGAAGTTGGAGACAACAACAGCAGGAAAGGTGGGTGATATCAAGGAGAATATTTCCTGGAGCTAAACGTATAGCGTAAATGAAAATTACAGATGCAAGTTAAGTTACTTGTAATACAAGATGATGGAACTAAAAGCACGACAGGTGGAAGCCAGATGGGGCAGAGCCCTTTGGCAACAGTTGGACTAGAACTGGCGACTGGGGACAGAGAAGTGGAGGAATTGGGGGTTGGTAATAAATTGGATATGAAAGGTTAGCGAAACCATAGGAGAAATGACAACAAAAGGAAGCAACTGAGAGGGTCTGCACCAGTGGTTTTCAACCTGTGGGTCGCGGTCTACACCATTCTCAGCCCGTGGGTCATGATCCCCTGGGGGGGGGAGTCCAATGATCTTTTCACAGCTGTAATCAAGACCATCAAAAAACATATATATACACTATGATTAATCACAGTGCCAAGATTACACTTATGAAGTAGCAACAAAATTTTATGGTTGGGGGATTGCCATAGCATGAGGGACTGTATTCAAGGGTCACGTTAGGAAGGTTGAGGGCCATTGGTCTATAGTAAAGTGAACAGTGAAGTCAGTTGCACAGAAACTCTCTTGAGAAATCTGTATCCATACTTGGGTGTATATGTATTCCTGAGCTCTTCTTTCTTCCAAGACTTACTAATTTTTGATTTCTGTGTATATATGTGAGCCTTATGAGTTTATGTTTACTTTGTGCATGCAGGAGCTGGAGGAGGGCAGAAGACAACCTTTGCAGAAGCAGTAAGGGCTCTTACTCACGGAGTCAACTCTTCAGTACCTGCCCTTTTTCTTTTAATGCCTATGGTTAAATCTATTTTAGAACCTTTTCTGTTTGTTTGTTTGTTTTTGTTTTCGAGCTAGAGTTTCTCTGTGTAGTCCTGGCTGTCCTGAAACTCACTTTATAGACCAGGCTGGCCTCATCCCCACAGAGATCCGCCTGCCTCTGCCTCCTGAGTGCTAGTATTAAAGGCATGTGCCACCACCACCCGGCACAGAACCTTTTCTTAATAAACTCCACTTGTGGGACTGGAGAGATGGCTCAGCTCCTAAGAAAACTCGTTGCTCCTGCAGAGGACCTGGGCTCAGTTCCCAGAACCCACATGGTGGTTCATAAAAATCTGTAACGTCATCTAACACCCTTTTCTAACCTTTGTAGGCACCAGGAACACACATGGCTCACATATGTACATGCAAACAAAACACACATAAAAATGAAATAAATAAAACCTCAGTTGCACTTAGCTAGCATTTGGGACAGATGACCTAGATATGGTGAAAGGTGTGTGTGGGGGTGTGATTGTATAGAAAAAATTTAAAATACTCGCTATGAAGGCTAGAGAGATGGCTCAGTCTTTAAGAGAGCTTGCTGCTCTTGCAGAGGACTGAGTTTGGTACCCAGCAGCCATGTCATACAGCTCACAACCACCAGTAACTCTGGCTCTAGAGCATCTGATTTCCTTTTCTGACCTCCACAAGCACCCACATCCTCAGTGGATCCTCATGCACAAACATGAGCACACACATAATTAATTTAAACTAATTGTTTTTTCTCTTTTTCAAGACAGGGTTTTTCCGTGTAGCCCTGGCTGTCCTGGAACTCACTGTGTAGACTAGGTTGGCCTCAAACTCAGAGATCTGCCTGCCTCTGTCTCCCAAATGCTGGGATTAAAAGTGTGTGCCACCACTCCACAGCTTAAAAATAAAACCTTAAAAAAATATAATAGATATGGACCAAGGAGCTGGTTCAATGATAAAAATGCTTGCTACCTCAGCCTGATGACCTGAGTTTGATCCCTGATCTGACTTCTACACACACACACACACACACACACACACACTAAACAATACTTATTTTTTAAAAGAATATTACAAAAACACAGAAAAATAAAATAAATGAAGAAATATTAGATAAAAGCCATCTAAATTATAATCCTAAGCACTCAGGAGGCTCATGAAGGAGCAAAATGAGTTTGAGTCCAACCTAGTTTATAACAGCAAGACTTTGTACAAATCAAAACATATAAGAAAGCTAGGGAGGCCAGACGGTAGTGGCACACTCCTTTAATCCCAGCACTCAGGAGGCAGAGGCAGGTAGATCTCTGTGAGTTCGAACCGACCTGGTCTACATGTTCCAGGTCAGGCTCTAAAGCTACCGAGAAACCCTGTCTCAAAAAACCGAAAAGAAAAGAAAAGAAAGAAAAAAGCTAGGGAGGCAATGGAGATGTGGTTCAGGGGCAGAGCAGCTTGCCTGCACGACCAAGGCTCTGGGAACCCCGACCAATAAACTACTATGTCAGTTAGGAGTGCCTGCAGACCTGCATAAAGGACAGAGAGAGCCAATCTGAATGTGTCAGAAGCAAAGGGTAGCCAAAGGTGAGTTAGGCATAGTTTTGCAATCCTGGGATTCCAGCATTCAGGAAGTTAATTCAGGATTGAGAGTTTAAATCCGGACTGGGGTATGGGTTACAAAGAGAGACCCAATATAAAAGCCATAAAATCAGTAAGGGTAGCTAGACGGAGCTGAAAATGGTTGTGGAAGATAAAAGACAAAAGGAGTGTTCTCGAAGTGGCAGATGGGATAGAGTTGGGCTGAGAGTGCATGTGAGGTCAAAATTGGACGTCCTGAGTTGGAAGGGGGTCTAGAACTAGGGGCGCAATTGGGAACTGAGGGGCATGCGGCCTTCGGATAGTTAGGCCTGAGTGGGTGACCTGGATCTAAGGGGCCGGGCGGATTGAGGCAGTCAGACAGAATCAAGTTGACCAAGGGATCATCAAGACCTTGGCAGCAAGACACAGCTAAGAGGGTAGATGGGCATCTGACGGATGATGCCCTGGCTGAGGAGCCTGGCGGTGGAAGCCTTGGTGCCAGGAGGGAAGGACCAAGGCCCGAGGGTGTGGTTGGGCCTGAGGGGGCTGAGGCGACCTTTGGCAGGTAGATCGGGGCCCACAGCCAAACCTTTGGCAATAAGCAGGAGGGCATAGGAGGGGCCGTGGGGTAGTGAGCCTATGAAGCGGAGGGGCAGGCGCAGACCAGGCTGGGTGGGCAGGGGTCTCCTGCCCTCAGAAGGCAGCTGCGGCCTAAGAAGACACCTGAGGCTGAGGGGCTGACTGGGGCTGAGGCGGCGGTCGGGGACTCAAACTTGAAAGCTATCTGGGAAGAGAGCATCGAGCGGCTACGCCGGCGACGCCTGCATTTGGCCCCATCACCTGAGGCAACTGCGAAGCGAATTCTGGAACCTCAGGTCGGGCAGGAAGGAACTCCGTAGGGACCGTACGGACCGTAGTCGCTCCGCTCGCCTCGCTAGCCTGAAGGCCGGGCTGACCGGACGGCCTCCTGGGCGTGGTCTACCGACAAGCCCCGCCTTCTAGGAGCGCCTCTGACGGCGGCGACGTGCGCGGCTCCGACCTCAGTCCCCTCGGGGGTCCGCCCCCACCTTCTCCGGCTCCTGTGGAGCGATAGTTTTCCCACGTTCCGGCGTTCTGCTTTCCCTGTGTGTCCGCAGCGCGCTTTCCCTGTGTCTGCCCGGTGGGCCCTACTGTCAGAGTGCACTGCCCCTTTAACTAGAGCGAACCCGGTGACTCCTTCCCGGGACAGCGCGTGCCCGCCTGTCCGTCCGCGCGCGCGCGCCCGCTCGCCCGCCCGTCCGTCCCCCGCCCCTCGCTCCCGCCCCAGCTCGCGCTGCCCGGGCGGGCGCCGGCCGCTGGCGCCGCTACTGCTGCCGCCCCCGGGGCGCGATCCGCCGCCGGCCGCCCGGGGACCCGGCGAGGGGCGGGGGCAGCCCCGAACTGGCCCGGGGTCTCCCCGTCTCCGGTCTCAGGCAGCCAGGAAAGTTTGTCCCTTTGCTCTCCGCGGGGAGTCCTGCCGCGACGAGGTGAGAGCCGGTGGGGGGCAGGGAGGGGACGCCCGCGGAGGAATGCACTGGAGGGCGGGGAGCCGGGGTTCCGAGGTACCGATTGCACGACCCGGCCGGGCGGGCTAGGCGCGAGAGCTCGGATCATGTGCTATTTATCCCGCGGAGGCGCAGAGAGGTGCCAGGCCCCGGGCAGCCGTCGGTTGGCTGGTCTGGAGGACTGGGGACTCATGGCCGCCCAGAGCGGACAGCCGGGGGCCTGTTGGAGAACAGCGGGTGGGAAAGGTGCAGGTGACCCGAGACCCTCTTTCGGGTCGGCCGGCCCCACCCCAGCCGCGGCCTTCTCCCCAGTGAGCCCTTAGGGCTGTACTCGCAGACTCTGCACCTACTCTCTTATTTCTTTACTCCACTGTGTTCTAGCCTTGCCACCCAATTCCCTGTTTTCTTAGCATCGGAGGTGTCACATTGCGTGCCCGTCCTGGTGTCCTTCCCTCCCCTAGTCAGGGTTTTGGGGGTCAGGGCTATTCTTCCTGAGCCAGCCTCTGGTTTTGGCTACTCCCTTCCTGTGGTGGGATAAATCAGCCCCTTCACCCCTCCCCTGCCCTGCCTGGGAAGGCTGGTGAGGTAAGGCCCAACCCAGCACACCAGAAGTTGGAGGTGTTTGGGGACTACAGGTGGGGATGCCGCATCCTTGAACCCTTTCATAAGCCTTCACCCTGCTGTCCGTAGGCGTGGGCTGCTTAGACTCTCCTGACAGGGTGTGGGCACCCGGATCACCCACATTCCTAGGCTGCAGCCTGGCACCTTCCCCAGGCTAGTGAACGCCGGAGCACTACCCCCAGGTTGGGTTTGGGTCCAGTCCGTTTCCTTTTCCCTTTGCTTTCCTTTCAGGAAGCCCCCCTCCCCCCAACCCTTGCCAGCAGTTCTCCCCTCAAGAGACAGGTATTCTGGGTCTCCCTACCGCGGAGTCCTGGGGGTTGATATTATGCCTACAGGATGACCCCACCCTCCCCTGCCCATTGTCCTAGATCCTGGGGAGGAAGTACTGGGGGCTGGGCAAGGGGTTTGGGGATCGCAAGGCAGGCCCTGTGGATCCTTGTTCCAGGCTGTACCTCTAGCCTTTGGACCCTCTGACTCAAATATGGGGGTTATCAGCTCTATGTAGGAACACGTCTATCTCTGCCTCTCCCTTCTCCAGGCTCACCGAGAGAAGAATTATAGATTAGGGCTTTATGATTGGAGTTTTGGTCTCAGCCTATATCTCCATCAGCTTCCAGTTTGTGCTTTCACCCCAGAACCCTCTCCTACTTTTCAACTTCTCTATGTTCTTCTTCTTCTGCTGCTAGGCTTTCTTTCATAGCCTGACCTCAATCTTGTCTGTTGTCCGATTTGTCTCATTTTCTTAGTGTCTGTAACTTTCTGTCCCTCCTCTTCCCTTCCTGCCACCCTCAGTGTCTCTGCCCATGTGTTCTTCCGTCTGAATCACCCTCTGTCCAATCTGTGTTTCATTCTCTCGCTCCCTCTCCACTAACTGAACTCTCAGTACACTTGTGAGTGACTAGGAATAAAAATATCACTGTCTGTGCCCTTGGATTCACATTGCAGCCACTCCAGAGGGGCGGCTAGCCTTACTCTCCTAACATCTCTGTATCCCCTGCTCCTGAAACACAGAGCCCCAGACAGACCTTTGGAGCTACAGGTGCCTCCTGACTTCTCTTCCCCCACAATCTGGGTTTCCCTTACAGCTGTGCTGGTGTGGCCAGGCCCCAAGAGTAGGATGGGGCTTCCCATACGAGGGCCGGTGGCAGCCAGAACTGATACAGCACCTCTGATCTGGGGCCAGGACACCAGGTAACTCTGGGGTGATGACCCAAGTCTCTACAAACTGGGATCTGGTTTGGGGAGAGAAACAGGAATATTTTCGGAACTGACATTTGGGAGGAAGGCCTGAAGAGCAGGAATAGAGGAGGCCTTGAGGGCATGGGTGGCTAGCTGGGATGAAGTATGTAGACATGGACTCAAGAAGTCTTGAATCTCCCAGTGGCTCTGACCACCCTTTTTTTCTGTCCTGCAGCTGAGGAGGGCAGGAGTTTCTGAAGCTATGGCTGGTGCCTCGGTGAAAGTGGCAGTGAGGGTTCGGCCCTTCAATGCCCGTGAGACCAGCCAGGATGCCAAGTGTGTGGTCAGCATGCAGGGCAACACCACCTGTGAGTGAGTCCAGAGGCCTAGCTGGGCATCAGAGGGGCAGGCCAGGCCTGCTGGGCTGTCCCGGGAGGAAGGCCATGCTGGGCATAGAGCATGTGCTAGCTGTAAGGGGGGGCAGACTGGCCTTTCCATGTTCCTGTCCCTGGGAGGGGGAATGTTGGCCTGCAGCCTTCCATTGCCCAATCCAGGGAGGCAGCTCAGTGGGGGCGGGTCCTGTGAAGCCAAAATTAGCTTGGGTGGCTGGAGGGGGTGGGGAGTATTAAAGGGAAGAAATGAGTTAGGACAGAGATGGGGAGTGGGATCTTGGATCCTTGGGGCTTATGGGAAAGGGGGCAGAGGTTGAGCATACCTCACCTTGACTTTCCTCTCTGTTTTTTCAGCCATCATCAATCCCAAACAGAGCAAAGATGCCCCCAAAAGCTTCACCTTCGACTATTCTTATTGGTCACATACTTCGGTGAGGCTGTTGGGGCCAGAGGAAAAGCTTAGCCGTGGGAGATAAGCAGGGATATTGCTGGGAAATAAGGGTATCCAGGGGACTGGACTGGGAGGACAGGTACCTCTGGTTGGAATGAATCATACTCAGGTTGTATTTAGAACCATCTCGAAAAAAAACCAAAAAAAAAAAAAAATAGAACCTAGAGGGGCAAAGTGAATCCATCCTGGTAGTTAGGATCAGCAGGGGGATGGATAAGAACCTCAGGGATGTAAGAATGATGGAGTGGGGTTGAGGGATACATGGGACCTTTGGGCAGTCACTGAGAGGTCAGGATGCTCAGGCCATAGACACCAAGAACAACCTCATCCAGGACTCCTGTCTTTCTCTGCCTCCCTTTCCCCTAGGTGGAGGATCCACAGTTTGCGTCTCAACAGCAGGTGTATCGAGACATTGGAGAGGAGATGCTGCTGCATGCTTTCGAAGGCTACAATGTGTGCATCTTTGCCTATGGGCAGACGGGGGCCGGGAAGTCCTACACCATGATGGGGCGGCAGGAACCGGGGCAGCAGGGCATTGTGCCTCAGGTACATGCTGGGACCTAACTGGGCAGCCAGGGGAGGAACATCTTCGGTTGCCACAGGGGGAGAAGGATAGGGTTGAAGGTCTGGAGCTGTTTGTGATTGGAAATGTAATGGAGTATAAGGCTTGGCTGTATCCTGACACCCAGGGCCCCTCTGAGAGAGAAGCTTTGTGCCCACCAGGACAACAAGGCTCCATGAGAAGAGCCAAGGCGTTAGTATTAGAGTATTAGAGGAGCAATGGCTTTACAGCTCACTACTGTTTTATTTTCTTGTAACTGGTTTCTCCCGTGGATTTCAGTATTAGATGGTGTTAGCTGTAATTGTGAATGACTGAGAGTTGCCCAGAATTCTCTGTGGCTGTGATCTATAGTGGCCTTGTCTGTAGACCAGAATACAGGATACATGGGCTTGCATCCTAGCCTGATGGATACTAGCTTGTAACTCTAAACAAATGTGAACCTTTGAGAGATTGTTTTCGTATCTATAAAATGGTACTGACTCCTGCCTCCAGGCTATAGAAAGGGTCATTTGGGACAAAGTCTGGCCTGGGGTTGGGAGCTGCAGGTATGCCCTGAACAGGAGCTCTGTGTTCCCCTGCAGCTCTGCGAGGACCTCTTCTCTCGTGTTAATGTGAACCAGAACGCTCAGCTTTCCTATTCTGTGGAGGTGAGCCCCAGTCTCGGTGCAGGTAGGCAGGAGACCTAGTACTCCTGGACAAGAATGTAGGAAAACAGTGATTAACACTGGGGTTTGTCTCAAGTCAGCTTGGGACCTATTTCTGACTGTGCTGGTGACTAATGGGACCTTGGGCAGTGATTTCAGCTTGTAGCTCCCGAGTGTGTTCTATGGGATGCCAATGATTAGACCCACCTCCTTGGGTTGGTGAGAGGACCAGGGAGCTAGCATATTCAGCCTTAGCACCATGCTAAGGTAACTGTCCTCTTCAACTGAGGTTAGTTTCTCCGGCAGCATCGCTAGTGGCTCCCTCACGTCCTGTTTGCTTCTCCCACTTAGGTGAGCTATATGGAGATCTATTGTGAGCGAGTACGAGACCTCTTGAACCCCAAGAGTCGGGGCTCCCTGCGTGTTCGGGAGCACCCTATACTGGGCCCCTATGTGCAAGACCTGTCTAAATTGGCTGTGACTTCCTATGCAGACATTGCCGACCTCATGGACTGTGGAAATAAGGCGCGGTGAGGCAGGCTTACCTGGGGAGGAAGGGAGACAAAAATTGTGAGGGTGGAGGGCAGGGACCTATGACTTTTCCTTTCGATTCTAGAACTGTGGCCGCCACCAACATGAATGAGACCAGCAGCCGTTCCCACGCTGTCTTCACTATTGTCTTCACTCAACGCTCCCATGACCAGCTTACTGGCCTGGATTCGGAAAAGGTAGTGACGTCTTTCAAATGGGGACCTCTCTCAAATGATGTGCTGGAAGGGGCTTGCGCATTCCCTCCCCACCTGGGCTCTGTGGTGCCTCGTCAGGACTTCCACAACCCCCTCTACTGTCCCGCCAGCGTGTTATAACCTGTTTGCTCACTTGTCCTTAAAGACTCTCAGGGCAGGGGCAGGGCTCAAGCCCCACTGTGTCCCTTGTCCTGGAACAGAGTGAACCTATAAATATTCGTGGGTGAATAAGTAGCCAGGTCCTCACTCTTGTCTCATTTGTTCTCTTTTGTCTCCCCACCCCGGGTTTCTCTGGCCTTTGCTAAACACCCAGATTTCTGCTGGCTGTTCCCCTAATTCCCTTCCCATCCCCTACCCACCCCAGCCATAACCTGCTTCTTTCCTCCAACCCCAGGTCAGTAAGATCAGCTTGGTGGACCTCGCTGGGAGTGAGCGGGCTGACTCCTCAGGGGCCCGGGGTATGCGTCTAAAGGTGAGGGATGGAGGGATGGATGGAAGCCTTGGGGACAATGGAGGGAGGGCGGGTGCTGATCATCCCCCTCAGACCTTTGCTGGCAGAGATCTGATTGACAGGAAGGCCTCAATTCCACATTCCTTGTCCTTTTCTAGGAAGGCGCCAACATCAATAAATCCCTGACTACTCTGGGGAAGGTGATATCAGCCCTGGCAGATTTGGTAAGCCCCGAGGGTTGGGAAGAGGAGAGTCTGCGGGAGAAACGGGGAGTGACTCATCGCCTTCCTCTTCTGTCCCTCAGCAATCAAAGAAGCGGAAGTCAGATTTCATCCCTTATAGAGACTCTGTGCTCACCTGGCTGCTCAAGGAGAATTTGGGTGAGGGGTTCCTTCCCTGCCTTTGCTACCCTGTTATCGTCCCCATCTGACAGAACCTCTTGCCATCTACTCCATGTTGTCCCACGGTTCTCCCCCTGACCGAGGGGTCATCCTATAAGGAAGTTTACTATGCTGACATCATGACTACACCCTGCCGAACCAGGGACCTCACTGACCTGTTTACCCCTGACCCCAAATACTGCTGAGTTCATCTCCCTCCCACAGGCCTGTCACTGCTCACAGAGACCTGACGTCTCCCTGACTTCACCTTTCCCTGCATTATTGGACTTCATGATTAGCTCACAATTCTCAGCTTTATCCCACCTCAGACGCTGGCCTCTCATACCTTGTACTGGGGCTCCCTTGCTTTATAATCCTGTCTGACTTTACTTATTTATTTATTACTTAAATATAGTTAATTAATTAATTAGAGACAGGGACTCATGGATCCCAGGCTGGCCTTGAACTCTGTCCTCTTGCTTCTACCTCCCAGGCCCTGGGGTTCCAGTCATGCAGTATCTCATCCAGTCAAATATGACTTTTCTTAGTCTCCAGTTCATCAGTTACTTTCTCTTCCCCTCCATCCATAGGTGGGAACTCCCGCACAGCAATGATCGCAGCTCTGAGTCCTGCTGACATCAATTACGAGGAGACACTCAGCACCCTCAGGTGGGGTTTCAGCTTTGGTAGCATACCAAAAGTGCCAGGAGCTCAGAGGCTGGTTAGTCATAAGGGAAGGAGAGCCTCCAGCCGTGTCACAATGTTTGAGATCTGAGCTGGTGAGCAGGAAATGAGTAGACACATAGCAGGGGTCTCCTGGGTCTGCTCTCAGCACGTTTTTCTTTCCTTGCCCAGATATGCAGACCGTACCAAGCAGATCCGGTGCAATGCTGTCATCAATGAGGATCCCAATGCCCGGCTTATCCGAGAGCTGCAGGAGGAGGTGGCACGTTTGCGGGAGCTGCTGATGGCTCAGGGACTCTCAGCCTCTGCTCTAGGAGGTAGGGCTACTGGGGAGGGACAGCCAGGGAGGCCCCTTAGCTCACCTCTCTGCCCTTCTTTGCCTTTGCCCAGTTCTGGGATGTGGGAAGGTCCATTCACTATTAAACCCGTTGTGTTCAGTCATGTGGACACATACCTGGAGAAGCCACTTCCATCTTTTGATATTATGGAGCTGAAACAGACTTAGTTTCTCAGGGAGACTCAAGACAGGCTTCTAGAACGAATAAACGCCAAGTGCAAAGAGTATATATAGCGAGTCACAAATTTATGGTTCACATAGGAAGGTTAGAAGACACTGGGGAATGTGTCCTGGAGAAGGTCTTATAAAATGAGAGGCTCTTTTCTGTTTTTTTTTTTTTTTTTGTTTGTTTGTTTTCATTTTGGATCTCACTGTATGTAACCTGGACCTTTCTGTTGTTGTTCAACTATTCTCAACCTTCCTAATGCTGTGACCCTTTAATACAGTTCCTCATGTTGTGATGACCTCCAACCATAACATTTGTATTTGGTTGCTACTTCATAACTGTAATTTTGCTATTATTATGAATCTTAATTTAAATATCTGATATGTGACCCCTGTGAGGGTCACAACCCACAGATTGAGAACCACTGTTGTAGCTCCTCCTACCTCAGGCTGCCAAGTGCTGGTGTGAGCCACTATGCCTCGCTGCCCTTTGTTGTCTTGAGACAAGGTTTCATTCTGTAGTCAAGATTACCATGCACTCAGGCTTCCAAGTATTAGGAGTATAGACATGTGTCATTATGACTGGAAACAATGGGGTTTTAATCAACTATAGCTTAATAGTCAACAACAGGATAGTTTGTAGACGTAGCTTCACTGGTAAGAAATTAATATCCATGTGATCATTTTAGCAGCACATATACTAAAATTGAAATGACACAGAGATTAGCATGGCCCTTGCACAAGGATGACACTCAAATTCATGAAGCATTCCGTATTATTTTTATAAGGTAAAATCTTTTTAATGATTTATTTGTTTTTATTTTGTTTTTTATTTTTTTAAAATTTTATTTGACTTTGTTTTATGTGCACCAGTGTGAAGGTATCAGGTTCCCTGGAACTGGAGTTATAGACAGTTATGGGTTCCCATGTGGGTGCTGGGAATTGAACCTAGGTCCTCTGGAAGAGCAACCAGTGCTCTTAACCACTGAGCCACCTCTCCAGCCCTGTGTTCCAATTTTTTATTTTTTAAAAAAGGAATCGCTGTCCATGTGAGTGAGAAGATACGTAATCCATGTTAACTGGATCAGGTTCTCACCCTGTGCCATACTTAAAGTACATCTCACTGAGGAGAGCTGCTGAGGGACACAGTGGGGAGAATAAGAGTTCTTGGGAAGAGAAGGAAAATAAGGTTGGATAAGTTGTCTTGTAAAGGAAGAGTGTGTGGCATCGTATCCCAGGGGCAGAACTAAAAGGGCTAGGCACACACGGTGTGGGGCCTCTTCAGCTCGATACAGCTAATGTATCGATGTATCTGATGGTGGAAAGAATGGGTGGCTTCATCTCATGCAAGAGTGAGGCGCTCCATCCCTGGGTTCTCAGCTGCTCTCATTGTCGCTAAGGAGGGCCACCTTAGATGTCTCCCGCAGTTCTCTGGCCCTTAGCCTTCTGACCAGTTCCATCTTAGCCTCCTTCTCGCTTTTTCCCTTCCAGGTCTGAAGGTGGAAGATGGGAGTCCTGGAGGTACTCTGCCAGCTGTATCTTCTCCACCCGCCCCAATTTCACCCTCATCTCCTCCTCCACACAATGGGGAGCTGGAGCCTTCATTCTCCCCCAGTGCTGAGCCCCAGATTGGGCCTGAGGAGGCCATGGAGAGGCTACAGGTGGGAAGCGAAGCTGGCACCGGCAAGGGGTAGTGGACTGGGTAGCGAAGCTGGCACCGGCAAGGGGTGGTGGTCTGGGTATCAAAGCTGGCACCGGCAAGGGGTTGTGGTCTGGGTGCTGTTCCAACTTTATTTCTCCAAGGCTGAAGTGGAAGAAGGAGCCTCAGGAGTATGGTTGTCTCTGTGGTAGGTATTGGTCCAGGACTGTCCTGAACTTGCTTTCTGTCTGTCCTAATGCCCCCAGGAGACAGAGAAGATTATTGCCGAGCTGAATGAGACCTGGGAGGAGAAGCTCCGTAAGACAGAAGCCCTGAGAATGGAGAGGTAAGAGGGCCAATGCACAGCCGGCCCCTCAGCAGGGAAGGATGGGGCAGCAATGGTAAGGCTGACATTTGCCTTTTCCTTGCTCACAGAGAAGCACTGCTGGCTGAGATGGGCGTGGCTGTCCGGGAGGATGGTGGCACTGTGGGTGTCTTCTCCCCTAAAAAGGTATGTGAAGGCTTGGGCAGTGAGGCCCAGAGAGCTCTCTGGATGACTGAAGGAGAGGGTTGTGTGTGGTATGGTCCTTTGCTTCTGTGCCTGACTCGTCCCTCATCATCATCCCATTCCCTACCTTCTCTGCCTCGATTATGTGGCCATCTCCGCCTTCTCTGTCCATCAGCTAGTCAGCTAGAGACTTGAGTGCTCATTAAATGCTGTGGCCAGCTACTGAAGGGTCATTGTTGACAGTCCCTGCCCTCGAGGAACTGCAAAGCTATGCAAAGCCTCGCTCTTTCCATACATGTACACACAAATGGAGTGCACGCAAATGGCTTCTTCGGGAGAGGGGAAGAGGATGGGTGTGCCAGCTACTTGAGAAGTTAACTGAACCGGGTTTGGCGGTGCACACCTTTAATCATAGCACTTATGATTATGTGAGTTCGAGTCCAGCCTGGTCTACAAAGCAAGTTCCAGGACAGCCAGGGCTCTGTCACACAGAGACACCCTGTCTCGAAAAACCAAAAAAAAAAAAAAAAGTTTAATGGTTTTTTTTTTTTTTTTTTAAAGACAAGATTTCTCTGTGTAACAGAGCCCTGGCTGTTCTGGAACTTGCTTTGTAGACCAGGCTGGCTTCAAACTCACAGATATCTCCTGTCTCTGTCTCTCAGGTGCTGGGATTAAAGAAAAGTCCATTTTAAAAGGCTAACTAGGGAGGATGGCTGGAAAAGAGATGGAGGAGGAGTAAATGTGACCTTGGTTAGAGATGCTGGAGGGTTGGTCTTCATTGGAAGCATCCATGTGGCCTAGAGATGCAGCAGCTGGGTCGCTCGGGAAGGTAGTTTGCAAAATGGAGCTTGAAAAATGGACAAGACTTAGGTAGAGATGGGTAGGGACAATGTGATGCTAAACAGATAAAGCATGTTAGGCTACATGGGACTTGTGGTGCCAGACAGATAGTAGCTGTGTGGTAGAGCTTCACTGGAGAGGAAGAAAGCAAAGCAAGAGTTGCCAGGCCCAGGCCAGACAGTGGTGGCGCACACCTTTAATCCTAGCGTTTGGGAGGCAGAGGCAGGCAGATCTCTGAGTTTGAAGCCGTTCTGGTCTACTTAGTAAGTTCCAGAACAGCCAGGGCTACACAGAGAAATCCTGCCTCAAAAATAAATTAATAATTTATTAATTAAATAAATGAATAACATTAACTAATTAAAATACAATTAAAAAGTTGTCAGGCCCACATGGGCACAGAAATAACACTTGAAATATTCACCAACTGGCATGAAACTGCCCAATTAGAAGGAACATTGGCAATAAAAGGTCAGTATAGCTTCCAAATGTGATGGATCATGCCTACAGTCTCAGCACCTGGGGATTGGGGGGCAGGGGTAGGAGAAGTTCAAGTTCAAGGGCAGCCTGGATTACATAGTGAGTTTAAAGTTAGTTTGAGCTTTATAGTAAGATCCTGTCTCAAATAAAGGCTGGACATGCCTTTAATCCCAGCACTTTGTAAGTTCAAAGCCAGCCTGGTCTATGTAGTGAGTTTCAGTCCAGTCATAGCTCCATAGTGAGACCATGTCTAAGAAGAAAAAGAAGGCCGGAGTTCTAGTCCAGTGTTAAGAGTGTTTGCCTGGCATAGTCAAGGCCCAGAAAAGAAGAGAAAGGTAGAGATTGGGGGGGGGGGTGGCAGGAACGACACAACGACCCACTTACTTACAGCAAAAAACAAGCTAGCACAGCTGACTAGTGTGTGCTGATGGAGGATGGTATGCCAGTTTGAGCCGAGCAGGAACTTCCAGTCCCACCAGGAAACCCGCCTGGCCTGCCTGATGTGTGGTGTAGAGCAGGCTGGGATCAGATGTGCTGCTCTGGCTAGTAAGAGGCTCCGCAGAGAGGTGGTGGGCTGCCACAAAGGGCTTGCTTTTTGGTGAGGTCAAGAGCAAGCAGGAATCACTGGGCTTTAAGTATCTATTTGTATATACACATAACCTTATTAATTTTTGAGATTTTTTCTGTGTTATGGGGTTTTTGCCTGTATGTTTGTCTGTATGTATACCGTGTGTATGCTGTGCTCAAAGAGTTCAGAACAGGGTGTTGAGTCCCTGCGGGACAGGGTAAGAAGGTTGTGAATAGCCATGTGGGTGCTGGGATTGAACCCTGAAGAGCAGTCAGTGTTAACAGGTGACCATCTCTTCAGCCCGACCTCATTACCTCATTCCTTTTATTACATTATTTGTGTGTATGTGCGCACGCGTGTGTGGGTGCCATGTGTGGGAAGTCAGAGGACAACTTGCAGGAGCCGATTCTCCTTCCACCACATGGGTTCTGGGGATTGAACTTGGATTGTCAGACTTGGCAGCAAGCATCTTTACTTCCTAAACAAGCTTGTTGCTCCTTCCTTACCCCTTAAATTTAAAATGTTTTGTTATTGTGTGTGAGCGTGCACAAAATGGGTGTCAGAACATGCGTGCCATTGTGCTCACATGGAGGTCAGTGACAGCTTCGTGTGGTTTGTTCTCTGCTTCCACCCTTTATGTGGCGTTCTTTTTTTTTTTTTTTTTTTTTCCTTTTTCGAGACAGGGTTTCTCTGTGGTTTTGGTTCCTGTCCTGGAACTAGCTCTTGTAGACCAGGCTGGTCTCGAACTCACAGAGATCCGCCTGCCTCTGCCTCCCAAGTGCTGGGATTAAAGGCATGCGCCACCACTGCCCGGCTTATGTGGCATTCTTGTTTGATTTCTGCTGCTGTAATAAAGCACCCTGATCAAAAGCAACACAGGCAAGGGAAGGGTTTAATCAGCCCCACAGTTCCAAGTTACAGTTCATCATGCATGCACGAAAGGACCAGGGATGGAGGCCAGACATCTCTGTCTTTCTCAATCGCTTTTCCACCTTATTTATTTATTTTTGAGACGGGGCCTCTGGTAACCGTGGAGCTCACTAACTGTTTAGACTGTGGCAGACACCCTAAGGACCTACCTGCCTCTGGTAACCGTGGAGCTCACTAACTGTTTAGACTGTGGCCAGACACCCTAAGGACCTACCTGCCTCCGGCATGTGCTGCTGCCACGTTAGAATGGCTAAGCAGTGCAGGCTGGCTTTGTCTTTTTAAAAATTCCTTAGTACCTTTATGTGATTATTTTAGATATGTTTCAGATATTTCTTTTATATATTTTTGAGACAGAGAATCAGTTATACTTATAGCTCAAGATTGCCTAGAGGTCAGTATGCAGTCTAGGCTGCTTCAAACTCCAATTTACGATAGTCCTTCCTGAGTCTCCCAAGTTCTGGCTTTGTAGACGCTAGCTGCCACACCCAGCTATGGGTTAAAACTGCTGTCTAGAGACTGGCTGGGTGGCTCAGCAGGTGAAGACACTTGCCCTCCAGCCTGAGGACCTGAGCTTGGGACCCGTGAAGTAGGAGAGAACTGACTGCTGGGGTTTGTCCTCTGACCTTCACATGAGCACGGTGGCCCTAGTGCTCCCTTACATAACTAATAATAGATAGAAATAAAATTTAGATCTATGTCACTGAAGTACCCTCTGAAGATGAAAACCAGGCCAATTTGTCACCAAGAGCAACCTGTAAGAAGGCCTGTGTTCCTCTTGTTCTCTGTCCCCACCCTTGCTTCCTGTTGTTGTTGGTTTAAGTTTTGTTGTTGTTTTTTTGAGGCATGTTTCATGGAGCTCAGGCTGGACTTGAACTTGCTATAGCCCAGGTTGATCTTGAACTCACTGTGTAGTTAATGTTGGCTTCAACACCTGGTCCTTCAGCTTCTACCTCCCAGTGTGACAGATGGAGCTATGTGCCACCATTTTTGGCTTCCCTCATTCTTTCTAATACGCTCTGTGGATCAGACTTTGTCGGTGTGACTGGTGAACAGGAGTCTTAGGATAGTTTGTTTGTACTGTCCTAAGGTGGTGGGGTGGACATTTCTCAAATGTTTAAAAGACAGGAGAGCGGTGAGACTTACTGGCAGAACGGGTTTGGTAGGGCTGGCTATAACATAAATGGTTAGGTAGAGAGTTGGGTAAAGCTATAGTTTGTTTTGGATAAAGACTTTTAGAGAAAGCCTCCTCTTGCTGCGACCCCTATTACCAAGCCCAAGGACTTCCTAAATCTGATTTTCAAATCTGAGCTTCCTTCTCAAGGGCTAATGTCTGTGGGGGGTGGGCAGGACCTACCCTCAGCTGGCTCTAATTGGCTCTTTGCTTATCTGCTTGATATCCTAGGCTTCTAGATAAGGTTTCTTTGAACAAAGAGTTCCTGGGCTGAGCAGAAATTGAAAAGCACTGCCCCAAATCATGTTCCCTCTCCCTAGGGATAGATCCCTTTCAGCTTCAGGGCCCATCAGTGTCTGCCAGGCCCAGCACAGGTCTGACACTGTAGTGTAGGAAGGCGACGTGCATGTCCCTCGAGGCAGTTCTGGCAGCAGCGGTTTTGAGATGCCTAGGGAGAAGCAGACAGGTGTTCTGGATGCAGTCCTGAGCTCGCACTGCAGAAGGATCCCAGAGAAATCGCATGTTTTCTCTCTGTGCTTCTGCCAAACTGTTTCGTTGTGGAACCTCTTCCTTCTACATGTCAGAGCCTTCCTCGTTCCCCAAGACGTACTGCCTTTCCCACAGCACTGCTTCTCCAAAGCTGTGAGCTCCCCTAATTGCCATTTTTGCTCCTTGCATGTGAGTTGCTGCAGAATAGGTGCAAGGGTCAGCTCCCTGGGAACGAATCAATGAGCAAATAATCCAGGCAAGGGTGTGGGAAAGTCAACAGTTCCTATGAGGCACTCGTCCCCACAGCCTCCCTGCTTTTTTAGAGACAGGGCCTCTCTGTAGCTTTAGATGGCCTGGAAGTCACTATATAGACCAGGCTGGTCTCCAGCTCAGATATCCTTGTGTCTTCCTCCTGAGTGCTGGGTTTAATGCCCAGGTCATTCTTTGCATTTGTAATGAGTGGTGTTTCCACACCAATTCTTGCCTCCCCAAGTTGGCTCCGATTTCCGGACAGGATAGTCAGCCATGACTGCGTCTGACTCACTCCTGTCCCACCTAGAACCTCCCTAAGGTGAATTAGAATCTGGTAGCATGGAGGCTTCTTTGTTTGGAGGGCTTAGGAAAGCTTCCTGGAAGTGGCATTTGAGACAGACCCAGAAGGACATGTAGTTAATGACTTTAGCAGGTGGGAGTGTGTGGGTGGAGATGGTAACATAGGTTGTGCTGGGCGTGGGGACCTGGCTGGGGTAGCAGCTTCCTCAGCCGTTGGGGTGCAAAAGGCCTGATCTGGAGTGTTCAGCGGTACACTGGGCAGAAGCACAGAGTTGGGGGGAAAGCCCTCAAAACTTGGATGTGTGGGATGGGACTCTGATATGGAGGAGGCCCAGGGAAGCCAGAATATAACACAGAGCTTGAGTCAAATGGGAGCCAACCGAGAGGTCTCTGGGTAAACAGACATGACGTCCAGTAGTGTGGATGGGAGGCCAGAAACCCCTAATGCCATGCAGGTCTGAGGAGGGATGGTATGCGGGGTGTGGGCCCAGGCAGGAACCACAGGGAAGGGTCTCTTACTAGAGGGTAGCATGTGGCTCAGAGGAGAATAGAGGGAGCAAGTTCAGTGTGCTACCCAGTTGCACACTCCTGGAGGGCAGAGGTGACAGGACAAAGGCAGGGAGTGGGTTGCATTTCCAGCACAAAGCAGCATGGCAATCAGCCAGCTGTTTAGGGCAGATTTTTATACTGAGATAGCCAGAAGCCAAGAAACCCTTGGGTGGTTTTGGTCTGGGAGACTGTGGGCAGGGACGGTTGTAGGAGTCAGTGATCCTGGCCTTAGGTGAGTAGGCTCTAGGGTAGATAAAGAGTCTGCTGCAGGAAACACACTTTCTTGTTTATAGACAAGGCCATGGTACCTCAGCCTGTCCTGGAACATGTAACCCTCTGCCTCTGCTGGGATTAAAGGCATGGGCCACTCATGACTCTTGTTTGATTTTAAAATGGAAAGTGACACTTGGTTTTTAAATTATTAAGGGCAATCTGTGTTCTTGGAAATTCAAGGTGTAATGGAAGGTGGGAATGCCAGTCTTCTGACCTAGCCCCTCCTCTTTCTCTCTGGAAGTTGCAAGGTAGATTTTGTGGGAAGAAGTGATGGGACTGGGGAATAGAAAGGACACAAGGAGAATGGTGGTGTAGGTAGAATCCAAGGCTTCTAGTCAGGGAGTCTGTGTTGCTGAGGCACCTACAAGGAGACAGGCTTCAAGACGGCTTACTGACTGGGGGTTGGGGTAGGTGGTGAGGACAGCTTTTTCAGCCTGATTTTGAGAAGATGCTTGTGTGAGAGCTGGCAGCCAGAGATGTTCCTCAGGGCAGGAGGGAGGGTGGAGAGCCTCCCTCTCCTCCTCCTGAGTGAGAGCAGCATGAGCAGCGGGCAGTACCAAAACCAGAGAGATGTCTGCTTTGCTCCCTTCTTCTCTGTGGCCACTCGCGCTGGTTGCTATGAGCCTTTGTCCCTGACCACTTCTTCCTCTCTACCCACAGACTCCACATCTGGTAAATCTGAACGAGGACCCCTTGATGTCTGAGTGTCTGCTCTACCACATCAAAGATGGCGTCACCAGGTAAATGCACTTAGTAGTCTCCAGGATGGCCTCCCCTCCAGGGTGTGACGGCAGGACTGACACATTGATCGCTGTGATTCTCTTTCTGGTGGCCTGGAGGTACTCCAGATCTTGAACAGCTGCCTCCCTGGGGGCTCTTTTAGTTTCCTTTTCTTCTCAAAGATTTTATTTTTATTTATATGTGTGTGTCTGTTAGTGAATACCACATGTGCGCAGGTGTGCCCACGAGACCTACAGAGGGCATTGGCTCCCTGGAGCTGGTGTTGTGGGTGGCTGTGAGCTGACCGACATGGGTGCTGGGAACCAAACTTAGGGCCTCTGTAGGAGAAGTACATGCTCTTTCTTACCCACTGAGCCATCTCTCCACTCCCACCCCCGCTCTGGGGCAGGGTCTTGCTCACGTCTCAGCCCCAGATACTGAGATCACAGGTGTGCACGCCCACATGCTTCCCCATCTTGACAAACCGCTGAGGGCCCTGATCAGCAACCAGTCTTCAGTTTGGTGAAGGGCTGGTGCTTCTTGGCACCATGATGGGGATGGCTCCTGGGGGAAGAGCACTTACTCCGGCAGAACTGATGAGAAGCAGACTGCTGCTGCTTCCGTAGCCCCAACACCATTCCTTGGCAGTCCTGTTGAGACCTTGGGGGAAGGGAAAAGGGGAGCCAATGCCCACATTGTCGGCTCCATACTTGGGCCAGGTGGTTGGAGAGCTGCTGCTAACCAAACCCCAGGGCTCAGAGTCTCCTCTATAGTTAAAGGCATAAGGATGCCCAGTCACACCAGGCTGGCATTTCCCCTTTGCTGCCTAGTGTGCAGATGTAGGACATGGTCTTAAGGATCAGGGATGCATGGGCTCGAATCCAGCGTCACGATTGCTTAGCTGCATGATCTTGGCAAGTTCCCCTCCCTGAACCCTTGCCTGTGGAATGGGAATGGCACTGACTCGCTGAGTTGGAGGAGCTGGTGGTACACGGGAGGCACTTGGCAAATGCTGAACAAGCTTAGAAAATGTTGGCTGTTGCACCCCCAGGGTTGGTCAGGTCGATGTGGACATCAAGTTGACTGGACAGTTCATCCGGGAGCAACACTGTCTGTTCCGAAGCATCCCCCAGCCTGATGGAGAAGGTAATGGCTGAGAGATGAGAGTGGAGTGGCTAACGTAGAAAGGGGGGTCTTGTGTTCCACACATAGAGTACTGAGCCCAGTACTGGGAAGGGAGCCATACAAAGGAGGGGTGCAGCGTGCAGGTGGAGGGCTGGCTCTGCTTGACTGGGGAGCAGCTGGAGTCCTGAGACACAAGTAACACATTGCTGTGCACCCCAGAGGGCTGGGGGATGAGGACATAGACGGACTGCTCTCCTTGATTCTCCCCCTACCCAGAGAGCAATGTGTTTGGAGCCTATATTTGTTTCCATGGGAAATCTGAATTTGTCTCTGTGGGAAATGGGCTGATGCAGCTATATTGACAAAGGTTTCTGAGAACTAAAGGACCTAGGTGTCTCTGTGGTTCCAAAGCTTTTGGGAATGTTAGCCCCTAATATAACTGTAAAGTTTTTAAGAATCACAGGCCTTTAACCCCACATTCGGGGAAGCAGAGGCACTTCTGTGAGTTTGAGGCTAGCGCCACATTTACATCACAAGTTCCAGGACAGTCAGGGCTACAAAGAGAGACCCTGTCTGAAAAAACAAAAACAAAAAAGAATCCCAGGTTCTGAGGTTGATAGCTTGTTTGGCATAACAACACAACATTGTGCAATGTGGAGTGTTTGTTTTACGCTGTTGGGGATTGAACCTGGGCTTCAGTTACGAGCCTGCTGGGCCCTGTGCACTCCCAGTGAGTCCTTCACTCCAGTGCATTTTCTCTTTGCTTTGGGTTCTCTCTTTGTAGGTCAGATTGACCTCAAACTCTTAATCCTATTCCCTCAGCCTCCTAAAGACAGGTTCCATACCTGACTTCCCGCACTCATGTGTGAGTATGTATGTGGGAGTGTGCATGTGTGTGCGTATGGTGTGTTCATATTGAGGCCAGAAATCGACATCACTTGTCCTCCTTAATCATTTTCCATCTTTTTTTTTTTGAGACGGGTTTCTCAGTGAGCCTAAAAGCTCGCTGGGTGGCCAGTGGGCCCCAAAGAGCCACCTTCTGCATTTTCCCCAGCTCTCTTGCTCCATCACCACAGCCAGCTCTTACATAGGTACTGGGGATGCAAGCTCAGGTCCACATGCTTGTTCAGGAGGCACTGAGAACAAGCCAGACCTGTGCACTTGCCTGGAGTCACAGCTACATGAGAGACAGAGGCAAGAGGCTTACTGGAGCCCCGGAGTTTGGTGCCAGCCTAGGCAGTGTGTAGAAACTGTGTTTAAAAAGAAAGGAGGAGGAGGAAGAAAAAAACCTATCACGTGGCTTACAGCTCAGGTTTAAGACACTCGGTTTCAGTTTGGTTCAGGGTCAGCAGATTGACGCAGTTACACTGGTCTAGTTCAGGTCCCCAGTGGTGAACAAGTGCTTCCTGCGTTTAGGGCTGAAAGCCGTTGAATCAGTTCAGATCAGTGAGTTACTGCCAAGTTCCTGTTCTGTGGTTATCTCAGGCCATAGGCTTGGGAAGGGAGAAATTAAAGTATGTGAGGCCTTGTGAGGTGAGCCCATATTCCAGGAGTGCATAGCGTGTCGGAGGAGGTGACAGGCATAGCATGTTCAAGACTGTTAGATAAATCCCAGTGGAAACTGGCCAGTGTGTCTGTGCCCCTGAGGTAGACTGTGAAGGTTTGGTTCATCAGAGCTGTGGTTCTTATGAGACAGGCAGAGAAGATGCAGGCACCAGGGACCTGCAGTCACGGTTATTTGCGGACTGTCAGTTTTCCTCCTTGAATTGTCTACATGTGACACGGCAGAGGCTCTCCCATGAGGTCGTTTGCCCTAGAGAACAGCAGAATTGGATCCCAGCACAGAGTTATGGTTTCAGGGGCTGTGCCCTTAGCTGCTGGATTCCCATGGGTTCAGGAACTGGGAGAGAGGCCGGGAATGTAGGTGCGGTGGTAGAGTGCTGTGTAGTGCGTGAGTTTCAGTGATGCACACCATGCCTGAGATCCCAGCACCCAGGGGTGGGAGGTGGGTGTGTGCGGAGAGCAGAAAACCAGGAGTCCGGGGCCATCCTCCCTGTCTCAGGAAAAAGGAGCAGAGTCTGCCCTGACTGAGAAGTCACCTCCCATGGTCCCATTGTCTTTCCGTAACACCACACCTGTTCCCATTCTTTGGAGAAATCTTTAGATTATCTGCTTTTAAAAAATGTTAGAGGCTGGAGAGATGCCTCAGTGGTTAAGAGCACTGGCTGCTCTTCCAGAGGACTGGGTTCCATTCCCAGCACCCACATGGCAGCTCACAACTGTCTATGACTCCAGTTCCAAGGAGCCTGACACCCATGGAAAACACCAATGCACATAAAATAAAAATAAATAAATTAAGAAAAAATTTTTAGAACTGGGCAATGGTGGTGCACACCTTTAATCTCAGCATTTGAGAGGTAGAGGCAGGGGGATCTCTGTGAGTTCAAGGCCAGCCTGGTCTACAGAGTGAGTTCCAGGCCAGCTAGGGCTACAAAAACTCTCGAGCGACCCCACCTCCAAAAAAAGTTTTGGATTATCCTGTTTAAATATTGTGTGTGTGTGTGTGTGTGTGTGTGTGTGTGTGTGCATGCACACGCGCTTATGTGTCAGGCGCGGCAGCAGATGCCTGCCCGTGATGAGTCATCTCACTGGCCTGAGATTCCCCTATTGACCATATCTGCCTTACCAGCCAGAATAAGGTCTGTGAGAGCAGCAATTTGGACTTCTATCTTTTTTACCTGACATGTAGTAGGAACATAATGTTTGGGAAATGAATGTTTATGTATTGGGGCACAGTGGGAAGTAAAAGTAAGATAGGCTGCCCCCAACCCCGTGTCTGCTGCTCTCAGACAGGCAGTGATGCCCTTTGGTATGTCTTTCCCAGTCTCCCTCTGCCCATTGACATCTAAGTGATCCACCATGCATCAGCTGGGAATTTCCACCCTCACGGAAATTCTGTCCTTAAGCTGGACTTTGTGCTGGCTCAACCCTCCCTCTGCATCAGTAGTAGACCAGCAGTCTGTTTCTCTGTGTGATGTTATAGTTGATCACTGTTTTCATGTTTTTTGATTACTTTTAGTGTAACTAATAAAATAAACCAATTTGGACTGAGAGCCAGGCTTGGTGGCATATACCTTTGATCTCTTGGAATTAAACTCATTTTTGGAAGCCAGCCTGGTCTACAGAGCATGTTCCAGCATGGCCAGGGCTGTTACACAGAAAAACCCTGTCTCGAAAAACCAAATAAATAAAAAGTCGTGTTTGCATATTATGATTATTATATTTTCATCTACTCTGAACAAAGACTTCATTGTTCCAATCTATAGAATCCCTAAAGTTAGGTAATTTGCTGACTGTCTCTGGCTCAGCAGTCAGATACTGATACTGGGTCTTTGGAACTTGTGGGTTCTCCAGTGAAAATAGAGTACCCCTTTTTTTGGTTTGTTGAGACAGGGTCTCTCTGTGTAGCCCTGGCTATTCTAGAACTCTCTCTGTAGACCAGGTTGGCCTCAAACTCCGAATCCACCTGCCTCTGCCTCCTGAGTACAGGAACTAAAGGCGTGCGCCCCCACCGCCTGGCTTGTTTTTGAAGCAGGGTCGTACTATGCAGCCCAGGCTGAGCGCAGACTCACTGTGAAGTGCAGGCTAGCTAACCTCACACTTTGACCCTCAGCCTCCTAATAATGGGGATTCAGATGTGTGGCATCATGTCTGGCTAGAGTTAACTTTATTTTAACCTATAATGCCTGTGACTTGAGAGGATTAATCCGATGGCAGCCATTTGTAAGACGCATCAGGCAGCTTGCCTACTGGAGGCATCCAGGCCTGGCTAGGATAATGTTAACGAGGCGAGCAGGCATGGACACATGGAAGGCAAAGTGATAGGGCCTCTGTCCAGTCGACTGTGGGTAAAGAATCTTCTGAGAATGATAATTTCTAAGCTGTGGTTAGGAAGCATGGTGGTGGGTCAGTCGGAGCCACTGCAGAGGCTTCTGGGAGTCGTAGTAGGGTCTCTAACCCTTCTTCTGCTCTTCTTTTCCTGTGCTGCCTGCCACCAGAGGGGCTGTGGCACCCCTGCAGGTACTGGGGGCAGAACTGGTGGTGCATGCGTGCTTTGGGGGCGAGACGAGGTGGGAATCTGACCAGAGTGTAGCTTTCTGCGATGCTAATCTTTTCCTTTCCTTTCTTCCTCCTCGCAGTGATGGTCACGTTGGAGCCTTGCGAAGGAGCTGAGACATATGTCAATGGGAAGCTTGTGACGGAGCCACTGGTGCTGAAGTCAGGTAGAAGACGCGTCGCAGAGGCTGGGGACATAGCTCAGAGGTAGAGCGCTTGCCTAGCATGTGCAAGGCCCTGGGTTCAGTTCCCGGTACCATACACACACACAAAAGAGATATGTTGCAGACTACAGGTCTGGGACATGGCCTTTGTAGAAGGTGCTAGGGCAAGGCTTTCTGGGATAGTTGGGGAAGTCCATGGACATAGGAAGGAGCCTACAGCACAGACTAAGGGGGGGATGTCTTGGTCCTCTTGCTTCGCTGGGGACAGGGGAAGAGGGTACCTTCTCCTCCAGCAGCTCACCTAGGTACGTACACAGGTGCTTCCGAAGGTGTGTTGACTCCGACTGCTCCTGGCTTTAGTGATAGTAGGACTGAGGGTGTCAGGTCTCCTGGAATCAAGGGCAAGATCTCTGTGCTTGGACCGGGGGAAGGTTTGCTGCGGTGGGTGAGCAAGTCTACTTCCCCTCTGCTCATTTCCAGGAAACAGGATTGTAATGGGCAAGAACCACGTATTCCGCTTCAATCACCCGGAGCAAGCCCGGCTCGAGCGAGAACGAGGGGTTCCCCCACCTGCAGGACCCCCCTCTGAGCCTGTGGATTGGAACTTTGCTCAGAAGGAGCTGCTGGAGCAACAAGGCATAGATATCAAGCTGGAGATGGAGAAGAGGTGTGAGGGAATCCCCCACGAGTCTCTCTAAGCCACGGGATCCCAGCATCCTGCTGTTGGTGATACCCACCAATGTAGCTCCAGAGACCCTCATAGCTTCTTCCCTTTGTCTGACCCCAGGCTGCAGGACTTGGAGAATCAATACCGGAAAGAAAAGGAAGAGGCTGATCTTCTGCTAGAGCAGCAGCGGCTGGTGAGGGGCAAGTTGGGGTACAACAGGGTAGCCTGGAAAAGGGCTAGTGGGGGCACAGCAGGGTGGACAGAGCCTAGAGTGGGCAGGTAGGGGCACAGCAGGGTAGGTGGGGGCACAGCAGGGTGGACAGAGCCTGGAGTGGAGAGGTGGGGCACAGCAGGGTGGACAGAGCCTGGAGTGGGCAGGTGGGGGCACAGCAGGGTGGACAGAGCCTGGAGTGGGCAGGTGGGGGCACAGCAGGGTGGACAGAGCCTGGAGTGGGCAGGTGGGGGCACAGCAGGGTGGACAGAGCCTGGAGTGGAGAGGTGGGGCACAGCAGGGTGGACAGAGCCTGGAGTGGGCAGGTGGGGGCACAGCAGGGTGGACAGAGCCTGGAGTGGGCAGGTGGGGGCACAGCAGGGTGGACAGAGCCTGGAGTGGGCAGGTGGGGGCACAGCAGGGTGGACAGAGCCTGGAGTGGGCAGGTGGGGGCACAGCAGGGTGGACAGAGCCTGGAGTGGGCAGGTGGGAGCACAGCAGGGTGGACAGAGCCTGGAGTGGGCAGGTGGGGGCACAGCAGGGTGGACAGAGCCTGGAGTGGGCAAGTGGGAGCACAAAGGTGGTCAGAGCCTGGAGAGGGCAGGTGGGGCCACAGCAGGGTGGACAGAGCCTGGAGTGGGCAGGTGGGGGCACAGCAGGATGGACAGAGCCTGGAGTGGGCAGGTGGGGGCACAGCAGGGTAGGCAGAGCCTGGAGTGGGCAGGTGGGGGCACAGCAGGGTGGACGGAGCCTGGAGTGGGCAGGTGGGGGCACAGCAGGATGGACAGAGCCTGGAGTGGGCAGGTGGGGGCACAGCAGGGTGGACGGAGCCTGGAGTGGGAAGGTGGGCAGATAACCTCCTAGCTTTGCTCTTGGTAAGTAGGTGGCATCTAGGAGGAAAAGTTAGGAGAGAAATGTGAACTAGAAGAAAACATTGCCATGTACAGGGAAGTAACATTCAGTTGATGAGGTTCCCTAGGCTCCCGTGACCCTGGGCCCCTTCAGATCACTTCCAAGTACCATTATTCATGTAAGATTGTTGCTTAAATGGACTTTTAAGTCTCTAACCTCATCCTGAGAGTAATACATAGTCATTTGCTGCGTAATGACAGTGCTGTCAATGACAGACCATGTGTACAGGGGTGGTCCCATGAGATCATATCAACAAATAATGTGTAGCTGCCTTGATGTGTGTCAGTGCGGTCTGTGGTGCTCACACAACGATAAAATCACTTTAGGACACAGTTCTCAGAACACATCTCTGTATTAAGTGACACGACCATATATGCACAAAACCCCAGTCTCAATTAACTGCTGCCCTTACTTGGGCTTGCCAGCTGCTGTCGTAAGTGGTTAACCCATCAGACATAGCTTTGCTGTCCAGATCTGTCCCTGCAAGACACACAGTTCCTAAGACGCAGAAAGGGTCTTGAGTCCAGGTATACTAATGTGGTGTCTTCGTGTCTTTGGGACAAGGGTGGTCTCTGAGGTGTCCTTAGCTCTCTTCCTCTCTTCTCTCTGGCCCACCCCAGTATGCAGACTCCGACAGTGGGGAAGATTCTGACAAGCGCTCTTGTGAGGAGAGCTGGCGGCTGATTTCCTCCTTGCGGGAGCAGCTGCCCCCTACCACAGTCCAGACCATTGTCAAGCGCTGTGGCCTGCCTAGCAGCGGCAAGCGCAGGGCCCCTCGCAGAGTTTATCAGATCCCTCAGCGGCGGCGCCTTCAGGGCAAAGACCCCCGATGGGCCACCATGGCTGACTTGAAGATGCAAGCTGTCAAGGAGATATGCTACGAGGTGGCCCTGGCCGACTTCCGTCATGGACGATCAGAAATTGAGGCCCTGGCTGCCCTCAAGATGAGGGAGCTGTGTCGTACCTACGGCAAGCCTGAGGGCCCTGGTGATGCCTGGAGAGCTGTGGCCAGGGATGTGTGGGATACTGTGGGTGAAGAAGAAGGAGGTGGCGGTGGTGGAGGTGCCGGTGAGGAAGGAGCCCGTGGGGCAGAGGTGGAAGACCTCCGGGCTCACATAGACAAGCTGACAGGAATTCTGCAGGAAGTGAAGCTACAGAACAGCAGCAAGGACCGTGAGCTGCAGGCCCTGCGGGACCGGATGCTGCGCATGGAGAGGGTCATCCCCCTGACTCAGGTAGAAAAACCTGTTGGCCACTTCTTCCTTCCCCCTCCTTCAGCTCTTGCTGGCCTTTTAGGATCCTGCAGCTTCCCTCTCACATCCCAGCCTTCCTGTTTCTTTTGAGAAGACTTACTGAAGTCTGGTAATAGGTTTTGCTTTTTGATAGAGTTTATGAATCACATGCTTCCCAATCTCCAGAATGATGATAGTAAAAATAGATACTCAGCCAGTAGAGCTGCTCCTCCAGAGGACCAGAGTTCACTTCCCAGCAAGACATGGCAGCTCCTGGTTGTTTGGAACGCCATTCTCCTCTTCTGGTCTGCAGTCACTATATACACACTATACACTATACATTATACACACAATGCATAAATAAATGAAATAGATTATGCAGCCTTCAGTTGGTAAATGCTTGCCACTTACACATGAGGATCTGAGTTCGGTCCCCAGAACCCGCATAAAGAAGTCCTGGTGCTATAGTCAAGGAGCGGAGATAGATCCTGCTGGCCTTCTGCCTGGTCTACTCCGTGAGTTCTAGGGCAGTAAAGGACCTTGTCTCTAAAAACAAGGTAGACACCCGAGGAGGGTATCCAGTTATCCCCCAGCCCACACACAACACTCACACCCGCGCACGAGCACAATGCTCATACACCTGCACAAATGCACACACACAGTACGGATTCTGGGCTGGGTAGGCTTGACATGTGCCTATAATCCCAGCACTTGGGAGGCAGACACAGGAGGATCAGAAGTTCAAGACCAGCCTGAGCCACAACTCAAAAAAACAGAAGTACCGATTGTGATATCCGCCACCCTGCATTCCTAATCTGTGTCTTTGATGATCTGTAGTTTATAAGCTCCCAAGGTGTTTCTGAATTACAGCGTGTTTGAGAACCTCTAGTGGAGAGCACACAGTGTTACTGGAAGCCTGTTCTTATGCGTGCATGTAACTGGCCTCCCCTGATCGCTCTGGTAAAGACTGGTCATCTCTTCCTCCTTTGCATGTATCCATCCAACCTACACACATTTGAGTGTCACTGTAGTGTGACAGAGGTGGTAGCGTGCTGGTCACTGAGGTTAGGTTACAAGCTTTCTCTGCTCTTTCCAGCCCCCTTCTAAGGGACACCACAGACGGTTGAAGTTACGGCTTGAGGTTACCAAAGATGTCCTCTCCGTGTGGCTTCTAGCCCTGTCCCCTCACCTGCTCCACTCCAGCCCCTCCAGCTTGTTGGGCATGCTCATATCTCAAGGCCTTTGCACCAGCTGGTCTGTTTTCCTCGCTGGTTTTCTCTCAGCAGCCATACTGCTTGCTTCTCACTTCCTGTAGGCCTTGACTGAAGTATCGACTTCTTGGTGAATTCAGTGTGGCTGCCCTTCACTGGCTTCCTGTCCTCTTCTGTCCCGTTCTCCCTGCCGAAGTGGAGCTCATCCAGTCCTTACAGCAGTCTGTAGCAAGTGCTGTTACCGCTGGCGTCTTTCTACAGATGGGGTTGCTTTTGAAGACAGACCACACAGCTGAGAGGTGGCGGAGGGACTGAGCTCCAGCCATTGTCCTAGCTTCATTCACCTTAAGTAGTGCTCTAGACCCCGTCCGGGCCCTCTAGGTTCTTCTGGGCACATCTTGACTCCACATGCCCTGCGGTCTCCGCTCTCATCACACGTCTTCCCTTATTCCCTTTCCCAGGATCTGGAGGATGATAACGAAGAACCCAGTATGGTCACCTGGGCACCACCAGAAGGGTCAGAGGCAGGAGAGGAGGCAGTGCCCAATGACCGCTCACCAGCTGTCCGGCCCACCTCCCCACCCCTGTCCAGCTGGGAACGGGTGTCGAGGCTGATGGAAGAGGATCCTGCCTTCCGTCGTGGCCGTCTTCGCTGGCTCAAGCAGGAGCAGCTGCGGCTGCAGGGACTGCAGGGCTCTGGGGGCCGGGGTGGGGGACTGCGCAGGCCTCCAGCCCGCTTTGTGCCCCCCCACGACTGCAAGCTGCGCTTC
Organism: Microtus oregoni; assembly: GCF_018167655.1. Classification (NCBI taxonomy): domain Eukaryota; kingdom Metazoa; phylum Chordata; class Mammalia; order Rodentia; family Cricetidae; genus Microtus; species Microtus oregoni. The sequence continues at coordinate 27,823,291 of NW_024543074.1, read as the reverse complement.
CCCTTCAAAAGCAACCCTCAGCACAGGGAGTCCTGGCCAGGAGTGGGGAGTGGAGAGGTCCCAGCTCCCCAACCCCCTGAAGAGGTCACTGCCCCCCCAGCTCCCCCTGCCCGCAGACCTCCAAGTCCCCGAAGGTCCCACCGTCCTCGCAGGAATTCCCTAGATGGAGGGAGCCGATCTCGGGGAGGGGGTTCTGCACAGCCAGAGCCCCAGCACTTTCAGCCCAAAAAGCACAACTATTACCCCCAGCAGCCCCAACCTTATCCAGCCCAGCGGCCAGGGCCCCGCTACCCACCATACACTACCCCTCCACGAATGAGACGGCAGCGCTCAGCCCCTGACCTCAAAGAGAGTGGAGCAGCTGTATGAGTCCCTCGTGCTGGGCTGACAGGGCCTGCCTAGTGGGCCCTCACTAGGAAGAAGGTGCCCAAGATGCTGCTTCCCTAAGAAGCCCTGGGGCAAAGAGACCAGAAAGCAGAGAGCAAGAAAGAGAAGGTCCGAGTAGGTGATAGAGGATGCTGAGTGACCGAGCTGGAGGCTGAGGGAAGGAAGAGGGTGTAGAGTTGGCCAGGAGCAAACCAAAGTAAAGGAAGAGCCATAGGAAGTCGCCTTGGGGCCACCCGTTGCAAGGGGTGGGGGGGAGGTCCCCACAAACGCTGCTATGGGCGGGTGGGTGGGCTGGGGTCTGCATAGCCAGTGTTTGACTTTCTTTCTGAGTGGGTGCAAAGGGGGAGAGAACCAAGAGTGTGGTGGGTTCTCCTCCCCGGCTCTTGTCTGTCTGTCCGTCTGTCCGTCTGTGGTGGGTTTCTGTTTCCAGGGAGGTGTGGTGGAATCCTAAGTCATTCCCTTCCCCTTCCAGGCCTCCTGCTATATTTAGGGGGACCTGTCTGGTTTGGCTGGAGTCCCACGAGAATGCGGGACCTCTTAATAAAGGCTAGCAAACAGGGAGCTTGTGACTGGCGGGGTTTTAGTAGAGGTACAGGTTGGATGAGTAAAATGCATCGTTTACTGTGTTGTCTCATCATTTCTACATGTGTGTTTCCGTGCCGTCACCACCCTGAGCAGGCAGAGGCTGCCATCCTGGTCCCTCTCTTCAGGGTACATAGTCTGTTCTTCATTTTTGTTTACCCTGGGCCTCCGCCCGGCTGGATAGTTTCAGTGTCCATGACAAAAGAGGAGGGATGTGAGGGGAGAAGGGGGTCTCTCAGCCTGTCAGTGCCAACGCCGAGGATTTGGGGTTCTCGCCTCACTTGTCTGAAAGGTCTCCCAAGTTTCCCTTTTCTCTGGGTGGTGAGTGTTGATCAGACTCCTCACCTATTGTGTGTTCATTTTGCTTGTGTTACCTGTGTTCAGCAGGACCACATTCCCCCCAGAGCAGTTTAAGATTCACTTTCTAAGCCAGGAGTTGTTTGTGGTGCACACTTGTTTGTTTTTTGAAACAGGGTTTCTTTTGTGTATCTCTAGCTGTCCTAGAACTCGCTCTAGCCTCGAACTCAGAGGTCTGCCTGCCTCTGCCTCCTTGAGTGCTGGGATTAAAGGCATGTGCCACCACTGCCCGGCCTATGGTGCACACTTTTAACCCCCGAAAAAGCAGGCAGATATCTGAGTTTGGGGTCAACCTGGTCTACAGGGTAAATTCCAGGACAGCCAGGGCTACACAGAGAAACTCTGTCTCAAAACAATCACTTTCTGGCTAGATGGGTGTTGTATTGTCCTTCTGTAATTTCAGCATTGGGGTGCTGAGGACAGAATTGTCACAGGCTTAAGGCCAGCCTAGACTATGCAGGACTCTGGTTTGGTTTTTCGAGACAGGGTTTCTCTGTAGCTTTGGGGTCTTTCCTGGAACTAGCTCTTGTAGACTAGGCTGGTCTTGAACTCACAGAGATCCGCCTGCCTCTGCCTCCCAAGTGCCAAGTGCTGGGATTAAAGGCGTGTACCACCACCGCCCAAGGACTCTGTTTTAAATTATCATCCCCCCAGGGGGAAAAAAACCCAGAACTGTTAAAACTTTTAAAATAATTTAAATTATGTGCGAGGATGGGTTTGTGTACGAGTGCAGTGCCTGTGGAAGACAGGAGAGTATGTCAGATTGCTGGAACTGGACTCGTGGGTGGTTGTGAGCCACCTGATGGTGTGCTGGGCCTGTGGAAGACAGGAGAGTATGTCAGATTGCTGCAACTGGACTCGTGGGTGGTTGTGAGCCACCTGATGGTGTGCTGGGCCTGTGGAGGACAGGAGAGTATGTCAGATTGCTGGAACTGGACTCGTGGGTAGTTGTGAGCCACCTGATGGTGTGCTGGGCCTGTGGAGGACAGGAGAGTATGTCAGATTGCTGGAACTGGACTCGTGGGTGGTTGTAAGCCACCTGATGGTGTGCTGGGCCTGTGGAGGACAGGAGAGTATGTCAGATTGCTGGAACTGGACTCGTGGGTGGTTGTGAGCCACCTGATGGTGTGCTGGGCCTGTGGAGGACAGGAGAGTATGTCAGATTGCTGGAACTGGACTCGTGGGTGGTTGTGAGCCACCTGATGGTGTGCTGGGCATTGAACTCATGCCATCAAGAATAGTATGCGCACTAACCATCCTGATTTAAAACAATACCAATAATAAAAATTCAGAAAATAAACTGCCTGTTAAAAGGCTCTGGTTTGTGCCGGGCCGTGGTGGCACAGGCCTTTAATCCCAGCACTCGGGAGGCAGAGGCAGGCGGATCTCTGTGAGTTCGAGGCCAGCCTGGTCTACAAGAGCTAGTTCCAGGACAGACACCAAAGCTACAGAGAAACCCTGTCTCGAAAAACCAAAAAAAAAAAAAAAAAAAAAAAAAAAAAAGGCTCTGGTTTGAGCCGCACACACAGCAAGGCCATATGGTAAATTTGCAGGTTAAATTGTATCAAGCATAGCCCTGAACTCACTAAGTCCTGGAGTCCCCGTGTTTTCATCTTGTTATTTGGATTTGAGCTGATGCTCTGCAGCTTCCTGAGATCAGACCTGTGCAAGCAGCCAGACTGCAGATCCTCCAGGCTGAAGCAGGGCTCCGAGCAGGGGTAGGATGAAGTTTGCAGTTGGTTTCTGTGCCCTGCTGCTGGCTTCCTGGATGTTGACACCTTTGACTGCTCATTTTCCAGAAACCTGTAGACTGTGATTTAGGACCTGGAGGGTAATGGATGGTTTGGTGGCGGTGTTTACTTGAGTGGTTTATGATGTGGTTGGGGAGAGTAAGAGCAAGCAAGAAAATGATAGACTACAGAGACCCCTGCAGTCAGAGCGAGCTGTGTGGTGCAATGCAGGCAGGAGTCAGTGGAGATGGGAAAGAATGCCAGTGGCAGCTACAGCTGGATGGCTTTTCTACAAGGGCTGCATGAAGTAAATAGGTACTGCCTTTTAGAACAAAATAGACTTCAGTTTTCCACATCTGTCTTTAATAATGTCAATGGACAAGATTTTGTTCAGATAAGTGCCCATGAATCTCGTGTACATATGCCAACCTGAGCATGCATCCTGTGTAGCCCTTTACCCTGTTCCCATTTTCAGATGGAAAGATGGGTTTGATTAGCATAAACCATCCAAGTGCACAGCTCTTCAGTGGTGAAGTTCGGGTCTAACCTAGGCCAGCCCAGCTGAAGCCTGGACTCCATCCACCCCTCCAGGACATGGACATTGTTCCTTTCAGGATCCACGCTGTCCTGTCCTCCGATGTCTGCCTCCAGCTTCTGGTCTCTTCCCCCTTTGTGCTGTGCAGAAGTGAGAGCCACTATTTCACTGCTCTGGAATCACAGGACGTTGCCCGAGCAGTCTGCCCCCTTTCTGGCTCTCAAATTTGGCACTGCTACAATGTCACCCTTGGTTTCCCAGGCAATCCCTTTGCTTTTCTTCCTTTCCCTCTTCAGAGGGTTCTTTTGGTTAGTTGCGCATTTGGACTCTCTGTCACCTGAGCTTTTGTGTTGTGAATACATTTAGAAATCTTTGGCACCCCCCCCCACACACACCATTTTCCATTCATTTCTACACTGATGACGCCTAGGTTTGGTTTAAAACTGTTATTTTCTTTATAAAAAAAATAAGTGGCTTTGCTTGTTTTTTGTTTTGTTTGCAGTAGGAGATTGTTTGTGTAGTCCAGATTGGCTTCAAACTGTGGTCTTCCTATCCCAGCCTCTCAAATTTGGGGATCACAGGGGCACACTACCTGTCTAGCATTCTTTCCTTTGTGTTTTGAGATAGAACCTCTCTGTATAACCCTAGCTGACCTGGAAATTTCCATGTAGACCAAGCTAGTCTCAGAATTTCCTGTCTTCTGAATTCTGGGATTATAGGCATGTGTCATCACTTCTGGTGGCTTTGATTTTTATTTTATTTTGAACTGGGACAGGGACTCACCATGTATCCCTGGTATTGGTCTGGAACTCTTTAAAATATTCCAGGCTGGCCTTAAACTCATAAAAGTCCACCTCCATCTGTCTCCCAAGTTCTGGGATTAAAGATGTGAACTGCCATACAGATTGCTTTTATTTTTGTTTCACTAAAACTGTGTTTTGTGTGCATGCAAGTAGAAGTTAGAAGGTTTCTCCTTCCAGCGTGCAGGGCCTGGAGTGGGAGGCAGGTGCCTGCTGAACCATTTCGCTGGCTCTTGCTTGGCTCCTTTAAAGAGTTAATGTCACCATCTACCTGATACTGTTTTGCTTCAGGATCATGGGTATTTTCTTACCATCCCCAGAGTTCCATCTCTCCTGGCCAAACACATCACCGGCATCACCATATTCCCTCATCCAGAATCTGTGGAAACCTGAGTCTGTGGCATCATCTTCAGATGTCCAGAAAACCATAGGGAGCCCTACCCAAGGCAGACTGGTTTTAAATTTCCTACTTAAACTAGTATGACTCACTAGCATGGATTTGGTACCCTAGGCATTTTGCTGCCTCATTACTATCTCTGGCTTGACGTGGCGGCTGCATAAGTGTACATGCTTAGGAGGCCGAGCTACAGCAACTGTTGAAGACTGAGGCCATGCTGGGGTCAGCCCAGGCTGCACAGTGAGACTGTTCCAAAACAAAAAGAGCCCAGTAGTGGTGGCACACACCTTTAATCCCAGCACTCAGGAGGCAGAGGCAGGCAGATCTCTGAGTTTGAAGCCAGCCTGGTCTACAGAATGAGTTCCAGGACAGCCAGAGCTACACAGACAAACCTTGTGTTGGAAAACTGAAAACCAAGAAGAAAACTCTGGCTGCTTGGTTAAAGGCTGCTTGGTATTCGCATCTCCAGATCAGACACCCAGCATTCTCTGCCTTAGTGAGCTCGTGCTCACTCCTACTGCCTGCCCCTCCTGCCATGCCGTTTTTGTTATTGGGACAGGGTTCCATCATGTAGCCCTGGCTGCCCTAGACCTTGCTATGTCGACCAGTTGTGCCTTGAACTCACACAGATCCGTCTACCTCCCTGTGCTGAGATTAAAGGTGTGTGCCACCAGCCCATGATCCGTTTTTGTCATTCTTGAAAGGCAAGAGGAGATTGTGTCATCTGGTGGAGTGTCTCGGGAAGTGTCTGGTCACCAGATGTGAGCTTCAGAAACTGCTGCTCTCAGCTCTAGGTGGCTGCGCGCGCACACACACACACACACACACACACACACACACACGGAAGCTGCCATTGACCTGCAATGTTCATGAGAGCCTCCTTGGCACTTGCACCTCAACTCTAACTTTCTCTGTCCTTTTCCTCCTGGAGAAGGAATGTCTTCAGACACGGGGCAAGTCTAACTGTGAGAAGCAGTAACTCATAGGCTGTATCTGGTTTCTGGCCTACTGCCTTCGTCCATGGGGGCCTAGACCGAGAAAGTCTCGTCTCGTTGCCGCAAGCTGTTTTAAGGAGTAATCCTGGCGGTCGCTACAAAGAGCCTCTTCTAAAGCCCCTCTGACCTGACCCACTGAAGTTCTGTTGTTGTTTTCTTTTGGTAAATGACCATGAGAACTGCCCTGGGCTCTTGCAAAGCTGAAGAGAAGCGGCTCTCTTTCCCTGGGGTCCAGTCCCTGGCCCTGTAGGTGAGAAATTTGCATGCTGTGAGGAACGGAGCTGACAGGCCTCGGTTCCCCATCTCACTAATTCTGGGTGCATCTGTGGGCCTCCTCAGTCCAAAGGCTCTAATAACTCAATTATTATGCGGGGGAATAAAGCCCGGGGAAAGACGAGAGGCGTTGCAAAACAAGGTGAGTCCTAAAGAGATGCCAAAGTTCCCAACCCTCTTCAAATAGGCATCCCCTAACTCGCTACCCTTCCCCCAGGCTCGCTTGTCCCCTGTAGTCCGCTAGAGGGAGAAAAGGCGCAGGTTCCCTGGAATGTCGCCTGTACTTGCGTTCTCAGAGCCTTGAGAGAGCGTGGCCGCGAGCGTCTCCTGTGGCCATGCGCGACAGTGACAACCGCACCGTCCCCAACTTCCACGCCCGCCACCCTGTCCTGTTCTGAGAACGAAAAGTGCAGGCGTAGAAGGTCAGGCTGGTGCTTCTTCTTGCTGGGTTGTGACTGGTTCTGGGGATGAGATTGGAAGACCAGACACAGAGGAAAGAATTTACAGTTCTTCCTCCGGGACCAGTCTTCATCTTTGTTATTCCGAAGGGAAAACCTGACTCCCTTAGGAGTTAGAATTTCGGTCCCTTAATGAGTGCTTTTGAGAACCCAGTAAGTGGAAGAGAAGGGACGTTTCCCCGAGCAACTTCTGCTATGTGGAGTTTACAAGATCAGCCAGACTTAGGGGAAATGGTGCTTCCCTACTAGAAGAGGTTTGTTCTGGGTTTTACTTTGTTTGAAATTTAACAAATAAAGTAGAAGGGGGCTGGAGAGATGGCTCAGAGTGGTTTAAGAGCACTTGCTATTCTTAAACAGCGAGCTCAGTTTCAATTAAAGTTTACTTGGAAGAGTTCTGTTTCCAGCTCCCACAGGGAGAAACTCCAAGCAGCTCCCCCGAATCTGGCGCCCTCTTCTGGCTTCCACAGGCATTTGTGAACATGTGAGCGCCCTGCACCGGCCACATACGGACTACACGTTATTTTTTTTTTTTAAACAAGAAGAAAAGTGAAGGAGAAAGTAAAGTAATTTGCCCTCTCTGCTCAGTAGCTATTGCTTTCTTCTGAAAATGAATTTTAAAATGTCCCTTCATATTTATTTACTTGATTTTTTTGAGACAGGGTCTCATATACTCCTGGTTAACCTTGAACTCACTATGTAGCTGACAATGACCAGTGATCCTCCTGCCTCTACCTCACAGGTGCTAGTATTACAGATGTGCACCCTGCTTTTTAAATAGTTGTTTGTTGTATGTGTATGAATATTGTGCATGGGGGGCTGGAAAGATGGCTCAGAGGTTAAGAGCACTGATTGATTGCTCTTCCAGAGGTCCTGAGTTCAATTCCCAGCAACCACATGGTGGCTCACAACCATCTATAATGAGATCTGGTGCCCTCTTCTGGCATACAAACATACATGGAAGGAATGTTATATACATAATAAATAAATAAATCTTTAAAAAAAAAGAATATTGTGCATGCACGTATGTGTGTGTGTACCATGTGAATTTCTGATACCACAGGGATCAGAAGAGGGCATCAGACCCCCTGGAACTGGAGTTATTCAAATTGTGTGCACCATGTAGTATGGGACCCACACCCCAGTCCTCCCCATTTGCTGAGGCAAGTTCATCTTCAGCTTCCAGCCTGTGTCCTTTCCTTGTTCATCTCTCTCTCGAAGAGGCAGCTTCTGTCTCTCCCCACTTCTGTTTCTCTCTCTCTCTCTCTCTCTCTCTCTCTCTCTCCTCTTCTCCCTTTCCTTTCCATAACCTGCTAAATAAATATCCAACCTTACTTTGCATGGTGTGCCTATCCGTCTGTCTCTTGCCCACTGCGTGGCTCTCTGCTTGGGACCAGTTGCCTTCACCTTTGGAGACCTGTGGCATAGTCTCGTGGCATGCAGATCCATCTGTATCTCCTTGTGGGACTCACTGTCCCTTGTAGCCCACTGCAGCCACTTGGGGAACTGCGCCATCCTTGCCTGGTCCTGGCTGCTCTTGGGACCCCACTGCCTGCTGCCTGCCCCCGCTTGGGGATCTGCAGCATGGTCTCATGGCCCGCTGCCCACTGCCTGCTGTAGCCACTCGGGAACCTGCATCATTTTTCTTAATCCATTACAGCCAACTCATACCCAAACATGTTCAAATTTAGGCTCCACAGAAACGTCACCTCGTGTTTCCAGTATCTGAGAGGACTGGAACTTTTAAAAGAATATTTTAAATATTCTTTCCCTGACATGGTTTTCTCTTCATTATATGTCATGCACTGTTCTACATATCTAAAAACTGTGGACAAACTTAATTCTGACAGTCCAGTGGAGGGGCTGCTACTATTAATTGCTCTATTTATACAGAGAAGGATTGGGCTTCTTGCCTAGGTTTCCACAGGATGTGAGCAGAGCCTGGATCTGAGCTTTGGCAGTGGCCTAGCTCCAGAGCCCTTTGGCCAGAAGCTGTCGTTACCAGCAGTTTAGAGACACAGTTGCTTGTGGGTTGGGCTTTGCAGAGGTGGGGGGGGAAGAAACATGATAAAGCACCTGAGCTGCTCTGGCGTGAGTGTGGGGCAAGAAGCCACCGTGTGGTCGGAGATGGAGCTGTGTGGCTGGAGAGAGGCAGAGGGCTAGGAAGGCTGCATCTGCAGTGAGAGAGGCCAGGGTGGAGTTCCCAAAGTGAGAGCCTGCTTCCACCTCGTCTGAGGTCAAAGTTGTTGACAACGGTGTGGCTACACACTCTGACCTCGGGTGTGGTTGCTGGGTGGTTTTGACATTCAGATGGCCTGTACAGGTAGATCCACTCCACCAATAGTCAGGACATTCAAGCATACTTCTGCTCCTTCTTTTGAAATACGAAGTTTGACCTTGGGAGTGGTACTCGTTCTAGGGTGGGTTCACCGCCTGAACAACAGAATGCTTTTCTCCTGGGTGGGTGGCTTGGTGGCTCGAAGTATTGAAGCAAGCAGGGGTTCTAGTTGTTCTTTGTCATATTAGAGCAGTCTTTTGTATTGGGCTGTAAAAGTGCATGGGAAATTAATCACAGAGGATTTCAGTATTCACTGGAGCTCCCTCCAGTGCTATCCTTTGCTTCTGTTTATCATCTTCACTCCCAGCTTCGTGCCCTTTACTGACTCTTCTAATCCCCATGCCCCTACCCTGGCAAGTGGTATTTTTGGAGCTGGTCTCCAACAGGCCAGCCCCACAAGAAGAGAGCTGAGGAGTGGGCTGTGGGGCTTATTGATAGAGGACTGCTGGGGTGGCTGCCATTTGTTGGACTATGAGAGTCCGTTGTATGCAGCGGGGGTGGGGGGGGATAAGGGGGGGGTACGGGATCCCAAAGGACGGATACTTGAAGGAGGACGTGGAAGTCCCTTAGTGAAGATATCCTTGGGGCCTGCTGTGTTGTTTGTAGGTGTGAGTGCTGAGGGCTGAAAAGGAGACGATAGATCACTGTAGCTTTTTGTGGCAAGAGCCTAATGCCTTGAATTTACACAGATGGAGTTGGGAAGGGGCATGGAAGGGTCTAACTTGCAGAGGTACAGAACCCTTCTTATGACTTGGTGGACCAGTCCCCGGGGCTCCATCACAGGCTATGTAGTTCTAGTTATTCCTTGCAACTCAGCCTACCCTGATTCCATTGGATCGTGTGCCCCCAGAGCATAGCACTTCCTAGAGCCGGTGTGAGAGGGTTTAGGACTCCAACACTGTCCTCATTTAGCAGTCAAGGAGTCAGCTGCTCATTGCTCCCTCGTCACATGGGGGAGAGCAGGAAATGGGAAAGTTTTTTCCCCGAGTTTCCCACTCCTGATCGTTTGCCTTCCCTGATTGCTCATCTATTAGTCTAGGCTAGTAGTTCTCAACCGATGGGCTGAGACCCCCACAAGGGCCACATATCAGATAGCCTGCATAATGGATATTTACGTTGTGATTCATAACAGTGGCAAAATTACAGTTGTGAAGTAGTAACAAAATGATTTTTATTGATTTTATTTATTTATTTATTGAGACAGAGTTTCTCTGTGTAGCCTTGGTTGTCCTGGCACTTACTCTGTAGACCAGGCTGGCTTTGAACTCATAGAGGTCCACCTGCCTCTGCCTCTCAAGTGCTGGGATTAAAGGTGTGTGCTGTCACTAACCAGCCCACAGGAAGATAATTTTATGGTTGGGGGTCACCATAACACAAAGAGCTGGGGTTCTGGGTTTCAGCAGTCTCTAACCTTGTTGTGCTGAGGATGAGTAAGGAAGGCTGGCCGTGGGGTGAGCCGGTGAGGTCCTTCATGTATGAGCTGTTGGGACTGATGACCTCTTCTTCCTGACTTCAGGGACACTTCCTGTGTCTGTGTATAGGTCTACCCAGATGGATTTTGTGGTCTTCAGTTTCTTCCTCCCACTCTGGCCTTCCATCTGCCACTCTCTGAACATCTGCCTCAGGTGTGAGGGGAGGCAAGCGAGAGACAGAGATGCAGCAGCAGGAATCCTTATCTTTTGTTTCCTCCCTTCCACCTGGCTCCTCCCCAAGGTTGGAAAGAGCCTCAGTTCTTAATTCTTCCTCATCTAGGTCTGTTTTCTGCAAGTCACCTGGGGCAGAGTGAAACCCTACAGCCTATGTCTTAAAGATTTGCCACCTACCCCATCAAAAAGATACCCCCAAGGGACGAACTTTCTAGAAAATAAACCCGTAGATGAAATTCCGTTTTGCCCATTACTGAGTTTGTAACATTGCTACTGGGAAGGCTGATGTAGGAGATGGATGCTGAAGCTTTAGAGTTCAGACCGCAGTGTAACAAAATCTCTTGTGTGTGTGTGTGTGTGTGTGTGTGTGTGTGGTGAGAGAGAGAGAGAGAGAGAGAGAGAGAGAATCTCTCTGTGTGTGTATGTCTCTCTCTCTCTCTCTCTCTCTCTGTGTGTGTGTGTGTGTGTGTGTGTGTGTGTAAGAGAGAGTCTCTCTGTGAATGAGTGACGGGGAGAAACTTGACGTACTAAAGCTGATGGTCTAAAGGACTTACTAATGAACTTGCTTAGGAACTACTAAGTTACACAAAGTTGAATTTATTAAAGAAGCACTGCCTCCTGTTCGACTGCCTGGAAGACAAGTAGTGTACTAACCAGGCTTGTTAGAAAGCATAAGAAATAAAACTTTGAACCGTCATTAAAGTTTTAGAGTTGCCAAGAAAAAAAATTTATTATTTATTTCATGTGTGGAGGTGCATGCATGTCTGTGAACCGTGTGTGTGTGTGTGTGTGTGTGTGTGTGTGTATGTGTGTGTGTGTGTGTGTGTGTGTGTGTGGTACCTAAGGAGGCATCAGAAGAGGGAGTTGGAGCTCTGAGATTGGAGTTACAAACAGTTGTGAGCCATCATGTGGGTGCTGGGAACCAATCCCAGGTTTCCTGGAAGAGCAGCCAATGCTCTTAACCACTGAGCCGCTTCTCCAGTCCCATGGTTTTCTTTTTCCTGGAAGATCTTGACACCCCACAGCCTCATTGGCTGGATTGTTCTGCCTCACCTGCAAGTCTCTGCTTAGCTGCCAGTGTCATGGGGAACCTTGGCCCCTCGCTGTGGTTAAGTACACTTTTCTTCAAGCTCACCCCTGCCTTGCGTGTTTTCTGCCCTCCTCACACATCACAGAGCTACATTTTGAGCTTGTGAGCTCCTTGACCTTGTGATTGTTGAGGTTACAGAATGAGCCTCGCCCACCTTTAGACTCAGCACGAGTAGGTCTGTCAGGAGAGAAGCCATCTTGCGACTATGAATTGGCCACATTAAGGCGGGTGTGATAAGTGCCAGAGGAGCAGCTTAGGGGACACTGCGCCTGTGACTTGCCGAAAACCATTTCTGGCTTCCTGGCAGCTGGCCGGAGATAGATCCTGTCTACCTCCAGCTGAAGGAAGTATCTAGGGAAGGAGTCTGAGATCAGGCCAGCCCAAGGACTCTGGGCTCACGAGCCTCAAGGGGATACGAAAAGGAGTCATAGCCATAAACAGGCAGATGTTCATGATGGCAGGGCCGTTGTCCCACAGTGAATGGGGCTGGAGACTGCATTCCTCAAATCTACTTGAGTTGGTTTCTGTTGGTTTAATTATATTTTTATTTATTTAATGACAATTTCATACATATATACAATGTATCTTGGCCATATCCACCTCCACTCCCTGCTTCCAGCTTTCCCCAGAACCACCCAACATTCTCCTCTTCCCAACTTCATGTCTCCTCTCCTCTCCCCCCGCAGCTGTAAACAGCAAATAGTTCCCCAGTTAGGAGTGGGGCTCACAACAACCTCGTCCCCCCACCATACCTGCTAGAATTTTAATTGGCTCGATCTTGCCTAAGTTCTGTGCAAGTAACTACTGTTAATGAGCGTTTATAAGTCCAGAGCACAGCAATTTAGGGCCCTCTTCCCAATCTTCCAGCTCATACATTCTTCCCTTCTGTTCTAGCATTCCCTGGGCCTTGGTGAGGAGGCTATAGACGTCTCTCTTAGGGCTGAGCACTCTCTGCCAACTTCTCAGCACTTGGACCAGTTGCGAGTCCACATTAACCACTGTCCACTGGGGAGGGGGGGAAGCTACTCTGACCAGGGTTGAGACCCGCATGAATCTATGCATAGAAGCAAATATTTAGAAGGTTGTTTGACAACATAATTTAGCCACATAATAGTGGGTTCCCTGCTAGGGCCTAGGAATTCCTAGCCATGGGCTTTTGACCAGGTTTACAGTATTAGGCATGAATTACCCGCGCCTGTGAACAGGCCTTACAGCCAGTCCAAAAGCAGTTGGTTACCCCCATGACTGTCAGCCACTATTGTACCTGTCAGCGTATGGTGAAATGTGCAGGGACGAGTGTCAGGCAGAACCATAGGTGTCTTTCTTTCTACCAGCAGCCAGCGTAATAGCTTCTGGTAGTATAAAAGCTAGCCTGGGAGTCCAGGCCAGTTCTAGATTGATCTTTCTTTGTCCTGCAAACACAGTGTATGGTGTCTTCATCAATTCAGTGCTATTTAGTGATGGTGTACACCCAAGAGAAATGACAGTAAATGGCCTGAGTTGTGGAAGGGATTGAGGTGGGTGCTAATTTATTTATTTATCTGTTTTTGTGATTGTTATTTTTATTTTTTCTTTTGAGACAGGATCTTCCTGTGGCTCAGGCTGCCCTCAAACTTGTGGCAGTCCTCCTGCCTCAGACTCCCAAGTGTCAGTTATAGGTGTGACATCATGTCTGCCTCACCTGTGTTCTGGTCTTGTTATCGTCTCTGTTTCATAATAAACTCCCATTGGCCACATGGACCCCTTGCCAGTCTTCCCCCCAGCCGAGGACGACTTCAGCTTGTTTTCTGATGTGGCCTTCTTTGAAGTCCACCCACACCCCACTTTTCACGTGACACTGTCCTCATTGTTGTTAGCAGATGCGAGAGCTGTCTTTCCTCCTCTGAACGCCCGTGGAAGGAATTCCTGTGCCTCTCATAGGAAGCCATATTGTTCAGCTTTACAGGGCAGCCCTGGTTACTTAGCCCAGCTGCCTATCACTTCAGCGTTCCGTCTATTCCCGGGAAAGAATGTGTTTGAGTAGCAACTGCCGTCCTCAATACTGAGACACTGAAGGCCGTGAGACCCTTTTCCTCTCTGAATTAGCTTTCGTGCCCCTCTACAGAATCTTCTCTGATAGACCCAGGAGTTCTGAAGTCTTTCCAGAGAGCTTTTATTGTACCAAGTATTTTTTTGTGTCCATGTGAGTGCCTGCATGTGTGTGTGTCCTCGTGTCCATGTGAGTGCCTGCGTGTGTGTGTGTCCTCGTGTCCATGTGAGTGCCTGCGTGTGTGTGTGCCCTAGTGTCCATGTGAGTGCCTGCATGTGTGTATGTCCTAGTGTCCATGTGAGTACCTGCGTGTGTGTACGTCCTCGTGTCCATGTGAGTGCCTGCGTGTGTGTGTGTCCTCGTGTCCATGTGAGTGCCTGCGTGTGTGTGTGCCCTAGTGTCCATGTGAGTGCCTGCGTGTGTGTGTGTCCTCGTGTCCATGTGAGTGCCTGCGTGTGTGCCCTAGTGTCCATGTGAGTGCCTGCGTGTGTGTATGTCCTCGTGTCTACAGAGGCCAGAAGAGAGTGGCATTGGATCCTACTGGGAGCCATGCATCCTGGTCTTGGATCTGCATCTCACTACCTGTCTAATGGGTTTCCATGGGGCAAAGCACCCATGGAAGCAGACTCTCACTCGGCAAGGACCAGTAGTCCACAACAGTGTAGGAATTTGCAAAATTCATGCAGCTTGCAGGCTCTTTTCTCTCTCGTCATACTGGCGATTCTTTGGACAGTTTTTAGTTTTACCTTGTCAGTCGCACATGCAACAGCTGTAAATTTCCCTGGGAATTCTGTTCTTTCTCAAATATTTTCTCCTAAGATCCAACAGGTGGATACTGTTTCTCAAATCTCTTATCTGGAATTACTAACTATGACTCCTGATCCTGGAACTTTTCTGAGTCAATAGAGGTAGTTAGGTACACAAGAGAGAACAACGCTTAGAACACTAACCATGTCTCACAGTTCTGGAGAGGACAGTAGGGCATGCTTACACAGATAGGGGGAAGTCTCAGGAACACTAACCATGTCTCACAGTTCTGGAGAGGACAGTAGGGCATACTTACACAGATGGGGGCAGTCTCAGGAACACTAACCATGTCTCACAGTTCTGGAGAGGACAGTAGGGCACGCTTACACAGATGGGGGAAGTCTCAGGAACACTAACCATGTCTCACAGTTCTGGAGAGGACAGTAGGGCATGCTTACACAGATGGGGGGAAGTCTCAGGAACACTAACCATGTCTCACAGTTCTGGAGAGGACAGTAGGGCACGCATGCACAGATAGCAGGAAGTCTCAGGAACACTAACCATGTCTCACAGTTCTGGAGAGGACAGTAGGGCACGCATGCACAGTTAGGGGAAGTCTCAGGAATGCTCACAGTGCCAACGGTTGAGAGTACATATCCTGGACACCAAGCATATGGAATCAATAATGGGATCCAGTATATTCTGATGGAAATAATACAGTGCAAAATATGGTATGGAGCGATCCATTTTTACCGTGCATAGGAGCTTAGATTGGTGGAAGAAGTGTGGTATAGGGAGACTGGAAAAGAGTGCTTTATCGGAGTCTGCCTTTACAGAGAGATTGAGGCATGGAACCCTCTTGTAGAAAAGGGAACTGTATAAAAATACATCTTGCAGACATGGAAGAATTGTCTGGGTTTGAATATCGCTGCCCTTAAAGCACTGTGCCTGTGCCTATTCCATTTTAACTTTGTAACCGCAAGTAGCTGCCAGCTGACATAAGGGCTGTGAGAACAGGCTGTGTCTGGCCTGATAGTTAGCTGAGCCTGCAAAAATGCTGAACTCTACGTCTAGAATAAGGTTATGCAGGGGTGGGATGGTGTGTTTGGGGAAGCATAAAGGGGAACAACAGGAGCTTCCATAATGATCACAGTGTATTCCTTAAATTGTGATGTATTTCTTAAATTGTGTATTTTTCTTAAAGTCAAAAATAGAAGCCAACAATAAATCTGTTCATGTAACCCTGGTAAGAAAACCTCTGTATAAGTATAAATAAAGATGGCCCGAGCCACTTGAGTGCACACACTTGATGGTCAGAAGTTTTCCTTGCGCCAATACCCTCTCACTGCCTCAGGACCTGAACCTTAGCCGAGGCTGGACCTCGGCAGGATCCTCTGGAGCTGGAGTGATACAGGTTGTTTGGTGCCACACGGGCGCAGGGAATTGAACCTGGGTCCTTTGGAAGAACAACAAGTGCTCTTAACTGCTGAGCTATGTCTCTCCAGCTTTGCTAGTTTGTTTTTAGACAGGGTCTTGCTATGTAGCCCAGGCTGGCCTCGAATACGTGATCTTCCTGTCCCAAATGCTAGGATTACAGGTGTTGTGCCACCAAGCCCATGAGGATCATACATTTTCAGATTCCACAGGGCGAGGTGAAATAGCTTTGTATGAAAAGACTTGAAGGGCTGATGTAAGAAAGGGAGCGCATAGTGGGCAGTGGGGCAGGAGCGGGGCTGTAGCCAGTTCAGGGAGGAGAAGCGGGTAGCTCTGCGGCTGTCAGCGATGGGAGCTCTGAAGCTTTAGGGTTCCTTCCCATGCTTACACAAGGCAGCAGGGTTGCGGACCACAGCGGCCTCTCTTTCTTATGCTTACACAGGGCACCAGGGATAGGGAGCACTCTTGGAGCTTTCTTTCAAAGAGGGGATGACCTGCAGGCATCCATCTTGGGCGTCTTCCAGGGCACAGGCCGCTGAGGTGCCCTCCCTTCTGTGTGGGCCAGGGTGGGATTGGGAGGAGGCTGCCTGAGCAAGTTTTGCATTCTTAGGCTGTTGATTATCTCCTTTTAAGGGCATTTATTTTGTTTCTGTTCTGACAAGTAAATAGTATGATTTTTTTCTGGTGAGTTCTGGACATTACGCAGGGGGGGCGTATTCCCACTTCCTGTACAGTTTTGCAAGTGGAAGGAAAGGGGAAAGAGACGCTTGGAAAGCTTTTGTGAACATTCATGAGCTGGCCTGGTCTTTTGCTCAAAGGACCATTACGCTATATTCTGGGCACATGCAGTATGCTCCACCGGTGAATGTCAGTTCCAAACAGTAACCATGGAGGCAGGATGGAGCCGGTGTTTCACCCCTAAAAGTGGCGCTCATTGGTGGAAACGCTGGACCTCCTGGGAAGGAGGGGAGAAGGGAAGAAACAGCTTGGGATTCAGAGTTCAGATTGCTTTTCACATTGTGGCTGGGTTAAGTCACTGAAGAGACATCAAAGAGACATTTCTGAGCTGGGCGTGGTGGCACACGTGTAATCCCAGCACGTAGGAGACCGAGGCAGGAGAATTACTGCAAATTCAAAGCCAGCCGAGAACGCTTAATGAACTTGAGGTCAGCGTCAGTAAGCAAGAGCTGGTCTCACACCAGGACAGGGGCTTCTGGAGAGAAGACTCAGCAGTCCAGAGGACAGGTTGCTCTTGGAGAAGACCTGGGCTGGGTTCCCAGCACCCACACGGTGGCTCAGGAACATCTGTGGCTCATGTCCCAGGGGATCTGACACCGTCTTCTGACTTCAGGGGGCACCGAGCATGCGCATGGTGCACATACTCACATACAAGCCAAACACACATACACTGTAATGAGTACGTCTCATAAAGAGAGAAACCGGTCAGTATATTGTGCACCCTATTTTTAGGACCGCTCTTCAAACTGAAGGTAGAGCAGGGTTGGGCTGGGCGGACTGTGATTGGGGCTGGGTGTGACACTTGTCGAGGCCACGACAAGAATGTTCTGAAATTAGATTAGAGTAGTGGTTGCGCAATCCTTAAAAACCACCGGATTTTAGTTCCTGGAATGAGGATTGTTTTAGATATGAAAACTTCCTTCTGAAGGGGGGGAGGGGGCAGACACCGGGCGACTCTAAGAGTCGTCAAGGAGGGGGTCCTCCACTGAAGGAGGGGTGGAGAAGAGACAGAGAGGGTCCGGATAGTTAAACAGTGTGGCTGATGAGCTCTCGGGCATCACCGTAATCGTCTCTGTTTTGATAATATGTTCAAAAGTTCCCATAATAACAAGCGAATTAAGAAAAAAAAAACCAACAAAAGTACACGAGAGACGCAAAGGACAGAAAACAGACTACGGTAGCAGTTGAGGCAAACTCAGCCGTGCTCAGAAGGGCCGCATGGAAGGACGGGGTCGGGGGGGGGGGGGGGGGGGGGGCATTTGGAACGAGATCAAGGATGCAGAGGAATCCAGACCGTCCACAGCTGGTCATTTACAGCCTCGGTGCTGCTTTTCCTAGGGTCAAGGAGATGGCTTGGTGGGTAAAAGCATTTTCTGTAAAAGCCTGAAGGTCCAAGTTCAGGCCCCAGAACCTCTGGGATAAAAACCAGATGGGGTGGCGTGGGTCTGTGGCAATCTGGAAGGCAGCAGATACAAGAAAACTTGCCAGAAGCTTACAGGCCAGCTGGCCTGGGTACACTGTACAATGGCAAACAGCTAGAAAGACCTGGGACCCCTAGGTTACCCTCTGATTTCTACGCGCTCAAGATGGCATGCACACACCCTCACACACAGATGCACACACAGAGGAATAAACATGTATTAAAAGTGATACCTTCTCCTTCCTCAAGTAGTATTCTATAGGCACCGAAACAGTGAGGGAGATGATGAAGAGGTTGAGTGTGGAAAAGATGGCTCAGTCAGGAAAGCACTTGACATGAGTTCAATCCCCAGAACACAGAGAAAGGCTAGGTGCAGTAGCACGTGTCTATAAGCCCAGCACTGGGGAGACAGAGACAGGGCCAGGGCCTCACCAGTCATCCAATCCGACCAAATTGGTGGAGTCCAGGTCCCGCAAGAAACTTTGTCTCAGAAATTAAAGTTGAGGGCTGGAGTGATGGCTCAGTGGTTAAGAGCATTGCCTGCTCTTCCAAAGGTCCTGAGTTCAATTCCCAGCAACCACATAGTGGCTCACAACCATCTGTAAAGAGGTCTGGTGCCCTCTTCTGGCCTGCAGACATGCACACAGAGAGAATATTGTATACATAATAAATAAATAAATAATTTTTTTTTTTTTTGGATTTTCGAGACAGGGTTTCTCTGTAGCTTTTTTGGTTCCTGTCCTGGAACTAGCTCTTGTAGACCAGGCTGGCCTCGAACTCACAGAGATCCGCCTGCCTCTGCCTCCCGAGTGCTGGGATTAAAGGCGTGCACCACCACCACCCGGCTATAAATATTTTTTTTTTTAAAAATTAAAGTTGAGGGTCGGCAAAAGGCTTAGTGGGTAAAGGCCCTTGTTGAGAAACCTGGTGATCTGTGTCTGATCCCTGGAACCCACGTAAAAGTGGAAGAAAAAGCCCAATCACAAAGTTGTCCACACACACATTGTACACATATATAACAACAATGAAATAATTAATTTAAATATAATAAAGATTGAGAGTGGTTGAGGAAGATCTCAAACATTAGCTTCTGGCTACACATACGCACGTGAACTCAACACACACATACATGAACACACAATCACCCCAGAAAAACTATTTCATCATTCTTGAGACAAAATAAAGAGAATGAGATAATTTCTCTAACAATAATATGGCAGGAGAAAAATAATATGACTGGGCTAGGGATGTGATTTAATTAGTAGAATCCTTGCTTAGCAAGCACAAAGTCCTGGGTTTGATCCCGAGCACTGCATAAACCAGGGGCCATGGTTCACATGGCATCCGGGAGACAGAGGCAGGCAGATAGGAAGTTCAAGTTCATCCTCGGCTATATACTGAGTTTGAAGCCAGCCTGGTGACATAAGACCCGTTTCATGCTTGCAAGATGGCTTATAGGGTAAAGGCTACTCTTGCCAAGGTTGATGACTTGAGTTAGGTCCCTAGGACCCAAGGTGGAAAAAAAAATCTGACTCCTGCAAATTGTCTTGTGATCATCTTACGTGCGCCATGGCACACATGCATAAAATAAAATAAAATAAAATAAAATAAAATCACATTGAAACACTGATGTGATGTCGTTTATCAACTACAATAAGGAAAAATGTTCTTGACAAACACTTTAGTGGGTTAGAATTCAGCGAGTCTCCAATTCTCCTCGTACAGGTTGGTAACAGCAAGCACTGCTGTTGGAGAGGATCATCCTGCTCCCAGCACCCGTATTGGGTGGCTCACCACCGCCTGTGCTTTCAGCTCCAGGGGGAATCGGTTGCCTCTGGCACCCATAGGCACCCCTCATAATTAAAAATGTCTTTTCTTTTTTTGATAGTAAAAAGGGGGTGGGGGGATGTGGTTCAGTGATAGACCATTTGCCTGGTGTGTGTGAAGCCTTAGGTTCTCCTGTACCTCTAAATAAGTAAATAAATACTTAAAAGAAAAGAAGGACGGGACAAAGCCAGGTGTCCTGCAGAAGACGTAGGCGGAGGACACCAGGCCACAAGGCTTGGCCTAAGGCTATCAAGTCCCTCCCTCACAAAGCCCATGGGGTTAAGATGATCCCAAACTTGAGTGCTGGCCAAGTTCAGTCACCTTGACTGCGTCACTTAGCCTAAGCTTGGGAAGCACCCTCATATTCTCATATTCTTATTGTTCAGGGTCTTGGGCTGTGCTGACTGAAGGTCAAGACTCAAATCATCAAAGTCCAGGCCCCTTCTGGAGCCCCACATTCCGTTCCAGCTGGGTTTAGGCTCCGAACAGTACCAGGTTCCAGTGAAGGCCCCTAGTACAGATATTTCTCCTTCCTTTCCTTTTTTTCTCTCTCCTCTCCACCTCCCCTTCTATCCTAAGACTTTCCCTATGTAAATGTTTGTGTTGAAACCAATCACAAATAACTGTTTGGAACAGGCTGAGTTTCTGAGGGGTGGACTGCCCTGCCCCCACCCCATTCCTGTGATGACATTCTCAGCTGACCAGGCCGGGCTCAGGAGGCACCTCCCATGAAAACAGATAAGATGGGAAAAGATAGCGCCCAGGGACGTAACTTAGAAATGATAATGGCTGCCTCACAGCACTGGAATTGCGATAATTATTGTGGCCGCTATAAAGTAGGCTCCTGTGTCCACGCCTAGTCCTCCTGTGAACATGTGGTGGGCAAGGAGGCAGTGTGAAGTTTATTTAATAAATAAAGAGTTCACAGAAATACAAGAGTCCTATAGACACATGGAAAAGCGCTCTCCCTGATGTGTGACCAAAGAGGTAAATCAGGGCCACCAAGATGGCTCAGCAGGTAGTGGCACTTAGGACCTGAATTCTATCCCCAGGACCCACATAATGGAAGAAGTAAATGAACTCTTTCAAGTTGTCCTCTGACCTCTACATGTGCACTGTGGGAACACACACACACACACACTGACACACACCACACACAACACCCCCCACACCACACATTTACACACATATCACACACATATACACGCACGCACACACCCACCTACATACACACTGACACACACACATACACACACTGACACACATACCTACACACACTGACACACATACACATGCACACACACCCCACATACACACCTACACACACACTGACATATACACCACACACACCTACATGCACCCTGACAGACGCACACACACCTACACACATACTGACACACACGCCATACACACATACACACAGCACGTCGACCCATGCACACACACACACACCTACACATACACTGATACACAAGCACACACACACCATACACACACCTACACACACCTACACATACACTGATACACAAGCACACACACCATACACACACCTACACACACCTACACATACACTGATACACAAGCACACACACCATACACACACCTACACATACACTGATACACAAGCACACACACCTACACACACCTACACACACACGCACACACATCACACATATACACTGACACACAGACACAAATTTAGAAAAGAAATCAAAACTCTAAAGTAATAACCATTTATCAACTATGATAAGGAAAAAGTATTTGATAACTATTTTAGCTGGCTCGGTGAGTCTCTAACCCTGCCAATACACGTGGCAGATGACAGAGGGCTAAGTCACCAGAAGAGGAAGCGATGCACCTGGCAGGTAATCTCAGCAATTCATACGGGCTGCTTTGTTCATTGGGTAACAGAATAAAGCCATGGCTAAGGCTTTTAAGAAAGACAACAAAGGTTCTTTTCCAAGCAGTGCTCTGGCCTGCTCAGCCCTCCTACTGGCAGCCACGGAAGTGTCTCCGAGCCAACGTTTAAAAATGAGTTTAGAAGATTAAACATAAAGTAGTAGGTCCTGTAAGCCGCGTGAAAAAGGGCAGCATGACTGTGGATATTCGTAAGGAAACTGCGGGGCACACCTCAACAAAGTAGGCCAAAAGGCTCGTCCCAGCTGTGGGTTAGGTCTCGATGGGGACACTCCACTGACCATGGAGAGAACCTCAGTATCCTGGCATGGGTTGCAAACCAAAAGCTTTGACAGGATTTTCTTTTTAAAAAAATGTTTATTTACGTATCTGAGTGTAACTGCAGTGCCTTCAGAGATCATAAAAGGAAGGGTTCCAGATGCCACGGAGCTGGAGTCACAGGTGGCTGTGGGCTGCTCCACGTGGGGACTGGGATCTGAGCTCAAGAGTAAGCCAGTTCTCTTAACCACCAAGCCATCTCTCCAGCCCCCACTCCCTCTCTCATTATTTCAGGGGCTGCAGAGATGGCTCAGGAGTTAAGAGCCAGGGCTGCTCTTCAGAGAATCTGAGTCTGATTCCTGTCACCCACATGATGGCTCACGATAACTTTCATTCGGTTCCAAGGGATTTGATCTTCTGGCCTCTGTGGGCACCAGGCAAGCAAGTGGTACAGAGATACTCATGCAGGCAAAAACAGCCATAATCATAAAATAAAAGATCATATATATATATATATATATATATATATATATATATATATATTGCTCATATGTTCATGCTAGCCACAGGGCACATGTGGTCCAAGAAGGGCTTGTGGGAGTTGGTTTTCTCCTTCCCCCTCGGTGAGGCAGGATCTGTCTTGTTCTCTCTTCTGCCGTGTAAAGCAGTTTAGCCAACCTAGTCTAGAACTTCTGGGCCATTCTCGGGGTTCTGCATCCCGTCTGTGTGAACAGAAGGCTGTTCTCCGTTCAGCTGGCTGGGTATCTAAGTACTGGATTACAGATGCAGGCCACCACAGCCAGCTTTTCACCAGGTAAAAGGGATCCAAATTCATCTAGGTCATCAGGTGTTCACAACCAGCGCTTTACTGGCTAGCCACCTCTCTGGCTTGGATTCACTTTTTTTTTCCTTCTGGTTTTTCCAAGACAGGGTTTCTCTATGTAGCCTTGGCCGTCCCGAAACTTGCTTTGTAGACCAGACTGGCCTCTAACTCACAGAGATCCGTTTGCCTCTGCCTCCCGAGAGCTGGGATTAAAGACGTGTGCCCCCTGGTAGATTCCCTTGCTTTACCAGATGGCGTGTGTGCATGGGGTGCTGGGGCTCAGACCCAAGGCTTCGCTCATGCAACACCCTTAACAGCAGAACTAATATTTTATAACTTTATTAATAGTTTAGAACTCTATAACGGCTTCTTTGTAGCTTTAAAACGTTCATGACATTTAACAAAAGAACTGTAGTGTGTATGTCTCTCTTATCAGGAGCCAGGGCAAGCCAGAACCTTACGACAGGAATCCTAAGGAAGAAAAAGCACAGAACGTGGCTAGAGAGGGTGAGTCCACCGTCAGCCAGACTTGTTTTTTTTTTTTAATTGATTTTTATCAAGCTCTACATTTTTCTCTGCTTTCCTCCCTGCCTCTCCCCTTCCCTTCAACCCTCCCCCAAGGTCCCCATGTTCCCAATTTACTCAGGAGATCTTGTCTTTTTCTACTTCCCATGTAGATTAGATCTATGTTGTCTCTCTTAGGATCCCATTGTTGTCTAGGTTCTCTGGGA
This sequence comes from Microtus oregoni, assembly GCF_018167655.1. NCBI lineage: Eukaryota > Metazoa > Chordata > Mammalia > Rodentia > Cricetidae > Microtus > Microtus oregoni. Next base: position 27,799,782 of record NW_024543074.1, on the reverse strand, counting down.
CTGTGATTTGTAGACTAGTTTTCTTTGCTTTATGTTTGAAAACCACCTATGAGTGGGTGCATGTGATAATTGTCTTTCTGGGTGCAGACTTGTTTGTTAATCCATGTGCCATATCCTTTGGTGACTCCCACAAACACGTGAGGATGACTTGGCCTGGATCTGGAGATCTTTGACCTACATTGGACTTCGCCAGTCGGGGCTGAGCCATTGGCTTGTGGGGCAAGAGTCAGGGAAACACAGGTATGTCAACATACCCAGATTGAAATCTCCTTACCTAACCCAGCTTTTTCACCTGCCAGTTATATCACCGACTTCCCAGTCACTGTGGCTTCTGCCTCGATGCCATTTTTGCTTCTTGACCATTCCATCTGGCTGTAACAACCCAAGCAACCTCTTACACCCTCCCCACTCGACAGACGTGTGCTGCTCCTGTTCACACCGAGCCATCGGTACTGTCTGCTTAGTCCCGATTGTACTGCTTGCTGGACATGGGTGCTCCTGCCTTGATTTAAGCAGTGAGCGATTTCTCTCAGCAAAGATACCATCTCCTACCCCTTTGTGTCTTCCCCAGTACCTCCTTCCCAGATCTGTGGATCACCAGAGGCCCTCAGTATCTGTAATCAGATGTCTAGTTAGTACTTGTGGTAGTTTGAATGAGAATGTGCCCAGAGGCTCAGCTGTTTGAATAACTGGTGTAGAGTCTTTCTCTGTCTCACCAGCTCCCAAATAACGACACAGAAGCTTCTTATTAATTAGGAAAGCTTGGCCTTAGCTTAGGCTTACTCCCAACTAGCTCTTATAACTTAAATTAACCCATATTTTTATTAATCTGCATTCCACCATGTGGATTTTATCTCTATCCCATCCTGTGTGTCCAACTTGTTCCACACCTGACTGACTTCTCACTTCCTCCCAGAGTCCTCTCTGTGCCCGGAAGTCCCACCTATACCTCCTTCCTAGCTTTTGGCCATTCAGCTCTTTATTAAACCAATCTCAGCAATACATCTTGACACAGTGTACAAATAACCCACAACAGCCTGGTCCTCAGTTGGTGCCACTGTATGGTTAATAGGTTTGGGAGGTGTGGTCTTGCTGGAGGAATTTTGTCACTGGGGACAGACTTGGAGGTTCCCAAAGCTACATGCAAGTTTAAGTTCACAGTGTCTCTTCCATTGCAGTTCAGAATGCGAGCAAGCCCTCTGCCTGACACTCCTGCTGCCTTGCCTAGGCTCCACCATCGTGTACTCCAGCCCCTGGACCTATAAGCCAAGTAAGCTTCTTTTTATAAGTCCCCTTGGCCATGGTGCTTTGTCACAATTCTGCTCTAGCTTCCGGGGGTGGGGGTGGGTAGGCAGTGGCTGAGCAGGTGGTGCCGGACTGTGCCAGACACAGCGCAGACGGGGTTGGGTATTGTCCTGCTAGGTTTCATCTTGGTTTGATTGTAACTTTCCCTCACTATGCCTGCATTTTTCCCTTTCAGGATGAGAATCTTGATGCCGTTGTGTGTTGAAATGTGATTTGAGGGGCCCACGTGTTGTACCACCATAGCTGAGGGCCCCTTCTGCTGCCATACCTTCCCAGCCATAAAGGACCACCTCAAACCATTAATCAAAACAAAATTCTCTTAAAAAATAAAAGAAAACTAGTTAGGGCCAGTTGTTGTGGCATAAGCCTTTAATCCCAACACTTGGGAGGCAGGGGCAAGCAGATCTCTGTGAGTTCAAGGCCAGCTTGAGTCACACATGTTCAAAAAAAAAAAAAAAGAAAATAAAGGAAGGAAGAGGAAGGAAGATTTATAATGAGAATTTAGAGCTCGTTAGAGATTGTGAAGCTTATCGTCAATATGAAGAAAAGGAACACATTCTAGGTATCTGTTTCAAATAGTTCAGAGTCAGAATCACAGCGCTGACATGGAATGAGTGTGAACAACAGGGTTTCTCTGTAGCTTTGGTGCCTGTCCCGGATGGACAACTTTCTTATACATGTTCAACCAGAGAATTCACTAAGCAAAGGAGAATGGAGGAGCCTTTAGCTGCAGTTTTGATCTTCCTCAGCATCAGCGAACACACCTGGGGAAACCTCTGTGAGTGTAAAGGCATGTGGGAGACACCAGACCAAATGCAGCCTTACTAGTCTGCTTGGGGACCTCAAGGGGAACTCTGGCTTTTTCTTTTTTTAAAAAAATATTTATTTATTTATTATGTATACAATATTCTGTCTGTGTGTATGCCTGCATGCCAGAAGAGGGCACCCTACCCCATTACAGATGTTGTGAGCCACTATGTGGTTGCTGGGAATTGAACTCGGGACCTTTGGAAGAGCAGGCAATGCTCTAAACCTCTGAGCCATCTCTCCAGCCCCGGGGAACTCTGGCTTTAATGATGGCAAGAAAGACTTTCCTTGGCGCTTCTGTCTTATTCCACATCACCGAGTCCTCGGGAGAGAAACTCTTATCACTTCCTGGGTATGGAAAGCCATTCAGCAGGATGTCAGAGAATAACTGTGGAGGTTAAACACTGTGAGGTCACAAATATTAGAAATCTTGTGAGTGAGGATGTTTTAGCCAAACTCCTTTTGAGAATGCATATATATATATATATATAATATCAACTCAAGCTTATCAAATATATGCCTACATTACTGGTGTGCTAGAAAGTTGATAGGCTGGAGAGGTGGCTCAGTGGTTAAGAAAACTTGGTGCTCTTCCAGAGGACCTGAATTTGGATCCCAGCACCCATGTCAGGTGTTCACAACCATTTGTAACTTCAGCTCCATAGAATCTGACACCATGTTCTTCTGACCTCTGTAGACACCTTCACATGTCTTTCACACACACACACACACACACACACACACACACACAGACATGCACACATCACACACATCAGCACAATGCACACATTGTAATGGTCTGTCTTGTTCCTTTAAGAGATGAGCCTCCCCACCTACACCCCCATCTACCAAGGCAAGTGAATCTTCCTTCTGCTTCCAGCCTAAGAGCTCTCTTCCTTTTCTGCCTCTGCCTCTCTCCCAAAGAGGTAGCTTCTCCTCTCCTCTCCCCTCCTCCTCTCTCTGTTTCTCTCTCTCTCTCTGCGCTTCCTCCTTCTTCCCTTCTCTCCTTTCCCTTTTCCCTCCATAACCCATTAAATAAACACCCACTTTCTCTGCATGACGTACCTATCTGTCTCTTTCTCTCACCCACTGAGGCTCCTCGTGGGACCTGCTGACCCACTGAGGTCTCTCACCCACCACGTGACCCTCTGCCTGGGACCTGCTGCCCCTTGGGGAATGGTGCCATTTTATTTTTACCATTACACACACACACTCACACGATACACACATATACATAGAGATGCACACATATACATAGAGATGCACACATATACAAAGAGATGCACACATCACACATACCTATCCACAAATAACACACCCACAAAATATACATACATGTACCCATCACACTCACACACAGACCAACACACATCCACATAGTAAACACACATGCACACATCACATACAAACACACACACACACACACACACACACACACACACCTCACCACACCACACCACACCAGATAGAAAAGCAGTGAGTGAAATTAGTAGGAATAAATGGCAGAAAGCTTCTTGTATCTCTGTTCTAGAACAATCCAGTCCTGCTGCAAGAGGTCTGGCAGCCTCATAGTGAAACTAAAGCAAGAGGCAGCCAGATCCAGGACCACACAGAGGGTATCTATTGGAGAACTCACTGTTAGACATAAGGTCCTGGGTAGCAGCAAGATCAACTGGGTCCCCACAATTTGGGACAGGTCAAACGTGACTTCAGGACTGGAGAGATGGCTCAACATTTAAGAACACTGGCTGTTCTTCCGGAGGACCCCCGTTCAATTCCCAGCACCTTCTGGGCAGCTCACATTTGTCTGTTTCTCTAGTTCCTTTCCAATTCCAGATGATCTAATGCCTTCTGAATTCTGCAGGGCATCAGGCTTGCATGTGGTGCACACAGACACACACCCTTATTTGCATAAAATAAACAAGCAAAAAAGTGACTTCATCCTAGTCAAAATGTACCTCCCTGGTTTATCTAGAATGCTATCAATTCCTCCTGGAGCCAAAGTTTCATTATGAGTCTCCACCTCCACTCCCACTGCTTTCCTCATTGCTCTTTGCTGTGAAACTTCAGGAAAATCTGAGTGGGGTTACCCTGGAGCAATTATGTTGGTTATGACTCAAAATGGCAGCAGTCATGTCAAGCTGAATAACTGAGGTTGCATACATCATAAAGGGCTCAAATGTCTGAACTGTAAGAATCTGAGATTCTTCCTTCCTTCCTTCCTTCCTTCCTTTCCTTCCTTCCTTTCCTTCTTTTCTCTTTTCTTTTCTTTCTAGACAGGGTTTCCCTGTTTAACAGTCCTAGCTGCCCTGGAACTAGCTTTTATAGACCAGGCTGGCCTCCAGCTCACAGGGATCTGCCTGCCTCTACCTCCCGAGTGTTGGGATTAAAGGCGTGTGCCACCACAGCCTGGCCGATTCTTGAATCTCCTAAAGCCCCTTTTTACTCTCTGTAAAGGAAGTTCAAGGTAACTGTGAATGTTTCCCAGCTCCATCAAAGGCACTGATACACTTGCTACATCTAAGGCATGGTTTCTAAGGGAAGATGGGTTCTAAGATGCTGTGCTAAGAGCCCTCGTGCCTCTGAAAGGCAAAGGGATCTTGGATCAAGTATGAGAAATGAATGCTGAGTCAAATATGAGAATGAAATGTTGGGACCCATTTCCATCACTTCCTGGTATTTAGACGTGGACCAAGTTACCTTTTAGGGTAAACCCTATTAGATGGCTTTGCACCAACACATCATTCTTGCCTGAGTTAATACGCAGCTCTATCCTAAACCAAACTTCCCCTTCCCACCTCATGAGCTTTTCACACCTCCTCGTTCCCTCTCAACGTATACAAAAATAAGGAGGATGGGTACTCATCATGACACACTCTTTCAAGACATAATACAGCTGGCCCTGGAGTGAGGGAAGTCAGTGCCTCAGGGGCGACTTTCCAAGAGACTGACTCGGAGAGGTAGTGCCACCTCAACACACGCCTGTGTCTCTCCTGTGCTTCTTTTAGTCCTGCCCACGGCAGAAGCCCTGCAGCCCTGACAACCTGCTGGGAAGGGGCACAGTAGAAAAGGCCTCCAGTGCCTGGGATAGCTGAACAGATAGAAATGGCTGGGAGGAGATCAGGAGGCAAAATGCTCGGGAGGAGGCTAGCCGAGGGAGAGGACTGCAGTGGCTTAGTCCCAGTCCATAGCGGGGGATTCTGGGCATCTCTGAGACCTATCTTCAGGTCTCCGGGCGTTTGTTCATTGGCAGAATGCCCGTGGTGTTGGGCAAGTGCCGGTGGTAGGAATAGGTTTTGGTTGAACTCTGTATGAGGAGTGGAGGTCCTCAGAAGCGGCTCCGTTTATGGGGTTTATGGTAAAGGGTTACCCCAGCGGGCCTGAGCCGGCTAGTCCAAAGGTCTTCAGAACTAGACCCTGGTTGGTTCAGGGAAGATAACCTCTAAGCCTTTGTAATAGTCTGCCTGATAAGAAGGACTTTGTATACCTGATAAAGATTTTTATGAAAACAGTGTGCTGTATCGTAAATGGCTATTTGACCAGGGATTGGGGGCCAGGCTGTACTAGTAGATTTTTGACAAGACTAGACACGAGGAGCCAAAGGTTCATTTCTTGAACTTTCCATGCTTATGTGGCTAACCATAACCCCACCCCTGCTCTACCTCCCCCACCCAAGGCATGGGTGCGTTTTCCTGGGTGGTAATATTTGGTCTTCTTTGTCACACATTGCTGCTGGGAGAGTAAGGGGTGCCAGTGTGGCTTTCCTGGGAGAAGGACGATCGGGCGCTGGTGCCCCTCTCCTGGACTCTATGCTGTGTAGCTGTATCCTAAGTTGATCCAGTCCGCATCCTCTGGCTGCAACGCCCTGCAACTATGAGTGTAGTTTGAGCTCCTGGAGCCCCGCCCCGAGTCTCACCAAAGAGCCAGCAAACCCACGGGTGGGAGGTCTTGGAGGCCTCATCATAAGTGAACCAGGAGCCCAGGACGAGCTGAACAGGCAGGAGGCCCTGGATACACAAAGTTCAAAGGGTGTCAGCAGTAAGGGCTTGTATGTAGGTGGGTGTGGTGGTACAACCTGTGATTTCAGCACTCAGAAGGCTAAGGCAGGTCAGCCTGGGCTCTGTGTGAGAACCTGTTTCAAAACCAAAATTTATACTTTTTTACTCTAATGACAGTGGGTTTTGCTTTCCTTTTTTTTTTATTTATTGAGACTATGATGTGTGTGTGTGTGTGTGTGTGTGTGTATGTGTGTGTGTATGTGTGTATGGAAGCCTGTGACTAGAGGCCAGAGGACAATTTTGGGAACCACAGAGGGTTCTGGAGGTGGAACTCAGGTCATTGGGATTGCCTGGCAAGTGGCCTTACCCACTGAGCAATCTTGCTGGCCCTCTGCTTCTGCTTCTATTTGTGATTTACCCAGTATTTTAAGTTACACATTGTCTTTGCACTTGGCTGGGCCTCGTGGTGCACATCTTTACTCCCAGCACCTGGTCTATGTAGTGAATTCCAGATCAGACAAGGCTACGTGGTGAATTAATTAAAAAGTTGGTTTTTTTTGCTTTGTTTTATTTGTTTTTGGTTTTTCAAGACATGGTTTCTCTGTGTAGCCTTGTCTGTCCTGGAACTCACTCTAGACTAGGCTGGCCTCGAACTCACAGGAATCTGCCTGCCTCTGCCTCACGACTGCTAGGATTAAAAGAGAGCACCACCACCACCCGTCAAAAGTTATTTTTATATTTGGTGGCTTCTTTCCATTCATATTTTTATATAAATTTGTTTTAGCCTATTTTTTTTTTGGAGACAAGATCTCATGTAGCACAGGTTGGCCCCAAACTCAATATCTAGCTGAGGATGACCTTGAACACCTAATCTTCCTGCTCCACCTTCTAGGTAGTGGGATTATGGGGGTGTGCTTCTATGCCTGGTTCTACAAAAGTATTTTTTAAAAGTCGAATGGAGTTCTTGGAACTCTGTAATAGTTTGATTGTGTTTGGCAACAGCAGAGAAACCCAAAGTGACAATGGCAAGTTTTCTTTTTCTCTCATCTAAAGAACTGCAGGTAGAGAGGTCAGGGTTCCTAGGAAGTCTGTTTAGTCCCCCGGAATCCATGATGTTTCTAGCTTGCCACTCTGACATCCCTGGAGAACAGCTCCCCCCAGCTTTCAGATCCAGTGGGGCACCTGTTTTACGACCACCTTCTGGCAGGAAGTAAAGGAGGGTCCTTGTCATTTGGATGTCCAAGAAATTCCCTGAAGCAGTTGCCTCATTCGTGCAACACAAGTCACACAGCTTGGCCACTTGGCCACTCTCTGGTCACATGGCCACTCTGGTCGCACGGCCACTCTCGGGCCACTTGGCCACTCTCTGGCCACATGACCACTCTCGGGCCACTTGGTCACTCTCTGGTCACATGGCCACTCTCGGGCCACTTGGTCACTCTCTGGTCACATGGCCACTCTCTGGTCACATGGCCACTCTGGCCACATGACCACTCTCTGGTCGCATGGCCACTCTCTGGTCACATGGCCACTCTGGTCACATGACCACTCTCTGGTCGCATGGCCACTCTCTGGTCGCATGGCCACTCTCTGGTCACATGGCCACTCTCTGGTCACATGATCACTCTGGCCATATGACCACTCTCTGGTCGCATGGCCACTCTCGGGCCACTTGGCCACTCTTGGGCCACTTGGCCACTTTCTGGTCACATGGTCACTCTCGGGTCACATGGCCACTCTTGGGTCACATGGCCACTCTCCGGCCACATGGCCACTCTCTGGCCTCTTAGCCACTCTTGGACCACATGGCCATTCTCAATTCACAGAAACCTGGGAATTATGCTTTTTATTTTCTACTGAGTTCAAATGCACTCCACCCCCCCTTGAATAGAAAAAGCAATCTTTGAAAAATCAGAATAAGTAACAGACGAGAACACTGTGACTTAAGCATTAAGCATCCGTATGAATAACTTCCAAAATGCGACAAAGATACCCACAGAAACTCAGTTATTTAACACAAAACCAGACAAACAAGCCAACAGTTACCACACGATTCTGTAGAATCAACATTATGTCACTACCAGGAGCACGGGAAGCTACGGGTGCTGCTGGGAAGACAATAGGCACGGGGCGGGCATCTCTACACACCAAGCAAATGCGAGTCGGCTGGAAAAACTGGTGCCTCTTGCAGAAATTCATGAAGACAACATGTTCCACTGTGTCACTCGCGTCTGTTCCTTCTGTTCCAGCTCCAGCGCAAGCTCGGTTGGTGGCGTGATCTATTGCTTTCCTTTTCTAACAACTTCTCAATCAACCGGGTTCTTTCAGCAGAAGCAAACACCTGGCCACACCCTGGGACCTAACGTGCAGCAGCCAGGATGAAGCTACCACACACCAAGAGGGAGAGTCATCTTAAGACAACTTTAACTCCATGCTGGCCTGAAAGTTGTTCACAAACTACTTTTCCAGTTAGTGAAGAAGGGGATCCTGGTTCAAATTTGTTGCTCAGTTCAAACTCCTATCCAGGGAGCAGCTGCGGGTCTTCACTGGCTCTCCCTGGCCTGGTTGGGAGTGGAGGTGAGCACCAACAGTCTTAAAATGACCAAGTCTTCACATCTGGGCTCCCATACTCTGTCCATTTTGGGCTGGGGGCATAAATGTTAGAAGCTGTGTGTGCCACCTGTCTGTCCTGTCCCTTTAAGAGACAAGCCCCGCCCACTCCCCCCTTGTGCCAGGGCAAGGGGATCTTCCTTCCACTTTCAGCTCTCCCCCCCATCTCTCTTCTGAAGAGGTGGTGGCTGCAGCCTCCTCTCTTCTTCCCCCCATCCCTTTCCTAACATAACCCACTGAATAAACTATACCCACTTTCTTGGCATGGCATGACTATCCATTTCTCACCCTCCAGGGCTCCTCGTGGGACTAGTTGTTCCACCGACCCACCAAGGTATCTCACCCACTGCCTTCCACCTGTCTGGGACCCACAGAGGCCTTGGGTGGTGGGACCCAGTTGTCCCTCGTGGCTTGCTACCACCCCTCGGGGCACCGTTTTATCTAAAACATTACACTGCCACCTTTAAAGTATGATACCACTAGCTGAGTGGTGGTGGCACATGACTTTAGTCCCAGAATTTGGGGAGGCAGAGGCAGGAGGATCTCTGATTTCAAGTCCAGCCTGGTCTACAGAGTGAGTTCCAAGACAGCCAAGGCTACACAGAGAAACCCTGACTCAAAAAACAAACAAACAAACAAAAACCAAATGACCAAACAACAACACACAAAAAAACCCAAATAAAAATAAGTCTTTTCCTGGATGCTATGGGACTCATACTCTTTTAAAAATATCTATGTATTTAATGTGTGTATGTTTGTGTCTGGATGTATGTATGTGCACCATGTGCACGCAGTACCCGGGGAGGCCAGAAAGGGGCCCTGGAGCTCCTGGAGCTCCTGGAGCTGGAGTTCCAGGCAGTTGTGAGCCACCTCATATATGTGCTGGAACCCAGGCCTCTGCCGGAGCAGCAAGCGCGGAGTCATCTCCTGAGTGACTCCCGACCAAACTCCCGAGTCATCTCTCCAGCCTCTGGGAATTGTACTCTTTCCTGCACATGCCCAGCCAAACCTCCAGGACTCAAGGAGGTTGGGCAACTGCCAGATCCTGCCCCTGCTGTCCGTAGGACCACACTCCGCTGCTATGTTTGCTGGCAGCATGGCCTGTTGTGTTTGGGATGTCAGTTATGGTTGTATTTATAATATGATTACATATTGTTATAGCGCATTAATACTTTAGCTTTAACACGTCCATTGGTAGAGAAACACTTTGAAAAAAATCTAGAGGGCTGGGTTTGTTTTGGCAGGATGTTTGCCTTGCGCGTGCAGGGCTCTGGGTTTATTTCCCAACAATGCTTAAAAAGCAGTCTAGTGGAGGTGTGGTGTTCTGTTTACTGAACTTACCACTGTTGTATCTGGGGTGTTGCTGGGGCTGGTCTTGAGCTCCTGACTCCGGCTAGCATCCTGAGAAACAAGGGGCAGAGGTATCACTGTGCCTGGCGTATACACTGGATTTTATGCATTCGTTGATATGCTAAGCCCTTGACTGAAAACATTTCACCTGTACAAAAAAACCGGCAGCTGCATCAGGTTGAGAAATGCCCTGAGACTCGTTCCTTTTTAACCCTTTTCTCCAGGCACAGAGCTGGAGCGATTCTCGTTCACAGTCTCCTGGCGCCCCCTGCTGCCCAGTGAGGGAACTGTCTCCTTATTGAGGCACAAGGAGAAAACACCTAGATGTGTGAAGGTGCCCTCCTTTCAGGATTGTTTCCTAAGTTCCATGCCAGAAAAATCTTCCTCACACAACATCCTTATCCCACCCTCTCCCCACTGCTTTCTTTAAACCTTTGCTCTCTACTTCTAGGAAATCTGTCTTCCCGAGCAGCAGATTTCCGTGGTAACCGCTACCACACAGCGCCTCGTCACGGAGCATCCTACCTCTCTCAGACTTACAGGAGGAGAAACTATAACTCTTCTCTTCCTTCCTCTCTTCTCTCCTAGACTCTCCCTCACCGCTTCCCTAGATGAGGTCTCTATATGGTCCAAGCTGTCCCTAACTCCTTTAGGATTTTTCTGGCTTCAGCCTCTCCAGTAACTGGGCTACAGCTACATACTAACTTGCCCAGCTTGGAGAGCTCTTTAAGAAGCACCAGCGTGGGGCTGGAGAGATGGCTCAGAAGTTAAGAGCACTAGTTGCTCTTTCAGAAGACCTGGGTTCAGTTCTCTGAACCCACAAGGTAGCTCAAAACTGTCTGTAACTCCAGTTCCAAGGGACTCAATGCCTGTGACCGGCCTCTGTGGGCACTACATACACATGGTGCACATACAAACACACATGCAGGCCAAACATTCATACACATAAGATAAAATAAATAAAATTTAAAAACAAGTACTAGAGCAAAAAAAAAAAAGGCACTATTATCTTTCCCTGTCTTAGAGGTTTGATTTTAGTTGAGTTGGATGAGCCGTGGTGGTGTGAACTCAGCAGCCATCCTCCTTGTCAGGTCTGTATAAAGGTCTAATCCCCAGTGTGACTGTATTTGGGATGAAGAGAAGGAACTGCTGTTCCTAGCTTGTTCAACACCCCGGCAGCATAGAGTGGCCCCATCCTCCCTGTCAGCCACAGGTGCAGTGTACCTGGATGACAAGGGACATTCCTTCCAACAAGACCCCGAGGCCACCTTCCAGGCCAGGGAACTTGCCTCTCTAAGCACAGAAAAACACGAGTTTTCTTCTTCTGGGTGAGGCCCACAACTGGTCTCTCTGGTGTGACTTTTAAGCCTGGAGAAGAAATTGCACCTTGGCTTCACGCTTGCATATCTTCACAGCTACAGATGGGGGCTGGGTACCAAGGACTCAGGGCAGCCTGACTCGGCACCTGCAGTTGCTTTACTGTGCAACAGGAGACAGGATTGTTTTAATTCCTCACAGTAGGATCCGACCCTGCCAAGGACCCTGACGGCTCCTGGAGACAGATTACATCGTACAGGGAGTTTAAGGAGAGCAGCCTGTCCTCCGGGTGCTATCCGGCCTTAGGCTACGTTCCTTCTAGCAAGATGCATTTTGTGTCATAACACAGAATGTTGGGAGTGGAGGATATCCTGAGGCCAGCCTAGCTAAGAGAAGAAAGTCAGAACGTGGAGACAGCTGATGGCGAGAAATAAGGCCTGGGTGCGGGTGGTGGGAGCGAGAACACAGCTAACAGGAAGAGAGCGCCGCCTAAGCCCGGACCCTTCTGCTGTGGCTATCTGCCTGTGGGAGCCAGGAGAGTCACAAGGTCATTCATTCAAACCTTTAAATCATTTCTTCTAGAATCCTAACACGCTACCATGGAAGACTGAGAGGCTGCTGATGGGAAATACGAACAGTTCAATGGCTCTTGGAATATGGCCCGCAGGTGATTGGAAATATGAATAGCACTAAATCCGAAACAGTCGTCAACTCATTTGAGAAAGGATTTGGAAATATAAGGAAGAAGCCAGGTGTGGTGGCCCACAGCTATAATCCCTGCACTCAGCTGCGGCAGGAGGGTCAGGAGTTCTAATCCAGCCTGGGTTGCATCAACCTGGTCTCAGAAATCAAGATAGAGAGCCAGGGCTTGAAAGCTCCCCTTCCCACACACGTTTCACAGATAGAGGCAAAGCGGGGAGCAAAGCACTTCATTCTCTCTCTCTCTCTCTCTCTCTCTCTCTCTCTCTCTCCCCTCTTTTTCGATGCAGGGTTTCTCTGTGTAACAGCCTGGAACTCAGAGATCCGCCTGCCTCTGTCTCTCCAGTGCTGGGATTAAAGGTGTGTGCCACCACCACCCCAACATCTTTTGTTTTCTTTGTACCTCTTAGAATTCAGAAATGTGTGCAAGGTACCTACTTACAACGTTGCTTTTTCAAGAACAAACCCGCTCATGCTTACCTACAAACTCAATTCTCTAGAGATCCCGAGTCTGTCAGTGTCGGCAGTAGCAGGGAGACACAGCCTGGTACAGTCAGCAGCAGCCTGCACTGTCCCTTTCCGACTCCTTAGGGACCTTACTCAGGTTAAGCCAGGATTTTTACCTCAGCACAGAAAAGAATTTCAGGGTGAGTCAGTGTGAAACAAAAGATAGCGGATTTATTGTTCTGCCGTGTCCTGGTTAACTTTTATGTCAACTTGACCCAAGCCAGGGTCAAATGCAGAGGAAACTCCCATGGTGAGAAAGCCTCTATTGGCATTTTCTCGGTTAGTGATGGATGTGGGAGGAGCCAGCTCACTGTGGGTGGTGCCACCCCAGACTGGTAGTCCCAGGTGGCACAGGAGATGTAGCTAAAAATGAGCCTAAAAGTAAGCCAGTGAACAGCACTCTTCTAAGGTCTCTGCTCAGTTGCTGACTCCGGGCTCCTGCCTCGAGCTTCGGCCCCAACTTCCTCACTGTGCCCTGTGATTGGGATGAACAAGCCAAATAAACCCTCTCCTCCTCACGTTGTTTTTGGTCGTGGTGTTTATCACGGCAATAGAAGGCAAATGAAATGGTTATTGGGGAGAGGAGAGTGCATGGTGCCAAGGCGTCTCAGGGGAGAACTGCACTCAGGTGTTATTACTGGTACATTTAAGGTCCAGCAGCTTCCTAAGTTATGGTCTTCAAAGGATATAATTTGCAACAAGATGAACCTTTTTGAAACATCCTTTGGAGATAGGGTCTCACTATATAGCCTTGTAGAACTCCCTAGGTAGACCAGGCTGACCTCAGACTCAGAGATCTGCCTGCCTCTGCCTCCCAGATGATGGTATTAAAGGTGTGCGCCACCACTGCCTGCTTCCCTAGTAATTTTCTTAAATTTTTAGTCACCATAGAGAACAGGGGCTGCAGGAGCACTGACATTTTGTCCCCTCGTGAGATAGGAGCAAGCATTTCATGGGAACTGATCCCACCAGCAACACGGACTGAAGAATCGGAATGGAGATCTCTAACCAGACCACACAGATCAAGACTGCTCATTCACTAAGAATTCTCACCCGGTCCCTAGGCTTCTCTTTAAACTTAAAGCTCATACCGGTACCCCAAAGATGGGCTTGGGGAGTTCACTGGATCCATCTTTTCTTCACAATGTAGCATCACTGACCCAATCTTTCCCTGTCCTGCACCGCTACCACTTCTACTGTTGTATGAGGACAGGTACCTGGAGAAGTTGGCTGGGATCCGGGGACTGTAATCTTTGCCCTAGAACTCTGCCAACACAGCCACCACTGCACTGATCCAGGCTCTTGGGGACTGCTCACTAATGTGGCTGTACTAGATAAAAGACGGCAGAATCTAAGGTCTTCCGCTCCTGGTTCTGGAGTCTGGGGTGAACGTGTGTACGGGAATGACTGTGCTGTAAATCCTCAGTATCGTGGCCTAGAGGAAGGCTTGGGAGGAGTGGAGAAGGGTGAAGTTGCAGCAGCAAATGCAGCTACACTGGCAGGGAAATAGAAAATGATTCCTGAGTGTAACACCTAAGGGTATCCTATGACTGTAGGCTGGGCATGGAGGTATACACCTCTGATCCTCACACTCGGAGGCAGAGGCGGTCAGATCTCCATGAGTTGGAGGCCAGCCTGGTCTACATAGTGAGTTCCAGGATAGCCAGGGCTATGGAGAGAGATCCTGTCTCAAAATAAACAACAATAACAAAGTCTTTTCCCCACTCACTGTTAGCACCCTGAACAAGGACAGACTTTAATTAATTAGCATATATTAATTATACATAATAATGGGTTTCATCTTTCATACACCTTATATTTTCATCACATCCCCGTCACCCTCCCCTCTGCCCCTCTCACTCCTGTTCTTTCTCGTCCTCTTCCACCTAGCCTCCTTTCTACTTCTTTGGGTTGGTGACCTGGTGAGTTTTATTAGCGTTGTTTGTAGAAGTGTAGGTAGGAGTTTGCTTACAGAGCAAAGGTCCCTGACAGTGGCTGCACCACTGAAGATTATTTATTATCTTCATATAAATCTTCATGGACTGAGGGGGCCTAGGTCTCTCTTTCTCTCTCTCTCTCTGTCTCTCTCTTTTTCTCTTTCTCTCTCTCTCTTGTTTTCTGAGACAGGGTTTCTCTGTGTAGCTCTGGTGGTCCTTGAGCTCACTCTGTAGACCAGGCTGACCTCAAATTCACAGAGATCCGCCTGCCTCTGCCTCCCAAAAGCTGAGATTAAAGGCATGCGCCACCACCACCTGGCTACTTTTTATTTTTTGAAATAGAGTCCAAGTCTGTAGCTCCGTCAGTAACTCACTCTGTAGGCCAGTCTGGCTTTGAACTTAGAGCCATCCTCCGGCCTTTTTCCTTCCCAACAAATAGAAGACAGGTATGTACCTATCTTTATACACACACACACACACACACACACACACACACACACACACACACAGTATGTGTGTGTCTGGTGGTTTCAATGAGATGTCCCCATAGTCCCAGGCATTTGAGTACCTGGTGGCATTGTTTGGACAGTTCGGATGTGATGTCTTACTAAATGAAGGGTGTCACTGGAAGCAGGCTTTGAGAGCTCAAAGACTCGAGATGTTTCCAGTTTGCTTCCTGGTTGTGATTTAAGATTTGAGCACTGCTTGCTGCTGTCACCAGGGCTGCTGGCATGCGTCCCACTGTGTCATCGAGGAACTCTAATCCCTCTGGAACCATCAGCCCAAATGAACCCTTCCTTCTACAAGCTGTCTTGGTCATGTTGTCTTATTACAACAATAGAAAGATAACTAACACCGAAGCTGGTGTCAGGCTATTGCTGTGACAGGCCAGCCATGCTGTTTTTGGAGGAATGTGGAAGACCCTGGACCTTTGGGCTAGAAAGGCTGTTTTGGACGCAGGATAACAATAGGCAATTCTAGTAGGGGCTGGGAAGGAAGTAGTACTGAGAACTCTTCAGACTGTGGAGCTTAGATCAAGAGGTTCCAGAGGGGAATAATGGCAAGCAAATGGGCTAGAGATGGTTGTGATTTTTCTGGAAAAATGTCACAATGTTGTGATACTGTGGGTGCCTCCCGCTCATGGCCTAAGAACTTGCCTAAGGCTAAATGGAAAAGTAAAGGACTGACTTCTTTGGCAGAGGAGGTTTCAAGGCGGCCTGATATCGACTCTGTCATGTGGTTAGAAATCGCTCTTAGACGGATCTCCAGTGAAAAACAGCAAATGGGGCAGGGAGAAAAAAATTAAAAAGTAGTTTAAAGTGAAAAAAAAATGAGCACCAGGAAACTTAATGCTAAGCCAGTGTTTGTGCTGGAGAGATAATGAGATTAAGGGGATGCCGCATCTGCACTGGGATAAAGGGAAGGGTACCACCCTCAAGGCAAGTGATGCTTCTGGACTAGTCAGAGGAAAGAGGACTTGTGATCAGACAAACCCAGGGCCACCACTATGCCCCAAAGTCAGGGGCAGGCTTCTGTATTTGCCCAACTACAGAAATAACGGTGAAACAGAAAGGACTGTTGGGATATATATCCACTACACAGCCCGACAGGAAGGAAAACATCACCTCTGCATTGGGATAAGATGTCCAGGGTTCAGAGTCCCTCGTCAGCCATTTTCACACCGGTATCTGACCGGCTGCCTACTATCTGCAACCACCTAGAATTTTGACTGATTTCGTTATAACGCTCATTTTAGAGTTGGGTATGTTGTTTTAGGCCTCTAATCCCAGCATCAGGGAGGCTGAGGCAGGAGGATTGCCTCAAATCCAAGGCCAGCCTGAACTACTAGTACATAGTTCAAGTCAAGATTAGGACTCTGCCTCACAAACAGACACAAAGGTCTATTTCACTGGGCATGGTTGCTTATCCCAGCACTTGGAAGGCTGAAGCAGGAGGATCAACACATTCATATTCACACACGTTCTGAGGCAAGAAGAGACCAAATTTATTCAAGAGAGAGGAAGGCCAGCAAATAATTCGTATTGCCTGAACAAGCGAGGGGAATCACGTTCAACCTTAAGGTGTTTGTCAAAGCACCATTCCCTGAAGTCTTTCCTGACCTCAAAGCAGGTCTCGCCTCGCTCGTAGAAGATGACAGGTGTGCCCTAAATCTAAGGGCCTCGGCTGACAGACTCTGAGGGAGGTGAATTGGCACAGACGTGGAGGTGTGTGTGCAGGGTACTTCTGCACGTTCCCACGGGAAGAGAACCGGAGTTGCAAGTTTTCCAGCCCACGGAAACGGCAGGGGCGCGCAGAGCGGCTTCTGTGGAGCGGAAGTGCATCCCGGGAGCCGTTCTAGGAAACCCGGAGGACCCCGCGTGTCAGTGGTCGAGGGCACAGTGGGTTTCGCGAGGTGCCCTGGGACGTTGCAGGGAGCCGACCGGCCCTCGCCAGCCGGGTGGCGATGGGGTGAGTTAGGGTGAGAGCAGCGGCCAGGGAAGCGGGAACGGGCGAGGGGGCGTGGGCCCGCTGGCCACCTGTTCCTCCCGCGAGTGCGGCCCGCGCGGATTGGCCGCAGTGCCGCGCGGCACCGGAAGTGGCCGGTGTCCGTCGCCCGTGACAGCAGACAACAGCTGCGGTTCTGTGCGCACCGCGGTGCAGCGCTCCGGGCCGGCGGATGAGCGTGGGCGGCATCCGCCAGCGGTGAGGCCTCTCTGGTTCCGTCCTGCCCGGGGGAGGAGGGCGCCGGGCTCCCAGCCTCCAGCCGGAGTCCTGAGTGTAGGCTGGCCCTGACTCTGGTTTGCTGTGTGATCTTAGACTTTATGGCACCGGGGTCCCTTACTCCCTTGCCCACGGAGAGGGTGGAACCTGGGCAGTGTCAGAGATTGTCCCCAATTCTGCTGCTTCCAGGCCTTGTCAGCCAGGGGACTGGAGAAACAGAATCCAACGTGGGCATACCTTAGAACCTGTGCCTATTCTTTTCTTTATCCCCCACCCCCGCCCCGCCCCGCCACGTTGGTATTCCATTCCCTAAGGATACTGCTAGAACGACTGACGGGCAAAAGCTAAGGCCCCCGTGGCATGTTGTGACCCGTGCTAACAGACAGGATATTGGCTTATGTTGGCTTATAAAGATTAAAGAAGATAGAATTCGGTGAAGAGATGGCTCAGTGGTTAAGAACACTTGCTGCTCTTCCAGTTGGTTTCCAGAACTCACTCAGGCAGCTCAGATCATCTGTAAGTCCAGCTCTGGGGCTTTGGCTCCCTCAGGCACCTGCACTCAGGTGCACACTCCTATATGCAGAAACACAACACATCTACACATAATTAAAAGTGATAATAATAATAATAAGGGAGACCAAATTGAGCACAGCATTAACAGAGTTCCCTTGATACTGGGTACCAGAGGAGGAAGATAATAGTGTCTTGGGAGAAGAACTTTTTTTTGTTTTAGTTTGATGTTTTTGAGATGGGGTCTCACAGCCTAGCTGGCTAGTTTAGAACTCACTGTGTAGACCAGGTTGACCTCATACTCTCAGACATCCACGTGCCTCTGTCTCCCAAGTGCTGGGATTAAAGGTATGTGTCACCATGCCAGGCAAAGAACTCATTTTTTATAAGTAATTGCTATATACATATAATAAGTTATAATACACACACTGCTCCGGTCTCTAGGTAGGACTGTCTGGTTCACCATCAAGACAACTGCAGATTTGTTACCCAGATAGCAAACAAACCTTCACTGAATGTTTACTAGGTATCAGAAGTGTGCGAAGCACTGAGATGAACAACATGGGTACTATCATCTTTGCTCCTGATCTACAGCACCGTTCTCAACTTGTGGGCCGGGTCACAACATTTTGGGGGTCGAACAACCCTTTCACCGGGGTTGTCTAACACCACCGGAAAGCATAGATATTTACATTATGATTCATAACAGCAAAATTACAGTTACAAAGTGGCAATGAGAATAATTTTATGGTTGGGGTCACCCCACCATGAGGAACTGTATTAAAGGACTGTAGCATTAGGAAGGTTGGGGACCACTGTGCTAGAGGAAAGTGAGCAGGTCGCACAGTAGCGTAATGGCCCCATGGAGAAGTAACATTTGCTAGGGCCTGTAGATCAGAGAATACATGGGGGGGGGGCAGCACATACTTCCGCTGCATCGTGAAGGGGTTTGTTAAGGGCACAGGTGGGCAGTGGTATTCCAGGAAGTGAGAAGAACTTGTCCTCAAAGGCAGAGAGATTAAAGAATGGACAATGGAGTGCGGAACACCGAGCACATCTGGAGCTGCCAGTTGTTATGGAGAATGTGAGGTAGAGGTGGGAAAAGGAAACAGGTTTGGTTGTGAGCATTGTGAGCTGTGGGAAACCTTGGTTCTGGAGGCCTTGAGAGGAGCAACAAACAGGAAGTGGGGTGGAAACTGTAGTTGAGAGAGGTGAGAAAGGTTAGTGAAGGCTTCCAGGAAGAGCTAGTCCTCTTGCCAGATGAATAATGGAATTCAGCTCACCCTGGCTTAAAAATATGTGGTGTTTTTAAGTTTTATTAGACACTTTACTAATAGATATGTGTATCAGAACTTTCTGAATGAGATTTTTTGAGACTTTTCTCCATAGTGCATTGCAAAGATAACGCTGATTTGATATTCACGTCTGTAACCCCAGGTGCTCTGGAGGCTAAAGCAGTAGCATTGTGAGTTAGAGGCCAGATTTGGAGACTTAGTGGGAGCCTCTCAAAATAAAAAGGAAACAGGGCGTGATGACACATGTGTTTATTCCCAGTACTTGAAAGGCAGAGGCCGGTGGATCTTTTTGAGCTCCATGCCAGCCTGGCTTACATATCAAGTTCTAGGCCAGCTGTGACTACATACTGAGACCCTCCCTGTCTCAAAAAACAAGCAAATAAACAAAAACACTCAGAAGAGCTGGAGGTATCGCTTAGTGGCTGAGTCTTGGGTTAATCATTAGAACTTTGCGGGGGTGTGGGGTGGGAGGTGGAACTCCATCAAAACCAAAAGTAAAAGATAAGCAAATACAGGAGACATGAAGATTTGAAAAGGAAGTCCAGAGGGGGTTGGGAAATACATAGCCACTTGAAATACCAGCTCCTGAAACCTGTTCTTGGCTGGGTATTAGAAAGGCGTTTACTTGTGGAAATGGTTATTTTTTTGTTTTTTTACCCGGCATCTCACTGTGTAATCCAGACTGGCCTCAAATTCATGATCCTTCTGCATTGTCGTCCCTGCCTCCCCATTCTCTCTCTCTCTCTCTCTCTCTCTCTCTCTCTCTCTCTCCCTCCCCTCTCTCTCTCTCTCCCTCCCCTCTCTCTCTCTCTCTCCCTCCTCTCTCTCTCTCTCTTTCTCTCTCTCTCTCTCTCTCTCTCTCTCTCTCTCTCTCTGTTTTTCTGCTTTGTCCTCTTAAGGACTGAAGTTAAAGGCACTAGAAGAAATCTTGTGTAAGATAGTACTTCCCAAATGAAATAATGCCATGGATGGAGAAGACAGCTAACAGCTAGGTATGGTGGGCGATACATGCCTTTAACCCCAGTTCTTAGAAGGCAGAGACATAGCTCTGTAAATTTGAAGCCAACTTAGTCTATATAGTGAGATTCTGTCTCAGAAAAAGATAGTTACAATTCCATAATGTATCCTTACAGTTGTACAGACAGCATCTTTAATTTTGAAAGATTTCAACAAAAAGGAAAAATCAAGCTTTGGGATCTTTCCTTGCTTTGTGGGAAAATAAGAAGATGCTGGGGGCTTCTATCTCACTTAGAGGGAGATAACAAAGGTCTTCCAGGCCTTCAGGATTCCAGGCTAGATCAAGTTTTTCTGGCTGGTATCTCCCCAGGGTAGGCTGGTGTTGGTCACCAGCGTCTTGTGGTTGACAGGAGGCTAGGTAGAGAAAAGGACAGTACAGAGGTCACCTGCAAAGTCACTTTTCCTTCCCTGTCAAGGTTCATTGGGATGCCAGCCCCCTAAACCTCTCAGATACAGAAGGAACGCGACAGCAAGTGCAGGATATAGATAAAGATATCTGAGGGTAAAAGGATTGAATCAGCTCACATATGTCTTCTCGTCCTGTCCCGTTTATTCTTCCAGTGTTCCCCCTCTCCGTGTTCCCTCTTCCAGTGTTCCCCCTCTCCGTGTTCCCTCTTCCAGTGTTCTCTTGATCCCACCCACACAGACACAATTAGCAATTCTTTGGCAATAGCAAGGATACCAGGCATGCATTTTTCTGGGCCAAGATGGTAGATAAGGCTGACAAAGTAGGCACCTGTTAACTTACTTGTGTCTCAGAGCTGGGTGTGACTGTGAAGTGCGCAGGCATATCTGTCAAAGGTAAATAGAGGAGGGGAGAGAGGGAGTTTGTGTGTTAACTACATTTGTGTGGTTGGTTAGGCTGAAATTTGTAATTGATGTAGAAAAGAGGGAAGAAAGAAAGCCTTGCTGTGTACTTTCTGAGCACTTCTATTCCTGTGGTGGCTGGGAACACAGCATTGTGGTAGCCATGGCAATCAGTGTAAGCTGCAGGAGGAAAACGGATGGTGTTTGCTCTGCATTGGCATTTTCACCAAATGATATCCATTAGAGAGAATCTCTTATCACTAGGTTAAAGTGAAAAGCTGCCACTGTGTAATTTCTGGAGACTGCTGCTCCCAATGCCAGGCTATACAGTGAGGCTTTCATAACCGCTGATGCCCAGGTGTGAAGAAATTCCTTTCTCTGGGGCTGGTTTGATGTAGATTTGACTGTGA
Organism: Microtus oregoni; assembly: GCF_018167655.1. NCBI lineage: Eukaryota > Metazoa > Chordata > Mammalia > Rodentia > Cricetidae > Microtus > Microtus oregoni. Next base: position 27,778,492 of record NW_024543074.1, on the reverse strand, counting down.
GAACAAAGGTTTGAGTGAATATTTTTACACCAGGACCCCACAGTGTGGGGAAAGGTCATCCAGTTACTAGTACAGAGGGATTATGCCCAATAACTGATTAATACACTGCTGGGGTTTCTTTGTGATGAATCCCACTGTGGAAAGGGGGGTGTTGACCAAGGTTTCTGTCCCCCTGGTCCTGCAGCCATTCAGTCCTAAAGAAATACAAAGAAGTTTCATTAATTATAAACTGGTTGGCCTATTAGCTCACGCTTCTTATTAACTAATTCTTACATCTTACAGTAATCTATAATTCTTGTCTGTGTTAGCCACGTGGCTTGGTATCTTTATCAGTGAGGCATTCTCATCTGGCTTCCTCTGCAGACTGCAGACTGAGCTTTCCTCTTCTCAGAATTCTCCTGTTCTCCTTGCCCCACTTCTACTTCCTGCCTGTACATTCAGCCTCTACTTCCTGCCTGACTACTGGACAATCAGCATTTTATTAAAGAAATACAACTGGGGCTGGAGAGATGGCTCAGTGGTTAAGAGCATTGTCTGCTCTTCTAAAGGTCCTCAGTTCAATTCCCAGCAACCACATGGTGGCTCACAACCATCTGTAATGAAGTCTGGTGTCCTCTTCTGGCCTGCAGGCATACACACAGATACATAATAAATAAATAAATAAATAAATAAATATTTTTTTAAAAAAGAAATACAACTGATAAATCTTCACAGGGTACAAGATCATTGTCCCACAGCAGGGGAGCACTGTGGCTTCACAGGGTTTTACAGAAATGACAGCAACTATTCAAAAGGCAAATATTCCCAAAGCTTTGCAAGTTGGGTGCTAATCTTGTGATTTTTGTTAACTGTTTTCTCACCATATAGTTCAGTGGACCACAGTGATGTGGGTTGTCCTTCTGTATGTGTGTTGCTTTTATTGGTTAATGCATAAAGTTGTTTCGGCCAGTGGCTTAGCAAAGTAAAGCCAGGCAGAAAGGAAATCTGAACAGAGATATAGAGAGAGTAGGTGGAGTCAAGCAGACGGCAGTCAGCTGCTGAGGAAACAAGACATGTAGAAGATGAGGTGATGCCACGGCCATGTGGCAATACATAGACTAGTATAAATGGGTTATATAAGATGTAAGAGCTAGCTAGAAACATGCCCGAGCCATCGGTCAGTGTTATAACTATAGCTCCTGTGTGATTATTCATGTCTGAGCCATCGGTCAGTGTTATAACTATAGCTCCTGTGTGATTATTCATGTCTGAGCCATCGGTCAGTGTTATAACTATAGCTCCTGTGTGATTATTCATGTCTGAGCCATCGGTCAGTGTTATAACTATAGCTCCTGTGTGATTATTCGTGTCTGAGCCATCGGTCAGTGTTATAACTATAGCTCCTGTGTGATTATTCATGTCTGAGCCATCGGTCAGTGTTATAACTATAGCTCCTGTGTGATTATTCATGTCTGAGCCATCGGTCAGTGTTATAACTATAGCTCCTGTGTGATTATTCGTGTCTGAGCGGCCGGGAGGTGAAAACGCAGTCTGTCTACACCACAGCATCTCCCTCATCGTCTGACTCATCATTCTCCCCACCTGGTGGGCTCTCCAGTCCTCACTGTTCTCTCATTTTCTTGCCCCTTAAGCCCTGTTGCTCTACCAGTACCACCCCCTTTAGTACAAACATTTTCAAATCTGCCACCAGAGAAAACCCGTGTCCTTGTAACACTCTCGTATTGCAACAAATCCGTTTCTCAGTCCCTGTCCCTGTGTCTCTGTTTCATCTGTGGTTCCTTTGTTGTCCCAGGCGACAGTTTCTAGTTTTTAAACCACTGGACCTCCCATCTGCTTAAATGGTGTTCGATTTTGTTTTGAGGGTCTGAGAATCGACTCCCACTGGGCCTGTGTGTGCCTGGTAAATGCTGACACTGGACTTTGTTCCTAGGTTTTTTGTTTTGTTTTGTTTTAATAAGGGGGGAGTAGGTCTTGTTAAGTTGCCTAGACTGGCCTCCAATTCAAAATCTTCCTACCTCAGGTTTCATAGTAACTGGGATTCTTGGCATGTGCCACCACACCTGACAACATAGATGCTTTTCAGTTCCCTCTGCCACTGCCTCGGTGACTTCCATGGCACTGTCTGTGGCTCTTCACTAACCATTTCTTCTGTCGACAGATTTCTCTTCTCCACCCCCTTTATTCTCAGAGGGTGAATAAGAACATAACCTATTCACGTTAGGTTCATTTGAGGGAGGCTTAGTAGCCAAGAGGTTAATTGTTTGTGACAGGACTGGGAAGAGTGTTGAAGAATTGAGTGGAATAAACTCCTTCAGAGGACTTTTAATTGAGGGCACCAATACCTCAAGGCAGTATCACAGGAAGGAACCAGAAGAATAAATCTGCTGCCCATCATCTCTCCAGTCTTCTGATGAGTCTCTCATTGGTAGAAGCATCTGGAAGCCAAAGGACCTGTTGTATGCCATACAAGTTAGTGTTCTTGGACAGAGAGCAAGGTGGAGAAATTGATCACTAGAGCTGAGTGGGATCCATATGACATTTGATACAATTCATTTGTCATTTGGGGGAGATTTAAAGATGGACCCTCTCATTATCCAAATGTAGAGGGGAAGAAGTTATTCTTGTTCTGATTATAGCTACGTCATGTCACTCCTTTGACTAGGTGACCTGTCTACACTGTGGCCTGCTCTGTAGGGCAGATGGGTAATGCAGACTGGACTAAGAATATGTCCTCTTGTGTGGCTATTTCATCCTAAACTCAAATATTATTTCGGTTAACTTGTCATGTTGCTTTTCTCTTGCCCTTTTCCATACATTCTGTTAATATGGCCGTTAATTTCCCTACATGTTTTCTTCAGCACTTCTGAGTTCCCCTCACTCACTGTCAGCGTCATACAGCTTCTGAGTTCCCCTACCTCAGTTAGCATCATACAGCTTCTGAGTTCCCCTAACTCACTGTCAGCGTCATACAGCTTCTGAGTTCCCCTACCTTAGTTAGCATCATACAGCTTCTGAGTTCCCCTACCTTAGTTAGCTTCATACAGCTTCTGAGTTCCCCTACCTCAGTTAGCATCATACAGCTTCTGAGTTCCCCTCACTCACTGTTAGCGTCATACAGCTTCTGAGTTCCCTCACTCACTGTTAGCATCATACAGCTTCTGAGTTCCCCTAACTCACTGTTAGCATCATACAGCTTCTGAGTTCCCCTCACTCACTGTTAGCATCATACAGCTTCTGAGTTCCCTCACTCACTGTTAGCGTCATACAGCTTCTGAGTTCCCCTAACTCACTGTTAGCGTCATACAGCTTCTGAGTTCCCCTCACTCACTGTTAGCGTCATACAGCTTCTGAGTTCCCCTCACTCACTGTTAGCGTCATACAGCTTCTGAGTTCCCCTAACTCACTGTTAGCGTCATACAGCTTCTGAGTTCCCCTAACTCACTGTTAGCGTCATACAGCTTCTGAGTTCCCCTAACTCACTGTTAGCGTCATACAGCTTCTGAGTTCCCCTCACTCACTGTTAGCATCATACAGCTTTTGCAGTTTCTCTTTACCATCCGGTCTCTTTTCTGCCTTTCGCACTCTGCTGCAGACAGTTTTTCTTACTTTCTACGGTCATGCTGTTTAGCATGTCCACCATGTGGTGTCATTTAAATAGGGCACAGCTTCACATGCTCACCCTCTCATTGCAGGCTCTGATATGGGGACTGAGAAAAAGAAGGAGCTTCCCAAGGAAGAAATTTCTGAAGAATCCAAGCCACATGGGCCAGTGTTGGAAAAGCTTTCACATGAGGTTTACCAAAGTCATGGGTTTGGAGCAGCAAGTGAAAAAGACGTATTAAAGGGACATCTGAGAAAGTCTCCTCAGGGGAGAGACTTTGCATCAGGGTTAGTTATCTTCAAGATGTCATCCTTAGGTGAGAAAGAGCAGGGTAGTAGTGGGAGTGACAGCGGCCACAGTCCTGACCCAAGTGTGGTGCTCTGCCATGGGGATCCTCCAGTAGAGAGGGACCCAAGTGTGGTGCTCTGCCATGGGGATCCTCCAGCAGAGAGGGTTAGCGTGTTTGCTACTTCTGCCCAGAGCTTCATGGAGAAGGTACAGCTTCATCAAGCACAGAGGACTTCTGGGGGAGAAAAGCCTCATACGTGTAAAGAATGTGGAAAAGCTTTTAATCAGAACTCGCATCTCATCCAGCATATGCGAGTTCACAGTGGAGAGAAACCCTTTGAGTGCAAAGAGTGTGGAAAGACATTTGGAACCAACTCCAGCCTTCGAAGGCACCTGAGAATTCATGCTGGAGAGAAGCCCTTTGCTTGTAACGAGTGTGGGAAAGCCTTCATTCAGAGCTCACATCTTATCCACCATCATCGAATCCACACAGGAGAAAGGCCTTATAAGTGCGAAGAATGTGGGAAAGCCTTCAGCCAGAATTCAGCCCTTATCCTGCACCAGAGAATCCACACTGGAGAGAAACCGTACGAATGCAATGAGTGTGGGAAGACCTTCAGGGTCAGCTCCCAGCTTATCCAGCACCAGAGGATTCACACCGAAGAGAGGTACCATGAGTGCAACGAGTGTGGCAAAGCCTTCAAGCACAGCTCGGGCCTCATCCGACACCAGAAAATCCATACTGGAGAAAAGCCCTATCTGTGTAACGAATGTGGGAAAGGCTTTGGTCAGAGTTCTGAGCTTATCCGTCATCAGAGAATTCATACAGGGGACAAACCCTACGAGTGCAACGAATGTGGGAAGACTTTCGGGCAGAACTCAGAGATCATCCGACATATTAGAATTCATACTGGGGAGAAGCCCTATGTATGCAAGGAGTGTGGGAAGGCCTTCAGGGGTAACTCAGAACTTCTCAGACATGAGAGGATTCACACTGGAGAGAAACCCTTTGAATGCTTTGAGTGTGGCAGGGCTTTCAGGAGGACCTCACACCTAGTCGTCCACCAGAGAATACACACTGGGGAGAAACCCCACCAGTGTCACGAGTGTGCAAGGACCTTTTGGGATAACTCGGAGTTGCTGCTCCACCAGAAGATTCACGGTGGCGAGAAGCCTTATGAGTGCCGGGAGTGTGCGAAGACCTTCAGCCAGCACTCGCAGTTCACCAGCCACCAGAGAATCCACACCGGAGAGAAGCCGTACGAGTGTCAGGAGTGCCAGAAGACCTTCAGTCGGAGCTCCCACCTCCTCCGACACCGGAGCATCCACTGCGTCGAGTGACCTGCGGGCCAGGACTGTGTGGAAAGGCCGAAGCAGGCTCTTCGTTTCTTCACACTCTGTCCCCCAGTCCTTGGGTCACATGCAAGGACAGGCCCTCCCCTGCCCATGCCCTGAGCCTTGTGGTAGCTGGCGGAAGTGATAGAGCAGTTTCATGAACTATTTATTAAGAAGTTTGTGTTCTGAATTAAATCATAAAAGTTGTTTCAGGCCTTAATTCTCCTCTGTCCTTCTTTCCTTCCTTCTTTCCCTCCCCACAGGGGTCTGCACCTGTGTCTAAATTGTTGTTCTTTGTGAAAGTGGGGACAGGATTCACTGCTATGAACTTCAGAGTTGACTCACTGTCTCCTGCGATGTTAGAAAATCGTGAGCTATTCTCCAGTTCACCGCGTAGCCTTGGGTACCTTAGTAAGCTCCCCCTGCCCCAGGCCTTAAAATCTTCCAGCCGTGTAATCAAGTTAATGATAAAACAGGAAGCTGCGTCTTTTCACATCTGCTAGGCTCCTTATCTAAGAGGCTCCCATGAGAAGGAAGCCGTTTCCAGGATGGAGTGGAAGCCTGAACACCTGGAGGAAGAACCCGAGAGAGACAGCTGAAGCTGGCTGCTGAGCACGGGCAGGAGAGGCTCAGCGGCAGCTCCTCCTGCTGCTGCCATCCTGTCAGGAAGCAGTGAACAGGGTGGGGTGGCTTTTCTCTGCCGGGCACCAGGCCGTGGTGGTGAGCTGGATAACTTGACAAATCAGGCCTGGCCTTTCCAACATCTGAGCTCTCATGCCCACCAGCTGGGGGCTCTGGGTAACAGCTGTAGATGTGACAGCTCTTCTTGGTGTGTCTTATGGCCAAGAATTCTTTTTCCAACATCTCTGCATGTCTTCTGTGTCCTCCAGTTCTCATGTTTCCATGTGTGATGCGCGTAGTAGGAACAGAAATTGCACTAAAGAAAACATTGCAGGCCTAGATTCTTATCTGAGAACTCTCCCTTTAATGAGCCCTTCAGTTCCTGGTCCTTGGTTTTCTTATCAGCAAAATGAGGGGTATTGAATGAAATGACCTCTCAAGTTTCAGGCAGTATCTCTAAGAAAATACGCTAATCACCAATTCGTTTTTTCAGTACTTGAGTTTCATAACCCAAGGCTTTGTGTTTGCCAGGCAAGCAGTCCACCTCTGAGCTTCAGCCCTAGCCCTAGCCCCATCCCCTTCCAGAGCCAGATCCCGATGAGCTGTCCAGTCACGGTGTGCCAGGCAGTGTTCTGTCAGCTTACACTATTTCCCGTGATGCCTCTGTGATGTGGGACTAGCTTTACTCAGAGACAATTTACATATAAAGTTTGTGGTGATAAATGTCCAGTTGAGTGATTCTTGGTAAATTAGAGTTGCACAGTTTTCCTCAGTGCAAGTGTTCTTAAGCCATCTTAAATGATGAATGAGCTCAGGTGGGGCAGGGAATGTTAGGTGATTCACCCATGATCGTGTTCAATCTAGAGCTAAGGGTCCAGGGGTCTATTAGCCGCTGTGCTGTGGGTAGGCTCCTTCATTAATGCCTCATTTTAAGCCCTTTGCACACTTTTTTATTGCCAGTCACTACCCAGATGTGAAGATAAAGATTTTAAACTATATCTTGGCAGATGTGACTCACCACAACCCAATTCTGCAGGTAGGCTTTCTCTACCCTGAGAGCTCTTTTCAGCTTTCTACCCTTGGCTTGAGAGAAAAACAGTCAAGTAAGCAGCTACTGAGTCCATTCCACAGCTTTGCAGGTGGCCGCTCTGCTGCCAGATGCTGGCAGGAGAGCTCTGGCTGCTTCCCTCTGGTTACCAGTACAGTGTGGTCTCCCTTGTTTTTGTTGCTTTGCTCCAGCTCAGAGTAAGCTGCGCCCGCCCCGTCCCCAGGACATCACTCACCTCTGTAATTTAGGATTTTTGTGGTCCCTTACTTTACTTCCAAGTTCATCCCTTTCCAGTCCTTATATAGAGCCAGCATCTAAGAAAGCTCATTTAAAATGTGATTGAATATTACAAAAAAATTAAAAAGCCAAGTGAAACCTTGTCTAAAAAAGACATCAGCACTCTTCAAACTCCCCAAAGGAATCTTCCCAGGACACGTTCGTGAGGACCACGGCCTCCCCTGGAGATGAGCATGCTGTAAAGGTGGAGGTTCTCATGTCTCTCCTCTCAGACTTCGCTCTCAGAAGTTCTTGGTGAAACCAGCAGTGCAGGGTTTTGTTTTGTTCTGTTTGAGACAGAGTCTTCTATGTTGCTGTAGCTGTCCTGGAATTTGCTGGGTAGACCTGGCTGATCTCAAACTCAGACCCGCTGGCCTTTGCCTCCCAAGTGCTGGGATTATAGGTGTGCACCACCATGCCCGATCCTTTTCAGGGCTTAGTTTGGGTTTTCTTGCTGTTGTTTTGGTTTTTGGCTTTCCCAAAAAGCCAATCCTTCCACCCAACTTCAACACATAGTTTCTTTCTTTTTCCTCCCTCCCTCCTTTTTCCTCCCTCACTTCCTCCCTTCCTTCTTTTGTTCTTTCTATGTCTCAAGTAGCCCAAACCGACCATGACTCTGTTTGTGGCTGAGGATGACCTTGAACCCCTGAACCTCCTTCCTTCACATCCTCAGGCACCACTATGCCCAGGTTATGCGGTGCAGGAGATCCCACTTGGCTTTGCACATGATAGGCAAGCACAAACAGGACTCCATTCTCACCTCCTCAGTTGCCTTAAACCCATCACTGTTTAGTAAAAGACAAGGCCTTTTACTTAATCCGTTCTCTTGAACATTAGTGACAAGCTTTGTTGTGCCCGAGCATGCTCAGAAGAGGAGGAAGGCCTCATGTTCTCAAAAGAATCTGTGTGTGCTGCCCGAGAGGAAGTAGTCTCTTAGGTATGTAACACCTGCGTCCTCTGACCTCACTTGTCTCAGGAAACGTCCTGACCTTTCCTTGTTTGCTTACCTCGCGTCAACATCCTACCGTAACTGGTTAGCAGCCACAGTTCTATGCAAGGAGAATCCTGCCTGCCAAAGACAAGTCATGAATGAACTGCATACCCACTTTCAAGAAATAAAATAAACTTCACAGTCTGAAAGCCCACTTAAGTACCCGAGAACTCCTGCAGGATCTTTGAAGATACGTCAACGTCTGTTCTCTCCCTTTCCTCACAGTTTAAGCAAATAAAGCATGTCTTTGTAATTTTCTCAATATGTCTTTCTTTTGCGTGTTATTCTAAACTTCATTGTGTTTTGTTATGGTCTCAATATGACTTTGTATGGGTTTCATTTCCACCTTATTTTGTCTTTCTCCAAGTGCGCCGTCGTGCCTTGCTGTTAGTGTGTGGCTTTGAGTATGATGTTCACTCTGCCCTATATCTGGTGTGTGTGTGTGTGTGTGTGTGTATGCAGTGCCCAACTGTATGTGTGTACATGCGGTGTCCACAGAGGCCACAACAGGGAGTTGGATCTCTTGGAACTGGAGTTATACATGGTTGTCAGTCACCATGTAGGTATTGGGAACTGAACCCCAGTCCTCTGGAAGAGCAGCCATTTCTCTTAACTGCTGAGCCATCTCTCCAGCCCCCAAGGGGTTCTTAATTTAGAAGGTTAGGGACATGCCTGAGGCCTGGGGGTCGCTGAAACACTTGCAAAAACTGAGTTGTAGACAGTTGCCATTAACAGCCCTAAAATATCAGCCAGAGGTTATAATTATAAACAGACAAAACAAAACCCAGGATGGAGGGGCTGGAGAGACAGCTTGGCAGTTAAGAACAGTGACTGTTCGATTTTCAGCACCTACATTGTGGCTCACAACCATCCATAACAGCACATGGAGCACAGATAGACATGCTTGCAAAACACCCGTACTCATGAAGTAAAATAATTAAATTAAAAAACCCACCCCCCCACAATAAAAAGCATCTTTAGCTCAGGCCCTGTCTATATAGAAACAGGTGTGAGCTGCTTTAGGATTTGATCCTTAGGCCACATGCTTATCTCTGGGCCTTTATGTGGCAAAGAAATTTGTCTGTTAGAGCCAGGAAAGGTGTCTCCAAGGAAGCAACATTTAAGTAGAGACTTAGGCAAAGGAGGTGACTTGGCAGCCAGTAGAAAGTGTGGAGGAAGAGGAGACAAGGGGGCACATTTAAGGTGCAGACGAGTTTGGAATGCGGGCCAGTGATCAATTTATTGCCTCCTTACTCCAAACCCATCCTTTGTGGTTCTTTATCATTCTGGAGCTGGGCCTATAAATACTCCCTCCTTTCTGAGTGATACAGAGTCAGGTTGCCAGTAATGGAGGGACAAGGCGAAGAGGAAGGGTCTACTTCTGGGTGTGGTCTTTACCATCACGTGTATGTGTGTGCGTGTGTGTTTGTGTGTGCATGTGTGTCTGTGTGCATGTCTGTGTGTTTGTGTATGTCGTTTGTGTGTGCATGTGTGTGTATGAGTGTGTATGTGTGTGTATGTATGTATATGTATATGTGTGTGTATGAGTGTGTATGTGAGTGTGTATGTGTGTGTATGTGTATATGTGTGTATGAGTGTGTGTGTGTGTGTGTGTATGTATATGTGTATATATGTATGTGTGTGTGTGCACTGCCGAGCAGCAGACCCAGTGCTTGCATCTGTTAATGCATTTGGACAGCACATTAACTTGTGGCTTTCTGCTTGTCAGTTCTGGCCTGCAGCTCCTCAGTGAACATCACCAGTCTGCACAGAATGAACATACTGCTGTATTGGTAAATATTTAGTTCAAAACCAAAAGAGCCAACCAACCAAAGCAAACTGAAAGAGCAACGGATAATAACCCCACCAAATGCCTCTGACTTGTTGCATTTCCTCGTGGTGAATATCCTCACGACAGCTCATTTCAATGCAGGTTGGAAGCAGTGTGCAAAATTGGCTCTGGCAAGGCTCTAGCTGGCTCTAGTTTACCTCTGAAGGAGACACAGTGTCTCCTAAAAGTATGATCAGAGCATGGAAGACTGCCCTGCCTGAATTCCTCTTGCCTTTGGGCCCCAGTGTCTGAATCCTGTGTAGCTCGTCTGTGATTTACCCTAGTCTTTGCAGGCCTCAGCCACTCATGGACCGAAGAGAGCAGATCTTGGTGCATAGGTACCTGGCACAGAGTCAAATGAACCTCTGCCTGTGGGTTGACCTTGGGCCCAGGTGAGACACGGTGTACACCAACAGAGGAACTGGAACAGCCGAAGGAAGGTCCTGGGCAGGGCACAGTGAGCCCAGCCCAGTGACCTCGCACCTCTGGCTACCATCCCCATGGCCTCTGGCCTCTCCTAATAGAAGGATACCAAGTCGGGTCCCCTCCTTGGTTTCAGAGGAGTCAGGTCTAGGGCGACCAAATCTGCAAATGCAGTCGTATCACTTTTGGGCTCTCCCCAGCTTCCAGTTCCACCGGGACTGACATTGCACATCATTTGAAGCTCCGCCACCTCAGACCCAAATACCCACTCGACCTTCACTTCCCTGGTGCTCCCGAAGTCCAGGGTGGCAGTGCTCTCACTCCACCTGGTTGCGCCCACCGCCAATCTGTGCGTGCGCCCTCAACCGCCTCCCACGAGCTGGAGTGTGCCCCTCCTCTGCTCCTGCCCGCGGGGCTTCCGTAGGCTCTGGCTACTGGGTGGGTGGCGGCTGCCCCCTAGCGTCTGCGGGGACAACAGTCAACGCAGCGATGGAGCCTGGGGGAAATCTCCACTCTAAAAAAAAAAAAAAAAAAATCTATGTACTTCCTTGTAGGTGCTACTGGGTTTCATCAGGACATCATACAAGTACATAGTGTACTATGAGCCTATTCGCCCCCTACTTCCCCTTTCCTGCTTCTCATTAGACCCGTCTGTTCTTGATACAGTTTTTCTTCTACTTTCCTGTCATATGCTATCTTTATGAAATCTAGGATTCGTAAAAATATGCGAAATTTGTCTTTCTGAGACTGATTAAATTTGTCTAATATGATAATCTCTAACTGAACCCACCCACCTGCAAAAATATAACTGTGCTCTTTTTATGGCTAAATACACGCCCCCCCCCCCCGACATTACGTGTTCAACCCACTTTTTTTTAAAAATTTATTTATTTATTATGTATACAGCATTCTGTCTGCATGTATCTCTGCAGGCCAGAAGAGGACACCAGACCCCACCACAGATGGCTGTGAGCCACCATGTGGTCGCCGGGAATCAAACCCAGGACCTTTGGAAGAGCAGGCAGTGCTCCCAACCTCTGAGCCATCTCTCCAGCCCTCAACCCACTTTTCTATACATTCCTCTGTTCAGAGACACCTAAGTCAATTCCATAAGTGGCTATTGTCAACTGTGTTGCAAAAGACCCAAAGTAAGTGTCTCTGTAATATGTTGGCTTAAGCATGCTTTGGGTAAGTAGCCAGAAGCACCACAGCGAACCCCGTGGTACATCTATTTTCAGCGTTCTGCAGATTATCCATACTGTCTGTGGTGGTTGATCAGTAGTGTAGAGGGTTCCTCTACCTCAGTGCCCTTGTCTGCAGCTGTTGCTAGTTTCTTTTCAACTGTGTGCATGTGTGTGTGTGTGGGTGCGTGAACTAGAGTGCGGGTGCCTCAGAGACCAGAGGCCTTCCCGACTTGGGCAGTGGGAGCAGAACTCCTTGGGAAGAGCAGGTGCCCTTAATTGTAGAGGCATCTTTACACACACCCCCTTCCGTGTTCTCTCTCTGTCTCTGTCTCTCTCTCTCTCTGTCTCTGTCTCTGTCTCTGTCTCTCGGTTTTTAGAGACAGGGTTTCTCTGTAGCTTTGGAACCTGTCCTGGAACTAGCTCTTGTAGACCAGGCTGGTCTCGAACTCACAGAGATCCGCCTGTCTCTGCCTTCTGAGTGCTGGACTTAAAAATGCACACTGCTACCACCACCTTGGTGCTGTTTTCTTAATGGCTGTCATTTCAACTGGGGTAAGATAGAATTTCCACATAGTTTGGTCTTGCATTTCTCTGATGGCCTATGAGGTTGACCTTTTCCTGTGTTTGTTGGTCATTTGGACTTCGTCTTTTGAGAACTGGCTGTTCATTTATTAGTTCATTTACTCATTGAGGTTTTTAGCTTTTTGAGTTTTTTTTTTGTACATTCTAGGTATTAGTTTTTGTCTGATGTGTAGGTAGCAAGAGTTTCCTGGGAGAGACGCTTTCCATAGGCACTGACTTCAAAGCTGAGACTTGCATAGTGTCAGAGCTTGAGTCCCCCAGGAGCTCTAGACTGACCCAGAGCCCTGTAGGAGTCAGCGTAGGTAGGCAATCCATCCCATAAGGAATTTCATGGTTTTTCTTTTATCTTTTTATGTGTTTTTCTTTCCTTATTAATTACCTTCTGTTTATCATGCCCTATCAAAGGCTTATAATATAAATAAGGGAACATAATGTTTAAAGAGTGCAAGTTCTCTCTCTCTCTCTCTCTCTCTCTCTCTCTCTGTGTGTGTGTGTGTAACAACGGCTGTGTGTGTAAGCAACGGCTGCTTGCTGCCAAGGCTGATGACCCGAGTTTGATTCTCCACCAGATTTGGTGGATTCTCCACAAGAATCCATATGGTGGAGAGAGCCAACTCCCTCTGGCTGTCCTCCATCTTCTGCCCACCCCCTACACCAAATATAGAAATGTAAAAAAATTAAAAGTGCAAAAATCATGCACCCAGAAAGTCAATGTCCTTATCCCTCCAGCTCATGGGTGTGCATCCTTGGAAACATCACCTTCTCTCTTCAAGCCCAGCTGTGTCCTCTAAAGTGAGGTAAGGACAGTTCCTTACCTCAGGGACACAGGGAATGAGATATGCATGTAGAGACATCCAGTGCTTGCCATGTTATTAAGGGGACTGTAGTGGTTTGAAAGAAAGTGGCCCTCAGAAGGAGAGGCACTAATGGGTAAAGACTTCCACTGCTCTTGCCAGCAACCCCTCGCCCATGCTCAATAAACTCATTGGTTTCAGAGACTAGAGAGATGGCACACAGGTTAAAGGATCTGCTGCTCTTGCAGAGGATTGGGTTTGATTCCTAGCACCAACATGGTAGCTTACAGTCATCGGTAACTATAGTTCAGGGGTCCCATAATCTTTTCTGACTTCCATGGGCACCAGACATAAACATGGTGTATATAAATGCAAGCTTTCAAAATATTCATAAACATAAAAATATATAAAAAACAAAAACACAACTAAACAAACAAAAAGTCCCATAACTCACAGATTCAACACAATGCCCATCAAAATCCCAGCAAAATTCTTTAAAGACCCCGAAAGAACGGTACTCAACTTCATATGGAAAAGCAAAAAACCCAGGAGAGCCAAAACAATTCTGTACAATAAAAGAACATCTGGAGGCATCACAATCCCTGACTTCAAACTCTACTACAGAGCTACAGTACTGAAAACGACCTGGTACTGGTGTAAGAACAGACAGGAGGACCAATGGAACCGAATAGAAGACCCGGATATCAATCCACATCTGATTTTTGACAAAGAAGCAAAAAAAATATCAAATGGAAAAAAGAAAGCATATTTAACAAGTGGTGCTGGCATAACTGGATATCAACATGTAGAAGAATGAACCCATATCTATCACCATGCACAAAACTCAAGTCCAAATGGATCAAAGACCTCAACATAAAGACAGCCACACTGAACCATAGAGAAGAGAAAGTGGAAAGTACACTTGAATGCATTGGCACAGGGAACCACTTCCTAAATAGAACCCCAGCAGCACAGACACTGAGAGAAACAATTAAAAATGGGACCTCCTGAAACCGAAAAGCTTCTGTAAAGCAAAGGACACGGTTAACAAGACACAACGACAACCTACAGAATGGGAAAAGATCTTCACTAACCCCACATCAGACAGAGGTCTGATCTCCAAAATATACAAAGAACTCAAGAAATCGGACACCAAAAGATCACATAATCCAATAAAAAAAAATGGAATACAGACCTAAACAGAGAACTCTCAACAGAAGAATCTAAAATGGCTGAAAGACACTTAAGGAAATGTTCAACATCCTTAGTCATCAGAGAAATGCAAATCAAAACAACTCTGAGATCCCATCTTACACCTGTAAGAATGACCAAGATCAAAAACACTGATGACAACTTATGCTGGAGAGGTTGTAGGGAAAAGGGAACACTTCTGCGTTGCTGCTGGGAATGCAAGCTGGTACAATCCCTTTGGATGTCAGTGTGGTGATTTCTCAGAAAATTTGGAAACAACCTTCCTCAAGACCCAGTAATAATACCACTTTTGCGTATATATCCAAAGGATGCTCAATCGTACCACAAGGATATGTGCTCAACTATGTTCATAGCAGCTTTGTTTGTCATAGCCAGAACCTGGAAACAACCTAAATGCCTCTCGATCGAAGAATGGATAAGAAAAATGTGGTACATTTACACAGTGGAGTACTACACAGCAGAAAAAAATAATGGCAACTTGAATTTTGCAGGAAAATGGATGGAGCTAGAAAACATTATTTTGAATGAGGTAACCCAGATGCAGAAAGACAATTATCACATGTACTCACTCATAGGTGGTTTTTTTTTTTTTTTTTTTTGATTTTTCGAGACAGGGTTTCTCCGTAGCTTTTGGTTCCTGTCCTGGAACTAGCTCTTGTAGACCAGGCTGGCCTCGAACTCACAGAGATCCACCTGCCTCTGCCTCCCGAGTGCTGGGATTAAAGGCGTGCGCCACCACCGCCCGGCTCATAGGTGGTTTTTAAACATAAAGCAAAGAAAGCCAACTTACAAACCACAATCCCAGAGAACTTGGACAACAATGAGGACACTAAGAGAGACTTACATAGATCTAATCTACATGGGAAGTAGAAAGTAGAAAAAGACAAGATCTTCTGAGTAAATTGGGAGCATGGGGACGTTGGGGAAGGGTTGAAGTGGGCAGGGAGGGGAGCAGAGAAAAATGTAGAGCTCAATAAATATCAATAAAAATAAAATAGTTTAATTTCATAATAATAATATTGTTACATTTTAAAATTTAAAAAAAAAATAGTCCCATAACTCACTGGTTCCCCAAGGTGAACTTGGCTGACTTATACTTTAGTTTCTCATTATGATTTTATAGGGCAAGGGTAGCGCTTATGTCCCCCTGGGAAGGGATTCCTGAAGAATGGAACATGTGTCATGGATGCCAGAGAGCAGTTGTGGGAGTCAGTTCTATCGTGTGGGTCTAAATTGAGGCTTCCTCCTCCCTGATGACTCTAGCTCGTATCAAGTTGATATAAAACTAGAAAGCACACTTAATGAGACATCTTGTGATGGAAACAAGTCTAAACATGAAGTTAATTTGTTTCACTTACATGTTTTTCTACACAAGATTTTTTTTTTTTCAGAAAGGATCTCACTGTATAATTTTTTAAAACAGTTTAAGTCCCTTTGTCCACTGTGTGTTGAAATAGTGATTCACCTCTAGGTGGCAGTGTTTGCACCTTCAGGCCAAGACATCTTAAAAAAAAAATGCCTTTGTTTTAGAAAATAAAAAGGATAATTCCCCAGCCAGGTGTGGTGGCTTACACCTGTCATCCCAGGAGACAGAGGCAGGAAAGTTGAAAGCTTGAGAGCAGCCCGGGGCTGCAGAGTGAACTTGAGGTAACTGAGCAAGGGCCTGATTCAAAGAAAGGTGTGGGGGGCGGACACTATGTGGATGGTTCAGTAGATGAAGTGTAAGTATGAGGAATTGAGTTTGTATCCCCCAAAAACCATGCAAAAATCTGGGTACGGTAGTACCCCTCTGAGGGCAGAGACAGATGATCCTCAGAGCTCACTGGCCAGCCAGCTGAGCCAAAGTCTAGTCAAGCCAGCAAGCCCAGGCCAGTAAAAGATTGTCTCAAAAAATAAGATAGACCACACCAGAGGAAGATAGTGGACACTGACCTCTGGCATCCACATGCACACACGCATGGGTGACCACACATGCACACACACACAGGTGACCACGCATGCACCACACAAATATACCACACATGACTCCCCAACTACGTAGGCCTTGGTTATTCTCCTCCTTGTGAACTAAGGATCCCTGTTTGTTGGAAAGGTGCCCATAAAAGAGTTAAATTAAAATGGCAAGTTTCAAGTTCTCCCTTCGTTCCTTTCTTCTTCCCTCCCACAAAAACTTATTGAGCATCATGAGCTAACCTGTGCTAAGTGACAAGAAAGGCAACAGCCGTGTGGCTTCCATGGACTGAGCGTCCCCTCTTGATGGACAGATATGTTGGCTCCGCTGTCTCATTGTGGCAAACAACACTACAAGGGACATCTCATGCAGGCACTTGAACTTCTTGAGGTTCTTAAAGTGTGGCCTGGGTCACAAGATCAAACTATTTTCATAACGGTCACAGGTTATTTCCACTGTTTACGTGGTCTTGAATGAACGCACAGAGGAACTTCCAGAGAGACTGTGGCAGGCAGGGACTGTGACAGATCGGCTGTAGAAACAGAGATCACTCTGGATGCTCTCTGTTTAGCTATCATGAAAGAGATTTGAAAAAGGTACAGCATATACAGTAACACTCTTCTTATTTTTTTCATTTTGGAAAATAGATTTACTTACTTTTATTACACTTTATTTGTGTGTGCGCACATGTCACATGCGTGTACAGATGACAGAGGACAGTTTCCAGGGAGTCGGTTCTCTCCCTCCACCATGTGGTTTCCGGATATCAAACTCAGGTTGTCAGGCTTGGCAGGACATGCCTTTTCCTGGGTGAGGCATCTCGCTAGACAAGATTTATCTATTTTTTAAGATAAATATATTAACACGCATGATTTTATTTTTATGCAAATTAAGCAAACACTTTAAAACTTTCTTAGTTTTCTTTTCCTTTTTGTTTTCTTCTGAGATGGGGTTTCTCTGTGTAGCCCTGGCTGTCCTGGAACTCACTCTAGACCATGCGGGCCTTAAACTCGCAGAGATCTGTCTGCCTCTGCCTCCCAAGTGCTGAATTAAAGGTGTGTGCCACTACCGCCCAGCTCTCAGTTTTCATTTCCAATGAGAGAAACACCAGTAGATTTTCGCCTTCGTATCAGATTGGTAATGAGCTGGCAACAAAGCCTGAAGACCGCATCTCAGAGCGTGGTGTGAAATCCAGGCATCATGTTTGGGAGCAAAAGAAACAGGACCACAGCCATTTGTTTTAGGGTGTGGTGGGGTACGGGGGAGATGGCTCAGTGGTTGAGAGCAATGGCTGCTCTTCCAAATGACCTGGGTTTGGTAACCAGCATCCACATGGTGGATCACAACCACCCATAACTTCTGTCCCAGAGGATCCGATGTCCTCTTCTGGCCTCTGTGGGCTCTGCAAGCATGTGGCACACATACCCATACACATAAAGACCTAAGTTGTCTTAAGTGTAGATAATCTAAACCTTCAATTTTATCACTAGATAAATGGATAAGTCTATACCAACGACTGAGTTTTGCAGTAGATGGGCTGAAGGGCAGCAGTGTTCATTGGTTGGTTGTTTACATTGGTTCTCCACATAGGGACCTTCTCCATTCTGCTTTAGTTAAATGATGTAGCCTCGGTCAACAGTTACCTCCCTGCCCATTTCTAGTGGAAAGCCTTAAGTGAAATTTCACTCAGCCACTTACCCAAGGCAGAGCACACACGTGTATGAAGGGAGAGCAGGCAGTAGGTTATGAATAGTAGCACACCCAATTCAGGGGACACGCCTGGAGCCGCGGTGATGCTGGTGAAGCAGCGTGAACCACATGAATAAGTAGAAGCTGCTCTTCATCTGCCCTGTGCAGATTGCCCGCACTGTCAGTGGAACTGTCTGAGTGAATGGCTTCCTCAGTAGAAGACACGATCTACTGTATTTATGTATGTCGGTACACGTGCGTATGCATGCATACACGTATGTCTGTATTTATTGTTTTAAGATAGGGTCTCATTTAGCCCAAGATGGCCTTGAACCTGCTGTGTGGCTAAGAATGGCTTTGAGTTCTCGATTCTTTTGCTTCTACTTCCAGGCGCCAGGATTACCATATAACACCAGCACGCCAGGCCTTACTTATCTATCCAAACACCGGGATTACCATCTTACACCAGCATGCCAGGCCTTACCTGTCCAGGTGCCAGGATTACCATATAACACCAGCATGCCAGGCCTTACTTACCTGTCCAGGCACCAGGATTACCAGCGTACACAAGCACCCCTGACCTTACTTCTCTGTCTTTTTAGCCGGGCTCCTGGTGCAGCTGTTGATCCGAGTGGGAGCCTGGTTTGAAGTGGAATTCTATGCAGAGAGGTCTTTCAGGAGACAGCACTTCAGTTTGTTTCTGGTCTTAGACTTATAAATTACTGACATTTTTGAATTGTGTTAAGGATACCTTAATCTAAAAATTGTCTAATCAATTACATGTTGATTATCATTTATCTGGATTTGTTTAGGACTGAAAGTAATTCGAACATCAGGATTTTTTTTTTCAGATTTTGAAACAGTTTTGTACGCTTAGTGTCTAACATAGGGTTACTATTGCTGCTATGAAACACCATGACCAAAAAAGCAAGTTGAGGAGGAAAGGGCTTATTAGGCTCACACTTCCACACTGTAGTCCAGCACTGAAGGAAGTCAGGACAGGAATTCAAACAGGGCAGGAACCTGGAAGCAGGAGCTGATGCCGAGGCCATGGAGGGTGCTGCTAACTGACTTGTTCCTCATGACTTGCTCAACCTGTTTTCTTACAGAACCCAGGACCACCAGCTCAGGGATAGCATCACCCACAGTGGCCTGAACCCTCCCCCATCAATCACTAATTAAGAAAATACTCTAAAGACTTACCTACAACCAGATTTTACAGCGACATTTTCTCAACTGAGGCTCCCTCCTCTCTGATGACTCTAGCTCATTTCAAGTTGATATAAAACTAGACAGCACACTTAATGAGACAGCTTCTGATGGGAACCAAGTCTAAACATGAAATTAATTTGTTTCATTTACATATTTTTCTACAAAAGATTGTTTTGTTTTGTTTGAAACAGGGTTTCACCATGTAGTTCTGGCTGTTCTAGAACTCACTACGTAGCTAAGGCTGGCCTCAAACTCATAGATCCATCTGTTTCTGCCTCCGAAGTGCTGGGATCAAAGACATACACAGCTCCACCAGCTAAAATCTTATTTTTTATTAATGTGACTATGTTAGCTTGTTTGTCTGTACAAACACTACATGAATTCAGTGCCACCAGAAGCCAGAAGAAAGCATTGGATCCCCAGGAACTGGAGTTACAAGTTGTGCCACCATGTGGATGCTGGGCACTGAATCCGGATCCCCTGTCAGAGTAGCCAGTGCTCTTAACCACTGAGCCATTTCTCCAAAATGTTGTTTTTGTTGTTGTTGTTTTGTTTTGTTTCTTTGCTTGTTTTTTTTTTGTTTTTTTTTGTTATAAGGCAGGGTTTCACTGTGTAACCCTGGCTGTTCCTGGAATTCATTTGTAGACCAAGCTGGTCTCAAACTCACAAAGATTCTCCTGCCTCTGCCTCTTGAGTGCAGGGATTATGAGCATGTGCTACTACCACCTTGTTTACAAAAGATATTTTTAATAAGTGGATGCACATGGAAAACTAGACAAATCCATTTGAACCGTTGCATTTAGCAGCTTACCCATTTCAGTGAATCAAGTAACAAAACCTCCGAGGCAGTGCAGCCAAGCCTGGTCTTACATACGTGTCTCCGAGGTAGTACAGCCAAGCCTGGTCTTACATACGTGTCTCCGAGGCAGTGCGGCCAAGCCTGGCCTCACATACGTGTCTCCGAGGCAGTGCGGCCAAGCCTGGCCTCACATACGTGTCTCCGAGGCAGTGCGGCCAAGCCTGGCCTCACATACGTGTCTCCGAGGCAGTGCGGCCAAGCCTGGCCTCACATACGTGTCTCCGAGGCAGTGCGGCCAAGCCTGGCCTCACATACGTGTCTCCGAGGCAGTGCGGCCAAGCCTGGCCTCACATACGTGTCTCCGAGGCAGTGCGGCCAAGCCTGGCCTCACATACGTGTCTCCGAGGCAGTGCGGCCAAGCCTGGCCTCACATACGTGTCTCCGAGGCAGTGCGGCCAAGCCTGGCCTCACATACGTGTCTCCGAGGCAGTGCGGCCAAGCCTGGCCTCACATACGTGTCTCCGAGGCAGTGCGGCCAAGCCTGGCCTCACATACGTGTCTCCGAGGCAGTGCGGCCAAGCCTGGCCTCACATACGTGTCTCCGAGGCAGTGCGGCCACGCCTGGCCTCACATACGTGTCTCCGAGGCAGTGCGGCCACGCCTGGCCTCACATACGTGTCTCCGAGGCAGTGCGGCCACGCCTGGCCTCACATACGTGTCTCCGAGGCAGTGCGGCCACGCCTGGCCTCACATACGTGTCTCCGAGGCAGTGCGGCCACGCCTGGCCTCACATACGTGTCTCCGAGGCAGTGCGGCCACGCCTGGCCTCACATACGTGTCTCCGAGGCAGTGCGGCCACGCCTGGCCTCACATACGTGTCTCCGAGGCAGTGCGGCCACGCCTGGCCTCACATACGTGTCTCCGAGGCAGTGCGGCCACGCCTGGCCTCACATACGTGTCTCCGAGGCAGTGCGGCCACGCCTGGCCTCACATACGTGTCTCCGAGGCAGTGCGGCCACGCCTGGCCTCACATACGTGTCTCCGAGGCAGTGCGGCCACGCCTGGCCTCACATACGTGTCTCCGAGGCAGTGCGGCCACGCCTGGCCTCACATACGTGTCTCGTACACACGGCCTGACAGGAACATCTTTGCTGTACTCGCGTTTCTTCTGTGACATGCACATGAGCTTAGGGGTGGGATTTTCTGTTTGTGGCATTCTGATGCCCACTTTTGGATTCTGGAATGTTTTGTATTCAAGATTTTCAAACAAGGAATGTTGGACCTGTATTTGTTTAATAGAATAAAAGAAGACCTAGGCAGGATCCTTTTCTCATGCCTTTATGTGGCAATAATTTTTTAAATACTTATATCACACAGACTCTAACATAATCAAGAACAAGTGGGCTGAACACACAATTTATTATCAAACACGACACTTTTGTGAGTGAAAAGAAGCACTGTTAATATGCCAGGCTCTCAAACAAAAGTCACATCAACCCTGGGCAGGGCGGAATGGACAGTTGCCCTAAGACTCTCAAGGAACCTGGTACCTAAGGGGACAGATAGGCGGTAACCACAGCATGACGGATATTATGCCTTATGACAACAAGAAAAATGCCAAAGCAGGGTACGACTGAGCCTCAGGGAACAACCCTCAAGGTGAATGATGCTCCCTCTGGCCCCTAAGGGAAACTGAGTTCCCAGCAGAAGGAGAGAGCAAGACCCCTAGAACTGAGGTGACGTGTTGGGGAAATGCAGGTAATTTCCAGTGACCCCGGGGCTGCGGTGGGTGGGCAGGAGGTGTCAAAATGAGGCTGGTGGGAACCAGTTTAGCCAGATTTGCATGGTGTCCTACTGAGTCTGGATTTAGTCTTTGTCATTTTCATGAGCCACTGAAAGGTTTAAGGAGGGCTGTGACCCAGTTGTGTGTGTGTTTGAGAAAGTTCCCTCTAATGGCAAGTGAGAGAAAAGTTGGAGGGGAGGTCACTTGGGAGGCTTTCCCATTAGGTCACATAGATGAAGACAAGTTCAGTGCTTAGGGGATGATGGGCCAGTGGGTAGAGCCGTGCCGGCGGTGCCAGCGTGAGGGCCAGGGTTTGGATCCCTGTACCCATGTAGCTTCTGGACAACCTGCCTATAAATCTCGGCACAGGATTGCTAAACTCTGGCTTCAGGTGAGAGACTCCGCTTCCGTGTATGAGGTACAGAGTGATCAAGAAAGACACCTGGCTGGGCGGTGGTGGCGCACGCCTTTAATCCCAGCACTCGGGAGGCAGAGGCAGGCGGATCTCTGTGAGTTCGAGACCAGCCAGGCTCCAAAGCTACACAGGAAACCCTATCTCGAAAAATAAAGTAAAACAAAACAAAACAAAACAAGACACCTGATGCCATCCCTGGACTTTCACACGCTTGTGCCCGCATACAGGGAAACACACAGAGCGGTGAGAAGACTGAGACTGGGCAGCGGTGGAGGGAAGGGACTTAAGGGGAGCTCGTGGGATAGGAGCCCAGAGTCATGTCCACGTCAGGCACAGCTGCATGCAGTCGCTCAACCACGGCCTTTGCTCAGGTCAGTGCCTCCTCCACAGTTTTTACACCTTCAGCTTCAAACCCTGTGGGAAAGCCTCAACTAACCAATCAGCGTCACGTGTTCTACACATGACTGAAAGAAAGTAGGATCCAAAGAGGAGTCTGAAAGTATTATTCTAAAAACTGAGCTGCAAAACAGGGAAGTGGAGGAAAAGCACCCCATGTGGAGGCGATGCTCGGCTGAGCCCAGGGCATGGCTCAAACAACTGTGCCTTATAAGTTCTCGTGGGCTGTACAGCCAGGCTCAGAAAGGCCATCCCTTGGGCAGGAGGGAGTCTTGTCTTTTCCAAGAGTCCCTTTCCATGCTCATGATGAGGAGGTGGGGGGTGACTGTTGACTGGAGTTGTTACAAATCACTGAGGAAGTGGATGGTGTCACTTTTCTGTGACAGGGAGAACGGGTACCAAGTTTTACCACTGACTTGTGTGCGGCTGAACCTGCAGGTTTTCCACCCAGGAAGTGGGTAAGCAGTTTGATAACAGGAAGCTTCCTTAAAAAGCAAAACAGCCGAACCCTCAGACCTGACAGTGAAGGGTCTAGAGTATTCTATTTCTTTGTGCACGTCTCAAGATAAACCTCAGACAACAGAGCGTCCCTCTAAATATGATAATATCAAATATGTCTATAGCATGAAGCAAAGCTCAATATTTGGTACCCATTTTTTCTTTGAGTTAACATTTACATAGGGTGAAACGCAGAAATCTGAATTCTGACAAATGCAGGCAAATCCTACACCTGGGTTTATCTAAGAATGACCGTGACGCCAATGGCATCTGTCCTAACTAAGCAGGGCGGATCTAGTCCCTCAGCGTGTTTCAAGGACTGTCAAGGAGAGAGTGTGGAGGGGAAGAAAGAACAAAGCTTTTCTTTGTTCACGGCCTATTGGCAGTGCCAGTTTGATGCCATGGTTACACTGCACTGTGAGCGGGGACCCATGGGAAGGGCTCCGTCAGGGTTGGCTCTGTCGTGGCTCTTATCAGTATGCCCCTCATCCCACGTCACATTGACCCACGGGAAGGGCTCCGTCGGGGTTGGCTCTGTCGTGGCTCCTATCAATATGCCCCTCATCCCACGGCAGTCCTTCACTATGTCTATTGGTCAGAACCCTGTGAGCGAAAGGTGAATGGCAGCAGGAACGCAGCGCCTCCAACTGTAGCTGAAGCAGTGCAAATGTGAACAGTGTCTGGGGACATGATGACCCAGTAAGACGACAGCTGGCTTATCTGTAGCTCCAACCCCAGGTTTCTTTGATGGCAAAGCCCACCTCTAGCCGGAAAAACAGGACGTGCCAATTTCGCCCATTTCTCTTATTGTGTGTGACATTGTCTGAGTATTTGTTTGTGTTAGGTCCAAAGCAGGGTTCCCAAAATGACACTACTGGTGGCAATGGCCTTAACAGGACTCTGACTGGGTAAACACAAGGGTTGTTACTAGAAAAACAGAAAAACCAAAACAGAGTAGGAAACCCTCTGCTTCCCTTCTCTAGCCCAAGTTCAGCTGCTTTGGGACAGCCCACTACTGATCAAAGCCCACATGCTAAATCCCAGGCTGTTCTGCAGCCTCCCCTGCCAAGCTACCTGTGCCCTTATAACTGACAAGACTTTCCCGACTGCTGACTGTTCTCTGACCCCAGCAGTATGATTTCCCAAACAAACTTTTCTTTCTGCTCATGGAGTGGTCTAGTTCAGTGGTTTTTCTGAACCCTCGAGTGCAGTTTGTATCCCCCAGATCTCACATGTGGACATGCACCCTTACCACACACGTGGCCATGTTAAGGCATAGGGCCTATGCTCTCACAGATGGGATTAGTGCCCTTAGAGTAGAAGCCCCTGGAGAGCTGCCTTCCGTGTGCAGTATGTGAGGGCAAGCAAGGCAGGCGCCATCTTTGAAGCAGAACAACCGCTCTCACCAGACACTGAATCTGATGATTGTTCTGGAATCCTCGCCTCCCACAATGCCGAGCGGTAGATTTCTATTGTTTCTAAGTTAAGTGGGGCTATATTTTGGATCTTGAATGCCCCCCAAAGTCCTATGTATTAAAGGCTTGGTCCCCAGACTGGTGTTTTGGGGAGGGGATGTAGCCTTTAAGTGGTAGGACCAAGTGGTGGGTCTTTTGATTATTTGGGGGAGGGTGTCCTCAAATGGCCCTTTGTTCTGTTTTGTTTTTTGCTGTTTGGCCATGAAGTGCGTGGTTTTCGTCTCCTCTCCTCCTGCTGTGACACAAGCCTACTTTCCTATAGGCTACAGCAACGGGTCAAACCAGTCAAGAACTGGAACCTCCGACGCTCCAAAGACCGAGAGCCAAAATAAACTTTTTGTTTTGTTAAGAGATTAGCTCAGGTCTTTTGTTACAGTGACGGAAACCTGAGTGGCACACACAAGAAACCATACCTTCTCATGACTGCCCATGGACTTGGACAAAGAGTGGTACCGAGAAGTGGCGTGCTCGGCTGTGAAGAAACACCCAAGAATGTGGAAGCGGTTTAGGAACGGGGTGCTAGGGAGAGGCTGGAAGTGTTGTGAAATGCATGTTGGACAAAAACGGAATCACAGACCCTGAGGGAGTTTCTTGTCAAGGCTCAGAGGCAGAGAGTGTCAGGGAAGCCTTCAGTCTTCTCAGGATCACATGAGAGCCCATGAACAGCATCAGGAACAGGAACACTGAAGGTCATTCTGGTGGCTTACCAGGTTGGAATGGGGAATAAGGTGACTGGAAACGGGTGGGGGGAGGGAGGTGGGTGTTGTTGAAGCGGCCTGAGACTGAGCCCGTCTGTGTCTCGGTGTTTTCAGAGGGACTGGACAATGACGAGGCCACTTGGCAGGTGGTGAGGAAAGGGCTGTGGGTTCAGCATCCTATCCTGACTGTTTGCAGTGAAAAGAAGATCTGGAACATTCTCAATCTGGCCATATTGTAAAGAATGAAAACACCAAAGAGGTATCCAGTAGACTGTTGATGGATTAGTTCTGCTAGATGCTACATCTTAGAACAATGGCAAACAACAAAGACAGTATCTCAGAGACCTGGTGGCGGGGCGGCGCTCTCCAGGCTAGGATGCTAGCTAGGGTCCTGGGCCTGGAATGGTTCCTTGCATTGTGGTTTAGCAGTCTGACTGCCCAGCTGTAGATAAAGCAGAACCAGGCACAGCTCAGGTCACCAATGAATGGCACAGTACGGATGCGGGCAAAGTGCATTCCCTCCATGCCTGGATACATCCCCCTCAGTTCCCGCAAAGTGCCATCTCCATGAATAGCGAAATGTGTTCCCTCCGTGCCTGGGTACGACCCCTTCAGTTTCAAAAGATGTCACAGATATCCTGAAGGCCAGACAGAGAACTACATGAGGGTGAAGGACAACAAAATCCTTGCTAAGACAAAGCCCCAGGCAGCCATGGGAGAGGGCCTTCCCAAGACATCCAGAGACACCATAGAGCACCTGTAAGACCACAACCTGTGCATGTATCCTACAAAGCCAGGAAGGTTGGGAGGGGAGGCTCCAGGAGAACAGGAAGCCTCTTAACTCCTGAGCCATCTCTCCAGCCCCATAATCTTGTTTGTTTATTTTTTCCTTTTCTTTTGGTTTTTCAAGACAAGGTTTCTCTGTATAATGTCCTGGAACTCACTCCATAGACTAGGCTGTCCTTGAACTCACAGAGATCCGCCTGCCTCTGCCTCCCCAGTGCTGGGATTAAAAGCCTGAGCTATTATTGCCTGACTTTTTGTTCATTTCTTACAGAAGACAAGACTGTCTCTATTATCAAGAGAACCATGGTGGTGCTGGAGACATAGCTCAGCAGTTAGGAGCACTGGCTCCTCTTCCAGAGGACCCGAGTTCGATTTCTAGCACCCACCTGGCAGCTCACAACTGTCTGTAACTTCAGTCCCTGGGGATCCAATGCTGTCTTCTAAGGGCACCGCACACACATAGTGCAGGCAAAATACCATTACACATAAGTATAATTTACAAAAAGGAAAGAAGTGTGGTTTTGCGATTTGTAGCATAAGTTTCTAAAACCACCAAGGTGGCCGATGAGGAGTTGCTTCAAAATGTCAAGGCAGCAGCATCTCAGTACCCTTAGGTAGTGAACTCGGATGCAGTGAATCTGTCTTCTGGTTTCTAGACTCCTCTGAGA
Organism: Microtus oregoni; assembly: GCF_018167655.1. Classification (NCBI taxonomy): domain Eukaryota; kingdom Metazoa; phylum Chordata; class Mammalia; order Rodentia; family Cricetidae; genus Microtus; species Microtus oregoni. Next base: position 27,751,936 of record NW_024543074.1, on the reverse strand, counting down.
CAGTGGGTGTGTAGCTGGCCACTGGCTCGGGCTATCCTGCAGGGCTGGGATACACACGGAGTCCTCTGAGGCCTTAATATATTAAATTCTGTCATCCAAACTGGCAGTAGAAAACAGACTTATGACACGTACCCAGCTCAAAGTCTCAACAAAATTATAGATGTCCAAAATTTTTATTTTATTAAGCTGTTTGTTACATCTCCCTGTGTGTTCAACATTCAAAAAATATATTTATTAAGTGCTCTCTCTGTGCCAGGATTTGCTCTAGACACTGGGAAAACAGAAATTCGCTTCATAAGTCCTACCCTAAGGAGCCTTGGATTGGTTGCTTGCACATCGTCGTGACCCAGAGACTTGAGGGGACAACTTAGAGGAGAAAGGATTTCTTTTGGTTTGTGATTTTAGAGTGTTCAGAACATGGTCACCCGGCTTGTGTTTCTAGGCCTGTCGTGAGGCCAATGGCATGATGTATGAGCAGGCGGGAGAGGCTGCTTCACTACAGACTAACCGGAAGTAGGCGGCCCAAGAGAAACAGACAAGAGGGGGCCCCGGCAGAACACAGTCCTTGACAATACACCCCCGGCAACCACCACTTCCTTCAGCTAGCTCTCACCCCCTAACACTGCCAGACCCTCCCAAAATAACACCCCCAGCTGGGGAACAAATACTCAACACGTGAGCCCGTGGGGGACACTTTACGTTTTAAACCACGACAAGCCCCCAGAATAGGAAGAACAGAGTAAGTGTCCAATCATGTATGAAGGAAACCTCGCCTAGGGCCAAGGAGTTATGGAAACCTGCGGGAGTTAATTCATCATCCAGTTGATCGTTGGACATACTCATTGACCATCTGCGGCGTGCTAGGAACAGGGAAAACAATGGAGAGAAAGCCCAACCTTCTCTGACGTCACCTTTGGTCCAAGGGAAATGCAAGACCCCTGAGCAGACCGCTAGATGTTACAGATGCTAGAGTTTCGACGGGAAACACCTATGAAGGCCACCACTACATCCGGAACAGTGAGAAGGACGGCACAGTGCCCACATGTTGCATGGTAAGGATGGAGTGGTGCCTAAGAAGCAAAGGTGGGGAGGAATATCACGTAGAGCAGGTGCAAGAGAGCCCGTAGCAAAGGTATTTTCTCTTTCTTTCTTTCTTTCTTTCTTTCTTTTTTGGTTTTTCAAGACAGGGTTTCTCTGTGTAACTCACTCTGTAGACCAGGCTGGCCTCGAACTCACAGAGATCCATCTGACTCTGCCTCCTGAGTGCTGGGATTAAAGGCATGCACCACCACCGCCCAGCTAGCAAAGGTATTTTCAAACGAAGGAAACACACTGGGCAGGGTGGAGGTTGTAAGGAGGTGGTGAGCAAAAAGATAACAAAATCCTGACGAATCTTGTAAGGAGTTTAAGAGGGAAAGTTTACTTAAGAAAACCACCAGCTGCCGAACAGGGTTTTGGAGTGTGAGACACCAGAGACAAGGTACTGAACAGAGGCTCTTAAAGCTCTCTTTGGGAAGTGCTGGCCATGGCTGACCTCAGAGTAGTGATGGGACAGCGTAGTCCACAGGAAGTGGGGAACGCTGGCAATAAAGGATGTGAGAAAAGATGCTGATTTCTGCCCTCAGCCATGGGGAAAGTAACCCAGCACAAGAAGCCTGGGCGTGGGAATGTCTCCATGGAATGTGCTGGACTTGAGGGTCCTGTGGGATAATCAGACGGACGTAGCTGCAGGCTATGCAGCCTAGAACTGTAGAGGGTGCTCAGCTGGGGACTGCAGTGGGGGAGTCCTTAGGGCAGAGGAGGAGGCTCTGAGTCCTGCGGATGGTGGTGACGTCACTCGGGAACGCTTGGAGGAAGGTGAGAGATAACGCCCAGGAAAGATAGGGATGGAAAGGACAGCAATATAGACTAAGAGGTGTAGTAAGTTACAGAAAGGATGCTAAGCCCTGAACTCTCATCTTGAATAAGCTGCTTCCGGCTGGTGCTGTCTGAAGACTTTGGGGAAGCCTTCTTTTCCTGGCGCCGCCAGTAGAGCTGGAGGCGGAAGTCAGAAGGCCACTGTGTCCTTTGTTGACTGTTAAAAATACTGTCCAGAAACACACGAAATAAGCTTCTGTAAGAACTCGATTCTCTTTGATGAGTTTGGTCCACATTCTGTGAAGGTACTGGGGATTGGAGTGCGAGTGGGTGGGGTGGCTTCACAAGAACAAAACACACTTCCTTTCCTTCCAGACTCTCAGGGTGTGGTGACCTGTGTACCCCAAGAACCCTCAGCTATAATGACAAGCCACAGCCTCTAAGAGGTGCAGGAGTAGGTAGGGCCTGCAAGGAGAGAGGCAGACATCCAAGCCATGGTCTAGATAGGGAGGGTAGTTGGGAGGTTCCACTCACTCAAATACCAAGTCTTAAGATCCCTCAGACCCACATTTACCAAGGGAACAAAAGGGGACGTGGAAAAATGAGTCAATGTTCACAGGCCCAGTGGCCCACACTAAGGAAACAGCCTCCAGAGATGTGCGAGGGCTAGACCTCTGAGTCTCAGGCCAGAGCTTCTGGAGTATCAGAAACACCAGGAGCATCATCTGGAGCATCAGGGCGCATGGAGCGTCGGGAACGTCAAACTGTCCTGTCCTCTGCTGTAGCTCCTACGTAGGTGGCTTCCTCTGGGGGTTGGGAAGAGCCTGTGTTACAGTCCAGCCATTCTAGATTATTCTAAAATGAGCTATGTAAGCCCTTTTCAGCTTGCCAAGAAGGTGTGGTTGTTTTAGATTGCTGGTTTTCAGCGCCTGCTGGGATCTCAACATCGTCGTAGTCGTTTTCGGAGCCCGAGATGGAAAAGACCTTCTTGTTTCTAACTTTCCTCACTGATGAGTACCAAGCTAGTGACTGACTTGGCACTTCCTGTGGGGCTAAAGCGCAGAAACGGGGTCATTACAACGCAAGTTCTCTGAGCTTTGAGCCTGTTACAGACCTTCCCACTTCCTGGAAGGCCAGTTCCCCATTTCACAAATGGAAACCAGTCACAGACATGACACACATCTCAGGATCGCCCAAGTGCATGCCTGGCAAATGCTGGGCGGCTCTCCTGCCTCCCACCTCTCTGCTTTCAGAGCCTCACATCCAGGGAGCTATGATGCAAACACTTAGGAAACATACCACAGCCTGTTGCTAGGTGACCTCAGTTGTGTCCACAGATCTCAGATCACAAGGATCTGATGAGCTTGTAGCTGCATCCCTCCCCACACCCTAGGCTGCTCCCCAGAACCCTTTGCCATTGCTTACATGCAAATCTGCCCCCAAAGAAGGAAGGAAATGGGGTGTGTATGTGTGTGTGGGTTGTTTTCAAAGATAGAATCACTGCAGAATGAGTCCACAGCAGGAACGAGAAGGCTTGCCACTTTCATCTGTGGCTTGAGGATGATTCTCCTGAGGCTTGTGCGTTGGGGACTCGGTCACAAATGTGGTGTGTGTGTGTGTGTGTGTGTGTGTGTGTGTGTGTGAGGGCGAGCTCAGCCTTAACAGTTCCTACTGCTTTGCAGAGGTCCTGAGTTCAGTTCCCAGCAACTATATCAGGTGGCTCACATCCACCCCTAACTCCAGCCCCAGGAGACCCTGTGCCCTCTTCTGGACTCTGGACACGGTGCACATGTGGGCAGACACTCAAACACATATGAACACAAAACTAAAATAAGGAATTTTTTTGTTTTTGTTTTTGTTTTAAGAGATAGAGCCCATTAAGACGCGGTATGGGTCTTTCTCTTTGCTTTCTACTCTGTCCTACCACATGACTTCCCGCTGTCACATGGGCCACGGCCATGATGCCATGTTTGTCATGTGATGTAGCTTTCCAGTGCCATGCTGTGTGGACACTTCCACCCACGCTGCCAACAAAATAAGCCTCTCTTTAGGAAAGCTACCTAGCCTGGAGTATTTTGTTGCAGTAACAGAAAATGGATTAACACACTGACGAATAGCCTAGCTGCACCTATAATGAGAATCAGATTTGCCTGCACAATAATCTTATCTTCCTCCAAGGACACTGAAAAACCATTGCCTATAAAATGAGTTCATGTTTAGACTCCAGAGGTCAGTTAGTTTGGTGATCATGGGTAAGTCACTTAACTTCTCTGGGTCTCAGTATTGTCCTCTGTCCAAGGAGCAATGATAGCCTTCAGTTTCATAGAGCTATGCAGACTTAAACGAGGTCATGTCTAGCAGGGAGCCAGTCAAGGGAACCAGGAAACATTCAGGAATGGTGGGGCTCACCTGTAATCATTTTATTTATTTATTTTTTATTATTTTTTTTCCTAAGACAGGGTTTCTCTGTAGCTTTGTTCTCTGTCTTGGAACTAGCTCTTGAAGACTAGGCTGGCCTCAAACTCACAGAGATCCAGCTGCCTCTACTTCCTGAGTGCTGGGATTAAAGGCGTGCGCCATCACTGCCTGCTCACCTGTAATCATAACACTTGGGAAATGAAGGCAGTAGGAGGAGTTCAAGGTATCCTTGGCTGCTAGGGGAGTTTAAGGTCAGCCTGGGCTACATGAGACCCTGCATCAAAAAACAAAACGAAACGCTAAAAGGGACTGGGGAGACAGTTCAGTCTGCAAAGTACTTGCCATGCAAGCATGAGGACCCAAGGTTGATCCTCAGAACCCATGTCTGTCTGTCTGTCTGTCTCTCTGTCTATATGTGTGGTGGTCAGGGTGGCGCACAACTGTGTGGTGGTCAGGGAGGTGCACAGCTGTAATCCCAGGTTAGGACAGATCCCTGGGACTCATGGGCCTGCCCACCTCATCTGCTTGGTGAGTTCCAGTCAATGAAAGAGTTGGTCTTTTGTGACAGGGTTTCCCTGTGTAGCCCTGGCTGGCCCAGAACTCTTTCTGTAGACCAGGTTGGCCTCGAACTCACAGAGATCCCTCTGTCTCTGCCTCCTGAGTGCTGGAACTAAAGGTTTGGTCACCACTGCCTGACCACAAGACTTTTCTAAAAGAGGTGTGTGGTGCCCAGGAACCACAGCTGAGGGTTGTCCCTTGACTGTCACATGCCTATCACATGCATAGCATTCATTCTTTACAGCTGTACACACACACACACACACACACACACACACACACACACACACAAGTTAAAAACAAAAGCCACAGTCTGCAATAGGAAGAACCCTCCCTAGATACCCAAGTAGTTAAGGCCTTTATCTCAGAGTCCCAGGTTCCACAACCGCGAGAAAATAGTTGCCCCATTGTTGAAGCCGCCCAGCCTATAGTATCTCGTTAGTAAGCTAGACAAGGAGCTCCATATGTTCATTATCCTACCCAGAGTGAAGCTCTTATCAGTAAAATGTACTTACCAGGGTCTTCTAGAAAAGGCGAACCCCTGGGTGGCAGAGCAGGTAACTGCCCTGGTGATGGATTAAGAACATTCCTAGAGAGGGAGAGGGAGAGAGAGAGAGAGAGAGAGAGAGAGAGAGGGAGAGAGAGAGAGAGTCAGTGGTTGGTCTGAATCAAGCCTACTGCCAGCTGCTTTGTAAGGTATCAAGGCCAATGAATGGGTTGAAGATTCAGATCTCGATTCCTACACATTGGAAGCATTTCCTTCGCTTTCTAGATTCTGCATTCCGTTTCTGTCACCCCAGAGAAATAATTTCCTCCAGCCCAGGGGTGGGTGGGGATCGTCCTTAGAGCACAGCCTGCCTCCTCCTGTGTGACCACCACACATCAGGTGTATTTCAGTTTGCAAGACAGGTGGACTTCCTCCTGATGTTAAGTATCAACCCCGTGACCAGCAGCGCTACTGTGAATTTACCATGTATGTGTCCAGAATGTTCTGAGCAGAGCCGTTCACAACAGCACTGCTGTTACAGATGCTAAATGGCCCCCAAAGGCCCAGCTCCGTACTCTTGGAAAGGGGTAAAAAAATTTAGGAGTTGGGGCTTCGTGGGGAGTTTTCAAGTGACTGGAAGCATGAGTTCAAAGGTGGCTGTGGTTCCCCAAATCCCTTCCACCTCTCTTCACCCCTCCTCTTGTCCCTGGCTATGAGATGAGAGGTTTTATTCAATGGTGCACTCCCTCCTTGATGCACCGCCTCACCGCAGGCCCGAAGCAACAGGGCTAACCAATCCTGGACTAGAAATCGGAGAATGTGAGCCAAGAGAAACCTCTTCTCTTTCTGAGCTGATTGCCTCAGGCATTTGTTACACACAATTCACCACTCACTATCCCAGTGTCCACCCACAGGAGACGGGACAGACTGACCATAGCCTCCTCCTACAGTGGGATTCTCTACAGCAGGCAGAGCGAACAACCTACAACTACATTCACTGAGTCTGACCACAACAGCATTGACCTGGGGTTGCAGCTCAATAGTGGAGCCTGGATCACTATATGCGAGGCCCTGGGACTGAACTGACCCCCCAGAACTGAAAAAAAAATGAGCAAAAGATGCAAAACTCTGTGTGCTGTTCTGTTCATGTCAAGCACAAAACAAACAAACAACAAACACCTTGCTGATTCCTTCTGGCTAGTAGGAATTTGGGCCACCATGACTGAAAATAAGTGTCCATGGTGTTAACGCAATCCACTCTTGAGCTGGGCACTGTTACTGCTCAGTTCATGGGAAGTTGTTGAGCGGTGTGCTTCCTGGAAGCATTTTCCTGTAGCAATACCACACTTCTGTGGGACGTTTCCACTGCACCAGCAAGGCATTGGCCATCTGGCTGTGTGATACATAATTGACTTACTCATCAGTGGGATCAGACTGGGCAAGGAGAGCTTCTATTTGCTGGTCTCTTCAAACCCCAATAAAATACATTTTAGAATATATATATATATATATATATATATATATATATATATATATACATTTCTTTTGCGTAGCAAAGGTCAGCCATTGACTGAGTCCTGGGTGATCACCTCTCAGCTTTGACAACCACTGTGTTTATGAACCTGGAACTTTGGCTACTTCTTATGGTTATGCTCATCATTTATGGGGGATGCCTGCTTTTGCTTGTCTGGACCCTTGACTCCAGGAGGGGCTGGAGACTGCATAGCTTAAGTCAGTCATGGGCTATCACGATCCCTGTGTACCAAGGCTCAGCTGAGCAGCTCGGGTCTGTGATGAGCAGCTCAGTCTGTGATGAGCTGCCCGGGTCTGTGATGAGCAGCTTGGGTCTGTGATGAGCAGCTTGGGTCTGTGATGAGCAGCCCAGTCTGTGATGAGCTGCCCGGGTCTGTGATGAGCTGCCCGGGTCTGTGATGAGCAGCCTGGGTCTGTGATGAGCAGCCCAGGTCTATGATGAGCAGCCTGGGTCTGTGATCTGCTGCCCGGGTCTGTGATGTTTCACATGAGTTGGCACACATATTTACATACACATCTGCTGAGATCTGTCCTCAGGACTAGCAGGGAAGGACAGCTGGAGGCTTGTGTCTGGTTCCTCCTAGAGTCCATCTTATTTGGCTTTTTTCTTCTGCTGAGTTTATCTATTTTTGACTATATTAAACCGTAGCTGTGCTGGGCATGGTGGTGCATACCTTTGATCCCAGCACTCAGGAGGCTGAGGAAGATGGATCTCTGAGTTTGAGGCCAGCCTGGTCTATTTACTGAGTTCCAGGTTAGCCAGAGCTACATCGTAGAATCCTGTCTCAAACAAACAAAAGACTGTGTGAGTGAGACAACCTCTGGGTCCCATGAGTCCCTCTCGTGGATCCTTGCCCCTAACCTCAGCACAAACAACACTAAAAGAGTCCCAAACACATCACAAGAAGAAGTAAAGCTGGTGCTCGGGCTGGAGGATTCTGTTCCCAGCACCACATGATGGCTTACAGCTGTCCCTCACTCCAGGTTCTGGGGATCCAGATGCCATCCTTTTTGGGCATCAGACACACACATGGTGCATAGACATACATGTAGGTAAAACATTTATACTCATAAAAATAAATCTTTAAAGGGGGAAGCGAATGCTGGGCTTGCAGACAACTTTGTCAGAGGATCACACTTGCAATCTGCGTGAGGAAAAGAAGTATTCCTGAGCCTGCAACCCAAAGCCTAGCAGCAACGTCTGCCAGGATAGCTGCTCTCAGGGAGTCTCCTGCAGCGAATGCCAGAGGGGCGCTGCACCCACAGTGCCCCGGACCTCCCTCCTGCCGCAGATGAAGAATCCGTCTCACCAGCTCCACAGGAAAGGGCCTTTCAGACACACCAGAGCAATAGTGGAAGGGCCCTGGTGGCAGTGAGCAGACGGCTCCCAAAGCTGAACAGCAGGAATCGCCCCCACTTACTCATACATCTTCTCTTCGTCTCTCCCATCAGGTTTCCAGGGCTTGGCAATTGACCATTTCTTGCCTAAGGGGGGAAACCATAGTCACTCAGGGCACATCAGTGAAGGCTGTGACCTCAGCATTCTGAAGGCCTTGGAAAACCAGCAGATCCAGGATGTGTGGAAGGGAACTGCCAAGATGTAACAGACTTAGGAACACCTAGCTTTGAAGTGACGGAGCTGGCATCTGGACCCTGGCCATAAAGCCACAGAGCCTGGGTGGTGAACCAGGGCTGGCAACAGCCACATGGGCTGTTTCTGCATTGCTTCATGGCTTGATTGGCACTAGGTAGGTTGTGAATAGGCAGGAGTGGTTGGGAGGAAATGAACTAAGGAAGGGAAGAATAGTTTGGCTGTGATGTGCTGGGTGTGTGGATGGCTATTATGGTATTATTATTATTATTAATCAACTTGACTACATCTGGGATTAGCTAAAATGCCCAATATGACTGGTTATACCTGTGAGGGATTTTTGTTTAATGAGATCATGTGGAGTAGGAAGACCCACTTCTAACTCAGCTCTTTGAGGTGGGACGGCCCATCTCTACTCTGGGTCACACCTTCCGCTAGCAGCCTACATAAAGGACATGGAAGAAGGAAGCCTTGCTCTCTGTCTGCTTGCTCTTGCTTTCACTGGCAAATCCATTCCTTCACTGACATTAGCGCCTGCTTCCTCAGGATCCCAGCACGTACTGAGACCAGCTGAGACATCCAGCCTTGTGGACTGAACAGTTACTGGACTCCTGGACTTTCCCTTCATCGTCAGCCATTGTTGGACTAGCTGAAGCACTGTAAGCCATTCTACTAAATCCCCTTTCTCTCTATAGACATAGAGAGATTCATTCTACAAGTTATATTCCCCCAGAGAACCCGTGCTGAAGCAGTGTGTATATTATTATTTGCCATAACCTACTGTTAACAGAGGTCAGTACAGATAAAAGTGGGAAAATAGGGGTTTTTGTCAAGGGTCATGTTTTTGTTCATATCTGAGAATGAAAGGTTTAACATTTTTTAGCTCATTATTTATTTATGTGTGTGCATACACATGTTCATATCACATGTGTGGAGGTCAGAGGGCAACTTTGGGGACTCAGTTCTTTCTTTTCAGCAGGAGTCCTGGGGATCAAACTCAGATTTTTGGCTTAGTGGAAATTGACTTTACCTGCTGAGCCGCCTCACTGGCCTAAAAGAATAAAATGGATACACAGGGCATAATTGCACACATCTGTAATCTCAGCACTTGAGAGGCAGAGGCAGGAGGATCAGGGGTTCAAGCACAGCCTGGACCATATGAGATTCTGTCTCAAAAAACAAAGCAAACAAAAAAATAATTAAAAGGCAATGGATAGGGGAGTTGTATGAGCCTCAAACACCCTCCTTAAAAATTATATTAATTGTATAAAGTAATGCAGTTCAAAGTAAATACACCCCCTTTTTATTAAAAAATCATTACTTAATGGGTAGTGAGAAAAGATCAAATTGGGAACCCAGGACACTTGAGATCTGATACCAGTTCTGCCACCAACACCTGGAAAACCTCCGTGAAGGCTCGGCCTCCCTCTGGGCTTCTTCTCAGCTCTAAAAGAGAGGTTGGAAACCAAACCAAAAAGACTTCTCTTCTGTGCAGCCTTGCGTCCTTAAGCAGCTGCCTGAAGGACAGGGCCCTGATCACTTAGAGAGGAGTGTGCACCAGGGCACCCTGTGCACTGTATACCATCCCTGGGCACGCTCCTGGCTTAGCCCACATTTTACTTTTCTTTTAAAGGACTAGGATCTCAAGGGACCATGCCACTGACTGGGGTTCATGTTTCAGGAGATAAACAGCAAACTGGAAAACCCACTTACAGATAATCTAAAGTCGCTGTTAATATCCAAGCAGTCACTTTGTCTGAGGAGGCCAAAAACTTCTGGTCAAGTTGGAGATACGAGCAGAAAACAGCTCTTAGAGAGACAAGGCAGTCGTGGTGGCAAAACACGTTCATCGCAGATCGCATCTACGTCTTTTTTTTTTTTTTTTTGGTTTTTCGAGACAGAGTTTCTCTGTAGCTTTGGTACCCGTCCCGGAACTAGCTCTTGTAGACCAGGCTGGCCTCGAACTCCCAGAGATCCGCCTGCCTCTGCCTCCCGAGTGCTGGGATTAAAGGCGTGCGCCACCACCGCCCGGCCTTTGCATCTGTGTCTTAACGCATGCTCGAGACGGTTGACTTTCTACAGACTTCTGTTTGTTCCCTTCTGAGCCCCACAGAAAAGATGACATCAGCGCCAGGCAGAAACAGGGTTCCAGCCCCAGTGCCTGGAGACAGACTGTCTGCCGCTGCCTCTGCTATTACCCAAATCCTCTGACAAGGTCTTGGGAGATAAATCTACCCACTCCCCTTCACTACACAGATGAGAAACTGAGGCCCAGGACAGAGGTCAGTGGCGTGGCTAGAAACCACAACCAAAGTGCGTGATGCTCTGTCTAAGCTTAGCCCTCGCACGCCCAGGAGGATCCGAGCTCCGCTGTACTGACATCACCTGCCCCACCTCCACCTGCCCAGGGAAGATGGCCATCGTTACCTTGTCTAAACTGCCTCCTGCAGACAAAGTACAGGATGAGACCCAGGACCAAGGAGACAACGATAATGGCCACGGCCAAGAGGATCCAGAAATTGTCCCTCCACCAACTCATTGCTGCGGAAGCCTAAGGAGAACAGAGACGGAGGCATGAGGCACGAGGGGAAAGCCTGCAGGGGGCGCTGTCACCCTCCGTGTTTCCTGACACATCTGCTGAGGAATCAGATAGTCAAACCTTACAGACAATGCCTTAGTAGGCTGCAGGCCAGTCACTCATCTTCTGAGTTGTGACAGTACCACCTGCCACAGGGGACTGATGGTGCCAATTTCTTCATGGGAGTTTGATGTTTAGCTGTAAGTCACTCCAGAAACAGAGGGCACAAGACACAGCAGAGGGGAGATGTACCCCTGCCAGCAGTCCTCAGCTGCAGCTCTTTATGCCACAAAGACAGGAGACACTTTTTTGTTGTGAGGATGGGCTTGGGGAAAACAGCCTGATGGGTGCTATGACTTGAATGTGGTTTGCTCCACTGGAGCTCATGCTGGGCCTCGGTTACCATGACACAGAATTGAGAAGTGGTGAGAGGTTTGGTTTTTTTTTTTTAATTATTTGGTATGTAGGAGTGTTTTGGTTATATGTATCTCTGTGTACCACATGTGTTCCTGGTGTCCATGGAGCCAGAGAAGAGTGTCAGAGCCTCTGGAATTGGAGTTTTGGACAGTGAGCTGCCATGTGGGTGCTGGGAGTCAAACCCTGAACCCCAGGAAGAGTGGCTGGTGCTTTTAACAGCTCAGCCATTTCTCCAACCCCCGGGATAGTGGAACTTCTTTTCTTTTCTTTTCTTTTCCTTCTTTCTTTCTTTCTTTCTTTCTCTTCCTTCCTTTCTTCCTTCCTTCCTTCCTTCTTTTCTTCTTTCCTTCCTTCCATTCTTTCTTGTCTTTCTCTCATTAAGTTTCTCCAAAAGTCACACACAGCTGCACTTAGAATGACAGAGACTGATATGGGAGACGAGGGTTGAACACTGTTGTGTTAGAGACTGGGTAAAAGGAGAGAGGGTGGCCAGGGGCCATCATTCTCATTGTCAACTCTCTATGCTACCTGACTTTTGAACTATTTGTATCCACTCTGATAAAATGGAGGTAGAAGAGAGAGAGAGAGAGAGAGAGAGAGAGAGAGAGAGGAGAGAGAGAGAGCAATCACCATGTAGTGTGTTTCCATTGGAAACCATTGTTTAAGTCTCAAAATTAAATAAATTGCATTTTCACTAGACTCTTGGGAAAGACAGAGGGAGAATGATGTTTCCAGGAAGTGAAACCATGGACCATTTCAGAGCAGCTCAGGGGCTAAAGGTTTTCCTTTCTTCTTAGAAATGAAACTGGATTTGCCATCCATGTTTCTAGTGTGTCCAGGGCCCTGAAAGTCTGGGAAATGCATTCCCACCTCTCTCTTCATCCTCAGCCCTCACCCTGATCTCCAGATGGGGAGCAAAGATCAAGTGAAGGGACCTTCCCAAGGTCACCCAGAATGGCCAGAATGCTCTCTGTGTGTCACAGGGCCTCCATCTGGTGATAATAATGTCTCGAGTCACCGTGGAATGGCCAATGGAGTTCACACACCCTGCTTTAGAAGGAGAACCGCTGGCTGTGATGTGGTAGCAGCAATTCCCCAGAGCGGATGTTCAGTGCCCACCATGGATAATGCTCTGCAGTCACCCCCTCCTCCGTGAACTGTGGAGGGACACCTTCTCACCCCCCTCCTCCGTGAACTGTGGAGGGACACCTTCTCACCCCCCTCCTCCGGGGACTGTGGAGGGACGCTTTCTCATCCCTTCCTCCATGGACCGTGGAGGGATGCCTTCTCATCCCCTCCTCCACGGACTGTGAAGGGACACTTTCTCACCCCCCTATTCCATGGACCGTGGAGGGATGCTTTCTCACTCCCTCCTCCGGGGACTGTGGAGAAACACCTTCCCATCCCCTCCTCCGTGGACTGTAGAGAGATGTTTTTCCAATGGACAGAGTAATTTGTCAAGTTGAGAGAGATCAAAGAGAATCACATTGCATTTCCAGTCTGATGTCACCTGAGACCACCAGGCTAGTTCAATAGTTAAGGTGCTTCCAGACAGGAGAATGTTCTGCGGAGGAGATATATGGAGGTTACATGCATGGGGGTGGGGGGTGGGAGGAGGTAGAGGCGGGGTGGGGGTGGTGCAGGCCCTGGAAAGAGAGAGAAACCGAATCTTACTCTGGTCACAGCAAGAGGCCAAGCGGTAGATAAGACTCTAGGTTGCAGGATTGCTGAGTGTGGGACAAATCCGGGCCTGCCTGATAGGATTGCCCAAGGCTGTGGCCACAACTCCCAGAGGACAATAGACTTCTCAAGGGCAGCCTATTGGAGAGGCTGGGCCAGGGGCATGACTTGAACCCAGAAGGCTGGGGCCAGCCTGGGCAGCAGAAGGAGACTATGCATCTTTAAAAGATGGTATAATGCTGGGTGGAGAGAAGTGGTTAAGGGCACTGGCTGCTCTTCTAGAGGCCTGGGTTCCATTTCCAGCACCCACATGGCTGACTCCGTTCCAGCAAATCCAGTGCCTTCTGGTCTCTGCAGACACTGTACATACATGATGCACGCATGTCGGTGCTGGTAAACAGTCATACACATACAATAAAAGTTTAAAAATTCACCTTTCAGTTCTGGAGGTCAGCAGCTCATGAATATCTCACTTGTCAGTCTAAAACCAAAGGACTGTCTATGGCCTTGGGTTTCAGAGGCTCTAGGAGAGAATCCATTTTCTTATCTCTTTGGCTTCTAGGAGCCACTCACAGTCCTTGGCTGGTGACCGTCTTCTTCTCTTCAAAGCCAGCCCTGTCCCATGCTCTGATCATTCTTCTGCTGTCCCATCTCCCTCCAAGCTCTTCCGCTGCCTTTCTTCCCTGTGCAGGGACTCTTGAGATTACACTGACTCCGTTCTCTGACTCAGGATGATTTCCACACCTCACTCAGCTGATTAGAAGCCTTGATTCCCATTTACTATGAACTCTGGCATAACCACGTGCTGTGGGATAACCCCTCTGTATGCTGTGAATATATTGTTATTACCATTGGTTAATAAAGAAGTTGCTTTGGCTTATAGCCAGGCAGGATAGAGTCAGATGGAAAATCCAAGCAGAGATACAGGGAGAAGAAGGGTGGAGCTGGAGAGATGCCAGGGAGCCACTGGAGCAACAAGATATACCAGAAAACTGGTAACACCATGAAGTCAGGTGGCAAAATATAGATTAATAGAAACCGGTTAATTTAAGTGGCAAGAGCTAGTTAGTAATAAGCCTGAGCAATAGGCAGAATGGTTTGTAACTAATATTAAACCTCTGAGCGATTATTTTAAAAGTGGCTCTGCTGGACCAGGCGGGACAGAAAAGCCTCCATCTACATTTTCTCTGTATCAGGATGAGTTCTACGTCTTGGTCAGCTAATTAGACGTCTTGATTCCCATTGGCTATGAGCTCTGGTGTAATCAGGGTCTGGGCATTTGGATGTGGGCATTTTGAGGAAGGCAAGGGTTATGACACAGATGACGCCATGCTCACTCCTCTTGAATTAAATCGGATCCGTGGGCTTATATTGCTACATTTCAAAAATATCTTCCCATCTTTGTGACAGCTCAAGAAGGAGTTTGGGAAATGGCGGGCTGATTCTGTCATCTTTGGTGAGAAGTCAGTCGCTTGGTGCTGGTGTTGTCACGCTGGCCACGGAGCAGCAGGGTCTCTCTCTCAGGCTACCACATGATGGCAGGAGAGGTCCTCAAAGCAGGACTCGTGCTTGGGATAAAGCAGGGTTCTCAGAGCCAAAGTGGGGTCCAGAATGAGCTTAGCCCAGGAGAGCAGAACAGTAGGACCAATGCTGGTCTCACTCTGACCCAAATCCACAGATGCTGACGACGCGCATGTGAACCAGAGTATGTGTGACGTGGGTAGAGAAGACGGCTCTGCATAAGATCATGTACGACGCGCACGTGAACCAGAGTATGTGTGACGTGGGTAGAGAAGACGGCTCTGCATAAGATCCTGTACATTTCCCACCGGCTCACACTTGACATCACCTGTTGTACTCACAACACTGTTAGAACACTGCAGACAGCGCTACACTGTGTTGTTGAGGGGACAATGGCAAGGAGTAAAGAGTGTATATGTTCCACACACAGGCGTTTGGTGTTTTGGAAAACCTTCAATCCTCTGTTGGCTGTATCCATCGATGTGGAACCTGTGACCAGAGAGATGACCACATTTCCGCTTCACAGAAGAGGAAGCAGAACTCAGGTTAAGAAACTTGCGAACTGGCAACCTGAGATTCCAGCTCAGACACCAGAGTGTGGACTCTGTTTCCTCTGCCACCTTGACATGAAACCCACAAAATCCTTCTCTTCATAACAGAACCGAAAGCAGAACCATCGCTAAAATTTTCCAAAATTCGCAAGACTTCAGGGTCTCACTGCAGCTCGCTGCCCATAAAGGGAACCTCAGTATGGGGACACTTAGAATACCCAACTGTAGCCAGGTGTGGCGGTGCACGCCTTTGATCCTTGCACTCGGGAGGTAGAGGCCAGTGGGGCTCTGTGAGTTCAAGCCCAGCCTGCTCTACATATTGAGCTCCAGGTCAGCCGGGACTACATAGTGAGACCGTGCTGACTTTCCATGAGTTTCATTACTCTACATGCCGCAACATGTGTAATCCTCGCAATAGCTCCACATGCTAAGTACTCATCACCATTATCCCATTTTACGGGTTAGAAAATAAAGGCCTGGGAGAGCTTAGCAAGACTGCAGAGCAAATAAGTGAAGCCAAAGCCAAGTTCGTCGGACTCTAGGGCCTTAACTTTTGACCACTAAGTCTGGACATCTCAGAAACTTTGGATTGCCTGGGACCTTTTGAAGATGTGTTTAACTATAAGGTCTCCTGGACCTGCTCCACTTTCAATTCTGACCTGTGGCGCTGGAATGAGAATCTGTATCAGCATATTCGACAGGCCATCTAGAAGGTTCTCTGGCCTCAGCGGTCGGCAGGGTGCCTATTCCCGGGAGCTGCTCTAGGTGGCGGCAGCAGGAGCTGGATGGGATGAAAGATCTTGAAAAGACACCTTGAACTCAGATAGCTCCCCCGTTCTTGTCCTGGTCCCTGGAAGGCTACCACCAATACACAAGTTTCCTTGCACCGGCAAGGCTCCATGCTGACTTCGTTTCTACCTCCTCTTCATTTAAACACACTTGCCTCCACATCGAGGAGGAAAAACTAACTCCCTGGTGCTTCTGTTTTCCTTTCGAGGACGCGGGTCCTTGGAGGACAGTCACAGCTGATGTAATGTGGATGTTGAAATGCATTTCCTAGGGGATAAAGTGGACCCAAGGAGCCTCTCTGACCTCCTCGCTTCGTGTCTCCTCCCTACCGCATAACACGTCCTTGTGCCAGAGTTCAGAACGCATGCGCACTGCTCCCTAGCTCCGAGTCCTCCCGCCCGTGGTCTCAGAGATTTATAGAATCTATAAATCTGTAGTTCGGGGGAGATGGGGGTGGGGGGGGTGGAATGAGGAAGAACGTAGGAGGAGGGATTCTTACAAGAAATGAAGGGGAAAGGTATCCTCCCAGAATGGGAAACCCTGAATTTCAAGAAGCGAAGGGTCTGAGGCCCAGTGAGTACTGTTTGTTTATAACGTCGCCTCATCCTGTTATTGACAGAGAGGTCCCAGAAGGGAGGAGAAAAATGAAGTGCAGGGATGGAAGCCCAAAACTTCCGTTTCCTCCAAGGTAGGGAACAAAGTACTGGGGTAGACCAGGGCTTTGAGACAATGCTCCCAAGTGAGCAGCGAAGTCCTCTACCACTTTCCAGCCCAGCTTTCTCACCCTGCCTCTCCCTATAGCACTTACTTCTGCAGCCTCCCTTCTCTCCTGCCTGAACCCCAGTGCTCCCCAGCTCAGGAAGAGCACCCCCGACCCACAGTAGTCTATGATGGATGGACGAAACACTTCTTTCCCCACCCATACGGTGATGGCGACTTTCCCGGTCTCTACCGTGTGTTCATTTGGTCATTGTCTCCCTCGCTGGTGCTGGTGCATAAGCAACCGTGCCAGCAGGGCCCTTGCTCCTCTCTTTATTGACGTTCCCGGCCAGATCAGACGGGCATAGCAGGTGATTCACGCATGTCTGTGGGTGCATGGATGACTAAAGGATACGTGTCTGTGGGTAGACTTCCCTGGGGGCCATGCAGCCTGGGAGTGAACAGCGGCCACGCCTTTGTGAGGCACCCTTTGCAGTTACTGCCGCTTTCTTCTTTTGCAAGGCTAGTTCTCTTCCCTTAGCCTGACACTTTAACATCTAAACATAAACTACCCCTAAATGACTAAGCCGATAACCGCCGGGCCTGAGGATGTGGCTCCATGGTGCATGACGTGCCTCGTACGCAAAAGTTCAGAGATCGATTCCCAGCACCATAAATAAAAAGGGGGATACTTGCGAATGGTCTTTATTTAGCTCTAGGGAGCCAGAACACATGGTGACCTTGAGTTACACAATGAGCAAAGCTTCTTATTTTTTCACTTCTCCCCATTAGGTAACACAGTAAACTTCTCCAAGGTTTAACTTGCAGAAAATCGAGCTGTCTGGAGACCGATAGGAACCAGCCGTAGGAGGCTGCAATCTTAGGGCCATGGAGAGGAACCACATGCCCTGAATGGCGAAGACCACACAGCAGTAGTAGCCGCCTGCCCACTGCCCCCTACACCTCCTCCTCTCCTCCCATGGGAAATTCATCTCATGCACCAGCTTCCCTGGGAGGAGGCATTGAGGACAACAGCATTCATCTCCTAGGGCCCTGTTCTGTGAATGAAACGGATCTCTTTCTCACCCGTCCTGTCCTGAGTTTTTGCCTTTTGTGTGGTGAGCTGTCAGATCCATGCTTGGTAATAGATAAAGTTTCAACTGAGGGCCTTAAGTTCCTGTCCTGTGTGGTATTATTCCCTGACCACCTCTTTAGAACACACAGCCTTAGTGGCCCCCCTGTCTTCCGTTCTCACCCACCACTGGGGTAGGAGGTAAGTTGGGAAGAAGAGACCATTGCGAGCATTGAGGAATGAACATTCTAGATGCCTGTCCCCCTGGAGGCTCTGCACTCCTCAAGTTACTAGGACATTTTTCAGGAGCCCCAAGGAGTCTGATGTACAGTTTTAGGGGCAAGGATTGAGCAAGACATTCCACAGAGGGATGGCGGCTGAGCACAGTAGGAAAGCAAGGAAGGGCAATTGCTATCCTGGCCTCAACTTGCTCTTTTCCAGAAAGCATTTCTGGGGAGCCAGTGACCATACTTCATCTTTCATCAGGAATGTCTGAGACTGGTGACTCATGACTTTAATCCCAGCACTTTAATCCCAAGTACCAGACCAGCTTGATCAACACAACAAGTTCTGTGCCAGCCAGTACTGAGACAGAGAGAGAGAGAGAGAGAGAGAGAGAGAGAGAGAGGAAGCAGGGAGGAAGGAAGGTGGGGAGGAGGGATGGAGGAAAGAAAGGAAAAAGACAGGAAAAAAGGAAGGAAGACGGGAAGAAAGAAAGAGAGCGGGAGGGAGGGAGGAAGGAAGATGATTTGCAACATGGAAAGTCGCACACTCCCAGAAATGTGAACACTGAAAGGCCTTGAGCTGGGCACCCAGGGAGCAGGTTTCTTTCTCCCAACTTGCTGAGTACCAGTTTGCCGGGCACCGACTTGTTGGGCAGCCGCGTCTGTCTCTGGAACAAGATCCTTAATGTCTCCATTAAGGTTCTGAAACTTTTCCAAGAGATGACACAGGCGAAAGAGCTCTGAGCATCACCAGACACAGGCGTTATCAAGAGCAAAACCACAAAGTTCTCTTTACAATTGCCATCACTTCAGGAAGGGCAGCCATGTTCCTTGGGAGGTTACAGAATACCCACGGGCATTAGCTGGGCTGCTGGTAGAAACCAGGGAGTGCTGGGTTCCTCTGGGCTATAAAGGGGCAACTGTGAGCTAGGACCTAGAAGGACAAGTATGAGAACCGGGATAGGAGGAAGCCAAGCAGAAGCCAGCTGCTGGTCAAAGCCTGGAGAAGCCTCAGGTAGAGGTGCTGAGGGATGCAGTGGCCAAGGCAGGCTGCACGGCATTCAGTCTGTGGTTGTTCACAGATGCTTGGTACACCCCTCTGGTGGTGCATCCCTCTGGCGGTCACCCACCCAGTCCTTGATGAGCTCTCCGCATCTACCAATGCTTCCTCGAGCATATGTGTTTCGGTGGTGTGGGAACCAGGAAGAGGCGTCGGTTCATATGTGAGTAGTCAGCCCAGTGTCCCCCACAGAAGCCGTGACTAGGAAGAAAGGGGTGCCTTCTAAGTGGCTCCCCACATTTGCTAGCCAGGCTTGGAAGGCTCCAAAGCAGGCAGGGCATGGGAAGGGTTGGAGCTGATTTCAAAGGCATAGCCAAGCCTGCCAGCATGAGCAGCTCCTGCCTGGTTCCGGTCTAGTTGCCAGTGTGTCGTTGATGATGGTCAGGAGTCTGTATTACCACCTGACCACCTTGATGACATGTATCCTGAAAATGGCTGTGTGGATACATAATGGCAATTTAAAACTGAATGTGGACAAGACAGGGCTATAAAAAGAGTCCGGTGTCTCTGCTCATTTTGTAGTCTTCCATTTCTTGGGAGGCAGGCAAGCTCAGCCCCCTATCTTTCTACTCCCCTCAGCCTCCTTATCTCACCTCCTTCCATCTCTCATCTTGTCCCTCTACTCCAGAGCATCAACCCAGGGTCCTGTCACCTGGGCAGTCAGTTACTTCGCTGTCCCCTCTCACCTGTTCGGCCCACTGTTGGCTGCCATATGTAAATACGACCCTTTGTTGTCTTTCTGTAACTCCTGACCACTTAAACAGAGTGAAATACGAGCTCCCAAGGTGAGCGAGCATGACCAAATCCAACCCAGTGGGCACCTGCCTACAGCCTTGGCAACCCCCACACTTCCTGGGTCCCGTTGAGCCTTTGCTCTGCAAGGGACCTGCACTTCTGGAGTCCTTGCATTGTCACTGGCCTCCCGGCTTGGGACTCACACTCTGTGGGCTTAAAGCAGTGATGCTCTGGAGTGCTGTCTGTGCCGGTACCCCCTGCCTCCAAGCGGTGACAGCCCCCATGGCTCACATACAGGAACTCCCTAGGGACAAGAGCCAGCTGCCTACCTTGAGTCTGCATTTGCATACCAAACATTGTGTTTTTTATTTAGGTATTATGCAAAAATCAATAAAAATGGAAGCACTTCCCGTAGAAGCATAATTCATAGTTTAGAGTCAAACTGAAGTAGAATGGAGACAGTGTCAACTCTCCACACCCAAACTTGGAAATCCTTTTATTCTGATGACTGGAAGGAGGGACATGGAGACAGAGGCAGGGGGTACTGGTGCAGACACCTCGTTTCCTCCAGTCCTTCCCTCCGTCCCGTCCACTGCCTGAGGGAGGGCCTCAGGGTACTACAGATGGGTCCTGAGCACCCCATTTTTTGGAGTCAGTCTTCAGTTCTCCTGTCAGATGGAATATGATGTATAACTCCCACTTTGATGTAAAGAGTCATTCACCAATAACTTCTTAAATTATTCATAGCTACTACAAGGTGATGTTTTTGAACTAAAATACCAGGCTCCTAGAGTTTGCTGAGGATGCCAAATAATTTTCCACTAGAAAGCTGGGCACTGCGGCTCTTGGAAGGCCCACACCCTGCTCTTGAAAGTGTGAGCTTTTCCAGGTAGAGGAAAGAACAGTCATGAGCTATGCCACCTGAGCTTTGTTTGGTTTTGTTTGACACAGGGTTTCTCGGTGTAACCCTGGCTGTTCTGGAAGTCTCTATATAAGCCAGACTGGTCTCAAACTCACAGAGATTCATCTGCCTCCACGTCTCCAGTGCCACCACATCTCGTTTGATGTTTTTTAATCTAAAAACAATTATTTTGAGTCTAATATGCATAGGGCATGAGATGTGAAGGTTAAGGTGACTGAGCCTTACATCGAGCTTATTATAGCAATGGTCTGGGGTAAAGGAGGGCCTGCAGGCTGTGAAGGACTTCAGGGGAGGATGTGGATGGCAAGCAAAGGATTTCTGGTGATTTGTAATTATGTATTATGACTGATTTAGCTTCTTCAACAATAAAATTTATTATGGGAGCATCTATAATGCACACACATGTTAATACTGTATGTGGGCCAATAATTTTTCATTAGCTTGATATTCATATATTGTTGTTTAAAAATACATTATGTCAGCCGGGCGGTGGTGGCGCATGCCTTTAATCCCAGCACTCGGGAGGCAGAGACAGGCGGATCTTTGTGAGTTCGAGGCCAGCCTGGTCTACAAGAGCTAGTTCCAGGACAGGCTCCAAAACCACAGAGAAACCCTGTCTCGAAAAACCAAAAAAAAAAAAAATACATTATGTCCATTAAACTTGTTGCTAAAGAAGATATCTACATATGTAAAGCATATTTACATATCTATGTATTTGTTTTGTGCTGCTTGGTCGATATTTCCTTTGTGAATCTCTGTGAGGTTTTCTGTTGTTTGCTTGTTTAGTGCTGAGAATTAACCCTAGGCTTCCAGAGGTATAAGCTACATCCCTAGCCCACGCCTCTTTAAATAACATGCGATATTTTACTAAAGTAAATGGGTTGATCAAGTTCCTGGTAAGTGAATGTACTGACATTGTTTTATATACAGAATTATAAAATGACTTTTTTGTGCAGGCGTTGAGACAGGGGCTCTCTACGGATCCTTGGATGTTCTAGAACCTCATTATGCAGAAGAGGCTGGTCTCGAACTCACAGAGATCCACCTGCTTCTGCCTCTCAAGTACTGGGATTAAAAGCCTGGCTATAAAATGTTTTCAGAAAAAACCCCTTGAAGAAGTTTCTGTTCTGCTGCAGTGACGTAGGGGAAGGCACCGTGATTGTATCCCTATTCTGTATTCTGCACTGGCTTTCTGGCCCACTGTCTAACGAAGCCATCGTGGTTAGTGTTCCATTAAAAATGATGCTGGGTCAGAACGCAAATCCTGTAGAGCTAACAAGGTGAGGCACTTCTGCATTATCAATGGTCAGCGTCATTGTTGATTAAACCCGTTAGGGGCTAGCTACGATGCCTGCGTGTGTTAGCATAGTGTATGGGGACAGTACTGGACTGGCAGTTGGCCACACCACCATACTGCTGCATGCATGTCTGTCAAGCTGATAATTTATCAAACCAGGACAGCTGCACATTAATCTTGAATCTGATTTATTTTCTCATAAGATTGAACTCTGTTGATACATGCTCAGCAATCAATACCTTATTGCTTGCCTAGCAAAATTGTCTGCAAACAGTTAGGGGATGTATCTATTTGCCAGGAAAATTGAAGGTGAGGGAAGAAATGGAGGAAAAAAGGGAGATGCAGAGAGAAGGGAGGATGTCTATGAGTTCCAAGCCAGCTACAAAGCAAGTTCCAGGACAGCCAGGGCTATTATAGAGAGAAACCCTATCTCTAAAAACCAAAAACCAAAAGATTAACTTTCCAGAGACCAAAAGCAGATGGCTCAGTCAAGATCTCCTACTAGCCTAACTAACACCCAAGGCCTCTGGAGGGAGGTAGGTGCCTTGTAAATCCCAAACACAGGAAACTGAGAGACAAAGGTACCAAGAGCTGTGGCGGTCAATTCTTTCATCTGACTGCACCAAGATGCAGCCTGTGTTTATGAAGTTAGCATTTTGCTCGCCCCAGCCCAGAGCCGTGAGGTCCTCTAACTACTGAATACCAAATGTCACCATCACTACCCAGACAGAGTTAACACCTTACACTTTACACATCTCACTCCCAACCAATCAGCCTGAGAGATGAACTTTATCATCCCTGGCACACACACTGGAGAGGTAAAGAGATGGCTGAGATCACCCAGCAGCAATGGCACAGCAGACTCTTCAAGGCCCTTGTTCCTCCAGTTGCCCCTGACAGTGTACCACAGTCTCAGGCAACAGTCCCTCAGCCCTTGCCTGAGAGATTGCTCGTTTGGCCACATGCCTAACACCAACATGGACGGATGACTACAGTGGAAAAAACAAGATGCTGTCCTTAGGAAAGACGAAGCTCTTACCTGGACTGCCGGGGTGTTCGATGCAAGCCCCTGGGGTGACGGCAGTGGACTGAGTGCTGTGCTCAAGCACAGCTGGGGTGAGGCCTTGCTCGCCCACGTACCCTCACTCACCCTGAAAGGCAACAGGCACCAGCCTGACCATACTTCCTCTTTCTGGTCAGCCCATGGCTGTCATCCCCGTTCCAGGGAAGCTGACTACCCCAGGTTTTCTTGAAGCTAGAATCTTCCCAGGGCTTCTCGTGGCTCCGGCAGAGACCCACAAAGTCTCGTCATGGGGTGGAAGGGCGTTCCAGGATGGGTCAGGCTCCAGAGGGAGTGAGTGAGGGGTTCCCATGGGGGAAGTCTCCCTTGGACATTCTTAGGCACAGTCGTGTGGGGCTCAAGAAGAGAGACGGGTCCCTGAGTCCACCCAGAGAGGCATGATGGGAGACAAGTGGCAGATACACCATCCCACAAGAGTGACTCTCTAAGCCCTAGAGCTCCTGGTCCAGCTTCTGCTGAGGTGGCAAGGAAAAGGCTGCCAGTTTCTGAGAGAGCATAGCCGAGGCTGGCCTTGAGTGTGTGATCTTCCCACCTCTGTCCTCCAGGTACTGGGATCACAGGTGTATGCCACCACACGCAGGCAGTGGACCGTTGGGATTGAGTTAAGTCATTCCCTGCCATGCTGTGGGAGAGAATTCCCAGGGATGCTCACAGACTCTGAAAATGGAAGCCTGGGGTGTGGAAACGAGAAACCACTCTGCAGAAGTAAGATCTCACCATGAGCAGTCACGTCAGGGTGGTTCAGATGTGCTTGAGAATGCCCTCCAAGGGAGGGGCTGCCCTGGCACCCCAGAACAATGATGGCCACCAAAGTGACTGGCAAAGGTTCCCCCACCTTTCTAGGAGATCCCTGGTGTATAGCATTTACTAGTGTTTACAGAAAAAAAAAAAACCAAAACCTGATCATGGCCAATTTCAAAATATTAGCGTGGCATCAAGGGATTGGAATGGGGAGGAGCGTGCATCTAGACAGCTCTCCCAGGCCTTCTGGGCCGACATCGTTGCGTTGCTAGAAGCCATTGTTGAGCGCTGTTGCGGGCTAATTCTTCAGTGTTTCACACGCCTTATCTCAAAAGATCTTCGCTTAATTGGATGATTTCCTTCATTTCTTAGAATCCTGAAGCTCGTGAAGGTCACGCCAGGGCTGAGGTTTACTTGCCAGGAGGTGACCTTCAGCTCAGACCGCCCACTGTGAACCTTGTGCTTGTCCCCTTAGACTCCTCTGAAATTTAGTCGCTCAAAAATTGCTCCAACTTAGGTATGGTGGTGTGTGCTTGCCATCCCAGTACTGGGGAGGCAGAGGCAGGAGGATTGCCACCAGTTAAAGGTCAGCAAAACAAACAAACAAACAAAAATCCTACCTTTTTTTTTTTTTTTTTTTTGATTTTTCGAGACAGGGTTTCTCCGTAGTTTTTGGTTCCTGTCCTGGAACTAGCTCTTGTAGACCAGGCTGGCCTTGAACTCACAGAGATCTGCCTGCCTCTGCCTCCCCAATGCTGGGATTAAAGGCGTGCACCACCACCACTCGGCAAAATCCTACCTTTTAAAAAGCAATTTAAATTTATTTTTATTTTTTGGTTTTCCAAGACAGGGTTATCTCTGTAGCTTTGGAGCCTGTCCTGAAACTAGCTCTTGTAGACCAGGTTGGCCTCCAACTCACAGAGATCCTCCTGCCTCTGCCTCCTGAGTGCTGGGGTTAAAGGCGTGCACCACCACTGCCCGGCTTAAAAAGCAAGTTTAAAGTTACCTCCTGAGAAGTGAGTCAGTGCTCCTGTAGGTATGGCTTAACCCAGGCTAGCGAAGCTATGGTCCTTGCTTTGTGCTCTGTTCATCCACTGTTTTTGCATCCTTTGAGGTCCCCAATCCAGTTGTGGCACTGCAAACTCTATAGACATACTGTATTCAACAACTTGAATCAAGTCAAGTTCAAACCCTAGCAAGCAGAAGACCAAAATTCTGGATTCAATTTGTCAGTAACTTCCATGCAAACCTCTCCCTTCCAATTTAGTTCTCTTGTTTGTAAAAACAAGTTTTCAACAGATAAACATTAAGTTGCTCTAGAGGTTCTGCTATGAGATCTTTCTTCTGACCCACCTCCATCTTGACTTTTTGATAAATAAAAATTTCGAGCCGGGCGGTGGTGGCGCACGCCTTTAATCCCAGCACTCGGGAGGCAGAGGCAGGCAGATCTCTGTGAGTTCGAGGCCAGCCTGGTCTACAAGAGCTAGTTCCAGGACAGGAACCAAAAGCCACGGAGAAACCCTGTCTTGAAAAATCAAAACAAAACAAAACAAAACAAAAATTTGCATATTTGAGATACACATGTAGCCGGGCGGTGGTGGCGCACGCCTTTAATCCCACCACTCGGGAGGCGGAGGGAGGGGGATCTCTGTGAGTTTGAGGCCAGCCTGGTCTAGAGAAAGAGTTCCAGGATGGCCAGGACTATTACACAGAGAAACCCTGTCTCAAAACAACAACAACAAACAAACAAAAAAACAAAAAAAAAAAAACCAGAAACACAATGTAATGTACGACTGGATAAGCCTGTGCTTTGTGAAGAGATAGCCACACGCAAGCTGCCTAACAAATCCATCACTTTACCATGGGTTTTATTTATTTTTTAATATTTATTTATTATGTATACAATATTCTTTCTACGTATATGTCTGCAGGCCAGACGAGGGCACCAGATCTCATTACAGATGGTTGTGAGCAACCATGTGGTTGCTGGGAATTGAACTCAGGACCTTTGGAAGAGCATGCAATGCTCTTAACCGCTGAGCCATCTCTCCAGCCCTACCATGGGTTTTAAAATCAAGTCAGGATTCATTTCTAAGCATGTCGCAGCATGTGTCCGTCTATGTGAGCATTGCTGCATGTGTGCAGCTGTCCCTGGTGGAGTTGTGAGCAACCAGATATGGGTGCTGGAGCAGGGTCTGGGTCCTCTGCTCCTGCAGAGCCCTCCCTGCAGCCCCTCCTTGCTTTCAGTGTGAGGAAACCGAGGGCAGACTCGCTGAATTTCAAGCTGCCCAAAAGTCTCCCAAACTTCCCGCTTTTATGTTTTTAGTTCTGGAGTGTGAACGCAGGACACAGCCCATGCCAGGCAATATTCCACCACCCAGCTCCAGCTTTCTTTTCAATTTCTAGTCTGAGACAGGGTGTCACTAAATTTATTGCTAAACTTTGAACTCCTTGTGAACCCAGACGGGCCTTGAGGAGCCTGCCCTTCTGCCCTAGACTCCAGCATACACAAAAGGCCATGTTTTTTTTTTTTTTTTTTTTTGGTTTTTCGAGACAGGGTTTCTCTGTAGCTTTGGAGCCTGTCCTGGAACTAGCTCTGTAGACCAGGCTGGCCTCGAACTCACAGAGATCCGCCTGCCTCTGCCTCCCGAGTGCTGGGATTAAAGGCGTGCGCCACCATTGCCCGGCTAAAAGGCCATGATTTTAATATGTGAACTTCGAGTGCTTCCTTTTTCAGGCCTGGTGCTGCACAGGACAAGGATTAAAGAATCAGTCGCATTGCCTACCACAGAGAGTCCCTGGGAGCTGGGGACATAGCCCAGAGATATGGCAGGCAGATCTCTTGTGAGGCCAGCCTGGTCTACCAAAAAAAAAAAAAAAAAGTGCAGGTTACAGAACCGAACGGATCCAAGTAGTACCGTTTAGTCTAGGCCTTCAGGCATGCATAGTAGCTCCAGAAGTGGAAAGCATGGGGACAAACAAACCCCGGGTGGCACGGGAGAAGATCGTGCGGCTGACCAGGATGGAGCATATTAGGCAAGTGGGTATCTAAAAGCAGTTTACAGTTTACATCGGGACATCTGGACCTACCCATTCCCTTGCCACCTGTCCACTTCCCCTGACTTCACATCTTGTCTTTATACCATACAAAGAGGGCAGGAAATTGGGATAGAAATACTTAGCTTACTTTTTGCTCTTCTGGAATGCCACCTGCAGGTCTCTGCAGCTAAAGAAGTTCCCCAGGGCTCTGGTAAACTGAGAATGGAGTGGTGCCGTGCGCCCTCTGGTGGTCATATGTAGTACTTCTAAGAAGGGGGACTCTGCCATCTCCCAAGGAACTCTGAACACATATATGTGAAATTACAGAGTGGGAGACTGTAATTTCCGATTAGATAACACCCAGAAGGATTCTAGTCCTTTCCTCATCCCATGATTTTGTGCCTTCGGATCATGAAATTGCCGGTGTCAAAGGCTTCTCTGGTGGTATGCACTTAGGAGGTGCCTAGAAATCCCGATTATCCTCTTCCTGCCTAGCTGTTGGCCACCCAGCTCTTTATTAAACCAGTCTGAAGGTGCCTTGGCAAAGACACATCTTCACGTTGTACAAAAAGAGTATCCCACAACAGAAAGCTCACAATGATGGGAAAGAAAACCAGCTCAATGGTTATAGAACAAGAAAGAATTTCCACGGCTAGAAAAGAGCTACTATTGCCCTGCGGGGCCCTGGAGAGGCTGCTGACAACCTGCGTTTGATTCTTGGGACCCACATTGTGGGTGAGAGAACTGACTCCCTCGAATTGTCCTCCCACTTCCGCATGTGTGCCGTGACACGTGCACCCAAATACGTCCACACGTGCAGACACACCTCTTATCTGGTTCCTTCTGAATCCTCCAGTGACCTCGGAATGAGGGACCTGAGGGGCTGCTTCGGGGACAACCAGGAAGGAGAAATCTGTGGTGTAAAGCTGAATCACAGAGCCGTTGAACCAGGTTTGGGATGGAAGCAAAGCCACAGGGGAGGACTTCGGGCCACTCAGGCAGCCTGGCTTAGGCCACGCTCCCTGGAGCAGCTTTGGATGTTTTCTGTGCTGGGGAGGCTCGGAGAGCCCAGCTGGGATGGGGCATCTGCATTCTAGAGCTGGAGACCCCAGAAGAGCTCTAGGAGTCTCTGAAGGAAGAACTCTAGGGTTCTGTGAGGCAATTCCTACTGGGGGAGCCACTTTGGACTCCCCTGGAACATAGGCCTGGAGCATACTGTCCGTCATCTCCAGGCTGACATTGCTGGGCTGAGTGGAAAGAGCTCACTGCAGGACCTGCTGAACTGAAAAGACTCAGAACTCAGAACTTGGGAGGCAGAAGGAGGAGGAGCTCTGTGAGTTCCCTGCCAGCCTGGTCTACAAAGAGAGCCCCAGGACAGCCAGGACTACATAGAGAGACCTTGTCTCAAAAAACGAACAAGGTGGACTCTAGTGGCCTATGCCTTTAATCCCAGCACTTGGGAGGCAGAGGCAGGAGGATCTCTGTGAGTTTGAGGTCAGCCTGATCTACACAGATAGTTCTAGGACAGCCAAGGCTACACAAAGAAAAACCAAAACCAAACAAACCTTACAGTTTAGTTGGTACCACTAAACCCTGGCCCTCTCTCTATCCAGCCTCTTCCTGGGACTTTCCCATGGAAATTATAAATTGTCAAAAATTTGAAACTATTTTTACCAGATGATGCCCTTGTTCCCTTGCTGGTTAACCCCCTTCCACCTGGAAAGGAGCCCATCGGAGTCCCTCCCTCCGTGTTCCCATAGCAAACAGACAGGAAGCACAAGAGCGTCCAGCCTTGGGGGGTGAGGGGCAGAGTGGAGGGAGGCTGTGACTGCCGACTGCAGACTGCTGACTGCCGGGAGAGCTCAGCGTCCAGACCGGGAAGGCGAGCCTTGCCAGAATCCTCTCACACACTCATGCTACCCTTATCCGTTTGTCTCACTTTACTTTGTGTAACAGTTTGAGATTCTAAACACAGAAAACTCACTGCTAAGTCAGGTACAGTGGTGCACGCCTGGAGTTGCTGCTACTCGAGGCTAAGCAGAGCGATCGCTTGAGTCCAGGAGTTCGGGAACGGCCTGGACAGCCGAGTGCGTGCCATAAGAAAAAAAGGCAGCAGTTTCTTGTTAGAAGAGATGTGACCCAGAAAGTAATAGAATACCTTTCTGCAATCACAAACGCTAAACGGAAAAGGGAACACTACCCGTCTAGAATTCTATATTCAGTGATACTATCTCATAGGACAGTGAAGACGGTTTTTCTCATAAGAGAGACTGTTAGAGTCGTGTGTGGTGGTGGACACTTGTAGTGTTAGCCCTTAGGAGATGAACAGAGAAGGATGTGAAGCCACCTGAGCTACGTGGTGATTTTCAGGCCATCCTTAGCTGCATACCAAGACCTTGCTTCAAAAAACAAAAGTAAAGCTGGGCAGTGGTGGTGCACACCTTTAATCCCAGCCCTTGGGAAGCAGAGGCAGGTGGATCTCTGTGAGTTTGAGGTCAGACTGGTCTACAGAGTGAATTCCAGGATAGCCAGGTCTACACAGAGAAATCCTATTCTCAAAAAAACAAAAAATAAATAAATCGCATTATTAGTTGACCTGAACTAAAATAAATGCCACAGGAAGTGCGTCAGTCTAAGATTATCAGATGAAAGTTGAATCTTAACCAAGAGATAAAGATACAGATAAATATGAAGGACTTTCAAAATTATGATGGAAATCTTTCTCAGCTTGAACAAGAGGAACTATAGAGAGTTTACAGCTAATATCAGACTTAATGTCGAAGTAGTGAGTGAATGTTTTAGCCCTCTGAAACAGGATCGAAGCAAGGCTAAAATATTTTTCTGTTTAAAATCTAAACAAACAATAAATGAGAAGAGAGTAAAGGAAATCTACACTTGAAAAAAAATTAAAAGAAAAAAAACCCTACCGTATTATTCCCATTGGATACAATTGCTAGGTGCAAATTTCTGAACACATAGAAAAGATATAAGAACCTATGGGTGAGTTTAATGATGCTGTGGGTAATAAAATGAAGTTCTTTTTCTGCATGTAAGCAATGATTCATCAGACAATGAAATTTAAAAATACTATTTCAAGGGCCAGGCAATGGTTGGCACATGCCTTTAATCCCAGCACTCGGGAGGCAGAGGCAGGCAGATCTCTGTGAGTTTGAGGCCAGCCTGGTCTACAGAGCTAGTTCCAGGACAGGCTCCATAGCTACTGAGAAACCCTATCTCAACCCCCCCCCCAAAAAAAACACACACAAAAAAAACATATTATTACAAGGGCTGGAGAGATGGCTCAGAAGTCAAGGTCAATTAATGCTCTTCAGAGGACCCAAATTTGGTTTCTAGCAACCACGTCAAACAGTTCAAAAGCCTGTAACTGCAGCTCCAGGGGATCTAACATCATTTGGCCCCAGTGGGCGATCTCCTACATGTGACACACGCACGCACACACACACACACACACACACACACACACATGCACACACACACACGCACACACACACACATGCACACACACACACAATACCTTTAATATGTTAGACTTTCACACTGAAAACTACAAAATCTTGCTAGGAACAAACCCTCCACAAGTGGAGCATTATGTGCGTTCACAGGTTGTGTGACGTCATGGTGTCTATTTTTAACCCCTCCCCAAGACTCTATGAAACTTGGGACTTTCTTTCCCAAGGCAGGCCACAGGAACTCTGACTATCTTTCACCTTTCTGAGGTGGAGTGAGCCATGAAGAAATTCTATGACCTGCCCCTGCTTGACAGAAGGTCCTAAAGCCTGCCTTGTTCCAGAGGAATCTTGCTCACACCCTGGAAGGAGGAATATTTCCCAGGGAGGTCAAGACTTCTGCAGACCAGCCTTACTGTGTCCCTGCCTAATCTCTTAGCATGACATCATTATTATTCTCATCCAATCACATTTCAGCTTGATTGCCCATGCTTCAAGCAAATTGATTGAACTCAAGGAAGGGGTTTGTGTCTGGTCAGAGTGGCATCTACATAGCGAAGAGGGCAGTCCGGGGACTGAGTACCCAACCTGTGGGACCTGACACTGTCTAAGGTGCATGGTGTCTGAGCTGGGGTACATTAGGTGACAGCTAAGCACTTGCCGGTGGTTAGAGTCCACACCTGGTGTTAGAAGAATTCTGTGTTGTTTGTGGTGTCATATCCTAGAGGGAGAAAGACTGTTTTCACTAACACTTCTCAAAAAATTGATAGCAGTAACATGGCAGCCCTGCCCAGACTTGATCCACAAAATCAGCATGGTTCCAACTGAAGTCATAAGGGAGAGAATGACAGCGTGGCGGTGGTCCTGAAACTCATGTGGAAATACAAAGGCATCAGGATGGTCAAAACAGCAGTGAAGAAGGCAATGTCAGAGGTCTTAATGCAACTTGACTCAAGACACTGATAAAGCCACGGCCATAAAAATGTGTGTTAACTGTTGTGAACAGAGACAAAAATATCAGCGGGAAAGAGCAGAGTCCAACAGCTACTGCACACACGCGGTCGACCTCCAGCAAAGCATTAAAGGTGATTTCCTGCAATAAGAATATCTCTCCTTTCGATTCCCCGACGGGGTACCAAAAAAAAAAAAAAAAAGAATATCTCTCCTGTCTCTTTAAATGGCTCAGTCGAACAAAACACCAGAGAGAGCAGAGCTAGACCTACACACACACTGTCAACTAATTCGATA
This sequence comes from Microtus oregoni, assembly GCF_018167655.1. Classification (NCBI taxonomy): domain Eukaryota; kingdom Metazoa; phylum Chordata; class Mammalia; order Rodentia; family Cricetidae; genus Microtus; species Microtus oregoni. The sequence continues at coordinate 27,720,371 of NW_024543074.1, read as the reverse complement.
AAGATGTAAAGATAATGTGGTAGGGAAAATGTCTTTCTTTAAAGCCCAAACCACCGGGGATACGATAGTACAAAACAACATCACAGACTCAAAGTGAATCATAGAATTAAGTAGTAAGTGTGTAACTTGAAATGATACAACTCTCACTAGGAATGGTGGCTGCACACCTGTGATCTCAGCAGTCAGGAGGCAGAGGCAGGAGGATCAGGGGTTCCAGCCCAGCTTGGGATACACGAGCCCCAGTCTCAATAGTTCAAAGGGGAGTATGTGTGATAGTTGAGCATATACTTCACCAAAGAAACCATACAAATGACAAGCAATCATAAGAGAAAAATGTTCGAGTTTGTTAGTTTCTAAGGAAACAAGAATTAAAACTTCACCCAGATCCCTACTCTGTGCTTTGCTCTGGTGATGCTGTAACAAAATGCTTGACACAACCCAAAGAAATAAAAAGGTTTATTTGGGCTCAGAGTTTCAGAGGGTTTGGTCCATAGTAACTTGGCTCTGGGTTTCAGGACTCACTATGAGGCAAAATGGTGGGAGGTGAGGCCAAAGGTCTTCACCTCGTGGTGGACAGGAAGTGGGCAAAGAAGCAGCTCATAGAAGGTGTTGGGTCAAAATGTAGTTTCAGGTTTATACCTCAGGATCTCTCCCCTCCAACCAGCCAGAGAGTTCCACAACCTCCCAAACAGCTATTCAGATTTTGAGTGTATCAACAGTGGGCTAAACTATTTACCAGATCAGAACCCTCCCTGGAAAAGTGATTACACCTGGGTGTGACCACATACTTCATAAACCCTCTGGATGTTTCTCTAATTAAAAAAAATTATAGTCAGGCAGTGGTGGTGCATGCCTTTAATCCCAGCACGTAGGAAGCAGAGGCAGGAAGATCTCTGTGAGTTCGAGGCTAGCCTGGTCTATATAGTGAGTTACAGGATGGCCAATGCTCCACAGAGAAACCCTGTCTCAAAAAAACCAATGCGCGTGCCCTTAGAGGCCTGAAGAGGGCACCAGATCCCCTAGAACTGTACTTGCAGACAGTGTGAACCACCCAAGACCCAAGACAGGTGCTGGGAGTTGAACTCAGGTTCTCTGCAAGAGCATTAAATCCTAACTGCTGGCCACCTCCACAGCCCCCTTGGTGTTTTTAATCCAATCAAAATGGCCAATCAAATTAACTATCACTGCATCTACAATAGCTAAAAGAAAATAAAAGACAACTGATCGTTAAAATTGTCAAGGACCTAGGGACACTGGGGCTGTCATGTGCAGTAGGTAGAAGGTGAAACCACCCAGGAAGTTTCATAAAAAGTCAAACATACACTTGCTGCATGACTAGCTATTGTTCTGTTGCCCAAGGAGTGGAAAAATACGAAGGCAAATATTCACAGCGGCATTATTTGAAAGAGGAAAAACCTGGAAACATTTGAAATGTTTGTCAATGTGCAGATAGATTCATGGTAATGTATTCGTACAAAGGAATGCTACTCAGCCACAAAAAGAAAGAAACTATTGATACACTTAGCATCATGGATGACTCTCAGAACACTTACACTGAGCAAAAGGAGCCAGCCTGTTGTGGAATAATTGTTTCACTGGGCAAAGGTGTGTTCTATTTGTTGATGCTGCGTTTGTTTAACTGTGTAACCTTTGTTTTACCTTGCCTGCCTAAGGCACCTGATTGGCCTAATAAAAAACTGGATGACCAATAGCTAGAGAGTAGAGGGATGGATGGGGCTGGCGGGCAGAGAGAATAAGTAGGAGAAGGAATCTAGGCTCCAGAGAGTAGAGTTTAAGAGATAAAGAGGGGAGATGACAGACAGACAGACAGACAGACAGGGAGGAAGCAGGAAAGTAGGACATACAGAATGAAAGAAAGGTAAAAAGCCCCAGGGCAAAACATAAACAAAGAGAAACAGGTTAAAGTAAATTATAAGAGCTAGTGAGACAAGCCTAAACTACAACTGAGCACTCATAGCTAATAATAAGTCTTCTTGTCATGATTTGGGGACTGACGGTCTGAGAAAGCCTGCTACATCAACCCAATAGGCATGCAGATAATAAAGCAACAGTAGCTGTAAACTAATCTGTAGCAACAGGCCGCAGGCTAGTAGTTGTTGTACTGGGGCTGTGGCTTACAGGAATGGGGAAGATCCTATTCCCAAAGGGCAGGAGGAGGCTGTGGGATGAAGGCTCATGACCGCTATGATGGCCTTGTGAGTATACACATATACCTTATCATATGAGTTTTCAAATTATAGATACCTGCAGTTTATTTCACACCAAAAGAAAATAGTGAGGCTGGTGTATATGTGTGTGGTCAGGACATAGAGGATTTCAAGGCCAGAAGGAGCAGTATAGATGACCTCAAGATGAAAGGCAAGTGCCCAGGAATTTCAGGTGGGATTGGTTGTTAGAAGGATCCAGAGCAGAGCAAGGAGTGGTGACAGGAAATCCTTGCCATGGTCCCATCGGAGAGTGAGGATGGATGCTAGAGCTAGGAGGAAGCGATGGGAACCATTGTGATCCGGGCTCCTTGCACAGGCCCTCAGCTTCGTCATTTGATAAATCTGGGGCAAGGAAAGCCCTTTGGGGCTTGAAAAAAATTGTGCATTTCTGCCTCTCTCTGGTTTCTCTTTGTGAGTGGCGTCCTGTGATTGAAGCCCTTTCTGCTGACTGCACCAGAAGCTGCTTAGCTCCGGCTCACCTAGCAGGGAGGGGCCTGGGAGGCTGCATCTACGTAGCCTTCCAGACAGCAAGGGCCCCAAGGGACTTAGAGCTCTTTCTGCTGATGTAAGGGGTACCTCTGATCCCTCATGCAATCTAGGAGACGGAGTCCAGTGTCTAGAGTCAAGTCTTTTGTCTGCTCTTAACTCCAGGTGTACTGTAAGCCACACGCTGTCACCCTAGCTCACAACTTGATTAATGAGCCTTGGGTCAGTGTCCTGCCCGATTCCTTACATCTTGTCCCACCTCAGTTTCCACCCTAAGGGTTGCAGCTGCCACCATGCCCTGATTAATCTATAACCCCATCGGATGGCAGAAATCTAAATATAACTCTGGCTGACTGGCTGCTTTCCTGTACGTTAGGGCAAGAGACCAGGGCTTGTCCTCTTGCTGGTCTTGCAAATCTGGATCTCGCTGACTGGAGTGGCCCGTAAGGTACATGTTCATGATCTAAAAGGAGAGGGGGAGAGAGGAAAAAGAATACACTGAGGGGTGAAACCTAAACCAGAGGCAAAATTTAGTGTCTTATCATCCCTAAATGAGCTGGGCAGTGGTGGCCTTTAATTCCAGCACTCAGGAGGCAGAGGCAGGCGGATTTCTGGGAGCTCAAGGCCAGCCTGGTCTACAGAGTGAGTTCCAGGACAGTCAGGGCTACACAGAGAAACCCTGTCTTGAAAAATAAACCAAAATAATAATAATAATAAAAAACCCTTAGCCATGGATTCTCCTACATTCTGTTCAATAAGGAACCTGCAGTGAGCCTTTGATTGACATCACAATAATAAACTGATATCCAAATACATCGTGAGGCCAAGTGATTTATTTCTTCCTCCTTTTATTCATACACACAAGCAAACAGCCATGGAAGCCCGGGTTGCCGACTTGCACACCCGCCTTCAGGAGACTAAAAAGCTCACAAACATAAAGGGTGTAAGGGGATCTTGCCCCAGAGCTGGGAGAAGGTGGGTGAAGGAAAGCTCTCAGGAAGAGAGCCCTCTTGGACGGAGGTCCTGAAAGGTTAGTGGGAACCAGCAGAGAAGGGTGTGAGGGCAGGCAGAGGGCTGGAGGTGCCCTCCAGGAATGGGTGTTGGTCACTCAGGGTGAGACGGACATAGGGCTGGGCAGGCTGGCACTTCCTGATCACAAAGACCTTCATTCATTAATTCTCTCGACAAACGTCTTGAGTATTTACTTAGCGCTTACTCTGGGTTAGGCATTGTACGGGGAAATTAAGAATGGCTCTGGATTCGGTAAGAGATTTGCAGCCACTTGAATATGGGAATGATTAGACTTAGGTGATTCTACTATCAACCTGCCTTCCTTTTCGGTGCTGAGGAGGCCAGGGACACGGCCAGGCTAGCAGCTACACAACTGGGCACCAGCAACACTTTCTTGGGCACCCAGGACCACCCCTTATGCCAATATTTGTTCATAACTGCTTGTATGAATCGTGTTACAATCACAATTTTTCTCAAACATACTGTCCATGGAGGGTGAGGAGCATCAGGGACAGAGGAGTAAAATGCTGAGGTGTCATCAGTGACAGTGGGTAGAAACATCCATTTCACACTTCCCTTCCATCCATCTTGGCCTCATGACAGGCTGGCAAATGACTTCCACCAGTAATTAACAAAAGCATTAGATCGACCTTTCCTTGTTTGGCGCTCAGGCTGGCTTTATTCTTTGTCTTCAATCTGTGTATTATTGTGAGCCATGCGTTCAATATTTTGGGGGTAGCAGTAGTGATGATTGGATACTATAATCAGAAAATCTGTTTGGGTATCGTTAAATTATAATACATCACAATATGGCCCATCAAGGATTGTGGTGGTGAACTGGGTGAAATGTCATATGCTCATAACCTAAAATACTTGAGAAGCTGAGGCAGGAGGATAACTTGAGGCCAGGAGATGGACAACATAAAAATTCCACCTCAAAAAGAAATCGCTGGGCGATGGTGGCTCACACCTTTTATCCCAGCACTCAGGAGGCAGAGGCAGATGGGTCTCTGTGAGTTCGAGACCAGCCTGGTCTATAGAGCTAGTTCCAGGACAGCTGAGGCTGCCTTGAAAAACCAAGAAAAAGAAAGAAAAAAAAGGAAAAGAAAGCTCCTGTCTTTCTGAAGTGATCTGGTCCACACACTAGGATGCCAGTGTCAAACTGAAGTGATCTGGTCCGTGTTATGCCCAGACTTCTTGCCCCCCAAAGAGACCACCAGGGATCCAGGACTTGAATGCAAAAGCAAGGTTTTTTCAAAAGTACGAGCCTAGGCAAGGAACTCGTCCAGCACACTCAATGCAGTGAGGGCGGGAGGAGCTCCCTTCCAGAGATTACAGGACTCTTTATAGACAGTCTTGAGGACCACCAGTTTTCACCTGGTTTTCTTTTTTTTTAAAAATATTTATTTATTTATTATGTATACAATATTCTGTCTGTGTGTATGCCTGCAGGCCAGAAGAGGGCACCAGACCCCATTACAAATGGTTGTGAGCCACCATGTGGTTGCTGGGAATTGAACTCAGGACCATTGGAAGAGCAGGCAATGCTCTTAACCTCTGAGCCATCTCTCCAGCCCCTTCACCTGATTTTCATACCCAGACCTAAGTGAGGACAGCAAATTCAAAAAGCATGACATCATTATGTAAATGAAGTATGGATATGCTCTCAGTTGGCCCGTTCCTATCTTCCTTGGGTGTGTAGATGCAGAATACTGTGGACACATTTTTAATTGGCCAGTTCTTGGCTACCCCTGAGGCAATGCTCTCCCAGTTGTTATGGGCTCCTGCGATGGCCCTTGTCATGTATGAAGTGTTTTTCGCAATAGCCTAGCCTAAACAGCATGGTTCAGGCGGAAAGCGATTAGGTCACTCTGACCGGCTTCATTTCTTTCAGTCCACACATCGGGATGCAATCATTAGGGAATGGGGAGGTAGGTGAGCGTACAGCCCTCACCTCGGCACTGATGGGGCCAGGGCAGGGGCGGTGTGTGTGCCCTGGTGCACTTTGTGGTCCTAGGGAAGTTAAGTGGCTGAAGCAGGAAGACCACTTGAGTAAATGGCATTAAACACCAGTCTGGGCAGCATAGAAAAAAACTATAATAGCAAAAATAAAAACTAAGGAAATGTAGATTAAAAATGGACCTTAGACTGAGCTGGTGGTCGCATACTCCTTTAATCCCAGAATTCTCTGACTTAGAGGCCAGCCTGGTCTACACAGTGAGTTCCAGGACAGCCAGGGCTACACAGAGAAACCCTGTCTTAAAAAAAATAAAATAAAACAAAACCCACATACATTTGTATAAGAAATGGATGCTACTGATAGAAAAACTGTGTTTGAGGTATATGAGACTATACACTATCTTCATTTTTTTTTCTGTGAATCTAAAACTATTGCAAAAATAAAGCATATGGCCGGGCGGTGGTGGCGCACGCCTTTAGTCCCAGCACTTGGGAGGCAGAGGCAGGCGGATCTCTGTGAGTTCGAGACCAGCCTGGTCTACAAGAGCTAGTTCCAGGACAGGCTCCACAACCACAGAGAAACCCTGTCTTGAAAAACAAAACAAAAAAAAAATCATATGTTAGAAACTACTTAAAAATATTATATTTCTCAATTATAACAATGTAGGTAAAGATTAGAGAAATAGCTCGGCAGTTAAAAGCTATTCCTGCCCGTCCAGGGGACCTGAGTTCAGTTCCCAGCACCACGTCTGGGCAGCTCACAACCTCCTCTGTGTAACTCCCGCCAATGGGGATCTGTCGCCCTCTTATGGCCTCTAAGGGAACTACATACAGGTGGTTAACAGACCTGCTAGCTAAACACCCATGCACATAAAATAAATAAAATCTCAAAACAAAACATTTTTACAAACATTACTTCTAAAGTTCCAGCGTTAAAAAAGGAAAAAAACACTAAAAAGCTTGTTAATTTAACATTGAATTTAACTGAAGGCCTATTTTCTTCGGCTAAGTGATTTGCATTTCTATTACTGCCTTCATTACCCTGTCGGTGAAATAGGTTGAAGGGGGCTGGGATTTGCTCTCAGAAGAGTTGGAAGAGGGTCTTGGCGTCACTAGTGACTTCAGATTCCATCCTCGGAGACTTACATTTCCCATTCGCGAAATAGAGATTAACAACCAACGCAGACTCCAAATTTCAGCTACTCAGAAGGCTAAGACAGAAGGCAGTGTGAGCAGGGTAGTGAGGCCTTTCAGAACAAAAAGAAAATGTAAGCCAGGCATGGTGGCGCACACCTTTAACCCCAGCACTGGGCAAGCAGAGGCAGGCGGGTCTGGGTGAATTCCAGGACAGCTAGGGTGATCACACAGAGAAACCCTGTCTCAAACAAACAAACAAACAAACAAACAAAAATGCAAAACTAATGAAGGAGATTTGAGAAGCAAAGATGCGAATACTGTGGGCAACGGGATGAACAGTGGGATGGACTGAGGGATTAGACGGAAGGGTCGGGTTCCACCCTCACCCTCTCCAACCCGCCAGTGTTATTGCCTGTGGTGAAGGAAAGAATTGTAGTCGTCACTGAGGGAACAGTCCAGCAATAAAAGGGCGACCACAGCCATCTATCTTGCTGCCGAGATCAGAAGGTCCCAGTCAGTGCAGTGAGACCGGGAGGAGAGGCAGTGCAGTGAGACCGGGAGGAGAGGCAGTGGTGAGACCGGGAGGAGAGGCAGTGCAGTGAGACCAGCAGGAGAGGCAGTGGTGTGACCACTCCCTAAACACATGTTTTTAAAAAGCCTGTGCTGGTGCTGGTGGTGCACACCATTGTTCCCAGTACTTGGGAGGCAGAAACAGTCAGATCTCTGTGAGTTTGAGGCCAGCTAGGTCTACAGAGCAAGTTCCAAGTTCCAGGACAGGCAGGACAGAGGAACCCTGTCTCGGGAAAAAAAGAAAAAAAAAAAAAAGAAAGAAAGAAAAGAAAATAAAGAAAGAAAGCAAAGCTTGGTGTGATAGTGGATGTTTGTAACCCCAGGGCTGAGGATCCCTGGGGCTTGCTGATCAACTAGCTACCAGCTAGCTTAGCCCAACCAGCAAGCCCCAGGCCCCAGTGAGAGACCATAGCTAAAAAACCAGGACGAGAACCAGGCATGATGGCAGCTGCCTATGCCAGTTCTCAGGAAACAGATGGAGCTCTGTGAACTCTAGACCAGCTTGGTTTACAAAGTGAGTTCCAGGACAGCTAGATCCAGCTAGATCTATAAAGGGAAAGAAATCAAACAAAAACAAGATGAGAGGAGAAACAAACAAATAAAAAATTTAAAAATAAAGCCGGGTGGTGGCGCACGCCTTTAATCACAGCACTCGAGAGATAGGGACAGGTGATCTCTGTGAGTATGAGGCCAGCCTGGTTTACAGCATGAGTTCCAGGACAGGCTCCAAAGCTACAAAGAAACCCTGTCTCGAAAAACCAAAAAATAATAAACAAACAAATAAATATAAAATAAAACAAAAAACCAAGGCAGACAGGTCCTGATAAATATCACCCAAGGTTGATCTCTGACCTTCACACGAGAATGCATACACATAAACACACACACACACACATACACACACACACACACACACACACGCATGCACACACACACATGCACACACAGAGACTTTGGTTAAATAACAGCTATTTGGTGAGAAACTGGAAAGAAGACACATTGCTTTGTTTCTTTCATTGTTTCTTTGTTTCTTTGCTTCTTTCTTTCTTCCTTTGTTTCTTTGTTTCTTTCTTTCTTCCTTTCTGTTTTTTGAGACAGGGTTTTTCTGTAGCTTTGGAGCCCATCCTGGAACTTGCTCTATAGGACAGGCTGGCCTCCACCTCACAGAGGCCTGTCTCTGCCTCCCGAGTGCTGGAATTAAAGGTGTGTGTCACCACCACCTGGCAACACAATGAATTTTGCCAAAACAGTTTGTAAATGCTATTGTTCTGTTTAGTCCTCTGTTTGAAGAAGGAAGGACAGGTTATTACAGTGTGGGAAAGATCTAATTTACAGCTCCACCACCCTTGCCAGCATCGCTGTTGTTCTGAGAGGTAACAGTTCCTCTCACCATGTTCACCATCCAGGGAGAAGGAAGCCAAGAAGTTCCCTGAGATATTCATCTATGAGAACACAAGAGGCTTTTTGTTGTATAAACTCAGAGGAATGTAACCTTTAACCACAAGTTTGGGATAATCAGAAAATTTGTAAAGCATATTTATTATAACAAATTGTATTTGTCTGGTTAGACTATAAAATGTGCTCATTGGAGGCAGCTGAATTTGCCCACATGATCCAAAAAGAACTCAGTGGTTTAGTGATAATTATGGTACCACTTTGTAACGAAGTATTTCCCAAGCAAAGACAAGCAAAAAATTGCTGGAGACCTGGAGAGCCAGCCCTGAGGTTTGGAAGTAAGAACCATAGCTAACCCTGTAGCCTACAGCTGCCCTGGTGACCACCTCTCAGCCGCTGCTTTGTGGGAGTAGTGACTCGGAGCTGCTAGAGCTTGCTGTTGGCACTGGACACTGGAGGCCTCCGCCGGCCCTGCTGACACCTCTGCCAGCGCTTGATGCTCCATTACCTCTGCTTACTTCCTAGCTCTAGGTTCAAAATTAGGGACAGTGCGACTAATTGGATGTGCACAGGTGGTGTGGTGGTTTGAATTGATGGCCCGCACAGGCTCATCTATCTGAATGTTTAGTCACTAGGGAGCGGCACCATTTGAAAGGATGATAAGGATTAGGAGGTTTGGTCTTGTCAGGTGATTTGTGTCGCTGGGGTTGTGCTTTGAGGTTTCAAAAGCCCCAGCCAGGCCTAGGCTCTCTTTCTCTACCTACAGATCAGGATGTAGCTCTCAGCTCCTGCTCCAGCACCTGCCTGACTGCCACCAGGTTCCCCACCATGATGAAAATGGACTAAACCTCTCTAACAGCAAACAAGTCCCAGTTAAATGCTTTCTTTCATAAGAGTGGCCTTGGTTGTGATGCCTCTTCAAAGCAATAGAACAGTGCCTAAGATGGGTGGTGAGCTTGTCTTTAGCTGCAAAGGAGTCTGGGGAAGAAAATACCTGGCAATTCTGGCAATTGTAGTTAGAGAGAGAGAGAGGGAGAGAGAGAGAGAGAAAGAGAGAGAGAGAGAGAGAGAGAGCATGAACATGCACACTCTCGTACACATTCACCCACAGAGGTCAGAGGGGGACATTGGATCTTCTGGAGCTGTTGTGGGTCACCCAGTGTGGATGCTGGGAACTGAATTGTGATCCTCTGCAACAGCTGTGCTCTTAGCCATTGAGCCACCCTCCACCCCACCCAGTTTTAGCCTTTATGTTGGGAAAAAGATTATTTTATTCACTAGGACTGTTGGATAGGGGTTCAGATATAAGGAATACAGGAAAGTGGCTTCAGTACATAAGAGTTTCCAAATATGAGTAGCCAACAAAAAATTATCAGTCTCAGAATGTAGTTCAGTATTAGGGGTGGGGACATAAAAGTCCCTTGTATTTTGTTACTTCAAACTATCTTCTTAGTCTGTACCTTTGCCTCCAAAAAGTGACGGTTGGAAGGAACATGACCTCACCGTTCTCATTGGACTCTCTCGGTAGACAGGTGCAAGTCTTAAATGAATTTGCAGCGTGGCCCAGCTAGTCTGTCCACTTTCCTCAGAAGTTCTCTGTTATTTTCTGAGCTAGCATTTCATCTTTCTCTCTCTTCAAATCTCCCACATCTCTCTGTCATCCAAATGGTGTTTTGGTGCCCAGAGAAAGCAGAGGAAACCAATGGGATCTGTTGAAATTTTCTCTTTCCACCAGTACAATCCTTCCATTCATCTTCTGTAACTCATCCCCTCTCCCCTACTCGGCTTGTGCCCATAATCTCCCCTTTCATACTGTTCTGGATCATTCTGCTGGCATTAACATATCTCTTAATATCCCTCATGACAAAACCATAAACCAAACAAAAGCTTGCTTTGAGCCCGTGTCCTCTTACACCTGACTCTGTTCTCTTTCCTAACAAACTTTGTCATTCAGATGATCTATTCAAACTCAAAGTCTTCATCTTCAACTTTGCCTTAAACGACTCCAATTGGGCTTTTGTTTCACTGTTTAATCAAGGTCACTAATGACTTAGCATCTTGCCAAAGCCAAGGTTTGTTTGGTTTTGTTGGCATCTTACTGAACTTCTTAGCATTTGAGGCTGATGAATGCTTGGTCCTCTCTGTAACAGGTTACAGGCCTTAAGATTCCAGGGCCAAACACACACATGCACATACACACACATACACATGTACGCACACACATGCACACACACACGCATGCACGCACATGCACACACACGCATGCACGCACATGCACACACACATGCACACACATGCACACACACATGCATGCACGCACACGCATGCATGCATACGCGCATATACACACATACGCATGTACGCACACACATGCATACACACGCATGCACGCACATGCACACACACGCATGCATGCACATGCACACACACACATGCACGCACACGCACACGCATGCACGCACACGCATGCATGCACACGCGCATATACACACATACACATGCACACAAACACATGCACGCTTGCATACTCCTTTTTCTCCTCTTTTTTGTCTGTTTGACCTCCTGAGAGTTCTGCCCAGTCACTTCTCTCCTCTATTTATAATCTCTCTAGGTGATTTCTGGTCTCTTAATATTTTTCTCTACAAATTTTACCCTATTTATCTTCAACTTAGTTTAAAAATTTTCAAATTTGCCCCAAAGCTGGAAGAATAGTGACACTGAACACCCATATGCTCTTCAGTGAAGTTCATCAGCTGCTAATGCTTCCCCAGGATCTGTGCATCTGTGCTCTCCCTCTCTCTCCTCCCTCTCTCCTCTGTTGTCTTCACTTAATTTTAGCTGGTAGTTTTCAAAACCGGAATAAAGATTTTCTCAAATTGCTGTGAAACAATCTTTGTACGCTGTAAATATGTATTGCTCTAATTGTTATTAGAAAAAGCGAATTGGTTGATAGCTAGGCAGGATTTGGGGGACAGAGAGAATGCTGGGAGGAAGAAGAGAAGAGTCTGAGGAGTCTGGAGGCGGATGCAGAGGAAGCAGGAAGTGTACAAAATGAGGTAATAAGCCATGAGCCACATGGCAACAAGTAATGAAAATTGGTTAATTTAAAATGTAAGAGTTAACTAGTAACAAGCCTGAACCATTGGCAGAGCATTTATAATTAATGTTAAGCCTCTGTGTGAGCCAGGTGGTGGTGGCACACATCTTTAATCCCAGCACTCGGGAGGCAGAGGCAGGCGGATCTCTGTGAGTTCGAGGCCAGCCTGGTCTACAGGAGCTAGTTTCAGGACCTATGAGTCATGTTTATACCAGAAACTCAAAGCCCTAAATGTGCCCTAATGCCAAAGGGGAGGAATTGCAGGGACCTATATCTATCTATAGATTATAGAGGCAGAGTACACAAAGTTGGGAGGGGATAAGGAAGTGGGAGTGGAACTTGCAATAGGGAGAACAGTGGGAGGTAAATACGATCAAACTACTGTATGTATGTATAAAATTCTCGAGGAATTAATAAAAACATATATTTTAAACTATTCATGTATGTACTTCTTTAGGTGGCTGTATATGTGCTTGAGTGTTTGTATGTGCATCTCCTGCTGTTGGACTCTAGCGTCCAAACACCGAGAAGGAGTCGCCCCCAGAGACCATCTCACACACCACAGCCGATGTAAAAGCATGAGGATTTTATTAATTCTGTCATGACAGGGTCCCCCAGAATTCGGGAAGCCGAGGGACCTCGAATAGCTGGTACAGTCTACTTTTAAAAGGGGCCACAGAAGCAAGGGGGGGGTTGTTCTTTGACTATTCTAATTGGCTTATTTGAAAAGGCTATTACCAATAATTGGCTGGAGAGCTGTTGCCAGATTAGATAAGAGGTCATTTTGACCCCGTTTCCCAGGGGACCAAACCAAAACATACGTATATGGGTAATTGTTCAGGAACTGAGTACGTGCGAGTGTAGCTGTTAGGTCCTTGGTTCCCAGGGGAGGAGGGGAAGCACTATGGCACAGAGGCTGAGAGGATTCAGAATCGTCAAAAATGGCTTCAGGATTATTTTAAAGTCTTTTTTTTTTTTTTGGTTTTTCGAGACAGGGTTTCTCTGTGGCTTTGGAGCCTGTCCTGGAACTAGCTCTTGTAGACCAGGCTGGTCTCGAACTCACAGAGATCCGCCTGCCTCTGCCTCCCAAGTGCTGGGATTAAAGGCGTGCGCCACCATCGCCCGGCTTAAAGTCTTACACTGCATGCCAGAGCCTGCATTGGATTGCCTGGAACTGGAGTTACAGACAGTTGTGAGCAACTAAGTGGGTGCAGAGAACTGAAACTGGGTCCTCTGTAAGAGCAGTAAGAACTCTTAAATACTGAGAATCTCTCCAGCCCCCAAAACATGATACTTAAAAGAACTATCAAAGCCAGTTGGTGGTGGCCCAGGCCTTTAATCCCAGTACTCGGGAGGCAGAGGCAGGTGGATCTCTGTGAGTTCAAGGTCAGCCTGCTCTATAAAGTGAGTTCCAGGACAGCCGGACAGCCAGGGCTATTTCACAGAGAAACCCTGTCTTGAAAAACCAAAAAAAAAAAAAAAAAAAAAAAAGAAAAAGAAAAAAATCATCATCAAACCAGGGTTGGTGGTGTATGTCTTGAATTCCAGGACTCGGGCAACAGAGACAGACAGATTTCTGAGTTCAACAGTGTGAGTTTCAGGACAGTCAGGGCTACACATCTCTGCCTCAAAAACACAAAGCAAAATAAATCATTCTCAGTAGGAGACACATTTTTTAAGGATATTGGGAATATGAACAAGAACTGGGAATATAAAATAATTTAGATTATGATACTTTTTGGCTTGCACAACTCTATTGAAGTTCTATTTTAATTTGGTAAAGCCAATCCCTAAAGTGTTTAATGCGAACTGTGGCTGTGGTCTTTCAGAATATTCCACCAGAAGGGAATCTGAATTTAGCTATTAGGTCTTTGACTTTTGACTAAAAGAGTAGCAGTGCCTTGAGATGTTTGGAAATGTTTCTCAGCAAGCATTCCTCTGCTACATTTCTTTACTGCTTGGTCTTTACCTCCAGGATTGCTGACAAAGCAAGGAAGAACTATCCAAGGGCTAAAGAGATAGTTCAGTAGTTAAGAGCCCTTGTTGCTTTTGCAGAGACACAGATTTGGTTCCCAGCACCCATGCAGTGAGACCCTGTCGTAAATAACAAAATGAAACAAAATAAAACTTACTACAAAGCAGGCTGAGAGATGCCTGCTGGACCCCGTCTTAAATAACAAAATGAAACAAAATAAAACTTACTACAAAGCAGGCTGAGAGATGCCCACTGGACCCTGTCTTAAATAACAAAATGAAACAAAATAAAACTTACTACAAAGCAGGCTGAGAGATGCCCACTGGACCCTGTCGTAAATAACAAAATGAAACAAAATAAAACTTACTACAAAGCAGGCTGAGAGATGCCCACTGGACCCTGTCTTAAATAACAAAATGAAACAAAATAAAACTTACTACAAAGCAGGCTGAGAGATGCCGGCTTGGGACAGTGCTTGTGTGCTTGTGGTGCCAGCACAAGGCCCCCAAGTTTCACTTCTAGAATTTATGTAAAAAGCTGGGTGTGGTTGTACAACATTGTAATCCCTGTGCTGAGGAGGTGGGGAAAGGGGGAATCCCTGAGTTCACTGGCTGGCCAATCTAACCTCCTCAGTGAGCTTCAGGCCCGAGATACACTGAGAGCTAAATGACTCCAGAGTAATGACTCTGTTTTTTTGTTTGTTTGTTTGTTTTGTTTTTTTGAGACAGGGTTTCTCTGTAGCTTTGGTGCCTGTCCCAGAATTAGCTCTTGTAGACCAGGCTGGCCTCGAATTCACAGAGATCCACCTGCCTCTGCCTCCCGAGTGCTGGATTAAAGGCACCACTGCCCAGCTGAGCAACGACTCTTTAGAACGTCTGGCTTTACCACATGTTACCCCCCCCCACCCCAACAGACACAGACAGACAAGCTCATTACAGAGTTCCTGTAATCAGAACAGTGTAGAACCAGCATAAATTTCATCATAAGAATCAATAGAATAGCCGGGCGATGGTGGCGCACGCCTTTAATCCCAACACTCGGGAGGCAGAGGCAGGCGGATCTCTGTGAGTTCGAGACCAGCCTGGTCTACAAGAGCTAGTTCCAGGACAGGCTCCAAAGCCACAGAGAAACCCTGTCTCGAAAAACCAAAAAAAAAAAAAAAAAAAAAAAAAAACAAGAATCAATAGAATAGACTTGAGGTCCTAAAACCGAGACCTGTACATTACAGTCAATTGATTTTTAACATGGACATCGATATACTTGGTCAGGGAAAGGCACTGTCTCTTTAACAGATGGTGATAGGCAAATCAATGTGTGTGTTGCGGAATGAAGTTGGAGTTTTACCTCACATCAAAGACAAAAATCACTGAAAATGGGGTCAAAGACCTAAAGACACTATTGAATTCTTAGAAAACACCTTGAATTCAATTCTCTGTCTGTCTGTCTGTATCTTTTTCTTTCTCTCTCTCTCTGTCTGTCTCCCTCTCCCTGTTCAAACTATCCTTGAATTCAGTCCCCTGGATTCAGCCTCTCAAGGGCTGGGATTATAGACATGCACTGCCATACCGTATACACTCCAGCCATTTTTTTTCCTAGACATAACATTAATAGTGTTAATGGGGCAGGAGAGATGGCTCAGTGGTTAAGAACATTGGCTGCAGCCAGGCGATGGTGGCGCACGCCTTTAATCCCAGCACTCGGGAGGCAGAGGCAGGCGGATCTCTGTGAGTTCGAGACCAGCCTGGTCTACAGAGCTAGTTCCAGGACAGGCTCCAAAGTCACAGAGAAACCCTGTCTCGAAAAAAAATCAAAACAAACAAACAAACAAAAGAAAAAAAGAACATTGGCTGCTCCTCTAAAGGTCTTGAGTTCAATTCCCTGCAATCACATGGTGACTCACAACCATTTGTAATGAGACCTGTAGGCATACATGCAGGCAGTACACTGTATACATAATGAATAAATAAATCTTTAAAAAATAGTGTAAGAGACAGAAGAAAAAGTATACAAGTGATGACTTAAATGAGGTGCCCTCCATACATCTAGGGCATTTATATACTTGGCCCTCAGGTGGTAGAACTGTTTGGGAAGGATTAGATTAGGAGGAGGAGGAGGTGCTGTTGGAGGAGGTTTGTCACTGGGGGTGGTCTCAAGGTTTCAAAAGCCTCCCACCACCCCAGTGCACTCTCTCGGTTTCCTGCAGTTCAAGATGTTATCTCTCAGCCACAACTCCACGCTCATGGACTCTAACCCTCTGAATTATAAGCCCCAAATAAATGCTTCAAGTTGCCTTGATTATGGTATCTTATCACAGCAATAGAATTGTAAGTAAGACAATATATTGGACTTTCTCAAGTTAAAAGCTTTTGTTCTGCATTCCTCTAAGTGTAACCCAATGGCAGAGCACTGGCCTTGTGTGTGCAGAGTACTATGTGCAGGGTGCTGTGTGCAGGGTGCCATGTGCAGGGTGCCGTGTGCAGGGTGCCGTGTGCTGTGTGCAGGGTGCTGTGTGCAGGGTGCTGTGTGCAGGGTGCCATGTGCAGGGTGCCATGTGCAGGGTGCCGTGTGCTGTGTGCAGGGTGCTGTGTGCAGGGTGCCATGTGCAGGGTGCCGTGTGCTGTGTGCAGGGTGCCATATGCAGGGTGCCATGTGCAGGGTGCTGTGTGCAGGGTGCTGTGTGCAGGGTGCCGTGTGCAGGGTGCCATGTGCAGGGTGCCATGTGCAGGGTGCCGTGTGCTGTGTGCAGGGTGCCATGTGCAGGGTGCCATGTGCAGGGTGCCGTGTGCTGTGTGCAGGGTGCTGTGCGTAGGGTACTGTGCGCAGGGTGCTGTGTGCAGGGTGCTGTGTGCAGGGTGCTGTGTGCAGGGTGCTGTGCGCAGGGTGCCCTGTGCAGGGTGCCGTGTGCTGTGTGCAGGGTGCTGTGTGCAGGGTGCCATGTGCAGGGTGCCGTGTGCTGTGTGCAGGGTGCTGTGCGTAGGGTACTGTGCGCAGGGTGCTGTGTGCAGGGTGCTGTGTGCAGGGTGCTGTGTGCAGGGTGCTGTGCGCAGGGTACTGTGTCCAGGGTGCTGTGTGAAGGGTACTGTGTCCAGGGTGCTGTGTGAAGGGTACTGTGTGCAGGGTGCTGTGTGCAGGGTACTGTGTGCAGTGCAGGTACTGGAAGCTCACTGGGCTGGATGTTCCCAAACTGTAAACCAGGTCTTTCCTCCTTTAAGGCTTTATTTGTCAATGTTTGCCATAGTGACAAAAGGCTGCTAGTCACTGTCAACTGAGGGGCATTAGGGGCATTTCCTTATGACACAGTTGAGAATGTTGGTGTGTGTGCTTTTATATACAATATGCTTTCTTTTAGTAAAACTTATTTGCATTTTATGTGGATGAGTGTTTTGCCTGCATGTATGTGTGCCAAATGTATGCCGTGCTCATGATGACTATAAGAGAGAATTGTGTCCTCTGGAACTGGAGTAATGGATGGTAATGAGCCATGGCTAGGGTTCTAGGAAATGAACCCAGGTCCTTTGCAAGAGCAACAAGTGCTTTTGACTGCTGAGCCATCTCTCCAGACCCTGGCACATACGTTTCATTTCACTTGGGTATACAGCTGGTAAAAGTATTTATTACGATTACTGGATCATCTGGTAAGTCTATGCTGAACGTTTTGAGGAACTACTAACCTAACTTCCAAAATATCTGTAAAATCTTTTCGTCTCGGTCCCTGGAGAAGCCGGTATTATAGGCACGTGCTGCCAGACCAGCTCAAATGCCCTCATTTTAAGCTTGTAACTGGCAAAGATTCCCGTCTTTATCAGTTTCTTTTCATTTCTGTGCTAAAGCACCGTGATCAAATGAGATTTATGGAAGACTGTTTATTTTGGCTCACAGTGCCAGGGGTGAGGTTCACAGCATGAGGGAGGCACGGCAGCAGGTGGAAGCCAAGAAATCGTGTCTTCAACCACACACAAAGAGCAGAGAGAGCAGGTGGGTGTGGTGTGAGAAGTCCTCAAAGCCTACCTCCAGTGACCTGCTTCCTCCAGCAAGGCCACACTTCCCAAGGCTCTATACACTTCTCTAACTCCACTGTCAACTTGGGACCAAGTATTCAAACAGCTAAGCCCATGGGGAGGGGACATTTCTCACACTGCTGCACTGTTTTTCTTACCTGAACTACATCAAAATTTGTGTCTCTCAGATTGAAAGACAATCTTTCATATCCATGGGCAGTGGCTCCAGAGTGCCCGCTGCCCAAATACAAAGGCTGGGGATGCTCACCCTCACGTTCAAATCCACAGTGTTCTTGTTTGATTATCCCTTGGATGCTTACGTGTTAAAGGCAAGGTCACCAGACCAGAGGCTTTGGGGAGATAATTGAATCCTAAGGACTCTGACCTAATGGATTGTTTTTTGATTGATGGATTTATAATATGATAGCCTCACTGGGAAGAGGTGGAAAACTGGGGGTTGAGAGCTCTTTGGAGGAAGTAGATCACGGGGTCATGCTCTGGAAAAGATATATCTTGTCCCTAGCCACTTCCTAGTTCCTTTTCTTTTTTGTTGTCAGCCATGTAATGAGCAAGTCTGCTCTGCCATGCCCATCTGCCATGAAGCTCTGCCATGCCCGTCTGCCATGATGCTGTGCTTCACCAAAAGTCCAGAAACAAGGAGCCAGGCAACGATGGACCAAGGTCTCAGGGACCATGAGACAAAAAAGAGATTTCCTTCTTTGTAGTAATAAGGAGCATCGGGGCTGCGTCCCCAGCACCCCGGCTGCCCACATGGCTAGCTTATGCTCCGAAATAACAACACACAAACTGTATTCATTTAATCACTGCTTGGCCCATTTCTATCTAGCCTCTTCTAGGCTAATTCTCACATATTAATTTAGCCCATTTCTAATCATCTGTGTAGCACCCCTAGGTGCGCTTACTGGGAAGATTCTAGCCTATGTCCATCCTGGGTCGGAGCTTCATTGCATCTGTCTGGGAGAGCGGAGCATGGTGTCTCTCTGAGGCGTCTGCTCCTGAGAGAAGAGCTGTGGAGTCTGAGCTCACTTCCTCTTCCTCCCAGTGTTCTGTTCTGTTTACTCCTCCTACCTATCTTCTAACCAATAAAATGGGCCAAGGCAGTTCCTTTATTAGCCAATGACCTTCCTCCATCACTTCTTTTGATTCTCTAATGTTATGACTGGGGGTCACCACAACATGAGAGACTGTATTAAAGGGTCACAGCATTAGGAAGGTTGAGGACCACGGCTTTAAGTTATCTCTAAGCTACTTACAATTCTTAACACAGTGTAAAGGCTGTAAAATAGTTGTTGTGCCATACTGTTTAGGGATAATGACAAGAGAAAGCCTCTAATCACATCCTAAACACACGTGTTTTCCTTCAAATATTTCTGATAAGCAGTTGTTTGAATCTTGGAAAAAGAATCCATGGCTATAGAGGACCAATTATGTAGTTTAAACAGATCAGGGTCTTAGCTATTACATTGTCAGCACCCTATAAGGGTAGGCTTCCTGCCCCCACCGGGGTTTTTTTTTTGTTGTTGTTGTTTGTTTAGAGACAGTGTTTCTCTGTAATTTTGGAACCTGTCCTAGAACTAGCTCTGTAGACCAGGTTGGGCTCGAACTCAGAGATCCACCTGCCTCTGCCTCCCGAGTGCTGGGATTAAACGCATGTGCTGCATTGCCTGGCATAAAGGTAGGCTTTTAAGAGTCCTTCCTGATGGCATGCCACTCCCTCCTCTGTTTTGAACCATCTTTGTGGGGACCATTATCCTGTGATACTCTCTTCTATCTTCACAGTTTACTATTTATTCAGAATGTCTCCTTTTTTCCTGTTTTGGAACTTTACATAAGTTGAAGGATTTTATAATTTTTTTCTCTCTAAATGATGTTTGTGAGGAACTGGGTGTTGTGGAACATGCCTGTGGTCTCTGGAGGCTGGTGAGAAGATCTGGAGCATTTGAGGAAAGCCTGGGTTGCATAGTGACTTCAAGGCCATCTTGTGCTATGTGATGAGATTCTGTTTGTGAAAAAAAGTTTGTGAAATTCATTTGCATTGACTATGTGCCTGTATGCTCACTCAATTAAAACAATTGGGGCTCAGTGGTAAGAGCACTTGCTACACTAGCATGAGGACCCGGATTCAGATTCCTGCACCCATATAAGAATCTGGGTGTGGCCATGTGTGCCTATAACCCCAGTGTTGAGTTGCGGAGGATTCACTGAGCTTGGTGGCTGCTGGTGCAGATCAAAAATGAGGAGTTCTGGGTTCAGCAAGAAACCCTTTTCCAAGGGAATAAGGTAGAACGTGATAGAGGAGGGTACCTGATGTCCTCTGATCTTCATACATGGCAAACATACCTGCACCCCCCCCCACACACATACACACACGTCCCACCAGGAAGATGGTTCAGACATTAAAAGTTCTTGCAAGCATGAGGACCTGAGTTCAGACCTGCAGAACCCATGTAAATGTATACCTGTAATCCCAGGTAATCCCAGCGCTGGGGAAGCGAGACGGGCATTTCCCTGGAGTTGGTTGGGTCGCTAGTCTAGATGTATTAACAAACTTCACATTCAGTGAGAGACCTTGTCTCAAAAAAATAAGGTTGAGCTTTGGTCCAGAAACCAATCTGGAACTGACCTGAAAACTCCCTTCCTGCTGACTAGCTTTCATAGGACCAGAACTTACTATGGCAGTCCACGCGGGGAAAACGTCTACCAACGCTATTACCCAGAAGTGAACCCTGCATGCTACAGTCCTAACCAGACAGGTAAAATGGGCCCACTGGCATCATCATGGTAAAGGTTATGAGGATGACCAACAATTTTGGATTGGATTTGAGGTCTGCTCCTCAGGAGAGAATTCATGCCTGGTACTGTAAACCTGGTTGAAAGTCCATAACCTTGGAAGTCAAAGGTCATATTGTTGTCTTGCTAAGTGGGAAAATTGTGATCAAACTGCCTAAATACTTATGTTCATACATCTCAATTATTGATAATCAACTTTGACCCAGAAAAGTGGGCCAAAATTAACTGCAGAGACTCATAACTGGCCAAAATGCCAAGAATAAATGCTCAGTCCTAAATGGGACATCTGTCTCACACCATTCCCCTATCTGCCAAGGCTAAAGGAACATCGGGAGGAGGGGCCTGAGGACCAGCAGCAGCGCTGTAAAATGTTTTCTTCTGGATCACAGCACGGCAGTCATGAACTCAACTGCACATGATGAAGACAAGAGAAGGTCAGCTAGGGGCTGGAGAGATGACTGAGTGGTTAAGAGTACTTGTTGCTCTTCAGAAAGCTGGGTTCAATTCCCAGCACCCATATGCTAGTTCACAACCACTTTTAACTACCAGGCACTCAGATGGTGCACAATCATATACACAGACTGAACTAAATAGGAGAGAAAGAGAAATAGGAGAGACTGGACATAAAGTGGGGAGGAGGACATATGGGAGTGCCTGTGGGGAGTGGGGGCAACTTAATATATGATCAAGATACGTTGTTTTCATGTATGAAACTGTCAAAGAATAAAAGAGATCCTATTAAAAATAAGGTGGAGATAGCTGGGCGGTGGTGATGCACACCGTTAATCCAAGCACTCAGGAGACAGAGGCAGGCGGATCTCTGTGAGTTGAGGCTGGTCTGGTCTACGGAGCAAGTTCCAGAACAGCCAGGGTTGCTACTCAGAAAAATCCTGTCTCAAAAAACAAAACAAAACAAAAGTCATAAAAAAAAAATAAGATGGAGCTGGGCGGTGGTGGCGCATGCCTTTAATCCCAGCACTTGGGAGGCAGAGGCAGGAGGATCTCTGTGAGTTCAAGGCCAGCCTAGTCTACAAGAGCTACTTCCAGGACAGCCTCTAAAGCTACAGAGAAACCCTGTCTCGAAAAACAAAACAAACAAACAAACAAACAAACAAAAAAAGATGGAGAGAGACTGAGAAAGGCACTTGAGGTAGACTTCTGACCTTCATACATACACATGTACCTGGAAACACATGAACATATATGCACACATACATCACACATACACAAATTTCAAAGACAGATGTGGTGATGTACACTGTAATCACAACACTCAGGAGGCTGAGGCAGGAGAATTGCTGTAAGTTTGAGATCAACCAGGGATACAGTTTTGCTGTCTCAAAATCCAAAACCAAACAAGACAAAACAAAATCATCTCTGTTGATGAACATTTGGGTCATTTGTCTATTTGGTGTACTATGAAATATACTTCTGGTGAATATTCCTGTACATGTCTTATACAATCTTATACAACTGGGTCCGCATGCAATATAATTGACTAGTAATTATTTCCTAATTCCCTTCAGACAACAAGAATGACAGCTTTCGTAGCAATGAAGGCTTTGAGCATATATTAATTAGTTTTCTCTGGTATAAATCTAGGAGTCACATCTGAATTCTGGGTCATAGGGTTCACCTAAAAAATATGAAATGGGACTGGGGTGTAGCTCAGTTGGTAGAGTACTTGTCTAGAAAGCACAAAGCCCTGGACTTGTAATCCTAGCATTTGCAAGCCTGGAGGATTAGGAATTCAAGCTATAGAGTGAGCTCAAGGCTAGCTTGGGCTACATAAGAACCTGCCTTTCTTTCTTTCTTTCTTTCTTTCTTTCTTTCTTTCTTTCTGTATTTCGAGATAGGGTTTCTCTGTGTAGTCCGGGTTGTCCTGGAACTCGCTTTGTAGACCAGGCTGACCTCAAATTCACAAAGACTCGCCAACCTGGCTAGAACCTGTCTTTAAAAAACAGAGAGAGAAGCCAGGTGGTGGTGGTACATGCCTTTAATCCCAGCACTCGGGAGGCAGAGGCAGGCGGATCTCTGTGAGTTTGAGGCCAACCTGGTCTACAAGGGCTAGTTCCACGATAGGTTTCAAAGCTACAGAGAATCCCGGTCTCGAAAAACAAAAAAAACTAAAAACAAAACAAAATAAAACCAGAGAGAGAGAGAGAGAGAGATGACTATGACAGGTAAGTAACTCTTGATCCTTCGAGCTGATTTCAGAATTGCCTTTTCGGCTTTTGACACAGGGGGCTCTGGGTGTCCGTCCATATGTCTGGTCACTTCTGAGTGAACCTGGTCTCGAGGACTGGGCTGCATGGCAATAAATATGGTACTCACTCAGTGGAAGGAGCCCATCTGCAGAGGACACCAGCAGCTGCTATCTTTGCGGCTCCTGCCTCCTATTAGTCACTGCTACAGGACAGTTGATTACTGAGAGCCCTATTCAGGCTAAAGGTCTTCCTGCTGGGCAAGGGTTTGCTCACCCAGGAACTTCAGATATGAGAGGGTGGGTGGAGCCAGGCTTTGTTTGCTCTATCAAAGGCACATCCGTCATCTGGGGATGTTAATTACCTAAGAGTCGGAATATATCACCTCTCCCTTAATGTTAGTGGGGCCTGAGGCAAAAGTACAAATAGGTAAAGAACTGTGAACCTAACTAGAGTCCAGTCTTCTATTTTGACTAACATGGATCATTACGGTTTGAATGGAGATCTTCATAAAGACCCTAGAGCAGACTTGAATTTAGCATTCCTAGGATCAAAATAAAGAAGAAAAGGAAAAGAGTAGGACTTGGTGGTCCAGCCCTGAAATCCCAGCTTCTCAGGAGGCTAAAGCAGGAAGGTTGCAAATTCAAGGACAACCTGGGCAATTTAGGGAGACTGAGATTCAAAACAAAGAATAGAGCAAGAGCTATGGCTATAGCTGAATGGTGGAGTGCTTGCCTACTATGCTTAAGGTTAAATCCCCAGGACTGCAGGAGAGAAAACTAAAGAAATAGAATAGCACAGATCCCTGGACTTCGGGGGTATGTGCACTTGAATTCGATGCTGAGAGGAGCTCTGGCTACCGGCCCCTAGCTTCCCTTCTTTCCTCACCTGTCTGGCACCACGAAGAATCTGTGGAAATGCACAGAGCAGCTCAGATGTCTGAGCGCGCTAGGCCACCTCCTTCGAGTACAGCTGCCCTTTGGCACTCTGGGAAATGTCTACACTGTTTTATAGGAAAGGAGAAACCAAAGCTTTGGCCATGCGGGGAGGGAATTCCGGGCTCACAGAAAGGTAGGAGGACTTGGTCTTGAAGTGCCAGACTATGTGGACTCCTTAGACAGGCAGCAAGATCTGGGCAGGGCTGGAGGAATCTTTAAAGAACGGAGCCTAGGGCTGGCTCTCTTGCCCTGGCATACGGGCAGTACTTTCTGTATGTAATTTCTCCTCTCCAGTCACGAGCGCAAGCTCTGCGTCTGCCTAGATTTCCAGCAGCTTCCCTGGCCGGGGCACATAAGAGTCAGACATAGTGGCTTAATGGAAAGTACACTGGCCTGCACATCAGACCTGGGGTCCAGGCCAAGTTCTGGCCATAACAATTCTTCCTACTTTATTGCCTCATTTAAACTTTTCTTAGCTACTGTGCAGTATCAAGGTTGTGAGGTTAAGGGACTCTCTCTCAAAGTCACACAGCTAGAAGAAGCAGCGGCTGGGCTCGCGAGCTGGGTTCTGGGAGTCAGGGGCTTCAAGAGTCCTTGCCTTTCCCGCCACCAGCCTCCTCCACGCCTAGCTCTCCTCAACAGCTTCCCTCTGATGCTCAGTCCCCGGCCCCCCAACTCCCCCCCACCCTGTCTCCCTCCCTAGGCCCCTCCCCTCCCCTTAGGCCAACGTCACGTGCCGCCCCATCCCCCCGCGCCTGCGCACTGCTTATTTCCCGCTGTCAGGATGAGGAGGCGGAGGTCGGCGCTCCGGTCCGTCTCTGCCCGGGGCTGTGGCGGCGCCGGCGGCTCCAGCCTTAGCGGTTCCTCCCTGGGCGGCGGCGGCCGCGGCTCGGTCGACGCCTCCTCCGCCAGCTGAGCCCGCGGCAGCCCGGGACTCCGCTTCCCCGCCCATCCCTGTTCCCCGAGGCCGCCTCCTGGCCATGGCGCAGCCGGGCCCGGCTCCCCAGCCTGACGGTGAGGCGCCCACCATGGCGGGCGCGGCCTGCCCTGCCCGGCGCGGCGTCGCGGGGGCCCTTGGGGGCCGGAAGGGCACGCGCGCGGGCCCGGGGGTGACCCGCGAGGCCGGAGGCGGGAGCGCGCGGGCGTCGCGGGCATGGGCAGCCCGGCTAGGGAGGGGGCGGGAGGCGCGGGCGCGGGCGGCCGCGGGGAAGGGCGTGGGGAGCCGGCGGGGGAGCGCGGAGAGGAAGGTGCCGTGGGACTAGCACGTGGGTTGCGCCTGTGGGGAAGAAGGCAAGCGAGAACATGTGCTATATTCGTTGAAAAATAAAACAAAATAAAAAAAGCGAGCCCTCTGCCCCCGCCTCCTCAGGCCACGCTCCAGCGCTCTTTGCACCGGGTTCTGTGACTTGTAAAAGTAACTGGGATCGGTAACGATTTGGTAGCCTTCTGTGAGGGGTGGTGTAGCTGAATGGGCACATTTCTTAGTTAGTCTCTTAGGACCTCACTTTCTGACGCACGAGGAGTGCTTGTTTCATGCCTCTTTATCGAGAAAGATGGGCAAGCCAGGGGCCATGCGATAAAGATGGCAACATTCATCTGTAAAAGGATAGCTTAGTATTATTTTGAGAGCGTTAGAAATGAAAACGGTGCTCGAGAAAGCCAAAGTCGAGGAATCAGTCTTTTTCACCATTTCGTCTCTTCCTTTCAAGCGATGGGGTCGCATTTCGTTGACCATGCTGACCTGAAACTCCTGAGCTATCCTCCTGCCTCAGTAGCGGAGACTTACAGGTGCAGGACAAACTGTCTTTTAATAGTGCTCATATATTTTTGGAAGGAAAACAAGGCCTTGCCCTAAATAAGCCATAGTGATTTGTTAGAACCCTTCCCGACCTTTCAGCGGACTGAGCTGTGCTTCGGAGTTTTGGCCACATTGTTTCAGATTTTTTATGTTTAATTTCTCAACATGGAGTTATGTTTGGAAAGAATGTGCTTGGTCCTTGGCAAGATTTTCTGTATCCAGTTGTGAAAGTTCTTGCAGGTGTATTTCTCTAATTGGCCTTTGTGCTTAGCATCTTTCCGTGTAAGTAGGGATAGGTGCTTGGACACAGGAAGTATTTCATTTGGTCTTTCCCAAGAGTAGTCTCTTGAAGATTTTGTGAAAATCTTTGTTCTTGTCGTGGGGGGAACTGGAAACAGTGGTATCAGATTTTTTTTTTTTTTTTTTTTTGGTTTTTCGAGACAGGGTTTCTTTGTGGCTTTGGAGCCTGTCCTGGAACTAGCTCTGTAGACCAGGCTGGCCTCGAACTCACAGAGATCCGCCCGCCTCTGCCTCCCGAGTGCTGGGATTAAAGGCGTGCGCCACCAACGTTTTAAGGCTCTTGCTGCTCTCTGAGAAGTGTGCTCCTAAACTTGTTAGCCTCTAGCTTGGGGTTTTGTTAGTTGCCTAAAGGGTGATGTCCAGCCTGGACTTTAATTCGCTTGGTGTTTTATTCCAGTAGAAGAGAAGAGATGGTGGGCTGTCAGGAAACAGGGATGCATTTTGGACATTCTTTTAATTCTCACCTTTTGTATTTGGTGTCAGGGAAGAAAACTTTCCCAACCCTCTTTGTTACTGCACTCAGAGGCAGAATACCCAGAAAGCTCTGGCTTCTGGTAGGTGTGCTTAACTGGCTGCTGCCTTCTTTTGCCTGCCATGGACAACTCAGGTGACATGAGTCTAGACTCCACATTTCCTGCCTCTTTCAAGATAGAAAATGGTCTTCCCTGCAAATAGGCAGAAGTGACTAAGCACTTCCCAGCATCGAGGAAAACATTAGCGTTGAGGAATCTCATATTCTCAATCTTGCTATTCCCAGTTCAGGGTTATTAACTATTTTTCAAGTTTACATTGTAATTTTTTATTGTAAATTAATGTAAACGGGTGACCGTAACTATCGTTCTCAAAGGGAGATAGAATTTGATATGTTTTGAGTTCCTTGTGTCAGTGTATGCTTAGAAGTTCATCTTGGGGAGTTCGTTTTTCTCTTTAGTTGGATTCATGGTGATAACTTTAATTAAAAGCACATTTGAATTTCAGTCTCTACAAAGGATTTGGAGAGTTCCTTTGCGTCAAACTTAACTATTTAGTCTTGGACTTTATTTTTCTTTCCTGTCATCTCAGTAGCAGTTGCTGACTCTTTTTCTTTTAACATACTTTGCTTGTTTTTCATGAGGATATGGTATATTAAGAGTAGATTTCTGTGTAATTGGCAGGATGTGATGTAGCCATTTACATTTTTTCTTATTTTGTAATTTTTGAAAGTTTTGGTTTTTTGATGATGCATTTCAATAGACCAATGTCAACTAATTAAATTATTTTCCCTTGAAAATTCAAAGACAAGCGTAAAAATTTTCAGACTTCAGTTGAAGCTAAACTACATCTTAGAAGCATTTGTCCTGATTTTGCTTTATTAAAATTAAATTTTTAAAAATTACCTTTATTTGTGTGTGTTTGTGTATGTGTGTATACTTGCCACAAGGTCAGAGGACAATGTGTGGGAGTTGGTTCTCTCTTTTTATTATGTGGTTTTTGAGGTTGACAGGCTTGACAGAAGTCACATTTACTTACTGAGTGATGTCACTGACCCCTTTGTTTTTCGTATAATCTCTTTAAAAATTATATGTTAGAAAAAAGGATTTTGAATGTTTTCCCATAAAGAACTGATAAGTATTTGAGGATGTAGATATGTTTAACTTCATTTACACATTTTATAATATATGCTAGCTTCAAAACATTGCAAAGCCTGCCCCCTTTGATGCTTTTATTTTATTTTTTAAATTTATTTTTATGTATTTGGCTGTTTTGCATGCATGTTTGTGCACCATGTGCTCGTCTGAGGCCTTTGGAGTCAGAAAAGGGTGTCTGGTCCCCCTGAGACTAGAGTTAGAGATGGTTGTGGGCTATCATCTGGGTGCTGGGAATGAACCCAGGTTCTCTGGGAGAACAGTCTTAACTGCTGAGCCATTATTTTAGTCCTCCATTGATGTTTTATATATTAGGAAAAAAACCTTAAGTAAAAGTATATTTTTCCATTTCTCAGAGGTAAGATTTCTGTTTTACTTTTTATTCCGTTATATAGACATGCTACCTTTAATCTTTGAAATAGATGGGTACAAAGGTCTGCAACTTTCTTATCTCACTTAAATGTTATTATCATTACTCTGTATGTGTGTGTGTGTGTAAATGGTTACATGACCATGTGACATGCCATAAGCTATTGTAATAGCTTCTAGTTTTTGATGAAGAAACTGAAGCACAGAGAAATTAAACATGCCTGGAGCTACAGTAAGTTAGAGGGGCAGACACAGAACATTTGAATCCAGGATCCTCTGGTTTGTTTACTAGAGTAGAAGGACCATTGTCTGTTCCTGTACTATAGCTCTGCCTTTTTCTTATTAAAAGTCTGTTCCATCACGTGTGTGGCATGCATGATGAATTTTCTTGTTTTTATTCATTATTATTTTAATGATTTTTGTTATTTTATGTGTGCTTGTGTTTTGCCTGCATGTATGTCTGTCTCTGAAACCCACATAGGCTAGAAGAGGGAATTGGCTCCCTGGAACTGGAGTTAACAGGTAGTTGTGAGCCACCATGTGAATACTGGGTATTGAACCCAGGTCCTCCGGAAGAATAATCAGTTCTCTTAATTGTTGAGCTATCTCTCCAACCCCTATTTTTATTTTTATTATTGGGACAAGGTTCCAATCTAGCCAAACTGGCCTCCAATTCATGATGTTCTCCTGCTGTATCCTCTGGAGTATTGGATGACAGGTTGTGTGTTTTCACGGATGCGCTGGTTTATAAGCAGTGCTAAGATGGTGTACTTTTTTCTACTGGGGTTTGAATCCAGTACCTTGAACATGCTAAGCAAGCACTGTATTACTGAGCTATAGTTCTAGTTTCTTTTATCTCTTGAGACAAGGCCTCACTCTAACACAGCAGTCCTTGAACTTAAGATCCTCCAGCCTTAGCTTACTTAGTAGCTGCAATTGCATGCCTAAACCACTGGTGCTCTTGCTTTTGTATCTGTGAGACTACTGAGTTAAAAGAAAATGTCCTAATGGATTTAAATTTTAAAGCTGCTGCTAGTTTAAGCTAAAAAAAAGGTATCAATTTATATACCTGCCAAGGTATATGAGAAGGTAGATTTCCTCATTAAAAGCTCTGGGTGGCTGTTACAGTCTCCTGCTAGGTACTGCAAGTTAGTCTTGGATTCACTGCGTAGCTCTGGTTCACCTGAAGCTGACAGAAGTCCCACCTCATGTCCTACGTGCTGGGATTACAAGTATGCCTACCATACCTGAGGTGTTCTTTAATTAATATTTTGGTGCCTGGACTATGCTAACCCCTCTGTTAGTCTCTAAGAAATACAGAGATAAGTCAAACCAGATCCAGTGTCTGTTCCTAGGTAGTCATTTAGTCATTAATTAGATTATTCCACAGACGGTGTAAAAGCATTTATTCAACTATTACTAATGTGAACTACTTGTCAGGCACAATTCTGGTAATTATAGTCCATCAGTGAGCATGACAGGTAATAAACAGCCCTGCTTTAATAAAGGGAAACAGGTACTGAACATACATAGGTTATATACATTCTTAGCCAATAAATGCTCTTTAAAACAGCAGAGCAGCGTCCTAGGAAGCATTGGGCTTGTTTTATTTATTTATTTGATTACTTAAGTGTTTATGTGCTTGTGGGGTAGGTTAGGTTCCCAGAAGCCAGAAGAGGGTGTTAGATTCCCAAGAGTAAGAGTTACAGTTTGAACTACCTGGTGTGGAGGGTAGGAACTAATCTTGGGTCCTCTGCAAGAGTTACAAATGATCTTAACTGCTAAACCTTCTCACTAGCCCTGGGGTTGGTTTTAAATGAATTGTCAGAATAGTGATTTCTGACACAGATATTCCGATACAGATAAAATTTATGCAGAGACCTGAAGGACGAAGTGGAATTAGCCGTGAGGCAAAGCTTCGCGAGGACGTATCTAGCATACTGAAGAGGCAGCTGTGGCTGGAGTGGTGTTAGCAGAGTGAGGATGAGCCAATCACAGAGATAGGGGATGGCGATTTTGTAGGGCCGCAAAAACATTTTTTTTTCTTTTTTTTTCTTTTTTTTTAAATTTATTTATTTATTAAGGATTTCTGCCTCGTCCCCACATCCGCTTCCCATTTCCCTCCCCCTCCCCCGATCAAGTCCCCCCCCCCCCCCCATCTGCTCGAAGAGCAATCAGGGTTCCCTGACCTGTGGGAAGCCCAAGGACTGCCCACCTCTATCCAGGTCTCGTAAGGTGAGCATTCAAACTGCCTAGGCTCCCACAAAGCCAGTACGTGCAGTAGGATCAAAAACCCACTGCAATTGTTCTTGAGTTCTCAGTATTCCTCATTGTCCGCTATGTTCAGCTAGTCCGGATTTATCCCATGCTTTTTCAGACCTAGGGCAGCTGGCCTTGGTGAGATCCCAATAGAACATCCCCATTGTCTTAGTGTGTGGGTGCACCCCTCGTGGTCCTGAGTTCCTTGCTCGTGCTTTTGAGGAGACGGAGCAAAAACATTTTAAAGATCGGTTTCACTCTGTAAAAATGAACAAGTGAATCAATCCATTTCACTAGGGGAAAACATTGAAAAGGTTTTAAGCGGAAGAGTGATACAGTTGGATATAACAAAGAAGGTGCTGGGCTTGATAGCTCAAGCCTGTAATCCCAGCATAGAAGACTGAGGCAGAAGAATTGTCACAGTATTGGAGGCCAGCCTGGGCTACAGAGGGAGCACCTGCCTCAAAAAACTGAAAGCAACAACCCACAAACGAAT
Organism: Microtus oregoni; assembly: GCF_018167655.1. NCBI lineage: Eukaryota > Metazoa > Chordata > Mammalia > Rodentia > Cricetidae > Microtus > Microtus oregoni. The sequence continues at coordinate 27,689,715 of NW_024543074.1, read as the reverse complement.
AAACAAAAACCCACATTGTTGTTGGATTGGCACTAGGATTTAAGGGAGGCCTGAATCCAGGAAAAGGAGGAGTCTGGACCAAGATGATTGATGGAAACTTTATTTTAAAATAATAGCCTGAGGGGTTTGCTGATGGCATTGGATATTTGACAACTGATAGAGGAGTCAAGGAATCCCAAAATTCTGCCTGAGGACCTGTGAGGGGCACACAGGGCTACACATTGAGGCATTCGGCCATTTAGAGGAGGTGGTCCTGGTATTCCTGTCTGATGGAGCAGGAGTCCCTCTCTTGGAGCAAGCAGAGAGAAGGTATGAGGTGTTAGTAGTCTTATCTTTAGAGATGAAAGAGATACCTTTAAAGGGTTTGAAGCCGGTAGATGACAAATGGTGGCTTTAAAAAGTAGATTGATTCTCTTCATTTTCATGGAGCCATGGAATGAGCCCAGGTTCTTTGTATATACCAGGTAAGTATTCCATCCCTGAGTCTTAGCGATTATATTGTTTTCAGGTAGGCATGTTTGTGTTACTTTACTTATTTTTTTTATTTATTTAATGGTTTGGGGTATGTGTGCTCATAGCACAGTGCTTCTGAGGTGTCAAAGACAGTTTGTGAGAGGTGGTTTTCTCTTCTATTTCTTCATGGGTTCTAGGGATCAGATTCAGCTAGCTCCCTAGGCTTGTGTGGCTAGCTGCTTCATTCACTGAACTGGCTGGCTGGCCCCCATTGACTAAGTTCTTGTTGTGAATTGACTATTATATAATTTTTCCCATTGAATTATACTTGCTAATTATTTTTTTCCTGCGTGTGTGGTGTATATGTTTTTGTGTATTTGCAGGTGCATGCACACATGTGCATGGATGTCAGACACTAACATTCGATGTCTTTTTAAGCCTTTCTCATTGTATGAGGCAGGGTCCCTTACTGAACTTGGCACTTGCTGGTTAGAACTGAGCAACTGGTTACAACTGAAATTGGTGAGATTTGCTGGTCAGCAAGCCCCAGAGATCCTGCTGTCTTTGTTTCCCCGAGAGCTGGGGTTATAGATGTGTATCTCTGGCTTGCTTTTTGTGTGGATGATGGGGAATTGAACTCAGGGTCTTCTGCTTGTGTGGCAAAATACCGACTGAGCACACTGAGCTTTCTTTTCTTGTTAAATTAGAGCAGTGCTCTATACACTGTACTAGGTTTTTGCTATGTATTGGATATTTTGTTTTCCTAGTTTGTTGTTTACCTACCTTTTTAAAAAATTGTACAAAAAGCAATTTTTTTGCAATTGACCTTTTTGTTGTAATTTTGTTTGTTTTTTGTTTTTGAGACAGGGTTTCTCTGTGTACATTTGACTGTCCTGGAACTCACTCTGTAGACCAGGCTGGCCTCAAACTCACAGAGATTCCCCTGCCTCTGCTTCCCAAGTGCTGGAATTAAAGGCATGCGCCACTATGCACATCTCTGACCTTTTTTTTTTTTTTAAAGTTTATGATCTTAAGGTTTCTGGTTTAGAAGGATCTTCCCACCTCCTATTTCTCAATTCTTTTATAGTCTCTCTCTCTCTCATTTCTTTTCCCCTAAGAGAGGGTTTCTCTGTGTAGGCACATCTGGCCAGAACTCACTCTGTAGACTAGACTGACCTTGAATTCAGAACTGAAATCCGCCTGCCTGTGCCTCTCAAACTCTGGGATTAAAGGCGTGCGCCACCATTGCCAGGTACATGTTTTTCTTTAATCCACCTGGATTTCATTTTAAAATTTAAAGGGAAAGCTTAATGTAAAGAGTTAATAGGCCACCTACTAGGACAAAAGGAGACCTTAAAGAATATAGAACTACAGCTTGCTAGACACAAGCAGTTTCTGCTTCCAGGGCTGAGGCCAAATAGACAGGGAAGGAATCCAACTCAGTTCCTGTGCAAGAGCAGTGAACACTCTTGAGCCGTTTTTCCAGCCTGATAGACTCTTCATGTATAGTCATTAAATTGAGTTTAATCTTTATAAGAATATCTGTAAACTTTTATTGTTTATTTTTGTGTAGTACAATTGTGTCAGATAATCGTGTGTTTGGGGAATATAAAGATGAATGATAGATAGCCTGCCTTCTATACGTTGTTGATTTAGTGAGGGAATAGCCTTGAACTTTGAGGATGCCCAGCAAGAAAACAGATAGTGGTATTTTTTTAAAATTGTTTTTATTGAGCTATATATTTTTCTCTGCTCTCCTCCCTCTTTCTTCCCCCTCCCCTTCTGCCCTCTCCCATGGTCCCATGTGCCTAGTTTACTCAGGAGATCTTTTTCTACTTCCAATGTAGATTAGATCCATTTATGTCTCTCTTAGAGTCCTCTTTATAGTCTAGTTCTCTGGGATTGTGAATTGTAGGCTGGTTTTTCTTTGCTTTATGTCTAAAAGCCACTTTATGTGTGAGTACATATGATATTTATCTTTCTGGGTCTGGGTTACCTCGTGTGTGTGTGTGTGTGTGTGTGTGTATGTGTATAGTGGCATTTTTGATTGGTAGTCTACTTTCTGTTCCTTCTGAAGAAGAAAACGTTCCACCTCCTAATTTTTACTGGTTATGTATTGTATTTTTCTTTTAACTAAAGTAAGGTTTGCCATACTATAACTGCTTTAGTTTTATTTGCTAGGATCCCCCAGAGGAAATCCCAAGCATTTTTTTACATGTCAGTCTGAAGCAATTTGATGGTAATGTGTTCTTTCTAAGTATTTGGTTTACGGCTTTTATTACTTGACTAGAATCTACTTACCATTCTTGAGATTCTTTTTCAGGCAAATTCCAGTTAGTGACTTTTATTGGAACCTGGAACCTGGTATTCTCTAGATATACTTAACCTATGGAAAATAGTAGAAAGTCACACAGCTATATCCAAAAGGAGTCCTAGAGAGCGGTCATCATTCCCAGTTTATGAATGAGGCTAAGGACTAAAGAGATAAAGTCACTTGTACTGTGGCAGTGAGTGTTGGAACTTGGAAGATGAGCTGTCACTGGTATTCTGAGTATTGCTTCTTTTATAAAAAATAAACTTTATTCAGAAGCCTCATTCTTATGTTTCCTGAAAAGAATCACCAAACTGATAGGAGCTGAACACATTAGAGAGTCTTGATAATCAATCCCCCCACTGCCACCACACACATAGGGTTTCTCTCTGTAGCCCTGATTGCCCTGAAACTTGAGATTCACCTGTTTTGGACTCCGTGGTGCTGGGATTAGAGGCATACGCCACCACATTCATCCCAATGCTTTTATTTTGTTGTTATATTTTTGAGACACATTTCTCTGTGTAGCCTTTGTTGTCCTTGAACTCATTCTGTAAACCAGGCTAGCCTTGAACTCACAGAGATCTGCCTGCTCTGCCTCCTGAGTTCTGGAGTTAAAGACTTGTGCCACCACCACAGGGCTACTTTCATTTCTGAAACAATTTGTTGATAATGGGTGTTGCAGATGTTACAGAATACTTTTTTGTTGTTGTTGTTTTTGAGACAGGGTTTTGCTGTAGTTTTAGAGCCTGTCCTGGAACTAGCTCTTGTAGACCAGGCTGGTCTCGAACTTACAGAGATCTACCTGCCTCTGCCGCCTGAGTGCTGGGATTAAAGGCGTGCGCCACCACTGCCTGGCTCTAGAATACTTCTTTAACAAAAAAGTCGGTGAATACAAACACCGTGAGGAAGAGGCTGCTTGTCTAAGTGACGGTGGTATTTCTAGCATAATACTTGTCCTAGATAGAGTAAATGTGAACAATAGGGTTTTTTTTTTGAAAGAAACTGACGTGAAAACAGGCGGTTATGATAATGTGGTCTCATTTTCTCATTCAAATATTTCTCAATATTTTGATTAGACATAGTAGAGACATCTTGCACTATTCAGAAAGTTAGGTAACACAGACCCTCCACTCACTATATCCTAATCATATTGGAGAGAATGGTACATGAATACAGCCTTGAGAGTTGTAAAGAATTTTTGACAAATGAAGAAGTAAGTTCATGGATGCTGCAATTTATGGAGAACAGTCCAGTAATGAGTAAGGTTGAATCAGTAAAAGTTTGTCATAGAGTAAGCCCAGGGTCTGAGACGTCACTGATGAGTTCCGTCAAGTATCTAAAAGACTAATACCAGTTCTGCAAAAACTCTTTAAAAATTTGGAAAGGGGAAAGGACTCCTTCCAAGTTCACTTTTCAGTGCCTTCATTACTTTTTTTTTTTTTTCGAGACAGGGTTTCTCTGTGGTTTTGGAGCCTGTCCTGGAACTAGCTCTTGTAGACCAGGCTGGTCTCGAACTCACAGAGAACCGCATGCCTCTGCCTCCCAAGTGCTGGGATTAAAGGCGTGCGCCACCACCACCCGGCCCCTTCATTACTTTGATACCTAAACCAGACATGGATACAAGAAAAAGCCTGGCATGGTGCTGCATGTCTGTAATGCCCACACTTAGGCAGAGGTAGGTGGATCCCTGTGAGTTCAAAGGTGGTATAGTGAAGCCCTGCCTCAAAAAACAAATTATTACTCTTGAACACAGATGCAGAAATCTTCATTAAGCTATTGAGCAAATCTAGTTGCATATTAAAAGAGATGATTCACCATGGTAAAGTGGGATTCATTCAGAAGTGCAAAGATGGTTCAACACATGTAAATATGGGTGACCATATCAAGAAAATAATGACAAAACCATAGGGTGATTATTTTAATAGATGCAGGAAAAGAATTTGATAAAAGTCAGTATCCCTTGGCAAAAACTCAACAAATTAGGTATAGAATTAATAACATAATAACTACCAATTTTGACAAAATCCACAACTAACATCCTGAATGAGAAATCATTGAAATTGGAAAAAGACAGTGATGGCCATTTTATCACTTCTGGTTGATACAGAAAGGCAAGTCCTAGTCAGAGCAGTTAGGTAAGAGAAAGCAATAAAAGGTGTCCAGATTGAGAAGGAAGAAGTTAAACTGTCTCTCTGACTCCAATATAAAACATCCCCAGAGTAATTTGGCTCCCCAAATAGCAATATTCAGAGGTAGAGCTTTGGAGGAAACGATTGGGTCATAAGGCTTTGCCTTTATCAGTTACTGTACTGAAGTGTTCACAATTTATGAAATTATTGGGAGGTGGAAGAACTAGGAGATGAGGCCTAGTTGAAGGAAACAGGTTACTGAGAGCATGCCTCCGGAAGTTATGTCTCAGGTTCTTCCATTTATTACCTCCTTGGCTTCCTGGTGCTATAGAAGTGAGCAGCTCTCTCCCATCATGCCATGTGCCGGAGTACATGGCTTGAAACCTGAAGCTGTGAGCCCAAGTCAGTCTATGGACAGTTCCCCTCAGGTAGCTGTCATACTGGCAGAAACCGAGCATATTTAGAAAACTCTGAAGATGACACACATAAACAGAACAAATTCATGTGCAGGATATAAAATCAACATAATAGAAGTGAGGGTGGGGAGCTAACTCAGTGATATAGTATGTGCAGTTGAGAGTTGTAGATTTAATCTCTCACACTGCAAAAATCAGTGAACAGGAAAGAAAAAAAATAGCTTCTTACCCTAAACAAACAAAAAGCCTGTCGTATTTTTATGCACTTCCCTCTATCTTGAAGAAAACAAATTTCACTTATAATAGCTATAGAAAATAATAATAGAAACTGAGTAATGGTGGCGCACATCTTCAATCCCAGCACTCTGGAGGCAGAGGCAGGCGGATCTCTGTGAGTTGGAGACCAGCCTGGTCTACAAGAGCTAGTTCCAGGACAGGTTCCAAACCTACATAGAAACCCTGTTTTGAAAAACAAAACAAAACCAAAAAAGATAATAAGAGCAAAGGAGGGGAGCTATCTCAAAACTAAAAATTACAAGACTTTGATGTACAAGACTTTGATGAAAGAGGGTACAAATAAATGAGAGTATCCAATGTTCATGAGTTGGAAGGATTAACACTGTTGTGTTTAACACATTAAAAAACAAAAACAATAAAAATTCTGGCAGTGGTGGTGCATACCTTTAATCCCAGCTCTAGGGAGGCAGAGGCAGGTGAATCTCTGAGTTCGAGGCCAACCCTGGTCTACAAGATAGCCAATGCTACTTAGAGAAACCTTGTCTTGAGGGAAAAAAAACAACTTTGTCTACACTGCTGGAAGCTTCTAGTTATTCTTTGTAGCCATCAAAATACCAATGGTGTTCATTAGAGAAATAGGAAAAAAAGTCCTAAAATTTGCAGGGAACCTGTGAAATCTCTGAGTAATCAATCGGTCTTGAGTAAAAAGAAAATCAGCATTATCTTACCTGATTTCAAAATATACTACATATTGCCACTTTACAGTGGTCGTTCTTAAGGCTGTTTCCCACAGCCTAAAGAGATGGCCACACCCACCTGTAGCTCCCTGGGAAAGAGTTAAGAAACAATCTACTGTGACTTGACAACTCTTCATTTACATCTGATTCTTTCATGCTCTTTGTCACGTGACCCGTGCTGAACTAAATCATGTCATGTAGCACTCCCACCAGCCTCTAAAATGTATGTATATTAAACAAGACAGGGATCTCTGTTCAGGGGTTTCTCTGGAGACTCTTATCAGTGGGTCCTGCTAGAGAAGTTCTTTGATTTCTACCCCATACTCCTAGTGGTGACTATCCATCTCTTATTCTATTTGAGGGGAGGGTGTTGAGACAGGGTTTTCCCATGTAGTCCTGGCTGTTCTGGAACTCACTCTGTAGACTAAACTGTCCTTGAAAGTTCTAGGTTTAAAGGCCTGCACCACTGCCACCTGGCTCGTGTGCGCACGCGCTTTCTCTCTCTCTCTCTCTCTCTCTCTCTCTCTCTCTCTCTCGATTTGTTTCCATGTTTGTACTCATGCATGTAGTGCTGGATTCTTTGAAGCTGGAGTTAATAGGTGGTTGTGAGGTGCTAGACATAAGTGCTGGGACCTGAACTTGGAACCTCTGGAAGAGCAGCATGTACTCTTTTAACAAGCTTTTTTTTTTTTAAATTTTTTTTATGTGCATTGGTGTTTTTCCTGCATGAGGATGTCAGATACCCTGGAACTGGAGTTACAGGCAGTTGTGAGCTACCATGTAGGTGTTGGGAATTGAACCTTGGTCCTCTGGAAGAGCAGCCAGTGTTGTTAACTGCTGAGCCATCTCTCTTGCTCTCTTCTTAATGAACCTTTTCTCCAGGAATTAAAGGGAAATTTCCTTTCTTTTAAGGCCCTGTCATGACTTCCTGCATAGTTTGAACCCTTTCCTTTCTAATGGGCTTCCTACTACCTTGAGGCCAGATCATGAACTGGAGGCCCTTTCTCCTAATAAACCTCATTCCTTAAGATATGTCATCTTCTGGTATCATCTGCTGCCACTCCAGTATTATATTTAACATTATAAAACTATTGTAATTAGATCAGCATGGGATTAGTGCAAAAACACCCATAGGCTTGGGATGAATGTAGGTTCTTGCCTAGCATGTGCGAGGAGTTGGGTTCAATCCCCAACACCAGAACATACAACAAACCAGACACAAATCAATCCATATTCTTAAATCCATACTATTATAGCCACTAAGGTGGTAAGAACATAATAATAGCCAGGCAGTGGTGGCACATGCCTTTAATTCCAGCACTCAGGAGGCAGAGGCAGGCAGATCTCTGTGAGTTTGAGGCCAGCCTGGTATACAGAGTGAGTTCGAGGACTGGCTCCTAGCTACTGTCTAGAAAAACCACACACACACACAAAACCAAACCAAAAAAAACAAAGACAAAATAAAAAAAAAACTCAAAAAACCATAAAAACCAACATAACAACTAACAAAAGATAGTTGTTGCTTCAATGGAAGTTAGAGGCAACTGTATTTCCTTATGTCACACCATAAAGAAAAATAAACGGAAAGTAGATCAAAGACCTAAATGTAAGACAAAGTTTTGAAACTGCTACAAGAAAACTTAGAAGAAAATACCCACGTTTCTCTGGGCAATGATCTGTTTGGGATATAACCTCAAAAGCACAGGCGATGAAAGCAAAAGCAGGTAAAAGAGATTACACCTAATTACAAAGCTATGCAGCAGAGGAAATCAGTAGAGTGAAGGAGGAAGTTTACAGATGGGAGGCAATATCCAGACGTGATGCATTTGGTTGAAGATTAATACTCCCCAAATATAAGGAGCTTAGTAGTAAGAAAACAACCTAATTAAAAAAGGACAAAATATTTGAACAGACTTTTCTTAAAAGAACACATACGTGTGGCTGGTGAGAAAATTCTTTGTATCACTAGTCAAGGAATACAAAGATAAAACCATAGTGAGATAACGTTTCACTTTAGTTAGGATGACAGTTCACAAAAAGACAAACGGTTAATGAGTTAAGTTATAAGAGCTAGTTAGTAACAAGCATAAGCAATGACCAAGCTTTTATAATTAATAAGAAATCTCCAGGGGCTGGAGAGATGGCTCAGAGGTTAAGAGCACTGTCTGCTCTTCTGGAGATCCTGAGTTCAATTCCCAGCAACCACATGGTGGCTCCAAACCATCTGTAAAGAGATCTGGCGCCCTCCTCTGGCGTGTGGAGGCAGAAAGTTGTATACATAATAAATAAATTAAAAAAAAAAAGAAATCTCCATGTGATTATTTGGGAGGTGGCCGGACAGAAATGTCTGCCTACACACAGTGGCTCACAACTGTAGCTCCACTTTCAGAGGTTTTCATGCCTACTTCTGGCTCCTTGGGCACCAGGCATACATATGGTACACATACGTGAAAGCAAAACACACACACACACACAGATTAAAAAGCTATAAACCACCAGATTATTATGTCATTATTTCTATCTTTTGTTTGTTAAAACTTGACCTCACTAAGTTTCTGAGTACAGGAGTCAAATGGTCCTTCTGCCTTACTCTGCCATGTGTTGAGGCAACAGGTTCTTGCTTCTACACCCATTTGTGAACATTTTAAAATCATTCATTTTTGTTGATGTTGATACACTGTAATTTAGAAAACTTTCTCTTCATGGTATTTGTGCCATCCCAGTTCTGTAGTGAGTATCCTTGTGCACTGCTTATCTTCACATGTTCTTGTTCATGTCTTTGAGTGGCATTTCTGTTGTGCACATTTAAACATTTTAATGCAAGTAGCAAGTTTTTATTTCATTTCATTTATTTTTTGAGGCAGGGTTTCTTTTTTGTGTCTTGGAGCTTCTTATTTTATTTTCATTAAATTTATTTATTAAGGATTTCTGCCTCCTCCCCGCCACCGCCTCCCATTTCCCTCCCCCTCCCCCGATCAAGTCCCCCTCCCTCATCAGCTCGAAGAGCAATCAGGGTTCCCTGACCTGTGGGAAGTCCAAGGACCGCCCACCTCCATCCAGGTTAGTAAGGTGAGCATCCAAACTGCCTAGGCTCCCCCAAAGCCAGTACGTGCAGTAGGATCAAAAACCCATTGCCATTGATTGTTCTTGAGTTCTCAGTAGTCCTCATTGTCCGCTATGTTCAGCAAGTCCGGTTTTATCCCAGGCTTTTTCAGACCCAGGCCAGCTGGCCTTGGTGAGTTCCCGATAGAACATCCCCATTGTCTCAGTGTGTGGGTGTACCCCTCGCAGTCCTGAGTTCCTTGCTCGTGCTCCCTCTCCTTCTGCTCCTGATTTGGACCTTGAGATTTCTGTTCGGTGCTCCAATGTGGGTCTCTGTCTCTGTCTCCTTTCATTGCCTGATGAAGGTTAATATTCAGGAGGATGCCTATATGTTTGTCTTTGGATTCACCTTCTTATTTAGCTTCTCTAGGATCGTGAATTATAAGCTCAATGTCCTTTATTTATGGCTAGAAACCAAATATGAGTAAGTACATCCCATGTTCCTCTTTTTGGGTCTGGCTTACCTCACTCAGGATAGTGTTTTCTATTTCCATCCATTTGTATGCAAAATTCAAGAAGTCCTTGTTTTTTACTGCTGAGTAATACTCTAATATGTATATATTCCATACTTTCTTCATCCATTCTTCCATTGAAGGGCATCTAGGTTGTTTCCAGGTTCTGGCTATTACAAACAATGCTGCCATGAACATAGTTGAGCATATACTTTTGTTGTATGATATACAACAAAAATTTGGGTATATTCCCAAGAGTGGTATTGCTGGGTCCAGGGGTAGGTTGATCCCGAATTTCCTGAGAAACTGCCACACTGCTTTCCAGAGTGGTTGCACAAGTTTGCATTCCCACCAGCAATGGATGAGTGTACCCCTTTCTCCACAACCTCTCCAGCAAAGGCTATCATTAGTGTTTTTTATTTTAGCCATTCTGACAGGTGTAAGATGGTATCTTAAAGTTGTCTTGATTTGCATTTCCCTGATCGCTAAGGAAGTTGAGCATGACCTTAAGTGTCTTTTGGCCATTTGAAGTTCTTCTGTTGAGAATTCTCTGTTCAGCTCAGTGCCCCATTTTATAATTGGATTGATTAGCCTTTTACGGTCTAGTTTCTTGAGTTCTTTATATATTTTGGAGATCAGACCTTTGTCAGTTGCGGGGTTGGTGAAGATCTTCTCCCAGTAAGTGGGTGAGGCAGGGTTTCTTTATGTAGCCCTGCCTATCCTGGAACTTGCTCTGTAGACCAGGCTGGCCTAGAACTCACAGACTTCTGCCTGTCTCTGCCTTCTGAGAGCTATGATGAAAGGTGTGGACCACCTGGCTAATACCAAGTTTTTTTCCAGGAAGGTCTGGCACTTAGGGTGTGAAGTGTTCATAGCCATATATGACATTGAACCTGAGTCTTTTTCTGTGTGGAGAAACTGACCTTTGTTATGTGCAACAAGAACAGCAAACTTTTCTGCCACCTTGTTTTTTTGACTTAGATGTATTGGTATGTGGGAACATTTTCAATTTTATGTGATTCGATTATTAGTGTTTTTCTTTGGGACATCAAAGTTTATGTTCTGTCTGCTATTTTCTACTGTTTACTTTTAAATATTTGATTATGAGATTTTATTTTGATGTAAGGAATTAGATAAATGGCTAGCTATTGTTTTTTCATCATACAGGATTAATTCAGTATTCAGGTGATGATACTGTAGTCATACTGCACAGTTACATTTATTGTTTTTCTCTACTTCGTAATGTTTTAGTATTAAAAGAGCCAAAAATTCTTAATCATTCTTTGAAGTTTTCTTGAATATTTATTTATTCAGATAAAGTTCAGTGTGAATACATATGTTTTTACCCACTGTGTCCTTCTTATCAAAGACAAAACTTTGAAACATTATGCACTGGGACCCTAGCTTTGACTCCTAGTAATGTGTATAAGAAGGAAAACATGTTTTCATTGGGTTATTAACTTAGGACAATAAATAAGTTTTCTGTGTGTGTTTGTTCAAGATTTTATTTTTTATTTTATGTTTATCTGTGTCTGTACACATGAAAGCATAGGTGCCTGTGGAGGCCAGAAGAGAGCATTGATTCCAGAGAGCTGCAGTTAAGTTAAAGGAGGTTGTGAGTCACCAGACATGGGTGCTAAGAACTGAGCTCCTGACCTCTGCAAGAGCAGTGTGCTCTTTTGACTGCTGAGCTGTTTCTTCAACCCTTGCATCTTTACAATTACTATATTAATATAAGTGTATTAATTGTATTAAGAAATCCTTCAGTCTCGTGTGTGTGTGTGTGTGTGTGTGTGTGTGTGTGTGTGTGTGGGTGGTTTTTCAAGACAGAGTTTCTCTGTGTAACTGTCCTGGCTGTCCTGTCATGTGCTTTGTAGACCAGGCTGGCCTTGAACTTAGAGAAATCTGCCTGCTCTGCCTCCCCATTGCTGGGACTAAAGGTGTGCAGCACCACTGCCCGTCTTCTTTAATCTTTTTAAAAGTGGCATCCTTCCTGCTTCTGAGTTGAATAAATGAAAGTTGAGTAGAAGCTGGGCTTGGTAGCGCACGTTTTTAATCCCAATACTCTGGATGCAGAGGCAGGTGGATCTCTGTGAGTTTGAGACCAGCCTGGTCTACAAGAGCTAGTTCCAGGACAGTCTCCAAAACCACAGAGAAACCCTGTCTCGAAAAACAAAAACAAAAACAAACAAAAAAAAAGTAGTGGTTAAGTTTCAGTATTCTTTTAAAAAATTTTATATCTTTTATATGTGTTTGGTCAAAAGTGAGACCTCAGCCCCCAGACATCCCTATATCCAATGACTCTGGGATGTTTGGTCAAAAGTGAGAACCCGAGCCAGGCTGTGGTGGCGCACACCTTTAATCCCAGCACTCGGGAGGCAGAGGCAGGCGGATCTCTGAGTTCTGGGACAGCCTGGTCTACAATAGCTAGTTCCACGACAGGCTCCAAAGCTACAGAGAAACCCTGTCTGGAAAAAACCAAAAACAAAAAAAATGAGTAATAATGAGTTCAATATAGTGTCTGTTTCTTTTCCCTTATGCATATATACCTATGTTAAAATACAGATTAGGCACAGTATGAGGTTAATAGTAACCGATTGTAAAACAACAATTATATAGTATAATAATTGGGTAAATGTAATAGTTGGGTAAATGTGGTCTCTAGCTCTCTCAAAATATCTTGTTTTAGTCTTTTGCCTAAAGGCAACATTTTGCTACTTCCCTTTCGCTCCCATAAATTGCCAACATACTACTTTTTGCTTTGACAACTTTATGAGGTAAATTAGGGGCTATATGAGCAGAAGCATGTGATAATAGCTGCCCAAGTAACATGTGGGTAGCATACAGTGTGTGGATATGGGGGACAAAGACGATGCACATCCTGTAGGCCGGAGTGGGAGGGTGTGAGTTCTTTATGCTACTCAAAGAGTTTACAGTTTAAAACTCATGAGTTGTTTCTGTGTTTTCCATATGATTCTTTGACCACTGGTACTGGAAACTTTGGGAAGTGAGACTGTAGACGAAGGAGGGTATCAGTACTTCTGGAATGATATCTTTACACACATATCCATGATCTCTTCCCTAGGACAGATTCCTTGTGGAGAAATTGCCTAGTATTTAAGACTTTTGTTATTGATTGCCACATAGCCATTTGCCTTGAAATGTAGCCTGGAAAGGTAGATTGTACTAACATTAGTTCTCGCTTTCAGAGATGAGAGCCTTAGATTCATATTCAATCCCAGAGCTTGTTTCTTTAACTGTTTTGCTATGCCTAATAAATATGGGATTCTTTGTTTGTTTGTTTAGTTTGAGAAGGGGGGTCTCATTATGTATCCCTGACTGGCCTGGAGCAAGCTATGTAGTAAGCAAGGCTAGCCTTAAACTTTATAGAGAGCCATCTGCTTCTGCCTCCTGAGTGCTGGACTTAAAGGTGTGCACCACCAATGCCCAACAAATAGGAGATTCTTAATTGTTAATGCCTGTTATAATCATCATCTTTTGTAGTACTGAGATTTTCCCTACCCAGCAAATGTTAACATCTGTGTTTTTTCCTTGAAACTTTTTTAGTTTTCATGTTCCCATCCTTAGATAAATCTTCACCTACATGTAAGCAGAATGATAGCTATTTATCAAAATTGTAATCTCTCTCTACCTATGACCTTGATAGTTCTGAAAAGTTCATAAATAATGCATTCAATTTCCTTGTAAATAAAATATAACCTTTGTGTTATTATTATTTATTTATGAACTTCTGTTAAGTAATTCCTAATGTAGAATTGATACTACAGTGTAGTCTTGCTATAGCACAAATGTAGAGAGAATAAAAATGTCATTTTGCATTTTCTGTGTTAGATGCATACAGGGAAATTGATTTGTCTTACAATTTAATTAGACATGGTTCTGAAGAGTAGCTTATGTTGCAGCAGGCTTTTGTTCTTGTAAATGATAGTAACTTCAGATTATCCTAAACCAATTATTTTATATGAAAGGAATTGATGTGAGATAGTTTTTTATTAACAATTCTCATTTATGAATTGTGTATCTAGAGTGATGGAGAATTGATGTTATGTGAGTACATTGTTTTTTAGCTGATTTAAACTTAAATCCTCAAACACAAATAATGAGACATAAAAATAATTAACCTTAAACTAATGCATTTAATCCCAGCACTCAGGAGACAGAGGCAGGTAGATCTCTGAGTTTCAGGACAACTAGGGCCTGAAAGCCATCTCAAAGCTAAACCAAACTAGCAAAAAAGTGGAAGACAGCCGGGCGATGGTGGCGCACGCCTTTAATCCCAGTACTCGGGAGGCAGAGGCAGGTGGATCTCTGTGAGTTCGAGACCAGCCTGGTCTACAGAGCTAGTTCCAGGACAGGCTCCAAAAAGCCACAGAGAAACCCTGTCTCGAAAAAAAAAAAAAAGTGGAAGACATTAATATGTAGATGAGCCGCCTTACACATACCATGGTTGCTGATGGATAGGATTTCATTTATAAGTCTCGCCCCCTCTTGGACTGTAAATATGATGATGATGATGTGCACCTTGGTGCACATGTAGGAGCCAGAAGACAGCTTTTGGGAGCTGGTGCTCTTACTGCACACTCCTGAAGCAGGGCTTCTCCTGCTTCTGCTGCTCTGTATACTCTACCTGGTCGGTTAGTGTGCTTCCAGCCCGTTTTTCTGTTTCCTTATCTCAAATTAGGAGTGCTGAGATTATGGATACAAACAACCACATCTGGTTTTTGTGGGTTCCAGAGATCAGACTTAGGTTGTCAGGCTTGTGTGGCAAGCACTTTTATCCCCTGAGCTCTCAGCCCTTTCCTGGATTTTTATTTTTTTATTTTTAAATATTTGCGTGTGTGCATGTGAGTATCATCCTCTGTAATGTGTCTGTCTTCTTTGATATAGGATCTCTCTTTGGCTCGGAGCTCACCAGCTAGGCTAGCCAGTACTGAATTCAAGGATCCTCCTGTCTTTGCCTCCCCAGCTTTTGGCACATCACCCTGTGTTACTATTTACATGGGTAAACTTCTAGAAATAGTGTGAGAGCCTAGAGTCTTGTTAGCAAGTTGGGCTGTCTCATCTGAGAGAGGTACAAGTCCTTGAACATGTATTTCTGCCCATTGAGTGAAGTTTTGAGATCATGCTAGTGTAGAAGAAGCAGGCTGAGCTGGCCAGCAGACCAGGTGCAGACATTTGTCACCATCATAGATAACGATGGCCAAAGAAAGCTACCATCTCCGAGAGCCATCTTGGCTAGTCTCCTCATTGTCCTTTCGTAAGGAGGCTTTAGAGGATTATGACCTGTGTGTCTCATACTGCCCTGTGCGAAGGTAACATCTTGGTGCAGCTCTGCTGGTGTACTGCACCTCTGTTCCCAGAGGCACTGGCGTCATGCAGACGTCGTGTTTCAGGAGATGCCTGGCATTGACAACTGCTACGTGAGAGTTGAGGAGGAGCTATGCTCACTGCCACCTGACCTGGAAGAAGGCCTCTTTACCAAGTCTCCCATGGTCAGGAATTCATGACCATTTTGTAAAAATGTGTACCAGAGCCCCTGTGCAGAGGACCTAGGTTCAGTTATGGTAAACAACATAAGCGTTGTTTTATTTGTCTTCAAATGTTAAAATTTTTGGTTCTTTTATGCAGGTGCCAGAGATTTGAGCTCAGGTCCTCATGCTTGTGTACCAAGTACTTTTACCTATGAACCATCGTCCCCCCTTTCAAGATTTTGTTTGTTTGAGACAGGGTCCCAAAATATAGCTCAGGGTGGCATGGACTTTTGAGCTTTCCTCAGCCTTCTTAGTGGTAGACTTAACCGTGACTAGCTAACACACATTTTTTTCTTGTTTTTCTTTTTTGACATAGTCTCTTATAATTCATGCTGGTCTTAAACTTGCTGCATGGGCAAGGCTAGCCTTGAATTTGTACTTCTGCGTTCACTTCCCAAGCACTGGGATTACAGGCTTCTGCCACCATGCTCAGTATCTTGGGTTCTGGTAACATCCAAGGATGTGTGCGTGTTAGGCATGCACTCTGCTAACGGAGCTATACCTTTAACCCAACATAGGAGGTTTATTTTTTATTTATTTTTATGTTGCTTATTTGTTTTAATTTTGTTTTTTTCCAGACAGGGTTTATCTATGTAGCTGTCCTGGAACTTGCTTTGTAGACCAAGCTGACCTTGAACTCACTGAGATCCATTTGCCTCTGCCTCCCAAGTGCTGAGATGAAAGGTGTGCACCACCACCAACTGGCTTATTTCTTTTTTTAGATTTACTTATTTTATGTGTTTGAATTTTTTGCTTGCATGTGTGTATGTGCACCCTGTATGTGCCTGACCCAAGGAGATCAGAAGAGAACATCAGATCCCCTGGGTCTGGAGTTACATTACAGAGGGTTTTGAATCTCCATGGGGATGCTGGGAACTGACTCTCTCAGAGCATGTAATAATCTTAATCCCTGAGCCATCTCTTTAACCCCAAGTGTTGACTTTACTTCTGTGTTTTTTTGTGATGTATTTGCCGCTCTTATTATTGCTGTTTGTACATTCTTCCTTGAGCTCTGTGGTCTGCTGGGTATCTTACATTTCAACTCTGGTACCTAGTTCAGCTCATCAGAATGCAGCCTTGTTTCCCTCAGGATGTCCTTGGCCATATGCATTACCCTTCCAAGTTGCCTAGAGAATTTCTGCTCTGCCAACTCCTGATGGCTGCATGCCACGATCTAGGCTGATGTTGGCAGGAGCTTCTTTTCCTAGTTATGTGTGGCAAATGTGTGGCCTGGCTACTTTGTCCACTGCCATGACCTAGCATATTCCTTCCAGTCTGTTTTATAGTTTTACATGGTTTATATTGTACCATATGTAATTTTGTATTTTGTTCATTTCATTTACTATATCCATTTTATGGCTTTGGTATCCCATTAAATGGATATACCTACCATACCTAATAATTTCATTTTATGCTTTTTCTCCCCCCTCACCCTCCTTCCCTTCTTTCCTTTCCTCCCTTCTTTCTTACAAGGTCTTGCCTTGTCGCCCAGTTGGACTTGAACTCCTTCTCTGAAGTGGTCCGCTTGTCCTAGACTTGTGAATAGCTGAATTGTGAGCGCACACCCTGTAGTACTTTCATTTAAAGATCCGACGACAGTACAAGTCAAGACTTGTGGTTTCAGGGAGTGTTCAGATTCTCCCTCCCCGTTCCTTCCTGCATTGAGGAAAATCTTCAGACAAACGTTTCCAGTTACAGTAAAATTTGATCCAGATTGCTTTTTCCCTCTTTCTCATTTTTCATTGAACTTAATATTTTCTTTTTTAGACGTATATAGTAGGGCACAACTTGGAGTTTTAAGTTATTGCTCATTCTTTCATATCAAAATTAGGGAAAATTAAGTTAGACAAGGTGATGATGGTCCACTCTTGCAATTCCAACGCTTGGGAGAAAAAGAAAGAGGGCTAAGAGTTGAGACTGTCTCAGTAAACAACAGGAAGACTAGGAAAGATCAAATATGTGAGAATTATTGGATCTTTTCCTTATTTATGATTTTATTTTCCTCCCTTTATTATTATTTCTTTCTTTTTTTTTTTAGGTTTTTCGAGACAGGGTTTCTCTGTAGCTTTGGTGCCGTATTATTATTTCTTAATTCAGACATTTTGAGTAAGTGGCAGTCATTTTTCTCTTTGGATGGCAAGCATTAAAAGTAGCTGCTCTCTTGAAAAACCAAAATGAATGAATGAATGAAGCCACAGAGGCTTGTCATGGTGGCATGGCAAACACCTTTAATCCAAGTATGTGACAGCTGGATTACTGAATTCCAGGTCAGCCTTGGTAACATAACAAATCTAGATTGGCCTGGGCTGGCTGTAATGAGACCCTGTCCTTCCCCTCTTCCTGTGCTTGATTAATTGATAAGTAAATAAATAAATAAGCAAGCAAGTCAGCAAACGAATGAGGTGGCCTTGGCATCAGACGATTTCCCTCTTAATAATGTTTGGGCTGTGTGTGTGAAAGCTGATGAACTGAAACTCTATGTGGCTAACTCCCAAAGATTCAGTATTGTTGGAAGGTGGTGGTAACACTAGTTTGTGTATAGCAGGGAGGGTTTTGACCTGGATGTCAGTAAGCATGGAACTTAGTAAGAATTATCAGGTCAGAAGTAACTTTTAGTCTTTTGTGGCTACAGAGTAACTTGATCTCTGTATTTTTTTTTTCTTTTTGGGGTGGTATGGGTTTTGAGACAGGATTTCTCTGTGTATTCCTGGATGTCCTGGAACTTGCTGTGTAGACCAGGCTGGCCTTGAACTCAGGATTTGCCTGCCTCTGCCTCCTGAGTACTGAGATCAAAGGCGTGTACCACCCTTGTTATTCTTAAAATATGGGGGTTCCCCCCCCGCCCTGCGGTCTCATGGAGCAGCAACAACCCCTGCCTGGCCATCTCTGTATTTCTTTACCCATTAAATACTTTTAGTTTTAAAATGACAGCTAACATTTGTCATTTTTCCCTATGTTCCATGTTAATTACTTTTTGAACTATATTCTAATCACAGTGAACTATTTAGTCACCATGTTAGAAAAATAATATAGCACTTCCATTTGATGAACATTTCAGTTTGATTTCATTGTTGTTTGCTAATACATTATGATACACTTATTTGTAAACTTTTGTCTGTTTGGGGTAAATTGACTTTCCTAGGTGTGACAGTATAAGCATGCTTGTGAAAAGCAGTTATCTTGGCTTTTCTGTTTTGTAAAAATGCAATATGCTTGGAGTACTTGAGATAGATTCTTTTGAAAGTTATACAAGAACAGGATGAAAATAAGGGAGTTATTGGTACACCCTCAAGGATCCTGGAATTGCAATCTTTCTTAAAGAGTGGAGAGAGCCAGTCAGATTTGTGGGTGTGGACTTGGATTTGAACTGTATGGGTCAGAGCCAGGGTGAGTTAGGGACTAGTGAAAGTACAAGGTTTTGCTGAAAAACATATTTTATTTTATTTTGGTTTATTTATTTATTTATTGGTTTTTCGAGACAGGGTTTCTCTCTGGTTTTGGAACCTGTCCTGGAACTAGCTCTTGTAGACCAGGCTGGTCTCGAACTCACAGAGATCTGCCTGCCTCTGCCTCCCGAGTGCTGGGATTAAAGGCGTGTGCCACCACCGCCTGGCTGAAAAACATATTTTTTTAAAAAAATTAATTTGTGTAAGTGTCTCACTCTGTAGTCCAGGCTAGCTTCAAACTCATGGTAACCCTCCTTCTTCAGACTCGCAGGTGCTGGACTTACAGGTACAAACCATGCCAGGCTTTGGCTGTAATTTTAAGGTTTTTTTTTTAAATTTTGTTGATTCATTAGTTTTATTTATAACTATAACGGTGAATAGCATGAACCTTTGTGCATGTTGGTGGTTTGATGAAGCTATGGGTGGGATAGGATGTAGGAAAAAGTGTGAGTGAAGGGTCTTCTTTCTCTTTTCATGTATTTTAAATTGCTGCATTACATAGTATTTTTAAAAATATATTTTGAAGTACGGGTATGTTATGTTTCCTTCATTTTCAGAGGCCTTGTTTATCTTTGTAGTAGTCAGAAGTGTCAGTAATTTTAGTGTTATGTGGGAAAGCTATTTAACCATTAGGATTTAGCAATAAGTACTAGCAGAAATAAGGAACTCAGGGACTAAATTTCCTTATGATTTTAGATGATTACTTCTTTCCAAAGTTACCCTTCATATATTCTACATGGCTGCCTCTTGATATATTCTACCACCTCCTTTTTCTCAAAAAAAGAAAGAAAGAAAGAAAAGAAAAGAAAAGAAAAGAAAGTTCTCAGATGGTCGGGTGTCATTGTCTAACTGTGGTGAACCTTTAGTAACACGGAGCTCAAAGTGTCTTTTCCTCTTCCATTTGTACTAAAACTATCAATAGTGATGCTAGCCTAGGGGTGTGGGACTAAACTAATACAAGGTTTAGTTTAGAATTTGCTAGAGAAATATATCCTTATTTCAGAGAACTTTGAAAAGAATATGAAGGAAATGAGCTATAGTTCTAACCATTGGTATACTTTTTTAGCGTTTTCTATCTGTATTATAAAATTGGTTGTGAATTGATCTGTGGCTTGAGGGTAAGGAGTGGCTCAGAGATAGGCAGATCACCAGGGTTTGTGGTGGTGTACAGTAGACTGGATAGTAATTGGCTAATGCTGATAAATATCTCCTGAAGGGATTATATTGATAGCCTTAAGGCTGAGTCAAGGCTTTGTGTTTTGACCAAAACAGCCCTTACCTTGACCAGAATAGACAGTTGAGACCCAAATCTTGAGCCCCTTTGTAAGGAATATGTCTACATTTTGCCAGACTGTAGCCAACACTTATCTGAAATCAGATGATCTGCCAGTATTGGGGTTGTGACACAGAACCACAGGTTTTGTCCTTTCCATATGGTAACAATTTCCATGTAATGTAATGGGTCTTCTGGAACTGGAAGAATAGTTCCAGCTGTGGCTTTCCTAGCCAGGAAGCACATTAAATTTTGCTCATCACAAAGAAACAGGAAGTAGCAACATTGACAGTGGGGTTAGCGTTGGGATAAGTAGTTTAACTAAGTCAATATTTAACAATTCCAACCATGGATTAACATTTTGTCAGTGTTCTAAAGAGCGTTGGGAGCTCCTATACTGAAATTGGCTTTGTTCTCTGTGATTCTGTTTCATTTTATATGACTCATTCACAGTATGTGTATCACAGTCTAATAGAAGTGTCTGGCTTCTTAAAAAAATTAGTTTCCTGGAATATAATGGGTTTCAGCTTCCCTACTAGTTCCATATGTATCTAACAGTATTTAACTGAGTGACTAGTTTGTTCTTAAAACTTATATGTAGGGGCTGGAGAGATGGCTCAGTGGTTAAGAGCATTGCCTGCTCTTCCAAAGGTCCTGAGTTCAATTCCCGGCAACCACATGGTGGCTCACAACCATCTGGAATGAGGTCTGGTGCCCTCTTCTGGTCTGCAGGCATACACACAGACAGAATATTGTATACATAATAAATAAATAAATATTTAAAAAAAAAAACCTTTAAAAAAAAAAAACTTATATGTAAACAAATTTATTATTATTATTTTTTTATTTTTTTCGAGACAGGGTTTCTCTGTGGTTTTGGAGCCTGTAGCTCTTGTAGACCAGGCTGGCCTCGAACTCACAGAGATCCGCCTGCCTCAGCCTCCCGAGTGTTGGGATTAAAGGTGTGCGCCACCACCACCCGGCTTCAAATTTATTATTGTTAACTAGTATTTCTTTTTCCAGTTTCTCTTCAGCAACGGGTAGCAGAATTGGAAAAAATTAATGCAGAATTTTTACGTGCACAGCAGCAGCTTGAGCAAGAATTTAATCAAAAGAGAGCAAAATTTAAGGAGCTATATTTGGCTAAAGAGGGTAAGTTCACCAGTCTCTTTCCCAACTCCCCTGCCAAAACTGTCTTAAATGTTAAGTTTCTGATAGTACACTGGGTTTTTTTTTGTGTGTGTGTGTGATTGAATAAACCGTGTGTGTGTGTGTGTGTGTGTGTGTGTGTGTATGTGTGTATGTGTGAAATAATAAAAATAATGCTTTTTGGAACTAGGGTTCTCAGTATAGTTGGGGAACAATTGGAAAATGCATCATTAAGATTTGTTTGTTTTCTGACATTGGTGGTATTTAGTTGTAGTTGGCTGCTCTTAACACTGTAGTCCCTGGCTATGCTTTGTTGAAACTGACATTTCACTGTTGAGTACTTGCTTTGTGGAATACATTGCATTTAGGTGCTGGGCATACAATGGGAGCAAAATTCATGTGGTCTTTTAGGTTGATTGAATTGAAGGTGAGAAAAACATGTAGAGTCATTGTGTTATCAGTTGTTAAAGTTGAGTGTTTAAGTAAAATGTCTCTGATGGGATCTGTTTTAGGAGGGTCAGGGGAGGTGTTTAGATTTTAGCTGTTGGCCTAGAAGCAGTAGAAAGATGGTTTCCATGGTGTCGTTCTAGAACAGCTGCAGTAGCATCAAGCTTACCTGGGAAACTTCTTAGGAGTGCACGCACACATTTGGGTCATAGCTCACATTTGCTGAGTCAGAAACTGGGATGTGGGTCTGGGGGTCGGATGGTTGGTGTTTTAACAAGCTTCCAAGGTGATTCAGCTTCAGAGTTTGTGATTTACTAGGACTCTAGGATCCCATAATTCGCACTTTTAACAAGTTACTTGGGGATGTTGTTATTAGTGGTTTAGGTAGCACATTTTGAGAGTCACTAGTCTAAAGCAGTGTCTTTTGTATTTTGTAATTGAAAATTTTTGGTTGAGATAGAGTCCTGTGTGTCCCAGACTGGCCTTGAACTAGTAACATAACTGAGGGTGACCCTGAAGTTCTGATTTTCCTGCTTTTACCTCCTGAGTGCCAGGTCATTAGATTGGTACTCGAGTTTGAACCCAGGCTTCATGCATGCTAGGCTATATCTTAAACTCCTAAGTAACATCTTGGGCTTGAAAGTCTTTTAATAAATAATTTTGTCAGAGTTCTATAACAAAACTATGCTTGCAACTAGGTGTGGTGGCACATTCTTTTAACCCAGTACTCCTCATTTCCTCCCTCCCCTTCTTTTCATTTTCTTTGGCTCCTCTTTTCCTCCCCTTCCTTTTATTTCCCTTCTTCCCTTTCCCACTTTCCTTTCCCCTTGCCTTTTCCATCCTTTTCTTCAGGTTAGGGTTTCATGTAGCTCAGGTTGGCCCTAGATACTTCCTGACCCTCCTGCCTCTATTCTCAAGTACTGGGGTTACAG
The DNA here is from genome assembly GCF_018167655.1 of Microtus oregoni. NCBI lineage: Eukaryota > Metazoa > Chordata > Mammalia > Rodentia > Cricetidae > Microtus > Microtus oregoni. The sequence goes on along the minus strand of NW_024543074.1, from coordinate 27,667,076 downwards.
ATGTGCAGTGATTACTGTGTTTAACTGGTGCTGGATATTGAACCCAGGATCTTCTGCATGCCAAGTAAACACTCTGCCAAGTTGATGTGTTCCTGCTCTCTGGTTCTTTTACATATGCTCATGAAAATTTGTTAAGTACCTGCTGTGGGACAATGGTCTTGTACTCTGTAAAGTTTTGTCATTTGTATTTTAATAAAATGCTGATTGACCAGTAGCCAGGCAGGAAGTATAAGTGGGGCAGCCAGAACAGGAGAATTCCAGGAAGAGGAAAGGCTCAGTCTGCAGTCGTTACCCAGACACAGAGGAAGCAAGATGAGAATGCCTTGCTGATAAAAGGTACCAAGCAATGTGGCTAACACACAGACAAGAATTATGGGTTACTGTAAGATGTAAAAATTAGTTAATAAGAAGCCTGAGCTAATAGGCCAACCAGTTTATAATTAATGTAGGCCTCTGTGCATTTCTTTGGGACTGAACAGCTTCGGGACTGGGCAGGACAGCAACCTCTGTCAACGAGTACCCGCCTTTTTCCTTGCTGTACAGGAGATCACATGTGGAGCCATGTACATTCTAGGCAAGCATTCTATTCTTGAGGTATCCTAGTCTCTAAGGTAGACTCTGAGCAATGATGTGTTGTCAAGATGACCTGGAAATATATTTAATGCATACGTGCACACACACATACACACATATGATCCTTCTGGTATTTCTCTGATGCTAAGTTCAAATTGAGTATGGTTGTGGGTAATGCCGTCTCCTTCCTCAGTATATTGATCATCCTCTACAGATTCTTCAGGGTTTTTTTAAATTTATTTTTCATTTTATGTGCATTGATATTTTGCTTGCATGTATTCCAGATCTTGGAATTACAGACAGTTGTGAACTGCCATGTGGGTGCTGGGAATTGAAACCAGGTCCTCTGGAAGAGCAGTCTGTGTTCTTAACTACTGAGCCATCTTTCTAGCCCTGATTTTTGGTTTGTTGAGACAGGATTTCTCTGTGTTATAGCCCTAGCTGTCCCAGAAATTGTTTTATTGACCAGGCTAGCCTTGAGCTCACAGAGATCCACCTGCCTTTGCCTCCTGAGTGCTGGGATTAAAGGTGTGCATCACTACCACCACCTGGCCTTTAAAAAAACCTTAAAATTTATTTATTTATTTACTTATCTGTTTATTTATTTTTACATGTATGGGTGCTTTGCCTGCATATATGTCTGTGTACTATGTATGTCTAGTGACCATGGAGCTCAGAAGAGGATATAGGATCCCCTGGAACTGGTGTTAACAGACAACTGTGAGCTTTCCTGTGGATGCTGGCGATTGAACCTGTGTCCTAGTTTTTCTTTATTCAATAATTTGAAGTTAGTTTTGAAAGATTGTTTAATTTGTTTTCTATTACCCCCCTTTTTTTTCAAATAAAGCTCTTAGGTTTTCTCTTTTATTATGTGTGTGGGAGTGGGTGCATGTGCTAGTGCATGCATACAAAGGTCAGAGGACACCTTCGTGAAGTTAAGTCTCTGCTTCTACCATTTCTCAGGTTTTAGGATCAAATTTAGGTCATCGGGCATGAACAGCAGGTGCTCTTACCCACTGAACCATCTCACTGGCCCACAGCCTCTCACGTCTGATGTGTTATCAGTTTTATATCTGAATTAAACAGCTTTGATATGGTTTAGTTAAAAATACTTGCTCTAAACTGGAGATAGAGTGGAGGTATGAGGTGGTTGGGGGTACAGGGTGGTGGTGGCGCACACCTTTGATTCCAGCACTTGGGAGGCAGAGGCAAGCGGATCTCTTCGAAGCTGGTCTACAAGAGCAAATTCCAGGACATTCAGGGCTACACAGAGAAACCTTGTTTTGAAACCACAAAAAGGAATTCTATAATCCTTTCTTGATAACTTTCCTAAAGGCAACATATGTGATATCTAAGACATCAGTGTTGATTACTTGGTTTTTATCTTGGACACTTACCCATAGCATAATAAAAATCAAATTTGAAACTTTTTCAAGTACCAGCTTATATTATCACACCTACTATGAAGGTGGAGGCCGTCCTTATGATCATCACAGGCATAAACAGTGTGCAGTGTGGTGGTGGTGTGCTCAGCAGTCTTTGTCTCTCAGCAAAATAGGTCAAGGCGACTCAGAATTCCAAATACTGCTTTTCCCCTGGAAGGGACGGTTTTGCTGCTACTGTACTTACTGAGCTTGCATTTATTTGGAGTATCACTGAGTTGTTGACGCAAACAGTGATGAGAACTACTTATAAAAGAGACAATAAGGAGGCTTTTTAGCTTCTTTTGCTGCCAGTTTTTGTCTTAGGGTGCAGTTTTTTTCAAGCTGACTTCAGTTGGGAATATTACAAAATTTCAAAAAGCTTTGTTGACTTTCTACTAAACTTTGAAAAGGTATTCTTACTGTGCCTTCTTCCTTTAGCCAACTTCAGTCAGTGCTTAGCACTGCAGCAGTGTTTATGCTTTAGAAATCTCAGTTCGGAGTGTTCATGAGCCCCTGTTCTCTGAGGCTCCAGATGAAAGACTGTGGGAGGAAATGATAAAAACGGACGTTGAGTTTTCCAGTGGTGTCCAAAAGGACTTTACGCGTGGCCATGGTTCTCTGATGCTATTAGAATTTCAGTTGTGAAAAACTTGGTTTAGGAATCTGTATGTGGTCCAGGTAACATATGGTTCGCTTAGACAGGGGTATGAAACAATGATTATTATTTTTTTTTATTTTTTTTATGGCTCTTTTCAGTTTATTGCATGAAGGAGTTACACTAGTCCAAGTTAAAAGCAGACCCCAAATGGTTACATTATACAAGCTGTGAGGTTTTTAAACTTGTGACAAGGGACAGGAGGGAAATTCTACTCATTGCAAGGAAATCCTCACTTAAGCTTCAGAGTCACAAGCACTTAAAACCCATGAACCTTCAGCTGATCGTCCTTAGCCAGTCCAATCTCTTTTAGGAACTGGCATATGTTCTTGCGCTGGTCACCCTGTAGCTAAATTACTTCTCCATATTCTGGATGCTCAATTACAGTACCATTGCAGGCAAATTTCTTCTTAAACGCCTTCACTAGTTTCTTTTTATCGTAATCATCAGCGATGGGGGGGGGGGACGGGGAACGGAGCATCGGGAACGAGGGGGAGGCAGCTGAGTCCTCAGCGGCGGCTCAGTGACTGGGGAACAACGATTATTTTTAAAATTACAGTTAAAACAATGAAGAAATAAAGATATATAATAAAAACTTATTAGAGAACTTGCAAACAAATTACAAAAGTAGAGAATAACCCATGTATGGTGCCATGTGCATGTGAGTCCAGCATTTGGAGGTGGAGTTAGAAGAGTCTTGAATTGGAGACTCGCTGAGGGGTGGATAGCAAGAGCTTGTCTGAACAGCAGCTTCCTTATAGCAATGGAACCCAGGAAATACCGTATTAACCTCTCAACTGACAGAAGACAATGAATAACATCATCTGAATACATAAAAATGATTGTCAACCTAGAATTTTAACATTTAGCTGAGTTCTTGAGTTGTGAGGACAAACTTGCACAGTCACAGAAGTGACTAGTAGGCCTGTGCTTGTTAGAAGAGAACTAAACAGGAAATGTTTGGACATCAGAAGTTATACACAGCTGAGAAACTGATAAATTTGACTACAAAAAAAAAAAAAAAAACCCCAGGGGGCTGGAGAGATGGCTCAGTGGTTAAGAGCAGTGTCTGCTCTTCCAGAGGTCCTGAGTTCAATTCCCGGTAACCACATGGTGGCTCACAACCATCTGTAATGAGGTCTGGTGCCCTCTTCTGGCCTGCAGACGTACACACAGAATATTGTATGTATAATAAATAAATAAATAAATATTTAAAAAAAACCACCAAAACCCATTCCAATTCACTTGGACAAAAGTTTCTTTAAAGAGTCTTAAGAAATATCTTTTGGGCGGAGGAGAATGCTGTCTTTTTTTTTTTAATTTATTAGATTTTTTTTTTTTAAAAAAATACCACTTCAAATTCCTACTCCCTCCCCTTCTTCCATTCCCTCCACACACCCTCCCACCCCACCCCCATCTAATCCTAAAAGAGGGTAAGGCACGTTACTTTGTGTAAGGTCCAAGGTCCTCCCTACTATATCTAGACTGAGCAAGGTATCCATCCAAAGAGAATAGAATCTCAAAAAGCCAGTACATGCAATAGAGATAAATCCAGTTCCAGCCATGCAACTGTCAACCATATTCAGAGGGACTAGTTTGGTACTATGCTTGTTCCTTCCCAGTCCAGCTGGAGTTGGTGAGCTCCCATTAGCTCAGGTAAACCGTTTCAGTGGATGAACCCATCATGGTCTTGATCTCTTTGCTCATATTCTCATTCCTTCTACTCTTCAACTGGACCTTGGGAGCTCAGTCCAGTGCTCCAATGTGGGTCTCTGCCTCTCTTTCCATCTGTTGTTGAATAAAAGTTCTATGGTGATATATAAAGATAATCATCAGGGGCTGGAGAGATGGCTCAGAGGTTAAGAGCGCTGACTGTTCTTCCAGAGGTCCTGAGTTCAATTCCCAGCAACCATATGGTGGCTCATAACCATCTGTAATGAGATCTGCAGCATACATGCAGGGAAAACTGTATGCATAATTAATAAATAAATCTTTTTTAAAAAAGATAATCATCAGTCTGACTACAGGGCAAGTCAAGATTGGGCCCACTCTCCTCTATTGCTTAGGGTCTTAGGGTCATCCTTGTGGATTCCTGGGAATTTCTCTAGAGCCAGGTTTCTGCTAACCCTACAATGGCTCCCTCAATCAAGATATCTCTTTCCTTGCTCTCATCTCTGTCCTTCTTCCATCTTGTCCATCCCATTCCCTCAAGTTCTCTTCAACCCTCCACTTCTCTCCTCCTCTTCCCGTTCTTCCTTCCCTTATCCCTCCACCCCCATACTCCCAATTTTGTCAGGCGATCTGTCTGTTTCCAATTCCCAGGTGGGTCTCTATATGGTTTCCTTTAGGTTCACCTTATTACGTAGCTTCTCTAGGATCATGAACTATAGGCTCAATGTGCTTTGTTTATAGCTATTATCCATTTATGAGTGGGTACATAATCTGCCTTTCTGTTGGATTCTGTTTTCCCACATGCCCATCAGAATGAACCAGTTGACTCTGGTTACAGCATTCTGAGGCTTCCCTACTCTGTAACTCAGAAGTTCTTCCCTTTTCCTGCTATGTGCCAGTTTTAAACACCTGTGAACCATGTGGTCAGGGTTCTCACAGCAGCCTACCCACTTTTGATATAACTGTTCTGTATTAGCTTTCTTGTTTTGACAACATACCTGACATGATTGAAGGAGATACAGTAGTCTTATGTCAGAGAAGGCATGCTCACATTGGGTCTGCAGTCAGGAAAGCAGGGCCAAGTAAACGCTGACTCTTGGCTTACTTATTTTTTTTATTTAGACCAGAATCCACACTCAAGTTGACCCTTCCTATTCTGTTGAACCTCTCAGTTTAGTTCAGTTCAGTTTAACAGGACACAGGGTTTCCTCCTAGGTGACTCATCATCTAATCAAAGTGAAGGTTAACTATCACAGTGCTCTTCCTAAATCAGTAAACTCTGCCTTAGAAACAGATAAGCAAACTATGGTGCTGTGCTCCTGAGATTCTGTTTCTAAGGAGGCTGAGGCAGAAGGATTGAGAGTTTGCAGCCATTTTTTTTTAAAAGGAGAAAATAGTGAAAGTTGGCAGTAAGAGAAAATAGACACATCTCTTTAGAGGGATACTAAGCTTATTCTTGTTTTCTTTGCAGTGTTTAGGGACCCAAACCCAGGACCTTGTATAGGCGAGGCAAGTGCTATACCAATAAATTGCATTCCTGACTCCACACATCTTTTTTGGAAGTCATGACCAAATTATATGTTCTATCTAGGCTTACAGCATGTAGTGTACATGTATCGACTTACTATTTAAGAGATTATAAAGAGTGAGTAAGAAAGTAGTCATGGGACTGGAGAGATGGCTCAGAGGTTAAGAGCACTGACTGCTCTTCCAGAGGTCCTGAGTTCAATTCCCAGCAACCACATGGTGGCTCACAGCCATCTATAATGAGATCTGGTGCCCTCTTCTGGCATGCAAGCATACATGGAAGGAATGTTGTATATATAATAAAAAATCATTTATAATCATTAAAAAAAAGTAGCATGGTGTTTTTGTTTTGTTTTGTTCTGTTTTTGGTTTTTCAAGGCAGGGTTTCTCTGTAGCTCTTGTAGACCAGGCTAGCCTCAACTCACAGAGATCTGCCCGCCTCTGCCTCCCGAGTGCTGGGATCAAAGGCGTGCCACCACTGTCAGTGAGAATAGTTATAGTTCTATCAACTCTAATTACTATGCAGTCTGGCTTTCTTCCATTCAGTATGTCTTGAAGACTTACTCTTTGAAAGTTACTGTACTTCAACAGCTCTGGAAGTGGCCATCTTTAACTTCCAGTTTGCAGATGTGGACACTTACACCAGAGTAGTTAAGGAATTTGATTATTGGGGCTAAAGAGATGGCTCAGTGCTTAAGAGCTCTGGCTGTTCTTCCAGAGGACCTGTGTTCAGTTCCTAGCACTTACATGCCAGTTCACAACTGTCTAACTACAGTCTTTGGAATCAGATGCACTCTCCTGACATCCCAGGGCACCAGACACACGTGTGATACACAGATACATGTATAGTTAAAACTCACATACACATAAAAAGAAATTTAAAAAGTTTTTGATTATGCCCATTTAGTGGGTGGTAAAAGCCTAAATATAGCGCAAAGCTGTGACCTTCTCCAGTGTGTTATTAGTTCAATTGATTAATTAATTTTGGTTTTTCGAGACAGGGTTTCTGTGTAATTGCTCTGGCTGTCCTGGAACTCACTTCGTACATATTTTTGAAACCCACTACACTTTCTGTTTAAATACCTTCATAATCTGTGTTAGCATTTTAAAATCTAGTTTCTTCATTTCTTCTGAGTCTGATAAAGTGAACTACACATTAATGGAAAATCTTTTACTTTTCCCCCAGAGGATCTGAAGAGGCAAAATGCAGTATTGCAAGCTGCACAGGATGATCTGGGTCACCTTCGGACACAGCTGTGGGAGGCTCAGGCAGAGATGGAGAATATCAAGGCAATTGCCACAGTCTCTGAGAATACTAAACAAGAAGCTATAGATGAAGTTAAAAGGCAGTGGAGAGAAGAGGTTGCTTCACTTCAGGCTGTAATGAAAGGTAAAGATCAGGTTTTAGACTTTGTAAGATCAACAAATTCTGATGCTTGACTCCATTTTCAAATGACCTTAAGGTACATTTTGTGTTCATTTGTGGATTATGTAGTGTCATCTTCAAGATGTCAGATGAAGGGGAAGCCAGAGGTATCATGATGGGTCCATCACCAGTGTCTTCAGCAGATCTCATAGTGAGGGCGTACAGTGGGTGTTGAGAGATAATGTATTAAATGAAGGTTGTAGTTACTCATAAGATTTAAAGCAGGGTTTAAATCTGGATTTTCATTTGTCTCAATTTTTAAGTATAATGTATCTTTGTATGTAAAATCTTTGTTTAATGGACAAGAATGTCCTTAAAGCTAAGCTGGACCTTACGAAATGCCAGCCTGAGGCTAAGGAAGTGAAATAGTGTGTGTAGCCTTTTTCCTTCCCGCACAAATGCCTCATTCCTTCCTTCATTGTTGAAAATGATGACAAAATGAAACAAGGTGTTACCCTAATCTTTGGGATTCTGGAATAATTAGTATTTGCAAATGTGAGCTAATGGCCGCTGACCTGTCCCTGGGGTGGAGGCTTTGCATTTGTATCCCAGTTTTTACATAGTGTTCTTTGAGAGGATGCAATTAAGGGTACCTCCGCTTCTGAGTCTGTAGCTGTCACTAAGGGTTATTCCAGTTTTATGTAATAAGCCTGGCTGTACTGGTTTATCTGTACAGGGGTTCCTTTTTCTCATAGGAATCAAGTCATTTCTAGGTAAGCTAGGGATGGTGATAATAGTTCTGGGACTCCACCTATATCCCTAACTTTTCTGTCTGTCTGCTTCTATATAGTTACCATGTTCTTTAAAATTTCATCTTTGCTTCATGGCTGAGAAATGGTTATACCTCCTCCAGTCTACATTAGATAAGTCATTTTCTTCTAGAAATCTTCTTGCTATTTCTTCCTCACAGTTTGTTGACCAAGTATGTGGTCAGCTTTAACTAAGGGAAATTGAAACATGTATGTAAGTCTGTGTATTTAGTTTTATGCTGTGGAATCAAATCAAATCTAGAGCCATTCGCATGTGAGGCAAGTGATCTCACTAAGCTATTTACTCAGCCAGAAAGTGGAGGCTTTTTATTGAGTACTGTAAATTCCCAAAGCTCAGTCTTGTTAGTATAAAGGGCTGGAGAGATGGTTCAGTGATTAAGAGCACTTGTTACTCATGTAGAGGATCTGGGTTCATTTCCTAGCACCCACAGAGTGGCTCAAAACTGTCTATAACTGCAATTCCAGGGGCTCTGACATCCTTTTCTGACCTCTGCAGGCAACAGGTATGTACATAGTGCAGTATGTACAGGCAGGCGACACTCAAACATATATGTAAAATAAAAATAAATAAAATCTTTTAAAAAAGGAGTAAAATTTGATGGGCTACCAGTAGTGCCTGTCAGGTGGTGTTTCAAAACTGTATTAAACATCTGAAGTTATTTTGTAAAGACTATAGAATTTGTCTCAGTTTAGAATCTTAGGCGTTAGTGAAATATCCCAGAAATAGTATTTATTCCTTGCACATTCATTTGGTTGTAATGAAATGTTGTATTTGTGTTGGGATCCTCAGTATAGTGCCAGAGAACATGGATTTGGGAGTGGGTCTTACATGGAAGTTGAAAGCTCTACTTTGAACCTTCCTTATTTCAATTCATAATAAGAACTAGAATTTTTTATTTCCAAAAATTTATCTCAAGCTCTTTATATAGCTTAAACAATTTCAGTGTACTGGATATTGCTCCATGATGCTTAGACATGGATGGAATGTGTGATGTTTTATAGAGACAGTTCGTGACTATGAGCATCAGTTTCATCTGAGGCTGGAGCAGGAGCGAGCACAGTGGGCACAGTATCGAGAAACTGCAGAGCGGGAAATAGCTGATTTGAGAAGAAGGTTGTCTGAAGGTCAAGAGGAAGAAAATTTAGAAAATGAAATGAAAAAGGTATGCAGGAATACATTCACTTACAGAATTACCTGAGTCTCAAAGCAAAGTGTTTAAAAGTATTGCTGCAGAACTGAAGTTGAATGCTGTACTTTCTTTGTGTTGAGGAGTTACTTATGGACTAGACAGCACTTCCCCTTGCCCTCCTCAGTACCTGTGACTGCCTGCCTGACCATCTTCAGATCTTTGATGAGATGTCATTGCTTTGTGAACTCTTCTTTACCTCTCTTACTGAAGATGGCATCCTACTTGCCTCTTCCTGCATGTTTCTAGACTCTCCGGATTTCTGAACCCTGCTTTAGGTTTTTTTTTTTTTTGTTTGTTTGTTTGTTTGTTTGTTTTTGTTCAGCATGTTTCCTCATAAAACAGAGTTCATCTTTTACTGTGTGTGTTTACTGCTTTTTTCTGCTCGCTTGAATGTTAACTCCACAGGGTTGTGGTCTTTATTTGTGTGTACGAGAAGCATAGGGTGGTATCATAGATGCCCAGTGTATTCCTGTTGGATGGAGATGGTGTTTGATACTGTGTACACATTTTGGAAGACTTGTTATTTTATTTTATTTTTTTAGCATACCTTGGTTTCTGTGTGACAAATGTTACATGTATTATGCCTGAGCAATACCATGCATTTTCTGCCATGTAGATACTGACTCCAGTCTTGAGGCTCAATGGGAGGAGCCCATGTTGAACCAACTCACTGACCTTCATTGAGAACATTATAGCCCTTAAATCTTATTTTATGAATTTATAATTCATATATATATACTTTTTTATTTTGAGACCGGGTTTCTCTCTAGCTTTAGAGGCTGTACTGGAACTAGCTCTTGTAGACCAGGCTGGTCTTAAACTCACAGTGATCCACCTGCCTCTGCCTTCCAAGTGCTGGGATTGAAGGCGTGCACCAGCTCTGCCCGGCTTATAAATGTGTATTTATCATTTCCACAATCACTATATTTTGCCATTTTAAAAAATTTTATCTAATTTTTTTTCTCTTGTTTTAAGACAGAGTTTCTCTGTGTAGCTTTGTAGCCTGTCTTGGTACTTGTTCTGTAGACCAGGCTGGCCTTGAACTCAGAGAGATCTATCTGCCTGCCTCCACCTCCCAAGTGCTGGGATTAAAAGCGTGTGCCATCACTATCTGACAAATTTTATTTTTATAAAATTTATTTGTGTGTGTGTGTGCCCGCATGTGATGCTAGAGGTGTATGTCAGGTGACTTTCTCTGATGTTTTACCTCTGTTTTTTTTAATCTTTTAAATTAAAATTTCTTTCATGCCATATGTTTTGATCATATTTTTCTTCCTCCAACTCCTCCTAGATCCTCCTTACCCTCCTCTTTACCCATCTTCCTGTTCTCTTTCTTCTCTCTCTCAAAAACAAAGCAGGAACCAAAAAAATGAAAATCAAAACATGCCAAACCAAAATCAAAACACACAAAAAGCGGGCCGGGCGGTGGTGGCGCACGCCTTTAATCCCAGCACTCGGGAGGCAGAGGCAGGCGGATCTCTGTGAGTTCGAGACCAGCCTGGTCTACAAGAGCTAGTTCCAGGACAGGCTCCAAAACCACAGAGAAACCCTGTCTCGAAAAAACAAAAAAAAAAAAAGAAGTTTGTTTTATGTTGACCTACTGCTGGTCATGAGACTTGCCCTAAAATGTGATTGATATACCCATTGCTGACATTTATGCTAACATAAACTCTCATTTGCACATAGCATCTTGGTTAGGGGTGGGACTTTGTGTCCCCCTTCTTTCTCCTGGGATTTTGTGTTATCTGAACCCATGTAGGTCTTGTGTGTACTGACTGCTGCAGTCTCTGTGCATTCATATGTGTATCAGCCCTGTTGTGTGTAGAAGGTGCTGTTTCTTTGGAGTCAACCACCACATCTTGCTCTTACAATCTTCCTGCATACTTCCCTGAGTCTTGAGGGGGAGGAGTTTGATTGCAACATCCCATTTAGGTCTGAGTGCTTCAAAGTGGCTCACTTTCTGCACATTGTCCACTTGTGGGTCTGTCTCTCTGTTAATAATCATGTACTGAAAGACGCTTTTCTTAGGAGGGTTGAGTGATGCTTTGTTCATGGTTCTAGCAACATGTCATTAGGAGTTCTTTTATGACTGTGTTCCTTTAGCAGAATAATAGTAGTAAATTTTCCGCATGATCTGTGTAGTCCCAGGTCACTTCAGCTGTGTCAGGTGTAGGCTCCATCTTAAATGCAGTGGGCCTGAAATCCAACCGGGGGTGGGGTGAAGTAGTTGGTTGCTCCCAGAACATTTGTGCTACTATTGCACCATTATATCTTGCTGTGTTTTTTTAAGAGTTGTATTTTATTTAGTCTTTGACAGTCTCATACCTGTGTACAATATATCTTGGTCTGTTTATTTCCAGCTCCTAGTTCCCTTCCCTTTCCTCCATCTACTTTTATTTTTCTTCCTTTTTTTTTTTTTTTTTTGAGACAGGGTCTCTACATCCCAGGCTGGTCTACATTCCTGGAACTCTCTATATAGATGAGACTGGCTTTGAAACTTAGAGATCTGCCTCCCAAATGCTGGGATTAAAAGCATGCGCCACCACATTAGTTACCTTACTTTCTGAGACAAGGTCTTTGACTGAACCTGGAGATCCCTAGTTAGGCTAGACTGACTGACCAGTGGACTCCTAACTCCTCCTGCTTCTACTTCCAGTGCTGGCATTACAGGTGCATGCAGCTGCCTTTGGCTTTCTTCATGGTTCCCAACTCAGGCCCTCATGCTTGTGCAGTGAGCACTGTACGGACTGAGTCATCTCCTAGGCCCTTCTTGTGCTTCTTTAATTTTTACTGTTCGTATATGTGTCTCTGTGGGGTACATACATATGAATTCAGGCCCTCAGAATCCTGAAGTATCAGATTTCCTGGAGCTAGACTGGAGTTATGGGTGGTGTGAGCTGCTTGATGTGGGTACTGCAAATCAAACAAACTTGGGCCATCTACAAGAGCAATACATGCTTTTAACCTCTGAGCCATCTCTCCAGCCCCTAGTTTTTTTCTTTTTTAAAGACAGAGTTTCTCTGTGTAACCACCCTGATTGTATTGTAACTTTCTCTGTAGACCAGGATGGCTTCAAATCACGGAGATCCACCTGCTTCTGTCTCCTGGGTGCTGGGATTAAAGGTGTGCACCACCACCAGCCAACTCAACTATTCTGTCTCCTGGGTGCTGGGATTAAAGGTGTGCACCACCACCAGCCAACTCAACTATAACTTTTCAGGATTTTTTTTTAAGTATAAAAATTTATGAATATTATATTGTTTTAGTATATGCCATGCTCAGTTTTCTAGCATTTTACCATGTAGTATGTTGCACTTGTTAGAGTTAACAAATGAATACCAGCTCACTGTTATTAACAGAGGTTTGTTCTTTGTATTCAAATTGTGTTAGTTTTTAGCCAGTGTCCCCCATATCCTTTTTTCCTTCCTGTTTGAGACTTTCATCCAACAAATCACACTGCATTTGGTTGTGCAGTCATGCAGTTGTAGGCTTGGCTTGGCTAGAGCAGCTTCTCAACTTTATTTTTATTTTAGCGGTCTTCTCTTTTTATTATTATTGTAATGTGCATGATGTGGAGTATGTATTCAGATATGCATGTGGAGGTCAGAGAACAACTTTAGGGAGTCAGTTCTCTCCACTGTGGTTTCTGGAGTTTGAACTCTGATCAGTAGGCCTGCATAGCTACCTAACGTGGGTGCTAGGAACTGGAGGTGGGCCCTCTGCGAGAGCAGTACATGCTCTTAAGCACTTCGTTATATCCCTAGCCCACACAGTTGGCAAGCTTTATTCTGCTTAAAGAACACATATGTTATTTGCAGAAACCTAGGGCCATATATCATCTTATTAAACAAAATAAGCTATACTCAGAGAGACAAATATCACTCTGTCTCACATATGGAATCTAGGGTGTGTGTATGTGTTTCATAAAAGACATGGAGGAGCTATGTGGGCAAAGGAGAGAGACAGATGAGTAAGGAGAGTGAAACTAGGATGGTGGTGGTGTTAGTATGTTCAAATGCATGATAAACTGGAATGACGTGTATTTTGAAGCCTTTCATTTTGTAAATATAATGAATATATGCTAATAAAAATCCAAAGAAAAAGAGTTGAATAAAATGGGAGTTGGTATTCAATTTTATGGATGCTAATAAAGTGTGTGGTATAATTATTGCATCTAATTTTTAGCAAATAGGTGGACTAGAGTTTCTTAGAAAAGCAAGCAGTAAGTTGTTACATTTAATTCCTTGTAATCATAGGCCCAAGAAGATGCTGAGAAGCTCCGCTCTGTCGTGATGCCCATGGAGAAGGAAATTGCAGCTCTGAAAGATAAACTGACAGAAGCTGAAGAGAAGATTAAAGAGTTGGAGGCCTCAAAGGTTGTGAAATGCTGTTTTCCATCCGCTCTGATGCCAGGAGCAAAATTAGAATCACTTAAGTAGTGGTGGGAAATGACTGCGTCCAGCATCTCAAGGATCTTGCTTCTGTTTAAAATTCAAAAACAAAATGAAAACAAACCAGCTCTGTGGTAGTTTGGCCTTAGGTTATTTAAACCCTCAGTGATGCTGCCTAGTCACGAATGAAGACTTGTGTTTAGTCACCTGCTTATTCAAGTCAGACTCAACTTCAACTTTCTTTTTCTTTTAACAGGTCATCTTTATTGGTTTATTTTTGTAAGACAGGGTTTCATGTAACCCAGGCTGGCCTTGAACTTGCTGTTCATGCGTATTTTACACAGCTCTGGACATCAGACCCACCTGAGCTACATTTCTAGCCTTTGTTTTCTTACCTAGTAGAAGAAGCTGTGTACAGTTGACTGTGTTTCCTTGCCGTAGTTCTAGGAGATCTTTTAGACAGGATGCACCTCTGTTGACCATGTAGACAGCAGGGCTGGGATGTGGCTTCTTGGGGACAGTGCCTCTCCAACATGCTTAAGGCCTAGACTTTGATCTCAGCCCTGCATAAGCTGGGTATGGTGACTGATGTCCCATAATAGGAACCCTTTGCGATGTAGAGGCAAGAGGGCATTACATTCAAGGTCACCTTCAGCTCCATAATGAGTTTGAGGCCAGTTTGTATTACATGGGATGGATGCTGCCTTTAAAAAGCCACACCAAAGAAAAACAGAAGTGGAAACAACGAGGTGTTAAATTTTTTATGTCTGATTTTAGTGCTGGAGATTGAACCTAGGGCCTTATTGACATATGCTAGGCAAGGGTCTACCATTGAGAAAATTCTTTGGTATGAAAGAAAGTGAGAGAGTAGAGGTGCAGTTGAGTGGTACATTGCTGGCATTTGTCTAGTATGTTGAGGGCCTGGGTTTAATATTCAGTACTAAAGGAAAACTGATATAAGCAAGAATAACATAAAATAGGTAAAGGGGGAAACGTAGAGATTAGTGCTAGAGAGATGGCTCATCTGTTAAAAGTGCTTACTACTCCTGCAGAGAACCCCAGGGTTAGCTCCAACGCCCACATGGCTACTCACAGCCATCTGTAATCCCAGTTTCTGGGGATCTGACCCCCTCTTCTGCTGTCTGTGGCACTAGCATATACATGGTGTACATGAATTATACAGGTACATACACAGAAAAGAATTGCAACAAAAGAAGAGTAGAGATAAAGAGATAATAACTATTCAATAGTCAAAAACTCAGCTTAGTAGCCTGGATAACTTAGTAAAATTTCTTATCTTTATTTTCCTTTTTTGTTTGTTTGTTTTTCGAGACAGGGTTTCTCTGTGTAGCTTTGGCTGCCCTGGCACTCAATCTGTAGACCAGGCTGGCCTTGAACTCACAGAGATCCACCTGCCTCTGTCCCTGAGTACTGGGATTAAAGGTGTGCACCACCACTACCTGGCCATATCCTTTGGTTTTTCAACTGTAAAATTAGAATAGGAAGAGAGGCAAGGTCCAAAAAGAAGAAAAAAAGATGTGGATAAGCTAAAAATAGATGGATTGCTGAGTTTCAGGCCAGCCTGAAACCCTGTTTTGAAAAACAAAACAAAAAAAACTCTTACAAAGGGTGTTATGAGCCATACTCAAATTAGAACATATAAATGCTTTGGGTTATGCATGGGAAAAAGTATTATTTCCAGATACATTATGGTTTATTTTAACATTATGATATATTTATCTTTTCCTTCTGTATCTTAACTTTTTAAAATAAGGTCATAAAGTATCAGATTTCACAGAATTAATGTTATTATGGACCTAATACTCTGATCACATGTTTTTTAAATAAAAATATCTAGAAATGGGGGAAAAGCTGACGGATAAAGAAATTACAAAATACTTAGGGTGGTGTAAATATTCTATGTGTTTTTGTTGTTGTGAGTCAATGAGTTTAATTAGGGATACTTCCAGGAATAGGGGCTGCTTACTAGTGGCTGCACCACTAGGGAAAATGTCTTTTCCTCTGCTAGGAACCACTAACTAACTGTATAAATCCTCAGGGAGGAGTGGCCTTCATGACAGAATTGTGATGGGTTCAGTCTTGTGCAGGTAATCACAGCTGCTTCTGCAGCAGCCATTTCCTGCCCTGAAAACAGTGTTTCCCCCTACTCCACCACTCGCTCTGGCCTTGGAAGGGAGGTATTCAACAATAGCTTACTTGCAGTACTTTGCCCAAGTTATAACTTTATGCACTACTACCTGTTACAAAAAGAAGCAAACAGCAGCATTGTTCTAGGGAATAAACATAAATATCTAGAAGGCAATTTGACAATCACATTATGCCCACTTAGCCCAACAAATTAGTTTCTCCACTAAGGCCTATGACCTTCCAGCCATGGGTACATTTCCCCTGTCTGGTTGGTTACATTGCGCTCAGAGTCTGCAACTGAGTGAGTGAGACTGTTGGTGACAATTCTCTTCCATCAGCCTACATAGCAACTTCTAGTATTCTGAAAGCTAGCCAGTAAGAAGTAAGCTTTGAGCTTAGGCCTATCTTGATTTCTTTATAAATCTATAACCAAAGCATGTAGTGTCTTCAGCAGTGGGGTCTTGTCATCTAGTTCTGATAGGCAACCAACACATATAAGTATTTAACATTACACTCTGAGGGGAAAATCAAAACAGTAAAAATCGAAAAATAAGTGGAAGGGAATAGGGAGGTTAAAGAACCAAGGAGAGCTGCAAAACCACAGAGAAACCCTGTCTCGAAAAACCAAAAAAAAAAAAAAAAAAAAAAAGAAAAAAAAAAGAACCAAGGAGAATGTTAGTATGAAAAGGTAGAGAAATTTGTACAGAAAAATGAAAAAAACTGAAATCAGAAATGAAGTGGAGCATGACTACTGGTATAAAAATAGTAGATACTATAAATAGTGTCATACCAGTACATTTGAAAAAAATTCTGCTGGTCATAGTAAATGCTAGTAATCTGAGAATTTGGGAAACAGTGGTGGTAGAAGGATCAGACTGTCAAGGTCAGCATGAACTAGTGAGGCCTTTTTGTAAAACAAAACAAATTATTATATAGGTAATTAATCAAATTTTCCTCAAGATAAAATAGGAAAGCTAAAATAGTAATTACAAAAGCTAGAGCCAAAAATCTTTTTTTTTTTTTTTTTTTGGTATGTGGTGTATGTACGAATGTAATGTTACCAGTTCGTTTGGTGTGCAGTGTCTTGTTCTATCACTCTGTCCTTTGTTCTTTATTCCTTTGAGGTAAGGTCTCTCACTTGAACCTGGAGCTAGGCTGGTGGCCGGCAAGTGCTGGTAAACTTCCTAGCTCCAAATCCCCACAGTACTGCGTTTACAAGTACATCCCTAGAGTTTTTTCTAGGATCTAAGGATTCAATTGGTGGTTGTCATGCTCTCACAGCTCAGAAAGGCCTAAGACTTGCTTTGTAGCTGAGGATGGTCTTGAAATTCGATCCTCCTGACTACCTCCCAGTTGCTAGGATTTTAGACAAGCGCCACCATGTTCTGTTTATGTGGTGCTGGAGATCTGACCTAAGATCTCCTGCATGCTAGGAAGGCCCTCTACCAACTGAACTATAGCCTCAGCCTTGGGTCAAAACCAGTCTTTATTCTGCTTCCTCTTCCCAGTAGACATCACACATAGTCGGTGTTGGGGACATGTTTGTCCAGAGTGATAACCATATATTTTACAGACACTGTCAATGACTAGAAAAGAAGGTTCTCTTATGTGACTGGTAAATCAAATAACATAGAAAGATGATACCAAAAAGCCTTACTAGGTAACAGCCAAAATAGACACAAATTGTCATTGAAATATGGTGTATCAGCCGGTGATGGTGGCATGTGCCTTTAATCCCAGCACTCAAGAGGCAGAGGCAGGTGAATCCTCAAGGCCAGCCTGAGGATTCTAAACAAGAGCTAGTTCTGGAATTAAAAGCATGCACCACCACTGTGTGTGTAACAGTCTTAACATTGATAATGGGAACATGATGTGAGGAACTGTGTTCAGTAATTTTGTTTAGGTGGTTTTGTTTACTTTGTTTTGGTCCAAGATGATGCAAATCAACATAAAGAGAGAGCCAGAACAGAAAAAAGATTAGCAGTGCACATCTGTAATTCTAGCAGTGGAGTACCACCCCTATCTTTTAAATCCCTCCCTCCCTCCCTCCCTCCCTCTCTCCTCATAGGTTTTTGAGACAAGGTCTTTCTCACTGTATAGCTCAGGCTGGCCTCAAACTCAGCATCCTCCTGCTTTTTCTTGAGATGTCAGGATTACAGTCATGTGCAACTTTGCCCTTGTTTTTAAAAATAAGATAAAATACTGACTCTGGGAGAAGCACTAACAAATTTGACTATATATTATAAGTTTTCTTGTTAAAAGGTAATCTAAAAAGTTGAAAAGAGAAGTTATACACTGTGAGAAGAAAATGTGTAAGTCATGCCTGACAAAGTTACTATCCAAAATTAACAAAGCTCTCCTAAGTCCTTCTTCTTTCTCCTGACACCATCTGCTTTTTTTGGAAAGGTACTGTCAGCAGTTTGTCCTCACCTTGTCTTTGTTGCTTGGAACGTTATAATTGTCCATTTGTGTGATTTTTTTTTATTATTTTTTAATTTTTTGAGGGGTATGTATGTGCGTGTGAGGGTGTGTGTCTTACAGTGCAGCCCAGGGTAACTTGAGACTTGAAGCAGTTCTCCTGTTTCAGCCTCCTAAGTGCTGAGAGTACAGGCGTAAATAACCACAGCTGGCTCCATGTGTGCATGTGTATCTGACTCTGTGTGCTCGCTTGAGACGGGATACCACTTGTAGCCCAGGCTGTCCTGGAACTTGCTATGTAGACCAGATTGGCCGAGAACTTAGAGGTCCATCTGCCTCTGCTTCAAGAGTGTGGGATTAAAAGTGTGCACCATATGCCTGGCCCTCTATAGGGTTTTGATTTGAGTTGTTAGGGAATGTAGAATTCAAGGGTACTCACATGCTTTGCTGCGACTTTAGCACCCTCCTAGAGTTAGTAATAACTTTCAGGTATTAGAAATTCATTTTTTTTTAATTCAAAGAAGAGTTTATTCTTAGAAGTAATATGTAGTAGAGTCTGGTTATAAACCATCCTTGTTATAGCGGCCAAATTGTCTATGTTACTGTCACCTAGTAACAGGTGTTGAAAAAAATGCCTTGTGACACTCAACACTTTGTCATGCTGGTTGATTGTCAGCTTCCAGCAAAGCACTAAACTGTAGTAATGACCATTTTAGTCTCTCACTTACATAAGATCTAGGGGTAAAGATCACTGAGATCAGGTGACCGGGCTTATTAATTTACTTCTGTTTGTTTTTTTGAGACAGTGTTTCTCTGTGTAGCCCTGACTGTCTGCCTTTGCCTCTTGAGTTTTGGGATTAAAGGTGTGTGCTCCACTGCCCATTGAGCTGGCTATTTTAAACCTGAAAAAGTAGGATAGTTCATGAAAAAGACCTTGAATTTGAAACTAGGTGTAACCATTTGAAAAAAAACTAAAAGTTACCCATAAATAACTGAGTTTAGGATAGACAATTTACATGGCAAGATAAAACGAGTGATATTTTTATTCTGCATTTTTTTTAGTAATGGTGAATTTTATTTTGGTTGTGTCTGTTTTAATTATTTAGACTGTATTGTTACAGTCTGAGTATTACAACAAGAAATACATTATAAAAAGACAAGATTTAATTTTTTTCTGCACTTGCCTTCAAATTTGTGTGTTATGAGACTACTAATTTTTACATCATGACTTTCTCTCTTTTGAAAAACTTTCAGCTGTCATGATGCACATATGAAGATCAATCAGAGGACAATTTGTGGCAGTTGGGTCTTTCCTTCTACCATGTGGGTTTTCTGGATCAAACTTGGGCCGTTAGTCTTGGTGGTAGGCACCTTTAACTGCTGAGCCATCTTGATGTCCTAAAATCTTTAGCTTCTATGGGTATATGTATTGATAAAAATTAGTCTTTTTTTTTTTTTTTGGTTTTTCGAGACAGGGTTTCTCTGTGGCTTTGGAGCCTGTCCTGGAACTAGCTCTGTAGACCAGGCTGGTCTCAAACTCACAGAGATCCGCCTGCCTCTGCCTCCCGAGTGCCAATAAAATTAGTCATTTTTATAAATATAAGGCATTTGGAATCAACTCATCAGAAATCAAAAGTTAAAAGAGGGGCTGGAGAGATGGCTCAGAGGTTGAGAGCCCTGGCTGCTTTTCCAGAGGTCCTAAGTTCAATTCCCAGCAACCACATGGTGGCTCACAACCATCTGTAATGAGATGTGTCTTCTTCTGGCCTTCAGGTATACATGCAAGCAGAAAATGTATACATAATAAATAAACAAACAAATCCTTTTTTTTAAAGTTATAAGAATATTGTGCTCTTCATTCATTCGTTCATTGATTCATTTGGTTTTTCAGGACGGTTTCTCTGTATAACAGCCCTGGCTGCCCTGGAATTAGCTCTGTAGACCAGGCTGGCCTCGAAATATTACGCCATTTATATCTTGCCTAAAAGGTTGGGGGAGGGGCAAGGGAGAGGTAATGGGTTAGACTTCAATCCCTGGAACCAAAGGGGAAATGGGTGTGATGGTAGTGCTTGTAATCACAGCATGAGATAGGTGGAGGCAGACAGATGTTTGAGGCCTGCTAGCTAGCCACCCTAACCTACTAGGTAAGTTCCAGGTGAGGGACAGACCCTATTTCAAAAACCCTGAGAAATGACACCTGTAGTTGTATGGTTTACAGACATATGTGCCTTTTGCACCCATGCCTATATGTGCACTTGGACCTAAATGTGCACATGTTTGCATGAACACATAACAGCAAATCATATCCGTGTGTTGCTGAAAAGGAGAACAAATAAGCATATGCATGCATTGCTCTGGAAATACAAATTAGAGTACCTTTTTAAAAAATATGCTATAAAATCATTGCATATAATTTTAATTATATATTTACCTAAGAGAATTATGGCTAGCATCTGTTAATTCCATTATTTTCTAAATTTGTATCATATTCTAAAGTTTAAAATACAACCACTGATATTTATTTGCTATTCCTACTAGGGTTGTAAAGTTGAGTTTTATACTTCCTTCAGGTTAAGGAACTGAACCATTATCTGGAGGCTGAGAAGTCTTGTAGGACCGATCTGGAGATGTATGTAGCTGTTTTGAACACTCAGAAATCTGTTCTACAGGAAGATGCTGAGAAATTGAGGAAAGAATTGCATGAAGGTAAATAAATATATGTTGTGTATATTTTTACTTTATTCCAAGAGAACCATGTAGGTAATATTCATATTGATTAGTAACAGCAACAAATCCCAAGCAACCAATGCAGCATGCTAGTGATTCAATTTAAGCTTTAGAGTCAGTTGAAAGCTGTGAGGGAATTTGGATTGTTAGCCTCTTCTTCCACCTCGACTACAGGAATAATGTCACAGGCATGAGCTCTGGGCAGAAAGGTGTGGTGAAGACATTTTGTGGAGAGAAGTAAATTAGCAAAAGTGAGAGTTGGGTAGAGAGGCCTCATCCTGCTTTCTAAGGGACAGTTTTGATTTCACTATTGAAGTAGCAGTGTGATATAAAGTGAACACTGTATTATTTAAAAAGCAGCTGGGCTTGTGCCTGGTGGTTTACACCTATAATCCCAACACTTGAGAACTGAAACAGAGGAATCATCAAGGAATCATCATGAGTTTGAGACCAGCCTGGGCTAGAGTGAGACCCTGTCCCCCAAAAAGAAAAAGAATGCAAAAACAAACAAACAAAAAGAAACAGAACAGAAACATGGATTGGGAGCTGGGTCAGCAGTTAACAGCACCTCCCTGCCCCCCAGACAGGGTCTCACTGTGTAGCCCTGGCTGTCCTGGAACTCACTTTGTAGACCAGGTTGGCCTCGAACTCACAGAAATCCACCTGTCTTTGCTGGGATTAAAGGAATGCTCCACAACCGCCCAGCGAGCCCTGCTGGTCTTACAGAGAACATCTTGCAGAGAATTGGTGGGCAGCTCACAATTACATATAATACTAATGGCTGCTCTGGGATATCCAGTGACCTCCTCAGACCTCAGCAGGTACCTGTTATAACCATACCCCCCTCATATATGCATAACTGAAAAGTAAAAATAAAATACTTTCAAAAATCATTTTTTGAGATCATAATATAGTTACATCATTTCCCCCTTCCATTTCTTCCTCCAAATGAACCTTTCATAAGTCTGTTCTCTTTCAAATTGTGGGCCTCTCTCTCTTTAAAAAAAAAAAAAGCCTAAAAAAATAAAATGAAAAGCAAACAAGTCACTCCAAAACAACCCAAAAGAAAAAAAAAAGTATAAAATCGAATACTTGGGGTACAGAGTGTTCAAACCGCTGTTTCCTCGACCTATTGGGTAACAAGATAGAGCAGCATGTGTAGCCACTGCAATTCTGAGGTCACAATGAGTGTAAGTGAATAAAGGCTGAGATTGGCGCCACACGCTTGTGTTCTGTTTGGATCTAGAGGCAGGAGAGCCAGAAGTTCAAAGTCATCTTTAGTTGTCACCTATCAAGTTGGAATCCAGCCAGGATAGAGACCCATTCCCCCACACTCCCAGAAGACTTCTGTGGCAACTATACTGAGATATGAAAACAGTTGAAATTCTGTTAGTGTTGGTTGTGGGTATAGTTATACTCCTGTGGTTTGTTTGTTGCCTACATTTCACAATAGTACAATAGAAGGAAATAATGAAATTTAGTTAGGGGATAGTGAAAATAAAGTTAAAACTTTTTGAAAAAGGAGGTAAGCACTCTTGAGCTATAACCCCAGCCTCCTCTTATTTTTTTCTTATGCAAATGGAAATCTATTTGAAATCCTACTGGAAATCTTTCGTATACAGGGTTTAGTCTGTGGGTAGAATCCTATAGTGAATACTTTTATCAGATGCTGTTGAAAAAAAGAGATGTGAACAATGTAGGATTCTGTATGAGCTAGCTTTCCCCTCCAAACAGTTGAAAACTGAAATATATGTCTAAAGAATTACTATATAAAATGTTGTAAAAATCTCCCAGCCTTTGAGCAGGTCTTGACTTCAGGAACCAGTTTTTACATGTGCTGTTGGAATCAGAAAGACACCATACTGTCAATGGGTGTCCAAAAGAAAAAGTTTTCCATTTGATTAAAATCAATTTAAGTTATTTAAATTTAAAATTTGTGTCCTAACCCTTCTAAAAATAGTATAAGTGATCGAGGTTATCAAACCTTCCTAAAATATATGAGAAAAATATCAAAAGGTCCATTAAAATGGGGAAGTAAAAGCAATAATTTCTGGTGGTTGTGGACTTAGTTTGGTGGTAGAGCACTTCCCTAGCAAAAACAATGCCCTGAATTTGGTTGTTAGCTCTGAGAAAACAAGCAATCAAAACAAAAAACAAAAACATCAGTACTTTGTGAGTTCAAAGCCAGCCTGATCCACAGAGCAGGAGTTCCAGGACCTCTAGGGCTGTTACATGGAGAGACTCTGTCTCAGAAAACAAAACAAACAAGTGTCAAGATGACTCAGTGGCTAAGTCTAGTGACCTGAGTTCAATTTCCAGAATCTACATGGTAAGAGACTATGTAGGTTGTCCTCTGACTTCCACACACACAGCATAATTAATTAAAAAGGTAATAAAGAGAGAAACAAACCAGGCTTAGTGGTGCACACCTTTGGTCCCAGCACTTGGTAGGCAGAGGCAGGTGGATCTCTGAGTTTGAGACCAGCCTGGTTTAGAGTTCCAAGACAAACAGGGCTAAACAGAGAAACCCTGTCTTGAAAAAAAAAAACAACAAAAAAACAAAAAAAGTATTTTAATTTTTTTTATATATTTATTTATTATGTATGCAATATTCTGTCTATGTGTATGCCTGCAGGCCAGAAGAGGGCACCAGATCCCATTCCAGATGGTTGTGAGCCACCATGTGGTTGCTGGGAATTGAACTCAGGACCTTTGGAAGATCAGGCAATGCTCTTAACCTCTGAGCCATCTCTCCAACCCCAAAAAAGTATTTTAAAAAACATTTTTCCTGTCTCGAAAAACCAAACCAAAACAAAACAAAAAAACATTTTTGGAGGCAGAGGTTGCCAGCTGTTCTTGAACTCTCAAGCCCCCCTATTAGCTTAGACTGCAGATTTGGGCCACTATATCCAGCTGATAGAAGTTATGCTCCAATGGAGCTTTTAAATTTATGTCTTAATGATTTATTTAAATTTATTTTATGTGCATTGGTGTGAAGGTTTCAAATCCTCTGACGCTGGAGTTACAGACAGTTGTGAACTTCCACGTGGGTGCTGAGACTTGAACCTAGGTCCTCTAGAGGATCAGCTAGTGCTCTTCACTACTTAATCATATTTCTAATATTTTTTGTTGTTACTTTCTGAAGTCAAGGTTTAAGCATTTTTTGAAACATGGAACACAGGCCTATGTGTGCAGGTGAGGGCGTGTAAGCAAAGTGGCTCAGCAGGTGTGATGGCACACACCTAGAACCTTAGCAATGCCAGAGGTGGAGAGAGGCTTGTAAGTTCTTGGGCTATGCAGTGAATCCACTCCCACTCCCTGCCCCCACCAACCCCAACTAGTTCGGCAAATTAGTATGCAGGAGAAAATGGACACATTCGTACTGGACTTGTGGACATGGGCCAGGTCATAGAGACTCTTTATTCTTTAGAGGTTAGGTTTTATGAAGTGGGATATAAACAAGTCTTTGAAGGTTTTTAAAACAATATTATATTTTCTTGATACTAAGTTTGTACATGGTATATCATGTGTTGTGTCCCAGGAGAACATAGAGATAAATAAATTCTTTAAGCTCTATGTTCTGCAGTTAAGAAACCCTAGCATTTTTTATTTAATTCAGGTTTTCTGAAACTCATGTAGTGCAGAAGTTTTTGTCTGTTCCTAAGGACATAGTTCGAGTGTAAAGGGTTGATGGTAATAGTCATCATATTCAGATGTAGATTGCTTACTGGTGTCAGTCAAGAGGCAAACTCACAGAATAAGAGCACTGGTCAGACCTGTAAGAGACCTTTGCTAAAGAAATTGTCTACCATTAAAATGCAGTGTTTTTGACTGGGGGGCTCCTAAACAGTTTGCCATCTTTTGGAGCAAGAACGACAGCAGCACAACCAGTTAAAACATACATGGCAGAAGGCCAACGACCAGTTTCTGGAATCTCAGCGTTTACTGATGAGAGACATGCAGAGAATGGAGATTGTGCTAACTTCTGAACAGCTCCGACAAGTTGAAGAAATGAAGAAGAAAGATCAGGTGAATAGGTTTTAATTTTTTTTTTAAGATTTATTTTATTTCTAATTATATGTATTTGTGTGTGTGTGTGTGTGTGTGTGTGTGTGTGTGTGTGTGTGTATGGATGGATGGGTTAGTTTGTGCACTTGGCTGCACATGAAGCTGGGAGCATTAGATCCCTTAGAGTTAAACAGGTGAATGTGAGTTTCCTGACATAGGGGTTTGGAGCCAAACTGTAAGAGCAGCAGGCCGTCTGAAAACTCTGAGCCATCCCTCCAGTCCCAAATAGATTGTTTCTTAGGTATCATTGTTAATAATCGTGATCCCCTCTATATCGTCTGTGTTGGAGGCTAACCTAAGCTGGAGCAAGATGTTTTGTGCTACTTTATTATCATACATTTTTGATGTTGGGAAATCAAACCTAGGAACCTTGTTCGTGCTAGGCAGATGCTGCCCCATTGTACAACATCTCTACACTTACTGATTTTATTTTTGACGTTACTTTGAAAAAAGTAGCTTCTCATTTCCTGTGGAAGCAAAAGCAAAACCTCTTCTCCAAAGTAACATAGCGTATGACTTAAATTTTGAAGTCAAGGCATTTTCAAAATATATATGTTAGATTAATCCAGCTACATTTATAATGAAATGTCTTTTAGCAGCTGTTGCTCCTTCCTCAGCATCAAACAATTAAAAGACAACATAATAACATACAGTATCCAGACTCTCTGTGTATTTTTTATCTTTACATGACTTTATTTTAAACTCTGTGTTTTTATTTTTATTTTTTGTTTTTTTTTTGATAATAGGTTTCTCTGTGTATCTTTGGCTGTCTTGGCACTCACTCTGTAGACCAGGTTGTCCTTGAATTAACAGAGATCCGCCTGCTTCTGCCTCCCAAGTGTTGGGATTAAAGGTGTGTGCCACCACACCCAACTACTGTCTTTCTTTCTTTTTTATTTTAAGGACTTTATCCTTTTTCTTTTCTCTCCCAAGCCTACATATATTTTTAAACACACTGTGGATTCATTCTGTGTTAAGAAAAATCATGTTCCATCAAGGAAGACCCCCCCCCCTAGAAATCTCTGATAGGAGTGTATGGCCTAGATGTCTAAGTTCTACATCCAGAACAGTTTCAAGACTGCTGGCTGAGATGACCAAGCCTCACAGAATACTCCAGTCAGGACTAGACAATAATTCAAATTTTTTTAGCTCCCTGTAAGATTATCAGCATCCCCAATCAGCAGGAAGTAGCCTGGAAAACTATGCCTGCATTCCTCCAAAAATGGATATGGATATTTATCTTTATTTAGAGTGTTGGTTACAAGTTGTTATGGATAATATTCTGGAAAAAAAAGCTGAACAAAGGAAATTAGATTCAGAGTTCTTGTTTTGAAAAAAAAAGTGCAGGAGGAATTGCTGAGGAAATATGGTCTTGTATTGTTTTAATGCTGATTGACCAGTAGCCAGGAAGTATAGGTGGGATGATGAGAACAGGAGAATTCTAGGAAGAGGAAAGGGTCAGTTTGCAGTCGTCACCTAGACATAGAGGAAGCAAGGTAAGAATACCTTGCTGATAAGAATAATGGGCTAATTTAAGATGTAAGAATTAATTAATAAGAAGCCTGAGCTACTAGGCCAACCAGTTTATGATTATTGTACAAACAAACAAACAAACCCCAGTCTGACAAAGTAGCCGAACACATCCGGCGGGACACACTTACCAGCCCCAGCCCTGGGTCTGCAGTTGGGGAGCGGTGAGTATAAGAGTAGCAAGAGAACACAAAACACCTGAAGGATTTGGCCAGCTTCCTGAATTATTTCATCCTGAGAAGAAACTGACTTAGAAGTGACCCTCTTCGGAGACTGAAGGACGCAGCAATATGTATTTATGGGAAAACGTTCTCAGTGTGCAGTTCTCTTAGGACTCTGAGTTTTCAGAGTAGGCCAAATTTTTGGTGACTTTGCTCTAAAAATTTGATAGGGTGGAGGCAGGGAGTGGTGCCCTACACCTCAAATTCCAGCACTTTGGATTGAGGCAGGGGAATCATGCTACCAAGGATAGCCTAGGTTATGGAGTGAGATCCTGTCACACAACCAACTCCACTGCCCAAACAGTAAGAGGACAGAGTGTGGAAGGTCATAGATGTTCAGAATGTTCTGTTTCTCATTATTTGAAAATTGCTTCAGTTAACTAAACGCTTCCTCATAGAAAAAGTTGCTTGTTTCAAATACAAAGGGAGGGATTTAGAAATGGCTCAGTTGTTAAGAGCACTTGTTCTTGCAGAGGTCTTAGGTTCAATTTCTAGCACCCACATGGTAGTTATCATCTTCTCTTGCTCCAGGGAATCTGGTGCCCTGACCTCTGAGAGTATCAGGCACTCATGGTGGTACACATACATCCATGTAGGGAAACCACTAACAAAATAAAATGAATAAGTCTAAAAAGTTCTTTTCAATATAAATGAAATAGCATCAAGTGCTCAACCAAAAAAAAAAAAAACAAAAAAAAAACACCTCCTTGACATCTCCTACTGCTTTTTAAGTATTATTTTATAACTTAATTTCCCAAAAGCTTTATTCCAGGTGTGTGTATTTATTCTAGTTCTGTCTTCTCTTGTTAACTAGTAGTGGAGGAACCATAATTGACTTAGTCTTCTCCTGTAGTGGAATTCTAGAGCCGCCTCTAGTCTTGTTCTTTTGTAGTTTCAGATAGTGTCACAACTAGTACCCTTTGGCATATTGTATATATCTTCAAGTATTTCCCCAGGATAGCTGTGTAAAAGTGTTCTCAACTTTCCTAGGTATTAAAGTATTTTAGTTTGCCGGTTGTGACTTAGGTTGGATTTTTATTTTTTAATTTTCTATATTAAATCTTTTTCTTTTAATTCATACTTAAAATATAGATTTTTTATCTCATTAGATAGTCTTTTACTTTGAAGATAATTGCTGAAGCCCTTCTCTTTCTTTCTTTCTTTCTTTCTTTTTGTGGTTTTTCGAGACAGGGTTTCTTTGTAGCTTTGGGGCCTATTGTGGAAGTTGCTCTTGTAGACCAGGCTGGCCTTGAACTCACAGAGATCCACCTGCCTCTGCCTCCCAGGTGCTGGGATTAAAGGCGTGTAACCCCCCCCCCCCAGTGTTGAAGCCCTTCTTGAATATTTGTTGTGTTAGTGTGTGCCAAGGCTTTATAAACTTCATCTCAAGCATTGCTCAACAAACACTCTCTGTGAGGAGGCATTACATAGCCATCCTTGTGTTGTAGATTAAGAAGCAGGCAGAGGAGGTGACGGCAGTGCCCCAGATAGAGCAGTTCAGTCCAGTTTAATTACTTAATCACCCACCTTTTTGTTCCTGGCCTTCGCTTTTTGTGTACCCACCCACTTAGCAGTCTTGTCAGCCTTTTGCTGGCACAGGTCTACTCTTCTAAGCCTCTGTGTTTTATAAATGCTTTATTTTCCCCTGGAGCCCCGTGGTGATCTCTTACTTAGCTGGCAAATACATCCTATTGTGTTTTAAGATTCAGCTCTAGCAATTACATCCTTTGGGTTCTCTTTGCTGGCTCCTTTAAATGAAACCAGTTTGTGCTTTTTCCTCCTGCACAATTCTGTGTGTTCTTGTAATTATGTTTGCTTCTCCTCACTAGAGAGAAAAAAGTGTAGTCATCTTTGCTAGGCAAATTATTACTTGAACTTGGATCATCTTTTTGTATTTTAGATGTCTCCCTTATCCTGTCTTCTCTCCTCTCCTCTCCTCTCCTCTCCTCTCCTCTCCTCTCCCCTCCCCTCCCCTCCCCTCCCCCCCCCCCCCTCTCTCTCTCTCATCAGATAGGGTCTCATATGTAGCCCAGCCTGACTTTGAATTTGTGAGTCTTCCCTCAGCCTCCAGATTGCTGGGATTACCACCACCATCAGTAGTACCAGCGATTGTATATACTGTGAATGGGAGTATAATGTCAGACTAACTTTTCTTGTTTTCTGTAGTGAGATGGGATTGTCCTATGTAGTCTTCCTGTTTTGGATTATCTGTAGAAGGGAGTTGCTTTTTTTTTTTGTTTGCCTTACTATCATAGTGTACTTTTTTAAAAGTTACTTTCTGATTTTCTTACTTTGTGCTTTGTAGGAAGAGGGCCCGCTTGTTTGTCTCTGCTGCCCAGCTAGCTAGCTTAGCCCCGAAATAACCACACAGAGGCTGTATTCATTAAATCACTGTTTGGCCATTAGCTCTAGCTTCTTATTGGCTAACTCTTATATTAATTTAACCTAGTTCTATTAATCTGTGTATCGCCATGTGGCAGTGGCTTACTGGGTGAAATTCCCAGCATCTGTCTCTGACGGTTCCATGGCATTCCTCTGACTCTGCCTCCTTCCTTCCAGCATTCTATTTAGTTTTCCCCGCCTACCTAAGTTCTGCCCTATCAACAGGCCAAGGCAGTTTCTTTATTCATTAACCAAGAAAAGAAACACACAGACAGAAGGACCTCCCATACCAGTGCTTACAGTAGTAAGATGGTGAGGTCCCATATACTGATTACAGTGCTTACAGTAGTAAGATGGTGAGGTCCCATATACTGATTACAGAACAAATAATCTTGTTTCTAATTTTCTGTTCTCATAAAGATCTCTGATTTTAACTTGTTGTGAGTGGTCAAAGAACTGTATGACTCTTACTTGGGTATAACTAAATAATGGTTTTTCTTGCTTTTAGGAGGAAGATGAACAACAGAGGCTTAATAAGAGAAAAGATAACAAAAAAACAGATTCTGAAGAAGAAGTAAAAGCACCAGTAGTGTATGCTTTAGCTCAAGAAGAATCTTCAACAGCGTTATCACAAGAAGAGGTGAATCTATGGTTACTGTACTCTGTGTTGCGGGGAGAGGCTGAGGGATCAAAGAAACAATATTTAAAAAAAATTTTATACATAATGTCATAATTTTTGGTTTATTTCTGTACTAGTCAGTTACCGTGTATATTAGTGAGGATGTTGATTGTTGTAATTAAACACCACGACCAAAAGAGGTTTGGAGAAGAAAGTGTTTTAGTTTACAATTCTCAGGTCACTCTCCATCAGGAACTCAGGGCAGGAACTAGGAGTCAGAAACTCATGCAGAGACCATAGAAAAGTGCAGCTGCTGGCTTGCACCCCAGGACCACCTGCCCAGGGTTGACACAGCCCACAATGGATTGGGCTATTGCACAAATCAGTTAATCCATAAAATGTCCCACAAGCTTGCCACAGGCCTGTGCTCTGGTGGGAGTATTTTTTTCTTTGTTTGAATTGAGGGTCCATCTTCCCAAGTGGCTCTGGCTTGTGTTAACCGGAAGAAAACTAACCAGGACACTTTGTCTATGTGAAATGTATATAGGTGATAATTTGGTAATATGGCAACTTTGTTTTTAGTTGCTCTTGCAACATTATAGCACTATTTGAAAACATACTCAAGTTTCATTCACCACTTAAAATTACCAGAATCTCATTTCCAAGATGTCATACAGTAGAATAGGTCCTTAAATGAAAAGGTTTTTGTTTTGTTTTGAAGCAGAATTGGAGGTTTATTAAAGATTATTATTATTATTTTGGTTTTTTTTTGAGATATTATTAGGATTTCTTCGTAGTTTTGGAGCCTATCCGGAACTAGCCTAACTCTTGTAGACCAGGCTGGCCTCAGACTCACAGAGTCTCAGGCCTGTCTCTGCCTTCCGAGTGCTGGGATTAAAGGAATGCGCCTCCACCACCCAGCCAGACCACTCTTGTATGCAAAACCACCACTGGCTATCATAACCTACATCACTGAGTAGAAATTCTTTACATAGACTATTGAAACCATTTGCAAGAAGAATTTTCTTTCTAATTTTAATTTTTAAAATTGGGTGTCTATGCACACATGTGTTTGTATGTGGGTTTATACATGTGTTCGGGTACCTACAGAGTCTAGAAGAGGTCATCACAGCCTCTGGAGCTAATGTTTAAAGTGGTTATGATCTGTCTGACATGGACTCTGGGAACCAAACTCAGGTCCTCTGCAAGAGCAGCAAGTGTTTTTAATCACTGGGCTACCTTTTTAGCTCCAAGAAGGGTTTTCTTTAAAACAAGCAAGCAAGCTACAAACATATTTATTTTAGTATATGTAGTGGGTGGGGTGGGGAGCACTCAGCTTGCATGTTGAGGTCAGGACTGTTTCTTCTTCTCATCTTGTGGAACCGGGCTGTCAAACTTAGGTCTTTGGACTAAGTGCCTTTACCTACTTGTCTAACTATTTCTCTGGGCCAGAAAGTCTCCTAATAGCCATATTAGTCATTCTCTTGTGCCAAACTGCCCATCTCGTATGTTGGTTCCTTCATCTGGAGTGCTTGCCTTCTGGTGTCTGACTATTAAAATTCTCTTGCTCATCCTTCATAGCTCATGCTGATGCTTCCTTTTTAATAAAGGAGATACTTCTTGACCTAGTGCCTTTGGAATCAAAATTAAAGACCCTCTTTTCCAGTTGAATGGCCCTTCTTGCTTTACTCTTTGTTCTTACTTCACTATAATTAGGCTTGGCTGTTTGTGGCCCATACTTGTGTTTATGCTATCCTTGTTGCTTATGATTTCATACTTAACAATGACCACAGGTACAACTCAGTAGTAGTAGAGTGCTTGCTTAACATGTGTAGGGCCCAGGTTTGATCTCCAGCATTGGGAAGGTATGGGTTCGTCATACACATTCCCCTAACTTTGACCTCCTTTCCCAGCTGGTGAATAGTTGCAGACAGGTTGGGTACATTTCTTAACATATCTTGTTTCTGTTTAGTTTACAGATTTACTCTGAGCCATGTGTGGTACAGTTCCTGGTGGCTTATATTTTCATCTTTATCGATAGCTTGACATTAGAAAAGATTTTTTTTTAAATATTTATTTATTATGTATACAATATTCTGTCTGTGTGTGTGTCTACAGGCCAGAAGAGGGCACCAGACCTCATTCCAGATGGTTGTGAGCCACCATGTGGTTGCTGGGAATTGAACTCAGGACCTTTGGAAGAGCAGGCAATGCTCTTAACCTCTGAGCCATCTCTCCAGCCCCATCTCCTTGGGTTTTTTTTGTTGTTGTTGTTGGTGGTGGTGATGGTTTTTTGTTTGTTTGGTTTTTTTTTTTTTTTTTTTTTTTTGGTTTTTCAAGACAGGGTTTCTCTGTGGTTTTAGAGCCTGTCCTGCTGGAACTAGATCTTGTAGACCAGGCTGGCCTCAAACTCACAGAGATCCATCTGCCTCTGTTGTGATTAAAGGCAAGCCCACCACCTGCCGCTTAGACTCTCAGAAGAATGTCTCTTTTTGTTCAGCCAAATAGTACATGACATTTGCATCATGCAGTAATCTGTCCAGGAATGTTTAGAAAACAGGAAAGAAGAACTTGTGATTTATAAAGTAGTGTTTCTGTTATTTTTGCTTCTGTTTTTAACAGCCTCCTCATAGTGCGCGCATCATTTCCCAGCCTTTAAAGTGTGTTTTAGACTTTGTGCTGAAGGATGCAGCTCCATGGTAGAGTGTTGACTAGCGTGCGTGAGGTTCTACGCTTAGTTTTTGGTAGCAGCAAGTCTCAGCTCCGCTGTGTATATGCGAGTTTTCAACTTCCAGACCTGATAATTTTCATATTCAGTGTTGAATATAATTGTTTTATGTTCAGAATCATGATAATTTAATTTGGCTTGTAAATTAAAATTAATATGGAATGCTTTGGACATTTAATTACTAAGTATGCTTAATATTTTTGAACCCTCCCATGTCACCTTTATTTTGGTATTTTGAATATACTTTTTCACTATGAAAGTAATAGGAAAATATTATGGAACATTTCCGAAGTGCAGGACCGACCATACAAATGAAAATAATGTGTTGACCACCCAGAGAAAATGTCTCTAAATATTTTGGCATGCATCATTCTCTTTTTTTCTGTTTCCTTTTCCAAAGATAACATAAATATGTTCCCATTTGTTTTGTTTGTTTGCTTTGCTTTATTTTGTTTGAGACAAACCTTTGTGTAGCCCAGGCTGAAGCCCTTGAACTTCTGAGCTTTGTGCTTCAGGCTTCATGCTAGAATTAAAGACATGTGACATCATGCCTGGCTGATACTTTGCAAACATACTCTACATGTGACTGCATGCTTATGAATGTTCCTCCTCATTTAAATCTACTGTATAGTGGTATTTTATTTGTATTTTAATAAATAAAACTTTCCTGAAGATCAGAGTACAGAGCTAAATTACTAGAGGCCAGGCAACTGTGGCACACACCTTTAATCCCCGGAACTCAAGGCCACCCTGGGCTACTGGAGAGTGAATCAGTCTAAAAGAGAATTCACACAAGATCCCAGCACTTGGGATGACACTAGAATGTCATTGGGAGTCTCAGTACTAGAGAGGAATATAGGAGTTCAGTGCAGTCAGCCTGAGGTTTGGTGGAGAGCATTGCAGTCTGCAGTCACATTGAGTACAGGATCACCCCTGTGTTTGTCTGAGGTAAGAGCTTTCTAGTGGCTTGGCTGCTTTGCTTTTCTGGGTTTTTTTTTTTTTTGTTTTTGTTTTTGTTTTTGTTTTTTTTTTTTTCTCTGTGGCTTTGGAGCCTGTCCTGGAACTAGCTCTTGCAGACCAGGCTGGTCTCGAACTCACAGAGATCCGCCTGCCTCTGCCTCCCGAGTGCTGGGATTAAAGGCGTGCGCCACCACCGCCCGGCTTGCTTTGCTTTTCTGATCTTCAGCTTGAACCCCAATATCTGTCTCTGGGTTTTAGTTATTTGTGCTACACTACTTGAAGGTTTTGGAGCCTTTAAAATGTTTTAACCCATTTAATAGAAGTTTAATATGAAAATGTACCGTAATCCCTTTGGCCATTTTCCTACTATGTTGTCACCAGGTTTTAATTTATGGGGTGCCTGACAGCCAGAAGATGTCAGTCCCTTTGGAACAGATTGCTATTACACTTTTCTGTCTTTTCTTCCCAAACCTAGTATGTGTTAAACAAGTGTTGTGTACTAATATGCATCCCCTGCTCATGGTTCTCCTAGAAATGAGAGCCATAGCATGCCTTATAGGCTCAGGGAGAAACGCAGGACTGACTAGTTTGAATAATTCTGGCAGCCTTTGGGTCCCTTGCTTTAGTTATTTGGGACCTACCTGGGTGATTTGGGGCAGGGAAAATAATGGCTTGGTGAAAATTTAGTAAAGGAATGGTTGGGGGTATGGGTTTGAGATTGTCCAGTTTGCTTGTGAGGATTATCCCCAAGCAGGCAGTAGCTAGTGCTGGGATGCACAGTCTCTGCCTATAACAAATAAGCATGGCTAATAAAGCACTTAACAAATTGGTTATATTTTTGCTGCTGTAAATGTTTTCATTAATACTGTAATGTTATAAATTTTTGCACACAAATAATCACTGTAATGTATGTCATTTAAAGGTGTTAACATTTTGTAGAATCATATATTACAAAGACCACAGATTGATATTTTGTTTTTTTATTTATTATTTATCTGGGTGGGAGCATATGTTTCCTGACGCATGTGTGGAGGTAAGAGGCAACGTGTGAAATTGGGTTTCCTTCTTCTACCATGTGGTTGAAGGAAAAGCCCAGATCATCAGACTTAGTGGCAAGTGCCCCTAAAAGCTGAGCTGTCTTGGTGGCCCAGGAACGCTTTTCACTTCCTTTTTTTGTTTGTTTGTTTTTGTTTTTTGAAACAGGGTTTCAGGGTTTCTCTGTAGCTTCGGAGCCTTTCCTGGAACTAGCTCTTGTAGACCAGACTGCCTTTGCCACATACGTTTCTTTTACAGTTGATATGAGTGCATATGCATATGCATAGAAGTATCAGTTTCTACCTCTCTCTTGTTTGAAAACATTTCTATTATCAGAGACCCTATGCCTCTTCCCATCTGTCTGCTAT
This sequence comes from Microtus oregoni, assembly GCF_018167655.1. NCBI lineage: Eukaryota > Metazoa > Chordata > Mammalia > Rodentia > Cricetidae > Microtus > Microtus oregoni. The sequence continues at coordinate 27,632,245 of NW_024543074.1, read as the reverse complement.
GTCTCTATGTTCTGGACATCTCCTGTAGATGGAGTTATGTGATGTTTGCTGTGCTTTTGGCTCCTTCCCTGTTACATCTTACTTGAAACTTAGCTCCACAGTATGATCTGCTTTTCTTCCTGGCTATACTTTCCTTTGCTCATCCCACAAATACTGATGTTTCTTGCTCATGCTGCCCTTGACCACCTTCTATACACTCATTGTAGGATTTGCCACTGTACCTTTATCCTTCCTTCCTTCCTTCCTTCCTTCCTTCCTTCCTTCGTCTCTTTACATAGTTCTAGGTATTCTGTAACTCACTATGTGGACCAGGCTGGCTTGAAACTCACAGAGGTCTGTGTTCTGCGGCTTCCCAAGTGCTGGGGTAAAAGGTGCATTTAGTTATCTTTTTCAGTGGTTACTTCCAATCGTCTGTCTGTCCAAAGACTTCTGTGTCTATCTGTCTCGTCTGGTGAATGTCTGTACCTGGGTCTTCAGCAGGCACTTCACACTTAACATACCCAATTCCTCATTTCTTGGACAGATGTGTAGCACTTTTTATTTTAGGCCGCCAACCAGCTCCCAAATCATGACACAGAAACTTATTATTATGAGTTTGAATCCTCAGTCTCGCTTAGGCTTGTTTCTGGCTAGCTCTTTTAACTTAACCTGTTTCTCTTATCTACATTTGCCTTGGGTCTTTTTACCTTTTCTTCTAAATGTTGTACTACTCTGTGTCTGTTGCTGGCAGCTGCCTAGCTTTTGGCCCCAGGCGTCCCCCTTGTTCTCTACTCTCTTCCCTCCCAAGCCTAGATTTTTCCTCCTATTTATTTTCTCTGCCCACCAGCACTGCCTGTCCTTTTTTGCTTCCCTACTGACAGTTCAGCTCTTTATTCAACCAATCAGGTGCCTTAGGCAGACAAGGTGAAACAAATGTAATACATTTTTACATAATTAAACAAATTAAGCATAAATAAAAGTAACACCTTTACACAGTTAAAATAATATTCTGTAGCATAAATAAATGTAACACACCTTTGCTTAGCTAAATAATATTCCACAACACAGATATTTCTTCTTGAGGTCTCAGAGCATAGAATTCACCAGTACTGTATTGTTAAATATAGTACTTATAAGAGTCTGTTTATTTGCTCAGCCTCTCAAGAAACTACATCTTTTTTGTAATTAAATTATTTTTATTTTAGTGTAGTCTTTTTTATACATTTTTTATTGATATTTATTGAGCTCTACATTTTCTCTGCTCCCCTCCCTGCCTCTCTCCTCCCCCCTTCAATCCTCACCCAAGGTCCCCATGCTCCCAATTTACTCAGAAGATCTTGTCTTTTTCTACTTCCCATGTAGATTAGATCTATGTAAGTCTCTTTGCATGTCCGCATTGTTGTCTAAGTTCTCTGGGATTGTGGTTTATAGGCTGCCTTTCTTTGCTTTATGTTTAAAAACCACCTATAAGTGAGTACATGTGATAATTGTCTTTCTGTGTCTGGGTTACCTCACTCAAAATAATGTTTTCTAGCTCCATCATTTTCCTGCAAAATTCAAGCTGTCGTTATTTTTTTCTGCTGTGTAGTACCCCATTGTGTAAATGTACCACATTTTCCTTATCCATTCTTGGTCAAGGGGCATTTAGGTTGTTTCCAGGTTCTGGCTATGACAAAGCTGCTTTGAGCATAGTTGAGCACATGTCCTTGTGGCATGATTAAGCATCCTTTGGATATATACCCAAAAGTGGTATTACTGGGTCTTGAGGAAGGTTGTTTCCAAATTTTCTGAGAAATCGCCTCACTGACATCCAAAGGGGCTGTACCAGCTTGCATTCCCACCAGCAATGCAGAAGTGTTCCCTTTTCCCTACAACCTCTCCAGCATAAGTTGTCTTCAGTGTTTTTGATCTTGGCCATTCTTACAGGTGTAAGATGGGATCTCAGAGTTGTTTTGATTTGCATTTCTCTGATGACTAAGGATGTTGAACATTTCCTTAAGTGTCTTTCAGCCATTTTAGATTCTTCTGTTGAGAGTTCTCTGTTTAGGTCTGTACTCCATTTTTTTTTATTGGATTATGTGTTCTTTTAGTGTCCAATTTCTTGAGTTCTTTGTATATTTTGGAGATCAGACCTCTGTCTGATGTGGGGTTAGTGAAGATCTTTTCCCATTGTAGGCTGTCATTTTGTCTTGTTGACCATGTCCTTTGCTTTACAGCCTTTCAGTTTCAGGAGGTCCCATTTATTAATTATTTATCTGTGTCTGTGCTGCTTGGGTTCTATTTAGGAAGTGGTTCCCTGTGCCAATGCGTTCAAATGTACTTCCCACTTTCTCTTCTGTAAGGTTCAGTGTGGCTGACTTTTAAGGTCTTTGATCTATTTGGACTTGAGTTTTGTGCATGGTGATAGATATGGGTCTATTTTCATTCTTCTACATTTGATATTCAGTATGCCAGCACCACTTGTTAAATATGCTTTCTTTTTTTCATTTGATATTTTTTGCTTCTTTATCAAAGATCAGGTGTTCGAAGATGTGTGGATTGATATCCGGGTCTTCTGTTCGGTTCCGTTGGTCCTCCTATCTGTTCTTATGCCAATACTAGGCTGTTTTGGTACTGGAAACTACATCTTAAAATTAGGAGTTGTATTTTGTTCACACATCTAACCTGTGCCTTATTTGTGCCCAACATACAGAAGACATTTATTTGATAAATGGTTGTTCAGTGATTATGTAAGGCAACAAAATGATTATTATGTTATGTGTGGCAAAATATATATAGTATGTGATAGCTTTTTTTCTTTTGGGGTTCAAAGAATTAACTAAGTTGACAATACGTGTTTTTGTATTTCAGGAGCATTTAGACAGCACCCATGGGTCAGTCCATTCCTTAGATGCAGACTTGCTGTTACCATCTGGAGATCCATTCAGTAAATCGGACAATGACATGTTTAAAGATGGACTCCGGAGAGCTCAGTCTACAGACAGCTTGGGAACTTCAAGCTCATTGCAATCAAAAGCATTAGGCTATAACTACAAAGCAAAGTCTGCTGGAAACTTGGATGAGTCGGATTTTGGACCACTGGTTGGAGCAGATTCTGTGTCTGAGAACTTTGATACTGTGTCCCTTGGGTCACTGCAGATGCCAAGTGGATTTATGTTAACCAAAGATCAAGAAAGAGCAATTAAGGCAATGACACCTGAACAGGAGGAGACAGCATCCCTCCTCTCCAGCGTCACCCAAGGTATGGAGAGTGCATATGTATCTCCCAGTGGTTACCGCTTAGTGAGTGAGACCGAGTGGAATCTCCTGCAGAAAGAGGTGAGTTTTTCTGACTTTGTTTCTTTTGTTCTCTTTTTGTTTTGAGACAGTTTCATGTAGCCCAAACTAGCCTCCAGTTTATTTTTATTTTTTATTTTTTTGGTTTTTTCGAGACAGGGTTTCTCTGTGGTTTTGGAGCCTGTCCTGGAACTAGCTCTTGTAGACCAGGCTGGCCTCGAACTCACAGAGATCCTCCTGCCTCTGCCTCCCAAGTGCTGGGATTAAAGGCGTGCGCCACCACCGCCCAGCTAGCCTCCAGTTTATTATACAGTGACGATGACCTTGAAATTCAGAGATGACTCTTGATCTTCCTCCTGCATCTCTCCAGTGCTGGGATTATAGGTGTGTGCCACCAAAGCTTGTTCTCTCTGGCACTCTGAGGGGTTAGGTAACCTTGGTATTCAATATTGTGTAGATAGTTCATGGAGTCAGTGCAGGCTTGTGCTACTAGCAAGTATGAGTTAGCACATACCCAGCCTTTGTCGAAGCTGCTTTGTGTCTTCTATATTGACAGTCACAGAAAGCTGACTAGCCAGTGATGTTAACAAGCATCATCATTAGAACAGCCTAAATTTGGGCTTTTGGTTTACTGAAGCTAAGCATATGCCATAATTCACTTACTCATTTTTCCTTTAGTTCTAAAATGCAAAAGTGGTTGAGCACCTGATACAGAGAATGGGTTTAAGGACGGTTGGGAAACCTGGGTGAGAAAAAAAGGCAGCCTTGATGAAGGGTGATTTTCCTTAAAATATTTCCAAACTTAGAATATGAGGTGTTAAGAATGTAAATTGTGGGGGCTGGAGAGATGGCTCAGAGGTTAAGAGCATTGCCTGCTCTTCCAAAGGTCCTGAGTTCAATTCCCAGCAACCACATGGTGGCTCACAGCCATCTGTAATGGGGTCTGGTGCCCTCTTCTGACCTGCAGGCATACACACAGACAGAATATTGTATACATAATAAATAAATATTTAAAAAAAAAAGAATGTAAATTGTGCCGGGCAGGTGGTGGCACACACCTTTAATCCCAGCAGGACCTATAAAGAGCCTGCTGCTTACTGGTGCCTTACCTAGTGAGTCACTGGGTTGGTGATGGGGGGTGAATTGGCACTGCCTTTCTTTCCTTCTTCCCATTGGTTAGACAGCATTGGGTGCATGGGTAGCACCTTTGCTTGTTTTGTGTGTTCTTCAAATCTGGTGTCTTGTGGCCCTTGGTGCTATGTTGTTTCCCTTGTTTTCCCACCATACTTGTACTTGGATATGACTCTGTATTATAATTTCTTCCTCTAAATCTCTGAAGTGTTTGCTCTGTGCTGTTCACTGAGGAACATTGGTAAGAGTGTGCATTTGTTCCTTGAGTATGAGACATAGAATGTTTTTGTTCTTCCTGATAAGTGGTAATTTTGGTGCCCTTCAGGTACATAATGCTGGAAATAAGCTTGGTAGACGTTGTGATATGTGTTCCAATTATGAAAAACAGTTACAAGGAATTCAGATTCAGGAAGCTGAAACAAGAGACCAGGTGAGTTTCATTAGAGGCACAGAGTTGTCTTTTTTTCCCCCCTTTTCCTATCTGGTTTATGAAGTGTATCTATTTGGTTATGGAATAATCTAGCACATAGTGAAAGCCCAAGAGGACTCTGGGTATCCTGGCTTCATTAGCATGCCAACACCGTATCAGCCAACTCAACTAACTTTGTTAGCTCTAAGATGCTAACAGCACCTTAGCTCTTTCCTCTGCACCCTGTTGCCCAGAGCACAAACACCTAAACTTGATGCTGGCCTGATCTCACCCTCACAGTGTAAGGTACAGAGATTAGGAAGGTAAGATTTATTGTGGTCTCTAGATGTCATGGTGACCAGAATTTGGACTCTTTGCTTACTCCCTATTTGTTGTAATTTGTTGACTTGATTAATGATAATTCATAGGGCACAGATGTTAAGCTTCCACAGGACTTCTGACTTTGAGGGTAAAGTTCTTTTCCAAATACAGAATAGAATAGTACGACATTGGTAACACTTAGGAAACAATATAGAATTTAACAAGAGTAGGCCTTGTGAAAGCATGTCAGGAAAAGATAATATTTTTCTGTGGTTGTTATGAAGATCATTTATTGCCTTTGCCATGAGACCTTGAAGGAGGTTAGAATGATAATCTCATTTTTCAAATGTCACTGGTATTCAGTTCATCTGTAGTCTCTTTTTTTTTTTTAACTGATAGTTTACTTGTGAATTTTCAAGCTACTTATAAAACTAAGATACTATATTGGCCTCTGCTAGCCTGATGTGGAAAAGGGCTGTCTCGGATTCCTTAGTTGTTTCTGTAGACTTCTGTTGACGTTTCTTGCGTGTCTGGTGTTTTGCTGGATCCTAGTAATTCAGATAGAACTAAAATATAAAGGTTTTGGCCCTAAGGAACTTTCAGCATTACAAACTAAAATACAAGTTCAATCTAGTTCATTCCTAAAGATGAATATCTAGACTAGAGGATGATGTGCAGCTTAGCTGTAGGCTTGGGAAAGGCAGCCTTTGTGCTGTTTGCTTTAGAGCCTGCTTTCAAATTAGGAGAAGAAACTAGGGGAGGAGAAAGTATATTCAAGGAGGAAAAGTGTACAGAGTCATGAGAGAGAACATGTTCCAGGACACGTCACTGGTATGGGAGTTTATAAGCTAGTGGGAAAAGGAGCTGCAAAGAAGGCCAGGGGAGACCAGTGAGGAGAGGGGATCGAGTTTAAGCCTAGCAACTTTGGAGGCATTATTGCTTTCAAGTAGGAAAATTGTTGTAACTTCACTTTTATAAAATTTATAGGGTTCATGAGACTTGAAGATCAGAGGCAGGGGATAAAGTAGACAGAGAGGCCATTTCTAGATCCTAGAGGGCCTAGCAGAAAAGAGGTTTTTAAATGAGATTATGTATGGGAAAAAGCTGTTGCTAACTGTAGAGCATAGTGTAGCTCTTGAGGTCATTCGTTTCTTTCTGAATTAACAAGTGTATGACACTTCTCAAAAATATTTTGGAGTTATTTATTTTTAATTTAGAAAAAGTTGTGGGCTGTGGGTGTAGCACAGCAGTAGAGCCATTACCTAGAGTGCATGAGGCCCTGGAATTAACTCCTAGTGCCTCTGTAAAAAAAAAAAAAAAGAAAGAAAGAAAAAACAGCAGGGATGGAGAGATGGCACAGAGGTTAAGAGCACTGGCTGCTTTTCCAGAGGTCCTGAGTTCAATTCCCAGCAAACCACATGATGGCTCATGTGTAATGAGGCATCTGTAATGAGATCTGGTGCCCTCTTCTGGCGGGCAGGCATACATGCAGGCAGAACACTCTACATAATAAATATTTTAAAAATCTCAACTGCTTCCTTCTTGTTGACTTTTTAAAATATATAGGTGAAAAAGCTGCAGGTCATGCTAAGGCAAGCCAATGACCAGCTAGAGAAGACAATGAAAGAGAAACAGGAGCTAGAGGACTTTATCAAACAGAGCACTGAGGACTCAAGCCACCAGGTGAGTGATGCATGAGAGATAACTAGCTTGTTATAAAATTTAAAAATTCAATAAGTATAGTTATTTTATTTCTTTTGCTTTGAAGATTTGGTGGTTTTATTTTCTCTTGATAAAAAGTGTTTACTGATCTGTCTGTTTTTTAAAAAAGGATTATTTACTTATATTTTAAATGTGTATGAGTGTTTTGCCTGCATGTATGCATGTCTACCACATGCATGCGTGATCCCCTGGAAGGTCAGAAGAAGGGGTCAGATCCCCTGGAATTGGAGTTACATGGATAACTGTGAGCACCGTGTGGGTACTGGGAATCAAACTCAGGTCCTCTGCAAGAGCAGCATGTTTCTTAACTGCTGAGCCGTTTCTACAGCATCTTGTTATCTATTATTCAGGGTTTTTCTTTTGAAATAATCAGTTAATGTGTTTAATGCATTTCTAAGGTATTTGAGGGCTCCAACATTTCTTTTTTGTGTTTCCTTTGTTTTCCTCGGTGCACAAGAACCTCACTGACAAGAAGCCAGGACTTGCTGGCTGGGACGGTAGCTCAGTTGGTACAGTGCTTGTCTAGTATTTATTAAACATTGACTTTGGTCCATAGCACTTTATAAACTAGGGGGTGATGGTACATACCTCTTATCTCATCACTTGGGAGGTAGGGGCAAGAAGGTTAGAAGTTCAAGGCCATCCTTAGTTATGGAATTGGAGGCTAGTCTGGCTGTTTGAGACCTTGTCTCAAAAACTAAAACAAGGGCTGGCAAGATTGCTCAGTGAGTAAAGGTGTTTGCCACTGAGCTTGAGTTCAGTCCTGGTTCCACCACCACCTGCTCTCCTCCTCTATTACAATTATTATAATTTTTGCATTATTGAGACAGGGTCTCTCTACATGGCCCTGACTGTACTGGAACTCATTCTATAGACCAGGGTGGCCTTGAACTCACAGAAATCAACTCCACAGTGCTGAGATTAAAGGCATGCATCACCACGCCTGGCAAAAATTGTATCTAACTATACCACTATTTATCAGAACAGAATTTGAGAGATACCTAGGTGTGTCTAGTTGTTGACAATGGGGAATTTTCTGTGAAGATTCTTACATGTCTGTTGGTGGATGCATGGACAGACTTCTCTTGGCACAGGGAGACATGGTGAGAGAGACTGGGAGGTGGTCTCATTGGCTTACCCTTCAGCTCTTCTAGCTGTCTTCCCCGGCCATTAGTTGTTCAAATATTTATGTGTAGTTAGACTTCTGTACTTCTATATGCCTTTTTAAATTTAATTTAATTTATTTATTTATTTATTTATTTTGGTTTTTTGAGACAGGGTTTCTCTGTGGCTTTGGAGCCTGTCCTGGAACTAGCTCTATAGACCAGGCTGGTCTCGAACTCATAGAGATCCGCCTGCCTCTGCCTCCCGAGTGCTGGGATTAAAGGCGTGCGCCACCACCGCCCGGCTTTAATTTTATTTTTTAAAAAATACTTTTTCTTTATTCTTGAGACTTTTCATAAATGTATTTTCCATATTTTGTCTTTTGTTTCTTCAAGTCCATCTTTTAGTTCAGTTATTTTTCTTTAAATGTTTACTTCTCTGTAAAGCTATCCATTGCTTAGGTAATTGATCTTTTCCATTTATTATTTAATATTGGTTATTATTTATTATCCCTAGTTCTCTGATAATTCCACATCTTGTCATTTAAGCCTTTGAATAAGGCGATTCAGTAGCTAATAGCTCATGTATCTTTACCACTGAAGACCTGTATCTATTGTCTGGTTTCTTACAAAGCCATTCCCTTGTGTATTTGTGTTAGATGCTGTATATTCTATAAAAATGAGTAATGAGGGGCTAGAGAGATGCCTCAGCAGTTAAGAGCACTGGGTTCTCTTCTAGAGATTCTGAGTTCAATTCCCAGCAACCACATGCTGGCTCACAACCAGCTGAAATGAGATCTGGTGCCTTCTTCTGTCTTGTAGATAGAACACTGTATACATAATAAATAAATAAATAAATCTAAAAAATGAATAATGAATGGACTGGGCCTGGGGATGTAGCTCAGTGGGTAGAGTCCTTGCCTAGCATGCACGAGGGAGGCCCTTGGCTCATTCCTCTTACTACAGGTGTGGTGGTATAGCCTTCTAATACCAGTACTTGGGTGGTTGAGACAAAGCTGAAAGTTCAAGGGCATTTACTTATGAGAGGCAGGTAACTAGTGATACTCACGGTCCTGCATCATTTTATGCAGTTACAGAAACTGAGATTGCATAAAGTTTTGAAGGTTAGATTATTTTAAAGTGTTCATTTTCCTAAGAATATGGTCCTTGTGGATCTAGTTTACCAGGTGTTCTCTTGGTGCATCCCGATTTCTTTCTTTTGCCATCCTCGTTGGCTCTCAGATGCCCTGCTCTGCTGTGTCACAGCTATTGTAGAATTTGTACTTTTAGAGAGTTGTTTCAGACACCAGGCCCCATACTCTGTATTAGTTGTCCAGTGTCTTCAAAGAGATGCAGTTTTGGGTCGGAGAAATGCTCATGTAGAAGTCCTAAATTCAGTTCTCAGCATCCATGTCTGGCCACCGACAGTGGCCTCTAACTCCAGCTCTAGAGATCCGATGCACTCTTCTGGCTTTTGAAGATAGTGCACTCACATGCCCAAGTCCAAACTCAGACATACACATATACACATAATTAAAAATACAACTAAAATCTTTTGAAAAGATACATTATATATATATATATATATATATATATATATATATTTTTTTTTTTTTTGGTTTTTCGAGACAGGGTTTCTCTGTGGTTTTGGAGCCTGTCCTGGAACTAGCTCTTGTAGACCAGGCTGGTCTTGAACTCACAGAGATCCGCCTGCCTCTGCCTCCCGAGTGCTGGGATTAAAGGCGTGCGCCACCACCGCCCGGCTACATTTTATATTTTTATACAGCGTAATTGTCAGTAGTTTTGTTCACATCACTCTATATGTCATTATTAGAAACAAAATTATTTTTTTGCTTTTTTTCGTTGTTGTTTGTTTTTAATGTCTAGACAAAATTATTTCTATTAGTTTTTGTGTGTGAATGATCAGTTTTAATAATCCCTTCCCCAGGAATATTAACACTAATTCAGAACAGTTCAGAGTTAAGTGTTATTAATCACTCTTTAGTACCTACCTTAGAAGATCATAACCAACTCATAAAAGATTCATTCATCCTTTCAAGGTGTGCTGCTCTTTTCTTTCTCACCTTCCTTCATTTTAAAGATTACATTTATTTATGTGTGCACACACACGTGCCATACATGTATATATGTATGGCCATGGCCTTGTGTGCTGATCACAGGACAGCTTGCAGGAGTCCACTCTTTTTTCCCCATTGCTTCCCCTTTGCTTAAGCCCCAGGCTTCTAGGGTTGTTTTTTTTGTATGTTTGTTTGTTTGTTTTAACTTCTTAAAAATACATTCTTACCTATGTCCTGTGGGTTCTCATCATTCCCAGAACCAATTGCTATTGTTTGTTGGTGTGAGTCGGCATGTGACTTAAGCTTCCCTAATGCCTTGGGGTACCCAGAAGTCTTGCCATATAGCAAGGGCACACATTAGTTGAGTGAAAAATGAGTGGTTCCTCTGGATTTTCTGTGGAGTAGTGGGACTCAGGGCAGCTTCATATAGCGAATTTGTAACTGTTTGTTTTCATGTGTGCATCTTCTGTTCAGATATCTGCACTTGTCATAAGAGCTCAAGCCTCCGAGGGCTTACTTGAAGAGTTACAACAGAGCTTTTCTCAAGCAAAGAGGGATGTTCAGGAACAGATGGTAAGTCAGTGTTTGAAATACATGTCATATGCTGCCCTTATTCCTGCTTTTTCTTTCTCAAAATTATCTTTAGTATGACTATTGCCTTGCTCAAAGTAGCTACGGTTATATACTCCAGGCCTACAGAACATTTGTAATGCTAAAATAGTGTGCAGACATCATTCTTTCTAAGCAGAGCTCATCCTACTCCATTTCATCTTTACCTTTCCTGACTCAGAAACCTAACCAGAGTAAACTGTGATAGACCAGTATTTAACTTTCAGTTTAAAATGCAAGCTAAGAGGATAGAGATAATTGTCATCTTCAGCTCACACAGCTTTTTTTTTTTTTGAATACTTGTGTGTTTTTCCTGGGCAGTTTATTTATTTAGAATAACCTTATTAATTTCCCAGAATTTATATATTTGTTGTAGCTCTGGAGATCTTTCAGGAGGTCATTAGATATGAGGGATGGAAGCAGAACTTGATGAGCAGCGGCCACCAGAAACCTTGTGTAGTTCTGAGGCTTGGGTCTCCTTTCCTGCTAGGCTGGCTGTATCGGATGACTCTATCTAATGGTCGGGGCAGAGTTGTTCTTTCTGGATACTACAGAGCTTTCACAGGGGCCACAGTTCTAAATATCAGAAGATTACAGGTGGGATGGTTGTATTTGTTTTTGATTGACATTCAACCAGTGCCTGAATGGCAACTCAGCCAGTCCTTGGACCCTATATCTGGTCCATGGGAATCCTCAGATCTTAATTATGGATGGGAAGTTCACATTGTTTATTTAAGTAGAGAAGACAAAATCATAGTTGTTAAATTCTGAAAAAGCTTCATGGAGTTGTTTCTCACATCTTTTTTCTTTTTATCTTTTATAGCCCATTTGCCTCTGTGGAAGTTGATTCCATTAAAAATAGTGTGTATAGGTGACATTGGAGAATTGATGGGATTCAGACTGAAACTTTTTGAGCATTTAATTTTCTCAAAATTATCATGAATGGTTCTTATGTTGTGAAAGAGGAACCTAGTGTCTTAGGCTCCTACAGAGTGACTGTGGTAGGTCTTGGGCACCTTAGCATTTCCACCTTTGCATTTTTAGAAGCTTCACGCTTGCAGGAAGTTGTGGAATTAACTTTTGAAAGACTGCCATTTCAGCTGAGAGAGCTTGCTATATAGGCCTGACATCTGACCCACAGTGGAAAGAGAGAACCTACTCCAGATGTTGTCCTCTGATCTCCATACACATGCCGTAGCATGTCTATGTACATTCACATCATACATACCACAGTATTGCTTAAGACTATTGCTTCAATTCAGCAGTTGCTGAAATTCTGCTGCATTAGTCTCTTTCTGTCTCACTTTGCATGTAGGTATATTTTGTGCATGTTGTATGTGTAGATGGAAGTTTTTGTCCTGCCTGATCCCACAGCCATTCAGTCCCAAAGAAAATCATAGAGGCTTATATTAATTATAATCTGTTTGGCCTCTTAACTCAGGCTTATTATTAGCTAACTCTTACAACTTAAATTAACTCATAATTTTTGTCTGTGTTTAGCCACGTGGCTTGGTACCTTACTCAGTAAGGCATTCTTATCTTCCTTCTTCTGTGTCTGGCTGACAACTGCGTCTCTGCCTTTCCTCTTCCCAGAATTCCCTTAGCCTGGTCACCCAGCTTTTACTTCCTTCTATTAGCCAGTCAGCATTTTATTAAACTAATACGAGTGACCAATCTTTGCAGGGTACAAGAGCTTTATTCCACAACATACATGTCTGATTTGTGATAGACTCTTGGAAACTAAAGTGTAGATACTGTGATGTTCCCAAGCTTGTGTTTCCTAGGAGTGAAGGTGTTCTCTGTGACTAGAATATTCTTTTTACATCCTTTGATTAACCAGTTGTCCCCCAAAAATTTTTAAAAGATTTTTGTTTATTTATTATGTATACAGTGTTATGCCTTCATGTATCCCTGCAGGCTAGAAGAGGGTACCAGATCTCATTATGGATGCTTGTGAACCACCATGTAGTTGCTGGGAATTGAACTCGGGATCTCTGGAAGAGCAGCCAGTGCTCTTAACTGCTGAGCCAACTCTCCTGCCCCAATAATTATAATTTTTAACTTTCATTTTGAAACCCAAGAACCAATCAGAAATCATATATTACATTTTTTTGGTCATTTTAGTCTTTTTTAAATTAACATAGTACAATACCCCATCTCTTAAAAATGCCAGGCGGTGGTGGCGCATGCCTTTGATCCCAGCACTTGGGAGGCAGAGGCAGGCAGTTCTTTGTGAGTTTGAGGCCAACCTGATCTACAAGAGCTAGTTCCAGGACAGGCTCCAAAGCTACAGAGAAACCCTGTCTCGAAAAACCAAAAAAAAAAAAAAAAAAATTACATTTCTAAATGGTTTAACGTGGTTGTTTCACTCAGAATGCTTTAGGTTAATGTTCTGTAGAATGTATCTGATTGTCTCCTCATGATTTAGTGGAGGTCAGAATTTTGACAGGATACTGTACAGATGGAATTCTTTAGTGGGCAGGTCCTATCACAACAATGATGGATGTTCCAATATTGGTGATTACTTGGTGAAGTTAGCGACACAATAGTTCCAGAACGTAAATATTGCCATTAGCAGCGAACTCACTAAATAGGCTCACTGTTTCTTTGTGGTTGTTTCTGCCCTTAGAATACATCCAGGTAGGGAGTATCCTAAGGTACATGGGACCTAAGAAGTATTCGAGTTCAGCTTTGTGATTATGTCACTATCTACTATCTAGGGGTCTTGATCAGGTTAAAGAATTAAAAGGCAGGAAAGAATAATCTTGATCTCTGCAGATGACAGCCAGAAAATTTTCAAACAGTCCTAAGTAAAAAAGAAATTAAGACACACGTTCTTTTCTTTCTTCTGTATGCAGAAGGTAACAGGATGGTAATATTTAGTTCCTAAGTGGATTTGTTACTAGATTTAGGGTCAGAACCTAAGTCCTAGCAGCCCTAACAGGTGAAGTTTGGCCAGCCATTCTCAATAGTTAAATTAAAGACATAGTTAACATTGAAAAGTTTGGGTTAGGAGGATGGCTCAATTGCTAAAATTTTTGCTGTACAGTTTAGATCCATAGTTACCCACATAAAACCTGTGTGGTAGCAGGTATGCCTCTGTAACCATATTCAGGGGTGGGGAGTAATTGGCGTGTGCAGAGATTGTGCTGATCTCTGAAACTCATTGGCCAGCCAGCTTTAGGTTTAGTGAGAGACCCTGTCTTTGAAATTTAGGTAGAGAGGTTTGGGAAGATGGCTCAGAGGTTAAGAATACTGGCTGCTCTTCCAGAGGTCCTGAGTTCAATTCCCAGCAACCATATGGTGGCTCACAACCATTTATAATGGGATTCGGTGCCCTGTTCTGGTATGTAGGCATACATGCCACAACACTGTATACATAATAAGTAAATAAATCTTAAAAAATAAAACCAAAGGGCTGGAGAGATGGCTCAGAGGTTAAGAGCATTGCCTGCTCTTCCAAAGGTCCTGAGTTCAATTCCCAGCAACCACATGGTGGCTCACAACCATCTGTAAAGGGGTCTGGTGCCTTCTTCTGGCCTGCAGGCATACACACAGACAAAATATTGTATACATAATAAATAAATATTATTTTAAAAAAATGAGCCTGTTCATTATTTAAAAAAAAAAATAAAACCAAAAAAATTTTTTTAAAGAAGAAATTTAGGTAGAATTAAGGTAGAAAGTGTTTAAGGACTCTTAATGTTGCCCTCTGAACTCTGCATACATGCGGCATATGCATGTGAATCATATACATTGTATATATAATAATAGAATTGCTTAAGACTCAGATACATTTGTTTGCATATACGCACACAGAGACAGGTCTCTACACATGATGTGGGATTCCCCTCTGTATGCTGTGAATATGTTTTTTTTTTTTTTTTCCGAGACAGGGTTTCTCCGTAGCTTTTGGTTCCTGTCCTGGAACTAGCTCTTGTAGACCAGGCTGGCCTCGAACTCACAGAGATCCGCCTGCCTCTGCCTCCCGAGTGCTGGGATTAAAGGCATGCGCCACCACCGCCCGGCAATATGTTTTATTACCATTGGTTAATGAATAAAGCTGTTTCAGCCAGTGGCTTAGCAGAGCAAAGCTAGGCTGGAAATCTGAACAGAGATACAGAGAGAAAGTAGGCAGAGTCAAGGAGATGCCGTGTAGCTACTGAAGGACATTCTGGAACCTTACTGGTAGGCCACAACCTCATGGCAATACACAGAGTGATAGAAATTGTTAAAGAAGAACCTCTCCACTGACACAAAATAACTCCAATTAAACCAATTAGACCAAATCAAAAATGTCCACATTTAATAAATGCCACGACCCTGGGTGGACTGGGACAGCATGGCTGGGAGAGAAGCCCACACAAACCCCAGAGACCACATGTTCCTTTCTTTGGATAAGCCTAAATACCCTGTGGGAGTGGTCTTGACCCTTCCCGGGGAGGGGTCAGTGCTTGGCAGGCTGGGAGTTAGAGTCTAAGCGCTTGGCAGGCTGGGAATTGGAGTCCAGACCAGAGCAATTCCCAGGCTAGGGGCTGGGGTGAAACTTCCAACTCAATATTACTGAAATGGCTTAATTTAAGATGTAAGAGCTAGCCAGAAATATGCCTGAGAGATCAGCCAAACAGTATGGTAATTAATATAGTTTCTGTGTGATTATTTGGGTCCGGGCAGCTGGGAAACAAAAGAGCAATCCCCTTTTACATATGCAGGTCACAGATTCTTCTCTGTACCAGGAGCTGTTTTTTTTTTAGTCCTTTGCTGCTACTCTAATATGGCCCCATTGGACGAACAAAGAGTTCAAGTGACACCTCCTCCCAAGCCCATCTCATGCTCCTAACAAGAGGTTTAAATTTAAACTGAAGGCAAGAGATGTGCTCAGATAGCTAAGTCATTTCTTTAAAGTTGTGGGCTCACCTATCGTTGTCTCTTGTCTTACCATAAGGTGGTCTGACAAGTCAGAACTATGTGGAATCTGTTTCTGGATGAGCTCCTTCTGGATTAACCCATGGTGGTATGTTTCTTCCATTATGAGGCTCCTAGAGAAATTCCATTTCCTTGGGGTGCAGTGTTCCATGAGTATGATAGCCAAAGGGGGAGGGCATGTGTGTGTTGGAGGAGGGAGCTTGTTGGTTCCTAGCCGCTTGGCTAGCTTAGACCTGAAATAATCACACAGAAATTGTATTATTTAAATCACGGCTTGGCCCATTCACTCTAGCTTTTTATTGGCTAACTCTTATATTAATATTAATTTAACCCATTTCCATTAATCTGTGTATTGCCACAAGGCAATGGCTTACTGGGTAAAATTTCCAGTGTCTGTCTCTGGTCACTCCATGGCATCTCTCTGACCCCGTCTTCCTCCTCCATTCTATAGGCCAGTTCTTTATTCATTAACTTATAAAAGCAACACATAGACAGAAGGACCTCCCACACCATTTCCCCTTTTCTGTTTAAACAAAAAGGAAGGCTTTAACTTTAACATAGTAAAATTACATATAACAAAACATATCAAATAAGAATTAGTTATAATATTTATATTTACTTTATCTTTTATCATAACTAAGGAAAACTATAATAATAACTATAAATTCTTCAACTCTATCAAAGACTCCAGAAGGATATAATATTACCTAAGAAAACAGGAGGTGGATTGTAAGTAACTCCCAAAACTCTAGAATTGACAGAGATATCTCGCTGCCTTGACAGCCACCCAAAGTTCTTCTGTACCATTGGGGCATCCATCTTCAGTCTACAGCCCCATAGTATCCAGCAGACTTTTCCACAAAGCAGGAAATTTCAAAGACAGTTCCGCCTATATTAGCAGTCACTTTCTTCTGTGTCCTGTAGAATGTCTGGCAGACTCTTTCATGAAGCAGCAACCGTGAAAGACCATCTCACCCTTAGGCAAGTTCAGCAGTCATTTCTCTGCAGGTTCTGCATGTTCAGTTAAGCAGTCTAGGCAAGAGTAGTTGCTTGCCCAAATGGCTAGCAAACTCCATAAGGAGCCCTTTTTTTTTTTTAAATATTTATTTATTTGTTATGTATACAATATTCTGTCTGTGTGTATGCCTGCAGGCCAGAAGAGGGCACCAGACCCCATTACAGATGGTTGTGAGCCACCATGTGGTTGCTGGGAATTGAACTCAGGACCTTTGGAAGAGCAGGCAATGCTCTTAACCTCTGAGCCATCTCTCCAGCCCCCTAAGGAGCCCTTTCGATGCCCATCTTCCTCTTGCAGTAGATTGGTGCTGCCAGGAGCAAATGTGTCTCATTGTCATGATAAGTCCTAAATTCTTAAAACATTTTAAATGCCATATTCTGAAGGTCTCTGAAAGATTTGAAAAATACCTATCTAATTGAAATATATCTCTATACATCTAGAAAATCTAACATGACTATAAGCTTGACTATTATAGATGAGTATCTATTAATTGATATTTCTTAATTATGTATTACATTTTTTAATGAGCTACACAAATACAGTACCTTAATCAAGATCAGAAATACATATAACAAAATTGACCTTAAATTTGTATCAATAAATCAAGATCCATATCGATGCACATTATTCGTATCTATATCATACTTCCCTTTAAATGTAAACAAACATTTATAGACAATATATGGGAATATGGGCATAGTTTTTTCATATTGCTTCCTGGTGATTGTTGGGCATAGTAATTTTGGGGGGGTGTTCATGGCAACCTTCGGAGGGGTCTTGTTACATGAACAAACCATACCAGTCTGGAAGCATTCCATATGTTCTCATCCTCTGTGGAAGCAAGAGAAGAGCCTCTTTTCCAAAGCAGCATATCCTTAGACCCAAATTTGGATGACATGATACATTTATGATATACATGTTGGTTTAGCTTAGCAGCCCATACAATGAATACAATGAAATGTCTCTCTGTACTTAGGTCATTCACAGTCAAAAAATTCAAAAATAACACAATAATATACATAATCCAGATTCTCTATAAATTTTCCATCTTTACATGGCTTATTTTTTTTACTCCTTTTAATCTATGACTGTCTATATTCTGTCTCTTCATATACTTTACCTTTTTAAAAAAAATATTTACTTCTTTTTATAACTGTCTATATTCTTTTTCTTCTCTTTCCCAAGCCTATGTACATTTATCCAACACTGTGACCTATTTAGAGGTCTTTTATGTCTGAATCTGTCCTACTGTGTATCTGTAATTCTTTACTTTAAGCACTTCTTAAAATGCTAAGCGCTTCTTAAAACCTTAAGCCGCGTCATTGCTAGGGAAAATATGGTACTACCTGCTTGCTCTGCACAGTCCAGCATGACAGAGCTGCTCGCTAACCCCAAGAGCCATGTACATTGCCCTGTCTCTAGGCACACAGCCGGTCCATGTCACCATTAAGCAAGTCTGCTCACAGACCCCACTCAATTGACCTGTAGCCAGACCTCCAGAAAGAGTCAGAGTTCGCGCTAGTCAGCACGGCCCAGAAAGTAGGCATTTCAAAACAGTGCAGCTTTTTTTTCTGCTGCTGAGTCAGGAAAATCTCTTTTAAAGGAGCTGCAGCAAGCCACCAGCAAACAGCAAGAAGCTGTGTTAAGCTGGGCGGTGGTGGCGCACGCCTTTAATCCCAGCACTCGGGAGGCAGAGGCAGGCGGATCTCTGTGAGTTCGAGGCCAGCCTGGTCTACAAGAGCTAGTGCCAGGACAGGCTCCAAAGCTACAGAGAACCCTGTCTCGAAAAACTAAAAAAAAAAAAAAAAAAAAAAAAAAAAAAAAAAAAAAAAGAAAAGCTGTGTTAAACTCTGTATTTTTGTGTCTAGAATTCCTTTTTAAGCTTTCTCAGTTTTCAAGTGGATTTTAGTTCACCCACATTGGGCGCCAATTTGTTGGAAGAGGGAGCTTGTTGGTTCCCAGTTGCCCAGCTAGCTTAGACCTAAAACAATCACACAGAAACTGTATTATTTAAATCACTGCTTGGCCTATTATGTGTGCCATTGTAGAATGCGTGCTAGGCTAGGTACAGATTGAGGTGATCATAAGGTACAACCAAATAGCCTCAAGAAAGTAAAGCCAATAATGTATAACCAAAGTTTGTATATGGCCTGCTCATCACCCACCTTGGGAGATATTCTTTAAGTCTTTTGCTAATCTCTTCCTCCTACTTATGTGTCCTTCATCTGTGTATTGTTCACTAAGCAGCTTTTGTTATAGCACCATGTTGTAGTGAGGGCAGTTTTGGCTTTCACTAAACTTTTCTCTTCTACCACAAGCTTCTCCAGGGAATGTATCTTTGTCTCTGGATTCCTAATAGACAGAAAAATGCCTACTTTCCAGTAGTGGGTGACAAATAAAGATGGCCTGAGAAAGTGATCTGCTTGTGTGTATATACATTTGTAACAAATGACTGAATATTAAAAATCAACAGAAAACTAGGCATGGTGGCATATGCCTTTAATCCCATCCCTGGTAAAGCAGAGGCAGGTAGATCTCTGAATTCAAGACCAGCCTAGTTTATATTGTGAGTTCCAGGCCAATGAGGGCATGGACCCTCTGTGTTGGGTGGCGGTGAGGGAGTGGTGTAGAGGCTTGAGGCAGAATCTTATGTTGCTCAGGCTGACCTTTAATTTTTTTTTTAAAGATTTATTTATTAAGTATACAACATTCTGCCTCCATGTATGCCCACATATCAGAAGAGGGTGCCAGATCTCATTACAGATGGTTGTGAGCCACCATGTGGTTGCTGGGAATTGAACTCAGGACCTCTGGAAGAGCAGTCAGTGCTCTTAACCACTGAGCCATCTCTCCAGCCCTGACCTTTAATTTTCTATCCACCTGAGTCTTACTTGATCTCTGGTCCCACTGTGTTCTGGGAGACAAGAAGCTTAATGTTTTTGAATTGCTGGTAGGATCAGTATAGAATGAACTCCCATGCGTGTCTCATTGCCTGACTCTTGCTGAATTGATGGAAAGGCTACAAATAAAAAGAAATTGGGGTAGGCCTGCTGGAGTGTGAGATGGCTCTGCAGGGGAAGACGCTTAACTTTAATAAACATGGAACCCCAAAGAATGGTCTCCACAAAGTTGTCCTGATCTTCACACATACATGCTGTGCCTCACACATATCCACAACAATAAATCTAAGTTATGAGCTGTGTGTATGTTTTTAGAAGCCTTACATAGTTTTATTATATACCACCCCATCCTCAAATACCATTTTATTTGGTCTTGTTTTTTTCTGATGTGGTTGTTACTAAACTGGATTTACCTTCCTAGCTGTGATTAGCATCTGTTTCTGTTTTAGGCGGTGCTGATGCAGTCACGTGAACAGGTTTCGGAAGAGCTGGTGAGGTTACAGAAAGACAATGACAGCCTCCAGGGAAAGCATAGCTTGCATGTGTCATTACAGCTAGCAGAAGACTTCATTCTCCCAGATACTGTGGAGGTAATGTATTTGCACATCATCAAAAACTCGCAAAAAGTTTACTTTTTAAAATGGTTGTAAATTTTTTTAAAAAAACTTTATTGATAAATTTCTTATGCCAAATACTTTCACTTTTAAAAATGTAGTTCATTCTGTAGCATAGTGATACATGAAACCACATCAGTCTGTTAAAGGGTCTCAAAAATTTATTTAAGTAAACACTCACTGATACAGAACAGATTAGATGCTGCTGTGATCCAGCTGCTGATCGAACCGCTCCTTCCTTTGGCCCTAACCACCTGAGCAAGCGAGCTAAAGTCATGAATGCAGACAAGACCACATACTAGGGCTCATAACCCCCAAAAGCCATTAGCTAAAGGGATCAAAATCCTACAACAGCATAGTGATAGGTAAACGTCAATTTTAAAATTTGTCTTTGAAGTATTGTCTGAGTATGTAGTACAGTTCTAGCCTCAAACTTGAGATCCTACTGCTGTCCTCCCCAGTGCTGGGATTGCAGTTGTGTGCTACGCTCCCCCGCTTGAGAACATTGCCTTCACTGCATAATGAAATCTCCATCGGGGTTGGAAAGATGGTTCAGTGGTTAAGAACACTGGCTGTTCTTCAGAGAACCTGAGTTTGATTTGTCTGTACGTCCAGTTCTAGGCACCACTTCTGTGTGTACTGACATACATGTAAGCAGAAATCCCATACATATTAAAGAAGAAACCCCAGATCTACTAACCAACCAGACAAACAGAAATCTCTCCTTATACTTCAGGAATTGTTTCTATTCCCCTTATTCCCAATTCCTTTCTTTATTGGGAAGTTTCCTTTTTCCTTTTTTTTTTAATTTTTGTCTCAGAAGCCCTTGTATTTTTAAATGTGCAGTTAATCTCTTAGCTTGTCTAATTTCTAAGTCTGTTTTATCTGATGAAGACGGAGGAGAGTCACCTCCTGTGTCCTGGCTTTCCTCTGAAACAGCCTTCCTGTCAACTTGTGAAGGCACATTCTCCTCTCCTGCCTAGCTTGCCATTTCTGCTTCAGATACAGCTTTAAGTGACTCCCACTCTGCAGCAGCTGCAGAGCATTTGATACTAAATTACATAAAGACCAGCTATCTAATGGTACTGGCTCTCCTCAAAGCTCTTATCCATACATTCCGATTCAGTTAGTGTGAGAAGTTGCCTGAAGCCAGTGGCAGGGCCAAGTAATTAACAGCGTCTGTCCTTCACTTCCACTCCATCTCCTTTGAACAGGCATTTTAATAACTGCACAGACCATTGTTCCTGAGATAGGAACTTTCCCCTGACCCTGCCGATTCTGGAGCCTCCTTACGCTGAGGGCGCTTGTCTTCCAGTTCTCAAAGTGGCAGGCTTCTCTGTCCTTCTTAAGCGGATCCTTTGTCATTCTTCAACCCCACGTTGGGCACCAAAATGTCACGGCACAGGTATGGATTCATGTGGGTCCGCTAAAAGAAAGCTCAGAGATAATTGAGAATGAACTTAGCCTTTTGCGGCCGCAGAGCTCACCAGCCTTGGCGAGCTGAAGCAACCATGTATGCTGCTGCTGCTGTTGCTCTTCCTCCTCCTCCTCCTTTTTTTTTTTTTTTTTTTAAATCTGGGCTGGTGAGAAGCCTTAGTTAGTAGGTAAGGGCTGCCTGCTGCCAAGACTGCCAGAGTCCCTAGGACTCACATGTGCTGAAAGGAGAACGTCTCCTTATATGTGCCATAAGCCAGGGTCTGTACACTCATGTGTATAAACATAAAATAATGAGTGAAAATTGTTGTTTAAAATTATTTTAAAATTAAATATGAGTTGATATAGTGACTTGGCCTTTTAAATCCCAACACTTGGGAGGCTGGGGCAGGAGGACTGCTGTGTTTCTAGTACTCCATAGTAAGGCCAGTCTGCACTACACGTGAGACTGTCTCAAATAAAAAATTCAAGTGAAACATAAATTTATCTTTTATAAGTTTCTTGTAGTTTTGTCTTTCCCTAAATCCTATCAGAGTTACATTCTGTGTAGCTTTCCTCTGTGCACATGTTAACGTCACTACAGTGGTTTTGTTGGGTTTCACTTTTAAAGACGCAGTTGTTGATCATGCCCCATTACACAGGCTCGCCCAGGTCTGCGCTCTCAGGAATGCTCTTGATCCTTTCCTAACTGGTAACTACTGATACAGAAGACTTGGGAGACTTGTGCCTTTGTCATGAACTTTGAATGATGTCACCACCACCTTCATCTCTGATAAAACTTTCCTTTTTTGCTGGAAAGTTTCTGTGTTCTGTTCTCTAGAGAATTTTTATTCCTAGATTTAAAAGCTATCTAAGATGAACATGGTGGTGCTTGCCCAACACTCTAGAGACTTAAGGCAAGAGTTCATGAATCTGAAACTAGTCCAGGCCAGCTGGTGCAACATACACGAGCCCCATCCCCCGAATCTAGGTAAATGTAATTAATTAGGAAGCTATTTGGGAATGCCAATTTGGATTTGCTTTAGGATATGATTACATTTCTAGAAGATTTAAAGTTTTGGGGAAAAAAGCCCGGTGTGGTGGCATATGCTTGTAATCCCAGCACTTGGAGGCAAAGACAGATAGAGTTCTGTGAGTTGAGGCCAGCCTCTCTCAACAAAACACACCAGTGGGAAGCATATAAGCTTGTCACCTTAGAAAGCCTTTCTTCGTGGGGTCAGTGGGCCATTACTTCCTGATACAGTACTTTGCCTAAGGAGATTTTCAGTGAGAGTTTGACTGTGTGAACAGGTAAGTTCAATGTATTTTATCCTGAGTTTACACTTGTTTCTGAGGTTTTTTTTTCTTTTTTTCTTCATAAAGTTATTCTTCCTAGTGAATTTGCGTGGAAAGTTACATAAATTTTTTTTCTGCACATAAAACAGCTTTGTGGGGAAAACGTAATTCACAACCCAATTTTCCGGCCATGTTAGATGTTAATACAAAAACATGTGCTTTCAGAACACTGTGTGGTCAGCGACAGTCATGGTCTAAATATTTGAATCATGTGGAACAAATCTCCAGTTTTTCTCACCTTCACAAATCCAGTAACCTCTGTGCATTGAATGCAGGTGCTCCGGGAACTGGTGTTAAAATACCGTGAGAACATCATTCATGTGCGGACAGCAGCAGACCACATGGAGGAGAAGCTGAAGGCTGAAATACTGTTCCTAAAAGAACAGATCCAAGCAGAACAGTGTTTAAAAGAAAACCTTGAAGAGACTCTACAGCTGGAAATAGAGAACTGCAAGGAGGAAATAGGTGAGAAGAAAATATCGCTTGGGGACTGGGGGTGTAGCTTTGTTGGTATAGTCCTTGCCTGGGAACAGGACGACCAGAAGAAGTTCAAGGCTAGCCAGGACTGCAGGAGACCCTCTCTCAAAGAGCAAGCTAACAAACAGTAAATAACCCTGAGTGTAATGCGTGACTGTGGGTGTGGAGAGCAGGAGTATAGGAAAGAACACTCGACCTAGGCATTCGGACGAACAGTGGCTGTGAATGCCTCCTCCACATTCTTTCGGAGCTCTGATGCTAATGGAGCCAGATGGGCAGCATTTCCTTATACAACTTTATTGCTAACAACATTGCTTTCTTACAGTTAGGTATGGACACTAGGTAGAAATTTAGGTTGCCACAAAGTGTGCATGTGTAGTTGACCTTTCCCTGAGCTTGGTTATAAGGTCAGTTCTCCGGGACAGTTTGAGAGAGAGCACTTTGGGGACATTTTAAGGGGAAAAAAATGATGAAAATAATAAATGATTGCTAATGTTTCTCCCTTTTGTCCTAGCTTCCATTTCTAGTCTAAAAGCTGAATTAGAAAGAATAAAGGTTGAAAAGGGACAGGTGAGTCACAAGTTTAAAATTAATTCTGTCAACACGCTGGTTGCTTATTAAATCCTGTGCTAGAACAAAGCAATGAAGATAGCTGAGGCATAGTTCCTGCTTTCCAGAGACTTCTGCCTGTGGGAACAGAATGGGCAGCCTGGCGTGGTCCTCCGTGGCTGATGCTTGTGGTGATGGGCACAGTATAGATACAGAGGGACCTCAGCTTGGCGTGGTCCTCCGTGGCTGATGCTTGTGGTGATGGGCACAGTATAGATGCAGAGGGACCTCAGCCTGGCGTGGTCCTCCGTGGCTGATGCTTGTGGTGATGGGCACAGTATAGATACAGAGGGACCTCAGCCTGGCGTGGTCCTCCGTGGCTGATACTTGTGGTGATGGGCACAGTATAGATGCAGAGGGACCTCAGCCTGGCGTGGTCCTCCGTGGCTGATGCTTGTGGTGATTTGTCCTGAGCTATGTCTCTTACATTTTTCACACTAGCTCTTTAGTCGCTTTCATCTCAGCCTTCACTGCTCAGTCATTAGCTTGTAGCCCCCTCCTACTTTATTATCAGCCTTCTCTGAGATAAAATGATGACCTGTTTCTCACCATAGTGTAATGCTGATAGGTGCTTTCACTGGCCTCTGTGTTCTCTAGCTTTGAACGTCTACCTCTTGATCGATTTTCCCTTTGTGTCCATAATTGCCCAGCTGTTCCCATTAAGAGGGAAAAAATGATATGGATGTGGGATACACATCTGTAATCCTAGCACTCAAGAAGCTGAGGATTCAAGTTTGAGGCCAGCCTGTG
This sequence comes from Microtus oregoni, assembly GCF_018167655.1. Classification (NCBI taxonomy): domain Eukaryota; kingdom Metazoa; phylum Chordata; class Mammalia; order Rodentia; family Cricetidae; genus Microtus; species Microtus oregoni. The sequence continues at coordinate 27,607,554 of NW_024543074.1, read as the reverse complement.
GTACATAGGAAGATGGCCTTTCAAAAGAAAAAACAAAACAAAACAAAAGTTTCTCCTTGAATTATACTACTCTGCTAAGTCATTGTTTTTCTAAAGTTCTTGAAAGAGTGCTGCCCTCCACCTGACCTCCCGGCAGTCTCTCCCACAGTCAGCCATTGTTTCCCTGTACTGGAGGTCTCTAGGGCACACTAGAGATGACCTGCACTCAGACCTGGCGTGTAGCTCAGGAGAAGAGCGCTTTCCTAACACAGAAAAAGAAAATGCCAGGCTCATGTGCTGCATTGTTCCTCCCTGCCAGTTTGGGTTCAGACTTTACCTTTTACTTTTTTTGGTGGTTCTGGGAATTGAATTCATTTGTATGCTATTCATTTGTAGCTCTGTCCTACAGAGCTACACCCCCAGTTCTGAGATGTGACTTTTCATTGGCCTGTTGTCACAGCCTGACTTGTTTCCTAAGAGACCTCTGGGCTGGAGCCGGTTCCAGTTCCTCTCTGTATTGAAGCCAGGCTGTCTCAGTCTTTTTGAAGTCTTGAGCAGTTGAGGACAAGTCCTTAGTGCAGAGGTCTCTCACAGTCCCACACTGCTGCAGGCTGCTAGAGCTCACCGTCCGTGGGCAGGGCAGCCATTCTGTTTTTAGACCATCTCTTTACTTTCTTTACCTTGCCACCCTTTCCTTCCCCTGGGAAAATGTTAATCCATGCAGACAGTGCAGAGAGGAAACAGGAAAAGCTCAGGTCCAAGGCCTGCCTCAGCTGCAGAGCTCAAAACCAGCCTGAACAACAACAAAAGCAAGATCCTGTTTCCAAAGGAGTTGGGGGTGGAGATGAGTGATAGCGTGCTTGCCTAGCCTCTGAGACCCCAGGTTCAATCCCCAATACTAAAAGTAAAAGTCAGCCATCATCTTTTCTAGAAAATACTGTCTAAATTTTCTCCCTGAATTAAATGCTGCTCCCTTTATGTTGATATGTATTAGTTATTTCCCTGTCTGTTTCTCCTGACCTCTCAGTTTCAGGCCTTAGAATTAGAAACATGATAGATACCTAATACGGAGGTAAAGACCAGGTTTGCAAGAACAAGAAGAATCTATACTCTGAAACTTTAGAAGAGCATTCCAGGCACAGCCAAGAGCAAACCTGAGTACTCTGGGTTGCAGACACCTCTCAATAGTGCTGCGAGACCTTCAAAATTTCTGTGTGTTTCAGTTTTCCCTTTTGATTCCCTTTTCACAGTTGGAATCTACATTAAGAGAGAAGTCACAACAACTTGAGAGTCTCCAAGAAATAAAGGTTAATTTAGAGGAACAGTTGAAGAAGGAAACTGCTGCAAAGGTAATTATGTTTATCGGTCATTTAATTTAAAAAACAAGGCTAAGGTATGGCAGCGCAGACCTTTAATCCTAGCACTAGGAAGGCAGAGGTATGTAGATCTCTGTGAGTTCAAGGCCAATCTGATCTACCCAGTGAGGCCCTTTCTCAGGCAAACAAAAATTACAAAAAACAAAGGGGCTAGAGAGATGGCTTAGTGGTTAAGAGCACTGGCTACTTTTGCACTGGACTAGCATTCAGTTCCCAGCACACAGTGGTGGCTCACAACAGTCTGTAATTCCACTTCCAGATTTGATATACTTTTTTGGTGCACACATTGCATACATACCCATATACAAACAACCACTTATATGTACAAAGTACAATAAACATATATTGAGCCTAACTTGGACAGTGTTCTGCTGGAAGCATTTCTCTGAGCTGGGTGTAGGCCTGCCTGCAGTTCCTGTTACTGGAGGCCAAGGCAGGAAGATTGCTAGTTCAGAGGCCTGAAAAAGGTTGCCAGGGAGGCTTTGGCAGCTGAGTTGAAGTGTTCATTTTTTAAAAAAATAGAAATAAAAATTGAAAAGGTGTAAAAAAGGATGGAAAAGTGGAGTAGGGACTCGATATAGTCTAGTGGTAGACTGCTTGCCTAGCGTGTGAGGTTCAGTCCCCAGAGATGGAAGGAGAGGGATTGTTTGGAAATGTTACTCCATTCCATCCCTGTATCAAATGCTAAGATTGCCTCGAAGCAGATTTCCAGATTATCTTGAGTTTGTATAGAATAAAAATGCACGTGGGTGCTTATGGCGGACATTGCCTAGACATGGTTTTAATGAGCTGTGTTGGTAGTCAGTAGATTCTTGTCTTTAGAAAAAGGCTCCCATGATTTTCAATAAGGAAGGCTGGAGGTGACTGAGGCTGAATGGCCCATATTAATTCAGTGTTTGATCCTAGTAATTGTCAGAGGAAATTCCCTTTTAAGTCTCTGTCCGTGTTACTATGACAGCTGTTGATCTTTGAATACATTTCTTGTCCTGGTTTCATACCTAGAGCAAGTAACCTACCCAACTGGCACTGTTGCCCTATGGAAAGAGAGACTGGGTTGAGGAAACAGATCAGCAGGTAGAGGTGCTTACTGCCAAGCTGGATAACTGCCATTTGATCCTTGGGGCTCACATAGTGGGAGGAGAGAACCAGCTCTCTCGTAAGGTTGTCCTCCTTCCTGATTGTCTTCTGTGAGTGCTTCCCTAGCCACCCTACTCCACACACAAATGTAAAAGTGGTACTGGGAGTGGGGATAAAGCTCAGCTGGTAGAGCGTTTGCCTGGCACCACAGAAAACTGGGTGTGTTGGCACAATCTGTAATCTCACAAGAAAGATAGGGGTAGGCGGATCTGAGATTGAAGCTCATTTTCAGCTACAATAGAGCAGGTTCAGGGGCTAGTTTGGGCTACAGGAGACCTTGTCTTAAATAAAGGTGGGAACCAGTGAGGCAGCTAGAGGTACATGCTGCCAAGCCTGAGTTTAATCCCTGGGGCCTACATGGTGAAAAGAGAGCTGACTCCAGCAACTTTGTCCTGTGACCACTTCTGTGCTATAGCATGCACACACACACACACACACACACACACACACACACACACACACGTGCCCAATCAGTAGAAAAATAAAAATGTAATTAAAAAATATTAACAGGAAGGAATGTATGAGTTAGGGTGGTCAGGGTCATCACAAGGGAACTCATAGAAGCAATTGGCTTGTTCATGGGAGCTCAGACTATGGCAGTTAGGGAGCCTGCATAGAACCAGCCTAGGCCCTCTGCATATGTGATGGTCGTGTGGCTTGGTCCACTTGTGGGACTCCTAGCAGTGGGAGCGGGGCCTGTCCCTAACACTTTGGCTACCTTTGGGAACCTGGTCCTAATGCTGGGTTGCCCTGCCCAGCCTTAATGCTAGGAGAGGAGCTTAGTTCTACTTCAGTGTGATAGGCTGTGCTTTGTTGGCATCCATGGGAGGCCTGCCCCTCCGAACAGAGGTGGGGAGGGGGGCAGAGGAGAAGTGGGAAGAGTGAAAGCTGCAGTTGGGATGTAAAAAATGAAAAAAATTAATTAATAAAGATAAAAGATTACTGGTATATGGAGGCATCATTCAGGTCTCTGCTCTAGTAGTAGATATAGCTTAATGGTGCAGGGTGCTTGCCTAACAAGCTATGGCCCTGGTTTCAATCCTTAGTATGAAAAAGAAAAAAGAACTGTTGACAAGTTCCCTGTAGTCAGTAACTAAACTTCCTAAGTAATTTTAGGAAATCTGGCTCTTTGGCATTAATCTTCTCTCAAAACTTTTATTTTTTAGACTACGGTTGAACAGCTCATGTTTGAAGAGAAGAACAAAGCTCAGAGGTTACAGACAGAATTAGATGTCAGTGAACAAGTCCAGAGAGATTTTGTAAAACTTTCTCAGACTCTTCAGGTGAGGTGTTTGGGGAACTGCCATGGCCTCTGCGGGAGGGGGCACCGGTGTAGCTGGAGATCTCTGATTGCCTCTGCCACTCCCTCAGATATCTTATCACTCAAGCACAAGCTTGTCTGTTACAGATTTGGCCCCCTCCTTTCCCTTCTACCTTGCCAATTTCTGCCTTAAGTATAAGTGGGGTAGGCATTGGAGGGAGCACTGGAGGGGCAGGATACCAATCTGTTATATAGATTGATGAATTTTAAGAGTGGGGTTTTTTCTCTTCCTCTTCTTCGAAGAGCGTAACCTGGTGAACTGATCTGCTGCATGTGGACTAGAATGATCAAAGTAGAGGGGACATAGGTCATAGGTCATAGGTCGGCATCACTTGCACTCATCGCCACATTGTTTCTCCAGGTGCAGTTAGAGAGGATCCGGCAAGCAGACTCCTTGGAGAGAATCCGGGCAATTCTGAATGATACCAAATTGACAGACATTAACCAGCTCCCTGAGACATGACACCCTGATAGCAGGATTGTAACCTGCATTTTGGGTTTTTAACTCATCTTTAGAATAACATTAATTATTATTTAACTCTTAATGGAAGACGTCACAGCAAAAGGAAGACTGGAGAAATGCAGGTCTGGAGGGAGAAGGCTGCTGTGCGCAGGGACAGCCAGCAGATGTTTCAGAGGGAACACTAACAGGACACCGGACTCGATTCCAACGGGTGTGGGATCAGATTGGTGCCAGAAAAGTGCTGTTTCCTTGCCTGCTTTCTCCAACGTGGATTCCGGAACACATTTCCTGACATGAAAGCAACTTCCCCATAGTGTTTGGAATTACGTTTTCAGTTCATACAAACTGGGAGAGAAAAGGTTTTTTTTTTTCTTCTGTTTTCTAGGGCTCATCAGTAGCAGTATTCAGCTAGCAGAGAGGTGTAGTGTGCTGTATGAGTATTTTATATTAAAATATGAAGTGTGAGAGCAGGCCATTGGCTATTGACTATTTCCCTCGCTCAGTGCATATTTTTTCTTTCTACCATTTTATCTTCATTGGAGGACCTTAAATGCTACTGAAACTTGCCTGAGAATTATAGGAACATGGCAAACAAAGAATTCAACAAAATTAGAGAATCTGAATACTTGGCTGAGGCAATATATATATATTGGAAGTTGAATTTAAGGGAAAAAAAGCACAAGAAACCTTGGATGCACTTTCTCTGCACACCAGGATGAACTTCTTGGCCCACAGGTACCATGGCAAAGAAGAACTGGCACCACCTACCCTTTCCAAGTATTTTAGTTACTGGATCAGTGGAAAAAATATTAATAAAACAAGCTATGTCTCACATCTAGTACACATGTATAAATCTGCTTATTTTCAGCCTGCCTTAGAGGCATACAAGTGTTACATTTAAAATGGTGATGACTTACAGATCTTTGTATGTTTGTTTTACAGTTTAGACCTGTGGTGTAAGTGAGCATGCTTACAGTGAAGCTAAGGAAACTTAGTTTAGTATCTACTTCATTCTTGGAGTTGAAATTTCTTTCCTGTGTGGAGAAGCAAAGCACCCTGCGGAACAGGTTAATCCCAAACTGCTGTAAAGTGGTGCAGAACTCAGAAGTGTGCTTGTGTGCTGCTACTCACCAGCTGCAGGCTATATGAGAACACCGGTGGACAGTTAGCTATGCTATGTAACTCATGCGGTTCCTAAGTCACAATGCTTTCAAGGAATGTTTGTGAGTGACTTACAGACGTATCCAAAAGAACTAGAATTTTCACACTTGTCTACCATCAATTCATAGCATAAATGGATTTTGTAGTAATGAGTCATTAGGAATTTGCCCTCAAGGTCTTTGCTATTTTCTTTCATAAGTCTTGTGTTCACGATAAAAAAATTTAAAAGTAAATACAAATTGCGGGAATAGTGCTATAGGCTTGCCAATGCATGGAAACATTAATTGGCTTGAAGTCTCCTTGTATACAGTACTACTTGGTTTAAAGAAACAGTATCCTCACTGAGTTAAAGGGATTTTATTAATTATAATGTGATTACATTAGATTTAGGACTAGTCCTTCAGCTCCAAGCTAATTTGTTTTGGATCACTGTTGGCCACAGTGAATGGGAAATTCATAATCATTCTTAACTGTCACTCCCCATGAGCTGTTCTGCTGAGACCAAGCACTTTTTTTTAGACAGGGTTTCTCTGTAGCTTTGGTGTCTGTCCTGGAACTAGCTCTTGTAGACCAGGCTGGCCTTGAAGACAGAGATCCACCTGCCTCTGCCTCCCAAGGGCTGGGATTAAAGGTGTGCCACTACTGCCCGGCTTGAGACCAAGCACTTTACAGACAACTTTTCTCCAGAAGCTGGGGATTGAGCAATAAAGAATCACGATTAGGAGATGTTTCTAGTCTGTACTTGGGACAGATGCAAACTGCTGGGATCCACTCAATGAGAAACACATCCTAGAGGAACAGAAACTGAAATGCTAAGTTTTCAACAGCCTGTCTGTGGTATGAAATAAACTGCTGCTACACCACCAGGTAGGAAAGAGTCCTTTGAACTTCAATGTTCTGCATAAATGAGATCTGCTTTAGAAGGTGGAATTCACCAGGAGAGGAAAAATCTGGTTCCAGTGCTGCACTCCATCTGTGTAGACCTTTCTCTTGCATGTCTAATCTGGCTTACCTTTACCTGTAACATACCTTACCATGCAGCTTCTAATTGGCAGTCACTCAGTTGTTTCTAGGCAGGTACCATACTTACTTTTCAGAACTCAAATTGGCAGGTTTGAAAAGATGATCTAAATGTATATGGCAGAACACATTTTTCTTTTCCTTTAGGGTGCTAGAACTTGCACCAGAACTCACTGAGTAGACATAGCCATAGCCAAACTGAGCTCTGAAAGGCAACGATGCCTGTGAGGAAATGAGCCAGCAGAGGACTCTGCAACTGTTAGCAACTGTATGTAGATCTTCACCTCTGCTCTGCACAGACTGCAGGTGTCTCTGTGTGTTAACTGTACCGAAGGCATGTCCTTAAGAGAGTGTTCAAATTAAAAGAGCTGCTACTGAGTAGACTGTGTGGCCTATTCCTTTGCATCCCAGTTTTGGTTCTGCTACTTAAGATGCCGCTCTTATTCTTCAGATGTAGACCTGGCAGCATGCAGCTGAAGCTTTGTCCCAGAATTTTGAAAAATAAATCATAGACATTAATTATAAAGCAAAGTCAAATTTTGAATAAAAATTTATTCAAATTATACAGAACAAAAGAAATGACAAGAAAAATCACACCAAAGTTTATCCAAAATGCTTCTTTATAAATTAGAGTGCTACCTGTATTACAGCATCAGTTTGTGAGTTGTGTTAACTTCAGGTGGTGTCAGAAGTTGACATGATTTCGGATATCATTGATTTGCTTCACCATTTCCCTGATGTGTTCACCCCTGCAAAATCATCAAATGACTCACTTCAAAAAATGGACGAGCCGCCGGGCGGTGGTGGCGCACGCCTTTAATCCCAGCACTCGGGAGGCAGAGGCAGGCGGATTTCTGTGAGTTCGAGACCAGCCTGGTCTACAAGAGCTAGTTCCAGGACAGGCTCCAAAACCACAGAGAAACCCTGTCTCGAAAAAGCAGAAAAAAGAAAAAAAAAAAAAATGGAGGAGCCATTAGTACTGAGTTGTAAGATTTTTTTTCCGCCCCCCAACTCTGAGACAGGATTTCTCTCTGTAAGTCTTGGCTGTCCTGGAACTCTGTACACCAGGCTGGCCTCGAACTCTGTATGTCTCTGCCTCTTGAGTACTAGGATTAAATTTGTGTGCCACCATGCCCAGGAGTCTAAAGATTTAAACTCTCAGCATTGCAATAGACTTAAGAATGGCTTTATTAATTAATTATCTGAACAGCTTAAGAAGGTTTTAGGTAGACAGCAGTGGCTTTTTGTGTGGTGTTGGGGATTGAACCCAAGGCATTTCACATTAGATAGATGCTCTACCACTGAGCACAGCCCCAGGAACACTGCTAACCAATCCATGGGATGTACTCTTTTTTTTTTTTTTTTGGTTTTTTGAGACAGGACTTCTCTGTGGTTTTGGAGCCTGTTCTGGAACTAGCTCTTGTAGACCAGGCTGGTCTCAAACTCACAGAGATCCGCCTGCCTCTGCCTCCCGAGTGCTGGGATTAAAGGTGTGCGCCACCACCGCCCAGCCATGGGATGTACTCTTGATCACACAACAAAATTATATAGGAGAGCTGCTGTTTTTCATCCCACCTCTGTCTATCATGCCCCTATTCTACAGGCAAATCCCAGACTCAGGATTCTTATCCAGACAGACAGGCAGCTTTTAGTATATTGTCAAGGAAAAATGTCTCAACAGTAGCCGACTGGAAAACATCAACTTACTCTTCCTTCAGGATGGACTGGATGCACTTCCGCTGGTAGGCACTGAGAGTAATGGTGGGTCTCTGAGGACTCAGCACTTTTTCCATCTTCCGCTGTTGATAGTCTTTTTTCATAGTAACCTTAAGTATCAAACAGAACACAGGTATTTTGACTATGGTTTGCCACACACCTTTACAGTATCTATTTTATTTTTCACATTTTACAGAAATCCATTCGCTACCCTGCACCCATTCTCACCTGTTTGATGGCATTGCCTAGATGTCGTAGTTGGTCAGGTATCAGCTGTAACTCCTTCTTCATGTCTCTCTCACTGTCAGAGAGAACCGGGAGCTGAGTATGAAAACTGTGGAGCACTTTCTTCATCCTTAAGGAAAAAAAGAACATGTGGGTTAAGACTGCGAATTATAACAGAAACACAGAGTTTGTAATTCAAGAATTCAGTGTCTGAGGAGACACATCCCAGAGGAGTTAGGGGACAGTAAGTCTTTCCTGGTACTTCAAAGGGTTAGAGTTCCACTCTATTCTACTCTAGAGGTGTGTGAACATTGGCAGTCCTGAGCAAGGAGGGAACTGGATACTTCACGGTCCACTGACCTGTTCATGATATCTTCTTGTTTTTCTTTGGCTTCCTCATACTTGTCAGCTAAGCGCTCTGCCATTTCCCGCAGACTCTTCCTGGAGGAATGAAGAACTCTTGCAGTCATATGATGTGACACAGCATCCGGAGGGAGATGCAGTTCACTACTCCCCACTGTTTTCTCCTTTGGTTCTGACACCTACCTCTCCTCTCGACAGTAATTGAGATCTTCTAGTTGTTTCCTCTTTTGGTCACATAATAATTTGACCCTTCAAAAAGAAGTAGTAGTAAAGGTCAAAGGAAAGCCAGGCTTCCACAGGTGATCCCAATAAGCCAACCCCTAGCAAGGACTAGTGGTGTTCAACACAGGACACTACCTCCGCTGAATTTCTTCCTTGGCCAGGTCTTGCTTGAGAATGTACTGTTCTCGGAACACTTGGGTGGCTCTGCTGATAAGCTGAAGACACTCCTCGGGAGGGGGAGCCAAATCCTTTTCAGATGATCTTTAGAACAGTTTCTGTCATTATTCTCATTCGCCGGGTAAAATAACCAAACAGACAAATCCTAGCTACCTTTTTTTGGGGGGGTGGGGGGATTTGTTTTGTTTTCTGAGACAGAGTTTCTCTTGGAGACCAGGTTGGCCTCACAGAGATCCACCCGCCTCTCGAGTGCTGAGACTAAGGCACACAGCATCACACTGGCAAGTCCTAGCCATCTCATTACCTTTGTTTAGCACTTTTTCAGGTGCCACTTCTGACTAGCTGATGGGATGTGCCATGTCCCCTCCCATGAACCACAGTTAGGACAGAAAGATCCGAAAGCAAGGACGAACACTTGGTAGCAAGCACAAAGCCCCATTTTAAAGAAAAAGCCCATTCTTAAAACTCATATGGCCCAAATCTCATACTTGAGAAATGCGGGGTTGGCAGCACTACGTTGCAAGATGCTTTTAATATGCTTCTCAAAGGAGTCTGGGGTTTCAGCCAGGATGCGCAGGGGAGTCTCTGCCACTTCAGCATCTTCTCGGGTACACAGCAGGGGAGGAGATGCTGGGTGGACTGTACTTCTGCGAAACAAGCAAGTCCACTGTGTAACTACTTGTTGCATTACAGGATGTCATCAGCCATACTTAGCCAAAATCCGAGGACATGAGGACCTAACGTACTACTTTTGTAAAACTACAAGAACGTGTGTGCTATCCTGAAAGGTCATCTCGGGAAGTTCCTATCTTGCCATTTGAGCATTTTGGACTCTTTTTAAAAATTCTTTTTGAGCTGGGGGGTGGTGGCGCACGCCTTTAATCCCAGCACTCGGGAGGCAGAGGCAGGCGGATCTCTGTGAGTTCGAGGCCAGCCTGGTCTACAAGAGCTAGTTCCAGGACAGGCACCAGAGCTACAGAGAAACCTTGTCTTGAAAAAACAAAACAAACAAAAAATTTTTTTGAAAAGATCAAGGCAAAAAAAAAAAAAAAATTCCATAGCCCCTTTCTTGTAAAGGACTCAAGACAGCACCGTAACACTAACCGCTCCTTTTTGGGGCATAGTTTAGGTTGATAAATGCTGGTCTGAGGCCAGATGACTGTTGTGTACTATATTTGCTTCTATATAACTATTTCTAAAAATTACAATCAAGGGCAAGTATTTCCAAAGGCAATTTCTAGGAAAGCTCCAAGGATTGTGAACTTCGGCAGTATGCATCATACTTTGAAGGCAACAATTCAAAGTATTTGGAAGAGCTTTGTAAGCAAGAGTGTTAATATACAGACAACTTGTGTTTTGGACAGTTGGCAGAAATATGATTAAAAGGTATCCAGCTAATGAAGCCTTTTCTCCCCCTCTTTGAGACTTATTTTTTATTGTCCAAATAGTGCGACTAGGCTTTATTTAAAACACTAACGGTGCTGGGTGGTGGTGGCACACACCTTTAACCCCAAGCACTCAAGAAGCAGAGGCAGGCAGATCTCTGTGAGTTCAAGCCTACAGAGTCAGTTCCAGGATAGCCAGGGGTACATCAAAAAACCCTTGTCTCAAAAACACAAAACAAAAAATAAATACATCACATGGGTTCTGGGGATTGAACTCAGGTTGTGAGGGTCAGTGGTGAGCACTCTTACCTACTGAGGCATCTCACTGGCTTACTGGCAAACATTTTTCTAGTGCTTGTTTCTTTAAAGTTGCTAGAATTTTAGTATTTTTTTTAATAAAGCAACATAAAATTTATACCTGTATTATTTTTTTCCTTGTCAAACAATGTAACTGGTCAATCTTTAAAGCGTATGCAAGGATAGAAACTAAATGCAGGCATTTTACACTCAGTATTTAGAAGCACCTGCTCTAAATGGACACACCAAGAGACTGGAGATGGAGAGTCTCACATTTGATACCCCATTGATTTAGTTCTCATGTCTATTTCTGCATTTATAAAACTTGGCCTCCCAAGGCCAAGTTGGAAAAAGGAAAATGGTGATTACAACTTAATACATGAACTTAGCTTTATACTCTTTTCCCAGAGTATTTTGACATATTTTGATGTCCCTCTGTGGCTGGCACAAAGAGAGATAAACTAAGTGCAGAATTTGGAACCAAACAGACCTCCACCTGCATCACCTGTTGTGAGCAACCTGTGAGGCGCAAATCTATGCCTTCTTTTATTACATGGAAATCAGTATGTTCCTTAGGGGGCTTCTCTGATGTGTCCAGAGGGCATGCAGGAGAACACCTTACATCTGGACCTGACATGAACCATCATTAAATCCAATCACAACATGTAGTCCTCTCTGCAATTAGGAGAAATCTCTAGCTGGGTGGTAACCCCAGATGAGGTGGGAACTGCTTAAGGCCAATATGACTATAGACTGAGACCCTGTCTTACAAACAGAAAAGCTCTGATTCTTAGTTATGAGATGGCAAAACAAGACAACACCACCATGCCTAAAATACCTTTCAGAGACAGCTATGAAAACAAAAACATCCACTCAGTTCAGAAGCCAAATCATACACCATATAGACAGCCTCAAGCCAGTTACTGAGGGCATTTCCCCAGCTTTGATTTGCAGAATTAAAGAGTTGTGGTAACATAGAATGAGACATACAATAAAGGCCTTATGAGACATTCATAGGTACTGGTGATGCAGATCATTGTGGGTCCCAGGATGTCCGGGACGATCCAGAATCCTCGAATTGGAGCCGGCTGCCTGGAGAGAGACAATCACAGTTAAATTACAAAGCAGCAAATGCACCAGAACCAATAGCAACTAAATGCCTATAGCGTCCACAGCTTTTGGGGGCCTGTGACATCCTGATGTCAATGTAGTAACAGTCACACACATTGTGATTTTGAAACATACCATGATCAGTTTAATCCAAGCTTCCACTTAATCTGTAAGCTAGTTACCAATTACTCAGGGATACAGAGCTTCTGTGTCTTTCTCCCCGCTTAAGGCCTACCTATCTTGGTGAACCTAGTATATCTAGTGCTTACAAACTGCTCAGAAACCTAAACGAACAGGACTTTGGGATTTCACGTTACACACCCAGTGACCCCACACTGCCAAGGACCTCATCATTTCATTTAGTTGTACAGCATTGTTTCCTTCCGATTTTCTTCCACCAGAGGTGGGGGGGAATCCACGGTTCTCAAGTGGGAACTGTTGTCACCACCAAAAAGCTTTACTACTGGTCTGCATGTCCGTTCTTTCTGTCTGACCATACATCTGCACCTTATTGTCAGCCACCTCCTGTCACATCTGGTGTACCATCAACTGTATAGTTTCAAAGTGTCTATTATGCATCTCCTCTCAGCTTATAGACAAGCTCCTGTTTTGTTTCATTTTGTCCATTTAAAACATTCCCCACTGTGGCTTTATGGGAAGCTTCATTGCACCCCAGTCTGGCTCCCCTTAATCTGTCCTTTATTTTGTAAGTAACAGCAATCTTATTTGAGTGTGTAGTGTATACACAAGTGCCTGTTCACACACCTGTGTGTAGGCATAGCTTCATTCTAGTCCCTTGAGCCAGGGTTTCTTTGAGTGAGGCTAGCAACCAGCAAGTCCTAGCTATCCTCCTGGTTCTGTTCCTACAATGGAGCTGGGTATATAGAAGCACATGACCATACCTAGCCTTTTATATCTACTTAGAGATTTGAACTCAGATCTTCAAGCTTGTTAAGCAAGTGCTGTTACCCACAGATCCAGCTCCCCATCCATTTTTCTTTTTAAAATAAACTTTATTATATATCTTAAAAAAATCACCACCAAACAAACTTTACAAATGAACATCACACTCTAATATTAATAAAACTTATACATCTCAGTGAACTATACAATTAATCAGTATGTAACCAATATTCAAAGATGTGCATTCAGACCATGTAACCAGTACTGGGCCAATAATTAAAAGGCAAAACTGAGGTTATAGCTCAGCGACAGAATGCTTGCCTAGCATGCACAGGGCCCTAGGTTCAATGTATAGCACATGCAAGAAAAAAAGGAAGGGGAGGAGGCAGCAGCAGCCATAGAATCCTACATGTCCGTCCCTGATCACAGTCATCCTTATTCATAGGTAATCACTAGTCCCATTTTTACACTGCCGTGTCTTTGCCTTGCCTTCATTTTAAACAATTATTTGTTTTACGTGTATGTATATACCAAGTATGTGTCTAGTGCTGGCAAAGGCCAGAAGAAGGCATCGTATTTCCAGTGTCTTGAGTTACAGTGGCTGTGAGCTGCCACGTGGGTGCTGGGAATTGAACCTGGGTCTTCTGTAATGGCAGCCAGTCAGTGCTGTTAACTGCAGAGCCATCTCTTTAGCCGAGTAAAACTATAATATACAGTTCCCTGCTCACTTTTCAACCTCTTGTCATTCCTCAATCCCTCCAGTACATTGCCAAGTCAGTGCTTATACAATGCTACTGTGTCCTCTTGACATAGCTTCTCCTTGGCATTCTTCATACCTTTACTCTGGGTTCCCTCCATTCTCTGAACCCCTCTCTCAAATTTCCTTCCTGGGCTTCACTTTTCCACTCACTGCTCACAGTCATGTGTTGCTTACCTCCCTCGAGTTTCCTTTTCTGACTCCAGACCTTCTGGGCAAGATTCAGAACAACACTTCCAATGCTGACACTTTCACTACTCCAGAGCATTCCAAACTTCAGACCCATACACACAATTGCCCGTTAGGCTCTTCTACTTAAGGTGCTCTAGAAGGGACACCACCATCTCCCCAAATCTGGTCTTCTACATGCTGGTTTTCCCAAAGGGTACCACATCTATTCATCTACCCAGACAAGAAACCTGGGATCCATCCTACGCACCTCTCTTTACTCATCAACCATTTACTGAATGTCTGCTAGCTACTCTTACATAGAGTATTCAGGCACAAAGCCAACAGAAAATTATAAAAGACAGAGCTGTAGTCATATCGCGTGACATACATACACACCACACACACACACACAGAGGGAGAGAGAGAGATTGAGATTACAAAGACAACGGAAGAACCCTGAGTTAGAGGGAATTAAGGGAATTAAGGGAAGCATCTTTAAAGAAGTGATATAAGATGAGAAGATAAACATTAGCTAAGAGAAGCCAGAATTAAAACAATTGTTTGCTGGGTGCACAGAGAAAGAAGGTCCTTACCTACATGGCAATGGCTTTGTACAGAGAATGTGTTCTACAAAGCATTTCTGTTCTGCAGCAAGTTCCTGCAAACTATCCTTATCTTCTTCATCTACAAAAGAATGTATTAGAGAAATCAACTGGTGCTCAGACAGAACTCCAAATTAAAATGCTGTCATTTGTTAAATGCAATGAATTTTTGTTTCAAGCCACTGCTTCTCACAGAGGGTACCTTTCTCAAACAGACCCTAGCTGAGGAGTTACTGAGAGCTGCTGGCTGCTGGAAGGAGATGAAGCAATTTTCATAGGCTGTGGTGAGCTTGTCCTACTATCTGGTCCCATACTCACGAGAAAGTACGCAACACTATTTGGACTTAGGTTATTTAAAAGAAAGAAAGAAAGAAAGAAAGAAAGAAAGGAAGAAAGAAAAGGACATGAAGTTGGGAGAGGAGTTGGGGCTTGAAGAGTGGATCTGAGAGGAGGTAGGGGAAGGTGTGTGTGTGGGGGGGGTGTGTGTGTGAATATAATCAAGACACTATGCATATATGAAATCCTAAAAAATAAAAATATATTTAAAAAAGAGAAAACATTTAGCCTGTCATTAAGTATGGTGTTAACTGTTGGGTTTTCATAAGTAGTCTTTATTTATTTTTTTTTTGGAAAACTCCTAAGACTAGTTTGTTGATGTTTTTTGTTTTAAGTAGTACAGTGGATCAGAATCAAGGTCTTCTACATCGTAGGCAAATGATCTACCACTGAGCAATATCCCAGCCCTTTTAAATGTTTTTAACGTGAAAAGATGCTAAGTATTCTTAATTATTTTAATACTTCAGAAGAACACTATATGGCTTTCCCCTTGTATCCCATATGTTATCACATGACAGTGCTGGATGCTGAAGAAAGCCCCATTTCTGCAGTAAATACCACTCAATCTTTTTGTATCTATATTTGTCAGATATTTTTGCCTCTAGTTTGTATATTTTGTTTTATTTTGGTATCACAGATTAAGGTAAGAGGTGCTGTTTTTCTGGGAGCTCATGAAGAATCAATATTTTAAATGGGCTTGGGCAAGTAGTTTCCCTCCCCATTTTCTACTCCAGTCAGTCCTGAAGTCATCCATTTCATCTAGGTCTTCTAACGGCTATATTCAGTTTTCCCTTAAAATTTTAAGTTTCTGTAAACCTAACAGTACTCTACCTTTGCTTTCTGTTTTTTATCGTAATTTTAGTTTCGCTGTTCTAGTATTTGGTCTGTTGACTTAAGGGTTTATCAGTTCTGATGATGTTCCTTCCAGGGAATGTTTGGTTTCACTGATTCTATTTTTATTTTTTCTTCTCCAAACTAACTTTTGTCAGAAATATACTGGGAAATACACAGCATTAGTAAACTTACCTGATCCGAGAAACTTGTGAAGTTTATGAATCCAAGTCAGCCCAACACTGTGCACGCCAGCTTCGTGGGTACAGTGGTATCTTGAAGGACACTTGGGATCTGCACATGAGATCATCAAAAATACAAAGGTAGCCACTGGAAAACTGGAAGAATTTACCCCAGTAGCCTACAAACACATGGTGATAGAACTGACTGTCTACAGGATTTTCATGGTTGTATACTATTGTCAGGGACTTGAAACTTTTTAATCTGAATTTCATTTTCAATTTGATAAGTATTAAAAAACAACAGACACAATCTAAATGTTATTTCCTGTTCATACTTCCTTTGAGGTAGTATCAAATTATGAAGCCCTGGCTGGCCTGATTCAGTATGTAGACCAGGCTGGCCTCAAATCCACAGATCTACCTTTCTGTCTGTGCCAGGATTAAAGTTGAGTACCACCATCCCTGGCCCCAAATTGTTAATTTTCTAAAATTACTTCCCATTAAGTAAACCATTCATCCATTTTACATTTACTGAAAATTGTTCAAAGTAGGGTGGTTGAGAATGAAACTCTACACATATTGTCTTAAGCTCCAACAGCTCAGGACGCAGCAGTTAGATGGCTGTTATCCCACTGGGGCCCCCTGATCTCCGGAACTGGCCTTTTTGGGATAAAATCCTGTAGGGCTAAAAGTTTTTGTTTTAATCTCTAAGGACCAGACCCTCTAAAAGAGAAGTAATCATGAACCAAAGGCTGTCCACTGATGACAACTTGACAAAATCAAAACCTTGGAATCTTGTTAAAAGAAACACAGTGGGAACAATGCCCAAAGTAGTCAACAGAAGTCATCATAAACATGGAGCAAAGGAAAAACAAAGATGGAGGAAGGAGAAGGGAAAGAAACTAAAGGAGACACCAAAGAAACAAGCAAAGTCAGGGCTGGAAAGATAGTTCAGAGGTTAAGAGCACTGTTGCCCTTCCAGAGGTCCTGAGTCCAGTTCCCAGCAACCATCATTACAGAGGTTGTGAGCCACCATCTGTAATGGTCTGGTGCCCTCTTCTGACCTGCAGGCACACTTGTAGACAGAACACTGTATACATAATAAACAAATAAATCTTTAAAAAAAAAATTAACGGGCTGGGGAAATGGCGCAGAGGTTAAGAGCACTGATTGTTCTTTCGGAGGTCCTGAGTTCAATTCCCAGCAACCACATGGTGGCTCACAACCCCCTGTAATGAAATCTGGCGCCCTCTTCTGGCCTGCAGGCACATGCAGACAGAACACTGTAAACAAAATAAATATTTTTTTTAAAAATTAACAAGCAAAGCAAAGAGAAGGAAGAGCCATGTCTCAAGAAAAGACCAGTCAACAAATCCCTTGTGGACACTTCATGACAAGGTTCAAGTTAACAAAACACCTCATGGTGCAAGAATAAATTTAGTGTCACAGATAAAGAGATATGCCAATGGTTTTGGTCAAAGTGGAGCAGAAGACACAGAAGGCTGTGTGTGGTAGTGCAAACCTGTTATGCCAACACCTGGGGAAGGAGAAAATGGAAGCCATGAACGGATTTTACAAAGGACTTACCAATAAACTTACTCAGAAGATAGTAAAATCACACTAAGTAAAACTTCACTAAAGGAACACTGCCTCTGCCAGGCACTTTGGAGAAGATGACGCTAGTTAACTGCTGCTTGGGAAAAGCAGGCCTGCTGTATATGGGGAGAACCTTTGACAGGATTTACACTGCAGATTTCCCCATTTGTCTAAACAACCAAACCTTGGAATTTCTGTCTCTGCAAAATATGTTTCACTGTTCAAAGTGTAATATGATGTGAATCTATGAGAGCTGAGGGGGATTTCTGTCCAGGGCCAGTTCCCATTTGTGCATTAGCCAGAAAAAAGGAATGCCTGGCAATGTGGTCAGCAAGTAACAGGAATGATGGAGGTGGGTCTTGTATCTTATCTGTTGCTTTCATTGGTTAGCTAATAAAGAAAACTGCTTGGCCCTCTGATAGGGTAGAATTTAGATAGGCGGAGTAAACAGAACAGAATGCTGGGAGAAAGAAGGCGATTCAGGCAGTTGCCATGATTCTCCCACCCGACACAGCCACAGGTTAAGATCTTCCCTGGTAAGCCACCTTGTGGGCTACACAGATTATTAGAAATGGGTTAAAGCAAGATGTGAGAGCTAGCCAGTAAGAGGCTAAAGCTAATGGGCCAAGCAGTGTTTAAAAGAATACAGTTTCCATGTAATTATTTTGGGTATAAAGCTAGCCGTGCGGGTGGCCAGGTGCCAGGAATGTAGCCCCGCCGCTCTTATTACAATACAGGAAAAGGTGTTTGCCACGCAAGCTGACAAGTTCAATCCCTAGAACCCAAGTAAAAGTGGATGGATAGAACTGACTCTACAAAGTGACCTCCATAGGTATTGTGGCATTCATGCCCCAATACCATGTACATCCCCTATCATGGTAATACATTTCTAAAGATAAGGGGAAAAAAACATTAAAAAAAAAAAAGGGCAAGGGCTGGAGAGGTGGCTCAGTGGTTAAGAGCACTGACTGCTCTTCCAGAGGTCCTGAGTTCAATTCCCAGCAACCACATGGTGGCTCACAGCCATCTATAATAAGACCTGGCGCCCCCTTCTGGCTTGTGGGCACACATGGGAGGAATGTCGTACACATAATAAATAAACAAACAAACAAACAAAAAAAAACAAACAAAAAAAAAAGGGCTGGAGAGATGGCTCAGTGGTTAAGAGCACTGACTACTCTTCCAGAGGACCTGAGTTCAATTCCCAGTAACCACATGGCACCCCACAACTGTCTGTAACTCCAAGATCTAACGCCATCACAGACTTACATACAGACAAAACAATATGCATAAAATAAAAATAAATTAAAAAACCACGATAGCTGCAGAAAAACCTACGCTTGCACACACCTGCTGAGTACAGGACTGGTGCAGCATGTGCACTGCTCCAGCACAGGTAATGAGGAAGACACGGGCACACTGCTCAGGACATAGTCCTATCATGAAACAATAAGCATTACAAAATAAGATATCACCTCCTTTGAGCCTAGAACCTATCTTACTTTAGCCTGCTCAGTGGCTATGATTACAACTATACCCACCATATTCTATTCTCTTGAAAACCTATTGTTACTCATAAACATTTATCTCTATGATTAAGAGCTCATTTTTTAAAAATTATATTTATAGTGTGCATGCAAGTGTGTGTGTGTGTGTGTGTGTGTGTGTGTGTACTGGGGTATGTGTGTGTAAGTTTGAGGACACCTTTCGGAAGTCACTTCTCTCCTTACATTATCTAAGTACTAGGGATCCAACTCAGGTTGTCAGGCTTGGTGACAAGTACCGTTATCTTCTTAGCCACCTTGTCCGTCTTCCCTTTTCTAGGCAGGGTCTCATGTAGCCTAGACTGGCCTCAAACTTGCTATGTAGCTGAGAATGGCCTTTAATTCCTGATCCTCCTGTCTCTATTTCCAGAGTGCTGGGATTATAGGCACATGGCACAACCTGGTTTATGTGGTGCTAGGGATTGAACCCAGACCTTATATGTTAGCCAAGTACTTACTGTTAGCCACATTCCCAGCAGTTAGGATTTTCTAAGACGGGCTAGAGAAGTGGCTCAGAGATCAAAAGCACCAGCTGCTCTTCCACCTCATTCAACTCCCAGCGCTCACACAGTGGCTCACAACCTTATGGAACACCAGTTCTAAGGGATCAACACCCTCTTTTGGTCTCCACGAATGTGGCATGCAAACATACATGCAGGCAAAACACCCATACACATAAAATGGTCCAATCTAATTTTTTAAAAAAAAAGGTTTTCTAAAAGATTAAAATGGAGTAGAAAAATGGGTTATCAGTTGAGAGTATGTATTGTTCTCCCAGAGGTTCCCAGCATTCACACCGTGTAGCTCACAATCCCTTTTAACTGTAGTTCTAGGAGGCCTAATTTACCTCTTCCTGCACATGTATATGCATACATACACATGCCTTTAAAAAACATTAAAATAAAATACAGAAATAATATATATAGTAAAGTTGATAAGATAGAGACAACAATTCATAACCACTTAAGTTAAAGTTTTCTGTTAATAGTCCCACTTTTAAAATTTTGATTTTATAGTTAATGTTGTAAAGTTGATGTCATGTTCTCATCTGGTTTATATATGAGTTCTGATAACTTACAAAAACAGTATGCTACTCTAAAAACTTTCAAAGGTGTTGGGTCTAAGTGGTACATGCCTGTAATCCCAGCCCCTAGAAGGCTGAGGTAGGAGGATCCCAAGTATGAAGCCAAGTGTTCAAATACAGAGCAAAAGGCTGAATGTGGCAGTTCATGAGGAAGCCTAGACGCAGGCAGGCAGGAATATGAGTTGCATACTAGCCTGGGCTACACAGTGAGTTCTAGGCCAGCCTGGGTTACAAAAGACCTTGTGTCAGCCAAGCCAAACCTTGTCTAACAAATCATCCCTCTGTCTGAACAATAAAATTGAAAATTTTTATTTGTATAAATTTAAGACTTATCAAATCAGCTCACCTGATCTACCACTGTTTAAAAATATATATATATTTTTAAATCGTTTGGGATGTTAAAAGTCTAGAAGGAAAAAACTAATACTGATATATAACAGAAAAGTTATTTTTGAAAAAGGCCAATATTTAAGCCATTTTACTTTTGTAAACCTTAAGTGTTAGTTCAGTGACTGTAATATGTTTTAAGCACAAATAAGTCAGAAATGTGTTTCACAAGAGAATGTTACTTTCATTACAAAAACCAAGAAAAAAAAATGCTTGTAATGAAGACTTCCAAAGACATGCTGTGATGGCTATTCTTGGTTGTCAATTTAACTACACCTGGAATTACCTAAAGTGAGGCAGGTGGATTCACTTGTGAGGTATTTTTCTTAATGGGATTATTTGAAGTGGAAAATCCACCTTAAACCTGAAATGGGCCACACCTTCTGTGGCAGCCTACGTAAAGGGCAAGGAAGAAAGCTTTTACTCTGCCTGCTTGCAACACTCTTGTTTTCACTGACATTGGAGCCATTTCTTTGGGACAAACACTGAAGACCAGCTGAGACATCCAGTCTCATGGACCGAACAACTACTGGGTTTTGAACTTTCCAATGGGATACAGTCATTGCTGGACTACTGGACCACAGCCTGTAAGCCAATCTAATAAATCCTCTTTATATATAAAGTGCCATGCCTGTCTGTTTCCTGCCATAACGATAACAGACTAACCCTGTAGAACTATAAGCATGCCCACAATTAAATGCTTCCTTTTACAAGAGTTGACTTGGTCATGGTGTCTACAACAGTAACTAAGGCACATGTATCTTTATAAGGAAACAAAATACATCACTTTACTTCACTCTGTGTTCATCTATCAAGTTCATATACTTAATGTTTATGTTGCTCAAAACACTAACTAGACTTGCTTAGTGAATTTTCTTTGCAGGCTTATTTTATAAGGAATACTGTTTTGAACTCACTATATAATGAGATGGCCTTGACCTCTTAATTCAGGCTTCAGTACTGAGATTATAGGTAGGTACCATTATGCAGGTTATGAAGTCAACTTTTGTTAGGATCATGAAAAAGCCATCATTAAACATCTGAGTTGGCACTCAATGGGTAAAGTGCCCACCACAAGCCTGATCCCCAGAATCCATGTAAAATTGAAAGAATCATCCAGAAAACTGTCCTCTGATACGACACATACAGACACACAAATACCATACACACAAAAATAAATATCTGAGTGGAGCCTGATGAGTATGTTCAAACTTAAATCTGCCTTGGCAAGAATGTGCTGTGTAGTAACTGAAAGTCCAAAAGAATCCACAGTGATAACATTCCAAAAGCTGAGCTCACACAAATAAACTACATCGCGGTCATTGCTAAGTTAGTATACAATGGGATAAAAGAGCAGCACTTAGTGAATCCCTTACCTCTGTGCAGTTTAATTGGACAGGAAAAGTCAGAAGCAAAGGGATCATCCTCTGAAGATGCCAATTTCAAGGCAAGCTCTAATTCAACACATTCAAACACATACAGAGAAGGGATGAGGTCAACCCTGGGATCCCAGGACTTTTCTGACTGTTAACAACACAAAGCGGGGGAAAAAAGGACTGAAATTTCAACCTCTCATATGAATTTGAAAACGTACACAAATACAGAAGCAAAAAAGCTGGGTCACTTAGCCTTTTCAAATGTTTAATTTTATCCTTCACGCCAATTATTAAACATCCATCTCCCCTAATATCCTTAAACAAAATAACAAAAACAAAAGCTTGGGTTAAAGCCATCCCAGTAATACAAAGGTCTTTACCTCTGTTACTAAAGACTAGAATATAGAGGTCAAGCTGAGTCAGGCACACGCCTTTAATCTCAGCACTCAGGAGGCAGAGGCAGACTGAGTTCTGTGAGTTCCAGGCCAGCCTGGTTTACATAGAAAGTTCCAAGGGGTACACACAGAGAGAGACTCTGTCTCAAAAAAACTAAAATAACAACAAAAAGAATATAGAGACCAGAATCACCATTAACAGTGGTGTTAATAAATTCATAGGAAACTGGGTACACACCTGTAATCTAGCTAGCTGGGAAAGTTAAAGCAGGAGTTTGAGATAGAGACTACCTTGGCCTATATAATAATAAATTCAAGGCCAAGGTCAGCCACATAGTAAAACACTGTCTAAAAATCAAAGAATAGGGCTTAGTTAAGTGCACTGGCTGCTCTTGCAGACAACCCAAGTTCAGTTCCTAGCACCATAATGACACCTAACAACCACTTGCAACTTCAGTTCCAGCAGATAGATGTTTTTTTCTGAATATGTCTTTTTTAAAATGTAGATTTAAAAAATCAAATAATAAACTTAAAAACAAGCATGGTCCAAGCTTTTAGTTCATTATGTATTTGAATGTTTTATCTGCAAGTATGTCTGTGCACCACTTGCATACCTGATGCCCACAGAGGCCAGAAGAGGGCGTTGGATCCCCTGGGACTGGAGCTAACAAATAATTATGAGCCACCATATGGGTGTTACAAATTGAACCTGAATGTTCTTGAAGAGCAGCAGTGCTCATAACCACTGAGCCATCTTTCCAGCTACAAAGGCAGACTTCTGTATGGAGGGTTCAATTTACTGGGTCAGGGCATGAAATCCTTAATACACAGATCAGAAACAAATACAGTTTCATTAACTAGTATGTTGGGCAATCTTCTAACTTCTTTCCACTTGAACTTTTTGGGGGGGAGGGAGAAGAGAGGGGGCTTCAAGACAGGGTTTCTCTGTGTAACAGTCTGGCTGTCCTAGAATTCACTCTAGACCAGGCTGGCCTCAAACTCAGAGATCAGCCTGTCTTTGCCTCCGATCAGAGTGCTAGGATTAAAGGCATGCACTACCACCACCCAGCTCCACTTGGACTCTTTTAATTATTTTTCAACTATTCTTATATGAAATATATAATTTCCAAAATACCAGAAGTGCCATATGTAAGTCAGAATTCCTTATACTAAGTATTCAAATTGGCCCATAAAATACACCTATTAAAGATATGAAATACAGGAGCTGGAGAGATGGCTCAGTGGTTAAGAGCATTGCCTGCTCTTCCAAAGGTCCTGAGTTCAATTCCCAACAACCACATGGTGGCTCACAACCATCTGTAATGAGATCTGGTGCCCTCTTCTGGCCTGCAGACATACACACAGACAGAATATTGTATGCATAACAAATAAATAAATATTTAAAAAAAAAAGATATGAAATACAGCTAATACTAGCCTGGCACTTACCGTTTGATCGTCTTCTTCTTCCCCTTCTAGTACAACACAGTGATACAGCATTCCTGATTCAGTTGCAATTACTAAGATATTGGGAACACAGGGCAAACATAGTACAGCACAGGCATCGTAACCATAGTTATCTTCAGCTGCAGGATGCATAGGCAATGGTCCCAACAGCTTCCCAATATTCCCAGGGCTAAAGGAAGAATGAAAATGTTATCAAGAAAATTTTGACAGAATTTTTATCTTCCTTCAGCTACTGTAACTTCAAATAAAGGTCTTTATTTTTCATTTTTCCACTCACATCCCAATAGTGATTCTTGATCTGAGATAATCTTCCCTTGAAAAGAAAGCAATGCCTGAAGAGATTCCAGACTTATTTGGTTTAGTTTCTTCCTTCCTTCCAGACAAAGTCCTATGTAATCTAGGTTGCCTTTAATTCTTGAGCCTCCCGCTGTAGCTTCTAGAGCTAGGAAAATGCCTTTGAAGACCCCTTAGACTGTCACACTGTGAGGTTTGGGGGCATGACTGGCTTCTATTGGTGGTGATAAGATCAGAGGTTCCTTCCTTGGTAATCACTACCACCACCACCACCACCAGAAAACACATAAGAGACAAAGGGCTGGATAGGTGGTTCAGTGGTTAATAGCACTGGCTACACCTGCAGAGGACCTAGGCTTGATTCCCAGCACCCACATGGTGGCTGATGAATGTCTGTAGCTCTAGTTGTAGTGAATGTGATGCCCACTTCTGGCCTTTGCATGCATACGGTACACAGAGACATATGTGGGCAAAACACTCATACACATCAAATTAAAAAAAAAGACAGGGTCCCATTACACAGCCCAGTCTAGCCACAAACTCAGAACCATGTCAGCCTTCGTGTGCTAAAATTATTGGTATGTACCACCACATCTAGCCTGGTTTCTATTCTTACCACTCCCAACAACAAAAAAGCAAAATTCACATTAAAAAAAAAAGCATGCTAAACAAATCAGGGTGTATCAGATAGAAACTTATGCTGTCCCAGGCCTTTCCTGTCCATCTACTCTGCTCAGAAATCACCATATTCCAGAACAGACCTCACCACATTCATTACCTAGGACTGTAACTCAATCGATTTCACACAGAGATAATGCTAGCGTTAGTATCTGTTGTTTTACCTGAATGCAATGCTCCAGATGGAGATGTCGAATCACCAAGCCCTGACTAGCAACTGTACTTATTAATGTACTCTAGTCTGGGATGTCCATGTGACTAAAATGGTCTTACCCTTCCTGATGCTTCATTTAATCTTGCTTGACATCAGTCCTCTGCAGAAATTCCCTCAACTCCTGCAGTCAAAATAGCGTCTCCTTCGAGTACTTACTGTGTCCCAGTACTAGGAAATGAGTCCTTATATGTTCATGTGTACATATGCCTTTTCTCTACAATATCAATGCAAGATATCAGATTTCATCTAATTATACCCATTCTACCTTGTTTATCTAAGAGAAACAATGCTTTTCTAGTTAACCAGGCTTCGTGAACCAAATTTAGTATTTTTTAAACTATACAACTACCTTAAATAAACAAGAAAGAGGACAATCAGATAATCTGTACCATTTCTCATCTACACCTGAGACACAGAAATGTGGATCTCAAGTTCAGCAATGATGATGTGGTGCAGTGGTTACTGCATTAGCTTACTTGTGTAATAGACTGACATAGGTAAGGAAGGTCTCCCCGTTCTCATATAAGATGTACAGTGGATATGCTACTATTTCTTCTTTGCCTTTTTGTTCAAATATATTCTTCGACACTGTTGCCAGTGGCCCAAAGTCAAATGCAACTGCAGTCTCTCCTAGAGATGCTGTATATGCCCGTCTACAAAGAGATTTGAGAAAGTTTGTTGAAAACAAATTATTATGAAGAGTAAACAAATTCTCATAAAAACTAGTGAAAAAACTTAATTCTCAAATAGTTTAAATACAGACATACAAACAACACATATAGAAATACAAAAAGAAATGGAATCCATGAAAACCAGGTGAACACAAATTTATTTATTCCACAAACATTTGCCACTTACTACGTGCCATACACTGTTCTAGGTCCATAAAATACATCAGCAAATTAAAGAAAGACTTTGCTCTCTAGTGAGAGAGAAAAAACAAACAACACATTCAGGAAAAGTTTTTTTTGTTGTTGTTACTTCTGGTTTTATTAAGACAGGGTCACACACTATAACCCAAGCTGGCCTTGAACTGGAACAATCCTTCTGCCTTAGCCTTCTGAGTGCTGAGATTACAGGTGTCTGCCATTTTTTTCTTGAACGAGAGTAGTGTTATAAAGAAAAATGAGGGTCAAAAAGTGTTTGTAGGCCGAGCGGTGTTGGCGCACGCCTTTAATCCCAGCACTCAGGAGGCAGAGGCAGGTGGATCTCTGTGAGTTCGAGGCCAGCCTGGTCTACAGAGCTAGTTCCAGGACAGGAACCAAAAGCTACGGAGAAACCCTGTCTCAAAAAACAAAAACAAAACAAAAATCCTAAGAAAAACTGTGTTCCAGTCAATTTTTTTTTATTATTCATGTAATGTAGTCACAGAAATGAAGTTTAATAAAATTAGAAAACTTTCCTAGATGCCATAGCAGGCAATTGGTGAAGCCTAGACTGGGACCAGGCAGGCTGACTGATGCCAGGTTGGAGTTCTTAACACTGTATTTGCTCTACTGCCCCTTATACACATACTGTGTCCGTCAAAACCAAACAAAACCCTATTCCTAACCAGGTTATTCCAGAAACACTACAAGACAGAAAGTGCCCTGACTCAAGAACAGGATTAACCTCTGGGTTAGGTCCTGCCCTATTGTAGAAATGAATGCATTGGAATTTAAGCTGGTGCTGTATTTCTTCACATCATTTAAGTGAAACTTTCGGTGCTAGGACAACCAGGGAGTAAACAGTCCTAGCTGTAGCAACCCCTGGCTCTTAGGAGTAGACATAAATCCATTCTGGTGAAATATACCAACAATTCAGGCTCTCAATATCCCCACACTTCATGATCAAGTAAATATAAATTCGCAGTAAGACACCCTCATTGCAAGGAAAGCAACCAACATGACTGAGGTGAGGAAAAGAACAAACACAGATTTAAGTATATCACTATCACTCCCATTTGGACTTTCAAATATTGCAAGTATCAAATACTGGCTGCCTTTAATTGCAGAGGCAGGTGGATCTCTGTGAGTTGAATCAGCTTGGTCTACAAAGCGAGTTCCAGGATAAGCAGAACTGTTATACAGAGAAACCCTGTCTTGGAAAAAAAAAGTATCAAATACAGAATAAAGATGAATAAAATGTTCAAGAAATCATATTTAAAACAAGAAAAACTAAACATGAAGATAACTAAATGGAAATTCCAAAAATCTTAACACTAGTTTTCATTCTCAGCATGTACACTATATTTGACTATGTGTAGTGCTTATCACAAAGACTGATTAGGAGGCTAGAGGACTGGGTTTTGCAAGTGCAAAGGATGATTCCATTAAAAGTAAGCCAGGACATGTAGTAGGTAAGGAAACAAAAGAAGCCAGGAGCACAAGATAACAGGGAGGACAGGCACAGAGGTGCACACCTTTAATCTCAGCACTAGGGAGGGTGACATAGGTGGATCTCTGTGAGGCTAGTCTGATCTACAAAGGACAGCCAGGGCCATGTAAAGAGACCTTGTCACAACATAACAAAAAACAGTAACCAGAAGGACTGAGTCTATTCTATTCCAGACGCTGGGAGTTTGGCGATCAGCCTTACTCACACAGAGTGCCCTGGTAGGCCTTCAGCCCAACTCTTTTACAATTTTTAGAACTGTACAATTTTATGATGTATTGCTTCTGCCAGTCATATTTTAGAATTTTCTTAAAAAAGAGATCAAGTTACAATGACAGATTTGTGACTTGTTCTATTCCCACACACATGTTAAAACCCACCTGTAGACGTTCTGGTAGTTACTGATGAAACTGCATTTACATTCTCAATAAACTCAGCATTTTGTGAAACAAAACTTACCCTTTATTGAGTATTAAGCTTTCCTCTTCTGCTTCTGAAAGTACAATCACCTTAGTAGGTGTTTGAGGCTCACGGAGAGAGTAAATTCTAACAGTCAAAACAAAACAAAAAAGTACTTAAGTTCTTTTTGATGCTAGGCAGGGTAGCTTGCACTGTGTAATTCTATCAACTTGGGAGAGGCAAGAGGACCATGAGAACTCTGGGCTACATTTACAGCCTAGTATGGGTTACAGAGTAAGATACTGTCTTGTCAAAACAATAGAGTTCTCTTTCTTTCCTAGAAAAGAACCCCACTCCCCAATCTAATCAGTTTTTAAGTATTTTTCTACTAGGGGCTGGAGACATGGCTCAGCAGTTAAGAGCACTTCTTGTTCTTGTAGAGGACCTGGGTTTCATACACAGCACACACACGGAGGCTCAGAACTGTTAACTCCAGTTCTGGGGGAGCCGTCCCCTTCTAACCTCCTTGGGCACCAGGCATGGATGAGGCACAAATATATACATACTAGCAAAACACCCATACATGTAAAACAAATCTAAAAATGTTAAAAAGAATTTTCCTGGGCTGGAGAGATGGCTCTGTGGTTAAGAGCATTGCCTGCTCTTCCAAAGGTCCTGAGTTCAATTCCTGGCAACCACATGGTGGCTCACAACCACCTGTAAAGAGGTCTGGTGCCCTCTTCTGGCCTGCAGACATGCACACAGACAGAATATTGTATACATAATAAATAAAAATAAATATTTAAAAAAAAAAGAATTTTCCTACCAGTTCTCAAATCACCTCTTTGCCAAAGATCTTGCTATTCCTGACAATGTTGCCTATTTCCGCTGCTTAACTATGTAGAAGGGGAGTTTATGACCCAAAGAAATGCTCTCTATTTTGACATTTTTGAGGGGTAAGGGATGGCTAACAGTGTTAGGGATGGAACCCAAGGCCTCAAGGGTAAGCAATTAACCACTGAGCTACATTCCCCACACCTTTAGTCCTACAGCAACTTGACATGCCAAGCTTTGTTGATACCCATGGGAAGCCTGCCCCTTTCTGAACAAAAACAGAGGAGTTGATATGGAAGTGGGGAGGGGGGAGCAGGGGAAATGGGAGTAGGCACGCCTTTAATCCCAGCACTCAGGAGCAGATGGATCTCTGTGAGGTCAAGGCTAGCCTTGTCCACACAGTGAGACAATCTTTTCTCAAAGGAGAGAGAGAGAGAGAGAGAGAGAGAGAGAGAGAGAGAGAGATTACAACACTCAGTGACTTACTTGTGTCATTATGAGCAACTATTTAGTAAATACATAATAGGAAACAAAGCTTTTCCATTCACAAAGCAAACTAGGGAAGGTAAAGGTCACCTTATCACATTGTCTGATGTCAACAGCACTATGTGAGGATCCAGCATCTCACTTGGATACCATGCAGCATGTTTCAGAGTCAGAGAGGTAGAGCTGGTAAAAAATCGCTCAGCAATTGGTGTGGTACTAAAATAAAGAAAACGGTCTTCAAACCATTTGTCTGTAGAACTTGGATGAAATACATTCTAACCTATTCTATATTCTAACACTGTTCCTTTCCCTGTCCTGTCATTCTGACAGCATTCAAAGAACCTACCCAAGGAACCAAAGCACAAATACTTTCTACATTATAGTAATATACTTTATACATTTTGGTGTTTCTGGTTAAGACTGGACCTTGCTATATAGCCGTGGTTGGGGGCTGACCCTCACAATGTATCCCAGGCTAGCCTTGAACTCATAGCAAGCCTCCTGGCTCAGTATCCTGAGGGCTGGGATTACATTTGTGTGTTGCCACACCCATTGTATGTAGTTCTTTACAGATATGTTTTGATGTTGCTTCTTTTTTGGTCTTTTTACTAATCAATGTAGTAAGGAAACTATAAGGGCAGATATTTTGATGATTATACTGAAAAGAAATGGCAACCTAAATACTATTAAGCAATTCAAGCCGACTCAACTCCTCATGTTATGGAGATAAAGGTAAATCTAGGTTTCTACCTCACATTCTTTTCAATAGACTTTACAGATTCCTCTTTCCTGGATTTTTATTTTTTAATTTGTGTGTGTGTGTGTGTGTGTGTGTGTGTGTGTGTGTGTATAAAAACCCTGAAAGCTAGGTGTCGCATTTCTGTAGTCCCAGCATCCTCAGCCCTGGGTGGGTGAAGCAGGGAAGGGCCGATACTCGGCAGGCTTTGTTACACTAGACATTAAGATTGCCACACTCTTTGGTTTTTTTTTTTTTTGACACCTGGAAGAAGTCATGAGCCTTAACTTAGATGTTTTGTTTTTTTTTCTGTGATTGAACGCCTGGCAGCTGACCAACTGATGTAATTTTAGGGCATGAGTAGCTTATGGCACATTTATGACGTCATAACATGAAGTGCAATGACCAGAAAATGGCCTGACATAAATGATGTCTTGGAATACAGATGTTAATCAGTAGACAAAACCCTTAATCCACACGTTTTAATTCATTCTGTGAACAGTTCTTAAGCTCATACACCTAACTGCAAAATTGCAGCTATTTCTGTAAAAATAAAGGATTGATATTGTTTTTTGTAATTACAAATAAATATTGATACAGTATTCTTCAAAAATAATAACAAAAGGAGCTGGAAAGATGGCTCAGTGGTTAGGAATACCTGCTGCTTTTAGAGAGGACCCAGGATTGGTTCCTAACACCCTCATAGCAGCTCACAACCATCTGTAACTCCAGTTCCAGGGGATTTGACACTCTCTTCTGGAGTACCAGGCACACAAGCAGTGTGCTTACATAAACGAAGGCAAAACACTCATGTACCTTAAAAAAAAGAAAGGTAACAACAATAGCAGCACAGGAAGGCAGTCTGCAGGACCACACGAATGCTCAAATGATCCAATAGTAGGACCCAAAATACATTTCAACAACCTCTGGTCTTAGCAACGTACACAATTAAACACGGAACAAAAATATAACTTACCTACAATTCACAGTTGCTTTCCCACCTTCGAATTCTGAATCCTTCCCCCATCTCTGAGGTAATTCTAATGCCATGAGTCCTTTTGTTCCTATGAGTGCTACATGATGTTGTGTTGGACTTAACAAGACTTGATGAATTTCAAACAGGGGTGGATTTATGCAAAGTAATCTCTGAAAATTAATTTAGTAAAAAGTTAATTTTAATGTTAGTATATTAGGGAGTTTCATGAAACCATGATCATGCTTTACTTTTCTATAGTTACAAGATAACAGCATTCTGGGTAACACACACACACGAAGTCTTAGAGCTAGAGAGCTGGCTCAATGGTCAATAAGAAGCACTGACTGCTCTTCCAGAGGACCTGGGTTCAATTCTTGGCACCCACATGGTGGTTCTATAACCATTTTCTGGCCTCTGTGGGTTCCAGGCACATGGATAGTATACGCACACATAAACAGAAAAAATATGCATACATAGAAAACTAAAAACAAACAAAAAATTGTTGGCACACGCCTTCAATCCCAGAACCATGGAAGGCAGAGGCAGCAAGGTCTCTGAGTTCAAGGCAACTAGTCTACAGAGTGAGTTCCAGGACAACCAGGGCTACACAGAGAAACACTATCTCAAAAAACAAAAAAGCAAAACAGGGCTGGAGAGATGGCTCAGTGGTTAAGAGCACTGGCTGCTCTTCCAAAGGTTCTGAGTTCAATTCCCAGCAACCACATGGTGGCTCACAACCATCTGTACTGAGATCTGGCGCCCTCCTCTGGCGTGCGGGCATACATGGAGGCAGAATGTTGTATACAAGATAAATAAATAAAATCTTAAAAAAACAAAAAAACAAAAAAGCAAAACAAAACACAAAACCCTGCCCCTAGTAGGCACTACTTGAGATTTGTTTTTCTTCTCTCTATTCCTGGCTTCAAGCAGACTTTTGATACTTAGAGAATAAATAACTTTTGAAGTATTAATAAAAGATAACCATTTTATAAAGAGTACTGTAGAATACTCTAAAAAGACAACCATTTTATAAAGAGTACTGTAGAATTCTGTAGACTAGCTTCAGGCCAAATGTGGTGGTGCACACCTATATTCCCAGTACTGGAGAAGAAGATAAAGGTGGTTCTATTTAAGTTCCAAACCACCCAAAGCTACAAAGTGAAACTCTAGATAGCTTCAAAAGTTCTGCAACAAGCTGGGCGGTGGTGGCTCACGCCTTTAATCCCAGCACTCGGGAGACAAAGGCAGGCAGGTGGATCTTTGTGAGTTTGAGGCCAGCCTGGTTTACAAGAAGTAGTTCCAGGAGAGGCTCCAAAAACTACAGAGAAACCCTGTCTCAAAAAACCAAAAAGAAAGAAAGAAAAAAAAAGTGATATTTTAAAGGAGCTCCAATAATTTGTCACAACATCGCACATCCTCAAAAATACACATGTTTACACTGGTACTTCCTATTTCTTTCCTCATAACCATTTCAGGTTTCTATTTTCTTTTCTTTTTACTCTTAGTAAATAATGATTTACAATATATTATTTACCTTTGTATGGAGAATTATGCTAAGCCAAAATCATTTAAGGTAAAGTTTCTTTGAATATAAGGAGACTTCTAATTGCTTTTCTATCTGTAGGCCATTGTGCCTTTAAATGCCTGTTGCAGAGCTAGGAAGTAAGGGTACACAGCTTTAATTCCAGCTCTGATCAGGATCTGCCTGATCTCTAAATTCGAGGCCAGCCTGGTATACAAAGCAAGTTCCAGGACAGCCAGGCTGTGGCACAGAGAAACCCTGTCTTCAAAAACAAAACAAACAAACAAAAAAATAAGTCACCAAATATTACAGAGCTCTTGCATGCTCTAGGTTTGTGTCATGAACTGGACATAAAAAATAAGGTATCAGGGGCTGGAGAGATGGCTCAGAGGTTAAGAGCATTGCCTGCTCTTCCAAAGGTCCTGAGTTCAGTTCCCAGCAACCACATGGTTGCTCACAACCATCTAAATGGGGTCTAGTGCCCTCCTCTGGCCTGCAGGCATACACACAGACAGAATATTGTATACATAATAAATAAATAAGTAAGTAAATAAATAAATAAAAATAAGGTATCAAACACATACACAGCCTGGCTCAGAACTGTAATCTCAACATTCGGGGACTGGGGCAGGAGTTCCAGACACACAGAGTCCTGGCACATGCGTGTGCTCTCTCTCTCTCTCTCACACACACACACACACACACACACACACACACACACACACAGAGAGAGAGAGAGAGAGAGAGAGAGAGAGAGAGAGAGAGAGAGAAAGAGAGAAGAGAGCACCTGGTTCGGACCTGTAATCTCAACACTTGGAGACTGGGTAGGAGTTCCAGACCAGTCTGGGTACATAAATGATTCCATTTCAGAGGGGAAAAAAAAAAAAATCAAAAGAAAATTACTTGAAATAATGTATGAATTTCTGATACGTATTCTTACTGGGAATTTTACAGCAGGTAGATGTGTAAATGCTGCTCTCGTTTCTCAACAGCACTGGCAGCACCTTGTTAAAATCAAATCACTTCTCAAAAGAACCAGTCCAGGGCACACAGATCTCATACACTGGAATGAATGTCACATTTGGGTTTTTTTGTTTGTTTGCTTTCTTGCTCCTTTTTCGAGACAGGGTCTCTCTATGTAGTCCTGGAATTCGCTATGTAGACCAGGCTGGCCGCAAATTCAAAGAGATCCTCCTGCCTCTGCTTCCGAAGTGCTGGGATTAAAGACCTGTGCCACCAGTCTTGGTTTATAAAAAGTTTTTAATGAGGGAGCAAGGTAGTTTTGCTTGTTTTGTTTTCAATTAATTTGGGAGGGGGGAATGCTACAGGGATGTGGGGCAGATTTGGAGGGACCGGGAGGTGAGTGGGGTTGAGGTACATGATGTAAAATTCCCGAAGACTGAATAAAGAAACACACACACACACACACACACACACACACACAATGTATACATGCACACATATACTACTGAGGGAAAAAGTCTTTAAAAGAGAATCAGTTTACTACAAACGAAGACTTCAATAAAGCACAGCAAGTCTAGAATGCATTCTGATTATATCCGCTCTCACATGACTTTCATCGGCTCATCAAAACAAGACCTAGTGCTCCGGTGCTTCTAGTGGTGGAGGTGAAGGTGTGTGAGCATCCCCCTGTAGGCGTGCTCAAGGGAGTGTGTGTGTGTGTGAGCGCGCGCGCGCGTCAGTTCCCTGCACTGCAACAAACGAACAAGCCCTTCCAACGTTAGCGAGCGCCCCAAAGGGCAAAAACAAAACAAAATACAGGGACACCCTTTTTCATGTAAGGCAGGTAATTTGGTCTTTTAAAATCTGTGTTAAAGCTCAGAATCAACTAAAAGAATGTGTCACATCTTTTAAAAGAGCTCTTCGGGCCAAACAACGAAAAACATTTGCACCAACTTCTTTATCCTGTCTTCTTCGGAGCGCCCATCATTAACCATTTCACGGTCCTCCCCCCCCCCCCCCCTTAGCCCCCCGATACTCAGAACCAGCACGAGTTTCTCTGGGTGCCCGGCAGCAACCGAGTCAATAGATCCGCTGGAGACGACTAAATAGGAGCCAGACGGGCTTTTCCACCCGAAGCGGGGTGTCCCCGAAAGACGCCTGCTCAAGTCTGCGAGCGCACCCACTACAGGGCCAAACCACCAAGATGGGAAGACGCGAACCCCAAAGTTGAGCGAGATGCCAGCTAAGGGCTTCCGAGACGGACTGGCGCACCTGATACTGGGAGAGAGGAGGCTCCACGGCGCCACCGCTCGGGCCTCGAAGGCGAACCACCAAGAAGGCGCTGCCTTCTGCGTCCCACAGGAAGAGCTCCCCTCCCAGGCCGAAGACCAAGTTTCTCGTCAGCAAATGCGGCGGCAGAGGCGGGCACGAGGGCGAAGTCGAAGCCGCTGGTTTCTCCGCTTCGGCCGGACTCTGGTTTTTCAGGCCCTCGCGGAGCCGCAGGAACACGACGTGGTTGGGAAGCCAGCTCTGCCACAGCTCCCCATCACCGACAGACGCCTCGGCCGCCGCCATCTTGAACTGACAGCGCTAGGGTCAGGGCCTGCAGCCCGCCGCGGCGCGTAGCCAATCCGCGACCAGCACTACGCGGCTTCAGCCTATCAGCGAGTAGGAATCCCCAGAGCAGGCATCACTAGCGGAAAGCCCATCTACAGCGCCGCAGACCGATGCCAGAGTGGGCGGGGCGGGGTCCACCACCTCGCTGAGGGCCGGCTTTGGAAGGTCGGCGCGTAGGGTTAAGAATGAGATCTGTAATCGTCTACTGACGCCTCCCTTGGGATGAATCCAGAACTTTCTCTCAAGATTCAACTCCCTCAGCCCAGGTGCTGTCTACTTCTCAACTGTCACTACTACATCCATCCTTGGATTTCCCTAAACCTACCTCCGTGAGGCGACAGCCACTAGAAACAGTTCCAGGAAAGCCTTACGATCTGAAATTACAACTTCCAGAATCCTTTGCGCGCGGCTAAGGGGCGGTGATTCCGGAGCCGTCTTCCGCTAAGAGATGGCTGAGTCCTCGGGGTCACCGCACCGCTTGTTGTACAAACAGGTGGGCTCGCCGCCCTGGAAAGAAGCTTTCAGGCAGGTGAGTGTGAGATGTGGATCGTAATCACTTCCCTAATGGGGTCCCAAGGACCGCTGTCCTCTGTGCCCTCGCTTCAGCTCTGGTCCGTCGTGAAGCAGCAGATGACCGGAGCGCCTGGCCAGCGAGGTGTTTCTCAAATTCAAGACTACGGCAGCAGCCCCAGGTCCTGGCCACCGCCCGCTACCTCTCGGACTTTTGGCTGGAGTGAGTGCTATCCCAGGAAGCTTTGTTTTAGAATTCGAGTTTGTTTGAAATTTTAAGTGTCATGACAAGCGGTGACACCACCGCTTGATGTTGGGTTACAGAGAGAAGCATTTTGTATGCATGCGTCGTGTGAGATAGAAATTATTTCTCTTCTAAAGAGTCAGAAGAGTCTCGGTTACTGTTAGGAGAGTTGTACTTAAGCTCGGGTCTCCTCTGAAGCCAAGTAGTTCCCTCTAAGAAATAGCTTATCTCCCTGTTCAGCAGTCTCTAAAGGGGTGGGTATAGTCTAGAAAAGCAACCGCAATGCTAGAAGTAGTGTGTGTAGTAGGGGTTCTCAACCGTGAATACTGACATTTTGAAGAAGAGAGTTATGTTATGGGAGGTTATTCTGTACAGTGTAGAACACTTAGATATAGCATCCTTGAACCCCTACTTATATGACCTCAGCCAATAGCAGTTCTACAAACAGAGCTGTGACAACCAAAATGTTCTCTTGAGTTGGGGGTGGAGAGATGGCTAAGTGTTAAGAGCACTTCCGTTCTTGCAGCAGACATGGTTACA
Source organism: Microtus oregoni (assembly GCF_018167655.1). Taxonomy (NCBI): domain Eukaryota; kingdom Metazoa; phylum Chordata; class Mammalia; order Rodentia; family Cricetidae; genus Microtus; species Microtus oregoni. Next base: position 27,571,586 of record NW_024543074.1, on the reverse strand, counting down.
TGGAGTTACATGGTGGCTGTAACTCCAGTTTCAAGAGGTCCCCCATTGCCAATCTTCTGGCTTCTGTGGGCGCCTGCACATAAACTCCTACAGGGGACACGGACACACACAATCATCAGGGTTGAGAGGTACTGTAGTACAAGAAGATCATGTCTGTAACCATATGTACAGTAGCAGGATTTGGAGCCATATAAATGTCTGACGTCAGTTTTTGCAGTGACTGCACCCAATGCTTGCATTCAAGATAAAATGTGAAATATAGGAATTTGGAGGTTCATGAGCAAAGCACTGTAATTTTACCTAGTTGTGTGTGGATGAGGACTCAAAAATATGAAACTTTGTATCTAAAATTCTTTTACTCCAAAACCACAGAGAAACCCTGTCTCGAAAAACCAAAAATAAAAAAAAATAAAAAAAAATAAAAAAAATAAAATTCTTTCAATATTTTACTAGCTGATTGTCGTCATCGCCCCCCCCCCTTTCTTTTTGGTGGAATTGACCTTTTCTTTCTTTTACAATTCTGACCCAGGGATGTCTCGAGAGAATGAGAAACAGCCGGCACAGGCTCCTGAACAAGTACCGCCAGGCTGCAGGTGGCAACCCAGGGAGAGCCTCAGACAAGTTTCTTGTGCAAGAAGTGATGGAGGAAGAGTGGCATTCTTTGCAGTTGGTAGAGAATTGTCCGGAGGCCTTGGTTCAGGTCAGACAAGGAAAGAATCTGAAGCTAGGGGGTACTCCATGAAGAACTGGTGACGTCTTCCTGTCTGTCTGTCTAAGTCTTTTCAACCTACCCACTTCCCAGCCCCCACACATAATTCTAACAGCCTTTTGGCTCAGGCTTTCCTGCTTTTGAGTAGGTTATTTTATATTGATGATTCTGTAAAACTAGACTGTAGGCGTGCTACAGCCTTGTAATGAAACTACACGTAGGAAGCTAAAAGGAAAGAAAATATCATTCTTGCTTTCCCCATTGGGAATTTTGACTCACCATGATTGTGTTAGGGACTTCCCTTTGAAAAGGATGTCTACAGCAACATTGACTCCAGCCAATTAAAGTTTAGAGTTGTGTGTCCATAGAAAACCATTACAGTGTATCGGACAAGCCTATGGGTAGGCATCAGAATTTAGGGATTCTGTTTAGTTTTACTGAATTACAACTTTACTGTGTTTCTTTGAGCCTTAGTATTTACATTTGCATAAAATAGAGACAGTGGCATGAGCATTTTGAGAACTGTGTAACAAAACATGAACTGTGTAACAAAACAAAATTTGATGGTGGGTACTCTGATCATCTGTTGTTAGTGTAGAGAGGCCATGTTACTATGCTGCCAGCCAATTCTCCATGCGGACTAGTCCAGTTTTGCCAGGTAAATTTGGGGTCTTCAAGGCAGCTTCCAGTTACAAATCCCCATGGGACTTGGTGGCCGATTAATACTTCACATGGACTGTGAGACATCCCTTTCTGCTCTGTCTGTCTGTCTGTGCCATGCTCAGAAATCAAGCCCATGTCTTGCATGCTGGGTTAGCACTGCTCTGCTAAGCTCCACTCCCTTCCCTTTACTTCCTCTTGTAGTTGGGATTGCCAGAGGACCTAGCTGTGCTGCAGGACATTGAACAGGAGCTGTGTGATGAAGGTAATCCCAGGATGTAGTCCTTTCCTCCCTGATCTGCACCTCCTCTTGTGCTGGCCTGTCTTCGACTCAGGATTGGTTTTGTTGTTTTAGATTGTCTGGGTACCAGGGATTAAACCTAGAGCTCTGGGCACGGAGGCAAACAATAACGCTATAGCCCCAGCCCTAGGATTAGTTCTTAATTACCGTTCTTCTACCTCCACCATCAGTTTAAGTGTCCACAAGGCCCTCTGAACTCTTCATTCTTGTCTGTCTTCCCAACAGTAAGGGCCATTGGCTCTGTGTCTGGAACTTCTCATTCCACGATATCATTTCCTCCATTCTGACTGCTGTGGAAGATGGGATTAGACGGAATAGCAAACGCTGTCCTCACACAGGCCACATAGCTAGTCAACGGTAGAGCTGGGAAGCAGTTCCCGTGTTTATTTTATCCTGCCTCTTGCGACTTTGTTCTGCTGAACACTGTGGCTTGTGCCTGTAGGACGTGTGATTTATTGTAGGAGGTGGGGTTTTCAGGAAGGAGCCTGAGCCCTCTAACTTCAGACTAGCCAGGGTAGCATAATGAAACCTGCTTCTTGAATAGTAAGCTTGTCACTTTGCGTCCATGGGCAGATCTTTTCATACACACCCCAGGGCCACCTCTCATCCATTCTTCATTGGTTGCCCAGGGATTTGTGAGCATCTGCCTCTTGGAGTTCTGATAGCATTGTGTGGCATACATTGTTGGCATCTTATATCATGGTGACTTATTCCGATGGCTTTTTCTTGACTGGGTTTCACCTTTATCTGTGAAATGGAGATAATAGACCTGCTCTATGGGTACAGGACAATCCTGGGCCTTTTGCCTTGCAGAAAAGTCCATCATAAGCGAGTATGAGAAGAGTTTACAGTTTGATGAAAATTGTCTCAACGCCATGTTGGCTGAGTGGGAAGCAAACCCCCTCATCTGTCCTGTGTGTATGAAGTAAGAATTTTCAAAATTTTTTTTATTTTAAAATATTTATTTATTTATTATGTATACAATATTCTGTCTGTGTGTATGCCTGCAGGCCATAAGAGAGCACCAGACCCCATTATAGATGGTTGTGAGCCACCATGTGGTTGCTGGGAATTGAACTCAGGACCTTTAGAAGAGCAGGCAGCGCTCTTAACCACTGAGCCATCTCTCCAGCCCCTCAAAATTTTTTTTTAACAGTATTGGTTCTTAGCCCTACTCCAAAGTGAGTGTGATCCCTCTGCCCCTTAGTTGATTGATGGAGAGGTATAGGGAGCCAGGTCTTGTTACCACAGTGATCTGGGAATCCCAATTCTGTCTTTAGGTACAACCTGAGAATCATGAACAGTGTGGTCACGTGTCCGTGTGGCCTGCACATCCCACTTCACGTAAGTGTCCACACAGATTCCCTATATACGCCGACTGTATTAAAGAACCTCTGGTGGTGGTTCGGAGTCAGTTGTGCACCTCTGTGCCAGTTACTTACTGTCACAGACAAGGTACCCAGCAGCAATAACCCGAGAGGTTTATTTTGGCTTATGATTTCAGAGGGGTCAGTGCATCACGGCAGGAAAAGTGAGGCAGAGTGCCTCCATGGAGGTGAAAAGCAAGACTCCTCAGCATTTTGGCTAATAGGACACAAGACCTGTTCCTAGTAGACCATGTCCACCAGATAAACTTCCTGTGCTTTGCCTGCATGTATGCCTGTGCACCACGTGTGTGTCTGGAACCCTGGAAGTAAGAAGAGGGTGTTGGATCCCCTGTAACTGGAATTACACATGGTTGTGAGCTGTCATGAGGATACTGTCAGCCCAGGTCCTCTAGAAGATCAGCAAGTGCTCTTAACCACTCATCCATCTCTCCAGATCCCCATTTTTGAGGCAGAGTCTAGTAGTAGCCCAGGCCGGCCTCAAATTCAACTGTAGCTCAACTTCTGATCCTTCTGACGTCACCTTCCATTTGGTCTTTCTACTGTGCTGGGAACGAAGTACATGACTCATTCTTGCTAGGCAAGCCCTCTACCACCCGAGCTACATCCCCAGCTCTACAGTCTAAGGCTCCAAAGAATCAAACTGTTTTGATTGGTGATTTAGATTTTTTTTAACCTGTTGGTTTTTCAGTATTTAAGATTAGTTGGGGCTGGAGAGATAGTTCAACTGTTAAGAGCACTGACCGCTCTTCCAGAGGACTGAGGTTCAATTTCAGTACCCACATGGGCAGCTCACAACTGTCTGTAACTCCAGGATCCACCACCCTCACACAAAAAATACCTACAGGCAAAACATCAAAAATAAAAAAAAAAATTAACAAAAAGATTAGTTGTGGTTGAACTTTCCTAGTCTCCAGAGCTGACGGAGCAGAAGCTGCGGGGCTGTTTGGAGGATCATGTAAACGAGCACAGCGCACACTGTCCCCACATGCCTGAATTTTCAGTCACCGGTGGACCAGAGGAAAAGCCCAGCCTTCTGATGAGCTGCCTGGTAAGTCTCCACGGGACCTTTCCCCTCTTGCTGGAAATAATGGCTTAGAAATAGGTAAATATTTAATGTTTTTTGGCGGATGAAGAATACAGGACGTATCAGTTGGGTGTGGTGGCACTTATCTGGAATCTCAGGAGGGAGGCTGAGGTAGGAAGAATCTAAGGCCAGCCTAGACTAAGTAGTGAGGAACTGTCTCAGAAACAAATGTTGGGCTGTTGAGATGGCTCAGTAGGTAAGAGCACTTGCAGCCAAACCTAACAACCCGAGTTCAGTCCGTGGACCTCATGTGGTAGAAACAGAAGCGATCCCCGCAAGTTGTCTTTTGTCCTCCACAACATGTAATGTGCTTGTGCACGCCGCTCTCTCTCTCACACGCTCACGGATGATTAAAGCTTATGGAATGAGCAACTTAAATAGCCTGGTAAGCAAAGGGAGGGTAGACTTAGAATTATGGCCAAGGCATTGGTCTGGAAATTGGAGCCTGCACTACATGCTTTTGTTGGGTCAGCGCAATGGCTTGAGATCTCCATACATCAGGCCATGGCCATGAATGAATGCCAGATGACCACCTTGGCATCGCTTTGCAGATAGACACAGGATAAGCAGCACAGTGGAACAGCAGATTTGTCTCAGCAAACTTTCATAAAGGTCTAAGACTCTTGCCAAATAGTAACTCAGGTGTGAGGGACAGGACCAGAGAAGAGCCACCTGTCTCAGGAACCTTAAGTTTGCTGTGGGAACCAGTGTTCGTGTATATGACATATTATAGCTTTCAGGTCCCAAGTCACCAAGTGCTGCAATGTGCCAGATACTCAGTAATAACCTGAACCCGCACATAAAATTTTTCAGTATTTTTGGGCTCCAACTGGACCTGACACCATGTTTCCCTTAGCACTGCTGAAATTACCTGTTCATGTCTTTGTTTCTGGGGACAAAGACTGTTTCTCTCCCTCTTGTTTAATTACTCTCTCCCCACTGTCTGAGTTAGTGCATAAGTAAATACTGTGTTTCCACAAATGATTCAAAGTGGAAGCAGAGTTGAAGCACAGGCCAGACAAATGGCCCTGGCCTCTGCCTTTTAGACCGTGTGGTGCTCAGATGGCTCAGTGAAAGCACTTGCCTTGCAAGCACGAGGACCTGAGTTTGGATCCCTGGATCCCTTCTGAAAGTCATGTAGGCATTGTGGCTACCTATAATCCTGGAATTCACAAGGCCAGAAGCAGGGAGATGCCTGGGACGCGCTGGCTACGGACTAGCCAATTAAGGAACTCCAGGTTCAGCCAGAGTCCCTGTGTCAATAAAGTAGAGAGCAATTGAGGGTGACACCTGTCAGTTTGACTCCTACACACACATGAAGAGAAATAAGCACACCAGCCACCCCCTTGTAGAATTTCAAATGGTAGTGGGGTGCATGTTAAATTCTTTTTCTGGGGAAATGTGATCTACATAGCCCTAGCTGGTCTTGAACTTGCTACATAGACAAGGCTGGACTCAAAATCAGAGATGTGCCTGCCTCTCCAGTGTTACAGACTAAAGGTGTACACCAACTTCTTTTAAATGTCAGTTTCAGACCAAGTACTAGAGAGGCTGGAAAGGGCAGTTAAGAGCAAGCAGGCAGGCATGACAGTGTTTGCGACTTGGGAAACTGAGGTAGCGTAGTTTGAGCCCAGGAGTTGAAGACCAGTCTGAGCAAAGTAGCCCAACCCTAACTAGTCTCAAAGAAAAGCAGCAGCCGGGTGGTGGTGGCGCACACCTTTAATCCCAGCACTCGGGAGGCAGAGGCAGGCGGATCTCTGTGAGTTCGAGGCCAGCCTGGTCTACAAGAGCTAGTTCCAGGACAGGAACCAAAAAGCTATGGAGAAACCCTGTCTCGAAAAATCCAAAAAAGAAAAAAGCAGCGAATGATTGCCTGATTGCTCAGCTTTTTGTTTTAATTAAACTTGTATACACGTTGGTACCCTGTAACTCAGAACAGCACTGTAACAAAACGAATGGTAGAGATGCCAGTGCTATGGGCAGCAGCACCCTCAACTGACTAGCACTGGCTAGGCTATGTAGGTAGACCACTAGAGTACGGGGTTATCAGCACAAAGATGAGAAACTGAGGGGAGAAAGAAAAAATTATAGAATAAGCTCCAAGCTCAGTCCTTTAAGAGGTACATATGAACACATTTGAAATTCCAAAGTGCCACTAGATCTCAAAGGGACATCAAGATCACTGGGTTGAGATCCAGGAGTCCTCAGATACTTGGGATGAGGTGGGATATGGGCGTGGGTTACTGAAGAGGTCAGAGAAGCAAACTTACACCATCTGGGAAATAGTCTCACTGTCAGGGTTTGATACTTACGTTTTTTTTTTTTTTTTTTTTTTTTTGTTTTTCGAGACAGGGTTTCTCTGTGGTTTTGGAGCCTGTCCTGGATCTAGCTCTTGTAGACCAGGCTGGTCTCGAACTCAGAGATCCGCCTGCCTCTGCCTCCCGAGTGCTGGGATTAAAGGCGTGCCCCACTACCGCCCAGCTTGATACTTGGTTTCTGAGGGTACTTGGTAGTTCATCCACAGGACTTGATCTTAGCTTGGAAGCTACATTAGTGACGGCTTCATTGATAAAGCATCCCACTTAATGTTCATGGCCAGAATGTAATTTTCACTAACTTCTTTTCTGTCTAACCCAGGCATGTGACACTTGGGCTGTGATCTTCTAGTCATCCTGGCCTCACCTTCACTGCTGGGCTGAGAACAACTCATTCCCTCTGAGAGGGCCCCTGTATGCACAAGCCTTTTGTATGTAACTTATTTTATATTAAAACTTTTCAAACATCTGTTCTTGGTGTTCTGATGCAGGGCAAAAGAAACAAAGTCCAGACTTTACTTGGAGGAGATAAAATTTTATTGTCCATCATTGTTATACAAAAATCTACAATAGATTTGTACAGGAGAAAAATATCCAACTGACTAGTAAACGGAAGCACTAACAGAAATAATTTAAACCTGCTTTTTTTCCTCCCATGATATTAGGATGACAGCCATTTCAAAGCATGATTCTGATGTCAAGGTAGCTTTTGTTCACTGGCCAAAGCTTGCCACTTAAATTAAAGCCCTTGGTCTCTGACAGTTCTACTGGCTCTTGACAAAACTTTTGAGGTCCTCGAGAAAGGTGATATATTCTTGATGCTCTAGGGCTGTACTGAGCTCCACCAACTCATCTGCAAAAGTGTTGTCAATCCCTCGGTCCTCAAGGAAATCCATCAGGTGGTCATACAAGGCCTGGGAAGAAAAACGTTGACTAGCTTAAAGAGCTGCAGACAGAGTCGGCAAGACAGCTTACGACGTGAAGGTGTCAGTTTCTTGGGACCCACATAGTGGACGGAAAAAACAAGGTAGAAGAAAGAACCAAGTCCCCAAAGTTGTCCTCTGATCTTTCCACACAGGCATGTACGGAAACACATTTTTGTTTTTATAACATCACTTCCATTCCTTGACCCTTCTCTGCAAAAGCCAAAGCACTCTCCACCTCCACCAGCACTTACCCAGTCCAGGGAATCTGTGTTGAGTGTGTAGTTAGTATCCCTCCATTCAGAGTCACCGGTGGCCTGAAAGCTAACTTCCTTGATAGAGAAAATATCACTCTCGGTATCCTCTTCTTGTCCAATCTGAGAGATAGCAGAGGCGTAAGGATGTGGTTATCTACCCTGCTCCCACCCCTCTCACCTGTCTTCTCTTCCCATCCTGGTCTAGTCCACATGAAATCAGAAGATACTCCACCCACACACCTCATCCTCAGAATAGTGACAGTCCAGTACAAGGGTCTTCTTGCTGTCACTCTTGGTAACTTCAACCACAAAATTGGGAGTTGATGTCAGTTCCGGCTGGAGAAACAGGAACAAGTCAGTATATGCAGTGCTGGTAGAGTGTACATACCCAGACCGACAACCCTGGGTGGTGCGGAGTGTGATAGCCACAGCCATCTTAAGATACAGCATTAAACAGTTACCAGTACTGTCAGCAACTTTCGTTCTAAAAGAACATGGGCTTAGAGTGGTGTTAAGTCCAGGACCACAGCTCACAGATTTGTACCAGCCCTTCAGAGCTGTTTCCGCTCTCACACTGCAGCAATGGCTGAAGCAGACAGACCTGGTGCTCCTTCCCCGATGGCTGCTTTAGAGCAGCAGGATTGGAGCCTGGCACATATAGCTCTGGCCACCTTAGCCAGAAAAAGGAGCAACTTCCTTCTATGGTGACCCAAAGGGCAGGCCCAGACATTGGGTGACGCACGCCTTTAATCCTAGCACTTGGGAGGCAGAGACAGGTGGATCTCTGTGAGTTCGAGGTGAGCTTGGCCTTTAAGTTCCAGGACAGCCAAGGTTGTTACATAGAGAAACCCTGTCTCAAAACCAATCCAACCAAACTAACACCAGTCCTTCTTGCCTTTTGGAAGAGAAAAATGGCTGTTAGAAGTATCAGCTCACCTCCTGTTCTTCAGCCTTCTCCCCTTGTGAGGGCTCCTCCTCACCGCCAAACGTTGGAGGGATGCTGTTGTTGATGTTGAAGGTGACAGTGATCCTGGAAAGGCAAGTGAAAGCACACTAAGGGACCACAAGAGAAAGATCTGCTCCAGGGAGGCAAGTGTAAAAGTGTGTGATACAATGTCTCCACCCCAGCTGGCTGCTCTGGGAACTGTCATAGCCACAAGGCTGCCATCCTGGGTTTCTAGGGAAGCTGATGGAGGTGGGCAGCCATCTGCCCCAGAAAAAAAAAAGCCTCACAAAAAACCGCCAAACAGACTCACTTTGCACAACCCCACACAGGGAACTGAAACACCCAGCAATGTTTTCTTTCCCCCTTTGTGAGGTCCTGGAGCTCAACAAACACCCTGTGTATGCTTGGCAGATGTTCACAGCTGCCCCTTTGTGAGAACTTTTAAGTTGAAGGTGACAAAACATGTTCTAAAATGAGAAAAAATTCCTTTGCCTTGACACCAGGAAGCAGAAGGTTCTCGACTATTCTGTCTCAGCAGGGCCAACCCATGTAAGCACGCACTGAATGCTGCTTCCTGGAGCCGAACTGGCCAATGGCTTGCTGTCAGGCCACTTTGCCAGATAAAAAAACGACAGACCACAAAGCATGCCTAACCTTGAACTAAACGGGGTTCCTCGGTCCACAATGGGCTGAAAAACCCCAAAATGACTTAGGTGAAGTTACAAGCGACCTATGTATAAGGCAAAACACAATACGCTGTACAAAAACAAACCGGACCCTTATTTCAAAAAGGGATCGCAGACCTTAAGGTCTGAAATTGGAGAAGTCTAAGAAAACAGACTCAAATGTTTGCACTGGTTTCTTCGTGCCAATGCTAAAAGGTCTAAGGTATGTAGCACTGGGGATTGAACCCAGAGCCTTACACGTTAGGCAAGCAGTTTGAACATGGTTTACATTCTTCCCCCGTGTATGCAGAAACTTAATTCCTAAAGTTAATGATATCTCCCCGATCTTCGGTGCTAGGGATCAAACCCAGGGCTCCATGCGTTCTACCAAAGAGTGACACCCACCAATCCAAGAGAGTGGAAGTATCAACCTGTGGTGTTTAGGAACGGGGCATTCACTGGCTATATTCAAGCCAGGTGGGCTCCTGCTCCAAGCCAAGATATCTGCAAAGGAAAAACCAGTCTTCTACAATGGTATCAACAGATACATCTACTGATCATACTTCATGGGAGGCCCCAATGATACTTTATACTGTGCTAGCCATGATACACTAGCCTCTTGGCAATGGGATTAAAGGTGTACCTGGTGGTTTGTGTTTAAGAAAAAGAGCTAGGCAGTGGTGGCATCGGGCATTTAATCCCAGTTCTCTGGAGGCAAAGGTAGGTGGATCTGAGTTCAAGGCCAACCTGGTCTACTGAGTTCTAGAACAGCCAAAATTAGAGAAACCTGATCTCTAAAAAACCAAAACAAAAAACAAAAATAAGGGATGGGGGGTATGGAGCTGGGTGGGTAGGAAGGAACTGGAAGGAGTAGGGGGTTGGGGGAGAGTGATTTCCAAGACTGAATTCTAAAGGTTTTAAAGAGACAGAAACCAGTACTTTATCATCCTGTTGGAAGGCCATCATCAGATGCACTCACACCCCAGAATCAACTACCCTCTTTTTTTCCGAGACAGGGTTTCTCTGTAGCTTTAGAGCCTGTCCTGGAACTAGCTTTTGTGGTCTAGGCTGGCCTTGAACTCAGAGATGCGCCTGCCTCTGCCTCCTGATTGCTGGGATTAAAGGCGTGTGCCACCACAGCCCAACTTTTTTAAGGGACAGGGTTTCTCTGTGTAGCCTTGGCTGCCTGGAATCCAAGACCTGGGGTTGAAGGTGTGTACCACCACAGCCCAGCCTGGAACTAGGGTTATTGGCCCCCACTCAATAAAATTGCTTTCTAACTCACACTGTGCTCGTGAGGCACTGGGAATTGATCCTGCCCTCACAAATGCTAGAACTTAGCCCAGGAGGACTTCTCTAAGGAAGACTGGGTGAATGAGTAACAAAACCGCAGAAACAAGGGCTTTAGGGGTGCCAGGTGTGGTGGCACAGGCCGTAACTTCAACACATAGGTGTCTGAAGCAGGAGGACCAAGAGTCCGAGGCCAGTCTGTGTTAATACAGCAAGATAGAGACCCTGTTTCACAAAGCAGTTTAGTGGAGGGAGTTCGTAAACTAAGCCTGGCTAAGAACTCTACCTCTGAAGGGCTGTCTACACTGTAACTTCATCCTGTTACTTAAACGTTACATATATTGCATTTTCAGCTGCTGTAAACACAAGTCGGAGAGGATAATTTTATGTGAATTCTAAACAAATGAATTTATCAGCACTTTAAATATTCCTAGGGGCTGGGCGGTGGTGGTGCGCACCTTTAAACCCAGCACAGACAAATCTCTGCGTGTTTGAGGCCAGTCTGTCTGGTCTACAGAGCTAATTCCAGGACAGCTAGTGCCACACAGAAAAACAAACCAAACAAGAAAAAAGAATCCTAAATTTCAGTGCCTAAATCCAGCACTGTCATCAGTAACCCAAGGCCTGTGTCTGCCATTCCAACAGACTTTTCTCTACACATTTTGGAGCTGCTTAATGTCTCCTTAATTACCGGCCCACAGCAGATGTGTATCCGTGAATGCACTCCTGGAACCTAAGAAAATTTCAAACTGCATGCTTTCTCAAAACCGGGGCCTAAGCAAGCGCAGAATCGTCTGGGAATGGACAAGACTGAATGCTGCAGAGTGGGGAATTCAGCCTCCTACAACTCCCGAGCCAGTACTTACTTTTCTCCAGCAACTTTGCGCAACAATTTAGCCTCTGTCCCGTTCACTTCCAGCTCCCAATCTCCAGACATCTTGGGAAGGGATTTATGCTTCTGGATTTTCTTCTCTTCCTTAATTTCATCCGTCAAGAATTCAACAAAGGCTTTGTCTCCTAAACCAAGATGATCCAAAAACAGAAAAGCCAATTGCTTTACCCTACAGACCTGGACGGTGTCTGTTCTTTTTCTGTGGCTGCTCCAAGACACTAGCCCAATTCACGCTTGAAAATGCCCGATTCCCACTCTGTAAAAACCCCAGGACATATTTACTGGGCTGCACTGCGTTCTAGAAAATAATCTTCATGGACTACGATTACTCGCCGCATATCCCCAACTACCCTCTTCCACTTGCCAAAGGCATGGCCAGCAACCACATTTTCAATCCAGGACCCCTCCGGGCCTTTTGCCAAGTCATATTTCGAAGACACTAGGAGAGCCTGCGATGCCAGCCCGGGATCCGTTCCAAGCTGGGCCCCCACACCCCGGCCTGGATGCGCGAACCTTACCCTCGGTGTGCAGAGCTCCACAGCCGCACGAGCAGGGCGCCGGGGTCTTCAGGAGGCCGGAGCGCCGCGCGGAGCCCGCTCGTACGCTGAGCAGCCCGAAGGGCCGAAGGCACGACCGGGGCGCGGGCTGCAGCAGCTGTTGGAGCGGCGAGGCCCGGACGGCGGCGCGGAGGCCCGAGGAAGCGGCGCCCAGGGCGCGGGGCACGCAGCGCAGCAGGGGAAGCATCGCAGAGCAGGCACGTGCGAGGTAAGGACAACCCGGCCAAGACACCCTACAAATCCTTGTACTACCGGAAGTCCCGCCTCCGCCCGGGAAGCTCTTTTACGTCAGAGGGCGTCAAGCCCCGTACCAGACTGCGCCCTCTGCTGGGAGCCGCCAGTGCAGCTGGGGGGGCCCTCGAATCCTGCAGTAGTGTCCTCTGCCTTGCTGCCCTCTCTCCCCAGTTCACCCACTTTTCTTAAACCGCACCAGGCTTTGTTACTTCGTGGAATGTGCTCAGGTCTCACGCCAACTCAAGCAGGAGCATTTACTCCAAAATCACCTCACTTCAAGGTCTTCTGGAACCGCCAATATGGGGAACGTTCAGGCTGGCCTGAACCCAGCTGCCGTGGAGTGGGCATTCAGTTTGGAAACCTCTATACCCCCTATTCATTCAACCAGGTTTTTTTTTTTTTTTAATAGACTATCCTTTTCCTGGGAACAGAAATTCATGGCTTACACTATTTAGGTAAGAATCAAGGATACTAGGGGGCTGGAGAGGTTTCAGTGGTTAAGAGCATTTGTTGCTTTTGCAGAGGACCACAACCATCTGAGTTCTAGGGCATCAGACACCCTTTTTTGACTTCCATGAACACCAGTCAACAGCAAACATCAAACGCTCATGTCTTATACTCCCAGCACCTGGGAGGCAGACAGCTCTCTCTGAGTTTAAGGCCATCCTGGTCCACACAGTGGGTTTTAGAACAGCCAAGGTTACATAGAAAGATCTTGTCTCAAGAAAAAAAAAAAAATCAAGCTGGGGGCGGGAGAGATGGCTCAGTGGTTAAGAGCACTGCCTGCTCTTCCAAAGGTCCCAAGGAGTTCAATTCCCAGCAACCGCATGATGGTTTACAACCATCTGTAATGGGATCTGGTGCCTTTTTTTTTTTTTTTTTTTTTTTTTTTTTTTTGGTTTTTCGAGACAGGGTTTCTCTGTAGCTTTGGGCTTTGGTGCCTGTACCGGAACTAGCTCTTGTAGACCAGGCTGGCCTTGAACTAACAGAGATCCACCTGCCCCTGCCTCCCGAGTGCTGGGATTAAAGGCGTGCGCCACCACCGCCTGGTTTCCGGTGCCCTCTTCTAACCTGCAGGCATACATGCAGATAGATACTGAGAATACTGTATACATAATAAATAAATCTTTAAAAGAAAAATCAAAAAATCAAGCTGGTGCACGCCTTTAATCCCAGCACTCGGGAGGCAGAGGCACATCTATATTCCCAGTACTGGGGAGGAAGATAAAGGTGGTTCTGTTTGAGTTCCAAGCCACCCAAAGCTACAAAATGAAACTCTAGATTAGCTTCAAAAGTTCTGCAGCAAGCTGGGCGGTGGTGGCGCATGCCTTTAATACCAGCATTCTGGAGACAGAGGCAGGCGGATCTCTGTGAGTTCGAGGTCAGCCTGGTCTACAAGAAGTAGTTCCAGTTTAGCCAAGGCTACACAAAGAAACCCTAACTCAAAAAAACCAAAAACAAAAAACAAAAAACCCAAAAAAACCAAAAAACCTAAATGTAGATAACAAGTCTTTCCAAATGAATGCCAATAAGACTAATGTTTAATATTCCAAACATCATTCTATAAACAAGGGAAAGGAGGCCCCCCAAAGGCCACATATATAAGATTCACATTTTCCCCCAAAAAGGCCACATATATAAATAAGATTCACACTTTTATAGATAGTCAAAAGCAAATTTAAGCATCGCACACAAGAACTGTTTTTATGTTATGTTTGAGATCAGATAGGAAACAGCAAAGTCCAAATCAACTTGGTATCTTTGCTCTTTAATTTTTTTCTACACAACAGCAATCAATATAAAATTTCCCCCCACAGTACAGTAGTCTAGCTGATGTGCTCAAGAATGGCATCTTGGATGCATGGCCATAGTTCCAAACAGACCCTGGTAGTTGGAGTACAAGGATTTGTGTCACAGTAAATGTTTGAAATCTTGTAACAACTGGCAGAGGTGCAAAGGTTTTCACTGGGGACCTGGTAATGAAACCATCACCGTGGGTGTTGCAGCACGGCTGTGTGAGGTTCATCTGTTCGAGGCTCCTCTGCACAGACTGGATTCTTCAGGCTGGAGAGTTCACCCACTGAAAAGCAGCTCAGGTCGCATCGCAGTAAAACCATGAAACAGTTGACTTTTTGTTGGTTTGGTTTTTCTAGACAGGGTTTCTCTGTGTAGCTCTGGCTATCCTGGAACTTGCTCCTGTAGACAAGGCTGGTCTCAAACTCACAGAGATCCACCTGCCCCTGCTTCCCAAGTGCTACGCTATGGTGCCACCACTGCCAAGCAACATTTTACTTTCTTAAGAAAGCTTAAAGGGCACCGTCCCTGCAGCTCAAGCAATCATTAACTTCTTTGTAGTAATATGGAGTCAGAATGGAATTTCCATCTGATTTAATCCCTGAGCAGCTTTATTAAAAAGATATTTTTTAAAAAGCCCAATAAAAAAACTAAGTACTCTATTAAAATTCTACCAGAATGTTAAAGTGATGAACATATTTCTGTACAGAGACATTAAATCTACTCCAACTGTCCTTCACCCTTTTCCGGGAAGGAGCCAGTCACTCCAAGTTCCCAGTACCTGCTCTGGAGTGAACCCATACAAGCTAAGTCTTTACTGACCCAGAAAACACCCTCTTACTTTACTGGGGAATATATTGCCTCCCCTTGTTTTCTTTTCTTTTTTTTTTTTTTTTTTTTTTTTTTTTGGTTTTTCGAGACAGGATTTCTCTGTGGTTTTGGAGCCTGTCCTGGAACTAGCTCTCGTAGACCAGGCTGGTCTCGAACTCACAAAGATCCGCCTGCCTCTGTCTCCCAAGTGCTGGGATTAGAAGCGTGCGCCACCACCACCCGGCTCCCCTTGTTTTCTTTAACCAGCATAATGAATGCTCCACTAAAAATACAAAAGTTTCTCTTACCAAGCAAGGCTAAATAAACACCCTTGCCCCTTTGTGTAAATAGGAAAAATACACTTTAAAAGGAAAAATTTTCTCAATAGCTTTTCAGAAAGTTGGTAATGTAACCATTTTATCAAAGAAGTCATGAGTACCCAGACAACCCTAAACACTGGCTAAAAGCTTGATTGCTCATGGTTAGGGTTATAATAAGCCCAGACCAGACTCAACATACATAGCTGTGGACCAGTGAGACCCTGGGAATGGAAGTACTCACTCAGGCTATGCTCTTTGGAAAGAACATGTTGGACCCAGAGAGAAGAAACTGCCTCCTATCTTTGAAGTACCTTGTAGGCAGTTTGGCCCCCTGCTCAAAAACAACACAATTCATATTATAATGAAGAATCCTAGCAGTAGAGCTGCGTTTGGACCAACTAATTAAAGGGCTATATTTGGCTTTTTCTAGGGTCAAACATTTTCTAGGAAAACTGTGCTTTTTCTCTCCTCTCTTTCCCTCCACTTGGACACAGGGTCCAGCCCAGGCTGGCCTAGAACCCAGTCTTCCCCTCAGCTGGATTACAGGTATGATCACCACACTAGGGACTGTTTGCTCCTAACAAGCAACTAAGATGAATCTTTTCTAGACAGGAAAGGGATGGCAAGGCTTCTCTACTTCCCTCTGACAAAATTAGACAGTGAAGGTCAGAGAGTGGCACCTGGTTAGGAAGTGGCAAAGCTAACTCTCCCCAGGTCCCTGCAACAAAGAGGAAAAAACCAGTAAGACCAAAACCACAAAGACTGGGAGTGGTGAAAAGGACAAACTGATACCCAGCTTCTGAGCCGTCAAGCCATCTGTCCCATCCCTGCCACCCAGCAGCTCCGACTAGGCTTCACCTGAACAGAGACTGCTGAAATGGGCGTGAAGCATCATGGACACACATTCGTAGGTGCCCACCCACGAGAAAACGATCACTGGGCTTCAGAAGGCTGCTGCACTGAAAAACTGGCTTCCCAATTTCAGGAAATCTGCATGTCTCCCGAAAGCACTGCTGGGGACACAGCCACAGAGGCACTGAGGACCAACAAGGAACTCCTTTGCTGGTTTCTGCTTGGAGGCGGACGAGAGAAGGAGCTACACCCTGAGCCATGAGGGCCAACAGGTCAGAATATATCTTATTCTGGCAATATCTGAGGGACTCAGTTTCTTCTGTTTTCTATTTCAAAGACATACAGGTCTTTAAATAGTAGTGGAGGCTGGGGACTGGCTCAGTGGCAGAGTGTTTGCATAGCATGCATGAGGTCCTGCATTCCATGAGAAGGGAGCAAGGGGGAAAAACACTGAGGTCAACCAATTGGATCTGTAGCTTCCTATGGCTCCTCCAAGAAACAGTCACAAGAGTTCAAGGGCTGTGTTGTACCTAATTACGTCACAAAGCACAATGGCTTATAATTTACTGATTGTCTTATCTTGTGCCAGGCAAACCTCTGGGTAGCTTTCTGTTCATTACTCTAAACTTCATTACTCTGAACTTCTAAGTCTTATCCCCCTCTGGCATATGAAGAAACTGAGGCTCAGAAGTTAATTCAGTCATTAGAAATTGCCCAGTCAAACCCAAAGCACAAGTCTCGTATCTCACGGTCTAGGCATGAGCACGTCTTTAGGCTGAGTCTAAAGAGTTTCATCAGCACTTCCAAGCTCTTGAACTCAGCGAGTCTGGCTGCACTGAAGGGTACGGTTCCTCCAGCTTGAGTCTACTTGGAAGATAGCTGTGATCTAAGTTGCAGGCCCAGCCATGCTGGCAGCATTCTGGGGTGGATCAGTTTCTGGCAGTTCTCAGCTTCCTCCGGAAGTAGTCAGGGGCGGCTTCATAGAGCCACTCAGCATCCACAACACAGAGGTCACGCATGTAGCATTTGTTGGTGTACAGCAGTGCAGTGTATACCACACAGGCAGGTTTGCAGTGGAACAGGACAGACGATGGGTGGATGGCCACTGGCTGGTGTGTGTCTGTGGTGGCATAGGTGCCATCTGGCTGGAGTTCGGCAGTACTCATAAAGAGGCTGTGAGCCAGGCAGCGCCGGACACTCTCCATGTCCCCTCGAGATGACATGATTGGCATTGACATCTGTTTTAGGAAACAGAAAAGACCCCAAACATTAATCCTCCTCAGCACTGCACGGTGCAAGGGGGCAGCAAGACCTAAAGAGTGGCCAACACAAAGTGAGATCTTGATTGACATCCAAAGGTAACATTTCAATCGCCATAGGCAGCAGCTCAGGTGAAGGATGAGGGCACAGGTGAGGGAAAAGAGATGGAAACCATCCAGTTTGAAGAGAAGCATTTTAAGATACAGGATGGGAACCAAGCGGTATGGTGGCATAAACCTTTAATCCCAGCACTCGGGAGGCAGACAGGCAGATTTTTGTGAGTTCGAGGCCAGCCTGGTCTACAGAGAGAATTCCAGGGCAGGCTCCAAAGCTACAGAAAAACCCGACCTCGAAAAACCAGAAAGATACAGGATGGGGGCTGGAGAGATGGTTTAGAACTTAAGAGCACTGGCTTCTCTTTCAGAGGACCTAGGCTCAAGTCAAAGCACCCAGGACCATCTGTAACTCTAGCTGCAGGGGAACTTCTAATCTTCTATACCACAGGACGAGAGAGAGAGAGAGAGAGAGAGAGAGAGAGAGAGAGAGAGAGAGAGAGAGACTGAGAGACTGTTCTAAAGGGAGGTAAAACACTAAAACACTCCATCCTGCAGGCAAGCTCACTAAGCAAACAACTCCAAGGCTTCAGAAGTCTGGAACCAATTTTCCTTCTTAATTTTTAGTAGTACTATTTAAAATCAGAAAATAGTTAAAAGTTTATAAAAATTTATGCATGAGATTCAGGGTTCCAGCCCACACTAGAATGAGGTGGGGGGGGGGGGGAGAAAAAACAAGCAAACCCAAATCACTATGGATTTCTAAGAATAAACCACAATAGTGAGAGAAAGAAAGAGTGGAACTATGGGTAGCTTTTACTTTCTTGTACATTTAAAATTTTTCCACAATGAGAATTCCTCTCATACCACTAGCAGCAAGCAATCCAAGACCCCCATAATTAAAACAAGAACTTCTTACTGAAAAGGAGGTACTACCTTTAAGCAGATTTCCCTCAGCTGTGCTCTGACTTCAGCTACTAGTAGCATATTCTTGCTGTTGACAAAATTCTCTTTGCACCAGTCCTGAAGAGAACAAAGAAGAGATCTCAATCCTCTTATTTCTATGCAGAGGAAACATGCATGTAACAAAATCCAGACTGCACCGCTGAATTCAGAGGGTTGTTCAGGTGTCAAAAGGATATAGGATAACACTTTTATACTGAAAAGTATGAACCATGAAAAATATGAATTGTTGAACCTGAAATAAAACTTTAAGATTTTCTTCCTAGAGTCGTCATGAAAAAAGCTACTGGAAATGCTGATAATGAATGCACCGCCATACCCAGAAAGGAAGAGCACCTCTAGAATATTAAAAACTAGTGAGAAAAGACCAAGAAATTGGTGAAAAATAGACAAAAGACATAGAAATGCCTAATACATATATGTAAGGATGCTTGTCTCCTGAGGTATGGAGGCAATACGGTTCAGAACAATGAAAAAACAGATGGTACAAGGGATTCCAACTGACAGCTGGAGGGACAGTGGAGACGGGCATTTTCCCACACTCCAGGAAAGACTGCCAGCCTGGAAGTGCCTGCTTGCCAGAGAAACTGAGCTGTAGAGCCCAGCCCAGTAAGTCTACTTGCTCACTTGTTGGCCCCACAGAATCTCCCTCGTGAGCACAGGGGGTCCCCGAGCAGGACACCACTGAGGTGATGGAGAGAGATGTAGCCGAAAGGACAGAATGTGGATGGATGTGAAGGACGTGTCCCCTTTTCTCTTTGTTTAGAGACAGTCTTAAAATATAGCCTGGCACAGTCTACCAGGCCCTGTTAAAAAGCATATCCTTAGTGCTGGGTGTGGTGGCACATACCTAGGGCCCAACACTTGGAAGGCTGACAGAAGGCTGATCACAAGTCCAAGGTCAACCTGGGTTACACTTATAAGCAAGACCCTGCTTTAAAGACAAACAAAGGGATGACAGCTTCTTGGTGGGACACACACCAAGGGCAGGTCAGTCTTCAGTAAGGAAGAACTCAGCACTTTGTTTAAACATAAATTGAGGGCCAGCAAGAGAGCTCAGCTGGGAAAGATGCCCACTGCCAAATCTGAATACCTGAATTAAACCCCTTGGACCCATACTATAGAAGGACAGAATCAGTTCCTCCAAGTTGTCCTCTGACCTCTACAGATGCCACGTGGCACATCTGTGTATGTGTGTGTGCGCACACCATGCATGTTTGAACACACATATACAAAGTGTAAATAGAAATAAAATAAATATAGCAAGGTGAACAAATGCTAAAATTGCAGAACAGCATTTTTTTAAAAGAATTCACTAAAGCACAATTACAATTTATTAACACACAAGAGAATATACTGACATTTTTCATCTTAGTACAAGGAACTGAAGTATGATATCAAAAAACTAGTATAACAGTTGAATAGGTAGGCAAGAACATCATCTTGTATGGTTTGAATATTCTTCAGTTTCATTGAATCCCTATTGTGACACATTAAGTGAAAACTTAATTCAGTTATAGCATTTGTGGACCAGTAAGATGGTTCTGTAGAAAAGTATTGGCCACGAAGCCTAATGACCCAAGTTCGAGCCCTTGGGTGCACATGGTAGAAGGACAGAACCAAAAGTTGTCTTCTGACTTCCACAATATGCTCCCTTGCCCCCATATAAACAAACAAACAAACAAAGTGCAATTTAAATGTAAAATAAGCTGGGTGTAGTGGCACTTCAGGCAGATCTCTGAATTTAAGGCCAGCCTAATCTACACAGTGAATTTAGGATAGCCATAGCTACGTAGTAAGATCTTGTCTCAAAAAAAAAAAAACAAAAAACAAAAAACAAAACAAGCTAGGTGGTGGCGGCACACACCTTTAATCCCAGCACTCAGGAGGCAAAGGCAGGCAGATCTCTGTGAGTTTGAGCCAGTCTGGTCTTATAAGAGCTAGTTCCAGGACAGCCAGGGCTACACTGAGAAACCCTGTCTTGAAAACACCAAAACCAAACCAAACCAAACCCCCTTAAAATAAATATTTGGGCATAATAGTAGCACATGCTCTTAATCCTAGCACTTGGCAGGAAGAGGCAGATCTCAATGAGTTTGAGGTCAGCCTACATAGAAAATTCCAGCTTTTGGAGTTATGTAGTGAGAATCTGTTTTGAAAAAGCAAAACAAATTTTAAAAACTTAGGGGCTGGTGACACAGGTCAATGGTTAACATAACCTGTTCTTTCAGAAAACCAAGTCCAATTTCCAGCACTCACATGGTGGCTTACAACCATCCCTGGGAATGATGCCTCTAGCCTCCACAAGAAGAGCCAAATAGGTAGTGCTTAGAAACACGAGAAGGCAATCATACACACATCACACAAATAGCCCAACTTAAAAACTATGGTGTTTATATCAGCAGTAGGACACCTGGAGAATGACTAGGGTTAAATAAGGCCAGAAGGCAGAGCCCCATGACTGGATCCCCACTGGTCCCTAATTAGGTGAGGGGAAGCGACCAGTCACACGTACACTCAAGTCCTCTTGCTGAGTGGTACTGTTTTACCTTGAAGCGTCAGACAAGGCCAGAATGAGCCAAAATACATCTCTTTTATTTATAAAATGGCCTCTCTCAAAAGACCTAAAGTTAGGCGTAGTGGCACACACCTTTAGTCCCAGCACTCCACTCGGGAGGCAAAGGCAAGTGGGTCTCTGTGTGCTCAAGGCCAGTTTGGTCTAAATATGAGTTCCAGGACAGCCAGGGCTATGGAGAGACCTTCTCTCAAAACAAACAAACAAACAAACAAAAAAAAACAAAACAAAAACAAACAAAAAAACAAAAAAAGAAAAAGATAACTGAGTGGCTGAGATAGGGTCTATTACTTAATTAACTTGTCCACAATTTGTGTTAAACACAAGCAGAATGAATACCTGAACCAATGTTTCGCTCTAGTGATTCCCAGCACGTACACATTTCTGAGATGACAGCTGGCTTTGTTTGTGTGTGTGACTCTTTTTGATGATTTTGTCCAAAAAAAAAAAAAAAAAGTATACTTAAAAACAGGCCTGAAAGAATGGATGTGCTCACCTTATTCCCACCTATGTTTTTGAAGGTCCGGTAGATGTTGAGCAGGGTGATGTGATCCCCCTCACTGGATATGAATTTCTTCCGGACATTCAGCACTTCATCTCTCCGGGCAGGAGGGTTATAAAGGACACTGTCCACAGACAGTAGGGAGACTATGGTCAGAATTTCTTCCGTACAATGGAATTTGGAGGACAGGAGGATAGTCTAGAAAGTCAAATTGAAAACATATGGGTCAGGTTTCCTGGCTTCAATTAGTGTTTCTGTACACTCTCGTGCAGTTTCCCTTCAAGGAGTGTGGTGGCTTTAAGACCGTAACACAGGGGCAATGCCATTCACTTCTTTGTAAAACAGCAAGATGCCATTCCCACAGGATCCCACACCTTTGTGGGTAGGGCTATGACTGCTGTCTGAATCCCACACAACATACATTAGCACTGTACACAAGTGCGGTGATACGTCATATTTAAGAGAACAAATGAGGTTAGTTCAGAAGCACTGGGCTTAGGCATTTCCTAAACTGCAATGTAGAGGAAGGGAAAAGAGGAAGAGGGGTCATTTACTTTGGCAAATTTGGGCTCTAAAGGAAATGCTGCCATCTTTCTTCCAATTGGAGTCAGGGTAAGCTGGTCATCCTTATGTTCAAGAGCACCTAACAGGTCCAGTTGGGCAATGGCCGCCTGAATGTGATCTACAGAAATGGAGACATAAAAAGGAGCCAGAAGTCCAAAACAGGAAGAAGATGCAGCTAGTTGAGTGCTTCTGGATGCTTATGATTCTACAAACACTGCCAAGACCACCCGCCACTGAGCTCACACGTTCCTAAGCCTTAATGGTACTACAAGCAAGAGACATATAAAGCAATCATGAGAGAGCAGATACCCAGAGGAATGGGAAAGAGACAAATGTCAGAGGCTAGGCTTCCATGGTGTGGGTAGCATCACACTGATGTTGGCTGTATTGCACTTTATAGTTTATATTTACTGCTCCTTTTTAGAAATTTCAAAATGAAAAAAAAATATATTACGAGTAGATCACTGTGCCCTGTGTGTTTTTTCTTTTCTTTAAGATTTACAAATTCCCACCCACAGGGACAGATTTTTCTTCAGAAGACAGCCAGACGTCTCTTGAGAGAAGAATTGAACTGAGGACCGGGGAGATCTGAGACACCTATTGATAGTTTACTCTCTCTCAACAACTGCATTTCCTTAAACAAAAGAAAACTGGCATGGTGATAAGAGTCTAGATGCCAAAGCTGCCACCATTTATTGTTAGTTCTTAAAGATTCTTCCTCCAGGAGAGATAACTAATGAAGGGAGGGACTAGTCAAATCCTAGTTTAACACAAAAGGCACACGCTCTCTTTATCCTTTCATTGGGCTTTATGGGCGTCCCATGGATGCCTGATGACCTCTGGTCCCTGCACAACGGTGCTGTAACATAGAACCTACCATTTCATAACAAATGAAATCAAATCAGCAAAACAACATGATCAAAATACATTTTTCTTTCTCAAAATACTTTTCCTGGGGGGGAAGAGCTCCTGTGCTATTTTCTGTCTGTCTGTCTATCTACCTTCCAGCTTACCCGGAGATGGTTTGGACATGAAGTCAAAGGTGAGGACATTTGGGACTCTCATGGCTAGCAGCTGCAGCATCACACTTGCCAGGTTACACCTGTGAGGGAGAAGTGAGGATTAGTCAACTGTCCCTGACCCCACTGGGACAAAACTGCTCCCTAGAGAGCATTAGCAAAGGCTGCAGTCTGTGGACAGGAACAGAGGGAGGAGGCTGGGATGTATGGCACAGTACAGACACAACCTGGACCTACCTCTGAATCTCTGGTACCGTCATCTTCTCAAACTTCTCAAACTCATCCTCCGTGTAGAGCCGGTAGCAGATGCCACTGTCCTCTCGGCCAGCCCTCCCCGTGCGCTGCCAGGCCTGGGTCTTTGACACTCGTTGTACAGCTAGTACCTCAAGACCACTGTCTGTAGGGAGAGAGGGCCGTGAGTGTTTTGCTTCATCACGTAAGCAAACTGTTTCTAGAGTGCTGGCAAAACCAAAGATGCTGAGTACCACTGAGTGTTTCTGCAACATAGGGGTCTGGAAAAACTCAAGGCTTGACAAGAAAGCACAGACCCAGGCTGCTTGGCCACTTTAAAACTCACAGTGAAGCAAGTCTAGCAATGAGTCATGTGTGAAATGTTACCAAAAACAACAACACCCTCTGCAAGCAAGGTGGCAGGAGAATGGTTTCAGAAGTTTGGGCTTACATCATGGGAGGGCCAACTATTCCAGTGGCCTGACACTGAGGGTTTCTTGGGGATTTTGGTGCTGAGTTTCTACCTAACAAGGAAGGCTGGTCATATATCAACCAATGATGACAAGGTCCTTTGTCTTCCCTCCCAGTTCTATAAGAAAACAAATCATGTGATATTCTTTCCCCCCTATAAGTAAAAGACATCAATTCTCTCAAGTACAGGAATATTTTGTGTCAGACACTAGAGACTGACACTTTGTCACCAGGAGTCGACCCCTCCAGTGCTTAGTAGAACACGCCAATTAAATATTGGGGAGTAATATTAATTGTAGTGGCACCAAATCCTCTGTAGAATAAAGCAGAGTATGAATCAGAAATGCATAGAACTGACTACAAGGCAGCTTGACACCCGTAAGAAGAGAGAGCGAGCTCCCTCTGTGCTCACTGGGAACCCTGTCCAGCCGGGTTCCCATACAATCACGCTCTGGTAGCCACCTGGAGAGCCTACCACCGGTAGCAGGCTGTCCCTGGCTTTCTTGCCCCCATTCTCACCAAGCTTCCTGTGGGCTTTCAGACCTCAGTCCAGGCCGTCATCTGGCCTGTTTAGGTTCTCTGAAACTGAGTTCTTCCCTCTCTAGACCTCCTGCCTCAGATCTCTTTTACAGACATGACTTGGGAACTGTCCCTGTCACTCAAATCCCAGCTCCTCACAAACATGAAATGTTTACTTAGGAGGAAATGGTGGGGTTTTCGATTTTAACCGTGCTTGCTATACACAGGAGACATTCATGAGCTACAGTTTCTCACCAGGGTTATACTTCTTTGCTTTAACCATGCCCGTGTCAACTACATATTTTATTCCTGTAATGGTTATGGAGGTTTCAGCGATGTTGGTTGAAATGATCACTTTGCGATAGCCCTAAAAGGAGGAAGAAAACCAAAAAGCCATATGACACACACATGAGTCAGAAGGTGAAAACTCTAACTATGCATTTCCACAATTTGCTTAAAATCAAGAAAAGGTGACTTCATTATTAGTAGTAGTCATAGCAATTTCAGTCGTTACACTTGACGAAGAACAAAGGGAAAGGAGTACACTGGTCCTTCACTGAGGTCCCGAAGATTAATTTGAGGCAATGAGATGCAGTGGAACAAGATTCGAGGTGGGTAGACAGACAGGAGGTGGAATGCTGGCCCTGCCGGGATCTTACTATGTGTGCTTTAAGCAATTCCCACCTCCCTTCTTGGGGGCCTTAGTATCCCTCACGGGATTCCATGACAATGAGAGATGATCTATGTGTCAGCACTGTCTGGCACATAAACAAATGGTACATGGTACTGTGGCTTATGCCAGCTCTTAGAAGAGCCAAACCTTTTAGTCTCTACACCTTTGTGCCCTCCCTCATCTCTCCCTGCAGCTGTGGACTCTACACCTGTTCCTCTCCAGTAGCTGACCTGGTACCTAAACGTTCCTCCTTCAAGCTTTCCTGGATCATGGTGACAGGCACACAGGCCCCGTTGTAGATCTGACTTGATGCCCAGTGACATGGCTGGCAGAAAGGTGGCACCGTACTCACCTTTGGGGCCCCTTGAAAGACTCGAAGCTGCTGTGAGTAGGGCAGGGAGGCGTACAGAGGAAGGACGAGCATGGCAGGGCAGCCGTCAGGGAGGTGCTTTGCAATGTCTCGGCAGGTCTTGCTCATTGCTTCGATTTCCTCCTGACCAGTAAGGAACACTAGGATGTCTTGAGAAGAGGGGGCTTCCTAGAGAGAGAGAGAACACTGATGATTGTGATGTTTCCAAGAGGGTTTTTATTTTCTGTTTCACTTTTTAATGATGAAGATAAACAAGTCTGGCAGTGGCACCTCCCTGGGAGAAGATGCTTAGCAATGAACAGAGCTGTTACCACGAGAGTCAGCCAACTATGTTCTGAAACCAGGTAATGAAGTTTTGCAGGGAAATTAACATACTGTATTTGTAAGACAATACAATGAAAGCCTAGGTAAATCTGTATAAACTTCTTTAAGCTAGATGGCTCAGTAGCAAAAGGCACTATAGTGGTGTTTTATTTATGTTTTAATAATTAAGCTTGCCTGAAGGGTAAAACTAAGCCACTAGAGGTCAAGCAAAAGTGTTACACACCTTTAATCCCAGAATTTGGGAGACAGAGGCAGGTGGATCTCTGTGAGTTCAAGGACACCCTGGGCCATGCAAGATCCAGAAATAGATCCAGGTGGTGGTGACTCATACCTTTAATCCCAATACTACGGAGTCACATGCCTTTAATCCCAGCACTAAAGGGGAGTATAAGACGGGAGGAGACAGAGGCTCAGGCTCAGCCTGCAGTCACCAGCCTTGGCAGAGGTAAGACTTCCCTAGTGTCTTGACTGTTTTGCTTTTCTGATCTTTAGCTTGAACCCAGTAGCTGTCTCTGGGTTTCTATTATTCGTGCTATAAGGCACCTGCTGCCAAGGCTGCCAGCCTGAGTTCAATTCCCAGGACCCATGTGATGGAGGAAAGTAAGACTCCTTAGGTTCTTCTCTGACATCCTCATGGACACTGACTTCAGCAACTGTGCCCCCATTGAGCCTGCCCACGTAAAGGTGCGAAGAGAACCAACTCCACAAAGTCATCTTCTGACCCCCCGATGTGGGCTCTGCCCACACACATCAAGTAGAAACATGTACCCCCTACCCACAATAAACTTCTAAAAATAAAATTACATTAAAAAATTCCCATCTGAATTTTGGCCACACTTAATTTGGCAAGCACTTTAATCACTGAACAACTCTCTCAAAAACTTTTGAAAACACCCCAGGACACGCGTGGAGCATACTTACAACTGCAGCATTCAGGAAACCTAGACAGGAAGGTGGCAGGTTGGAAGCCAGCCCGGAAGCCAGTGGCAAGACTAGACATACTTGTATAGCATTCTGGGTTGCAACATAATATATGCTTTAAAGACAAGTATGCTGCCCACTCTTCTAACGTGTAAGAGCTTTCTAGACAAGTATGCTGCCCACTCTTCTAACGTGTAAGAGCTTTCTAGACAAGTATGCTGCCCACTCTTCTAACGTGTAAGAGCTTTCTAGACAAGTATGCTGCCCACTCTTCTAATGTGTAAGAGCTTTCTAGCTCAGACAACAGCTACCGATAATTGATTTATCTTTCTTTTTGGAGAAAATACAAAATATCAAAAAAGAGGCAAAACAGATAAAGCAAATTAACCTTTTTTTAGACGATCACTTCATTACATTTATTGATTTGTGTAAATGGCACGCGTGGAGGTCACAGGAAAACTTCAGAGCCGGTTCTCTCTTTTGACCACGTGGAGCCCAGGGTTTACACTCAGGTCCACAGGCTCAGAGCCAAGCCCCTTTACCTGCTAGGCATCTCACTGCTCACAGATGAGCTTTTCCTGATGATACTGCTCACAACACTCTCAGATTCAGTTGCTTTTCTTTCAGAGGCTAACTGTTCTCACAATTAACTGTAAAGTGAAACAGAACTTGCCAGGAGGAACTTTCACCCCTTTCCATACCTGGTGGATCTGGAAGACTGAGATAAGCGCTGCGTGCAGGTAATCCTGCTGAGGCTGTTTGGTATAGAAAATTTGGATTGGGTGCTGCCGACCTTCAAGGTACAGGACAGGGGCTCCATTGAAATACTGAGAAAACAGGTCAACATCCATGGTAGCTGACATCACAATCACCTACAGAAGAGAATGAGAATGGGAAATAAATACTGGACAGTATTTCTACAAAGCAGATGGCTGAGGCCGGTATCGCTCCCACCATGGTTAACTTTCTCCCATGTGCCTGAAGCACCCCTGAAAGACAGCCTTGTCCTTATGCACAGTCCACATACTTTGAGAGGCAGTTTCCCTAGCTCCTTTCGCCTCTTCTGCGCTGCCTTCACCACTCCAAAGAGCACATCTGTGTGGATAGTCCGCTCATGGGCCTCGTCCAAAATGACACAGCTGTACTTTCGAAGCAAGGAGTCTGAAATTGCTTCTCGAAGAAGCATGCCATCTGTCAGGAACTTGATCCTGGTGTCTTCTGAAGTGACATCCTCAAAGCGCACAGTATAGCCAACCTGAGAGAAAACATGGCTCCTTTATTAATTAAACATTTATTGAACACCGGTCAACTGTCTACCCAGCCCTGTCCTCAGCATTCTATGTGGAGAGACGAACACTGGACAATTACCATTAGCAACGAAGCATCACAAAGAATGAAAATCTAGAGAAAGGAATGAGCAAAAGCACTTGCCCCGCAGGCCTGGCAATCTGAGTCCAATCCCTAGAGCCAGAGATGAGAGAATTGACTCCCAAATTGTCCTCTGACCTCCATACTGACACACACTAATAAAAGGAAAAAAAAAACCACATACCCTAACCTTTAAGCTACTTACGTACAGACATGAAAAGTTCAAACTATTTTTATTTGTAACACACATATACAATACAAATATGAATCTGTCTCCTACATAGTTCCAAGACTCATTCTATAGACCTACATTAAGTACAGCGTTCATATTTTTATAAAAATACATATTTCATACATACATGTAATAGATGTAAAAGAGGTTTCTGGACAGACAAGATACTGCATGCTTGTAATTCTAGCCCTTTGGAGGCAGAGGCAGGAGGACTGCAGAAAGTACAAGGCCACCCTGGTCTATACGTCTATATTCTAAGTTCCTTCCATGCTAGCTACAAGTAAGAGCCTGTCTCAAACATAAACAACGTGTCTTAAAGTCTTAAACTCGTAAACTAGGTGTGAAGGGTCCAGCTCAGTGGCGGAGCACTTGCCTCGTATGTTCAATCTCCAGCACCTCTAAACAAGAAAACATCTGATTTACTCAACTTGCCAATAGCTGTGAAACCAAAGCTAACCAGACTAAGAGCTCTGATCTCTCTAGAATTGGGAAAACTCTGAGCTTAGCTCAAAAGCAGTGGCAAGGAAGAAGCATGCTATTCAACTGAGTTTTGAGGCACACCCTTGTCATCGCAGAATACAAGAGGCTAAGGCAGCAGGACTGAGGATTTGGAGTACCAGGCCAGCCTGTGCTACATGTGGGAGACCCCAATCAACATAACAATGGGAGTGGGAGGTGAAGGGTGCTGGAGAGCTTGTTCAGAAAAATATAGGGCAGAAGCACAGTAGGTGCTGGTTAGTATGTAAAGCAAGGAGGTACCAGCTTCCCGAGTTCAGTCCTCTTCTCATCTGAGACTCTAGTAGCAAGAGAGATGGCAGCGACTCGACGGGGCTGGGTCACTGCAATGATGCCCTGGCGGCTAATTCCCCCTTCATAGAGATACTGTGGGATCTGAGTTGTCTTCCCAGAACCAGTTTCCCCTAGGAGAGAAAAGAAACTGGATATGGTGACACATGCCTTAATCACAGCAGGAAAATCTTTCTGAGTTCTAAGCCAGCTTTGTGTACACAGGAACTTTGTCAGTTCCAGGACAGTCAGTACCACATAATAGATTGTCACACAAACAAACAATAAAAACATCCTAAACTTTTAGAATGTTTACAATTCCACTTGCAGAAATTTGTCTACGAAAACAAAGACGTTTATTCAATGATGGCAACAGTACTGAAAGCGTGTATAATAGTATGAGTGCTGGTCTGAGTAAGTACGGCCTCTGTAGACTCATCAGTTCGAATGCTTGGCCCATAGGAGTGGCACTATTAGGAGGTGTGGCTTTTTGGAGGAACTGTGTCCACGTGAAGGCAGGCTTTGAGGTCTCACATATATGTTCAAGCTACACCCAGTGTGGCACACAGTCTCCTGCTGCCCATGGATCAAGAGGTAGAACTCTCAGCTTCTTCTCCAGCACATGTCTGCCTGCACGCCACTATGTCCCACCACGACAATAATGGACTAAACCTCTGAACTCTAAGTCAGCTTCCATTAAATGTTTTCCTTTAATAAGAGTTGCCATGGTCACAGTGTCTCTTCACAGCAACAGGAACCCTAAGACAGTAGGTAACTGGTATAGATACAACATAAAATGAAATATGACAGGGCTGGAGAAGTGGCTCAGTGGTTAAGAGCTTTGCCTGCTCTTCCAAAGGTCCTGAGTTCAATTCCCAGCAACCACATGTGTTCACAACCATCTGTAATGAGATTTAGTGCCCTCTTCTGGCCTGCAGGGATACATGCAGGCAGAACACTGAATACATAATAAATAAATCTTAAAAAAAAAAGAAAAGAAAAAAATGAAATATGATAGTCATGTAGATTGATAAATACTGATTGAAGAGATGTCTATTCATACATTGCTCACCCTTCTCTGGCTGCTGCTTGCTTCAAATCTTTGCTTTTGCCTACACTATCATGGGTACAATACCTACCTGCGTTCATACTAATTGGCAAGTTGCAGGATGAGTCAGACAGCAAATTCTTACCCTCAAGGCTGTACCAGTGGCCCTCATCTCTGGAATCCTTAGCGCCGTGAATCTCTCTTCTAGCACAGATCATTCCAAACAGTACAGAAGCACCTGAATGTTTCTGCCCTCTTCCAATACCTGAGGGCAGAGGTCTCTTCATAGGCTTGAGTACCCTGCAGAGTGGAAGCCCCTAATAAGGGTTGTTTCCTACCCTCTGTTGGTACCTCTAACAGCACCTGCACACCCTTCTTTGCTACGACTTATCCCCTTTAATGAAGTCCTCCAGTCCCATGTCTTGCATTTTCTCCCAGTTCCCAGCTGCTTCTGACTGTTCACCTTTCTTGACTTAGCCAAGAATCTCGGACTAAGAATTTGATTATCCTGCAATTTCCCAGTGAATCCTCCACACGACCTCAGACTTGGATCAATGTCTCTTGTGCATCTTTCCAACTCCTAGTCTAAGGTAACTGAAGATTGTAAAAACAAAATATGCCAACCATGCAGATGTAGGACCAAAATGCACCTGAGCACCAGCTCTACTGTGCATCGTGTTTCTGGTTTTGCAGCCTGTCTCTGTCTCCATCTCCCCGAGGGCCTACTTGCAGCTCTAGGACTTTTGTTCTCACAGGGACTCCTGCATCTGAGTCAACAGAAAGCTCTCAAATGTGATTTCTCTCCCTGCTACAAGGGCTTCTGCAGCACTCTGCCTCCTCTGAGGTGGCCTTTCTCCTGTGCCAGGTGGGCTCCTCATAACACTTGTCGCCAGGGCCCCCCTTCCCTTACACTTCCTGACCTTTGTTCCTTCAGCTCTATTCTCTCTTCAGTGTCTCTCTGCTCTGTAAATATTTATAAGTTCCTTGTGTCCCTCTCCCTTGTTTGGCCAAAGCAGGAACCAGTTTTCACTGCCTTCACTCTTTTACCTCCTAATCACTTCTCGGTCAGTTCTCTTGAGAAAGTCCTCAGTAGGAGGGATAACCAATACCATGCATCCAAATCCAACGTGCACATCCCCCATTTTGTCTCATTATTACGGGACTTTGTTGAGGCCATGCAAGGAGACTGACAGGCAGCACTGGAAATCATGGAACATGGCTTGGCGGTCAGCAAAACGTCATCAAGTGAGCCAGAGTGCCAGGGACTAAACATCCTGAAGACCTTGTGCTGTTGTTGAGCATAACTGTTTATTGCCTTTGTGGTCACCATGTCCCTTATAATCTACTGGCTGTATGAAAACTCTCGGGAGGCTTCTAGCCCCTCACTGGGCAATGTTACTGGTACTTACAATAACAGTGACTGACTTTTTCCAGGCATTGCTGCTGGAGCAGATTAACGAGTCAACCACCACCCTCAGAAAGAATTTAGACATGTACAATTGTTAAAAGGTTAGGTTAAGATGTCTCTGTCATGACTCCGATGGAGAAAATCTTGGGGAACA
Organism: Microtus oregoni; assembly: GCF_018167655.1. NCBI lineage: Eukaryota > Metazoa > Chordata > Mammalia > Rodentia > Cricetidae > Microtus > Microtus oregoni. The sequence continues at coordinate 27,540,148 of NW_024543074.1, read as the reverse complement.
GTGTAAAGTTTAGAAAAGTACACTTTTAATGGTTGAGTAAGGGACTCGCTGAGGGCAGGGAACAAGAACAATGGCAGCCTGGATCCTGCTGCCTGCTGTGCCTTTCTCGCTAGAAGGGGTTGGTGATCAAGGGTGATGATTATTTCCTGGTACCCATTTCTGCCTTCAGTTTCCTAATAAGATTCAATAATAATAATAATAAAAAAAACCCGTGATGAATGGGTCTGCACCCTGAGGGTTAAAGTGGAGCTGACTGATTGTTTTTCATATATAAAAGTTTAGACTTGTGATTAAGATTTTAACTTTTGAGATAAACAATAAAATGACCGATCCTTTCTTTGTAACCACAAAATGAAGCCAAAAGTGAAAGAACTGGCTAAGAAAGTATCTTGCTTGCTTACACTTTATTAATCTATAACAAGGTGCTTAGACATGAATATATGTGGGTCTTTGGGAATGATTACAATTACGTAAATTGTTTAATCATGTAAGAAAACGAGAAATATGATTTTTTTTACTTGTATTCATTATAATCACTCATTTGAAAAATAGAATGTAACTACACTGTACTTTTTATACTGTTTGAAATATTCTGTAGGGATATATAAACTGAAAATAATGAAGATAGAGAGATCCTGAAAGAGTGTCTTCGTGTGTGTGTTTCCCCTTTTCACCAGCCCCACAGAGAGTTTTGCATCGCTCGCTGGCCTCAGGGAATTAAATTTTACTCCCCCTGATTAGGGGGATAAAAAGCACTGGGGAAGCAGACGCAGGTGGATCTCTGTGAGTCCGAGGCCAGCCTAGTCTACTGAGTGAGTTCCAGGACAGGCTCAAAAGTTACAGAGAAACCCTGTCTCGGAAAAAATAAAACACAACACAGTTAAAAAAAATTGTTAAAAAAAAAAAAAGCCAGCTCCACGCCTCCCCTCGGGGCCCGAGCTTGTAAAAGCTGGGATTTAGAGCTCTCCACTCCATCCTCAGAACTCCAGGTCAGTGACAGCAGCCACTCGCCGATCTTTTTTCCTCGCTCCTTCAGGAGCTCCTCTTTATTAACCATTGTGGATCAAAGCCCCCTTGAAATCATGCCCTGCCCTCCAACTCTCCCAAGCTCTTCTCGTACACAAGAAACTGGTGTCCGTGAACTGAACTGTTTCTGACTGCCAGTCTCTCCTGCGTCCCCAGGGATCTGCTCCGCAGGTGCTGCCTCCTCAAAGCCTGGGGGAGGCCCGCCCTTCACAGCTCTAGAGCCTCCGAGATGCACCGACAGCCTGTGATAGAAGTGTGTCTTTACCGCCACACATGCCTGTCACTCGCACCGGGCAGTCAGCGCCAGCAGACTAACTCGTCCGCCTCTTTCCCGAGTTTCTCGTCCATGCCGGCACAGAAAACCTTTCAAGTTTGTTGAAGAACCCAACGCCAAATTGCCCTCGCAAAGCCAGGACGCTCCCGCCAAAGTGGCCACTCACCGATGAGGACCGCACTGTCCAGGTTTCGGAGCTGGGCCAACAGATGCCCCCGCGCCCGGAAGATGGGCAGGCTCCGGCGCTGCAGCTCCAGGGCCTCGCGGTAGGGACTGGCTGAGGGCTGGGCCAGCGGCGGTGTCTGCCTCCGGTTTCCTCCTGCTCCACCGCTGCCAGGCGCCAACAGCATCACCACTCGCCTCCCGGGAGGGCAGGAGCCCGGCCGGAATCTCTTGGCCGGCGGGAGGGCCGCCTCCTCCGGCATGTCGGGAGGACTGCAGCAGGAGGCCGCGGCGCCGTCGGCTCGGCTACGCCGTGGACCGCAAACGCGCACCGCCCCTTTCTCTCCACGTGCAGGCGTGTCGGGGCGACCACCGATGATCTCACTGCCGCCGCCAGACTTTAGGAAAGGAACTCCAATTCCCGATATGCATTGTGGGTTTGGGTACCATTTACATCCTGTAAGAGCAAGGCCTGAGGTGCGACCTTAAAAACTGCCCGAGCAGCAACAGGGAACGATAGCTATGTGGTTCCAAAAGCCTTTATTGGCTAACGACGTTGTCCTTTCGGATTCCCGTTATCACAAAATTATTTCTTTCCGATCTTCAACAATAGTCACGTTTTAAGGATGTTACTTAATTTTGTAAAATCAACGAGGAACGTAAACAATGCACATTTTAAGGTACCCACTGGCATCTGATTGACAAATATAATGAATTTTCTGAGATTAAAGTCATTCAGATGCTTCAAAGAATCTTGAAAATGTTACTAGTGAATATCTTGAGTTACAGAAAAGTGATCGATGATCCTGACAGCATGTATTTCCCTCAAAAAATTATAAGTTCAAATAATACAAGAGGAAAAAAAAGAAATTGTCTTTAACTCATCTCCCAGTAATTTCTATCAGATTCTCAAATCAGATCAAATCTATCAGATTCTTTACAAAGCTTTCTGGTCCTATTGTGCACACCTTAATCAATGGGATTATTCAGTACTCCCAGATAAAACTTGCATATAATCAGTTCTTCCTTGCTTTTCCAAATACAAGATCTTAGATGCTTTGCTAATTCAACACAGAAAGACTGGCAAGCAATTAATGGTTAGCTTAACATTTTTCTTTTTGGGAGGATGTGGGCTTTTAACTTGTGTGTATGTTTGTGAGCTATTTGCATGCAATATTCACAAAGGCCAGAAAGAGGGTGATGGATCCCCTGGGATAAGAGTTAAAGGCAGTTGTGAGCCTCCTTTTGAGTGCTTGGAGCCCAGGTCCCCGGGAAGAGCAGCCAGTCCTCTTAAGCGCTGAGCCTGTTCTTCAGACCAGTTTGCTTTTTCTTACAGGGAATGTGACTGCCAGTGAATAAACATGCTCTCAACGCATGTGAATGATATTCACCAAATTTAGTACGTGGACTTACTTTTTAACCCCCCCCCCCCCACGCACACACACAGACATGGACTTTTCCCAGTCTGTTGTGGAATCTGATGTGGCCTGTGGCCTTGGTCCTCTGAGATGCTTCAAAGCCTTAATAAGAATTCTAGGTCCCCATAAAACCCTACTATACCCAAGTTTACCAGAAAATTTGCGTAGGAATCAGGTTAATGACCATCCTATATAAAATCAGGAATGCTTTCAAGATTAGTAAAGCCTTCCAATCCAGTTCTACACATGCCCACAGCCATCATTAACTGATCCATGTCCACTCGAAACATCATGTCGACAAGCTGTGTTAGATGGCAACATGAAATATCGCTGTATACTTATCTAAATACCATTTACAATGTGGCTTTCATAAACATATCTGATTAGCTAAAAACCAAGTCAAACAAAAACCAGATATTTTCATCGAGCTTCCAACAATATAACTAAGGGCTAATAAAAATGTCCATGTTGAGTGTGTTTAGGATGCATTTTAAGAATATACTGACTTAGCTGGGTGGTGGTGTCGCATGCCTTTAATCCCAGCACTCGGAAGGCGGAGACAGGCAGATCTCTGTGAGTTTGAGGCCAACCTGGTCTACAAAAGCTAGTTCCAGGACGGGCTCCAAAGCTACAGAGAAACCCCATCTCAGAAAAAAACAACAACAAACAAACAAACAAAAACCAACCAAACAAAAAAGAATATACTGACTTGAGGCTGGAGACAGAGCTTGAGGTTAAGAATGCATACTGCTCTTTCAGAGAACCCACGTTTGCTTCCTTCTACCCCTGTCAGGCAACTCTCATCTGTAACTCTGGCTCCCAAAGGCACCCGACCTGATGTGCATACAGTCCACACACACACACACACACACACACACACACACACACACACACACAAGTATATATACTTTTACATTTATAAGTTATAAAAAATAACAAAATAAATTTTAGAAAAAAATAAGTTGTTGTTTTGCTCCCCTTCCCCCCACCCCTCCACCTTGTGTTGATTTAGGAAGGCAAGCAAACCATTATAAAGAAAAATAACTTACATCAAGTTATGGACCTTGAGTAAATAAAAGGCAAATGCCAGTCTTTTCTTTGATGCACATTCCAAACAACCCAATGTGGGAGTCTTACAGTCCTAAATGATTACAAGAATCCAAATAGGTCTAGCTGGGCAGTGGTGGCGCACTCCTTTAATCCCAGCACTAAGGAAGCAGAGGCAGGCGGATCTCTGTGTGTTCAAGGCTGGCCTGGTCTACAAGAGCTAGTACCAGGACAGACTCCAATGCTACAGAGAAACCCTGTCTCAAAAAACCAAAAAGAATCCAAATAGGTCATATAAACAAGTGTGAAACAGTAGGTAAAACACCTCTCTCTGGAAAAAAAGAAAAAACTTCATACATTTATCTTGTGTGGAGAGAGTTCAGAGAACTTATGTTAAATTGCTTCTCTCCTTCTACCACATGGGGCCTGGGAATTGGACTCAGGTCAGGCTTGGTACTCACTAAGTGCCATTATCTCTGGAGCTATCCCACCAGCCACAACACACACACACACACATGCTCCCCTTCTCTAGAAGCACTCACTAATCACAGGCAACAGAGTTATGATGCAAGCCATTCTTTTTTAAGAAAAGCAAAACAAAAATTTGTTATGGTTTTAAAATATTGGCTCAGTTTTTTTTTTTAATGAAGGCAAAATGTAACTTTTCTATAAGGAACTCGTCCCTAGTAACCCACTTACTCAGTAGCCTCAATGATAAAATAATCAGAGTTGAAAACTTTAAATATTTATTACATAAACCATGTTGTCCACATGTCCTTCAGCGACAGTCTGAAATCTGCTGCCCCTCCAAACAAGTCTCCTGTGGTTCAGTGGCTTTTATATAAAGAAGCTAACACACTAAGCTTTCATATCAAGAAGCTACCACACTAAGTATTCAAAAGAATATCCTGACCCTTCTTCTAGAAGACGATCCTTCAGACACATTCCATTCTTATCTGAGGTGGTGAAGTCTGTACACCTGACTCCCTGTTCTGACTGGGACTATACCAGCTCATGGTCACCTTGGCTTGCGTGGCCATTAAACCATTGCCTTGATCATGTTTATCTTTGCTCCATACTGTTTTCAAAACAATCTTAAATTTCAGCAACTAGGTACAAGTTCGCATACATACATATTAATCCTTTCATAATTAAAAATACAAGATAATAGTTTGCTGATAAATGAACAAAGTATTTATTCAGCACCCATGTGCCAAGCACAGTGCTAGGCACTGTGGTCGATACAAAAATTAAGACATAGTCCCTGCCCTTAAGGAGCTTACATTCTCATGAAGGAAACAAAACTAACATGTAGCAGCTAAGAACAGTACAAGACAATGTATGGTTTGGTATAAGAATTTTAGTACAGATTTGAAGCTTCATAGGGATTTAAAGAAGACAATGATTGAGTGTTAGGGTCTTCAAGGACTAAAGAACTTAAATTGAGGTCCTTGCTAGGTGGAAGTGGGAGCAAGCTTCAGAGGAAGACAGATATGCATTTGATAAGGGCCAAGAATTGACTGCAGACTTCTGAGTAGAGCCGCTTAACCGTAAAAGCAAGGTTCAAGAGCTTTAATGAAAACTCAAAACAGTAAGTAGCTTAGTCATCCTGAAGAGAACGAAGGGCAGGATATTGGCTAACCCAACTAGAAGTCACCTGGCAAAGGAAAACAGTGGCAGAAGGCATGACAATTCTAGGAAGCATGTACACAACATGCCAATAGCTCCAATGTTTCCTAATCCCCAGAGGACCCCAGAGACAGTGCGATGGTTCCATTTCAAGATCCAGGACGTGGACGTTTTGCCTCACACAAGTACAAAAGAAATATAAAAGACAGGAAGACGTAGAAGAATGACAGAAAAAGAAGTAGAAGAAACAAGTAAAAATTCATAGTGAAAAAAACACACCAAAGTATATAAAATGTATCTCCTAGGGAGATGCAATTGGCATGTCCATTCAGGGAGATGCAACTGGCATGTCCATTCACTTTTAAATGAACATATATCGTGTTTCTATAACAACAGAACAAAACTCCCTATGCTTTAGGCGTGCTTTTCAGTTATTTCTCGTGCAATCCAGGAGACGTCTCAAACTATATTCATATACGCTTAAGTGGTCACAGAATCCCATAATCCAATCTCACTTTTCTGTTGACTCACATTACAAAAAGGAAGTGTGTTTTGGAAGAACCAGAATCAAGAGGTTTGCTGGGAAAATGAGGACTTTTCCTCGTGCCCAAGTAAGCTCAAGGGATCCTATCAGACTACACAGGGCCAGGGACACAAATGTGGGACTGGCCAAACTAAGAGGCCAAATGACTGAAACTGGCATTTTCAGGGTACAGTGTGGAGCACAGCATGGCATTTTGCCAATAGGAATTGACCTCCTAAAAACTAGAGACTGCAAGTTTGAGGCCAGTCTGGTCTACAGAGCGAGTTCCAACGACAGCCAGGGCTGTTACATAGAGAAACCCTGCCTCTAAAAACCAAAAAACCAAACCAAACCAAAAAGCAACCAGAGACTGCTTTAGGCTATGCATCCAAAATGCATTTCCTGCTTTACCCAGCCATTAATATGTACAGGTATCTCTATTTAAAATCAACAGCAGGGAAAGAGATTTTAGAATTAAAACTTTACCACAAAAATTCCACTAATTAGCTAAATCCAAAATTAATTCAGGGACAATAAATAAAACCTAAAGAAACTCATTTCTGGCTCAAAAGCAAGCAATAATAATAAAAACAAATTTCTAAAAGTTACTGATAAAGCTTTCTTGAACAGAAACAATGATTAAACTTAAGAATCCCATGAGGATCATATAATCTAAGACTGTCATTAAACTTAAAAGACTTTTAAACAAGAGAAAAGCAGTCCCGTTAACACACGTTTCATGAAATCCTTTTCAGGTATTTACTGGCAACATGTAAGATGTATTTATTTCATTCCTTACGTATATTCCACTTAGTCGTTAAAATACTTTCTGCTTTCAAGACAACCTGAAGCTTCACCTCGACTGTCTACTCTGGTTTATTTAAGCCTATGCCAACCTCTGGGAAAGATCTCATTCTAGAAAGCAACTCAGCCAAAATAGGACGATCCAGTCTGGGGAGCCCTTGCCTATCTGAGGTTGATGAAGACTGTCTGAGATCGTCTTTCTGGGTTCTGATAAAGCAGCATGAATGTAAAACAAGATGTGCTATCTTTGACAGGCATTCACTCAAATACCCTCATTTCTACCTGACCGGGAAGGTGACCCAGGCACTTGGCTCTGCTCTGGAAAGGTTTTGAGCTTTTCTTGAAAGAAATGACAAGAGGAACACATTCCCAATGGCTTCCCATTCATATTCCTGTACTATGACAAAGGGTAGCCTAATCTGGGTGTTTCTTAGTGGAGAAATTCCAGCTACAAGAGATGTCACAGTTGCTTTGTGTTTGCAGCTGACTTTCCTACAGATTCCTCCGGTACAAGAAATCACCCTACGTTCTCTCTCCTCCTGTGGTCTAACTTGAAGCTTTGTGGTTTTCAGATGGAGAACTATCTTAATGGCAGAAATCAATCTTCCTCCTACTGAGGCTACGACTCTGAACTAGTCCGATGTACATAACAGCTGTTTATTTCCAATCTTAAAATCCAGTCGAAAGCCGTGGAGACACGAGAAACTGCTGTGTTCAGACCTATGCAGGAGAGCTAGAACACATTACCATGATTTAAAAGATCACACGAAAGCTTAGATACAGTGTGAGAGAGATGGAATTCAGTTTTATTTTGTCCTCTCTGAAACTTCCATTTACACCACGGTCTTGTCTATCAAAGAAGAGGAGGAGGAAACGCCCTGTCTCATGCCACAGAGCTCAAGTACCCATGTACTTGTCAGAGGTGGCAGGGTATCTGTTTCTCCAGTTTTTTGGCTCCAAGAGATTATACTTTTAGTACCAGCATAGTGAGGGACCCTGGCAACTGCTGGAAATGTCTTCTGCGTTAGTCAGTGTACCATTCCGTAAAGTGCTTCTGGAGTTAAAAATCTGTCAAGCTGTCAAAAGTGTCCACACTTTTGCAACAAGGGATAAAAGAATCCCAATGGACATTTCACTGAGTCCTTCTCAGATGGGTCTCATAATTGGCACAGCTGCTTTACCCTCCAAGGCGCTGGCCCTCACCCCAGGCGAAGCCTCCTGGCCGCTCTTCAGGTAGTGGGTTGTAATTGGGATCCTCATCTGGTGTATCAAAAATAGTCCTCCTGAAACACACGGAGACCATTCAGTGCCAGAGCCATTTTAGACTGGAAGTACCAGAAAGCAGTTCATTCCTGAGGGCTTCCACAAACAGGTAAGTACCATCTCTGCCTGCCAACTAAAGAGGCTCCACAATTATCTAACATTTATATTAACTTACCTCCTTTACTAACTTACTACAGAAGCAATAAATGCCGATGAGGTACCTGGAAGAGTCAAATCCACAGGCACAAAAAGAAAGGTGGTTATTGGGTGATAGAAAAAGAAATTAATCAATGGGCAGGCCAGGCGGTGATGGCGCACGCCTTTAATCCCAGCACTTGGGAGGCAGAGGCAGGCGGATCTCTGTGAGTTCAAGGCCAGCCTGGTCTACAAGAGCTAGTTCCAGGACAGGAACCAAAAGCTGTGGAGAAACCCTGTCTAGAAAATCAAAAAAAAAAAAAAAAAAAAAATTAATTAAAAAAAAACATCAATGGGCAGTTTTAGGATTACAACATAAATGCATCCTAAGGATAGTCGCCATAGCAGTATGACACAAATGCACTTAACACCACTATACTGCTCACTTAAAAATGGCTAACATGGTGAACTTCATGTTGGGGCGTATCGATTTAGTTATAACTAATGTCAATGTCTATTAATAAGGGAGTAACATAATTATGTTAAATATGAATCACAGAATGTCATGTAGTCACTAAATTCTGTAGGGCACTTATAATGGAAAAGTAATCATAATCAGCCCCCCTCCCCAATTCCCCACTGCAGACAGGGCTTCTCTTTGTATAGCCCTGGATGTCTTGGAACTGGCTCTGCAGACCAGGCTGGTCTTGAACTCCTGGAGAGCCTTCTGCCTTTTCCTCCTAAGTGCTCAGGAATTTAAGGCATGTGCCACTATACCCAGCTAGGAAACTTAATTATTACATATTAGGTTTAAAAATGACATTTTAGCTGGGGTGAGTGGGGTGTGGAGGGGTCACAACACGCCTTTACTCCCAGGAGGGGTGGGCAGATCTCCATGAGGTCAAGGTCTACAAAGCGAGTTGCAGGACAGCCAGGGCAACACAGAGAAACCTTCTGTCTCAAAAAACCTAACCAAACAAAAACAAAACAAAACAAAAAAACATTTTAAGAAAGTCTACAGATAGGGGCTGTAGCGATGGCTCAGTAGTTAAGAGCACTTACTGCTTTGGTAGAGGACACAGGTTTGGTTCCCAGCACCCATATCCGAGAGTTTATAACCACCTGTAACTCCAGATCCAGGCGACACATTGTCCCTGGCACCTGAAGGCACACATACACTCGTGCACACAGTGCACATAAAATGTAGGCTCACAGCCTCATAAACACATTTATAAATTAAATCTTTAAAAGAAATTAAAAATATATAGCTATTTCAAAATAAGCATATACAGTTACCCAATCCCAAGTGTTCAGCCTAAATATATCTACATACAAATAACACTACATGGACTAAATGGCAAATAGATTTTGTATATGTCTGAATAATAATAATAATAACAATGATGCTATGAATTGGATAGGGAGTAGGGATACACAGGAGTTGAAAGGGCAAGAGGAAGAAGTGGAAAGATGTAGATACAGTAATCATGTAGGAAATTATCAAAAAAAAGTATGGAAGATGCAAGACTACCTCTTAAAAGTCAGTCAAGAAACTGCTATATAAAAGTAGAACTATGGAAGATTTTACCTCCTGTGGTGGTTGGGATAGGTATGGCCCCCAAAGATTCATGTATTTGAATGCTTGGCCCATAGGGAGTGGCACTATTAGGCCTTGGAGGAAGAGTGTCACCATGGGGTTAGGCTTTGGGGGGGGGGGTCTCCTATGCTCAAGCTACACCCAAGGTGACACACCACTTCTTGTTGCCTGTGAGTTGAGATGTAGAACTCTCAGTTTCTTCTCCAGTGCCATGTCTGCCTGCATACCACCATGTCCCGCCACACTGATAATGGAGTAAACCTCTAAAACCTTAAGCCAGCCCCAGTGAAATGTTTTCCTTTATCAGAGTTGCTGTGAGCCAGGTGGCAGTGGCACAGGCCTTTAATCTTAGCACTTGTGAGGCAGAGGCAGGAGTTTGAGGCCAAGTCTGATCTACAGAGTAAGTTCCAGGACAACCAGGGCTGCTACACAGAGAAACCCTGTCTCAAACAAACAAACAAACAAACAAAGAAAAGGAAAAAAAGAGTTGCTGTGCTCATTGTGTCTCTTCACAGCAACAGAAACCCTAATTAAGACACTCACTTCTTCTGGTTTTTTCATTGTTGTTGTTAATTAAAAACTTCCTCTTGCTATGGATACTTGCTATGTTACCAAGGCTGACATCAAACTTTGAATTTTTCTGCCTCAGCCTTCAGAGAGGATGGGATGACAGGCATATACTAGCATACCTTGCTAGTTCACTCTTCTTCTCTGTCTTATTTACTTTTCTTCTATTTTAAAAGTTTATTTTCTTACGTGTTTTATATATGTAGGTATTTTGCTGGCATGTACATTTGCACACCTAAGGAGGGCACCAGATCCATGGGACCATAGCTATGGATGGTTCTGAGCCACCATGTAGGTTCTGGGAATTGAACTCAGGACCTTTGGAAAAGCAACTCTTAACTCCTCAGCCATCTCTCCAGTCCCTTATTTTCATTTTATGTCTGTGGGTATTTTGCCTGCATGTACATCTATCATGTGCTTGCAGTGCCTGCAAAGGCCAGAAGATGGCGCTGGATCCCATTGAAGTGGAGTTATAAACAGTTGTTAGTAGCTCTCTGGGTGTTGGGTTCAACCTGGGTCATCTAAAAGAACAGCCATCCTCGTTAGTATAGTGGTTAAAAGAAAGAAAAAAAAAAAAAAAGAACAGCCAGTGCTGTTAATCATTCTTTTTAGTTTAACTATTCTATAACAGAATTTTTATCAAACCTTTTTGCTGAATCAAGATCCTTGTTTGTTTTTTGAGACAGGGTTTCTTTGTGTAGCCCACCACTAACCAGTGAGTGCCCCCTTTAAATGTAATTGTTGCCAAGGACACAAAATTCTAGAGCAGAAACAGGTCTTATAAATTAAACTCTAGCTCAAGAAACTTCAGCATAAAAACAAAGAGAAGTGCTTCAAATCGCACTGCTTGGTGGTGGGAGAGCTAGTCTGGCCTTAGGTCAAAGCTGTTTCTGTTCGATTTCCCTGTGTATCTTCACCACCTGCTCTACCCGTCAGAACGCCACCAGAAATGTCCTCTGAATGGTGTGGCTCATTTCACTGTTCATTCTCTCAACTTGGACTGCAGCTTTCATAAAACCAGCAGGCAAGCCAGGCAATGGTGGCACACACCTTTAGTCCCAGCACTCAAGAAGCAGAGACAGGCAGCTCTACAGTAGCTAGCTAGTTCCAGGACAGCCAGGGCTGTTACACAGAAAAACCCTGTCTTGAAAAACCAAAAATCAAGCAAACAAACAAAACCCCAACAACAGCAACAAATATAATAATAAGGAAAAATAGAATGAAATAAAACCAGCAGGCTCCTCTCTGGGACACAGTTTTAGTGGTCACTCAAAAGTGTAATTACAAAGTCACCACAATGTCAAAAGCCCAGTAAGCACAACCCTGGCCTGCTCTGCTTCTGGTCAATCCAAAAGTCCCCCGTTGTGGCCATGTTGCTCAATCTGCAAACACTGATATGAACCACATGCATCAGGAACTAAGGGAGCCCAAAATGAACCACGATCATAATCTGTCTGCATGGAACGTGAAACATGGTGTTAAATACTCACAAAATAGATGGTGTTTTCAGAATTCTTATTCCACCAGGCTGATTGGGAAATATATCTTCCAAGAAAAAATATATGTGCCCAACTGCAATACCTATAATCAACCAGAAATAAAGGACAAAAAGGAAGATCAAAATTTCAATTTTAAGTTCCCTACCAACATATGCCTTACTTAAGATAAATGTAATTATTGAAGGTCTATGAACTAATATTATCTTTCAGATTAAACAATCTTGCAATAGCTATATACATATACTAAACAGAATAAACATGAAAGACAGTGACAAAATAAAAAAAAGTAGTGAGAAGATGCTTACCCAAAAGGTCCACAATAATTGAGTTCCCCAACAACAAGGAAAACCCCATGAGCACCCACGGCAGAAAGGGGGCCTGGAAGTTTAGAAGCCCAAAGAAGTTCATTCGGACATACGGGTTCCTTCGGCTCCACACGTAGACCAGCATTATTGTGAAGGCCTGGCCTAAAAAAACTAAGCTCACAAACAAACCAAAAAGCTAGCAAATGGAATTAAGGAAAATATCAACATGAAAGCAGGCTAGGGAAGGCTAAGGAAGAGAACTAGAGATTGCCCTTGCACTTAAATTTGAATTAGAAAAGCTAAGTACTGGTGATTTCTAAACTACAAGAGGAAATGCCTGAAATTAATTACCCAAGGTAACCAGGCAAAAACTGGTTTGGGCTAAATCATCCAGATCACAGCTACTACAGACTAAACTGCTTTTGTAACGCTCTGGCCTTTTTGAAAACATGAATCCCTGTGTCAGTAAGTACAGTGAAGATCATTCCCCACCGACACCTTCACAGGTGGAACAAAGCTTTGGCACACAGCATGGAGTCTGTACACACAATAAAACCCCTTTCTTTTTAAAAATATTGTATCAGTTTTGACAGTGACTTTAATACAACATGTCTTACCAACTTAGTAAAAGTGAAGTCACCCACCGACAGTGATGTAACTGAGATCCTTCAAGATAACCCACCTGGGTTAAAAGTTCTTGCTCAGCAGAGCTTCCTGTCCAACCTCTAGGCTTGGAAACTGTCAAAGAGGGCTGTGAAATAAATGGTAGTACCCTGGTTTTTTATTTGCTTGTTCAGAGTAGCAAGTGAATCATGAAAGACAGATGAGAAGATTGAGGAATAGACAGTCTGGTCTTTAAGATTTTCTCATATTCTATTTGTGAAGGATACAGTCATTAAAAATCCACCAAAAAGGAACATAAATACAAAGTCTGCTGTCCGACCTCGGAAAGAGCCTTCTTCTAGCATTCGACAGTAACGATATCTTAAGTTCAAGTTAAGAAAATATTAAGACATACAAATAAGAAGAAGTTAAAATGTAAAAAACCATGGAAACATACTTAGGCTTCATACTACACAGCCAAGCTGCATTTTTCTCTAAGAATGTTCACGTAGCAATCTGGTTTCATTTTTTCCCATCAAGCATTTTCGGCAACAAGAGAACTAGCACCGTATTTTACAAAGGCTGTCCCTGGCTGGGGAGCTGATTCAAATGCTGCAAGAGCACTCCACCTCTTCCAATGTCTAGTTTTGTCTTTCCCAACTTCAACTACATGTGACTTTGCCCCTTCCTTGGTTTGCCAATTCTGAAGAAACCTCTGCCAAGAAGCCTTGTGTGGTAACTACTTCTCCAGGCCAGGCAGGCTAAGCATTTCTATATTCTAGTCCATAAAAACATATTGGAAAACCTTTTATTAGAAACTTATGAGTCTCCTGCGATGAGCTAGAGTGATGGGCGCAGAGGAATACCGTGTAGCACACCCAATCACCACCTTCGGCTACCACAGCTCTTCCTTTCTTTCAACGAGCCTAAGTATGTCGAGCCCAGCAGACATTTTGGCACTCACTTTTTTTTTTTTTAAGCCTTGCAGTCATGGTCCCCACTTTCAGAAACACATTGTAAAAACCCTGGGGAAAATTCTGTTGAGTTACCAATGCTCCAGGCTGTGAAATGATACTGTGCCCTGATGCTGACATTAGTTTACAAATATGATATGATAAGTCACAGCCTAAGGACACTAATCTTTAACAGTTGGAACCTTCTGTGTAAACAAGGAGTTACAATGAGTTTCAAAACACTATGATCTAGTTACAAACTACAGACCCAGAAGTCATAACTAAAATGTTATCAAAAATAAACAAGAGCAACCGTTTCAACTTACAATATATGTTAAGCGAACCTAATGTTTTGATGTTGATTCCACTTAAAAGGATACAGAAAAATCATGTTAAACAAAAAATTGAATCCAACTGGACCAAAAAATAAGAAATTGGTGATTAGCCTCCATATCTGCAAGGGGGTGGGGCAAGAGAAAGACACATTAAGTAAAATACATAACCAGGAAACATTTCTATAGTTAGATTAAAAACGACATTCGACAACTCTGAGGCTCCAAAGTCCTAGGTGGGACCCATCCAAATACGACACCCAATATGATTCTGTATTTGTTTTGTGTGTGATGCTTCTACTTGAAAGACTAGAAGATATTAACTGGACTGTAAAATTTATATGGATGATAGGATAGAAATTCAAAATCACAATTACCTTTTATAAAACAACACAAAAAGCCCACACTATGTGGCTAAGCAAATTATGGAAGCGGTCTAAATAAAAAACTTCAGGGATCTAGTATGGAAAGCTGCTGAGAAAAGTCTAAATTAACCACACATCCTGATGGAAAAATTCTAAGACAGTCAGTCAGGTTCTGGTTTGAAGTCAACTTCCTACAAGAGTTAATGCTCCAAGAGTCAAGAAGAGATAGAAGAGGAGTCTCACCTAGGCAACCGACAATTACTCACGAACTTTACAGAATTACTATCGTATGTGACTTCAGTAATCTTGTGAGATAGACAAGCTAATGTGATCGTCCTCTCGTCACAGATAAGGAAGCTTGAGACTTATGGCTTGTTGAAGGGCATGCAGCTAGTGGAGACTACTGACAGCGAATCTAGAACCTCTTAATTCCAAACTTAATGCAACTGAACCATGGCAGGGTGGTGGTGGCTCAGGCCTTTAATCACAGCCTTTAATCAGCAGAGAAGGCAGATCTCTGTGAGTTCAAGGCCAGCCCGGTATAGAGAACAAGTTCCAGGACAGCCAGGGCTACACAGAGAAACCCCGTACCAAACCAAACCAACAAACAAAAACCCCAAGTAAGGGTGAGAGATGTTCTAGCACAAAAGGTAATATATCTAAAGACACACAAAAGGTAATACATCTAAAGACACACAAAAGGTAATACATCTAAAGACACACAAAAGGTAATACATCTAAAGACACACAAAAGGTAATACATCTAAAGACACACAAAAGCTGCATCTTGAAAGGCAAGCTAAAGTTCAACAGGTACAAAGGGAGTGGAATCCAATTGGGACAGAAACAGCAGGAACAAAGCGGAACTACAGCTGCGGAGATCTAGCCTTCACCTAGTGTGTGAATGACCATCCTGGCATGATAACACATTCCTCTTTAGCATTTTAATCAAGGGAAAAAGACTTCTTCAAATTGTACTCTAATAAGCCAACATGCTGTTTTAGAGAATGGTCTTTCTGACTTGTGTTAATATGATTTGACTTCAGGAAGACAGATTGCAGTGTTAAAACTCTACCAGAACTGTGTATATGAGCTGCACCAAGAGGAGTAACAACAGGGAACGGACAAAAGACTATCTTGTGAGATTCCCTGGGCAGCTAGCTTGGTCAGTTTTATTCCCAAATCACATCATCACTATTATCATTGATTGTTGTTACTATTGCTTATGTTTTGAGACAATTCCTTGATGTGTAGTTCAAACTGGCCTCGGCTTCCTGACTGCTGGGATTATGGTCACATTAAATCTTTTTTTTTCGAGACAGGGTTTCTCTGTGGCTTTGGAGCCTGTCCTGGAACTAGCTCTTGTAGATCAGGCTGGTCTTGAACTCACAGAGATCCGCCTGCCTCTGCCTCCCGAGTGCTGGGATTAAAGGTGTGCGCTACCATCGCCCGGCGGTCACATTAATTCTTAAACTAGTTGTAGTCAAATACAGAAACTAAAAATAGAAGATGAATTCCAAATTCCCACCCTTAGCAATTTTCTTAAGACAGGGTCTCCCTAGCTAGCCCAAACTAACTCAGAACTCGCCAACCTCCTGCCTGCTTGTGCCTAGCTCCACCCTTGGCAATTCTAATTTGGTATATGATGCATGGTTCGCAAATACCTAGCAGCTCTTAAATGATTTTGGAGCCCAACCAGGCTGCAGAATTCCTTCCTTACATCTCTATAAGACTTAATTATAATCAGAGCTTCCCCTACTGGATTATTTTTTGAGCCTGTATCTGACAGGATTTATTATTTACTAAACAATAAAGAAAAAAAACGATAGTAGAATCTTTAACCACAGTAGCCATAGACCACTTACTTGAAAATGTTTAAAAATTAGTTCAGGATTGAAGTATAACTGAAAAGGTGTGATCAATTCCAACTGCTGAAATGGAAAAAGAGCTTCTTAAATCAGATCAACCATAAACCAAAATTTCAGCATTAACAACAAAGGATCAGTACCTCTAATAATTTCTGTGGTCACTTGGAGTAAATACCTGTCTTGCTTGTGACCGCTGGTATGGGAGTCTTTAGAATTCGCACAACCGTTTTTGTATCCTCAATACACAATGTAAGTTTTATGTTGCAATATTTGAGGATGCTATAAGGCAGGTAGGTGGGGATATTTAAGAGACAAGACCACAGCATCTTTTACGAATCTGTACGTCGCGTGGTCACCACCTGAAACATCTGGGTGAGACAACGCCGAATAAGAGATCCGAGGGCCCACTACCATTAGGACTAGAGTACGGTGGCCGATTCTTATATCCACCGGCCGTCTTCTGAAAGATGTTTCCAGACAATTTGAGATTTTTATTCTTAATATATATTAAGTCTGTGAACCTAGCGGGCCTTGCTCCCACTAGTCACCTGGCCATAGCTAGAGCTGAGGCACATTTCTGGGTGGGCGGCTCCCACAGCTCTGACTCGCTACAGGTCTGGATTTCATCTCACGGAAACCGACCTGTCCCCTCATGGAGGAGCACTTCCTTTTCAGGTCACGGGCTTGGCACCCTTGGGACTATCCCGAACCCTAGAGTCAGCTCCGGATGTCTCCACCCACCCCTGGGACCAAACCCTCTGGGCTTCTCTGCGGCCCAAACCCGTTTTCTGAAAACCCAGTCACAGCTAGCCTGGAAACAGAGGACGGAGCGCCAGAGCTGCTCACCACGGCCGCGGTGGTGAGGACGCAGGCGGTAGTGTAGGCGCGGCTGACCGGCGGGATCTGCAGGTACTCCAGCCGGAGGCTCTGGTACGCCATCTTTCCCACCGCGCCTGCCCCCCTTCCCCTTCCGCCAGGATGCCAGGCGGCGGGGCGGACTCAAAGCCGGCCTTCAGCCTTGCCACCATTGTCCAATCAGCGCCGCGCACTCCGCCGGCCACCAATAGCTGGTGCCCCGGGGGCCGCGCATCCACCAATAACGAGTTGCGTCTCCGCGTCGGCCCATCCTCACTTCTCCGCCTACCAACGAAGAGCGAAAGTACCAGATCCTTCCGCCAATCCCCGCCGGCCACAGCTAGCTTTCCCTCCTGGTCCCTGTCCTTTTCCAATCCGAGGGCCTCCTTTTCGGCCCCACGGCCAGCCAATCAGGAGGGCGATCCGTCCCGCCTTTACGTTCGTTTGCCGAGGCGCGATTCAGTCGCTTGTTCGGAGCTGGTGCCGCCGCCTCCCTCCGGTAACTCCGTGTGGTTTGAAGGACGTGGCGGGAAGCCGGCGTGTGGCGGACTCCATCACCCCCGGGATCGCTTCGGTAGGGCCTGTGTGCTGTCTGAGGAGGAGCGGGAAGGAAGGGCGGGACTGGAGGGGCGGCGTCGTTTTAGGGGCGCCGGAGCGTCCTGCAGGGTACCTCTGACCCCAGGCCGGCGGGGCCGGGAGCCTTGGAGGTCCCGGCGTGCAACGCGGCCGCGGGGGTGGGACGGGAGCTGCCGGAACCGCCTGCCGCTCTGCCGTTTCTAGGCCTTTTGTGGTGGTCGTGGGCTCTGATCTACTCGTCGAGATCGGGTGGGCGCTTCCCTTGTTTAACTTCAGCAGCAGGAACTCTAGCAGAGAAGAGATGGTAGATGAGTTAATAACACTGAAGGAACGCGAAGGAGGTTGTGGCTGGTTCTTCATGGAGACGTTTTCCAGCTGGCATTCGATGAATCTGTGTTCATTGCGTGCCTACTTGAAGGAAAAAAAAAAAAACTATAATTCGGTTGTGTTGGGGCAAAGACTATCCTGATCGTGTCAGAAGTATTCGGTAAGTTAAAAGAAGCACTAAAAAATTGTGGGGGGAAAAGTGTGACTGTCAAGCCTGTTAGGAACCAAGTAAAAGGTTGGAGAGAGTGGCATTTAGAAGTAATAAAAGGCTGCACGCAGTGGCACCTGCCCGTGACTCCGAGCCTAGCTGAAGGCTGAAGCGAGAGGATTTGTTAAGTGCTAGGCCAGCGTGGGCAGCATAGAGGAGACGGGGGCAAACACAAGAATGGTCTCAACAACACGTTAAGCAACAACCTCGCCATAACATTGACAGTGAAGTAGAGAAAAGGTGAAACTGGAACTTCTCTCTGAACTGGAACTTTGGATTTAGGAACTTGGTTAGAATTGGTGTGTGTGTGTGTGTGTGTGTGTACATACGTACTATACACACATATATACATATACAGACTTACGCATATATTATGCATATATCATGACACATCAGTTCAGGATTGTTGAGAACTTTGAGGCAAAGTTAGGATGCAAACTTGGGAAATTATAGAGTGCAAGTTGTTGGTAATTCGACCCATCATTTGGGTAATTTGTAACAGACATCCGTCCTACTTGGGTTATGAAAATATTGTAATCTTCTAGAAAAGGCATCCCAATATAAACGACAGAAGTGGAAGTAGTTTCAGTGTCCAAATAGTACGTGAGGACAGATGGCTTTAATTTTTAAAATATAGTGTGGAGCTGGGAATGCAGCAGTAGAGTGCACACCTAGCTTGTAAAAGGTCCCGGACATGATGCTTAGCGCCATAGGAAGGAAAAACAAGCTTATGACTACCAACTTGGCAAAAGTTAAGAGTGCCAAATAAATGTTTTTGGCAGAGAAAAGAAGTTCTGGTGTACTCCATGTGAGTATAAGCCAGCCTCAATGTTCTGAGAATGTTTTGGCAGTATTTAGTGACATATATGCAAATATCTGTCAAATTCCTAAGAAGGTATCAGCAGAAGATCTCGATATCATCTCCCCACCCCCGCCGCGTAACTTGATTGAATAAAACTAAAGTAGTTACTAGCAAACCTGTTAGGTAATTGCTCATCCATTATCAATTCGCATTATCTGTTCTCTTGGAAGATGAATGAATAGCTCCAAACCTCCTAGCAATTTAAATGAAAATTAAGAACTGTTTTTGGAGACCCTATTTTGGAATACCAAGGATGTTTGTCTTTCCATGTTAATGCTACAGATTCAAAACCAGTTCTCTAACCCATCAGTATCATAAAGAATATTCTGTAATTTGAGATTTAACTTAAACAAGGACAGAGGCTGCTAAAATGTTTTATCCTATGGTGGGGTAACTAAATACCTATGTCTGTTCCCCACTCAGGTGATTCTTCAGCATGGTAGAGCAATGAGGAATGGTTTCATCTCGTCAGGTTAGAGTGAGGGCATGGCCACATAATACACTCACTCCATCACGTTAGAGCAAGGGCATGGCCACATAATATGCTTGCTCCATCACGTCAGAGCGAGGGCATGGCCACATAATACAATACATTCGCTCCATCACGTCAGAGCGAGGGCATGGCCACATAATACACTCGCTCCATCACATCGGAGCAAGGGCATGGCCACATAATACACTTGCTCCACTCCACTTAAAAATGTAGCCAGGCCATGGTGGCTACATTTCCTAGCAAGAGGGAGGCAGATCTCTGAGTTCTAGGCGAGCCTGGTCTACAGAGTGAGTTCCAGGACAGCCAGGGCTACACAGAGAAACCCTGTAAATCATAATCTTGAGTAACTGTTATCTTTCAATGCAGTTTTCTAAAAGCAGTTATTGTGGGAGTATAGTCATAGCTCAATAGGAAAGACCCCATGCTTCTTCCAGAAGATCTGAGTTTGCATCCAAGTGCCCATGTTCAGTGGCTCACAGCTGCCTATAATTCTGGCTCCTGCCAGTCTGATACCCTCCCCTGGCATCCAAGGGCTCCTGTTTGTGTGTGGCATATGCACACGTAAGCATACAGAGACACATAAATAGTAAGATTAAATCTTTTAAAAGTTATATACAAAACTGAAAGAATTTAAGGGTTAGGTGACCCAGTGACTGAAGGGGAAAGTGATAAATTAAAAAGAGGTCTGAGGAGGGAACTGCCAAATAAGAATTAAAAGAGCAATGGTGAATTAAAGTTTGTCCCAGTAATAATAATGCAGGCTATTCTGACTTTAAGGTCATTCCATATGATGTGTTTCTGACTTTGTTCCCAATGTAATCTCTTAAATGTATCTTTGATTTATAGATCTGTGCAGTCGGCACTAAAGGATCATGGACAGTTGTATCAAAACGGTGAACAAATAGAGTGACTTAGAAATAGTTAAAGCAGATGATCACTGATCTTAGACTGTGGAGACAGATTCTACTATTACTGTTACTATTTGAATGAAAGTTCTTGAAAGGTATCCTTAGGTGGTTTGAAGGTAGAAAACTGAATTGTCAGAAAGAGTACTCTGTCTTGATATGGACTGTCATTAATCTTATTGTTGTGTCTTGCCACAATGTTTATCCTCAACTCCACCTGCACAATTTTGTATTGTAGTGTCATGGACTAAATCAGAGCCTCACATTAATCCATTTCAGTGTCATAGTTTGACTTCTACCTGGTTCCTCGTTACCTTTTTTCATAATGTATTTTGTTTATTTACATATTTTACCTGCGTGTGTCTGTTTGTGTCTGTGTGTATGCACCATGTGTGTGCCTGGTTACCACAGTGGCCAGAAGACGGCATTGAATTCCCTAGAACTGGAGTTACAGGTTGTATGAGTCATCATGTGGGTACTGAGAACTGAACCTGGTAGTGCTCTTAACCACTGAGCCATTTCTCCATCCCCAACTATCTTGTTTGTTGTTGCTTAATGATTTTATTTTTTGAAAAGTATGTGTATGAGTCTTGCTTCCATATGTGTGTGTGTGTGTGTGTGTGTGTGTGTACCATGTGTGTGTGTACCGTGTGTGTCTGGTCCCCCAAAAAGGTTAGAACTGGGCATTCCCTGGAACTGGAGTTACAGATGATTATGAGCCGCCATGTGGGTATTGGAAACTGAACCCAGGTCTTCTGCAAGAATAAGTGCTCTTAACCATTGAGCCATCTCTCAAGTCCTGTTCCTCACTATCTTAAAACATTTTTAAAATTAATTTATTTTTATTTTATGTGTTTTGAGTGTTTGCCTGCATGTATGTATGCTGCATTGTGTGCAGTACCTGAGGATGTCAGATCTGGAACTGGAATTATTAGGTGCTAGCTTTTATATGGATTCTGGGCCCTTTGCAAGAGCAGCAGGTACGCTTAATAGCTGAGCCATCTCTGACAGCCCTGCTCCTCATCTTGATGTGTGCTCAAAGCTCTGACAGGTTTCTTGATTATTTGGTTGGTGGGGAAGGATTCTCTTGTTTTACACTGCATATCGGTTCCCCACTACCACTGTCACAGGATAGATCTAAGGGGATTGGGTTTACTTCTCATGCATAATCATTGAATTTGGTGACACCCTTTTCTTTCTCCATTTTAGAACAACAACTTCTTAGTAAACTGGGTGGGGATGAATGTGGGTTCTGGGCTGAGAGGGACTATAGATGCATAGTTGAAACTTTGGAAGCATTTTTTGTTTGTTTTTGTTTTTCAAGGCAGGGTCTCTGTGTAAATCAGGCTGGCCTTGAACTCACAGAGACCCCCCCTCCCGATTGCTGGGATTAAAGGTGTGGTTCTGGACAGTTTACCTGGGATGTGTGTGTGGTAGAACTGAAACTGCTATGGTCATGATCAGTCAAGTAAATGAGTGCAGTAACATGAAGTGATTAGGCCATTACAATGTAAACATGTGTATATGAGACTGGATTTGTAGGGGCTGGAGAGGTAGCTCCATAGTTAAGAGGGCCTGAGTTGGGTTCCCAGCAAGTTGTATTTCCAGCACGCTATCTATAACTCCAGCTCTAGGGAACCAACACCTTCTGGTTTTTGTAGATATCTTCATGTATGTGTACATACACATAAAAAGTGAGTTCTAGGCCAGCCGGAGCTACCTGTCTAAAACAGCACTACAGATCTAAGAGTATAGTCCTGGCGTTCTGTTTCTTGGGAAGCTAAGGTAGAAAAGTTAAAAAAATTTGGGGCCAGCCTAAGTAACATAGCGAGGCCCCATCTCAACAAAACAAAACTCTAATAGGAACATAATCTGTGAGAAATGTTCAGGAAGTAAAAATCTTCCAGGACAGAGATACTCTATGAACTGACACTACAAAAACAAATTCTATTTATATAGCCATATAGTTATCACCACTGTATTTTAAACTATTACATATATAAATTTCCAAGATTGATGGCAACCTGTCTTTTCATAAAATAAATTCATATGGTAGTTGAATTAGCAGTTTTTAGATTACATTAAGTGCCCTTATCTGAGAAAGGAGTTAAACTTCTCTTATTTCCATAACAATCATATAGTTACTAGTAGGACAAAAAATGCCAAGGTTAAGTTCTCAATGCCAAGGTTAGGTTCCCTGGTTCCAAGGTTAAGGAAATGGGACGACGACGTGTTTTTGGATGCCTACACTGAAAAAGAATGCCTCTCAGATCCTTGAAACAAGTCAGGATAAAGGCTTGGTCATTTAGTTGGATTTTTCTCAGATGGCTAGGGTGGAAGACAATGAGGTAATTAAAATGATAGAACCCGGCTGGGTGGTGGTAGCAGTGCACACCTATAATCCCAGCACTTGGGAGGCAGAGGCAGGCGGATCTCAGTGAGTTTGAGTCCAGCCAGGAGAAATCCTGTCTCGAAAAACTAAACCAAACCAAACATAAATAAATAAAGGATAGAACATGGAACCTAAAATGAATGGGTAAAGAAGTTAAGTGAATGGACTGGGAACTGCTTAAGGTATAATGTGACTGACAATTAGACTAGCACAGGGCTTGGTTAAGATGTAGCTCAGTTAGTAGAGTGCTTATTTGGGCCCTGGTTCTAACCCCATCTCCACATAGAAAGTTGGGCTTATTGGTAGAGGCAGAAGAATCAGAAGTTCAAGATCATCCTCAGCTACATGAGACCCTGTCACAAATGACTGAGTTTGAGCCAAGCTGTGGGCTGCACAATAAGAGATTGTTTCAAAATGTGGGGGCATAATGAAGCTCAAAAAAAAAAAAACAGGTCTCAAGGGAATTGAGGTAACTCTGTAAATTGCTCATGATAACAGAATTGAGAAGGTCGGGCTTGTATCTAAGTCTTAAGCAATAACTGAGGGAAACGAACAATAAAGAATATAGGAAAGAAGCAGAGAGAGGCAAGGGCTTCTGTCTTTCTGCGGGACAATTAAGGAACATCAGGTATCAAAGGCGCACAAATGCCTTAGTTTTTAATTTGCTTCCTTTGTTTGCTTGCTTATCAATAACAAGATTTATTATTTTCCTCTGGTTTGTCCTAATGAAATTTCTTTTTATATTTGCAGGCTTTCACAGTTGAGGGTAGCAAAATAAAGCAGGATGTCCGTGGATCCGATGGCCTATGAGGCCCAGTTCTTTGGCTTCACACCACAGACTTGCCTGCTGAGGATCTACTTAGCATTTCAAGACCACCTGTTTGAAGTGATGCAGGCTGTTGAACAGGTTATCCTAAAGAAGCTGGAGGACGACCCAAACTCGGAGATTAGCCCTGTCCAAGTTCGTAAATGCACAGAGAAGTTTCTTTGCTTCATGAAAGGACGTTTTGATAACTTTTTTGGCAAAATGGAGCAGCTGATTTTGCAGGCGGTTTTGCGGATTCCCCCAAACATCCTGCTTCCTGAAGATAAGTGTCAGGAGACACATCCTTTTAGTGAAGAAAAATTCCAGCTTCTCAGAAAGGAAATCGAAGAGTTACAGGAGAAGTATAAGGTTGAATTATGCACTGAGCAGGCCCTTCTTGCAGAATTAGAGGAGCAAAAAATTGTTAAAGCCAGACTCAGAGAGACGTTGACTTTCTTTGATGAGCTTGAAAACATTGGCAGAGATCACGGAACTAGTAACTTTAGGGAGAGTTTGGTGTCCCTGATCCAGAACTGTAGAAAATTCCAGAACATTAGAGACAAGGTCGAAAAACAAAGCAAAAGACTGGAAACACGATAATTTCTCAGTAGTGAAAAGAGAGAACACGTAAATGAACAGCTTACCTTTGATTACTCTTCTGTTTAAGGTCTCTTTCCCAGGTTCCTCAAAGCAGATTGGCAGATCTTCTGGAACTGCAGGATCCAATTCGGACAGTTTTGTTCATCTGCTTTCTCCCTTCTGGAATTTGGGTTGACCACCCTTGTATCTGATAATGCCTTTAGTTCTTCTTTTGGGGTTTTACCCATTCAACTTTAGGGGTACTCTAGTATGATTTCAGGAGAGAGTGGAATCCTGTGTAAATCAGGCCTGTATATTCATTCATTGAATGTTGGAGTGCAATCATGAGCTACACCAGAGACTAATAAAGCAGAAAAGCTGGACTGGGGGCATAGCTCAGTGGTAGAGTATGCTCAGCATGTGGTGTCTCGGGGTTTAACATGCCACACAGGAGAGAAGCAAAAGGAGGAGGGGAAGAACAAAGGGAAACAGGGCAGCAGAGAAAGACTGGCAGGGCTGGTGATGAGTCAGTGGGTAAAAGTACTTGTTCAAGCCTGGTGACCGGAGTTGGATCCCCAGAACCCATGTAGAGGTAGAAAGACTTGACTCCGCAAAATTGTACTCTGATTTCCAAGGGTACACTGTTGCATGCGGAACCCCCCATACCCCACATTGTGTGTGCATACACACATATACAGACATAATAATTTTTTAAGACACGAACAAGACCTCTGTGTATGTTTGAGTGTGTTCATTAAAAAACTGAATCCTAGCTGGTTGTCGTGCACATTGTTGATCCCAGCACTTGGGAGGCAGAGGCAGGTGGATCTTTTGGGAGTTCAGCCTGGCCTATGGAAAGATTACAGAACAGCTAGGGCTACATGGACTGGTCTCAAAAAACAAAACAATAAAACCAAATCTGATTTGTGACACTTAATATTGGTGAAGTAGACTTTATTGGGGACTCTTGGATTAGATGGAGGGACCATTGCATTGAGGGAGAGGTTAGATTCTGAGTATAACAAGGAAAAAATGGGGATGCGCAGCTAAGGGACAGAATGAACTTGTAGGGACAAAAGGTTATCACTAGATGGAAAATTACTAAAGGGATGAGTGTTAGGGTTTGAATGTGGCCCACAAAATTCATGTGTTAAAACTCTGACTTCCTATGACACAATGTTGAAGTTGAATGTTTATACTTTGATTAATGCCTGGAATTGGAGTTTTTAGGGACTAGGTTTCCAATAAAAACATGATTTCAGTCCACTCATTCTGGTGTGATCTCACCCTATAATGCCTCCACCATGGGAAGAGACAGCAAGAAGGCATTTTTCTTAATTTGGACTTTGTAATCTATACCTGTAATGAATGAATGAATAAATAAATAAATAAATAAATACTTTTCTTGAAATATTTACATGCTACCTTGCAGCTTAATATGTAGGAAGAGATTCTTTTTTTCTCTCTTTTTTCCCTTATTTTTTTACCTCCTCACACTTCCTTCCCACTCCCCCAGACGCCCTCCTCCCTCCAGTTGTAAGAGAGGGCAAGGTACCCTGCCCTGTGGGAAGTTCAAGGCCCTCCCCCCTACATCCAGACTTAGGAAGATAGGCATCCAAATAGAATAGGATCCCCAAAAGCCAGTACCTGCAGTAGAGACAAGTCCCAGTGCCATTATCAATGGCTTCTCAGTCAGCCCCCATTGTCAGCTACATTCAGAGAGTCTGGTTTGATCAGACCCAGTCCAGCTGGCTTTGGTGAGCTCCCATTAGATCAGGCACACTATCTCAGTGGGTGGACCAACCCTTCGCAGTCCTGATTTCCTTGGTCATTTCCCTCCTGCTCTTCAACTGGACCTTGGGAGCTCAGTCCAGTGCTCCGATGTGGGTCTCTATCTCCATCCATCGCCAGACAAAGGTTCTATGGTGATATTTGAGATATTCATAGTGTGACTATGGGACAAAGCCAGTTCAGGCACCCTCTCTGCTGCCCAAGGACCTAGCTGGGGACATTCCCGTGGACTCCTGGGAACCCAAGATATCTTCTTCCCTGTTCCCATATCCGTCCTTCCTCCATCTCAACCCTCCCACTCCCCCAAGCTCTCCCCAATCCTTCCCTTCTCTCTTTCCCCTCTTCCCTTCCCCCCACCACATGCCCACCCCTCTTCTATTTCTTTTTTAAAAAAATTAATTTATTATGTATACAGTATTCTGTCTGTGTGTATGCCCATGGGCCAGAAGAGGGCACCAGACCCCATTACAGATGGTTGTGAGCCACCATGTGGTTGCTGGGAATTGAACTCAGGACCTTTGGAAGAGCAGGCAATGCCCTTAACCTCTGAGCCATCTCTCCAGCCCCCCTCTTCTATTTCTTTTTTCTTTTTTTTTAAGATTTATTTATTGATTATATACAGGTTGTTTTCCTGCACACCAGAAGAGGGCATCAGATCTCATTACAGATGGTTGTGAGCCACCATGTGGTTGCCGGGAATTGAACTCAGGACCTCTGGAAAAGCAGCCAGTGCTCTTAACCTCTGAGCCATCTCTCCAGACCCCCTCTTCTATTTCTTTAGTTTTTCACTTCCTGTTTAAAGGTCTCCATCATTTTCATAAGATTACGTTTAAAGTCTTTTTTTTTTTCTGTTTCTGGGTTAGAATGAGTCCTCTTGCTGCATGTTCACTGGATTCTGGTGCTACCATGTTGCTTTTCAGGATGGTGGAGGAATTCTTGCATTGGCTCCTACCCATCTCTTCCTTCAATTGAGGACAGCAGAGGCTTGGCATCTTGGCCCAATCTTTGCTGTGGCTGACTGTGTACTTGAGAGTTTTCTTGGTCTGCCCTCTCTTAGGTCCCCTCAGCACTGGAGCAGGCTCTCAGATCCCCTCCGCCCTGGAGCAGGCTGTGTTGGAGCATCCAAGGCGGGCTTGGGGGCAGGGTGGAATGGGGTAAAGAAAGCCAGCAGCAGGGAACACACCCCGCTGGATGACCAAAAAAGCTTAGGGAATTGGAGGGAGCCTGGATTCAGTCCCGTCCCCCCCCCCCCCCCCGGGGCTGTCCCAGAGTGACACTTCAGGCTGTCTGGCCCTGTGGCCACTTACCTCTCCCAGGAAGAGATTCTATATCAGCACTGATTTATTAGGGAGGTAGAGGCGGACAGATCACTATAAGTTTGAGGCCAGCCTGGTCTACAGAGTGAGTTCCAGGACAGCCAGGGCTACACAGAGTAAACCCTGTCTCAAAAAACCAAAAAGGAAATACAGGCCAAACATTGGCACTCAATAGAAGCAGAAAGTTCAAAGGAAATGAGCAGATGTAGGGAACACGGCCTATAAGACAATATTGGAGCATGGGAAGGAAAGTAATTGAGGCTTGGGTCTGGGCAGACTTGAGGATGGCAATGATGAGTGCATGTTAAAGGCTGACGTATACCAACAGGGAGACTGGGACAATAGGACATTCAGAAGTAAGGGACAATATAGGTTATTTTTGTTGCATTGGGCATTATACCTAGGGTTTATAACATTGAAATTATTCCAGATGGCTTATGTGTTTGAGGGTTTGGTTTTTTTTTTTCCCCCTCCTGAGACAGAGTTTCTCTTTAGCTTTGGAGCTTGTCCTGGAACTCACTCTGTAGACCAGGCTGGCCTTGAACTCATAGCGATCTGCTTGTCTCTGCCTCCCAAGTGCTGAGATTAAAAGCATGTGCCACCCCTGCCTGGCATATTTGAGATCTTTAAATTTTATTTATATCCCTGTGTATGCCATATGTTTGGTGCATATGAAGGCCAAAGAGGGCATCAGACCCTTTGGAGCTGGGGTTAAGGGGTGATGGTGAGCTGACCAACACAGGTGTTGGGAATTCGACTCCAGTCCTCTGGAAGAGCAACAAGCATTCTTTTGTTATTTGGTTGGTTGGTTTGGTTTGGAGTCATGGGAGGAAAAGTTTTATTTCCTCTTATATTTCAAGGTAAGTCTGTTACTGAGAGAAGTCAGGGTAGGCACTCAAGCCTGCAGGCAGAAACTAAAGTGGAGACCCTCTGACGGATGCTACTTGTTCTATGACTTGCTCAGCCTGTTTTAATTTTATTATTAAAATGTAGTTACATAATTTCCTCCTTCCTTTTACTCCCTTCAATCCTTCCCATGCCCCTCTTCTCAAATTCTTGGTGTTTGTATGTATAAACTTCACCCATAATACCTCAACTATATGGCTGCATGAACAAAGACAATACCAGTACACATTAGCATGAACTGGGGGAGATCTCCCTGGGTCCCACCCATAGACAAACTACAGGCAACCAAGGAATGCTGAGGGGGTGGAGAAGTAGCCTTCCCAGGGATGAGCCCCCTAATTGACTATCCAATATGATGCAATAAGCCTTCTAAATGGCTGAACCATCTCCAGTCTGGACACTGAAGTCAGTGTTGAGATTGTAAAGGCAGTGTGTTTACTGGTGGTATAATTGGTAGAACTAGATGCTTGAATTTGGGGTAAAAAAAAATGGGGGAAAAAGTATCATGATAACATGGAATAATAAATGTTGAGGAATGGGTAATTTGGCTTGGGGACTAAAGGAAGAGAGACAATGCTTGGAAAACATGGGCCCATACATGGGCTTCAGAGGGGAGTGTTGTTAAGGGATAGTACTAGATCCAATATCCAAGGGTAAAACCAGAAACTGACAGATACCTATCTCGGTACCTTGGAGATGTAATTTGGGGGGAACTACCACTGATGGCTAGATATACTGTAAATAGGCTATCATCAGGGTACGGTGGGTGTCAAAATAGGCTATCATCAGGGTATGGTGGGTATCAGACACGTGGCACTTTAAGTGCAGAGAAGCAGGATACCAAGTCACATGGTGATACAGGATTAGGGAAAGCTGGAACTGTTAAGGAAGGCCCTTTTATTGGAAAATAGTTTATAAAATCCAGATCCAGAGTGTAGCTGAGGGACTGTGCTGTACCAGGAATCTCTTCATAGTGAAGCAAGTGGGGACTAAATACTGAGGAGCAGTGGTCAGTGGGCCCACGTAGCAGAGGCAGACCTGATGTTAGGGGATTGTGGATATAGGAACCTGGACATAGTGACAGATGCCACAGAGGGGGCTGTATGACTATTTGGAGTAAAGAGATGCTGTACCTAGGAATGGTGGTAATCACGTCAGCTTTACAGGGATAGTGGGAATGTTTTAAAGAATAGGGAGTGAAATCCAAAGCAGAACGGGAAGTCTATCAAGGGCCGTTCTATAGTTGGAAGATAATGAACAATTGAATACAAAGAGACTGAGAATGTTTCTTTATTCCATCAGACATAGCACATAGACATTTCCATAGAGCATAGCAGTGCAGGCGTGCTGCATTTGGACAGCTGGCATTCACGAGTAAACGAAGATAGGCAAATAACCTGCAAAGGGGTGTTCTGAGAAAACAGGTGCTGCAGGAACTCTTGTTCTCGACAGTCCCAAGCCCAGCCCCTTCATCCTGGTGCCTTAGATTCAGTCGCCTGAGAATTCTCTAGCATAGTCCTCCCATGGACCCCAGCAAAGAAAGGCCCTCGGTCTCATTGCAACGGAATCCATGATTCTAGTCCTCCGTCCCTGAAGGTTTGTGGTCTCCTATTCCACACAGTCCAAACACCTGCCTTGAGCGGTGACTTTCTGACGTTCAGCTCGGCTTACTACAGGCCTTGGGTCCTCCTGGTAGCCACAAAACCTAAAGCAGGGAGGAAAATGCCCAGCCCACGTCAGCTCCAACTCCGGAGGGAAGGCGCAGAATCATACCTTGACCAACACCACTCACCTCCAGCTTCCAGCCATACCCGCTGATCTCCCAGGTCCGCCAGGCGCGCAGAGTTGTGACTGAAACAGCTCGTAGAAGCAGCTGGCTCATTTTGAGCTACGCAACAAAATGGCTCCAGCACTACAGCCAGGGCACCCACTCTCCTCTCGGTACTCTCTGGGAGACCGCGGGCTCCGGTCTGGTTCATCCTTTAAGCACAGAAGGCTGGACTCATTCTGCGCTCTACAAACACAGAAACACTGGGCCCTCACATTACAAAGTGGTAGGCTACAGAGACATCATCTTAATTACAAATGGGGTTCAATTCAATCCAGGGTCCTAAACGGTAAGAGACTAATTGCACTCCATGCGTGGGCACAAGCAGCACCGCTAATTCATTGCCGGCAGCGACTTTGGACAGTTAGACAAAGCAACAACAAAGAAAAACAGCAAATGCTAAATGAAAGGGGCGCAGCGCATCTCCAGAACAAAAGGCTGCGTTTCTCTTTCCCCTCCCCCAACCTCCCCCACCCCCACCCCGAATCTGCGCCCTTTCCTTCCGACCCTGGCCGCTTAGGCAAGCTGCAAATGGATATAGGTGAAAATGCAGGAAGTAATGGAGAAGGCGATGGCCGCGTAGATGAAGATGGAGAGGTGCGGGAAGTGGTCGAGATAGCAGCCCTCGTCCTCCAGAGGCTCCTCCACCAAAGGATCCTCTTCCTTGGGCTTGGGTTCGGGCTCGGGCTCCGGGCGCGCGGCAGCCTTTCGGGACTGCCCAGCGCGGGTCCCTGAAGCTCTCCCGCCAGCGCGCCGACCAGATTTCCTGCCAGCCCAGGACGCCGACTTGGGTGCACGGGCAGTGTGGCTTTCCTCCGGGGGCGGCTTATCGAACAGGCCCTCGGACTCAGGGTCAGAGGCGAAATACATCTGCTCTGGATCCCACGGCTTGCGCGCAAAGGGACCTTTAGCCATTGGCGCAGACCACAGCCAGGCAGGTGCTGAGACTCAGAGGCGAAGTCCCTACAGGGTCGCAGTGCAGTGGGTGGTGGCCGGGACTGCAGCAGTATTTCTACACCCAATGTGGGTGGGGGTAGCGGGGGCGGAGCCAGCAGAACAGGGGTCCTCTGCGGGGTCCGGGGCCTCTCTGTCCAGACGCCACTTTTTCTGGCTCCTCCTTTCCGCCCACAGCCTGTTGCAGAGGTTGGCCAGCCAGCTTCTAGCACCTCTCAAGTCTTGTCGCAGCGAGGTCTGTTTCCATAGCAATGAGACTGAAGTGCGGGGGAGGAGGCTAGAGGCGTTTGTTGGGATCTCCGAGCTAGTAAGGTAAGAGGGGGGAGGGGGGGTGTCTTGGCACTCTGGAAGATGAAATGCAGGAGTCAAACATCCAAGCTGTGTCAGGAGCTTCCCCAGGGTTTTATTTTTCCTTTTCAAAGACATGAATAATGTAAGATCTTAAAAACTGATAGACAAACACGTTCAATGAGGCGATGCACAAATGCGCAGTTTTATAACCAAAGGACATGGCGTTGCTGCTTGAGAGGCAGATACGTGAAAATCAGCGGAGAAAGGCCAACACGCAGACTAAGTGGTGGCCACTTATCCGATTCCTCTATGTATGCTCTTTCCATCTCTACTTCTTTCCCTTCCTCCCAGGCTGAACTTCTAATCCCCAGGTGGGAGAGAGAGAGAGAGAGAGAGAGAGAGAGAGAGAGAGAGAGAGAGAGAGAGAGAGAGAGATATGAAAAACTGACGTAATCTTGTAGCCAAAAAAATGGTCAATTTAGCTGTGTTTGCACACAAGAGACTGAGGCAAAAGGGGTCGAAAGTTCCAGTCCAGCCTGCATGTATATGAAGGCTTTGACTCAAAAGACAAAAACAAACAAAACAATCTAACGAAAACAATATCACAATAAAATTTCCACAAACTGAGGGTCCAGAAGTAAAACAGCCAAAGACTCACGCTTCCCTCCTTCTCCTCTCACTGATGTCTACGTGCTATTTTCACATTCTTCATCTACTTTGGGGCATTTTACCTGTGATTGGGAACAGATCCTCTCAGGGAGCCAGTAAGGTGACTCAGTAAGTAAAGGCACTTGCCACCAAGCCCAGCGACCTGAATTTGATCCCCAAGATTCACGCAATAGGAGAGAACTGACCCGTGCAAACTGTCCTCTGAACTCCACACGTATGCTGTAATGCACACACTCACACACACAGACACACTAAATGTACCTGCTCACACTATTACAGACACACTAAATGTACCTGCTCACACTATTTTTTTTTAAGTGTTGAAAAAAGCCCTTTCAGAGATTTTCATGATCTAGGCCCATTTCTTACCTCTCTTCCCAGTCAGACTCTTTGACAACTTCAGTACCTAGTGGGTACCACTGACTCTTGGTTATCTCTATTGTGCCTGAGGGACCAAGGCTGGTTGTCAGTCCCCTTGTGGAATTTGGGGAGAGCAATCACATGATTCCCTTGGAACTTCATTGTGTTGGAGGGATCCACTTGGCAAGCCTGTCGGTAGCAATAGATCCAACTCCTACCAGACAACTCATTCTAGTTCATCCAACAGAAACCAGGATCAGGGTGGTTGAGATAATGTGACCAGAGCACTGTCTCTCACTCAAGGCATTCAGGACGCCTTGCAGCAGTAGCAGACACCACCAGGTAGTGGTAGCACCCTTATGTTTGCTGAATAATAGGGAGAATGAACGGCAGGCAGAGGCAGCAAGAGGCTACATTCTCAGAGTCTAGCAGCTGCAGATAAGAGCATCTCCTTGGCTAGGCCAAAGAGAACATGGGATCCTCAGCCATGCTCTTGGGAAGGAGATGGGTAGAGGAACTTTAGAAAATGGTCTGACAGTTTCATAAGAAGTTAAACATAAGCCGGGCGGTGGTGGCACACGCCTTTAATCCCAGCACTTGGGAGGCAGAGGCAGGCGGATCTCTGTGAGTTCGAGACCAGCCTGGTCTACAAGAGCTAGTTCCAAGACAGGCTCCAAAACCACAGAGAAACCCTGTCTCGAAAAACCAAAAAAAAAAAAAAAAAGAAGTTAAACATATTAAACATATACTTAAGATGTAACTCAGGGGACTGGAGAGATGGCTTAGCAGTTAAGAGCGAGGACTGCATTCTATCCCAGCACCACATGGTGGCCTACAACTGTCTGTAACTCCAGTTCCAGGGTATCCAACAATCTTCTTTTGACCTCCTTGGGCACCCCAGGCATGCACACAGTACTCAGACATACTTGCAGGAAAAATTTGTTTTTAAAAATTAAAAAAAAAAAATGGACCCAAATCTTATCCCCAGCGTGTAGCACCTCACCTGCTGGTGACTTCTCCTTCTCTCTGCCCCTATTCTTAGTGAATCACTCAGGTCTTTTACAGCGTTCCTCCATGATGCATCCCTTTGCCTCAGCTGCCCAATCCAGGAGACACTCCCCAAGAAAACAGACTGGCCGCTCTGGTCAAGGAACCATATGCCTTGCTCAGCCATCATTAAAGAAGCTTCCTCCTTCAGTAGATGGGAACAAATACAGAGACCCAGAGCCAGACAATGTGCAGAGAGTGAGAGACCTCAGAACACTCTGTTTTATCTTCAGCACAGTGGCTGTACCCTAATCTACTGCTATTTCAGCCAGCAATTGGTACTCTGCAGTTACCGGCCTGCTTCTCCGGCAGCAGCCTGGTCGCTCACCACAGCCTGGTGAGAATTCTGTTCCCGCAGGAACTGGCTCTGTCAGTGCTGCTAAGGGTAGCTTTAACTAAATTTCTATCATTCTATTTATAAATAAGACTAGAAATTCAAAGACTGGTGTGAAAACCTGAGAGCTCAAAGAGGCTGAGTAGCAAGAAGTCAACCTTCTCTCCTTGCTGGCATCTTCAAACATCAGCTTCCTCTCCACCAAACCAGAAAAACCTGCGCCACTTCGAATCCATCCCTACTATCATCTCTTGTTCTCTCCCGGATGCCCTCTGATTATTGTCTGTCAACTAATTGTTAGCTCAGTCTTCTGACCCAAGGTTAATTTTATCTAATTAATGTAAATGCAAACTTGGGGTTCTTAGTGTGATCGAATATCCCCCAACATCACTCCAGCTTTAAAGGGATATCCCTGTTAATCCCTCCCCTCAGGGCTCAAGGAACCCTGCAGAAGAGTAGATGGAAAGATTGCAGGGGTCAGAGACTATGGAGGACACCAAGAAGCCAAGGTCCTCCAAACACAATGGGACCAGCACGTATATGAACTCACAGAGA
Organism: Microtus oregoni; assembly: GCF_018167655.1. NCBI lineage: Eukaryota > Metazoa > Chordata > Mammalia > Rodentia > Cricetidae > Microtus > Microtus oregoni. The sequence continues at coordinate 27,505,725 of NW_024543074.1, read as the reverse complement.
CTGTGGCCGCATGCACAGGCCTGTCTGGGATCTGTGCCAGATGGGGTTTCAGCATTGGGAGAAGAAGTGGACATAAACTCCCATCCCTAACCCAGAAGCTATCTACAATTGATAATCACTCACAAGTGAAAATCAGTTTTCTCCTATGGAGTCTCACTGGGGAAACAAACTGCACTTAAGGGCAGACTCCGGGCCCAGCAGTAGAGGGTCAACAGAAAATGAACTCAATAGCATCTTTAGAGGTTCTTTGTTTCATAATGTCTCATCAGAGCTTTTTTTCTTCTTCTCCTTTTCCTTTACAGATTCTTTGTGTATATATTATGGCTTCCAGATTTGTGCTTTAATGATTTCTGTGTCTATGACCGTGTCTGTCATATTCTGTTTTGTTTATGTTTAATTTAATTTTTTAATTTAATTTTTTTAAGATTTATTTATTTATTATGTATACAACATTCTCCTCGATGTATGCCTGCCGCCAGAGGAGGGTGCCAGATCTCAGTACAGATGGTTGTGAGCCACCATGTGGTTGCTGGGAATTGAACTCAGGACCTCTGGAAGAGCAGCCAGTGCTCTTAACCTCTGAGCCATCTCTCCAGCCCCCTGTTTAATTTAATTTTATTATTATTATTTAGATGTATGTTGTTTTCTAACAAGAGATAGGAAAGTGTGGATTCAGATGGGAGGGGAGGTGGGGAAGATATCAGAGGAGTTGGGATAGGGAAACCATATCAGAATATATTGTATGAAAAAAATTTATTTTTAATGAGAGAAAAATAGAAATAAAAAAGATAAGACCCAGTAATTCCACGTCTAGCTTCTACCTAAGAGAAATGATAACTCTACATGGAGATTGGTTTAAAAACACCTATAGCAGCCTTATCGGTGGTAGTCAGAATTGAGAATAACTCAAATGTCCATCAAATGGTGAATGGATAAGGTTCATCTGTACAACTAGAGTTCTACTCGGCAATGCAAAGCTACTGGTCCCTAGCTAACTGGGATGGGTCTAAAAAGCATGCTAAGTGATGAAGAAAAGCCAGGTAAAAGGAAACATAAGAGACAGATTAGATCTAAAATGTATCGAAAAGACAAATTTATAGAGATACAAGAGATTTATTGCTTGAGGCTAAGGGGGGAAATAAAAATGTTAGCTATAAACAGCCATGCCTCTGCCTGCTTCTAAAAAACAGAGCCCAGCCAAGAAAATGCCACTACCAAACCATACTTAACTCTGTTCTTTTGTGCCCAGGATTCCCCTTCAAGCCCTCCCGGGTTCTACATGGATTTTAGCTAGCCACGTTGGCACCAATTTGTAGCAGAAGGTACTAGTTAGTTCCTGGCTGCTTAGCCCCAAAATAATCACACAAAAACTATATAATTGGGGGCTGGAGAGATGGCTCAGAGGTTAAGAGCATTACCTGCTCTTCCAAAGGTCCAGAGTTCAATTCCCAGCAACCACATGGTGGCTCACAACCATCTGTAATGGGGTCTGGTGCCCTCTTCTGGCCTGTAGGCATAATAAATAAATATAAAAAATTAGATAATTAAATCACTGTATAGCTTTGGTTGAGAAACAGTAACAAACTGAACAAGGTAGTAGAGACATTATATAGGATTTCTATGGGTTGGGAAGCAGAGCTTTCCACGGTGGCTTGGACTTGGTAGATTTTTGTGGTCTAATTCTGGGGTAAGCTCAGGGATTGGTAGCATTTCCAGCTCAGGGATTGGTGGGATTCTGTGCTCAGAGATTGGTGGGATTTTGTAGTCTTACTCTGGGGCAAGTTCAGAGATTGGTGTGATCTCAAGCCCTGGTCCTGGGGTCAAGTCAGGGTCAGGGTGTTTTTTCTTAGCCCAGGTCTCGGGTCTAGTCGGGGCAGGGGATGTTTTCCTTGACCCCTTTTACCCTACAGTCCCCAAGTGTTGGTCCCAAGACAGGTTCTTTGCAGAAGGATATGTATCTCAGTGCTCTTTATCAGGGTAAGAAATCAAAAGACTCATTTTCGGAATAAGAAAATAGTTAATAAAATGGTGCCGCATTTGAGGTTGGAGGCATGCAGTTCCGTGACATGCAGTTCTGTGACATGCAGAGTATTTGTCTAGCATGCACAGGGGCTAGATGTGAATTGATGCAGTTGCCAGAGAGGATTATCCTGAAATTAAACAGGTTTTTGTGATTATCTAAACGAGAATTAAACGACTTACTAAGTTAAACACGCACTAAAATGCTAGGAAAATGTAAAATGTATTTCCATAGAGGAAGCCTGAGATGGACAGAATGAAGATGGTAATTTTCATCTTGTTTATGATAAGATCACGTGGTAGCCTCATCCTCAGTTTTCCAGATCTTATGTGTCATCGCCATGCTATTTTTGTCTATGACAAAAACAATTAGGACATGAGAAAACATAAGTAACAGGGCCTGGTGGCTGTTGTCAGCAATACCTTGTGACATTCTGATCAGTGCCCACACGCTCTAAGGTCTTTATCCCATTGTCTAGCTGGGCCTATATTGTTTAGCAATCACATGCTCAACAGCGGTTGCTAGGCAACTAGGGACAGGGCTGGATTTCTGAATAACATCATAGCATCTAAGCTTCTGCCAGTCTCTTCCCATCAATTTCTCTCAACAGTGTTGTGCTCTTGTCTATTCAGTCCCTTTTGCCCACTTTCCTCTTTCAGGCTCCTATCTTCTGGGGCTAACCTATCAGTAGCTCCCAGTGGATCCCCATCACTGTAGAGCTCAGCATAGCACAGACAGTCACAGGATTCATAAACCCCCTTCCATATCGACTTTTCACAATTGTGGGAAATGATCCTTAGTTAGGTTTGTGTTAAAGAAATTATGGAATGAACCCCTGTCTGTCTGTCTGTCTGTCTATCTATCTATCTATCTATCTATCTATCTATCTGTCTATCTATCTATCTATGGAATGTACTGGAATGACTTACAGGCTGCAGTCCAACAATGGCTGGCTGTGAATGGAAAGTTCAAGAATCCAGTAGCTGCTCAGTCCCACGAGGCTGGGCGTCTCAGCTGGTCTTCTGTGTGTGCTGGAATTCTGAAGAAGTGGGCTCTGATGCAGTGAAGGCAAGGAGATGGCAAGCAGGCAAGGAATAATCAGCTTCCCTTCTTCCATTGTCCTTATATAGGCTTCCAGCAGACGGTGTGACCCAGGTTAAAGGTGTGCCTTCCTGTCTCAAGATCTGGATTAAAGGATTGTGTCATCCCGCCTCAAGATCCAGCTCAAAAGCCTGCGTCTTCCAGGTTCAAGACCTGGATCAAAGGCGTGTTGTCTTCCTGCCTCGAGATCCGAATTCCAAGTGTGTCCTCCTTTCTGGACTGTAGTTTATTCCGGATATAGTCATGCTGACAACCAAGAATAGCCATCACACGTAACCCTCTGCCTCTACCACCTTCCTTCATTCCCTTCACCCCGAGGTCACCTTAACTCTGCTCACTCCCCCAGTGACTGCTCAGTGCAGGGCATGCCTACAATCCAGCACTTAGGACGTGGAGGCAGAAGGACCAGGAGTTCAGCATCATCTTCAACTACCCAAAGGGTTCAAGACCAGTCTGGGCTCTCGACCTGGTCTCAAACCACAAAAACAAAAACTGACAGAGAACCAGAAATAGATGAACCAGAGTGAAATGAAAACATAGCGCCCCCTAGACAGGCCCTCCTTCTAGGAACAGTAGGGGACCTCTTCTCTAAGTGGGATCCTTGGTGTATGAATGAATCTGCCTTGTGAGCATATGCCTGGCTCCTTGACCACAGAGGTCTCTCTGGGATGTGCCTTCATCTCAGGGGCCATGTTTTTCCTCCCTTTGTTTGTTTTGTGGGCGGATAACTGTTTTGTGGAAGATAATCATATTCAGAAGGGATTAATGCTCATTTCTTCAGAGAGGGGTAGATCTTTGAAGAGTAGAATTGTTCCCAAGAGTGAGTTGTTAGAAGCATTCAGTACCTTTGACACTGTTGGACTTTTATGTAGGTTCCTTCCATGGTGCGGTAATTGGCTTAGCGGAAGCCATCTTCAGATAAAGCTGCCTGCCTAGAACTACATGCCAGTCTTTAAAAAACAAAGTACTAAGCTTCAGGTATTCTGTTATAACAACAGAGAACAGGCTAGGACTCCAGCACTTGGGCGGTGTGACCAGTTAGTGGGAGGACAGAATCTTCTCACATGGTTCCAGCGCGTCTCTTCCTGGTGTGGTCAGGCTTCCAGGAAATCTTGGCGGTGCTGAGTCTGGCACGTTAGTCATCGCACACAGTGTTAATCCTACTGTAACGTGAGCTGGTACAGGGATATCATTGGACATGTGGCTCCAATCATTCCCACTAAAGGAAGGAACGCCCCGCTGCAGAACAGATCCAAAGCTGGACAGAAAACGGGATGAGCTGCCTCAGCGGCAAGATCCTCACCTTAAGCTGTTTTACCGTTTCAATATATTTGAATATAATAGTGGCATGCTATGTATATATACATAAATTAAATGCCTTGACATATAAAATGAAGCCACCATCATTGCAATCCTAACTGTATATTTTCTCATATATCTTCATGCTCCTTTGGAACCACTCCTTTTTGTCCCTCCCCATACTTCCTCTAGCAGCCAGTAATGAGCAATAACCTCTTCTGAATATGATTATCTCCCCCAAATAGTTATCTGCCCACAAAACAGAAAACCCTGGTTCCTATGATGAAGGCACGTCTCGGGAGACCCCTGTGGTCTTACTATGCTTCCCAGACTGAACTTCAGTTCTTGTGTGCCTCTTGCCTCATTTTCCCAGGTAGCTTGGATAACAGACATGTGACATATGACTTTTGTTATTATAACACCATACACAAGGCCGGGTGGCCTATAGTTCTGGTGGCTAGCGAGGCAGCTTTATCTGGCGATGGCTTCTGCTAAGGCAGTTACAACACCATGGAGGGAGCCTGCATGAAAGGCCAGCAGTGAGCGACAGAGGGGCTGGATGCTTGAAACAGTTCATTCTCAGGCGCTAATGCAATATTCTCAACTATTTTGTGTAACTGGAATCATGTAGTGAGCATTTATTTCTCCTCTAGCATTTTAAATTTAATATTTTCTTTCCAAAAATTTTATACCATTTTTTTAGTAGTTTTTTTCCCCCCTCTCTCCAACATAACATTTTAATTAATTATTTGGGAATTTCACCTAATCATACTCACTTTCCCATCCCTTCCAGGTCCACACTCCCACCCTTTTACCCTTGATGGTTTATTTTTTTAATTTATTTATTTTATGTGCATTGGTATTTTGCCTGCATATGTCTGTGAGAGGGTGTCAACCCCTGGAACTGGAGTTACAGACAGTTGTGGGCCATATGGGCCTCTGGAAGAGCTGCCAGTGTTCTTAACTGCTGAGTCATTGTTCCGTCCCCATATTTATTTTTTTATTTTCATTTTGTTATCTGTTTATTTATTTTTTTAAAAGAATTTTTAATACAATCTTTACTCATTTTACATAGCTATCGCATTCCCAGTCCTTCCTCTCCTACTGCTCCCCCCCCCCATTCACTCCTCAGGAAGGGTAAGGCTTCCCATGGGGAGTCAACAAAGGCAGACTTTTCACTTGGAGGCAAGACCAAGGCCCTCTCCACTATATGTAGGCTGAGCAAGATATCCCTCCAAAAAGAATACACTACTAGAGGACAGTTCAAGCACTAGGGGCTAAATCCTGGTCCCACTGGTCACAAATGTCCCTCACATTCAGGGGGCCTAGTTTGGTCCTATGTAGGTTCCCCCACCATCAGTCCTGAGTCTGTGAGCTCTCACTACTCAGCTGTTTCAATGGGCATCACCACCATGGTCTTGACCCCTTTGCTCATGTTATCACTCCTACCTCTCTTAGGCTGGTCTCAGGTAGCTTGGCCCAGTGCTTTGCTGTGGATCTCTGTATCTGACTCCATCAGTTGCTGGTTGAAAGTTACGATGACAATTAAGGTAGTCAACAATCTTGTTACAGGGGAAGGCCAACTCTCCACAGTTGTTTAGAGTCTTATCTAAGGTCATCCTTGTGGATTCCTGTGAATTTCCCTATGCCAGGTTTCTCTCTAGCCCTTTTATGGCTCCCTCAATCAAGATAACTCTTTCCTTTCTCTCCTGCACTGTCCTTCCCCCTTCTTGAGCATCCCATTCCCTCATGTTCTCCTTATCCTTCTCCTTCTTTCCTTCCCTTAACACCCTTCCTTCTCCTCCCTTCCTAATATTCTCAGGAGATTTTGTCAGTTTCCCCTTCCCGGCGGGGGTGGGGTGGGGGGGAGGTGTCCGTGTATGCTTCTCTTAGGGTTCTCCTTGTTTTTTTGCTTCTCAGGGATCATAGACTATAAGCTGGTTATCCTTTGTTTTACCTCAGTGTAAATCCAACCACGCTGACGCTCATGGAAGAGAAAGTGGGAAGTAGCCTTGAATGCATGGGTGCAGGAAACCACTTCCTAAATATAACACCAGTAGCACAGACTGAGAGCAACAATTAATAAATGGGACTTCTTGAAATTGAGAAGCTTCTCTAAAGCAAAGGACATGGTCAATAAGACAAAACAGCAGCCTACAGAATGGGAAAAAATCTTCACTAACCCCACATCAGACAGGCAACTGATCTCCAGAATATATAAAGAACTCAAGAAACTAGACATCAAATTACCAAATAATCCAATAAAAAATGTGGTACAGATCTAAACAGAGAATTCTCAACAGAAGAATTGCAAATGGCCAAAAGACACTTAAGGACGTGCTCAGGGAAATGCAAATCAAAACGACTCTGAGATACCATCTTACACTGGTCAGAATGGCTAAAATCAAAACACTAATGATATAACATGCTGAAGAGGATGTAAAGTAAGGGGAACACTCCTCCATTGTTGGTGAAAGTGCAAACTTGTACAGCTACTTTGTACAAGTTTGTACAGTGTGGCGGTTTCTTAGAAAATTGGAAATCCACCTCCTATGGCAAGACCCCAGATTGGGCATACACGGGAAGGATGCACACTCATACCACAAGGACGTTTGCTCAGCTATGTTCATAGCAGCATTATTTGTTTGTTTGTTTTTTTTTTTTTTTGGTTTTTCGAGACAGGGTTTCTCTGTGGTTTTGGAGCCTGTCCTGGAACTAGCTCTTGTAGACCAGGCTGGTCTCGAACTCACAGAGATCCGCCTACCTCTGCCTCTGAGTGCTGGGATTAAAGGCGTGCGCCACCACCGCCCGGCTATAGCAGCATTATTTGTAATACTCAGACCCTAGAAACAACCTAGATGTCCCTCAGCCGAAGAATGGATAAAGAAAATGTGGCATATTTACACAATGGAGTACTATTCAGCAGTTAAAAACAATGACATCTTGAAATTTACATGCAAATGGATGGAACTAGAAAAAAACATCCTGAGTGAGGTAACCCAGACCCAGAGAGAAAAACATGGTAGGTACTCACTCGTAAGTGGATTCCAGCAGTTTATTTGTAATTGCTAATTTTAATACAGTATTCCGCCGTGTTCATATCACCACAAAGCATTTTTCTATTTATCTGTTAGTGGGTTTGGGGTTGTGTCTAGATTTTTAACTATTAAAGGTTTAGCTTCTCGGCCACTTGTTTACAAGTCTTTGTATGGCCATGTGCACTCGTTTATCTTGGGTAGGCACCAAGTTATTTAGAACAACTTGTGTTATCATATCGGCTGCCTGGACCCTGGAAACCTAATCAAGGAACTATTTGCGAGTGTGTGAGTGCATGAGTGTGCCTTTGTCTATGGGTGACCTTAGTCTTTAGGAGGATGCAGGCTCTCAGTGACGCCCTCACTCTAGCTCTCAGCTTTGACTGCTCCCCACCTGGATTCTTGTCTGCTTTCTCCTCCTCTGCATTCAGCCCTCTTCAGAGTTATGGCTGCTGTTGCCGCTTAGTCCTGCAGGTGGCAGAAGTGGGCAAGCTCTGAAGGCCCAAGGCTAGCTGCTCCCACTAGAAGCTGGGGTTTCCTGTATGTCCAAGTGGGAGGACTCAGCACTTTTGGGTTCCCCTCCTTCCCCAGGGGGAAAGATTGGCAGATCTTCTAGAACTGCAGGCTCCAGTTCAGACTTCTAAAGTTCATCAACGTTTTTATCTTCCAAGCTCCTACAGAACAGCCCCCCACTGATGTGGGAGTAATTTCTTATTAATAAAGAAACTGCCTAGACCCATTTGATAGGCCAACCCTTAGGTAGGCGGAGTAAACAGAACGGAATGCTGGGAGAAAGAAGATGAGTCAGGGAGTCGCCATGGTTCTCCCACTCCAGACAGACGCAGGTTAAGATCATTCCTGGTAAGCCAGCTCGTGGGCTACACAGATTAATAGAGATGGGTTAGATTAATATGTAAAAGCTAGCCAATAAGAAACTGAAACTAATGGGTCAGGCAGTGTTTAAAAGAATACAGTTTCCGTGTAATTATTTCGGGTAAAGCTAGCCGGGTGGCGGGACACAGCCCACCGCTCGTATTTCAACACCCCACCTCGGCCCCCCAAGCTCAATCAGTGAGTTTTCTAGTCCAAAGACCTGCAATCCTCCCCCAAACACATGGTCAGATCTCTCACAGCAATACCTCATTATCCTGGTACCAATTTCTGTCTTAGGGTTACTACAGCTGTGATTAAACACTATGGTCAAAGCAACTGGGGGAGGAAAGGTTTATTTGGCTTATTCCTCATACTTATGAAGTAGATGGGACTGAGGCATGGTGTGGGTTTTTGCCTCCTAATTTTCTTTTCTTTTTTATGCTTGTCAAGTGGTAGGTGGAGACTGTCTTCTGTCCCCTACCACGTTCCTGTCCCTCTCTCCTCAAGAATGGAGTGGGCAGACAGAAATGAGTACAAATGATAGGCATTTTATTTTTCAAATTGGGATTGGCAAGGTTCAAGGGGAACAAAACAAAATTTAAAACAGACTTCCACATGGGATTAAAATGAAACAAGTTTGAACTCTCCATAGCAGTGGGATGTTCTTAACAGTTCTGAGAAGTGTTCCAGCTAAGGGGAGTGTTTCAGCTCAGCGGCTTGCAGAGCTCTGGGAGGCCAGCCAAGAGCAGTCCCTTGTGGAGCAAGTCCGTAGGTACCTACAGGAGGACCGTGAGCGCCTGTCTCCTGTTCTCCTGTCTCCAGAGGGTCTGGAAGGTCGGAAGGTTGAAGCCACAGTCTCTAAAGCAGCAGTTCTTGGAGGCTGGAAATAGTTGCAGGGATGAATTCCCCTTTGCCACCCAGCCAGTGCCAAGTCCTGGAGGCTGAGGCAGAAACAACTGAGTCCTGGAAGCTGGCTTTGCCCAGGACAGAAAAACCTCAGGTGCAGGCAGCCTCCTGCAAGTCTGCCCTCTTTATGAGTGAGGTAGGTGTTTGGGAGTCTGGCTCTTCGAAGTACAAAGGACTTTTTTTTTTCTTCTTCTTCTTTTTCTGGAGAGCAGGAACACCAGGCTTGGAAGTCTTTCTTTCCTCTTTTTTCCATGGGTTCTTGCAATAGTTCTGGCTTTATAGCCCTGAAATGTGTGGACTTGGTTGTCAGGATGCTAGCTAGATCCTAGCTGGCTAAATGTGAATATGCAAATAAGGTGAAGAAATAGCACCAACCAGAGAAGAGCTATCAAACCCAGTGGTGGAAAGACCCCAGAGCTTCACCAGTCTCTGTTTCCACAGAGGCAGGAAACACTGTAGAGGTTTCTGCTGTGATGTTTGCAGATGCTTGCTGTGTCCAGGCTGCTCACTTAGTTCATCAGGGCTTTAAATGAGATTAAAATGAAAGAGCTTTGAATTCTCGGTAGCAGTGGAATGTTGTTTTAGTTCTGAGAAGTGTTACAGTTACTCTGAGTGTTACTGCTCAGTAGCTCTGTGTGTGGTGGTGGTGGGGCTCTTCGCTTCTGTTTAGGGCTGCTGCTACTGTTTTAACCACTGTTAGCAGTCTGCTGTCTGCAGCTTCTTTATCCTCTAGGCTTGAGTCTGCTGGGCACTGGAATGTTCCTAATGGGGGCCCTCTATCCCCCCAACATTTGTATACAGTGTTACATTTCCTAGCCATATAGTTGTGGAATGTTGGTCTCCTTCACTCACCCACTAAGCAGTGAAATCAAGATATTGTGCTCAGTGCCCGCTGTATACTCTAGTCTTTAAAAAAAAGGGGGGGGGCAGGGTTTTTAACTAGCTCAAAGTAGAGTGTGGCCTGAAAATGCTACATGGACAATTCCAGAAACAAACAATGTTTAAGTTTTAAACTGTAAACCATTCTGAGTGGACTGATAAAGTATGCCCACTGCCAAGGATGTCTCACAGTCACCCAGATGGCCCCCTTGGCTTTCCCAGGTAGGCTGTCCAGAGGGAATAATGACATCTCTGAGAATGCGTCCTGCAGCTGGCAAGACTGTTGGAAGCTTTACAGACCAAGACGAAGCCAAGAGGGATCACAGATGGTGGGATTGAGGCCAAAAGAAAGACCAGGCAGGAATGTGATTCAAGGCCCAGGCTTCAGCTGTTGAGCTTTCAGGATACCCATTCCCCAAGATCCCTAGCCCACACCTCCCAGAGTTCTATGATCAGGTGAGAATGGGTCTCCTTCAGAGCTTGGTAGAACTGACTTTTGCTGGCCCGATCCCAGGACTGACTGTAGCTGAACAGCCTCCGCATCTTGTTGGGATTGGTGGCCTCAGCACGAACCATCTCATACTGCTCTTCACTCAACACTTGACCGTACAGTCTGTCTAGGACAGGGTCCACTGATGTCACTCGGGCCACCAGCTGCTCCCGATGCTGGTCCACAAAGTGCCGGGAGGGTCTGGCCACTGCAGGTGAAGGCAAGACTGGTGATGATCCAAGAAAGGCTCCCACTGGAGCCTCTCCTGGCTCATTCTCCACTTCTGTTTCTTATCTCATTGTGTCACCGGCTTCCTTTTCACTCTGGCAAGCCTTTTGACTACCAGAGAAACCCCTCATCTCCCCTCATGTCAGCGTCCAGCCCGACACCCCCATGGGAACAGGAGGGCTCATGATTGAGGTTGTGAGTGAGGTGTGTTACGGCCCCCATGGCCAGCAGTGAGGAGCATGGGGACTCTGGATGTAGAGCTCTCCAACCCCACCCCGGTGAGGTCTGCAAAGAGAGAGTCCCCTCTTTTCTTTTTTCCTTTCCCTCCAGAGCCAGATAGTGCATGCACCCTGAAATTCCCACTACCTCATCTGGTCTGGCAGGTACTACTGACCTGTAGGGGCTGCAGCGACCAGGGTGGATGCAGGTCTGAGGTCCCCTAGAGGAAAGGAGAGATGGAGCAGCATCTATATCAGGGCTATTATGAACTCACACCACATACCCCGAATCTCTCATCTAGATGCCTGGATTCTGAGAACAAGCCAAGCTGCAGACAAATTCTGTCAGAATCCGGCATGAGGATAGGATGGGCCCATAGACAAAATCTAGGTGAATTCTTTCCTGATGTCTCTAGGAAGCAGAAGCTGGAAGTTATAATTTTAGAAAGAAAGATAGTTTCTAAATGAATAATAGCAATTTCTTCCAACATCATCTCAACCCATGTTAGCCTGTCTTAGCCTGAATTAGATTCCTGGAGGAGAATTAACCAAATCAGAGGATAGTTTTAAGTACTTGATACTTTGAGTATAGATCTATTCCCTTTCCTCTTTAATATTTTTAAAGAATTGTTTTTGTAATTTTAAATTATGCTTGTGTGTGCCTATGTACATGAGTGTAGGTGCCTACAGAGCCCAGAAGAGGGTGCGGGATGCCCTGGAGCTGGAGTTAGAAGTAGTCATGAAACATGGGTGTTGGGAAACAAACTCGGGACTTCTGGAAGAGTTGAAATTCTGATCAAATCGTGTCTCTATAACTTAGAGAGCCAAATCATTTCTCTGGGGACATTTCTTATCACCTGGCCCACCATAGATCTTTCTCCTACGTGTGTGCACCCTGGATTTGTCCTGCATTTACCTGGTTTCAACACAGTTTCCCAAACTACAGAATTCTTGTCTTTTATTTCCAGCCGGACCCCTGATTGTAAGTGGCCAACATAGATCTCAGAGAAGAGCTGGGCTTCTGTGGAGCTCCGGTAGCACAGCTCCAGTTCCTGGAGAGAGCAAGAACCTCTGTGTGAGAAGCCATTGCTTGTTCTGAAGATGAAGCTTTTCCCACTTTAACACCTTTTGGGTCCTACTCCATCTCAGAAGGACATTTTCCTTCCCGCTGAAGTCAATCAACAGCATTGATAGCACCATTCCTACCTCAGAAGGGTAAGAGCCCTGAAGAGAATCTACGGACCAGCTCAGGGCTCTTTCTCAAAGCAGTGCTCACATAGTCTAAGCCAAACACTTTCCCCTTCATCTTTTTCTTTCCTTTAGACAGAATTTCTCTTTATAGCCCTGACTGTCCTGGAACTCACTCTGTAGACTAGGTTGACCTTGAGCTCAGAGATCTACCTGTCTGCCTCTTGAATGCTAGGATTAAAGGCATGTGCCACCAACCACCTGGCTGTCCATCTTTAATTGGGCCTTTTTTCCCTTATTTCTTATCTTGAACCCAAGCCCTTATTCCTTCAGTACAAAATCTCATTCCTAACACGTCTTAAACCTAAACTGTTTCCAGTTAACAGAAAATTTACATCTATCCCTTTTCCTAGGCAGTTCCAATCCAAGACAGAGAACTTGGTTTCCAACTGTCTTTCAAGATTGCCCTTCCCAAGTCTCTTCAAACTCAGAAAATTGTACAACCTTCTGGTTAGTGCTCAGATCCCCATCTGTAACCTGTTCCTTTTTCTTCCCATAGCAACCTGTCTATCAAAGCCTGTTGCCTTTACCAATAAGATCGATTTGGATACCTGCCACAAAGACTCATGGTCCTGACGGTTTCCTGTGCGGTCAGTTTCCTGAATCTATCAACCATTCATCTCCATGGCTGCTGCCTTAGTTAAGCTACCATGGCCTCTCATCTGCAGCCTTTGACTCATTTCTACTTCCGCTCTTGCCTGTTTGTCATCCATTCTCTCCTAGTGCTAGACACATCTTTATCAGAGTAAATGAAGTCCTGCAGAATGTTTATGATTTATGTACTTGAACAAAATCAAAACCCTGCAACAGGCTCACATGGACCAATGAGCCCTGGGAGATGTTATCTCTAGTGTGACCCTATTTTCTGCTACAGGCACCAACTCTGCCACGCTGACCTCCTCTTTGACACCAAGGTATTTCAAGCTTGCTCTCACCTCTGTGCCTCTGCACATGTCCTGTGTCTGATGCACTTCAGAATCCTACATGCCTCAAGTCTTTATCTCACTGGGGCCTCAACTCAAGTGGCATCTTCTCAGAGGTGTTTCTCTGACTGCCAGTGGAAGTGGGCAACTCATTCTCTGGTAAGTGCAGATCCTATAATTGATCTTGATCAAAAGGCTGAGAAGCGATTCCAAGTCACTCTCTCACAATGCTGTATTTACTTGCTAGCTCTCAGTGGTACTGGTTACTCTTATTCATGCAGGTCTGTCTGCTCCACTGACCTAACTTCCTTGAAGCATATCCATGGCACTAGGTTAATACCCACTGAATGAATAGATTATCTCTCTCTTATCAGTTGTAAGCAACTGATGTGCAGGAGGGCTCCAAACTGAGCAGCTTGCCAATTTATCCTTTGGTTCCTAATTTCCAACTTAAAAGCAGACATCACCTCCTTTTCAGTACCTGTCACCTAGCTCAATATTAAACAGGACCATCAGGGTGTGTGTGTGTGTGTGTGTGTACATGTGCCACGGTGTGCATATGGAAGTCAGAAGACAGCTTGATGGAGTCAATTCTCTCCATGTACCATGGTGGGCTCCAGGGACCAGACTTAGGTTGTTAGGTGTGGTGGCAAGTGCCTTTATCCATTGAGCCATCTTGCTCATAAGGCTCCACCTCAGTTTTTGCTAGGCTGGCCAGCTTTCCGGAGGGATCCTCCTGTCTCTGTGTCTCCAGTACTGGAATTACATGCAGCTTTTGACCTGTGTACTGGGGGACTTAATTCAGGCCTTCATGCTTCTGTGAAATCATACTTTGCTATCATTTCCCCAGCCCCTGTTTTGTCATTTTGTTTTTTAGTTTTTAGGGATTTTTTTAATTTTATTTTTTTGGACAGGGTTTCTCTGTGTAGCCCTGGCTGTGCTGGACTAGCTCTGTAGACCATAGACCAGGCTGGCCTTGAACTTACAGAGATCCATCTGCCCCTGCCTCCCAAGTGCTGGGACTAAAGCAGTGTGCCAGCACCTGGCTTGTCTGGGGTCTTATATACTGTTGCCAGCCAGTGTCCTGATAGATGTTTCAGACTAAACTCACCCACATCTAAATTTGGTTCAGTCACAGATCACCATTCATATATGCTTTCTGTTCACAAGCAGAAAATCTGGGAGAGTTATGGACATTTGGGGAATACAGATTAATGCTCAGTAGCTTTTGGTCAAAGACTGTTAGGAGAGGATACACTGAGAGGAAAAAGCTAAAAGCAGCCCCTGGTATCCTGGAAGAATCTCAGACTCAGAGCTAAATCTCAGTGTTGGTACAAAATGTTCCAAGGCTTGCAGGCCATCTGTATTACTGCTTTTCCACTGGACATGCATAGAGCATCTTCTTTAAACAGGTTACCTTGGAGCCCACAGGATCCCAAACACCCTTACAGCACACACTACATGAGTCTTGCATGTTCAACAATTCCAATACTCTACTTGCTTTGGTTTAACCATGATAGCATTCAGTTTGTTGAGATCAGTCATGGAATTGTCCCTGCTCTGTAACAATACCCAAGACAGAGGAAATAGGCTTCCTTAGTCTTTTCTGACAATTACCAAATGACAGACATCCTACAGTGGTTTCCTTCTAGAACCATTTTACTGAGATGCCCTATGATGAATAATAGGCCAGGTTAATTTGACTCCATGGCTTTGGCACAGTACATCCTAAACACTACCGTGCCCCAGCTTAGTTCATCCATCTAGTTAGTTAGTCTATTCACGGTGGATCTCAATCGCTTCCCTCCAAACCTCAAGTGTGAGTTCCTGGAAGACCCACCCTACAGGTTTTTCCAAGCCTGACATCTGACCTTGGTGAAGGGCAAGTATCAGGTTGCTTACCTTGGGTGTAATTTCCATGGTCCCTGAACCAGACACGGTATAGCGAGAGCCCACATAAAGGGAGCCCATCGGAGGAGGCTTGTGTATTCGCACAAACTGGAACTTCATTTCTTCATCATCTATGGCCTAAGGAAGATAACAGACAATGATTTCTTCTCTACATAATCTCATCAAATAAGGTGAGATGTTGGTTCTTTTGTGTGTGTGCACGGAAGTGGGGGTGAGGGTGGTGGGGATGGAAACAAAACCTCTGCAGCCCTTTTTCCCATGTACTGAACAGACCTTCCCACTCTAGATTGTTCCATGTTCACAGTGGTCATAGAGCTGCTGACAGAGAAGAAGTGGGAGGGAAAGGCTGCAGGTTGGGCGTGGAGCCTCCCCGTTCTTCTAATGCCATGAGAGAAGCCATAGAAGGCTGTGCAGAGATGAATGAAAGAGCAGTAGACACAGGGGAGACTTGGGGTTGAGGGAACCAGACCAAAGCTGAGCAGAGGACAGATCACTCATGCACACCAGGGTCCGCTCACTAGAGTCCCCCCCCCCCGACCCCCAGGAGAGGACCCCACTGGGATACTCTGACTGTGTCTCATGTTTTCCGTCAGCCCACCTTGGATGGGCCTTTGTGGTTCTCTGTGTTACCTTTCGAATAGTGCAGTCATTGGGGATGAGGTAAAGGTGGAATTTGTGCTCCTCAGCATGAGGTTGATGGTAGAGCAACGTGATAGAGGTGATGGGTAGGAATCGCCGGGTGACAGGGATTATTTTTAGCATCACTCCTATGGTAGAGAAGCTGGGTTTTTTTAGAACTGTGCAATGTGGCTTCACTTCGGCTGGTGTCTCAAAGACCACCCCGTGCTTCAGAAAGTGGGCCACTTGGAAATTTGAGGTGTCTTGAATTCCTGTCCAAGAATGAAGTCAAAAGACATAGATTAAGTGCCTGACTGAGCCAGGCTTGGGATAGCAGAAGCCCAGGACTCAGTCTCAGAGAGACCTTCTGGGGGAGGTATGAATGACCCTGACCTCTCAAAATCCTAATCCAGGGGAATGAATTTGGGCAGATCTTTAGGGAGGCGATGAGGACATGGATGTAGACCCCCTCTTGAATGGGCTTAGGAAAGAGTCAAGGGGCCTCTTCTGCCATTTGAGGGATCAGGTAGAAGATGCCATTTACAAAGAGAATATTCTTTTCTAGACACTGAATACACTAGCACCTTGATTTTGGCCTTCCCAGGAGACCTCAAAAGACATTGTTACCAGTTTGGTGAATTCATCCCTGTCCAAATCTGACCTGCAGCTCGGTAGGCTTTGGGTAGATTCCTTTGTACTCAAAGGCCCCCTAATTCCTTGGAGGAAAATTCCATTTCCTAGGCCCAGCTGATGGATCTCCAGTTCTCAAATGAAAGCTGGTGACCCCCATCTTCTCCATGCCTGTAGGGATGGTAATGGTTTTCACATGCTGACAGACTTTGGTACTAACAGTTGCTTGTTAGTTCACTTGGTACATAGTCTTTAGAAAAATCTCTTAAAATAGCTTGATTTATCCCATTTCCTGTTAGAAGCCAAAGGGATATGATATGTAAAAAGCACTTAAGAAATGCCAGTTAATATTGCTACTGATAGGTAGCCCGGACAGTGGAGAGATGTCCTCCCTTACCCTACCCCCTGCCTACCAATATCTGAGGCAGGTAGGAGAGCTGCCCCGGCCCCTCATTAGCTGCAGCACTTGGGAGAGTCTCCCTGCACCTTGCCTGGGCAACACGGTAGAGCTGACCGAAGGTATAAGTATGGGAGATCTGACCCTATGGACATGAAAGCAGGAGAACTGGCTCCACCCCTTGCTCATCAGCACAAAGGGAAAACTCAAACTCACCAAGACAGTGCAGGAGAGCTTATCTGTGGTGAGGACAAGGGAGAACTGAAGGGCTGACCAACCCTGAAAGAACCCAGGCCCAAAACCAGGGTGATGAGTTGGCCCAGCACAACATCCACCCCATCTGTGATCTGCTGGAGCATTGTGTAGGGACTGGTTCAGCAAACACGAAGCTGAAGGATCTCCTCAACACAGGGTACCAACAGGATATCTGAGAGGCGTTCCACTGAGGCCCAGAATTAACAGTGTAGCAGAAACCAGAGGCCTTGAACAAGACCAATGATTCTTTGTAATGAACACTTGCAAGTAAAGATACGTGGATGTGGTGTGACTCAGTGTGTCACACTGAAGCTTACATGATGAGACTGATTTTTTTCCACTTAAATTTTATTTAATTGCGGGAGGATGTTTCACGGGCAGAGAGCAGATATGAAGGGATGGGGGAGTTATCATGGGATGGAGTTGCATGATTTGGAAGACACAAAGAAAAATAAAAGGAGTTAAAATTATTGTAGCTGAGGACATCAGTTCCTACTTAGGGACTCTTTCAGGTAAGCTCTACCTCCATGACCCTCTGTGTCTCTCTAAGAAAGCCATGAGCTCTTTCCTCATCACCCCCTCTATCATCCTCCATTCTCCTATGTGACCGGAAAGACCTCCCACTACCACCGCCATCCTGCCTATCCTTCCCTTGGTTACCTTGGAGAGCCACAAAATGCGGCAGATACACAGTGTCGACAGCTCCCTGCTCAGCCTTGATGTCAAACAGAGGCCCAGCCACCATGTGACTCTGCTCCAGGGGAGTCTTGCCCAAGAACTGGCTCCAGGCACAGAATTCTATCTCTATGATCGTTGCCCTTGTCACCACAAAGCGAAGACCAGTGCTGGGCCAGTGATAGGAGCCAGCCATAGGGAACTGAACTCTAGAAGGTGCAGAAACAGACATGAGTTGGACAAGATCTGCTGACATGCTGGATGCAGATCTGATCCAGGGCTATGGACACACCGTCTTTAGTCAAATCTCTGAGTCCTGACTCTTTTGCTCTCTCTGTGTGGAGCCTGAACAAAGTATTAGCCTTCTGACTCCTAGTTTCCTTATCTGTAAATAGAGCCAATCTCGTAGACCTGTGGGTACTGAGTGGTCTAGAGCCAACTTACAGGTAACACACACCTAGTGGAGTTAAATGCTCCTGTGATGATGATGAAGGTGATGAAATAGGTGTGTGTGTGTGTGTGTGTGTGTGTGTGTGTGTGTGTGTGTGTGTGAAGTTCTGGGGGTCAAACTCAATACACTTATATGGTAGGCAAGAGTTCTACTGATTGGCTACATTTTCAGCTCTTGGTGTTCTTATTTATTTTTTATTTTTTAAATCAGGGTCCTTTGGGTTTCAGCCTCAGCGCCCCTCAGGATTCAGAACAGAATGCTTACAGGGAGTGAAAACTCGCTAAAAAGGTGTGAGGGTGAACAAATCAGCTCAAACACATTTTCTCCTCATGTCTCTTTATTCCTACCCATGTCTCTTTATTCTTCTAAAAAAGTTTCCACTCCCCACAAGGCTTCCAGTATATATATATATATACCTATATACACATACATATATATACATATATATGTGTTTATACACACACATATATGTGTACATATACATACATACACAATTAACAATTATTTAGGCAATAATAATGATACCAAGCAAGCATGCATTTCTTTTTTTTTTTTTAAAGATTTATTTATTATGTATACAGTGTTCTGCTGGTTTAGGAGTTCCTTCTGCCTTTGTGTTGCTTTCATTGGTTAATAAAGAAACTGCTTTGGGCCTGTTGATAGGGCAGAAACTTAGATAGGCAGGGAAGACAGAACTGAATGCTGGAAGAAAGAAGGGCGGAGTCAGAGATATGCCATGGATCTGCCAGAGACAGACACTGGGAATTTTACCCGGTAAGCCACTGCCATGTGGCGATACACAGATTAATAGAAATGGGTTAAATTAAGATGTAAGAATTAGTCAATAAGAAACTAGAGCTAATGGGCCAAGCAGGGATTTAATTAGTATAATTTCTGTGTGGTTATTTCAGGGCTAAGCTAGCCTGGTGGCCAGGATAAACAAGTGGGCCCTTCCCCTGCAACATTCTGCAGGTCACAAGAGGGCACTAGATCTCATTATGGATGGTTATGAGCCACCATATGGTTGCTAGGAATTGAACTCAGGACCTCTGGAAGAGCAGTCAGTGCTCTTAACTGCTGAGCCATCTCTCTAACCCCCGAACATGCATTTCACAGAACCACAGAAACAGATAAGTCTGACAAAGTAGGGGTCTGTTAGCTTACTTATGTCTCATAGCACCCAGGCATCTGATACTGGGAAGATTAGTTAAGGAGGGAGCTTTAAATTAGTATAGAATTCTAAGAAGAAAAGGGCTTTTTGTGTACTAACTACATTTCTTACTAATTAATAAGTGTAGGAAAAAGGAGAAGAAAACATGGCAGGGTTGTTGCACTCCCTGAGCACGTCTGCTGTTGCTTCCTTCTGCAATGGCTGGGAAAGCAGGATTGTGGTAACCATGGCAACCAGAGTGAGCCGCAGGAGGGAAGCAGATGGTACTTGTTTTGTATTGGCTTTTTTTTTGTTGTTGTTGTTTTGTTTTTTTCCTAATTGAATTAAAGGAAATTTCTTAGCACCAGATCAAAGTGAAAGGCATGGTTATGTAAAGTCCAGAGCCTGCCCTTTCTAGCCCCTGGCTAAGAGGCAGGGCGCTGTACCTGCTGGTACCCAGTTGAGAAGGAATTCCTTTCTCTGGGGCTGGTTTAGGGATTCAAATATTTTTCCTGTATCTCTAGGTGTAAAGTCACAAACAGTTAATTTCCTAGACTAAGCTCTGGTGTCAAATGAAAGCGAGATAAAGGTAAGTACAGTGCATTGGTAGCTTGTTAGGGTAGAATAAAGGCCAGGAGGTTACACTCTCCTGAGTTGGCTGTTAGAGAATTCAGGGCTGCCAGGTCATGCTTATCAGTAAGGGCAGACTTGCTCTCTCCTGCTCAGTCAGTGCCTGTCTTTGGAGACCAAATGTGGTCTATTTGCAACATTTCTCTCCTTGTCAGATGTCCTTCCATAAAGGATGATTGTGGGAGACTAACTTTATGTAGATTTGACTGTGAGAACACAGGTTTTTTGAGTGAATGCTTTCATACCAGGGCCCCACGCTATGGGATAGATAAGGTCGTCCAGTTACCATACGGAAGGGGGTTACGTTCAATAATTAGTGCACCGCTGAGGCTTTTTGGGAAAAATCCCACTGTGGAAAAGAGGGTGCTATGGTTGCTATGACTTCACAAGGGTTTACAGAAATGACAGGGACTATTCAAAAGACAAGTATTTCCGGAGCCTTGCCAATCAGGCTTCCTTCGCTGGAACACTCCTGTGAGTTAGTCTAGAGAGTTGTCAGCTGTACTTCCCACTGCGTGGTCTTGTGGGCTGTAGCAGTTTTTAAAAAGTGTATTTCTTTGTAAGGGGCTAAGGCTGGAGAGATGGCCCAGCAGGCAGAGACACTTTCTGCCAAGCCTGAAAATGCTTGTGTGTGCTCACACAAACCCACTAAATAGAAATGAGCATATGTTAGAGCATATGTTACTATTAGTGATAAATTTTTGGCTTTGAAACAACGCTTTACTGGGACTTTTAGTGACTTTCTCAAAGGCTCCCCATTTGGTGATTGGCAGGTGGACAAGAGGCAGTTTCCAAGGGAGGAAGTCAAGAGTGACAGTTCCTCCAGCTGAGACAAGTGAGCATCACCATGTTGGAGGAAGGTAACAAGTTATGGAAGCCACAGTCTCTCATTATTCATGGGACTATGAACCCTAGAGAGCAGGGCCGCTGTGTTCATTCTGTGCTCGTAGCTTCTAGTAGCTTCATGGCACACAGTGGTTGTTAGCTGAACAGGATCATTAGGACACAAGGGTTTAAGTGAAAGTTAAGAGACTTGACAAGCCAAACATAAATTAATTGCATTGCAATTAAAATAATCACCTGTAAAAAAGACATTTCATGTCCTTGAACAAATGTAAACCCAGGGTGTGGTCTGTTTAATTGAAATGAAAGCCTGCCAGCTCTGTTAGATGCAGTGCCATGCTGGCTATGGAGGACCTTGTTTGAGTTTTGGAGGGATTCTTAGTGAAATGTTTATGGAGAGATCACCAGACACAGTAGACTTAAAATGCTGTAATAGTAACGAGAGAGACTGAATGAGAGTGGTTGAAAAGAATCTGGCAAAGCTAGGGAACAGGATGAGGAAGCATTTTGCTCTCTACTTATGTCAATGTTTGGAAACATTCACCTCTAAGCTTAGTTTTCCACTGTAAAAGGGACACGCCCACTGTCTCAGCCCTGCCCCTGCCCGCTGGCCTGGTAAGGAGAGGGGCCATGCTATGGGAGACTGGTTTGTGTTCTGTCTTTGGAATCCTTTGTGGGGACTGGAATGGAGAAGGCTGGCTCACTCACCGGTACAGGTTCCTTTCACTGTCAACCACCTCAGTAGCCAGAGGTCCTGTGCTACCCCAGAAGCCATCTTCAATCTTAAGAGACGCGATGAGCTGGTCTCGCGGAAAAGAGTGCTGCACGGCTTCTTGCTTTGGAGCTTCCTCTGGAAGAGGGAGAAAGTGGTCACGCTTTATCATCCAGGCATGTCTCTCCAGCCTCCATCTCCTGCTAGACTAGGGCTAGGCTCTTCCTGAGACCTGGCTCCAGCCGGGAATGCGTCTGCTGTCTCTGTCCCTGCTCCGGGGGCTTCTCTGTTTCTTTCAATTTTCTCTCTCTCTCCTTGTCAGCCCTCCTTCTTCCCCTTCCTTCCTGCATCTATCTCCTTTTTTCTTGTTTTCACAGCTTACCTTCTGAGGACCACCCCCAAACCTTGGCACCTGCTTCTGCCTAAGGTCCTGCCTCCTTCCCTGTGGCCCATTGTTCCTCTCTCCAGCATTTCTTCAGAGACAGGTTGAAAGAAGATGGCTGGGCAGGGCCGGATAGGTGAGTTCCAGGCCTTACCCTCTGACAATGGCCATGGTTCCCTGGTGTAGAGTCAGAAGCATAACCCAGACATGTGTGAGGCATAGCACTGGACCCTGATGCTGCGAGAGAAGAAAGCAGAACATCCTTCCTCTAGATTCTTAGTGTAAAATGTTTTGCAAGAAGGTGTTTCTCTTTTCAGTAACCTGTTTTGCCCCATATCAGAGACAGAGTAGAGATATGATGGTCCCATCCTGATGCTTCAAGTATGGCCCCTTCACATACCTAACTGTAGTTTCTGTCGCTTGAGTGAGGATGGGCCTGCACTCGTTTCTCCTTCATCCAGATCCGGAGTAGAGACCTTCACAGGTGATTTCCTATACACAGAGATGTTCTTCTTCTTAGATGTCAGGGGAAACTAGGCCTGTCTATAAGACATCCCCAACTATGATCTAACTCATCTGAACTTGAACTAAGGCACATGACTCTTCTCTAGGGCACGTCTCTTTAATCTCCCTCTCACAGATCTATCTAGGTCCCCATGTTAGAACTGATATCATCTTGATCCCCGTTTTTAAAAAATTATTTATTGGGCTGGAGAGATGGCTCAGTGGTTAAGAGCATTGCCTGCTCTTCCAAAGGTCCTGAGTTCAATTCCCAGCAACCACATGGTGGCTCACAACCATCTGTAATGAGGTCTGGTGCCCTCTTCTGGCCTGCAGACATACAGACAGAATATTGTATACATAATAAATAAATATTTAAAAGAAATTATTTATTTATACTTTTTATGTGTGAGTGCTTTCCACGAATACCTGCATGCTGATGCCTGGGAATGGCTCTCCTCTGCTTCTTAGAAGAAAGCAGGAAGTTCTTAGCAAAGTGCAAAGGCGTTGCCACAGCCCTGTCACCCTCGAGCCCCAACTATGCTGCCTTTTTTCCTGATCTAGACTAGTGGCTTTCAAATTCAGTGTGCGTGGATGTCACCCGGATGACCTGCTAAATCACAGATCCTATTGACGGAAGCTTGTTCACTCCTAGATTCTAAATCAATTGGTCTGGAGTGGGCTTTGAGAAGCTGTGGCTCCTTTGTAATTTTATGTGTATGATTGTCTGCACATGTGTATGTGCAGCTCATGCGTGCCTGGTGACCACGGAAGAGGGCCTTGGATGCTCTGAACTGGAGTTGCAGATGGTTGTGAACCACCATTTGGGTGCTGAGAACTGAACCTGAGTCCTTTTTAAGAGCAGAAAGTTCTCTAACCAGTGAGCTTCCCAATCCTAAACTGCCATGGCCCATGATATAATATAGCAGATGACAATTAATAATTCTCTGATGGCGGAAGCTCATTTCAAGTAAGGCTTACAAGGCCACGGACTCTGAGTACTGTTTGCTTCTGTCTGTAATTTAACATGTGCAAAACCAGTTGTGAAATCTCCTCAATACCTGTACTTTAATGAGAGAGCTCATGATCACCTCTCAATCTTGTGGGCATTTATTCTGTGGACTGTCTAAACGATGACCCCTCACTAAGCTGTATTACTTACTTTATATTTATAATGTTAACTTGCAAAGAGTTTGATGAATAAATTCCATACAAGGAATTTTGACAGTAGTCAGGAATTTTAATTTCCTGAGAACTATTTAAATTCAGAGCTTAGGCTGACATAAGAAAAACGGTTGCATCTCCCCAACTCTAAATGACTAATTTAAGGTTTCAAAGTAAACCTTTAGATTAAGACCAGGCTGCCTTGCTAAGGGATTTTAGAATATACACTCGCAGAAATAGCAGTCTAGTTCACAGGGACATACTGAGCTCTCTGGATAGGTTGTAAATACAAAAGAGTCCAGGGATTTAGCTGGGAAATGATTTAGGCCTTGCATCCATTCCTGACCTCAGTTTGAAAACATGTTTTCACTGGCCAAGGCTACAGAAAATGACTTGACTCTGTAATGCCCAATGAGGACTGTAGATGTTCTCAGGTAACCAGAAGTTACACACACGCCTTTAATCCCAGCACTTGCACTTGGGAAGCAGAGGCAGAAGAAGGCAGAGCTCTTTGAGTTAAGGTCAGCCTGGTCTACACAGCAAGTTCTAGTTCTGCTAGGGCTACACAGAGAGACCTTGTCTCAAAAAACAAACAAACAAACAAAGAGAAATAAGTTACAGACAGGATAAGAAAATATATTTCAAGATTAAAAACACTTTTGCCAGGTAGTGGTGGCACATGCTTTTAATACCTTTGGCAGTCTGAGTGAGAGGTCTTCCATAATCTACTGCACTGAACACTTGGTCTCCAGCTGGTGGTGCTGTCTGGGCGCTGTGGCCTTGCTTCAAGGAGTACATCACTGGGAGGTGGGCTTTGCGGTTTCAAAGACTCTGACTGTTCCAGCTTTCTCTCTGCTTTCTGCCTGTGGGTTAAGATGTGAGTTCTCAGCTGGGCAGTGGTGGTACATACCTTTAATTCCAGCACTTGGGAGGCAGAGGCAGACAGATCTCTGTGAGTTTGAGGCCAGCCTGGTCTACAAGAGCTAGTTCTGGGATAGGCCTCAAATCTACAGAGAAACCCTGTCTCAAAACACCAAAAGCCAATCACTTCTATTTTTAGTGTGTTATTAGTGAATGCCCTAGAGAGCTCATATTAAGGCAAACCTAGGTTCCTACCAAAGCATTTACAACACAGCTCTTTTTATATAAACACTTCTAGAAAGCCTGGCATTTCCGCTAAGCACAAAATAATAGATAATGTAATGAATGATTCTTTATTTCCAGCTGCAGTTTATAATCAACTAAGAAGTTGAGATTTATTAATTGTATGTATCAGGATGGCTAGGTTTCTTATCATTTACTGAAGTGCAACCTTAAAATGTAACTCCTGTTGATTATATATAGCCATTGAGATAAAGGAGAGCCTGAAGTCATCATGAGAAAATGGAGTCTAGATGAGAAAAGAGAGTAAATGAGAGACTAAAGAAAGTTACCATTAGAATGCAGACGTTCCTTTCCTAAAGACCGTCAAACAAAAAGGTTTCCTGAAGCCTTTGCTACGTTCCTTTCCTAAAGACCGTCAAACAAAACGGTTTCCTGAAGCCTTTGCTACTCTGTGGCATTTTCTTTACCACCCTGAAGCAGCCTTGAAAGCTGGTCTTCCAGCTGCAATACCAAACGTCAGTGTCTTTGTCTCCCATCTGTGGTGACTTCATTGCTCCGGTGTTCTGGGTTCACTGTGGAACTGGTGGCTACTTATGACACTATGCTATGCACAAAGGACTCTCCACTCATTTACTTTTTTTTTTTTATAATCTCCATTTCCCATGGAGGGACTTAAGAGGCAGGTTATATGATCCCATTTTCACCAAGAACCAAATGAATAAAACTAACACAAATGAAATCAAAACAACCTACCTCATGATAGTTGCTATGGTTTCCTGGTTTCTTCCTGTTTTGATTTGTCTCTCCTGCCACCCCAGGGCCATTTTCTCATCTCTGAGCTCTAGCCCTGACCTAGGATCTCAGTTTGGGCCACTCCTTACCGTGTGCTCTGGACGAGCAGCTTGGGATTCTCTTCCTTCAGAGCCTTAAGTTCTACCATCACCTGGTCATTCAGAGAGCTCGAGTCCAGCCTGCAAGCACAAGGGAAGCCATATTGTCCTGGGATACACTAGGGAGCATGAAAGACTCTGTCACAGTCAGGTTCCTCAGAATTAGTTCTGAGATAAAGCCAGTGAGGGAGCTTATTGGGGTGTGTTCCTTGACTAACACCAGAATAGAGAGGAGAGGCCAGTCACCACGGAGAGAGACAGATGTGGCCATGATGTGGTGTCAGTGAGGTCTTAGCCAGATTGCAGGCATATCTGAAATGGGATGATGGCCTTTGGGGCTGTCTAAAGTTGAGTTTTTATACTCCTACATGGGTCAGACTCCGGATATGGACCATCCTAGGAAGGGAACATGACTGGATGAGGTGGTTCTTATTGGCAGCCATCAGCATCCCAGTGGTTGGGGTTGTGGCTTTGTCACAGAAAGGACTCTGGACAGTTGTTTAAAGAGAATATAGAATATCTGTGTTCTAGGATTTTGTGAGAATTCCTTCACCCACATTTTAGTGCTGAAGATGGAAGTCTTGTTCTCACACATGAGCGTTCTCTATTGAGCCACACCCCAGACCCTGGATTGCATTCAGGCTTCAAGTTCTAGAGCTCCTGTTGGCTTAGGAGAAATGCCACCTTCCCTGGGCCTCCATGTCCATAACCAGGGACACCATCACTCCCTCTCAGCCCGCTGTGAAGCAAGACAAGCAGGAGAGGAAAGAGTCCCACACTTGTGAGAGGCTGTGCAATGTCACCATTCCAGTCTTATGGGCTGTTCTCTCTGGGGAGGGAGATGGAGCCATTGATGCTGAAGTTTGTTCCTGTCTCCAGTAGGGAAGGAGGCAGCTAAGATTTGACAGGTCACTGAGATGTGTCCTAAAGCAGACCTGTGGCAGAGCCCCCCCTGGAAAGGGTCATCAGCAGGCGGGAGAGAGTTGGGGTGTAAGCTGGATGGGCCATTTCCCACAGAGAGGCCAAAAGCAGACTTTTCAGCACCATAGCCTGCTCTGACTGTTTCTTTGGGTTTCAAAGTAGAAGTGCTGTCCTGGGTGGGGAAAGCCACAGGGCATAGCCTACTTGGACCCTCTGTCAAATGTAAGTACCAGAGGACTCTGGCCAGAAATTATAGGGAGTGTTCCTCTAGCTCAAGCTGGGGAAGGGAGAGGAACCTGGATACATGGAAGTAGAGAAGGACATTGCACGCATTTCTAGTTTGCATGTAAATCTATGGCCCGGAGACAACTCCATTTCAGCCACACAGGGCCGACTCAAGCCCCTTCAAGGCTCTAAGTCTGCCCAGGTTGTTGGCCTCCTTTTGTTTCAGGGTCTCCCCTACTCTGATTTATTGACTGTCCCCAGGTTGGCCTCAGAGAGGCCCCCATGGACCCTTCAGTGCAGTCTCCCCTCCCACAGCACTACACTCTCACAATACTATTGACTCCGCAGCCTCCAGCAGAGCGTGTCAATGCTGGATCACGTGATCACAGGTGATCTATATCTGTCTCTTCCCACCCAGCTTCCGAAGGACAAAGCCATGTGTGCTTGTGCCTGGATCCCTCGGACCTGGACCAGTGCTGGGCACACAGGGGGCCTGATATGAATGAATGAATGAGTGACTGACTGAGTGAATGAGCTACCATGGAGTGAAGTGAAACCCTGTGAACATGTGGCCTCCTTTTTAGCTTTCTTTTAATTTATTCTTTGTGTCTTTCACATCACGCATCTCGATTCTATTCATTTCCCCATACCTTTGTATCTATCTTCTGTCCTTGCAACCTCCCTCTGAAAATAGAATAAAAATTTTAGGGCTAAATAAAAAAAGGAAAAATAAATCTCATCATATGTACTTTAGGGTGACACAGTGAGTCACAATTTACCCTTTTATCCATACATCTTTACTTGCAAGTGTTCATTGCAAAGAGTCATTGGTCTGGTTCAAGGCCTCTGGTATCTGTTGCACTATCAATGCTGGGGCCTCACTGGGACTCCTCTTGGTTATCATGTTGTTGTTCTGTGCTGTGGAGACCCTGCAGTTTTGTGTCTACAGGACCAGTCTCTTCACATGCTCCAGTAAATCACAGATGGGATGGATGTTGTGCTGGCCCAGCTCATAACCCTGGTTCTGGGATGGGTTCTATCAGAGTTGGTCAGCCTGTCAGCTCTCCCTTGTCCTCACCACCAGGGGGAGCTCTCCAACTTGCCCTGGCTAGTCCACCTCTTGCCTCAACGAGCAAGGGGGTGGGGCCATTTCTCCTGCTTTCAGGCCCTCCTGATTGGCCCTCCCTTGTCGATACCTACACCATCAAGGTCAACCCTCCCACTGAGTGGGGAGGGCACCTCTCCCAGCCCTCCTGGAAGAGGAGGGGAGGGACCAGATCTCCCATGTTCACCTTTACAGGGCTGGCTCATCTGCACCCCAGTCAAGAGGATGAGCTCTCTTGTGCCGCCCAGGTGAGGTTCAGGGCTCACTTGCCTGAGTGCTGCCAATGGTAAGGGGGAGGGACAGCTCCCTCAGCCACCAAAGGTGGTAGGGGCAAGAGTGGAGGGCATCTTTCCTTTGCCCTCACTACCACATGACAGATGAGGGGGCTGTGGATCCCATTCTTCCATCCTCAGGGCTTAGCACACCTCTGCCTCCACCAATAGGGTCAGTTCTACTGTGCTACCCAGGCGAGGAGCTGGGCACACTTTCCTAAGTGCTGTAGCTGGTAAGGCGAAGGGTCAGCTTCCTTGTTCCCTTGTCTGTTGCAGACAGCAAGGGGTGAGGGGCAAGGAGTAAGGGGGGCATCTTTGCCCCAACCATGCCGCCAACCTGCAGCCTCATTAAGAAATATGATTCCATAGTACCCGGCTGCCCAACTATCATTATATTTGTTTATACATATGTATATTTTATATCATTACAATATGCAAGGAGGGTATGACGCTACCACTTAATAGATGAGGAAATTAAGTTGGGAAACACAGGGTCTTGCTAAGCCGTGGTATAAGTGGCAGAAGCTGGTCAGGAGCCAGGCTGACTATGCATTATCTGTCCCTTTCTTTTCCTTATCTGATCCTCTGGTACCCCATCTTCTGCCCTCCCTGGTCTCCTGGTAGAAGAGATCCCCCAGGGTCTTACCGCAGGATTCTGAGGTTGCAGGCAGGATTCCTGAGCCCCTCACACAGCAGCTTTACCCCTTGGTCGCCCAGGTCATTCAGCTGCAGGTCCAGCTCAGTCAGGCTGCAGTTGGTGCTCAGCACAGAGGCCAGATCCCCACAGCTGCTGGCTGTGATGCCACAGCTGACCAGCCTGCAGGGGAGATGCACCCTGTCATTTGCTGAGAGTTCACTCCTCTGGATAGTGGGGACTGGGCCTCCCTTTCTGGTACCTGCAAGTCCTCATTTTTTTGTTTTTTAAATATTTATTTATTATGTATACAACATTCTGTCTGTGTGTATGCCTGCAGTCCAGAAGAGGGCACCAGACCCCATTACAGATGGTTGTGAGCCACCATGTGGTTGCTGGGAATTGAACTCAGGACCCTTGGAAGAGCAGGCAATGCTCTTAACCTCTGAGCCATCTCTCCAGCCCCCTTCAAGTCCTCATTAAGGGGAAATTGGGGCTTCCCTGGCTTGTAGAAACTTTCAAAGTTTTAGTTTTCCTTTTGCACCTAAGTTATCCCTGAGGATACAAACCTACATTGCATTAGCTACATTGACCTAGCTAAATAACCAGAGACAATGAATATAGGATGTTTAGGTAGTTTCAATATTAAGGTCATTGATAGGCCAGACAATAAACCAATGAGTTTCTTGCATAAGAATAGAAGGTGAAAGGGAGTATGGCAGGTTTGTTTGGACCTGAGAGCCTGTCTTGGGCTCCCCAGTACATATTGGGATCTGGAGTATGTGTTGCTCAGGCCAGGGCTTTGTCTGCAGCTGGCATCTGTGCTACATCTCTGTCTTCCCATGTCTTATCAGGGTGGAAAATTCAATGTGTCTCGTGGCTGAGCTTCAGGATAAATAGTATATAATTAGAGGTTTACTCCTCTGTTGCTGTTGGGTCAAGGAGGGCCAAGCGCTGTGAAATCCACAGCATCCCACTAGTGTGTCCCAAGAACCATGCGAAAGTGAAATAGTCTATGAAGACATAGACTAGAGCATGATCTCACTTGTCATGTGAAATCCTAGTAAAGATGGAGTCCATAGAGTAGAAGGTGGTTGTAAGGGCAGAGAGTAGGAGGACGTGGGGATGCCATTCCCTGGGCCTGGAACTTTTTTCCCTCTGCTTCATTTAGCCTCCTCCTCTGTGCTCCTCAGTTCTCCTGCAGCCACTCTCTCAGGATGTTTGTTCCACTGGAGCCCTCATGGGCCTGTTGTTAGCAATAGCTAGTGGGGGTCCTCACTGAATGTTAGTCTTTCAGGATCCCCAAGAAATCCCATTTGTTTGTTTCAATAGCAAGTCTGGTATCATGGATGTGGTCAAATGAGTTCAGTGAATGTTTGATGAATCCTAAGCCTCAACCTAGACTCAGTTTTTGCCTTTGTTCTCCTGCCATTCAGGGGAGAATCCAGAGCAGACTCACCACAATGTCTTTAGGTGACATTTAGCATGTCTCAGCATCCTAAAGAGACTCTGCACTGCGGAGTAGCTCATTGGATTCCCACTTAGGTCCAGCTCCTCCAGGCTTCCTGTGAACTCAAGAGTGGAGAAGAAAACCTGCCAAGTGGCATTAGTGACTGGGGTCCACCTGGACCTGAGGGAAAGAAAGGGAAAGGAGGGATGTGAACTGCTTATGCATATTCTGAAGTGGACAGACACACACTGCACAGTGAGAGGCCTCTCTGGAGGTTTGAACAAGAATGTTCCCCAAAGCTCACAGATTTGAATTCTTGGTCACTAGGGAGTGGTACTATTCAGAGGTATGGCCTTGTTGGAGGAAGTGTGTCACTGTGGGTGGGCTTTGGGGTTTCAAGTGCTCAAGCCTGACCCAGTGTCTCTCTCTTCCTGCTGCCTTCAGGTCTGGATGTAGAACTCTCCGGTATTTCTCCAGCACCATGTCTGTCTACATGTACCATGCTTTCTGCCATGATAATAATGGACTAAACCTCTGAGTGGAAGCCAGCCCCAAGTCAATGTGCTTTCTTTTATGAGTTGCTGAGGTCATGGCATCTCTTTACAGCAACAGAACACTGACTAAGACAGTTTCAATGTGCCATCCTCAGGACAGACCAACCTCTATGCCTACTCTTCTTCTCCAACATCTTGGTCCTTTACCTTATCTACGGTCTTTAGCATAGCATGCTGTGTGCTTGTTTTGTGTTCTGTTTCCATTTCAGTCTAGGTGTTCCTTGAGGGCATGGGCAGATGGGTGGCATCTTTTTTTTTATACCAGTGCCTAGTACAGGACCTGGCACAGAGGAAGACATTGATAGTTCAGTCTTATTTTCTTTGACATGTATATACCTGTCTTCTTTTGTTATAGAATTCTAGAGTCACAGTGGCCATAAAGATAAGCTGGAGATGGGAAGTGGAACATTCAGGAGAGGTGGTTGTGGGAGATTCTGTGATGAAATGCTGAGTATGGTCATAAACATGATGACTATGTTGGTTTACATGGACCCCATCCCCTTCCAAGAATAGAAGAGCACAGAGAAGTTCCATGGAGAGAACAAAGGGAATGTCTTGGGAGAGGATGTCTGCAGTCTGAGGAGGAGAGAATTCTGGGAGTGTTGGAGTAGACTCTGCCCTGTATAACTCCTGTTTGATTAATTTCTCGATTTTTACATACTTCTCCATCAAGCTTATTAGTTGCAGGCTTCAGTTACTCAAGGTTTACACCACACTTCAGCTATTTCTGTTCTCTAGTTCAATACTTCAGTTAACTCTTCGATCTAGTGTGTTCCAATTTGTTACCAAGGTTAATCCATCCCACCACCTGCACAGTGTATAGAGCCATGCAGAGGTAACTAGACAGCTGCCCGCACACCAAGCTGTGCCTAACTCAGTCTACTTAGTTGCAAAAGCCTGGACCACAGGGGTCCCTGCTACTCGGAAGACTCATGAGGATGACAAGATATTGTAGTGTACTTACTTGTCATTTTGCCTGCAGAAGCCCCTCTTCCCACCCCACCTCCATTCCCTGGGGACTCCACTTCTTGGTGCTGATCCTAGATCCCTTATCTCTTTCCCACAGACTTCCAAGCCTTACATTCTAGCTTAGCCCCACGTCTTTATGTCAGCAGTGACCCACAGAAATGCTTTCAACAGGGATCCAGTGGCCACACTGGGCTGGGACATAGGTAGACAGCTTTTACTATTCTTCCTGTCCTCCTTGCTAGTCTCTCCAGACTTAAGCATGTCTGCTTCTCCCACCCCACCTCCATTCCCTGGGGACTCCACATCTTCTGTGGCCAGTAGCCCGGCAGGAAGTATAGGTGGGACATCCAGACAGGAAGCAGAGGCAGGTCAATGAGAACAGGAGAATTCTGGGAAGAAGGAAGCTCTTCCCACAGTCCTGGCCCAGCCACCGACCAATCAAGATGTAACTGCCTTGCTGAAAAAGGTACTGAGCCATGTGGCTAACACAGATAAGAATAATGAGCTAATATAAGTGTAAGAGTTAATAAGAAGCCTGAGATACTGGCCCAATCAGTTTACAACTAATGTAGACCTCTGTGTGATTTCTTTATGACTTAACAACTGTGGGAACTGGGCAGGACAGAAACCCCAGTCAACATAGAATAACGGGCTAGTATAAGTTATAAGAGTTAATAAGAAGCCTGAGCTAATGGGCCAATCAGTTTACAACTAATGTAGACCTCTACATTAGTAATCTACATTACTAATTAGTAATCTCTACATTAGTAATTACAACTAATGTATGATTTCTTTGGGACTTAATGATTGCAGGAACTGGGAAGGACAGAAAACAACAACAACCCTTACTAAGACAATAATCAAATAAAAATGAGAGTCATTTCACTAAGCCACCTTCATGTGTATATATGTGCATGTGTTATATAAATATTCTTTGATTTCATTTATTCTCTTTAACCCATTTCTTCCTCTCCTCTCCTCACCACTTTCCTGTTCTCTAGTACTCACTCTACTACATTTAAATCAATATTTTATTTCTAAGGTGAGTTTTTTCCCCTCTGTTGCTCAACTTTTCAACTTCTAAATTCAAAAGTCTAAATTTTAAAGTCTCAAACTTCTAAATTCCAGCAATTTTCTAGCTTTGGCCTCCCGAGTAATGGAATGACAAGCCTATGCTGGCAAGTCCAGCTGGAATGTGGGTTTTATCATGAGAAGAAGCTTGAAAATGTGGAAATAGAAGACTGAAAACAAACCCAAACCCAAACCCAAATCATTATTCCTCCGAGACTCTTTCCCTTTCTGGTCTGCTTGTGTCAACATTCTCTTTCGCGGTGCCTTGCTTGTGGGTGACCATGGAAGGTGTCCTGCCAGATGGCAATTAGAGTACAGGACTGCTTTTTCTCCCAAGTTGTGAGGTCTTTAGGGTAGCAGTTGTATTTTTTTTTTTTTGGTGATTGGGCCTGTCATAAAATAAATGCTTAATGAATATTTTTGGAATGACTCAAGGAGCGTCCGATATTGAGTAACCACTGATATTGAGTACTCACTACGGAGGCATGGGACCTGGAAAGGGACATCCACCATGCTGCTAAGATTAGAGAGTGGATAGGGACTATTTAGGATGAGTACTAAGGGCCATAGTGCTACACACACACACACACACACACACACTGATGGGGAAGATGAGGACCACGGTCATTGTCTTGGGGGAGAAACATTGCCTGCTGAAGCTGAATGATCAGTTTCTCAGAGACAAAGCGTGTTAAGAGGGGGGAGTAGAAGCTGTGGGCCCTCTGATGCTGCTGGAGGGATGCTGCTGGAGGGTCCAGGCAATGTGAAGGTCAGCATAACAATGAGCCTGTGTAGCAGAGAAGATAGTCCTTACATAGTCAGAGGGGAAGACAGCAGTTCAAGGCCCCATCAACAGTCAGGCATGGAGGATCCTAGGTGAATTAGACAGGTGGTCAGATTGGTGGCTAGGTGTCCCTGGAGACTTCTATTCTATACCCTCTGAGAGTGTTCCTGCTGCTCAGAATGTGTGGCCTCATGCCACACACAGAGAAGGTGGAGGGAGAGGTATGTATAGATACTCACAGAATCAGCCTGGGGACCCTCAGCTCTTGTCCCAGCCGTCCACCCCCATCCAGCTGAAGTGCCTTCACCTGGCGGCAGAACTTAATGCAGAAAGCAACCACCATAAGCTCCACATCTGTCTGGATCATCAGGTGCTTCACATCTGCCTGGAATCCTGGATGCGCCATATCTGTCTGGACATGAACCCTTGATCCTTGAAAACTGTGCATCGCCCGTGTCAGGAGCTCCTCATCCTGAATCTCATACAGACAGTGGAGCAATCCAAGCGAATACGAGTGTTGTTGGAGGTGGTCTTCCTCCAGGACCCTCTTCAGTAGCTCCCACCTCCTCTCCAGAGGCAGCCAGCAGGCGACAATGTTCTTCATTTCATCCATTGCCTGGTCACTCAAAAGGCCACACAGGAAGCGCATGGTGGGCGCCTCAACCAGGTCAAGTCTTCCATAGACTTCTATCAGCTTTTCTACAGCTTTAAAGTTTTCACAGCTGTCCTTTTCCTCTTCGTAACTCAAGACACAGGACATCGCTGCAAAGAACTCCTGGAGACACGGGTGGGCAAAGCTGTAGTTGGTAGAATTAGGCTGCTTCTGAAGGACACCCCTTTTGATGAAAGTGGAGATGACAGACCCAGGTACCTTCTGGTTCCTGAGGTCCTTAAGACTGAACAGACTCCTTTTTCTGCAGATACCTTCAGCAGCCAGTGAGCTGAGCCCTCTGAGCTGGGACCCCAGGGATTGAGCCGGGAGAGCCTGGGAAAGGTATTTCAGGTAGAGGGCTGTGGTGGTCTGTGAGGTCAGTGAGAGGTCTCCCCTATGCTCCATCTGCTGTTTCAGGCAGGTGCAGACTATCCAGGACACCCAGGGCACCAGGCACAGGGTCAAGAGCACTGGGTTTGATTCAACCAAGGTAAAAGCTGTAATTGCTTCTCTTTCCTCTGCAAAGTATGTGTAGAAATATTCCTTCCGTCCAGACTCAGAGAAGCCCAGGACCTCCACCCACCGTGGCTGCTCCAAGGAAGGAATGAATGTCTGTAGTTCTGTGGTCCGAGCTGTGAGCAGCAAGGAAGCCGTAGGAAGTAAAGATTTCCCCAGCAAACTGCCCAGCAGTGTGTGCACTGGCTGTGACTGGCTCCAGTGCCGATAGAATTTAGGATTCTGCAAGACCCAGGCTGGCTCATCTATGCCATCCAGGATGAAGAGCAGCTTCTTAGAGTGAGTCAAGATCTCCTTTATGAGATCCATGTGGACATTCTCATATTTTGCTATGAGCTCAGCCAGACTCAGCTGCTTGCATTGGGCCAGCTCCCTGCAGCTGAAGTAGAAGACATGCTGGAAGTGATCCCTGTAGAGCTGGCCTTCCCCCCATGCTCTCCTCACCTGCCTGGCCAGCGTTGACTTCCCAATGCCAGCAGCCCCCTCTAATATGACTAACTGAGGCTTCTTCTGGCTACCTGGGCTTGGGTCAAATAAGTCTTGGATGGCAATCAGATGTCCTCTGTCTTCAATGTCCTGGTTCCCTCCTTCTCTCACCATGGACCTCTGGCCTCTGGGGCAAGATTTTTGTAATAGTAGCAGCTGTGTGTATTTTTGGAAACCTTCAGTTTCCCAGGTCTGTGTATGGTAAAGGCTCTCTCTTCTCTGGTTCTGGCATGTTTTTATTGCAGTTTCTAAGTAAGCAAAGGAAAGAAAGGACATAAAGTAATGGTGAGTTGTTCGTTCATTCATTTAGCCAACAACCAAATAAATTTAGACATTTTTAAAAATAGGGTGGGGGCATCATTATGTAGCCCTGTCTATCCTGGAATTTGCTATGTAGACCAGGCTGGTCTTGAACTCACAGAGA
Organism: Microtus oregoni; assembly: GCF_018167655.1. Lineage (NCBI taxonomy): Eukaryota > Metazoa > Chordata > Mammalia > Rodentia > Cricetidae > Microtus > Microtus oregoni. Next base: position 27,470,129 of record NW_024543074.1, on the reverse strand, counting down.
TTGATCTTCCTCTGCCTTTCAAGTGATGGGATTAAATATGTGTGTCCCCATACCCAGTTTGATTTGGGCATTTTTTTTTGGGTTTCACAGTTCAAAGTGTGATGGTTAAGCTTTTCTTTTTTTAAGTTTAATTGATTGTGCTTAAGAAATCTATAAAGCAAAAATGCCTCTAACTGTAAGCCCCACTTGCCCATGGATCTAAGTTCTGTGAATGTAAGATAACAACCCACAGTGATGGCATCACTATAGAACCTTTGTCCAGCAACTGACAAAAGCAGAGGCAGAGACCCGAAGCAGAGCACTGGACTGAGCTCCCAAAGTCCAGTTGAAGAGTGGAAGGAGTGAGAATATGAGCAAAGAGGTCAAGACCGCAATGGGAACACCCATTGAGACAGTGTGTCTGAGCTAATGGGAGCTCACCAACTCCAGCCGGATAGGGAAGGACCCAGCATAGGACCAAACTAGATCCTCTGAATGTGGGTGACAGTTGTATGACTGGGGCAGACTGCAGGGCCACTGGCATTGGTACCAGGATTTATCCCTACTGTTTGTACTGATTTTTTGGAACCCATTCTCTCTGGATGGATACCTTGCTCAATCTAGATATAGTAGGGAGGGCCTTGGTCCTTCCTCAAAGCAATGTGCCTTTCCCTCTTGAGGAGTGGATAGGGGGTGGGGAGGGGAAGGTGGAGTGGATGGGAGAAGGGAAGGGAGTGGGAAATGGGATTGCTATGTAAAATGAAAAAAAGATTGTTTTCAAAAAATAAGCCATGTGTTTTCACTTCTGTAAACAATTATGGTTGCCTAACCCTAACCCTAACCCTAACCGATGAGCTTGATCACACATAGGTGGGTGGAATGCAGGCAGGAAGTACATCAGGATGTATCCTTGCCCCTGATTGGATGAAGGTAGGAAATATGTAGCCTTATGGGTGTTGCCTTTCTAAGTTTCTTTTCTTTTCTTTTCTTTTTTAAAAGAGTTTATTTATTATGTATACAACATTCTGTCTCCATGTATGCCCACATGCCAGAAGAGGGCTCCAGATCTCATTACAGATGGTTGTGACCCACCATGTGGGTGCTGGGAATTGAACTCGGGACCTCTGGAAGAGCAGCCAGTGCTCTTAACCACTGAGCCATCTCTCCAGCCCCCGCCTTTCTAAGTTTCTAACTAACGTATTGAGAGTCCCAGGTATAAACCTGGCCAGTATCCATTGTCCTGGCCAATATTTGATAAAGCTTGCTTCAAATTTGGCTCAAATACTGTGGTAGTGGTCTTATTCTCTCCTGGTGGCTTTAACAAAAGGACAGAAATGAGAGACAGTGGCGCACTACTGACTGGGTCCACATCACACAGGAAGTGGTAACACCTGAGGGCAATGGAGTGTGATCTTGGGTCAACCATTGCCAGAACTGGGTGTGTGTTGGGGTAAGAACGGGCCCTGAAGGGAAAGAGAAAGAGAGGAAGAGGGCTGGACTTCTACCAGCAATAGCGCATTGGGGGGAAGAAATCACTTTCCCACGCAGGAAGAGGCAAGGGTGTGGACTGCACCGAGAAGGGGAAGAAGCATGAGTGAGGCTAAATGCGGCATTGAAATAAGGAAGAAGCAAGGGTTTGGGTTGAGGTTAATGAGACTAAAATAAACCCATCTGACAAGAGCAATTTCAGCACCACAGAGCCCAGAAAGATCATTTCTGCCTTGTTCCTCCCACTTCTGAATTCTGGCTGCTTCTTTTGCAGCCCCCCACCCCAGGCTCCCATAGTGGGAGATGTTCTGCTGTCTCACAGAGCCATGCAGGGCTCTTAGCCCAGCTCACCTCTTGTTCTGCACCTGAACTTGGTATGTTTCTTTACAAAAGTTTTCTTTGTGGACATCTGGTCAGATGAAGATTGGTAGTCTGGGCTCAACCCTGCAGAAGCGAGCTGGCTGGAGGACTCCACGTTAGATGTGCTCGGGAAACTGAGGAATGAGGGGTCATGGGCTGTGGGAAGGAGAGAGTGGTTGGGTGTTTGTCAGGGAGAGGTGAAGGAGTAAGTCATAAACAATGCCACACCAGTTTGGAATTATGATTAATAGGGTGGTATTTATTTAAAGGGGAAAAAACTTACAGATCACCGTCAGCCCTCTGCGCAACCAGGAAGGGAGTCTAGTCGCCAGTGGAGCAGGAAGTGGAAAGAGAGAGGAGAGGGAAGTGGCCGCTTTTTTAAAGGGAGAGAGACCACGCCCCAGTGGGCTGGTATCTCAGCGGTGATAGGCTGGAGGAGTGGAAGGACCTCCCGTAACACCTCCCCCTTTTGTTTAAATAAGAGAGTTCTAAACCTACTATGAAATTATATACAATAAGTACAAATATCCTATTCTAACTAGCTTAGGTCTTGTATAATAAATAACTTGGCCAAGTCATGAGAGAAAGTAACTACATTTATATAGTCTTCAACCCCATCGAAGATCTGAGAAGGGAAATAATGTTACCTGGGTAATTAGGAAGTTTAATAAAACAACTTCCAAAGCATGCAACAAATCACAGAGACAACTAGCTACCTAGGCAATCACCCAAAGTCACATTAGCAGTGATGAAGCAACCAACTTTGGCTAAGGCCTAACATAACTGACATACCATTTTCAAAGGCAAGCAACTTTTCAAAACTATCTTACCCTGTCTTGGCAGGATATGACAGCCCTGTTTTATCCATTGATGCACGCTCTGTATCTTTGTCAGTGGTTGAGGTATGGGCATTTCTTTGCCCAAAGGCCAGTTCTGCCAAAAGGAAAGGCTCCAGGTGGAGTGTCTTTGGTGCTCAACATTCTCTCCGGAATAGAATGGTATTGCCAGGAGCAATTGTGTCTCACTACCACAAAACTCTGAGTTAGATTAAAGGCCATTTTCTACAGCTTTTTGAAGAAGTTGAAGATTATCTATCTATACTGAGTATAATCTCTATATATCTAAAGAACCTGATTAGTCTAATTATAAATGACAAACTTAGATGACTATTAGTCTATATAATTCTCAATATCTATCTAACTTAAAGACTAAGACAATAAACGACTGTGAAACAAATGAGGACAATGACCTCCAAATATAAACAATGTACAAATATACATTGCAGTAGGTAAATATATATCAATACACAAACATTATATAAGTATCTTAATCAGAGGTAGAAATGTACACTGCAATATGGTAAGTATATACAATATATATATCAATACAATATATGTCAATACATAAAAATGTTTTAAACAGAGGTAGAAACATGCATGCATACAATAGTCAATATAATTTAACTTTGTATCAATATACAAGAATCTATACCAATATATTTGTCTAAAAACAGTAACTCACAATTACAAATCTATTATCCCATCATCCCTCTTTTTTTTTTCAAAATGATCCCTGAGCTTATAAAATTCCTCCCCCAACCCTCAATCGTATACTAATTATAATCAACCCCTAAATGATGTCCCTAAACCAAGGGCAAACTTTACTGGGAGAGGGGACGTTGTCCTCTAGAATTACTTCCAGTTGTCATGGGGGCAACGTTCTTTCTGGGGGATCCTGTGAAAGTAAAATGATGGTTAAATTTCAAGATCAATGTCTTTTAAAATTGCCAATAGTCTCTGAGTATTTTGTGCAGGTCTGGCCAAAATGTTGTATAAGATGTGCACCATTTCAGCTAACCAAGTTGGAACTATCTTGTGCAGCTGGTACCCAAAGCAGGTCTTGTAGTAGCGCTATCAGTATCATGACGTCATTATCAACCAGGTGGAGTTGTTGTTATGGGGCCCCATCTTCTTCCTGGAAACTTCAAATGTCACTTCAGGAAAAACTCATTGTTCATCATGAAAAACTTAAACATTAATCATATAGACATATATAGACATATATATATATTCATTGAAAGACATGATAGATATATTCAATGAAAAGTATGATAGATATGAAGAAAAGCAAAGATGTTTTCTAAATTCATATTTCTTTCTGTCCCATATCATGGCTCTTGACATGAGACAGAAACTCCAGAAACTCTGGGTTTTTCTCTTACTAACAGGCTTGGAATTGGAGAGGGACTGAGCCAGAGTCCAACTTCAAAACCAGCTTTATAAATATAGAAATATGGTTTAATATTACTTACACAACCCATTCAGTTTTCTTGATATTTCCTATTGGGCAGGTATTTTTCCATCTGTCAGTATCCAAACATCCAGGGTCCCTTGAATTTTTCAAAGATGAGTGTTTTCCTGTGGAGATAAGAACAGAACCCTGCCCCCATTCTATATGTTTTTCTTACCACCTGTGTTGCAGGAGGTCCTCCCACTCCTCCAGCTTATAGCTGCTGAGATACCAGCCCATTGGGGCGTGGTCTCTCTCCCTTTAAAAAAGTGGCCACTTCCCTCTCCTCTCTCTCTTCACTTCCTGCTCCGCCGGCGACTAGACTCCCTTCCTGGTTGTGTAGAGGGCTGTTGTCTGGGACGGCGATCTGTAAGTTTTTTCCACTTTAAATAAATACCACCCTATTAATCATAATTCCAAACTGGTGTGGCATTGTTAGTGATTTACGCCTTCATTTGGCGCCCAACGTTTGGTTTTAGAACCTCTCCTTTCCCTACTTGGCTGCCGGCTGCGAGTTCGGCCTGGCGGGAGCCCTCCCTTCCTTAGCTGCCACCTGTGCCTTGCAGGGGCGGTCTTGGCCTCCCCACGTGGATTTAAACTCCACAGGCCCGCGTAGTCTCTGCCTGAGTGGTTTGCTCTTTTCTGAGTCGTTTTAAATCTCCCTTGCAAGCACAGCTCTTAACTGGCGCAAATCAGAGCACGCGGTTGCTGAAAGCTGCAACCCCTCAGGGTGACTCTGTCACATGGAGGCATAAGCAGCTTCCAGGTTGCTCTTCTCTACCCCTGGATTCTGGGTTTCTGGTTCCGTCTCAGGAATTGATTTAATTATATTTACTTTGTTGAGAAACTTGCATTTTCCAGTTTTCAACATCTACTAAGGCACCGAAACAGGATCCCATTTTCATCGCGACTTGGCAACAGCGCCACCTGCTGGATAATAGGTAATATGGTGGTTTTCGTTTCTAACGCAAATTTTACTGCTTTGTTTTCACTAATACAATGGATTAGTAAATTTATATTTACTAATACAATAAATTACATCATTCAAGGTTTATATGATTATGGGGATACCTTAATTTGCTTGTTACTAGGTTTCAGTTTTCTTTTCCATATTCTATCATTAAGGAAGAATATGGCACTCCTAAGAACAATTGAATCTTTACGTATTAATAATGAACAGAAGAATATGGCACTCCTAAGAATGATAGAATCTTTACAAAATAATAATGAACAGAAGAATATGGCACTCCTAAGAACAATTGGATCTTTACGAACTAATAATGAACAACTAATTGACAGGATTAAAATTATTGAAAATCAGAGGTTATCTGAACAAGTGGATACTATGACAGACAAAATTGACTCCATATCCAAGGGTATTAGAAAGTTATCTGAAAGGGTTCAGGCTGTTGAATTTGACCTTCAGACTTTATCACAAAGTTTTGATAAGGTAACAGACAGAATGTACCTCCAATATGGGAATCTACATGATATACAAGGAAAGTTTAAGGAGGACATGTCATTCCCAGAAGAGATAATATTCCTAGAAATTCTGTGCCTGCTATCCCTTTGCAAATGTCCTAATTTACCACAATTAAAACACCTGGCAGTTTGATGTCTCCTCATTGCTTTGGAAATCGCTTCTACTACCCAAGATTCATCATTATAGCTAAACGTCTCAACATTCATCGTATGCTGAATCCATTCATCCATAGGTGCTGATCTAGACTTTAAAGGCCCAATTACCTTTTTGCATTCTATGTTTGCATTCTCAAAAGCTAGAGATTCAAGAAGTATTCGTCTAGCTTCTGGGTCTGTTACCCCTATGTCCAAAGCCTTAATTAATCTTTGCAGAAAGTCAATAAAGGGTTCTCTTGGTCCCTGCCTAATTCTGGTATATGATTCAACCCTTTTTGCTGGATCTTGTATCCTATTCCAAGCATTTAAAGCTGCTTGGTGACATAGACACAGTACTTCATCGTCATAAATAGCTTGGACCTGTGGATCACCATATTCTCCTGCACCAAGAATTTGATCTTGGGAAACCTCAACACCTTTTGCTCTTCCTTGCTGTTCCATATGTTTGGATTCTTCTCTGAAATAAATTCCAAACATCAAGGAAGGTCCATTATCTAAAACTGCAGACACTAACTGATGGAAATCATGGGGGGTAGCTCTAGCATTAGAAGCCCAAGTCCTTATCATTTCCTTTACGTATGCAGAGTGCAAGCCAAAATTAACAATAGCTTGCTTAATTTCTTTTAGATCATTCATAGCTATTGGCATCCATCTAGCTTCTCTGACTCCCTTTGAGCCTTTCGAAGTTGACGCTTTGTCAGAATTAAGTATAGGGTATGCCGCTAAAACCTTGGGTAAGCCAGTTCTAATAGCTGGTGGAGGCATTGTATCCTGTCCTTGTGCCTTATTACTCTGTTCACCAGCTCCAATCATTTCTTCAATCATTTCAAGTCTTTTTATTATTGTCTTTATTATTGTCTCTTTTGAATCCTGAATCTCCTGACCTGCATGAGTTTCTAGTAAAGATTGTATGGTTCTTAGGAGTGCCATGATCTTCCTAAATGATAGAATATGCAAAAGAATACTGAAACCTAGTAACCAGTAAATTAAGTTATCCCCATAGTCATATAAACCTTGCATGATATAACCCATTGTATTGGCAACCAGAACAGTAAAATTCGCATTGGAAACGAAAACTGCCATATTACCTATTATCCAGCAGGTGGCGCTGTTGCCAAGTCGCGACGAAAACAGGGTCCTGTTTCAGAGTCCGCCTAGTATTTGTTAAAAACTGGAAAATATAAGTTGCTCAACAAAGTAAATGTAATTAAATCAATTCCAGAGACGGAACCAGAAACCCAGAATCCAGGGGTAGAGAAGAGCAACCTGGAAGCTGCTTATGCCTCCACATGACAGAGTCACCCCCAGGGGTTGCAGCTTTCAGCAACTGCGTGCTCTGGTTCGTGCCGCTTAAGAGCTGTGCTTGCAAGGGAGATTTAAAAACGACTCAGAAAAGAGCAAACCACTCAGGCAGAGACTACGCGGGCCTGTGGAGTTTAAATCCATGTGGGGAGGCCAAGGCCGCCGGAGGGGCTGAGGAAGGAAGGGCTCCCGCCAAGCCGAACTTGCGGCCGGCAGCCGAGCTCACTGAAGGCGTAAGTCATAAACAATGCCACACCAGTTTGGAATTATGATTAATAGGGTGGTATTTATTTAAAGGGGAAAAAACTTACAGATCACCGTCAGCCCTCTGCGCAACCCACCGGCGGAGCAGGAAGTGAAGAGAGAGAGAAGAGGGAAGTGGCCGCTTTTTTAAAGGGAGAGAGACCACACCCCAGTGGGCTGGTATCTCAGCTGCGATAGGCTGGAGGAGTGGGAGGACCTCCCGTAACAGAGAGGCAGGAGTCCAGGAGAGACACTGAAGCTCTTCATGCTAAACCTCCATACGCCCTTTCACAGACTCTGTGGAACAATGCTCTCACTGGTGTTGCAGGGATACGGTCCTAATCTGGGGCCATGAAGTTCATGCACCCGCCCTGGTTCTGCCTTCTCTAGGTGAATCACTGGTCCTCTCTGATCTTTAACTCCTTCATTTGTAGCTATGGTTTTCTGCCTTTCGGGGTTGCAAACAATAATTAAGCAATAGCAGCAATCAAAGGCACTTGTACATACTGATCATTTATTGCTTGTTAAACTCTGTTTGATGTGGATCATCATTTAGCTCAGAGATCTCAGGAAGGCAGGTATTTACTCTCCTCTTTTCCACATGGAGACACAGAGGCAGAAGGCAGTGAAATGACTTACCCAGGGTAGTGATGCGATGACTGGCACCTGTCTTTGTCTAGCTCCCAAGTCACTAGCAAATAGCTATGGTACGCAAGTGTTCCTCTTAGGAACTGGCTTCACCTCCATCTTCACCCCTCTCAGTGCCCTTCTGAATGCCAGCTTCTCCATGCTGCTGCTCCAGAGTGCTCCTTCCCAGTGCCCGTTAAGACTACATGGGGTCCTGAGAATGTATTTGAGTAGAAGGAGGTGTGGAGCTCATGGGTTCACTAAGAGATTCCAGCAAGACTTCTAGTTCCAGCCAAGGATGGAGTCTGTGAGCTCTTTTGATGGGAGGTTATCTTGCCCCTACTGAGACTTGACAGGAGGGCTAGTGATGGCGATAGTGATAGGGTTAGTAACAGGGATTGTAATAGTGATAGGGTTAGTGAGGGGAAGGTTGGGGTCCTTGGTGTACTCACTCAGTGTCAGGTCCTTCCCTTGCTGGGCTTGGCTGAAAAGTTGCGTCATGCCCATCTTTTCCAAGGTGTGGAGGGCCATGTTCCAGGCCTGGTGATTCCCATACTGAGCCACCAGGCCTGAGGCTACCTTTGTGCCACTGGCCTCTGGCCAAGCCCTTTCTTCTAGCAGCTCATGCTGGAACCTTTTCAGCGCTTCTTTACTCAGTTGCTCCAAGTAGTAGCTTAAGCGTTGCTGGGTTCTGTCAGACATGTCTGTCCTGGGAATGGGACACAGGGACAGTGGTCTCCCAGTGCCTTGGCCTTTACCACCTGCAAGGGAAGGCTCTCACTGGGGTGATGTTTCCGGGCCCCGGTGAACTCTATTCAGTAGTCAGACCCCAGGTTTAAAAGTCTAAATTATCTGTGTTTAGATGGTGTTGGGAAGTAGGAAGGGAAAAGGAGTGGCAGGAAGTTATAGGAAGAAGAAGACACGAGGACGCACTGCAGATCTGATCATGAGGATGAAGGGAAGGGCCCAGGTCTAGTCAGGTAGAGTGGCAGGTGGCAGCGAGGAGGAGGATGGGGCCTGGGAGGAGGGAGGAGTTGAAAGATGTAAGGATAGAAGGAAAAGGAGATGAGAGGGTGAGGGAATCAGAGGAGTGAAGGATGGGTGGTGGGATATTGACAGGTGGAGGAATGGGAGGATACGGACCTGAGGATGGACAGCCTGGAGGATTAGCAAATGGAAGAATGAAGGTAGGAAAGGAGGGGGAGGCTGGAAGAATGAGGGTTTAGAAAGTTATAGGATAGCAGGAAGAGTGGATATAATGGCAGAGAGATGGAGGAATGGCATTTGGGTGACACCCACTGTTTTGTGGTTCCCACCTTTTTCTTTTTCCTGGGACCCACACTAATGAGGTCAGTCTTGCAGCTACAGCCTTGACAGAAGGTGAGGTGGTGAGGGACAGCCACAGTGGCACTCAGAGGTCACGGGTGAGTCCAGGCTAGCCCCTTTGAAGTTCTCTTTAGAAACCTCCTGGTCCAGGACATCACTCGGAGATAATAATCCAGAGTCAGCTTTCTGGCAGGAAGGATAAATCACCCAGGGGAAATGAAAGAGCAGTGAAGACAGGCCAGGGGAGGATCCTGGATAAGCTGTGGCAGATGCAGGCACATGGGGCATAAGGGAGCACCCAGCAGCCTACCACCCACTTGAGCTGGCCTTCGGAGTCCATACAGGGTGGGGACCAACCCTGGTTCTCAGGATGGCACCTCCTGTCTGCTACAGCACCCACCTAGTAGAGTCTGGCCAGGGAAAAACTTTCTTCACCTCTCTTGGTTTGGAGCCCCACAACTCACCTTGCTCTTCTGTGGTGCCCCACTGCTGTGTGTCACAGGCTAAGGCCGCTGTGTGGATTGCAGAGATCTCAGTAAACACATCCTTCGAAAGTGAAAGTGACCCCGTTTCCTCTCCACAAAGCCAGACATCAGGAGGCTGCGCAGATGATCTCTGTCTTTTGGCAGATTCTCAGATCTCTGGGCTTTCAGGCTGAGAATCACATCGCTTAAACTTGTTTTCTCTCATGGAATGTCACTAGAAATTTCTAGAGTTCTGATGAGCCCTGGGTTGGAGGATCCAGCTCAGGAGGTTTATCCAGGCTTGCTGAGGCTCCAACTCCCTGAGTTTAGAATTCACTTCCCAGAGCCGCAGTTTGCCCATTTAATATGCAGGATGTCAGGGTTTGCCGAGCAGTGTCTGATTACTCTAGATCCCCACCTCTTCCTCTCTCTGCTCTTCCCTCTAATGCCTCACCCACTGGTTACTCATTTCAGCAAATGGCTCTTGTGGCATCAAACACTGGGTCTCCTCTCTCTTCTAACAATTTTATTTTTATTCTATTTGTATGTGTGTGAGTCTGTGAGTCTGCTATGTGTGTGGGTGCATTTGAGAGCTGGAAGAGGGTGTAGGGTTCTCCTGGAGCTGGAGTTATAGGTGGCAGCTAGCCACCTGATGTGGGTGCTATGCTATGCTGTGATGTGAACTCAGGTCCTCTGGAAGAGCAGCAAGTGCCCTTAACTTCAGAATGATCTCTCTAGTCCCACTGGGCTTTTTTTTTTCCCCCATGAACTTTCCAAGTTCCAAGTCTTTAGTTCCCTCTGATACCATCCTCTTTCAGGTGTGTGGTGAGTGCTTGCTTGCATGAGTGTGGGCTCATTGGTTTGGTAGGGCTACAGTCTTTGCTTGCTCTCTAGTTCATTTACTGAGGCAGAGTCTTGCCCTCTGCCTCAGTAAATGAGTTTATGGATTTGGCTAGTCTAACTAGTTAGTCATCCAGCATGGGTATGCCCTGTTCCCTCCTCCTGAGCTCTGGGATCACAAGCCTGTAGGCTCGCCCAGCAGGCATCTGTGAGGATGCTGTGGATCAGAGCACAGGTCCTCATGCTTGCATAGCAACAGCTTTACCCACTGAGCCATTGCTGCAGCCCTGACACTGGCTTGTAAACAGATCTGTAATCTGATCCTTCTCACTGTGTCCAAGGAGACTGCTGGTCCAGCCAGCATCTTGTATCTCTTCCCCTGCTTCCTAACTTTGCATGCTGATGTTTTTGGTCTCTCAGTCTTGAATCCAGAGTTACATATCTAATATCTAAGTTAGTTTAAGTCACCTCTTAGCTCAAACCTTCCTATTCTTTTCATCTCACTCTGGGTGAAATACTGGTTCCTTTCAGTGGGTCACAAGGCTCTACTTGACCTACTCCATCCTACCCTGCCCCTTTCTGACACTATGTCCCTGTTTATGCTCCTAACTCACTCTTCTGTGGGCCGTCTGCTCTGCCTTCGTATTCTTTGAACACACCAGGAACTTGCTCACCCCAGGACCTTTGCACTGGCTTCTCTATTCTTTTTGAATGACTTCCCACTGGTCAGAAATGTACTACCTGCTTTCTGAAGCAACACTTCCCTTCTAGATTTTTTTCCTCATCATTCTCATTCTTGACATTGTTATCACCCAACAGCACAGACTTTCTTTTTCTCGTCTCCTCTTCCCCTTCTTCTTCTTTCTTGGTTTCCTGAGACAGAGTTTCACTGTATAATCCTGGCTGTTCTGAAACTCTCTCTATAGACCAGGCTGGTTTTGAACTCACAGAGATCTGTCTCCTTTGTGCTGGGATTAAAGGTATGTGCCACCACCACTGGCAAGCAAAAACTTTCTTTCTGTCTCTTCTATCTACAGAATGGAAATTCTTAGAGGCAGGACTTAGCCTGTTTGTTGATTGATATGTCTCCGGGACCCAAGTTAGTGCTTGACCTTCTATATCAGCACAGAAATACTCACAGTCTGAGATGTGGTTATTTTTTTTTTTAATATTAACATTTATTTATGTGTGTGTATGGTGATTGGTGTGACATATGTAGATACACATACCATGGATCATATATGCTAGTCATAGGAAACCATTCAGGAGTCAGTTCTTGCCTTCCACCATGTACAACCCTCCGATCCAATTCCAGACATAGGACTTGGTGGCAGCTGCCTGCTGTGTGAATGTCTTCCTGGGAAAACATGATTGATACAGGAAGGCCACACCCATCTAGGGGTGTTACCCCTTGGCAGGTGGTTCTGGGCTGTATAAGAAAGGAGGCTGAGCAAACAAACCCTGGAGAGCAAGCCAGTGAGCAGCACTCCTCCGTGGCCTCTGCTGCAACACTCTTCCGTGGCCTCTGCTGCAACCCTCCTCTGTGGCCCTTGGTTCCTGCCCTGCCCCCTAATGAAGGACAGGAAGCTGTAAAGTGAAATCAACCTTTCCTCCTCAAGCCGCTCGTGGTCAGCTGTGGTGCTTATCACAGCAACGGAAAGTAAACGGAGAGACACCTGTGTTTTAACAAGTTTCCCTCCAAGATGCTTTCATCTCAGACAAAATTGCTGTATACCCGTGCCTTCACCTGCTGAGCCATCTTGCTGGAGCCCCGAGAGATTCGTTTTATTCTACCCTTGATTTTATTTTTTCCCTCCAAACTTTTTCTTATACAATATGTTTTGATCATTCAAACCACTATAACTCCCACCAACAATGAATAAGAATTCCTCTTTCTCCATATCCTCAGCAGTATTTGTCTTTTGTGGTTGTTCTATAAATAGCCATTCTGGCTGTGGGGAGATGCCGTGCTAGTTGAGTGAGACCGACCCCCATATATTTGGATGCTTGGGCCCCAGTTAGTACAGCTGTTTGGAGAGGATTTGAAGTGTGTCCTTGTTGGAGGAGGTGTGTCACTGGGGTCAGGCTCTGAGAATTCAAAAGCCCACACAGTTCCCAGTGTCTGTAGTTTTTTCTCTCTCTCTGCATGCTGCTTGTGAATCAGGATGTCAGCTTTCAGCTACTGCCCCTGTACCATGCCTGCCTGCTGCTGCCATGACGGTCATGGACTCCAATCGTAACTCTCAAATTATTATTTTTATCATTTTTACATAATTCTTTATTGACTCTTTGGAAATTTCACATCATGCACCCCAATCCCACTCATTTCCCAGTCTTTTTATATCTACTCCACACCTGGGTAGCTTGCCTCTCAAAATTAATTAAAAACAAAACAAAACAAATCTGGGCTGCTCCTCCATCTTTTCAACACCTCTTCATTCATCCGAGCGGCATAGGAAGCTGCAGTGTGCCACTCAGTATGTCCTTCTGTCCAACCATCCCCACCAGCAGAAGGTTCATTGCAATGAGTCCTCGGTCTGGTTCAAGGCCTCTTCCACACCATCATCACTGGGGGCATTGAAGCACACCTAGGAAATCCCACTGTTGCCCTGAGTCATGGAGATCCTGCTGCTCCACAGGACCGGGCCTTTAGCACCCTCCAGTCGGTCCCTGATGGGGCAGTTGTTAATGTGGGGCAACCCAAGGCCCAGGATGTGGGTCTGGGTGGTCCTGAGCTGGTTGGTCTGGGCCACTGGGTTCACCCTCTTAGGCAAGGGGCAGAGCCAGCTCTCCCATGCCTGTGGTGAGGTTTGTGGTCATCTCTCCTGAGTGTGTATGTGGGGTGGGGGGGTTGGTCAGCACCCCTGCTGCAGTGTACAGCAAGGGGGCAGGAGCAGCTATCCCGGGGCCAGTGAGAGGCAGGGCTGGCTCAGCACTGCCCTTTGATTTCAACACACATGGTTCCTATGACCCCCTGTGGTAACTTGAGTCATGGACATCAGCCTGGATCCTGGCTGCTGTTGGACCATGAACCCAGACATGGCCCACAGCAGTAGCCCAAGCCTGAATGATACTGTGGCCTGGTGAAGCTCTGTGGGCCAAACAGACTTGCATAGTCCTGGTTGCAGCATGGCCCTTGGATACCAACATGGCCGCAGGATGCAGCCTAGACCATGGGCATCTGTGTGGCCACAGGGGCATCATGGGCCATAGACATCAGGGACCCCCAACTGTGATAGGACCATGGACCCAGTCATGGTCCCCAACAGCAGTCTGGGTTCTGACATCACCATGGCCACAGGTGGCAGCACAGTCCACTCAGATCAGCATGGCCCCTGCAGCAGAGTAGCTCTTGGACATCAACAGGTGACTGCCCAGACCCCAGGCATCAACATGGCCTTCGACGGTATCAGGAGCCATTGGCATCAACTCTGGCTACAGTAGGGCCATGAACCCAGACATGGCCCTTGGAAGCAGCCATTGCCCTAGTGGCAGCATGGTCTCAGACACCAACGTGGCCACAGGATATAGCCTAGACTCTTGATATCTGTGTGACCTTTGGTGGCACCACAGGCCAGGGATATCACAGACCCCAACTGTGGTAGGACCGCAGATCTAGAAGCAGCCCTCAGCTGCAGCCTGGGCCTGGATGTCACCATGTCACCTCATGGCATTGAAGGCCACTCAGATCTGTATGTGACCCTGGCAGTAGCATGATCCTCAGATCTCCACCTGGCCTCAGGTAATGGCCCAGACCCCGGGTATTGCATGGCCTTTAGTGGTAGCAGGAGCCATCAACCCAGTCCCTGGCTGCAGTAGAGCCAAGGACACACCTGGGCTCAATGTCACCATGACCCTGGTGGCACCACGGGCCATCCAGATTGGCATGACCCCAGTGGCGGTGTGACTTTTAGACACCAACATGAGTGAGTTTCATATTATAACCTTTTAATTTCAAATGGTCCCATTTGTTAATTTGTCCCATTTTCTTAATGACTGGAGCCCTTGTCAGAGAGACCTCCCCTGTGCTTGCATCAGGAAGTATTTTCTCCTCTTTCCCTCTCGCAGATCCAGGGTTTTGAATGTTGTGTTGATGTCTTTGGTGCATTTGGAGTTGAGAGCTCTGCAGGGTGAGAGGAGAGGATTGTTCTTCTACCTGCTGGCATCCAGTTTATCAGCACCACTTGTTAGCGAGGTGTAGTGAGCCGGACAGGATCGCCATTACAAGATGGCACCGACATCCTGTCTTGTTGGAAATAAACAACTCCATATTTGGCTATGCCTTTGAGAGCTGCGCGTCCCCCGCTTCCCTCATGCGCAGTGGATGAGGATCCTTGAGCCTATCCCAATGCGGTCTGGTGTCAGCTGTTGGTGGCAGCCAATCACAGGGCAACCCATGTGCCATTTCCCTATTTAAGCAGCTGCCTAAGAGCCCTTCACCCCCTTCGCTTCCTGCTGCCTCTCCCCTTCGTTCCCTGCCCCTCCGCTCCCTGTCCCTCGTTTTCCCGCCCTCTCGTTCCATGCTCCCCATCAATCAAGGGCACTCCAGTAAAAGCGTGATCTGAGTGGAATCCTGGTGTGGTGGTCATTCTTCGTTGCCGGTCGAGAAGTCTGCCACAGCGAGGCTTTCTCTTTGCCAGTGAATAAGTATTGTCACCAATGAGTGTTTTGCTTGTCATTTTACTGTAGAACAACTCCTCTATTTTATCATCTAAAACATTTTCCACCCAAAGATTCTTAGTCAATAAATTGTTTTAAGCTAGAACATATTTGATATGCTACTCAAGAAATACATTAAAATAATTTCAAGCTCTGTTGCTGCAGTATGAAAACACTGCAAGAATAGGTGATTAATTTATCTTAAAACTTCATGGTTGGATTTATAAATCTTAGTCTGTTTTATTAAGGTGTGGTCCCAGAAGTCTGGAAACCATACACTTTCTACATATACTTTGTAGAATCATTATAACTTGGACAGTTTAGACGAGACAAAAAAAAGAAACAAGAAGTAAAATTAAATTTCCTGATTTTAAATAATCAAATAATGTTTTAGTAACACTTGATTATATGCATTTTTATACATAGTTTGTATTTACGTCTTGTGTGTAGTTTCTTTTCTGTGTCCTCAAATATTTATTGACCAATCGTGTGACTTTTCTGGGGAGATGTAAAATTATTATCTACACTTAACCTCTGACCTTTGACTCATTAAGCTCATATTAATGAATAGAAATGAATCTATTAACGATTATTCATAGAGCAATGCAAG
Source organism: Microtus oregoni (assembly GCF_018167655.1). Lineage (NCBI taxonomy): Eukaryota > Metazoa > Chordata > Mammalia > Rodentia > Cricetidae > Microtus > Microtus oregoni. The sequence goes on along the minus strand of NW_024543074.1, from coordinate 27,454,304 downwards.
ACCCCAGATGTCTACAGGGACTCCCTTATCTGAAGTTGCCCCCACCCTCTCTCACCAATCTCATAAATCCTTTGACTTTGTCTGCCTTTGAATTGAAAGAAACTTTGCTTCCTAGCGCCACCTAGTGTGAAAGCAGCAGACGTGATCCAGGCTCAGAGGGTAGTCAGTTCTTGCCCTTATCAGAGGTTCTGGGGTTTGAACAAACACTGCTCATTTTGGGAAAATTTGCTTGTATCACTGCAGTCAAACATGTCAGATTAGCCTCATTCAGGCTTGCTGCAAGATGGATAGGAAAAGGATCCACAGGTCTGTGCCATTCACTAGCTCCCACGCAGTCCAGACCCCTCAAAGTGGTCACATCTGGAAAGAAGCACTACATGCTTGTTTTAAGCAAAACATTCTTCCTGATTGGCCACAGCAGCTAACAGGCCCACAAACCTGTCTCAGCCCCTGCCGCTAGACCTTAAAGACAAGAGTATAGGATTAAGAATTGACACTGTCATGAGGAGCAATAAAGAAATTGTTGGTACAGTTTTAGGATTTGGTGATCTTGTCAATATGGTGTGTCACAGTTTGAAATTACACCGGAAGCAAAAAGGATACAAACTTAAGCTAGATTTTACTAAGTTGAAACAATATAACAGTGCTGGTTCCTGTAAAACAAGGGACTGAAGTAACAATGTATTTTCTTGAGTTATATTAGATTCTGGCTTCCCAAACACACTCCAGTAGGAGCTTGTTTTCTTCCTTCAAGCATGGAATTGACCATGCATCAACCACTGACAAAATACATGATGTCCAGACAGGACAAGCAGGATACAAGAAAAAGACTGTCAAATCCTGCCAAGACAGAGTAAGATGGTTTTGAAAAATTTTCTGCCTCTGAAAATGGTTTGTCAGTTACTCTAGGCCTTAGCCAAAGTTGGTTGCTCCAGTGTTGCAAATGAGACTTCAGGTGATTGCCCAGGTAGCCAGTTGTCTCTGTCATTTGTTGCACAGTTTGGAAGTTACTTGATTGCACTTCCTGCTTACTCAAGTAACATTATTTCCCATCTCAGGTCTTTGATGGAGTTGAAGAATATATAGTTACAGTTTTCCTTAGTTATGATAAAAGATAAAGTAGATATAAATAAATATTGTAGCTATAATCTTGATACCTGTTTTGTTATATTTAATTTTACCATATTAAAATTAAAACCTTTCTTTTTGTTTAAGCAGAAAAGGGGAGGTGATGTGGGATTCCCCTCTGTATGCTGTGATACAATTGGTTAATAAAGAAACTGTCTTGGGCCTGTACAGAGCATAATAGAAGTAGGAGGAGAAAACTAAACTGAATGCTGGGAGAAAGAAGGTGGAGTGAATGGGAAGCCATGGAGCTTCCACTAGAGAAAGACATTCTGAAACTTTGCCAGTAAGTCTTAGCCTCGTGGCGATACACAGATTAATGGAGATAGTTTAGGATATGAGAGGTAGCCAGAAATATGCTTAAGTTATTGGCCAAACAGTATTTCAAATAATATAGTTTCTGTGTAGTTATTTCGGGTTTGAGCAACCAGGAACAAACAAGCGCCCTCCTATAACACTCCCTGCCCCTCCCACCCCTGGACTTTTAATGTTTATATTGTACAAAACAGAGTTTTTGCTAAAGGGAAATACTTTGAAGACATATGCCCATTTTTCTATGCTAATCATGATTATTTTGTAATAAGGTTTTTTTATAGACTAAAAAAATAAAGATGTTTTGGTAAAAACAAAACAAAACAAAAACCCTGTAAAACTTTTGAGGTATCTAGAGCTAAAGATTTTGGTTTTAAGTTTTGTAATATTTCTCCCAATGGATACAAGATGTTAAGTAAAAAAACCCTACAATATGAGGAAGGACCATGCAGGAAAATACAGCCATCCCCTCACTCCCCCACACTCCCAGCAAAGAAGCAGATTCCCTCAGCCCTCTGTTATGACTATTGATGTCAGATCACAATGATAAGCACCTTTTTTATTGATGGATAAGCCACAGATGGTAACTTGACAGAAAACATTCACTAACCTGTATTACAGGGAAAAAAATTCCGTTCCCCCAGCAGACAGCTACTTAAGTAGATAACTGACATTTTACAGCCTAATGTCATATAAATTTCCCTTATGCAACCTACTGACTTTAGGACATTTGAAAACAATCAGCCTTTAGCCATCTTTAAGTACACTTTTCAGAAGTTTCCTGTTACAATTATGCTTATTATCAATAACACAAAAGGTGTAAACTTGTCAAGAAACTCCTTGCTTTCATTGTGTAAAGCATATCTCTCCCAAGTCACTGGCTCATGTTGGATGAAAGTGTTCTTTAAAGCCTCCATTTCTAAATTCTATTGTCTCTTTAGGACTTATTAAAGATCTGAAACTTACGGCAGATTCAGGAGTCTCTTAGTGACACCACACTGTGTGTACTAAACTGACAATAGCTACGCAGGCTGCACAGATCACATCTTGAAATGCCAAGCACGGAAAAGACATCGTAACATTTCTTGGAAAATTAATACCAAGATATTCTATTCTCTAAGCACTGTCCTTGCAAATGTGCCATTATATGAGTGATGCAACAAAACCCGTGTCCACTGTCCAGATTGCTTGTACTTTGCACCTGTAGAGTCTAGACGAGAAGATGGGAGGCATTGGGAAGCGAGGCTAGCAGCTCTGGCCATGGGCTGGGCAGGTAGGGAGCAGAGGCTTGATCTAGAGGGAAACCTGGTGGCCTGGGGAAAGAGACTGGCAGGGATACCCTCGGGACAGTACACAGCATTGCAAGCCTCAAGTGCCGTTGCGACAGGTGGGTGAGCAGTAGAGAGGAATCCCACGTTTTTTTCATTCTTTTTAAAAGTTAAGAAATTATTTGTGTATTTGAATGTGCACTTGTGTGTCAGTGCTAATGGAGTCCAAAATAGTCTGTTGGATCCCATGGAGTTGGATTCACATGTGTGAGCTGCCTGATTAGGGTGCAGGGAGCAGTGCTCTGATCCTTGATGCAAGAGCACCAAGAGCTCTGGCTTTTTGTCTGCAAGATCCTTAGATCCCTTCAAGAGACCCTGCTCCTGTGCTGAGGGGATTCGGAGAGGTGAGTAAGTGGCCACATGGCCGGACAGCCTGAAATGCCACTCTCTCTGCCAGTCCCGGGGGGACTGAATCCATGCCCCCTCTAATTCCCTAAGCTTTTCTGGGTCCACAAAGAGCTGTCCTGGAAACAGTGGCGTCAGAAAGGCAACTCAGGTGGCCACTGGTTTATCAACAGAGAAACTGAGAGCCAAAGCAGAGCCAGGACTCAGAGGAGAGTGCTCAGCCCTCAGAGACTTCTCATCTTGAAATGCCAAGCACGGAAAAGACATCGTAACATTTCTTGGAAAATTAATACCAAGATATTCTATTCTCTAAGCACTGTCCTTGCAAATGTGCCATTATATGAGTGATGCAACAAAACCCGTGTCCACTGTCCAGATTGCTTGTACTTTGCACCTGTAGAGTCTAGACGAGAAGATGGGAGGCATTGGGAAGCGAGGCTAGCAGCTCTGGCCATGGGCTGGGCAGGTAGGGAGCAGAGGCTTGATCTAGAGGGAAACCTGGTGGCCTGGGGAAAGAGACTGGCAGGGATACCCTCGGGACAGTACACAGCATTGCAAGCCTCAAGTGCCGTTGCGACAGGTGGGTGAGCAGTAGAGAGGAATCCCACGTTTTTTTCATTCTTTTTAAAAGTTAAGAAATTATTTGTGTATTTGAATGTGCACTTGTGTGTCAGTGCTAATGGAGTCCAAAATAGTCTGTTGGATCCCATGGAGTTGGATTCACATGTGTGAGCTGCCTGATTAGGGTGCAGGGAGCAGTGCTCTGATCCTTGATGCAAGAGCACCAAGAGCTCTGGCTTTTTGTCTGCAAGATCCTTAGATCCCTTCAAGAGACCCTGCTCCTGTGCTGAGGGGATTCGGAGAGGTGAGTAAGTGGCCACATGGCCGGACAGCCTGAAATGCCACTCTCTCTGCCAGTCCCGGGGGGACTGAATCCATGCCCCCTCTAATTCCCTAAGCTTTTCTGGGTCCACAAAGAGCTGTCCTGGAAACAGTGGCGTCAGAAAGGCAACTCAGGTGGCCACTGGTTTATCAACAGAGAAACTGAGAGCCAAAGCAGAGCCAGGACTCAGAGGAGAGTGCTCAGCCCTCAGAGACTTCTCATCTTGAAATGCCAAGCACGGAAAAGACATCGTAACATTTCTTGGAAAATTAATACCAAGATATTCTATTCTCTAAGCACTGTCCTTGCAAATGTGCCATTATATGAGTGATGCAACAAAACCCGTGTCCACTGTCCAGATTGCTTGTACTTTGCACCTGTAGAGTCTAGACGAGAAGATGGGAGGCATTGGGAAGCGAGGCTAGCAGCTCTGGCCATGGGCTGGGCAGGTAGGGAGCAGAGGCTTGATCTAGAGGGAAACCTGGTGGCCTGGGGAAAGAGACTGGCAGGGATACCCTCGGGACAGTACACAGCATTGCAAGCCTCAAGTGCCGTTGCGACAGGTGGGTGAGCAGTAGAGAGGAATCCCACGTTTTTTTCATTCTTTTTAAAAGTTAAGAAATTATTTGTGTATTTGAATGTGCACTTGTGTGTCAGTGCTAATGGAGTCCAAAATAGTCTGTTGGATCCCATGGAGTTGGATTCACATGTGTGAGCTGCCTGATTAGGGTGCAGGGAGCAGTGCTCTGATCCTTGATGCAAGAGCACCAAGAGCTCTGGCTTTTTGTCTGCAAGATCCTTAGATCCCTTCAAGAGACCCTGCTCCTGTGCTGAGGGGATTCGGAGAGGTGAGTAAGTGGCCACATGGCCGGACAGCCTGAAATGCCACTCTCTCTGCCAGTCCCGGGGGGACTGAATCCATGCCCCCTCTAATTCCCTAAGCTTTTCTGGGTCCACAAAGAGCTGTCCTGGAAACAGTGGCGTCAGAAAGGCAACTCAGGTGGCCACTGGTTTATCAACAGAGAAACTGAGAGCCAAAGCAGAGCCAGGACTCAGAGGAGAGTGCTCAGCCCTCAGAGATTCCACCTGACTTCTCAAAGAGGTCCATGATCAGGGAAGGATGGATCTCCTTCAGAGCTCGGTAGACTTGGTCTTTGCAGGCCCTGCTCCAGGACCGGCTGAGGCTGAACAGCTTCCGCATCTTGTCTTGGGTGGTGGCTTCAGCCCGCACTGCCTCATATTCCTCTTCCCTCAGCACCAGACCATGCAGCTTGTCCAAGAGAGGGTCCACTGATGTCACTCGGGCCACCAGCTGCTCCCGATGCTGGTCCACGAAGTGTACTGAGGCAGGAGCGTCTAGGGGTGAAGATGAGGCTGACACTGAGCATAGAAAGGGTCCTCCCTGGTCTCTCTCACTGGCTGCCCACTTCTTGCTATTTTCATGCATCTCATCTGCACCCCTGGCTCCCTTCTTCTTCTGGAAGGTCATTTGAAAAATATCTGTACCTTCCTGAGGTCAGTTACTAGTCTGGCAATTTGCATGACCAGGGGGAGGGGTTCATGGTAGGGTGTTCAGGTTGGGAATGGGTGGAGTTATTGTCTCCATGGAAAGCAGCAAAGGACATGAGAGGAACTCTGTCCTGAGCATGCACCTCTTCCACCTGTACTGGTGAAGCAGCGTGATTCCCGCCTTTCTCATTGCCATTGTCTCAAGGATCAGATAATCTACCAGCAGAATGCTATTGGCTTCTCTGGCCTCATAAAGTTGTTTCTTACCTTTGTGAACTGCAGGCATCATGAGCTGTGCAAGTCTGAGATCCCCTGGAAGAAAGGAGAGATGAAGCATCTGTAAGGATGTCTGTCACCAACACTCAGTGCTCTCTGTGCAACTCTCAGCCATGCCTGAGATTTTGAGAACGAACTACAGAAATTCTGATATAATCTGGAAGGTGAACATTTCCCTACTCATACAGGGAATCTGGGCACCAGGCCTGTCATCATTGAGGGAAGACATGTGAATGAGCAGAAGGCTTTTCTTTCACATAACCACAGCCTCTGTTGTATCCTAGACTGAATTCCTCATGGAGAAATAATCAAGTCCTTTGCTGGCTTAAATCATTTGACATTTGATTCAGGGTAGAAAGCTATTTTCTTGTCCTTGTTTGACCTTGTACACTCACAGGCAACAAAATTCTAAATTCACTCTTCTCTAACAGTTTAGGGAAGCCATCTGCAGGACTGCGTTTGTAGTATTGAAAGCCCTGGTTCCATTTGCATTAAGGAAAGATGATAGTCCTTACACTCCATGTTAAGTGGGCCATTTTGGTGCATCCTGACTGAAGCATCTAATGAAGACAATGAGTGACCACGAATTTAAAAACCAAAATTTAAGATTGAGGACACAAGAGGGCCATGATTATAACCTTCCAGTATCTGAATTCTTTCCCACATGGAAGGAACTAGATCTTAATGAGTCCCAACAAAAATAATTAACATGTAGAAGAGGTTGGCTTAAAATAAAGAAAATTAGCAACATTGCCCCCATCAGCTAAGAATCATACTATGAGATGGGTATGAACAGTATTTAACATTTCCAACCATCTTATGAGCTACTCATTCTGACCTTCAGGTGAGGAAGGTTAGCCACAAGGGAGTTAAGTCATTTTCAAGATTCCTAAGGAATAAGTGCTGGAGTGAGATTCAAATGCTGGCCTGCTGCTGGAGCAGGCCAGTTCTCCACCTGTGGCTCACTCAGCTCAAGGCTGAGCAAAACCTATTCTTTGACCATGTGTGGAGCCTGTGAGTAGCAGCTCAGAAGCAGGAACTACCACTGTCTCACAGCTAACAAGGCCTGGGCGTCTCTAGAGCTACTAATGACAGAAGCTTAGTTTTGGCATTGTGGGTCTGGATTAAGACTGTATTGTTAACTGTACTTATGAAGTTTCACTATTTGGTTATCTCTTGTCAGCTTGAAAACATGGATGAGGCTACAATAGCCAAATAAAAAAATAAGTAAAACCCACAATTTTGGACAGAAAAACCTAACCATGGAAATGAAAATACTCTATAAGAAAAAAAAAATTAAAGATAAGCATCAAAGAAAAAAATTGAGGAAGGCCTTAGAAGATGCAAAGACACCATCACTACAGCCATTGTTTGGAAGAAATCCACCTTACTAAAAGCATGCTACATACTCAAAACAGTCCCAATGAAGATGACAGGGACCTTCTTCACAAATAGAGTGGGGAAAAAAATGAGAAATACAAGTGGAAACACAAGAAATAGATGTCAAAAACAACTTTGTGGAAAGATTCATCACACCTTATTTCAAACTAATATAGGCAGTGAAAAACATGTCCAGATCAACAGAACAGAATAGACGACCTGGATAAAGTCTCCATAACCACTATTTGGCCTTTGCCACAGAATCCAAAATACCCTTTGGAGAAAGGACAGCCTGCCCAACAAAAGATACGGAAAAGACTACATGGTAACACATGGAAGAACGAAACGTCTTTCCTTTAAAAATCCAACTCCACTTGACCCAAGAGGTCAATGTGAGACCCAGTGCCCTGAAACTGGTAGAGCAAACAGAGACAGGGCATTGCAGCACAGTAGCATAAGTACGGATTGTGTGACTAAGACTCTGGCAGCCCAAGAAATAAATCGAATAACTGATAAGCTGGATCTCAAGACACTAAAAAATTCTGTATGACAAAGGAGACTCAGTGGAGTGATGATAAGGTGGAGAGAGGAAGAAACGACTTCCCAGCTAACATGAGACAGGAGATTAGGAACTAGAATACCCAACCTCTCTTCAGTCAGATAATGACCCAGAATTTACCTCCCAGATCTCTCAAACTTTATCTAAGGCTCTTAACACTCCCTGGCATTTTCATATCCCATACCATCCTCAGTCCTCAGGGAAGGTAGAACAAACTAACCGTTCCTTAAAGAATGTTGTTGTTAAGATGTCACAGGAGCTTCACCTTGACTGGGTGAAGAGCCCCTGGCTCTTCTCAGGCTCTGGCTCTGGGTTCTCCTATCAATCTCGCCCCTTGAACTCATGTATGGGTGGCTGGTTTTTAACTCCCGGCCTCTCACCTGATCACCTGCTTATGCCACTGCTATTTCATCTTTGCTCCCTATTATGGAATTTTACTGAATACTCACTACCTCAATCATACACCAACCCCTTCCCATTTCTAATTAAAATCAGAGACCAGGTCCTTTTATGCCCCCCCCCCCAAACAACCCTCACCCCTTTCCTCTAAATGGCAGGGTTCCTTTAAAGTAATTCTTGTAACTCTCAAGGGCCCTTCTCATTAGATTCACCTGTCTCATCTCAAACTTTTTTATTATTCCGGTTTGGGACACCCCCTCCTTGTATACAGTAACTCAAACAGGGCCCTGCTCCCTTAAGTTCCAGAGGACATCAAGATCAGCTACGTTTTCTCCAGTTCCAGAAGAATAAATTCTCACCACCGTACTCAACTCTCCTGTGCCAAAACTCCATATGCTCCCCTTTCTAATTCTCCCCTTTTCTCTTTCTCCTATCTGCCTTGCCAATTTCTATGTATCTCCAATGTTATACTTAAATTTCCAGTTAATCATCCAGCTGTTATTACAGGGACCATTATTAAACACAGAGCCAGAAGTACAAAGACTTTCAGAGGCCCAGGCAGTAAGAAACAATAACAAGTTTTGGGACATTCACAGCCCCAGACTCCAAAGGGAGACTCACAAAACGGGCTTTAACATAACAGGTTTATCACTGACTGCAGCAGTGTCTCCTGGATGTTAGGTAATACCATGATGCTAAAGAGAACAAGTGCCTTAAGGTTTGCTTCAGGTAAAGCATTACGAGGTCTAATAATTCCCCTTTCTTCTCTTCCCTCCTCTCCCACTATACAACTGTCTTCTATTCTAACACTATACTATCATAACCATAAGCTTTTAATATGTCTAAAACTTAGCTCTTTTTCATTCCTGGTCTTGGGACTCCTGGGAGAGTCCCTCCTCCACCTAGGGAATCCAGGGAAACCCCCCTCCATCTTCCATCTTGGGACTCTCCTCCCTCAATCACCCGGATCTATTTTTTTCTAAACATAATCTTCTACCTTGCCAGCATCTTGCCAGGTCCAAGCTGCTGGTCAGCCACTTCCGCAGAGTCCAGGATCAAGGAAGTAACCAGCTACTCCAGGACGTGGTCAAGCACCCCAACTCTCCGATGCCCACAAAGCCAGCAGAAAGCAGCCTTGAAGACCCAGTGCCCCATTTCCACCAATTGGAGACCCCTAAGTCCCCCAATTTTTTTTTATAATAAACAAAATGGTGGAATGTTATGGTTCCTATTGCACAGCGCTGTGGCCGGCACTTCTGGGCTCCAGAGCCACGCATGCACCGATCAGCGCCCAGGCAAATTAAATAGCCACCTAGGGTCCTTAGGCCCTATGTGACCTACATGCAACACGGTCGCGTCACCTATGCATGACACAGCTACATAAGCCGTTGTGTGCATGCACGGGCTCCTTCACCTATGTATGATGTAGTTATGTAAGCCACCGTGCGCATTTGCTAGGCAACCTTTAACAGCAGGAGGGGTCCAAACTCTCTCCTTGCACCAACTTCTCAGGCCTGTGTGCATGAATCTTTCTCTTTAATAAACTCTTAAAGCGGGTTGGTTTCATTGTGCGTTTCGTAATCTGTTCTCTCAGAAGTGGAAAGAATGTTGAAACAGAAGATATGGGGAAGGGCTGTGAAGTGCTCTCCTCTAAGCAGGACATGACCATGGCCATCATGGACTCATAGAGCCTGCACCTGTTGTCTCTGGACCACACAAGTAGGGCCAGCCCATCACTCAGCTGGACATGGGGAAGCTGTTCACAGGGACAGTACCACTTACTGCTAAATTATTGGCAAAAATAGATTATGAGGACAAGGGTCATCTGTATGCCTGCTGGTGAGCTCATTGGGTTTTACTGGATAGTGCAAAACCCATGGGCACACAATTGGTCCCAGTTAAACTCTGTGAGATGCAAAGCAAAACTTTATGAATGTGGAAAAGAGATTTGTATTGAAGAAGAGGGGCTGGCAGGAGTAGGAGGAAGATAAGAAGGTGGGTTTAGGGTGGAGTTACTAGAATGCACTGTATGCATGTATAAAATTGTCAATAAATTTATTTAAAAATGTGTATAGATTTGAGATTGAGTATCTCATGTAAGCAAAGTCCTTTCATCTTAAAACTGAGATATCACGTAAACTGGAGCCAGATGCTTTGTGCATCTCCAAATCTGTCACTTTAAGAGTAGTGGGGAGGAAATTAGGATACAAGACTGAGAAAATGAGACTTATAGTATGTGGTGATTTGGATATGATAATGCTCATGTGTTGAAGGACCAGTCCTGCAGTCCTATTAAAAGGTGATGGTCCTGAGGGCTGTGAATTTATGAATGACATCATACACTAATGCACTCATAATGGTGTGAGCACTGAGAACAGACACTATGTAAGAGTGTATGTACAATGGAGGCAAGACCTGGAAGAGAATATTTGCATGGACTTCATTCCTTCTCCTCCTCCTCTCCTCTTCTCTCCCCTGTCTCCTTCATTTCCCCTTTCTCTTCTCTTCCCTGGCTCTCATTCTAACTCCTGCTCCCACTTCTCTGCTTCTGAGGTAAAGAGCCTCCTCTCTCACAAGCTCCTACTCCATGGAATCCTGTCTCACCTCTGGCTCAAAGAGATGGAGGCAGCTGACCATGGACTGAAACTTGGTTCTAAGACCATGAATCAAAGCAAAACTTTCCGTTTTTAAGTTGTTTTTTGTCACATATTTTGTCAAAATTGGGAATCGCTGACTAACACAGCGTCATAGATTAAACTGTGGTCAGACCCCCAGTTTTGGATCTAGCAAAAGCCACATAACTAATCTGGTCATTTCATGACACCGATAATTAATGATAACACACCTTCCCCACTCATTGCCTTTCTTTAACCTTTGGGGTATCTGGACCTAAACAAATTTTACCTGGTTTCAGCAAGGCTTCCCATATCAGTTTCTTATTCTTCTTGTCTTTGATTTGCAGATTAATCCCTGAACCCATGCAGTCAACACAGATCTCAGAGAAGAGCTGGGATTCCCCGGGGCTCCGGTAGCACAGTTCCAGTTCCTGAAGAGAGAAAGAATTACGATGTGAGGATCAACTACTAATCCTTCAAAGGAGGGCTGTCCCCACCCCCATACTTTCACGATCTTGCTTACCACATTAGACACTGGCTATCTTTCACACTGAGGTAACCCACAGCCTTTGCATACATGTCTTTACTCAGAAGGTTGAGGACCCAACTGGGACCCCCATTCTGCCAATTCTATTCTCATCACTCCGACAAAAACCAGGCAGAAAGAAACTTAGGGAAGGGCCGATGTTGTTTAGTTTTATGGTGGGAAATTCATATAAGCTGGAGCTCCATTCTTTGTGGCAGGAGATTGTTGTAGGACTCATTATATCCCAGAGGATCAGCAAATCATACCCTGAGGTGGGAAGCAGCGCATGGCTATAAGCCTCAGGCCTGACACTAATGACATGCTTCTGATAACCAGGCCTCACATATTTGTTTCCACAAACTCTCAAGATGCTGTCACTCACTGGGGACTAAGTGTTTAAACCTGTACATCTGCAGGAGTCTTCAGATCCAAACACTAACGTCTGAGGATGAGTGAGCTCATCCTGAAAGTCAGTTCACACTGCCTAAGCCAGGACTTGCTCTCTATGCACTTTTTAGATGGATTCTCCTCTGGGACATATTGAATCTAAATTCTTAGCTCTTCAGGTTCAACCTATACTCCTGTGTGGCCCCTTAAACTGCTTTCCACCAAACTTTGGTCATCCCAAATCTCATTTGTTTTCTACCCAATTTCAATTTACTGCAGAGTCTTTAATCTGCCCCACAGGTTTACCAAGCCTGACATCTGACCCTGGAGAGTAGCAAACACTTGGATGCTCACCTTTGGGATGATTGTCAGCTTCCTGGAACCAGATATGATGTAGCGGGAACCAATATAAAGGGAGTCTACTGGGGGTGGCTTGTTTATTCGAACAAATCGGAATTTTATTTCTTCATCATCAATGGCCTAGGGAACATTGCAGACAGCAATTTATCTAGATTTCTGGGCCACAACATCTGGTCTGAATAAGGTGAGATGATCATTTAGTACACTTTTTTGGTGATTGGTTGGTGACACCTCCTGACAACTCTGTGTTCTGTAACACAGATTGTTGACTAATTGGCCCCTGTCATGTTCATTGTGGGAACAGGGTTGTTGTGCCAGAAGAAGGGAGCTGGCTACACACTGTGCATGGAGAATTCCCACCTTCTGATGGGGGAAAGAGGTCATAGAAGGACGTCCAGAGATTGGTAAATGAGCATCAGAGGCATTTGGGGGAGAATCTGGTATAAGGGGGCCAAGAACAGAGCAGAACCACACGCACGCACGCGCGCGCGCGCGCACACACACACACACACACACACACACACACACACACAGACTTTCCCCTTATAGAACTGCAATCCCACTCCCAGTTAAGAATCTCTCCAGGGGGTCCACTGTCTACATTTCATGCTTTCTGCCAGCCCACCCTGGCCTCACTTTTGTGGTCCTCAGTGTCACCTTCCGAATGGTGCAGTCATTGGGGACCAGGTAGAGGTGAAATGTCACATCCTTGGGATTGAAGTGATAGTAGATCAGTGTGATGGAAGTGATGGGGATGAAGCGTACAAAACCAGGAATCATTCTCATTACAACTCCCACTGGGGAGAAGCTTGGGTTTTCCAGCACTGCATAATGTTGTTCCACTCTGGCTGGAGTTTCTAGGACCATCCCCTGTTCTTGAAAGTGGGCCACACGGAACGAGGAGATGTCCACCTGTCCCTCTGCGAAAAAACAGATTTAAAGATGTATATTTAGTTTTTCCGTCGAGCCATTCTTGGCTAGAAAAATAGCGCCCTAGGACTTAGAATGATTGTGGTGGTTTGAACGAAAATGGCCACCATAGTTGGTGCGATTGCTTGGGAAGGAGTAAGAGGTATGCACTTGTTGGAGAAGATGTGCCACTGGGGTGGGCTTAGACATTTCAAAAGCTTGTGCTGTTTCCAATTTCCTTTCTTTCTCCTCCTTTACAATATGTAAGTTCTCAGTTACTGCTCCATTGCCAAGCCTGCCCCCTTTCTGCCATGCTTCCTGCCATGAGGGTCATGGACTCACCCTCTGAAACCACAAGACCCGATAAAATCTTTCTTCTGCAAATTTCTTTGGTTATGATTTCTATTTCATTTGTATTTACTTTTTGATGCTTATGAGAAAAACTATGATCAAAATTTAAGTTTTATTCATTAGCTTCCAGTGAGAACACAGCAGAACTCTCAGCTGTTTCTTCTGTATCTGCTCACCGTGCCAGGGAGGTGAGTGTGAGCTGCTGCCGGCAGTGACTCCCGCAGACTGACCCCCTTTGGAAGCAGTTTACCTTTGGCCCTGTCTAGTTGATAGGGGAGCATTCACAGTGGATGGAAGTTCTTGATTTTTCTCATTCACAGATGCTGTAAAGAACACAGCCCCAGACACCTCTGCCAGAAACTTGAAAATCAGCAAGTTCTTTGAGGTACTGCTGTCACCAGCTTCAGGGGCTTGGGATTTGCAGTGTTCTCTAAATTCTAAGTTGCAGAATAGAGTTTTGCTGTTATTAAAGAGACCCAAGGGTATCTTTTTATACTGAAGACAAACTGGATAGATCCCTGGGATGGTTAATGTCAAGTGAACCTGATGAAATCTAGCATCATCTTGGATGTAGGCCTCAGGGCATGAGAGGAGGAGATTATCTTGATTGAAACAATTGAGTAGCGAAGACCTATCCACTGTGTATAGCACCATTCTATGGACTAGGACCCAGGACTGTGTAAAATGGAGACAGTCACAAGAGCATGAGCATTTCCTGTTCTCTGCTTGCTCTGTCCCCACAGGCTTACAGGGGCCACAAGCTCTGTGTTCTCAGACTCCCATGTCACGGTGAACGGTTCCTCTGGACTGGTAGGAAAATAAATCCTTTCTTTCTTCAGCTTCTTTGGTCAAGTATTTTGTGAGAGTTATAAGAAAAGTTAACCTGGGCAGAATATTGGTACCAGGACTCAGGCTTTTGCTGTAATAAACACAATCATGTGGTTCCTAAGCCTCTGGAACTATTTTATGGCTGGAATGTGAAAGAGTTTTGTAGCCAGGACTAGGAACTCACTTCCATGCTGATGACAGAACTTATGGGGACATTTGGGTGGAAGCAGGAAGACAAGAATACTGAGAGAGACAGTGGAGGCCAGCCCACTGTTGCAGAGAGTAGCAAGGTTTCTATTGGGAATGGTAAAAGGATCCATTCATCCAACAGTTTAGCCAAGAATCTAGATTTATTGGGTTAATGCCCTGAATATGTGAAGATGAATTTAAACATAAGGAACTAATTTGGCGGGAGAAGCTTCAAGACAGAAAACACTCAGAATTAATTATACAAAATCAGCTGTAACTGTTAGGGATCCGTATCACTGAAGGGAAAGCTGCCCTGCACGGTGACAATAGGAAAGGTGTCTGAGGACAAAAACCTCACTCTTTGTAGGCTCGTGTTGTGAAGATCCAAATCCATTTAAAGGCAGAAAAGCCTTTTTAGTTATGTTGTTCCACATATGCAAATGCCCGTGGAAGTGTTTCCCCATGGCCAGCACATCTTACAGCTATCGTCCAGGGGAGCAGGGCCAGGCCACATCTCAAGCTACCAAGAGAACTTGGCAGTGTCATCCCTGTAGTTTTTTTTTTTTATTTTTTTTAGGGTTGCTAGATTGATGAATCATCACCGAGTGATGCTGCACAGTTGCAGATGGCAGCTGAGGAAAGTCAATGCATCTGTATCGAATATCCTGCAAGGATCCTGAGAGCTCATTCCATGGACCTTTGAAAGTGAATTTTAAGGTGGAATGGAAATCCTTGGGTGTTGTAAAAACCAGACCCACATATTTTCTGCTAAATAAAGTTTTAGGCAAGAAGTAGAGAGATGGTCTAAGGAGAGGCTATGTGTGCTTCATGTGATAGAACTGGAGGGGTGGAGTTGTTTGGAGTCCAGTGAATGACATAATGAGTTTAATAGCCAGACATGAGGCTGCAGGATTTGGTGTTTATGCTGACAGAGTTTTGTCTTGTTGTGGTCTGATCATTTGATTTCCTGGATACAGGGATTTACTATGTATCTCCAGGTAGAAGTCACCCTACTCTTGCCCAGCCTTCAGAACTCTGGGATCACAGGTGTGTGCCACCACCCTGTGACTGTCCTCCAGTAAATATTGTTCTTCTATAAGTTTTAACAGAATCATACACACACACACACACACACACACACACACACACACACACTTTTCCAACTGTGTAATTTTTTGATCTGAGAGTGGGGGGTAGGAAATAGGAAAGGTGGTGGCCTGCAGGGAAGAGCTTGAGTGGTGACTGGGGAAATGTTGTTCTTAGAGAGACCAGGAGCTCTGTGTGGACCTGCTGGACTGGCCACCATCTGGGTAGCAGTGCTCCTGTGTCAGGGTCTGGAGTGCAAGACCTCATGAGTTTATGAATGTAACTGATGGAGGAAGGTCATTGGTTAATTAAATAAAGAAACTGCTTGCCCTGATAGGTTAGAACATAGGTGGGTGGAGTAAACAGAACAGAATGCTGGGAGGAAGAGGAAGTGAGCTCAGAGACGCCATGCTCCCCTCTCCCAGGCAGACGCGATAGCTCTGCTCTCTGAGGCAGACGCATGCGATGAAGCAAGCTGCCAGGTCAGACATGCTGAATCTTTCCCAGTAAGACTGGTGCTACACAGTTTATTAGAGATGGGTTGACCGGGATATCAGAAATAGCCAGTAAGGGCTAAAGCTAATGGGCCAAGCAGTGTTTAAATGAATACAGTTTGTGTGTTGTTATTTCGGGGCATAAGCTAGCTGGCAGCCAGTGTGCCACAGCCCCGCCGCTCCTATTACTACATGTAACTATTGTCTTTCTTTGTTTTGTGAGTTCTTTTCAACTGAGTCCTGCTTGTTTACTTCATCTTCATTTGTTTTCTTCTTGGGGCTTGGCATTAAATGAGAATATTTTTAATCTGAGGGATACTTTGCTTTCTATTCATGGTTCTTATATCACCTGGAACTGTCTGCATTTCTACTTTAGCTTTTATGACTTCTTCAACTGTCAGGTCTTCCTTCTTGGACCTACTCCTCATCTTCATCACCATGAACAAACACCATCTCCATCTGCAGTGAACTGGATTCTCCTGGTGTCTATGGGGAGCAGATGGCTGTACTCCTTGAAGCAGGAGAGGAAGTTGGTCTCAGTATCCACTGTACAACACCTTGTTCCTTGATGTTGCTTTTCTCTTTCATAGACATAGTCTTGCTGCATAGTTCAGGCTGCTCTTGAATTCTAAATTCTCCTGCCTCAGCCCCAGGAGTTCTTGGTTACAGACATACAGTAATGGCTTTCTTTATGAGATCTGTCACTGAGAACATTGTATATATTAAAACAATGTTCTTTTTGGTCACATGCTGTGGTTGTTTAGCTTGGTGTTCTTGTGGTACTCCTAACAGTGGGAGTGGGCTGTCTCTGATTCCTTTTTTTTCTGTTCTTAGAACCATTTTTCCTCTTACCAGATTGCCTCATCTACCTTTGATATGAGGGTTTGTGCTTAGTCTTACTGCAACTTTTATGCTGTCTTTGGTTGATATCACTTTGACCCTAGCTATTTTCTGAAGGGAAACAGAGGGGAGGGGAAGGCAAACTGTGTGGAACAGAGAGAGGGAGGCTGCAGTTTGAGATGTATGTTATGAGAGAAGAATGAATAAAAATAAAAATAAATCTTCAGAAGGATTCTTTGGAAATCATAGAGGTTGGGACACTTTGTGAGTTCCTCTCTTAGGAAACTCTTTTTCTGTTTTTCCTGTTCTCAAGTGGAATCTGGTGACATCATTTTCTCCCTGCCAGTAGCAGTGTAAGGACTTACAGTGTTGGCAGACCCTGAATACCAAATGATTCTTGTTAGTTTTCTTACTCCTACATTGCAACAATCTCTTTAAATTTCTCAGTTATTCTCAGTTCTGTGCTGGGTCCCCGAGGACTAGATGTGTAAAGAACATTTAATAATCATCAACTAATTTGCTACTGAGGTCATCACTTTCTACTCAGGGACTCCATAAGGTAAAGAAGAAAGAAAGTCTTAAGGCTGGGAGACATGTGCTTCAAAGAGGGGATGAGAAAACAACTCAGTGTCCACCTTCACAGTCTGCTCTGCCTCACTAAGGAAGCCATAGACCTTCCCTCGTTACTATCACCCTGTGCTCTGCTATAGGACATGGCAGGTCCTCCCATCAGCTCCACCCGACTCCTTATGCTTCCCTTGGTTACCTTGGAGATCCACAAAGTGAGGCAGGTACACAGCAGCCACAGCTCCCCGCTCAGTCTTGATGTCAAACAGAGGCCCAGCCACCATGTGACTGTCCGGCAAGGGAGTCTTGTTCAGGTGTTGGCTCCAGGCACAGAATCCAATCTCAATGGTCACTGCCCTTGTCACCACAAAGTGGAGTCCTGTGCTGGGACAGTGGTAGGAACCAGGCATAGGGAACTGAACTCTGGAAGAGGGAGAGGCAGACACCAGTGAACACAAACCTGCAGCAGTTAGATATTCTGTGATGATGAAATAGGTCCTCTCTCTCTCTCTCTCTCTCTCTCTCTCTCTCTCTCTCTCTCTCTCTCTCTGTGTGTGTGTGTGTGTGTGTGTGTGTGTGTGTGAGAGAGAGAGAGAGAGAGAGAGAGAGAGAGAGAGAGAGAGAGAGAGAGATTGTGTGTGAGTGTGTGTGTATGTGTGTTAAGTTCTGGGGATCCAGCTAGGACCTTGCTCACTCGAAAAGGTTCTACCACTGAGGTTCATCTTCATTTTTTAGACTTTGTGTTCTTGAAGTTAAGAGACAAGAGAACCCAAATATAAGGAGGGAGCTGATACTCATTAAAACATGGATAAAATAATCTGCAGAAAACCACAATTAAGATAATAAGCAAAGTTGAACACAGACTGTTTAGATGGAACGAAGGACTCACATCAGCTCTGTTTATGTGGTAATTGTGTGCTGGTCACGGAAGACGAGGTCCTGTCTTATGTACAGGGGAGGCATAGGGAAATGTTTGTGGGTGAAGAACAAGGAAGACGAGGTCCTGTCTTAACTGTGGGAGGTTCTAGTGAAATGTTTATGTTTAAATCACCTGATTCCTTGACTCACACTACTGTGACAGTGATAACAAAGGGGGAATATGAGTAGTTGAAATGAATTTGGAAAAATGGCTGCTGGAGCTGAGTAACTGGACAGGGAAGTTCTTGTGCTCTCCAGTTTTGTAAATATCTGAAAATTTTATGAAAAAGATCCTTTTTTTTTTATAACAACCCAAACTTCCTATTCCAGTCCTAGCCTTGCTTCCTGAGTTGGTGAGGTGAGGAGGAGACACAGTAGAGACTAGGTAGATGCTAATTGTGGGGGATCCCTTGTGGAAAGTGCTGGGGAAAGCCAACCTTTGCCAGGCAGAACTCACTCACCGATATGAGTTCCTCTCTCCATCAATCACCTCAGCAGTCACAGGCCCTGAGGTACCCCAGAAGTCATCATCAGTCCCCTGTGGCTTCATGTGTTTGTGTCCTGGAGAGGCAGGGGAAGATGGATGAAAGGGCTACAGTTGTGCAGGTATTCCTCCTCTAGAAGAGGCCAGGTAGTGCTCATTCCGTGTCTCCTCAGCTTTCTTTTCCGGGTTGACCAGCCCTGAGTTTACCTGCATGCTATCTATCTATCTATCTATCTATCTATCTATCTATCTATCTATCCATCTACATACATACATACATACATACATACATACATATATACACACACAAACATATAGTATTGTTTTCTTACTGCTACTTGCATTTTGAGCAACCATAGCACCCCCATATCTGCTCCCAATCCAGTTGTTATGTTTCATTTCCTATTGATCCAGAAGTGTTGGTTGTGGGTGGCCACAAGGAGATTTGGAGTGGGCAGATACAGGGGTAGAAATGATATAAATACAGTACTCATACTCATGTTCAAAATTCTAAAAAGATAACAAAATAATTTTTAAAAAGAAAAATATGATGACTTCCTCCCACAGGTGCCTCTTCATCCAACAGTCATGACGCTCTGGGTCTGAACCCTTCACATACCTGCCTGTAGTCTCTGCTGCTTGGTTGAGATCGGGGTCTCACCCATTTCTTCTCCATCTGGGTCCTTAGTGGGTACACGTGACTTCCTACACATAGATATGTTCTTTCTCTCAGATGTCAGGAGAAACATGATATTCCCACATAAAATCTAAGTCTTTGAATTGTGACTCAGTCATATGTTTCTTTTCTGGGCCAGAACTCTATGAAGACCCTATTCTCCTAGGCATCCATGACCCAGACCTGGGATCATCTCGACCCCTTCTTTGCTTTAATTTGAATGTGTTCCCCAGTGTTTACTCATTAGAAAGTTAACCCCTAATGTCACAGTGTGACAGGATGAAGGATAAGACACAATGAGGTCACGAGTGCTCTGCTGTCATGAAGGGGTTAATGACATCATTACAGGAGTAGATTCCTGTGCCCTGACAGGACTTGTCACAAAAGTCACATTGGCCTTTCACTCTCAGCCCTCCCAGTTGCACAATCAGATGGAACAGGAAGAAGGATTTTTTAGATGTAGAGTCCATGCTCTTGCCTTTCTCTGTATTCAGAACTGCAAAACTAATCTCAATTCTTTATGATACATGCCCAATGTCAGACACTGTGTTAAAGCTGCACAAAATAATCATTCACCCTGAATGACAATCACCTAGACATGACCTTCTGAATCTCTCTCTTTTCTGTTTTCTATTTTCCCCTTCCACATACTCTATTCTTGTCCCAGGATGGAATGAGCATTGTCCTGAACCTCTCACAGGCATCCCTGCTTCTGATCTGGTCCCTTCTTGCTCATTTTCTACATAGTAGCTGACCATATAAAATGAATGGGTGGAGATGCCCCTTCATGACTGAACCACTGGGCTGCCTCTCATTTTCTCTGGAGAGGAAAAGAAGGTTCTTAGTATGGTCCATAGACTTTGCTGTGGCTCCTGTCCACCTCATGACCCTCCTATGTCACTC
Source organism: Microtus oregoni (assembly GCF_018167655.1). Taxonomy (NCBI): domain Eukaryota; kingdom Metazoa; phylum Chordata; class Mammalia; order Rodentia; family Cricetidae; genus Microtus; species Microtus oregoni. The sequence goes on along the minus strand of NW_024543074.1, from coordinate 27,434,055 downwards.
TTTCTTGCTCAAATCTAGACCAGTGTCTCTCAAATCACTGTGTGAAAAATGTCACCTGTACAGGCTAAATTAGAAAGCTCACTAAAAGAAGCTGCCCCTCCTGAGATTCTGAGTCAGCAGGGATGGAGTGGGGTTTGAGAACCTGCATTTCTGTGGAGCTTCCTGGTGATGGTGAGGCAGAGCAGATGGTCTCACACATGGTTTCCTGTCCCTCAATGGAGCTATTCTCTCTGCTTTCTTAAAGCCTCTATGTCTGGATCTCCATGGGAGCAGGAGTGGATTCAGACCAGGGACATTTGCAAAGGCAGGACTGAGCCAGTGACCTGGGCCAGAGCAGACCTGAGACAACAAACTCCATAGGAACAGGTACAGGGGACAACCACTGAGTGAGTGAACCAGTGCCAGAGACTATTGCAGGTCTGGACACGAATCTGGGACCTCCAAGGGAGTAGATCAGAGCCAGAGACCTTTGCAGGACCAACCTCAAGCCAGGGAACTCTGCAGGAATGGATCCAGATCAGGGATGTTTACAGAAAGAGGTCTGAGCCAACAAACTGGGCCAGAGCAGTCCTGAGACAGTAAACTCCATGGGAGTAGAGCAAAGCATGGGAGCACTGAGTGACCAGCAGGAACACAGAGTGACCAACAGGGTAACTAGAACTGTGGCACTGACTGTACCACAAGGAAAAACCATCTGAGCCTTGGATCCACTGGTACCTAGAAGATTGATAATCAGAATCACAGACATCCCCAACCACACCAATTAGAGGAAAAGATGAGTAGACAAGGTAAGAACACACACAACACCACAAAGAGCAACACAACACCAGCAAAATCTAGAGACCTTACAACAGCAAGACTTGAACAACCAAATATAGATGAAGCAGAAGAAAATGACCTAAAAAATAACTTCAGGAGAATGTTTGAAACTCTTAAAGAGGAAATGAGAAATTCCCTCAAAGAAATGGAGGAAAAGACAAACAAAAAAATTGGAAGACATCAGCAAATCTCTTAAAGAAAACCAAGAAAAAGCAATCAAACATATGAAAGAAACTATTCAAGACTTGAAAACTGAAATAGAGACAATAAAGAAAACACAAGCTTACTCCTTAATGTATTTCACAATATAGAATCAGAAGAGTCATTGCCAAATTCCTTTTATGAAGCTACAGTTACCCTGATACCAAAACCACAAAAAGACCCAACCAAGAAAGAGAATTACAGAGCGATCTCACTCATGAACATCGACGCAAAAATTTTCAATAAAATACTGGCAAACCGAATCCAAGAACACATAAGAAAAATTATCCATTATGATCAAGTAGGCTTCATCCCAGAGATGCAGGGCTGGTTCAACATACGCAAATCTATCAATGTAATCCACCATATAAATAAACTGAAAGAAAAAAACCATATGATCATTTCACTAGATGCGGAAAAAGCATTCGACAAAATTCAACACCCCTTTATGATAAAGGTCTTGGAGAGAATAGGGATACAAGGGTCCTACCTAAATATAATAAAAGCTATTTACAGCAAGCCAACAGCTAACATTAAATTAAACGGAGAAAAACTCAAAGCCATCCCACTAAAATCAGGAACACGACAAGGATGTCCACTCTCTCCATACCTCTTCAATATAGTGCTTGAAATTCTAGCAATAGCAATAAGACAACATAAGGAGATCAAGGGGATTCGTATTGGAAAGGAAGAAGTTAAGCTTTCGTTATTTGCAGATGATATGATAGTGTACATAAGCGACCCCAAAAATTCTACCAAAGAACTCCTACAGCTGATAAACAGCTTTAGTAATGTGGCAGGATACAAGATCAACTCCAAAAAATCAGTTGCCTTCCTATACACCAAGGATAAGGAAGCAGAGAGGGAAATCAGAGAAGCATCACCTTTCATGATAGCCACAAATAGCATAAAATACCTTGGGGTAACCCTGACCAAGGAAGTGAAAGATCTACTTGACAAGAACTATAAGTCTTTGAAGAAAGAAATTGAAGAAGACACCAGAAAATGGAAAGACCTCCCTTGCTCTTGGATTGGGAGGATCAACATAGTAAAAATGGCAATTCTACCAAAAGCAATCTATAGATTCAATGCAATCCCCATCAAAATCCCATCAAAATTCTTCACAGATCTGGAGAAGACAATAATCAACTTTATATGGAAAAACAAAAAACCCAGGATAGCCAAAACAATCTTATACAATAAAGGATTGTCTGGAGGCATTACCATCCCTGACTTCAAACTCTATTACAGAGCTACAGTATTGAAAACAGCTTGGTATTGGCATAAAAACAGAGAAGTCGACCAATGGAATCGAATAGAAGACCCTGACATTAACCCACAAACCTATGAACACCTGATCTTCGATAAAGGAGCTAAAAGTATACAATGGAAAAAAGAGAGCATCTTCAACAAATGGTGCTGGCAAAACTGGATGTCAATCTGTAGAAGAATGAAAATAGATCCATATCTATCACCATGCACAAAACTCAAATCCAAATGGATTAAAGACCTCAATATCAGTCCGAACACACTGAACCTGATAGAAGAGAAAGTGGGAAGTACTCTACAGCACATGGGCACAGGAGACCACTTCCTATGTATAACCCCAGCAACACAGACACTAAGGGCATCATTGAATAAATGGGACTTCCTGAGGCTGAGAAGCTTCTGTAAAGCAAAGGACACTGTCACTAAGACAAAAAGACAACCCACTGACTGGGAGAAGATCTTCACCAACCCTGCAACTGACAAAGGTTTGATCTCCAAAATATGTAAAGAACTCAAGAAACTAGACCGTAAAAGGCTAATCAACCCAATTATAAAATGGGGCACTGATCTGAACAGAGAATTCTCAACAGAAGAACTTCAAATGGCCAAAAGACACTTAAGGTCATGCTCAACTTCCTTAGCGATCAGGGAAATGCAAATCAAGACAACTTTAAGATACCACCTTACACCTGTCAGAATGGCTAAAATAAAAAACACCAGTGATAGCCTTTGCTGGAGAGGTTGTGGAGAAAGGGGTACACTCACCCATTGCTGGTGGGAATGCAAACTTGTGCAACCACTCTGGAAAGCAGTGTTTCGGTTTCTCAGGAAATTCGGGATCAACCTACCCCTGGATCCAGCAATACCACTCTTGGGAATATACCCAAGAGAGGCCCTATCATACAACAAAAGTATATGCTCAACTATGTTCATGGCAGCATTGTTTGTAATAGCCAGAACCTGGAAACAACCTAGATGCCCTTCAACGGAAGAATGGATGAAGAAAGTATGGAATATATACATATTAGAGTATTACTCAGCAGTAAAAAACAAGGACTTCTTGAATTTTGCATACAAATGGATGGAAATAGAAAACACTATCCTGAGTGAGGTAAGCCAGACCCAAAAAGAGGAACATGGGATGTACTCACTCATATTTGGTTTCTAGCCATAAATAAAGGACATTGAGCCTATAATTCATGTTCCTAGAGAAGCTAAATAAGGTGAATCCAAAGACAAACACATAGGCATCCTCAGGAATATTAACCTTCATCAGGCGATGAAAGGAGACAGAGACAGAGACCCACACGGGAGCACCGGACAGAAATCTCAAGGTCCAAATCAGGAGCAGAAGGAGACGGAGCACGAGCAAGGAACTCAGGACCACGAGTGGTGCACCCACACACTAAGACAATGGGGATGTTCTATTGGGATCTCACCAAGGCCAGCTGGCCTAGGTCTGAAAAAGCATGGGACAAATCCGGACTAGCTGAACATAGCGGACAATGAGGAATACTGAGAATTCAAGAACAATTGCAGTGGGTTTTTGATCCTACTGCACGTTCTGGCTTTGTGGGAGCCTAGGCAGTTTGAATGCTCACCTTACGAGACCTGGATAGAGGTGGGCAGTCCTTGCTGATTGCTCTTCGAGCAGATGAGGGGGGGGACTTGATCGGGGGAGGGGGAGGGAAATGGGAAGCGGTTGTGGGGACGAGGCAGAAATCCTTAATAAATAAATAAATTAAAAAAAAAAAGAAAACACAAGCTGAGGGAATCATAGAAACAGAAATAATGAGAAAACAATCAGGAACCACAAACGCAAGCATAAACAGCAGAATACAAGAGATGAAAGAAAGAATCTCAAGCACTGAAGATACAATAGAGAAAATAGACTTATAAGTCAAAGAAAACATTAAATCTAACAAAGTTTAACCCAAAATATCCAGAAAATATGGGACTCCATGAAAAGACCAAACCTAAGAATAATAGCTTTAGAAGAAGGAGAAATTCAACTTAAGAGTACAGAAAATAAATTTAACAAAATCCATGGGAGAAAATTTTCCCAACCCGAAGAAAGATATACTTATGAAGATACAAGAAGCATACAGAATACCAACCAGAGTGGATCAAAAAAAGTCCCCTCACTACATAATAATCAAAACATTAAACATACAGAATAAAGAAAGAATATTAAGAGCTGTAAAGGAAAAAGGCCAAGTAATATATAAAAGCAGACCTATCAGAATTACACCTGACTTTTCATTGGAGACAATAAAAGCCAGAAGGTTGTGGTCAAGCGTTATGCATACATTAAGAGACCACAGATGACAACCTAGACTATTATATTGAGCAAAACTTTCAATCACCATAGGAGAACAAAATAAGATATTCCATGACAAACCAGATTTCACCAATACCTATCCACAAACCCAGCCCTACACAAAGAACTAGAAGGAAAACTCCAACCCAAGGAAGTTGGCTACATCAACAAAAACACAGACAATAGATGACCACACAGCAACATATCCCAAAGAAGGGAAAAACACACAAATTAGCATCACCAACAACAAAAACTAAGTTAACAGAAGATAGCAATCACTGGTCGTTAATATCCCTTAATATAAATGAACTCAACTCACCTATAAAAAGACACAGGCTAACAGATTGAATACTGATGAAGGCATAAATCACAAACAATCCCACACCAGTTTGGAATTATGATTAATAGGATGGTATTTATTTAAAGGGGAAAAAACGTACAGATCACCATCCCAGACAACAGCCCTCTGCGCAATCAGGAAGAAGTCTAGTCGCCAGAAGCGGAGCCGGAAGCAAGAGAGAGTGAGGAGGGAAGTGGCTGCTTTTTAAAAGAGAGAGGCCATGCCCCAAAGGGCTGGTATCTCAGCGGCTATTGGCTGAAGGAGCGGAAGGACCTCCAGCAACAGGATACAAAAACAGAATCCATCCTTCTTCTGCATACAAGAAACACATCTCAGTCTCAAAGACAGACATCACCACAGAGTAAAGTGTTGGGAAAAAATATTCCAATCAAATGGACCTACAAAAAAGTGGGTGTAGCTATCCTAATATCTAACAAAACAGACTTCAAGCTGAAATCAATCAAAAGAGACAAAGAAGGACATTTCATATTAGTCATAGGAAAAATCCTTCAAGAGGAAATCTCAATACTGAACATCTATTTCTTAAATACAAGGGCACCCTCATATGTAAAAGAAACACTTCTAAAGCTTAAGTAACACATTAAACCTCACACACTAATAGTGGTAGACTTCAACACTTTACCACTGGAGAGGTCAGTCAGACAAAAAATAAACAGAGAAATGAGAGAACTAACAGATGTTATGTTATGTCTCAAATAAACTTAACAGACATCTATAGAATATTCTATCTAAACAGAAAAGAATATACATTCTTCTCAGCACCTCATGGAACCTTCTCAATAATTGACCACATACTCAGTAACAAAACAAACCTCAACAAATACAAAAAAATTGGAATAACCCAATGTATCTTATCAGATCACCATGACCTAAAACTAGAATTCAACAGCAACACTAATTCCAGAAAACCTACAAATACATGGAATTAAACAATGTTCACCTGAATCATCAATGGGTCAAGAAAGAAAGAAAGGGAGAAATTAAAGACTTCCTAAAACTCAATGAAATTGACCACACAGCATACCCAAATTTATGGGACACATTGAAAACAGTGTTAAGAGGAAAGTTCATAGAACTAAATGCCTATTTAAAGAAGCTTGGAAAATCCCACACTAGTGAATTAACAGAACACTTCAAAACTTTAGAATAAAAAGAAGAAAACTCACCCAAGAGAACTAGAAGGCAGGAAATAATCAAATTGAGAGCTGAAGTCAACAAAATAGAAACAAAGAAAATAATACAAAGAATCAATGAGACAAAGAGTTGGTTCTTTGAGAAAAATCAACAAAATTGACAAACCTTTATCCAAACTAACCAAAAGGCAGAGAGAGAGAGAGAGAGAGAGAGAGAGAGAGAGAGAGAGAGAGAAATAGAGAGAGAATCCAAATTTAAAAAATCAGAAATGAAAAGTGGGACATGGCCGGGCCGTGGTGGCGCACGCCTTTAATCCCAGCACTCGGGAGGCAGAGGCAGGCGGATCTCTGTGAGTTCGAGACCAGCCTGGTCTACAAGAGCTAGTTCCAGGACAGGCTCCAAAACCACAGAGAAACCCTGTCTCGAAAAAGCAAAAAAAAAAAAAAAAAAAAAAAAAAAAAAAAAAAAAAAAAGAAAAGTGGGACATAACAGACATGGAGGAAATCCAGAGAATTATCAGGTCTTATTTAAGAAACCTGTACTCCACAAAATTGGAAAACTTAAAGGAAATTAACAACTTTCTGGATAAATATCACTTACCAAAATTAAATCAAGAACAATGAGCAAATTAAATAGACCTATAACTGTTGAAGAAATAGAAACAGTCATCAAAAGTCTCCCAATCAAAAAAGCCCAGGACCAGATGGTTTCAGCTCAGAATTCTACAAGACTTTCAAAGAAGAACTAATACCAATAATCTGAAAATTGTTCCACACAATAAAAACAGAAGAAACATTGCCAAACTGTTTTTATGAAGCTACAATTACCCTGATATCCAAACTACATAAAGATATTACTAAGAAAGAGAATTACAGACTAATCTCACTCATGAACATTGATGCAAAAATAATCAATAAAATATTGGCAAATTGAATCCAAGAATGTATCAGAACCACCATCCACAGTGATCAAGTAGGCTTCATTCTAGAGATGCAGGGATGGTTCAACATACAAAAATCTGTCAATGTGATCCACCACATAAACAAACTGAAAAATAAAACCACATGATTATCTTATTAGATGCTGAAAATCTTTCGACAAATTACAACATTCCTTCATGGCAAAGGTCTTGGAGAGAGCAGGACTACAAGGAACATACCTAAAATAATAAAGGGAATATACAACAAGCCAACAGGCAACATCAAACTAAATAGAGAGAAACTCCCAGCAATCCCACTGAAATAGGAACAAGACAAGGTTGTCCACTCTCTCCATATGATATGATAATTTACATTAGCGACCCCCAAAATTCTACCAACAAACTTCTACAACTCATAAACATTTTCAGTAATGTAGCAGGATACAAGATTAAGTCAAAAAAATCAGTAGCTCTCCTGTAAAATAGATGATAAATGGGTTGAGAAAGAAATTAGAGAAACAACACCCTTCACAATAGCCACAAATAGCATAAAATATCTCAAAGTAACTCTAACCAAACAAGTGGAAGACCTGTATGACAAAAAGTTTAAATCTTTGAAGAAAAAAATTGAAGACACCAGAAACTAGAACGATCTCCCATACTCTTGTGTAGGCAGAATTAACATAGTGAAAATGGCAATCTTACCAAAAGCAATTTACCGATTCAACACAATTCCCATAAAAATCCCAGCAAAATTCTTCACAGACCTCAAAAGAACAGTACTCAACTCCATATAGAAGGACAAGCAAACAAACAAACAACCCAGGATAGCCAAAACAATCCTGTACAATAAAAGAACTTCTGGAGGCATCACAATACCTGACTTCAAACTCCACTACAGAGCTACAGTACTGAAAACAGCCTGGTATTGGCAGAAAAACAGACAGGAGGACCAATGGAACCGAATAGAAGATCCACATATTAATCCACACACCTTTGCACACCTGATTTTTGACAAAGAAGCAAAACATGTCAAATGGAAAAAAGAAAGCATATTTAACAAATGGTGCTGGCATAACTGGATATCAACATGTAGAAGAATGAAAATAGACCCATATCTATCACCATGCACAAAACTCAAGTCCAAATGGATCAAAGACCTCAACATAAAGCCAGCCGCACTGAACTTTAGAGAAGAGAAAGTGGGAACACTTGAACGCATTGACACAGGGAACCACTTTCTAAATATAACCCCAACAGCACAGACACTGAGAGAAACAATTAATAAATGGGACCTCCTGAAACTGAAAAGCTTCTGTAAAGCAAAGGACACAGTCAACAAGACAAAATGGCAGCCTACAGAATGGGAAAAGATCTTCACCAACCCCACATCAGACAGAGGACTGATCTCCCAAACATACAAAGAACTCAAGAAAATGGTCATCAAAAGATTACATAATCCAGTAAAAAATGGAGTACAACCTAAACAGAGAACTCTCAACAGAGGAATCTAAAATGGTTGAAAGACACTTAAGGAAATGTTCAACATCCTTAGTCATCAGAGAAATGCAAATCAAAACAACTCTGAGATTCCATCTTACACCTGTAAGAATGGCCAAGATAAAAAACACTGATGACAACTTAAACTGGAGAGGTTGTGGGGAAAAGGAACATTTCTGCATTGCTGGTGAGAATGCAAGCTGGTACAGCCCCTTTGGATGTCAGTGTGGTGATTTCTCAGAAAATTAAGAAACAACTTTCTTCCAGTAATACCACTTTTGGGTATACATCCAAAGGATATTCAATAGTGCCACAAGGAAATGACTCAACTATGTTCATAGCAGCTTTGTTTGTCATAGCCAGAACCTGGAAACAACCTTAATGCCCCTTGACTGAAGAATGGATAAGGAAAATGTGGTACATTTACACAATGGAGTACTACACAGCAGAAAAAAAACTAACGACATCTTGAATTTTTTAGGCAAATGGATGGAGCTAGAAAACATCATTTTGAGTGATGTAACCCAGACCCAGAAAGACAATTATCACATGTACTCACTAATAGTGATTTTTAATCATAAAGTAATGAAAACCACCCTACAAATTACAATCCCAGAGAACCTAGACAACAATGAGAACCCTAAGAGAATCATACATAGATCTAATCTACATGGGACTTAGAAAAAGACAAGATCTCCTGAGTAAATTGGGAGCATGGGGACCTTGGGAGAGGGTTGAAGGGGAGGAGAGAGGTGTGTGTGTGGGGGGAGCAGAGAAAAATGTAGAGCTCAATAAAAATCAATAAAATTAAAAAAACAGAGTCCTGGGGTCCTGATGTTAGTGAGGGACTCAGGTACCTTCTACCTTTTAGTTGTATGAGACCTGGGGAACAGTTCACTTTTCTGAGTCTTTATTTCTTCCTTTGTGTACGCTTCCTTTCATCACATTCCCGTCCATCCCGAGTGACTGTGAAGATTGACCTTGGTGGTTTCTCAACAGGTTTTGTGATTGGTAGATTAGTAAACTTATTGTATATGAGATTGCCTCTCAAGCCTGTGTCAGTGTCTGAGAGGTAGGAGGTGATTTGTTTATGGTCTAATAAATACATATTTAAAATGTTACAAAACCCTCTGTGTCTGCATGATTTTTTTTTCCTTTTTTACTCATCCCTCATTTCCCATTTTTGAGAGTCCACCTCTGCTCATTTCAGTTTTGGATGAGGTCATAAGGACCACCATGACTCTCATAAGGTCCCAGGTACAATTGTGTGGGCTATGGGAGAACAAGCGTCTCCTTCCTTCTAGACAGAGTTCATGTCTACCTTATTCACTGATCTACCCTCACATCCCACAATAGTGCATGATGTGCAGTAGGTCTACAGGAATGTCTGCTCAATGAATGTCTGACCCTCTAAGCCTTTAGTCCCCCTCCATTTCATGTGTGTCATAGCAGCTGCGACCTTGGGAACAGATATTGACTAAACTAGGAGAATGTGGGGCTTTAGCAGTCTCTCGAATGGAAGATGACTCTCCTGTTCTATGGCTTCCCCTCCCTCCCATAGTACAGTGTGTGTGTGTGTGTGTGTGTGTGTGTGTGTCTGTGTGTCTGTGTGCTCATGTGTGTGCACGTGTTTGAATATTGGGATTGGGATAGTGATATACATAGGTTTTTTTTTTTCTCTGAGAGTCTTTCTGTCTGTGTCTTTCTCTCCTCAGTGTGGTGACTGCTTTCATTGTTCCTGTGGCCTGGGTTCACTGCTGGCTACTATTATCTACTATCATCACACTTGTAGGGCTTGAGGAGTCACCACTCCCTCAGCTTCTTATATTATTATATCCTGATTGAAGAAATTAAGAAGGCATGTTATATAATCCTATTTTTTTAAACTCATACAACTGTAACACACACACAGACAGACAGACACACACACCCTACTCACACCTCATTTTGGTTGTTGTGGTTCTTGGTTTCTTCCTGGCTCTGTTTGTCTTTCCCATCACCTCAGGATAGTTTTCCCACCTCTCAACACTGGAGCAGGCACATAGGGCCTGGGTTGACCAGTAGGAGCTCTGTGTCTACCCCTTACCATATGCTGGAGATGAACAGGCGTGGATTCTCTGCCTTCAGGACCCAGAGCTCCTTCATCACTTGGTCACTGAGAAAGGCCTGGTCCAGCCTGCAAGCAAAAGAGGAGGCTATTTCTTGTGGGATCCACCACAGGATCATGAGGCCTCAGAGTCCAGGACTCTGGACTCTGTTGCCTGTAGAGCCAGTGAGGAGCCTTAGTAAGCTTATTTTTGAGTGAAATCCAGGAAAAAGGATGGAGAGCAGCAGGCTGAGCAGAGGGAGATGCGTCCTCAATACAGTCTCAGTGGGGTTGGTCAGTGTGCTGAATTCAGGATGAGGACCTTGGAACTTTGCAGAGCTGAAGTAAGGGTCTTACCACTTATACACTTATATACCTCCCCCGCATACCAGTCATTGGAAACAGACTGTCTCAGGGAGGGGAACATGGCCGGAGATGAGGGCACTTATGTAGGCAAAGAGCAGCAAGTAGCCATCAGAATTCTCAGTGACTAGATGTCACGGTCATATCCCCAAAGGGATTCTGGGCAGCTCTTCAAAGTAAACACATAGTGCTGGGATCATGGGTGTACCTGGATGGAAAGAACTTTGGTTCCCTTCTCGCCTCCCTCCCCATTTCCTTTTGTGCTGACGAAGGAAGCCTTGTCCTCACACAGCAGTCACAATCTGAGTTCTGCTGGTTGCATTCTTATGATCTTCAAGTTGCAGGATTTCTGGGAGTTGGGGTAGTGTCCCTCTTTGGGTTTCCACATCCTCAGTCCATAACACAGACCCATCATTCCCATCTGCCCACTGTGAGGCACAGACAAGGCAGGAGGGAAAGGTTCCTGCACCTGTGAGAGGCTGTGCCTTGTCAGGTGCAGCAGAGGCCAGCTCTGGACAGGCTCTTCACCTTGTGACAAACTGTCAGGGCTGAAAGCAGGCTGCGGAACAAAGGTGACAAGCAGCTGTGTAAGTTTCAGCTCCCAGAGAGGTGGAGGAAGACTCTTCACTGTCCAGCTGCTCCTGTGTGCTCAAAATTGAACCAGAGAGCTGGAGAGAAGGCTCAGTGGGTAAGAGCATGTACTACTCCTTCAGAGGACCTGAGTTCAATTCCCAGAACCCACTTCATACAGTTCATATCCACCTTTAACTCCAGTTCTGGGGGATTTTGACTCCTCTGGTCTCTGGGGCCACCTGCACCCACATAAAACAGCGGTTCTCAGACTGTGCGCTGTGATTTGTGTGTGTGGGTGTTGAATAATCCTCTCAGAAGTTGCCTAGATTACTGGAAATATCAGATATTTATTGCAATTCATAACAGTAGCAAAATTACATTTATGGAGTAATGAAGAAAAATTTTTATGGTTTTTGGTCACCAAAACACGAGGAGCTGTATTAAAGTGTCACAGCATTAGGAAGGTTGAGAACCACAGACATAAACAAACAAAGTAATTAACATAATAATAATAATAATAATAATAATAATAATAATAATAAAAGCAATAATAGAGTTGGAGCAGAAGACCTGACAGGGAAGTCCCAGGGAACAGGACTTCTGAACTTCTCCTGTTGGCTGGAAGAACCAGAAGGCTCTGGGTACAGGGGTCAGATCTCTGTGGATCTCTGAGGCCATGAAGGGCACTGGCCAGAAACCTCTGGGAAGTTCTCCAGAAGCTGGCTGTGGGCTTGTGCTGGGGAGGGAGAAGCTTAGAGACAACATGAAGGGGCTGTGTGGAGAAGGAGGGTCTCCAGGGCTGTAGTTTGGAGACTTGCCTAGCTTGTGTGAAACTCAGTTCAGGGGGAATGGCTCTGTTTCTGGTACAGAGAATTATCTCAGGCTCCTGTAGTGAAAGCTGCTGACCCTCCAGGCCTCCAGGCTCTTTCTGTTCTAGAGTTTTCCCCAACTCTGCCGCCTTTGTCTGGTCTCAGCTTGGCCCAACCAAGTCCTATTTCTCCTTCAGGCCTCAGACAACCCTCGTGGGCATTCAATAAAGTCGCACCTCTCACAGCATGACAATCTTACAATACTGTGAGTCCACGGCATTCAGCAGAGCCTGTCAACACAGTCACCTGCTGACGGGTGATCTATGTCTGTCTCTTTCCACCCAGCTTCAGCAGGACAGAGCCATGTGTGTTTGTGATTGTATGTCTAGGGTCTGGACCAGTGCTTGGCACACAGGGGCCCTGATAAGGATGCATGCATGGATCCTTGAATGAATAAATGACTGAAGCATTGTCCTGGAGTAAGGCAACCCTGGGAGTCTTCCAGGATATACAGCCTTGCTAATACATACGATTCCACTGTGCCCAGCTCCCTACCTGGTACATATGCACATTTTGTGTCATTGCAATCCATGAGGTGGGTATGGCATTGAGTTTTAGAGAAGAATGTCACTTGCCCAAGTCACGGTGTATGAGACACAGCTGGACAGGAGTCAGGTTGACTGTACATTATCTGTCCCTTTTCTTTTCGATGTCTTGTCATCTAGTAATGCACCTGTGTCCTTTCCCCTGCCTCCAGCCCAGAGGGAATACTGGGGTCTTACTTACCGCAGGATTCTGATGTTGCAGGCAGGACTCCTGAGCCCCTCACACAGCAGCCTCACACCACTGTCTCCCAGGTCATTCAGCTGCAGGTCTAGCTCAGTCAGGTTGGAGCTGGCACTGAGCACTGAGGCCAGGTCCTCACAGTGGCTGGATGTGAGGCCACAGTTGACAAGCCTGCATGGGAGATGCTCACCATCAGCTTCTCCAGAGCTCACTGCTCTTGGGAACTGAGCTCAGGTCTCCCTTTGTGAGCCCTGGCACGCGGTGTTAGCAGTGCTTAGCTCTCTGGAATGCCCTGTCTAGTCCGGGTGTGTAACTCCATGTTTCCCACAGCTGAGCAGCAGGAGCAGTGTAATACAGGTTGGGGACCACTGCTCTGCTGTGACTGGCCAAGGCAGAGCTCCACAAGGCTCAGGACAGCTCACCGGTATATTTCATTTTTTAATTGTTTTTATTGATATATATATATATATATATATATATATATATATATATATATATCTGCTCCTGTTCCTTCCTCTCCTCTCCACTTCTGCCCTCTCTCATGATCCCCATACTCCCAATTTACTCAGGAGATCTTGTCTTTTTCTACTTCCCATGTACATTAGATCTATGTATATCTCTCTTAGGGTCCTTTTTGTTATCTAGGTTATCTGGGATTGTGAACTGTAGGCTGGTTTTTCTTTGCTTTATGTCTAAGAGCCACTTATGAGTGAGTACATATTATATTTATCTTCTCAGTCTGGGTTACCTCATTCAATATGATGTTTTCTAGATTCATCTACAAAATTCAGTATCTCATTATTTTTTTCTGCTGTGTAGTATCCAATTATGTAAATGCACCATGTTTTCCTTATCCATTCTTTGGTCGAGGGGCATTTAGGTTGTTTCCAGGTTCTGGTTATGACAAACAATGCTGCTATGAACATAGTTGAACACATGTCTTTGTGGTATGATTGAGCATCCTTTGGATATATACCCAAAAGGGGTATTGCTGGGTCTTGAGGAAGTTTGTTTCCTAATTTTCTAAGAAACCACCATATTGATTGATGATCCAAAGTGGCTGTACCTGTTTGCACTCCCACAAGTGATGGAGAAGTGTTCCCTTTACCCCACATCCTCTCCAGCATAAGTTGTCATCAGTGTTTTTGATCTTGGCCATTCTTTCAGGTGTAAGATGGAATCTCAGAGTTGTTTTGATTTGCATTTCTCTGATGGCTAAGATGTTGAACATTTCCTTAAGTGTCTTTCAGCCATTTTAGATTCCTCTGTTGAGAGTTCTCTGTTTAGGTCTGTACCCCATTTTTTTTAATTGGATTATGTGTTCTTTTGATGACCAATTTCTTGAGTTCTTAGCATATTTTGGAGATCAGACCTCTGTCTGATGTGGGGTTGATGAAGGTCTTTTCTCATACTGTAAGCTGCCGTTCTGTCTTGTTGACTATGTCCTTTTTTTTTTTTTGTTTTTAAACAGAAGCTTTTCAGTTTCAAGAGTCCCATTTATTAATTGTTCTTCTCAGTGTCTGTGCTACTGGATTTATATTTAGGAAGAAGTCTCCTGTGCCAATGAGTTAAGTGTAATTTCCACTTTCTCTTCTATGAGGTTCAGTGTGATTGGTTTTATGTTGTGGTCTTTGATCCATTTGGATGAGTTTTGTACATGATGATAGATATGGATCTATTTTCATTCTTCTACATGTTGATATCCAGTTATGCCAACACCATTTGTTAAATATGTTTTCTTTTTTCCCATTTGATATTTTTTGCTTCTTTTTCAAAAATCAGGTGGGTGTTTGAAGGTGTATGGATTAATATCCGGGTCTTCAATTTGATTCCATTGGTCCTCCTGTCTGTTTTTCTGCCAATACCAGTTTGTTTTCAGTACTGAAGCTCTGTAGTAGAGTTTGAAGTTAGGGACTGTGATGCCTCCAGAAGTTCCTTTATTGTGTAGGATTCTTTGGGCTCTCCTGGGTTTTTTGCTTTTCCATATGAAGTTGAGTACTGTTCTTTCGAGGTCTATGAAGAATTTTGCTGGGCATCATATTGAATCTGTAGATTGTTTTTGGTAAGATTGCTTTTTTATTATGTTAATTCCACCTACCCAAAAGCATGGAAGATCTTTCCATTTTCTGGTGTCTTCTTCAATTTCCTTCTTCAAAGATTTAAAGTTCTTGTCGTACAAGTCTTCTACTCATTTGATTACTCCAAAATATTTTATGCTATTAGTGGCTATTGGCAAGGGTGATGTTTCTCTGATTTCTTTCTCAGCCCATTTATCATTTGTGTAAAGTGGGGCTATTGAGTTTTTTCAATGTAATCTTGTATCCTGCTACATTACTGAAGGTGTTTATGAGTGGTTGAAGTTCCTTGGTAGAATTTTTGGGGTCACTTATGTAAACTATCATATCATCAGCAAAAAGTAAGTGTTTGACTTCTTTTCTGATTTGTAACCCCTTGATCTCTTTTTAGTGTCTTATTGCTCTAGCTAGAGCCTCAAGGTCTACATTTAATAGATATGGAGAGAGTGGACACATTGTCTTTTTCCTTATTTCAGTGGAATTTCTTTGAGTTTTTCTCCATTTGGTTTAATGTTTTCTGTTGGCTTGCTGAATTTCGCCTTTATTATGCTTAGGTATGTTCCTTGTATCCCTGCTCTCTCCAAGACCTTTATCATGAAGGGATGTTGTATTTTGTTGAAGGCTTTTTCAGCATCTAATGAGGTGATCGTGTGTTTTTTTTTTCCATTTTGTTTATATGGTGGATTACATTGACAGATTTTTTTATGTTGAACCATCCCAGCATCTCTGGGATGAAGCTGATTTGATCATGGAGAACGATTTTTCTGATGTGTTCTTGGGTTCAGTTAGCCATTATTTTATTGAGTATTTTCGCATCAGTGCTCATGAGTGAGATTGGTCTGTAATTCTCTTTCTTAGTAATGTCTTTGTGTGGTTTGGGTATCAGGGTAATTGTAGCCTCATAAAAATAGTTTGGCAATGTTCCTTCTGCTTCTATTGTGCAGAACAATTTGAGGAGCATTGGTATTAGTTCTTCTTTGAAAATCTTGTAGAATTCTGAGCTGAGATCTGGTCCTGGGTTTTTTTGCTTGGGAAACTTTTAATGACTGTTTCTACTTCTTTAGCAGTTATAGATCTATTTAATTTGCTTTTCTGGTCTTGATTTAATATTGGCAAGTGATATTTATCCAGACAATTGTTCATTTCCTTTAAGTTTTCCAATTTTGTGGAGTACAGGTTTTCGAAATAAGACCTGATGATTCTTTGAACTTTCTCCATCTCTGGTGTTATATCTCTCTTTTAATTTCTGATTTTTTTTTAAACTTAGATATTCTTTTTTTTTTTTTTTTTGGTTTTTCGAGACAGGGTTTCTCTGTGGTTTTGGAGCCTGTCCTGGAACTAGCTCTTGTAGACCAGGCTGGTCTCGAACTCATAGAGATCCGCCTGCCTCTGCCTCCCGAGTGCTGGGATTAAAGGCGTGCGCCACCACCGCCCGGCTTTAAACTTAGATATTCTTTCTCTGCTTTTTGGTTAGTTTGGATAAAGCTTTCCCTATTTAGTTGATCTCAAAGAACCAACTCTTTGTCTCATTGATTCTTTGTATTGTTTTCTTTGTTTCTATTTTGTTGACTTCAGCTCTCAATTTGATTATTTCCTGCCTTCTACTCTTCCTGGGTGAATTTGCTTTTTTTGTTTTAGAGTTTTCAGGTGTTTTGTTAACTCATTAGTGTGGGATTTTTCTAACTTCTTTATGTAGGCATTTAGTGCTATGAACTTTCCCCTTAACGCTGCTTTCAACGTGTCCCATAAATTTGGGTGTGTTATGTGGTCATTTTCAATAAATTTTAGGAAGTCTTTAATTTCTCCCTTTCTTTCTTCCTTGACCCATTTATGATTCAGGTGAGCATTGTTTAATTTCCATGTGTTGTGGTCTTTCTGAAATTAGTATTGCTGTTGAATTCTAATTTTAAGCCATCGTGACATGATAAGATACATAGGGTTATTCTAATTTTTGTATCTGTTAAGGTTTGTTTTGTTACCTAATATGTGGTCAGTTTTTGAGAAGGTTTCATGAGGTGCTGAGAAGAAGGTATATTTTTTTCTGTTTGGATGGAATATTCTATAGATGTCTGTTAAATCCATTTGAGTCATAACATCTGTTTCCTTATTTCTCTGTAAAGTTTCCGTCTGGCAGACCTGTCCAGTAGTTATAGTACTCTGGGCTTGCATCCAGACATGGCAACTCTAATAAGGAAAACAGTTAATACAGAAGGCTTGCTAACAGTTTCAGAGATTCAGTTCATTATCATCAGGGTGGGGATGGAGTGTGCAGGCAGATGTGGTGCAGGCTATATCTTTATATGCTGGCCATAGCAAGTTGACTGATACCTTCAGGGGTATCCTGAGCCAAGGAGACCTCACAGCCTTCCCCCACAGTGACACACTTCCTCCAACAATGTAGCATACACTCAAACAAAGCCACACCTTTTAATAGTGCCACTCCCTATGAGATTTTGGAGGTCATTTACATTCAATTACATAAAGTAAAATATAAATAGCCAGGCCGTGGTGATGCATGCCTTTAATTCCAGCACTTGGATGATAGAGGAAAGAGGATCTCTTGTGAGTTGGAGGTCTGCTTGGTCTACAAAGGGAATATTCCAGGACAGCTATTTACACAGAGAAATTCTGTCTCAAAAAAATCAAAATTAATTAATTCATTAAACTTTTTAAAAAAAACACAATCCTTTAGATTTTAGTGTTTGGTTTTCTTAGCATTCTTTGGTTTTGTAAATGCAAAAAGGAAACATCCTATACTTTCTGTTTCAGTCAAGTTGGTCATCTTTAATCTGTGTTTTGAGACTTGTGGTTTTATTTTGAATTTGTTAGCTTGTTTAGTTTACAGTGTTAGTGATGAAATTCTGCACACACCGGATTCTTAGCTACTCACAGCTCCTTGCAGTTTGTAAGTTAGGCTGGTTCAAAATTCATGGTTCACCTGCCTTTGTATGATTGGTTACTGACATTAAAGGAATGCCTTACCATTCAGGGTCATGTATATTCTCTCCCCCTTCTCTCTCTGCCTGTCTGTCTGTCTCTGTCTCTGTGTGTGTGTCTATAAATTTACGTCTTTGTGTGTCTCTGTCTCTTCCTGTCTCTATCTTCCCATCTATCATCTATCTATCTATCTATCTATCTATCTATCTATCTATCTATCTATCTACCTATTTATATATCTATCTCTCCTCTCCCCTTTCTCTTGGAGAGATATGTGACATGTGAACCAGCACATCTGTAGAGTTTATGACCATGCTTAACCTCCCACCACAGAATCATTCTCAACCACCTCTCCTGAGCTCTCTTCCCATCTCCTCTTTCCAGTTTTACTTTATGAGACTCTTGAATTCTGCTCCAAATGAAAGCAGGTACATTCACATCAAATGGAAGAGGCTGTCTGAATTACCAAGGTCCCTCCTTTGTCCCAGGGCCTGTGCTGAGTACTCTAGATGAAAAAGAAAAGATACTAGCCACCTGTTCACACCCTGTGGGACACCTATACTGCAGTCTAGAGAACAGTCAACTCATAGACTGCACAGGGTATTGGGGAAAAAAATCCAGGAGTCAATGCCCAAAGACTTTTCTATCTGAAGGGTTTGGAGGAGACACTTATACACTTTCCTGATGGTTTCCTTTCTATATTCTCTTATGATGTTTCTCTAAAGATGCTCCTCTCATGATATTCCATCTTTTTTTTTCTTTACAGCTCAACTACCTGCAATTTGGGGTTTCTCTCCTGCGCACCAGTTCCCTAATAACCACGCTGAGGCTTAATATTAATTACAAACTGTTTGGTCTATTAGCTCAGGCTTATTATTAGCTAGGTCTTACCACTTAAACCATTTTTATTATTCTATATTTTGCAATAAGGCTCATGGCTTGTTACCTCACATCTTGCTTCTCTGGCGACTTCTGGTGTCTTCCTGACTCCACCCTTTTTTTCACATTTGTGGTTCCTGATCATTTTTTCATATTTTCTGTTTCCAAAATTCCTTTGGATTGTGTTTCCTTTTTTTTTCATTTCAGTTTTTAAGTCTTGAATAGTTTCTTTCATCTGTTTGATTGCTTTTCTTAATTTTCTTTAAGGGATTTGTTGATTTCTTCCAATTTTTTTATTTGTCATTTCCTCCATTTCTTTGAGGGAATTTTTAATTTCCTCTTTAAGGGTCTCAAACATTCTCCTAAAGTTATTTTGTAGGTCATTGTCCTCTGCTTCATCTATTTTGGGGTGTTCATGTCTTGCAGTTGTAGAGCCACTAGTTTTTGTTGGTGTTGTGTTGTTCTTTGTGGTGTTGAGTGTGTTCTTACCTTGTCTACCCACCTTTTCCTCTGATTGGTGCAGTTGGGGCTGTGTCTCTGTTGATCAGTCTTCCAGGTGCTAGTGGACCTAAGGTTCAGATGGTTGCTCCTTGTGGTGTAGTCAGGGCCATGGTTCCAGGCACCCCTGAAGGTTGCTCAGTGCTCCCAAGGGTTCCTCTGAAATCCCAGAGATTGTTCATGTCTGCTCCCAGGGTGGTGGCTGGTCCAGCCTCTTTTTGCAGAGGTCCCTGTGTTGGGCCAGGTCCCACAAAAGTGTCTGTCTTTGGCCTGCTCCCACGGCGGTTTCTCCCTTGTACCTGTTCCTGTGGAGGCTGCTGTCTTGGGCCTGCTCAGGTGGAGGTCACTGACTCAGGCCTTCTCCAGTGAAGGTTACTGACTCAGATCTGCTCCCTCAGAGGTCCTGACTTGGACCCAGTTCCGCAGAGGTCTGTGACTTGAGCCTGCTCTCTTGGTGGTTGCTCCTGTGGAGTTTGCTGCCTCAGACCTGCTCTATTTCATTTTTTACAAATTTTTAAATTTTTTTTAATTAAGCTAGACATTTTTCCTACTCTTCTTCCTTTCTCCCCTCTCCCCTTATACCATTACCATGCCTCCTCCACACTTCCAGTTTACTCAGGAGATCTTGTCTTTTTTTTCTCCTTCCTAAATATGTCTCTCTTAGGGTTTGCTTTATTGTCTAGGTCTTCTGAGGTTGTGGGTTGTAGGTTGGTTATCCTTTGCTTTATGTCTAATAGCTCACGGTCTATTTCAAGAGCCATCGGAAGTGACATTCACCAGCCATAGACTGGTGAATAATCTCACTGGAGATTATTCACTGGAGCATAATCTCACTGCTCATGTGGAATCTTAGTAAAGATGGAGTCCATAGAAACGGAGTAGAAGGTGGTTGCAAGGACAGAGAGCAGGAGGAAATGGGGGCTGACATTCCTTGGGCCTGGAGTTTTCTGTCCTCCTGCTTCACTTTGTCTCTGTGTTCTGCAACTCTCCTGATCCCTTTCTCAGAAAGTTTGCTCCATTCATGACCTCATGGGTTGGTTGGTAGTGAGGTTCCTTGCTGCATGTCAGTCTCTCATGATCTCTAAGAACAGAACCCCATTTGTTTATCATAGCTAATCTGGCATCTGTCACAGGGGTGGTCAAGAAAGCTTGGCGAATATTTGATGAATACCAGGCCTCACCCTAGACTCAGGTTTTGCATTTGGTCTCCATTCAACCCATCTGTGCTTCAGGGAAGAACCAAGGTCTGACTCACCACAATGTCTTTAGGTGACATCCAGGGCATCTCAGGGTCTTACAAAGTCTCCACAGTGTCAAGGAGCTCATTGGATTTCCACTTAGGTCCAGCTTCTCCAGGCTTCCTGTGATCTCAAGAGTGGAGAAGAGAATCTGCCAACTGGTATCTGTGAAAGGGATCCACCTCGACCTGAATGAGAGAGATATGGCGGGGGTGGGGAGAAGAAATGAGGGATGTAACTTGTGTATGCATGGTCTGATGTGCACAGCCCTACACAGCAGGTTAGGCTCCTATCTGCCTGAGCACCAGGCCTCAACATGCCACCCCTAGAATTCACCAGCTTCTACCTCCTCCTTTGTTCCAGCATCTTGATCCTCTCTTCTGGGTGGTTCCTCATCTATATCCTTAACATAGCATGCTGTCTGCTCATTTTGTGTGTCTGTGTCTGACTAGTCTAGGTGTCCTACAGGGTGTGAACAGGTAACTGGTGTCTTTTCTTTTTACTCTAGAATGCCCAGTACAATGCCTGGCACAAAGCCTTCTTCCTTCTGATGTGAATATACCTGATTTCCTTTGGAA
This sequence comes from Microtus oregoni, assembly GCF_018167655.1. Classification (NCBI taxonomy): domain Eukaryota; kingdom Metazoa; phylum Chordata; class Mammalia; order Rodentia; family Cricetidae; genus Microtus; species Microtus oregoni. The sequence goes on along the minus strand of NW_024543074.1, from coordinate 27,412,710 downwards.
CAGAAGTCTAGAGTTTCGTAAAGATAACCTGGAATGGGGAGATGGGAAGAGAGCTCAGCAGAGGTAACTGAGCATGCCTGTGATGGGATGTTGAGCATGATCAAAAACACCACAGGCGTGCTGGTTCACATGGTCCCTATATCTTTACAGGACTAGAAAACTACAGAGAAGGGACAGAGAATGAGGAGAGAGGGAGGGAGGGAGGGAGGGAGGGAGGGAGAGAGAGAGAGAGAGAGAGAGATCAGCTTAGAGTGGTAGTGAATTCCTTTAATGTAAAAAGCAAGCATATGAAGTCAGGAAAGTGGTGAGTTCTAGGCCAGCCTAAGCTACAAACCTGAAGGGGCTGGGAGCAGCTCAAGCCTGGCCTGTGCAACATTCTGTCCCAAACTCTACAAATAAAACAAAATAACAACTCAAAAACCACAACTCCAGAAACACAGATGAAAAGTGACCAACATTAACTGGAACAAAAACTATAAAATATTTCATTCCAGTTTCATAGAACCAAAGAGTTGTCAAGGAAATAAAATACTAAACTTTGAAAGCTGGTGGATTTTAAAAGAATTTACTTATTTTTTACTTTATGTGTACATTTGTATTCCTGCCTGTCTGTGTGTGCTCTGTGCATGCAGAATCCCGCAGAGGATACAATCAGAGCTTTGGACCCTCTGGGACTGAGTTAAAGGTGGTTGTGAGCCATCTGATGGGGTGCTGGGAATGGATCCACATCCTCTACAAGCCCAGCAATGGTCTTAAGCACAGAACCCCTCCCTGCCGTCAAAGGATGGCAGTTTGGGTGCATGGTCAGTGTTTGCACTGACTGAAAGTGGAACTTCAGAATGCATTATTCCAAAACCAAGAGGTGCCATTATGAGCCACATACAGAAAGTGCTCACCTTGCAATCTTTGATGCTTTAATTCCCTGGACTGGTCTTTCCCTTCCCTTGGCTTTGGCCAGTCTTCACACCTGAAATGTTTTCCGAGTGTGCAATGGCCTCCTGCTTGCCCCCCTGCTTTGTCTGGCTGACTTTCCCTTTCAACTTTCCCTTCTCTCTAGCAGCTAAAGCCTCTTCCTTTCTCACCGGATTGTCCCAGGATCCTAACGCCACTGTCCTTTCCAAGCAGGCTGGTGTTCTGGTTTCTTTTGTGCTATGTGGCCTGTCTCTGTACCGACTTAGAATTCTTCTAAAGGTCCACTTTAGAAGACCTTTCTACTTGCAACATCTGTAGCAAAGTCATCCAAGGCTGACTTGTTTATAACCATTGACAGTAACTACCTTAAATAGCCAAGAACAGAAAAAACTGTCCAACTGGCCAAAGTGTTCTCCCTGGAGAATATTATTTTTTAACTGTTTTTATTGAGCTATTCAGAATGGTAACTAGACTTTTAGCAACTAGAGAAGACAGTCTTAATTCATTAAGTAAATAAACATGAATATAATATATTGTGTGACTCAGTTATACTGCAGAAAAGTATATAGAAAAGGGATTAATAGTTATACTCCAATTCTTTACCTCATGCTCTGTACAAAATCTAGGGTTTTGGGATTCCTAAATGTGGTGTTTTGAATGAGATGTGACCAAGAATCGTGGGCATTTGAATGCCTTGTCTTCATTTGGTGGCACTATTTAAGAATGCTCCTGGGGTGTGGCTCTGTGGAATGAAGTATGTTACAGGGCACAGGCTTTAAGACTTCAGAATCTTGAGCCATTCCCAGTGCACTCTTTCTGCTTCCTGCTTGTGGTTCAAGAATGAGCTCTCAGCTGGGGCTCCAGTCACATCCATTCCTTCTGCCACGATGGACCCTGAGCCCTCTGGGACCAGAAGCCCAAATAAACTCTTCTGTAAGCTGCCTTGACCTTGACGCTTTATCACAGCAACAGAGAATTAACCAGCAAAGGCAATCTCTCTACCGATGAGTTACATTCTTAGCCCGTAATATTTTGAGACAGCCGCACACTAGGTAGCTCAGGCCATACTGGGACATATTGGTCTTCTTGCCTCAACCTTCTGAGTTTGGGAGGACAAATGTGCCAGACCAAGCTCAGCTACTCCAATTCTTAAGGCTGTCCTTCCTGATACATGGAATTATAAAAGCTACTTTTTTGTTTTGATAATTGATATATCCTTACTCTTTTACAACAAGTAGGTTTTTAATTACGTCATTCTAATCAAATGAGTCATTGAGACAACTTCCCATATGTGTATAACATAGTTTGATCATGTCTGCTCTCTCTGACTCATTTTCTTTTCTCTCTTTACTCCCTTCCTGTTCTCTAACAGTTGCTATACTACTTTTAAGTCATTTACTTTTTATGTGGGCTTTTCACCTCTTTTGCTGTGTTGCTCATGTTGGTGTCAAAGCCAGAACTCAAGAAATATCCCAGTTTTAACCACCAGAATAATGGAATTTCAAACTTTTGCTAACAAGTCAACTCAGCTTATCTGGGAAAAGTTTCAGTGTGTAGAAACAGAAGACTCAAAATGAAAATATCCGCCGCCCTTATTACTACACTCCTCCTCTGTGAATATTTTCCTTTCTGGTTCACTTGAGTGAGCATTTTCCTCCCTGATACTTGGTGTGTGCCTGGTCGTTCCAAGTGTCATGCCCTATGTAATTAGTATATTTGACTTCCTTATCTCCACTTTTTGAGATCCTCTTGGCAGTACTTGTAGTTTTCTTCCTGTAGCTGATTGGTTGTGCCTTTTATAAAATGAGTGCTTAATGAATATTGATGGGTGTGAGTCATCTAGACAGGAAAGAGACACATCCTGGTACTGAGTCACCACTACAGCACTGTGGAAGGCAAAGTCTGTGTTGCTGCTGGGATTGGAAGGCAGTTAGGAAGCCTTCAGGCTGAGTGTCAGGGCCATGCTGCCTTCATGACACATACAAGGAAGACATCTGGGCAAGAAAAATAGGGACTCTTACAAGTATGCATCCTGAGGTGTTGGTGGGAAGACCTTAGGGCCAAGGTCATTGTCCTGGGGATAGTGAATGGTGCATATAGGAGCTGAATGAGCAGTTTTTTAGAGACAGAGCATGGTGTGAAAGAGGGTCAGCTAACTGTGGGCCATTTGAACCTTGTGAAGGGTGGAGATGAATTTAATCAGAGAAGAATTTTTATCAGTTTTTGAGATACTCAGAACAGTTTTTCCCCCTGTAATTGATTGTTAGGGTCAGCCATAAAAACAGCGCTTTGGAGTGAATCATCTGGAAGGGAGAGAGACACATACTGATCCCAGTCAGCATTCTGCCCAGTGTAGGCGATCTTGGAAGGGGTGGTCTATCTTGCTGCTGGATTGGCAGGAAGTTAGGAAGCCTTCATGCTGAGTGCCCGGACTAGACTGCCTACATTGACACAAACTGGGTAGGGAAAACATAGGAATTCTCATACATATGAATTCTGAGGAGATGGGGCAAGACATCAGCGTCAAGGTCACTGTCACGGGGAGAGAGGATGGTTCTTGCAGGAGCTGAATGAGCAGTTTCTTAGAAAGAAAGCATGGTGAAACCAATAACTGTGGGCCTTTTGAACCTTGTGAAGGGTGAAGATTTGAATCAGAGCAGGTGGGTAGTCCTTACCGAGACAGAGAGAAAGATAAATGCTTATAGCTCCATTGTATAGTCAGGCACACAGAGGCAAATAGAGAAAGGAGATCAGATTCAGCAGTTAGATGCCACTGGTGACCTGTACCCCGCTGTCCTGGAGCCAGCCTAGGGTGGTGCTGGTGCCTAGAACACGTGTGCTTATGGGATCCACAGAGAAGTTGGAGAGAGGGCTGTGTCTGGATACTCACAGAACCATCCTGGAGGCCAACAGTGTTGGTCTCTGCTGTCCATATCCACTCAGCTGGAGCCTCTTCACATGGCGGCAGAACTTAATACAGAAAGTGACCACCATGAGCTCCACGTCTGTCTGGACCACCAGGTGGTTCACATTTGTCTGGAACACTGGGTAAGCCATATCTGTTGGGTTACAGACCTTTATTGTTTGAAGATTGCGCATCACCTGTGTCAGGAACCCCTCATTCTGAGTCTCATAAAAAGAGTGAAACAACCCCAGAGAACAGAGATCCAGGTGCTCGGGCAATGCCCTGGCTTTATATAGCATTTCCCACACGGTGTCCAGAGGCAAGCGGGTGATGAAGATCTTCTCCATTTCTTTAACCCTTTGTTTACTCAACAGGCCAAACAGGAAGCGTATGGTGGGTGCCTCAAACAGGTCTTCTCTCCCATACACTTCTATCAGTGTTTCCACAGTTCTGTATATTTTCCTATCACCACGTTTCTCCTCCTTATTCCTCAAGATGCAGAACATTGCTGCAAAGAACTCCTGGAGACACAAGTGGGAAAAGCTGTAGCTCAGAGAGCTGGGCTGCTTTTGAAGGATTCCAATCTTCAGAAAAGTGCCAATGACATCACCAGATAACCTTTGTTCACAGAGATCGCTCTCACTGAACAGGGTCCTTCTTTTGAAGATCCCCTCAGCAGCCAGTGAGCAGAGCCCTCTGAGCTGGGTCAGTAGGGCATGGTCTGGGAGAATCAGGGAAATGTATTTCAGGCAGAGGGCTGTGGTGGTCTTTGAGGTGAGTGAGAGTTGTCCCCCTTGTTCCATCTGCTGCTTCAAACAAGTACAGACCAGCCAGGACACCCAGGGTACCTCACACAGTGTTGAGAGCACTGGGTCTGAGGAAACCAAGCTGAAAGCTTTAATCGCTCCTCCTTTTTCTGAAAAATATTTGTAGAAATATTCCTTCCGCCCAGACTCAGAGAAGCCCAGGACTTCCACCCAATGTGGCTGTCCCAAAGAAGGAATGATCTTATTCAGGTCTGTGGTCCGAACTGTGAGCAGCAAGGAAGCCTGAGGCAGGACAGATTTCCCCAGCAAACTGGCCAGAAGTGTGTGCACAGGCTGTGTCTGACTCCAGTGCAGACACAGCTCAGGATTCTGATCTTTCAAGACCCAAGCTGGCTCATCTATGCCATCTAGGATGAAGAGCAGCTTCTCAGGGTGAGACAGGATCTCCATGGTGGGAATTGTGGGCACAGCCTGGTCTTTTTCTATGAGCTCAGCCAGACTCAGTTGCTTGTACTGGGCCAGCTCTCTGCAGCTGAAGTAGAAGACATGCTGGAAGCGATCTCTGTAGAGCTGATCTTCCTCCCATGCTCTCCTCACCTGCCTGGCCAGTGTTGACTTCCCAATGCCAGCAGCCCCCTGTAATACAACTAATTGAGGCGTTTCCTGTGTATCTGGGTTTGGGCGAAATAAATCTTGGATCTCAATCAGATGTCCTCTCTTCTCTGCTACACATTGATACCAGCTTTTTCCGACTATGCTCTCCCAGTCTCTTGGACAAGATTTTTGTAGGAGTATTAGCTGTGTGAAATTTTGGAGCAAGCCCTCTGTTTTCAAGGTCTCTGTCTTATAAAGATCATTTTCTTCAAGGTTCTGATATATTTTTGGAACACTTCCTAAATAAGGGAGAAAAAAAGGAATATAAGTGTACACACTAGAGTTGTTTGTTTTTTCATTCCTTTCTATCTTCTTTCTTTCCAATCTATACAACTGGACATGCTTAGGCATCTGTCTAAGCTGTGCAACGGACTGGCTGTGGGTGCTGGGATATTCTGAACAGTGCAGTGCAAAGAACTTGAGCTTAGAGAATAGAAGAGTCTAGTTCAAGTTTCACTTCACCTGTAACAATGCTGTGTGACCTTCATCCACATGTCAGGTATTTACCAATGTCTTACTCTGTGCCAGACCTGTTCTTATGGCTGAGAATAAAGGGTGAGATCACAGACACAGCTTTGTCCTCATTCAGTCCATGTGATGATACCACGGCTCCACAGAGCTCAGTGTTCCCATCTGGAATTTGGGAGCTGTGGTCTCTCCTGTAGTAGGCCTTAGAATGATGGGGTGATTACAGCCAGTGGAGTCAATGTCTGCTCCTGATAGATTGCACAGGCCCCACAGTTGCAGTCCTGACAACATTGTTCTGTAGGTTCTGAGATTCTAGGTCTGATAAGGTGATCTTGGGATGCCTTAGAGTGTGTGTTTCAGGACATAGACTTGCCCCTGTTCCCAGTACTGCCAATCCCAAGCTTATTTTGTACTGCCTTCCAGATATCATTCATAATAACAAGCCTTGTTTGTGACTACTGTTTGGATGTCCTTTGTCCCCACTGAAACTTGTGTAGAAATTTAGTTGCTAATGTAGCAGTAAGGGGACAAAGGTTTAGTGTAGTCATGGGGACAGGCCCCTTATTAATTGATCAATACTTTTTAAACAAATGTTCTTTTGTTTAAAAATATTGTTTTCGAATCTTATACAACAAAGGAGCGTCTGGAGGCATTACCATCCCTGACTTCAAACTCTACTACAGAGCTACAGTATTGAAAACAGCTTGGTATTGGCATAAAAACAGAGAAGTCGACCAATGGAATCGAATAGAAGACCCTGACATTAACCCACAAACCTATGAACACCTGATTTTCGATAAAGGAGCTAAAAGTATACAATGGAAAAAAGAGAGCATCTTCAACAAATTGTTCTGGCAAAACTGGATGTCAACCTGTAGAAGAATGAAAATAGATCCATATCTATCACCATGCACAAAACTCAAGTCCAAATGGATTAAAGACCTCAATATCAGCCCGAACACACTGAACCTGATAGAAGAGAAAGTGGGAAGTACTCTACAACACATGGGCACAGGAGACCACTTCCTACGTATAACCCCAGCAGCACAGACACTAAGGGCATCATTGAATAAATGGGACCTCCTGAGACTGAGAAGCTTCTGTAAAGCAAAGGACACTGTCGCTAAGACACAAAGGCAACCCACTAACTGGGAGAAGATCTTCACCAACCCCGCAACTGACAAAGGTCTGATCTCCAAAATATATAAAGATCCCAAGAAACTAGACCGTAAAAGGCTAACCAACCCAATTATAAAATGGGGCATTGAGCTGAACAGAGAATTCTCAACAGAAGAACTTCAAATGGCCAAAAGACACTTAAGGTCATGCTCAACCTCCTTAGCGATCAGGGAAATGCAAATCAAGACAACTTTAAGATACCATCTTACACCTGTCAGAATGGCTAAAATAAAAAACACCAATGATAGCCTTTGTTGGAGAGGTTGTGGAGAAAGGGGTACACTCATCCATTGCTGGTGGGAATGCAAACTTGTGCAACCACTCTGGAAAGCATTATGGCGGTTTCTCAGGAAATTCGGGATCAACTTACCCCTGGACCCAGCAATACCACTCTTGGGAATATACCCAAGAGAGGCCTTATCATACAACAAAAGTATATGCTCTACGATGTTCATAGCAGCATTGTTTGTGATAGCCAGAACCTGGAAACAACCTAGATGCCCCTCAATGGAAGAATGGATGAAGAAAGTATGGAATATATACATATTAGAGTACTACTCCGCAGTAAAAAACAAGGACTTCTTGAATTTTGCAAATGGATGGAAATAGAAAACACTATCCTGAGTGAGGTAAGCCAGACCCAAAAAGAGGAACATGGGATGTACTCACTCATATTTGGTTTCTAGCCATAAACCAAGGACATTGAGCCTATAATTAGTGATCCTAGAGAAGCTAAATAAGGAGAACCCAAAGAAAAACATATAGGCATCCTCCTGAATATTAACCTTCAGCAAGCGATGAAAGGAGACAGAGACAGAGACCCACATTGGAGCACAGGACTGAAATCTCAAGGTCCAAATCAGGAGCAGAAGGAGAGAGAGCACGAGCAAGGAACTCAGGACCGCAAGGGGTGCACCCACACACTGAGACAATGGGGATGTTCTATTGGGAACTCACCAAGACCAGCTGGCCTGGGTCTGGAAAAGCCTGGGATAAAACCGGACTCTCTGAACATAGCGGACAATGAGGACTACTGAGAACTCAAGAACAATGGCAATGGGTTTTTGATCCTACTGCACGCACTGGCTTTGTGGGAGCCTAGGCAGTTTGGATGCTCAACTTACTAGACCTGGATGGAGGTGGGGGTTCCTTGGACTTCCCACAGGACAGGGAACCCTGATTGCTTTTCGGGCTGGGGGGGGGACTTATTTGGGGGAGGAGGAGGGAAATGGGAGGCGGTGGCGGGGAAGGGACAGAAATCTTTAATAAATAAATAAATTTAAAAAAAAGATGCTGCGAGGCATCCACAAGTTCTACTTTAAATAAATAAATAAATAAATAAATAAATGAAAAAAAATATTGTTTTCGGGGAAAGGATTCCCTTTCTTTCCTGCAGGCACCTGCCTGCCTGTATACCATTTTTTCTTAAGCTGAACAGTCATAGTCTCTACTTGGACTCCCCAACTCCAGAACTATGATTTAATATACATATTCTAAACAAACAAATAAGCAAACAAACAAACAAAAAATAAAACCCTGGGTATGGTGGTGTAGCCCTGTAATTCTTCACTCAGAAGATAGAGGCAGGAGAATCAGGAACTCAGAGCCAGGCTTTCTATATAGTGAGTTTGGAAACTTCCTGAGCTACAATCACTAATCAGTCAATCAATCAATCAACCAGTCAGTCAATCAAACAAAGAACAAGAATAACAAATGTTACCCAATCGCTGGTTTCTGTCCTGGCAATAGAAACAAATGAACACATTTGCTCTTGATGTAACCTGCTCCACTGTTACTCAGCACACTTTGCTGGCTTCCCGCATCTTGCCCTACTCGCCCTTCCTCCAACCAGTGCATCTGAGGAGTCTTCTCGCCACTTTTGGGCCTGAAAATAAATTTCATCTCAGCCTCTTTTTTAAGAAACTCAAGGCAAGACAGACAGGAGAATTCCCCATGGACCAGAATCCAAGTTCATCCCTCAGCATCTGCAGGTTTCTCAAAATACAAGGCAGCTGTCTGTCCTGCCTTGGCCAAAGTGCTGAAGGAAATTTGGGTAGAGCACAGAGTATAACATCAGTTCCCACAATCAGCCCCCGAGAAACTGGCTTCAGGGGTCATTTGACTCTGAAATAAGTGTCTATAGATTTTCTCTTGTTGTCTTTTGTAAGAAAACTACAATCTCCTGAGTGCAGCAGGCTGGCCACTCATGCCTGTGGCCAAGGTCTGCCTGCCATGCCTGACCCAGGTGCAAAGGGGTAGGTTCAGCTGGAATGTATCTGCTTCCATGCACACATCTAAATCTTCTTCAGTTCTGTCACACTTCAAAAGACCTCGTGGCAGCAAGATGGTTCAGAAGTTAAAGAGCTATCAGGACAGTTGGATTCTAGGACCCCACATACACGCTGTGTGTGCATTGTGGCACCTGTCACTTCAGGCTCAGTAAGACGAGTCAGGTGTTCTCCAGAGCAAATCTTTAGCTTGACTAGTTCCATTGACAAGCTCTGAATATGGATGATGAGAGATTCTGTCTTAATGAATAAAGAGGGAGAACAGCTAAGGAAAATTCTTGACATCAGTTTAGGGTATTCACATACATACAAGTGCAACTCCCAACATATGTATGCCCAACACATGCAAATATGCATACACATATGTATCCACAGCATAAAAATACACATAGAAAGAAAAGTCCAATTTAAAAAATCTACAGAAAATGAATAGTAATGGGAAATATTCTACTAAGTGAGATAACCCATGCCTAAGGAGACAAATGCCAAATTTTCTCTGTCATATGTGGATATTAGCATGGTATATTTACATTTATATTTTTACTTTGTTTTTTTTAAGTTTACTTTAAGTTAATTTTTTCTAATCTTCTATGTTTATACTATATTTACATCATCTTCACCCTTCTTTAACTTCTCTATCCCCTCTAACTCCTCCTATGTCCCCTCTTTCCCACTAAGATCACCTTTTCTTCTTTATTGATTGGTAATACATGCATGCATGCATACATACATATATACATACATACACACATTCTGATGAGTCCATTTAGTGTTGCTGTTATGTGTTTAATGATGACCTCTTGGAATTTGGTAACCTACAAGGTACTCATCTCTGGAGAGAACTGAGTCTCCCTCTCTCAGCTTCCATTGATTGCCTGTAGCTTTTCAACTAGAGGTGGGACCATGTGAGACTTATTTAGAGTATCTCTAGAGGTCAGGAAAGTATAATGAACCCAAGAGAGGGGTAGGGTAAGGGGTCTTAAGTGGTGTGGGTAGAGGAGAATATTTGTGATATGAAAATGACATTCAAAGTTGAAGTGAGGATAGGGGTTGTGAGATAGGGAAGAGGACTGGGTGGTGATGGATTAACAAAAACTAACAATGTATGAAAGTTCCTAAGGAACACACCATTTTGTAAGCTAATCAAAAATATAACTCAAATAAATATAAGCTGATGAGCAATGGGTGCACAGTACTTTCCTCAGAAGACATGAGTAATTAAAGGGAAATCCCAGTGCCCAGCATGGAGTACTTCCCTAAGAGTTACTGGTCATGGAGGATGCAGAACGCCAAGCATGGAGTACCTCCTAAGAGTTAGTGGTCATGCAGAGACTCCACAAACAGCAAAATCTGTTGCTATTGCTCTTGGTAGTCTACCAGAACTAGAGTTAAGACTCTATTGCTGAAGACATAACATACTTTTGTTACAGGATTTAGGGAAAACAAGTTGGAACAGACATTTAGCTTCTTCCATCCTGTCTAACTTTCTTCAACCCTTGTAAGGTGTGAGAAGGAAAATTAAACATTAAGAAAGGTAAATATACTTTGTCTTTTAGACTAAATCAAAGTTGTCTTTTTCTGCCATGTGTACCACTTCCTTACTTACTGTAATCCCAGCCTCAGGCCTCCATCTTTAGAAGTCCCCTACCCTGAGCCCATCAAACCATGACTCCTCCCCAGGGAGGGTCAAAGGAGCCTGCCAAACCTTGATCCCTCCTCAGCATAGGTCAAGACCACTCCCACAGGCTATTTAAACTGCTCCCTAGAAAATAATCACATGGTGTTCCCTCTTCCTCTCTGGTGGTCATGTTTGTGGCTTCCATCCCCCCCCCCCCCCTTGGGCCACCTGAGAGTGCAGGCATTCAATTAAACCTTGATATCTTTTAATTTTGTCTGATTCAGTCTGATTGGGATTATTTGCATCAGCAGGGAGGCTCGTTTTAGGAAAATATTCCTAACACTTACTACTGTACAATGGCAGCCTAATTATTACAACATCATTTGTGAATGCTTTACCCTTCATACCTGTGTTAATTCCAGTATGTTTTTAAATTCGACCTTTGAAAACTTATATATTCTTAGAGCAAGGTCAGCAATCTAGATACCATTGAGGTTGTTGAGGCCATGATATATGGTATTTTTGTTGAAGCTGGTCTCTGACACCATGACAAGACTCTTCTGTGCCTTGCCACCGGGGGCTCTAGAATCACCAGGCTTGTGTTTCAAATGTTGTAGAACTTGTCACTGGGCCCGAGTATGCCCTAATCCTCATCTTGGTCCCGCAACATCTTGTCCGAGATGCCATAGGGAAGGACATTGGGCAGTCTATTGTCCTCATGTACATAGTGGCATGGAAACATCAAATCCAGAAAATTCCCAAGTTGACCTGCTAGGTCTGGCTGTTGACAAGTAAGGCTGCCTGGGTTCCTTTGACCCAACCACAACTGTCATCTGTAACAGGGAGCCATGGGTAAACATCACGGTATCATGATGGCCCATCACCTTTCTCTTGGACACTGAAACCACACACTCAGTACTGAGGGAATTCTGGGGGCACCTCTCCTTCTAGTTTCCCTATTGTCAGGGCATGGGGATAGCCTTATCTACCTTAGCAGACTCCACCACTTAACTGTGTTTTTAGGGGTATTTATCTCACTCATTCATTTTTAGTCATGCCAGCCTTCCCGGTACCTCGTATGGGAAGAGATTTTTTTTTTTTTTAGCAAAAGTAGGAGCTTCCATTTCATTTGCTCCTTCCATTCACCTTACCCCAGACTCGCCAGCAGCTCCACTCCTTCTCCTTCTGGCCTCCCAACTTCCCAGCCCCAATATGTCTTTTCCTCTACTAGCCTCTCAGGCTGGGACACCCAAAACTCCTCTGTTGCTAAAAATCATTACCCCATAGTTATCCAATTACAGGATTCTACTAAGTGCATTACCCAAGCTCTGTACCCCCTCTCTCTTCAGAGCCTTAGAGGACTTAAGCCTATTATCGCTGACCTTCTAAGAAAAAAACTACTTCGCCCTACCTCTTCTCCCTTTAACACCCCTACATTTGCTGTTAAGAAACCTAATGGAATCTATCGCCTGGTTCAAACCCTCCAGCTCATTAACTCTGCAGTGGTCCCTCTTCATCCTGTAGTGCCTAACCCTTACACACTTCTTTCCACTATCCCTCCAGGAACCTCCCACTTCTCAGTTCTAGATCTCAAGGATGCTTTTTTCTCTATTCCTCTCAGCTCTCAATCTCAAAATATCTTTGCCTTCACCTGGACTGACCCTGACACTCACCTCTCCACACAGCTCACCTGGACTGTCCTTACCCAGGGATTCTGGGACAGCCCACACCTGTTTGGTCAGGCTTTAGCTTCTGATCTACTCTCACGGTCTCTCGCTAAGTCTAAACTCACACAGTATACAGGTGATATTTTTCTTTGCAGTCTATCCTTGGAGATCAACAAAACTGATATTTCCACTCTTTTAAATTTTCTGTCCAAAAGGGGCTATAGAATCTCACCTTCTAAGGCCCAACTGTCTACCTCTCAGGTTATTTACTTGGGATTAACTAATACCCCAACCCAAAAAGCTATTACCCTAGACAGAAAAAAGCTAATTCAGTTCCTTGGAATTCCTTCTACAAAAGAAGAGGATTTTATCATTCCTAGGAATAGCTGGCTTCCTGTGTTTCTGGATCCCCTCTTTTTCTCTCCTCACTCACCCCTTAAACAAGGCAGCTCTCAGCTTTCTGCATGAGCCCCTTCTCCATCCCATTAGTAAACCCTTTCAGAGACTCCAGCAAGCCCTTATCCAGGCCCCAGCTCTTCATCTCCAGATTTAACTCATATTTTCTCCCTCTTTGTTACAGAAAAGGAGGGATATGCCCTTGGAGTCCTAGGTCATCAGCTTGGACCTTCCTTTGCATACCTGTCAAAGAAGCTAGACCTCACCACTCAGGGCTGGGCACCCTGCAAATGTGCTTTAGCAGTCACTGAGCTTCTTTTTTTTATTTTTTAATTTATTTATTTATTAAGGATTTCTGCCTCGTCCCCGCAACCGCTTCCCATTTCCCTCCCCCTCCCCCGATCAAGTCCCCCTCCCTCATCTGCTCGAAGAGCAATCAGGGTTCCCTGACCTGTGGGAAGCCCAAGGACTGCCCACCTCTATCCAGGTTTCGTAAGGTGAGCATCCAAACTGCCTAGGCTCCCACAAAGCCAGTACGTGCAGTAGGATCAAAAACCCACTGCACTGAGCTGAACAGAGAATTCTCAACAGAAGAACTTCAAATGGCCAAAAGACACTTAAGGTCATGCTCAACTTCCTTAGCGATCAGGGAAATGCAAATCAAGACAACTTTAAGATACCACCTTACACCTGTCAGAATGGCTAAAATAAAAAACACCAATGATAGCCTTTGCTGGAGAGGTTGTGGAGAAAGGGGTACACTCACCCATTGCTGGTGGGAATGCAAACTTGTGCAACCACTCTGGAAAGCAGTGTTTCGGTTTCTCAGGAAATTCGGGATCAACCTACCCCTGGATCCAGCAATACCACTCTTGGGAATATACCCAAGAGAGGCCCTATCATACAACAAAAGTATATGCTCAACTATGTTCATGGCAGCATTGTTTGTAATAGCTAGAACCTGGAAACAACCTAGATGCCCTTCAATGGAAGAATGGATGAAGAAAGTATGGAATATATACATATTAGAGTATTACTCAGCAGTCACTGAGCTTCTTATTTGTGAGTCAAAGAAACTAACCTTTGGGTCATCTACCCGTCTTCTCCCACCACAATGTGCCCCATATCTTAACTTACAAAGGCTTACAGATCTTACCCCCTTCCCAAGTCCTTTCTCTCCAGATGGCACTAGTGGAAGATGCCGTACTCACTTTCCAATGCTGCCCACCCCTTGATATCTCAAATCTCCTACCTCAAACTAACATTAATTATTCCCTGTCTCACTCCTGCCCAGAAATCTTAGAGCATGTACTGCCCCACCCCTCACATATACAGGAGGGCAAACTGTCCCAGGCCACTTATACCTGGTACAGAGATGGCATCTCCTTTTTAGGTGAGGGGACCCGTAGAGCAGGCTACGCCATAGTGTCAGGTACTGGGCTAGTGGAGGCACAGGCACTCTCCTCCCATAGTGCCAATCAGCAGGTTGAATTAATAGTCCTTACCTGTGCCTTCCAGTTAGCAAAGGGACAATCTTTAAATGTTTACATAGACTCCAAATATGCCTTTTATATCCTCCTGTCCCATGCAGCTATATGGAATGAGCGTGGGCTTCTGACAACAAAAGGAGGATCCGTAACTAACTCAGGTTACATTATGGACCTGTTAAAAGCCTCCTATATCCCCAAAGATATACGAATTATTGACTGTCAGTCTCATCAGACCAACAGTTCCATTATTTCCAAGGGAAATAACTGGATTGACCAAGCAGCTAGAACAGCAGCATTCCAGAGCCCAAACCTACCTCAGTCACCTCAGGGGGTTCATACAATACAGCCCACATTCTCACAGACACCCCCTGACACCCAGCAAATTCTGTCCTACCTACATCAGCTCTTTCATTCTAATAGCAAAGCTCTATTTCATTTTGTCAAGGCTCACCTCCAACCCACCTTGAGAACCTAGTGCCCTTAAAAGCTATTACTGCCTCTTGTAAAAATCTGTCAAAAGTCAGATCCCAAGACCATATATTGTAGCTTCCCTTTTCCCACCCACTAGGCCAAGGGCTCCCTTCCAGGAACTGACTGGCAGCTGGATTTTACTCATATGCCCACGGTCAGAAGAGTTAAATATCTCCTGGTTTTGGTGGATACCATGTCTGGGTGGATTGAAACATTTCCCACTACCAGCAAGAAGGCCCAGACAATTTCCGATGTTCTTCTCTGAGAAATCATCCCCTGGTTTGGAATCCCAACCTCTCTCTTTATTCAGATAATGGCCCAGAGTTAACTTTCCAAATTTATCAAACTTTGTCTAAGGCTCTTAACATCCCCTGCCTTTTCATATCCCATGCCACCCTCAGTCTTCAGGGTAGGTAGAACAAACTAACTGTTCCTTAAAAAAAAAATGTCTTGTTAAAATGTCACAGGAGCTTCACCTTGACTGGGTAAAACTTTTGTCTCAGGCCCTTCTTTGGCTTAGGGCTCCCCCAAAGCCCCCCTTTCATCTCACCCTTTGAACTCATGTATGGGCAGCCAGTTTTATCCTCTGGCCTCTCACCTAAAGCCTCTTTCTTTCCTGATCATCTGCTTACTCTGCTGTTTCCCCATCTTCTCTTCCCTATTATGGGATTTTACCAACTACTCATTACTTCAACGATGTGCTAATTCATGCCCACTGCCGATTAAAATAGGGGATCAGTTACTATTCTCTACCCAAGACCAACTCTCCTTAACCCTTCCCCCCTAAATGGCAGGGTCCCTTTAAAGTAATTCTTGTAACTCCCACAGCTGCCAAACTCGAGGGATTTCCTCATTGGATTTACCTGTCCCACCTTAAACTTTTTACTCTTCCAGCTCAAGATAGTCCCTCATATATGATAACTCAAACAGGGCCATGTTCCCTTAAGTTAAGTTCTAGAGGGCACCAAGATCAGCCACTCTTTCTCCAGTTCCAGAAAAATAAAAGTGTCATCACTGTACTCAACTCTCCTGTGCCCAAATCTCCATATACTCTCCCCCTCCCTCTTTCTCCTATCTGCTTTACCATCTTCTCGATATCTCTAATGTCATACTTAATTTTCCAGTTAACCACTCAGCTGTTATCATGGGGACCATCACTAAATATAGATCTGGAGGTACAAGGACTATCAAAAGCCCAAGTGGTAAGAAACAATAACGAGTTTGCAGCCCCAAATTCCAAAACCTCACAAAACAGACTTTAACATAACTGACTGCAGCAGTGTCTCCTGGATGTTAGGTAATACCATGATGCTTAAGGAAAACAAGTGACTTAAGATTTACTTCAGGTAAAACATTAAGTGGTCTAATAATTCCCCCTTTCAATAATTCCCCCTTCTTTTCCTCCCCCTCCCCACCATCTTCCATTCCAACACTATACCATTGTAATCATAAGCTTTTAATATGTCTAAAATTTATTTCTTTTCAAACATTTTTTTTCATTAGCTTCAGGGACCCAACTGAACCTACCTAAACAGACCAGACTCACCCAGAATAGGTATTATTTAATTCTTTCCTTATCATTCCTGGTCTTGGGAACCCCTTGGAAATTCCCTCCTTCCACCACAAAAGAACCCCTCTCTATCTTCCATCTTGGAACTCTCCTCCCTTAATTACTGGGATCTAAATTTTTTTCCAGACATAATTCTATGCCTTTCCAGTATCTTGAGAGGTCCAAGCTGCCAGCCAGCCAGTTCCACAGAGCCCGGAAAACAACACAAAAGTAGTCAGCTACCCCAGGACATGGTCAAGCATCTCAAGTCCCCAACACCCACAAAATCAACATGAAGTAGTCACAAAAGACCTTACGACGCCCCATTCCCATCCATTAAAGACTTCCAAACTCCCAATTTTTTTTATAATAAACAAAAGGGTGGAATGTAATTATTCAGCCACAAACAAGGCTGCACTTCTAGGTTCTAGAGCCATGCACATGAAGACAAGCCCTTAGGCAGAAGTGCCTGAATGTTAAAGGGCCCCACATGACCCATGTGTGCACATGTGTGGTTACATCCATGTGTGACTCAGCTAAGCCCTTGCGTGCATGTGTGAGCCGCATTATCTGCATATGATGTAGCCATGTCAACCCCCCTGTGTGCATGCACTAGGCAGCTTTTAAAAAGCTGGACATGCCATTTCTCTCTCTCTCTGCACACTGATTCCCCAGGCCTGTGCACGCCCCCTCTAATAAACTCCTAAGCAGGTTTGTTGTGTGTTCCGTGTTTCCTTCTCACTTGCGCCAGGTAATTTCAGGTATAGTGATGAAAGCACTTTGATACCAGTGCAAAAATAGGCATAGAGGCCAGTGGGGAAAAATAGAAGATTCTAACATGCATCCACCTAACTAGAGCCAACTGATAGTTAACAAGGACCCCACAAGTGTACAGTAGATAAAAGACAGCATCTTCTCGAAGTGGCCCTGGCAGAACTGGCATATGTTTAGAAGAATGAAGCTCTGAACTATGAAACTGCTGGAAGAAAACAGGCTACAGGATATGGGTGTAGGAAAGGACTTCCTGAATAGGATTCCATTTGCCCAACAATTAAGTCCAACAACTGATAAGTGGGATCTCATCAAACTAAAAAGGTTCTGTGCATCTAATAAACAATAAGTTGAATGAAGCCCATGGAGAAAGAGGAAATATTTGCCGTCTAATCTTCTGACAGAAGATTAATATACAGAATATATAAAGAACTAAAAACCCAAATTCTCCCCACCTCTGACACTGCCTGGAGTTCTAGGACCCAGAGGTTGGGTAGCATGGAGACCTATGATAGAACTAAATACAACTGGAGAAAAAAAGTCAATGTAATGATGCCCAGTGAGATTCTGCCCCAAATGACATCAGAGCCTTCATCCAGTAACTGATGAAAACATGTACAGAGACCCACAGCTGACATTAGGCCGAGTTCAGGGAATCCTGCTGAAGTGAAGGAGTGTGCAAGCCAGAAGGGTCAAGGACATCAGAGGAAAGCCTACAGAATCAAGTAACCTGGGCTCACAGGAGCCCATAGAGACTTAATCAACATCCAGGGAACCTACATGGACTGACCTAGGCTCTCTGCATATATGTGATAGTGTGTAGCTTTGTCTTCCTTGGGGACTCCTAAAGGTAGGAGCAGGGGCTGTCTTTGAGTTTTGTTTGCTGGCTTTTGGAACCCTACTCACCATACTGGGTTTCCTTGCCCAGCCTTAATACAAGGGGAGGTGCTTAGAGTTATCATTTTGTTGACCTTCCCTGTCACCTGTATACCCTGTCCCTTTAAGAGACAAGCTCTGCCCATCCCCAATCCCCCTACTTCCCACAGAGGCGAGTTGATCTCATGCCTTCCCTCCATCTTCTCTCTCTGTCTGTCCCTCTTCTGAAGAGGTAATTACTGCCTCCCCCTCCCTTCTTCCCTCCTCCCTATCTCTTTCTTTCTCTCTCTTCCTCCCTCTTTTCTCTGTAATCCCCTTATTCATTAAAAAAAAAAAAAACCTCTATACCCAAGCTCTTTGCACTGCATATCTGTCTGTCTCTCACTGGGTCTCCCACCTACCAGGGTCGGGCCTCTGTAAATCCTTCATTGGTGCTGTGAACATGGCAGGCTATCCCTTGCAGCTGAGGACTGCTAGGGATCCTATAATCCTCTCCCCTTTAATAGTGTCACCTTTTCAACTTAAAATCACTGCAATTCTACACCCAACATCAAATGGTAGGTTCCTCCCACACATCCGGCCATGCCTCCATGAGTGTGCAATCCCTTGGCAGTAGTTCCCACCACATAAAAATGGCCCAGTACTGGTCAACTGCTTGCCTTTCAGGCTTAAGGCCCCTCACTCAGACTCCCGACTCCATGTGATGATGTAGCGGTATGGTTTGTGCCCACCCATTTTCATGGCCTCTGGACTTTGAGAGTGATGACCCAAAGCCAGTTTGAGCTGGGATCCATGCTGAACCTCTGGGATGCTGGAGTTCTGTCTCTGGATCTTCTTGCCTTACTCATGGAGTGTGTGCCTCCCCTCCTCAGATATCAAGCTACATAGCTGCCTATCATCAGCTTACATTCTACCAGCGATTGTTAGTTGGAAATATAGCCTACTTTTTCTGCGTTTTTCTATCTGCCTTTCATCTCAGACACATAATCACTCTGTCCCACCACCACCAGTGCTGCGCTGTCTCCCGCACAGTGCTGGAGGAATCTGTCTCTCTTCTACTCATGGAGCCCTATTTCTGCCACTGCTGCACTGAAGGCATAAGGTCCAAGCCACGTGAAAATCGTGGACCTGGACCTTCTATCAGCCCACTGGGAAGTTGGGAAAACTCCTATGATCCTGATGAGGTTCACTTTAATATTCCCATGACCAGGGGCTAACAAACCCCGGTGAAACACACAGAGGAGGGGCAACCTGGGTATATTCGGCTAGTGCTTGCCAGCCTCAGCTAGTCATTTGTTTTTGCAAGCTGAAAATAATAGAAAAAATAGTTATGAGTGTAAACAGATAAAATCAGGAGAGGAATACTACAAACAGCATGGCGCACAGTTGGAGCACAGCATGGTCATTTGTTGTTCTGTTGTCTGTTCATCTTTGAGACTGTGTCAGCAGAGCTGTACAGGTGTGACAGAGACCCACAGAGCCTACAGTGTCAATCATCATGTCCCTTATTCAGTTTCCCTCCTTTCCTCTTGATACATCACAAAGCATGCCATGTGGATTGAACATTTGCTATGAAGCTGTTGTTAGATATTACGTTATTTTCTCAGATGGGACACTCCATTGGTACTTAAAATCAATGAAAAGTACCTCTATCTTCAATTGGTCTTTGCTCTGCTGTTGATAATACCTAATATAGAACCCCCTTGCCCATCATCCTGCTTGCCAGGATCCTCTAATCCATGGGCTGTTCAGTTACAGCAACTCTTTAGTCCTCGTGGCTTCACATTTGCGATTGTCATTCCTAAGGTTGCTGCACTGCATGGATGTTACTGCGTTTGTATGTGTCTATAGATGCCTCAAGTCCTCCCTGTTTTCCTTCTTCCCTTTCTTTATGTTTCGAATGGGAAGTGGTGGAACTGATTAAGTCAGTTGGTGCTCTTTAAGCCTGGACCACATTTTAAGGCCCTGGAATGTACAAGTTTACTGCAAGTGGCCAGTAGAAGGAACATTCTTCTCTTCTTCTTCTTCTTCTTCTTCTTCTTCTTCTTCTTCTTCTTCTTCTTCTTCTTCTTCTTCTTCCTCTGCTCTCCTCCTCCTCCCACTCCTCCTCCTCCTCTTCTTCTTCGGTTTTTTGAGACAGGGTTTCTCTGTGTAGCTTTGGAGCCTTTCTAGCTCTTGTAGACCAGGCTGGCCTCAAACTCATAGAGATTCGCCTGCCTCTGCCTCCTGAGTTCTGGGATTAAAGGAGTGGAGAAGGGGAGGATTGTGGAGATCTTGGGGAGTGGGATGGTTGAGATGGAGGAAGGGCTGATATGGGAGCAGGAAAGAAGATATCTTGATTAAGGGAGATATTTTAGGGTTAGCAAGAGACTTGACTCTAGAGGGGTTCCCAGGTGTCCAAGGGGATGTCCCAGCTAGGTCCTTGGGCAGTAGAGGAGAGGGTGCCTGAACTGGCCTTTTCCCATAGCCACAGTGATGAATGTCTTGAATATCATCATAGAACTTTCATCCGGCGATGGACAGAGATAGAGACAGAGACCCACATTGGAGCACTGTACTGAGCTCCCAAGGTCCAGTTGAAGAGCAGAAAGAAGGAGAAAATGAGCAAGGAAGTCAGAACCGCGAGGGGTTTGTCCACCCACTGAGATGGTGTGACTGATCTAATTGGAGCTCACCAAGGCCAGCTGGATTGGGACTGAAGGAGCATGTGATCAAACTGGACTCTCTGAGTGTGGCTGACAATGGGGGCTGACCGAGAAGACGATGATAATGGCACTGAGATTTGATTCTACTGCATGTACTGGCTTTTTGGGACCCTAGTCTATTTGGATGCACACCTTCCTAGGCCTGGATAGAGTGGGGAGGGCCTTGGACTTCCCACAGGGCAGGGTACCCTGCCCTCTCTTAGGACTGGAGGGGGAGGGGGAATAGAGGAGTGGGAAGGAAATGGGAGGAGGTGGAAATTTTGAATGGTATTATTTATAAAGTAATAAAAATAATCTGCTTTCAAAAAAAGAAATAAAAATCTTTAAAAAATGAAAAAACCACTCTTGGGAATATACCCAAGAGAGGCCTTATCATACAACAAAAGTATATGCTCTACTATGTTCATAGCAGCATTGTTTGTAATAGCCAGAACCTGGAAACAACCTAGATGCCCCTCAATGGAAGAATGGATGAAGAAAGTATGGAATATATACATATTAGAGTACTACTCAGCAGTAAAAAACAAGGGCTTCTTGAATTTTGCATGCAAATGGATGGAAATAGAAAACACTATCCTGAGTGAGGTAAGCCAGACCCAAAAAGAGGAACATGGGATGTACTCACTCATATTTGGTTTCTAGCCATAAACAAAGGACATTGAGCCTATAATTAGTGATCCTAGAGAAGCTAAATAAGGAAAACCCAAAGAAAAACATATAGGCATCCTCCTGAATATTAACCTTCATCAGGCGATGAAAGGAGACAGAGACAGAGACTCACATTGGAGCACCGGATAGAAATCTCAAGGTCCAAATCAGGAGCAGAAGGAGAGAGAGCACGAGCAAGGAACTCAGGACCGCGAGGGGTGCACCCACACACTGAGACAATGGGGATGTTCTATCGGAAACTCACCAAGGCCAGCTGGCCTGGGTCTGAAAAAGCCTGGGATAAAACCAGACTCGCTGAACATAGCGGACAATGAGGACTACTGAGAACTCAAGAACAATGGCAATGGGTTTTTGATCCTACTGTACGTACTGGTTTTGTGGGAGCCTAGGCAGTTTGGATGCTCACCTTACTAGACCTGGATGGAGGTGGGTGGTCCTTGGACTTCCCACAGGGCAGGGAACCCTGATTGCTCTTTGGGCTGACGAGGGAGGGGGATTGATTAGGGGAGGGGGAGGGAAATGGGAGGTGGCAGCGGGGAAGAGACAGAAATCTTTAATAAATAAATAAATTAAAAAAACAAAAAAACCCCAAAACAAACAAACAAAAAAAAAAAAAACAAAAAAATGAAGAAAGGCGTGCGCCCCCACCACCTGAATTGGAATGCTTTTCTTTGAGTGTAGCTCAGATTTCAAAGGTGGCATCTCCTAGCATTGAGGTCAGGCCCTTGGCACTCAGAGCCTGTACTTCCCTGACTCTGTGTGACTGTCCTCATTGCCCTGACGTCAGAGAGAGGGAGAGAAGGGTGTTAAGTGACAGTGAAGAATGAATGCAGTTCTTCCACTGTGAGTGTCCACTTCTCTAAGCCTTGGTCTTCTTCCTGCCAAGGAGAGACAATAGCAGTCTCTCTCTCTCTCTCAAAAGTGTTTGTGCGATTCAAGTGCAAGCGAGATGCAAGTGAAGCTCTGGGCACAGGGTCTGACATAAGTGGGGTGCTCGGCAAACCCTTTGGCCCTTGGGAACGTGAGTGATGAGGGATCCTGTGATAATGGATTCTCCTGATGTCAGCTCCCTGCTCAATATGCCAGCTGTGTTCTTGTGTTGGAGAAGACACTGTCCCTAGTTCCAAGGGCCTCCTGGGAGCAGTGCTGAGCCCAACAGTGAGAGACTCCAGGGACAGAATGTCTAGGCTGTCCTCTAAAGTTCTCCAGGTTCTGGGTGCTATGCTGGCATGTGGCCCCAGGGGACTGAGTCTTTGTTCATGTCTTTTTGTCACCTTAAGAAGCTCATGCCGGCGAGCCCCTCTTGAGTCAAGTCTCTTGTCAACCCTAAGGCTCCCTTACTTAGGATGTATATTTCTCTGCTCCCGTATCCACCCTTCCTTTATCCCAACCATCCCATTCCCCCAAGCTCCCCACATCCTCCCCTTCTCACGTTTCTCACACCATTTCCCCTTAGCCCCATGCCGCCTCACCCCCAAGTTCCCAGTTTTTGCCTGGCAATCTTGTCTACTTCCCATATTCAGGCAGATGACTATATGTTTTTCTTTGGGTTCACCTTCTTATTTAGCTTCTCTAGGATCACAAATTATATGCTCAATGTCCTTTATTTATGTCTAGAAACCAAGGGAGATGTCCCCAGCTAGTACCTTGGGCAACTGAGGAGAGGGAATCTGAAATGACCCTATCCTATAGCCATACTGATGAATATCTTGCATATCACCTTAGAACCTTCATCTGGTGATGGATCAAGATAGAGACAGAGACCTACATTGGAACACTGGACTGAGCTCCTAAGGTTCAAATGAGGAGCAGAAGGAGGGAGAACATGAGCAAGGAAGTCAGGACCACGAGGGGTGCACCCACCCACTGTGACAGTGGAATGGATCTATTGGGAGCTCACCAAGGCCAGCTGGACTGGGACTGAATAAGCATGGGATGAAACTGGACTCTCTGAACATGGTGGACAATGAAGGCTGATGAGAAGCCAAGGACAAGGGCATAGGTTTCGATCCTAATGCATGAACTGGCTTTGTGGGAGCCTAGCCTGTTTGGATGCTCACCTTCCTGGACCTGGATAGAAGTGGGAGGACCTTGGACTTCCCGCAGGGCAGGGAAGCTGGACTGCTCTTCAGTCTCGAGAGGGAGGGGGAATGGAGTGGGGGGAGGGGGAGAGTAGTGAGGAAAGGGGAAGGGGAGTGGGGGGCGATGTGTGGGAGGAGGGAGAGGGAAATGGGAAATGGGGAGGAGGCAGAAATTTTTTCGACAACTAAAAAAAAAATAAACAAACAAACAAAAAAAAGAAGCTCATGCCGCCTGAGCAGTGAGTTTAGACTTTTTGCTGGAGGCCATTTCTTTCTAGGAGCTTTCTAACTGTTGTTCTAAGGGTTGGATGGAGGTTCTCCAGCCCATTACCCCCTCTGATATTGAAAGATTGGGTGACTCTTGGTCCGGAAACTTGTGGTCTGAGGGTGTGGCTGGAAAAGCTTGCTGAAAGTGTGAAAAGGGCTCTTTGAGCGAGAAGAGACTGGGAGGAAACAGCTAGTTCCTCAGTGTCCACTGTGCTTCAGACAAGTACCCTTTGAACTCTTACAACGATCCTGCCAGATGGTGTGGAGACCAGTATTGTCATTAACACAGGATCTAGACGCTCCTAGCAGAAATGTCCCTGGGAACACTTGTGGGGACAGGTTAGGTAATCTGAGGTAGGAAGGTCCACCTTAGTTGTAGGCAGCACCATCCCAAGGGCTGGAGTCCTGCACTGAATACAAAGGAAAAGTGAGCTGAACCAGCATTCATCTCTCTTTCCTGACTAAATACAACGTGAGCAGAGCTTCCATTCTTTTGTGCTCTGACTTTTCTGCTCTGATGGACTGTGAGCCAAGCAAACCCTGTCTTCTCCAAATTGCTTCTGTCACAAGGACACAACAAGTAACTAGCACCTTGGGTTAGTAACTTTGTCATGATGACGTTAACAAGTAGCTGGCACCCTGGGGTTAGTAACTTTGTCAAGATGACACACAACAAGTAACTAGCACCCTTCAGTTAGTAACTTTAATAGGATTTCGCTATGGAGCTCAGGTTGGTCCTGAACCCAGGCTTCTTCAGCTTTGGTGAGAAGAATGGACTTTGAAGGGAGAGACAAGAGATCGGTGTGGGCAGGAATTTCACAGAGCGGGAGCAGGATGAAGGAGGATGAAGTCATTTCTCAGGTCTCACTATTCTAGGTTTCAGCCCTGCGTCTGCCTTTATGTGCCGTGAGCCTGGACAAGTTAACCTCTGACTCTAGACCTTGTGCACCTGAGAGAGGAGGCTCACTTGTGAAGCTACTTTGGTGCTTGAGAAGAGGAAGAGGCAAGGGTATAACCTGTATAAGTTGAAATAAAGGAAGCCAGTAGAGGACACTGGCTGAAGTGGAGGCAGGAGGTTATTCTCTTCTCAGGGTCCAGCTCAAGAGAAGAGACCTTGAACTCCAGGACCTGTATGAACCCCAGAATCCTCAGTTCCCACTCATATTTTGAGCTGAATTCTGGGTGCCTGTTGGGCTAGGCTCACTGCTGACCCCCATGGGTTCCAATTTCCCTTGTGTCCAATGCAGCTTCAGCACTGCAGAACCCAGAAGGATCATTGGTAGCCTGTGACTCTTAGAACTCCACTATGGCTCCTCTGACTTTCCTTCTAAGTCTCCGGTCCCAGGTTCCCATAGGATTGGAGGCTCACCTGTGAAGAAACCTCATCTATGTGGACTTGAAGTCCCTTCCACAGTCATCAGCTTACCTTCACTTCTGAACCCAGAGTTCACAGGTTCCCATTCATCAGGTTTCTTCTTTGATATCCGAAAATGTCTCTGAGACTCATGGTCTGTGCTCAATAGTTTCTCGGTTTCTGTCCATTCAAGGGCCTGCATGCGGGCTGTGCTTGTGGTTGTGGAGGCAGAATTTTCTATGGGAAGGAGACAGTGGTTGTGCGTTTATTAGAGAGACAGTGGTAGGAGCCAGGCAAGCAAGGTTGGGGTCCTTCCTGCTTACCCTCATACCCTTCTCTATCGTCTCATGAGGAGAAACACAATGGCACAAGTGCTGCTGGGAAGCAGTCCTGCTACACTTTGAACTCTTACAACGATCCTGTCAGATGGTGTGGAGACCAGTATTGTCATTAACACAGGATCTAGATGCTCCTAGCAGAAATGTCCCTGGGAACACTTGTGGGGCAGGTAGGAAGGTCCACCTTAGTTAGGCAGCACCATCCCAAGGGCTGGAGTCCTGCACTGAATACAAAGGAAAAGTGAGCTGAGACCAGCATTCATCTCTCTTTCCTGACTAAATACAACGTGAGCAGAGCTTCCATTCTTTTGTGCTCTGACTTTTCTGCTCTGATGGACTGTGAGCCAAGCAAACCCTGTCTTCTCCAAATTGCTTCTGTCACAAGGACACAACAAGTAACTAGCACCCTGGGTTAGTAACTTTGTCACGATGACGTTAACAAGTAGCTGGCACCCTGGGGTTAGTAACTTTGTCAAGATGACACACAACAAGTAACTAGCACCCTGGGTTAGTAACTTTTTCACAGTGACATACCAAGTAACTAGCACCCTACAGTTAGTAACTTTAATAGAATTTCGCTATGGAGCTCAGGTTAGTCCTGAACCCAGGCTTCTTCAGCTTTGGTGAGAAGAATGGACTTTGAAGGGAGAGACAAGAGTTCAGTGTGGGCAGGAGCAGGATGAAGGAGGATGAAGTCATTTTTCAGGTCTCACTCTTCTAGGTTCCAGCCCTGCGTCTGCCTCTATGTGCCATGAGCCTGGACAAGTTAACTTCCATCTCTAGACCTTGTGCACTGGAGAGCAGTGGCTACTTTGATGCTTGAGAAGAGGAAGAGGCAAGGGTGTGATCTGGATAAGTGAAAATGAAATAAGGAAGCCAGTAGAGGACACTGGCTGAAGCTGAGACAGGAAGTTATCCTCTTCTCAGGGCTCAGCTCAAGAGAAGAGACCATGAAGCTTCGGGACGTAGACCCCTGGGATCCTCTGTTCCCACTCATAATTTCCACTGAGCTCTGGGTATCAGCTGGGCTAGACACACTGTTAACCTCAAGGGTTCCAGTTTCCTCTGTGTCAGCTTCAGTGCTACTTCAGCACTGCAGAACCCAGAAGGATCATTGGTAGCCTGTGACACCTAGAACTCCGTGATTGCTCCTCTGACTTTCCATTTAAGTCTCTTATCTCAGGTCCCCATAGGACTGGAGGCTCACCTGTGAAGAAACATCACCTTGAAGTTCCATCCACAGCCTCGCTTACCTCTGCTTCCGAATCCAGAGTCCTCAGATTCCGATTCATCAGGTTTTTTTTCTGAGATATGAATGTGTCTCCAAGTCTCTAGGTTCATGCAGAATTCTTCCCTGTCGTTCATCCATTCAATGAATTGCATGCTGGTTTGAGCTGTGGTTGTGGAGGAAGAAACAATGGTTGTGTGTTAACAGAGAGGCAGAGAGGCAGAGTCAGGAGCCAGGCAAGTAAGGCTGGGGTCTTTCCTGCTTACCCTCACATGCTTCTCTATAGTTGCATGAGGAGAAAGACAATGTCACAAGTGTTGCTGGGAAATGGTCCTGCTCTGTCACCATGAAGTTCACCTGTCCTGGTTCTACACTAGTCCTCTGTGTGAGTCTCTATTCCTCTCTGAGCCTCAGCTCCCTCATGTGGAGCTATATATAATAGTTATAATTACTGAACATTTATTGAATATTAGATTGTTAATATTCATTGTGGTTGACACTTTACTCCCACAGCCCAAGGAGACAACTGTTTACCTTTCCATTTCCCAGATGGAGACACTCAAGAGGCTGCAGTCAGCCTCTGCCCAGTTCTAAGGCTTGGGTTTCTAACTTCAGTGTTATCAGGTGCTCCTTTAGGAAGATGACTAGAACCCTGTGCTGACACCTCTCATAGTCCTTCTGAAAACCATCCTCTTCCCACTACAGCTTCCGAGTGCTTCTCCCCAGGGGCTCTGAGTACCACAGGAGCCTGAGAATTTGCCAGTGTAGGAGAGTGTGTGTGGGTTAGCATTCTTTCACTACCTTTGTCAAGGTTCCTGTTCCAGCCTCTCCTGGGGCCTGTGAACTCTTTTGACAGGAGGTTAGCCTGCCCATGGAAACCTGTCAGGAGGGCTCAGTGGTGATGAAGGGGTCACAGCAGTGGTGGGTTGTAGTTCTTGGTGTACTTACTTAGCATCGAGTCCTTCTCGGCCTGGGCTTTGATCTCTTGCAGCTCCAGGTCCATCTGTCTCCTTGTGTGCTGAGTACGTTCCAAGAACAGTCGACACCTATACTTAGCCTTCTTTGAGCCACTCGCCTTCCTGGACTGAGCTGTTCCCATGGTGATAGAGCCCTCAGATGATGCCTGGCTATGCAGCTAAATCCCACACAGCTTCACATCTTCCTTCTATTGTAACTCCAAGCAGAAGGCCAGTGAATTCTTGTCTCTGCCACCCATTTCTGCTTTGGGAAAGGGCATTTGATCAGAACTGATAGAGGAACCCTGGAAATAAGAGCAGAGCAGCCTCTACAGGGACAGATTGTCCTCTGATCAGAACAACCGAAGGACTCAGGTCTTTCCTGGGGATGGAGCCTGTGTGTCCAAGTGCAGGGGCTTGGTCTTTATAGGGCAGGAAAGGGAACGCTGGGAAGTGAAGTTTACAGTGAATGTGTTCTCTATAGTTTCATGAATGGTGCCAGTGGATGTTCTCTTTACTGCTTTGGCTTTCCTGTCAGGCAAGTGTGCTGTTATGCTGAGCCAGGGGTTTCTCAGTTTGTCTAAATTTTCTTCTTTTAGGTCATTAAGGTCATTTATCTGACCCTGAGGACAGATAAAAAGAAGAGGAGGTGTACTCTCTCACAAAGCTGCTTCCTGTGGGAGGGGGACGGTGGAGACGATAGCAGGCTCTGTCCTTGGATTTAAGGGGGTTTAAGTTGTGGGGTGGCTTCATGTAGCAGGAAAACAATTGTAAATTGATCTGCTGCAGTGGATCATGTGATTGCTGTCATTCACTCCTGGAGAAACCTGTGAAAACAGTTAATAGACAGGGCTACAGTGAGTAAGATGAGACCGAAGACAGGGGACCCAGTAAGCTCCTAGCCAGGGTACCCATTGTCCTAACATGGACCTAGTGATGGCAGTGATTTGATCCAGGAGGAACTTGTGTGAAACTTTTAAAGGGCGGGGAAAATGGAAGGACGAGGATGAGGAGGAATAGAGAGCTCAGGGGAAGGAACTGGATTGGGAGAGAACAAAAGCCCATCTTCAGGAAGATGACTGTCACTGAATCTTTATTTGGTCCTTAATTTAGTCTTGGGGCCCTGTCAACCAGCTTGGGTTTGTTGGTGCAGAAGCAGCGCTGTCCCTGGAGGAGGGCACAGTTCTACCACCAGCAGCAGACTAGAGATCTAGGTCTCTAACTTTGGAGAACCACAGCAGCAAAGACTTGTCTCAGGCCTAACTATGGAAAGTGATGGAGATGGGGAGCGGGAAGGTGGCATCTGGAGAGTGGAGGGTGGGGAAATGTAAGGATGGGAAAGCAAGAGGATGGAAGGATGCAGGACATGAAGCTTGATAGCTAGGAAGATTAGAGGATGCTAATCAAGGGTGAAGGGTTAGGGATAGATGAAAGGGTGTTGGGATTATAGTGACAGTAGCTGAGACATGCAGGGATGGAGGATACAGGGATGGAGTGTGCAGGGATGGAGGATGCAGGGATGGAACATGCAGGACACTCACTAGTCTGCAATCCTCAGATTCTTCCTTTTCTAGTGTCTCATGCTAAGACGATCAACCTTTCAGCCATTACTGTGACAGAGGATGAGATGGGGGAGATTCTCAGTCTGAGTTCAGGCTAGGCCTCGTGAAGGAATCTTTAGAAGTCTCCTGTCCCTGGACAAAACAAGGGGGAACAATCCAGAGGCAACTAAGCAGGAGGGATAAATTATCCAGAGAAAACCAAAGAACCACATGGACAACTGTGTGGGTTAGAGTGACCCAAGACTTTCTTAGAGGCCCCAATACAAGGACAAATTCTGTGTCCTTGTCCAGGAATGGACATAGCAAGACCGGTCTGACACTGGAGCCAGTGCCTTGGAAGAATTGAAGTTATAGTTGCTTGGAGCCTGACTCTTCCCCCTGGGCTGTGGTGATCAGTCCTAAACCAGCTATGTCTGAGGGATCCTGTGTTCTCTTTGCATATTGTCTGACTTAGCTCTCTGCTGACCTTGACTGACCCACCCATACCTCAAATAATATAAATAGTGCCGTACTAACTAGTAAGCTAGGTTGGCCTAATTTCTCAGCGTAGGCAAGTCCTGCTGGGCCCAGCGACTGCTTTTGTCTTCTTTACTTCTCATCCTCAGGCTTCTCACTATAACACCTCCCCACTCAGGACCTTTAATCCTGCAGGTTCACGACAGACAGGAGAGAGGAGGGTGCAGGATAGGCTATGACAGGAGTAGGTACATGAAGCATACAGGGAAATCCAGCGACCTCCCACCCACCAAGGCTGGCCTGCAGACTCTCCAAGTAGTGGCTCAAGCCTCCGTCCTTCCTATAAGGAAGAAGTCCCCATGTCTGCCACAGTATGCCTTAGTGCTGTCAGGCCAGCACTTATCTTCCCACAACTCAAATGGTTTTGTGGACTCTGTTGGTCCCACTACTCACCCTGCTTCTCCACTGGGCCCACTGATGCCTGAATCTCTGGCCAAACTATCTTCTTCAAAAGTGAAAGAGATTCTGGAAGCCAGGAACTCCCCCAGGAAGCCAGGCATCAGAGCCTGCGCAGATGGTCTTCCTCTGAACCCTGTGAGTGGAGGTTGAACATTGTTCAGCTCATTTCCTGTTGTGAAGTCTCTGCAGAAGCATCAAGTTTGAGAGTTTCTTCCTGGCCTGCAGAGGCCTCGCCTCCTGAGTAAAGAGCCTCACTTCTCTCATCTACTAAAGCGCCCCGCCCCCCAGGTTTGCCAACAGGCCCCAGTTCAGCAAAAGCTCCCAATCTCCCAGATTTGTGCTCTGGATCTCTGTACTTCCTCTCCTCCCTGTAGCCTGTCCAGTTCACAAGCTCTTCATTTCAGGAAGTAGCTGCCAGGCCCCAAACCCTGGGGCTTTTCTCACTCCTGGCCTCTCCTAAATCTCAAATCTGGTATTTGGTTCCATGTGTTTCCTTCAGGTTTATGGTGTGTGTACATGTTCATGTACATGAGAAATCACATGTGTGTGCATGTGTGTGAATTGAGAGCTTATGAATATGTTTAGTCTAGCTACTTAGACAGCTGGGGGACTTCCTGTTTCCTCCTCCTGAGCTCTGGGATCACAAGCCTGTAGCCACGCCCAGAAGGCATCTGTGAGGATGCTGTGGATCAGAGTACAAGTCCTCATGCTTGCATAGCAACTGCTTTACCCACTGAGCCATTGCTGCAGCCTGACACTGGCTTGTAAACAGATCTGTAATCTGACCCTTCTCACTGTGTCCAAGGAGACTGCTGGTCCAGCCAGCATCTTGGGTGTGTGGTCCAGCTTCCTACCTCTTCCTGCTGATGCTTCATGGTCTATTCTCAGTCTTGAATCTAGAGTCACATATCTAATATGTAAATTAGTTTAAGTTACCTCTTAGACTCTCTTATCATTCTACGAAATACTGGCTTCTTCAGTGACTCATGAGGCTCTACATGACATAATCCATCCTACCTTACCCTTTTCTGACAGTAGATACACTTTCATACTCCTCACTCACCTTGCTGTGATGTGGGAGTCCCCTCTTTGTGCTGTGATTCCCATTAATGAATAAAGAAACTGCCTTGGCCTGTTGATAGGGCAGAACTTAGGGAGGTGGGGAAGACAGAACTGAATTCTGGGAGGAAGAAAGCAGAGTCAGAGAGACGCCATGCATCTGCCGGAGACAGATGCTGGGAATTTTACCAGGTAAGCCACTGCCACATGGCAATATATAGATGAATAGAAATAGATTAGAATAAGAGTTAGCCAATAAGAAGCTAGAGCTAATGGGCCAAGCAGTGTTTTACTTAATACAATTTCTGTGTAGTTATTTTGGGGCTTAGCTAGTCGGACGAACAAGTGACCTGGCTCTCCTTGCAACACTGCTGTGTGTTATCTGCTCGACCTTCATATTCTTTGAACACACTAGGAACTTGTTCTCCTTTGCACTGGCTTCATCATTCCTTCGGGATGACTTTCTATTAGGTAGAAGACTGCTACCCCCTTTCAGAAACAGCACTGCCCTTTCAGAATTTACCCTCCTTTATTTTTCTGCTTAATACCTGTTATCACACACCATCACAAACTTGATCTGTTTCTGTCACTTCTACCTACAAAGAGAATGGAAACTCTTGGAAGACAGGGCAAAGTATGTTTGTTGATTGTTATATCCCACGGGCTCAAGTCAGTGCCTGACCCACAATAACAGCATGGAGGTGCTCACAGTCTCTGAGAAATGGTTATTTCTTTAATATTAATGTTTATTTATTTGTGTTTGTGTGTGGTGTGTGCATTTGTGTGGTGTATGTGTATGCATGTATATATGTGGTGTGTGATTGTGGTGTATGTATGTGGTGTATGTTTGTGTGTATCTGTGTGTGGCATGTGTTGTCTGAATGTTATGAGTTTGATGTGTTTCTTGTGGTGTATGTGTGTGTGTGTGTGTGTGTGTGTGTGTGTATGTTTGGTGTGTATGTGGTATGTGTGCACATGCCATGGAGTATATGTGCAAGATATAGGCCAGCTCTTAGGATTCAGGTCCCTCTTTCTACCATGTGTAACTGTGTAAGGACATCAGGCTTCAAGGCAGGTGCCTGTTTAAATGTAAAGTATTGGCTCAGACTCCCAAGACCAAGTTCTTAGACCATGTTCTCAGCACAAAGGAGATTTTTTTGCCCCAGATGAACAGAGGCCAGGGACAGGCAGAAAAGACAGGAGTTAGAGAAAGAGGGAGAAGAGGGTAACAAAGGAAAGGGGAAGGGATATCTGTCCTGGAAGACAAAGAACTGTCTCTGGATAGAAAGGTGGCAAGGTAGGAAAATGGTGGTTTATAAAGGTTCAAGGGGAAACCCTGCGTTAGGGTGAGGTGTTTAATTTTAATT
Source organism: Microtus oregoni (assembly GCF_018167655.1). Classification (NCBI taxonomy): domain Eukaryota; kingdom Metazoa; phylum Chordata; class Mammalia; order Rodentia; family Cricetidae; genus Microtus; species Microtus oregoni. The sequence goes on along the minus strand of NW_024543074.1, from coordinate 27,380,198 downwards.
GGACATGTTAATTAGGTGAGTCAAAGGGGGCTTTTGATTGTTGGGTTTTAATATTTTACTAGTTGGCTCTTGGTAGTCAGCCTCGAGAGGAGGGATTGGTACAATAAGGAAATGGACTTTGGGCGGTAGCTGCAGGAATATAAAGTAACGGTTTTTTACCAAGGCAGAGAGAACTGGGGAGAAGGGCAAGGCCTGCCAGACCCACTAGCTGGAGTGGGTTAGTGCTCCTTCACTGGCTGTGTGCTTCTCTTCTGACAAAACATGGCTGATACAGGAGGGCCATGCCCACTGTGAGTGGTGCTGTCCCAGTGCAGGTGGCCCTGGGCCATTTAAGAAAGCAGGTTGAGCAAGCCTAGAGAGCAAGCCAGTAAGCAGCCCTCCTCCAGGGCCTCTGCTGCAGTCTTCTGGCTCTTGGTTCCTGCCCTGTCTCCTCAGGAAAGGCAGTAAACTGTCACTGTAGAGTGAAATCAACCTTTTCCTCCCCAGGCTGCTTGTGGTCAGTCATGGTGTTTAGCACAGTAATGGAAACCAAAATATGACACATCCTCTGTCTTAACAAGTTTCCCTCCAAGATGGAGATTTCGGTTCAGATAAAGTTACTATAAACCAGTGCCTTCCCCTGCTGAGCCTTCTAGCTGGGGTCCAGCGAGATTTGTTTTGCCCTTTCTTATTCTTAATTTGTGTGTGTGTGTGTGTGTGTGATGCTGTGGTGGTTTGAGTAAGAATGACCTCCACAGGGGCATATATTCGAATGACTGGTTTCCATTTGGTGGAACTGTATGGGAAGGATTAAAAGGCCTTTTTGGAGGAGGTGTGTCAAGGGGGTGGCCTGGAAGGCTTCAAAACCCCACACCATTCCCAGTTAGCTCTCTGTGGGTGTTCTGTTTTTCATGGGTCATTTGAAGAAAAAGGCTCACTTCAAAATGTAATTTAGGCTCAGCAAAAGTAGCAGGAGGCATCAGTCTTGATGGACTGACCAATCTTGGCTTTGCAAAAGTCTCCTTTATTGCTGAGGCTGGGCGTAGGAGAGGCAGAGAGCGCTAGCTGGCACATGGAGCCTCCTCCCCTTTGCGCCTGAATGGGTGCACAGAAGAGGCCCCGCGAGGGGTCACACTCTCCCCGCCAGAGCCGCAGAATGGTTGACTATGTGGTGGAGTATGACTTTGACGCTGTACATGATGATGAATTAAGTATTCGAGTTGGGGAAATCATCAGAAATGTGAGAAAACTACAGGAAGAAGGATGGCTGGAAGGAGACTAAATGGGAGAAGAGGGATATTCCCTGATTGATGGGGAAGCTCAACCAATCACATTCTGTCTTGGGGGTGTGTTCCCCTCCGGCCAAAGAATATAGATAAATCTTGCAGGTGTGCTCCCCACTTCCTCTTTGTTTTCCTGCGCTCGGCTGGAACCCTGGTTTTGTAAGTTCCCCTTATTCCCTTTATTAAAGCTGAATATTTTATATTAAAGCTAGTCTGGTTAATACTAATTGCTGGTCGTTTTACGCCCCTTCACCTGATAATTTTGTTAAGGAAATTAAGCGAGAGACGGAACCCAAGGATAACAATTTGTCCATCAAACGGGAAAGGCATGGAAACGTAGCGAGTCTTGTACAGCGAATCAGCACTTACGGACTTCCAGCTGGAGGAATTCAGCCACATCCACAAATCAAAACCCTTAAGAAGACACAAAAGCGTCAGTGTAAAGTTCTTTTTGACTACCTTCCATAAAATGAGGACGAACTGGTGCTGAGAGTGAGGGTATCATTGATACTAATGAAGAGGTGGAGGAAGGCTGGTGGAGCAGAACCCTGAACAATAAGTTGGGACTTTCCCCCTCGAACTTTGTGAAAGAGTTAGCCGCTCACAGATGATGGTGAAACTCACGAAGCTCAGGATGAATCGGAAATAGCTTTGACTGCCCTACCTCACCATTACTGCCTCCACGAAATGGGAGGGATTCTGGATCAATTACACAGCCAAAGAAAGTTTTCCAAGGAGTTGGGTTTAGAGATATTTTTAAAGAAGGCTCTGTGAAACTTAGGACAAGAGCATCCAGTAGTGAAACAGAAGAGAAAACCAAACCAAACCAAACCAAACCAAACCAGAAAAGCCCTTAATTCTGCAGTCACTGGGGTCCAGAAATCAGAACGTGGAGGTGACAAACCAGACACTGATGGCAAGAGTAAAGCTAAGGAATATTCTAGAACATTATTTGCTTATGAAGGAACCAATGAAGATGAACTTACTTTTAAAGAAGGGGAGATAATCCATTGGATAAATAAGGACACTGGAGAAGCAGGCTGGTGGAAGGGTGAAATAATGGCAAAGAAGGAGTGTTTCCAGACAATTTCACTGTTCTGACAAGTGAACTAGATAAAGACTTTCCAAAACCAAAGAAATCACCTCCTTCTGCAAAGGGTCCAGCTCCAAAGCCTGACCTGTTAGCTGCAGAGAAGAAAGCTTTCCCTTTAAAGTCTGAAGAAAAAGATGAAAAATCACTGGAATATAAAACCTTCTAGGCCAGCTGCTCTTCAAGTTCCACCTAAAAAAGCCCACCCCACCTAACAAAGCCAATGATTTATTAAGGTCTCCTGGAACCCAAAAGCGACCCGACAAACTAGTTCCTCTTCCACCTCCAGCAGCCCAAGTTAAGGGAGAACTTTCTACAATTTCTTCAAAGATTGAAACTGAGAGACAGTATCAAAAGCAAAGTTAGATCCTGAACAATTGCCAGTCAGGCCAAAATCAGTAGATTTTGATGCCTTGTTAGCCAGGTACTTCAAAGAACAGACACTGTGCATTTTGATGACATAGCTTCCTCAGAGAACTTGTTATATTTCAGTACAAATAGACCCAAGATGCCTGGAAGGTTGCCTGGATGCTTCAATGGTGAACATTCTCCAACTCAAAGACCAGAAAAAAATGTTGTAGTTACCAAGAGAAGAAGATGGTGATAAGCTAAAGCCGGTGGAGCTTAAAAGGGATACACGCTGCTCTTCAGAGCCATCTCTTTCAACACCCGCAAGTGCTTCTAAAGTAAACGCAACTGCTTCCCTAACTCCCTTAGAACTCAAAGCTAAAGCAGAGACAGGATGAGAAAAAAGTCCTTTGGATGAACTTAGAGCCCAGATTGCTGAATTACTGTGTATTGTAGATGCACTGAAAAAGCATCATGGGAAAGAACTGGAAAAGCTACGCAAAGAATAGATAGAAGAGAAGGCCATGCGGAGTAATCTAGAGGTGGAAATTGCAAAGCTGAAGTTGTTCTGTCTTCTTGAGGTGTTGTGGACCCAGTGTTCTTAATGCTCCAGTGATTTAGGAGCAACATTGTGAACTTGACTGACTTGTTAAGACAGCAGATGTGGTGTTGTGATGAAGAATGAGAGGACACGAACTGTGATATCTACCAGAAAGTTAGGGAGTATGACAATTATATGTGTATATATATATTTGCAAATATGAGAAATGAGGCCTTATTTCCTACTGTGCTGGGATAGCAAACATTTATGTTGTTTGCTTGAAAATACTACTGAATCTGTATAAAAAGGAATGAAAGTTCACAATAGTTTTTTTTTATCGAAACTTGTATTATTTTTAAAGGGTTCTATACTATAAATATTGTACTATCTTTACAAATAAGCTGTAAGATAAACTATTCGAGATGGACGGGTTAGCTTTATAGTAACTAGAACCACTGCTTTCCTGTAACACATAAGGACATACACTTGCATAATGCACTACATGCACACACACACACACACACACACACACACACACACACACACACACACTTTTAGCTTCTTACCCAGGAGTACACTGTTGTGCCTTTGTACATTGGATGGTAAAATAAGAGTTCCTAATTACCAGGTTCCTCACCCATGCATAATGAATCGTTAATGAAATAATAAAAGCAAATTAAACTTCTAGGGTGTTCTATAATGCTCACACTATAGGGTTCATTAAGGGAAGCTAGTTAAAATTTACTGGATTAATCTTTGGGAAAATATGAGCTTTGTTCTCATTCATGTGGCCTAAGGAATCTAAAAATGTCATGCTGATTCTTATTTGTGCCTAGACACTGCAGCACATGTTAAATAGTGTAAACCCCAGCCTTACTGCTGTATTCTTGTGCCCATTCTACAGTTCTAAATATTACTCATTTCATTATCTTACAATTAGCTCTTTGTAGCCTTCCCTTAGTTTTCACTAATGATAACCTTAGGAAGCAAAGCCTCTAAACCCAGATCTTTTCAAAAATTCAGAACGAAATTTATTGGGAAAGCTATAATGTAAACTCAGGGTTTACAGACATAATTTCTCTACTAGAACACACTAACTCCTAGAGATATTTTGGATTGTTACTTATGTAAATGTTAAAAGAGTGTTAGTATTTCACAAATAGTGACATTATGGATTATGAGAATCAAATATAATCGACCATGTTGAAGATCATTTCAGAATAAATGCTTAGCCATTTCTCATCATCACAAATCGATAGTGGAACATCTTAGATCAACCACATTCAGACCAGACAAACATTTAAAACTTTCTATCTGTAGGGCAACATGTCTAAAATCAATGAGGAAATTGTATTATTTGTTAAAAATCAAGCTAGGTTTTAAGGTTTACTTTATTAAATTAAATGAATGTCAGATTGGAGGTATCATACTTCCTTTTATTTTTTTTATTTTTTTTTTTATTTTTTGAGACAGGGTTTCTCTGTAGCTTTAGTGCCTGTCCTGGAACTAGCTCTTGTAGACCAGGCTGGTCTCGAACTCACAGAGATCTGCCTGTCTCTGCCTCCCGAGTGCTGGGATTAAAGGCGTGCGCCACCACCGCCCGGCTGGTATCATACTTCTTAAAAAATACTTTTTCTTTACATTTTAATCTTAAAATGGAGAAATCTTTTTAAATAAAATTTTTTGTGTTGCTTCAAATAAAAGAGAACTGAAGTAGAAAATAGTAGAATTGCCAACACAAAATTACACTTGATTAACTTCTAGGGACAGCATTAACTGTACATCAAGTGTGCATTTTAGCTTTTTTGGTTGTTTGAAAAAGGGTTTTATATTGCTCAGGCTGGACTCAACGTTGTTACGTAGCAAAGATGATTTTAGATTTCTGATCCCCCTGCCTCTGCCCACTGCGTGCTAGGATGACTGACACACCACTGTGCCTAGCCGTTTTAACCATTTCAAGTCTAAGCTCATCTAATGAGGGGTTATTGATGAACAAAAAATTAGCCAAATGAATCAATTTGCTTTTTGTTAATAAATTAGCTCCTAATGACAGTTTTCAGATAAAAGTAAATCATCCCATCTTAGATATCACCCCCTGCTTTCCACACTGACGATTTGTCTTCCTCCACAATGCTGGATGGGAAAGGCTCCAGCAGGTCAAGCTTTCTTATTTTCCCATTGAAGGTTATTTTAATAGAAAAATAATGTAAATATTCAACAGTAGGCGAGTGACTAATGTATGCTTTCTGGACAAATATGTAGCTCACAGACGCTAATTAAAATGTAAAAAATAAATGAGAAAATAATTCTTATAGAAAAAGGTAACAGAAAACTGAACTTATGTGATATAATCATGAGTAAGGAAAATTGTATATTAAATTTGTGCAGTTCAGTTCCTTTCTGAACTATTATGCATCATGTATCTGCTTGGTGATCTTGGCCCTTGCAACACATATGTTTTAATAGTTGTGAGCTACTAAAAGGTTTATTGTAGTTATGTATGGTGACTGCATGCCTGTAGATTGTAGACCGAGGAAGGAGAACCATGAGTTTGAGGCCAGCCTGTGCTATATAGGGACCGAGGTAAGAAGGAAACAATCTTCCTTTGGTGGTGATGGTGGTGATAGTGAGTGCTCTGCACTCGCCTGTACAGTCAGAACGGCAGAGGGTGCTGTGGTGCACACGTTTGCCTTCTCAGTCAGAATGGAGAAGTCATTCTGTACGTCTGTTTTTCTGACATTAACGGAAGAATTCAGAAAAAAACAAGCAAGCTTGAACTTACTAAAGGGAAAAAAATGATTTCCTTTAATAATTTGCCAGTATTTGCCCCAGATATGGGAACTTTTATTCTTCCTGAAGTTAATATCACAAAATTATATTAATAATAACTTCTATTTTGAGGTAAATCTTCCCCATATATGAGTTTCGATGAGACAGCATCGAATCTATCATTGCCAAATTACTAGTGAATGTCAGATTTGCTGTTCTTTGAAACACAATACTTCTACGTTTCTATGGGATTTCAATGTTCTTTTGGTGTGCTTGTGACCACTAAGCTCATTTCTTACTATAAAGCTGTCACCTCCACAGAGCTGTGCAAACTTCACTGGGAAGCTGGAAGATGCAGAGAGAATGGGCCTGGTTTAACACTCCCCTACAGTGGTCACATTCAAGAAAACGCTCCAAGTACTCTGGATTTTTTGATGAATGTTTATGCTTACGTTTAAACTTGAAATGTATGAGCAGAATGAGACGATCTTTACAATCAGAATTGAGAAGTGTTACAGCTGAATAGCCTTGTGCTGCAGCAATAAAATGACCAAGTGCAATAACTTTAATAAAATCACCTTTCAAAAGTTGCTGCTATGAATAATTTTAGTTTTAAAATTCTATCCTGTGTAGCCTACCTTGCCTTCAGTAACTATTAATGTGATGCAGTTGATGTTTAGATAATCCAACATCCACAAATCCATCCATATATATATTCATTTTTTTACAGGTGCTGTTAAAAAAGGAAATGAAAGAAAACATATTTTTCTCTAAAAAAATAATAATAAAAAAGAATTGTATTGCTAAAGGAAGCTTTATTGTTACACAAATTACACCTCTAGCAAGCCAATTTCTGCATACAAAAATCTCTTATTTGGAGCTTGTTTGAAGGAACCGTTTGCCTAAGCAATACTCAGTCATGAGACATCCTGGCTTGCCAGGTACTCCAAGAGTAAGTTATGCTAAGGCTCTGTAATTCCTTCAAATAGCAGCTCAGATAACAATCTCTGATATATACAAAGGTTGTTCAAAGCGTAGGTCTTATCACTACAAAATGCAGGCCATGTGCAAGGGCTCTGTGGAATCCCTTACTATGTCTCCTCATTTTGTTTAAGTATAATTAATTACATTGAAGATTATGTAGCCTTACAATAAATACAGCCCTCTCTCTATTTTACAGTCGTAAGCAAATAAGTCAACATGCATTTTAAAAAAAAGATTTATTATACACACAGCATTCTGCCTGCTGGGCCAGAAGAGGGCACTAGGTCTCATTACAGATGGTTGTGAGCCACCTCAAATTTGCCGGGAATTGTACTTAGAGCTTCTAGAAGAGAACAGTCAGTACTCTTAACCACTGAACCATGTCTCCAGCCTTGCCAAAATATATTTTAAAGCCGATAAAGTTATTATTGCTGGAACAAGGATAGCAATCGCTAGGACAAGAAATTTATTAAGATGATGGGCAGGATTAAAAGAGGCTAAGGCATCTGTAAGGCTTTTGATAACGTCCATGCCTGTCACATCAGGTAATCTTTCTGAAAAGGTTTCCTTAATTTCTTTCTGTAAACCATAAATCATTTGAGAAGAATTGGGATGACCCGTCAAATGCATCTTAGCCGTTTCCCAGTCATACTTGCTATTACTGAACTTTCAAGGTGTAATGCAATAGGATGTAACTTTCCAATCACATTTTAATTTTATCTGTTCCCTCGGCATATCTACCTGCTCTCCCATTAGTATTGCAGTTTGTCTCAAATCAGCTATCTCATTAACTGTCCCATTTATCTATTTTATTCTGTTGAGTCCAAAGTTCTGTAGAATGGTTACGTCTGTCTCTAGCTAACTCAACAGTATGAATTTCTTTATGATGCATGGGCCAAGGCGTAGCAGCTACAGGACTTAATGCAGTAATTCCTGTAACCACAGTAATAATCAGTCCAATAATATGACAAAGAGAGGCCTTGACTTGGATTTCAACTCCAGGCCATCAGATAGGTTCATTAACAGTAGAACTGATTTCCATAGTTCCATTTAAATTATACCATTGCTGTCTCAATTCTGAGTGAGAATATTTTCCTGAGGGAAGCTCAAAGGGCTCCAATCAACAATTTCTCCACGAGAGATATTAATAAGCACCCAAGGTTTCTTACTTTTACATTGTTGCCAGTGTACCTAGTCAGATTCCTTGTTGGTAACCCACATCTCACAAAATGGAAGATTTAAGGAACTAGTAGCATTAATCTCCTGCCCTCTAAAACCAGATGCATGAAACATGTAAAAGTTACGAAAATCCTGGGTAGCATTAACTATAGATGACCACACTTGAAAGGTTATATTTAGACATTATATTCCATTTCCCATACAAATAGAAATTTCTTGCACTCCTATAGTGTAGTTTATGATTTCCTTAACCTCGCCCATAGGCTTGGCAGGCCCTCCGTTGTCATAAGGACCAAGTAGCCAAGAAGATTCATTAGCCACCACAGGGATATCCAAATCTCCCCAATTTACTCCTATGTTAATTGGGGGATTAGGAATATTGGCCCCCTGTGCATACTTGGTCCCTGTTACCTGTACAGTTACTACAAACAGCATTGCAAGGAACAAACTGTAGCATTCAAAGGTTCTCTGGCCAGTGGAACTATTCTTTCTTCTTCATCAGACAATTCCTTAAGCTTTCCCCAGGTAGGAGAATCAGCCACCCACTTCAAAGGCTTTTAAATCCTTCTTTTACAGCTTGCCATCTCCCGCAGAAACATAAGCATAACCTCAGTTCCAACACAACACCTTCCTTGGTTTCCATTCTGATGTTAAAATATCCTTGTAGTTTGCAGGCTGACTCACTTCAGCAGATTTTTTCCCCCAAAGTCCCATGCCTTTTAGCAGCTGTTGTCCCTGCCTCAATGGCATTTAAAAATTTTGAAGTTAGTAAAGCATTATTCATACTCCACCTATCTAAATTCTGCCCTATCAAAAGGCCAAGGCAGTTTCCTTTATTCAACCAATGAAAGCAACACATAGAAAGAAAACCCTCCTACACCATTTCCCTGTTTGCTGTTTAAACAAAAAGGAAAGGCTTTCACTTTAACATAGTAAAATTACATATAACAAAACAGTTATCAAGCAAGAATTACAGTTACAATATTTATATCTATTTTATCTTTTATCATAACAAAGGAAAACTATAACTATAACTATCTATCTATTCTTCAACTCCATCAAAGACTCCAAAAGAATACAATATTACCTAAGCAAACAAGAAATAAGCAACTTCCAAAACTCTAGAAATCACAGAGACATCATGCTGCTTGGACAGTATCCAAAGTTCCTCTGTATCGTTGGGGCATCCATATCTGGCCTTCAGGCCCATAGTATCCAGCAGACTTTTCCATGAAGCAGGGAATTTCAAAGACAGTTCAGTCACTTTCTTCTGTATCCTGCAGAATGTCTCGTAGACCCTTTCATGAATCAGGAACCCCGAAGGATCATCTTATCTTTAGGCAAGTTCAACAATCCTCTCTCTGCGGGTTCTTTATGTCCAGTTTATGCATCAGTCCAGGCAAGAGCAGTTTCTTGCCCAAATGGCTAACCAACTCCATAAGGAGCCTCTTCAATGCCCATCTTCCTCTTGAAGTAGCTGGTGCTGCCAGGAGCATACGTTCGAATGGGTCGTCACCGCCACGGGGTGGGGGGCGGGGGGGTGAGCGTGCGATTGACCTGAGGTTATCTAGAGTCACCAAAGCCGCTGGCACCTACCCCACAGCTGGGGCGAGGGGGAGCTCACCGGGTTGGTTTTGATCTGATAAATGCACGCATCCATCCCCCTTCCCCCTCTCAAGGACAGGGATGAAGGATGCAGGGATGGAACATGCAGGACACTCACTATTCTGTGTTCCTCAAATTCTTCCTTTTCTAGTGTCCCACTCTAAGGAGATCAATCCTTCAGCCATCACTGTATCTGAGAGTAGGATGAGGAGAGGTAGCACAGAGCAGGAGTCAAGAGCTCAGTCTGAGTTCAGGCTAGGCCCTGTGGAGGAATCTTTAGAAGTCTCTTATCCATGGGCACCATACAGGGGAACAATCCAGAGACAACTCAGCAGGAAGGACACATTACACAGAGAAAACCAAACAGCAACATGGGCAAGTGTGGGGCTTTAGAGTCACTCAAGACTTTCCCAGAGGCTTTTTGAAAGGACAAATGGAATATTAGTTCCTTGTCCTTTTCCAGGAGAGTGCGCTTGGTGAGGCCTGATTGACATTGGAGCCAGTGTCTCCGAGGAATTGAAGTTGTAGCTTCAGGGGAAGTGACTCTTCCCCCTGGGCAGCTGTGTCTGATGGATCCTGAGTTCTCTTCACACATTGTCTGACTTAGCTCTCTGCCTCACCATCCCTCAGATGGTATGTATTATGCTGTACTTCCTCATAAGCTTGCTTGACTTAATTAATCAGCTTAGGCAAGACTTGGTGGTCCCAGCTGCTGCTTTTGTCTTCTCTATTCCTTATCCCCAGTCTTCCCATATAACTTTTCTCCTTCATGACCCTTATTCCTGCAGCTTCTTGTCAGACAGGGGGGGGGGTGCAGGATAGGCTATGACAGGAACAGGCACATGAAGCATACAGGTGAACCCAGCAACGTCCCACCCCAGAGCTGGCCTGTAGACTCTCCAAGCCTGGCTGGAGCCTGGAGCCTGGAGCCTGGAGCCTGGAGCCTGGAGCCTGGAGCCTGGAGCCTGGAGCCTGGAGCCTGGCTCTCAGGACAGGTCCCCATGTCTGCTATAGTATGCCTTAGTGCAGTCATGGCAACACTTATCTTCCCATAACTCACATTGCTTTGTGGACTCTGGTGTTTCCACTACCCACCCTACTCTTCTATGTGGCTCACTGATGTGTGCGTCCCTGGCCAAGGCTCCGCAGCTAGAAATCCTCTTCTTTGAAAGTTGAAGAGACTGGGTCCTCAGAAAATCAGGCATAAGAGACTCTGCTAGATGTTCTTCATCTGAAGGTAATGTGGAGGCTCCACATTACCCAGCTCATTTCCTCTTGAGAAATCTCTGCCTGGGATGGAGGAGGAGTCACGTTTGAGAGCTTCTTCTAGGCCTGCGGAGACCCTGCCTCCTGAGTGCAGGACTCACGTCTGAGCCTCACTTCACTCATTCTCTAAAGCGCAGCCTCCCAAGATTGCCAACAGATCCCAGTTTAGCAAAACCTCTTGCATCTCCCAGGTTTGTGCTCTGGTTCTCTGTACTTCCTCTCCTCCCTGCAGCCTGTCCAGCCCACAGACTCATTTCAGTTAGTGGCTCTCAGGTTCCAAATTCTTTGAATATTCTTGACTCTTGATGCCGGAGAGGGCAAAGCATAGCCACCCTCCCTCCACATGCAGTTCCTGAGATGTGTGAAGCAATTCCCATTGGCACTCAGTGGCAACTAAATGTCGTGGCCCGTGAGGGTCCAACATAAATTCCCTAATTCCTTCAACCGGCTGGAACGGAGTCGCGAGGAAAAGAACTGACACAGCTTACACCGTCATCATGGAAAAGGCCAGATCGCTGTTTATTCTCCAAACATTTTATATACCCACACCAAATTGAGCGGGGGGGGGGGGGGGGGGGGGGGGAGGGGGAACACATTACGCCATCACCTAGGCAACCAGGTGCCTGGGCTCAAGTCACAGCCGCATCTAGCAGTCAGGTAGGCCCTGAATTAGAATCTCTATAAGACATCCTTCCAAATTACAAAAGGAAGGAAGCACCAAATATCTGAACTCCTAAGTCATCAGCTTCAGTCAAACATCTCTTCTCAGGTAATCCACATCTTAACAAAAGAAGCTAGGAGCAGGCATCCTGGCCTTTGTTAAGGGCAGAGACAGCTTGGCTGCAGAGCTACGTGATCAACTTGGACCAGGCTAATGGCTTTTGTGCCATATCGAAATATGGGCCCACAACTAAATGAGCATGTTACTTGAGGGCCAAGGAGAAAACACCTATGTGCCCCAGGATTGCATCTATGGCATCTGCATACACATTTGGCAATGTTACAGGTGATTCTGGTTATAGCAATTCTACTAGTGTGCTTGCTCTGCATGTTCTTTTTCTCCATCCATACCAGTGCCTTCTGAAAATACAGATGGGCTGTGCGATAATATGAGCCTTCCTGATCTGCCTGAGAGGGCGGGCATTAAAGCTGTGAAGCAGGTGACAGGGAAGGTGAGCAGAATGGTAACACTCAGGACAAGCACACACAGCCTCTCAAGCCTCAAGTGCCACTGTGAGATTTGGTGAGATAGATACTTCTGGGAGATGGGTGAGTAGTGGAGACAACTGTGAATTATCATTATTTTAAAAAATTTAAAAAAGTCTGTGTGTGTGTGTGTGTGTGAAAATATGCATTTTAATGTGCTGCTGTGTGTGGGTTCCCATGGAGTCCAAAATAGTGTGCTGGTTCCCGTGGAGTTGATGTTCCATGGCTTTAGTTGTGAGCTGTCTGGTGTGAGTGCTGCTCATCACCCGGGTATCTTAGCACTGTACATCAGTTTCTTAAATTGTGAATCCCATCTCCCATAGGATGACAGAACTAAGTGCGGTTGTGATATTTTGCTAAGAACCAAAAGGTTTGTGCCTATGCAATGGCTAAGATTAATTCACACTGTTGCACTGAACCTGCAGTGCTTCATATGGTTTGTACCACGTGACTTGTGTGCACCTGTGGCTCTGGGCACACAGCATGAGTACTTGGCACTGCATGAAGTGGCACACCACACAACTCGAACGAATGTTCCTTGAACATCTCGGCTCATAGTCTAGGCTATTGCTTGCTCTGATTACATTTTCCATATAAGGGTTCGAGAATCGCTGAAGGAAGACCGCAGGCTCAAGTAGTATGTAAAAACAAAGAGCATTTATTCTGCAGAAACAACCAGCATGCAGGGTTGGCCACTCGTACAAAATGGCTAGCTACGACTGGAGGAGAATGCAGGCTCCTTTTAAGCACAGCTAGGGGAATTCCATGAACAGTTAGGTCATCTCCAACATGACAGGTCAAGCAAGCAGTATACACTAGTATACCTTTCACTGGCTGGGGTTCTCTTTGGACATATTTGGGCACATCTGGGTGTGGCGTGTAACTTGGCCCAGGTGTGTGGGTTCACGCGGGTCCTGAAATGAAGACTCAGAGACACCTTGAGTTTTCTTTTTTCTTTTCTTTTCTTTTCATTTATTTATTTATTTATTTATTTATTTATTTATTTATTTAGGATTTCTGCCTCCTCCCCGCAACCGCTTCCCATTTCCCTCCCCCTCCCCCGGTCAAGTCCCCCTCCCTCATCTGCTCGAAGAGCAATCAGGGTTCCCTGACCTGTGGGAAGCCCAAGGACCGCCCACCTCTATCCAGGTCAGAGACACCTTGAGAATGAGCTTGGCCTCTGTGTCTGCAGGGGGCTCAGTCTCGGTGAACTGAAGCATTTCCCCTTTATCTCTAGGCATCTTATTTTTTTTTGTATTTATACTTTAGCTAGTAGATTTCCATATCTCCAAACAAATTGAATGAAGCTTCCAAAAATACAATGCCAGGTGCAAATACATGATTCATGAGGTACCATGGTTTTCTGGGTTCCCTCTAAACCAGATTTTGCATAGGCTTTGTATCCATGGGAAAATCTCAGACAACATTCACATAGGGCAAAAAAAAGCTATTTGTAACACAAAGGATGGATTAGGGGCAGAGTAAAAACTTCAAAGCTAGGCCAGGTATGACCAAGGGGGCTTTCATGGATAGTGGAGGTTGCATGCTATCCTTCTGCTGCCAGGTCAGTGGGACATGTTTCAGGGGAATTACAAGAACTGCCCTTTTTGGTCACTGCCTTGAGACACTGTAGGGGCTGACTTTCTCCCTCATCCCTGCTGTCAGAGGGATGTTGTTAGGAAGGGAAATTGTTCATTCTTAGGAACTGAAACCTAAATTCAGTTGTACAAATGGTGGGAAGTTAAGTCTCTTCATTCCCTCTTGAGTTTGGTTCCATCTCAAATCCTTGAGACAGTTTTAGGGGTTAATATTGGGATTTTTAAAAGCCATTAGCTGTACTGTGGAGATTCACTCCTTAATGAATCTTATAGGGGCATTGAGAATGCAGGGACCATAGAGTAAAATGAGAAATAACAAAATCACAGTGTGTCCATTGCAGAGAGGACCATGGGGAGCCAAAAGGACCAGTTAAACAGCTGTTTGAGCTAGTATTGACCTTGATTCTCTGATTACTCTAGAGTGGTTAGCATAAAAACAGCCATGTTTCCCCCTGGCTTCACAGAGTCCCCCTTATTGGAAGAACAATAAATCTAGGCTATGATGATTTTGCAAAACAACTTTAGCCAGGGAAGAGAAGGAAGCTTCTAAGTGGATGATGGACTTCCCCAGATCTAAGAGGCCATTATCAATGGCTTCTCTTAGGGTGTTAACTTCTTGTTCTGCAATATGGGAACTGAAGTCCCTAGTCTTGCTGACCCAGCTACCCCATATCTGAGTAGAGTTGAGACCAGAACAGTGACTACTACCAGGGCTCCTTTATGCCTGGCTTGGGGGAGGGAAAGAGTCTTTCTATTTTCTCATTGGTTTAATAGAGGATGCAAGGTGTGAGTGGAACAAAGACACAGAATTTTCCCATTTGGTGCAGTATCTGGTAGTGAACACAAGAGGTGAGGCCTAAGGAGCAGGCCCTGCAGGCATGATCAGAGGTACAAGAGAGTCTGAGCTACCTTAGGGGAAGATTTGGCTCTCATTACAAAGGTGTATACCAATGAGGGGAATTTGTTTCCTTTGGCCAACAATACTGTCCATGCTGAGCGCCATTTCTAAGGTGACACCTGGGGCTTGTCCCCTATCCCATCCATAATAGGACTCTTTTGAAGTCTGCATATAGTTAGTGGACACAACTATACCCTTGGAGTAAGGAGGTTGTGCATCCAGGCAAAGTTGGTAGTCAGCGGTCCATTCAGGTGGAGAGGTGTTTAGAACCCTATAGGTTGTCTTATCAGGTCCTAAGGAGTAGATCGGGTCAGGGAAGCAAGCACGTGGACATCAGATCCAGGATGGGTGTAAGGGACTTTGTAGCAGAAATTTGTGGCCGTTGAGTAGGAACCAGCATCTGGGGTACCAACAGGAGGATGGGGTTGGGTCCCATTCCTGTTGGGGTTGGGTCCCAGTGGGATCTATTTTGGGCTAACAGTTTGGACAATGTAATATATGAATGATAATATAAATTATATTATGATAATGAATGACAACTCAAAATCTCTGACTGATAAGCATAGCATTGGCCTCCAGGTCCTTCTCTCTTCCCATTTTAGGGTATTTTTTTGGGTGAACTTTATCACAATGAGTTGAGGGGGAGACATGGGTCCTCTCTTAAGCTTCTGTTGATTGTGACAAGTCTTTTGTTGGGAAAGGAACTTGTTCATCCTTAAGGAACTGAAACCTAAATTCAATTGTATAAAGTGATGGGAAATTCAGACCCTTCACCCTGTACACACAAGATTTTCTGCTCTTATGGAAACATAATAGCTTCATTATGGAATATAAAAATTTAAATATTTTTCTATTCCGATTCTTCAGCATGTAAGAATCAAGTTGGCATATCTTTAATTGTATTATATGAGAACATTTGGTTTTAAAATTTGTATTTTGAGTTGTTGATGAGTTACATAAAGAGATGCTAAGTGAATTCTGTCCTGGGATCAGGAACAACTTTCCACCAGCTTCTGGAATGTGCACTGCACATCTGCACTAAGTACCAGGAATGCAAAATATCCACCAACTCTGTGAGACACTGAAGTTTCCCTGTGTCTGTAGCATCAACTATTCAATAGAGATTTAATTCCTTATGCAAAAATAAACAAATACATCCATTAAATTAGATTGAAAATTTGCTTTCATCTTTAACAAATGGTAAAATTATATTACTACAACGAGTTGTTTAAAAATAAATTTATTTAAGATTAATTTTTAGTAAAAATGTTTGATTTATGTACTTATATATCTAAATACCCAGAATTATATAAAAATTATTTGGGTAAAAGGAATAGGAAATGTTTAAGAAGCCCTATTCCTTTCCTTTTCACGGAAAAGTACCATCTTTTGTCTCCATTCCCATGTTCCTCAGTCCTGTTTGAATCATGGAAGATCAGGTGGGCACAAGTCTGGCCACTCAGGTCATGAGAGCAGGCTGGACAAGGCCTGAATGACTTGGTGGTCCCACTGGATGTTTACTGAGATGTCCATCCCACATGAACATATGTCTGGGGAAGGCCAAGAGGGAATATCTGGATCCCCAAGAGGTCTCTTGGAAACAATGCCACCAGAAAAGTAACTCAGGTGGTCACTGGGTTATAGATTTGGAAACTTAGGGCAGAGCAGAGCCAGGAATCACTTGAATGCTCACACCTCAGCCACTAAGATGTCAGGATCCCACGGAGACACTGCTTGACTTCTCAAGGAGGTCCATGATCAGGTAAGGATGGGTCTCCTTCAGAGCTCGGTAGACTTGGTCTTTGCAGGCCCTGCTCCAGGACCGGCTGAGACTGAACAGCTTCCGCATCTTGTCTTGGTTGGTGGCTTCAGCCCGCACTGCCTCATATTGCTCTTCACTCAGCACCAAACCATGCAGCAGCTTGTCCAAGAAAGGGTCCACTGATGTCACTCGGGCCACCAGCTGCTCCCGATGCTGGTCCACGAAGTGTACTGAGGCAGGAGCGTCTAGGGATGAAGATGAGGCTGACACTGAGCATAGAAAGGATTCTCCATGGTCTCTCTCACTGGCTGCCCACTTCTTGCTATTTTCATGCATCTCATCTGCACCCCCTGGCTCCCTTCTTCCTATGGAAGGCCATTTGAAAAATATCTGTGCCCTCCTTATGCCAGTTACTAGTTTGACAATCTTCCTGACCGGGGGAGGGCTTCATGGTGGGATATTCATATTGGGAGTAGGTGGAGTTGCTGTCAACATGGGAAGCAGCAAGGGACATGAGAGGAACTCTGTCCTGAGCATGCACCTCTTCCACCTGTACTGGTGAAGCAGCGTGATTCCCGCCTTTCTCATTGCCATTGTCTCAAGGGTCAGGTGATCTCTCAGCAGAATGCTATTGGTTTCTCTGGCCTCATAAAGTTGTTTCTTACCTTTGTGAACTGCAGGCATCATGAGCTGTGCAAGTCTGAGATCCCCTGGAAGAAAGGAGAGATGAAGCATCTGTAAGGATGTCTGTCACCAACACTCAGTGCTCTCTGTGCAACTCTCAGCCATGCCTGAGATTTTGAGAATGAGCTACAGAAGTTCTGATATAATCTGGAAGGTGAATATTTCCTTACTCACACAGGGAATCTAGTCACCAGCCCTAACAACCTTGAGAGAAAAAAACATGTTGATGAGAAATAGACATTTCTCCCACAAGATCACAGACTCAGCTTTATCCTAGACTGAATTCTTATACAGAACTAACTAAGTCCCTTGTTGGCTTAATTAATTTGACATTTGATTCTTGGTAGAAAGCTACTTGATATAGATATAAATAATTTGCATTGGTATAAATCTTGATTTATTGATATAAATTTAAGGTCAATTTTGTTATATTTATATGTATTTCTGACCTTGATTAAGATATTCTGATTGTGTAGTTCATTTAAAAATGTAATGTACAATTAAAAAATATACTTTGTTAATGGATAATCATCAATAATAGTAAGCTTGTAGTCATGTTAGATTTTCTAGATATACAGAGATATATTTGAATTAGATAGGCATTCTTCATATCTTTCAAAGACTACAGAATATGGCATTTAAAATGTTTTAATAACTTAGGGCTTTTCATGACAATGAGACACATCTGCTCCTGGCAGCACCAATCTACTTGATTATGATAGACAAGTGTACACAACAGGGAAAATATTGAGAAAGGTAAGCCAGGCCCAGAAAGAAAACCACCACATCTCTCACATGCAGTTTCTACCCTGGAGTCTTTAGTTCTGTGGGTTTAACTTGGTGAACCCCTGGAAACCAGAAAACTAGAAATATGCAGGGCCTCGGGGAGGAAAGGAATACAGTAGTGTACTGGTAAAATGAGGGTAGAGAGGGAATACTGGGGACAGAGATGTTCAAACAGCAAGAGGGGTTGGAGTGGGGGTGATGAGTAAGTCAGTGGGATGGATTCCAGAAAATGAAGGCAGTATTTAAAAGTCACAATGAAACTTATTAATTGGTAACCCAATATAAAAATCATAAAGGAGTTAGAATGGAAGACACCCTATAAGGCTTTAAATTGGAAGTCTGAGAAGTAATGTGTTTCAAAACAAAAAACCCAGTTCCAGTTGTGGGATATCTTCATAGGAGCTTTTGGTCAGGGAGGCCATGCAGGTCTCCAAGACAATATAGGTATACTCATTCTTCTCTGTTCCCCATCAGAACCAGCAAAGAAGACATTGTTGCTGAAGACACCACACATCTTGGGTATGTGGTATAGAGAATTCAAGCTGGAACTGAGTTGGAAGCTTTCTTTTGATGCCAAACTTTCATAGTGCTAAATGGTGTTATGCAGGCTGCTGAGAAGGAAAAGACATCAGCTGACCCGTCCAGCAGGCCACATAATTCGTGGGCCTCGAGTTCGGGATCACCTGGGTAGGAATGGGGGGAAAGAGAAAGGGAACCAAGCGCGTATAAAGAACGACAGAGTTAGTCTAAGATGCGTCTAGGTTCCGTTTAGTGCAGGCAGGGGTTTATTCTTATAGAGAGGTTTTGGTAGGGAGGGTAGGGTTAGAGGGGAAAGGAAACTATCGCGCCCTAGGCCAGGGAGGAAGCAATATATCTCTTGAAGCATCTTGTGGTTAGGCCGTGTTTTGGAACACCTTGTGGTCAGGTCGTTCTGAGAACTGTATCACAGCTGTTTTTGCAGCAAGCTGTTTTTGCAGAGAGGATGAGGAAGATTGGCCAGTACTTTAGGTGGGGGGGCTTCTTGGTCCCCAACAATCAGCAACCTTCCTGCCAGGCCAGATGGTCCTTTTGCTGTAGTAGTGCCACAAGTGTGACGGGAGCAACCATTAGCTACCTTATTACATTTCAGGCCCAATCACAAGATAGAATCCATCCCCACAATAGAAAGTTAGTAGGACAAACAAAACCAGGTCTTCCTAAATCTTAGTCCCTTGAGAGAAGCTACGGACATACCTGACGTGGGATTCTCCTCTGTATGCTGTGAATACCACTGGTTAATGAAGAAGCTGTTTTGGGCTTGTGATAGGGTAGAGCAGAGCTAGGCAGGGAAAACTAAACTAAATGCTGGGAGAAAGAAGGCAGATTCAAGAGAAGCCATGTAGCCCCGCTGGAGACAAAGGCTGGAATTTTACCCAGTAAGCCACAGCCTCATGGGAAACACAGTTTAATGGAGATGGGTTAAATTAATATGTAAGAGCTGGGAAAAAAAGAAGCTAGAGCTAATAGGCCAAGAAGTGTTTTAATTAATACAGTTTCTGTGTGGTTATTTCAGGTCTCAGCTGCCGGGCGGCCGGGAAACAAACAAGTGGCCTCATACTACACATAGCATGAAAGTCCTTCTAAATAACTGTGTTTGTACCACAGACAAAAGCTGCTTTCAGCGTTTCTCAGAAAAGCCTCTCAGTGCTGTGAGTGGAGGTGAATGTAGATACCTAAAGCTGTGTGGGATACTGAGAACAGGGAATGGTTGAGCACTCACCCAAATAAGTAGATATTTGTACCACACCCTGAAGGCTCTAGGAACATTGTGGAAGAGAAATTGGAAACAATGTAGGGACAGAATGTATGGAGAAGGGCTGTGAAGTGCTCTCTTCTAAGCAAGACATGACCATGGCCATCATGGACTCATAGCACCTGCACCTATTGTCTCTAGACCACACAAGTAGGGCCTGCCCATCACTCAGCTGGACATGGGGAAGAAGCTCACAAGGACAGTATCACTTACCATTAAGCTATTGGCCAATAATAGATTATGGAGACAAGGGAGGTATACATTCTATCTGTTATGTCTGCTGGTGAGCTCATTGGCTTTTACTGGATAGTGTAAAACCCATGGGCACACAATTGGTCCCAGTTAAACTCTGTGAGACGCAAAGCAAAACTTTGTGAACGTGGAAAAGAGATTTGTATTGAAGAAGAGGGGCTGGCAGGAGTAGGAGGGAGATAAAAAGGTGGGTTTAGGGTGGAGTTACTAGAATGCACTGTATGCATGTATAAAATTGTCAACAAATTTATTTTAAAAATGTATGGATTTGAGATTGAGTATCTCATGTTAGCAAAGTCCTTTCATCTTAAAACTGAGATATCACGTAAACTGGAGCCAGATGCTTTGTGCATCTCCAAATCTGTCACTTCAAGAGTAGTGGGGAGGAAATTAGGATACAAGACTGAGAAAATGAGACTTATAGTATGTGGTGATTTGGATATGATAATGCTCATGTGTTGAAGGACCAGTCCTGCAGTCCTATTAAAAGGTGATGGTCCTGAGGGCTGTGAATTTATGAATGACATCATACACTAATGCACTCATAATTGTGTGAGCACTGAGAACGTAAACTATTTAAGAGTGTACATTGGAAGAAGTAGCCCACTGGAGGCATGACCTGGAAGAGAATATTTGCATGGACTTTATTCTTTCTTGTCCTCCTTCTCGCCTCTCCTCTCCTCCCCTCCCCTTTCCTCCCCTCCCCTCCCCTCTTCTCTCCTCTCCTCCTCTTCCCCTTTTCCTCCTTTTCTCTTCATTGGTTCTTAATCTTTACTCCTGCTCTCTCCCACCTCTCTGCTTCAGAGGTACCAGATAAACAGCCTCTTCTCTCACAAGCTCCCTATCCACGATATCCTGTTTCACATTAGGTGCAAAGAGATGGAGGCAGCTGAACATGGACTGAAACTTGGTTCTAAGACCATAAATCAAAGCAAAACTTTCTATTTTTAAGTTGTTTTTCTCACACATTTTGTCAAAATTGGGAATCGCTGACTAACACAGCATCACAGATTAAACTGTGGTCAGACCCTCTGTTTTGGATCTAGCAAAAGCCACATAACTAATCTGGTCATTTCATGACACCTAGAATTAGTTGCCTTTCTTCTGCCTTTTGGGTATCTGGACCTAAACGCATTTTACCTGGTTTCAGCAAGGCTTCCCATATCAGTTTCTTACTCTTCTTGTCTCTGATTTGCAGATTAATCCCTGAACCCATGCAGTCAACATAGATCTCAGAGAAGAGCTGGGATTCCCCGGGGCTCCGGTAGCACAGCTCTAACTCCTGAAGAGAGAAAGAATTACTATGTGAGGATCAACTACTAATCCTTCAAAGGAGGGCTGTCCCCACCTCCATACTTTCACGATCTTGCTCACCACATTAGACACTGGCTGTCTTTCACACCAAGGTAACCCACAGCCTTTGCATACATATCTTTACTCAGAAGGTTGAGGACCCAACTGGGACCCCCATCCTGCTGCTTCTATTCTCATTCTGACAAAAACATGAAAGAAGCAACTTAAGGAAAGGCTGATGTTGTTTAGTTTTATAATGGGGAATGCATGGAAGTTGGGGCTCCATTCTTGGTGGCGGGAGCTTGTGGCATTGCTTGATATATCCCAGAGGATCTGCAATCCAAGGTGGCGAGCAGGGCATGGCTCTAATCCTCAAGAACAGCCACTAGTGGCCTGCTTCTGATGGTCAGGCCTAACACAATTGTTTCACGACTCCCCAGATATTAGCAGTAACTGGGAGTCAAGTGTTTAACATTTACACCTGTAGGAGACCTTTCAGATTCAAACCATGATGAGTGAGAGCTCATCCTGAAGTCCTGCTCACACATCTCAAGCAAGGACTTGCTGTCCATGTTAGGCTGGTCCCTTCTCCATACCATATTGAGTCTAATTCCTCGATTTTCCTGGCCTTCTGTATTTCTGTGTGGTCCCTTAAATTGCCTTCTACCTAATGTAGATGCATTTTTCCACATCCCAAGCCCCAATTATTTTCTCTTCAATCTCAATTTGTTGCAAAGCCCAGTAACCTGCCCCACAGAGTTCCCAAGTCTGGCATCTGATCCTGAAGAGTAGCAAACTCCTGGATGCTCACCTCAGGGATGATTTCCAGCTTCTTGGACGCAGACACTATGTAGCGGGACCCGATGTAAAGATAACCTAGTGGGGGTGGCTTGTTTATTCAAACAAACTGAAACTTCATTTCTTCATCATCAATGGCCTAGGGAACATTGCAGACAGTGATTTAGCTAGCTTTCTGGGCTATACATCTATCTGGTCTGAATAAGGTGAGGTGGAGGATCAGTAAATTTGTGTCAAGTGGAGTGGTAACACCTCCTGGGTACCCTTCTGCCTTGTGTCCTGTTATACAGTCTATTCAGTTATTGGCATCTGTCATGCTCATTGTGGGAGCAGGGGTCCCTGCCAGAGAAGGGAGTTCCTTGGGTGTGGAGCATTCCCATCCTTCTGGTGGGTGGAAAGAGGTCATGGAAGGCCTTGCGGAGATAAAGGAACATTAAAGGCAGGTGGGGGAGACTCTTGTGTGAGGGGCCCAGAAGAGGGTAGAATCATCAACACCAGTGTTCTCTTTACAGAAGTATATTCCCCCTCCAAGTGGAGAATCTATCCAAGGGGCTCAATTGTTGCATCTCAAGATTTTTGCCATCCCACCCTGGCCCCTCTTTTGTGGTCATCAGTGTCACCTTCCGAATGGTGCAGTCATTGGGGACCAGGTAGAGATGAAGGGTGACTTCCTCGACATTGATGTGATAGTAGATCAATGTGATGGGAGTGATGGGGACGAGGCTCCTGATGGTAAGGTAGATCCTCAGTAGAACTCCCACTGGGGAGAAGCTTGGGTTTTCCAAGACTGTGTAGCACTGCTCCACCCTGGCTGGAGTTTCTACGACCATCCCATGTTCTTGAAAGTGGGCCACACGGAACCAGGAGATGTCCACCTGACCCTCTGTGAAAAAACAGATTCAAAGATGGAGATTTAGTGTTTCCATTGAGCCATATTTGTCTGGAAAACTAGCATCAGAGGACTTAGAATGACTGTGGTAGTTTGAACAAAAATGGCCACCATAGTCGGTAGAACTGTTTGGGAAGGAGTAGGAGGTGTGGCCTTGCTGGAGGAGGTTTGTCACTGGGGTGGGCTTAGAAGTTTCAAAGCTTGTACCCTTTCCAATTTCCTTTCTCTCTCCTCACTGACAATAAGGATGTAAGCTCTGAGCCACTGCTTCAGTACCAAGCCTGTCTGCTTCCTGCCATGCTCCCTGGCATGATGGTCATGGTCTCACCCTCTGAAGCTATAAGCCCCAATAAATTTCTTCTTCTATAAGTTGCTTTGGTTATGATTTCTATTTAGTTTGTATTTAGTTTGATGTTTATAAGAAAAAATTTACAGCCAAAATGTAAATTTTATTAATTAACTTTCAGTTATAATACAACAGAACTATCAACTGTTTCCTCATTATCAGTTCATTATGGCAGGGAGGTAAAGGTGAGCTGCTGCCAGAGGTGACCCATGCAGACTGCCCCTCATTGGACGCAGTTTACTTCTGGCTTTGGCTAGCTTCTGTGAGCATTCCGAGTGGAGTGGAGGTTCTTGATGGTCTCATCCACAGATGCTGTAAAGAACACAGCCTCAGAGGCAACCATCAGAAACCTGACAGTCAGCAGGTCTTTGAGGTGCTGCCATCTCCAGCTGTAGGGTCTTGGGATTGGCAGTTTCCCATAAATTTTTATCTGCAGGATTGAGTTTTTCTGCTATGAAAGAGACCTAAAGGTACCTTTGTCCACTAAAGACGGGCTGGATGGATCCCTTTAATGGTTAATGCCAAATGTGGACTTAAAATCTAGAATTATCTTGAATGTATGCTTCAGGGCATGATAGATATTATCTTGATTGGACTGACTGAGTAGGGAAGACCTATCCGCTGTGTGTGTAGCATCATTCTACAAACCAGGACTCAGGACTGTGTGAAATGGAGAAGGTCACAAGCGCATAAACTTTCACTGTTCTTTCCCGTTCTATTGACAGAGGTTACCAGGTGTCACATGCTCCATGTTCTCACAGTTCCATGTCATGATGAACTGTTCCTTTGAACTGTGAGGAAAATAATTTTTTTTTTTTAAAAAAATAAAGTTCCTTTGGTCAAGTATTTTGTTGAGCTACAAGTAAAGTAACCAGGACAGAAAATTGGTATCAGGACTCAGGGTTTTGCTGTATAAACAGAATCACGTGGTTCTTAAGCCTTTGGAAATGTTTTGTGGCTGGAATGTGGAAGAGTTTTGTTCTTAGTACTAGGAAAGCCCTTCCATGCTGAGGGCAGAGCTTATGGGGCTGCAGGAAGACAAGAATGCTGAGAGAGACAGTGGAGGCTAGTCCACTGTTGCAGAGAGTAGCAAGGTTTCTATTGGGAATAGTAAAGGGATCCATTCATGCAATTTATTGCGTTAATGTCCTGAATATGAGGGAAGATGAATTTAAACATAAGGGAATACTATGGCAGAAGAAGTCTCAAGACAGAAAAATATCCAGAATAATTCTACAAAATCTCCTATATTTTTTAGAGATCAGCATCACTGCAGGGAACGCACAGTGACAATAGGAAAAAGTCTTACTCTTTGTAGGTTCATCATTTGAAGATCCGAATTTATTTAAAGGCAGAAAGCCTTAAGTGATGGTGTCCCCTGTTCCACAAATGCAAATCCCAAGGAGGTGTTCCCCCAGGTCAGCACACCATTCAGCTATGGTCCAGGGTGGGAACATCTCAAGCTGTCAACAGACCTTGGCAGAGCCATTCCTATAGTTTTTAGCCATGAAAAATGCTAGATTGATGGGCCACTGTATCATGCTGCACAGTTTCAAATAGCAGCTGAGGCCAGGAAATGTGCCTGAATCAAAGACCCCGTAAGGATTATGAGAGCTCATCCTATGGACCTTTGAAAGTGTAACCTAAGGTGGAATGGAGATGTCAGAATCACTTTTTTTTTTTTTTTTGGCTAAATTATGGTTTAGGGAAGGAGTAGAGAAATGGCCCTAGGAGTGGATATGTGTGCTTCAAGTAGAACTGGAAGGGAGTTATCTATGTCCTTTGGAGTACAGTGGATGATATCATGATCTCCATAACTGGACAGAGAGCCACAGGATATGGTGTTTCTGCTGATGGAGTTTTGTCTTGCTGTGGTCTTCTGATCAGTCCTTGGTGTGCCCTGACTCTTCTATTTTGACATGGCAATGCCTATTTTGTACCAATGTATATTATAATCTGTTTTCTATCTTACAGGGGCTCAGAGTTAAGTTTACCTTGAGTTGCTGTCGAGGGGCAGACTTTTTGGACTTTAGACTGTTGGAATTATTAAGGACTATGGAGACCTTTGAAGTTGGATTACATTTTGACTTAGGAGACAAAACTAAAATTTTGGAACATGAAGGGGAAAGTTACGAATTAAAGTGATGTGCTTGGGTGTCAAGTTGACAATGGTAGGATCATGATGATGAATCTCACCAGCCAACTTGATGTGATCCCTGTTAATGGAGGGACCACTCTGCAGCTACCATTTTCACATCCCTTCAGCACTGAGTTTGCTTCCAACTTGCACCATGACAAATAGTGCTGCAGTATGTGTCATTTATCCAAGAGCATTTCTATTTCCATAGATGCTTGTTCATTTCCTGCCTGCCCACACCCAAAATAACCACACAGAAACTATATTAATTAAATCACTGCTTGGCCTACTAGCTCTAGCTTCTTATTGGCTAGCTCTTACATCTTAAATTAACCGTTTTCTATTATTTTTTTATTTTACCATGAGGCTTGTGGCCTACCAGTAAGGTTCTGTCTGACAGCTTGCGTCTTTCTCCTACATGGCATCTCCTTGACTCTTCCTCTTTTCTCCCAGCATTCAGTTTAGTTTTCCCACCTAGCTTTATTCTGCCCTCTCATAGACCCAAGCAGCTTCTTTACTCATTAACCAATAGAAGCAACACATATACAGATGAACTTCCTGCATCATATTTCTGTTAGGTGATTGCTTTGGAATCAACAACTATGAGAAAATGAGACAATGAAATTGCTCCCATAAATGCTACCGCTTAGGATTTCTATCAATGACGTGATAGTCAATAATTTAACATGGACCTACACAGCATAAAAATGCCCTCTGTGTGACAGTTCTGGGCCTTAAACCCTGGCTCTCCCCAAGTCAGCTTCAGCTCCAGCACCAGATCCTGGCACTTACCCATGTTTTGTGCTGTGTTGATTTTTACAGAATTTCAAAAGATGTACCTCTCCAACTTCCCTTCTTGCTAGGGAAACTGGTCATGACCTTCCTAGGACTTGAGGGGAATGTATGGGGCTGTACGTTCATTGTTAAAACAAGAAATGTCCTGAGGCATCTAAGATGACTTGGTAAGTTTTGGGTTTTTGGATATAGAGATTCACTATATATCTCCTACTAGAAGTCATCTTGATCTTGCCTAGTCTTCAGAACTCTGGGATCACAGGTATGTGTCACCAACTGTCCCTGTGACTGTCCTTCCACTACATATTGTTCTTTTATAAACTTTAACAGATTCACATATATTTAATTTTCCAAAGGTGTACTATTCTGTTCTGAATGGAAGTAAGAAACAGGAAGGGCAGTGACCTTCAGGGAAGAAGCTTGAGTGGTGACTGGGAAGTGTTGTTGGGGAGACTAGGAACTCTGTGTGGACCTGCTGGACTGGCCTCCTTAGACACACTGGGAAGTCACTATCTGGGTATCAGTGCTCCTGTGTCAGGGTCTGGAGTGTAAGACCTCATGAGTTTATGAATGTAACTATTACCTTTCTTTGTTTTGTGAGTTCTTTTCAGCTGAGTCCCGCTTGCTTTCTTCATCTTCAACTGTTTTCTTCTTTGGGGCTTGGCATTAATTGCAAATATTTTTAATCTGAGGGATCTTCGCTTGTTTTCTATTCATGGTTCTCATATCAGCTGGAACTGTCTGCATTTCTTCTTCAGTTTTTATGACTTCTTCAACTGTCAGGTCATCCTCTTGGACCTACTCCTCATCTTCAACACCATGAACAAACACCATCTCCATCTAGAGTGAGCTGGATTCTTCTGGTCCCTGTGGTAGGCCCAGTGTTGTGCTCCATGAATCAAGGTGAGGAAATTGGCCTCACTTGTCACTTGTACAATACCCGATTCTCTTGCTTTCATGTTTTTTTTTTTCCTTTTATAGGCAGAATCTTGTAACATGAGGGCCAGCTTGTTGCTTGGGGTTTCTGTCCTGCCCTGTACCGCACAGCTGGCAAGGTCCCAAAGAAAATCACACAGAGATCTCCATAAGTTATAAAACTGATTGGCCCATTAGCTCAGTCTTCTTATTAGCTCTTGTAGATTATATTAACCCATTATTCTTATCTATGTTAGCCACATGGCTCTTGGTACCTTTCAGTAGGGCAGGTTACATCTTGCTTCTCGATGGTCTGGGCTGGAATGTGGGAAGAGCTTCCTTCTTCCCAGAATACTCCTGTTCTCATCGCCCCAACTCTACTTCCTGCCTGACCAATCAGCGTTTATTTAAAACGTGATTGACAGAATACAGACATTTCTCCTGCACCAGAATCTGGATGTGTAGTTTAGACTGCATTTGAATTCTAAATTCTCCCGCCTCCGTCCCAGAAGCGCTAGGATTACAGGCATATAGTAATACTTTCTTTATGAGATCTTTCACTGAGAACTTGGTATTTATTAAAACATCTTCCTTTTGGTTACAGGCTGTGCTTGTTTAGCTTGTTGTTCTTGTGTGACTCCTAACAGTGGAGTATCTCTGACTCCTTTTCTCAAGACCATTTTCCTCCTGCAGGGTTGCTTTGTCTACCCTTGATATGAGGGTTTGTGCTTAGTCTTATTGCAACTTGTTATGCTGTGTGTCTTTGATATAACTTGGGAAGCCTGCTCTTTTCTGAAGGGAAACAGAGGAGCAGTGGATCTGGAGGGGAGAGGAGGTGAGGAGGAGAACTGTGATAGCAGAGAGAGGGGTGGGTGCAGTATGTATGTACTGTATGAGAGAAGAATAAACAAAAAGAAAAAAAAAACCCTGAAGGAATCAGTTTGGAACACTTTATGAGTCCTACCCTGATTTCTTAGGAAACACATCTTCTGTTGCTCCAGTTCTCAAATAGAATCTGGTGGCCCCATTTTCTCCCTGTCTGCAGTTGTTCAATGAATTACAGTGTTGGTAGACACTGGGTAACAATGTTCCTTGTTAATTTCTTTAGTCTTACTTTGCAGCAATCTCTTCAAATTGCTCAATTTATTCTCAGTTCCCTGCTGGGCCCATGAGGGACATGGTGTGTAGAGAACATTTAATAATCACCAGCAAATATTGCTATTGAGGATATCACTTTCCACTCAGGGAAATAGTCATAAGGCTGGGAGACGTATGTTTCAAACAAGATACATCCAACAAGAGGGGATGACAAAACATCTCAGTGCCCACCTCCATAACCGGCTCTGCCCTGCTGAGGAAGCCATGAGACCTTTCCTCATCACCATCACCCTCTACTCTGCTATAGGACATGGCAGCCATCGCCACCACCCGACTCCCTATCCTTCCCTTGGTTACCTTGGAGATCCACAAAGTGAGGGAGGTACACAGCAGCCACAGCTCCCCGCTCAGCCTTGATGTCAAACAGAGGCCCAGCCACCATGTGACTGTCCGGCAAGGGCGTCTTGTCCAGGTGTTGGCTCCAACTACAGAATCCAATCTCAATGGTCACTGCCCTTGTCACCACAAAGTGGAGTCCTATGCTGGGACAGTGGTAAGAACCATTCACAGGGAACTGGACTCTGGAAGAGAGAGAGGCAGACACCAATGAACACCAGCTCTGCTCTTCCATTAGGTGCAGACCCAGGGCAGGACTGGGGACTCAGCAGACTTGAGCCAGATGGTTCTGAGTTCTGGTTCCACTTCTAGATGTATGTGGATCCCTGGCTAAGTCACTTAGCCCAGATCTGTTTACACACACACACACACACACACACACACACACACACACACACACAATGACAATGCCATCTTATAGATCTGTAAGTACTGAGTGATTTAGAGCAAAGTTTTGGGGCTCCAGCTAGGACCATGCACACTCGCCAAAGGCTCTACCACTGAGGTCCATCTTCAGTTTTTAGACTTTTTGTTCCTGAGGTATATATTTAAGGATACCTATGAGAAAGAGAAATGAAATATAATGAGGGCGTTAGTGTTGTTTCTATTATGAATAAAATAGTCTGCAGAAAACCAACAATTAAGATAATAAGCAAAGCTGAGCACAGATGTTTAGATGGAATGAAGGACTCACATCAGCTCTGTTGATGTGGTGATGGTGTGCTGGTCATGGAAGACGAGGTCCTGTCTTAAGTATGGGGGAGAAATGGTGAAGTGTTTATGAGTGAAGTCACCTCATGTCCTGGACTCACACTACTGTGATAGCGTGAAAAGGGGGAGTGTGAGTAGTTGAGACAAACTTGGAGAAATGACTGCTGGAACTGAGCACTTGGACATGGAATTCTTGTGCTCTTCCGTTTTGCACGTCAAGAAAAATTTTTATGATAAAGACCCCTATTTTCATAACAGCCCAAACTTCTTATTCCAGTCCTGACATTGCCTCCCTGGTTGGTGAGGGGAGGAGGAGACACAGTAGAGAATATACAGGTGCAATCTGTGGGGGTCCCTTGTGGAAAATGTGCTTGGTAAAGACAGCCTTCTTCCAGGCAGAGCTCACTCACCGGTACAGGTTCCTCTCTCTGTCAGTCACCTCAACAGCAACAGGCCCTGTAGGGCCCCAGAAGTCATCTTCAGTCCGCAGTGGTTCCACACACTTGTCTCTTGAAGAGGCAGGAGAATATGGATCGAAGGGAGCCAGGGATGCCAGTTGTGAGTACTCCTCCTTGCACTCCTCATCAGACTCCTTTTCTAGAAAAAGCCAGGCAATGCTCACGCAATGTCTTCCCAGCACTCCCTAGTACTGGCTCAGGGCTCAACTCTTTTCTAGGTTGCCCAGCCTAGGCCTTACCAGGAAGCGAGTCTACAGACTTTATCACTGTTCCTGAGGTTACCTACACATCCCAGGGATGATATCCCTAATGATGGTTATCCAATATTAGGCGCTCCGGAGAAGTCCTATAAAATACACACACCCACTCACCCACACACACATGAAACACTACATGAACTTAGCATGTTGCATATGTGTGTGAAAATAATAATTAAATAAAAGAGATAATGAATTTGAGAGGGAGCAGGGTGGGGCTATAAGAAAAAAGTTATCGGCCGGGCGGTGGTGGCGCATGCCTTTAATCCCAGCACTCGGGAGGCAGAGGCAGGTGGATCTCTGTGAGTTCGAGACCAGCCTGGTCTACAAGAGCTAGTTCCAGGACAGGTTCCAAAACCACAGAGAAACCCTGTCTCGAAAAACCAAAAAAAAAAAAAAAAAAAGTTATTTTAAAATATGAGAAAGAGAAAAACTTTGTTCTTAAGTTTGGTTTCTTGGGTTGGAGAGATGGCTCAGTGGTTAAGAGCATTGACTGTTCTTCCAGAGGACCTAAGTTCAATTCCCAGCAACCACATGGTGGCTCACAACCATCTATAATGAGATCTGGCACCCTCTTCTGACCTGCAGGAATACACAGAGGCAGAATGTTGTATACATAATAAATAAAATTTTAAAAAGTTTGGTTTTTCTTAGGAAATTACCTGCTCCAATGATCCTAACAAG
Organism: Microtus oregoni; assembly: GCF_018167655.1. Taxonomy (NCBI): domain Eukaryota; kingdom Metazoa; phylum Chordata; class Mammalia; order Rodentia; family Cricetidae; genus Microtus; species Microtus oregoni. The sequence goes on along the minus strand of NW_024543074.1, from coordinate 27,349,399 downwards.
GTTAACTTTAATACTCTCATGATTAGGGGTTAACAAACCCCACTGAAACACAGAGTCGGGGAGGGGGCGGAGAAGGGAGAGGGGGACAGAGATAGAGACAGAAACAGAGAGAGTTACTTGTCTATATTTGGCCAATGTTTGCCAACCTCAGCTGGCCACTTATTTTTTCAAGCTGAAAACAGCAGAAATAATAGTTTTGAGTGCAAATAGTTACATAAAATCAGAAAAATATACTCAAATCAAGAAGTTAAACTCACAGACCGTGTGCTGTGTGAATTTCTGAGCCACACTAGACAGATCTCGGCCTCCGATGGCTACAGAGCCAGATAAACGCAAAGGAATGGCCTTTGCGCCAGCCGCAGGCAGCAGCACAAGCAGGCAAGCAGCAGTGGCAGGGAGCAGGGCTGGAGCTGCTGCAGGAAACTGGGAGCTGGAAGGTGGTTGCGAATCTGGGAAGCAGCCAGCAGCTGAGGGAGGGGTTCTGGGCTGGATGCAAGTGCACAGGCCGGAGGGGAGCCGAAGTGTGTAATGGTTGCGAGGAGCGTGGAGATAAAATTTAATAATTGAAAAATGGGGAAACTCATGCTACCCGAGTGGAAGGTCCGAAGTCCAAAGGGGTGTGAAGTCCAAAGGGGTCCCATGGGCACCGCGCAGAGAGCACAAGCACCTATCTACTCCAGTTTATCTACCTGGGCTCCAGGCGGCCACACCCTAGCCATATATGATTGGCTGAGCTTCCCCACCAGTCAGAGACCCACAGAGCCTACAGTATCAGGTATCATGTCCCTTACTCAGTTTCTCTCCTTTCCACTTGATACATGACAAGGCATGCCATGTGGATTGAGCATTTGCTTTGAAGCTGTTGTTAGCTATTATGTTATGTTCTCAGACAAGACACCCCGTCCGTACTTAGAATCAATGACGAAAGGGGAAATGCCATGAAATATCATTTTAAGATGTGTTATATCTGTTATGCTATGGAACATTTGTTTTAATGATGCAAAGATGGGTTGAACCTTTTTTTGGTGCATTTGTTGAACTCTGTGAAGATGTGTTATTTTGTCTGTCTATAACACCCAATTGGTCTAATAAGGAGCTGAAAGGTCAATAGAAAGGCAGGAAAGAGAACAGGCAAGGCTGGCAGGCAGAGCTATAAACAGGAGAAAAAGAGCACAGAAGAAGGAACTAGAACTAAAGGAGAAGAGGACACCAGGGGTCAGCCATCTAGCTACACAGCCAGTCATAGAGTAAGAAGCAAAGAAAGTATAATAGAGTAGAGAAAGATAAAAGTCCAGGGGCAAAAGGTAGATGAGATAATTTAGGAGAAACTGGCTAGGAAGAACCCAAGCTGAGGTCAGGCATTTACAAGTAATAATAAAACTCCCTGTGATTTATTTGGGATGTAAATGGCAGGCCCTCAAAACACTCAATGACACACAGCTACATTTTAAAGAGCCAAGCGTAAAACACAACCAAACACAGAGGCTCACATGTGAAGAACCACCATCCATGTCATTAAAAGTCCCAATGCCAGCTGCCAGCTCAGCTTACCTTGGGTTTTGAATCCAGACTCCTCAGAACCCCCTGTATCATCAAACAGCTTCCTAAAGTCTGATTTCTTAATTGGTCTCCAATATACAATCGTTGAGCTCATTCGTGAAGAACCCACAGAGGAGGGCATTACTGCACCTGTAAATGATGGCCATGGGAAGGGACAGTTTTTGTGTGATTGTCAGAGAGGCAACAGTAGCAGTCAGGGCAGCAAGGCCGGGGTCCTACCTGCTTATCCACATACCCTTCTCCACATTGTTCTGGAGAGAGTGATGCTCTTACAGGTGCTGCAGGAAGTGATCCTGTGCTGGGACCATGAAGTTGACACACCTATGCTGATCTCTAGTCCTAAGTGTGAGTCTCCATTCTTCTCTGAGTCTCAATTCCCTCCCGTGGGTCTCTGAGCTTCTACCCCACGGGGATAGGTAGGCTCTTACTGTGTAGTTCAGGCTTGCCTTGAGCTCCTATTTTCCTGCATTAATTTCACACTTTCTAGGATTATAGGAATATGTCTACGACCAGTCGTTATATGTTTGAAGCCTTTTGATTTTCTTAATGTTGAATCTACAGCTTCAAGATGGATATAGTGTCCATCAGACAGAGTGGTTCAGAGATTCTTGGGGGCCCAGGAAAATATTTCAAATAACAGCTGACTTATTAAGTGATATCCTAGGGAGAAAGGTGAGAGTCTTTAAAACAAAGCTTTGATAAGCAATGAAAATGAGCGTGGAAGTGTGGGATGGAGTGGAATTGTTTTGGATACTGGTGGCAGCATAGGAGCAACCTTTCTTGGGAGAGAGATATGAACAGTAGAATATCTGATACAGTATCAGTGGAGTCTTCCTCAACCCATGTGCACCAGCCTTCTTGCGTGCAGCCTGAAGATGAGACCTGCACATGATGCTGAGTCAGCAGCAAAACATGGGCGAGCAGAGTCGATGCTCCGATACCGAAACTGAGACACAGTCTGTGCAATGTCCTTTCCTATAACATGCATTAAATGAGCTAAGGTGACAACTACAGGTGATGGCTTTTGATTCTGTATTCATCATTCTCAAGACTTTAAGTGGGATGGGAAGAATGGAATAGAAGAGGAAGACAAGGGTTAGGTGTGGGCTGGACCTTCACAGAGTAGCAGTAGGAGGAAGGAGGAATAAATCTTTCCTCAGGTCCCATTATTCTAAATTCCAGCCCTGTGTCTGTCTTTATATGCTGTGAGCTAGGCCCAAGGTAACTTCTTTCTGTAGACCTTGTGCACTAGAGAGCGGTGGCTACTTTGATGCTTGAGAAGAGGCAATGGTGTAGCCTCGCTAAGCTGAAATAAGGGAAGTCAAGCTGAAACTGAGGCAGATGCTTTCTCTCTGCTTGGAGTCCATCTTCATGGAACGTCAGGACCTGTATGACGTCTGGAATTTCAGAACCAACTTATATTTTGAGCTGAACTCTGGGTGCCATTTGGGCTAGGCTCACTGCTGACCCCTGTGGGTTCCAGTTTCTTCACATGTCAGAGCCCAGGGGCATTTCTAGCCTGTAACTCTTTGCACTCTATCATGGCTCCCCTGGTCTATTTATATTGCCTGTCCCAGGTCCCCCCATACAGGGAGAGATTCACCTGTGAAGAACCATCATCTTTGTGAACTAGAGGTCCCATTTCCAGCTGCCAGTTCCACTTACTGTCACTACAGTATCCAGACTCAGCAGATCCACATACATCATGCTCAGAATCTAAAGTCCAACTTGGTCTCCGTCGTTTATGTTCTGAACTCAGTAGTTGTGAGGATCCTTGGTGGGTATTGGTATCCACATCGGGCGTGATCGTTGAGCCTGGGGGAAATGATGAAGAAAGGGCCATGGGAAGGGGTAGTGATTGTGTGATTGTCAGAGAGGCAGCAGTAGGAGTCAGGGCAGCAAGGCTGGGATCTGACCTGCTTATCCTCACACCCTTCTCCACAGTGTTCTGGAGAGAATGCTGCAGGAAACAGTCCTGCACGGGGACATGAAGTTCACACACCTGTGCGGATCCACGCCAGTTCTGTGTGCCTGTGTCTATTCTTCCCTGACCCTCTATTCCCTCAAATGGGTCTCTGAGTTTCTATTCCACATAAATAGAATCTTACTGTACAGTTCACGCTAACCTGGAGCTCAGAATCCTCCCACATTAGTTTCATAAGTTTTGGGATTATTCTTATAATACTCCTTATGTCTGCAACCAGGTAATTTAACTTTTTTTTGTTTCATAGTGTTTGATCTACAGTTTCAGGGGGATATATGTCCATTACACAAACACATATTTTATTGCAATATTAGTTGAATGTATGTTACATTTGTTTGTGCTGTGGAATAAGTGTCTAATGATGCAAAGATGTATTGCATTCTTTTATGATGCATTTGTTTAAGACCCCTAGTCCGTACGTAGAACCAATGACAAAAGGGGGAAAGCCATGAAATATTATTTTAATGTGTTATATCTGTCATGCTATGGAACATTTGTTTTAATGATGCAAAGATGGGTTGAACCGTTTTATGGTGCATTTGTTGAACTCTGTGAAGCTGTGTTATTTTGTCTGTCTATAACACCCAATTGGCCTAATAAGGAGCTGAAAGGTCAATAGAAAAGCAGGAGAGAGAACAGGCAGGGCTGGCAGGCAGACCTATAAACAGGAGAAAAAGAGCACAGAAGAAGGAACTAGAACTAAAGGAGAAGAGGACACCAGGGGTCAGCCATCTAGCTACACAGCCAGTCATAGAGTAAGAAGTAGAGAAAGTATAATAGAATAGAGAAAGAAAAAAGCCCAGGGGCAAAGGTAAATAGGATAATTTAGGAGAAACTGGCTAGGAAGAACCCAAGCTGAGGTCAGGCATTTACAAGTAATAATAAAGCTCCCTGTGATTTATTTGGGATGTAGATGGCAGGCCCTCAAAACACTCAATGACACACAGCTACATTTTAAAGAGCCAAGCGTAAAACACAACCAAACACAGAGGCTCACATGTGAAGATCCACCATCCATGTCATTAAAAGTCCCAATGCCAGCTGCCAGCTCAGCTTACCTTGGGTTTTGAATCCAGACTCCTCAGAACCCCCTGTATCATCAAACAGCTTCCTAAAGTCTGATTTCTTAATTGGTCTCCAATATACAATCGTTGAGCGCATTCGTGAAGAACCCACAGAGGAGGGCATTACTGCACCTGTAAATGATGGCCAATGGGAAGGGACAGTGATTGTGTGATTGTCAGAGAGGCAACAGTAGCAGTCAGGGCAGCAAGGCCGGGGTCCTACCTGCTTATCCACATACCCTTCTCCACAGTGTTCTGGAGAGAGTGATGCTCTTACAGGTGCTGCAGGAAGTGATCCTGTGCTGGGACCATGAAGTTGACACACCTATGCTGATCTCTAGTCCTAAGTGTGGGTCTCCATTCTTCTCTGAGTCTCAATTCCCTCCCGTGGGTCTCTGAGCTTCTACCCCACGGGGATAGGTAGGCTCTTACTGTGTAGTTCAGGCTTGCCTTGAGCTCCTATTTTCCTGCATTAATTTCACACTTTCTAGGATTATAGGAATATGTCTACGACCAGTCGTTATATGTTTGAAGCCTTTTGATTTTCTTAATGTTGAATCTACAGCTTCAAGATGGATATAGTGTCCATCAGACAGAGTGGTTCGGAGATTCTTGGGGGCCCAGGAAAATATTTCAAATAACAGCTGACTTATTAAGTGATATCCTAGGGAGAAAGGTGAGAGTCTTTAAAACAAAGCTTTGATAAGCAATGAAAATGAGCGTGGAAGTGTGGGATGGAGTGGAATTGTTTTAGTGGAGCACCTTGGAAGAAGGGAATAGTGTGGCAAAGACGTGAAAGGAGGATACTGGTGGCAGCATAGGAGCAACCTTTCTTGGGAGAGAGATATGAACAGTAGAATATCTGATACAGTATCAGTGGAGTCTTCCTCAACCCATGTGCACCAGCCTTCTTGCGTGCAGCCTGAAGATGAGACCTGCACATGATGCTGAGTCAGCAGCAAAACATGGGAGAGCAGAGTCGATGCTCCGATACCGAAACTGAGACACAGTCTGTGCAATGTCCTTTCCTATAACATGCATTAAATGAGCTAAGGTGACAACTACAGGCAATGGCTTTTGATTCTGTATTCATCATTCTCAAGACTTTAAGTGGGATGGGAAGAATGGAATAGAAGAGGAAGACAAGGGTTAGGTGTGGGCTGGACCTTCACAGAGTAGCAGTAGGAGGAAGGAGGAATAAATCTTTCCTCAGGTCCCATTATCCTAAATTCCAGCCCTGTGTCTGTCTTTATATGTTGTGAGCTAGGCCAAGGTAATCTCTATCTCTAGACCTTGTGCAGTAGACTTGATGCTTGAGAAGAGGCAATGGTGTAGCCTCGCTAAGCTGAAATAAGGGAAGTCAAGCTGAAACTGAGGCAGATGCTTTCTCTCTGCTTGGAGTCCATCTTCATGGAACGTCAGGACCTGTATGACGTCTGGGATTTCAGAACCAACTTATATTTTGAGCTGAACTCTGGGTGCCATTTGGGCTAGGCTCACTGCTGACCCCTGTGGGTTCCAGTTTCTTCACGTGTCAGAGCCCAGAGGCATTTCTAGTCTGTAACTCTTTGCACTCTATCATGGCTCCTCTGGTCTATTTACATTGCCTGTCCCAGGTCCCCCCATACAGGGGGAGGTTCACCTGTGAAGAACCATCATCTTTGTGAACTAGAGGTCCCATTTCCAGCTGCCAGCTCCACTTACTGTCACTACAGTATCCAGACTCAGCAGATCCACATACATCATGCTCAGAATCTAAAGTCCAACTAGGTCTCCGTCGTTTATGTTCTGAACTCAGTAGTTGTGAGGATCCTTGGTGGGTATTGGTATCCACATCGGGCGTGATTGTTGAGCCTGGGGGAAATGATGAAGAAAGGGCCATGGGAAGGGGTAGTGATTGTGTGATTGTCAGAGAGGCAGCAGTAGGAGTCAGGGTAGCAAGGCTGGGGTCTGACCTGCTTATCCTCACGCCCTTCTCCACAGTGTCCTGGAGAGAATGCTGCAGGAAACAGTCCTGCACGGGGACATCAAGTTCACACACCTGTGCGGATCGACTCCAGTTCTGTGTGCCAGTCTCTATTCTTCCCTGACCCTCTATTCCCTCATATAGGTCTCTGAGTTTCTCTTCCACATTAATAGAATCTTACTGTACAGTTCACGCTAACCTGGAGCTCAGACTCCTCCCACATTAGTTTCATAAGTTTTGGGATTATAGGAGTATGTCTGCAACCAGGTAATTTAACTTTTTTTTATTTCATAGTGTTTGATCTACAGTTTCAGGGGGATATATGTCCATTACACACACACATATTTTTTTGCAACATTAGTTGAATATATGTTACATTTGTTTGTGCTGTGGAATATGTGTCTAATGATTCAAAGATGTATTGCATTCTCTTATGATGCATTTGTTTAAGACCCCTAGTCCGTACGTAGAACCAATGACAAAAGGGGGAAAGCCATGAAATATTATTTTAAGATGTGTTATATCTGTCATGCTATGGAACATTTGTTTTAATGATGCAAAGATGGGTTGAACCGTTTTATGGTGCATTTGTTGAACTCTGTGAAGCTGTGTTATTTTGTCTGTCTATAACACCCAATGGCCTAATAAGGAGCTGAAAGGTCAATAGAAAGGCAGGAGAGAGAACAGGCAAGGCTGGCAGGCAGAGCTATAAACAGGAGAAAAAGAGCACAGAAGAAGGAACTAGAACTAAAGGAGAAGAGGACACCAGGGGTCAGCCATCTAGCTACACAGCCAGTCATAGAGTAAGAAGTAAAGAAAGTATAATAGAGTAGAGAAAGATAAAAGCCCAGGGGCAAAAGGTAGATGTGATAATTTAGGAGAAACTGGCTAGGAAGAACCCAAGCTGAGGTCAGGCATTTACAAGTAATAATAAAACTCCCTGTGATTTATTTGGGATGTAGATGGCAGGCCCTCAAAACACTCAATGACACACAGCTACATTTTAAAGAGCCAAGTGTAAAACACAACCAAACACAGAGGCTCACATGTGAAGAACCACCATCCATGTCATTAAAAGTCCCAATGCCAGCTGCCAGCTCAGCTTACCTTGGGTTTTGAATCCAGACTCCTTAGAACCCCCTGTATCATCAAACAGCTTCCTAAAGTCTGATTTCTTAATTGGTCTCCAATATACAATCGTTGAGCTCATTCGTGAAGAACCCACAGAGGAGGGCATTACTGCACCTGTAAATGATGGCCATGGGAAGGGACAGTTTTTGTGTGATTGTCAGAGAGGCAACAGTAGCAGTCAGGGCAGCAAGGCCTGGGTCCTACCTGCTTATCCACATACCCTTCTCCACATTGTTCTGGAGAGAGTGATGCTCTTACAGGTGCTGCAGGAAGTGATCCTGCGCTGGGACCATGAAGTTGACACACCTATGCTGATCTCTAGTCCTAAGTGTGGGTCTCCATTCTTCTCTGAGTCTCATTCCCTCCCGTGGGTCTCTGAGCTTCTACCCCACGGGGATAGGTAGGCTCTTACTGTGTAGTTCAGGCTTGCCTTGAGCTCCTATTTTCCTGCATTAATTTCACACTTTCTAGGATTATAGGAATATGTCTACGACCAGTCGTTATATGTTTGAAGCCTTTTGATTTTCTTAATGTTGAATCTACAGCTTCAAGATGGATATAGTGTCCATCAGACAGAGTGGTTCAGAGATTCTTGGGGGCCCAGGAAAATATTTCAAATAACAGCTGACTTATTAAGTGATATCCTAGGGAGAAAGGTGAGAGTCTTTAAAACAAAGCTTTGATAAGCAATGAAAATGAGCGTGGAAGTGTGGGATGGAGTGGAATTGTTTTAGGATACTGGTGGCAGCGTAGGAGCAACCTTTCTTGGGAGAGAGATATGAACAGTAGAATATCTGATACAGTATCAGTGGAGTCTTCCTCAACCCATGTGCACCAGCCTTCTTGCGTGCAGTCTGAAGATGAGAGACCTGCACATGATGCTGAGTCTGCAGCAAAACATGGGAGAGCAGAGTCGATGCTCTGATACCGAAACTGAGACACAGTCTGTGCAATGTCCTTTCCTATAACATGCATTAAATGAGCTAAGGTGACAACTACAGGTGATGGCTTTTGATTCTGTATTCATCATTCTCAAGACTTTAAGTGGGGTGGGAAGAATGGAATAGAAGGGAAAGAGAAGGGTTAGGTGTGGGCAGGACCTTCACAGAGTAGCAGTAGGAGGAAGGAGGAATAAATCTTTCCTCAGGTCCCATTATTCTAAATTCCAGCCCTGTGTCTGTCTTTATATGCTGTGATCTAGGCCAAGGTAACCTCTATCTCTAGACCTTGTGCACTAGAGAGCGGTGGCTACTTTGATGCTTGAGAAGAGGCAATGGTGTAGCCTCGCTAAGCTGAAATAAGGGAAGTCAAGCTGAAACTGAGGCAGATGCTTTCTCTCTGCTTGGAGTCCATCTTCATGGAACGTCAGGACCTGTATGACGTCTGGAATTTCAGAACCAACTTATATTTTGAGCTGAACTCTGGGTGCCATTTGGGCTAGGCTCACTGCTGACCCCTGTGGGTTCCAGTTTCTTCACATGTCAGAGCCCAGGGGCATTTCTAGCCTGTAACTCTTTGCACTCTATCATGGCTCCCCTGGTCTATTTATATTGCCTGTCCCAGGTCCCCCCATACAGGGGGAGGTTCACCTGTGAAGAACCATCATCTATGTGAACTAGAGGTCCCATTTCCAGCTGCCAGCTCCACTTACTGTCACTACAGTATCCAGACTCAGCAGATCCACATACATCATGCTCAGAATCTAAAGTCCAACTTGGTCTCCGTCGTTTATGTTCTGAACTCAGTAGTTGTGAGGATCCTTGGTGGGTACTGGTATCCACATCGGGCGTGATCGTTGAGCCTGGGGGAAATGATGAAGAAAGGGCCATGGGAAGGGGTAGTGATCGTGTGATTGTCAGAGAGGCAGCAGTAGGAGTCAGGGTAGCAAGGCTGGGGTCTGACCTGCTTATCCTCACACCCTTCTCCACAGTGTCCTGGAGAGAATGCTGCAGGAAACAGTCCTGCATGGGGACATCAAGTTCACACACCTGTGCGGATCCACGCCAGTTCTGTGTGCCTGTGTCTATTCTTCCCTGACCCTCTATTCCCTCATATAGGTCTCTGAGTTTCTATTCCACATAAATAGTTAGAATCTGACTCTAAGAATGGCCGAGATCAAAAACACTGATGACATCTTCAACTGAAAAGGTGTAAGAGAGGTGGGGCTCTAAGGTTCACTTAGCGTTTCTGCTTGCCTTCTGGTTCCAGGCTCTCCTGGCCCTGTGAATCCTTTGGACAAGAGATTTGCCTAACCATGGAAACCCAGCAAGTGGGCTCAGTGGTTATGAAGGAGCCACAGTAGTGGTTTTGGGTCCTTGTTGTACTTACTTATCATTAATTCCTTTTCTGCTGGGGCTTTGGTCTGCTGTGGCTCCAGATCCATCTGCTTTCTCTTGGGGTCCAAGACCTGTTGACCCCTTTGCTGAGCCTCCTCTGTGCCTCTCGCCATCGGGGACTGGGCTTCTTTCATGGCCATAGAACCCTCAGAGGATGCTTGACTGTGCAGCTTGCACTGGTCCCGCTTCCGTTTTCTCTTCTGTCGCTGCTCCGTGTTTAAGAGCAGTAGATCCTTGTCTCTACCAGCCATGTCTGTGCTGGGAAAGGGTGTTTGACTGGAACTGACAGAGGAGAACTGGAAATAAAGAAAGTGTAGAGCAGTATCTACAGCGACAGATAATGCTCTGATCAGAACAATTGAAGAACTCGGGTTTCTCCTGGGGATAAAGACTGTGTGTCCTGGTGCAGTGTTTGAGCTTTATAGAGCAAAAGAAAGAACTCTGGGAGGAAGTTTTATTGGTGGATATGTTCTCTAGAGCTTCATGAATGATGCCTGTGGACGTTCTCGTTACTGCTTTGACTTTTTTATCAGGCAAGTGTGCTGTTATGCTGAATTGGAGGTTTTTCAACTTGTCTAAGGTTTGTTATTTTAGGTCATTAAGGTCATTTATCTGACCCTGAGGACCAGTAAAAGAAGGGGGGGGTATGTATTCTCTCATTGGCTGCTTCCTGCAGGAGGGGAATGATGGAGGTGGGGCTAAGCTTTATCTCTTGGGTTTAAAGGGGAATAGGTTAGGGTGACTTCATGAACCAGAAAAAGAGTTAACTTGATCTGCTACAGTAGATCATGTGATTGCTGTCATTCACTCCTGGAGAAATCTGTGAAAACAGTTAATAGACGGAGCTATAGTAAGTAATATGACACTGAAGACAGGGGACCCAGTTAGCTCCTAGTCAGGGTAGCCATTGTCCTAATATGGACCTAGTGATGGCCGTGATTTGATCCATGAGGAACTTGTGTAAAACTTTAAAGGACAGGAAAAAATGGAAGGATGAGGGTAAAGAGGAATGGAGAGATCAAGGGGAGAAAGCAGAGTGGGAGGGAACCAGAAGTCCATCTTTAGGAAGATGACTGTTACTGAATCTTTGTCTGGTACTTAATTGAGTCTTGGGGCCCTGTCAAACAGCTTGGGTTTGTTGGTGCAGAAGCAGCTGTATTCCTGGAGGAGGGCACAGTTCCCAACACTAGCAGCTGACAGCAGATCTAGGTTTCTGACTTTGGAAAATTGCAAGAGCAAAGACTTGTCTCAGGCCTAGCCGTGGTGATGGAGTCGGGGAATGGAAATGTTAGCATTTGGAGAGTGGAGGGTGGGGAAATGTAGGGATGGGGAAGTAAGAAGATGGAAGGATGCAGGACATGGAGCATGATTGCAGGGAGGATTAGAGGATGCTAATCAAGGGAGAAGGGTTGGGGATGGAGAAAAGGGTGTTGGGATTACAGGGACAGGAGCAAGAGAGGATAGGAAGACAGGGATGGAGGATCCAGGGATGGAACGTGCAGGGCACTCAATACTCTGTGTTTCTCAAATTCTTCCTTTTCTAGTGTCCCACTCTAAGATCAATCCTTCAGCCATTACTGTGACAGAGGGCAGGATGAGGAGAGGTAGCACAGAGGGGGAGTCAAGAGCTCAGTATGAGTTCAGGCTATCCCCTGTGAAGGAATTTAGAAGTCTCTTGTCCATGGGTACCACACAGGGAGAATAATCCAGAGACAACGAAGCTGGAAGGACAAATTACACAGAGAAAACCAAAGAGCCTCATGGACAAGTGTGAGGCGTTAGAGCGACCCAAGACTTTCCCAGAGGACCCCAAAAAAGGACAAAGCGAACATTAGTTCTACGACCTTGTCCAGGAGTGAAACTGGTGAGGCTGTTCTGACACTGGAGCCAGTGCCTCGGAGGAACTGAAGTTGTAGCTTCTGGGGACCTGACTCTTCTCCATGGACTGTGGTTTTCAGTCGTAAGGCAACTGTGTCTAAGGGATCCTGTGTTCTCTTAGCACATTGACAGCTCTCTTCTGACCTTGGCTGTCCCCTACCATCCCTCAAATAGCATAAATGATGCTGTACTTCCTAATAAACACGCTTGGCTTACATCATCAGTTTATGCAAGAGCTGTTGTTTCTGTCTTCTTTGTTTCTCATCCTTAGTCCTCCCACTTAACTCCTCCCCATCCATGACCCTTATTCCTGCAGCTTCATGTCAGACAGGAGAGAGGAGGGTGCAGGAAAGGCTATGACAGCAGCAGGCACATGAAGCACACAGGTGAATCCAGCAACCTCCCATCCCAGAGCTGGCCTGCAGACTCTCCAAGCAGGGCTGGAGCCTGGGCGCTGGCTCTCAGGACAGGTCCCCATGTCTGACACAGTATGCCTTAGTGCAGTTAGGCCAGCACTTATCTTTCCCACACCTCAAACGTTTCGGTGGCATCTGTCGGTCCCACTACTCACTTGTTCCTCCACTTGGCTATCTGGTGTGTGTCCCTGGCCAAGGCTCCTCAGCTAGAAATCATGCTCTTTAAAAGTGGTAGAGTCTGGCTTCTCCAGGATGCCAGGCATGAGAGGCTGCGCAGATGTTCATCCTCTGAAACCTGATAGTGGAGGTTGAGCAATGTTCAGCTCATTTCCTGTTGTAAAGTCTCTGCAGATGCCTGGGCTGAAGGAGGAGTCAGGCTTGAGAGCTTCTTCCAGGCCTGCAGAAGCCCCACCTCCTGATCCTCACTTCCCTCATCTACTGAAGCGGGGACTCCCCGGGTTTGCCAACAGGCCCCAGTTCAGCAAAAGCTCCCAATCTCCCAGATTTGTGCTCTGGATCTCTGTACTTCCTCTCCTCCCTGCAGCCTGTCCAGTTCACAAGCTCTTCATTTTAGGAAGTTGCTGGCAGGCCCCAAACCCTGGGCTTTTTTCACTCCTGGACTCTCCTAAATCTCAAATCTGGCATTTGACTCCTCCTAACATCTTTTTTTTTTGTCTGTAGGTGTGTGGAGTCTGTGCATGTTCTTATGCATGTGAAGTCATATGTATGTGCATGTGTGTGACATGAGAACGTATGAATATGGTTAGTCTAGCTACTTAGACAGCTGGAACACTTCCTGTTTCCTCCTCCTGAGCTCTGGGATCACAAGCCTGTAGCCACGCCCAGCAGGCATCTGTGAGGATGCTGTGGGTCAGAGCTCAGGTCCTCATGCTTGCATAGCGACTGCTTTACCCACTGAGCCATTGCTGCAGCCTGACACTGGCTTGTAAACAGATCTGTAATCTGATCCTTCTCACTGTGCCCAAGGAGACTGCTGGTCCAGCCAGCATCCTGGGTGTGTGCTTCAGCTTCCTACCTCTCTCTTCCTGCTGATGCTTCATGGTCTATTCTCAGTCTTGAAGCCAGAGTCACAACCTAATATGTAAATTACCTCCTTACCTCTCTCTTGCAATCCTCCCTGTCTTGCTCTGAAAAAAACCCAGGTTCTTTTCCCTGGGTCTCAAGGCTCTGCATGGCCTGACCCATCCCACCCTGCCCTATTTCTGTCATAGGATCCCACTTCTGGCTCCTCATTCACTCTGTTGTGGGCTGTCTGTTCTACCTTCCTACTGCTCAGCTTTCCTTGAACACACCAGGAACCTGCTCACCTCGGAACCTTTGCACTGGCTTCACCCTTCTCTTGGGATGACTTTCTCCTAGGCAGAAGCTCGCTACCTGCTCTCTGAAGCAGCACTGCAGTCCCAGAATTTACCCTCCTTTATGCTTCTGTTTGTCACCTGTTGCCACCTAACGGCACAAACTTGATTTCATTTGGTAATTGAATGGAAACTCTTGGAGACAGGACTTAGCTTGTTTGTTGACTGGTACGCCCCTTGGGCCCAGGCTAGTGCCTAACTGACAATATCAGCACAGAGAGGCTCACAGTCTCTAAGAAGTGATTAGTCCTTTAATATTAACATATGTGTGTGTGTGTGTGTGTGTGTGTGTGTGTGTGCGTGTGTACATGCACACACACCATTAATCACATGTGCTAGTCATAAACCATTCAGGAGTCAGTTCTTGCCTGCCACCATGTACAACCCTGTGATCCAATTCCGGACCTAAGGCTTGGTGGCAGCTGCCTGCTGTGTGAAGGTCTTCCTGGGAAAACCTGACTGATACAGGAGGGCCATGCCCACTGTGGGGTGCCACTGATTGGCAGACAGTCCTGGGTTGTATAAGAAAGCAGGCCTAGCAAGCCCTGGATAGCAAGCCAGTAAGCAGCACTTCTCTGTGGTCTCTGCTGCAGTGTTCTGCAAATGTTTTTCTTATGCACTGTAGTTTGATCATTCAGACCACTTCAACTCCCAACCACAAATATTAAGAATTCTTCTTTCTCCATATCCTCAGCAGCATTTGCTTATTTATTTATATGGATAGTCATTTTCACGGTGCTGAGACCCTGTGGTGGTTTGAGTAGAATGGCCCCCACAACTCATATATTTCAATGCTTGCCCTCAGTTTGTGCAACTATTTGGAGAGGGTTTGAAGGATGTTCTTCTTAGAGGAGGTGTGTCACTGGGGTGGCTTTGAGGATCTGAAGCCCACACAGGTCCCAGTGTTTCTAGTTCTCTCTCTGCCTGCAGCTTGTGGGTGTGAGCTCTTAGCTACTCCTCCAGCACCACGCCTGCCTGCTGCCATGCTCCCAGTCATGATGCTCATGGACTCTATCCATGATCTCCAAATGACATCCTTTCAATTTCATGTGGTCCCAATCGTCAGTTTGTCCCATTTTATTAATGCCCTTAGCTCTGCAAGCATCAGGAAGTGTTTCCCCCTATTTCCCTCTAGCAGATCCAGGGCTTCGAGTCTTGTGTTGATGTCTTTGGTGCATTTGGACTTGCGTGCTCTGCAGGGTGAGAGGAGAGGATTGTTCTTCTACCTGCAGGCGTCCGGTTTATCAGCACCACTTGTTAGCAAGGCTTTCTCTTTGCCAGTGAATAAATACTTTGTCACCAATGAGTGTTTTTGTTTGTCATTTTACTTTAGAAGAGCAACAAAAAAAAAAATCCCCTTATTTTTATCATCTGAAACTTTTTACATCCAAAACATTCTTTTCCAATGGCTTGTTTTCAAGCCAGAACTTATTTGATAAGTTATTAAAAATACATAAAAATAATTTCAAGCTGTCTTATTATAGGATGGAAACACTGCCAGGATACTTGATTAATTTACTATAAAACATCATGTTAAGATTGATAAATCTTAGTCTGTTTTGATAAGTCGTGGTCCCAGAACTCTGAAAACCACACACACGCTGCATGTTCTTTGTAGAATCATTTCTTGAACTGTTTAGACTTGGACAAGAAAAGAAACAATAAATAAAAATAAATTTCTTGAGTTTAAATAATCTGATGTTTTAAATAACACTTGGTTCTATACATTTGTACACTTAGTCTGTATCTGCACTTAGCATGTAGCCTCATTTGTGTACGCTCAAATATTTGTTGACCAACTCTTGTGTAATTTTTCTTGGGAGAGATGTAAAATTAACACTTGCCCCTAACTTCTGAACTTTCCAAAACACAAAGACTGACTCATTAGCTAATCTTATTGAATAGAAATGCATTTGTTAGAGATTCCTCATGGAGCCATGGAAGACCACAGACATTTCCATGCTGACCCCAGTTGCGTCTCCCTCTTTTCACCAAATTTTGACTCTGCCTCAGAATTAATGTAAACGTTGGTTTCTACCACCACCTAGTGTTAACATAGCAGAGCTCACAGTTTTATGTGTCTGCCTTTGACCTTGTTAGGGTTCTGCTTGTTGAGCAAATACTGACCATCTTGGGAGCATTGCCTTGTTTCCCGCAGGATGGCATGTTGGATAGCTGCATTCATCCTGCTGCAGGATGGAGATGACAAGGATTCAGAGGTCTGGGTCATTCTCCAGCTGGTCCAGAGTTCAGACCAAGCATGGCTGCTACATCTTGAAGGAAGTGTACACACTTGTTAAAACATACTTCCTGCATGGCCATGGTGGCTAACACGACTACAAACCCATTGCATCTCCTGTACAAGAGTATAGAATCAACAGCTCATAGTGTGATGAAGAATGATAAGAAATTGTTGGTACACTTCTAGAACTGGATGACCTCGTCAGTATACTGTTGGAATTACACCGGAAGAAAGAAGGGTATAAAATTATATCATATTTTACTAAACAGAAATAATGTAACAGTACTTGTTTCTGGAGAAAAAAGGGGCTGAAGAAACAATGGATTTCCTTGAAGTATGTTACATTCTGGCTTTCTAAAACCTTTAAATTTTAGATTGAATAAAGCAAAGTTTTTGTTAAAGGGAAATACTTTGAATATATATATGCCTTTTTTCTAAGCTAGTCATCGTTATTTTGGAAAAAGAACAGTTTTTTAAGACATAAAAATATAAATATGTTTATGCCATAGAAATTGAGATTTTAAGAGCCAAGTATTGTGTTTTTTAATTTTGTAATATGTGTACTGTAAGACAAAAAATGCTAAATACAAATTCTAACATTGTAGGGAAAGACCAGAATGAAAAACACAGCCAGTCCCCACTCTCCAGGCACAGAAGCAGGTTCCCTCTGCTCTCTATTGTGACTATTGGTATCAGTCACACTGACAAACAACTTTTATTGACAGCTAATCCAGAGCAGGTAAATTGACACAAATCAGTCTTCATTGATGGGCATTTGTAGAAAAAAGAAAGCCGTTCCTCCAGCAGACAGCCACTTAAGCAGATAGTTGTCATTTCCTAGCCCAATGTCAGATAAGTTTTTCTCATTCAAGCCACTGACTTAAGAGCATTTAAAAACCATGAACCTTTAATCATCTTAAAGTTCAAATTTCAGAAGTTTTTCTGTTGTAATTGTGTTTAATTATCATCAACGCAAAGGGAGTAAACTTTTTCATTGTAGAAAACCTATCTCTCCCAAATCACTGGCTCTCGTTGGATGAAAGTGTGCTTTCAAGTCTTCATTTAAATACTTGTTGTTCCTTTGAGGCTTGTTTGATGTGGGATTTCCCCTCCTAGGCTGTGAGTATGTTTTAGGGAAATGAACAAGCAGTCTCGGTTCACACTTATTACAGGATCTGAAACTCACTGTAGATTATTTATTCTTTGTGTCTTTCACATCATGCATCTCTGTCCCATTCATTCTCCATCTCTTTGTACCCATCCTTTGTATCTGCCCTTGCAACATCTCCCCACAAATAAAATAAAATAAAATTAGAGGACAAAAAAGAGAAAACAATCTTGTCATGGAAGCTGTAGTGTGACTCAGTGAGACACACAATAAACCCTTTATTCATATATTTTCACTTGCAAGTGTTCATTGTAACATCATTGATCTGGCACAAGGACTCTGGTTTCTGCTATACTATCGATCCTGGGCCCTTGCTGGACTTCTCTTGGATAGCCTGCTGTTGCCCTGTGATATGGAATTCTTGTACCTTTGGGCCTGCAGTACCGGCCCCTTCACTTGATCCAGCAGATTACAGATGGGGTTTATGTTGGGGTGGGCAAATCATACCCTGGTTCTGGGCCTGGGTAGTTGCAGGGTTGGTCAGCCCACCAGCTCTCCCTCACCCCCACCACCAGGGTGAGCTCTCCTGCACTGCCTTGGCTAGTTCACTCCTTGCAGTGATGGGCAAGGGGCAGGGCCAGTTCTCCTGCTTTATGCTCTCAGGGTTGGTTCTCCTATGCCTATATCATCAGGCACGGCTCTACTGTGTTGCCCAGACTAGATGCAGGGGCAACTCTCCAGAGTGCTGCAGCTGGTGAGAGGTAGAGACAGCTCTCTCACTCTTATGACCTCAGGGCCATCTCTCCCACCATCTCAGACACAGAGGGCTGTGGAGAGGGAATTGTTCCTCCTCCTGTGCCTAAATATGACAGATGAGGGTCAATGCCAGATCTCCCAAGCTCGCATTCTTGAGCTGTCTCACCCCAGGTCACATCAACTGGGTCAGCGCTGCTGTGCTGCCCAGATGAGGTGCAAAGTCTTCTTTCCTAAGTGCTGCAGCTGCTAAAGAAGAGAGTCAGCCACCTTGGCACTTGGAGGTGATAGAGGTGAGGGGCACCTTTTCCCCGTGCCACTGCTACACCAGAGATGAGGGAGGTGGTACCAGCTACGCCCCACTCATGGCCTCAGTGCTGGACCACCTGTGCCCCTGCTCACAGGGTTAACTCTACTATGGTGCCCAGGTGAAGCAAAGGGTTTTTTCTCCTGGGTGCCACACCTGATGAGGGCTTGATTCAGGTCTCCTACCTGCTACAGGTGGCAAGGGTAAGAGGCAAGGAGCAAGGGACAAGGGAAGGCATGTTTTCTTCACCACAAGACAGGCATGATCTGCTCCCCATTCTCACTTCCGCAAATCCAGCTCGATCTTGCCCCTCAAAACAGCCTAGCTTTATTGTGCTGCCCAGGTGAGGTGTAGGACCCACTCTCCTGAGTGCTTCAGCCAGTGATAGGCAGGACCAGTTCTACCAGGTATTTCAGGCAGTGAGAGGCAGGACCAACTCTGTACAGCCCTATCTTCTTGGCCTTTGGTGGTATCAGGAGTCACAGACATCAACACAGACCTCTGCTGCATCAGGGTCATGAACCCAGACCTGGGCCCAGGCCCAGACATCACCGTGGCCCTGGGTGACAATCAAACCAACCACATTCTCTTGGTCCTCACTGCTTTCACCTCTTTAGATATACTTCTGTCCACAAGACATGAACCATTCTGTCTTTCCTTTCTCTCCCATACCATGCCATACATTTGTATATCATAACAATGCCACATATGTTTTTTTCTACTCAGTTCATTATAGCTCTGGGCAGGACCATGTTCCCTCCTCAGAGTCTGGGGCGGTCAACCCTGGGTCTACTTGTTGTCTGACTAAGTGTAACACAATTAATAAAAACCCAGAGATAGAAATTGGGACTCAACCTGAAGATCAGAAAAGCAAAACAGCCAGTCGCTGGCTCTTATCTCAGTACAAAATGGCAGTCCTGCCTCCAGGAATCTCAGAATGAGACTGTGTGTGAGGGCTGTCTCCTCCCATTTTATAATCCTCTCTGGTGTTGGGATTAAAGGCTAGCACCACTACTGCCTGGTTTCTATGGCAAACTAGTATGGCTACTGGGACTTAAGGTGTGTGTCATCACTGCCTGGTCTGTAAGGCTGATCAGTGTGGTTGTTTTACTCTCTGAACTTCAGGAAACCTTTATTTATTAAAATACAAATGAAATATCACTACAGCTCAGACTGTCATGGCATTGGGCAGGACTCTGCTGCCAAGAATCATAATGGTGCGTGACTACCTGGTACCAGAGGACAGTGAAATTCTCCCTTCCCCAAGTCTAGAGACCTGGGGTGGACCTGTTCTTGTCCTCTGGGGTACACCAGGCCTAGACCACAAATATTTTATTAGTATTTTTGCATCTATGTTTATTAGGGAAATTGGTCTGCAATTCTCTTATTGTTAATCTTTTTTAATTTGGGTGTCATGATAACTATAGCCTCATAAAACCAGTTTGGCAAAGTTTCTTCCATTTCTAGTTTGTGGAATAGTTTGAGGAGAATTGGTATTAAAGTCTTTGTTGCAAGTTTGGTAGAATTCTACACTAAAACCACTTGGTCCTGGTCTTTTTTCGTTTGGATGGTTTTTAATGACTACCTTTATTTTTACTAGGGGTTACATATCTGTTTAAATGGCTTATCTGATCTTGATTTAACTTTGGTAAGTGGTATATATTGAGAAAATTATGCATTTCTTTTAGATTTTTCAATTTGGTGAAGTACTGGGTTTTAAAGCATGTCCTTATGATTCTCTAGATTTCCTTGGTGTCTGTTGTTATGTCCCCCCTTTTTGTTTCTGATATCATTAATTTGAATATTCTTTCTCTCTCCCTTTAGTAAATTTGGATAAGGGTTTGTCAATCTTGTTGATTTAACCAAAGAAACAACTCTTTGTTCCATTGTTGTGGAATATTCCTTTTCACTGTATGAAGACGTGTCACTGGGATTGGTTTACAAAAGGAAAGCTGAATGGTCATTAGCTAGATAGGAAGAAGTAAGGCAGGACTTCCTGGGGCAGAGAGCTCTGGGAAGAGGAAAGGCAGAGTCACCAGCCAGATGTCGAGGAAGCAGGACAGGCAATACAGAGCAAAGGTAAACAAGCTCCCTAAAAGAATGTACATTTAAGAATATGGGTTAATTTAAATTATGAGAACTTGTACGACCAGCCTAAGCTAGGGCAAAGCTTTCATAATTAATAATAAACTACTGTGTCATTTTTTGTGAACTTGCAGCCCAAAGAAAAATTTGTCTACATTTTATTGATTTTTAAAAAAAATTTTCTCTTTGTTTCTATTTTATTGATTTCAACCCTGAGTTTAATTATTTCTTGCAATCTACTCCTCTTGCATGTGATGAATTCTTTTGTTGTTCTTCTAGAGCTTTCAGGTGTTTTGTGAAGTTGCTAGAATTAGATCTCTGTAGTTTTTTTTTTTAATGTATTCACTAGCATTATGAACTGGCCTCTTAGCGCTGCTTTCATTGTATCCCATAAGTTTAGGTATACCATGTATTCATTTTCCTTGAGTTCTAGAAAGCCTTTAATTTCTTTCTTTATTTCTGTCTTGCTCTTTTTTTTTTTATTTTGGTTCTTTGATTTTCTTTTTTTTTGGTTTTTCGAGACAGGGTTTCTCTGTGGTTTTGGAGCCTGTCCTGGAACTAGCTCTTGTAGACCAGGCTGGTCTTGAACTCACAGAGATCTGCCTGTCTCTGCCTCCCGAGTGCTGGGATTAAAGGCGTGCGCCACCACCGGGCTTGCTCTGTTTTTTTTTTTTTTTTATTGAGAAGATAGTTGTTCAGTTTCCCTGAGTTTGTATGCTTTCTGTTGTTGTTGATCCAGCTGTAATTCAATGATGATCGGATAGGATGCAAGACGCTATTTCAATTTTCTTGTATCTGTTGAGACTTGCTTTGTGTTTTGAGTATTCATCAATTTTGGGAAAATTCCATGAGGCTTAGAGAAGAAGGCATATCGCTTTGTGCTAGCTGACTGCAGATCTCCTCTCCTTTTTCTCAGCTACTAGTACCCCAACCTCATCCTCAACTTGGTAACAGAACACCTGCTGTGGTCTCCTTTCACCTCTGATGCCACTTCCTTCAAATCTCAAAGATCCTCTGCTCCAACCTTCCTTCCCCCAACTCATCCCAGTCTCTCAGCCTCCAAACCAGCTGACATTCATTCCTGTGATCACACCAGCTGCCATCTGAGCAGTCAGGGAAACAGGTAAGCTAACTGAGGACCTTCACCACTCCTTCCTCTCCCCCAAACCCAATACCCCAGCCTCATCACTATATCTGCAACAGAGCACCTGTTTTTCAGCCTTCCTTCCTCCTCTGCCAACGTCTTCTGTGGATCCCACAGACCTTCGTCTCTCTGACTCCCTACCCAACTTGTGCTTTGTCTCAGCCCCCAATTCTAGCAGACACCCCCGAAAACCCACAAGCTACTCCTGCCGGGGAAGCAGGTAGATTGTGTATAGATTTTCCTTTTTCCTTCTGTTCTTCTAGATCCAATCCAGTCTTACCCCCAGTGCTATAGCCGACCTGTGAGTGACCTCTGTTCACTGTCCCTCCTGCCACACCAGCACAGCAACTGTAGTTCATCTGAGCGAGGGACGTTGGGATCAACACACAGCACAACTTCAGGTTCTGCAGACAAGCCTTTATTCCACTTTTTCACACAGTATATAAAGCCCTCAGCAGGGGAGGACAAGCCAGCAAAAGCGGGAAGCTCATCACTGTAACTCACATGGCTTAGGGGTAAACATCCTTAGAAACATTACTGAAAACAACAGTTTTTCCCTGTTTTTGTTCCTGTTTTCAACCAACCACAAGAGTGCAAAACAGATCAAGCCAGGGTGCGAAGGCCTGTCATCTAGGGACCCAACACCTCCTATTATTTAGTCTCATAGGAGACTAAAGAAGCAGGTCCTTGTAGAACACTCTGATCTCCTCCCTCCTGTGAATTCCTTCAGACTCTTAGCCTAGCCCCATTCCTAACAGCCAGCTGTCAATGATAAGAAATAAAATTTTCTGGGAAACCTCACTGACCACAAATATTAGGTGCATAAAATTTCCTACCAGGCAGCAAACACCCATCACACTCTCCTATAATCAGAATAAACAGTAAGCAAGGTACAGAACACTCACCTAACAAAAACAAATTCAGATATTAGCACCTAGACCTATAATCATTCCAATTCCAGATGCCTAGATGCCGGCATAAAAACAATCAATAACATCCATGTCAATAGGTCTCCACTAGAGCCCAGATAGCCCTGAATATTCCAACACAGTTAAAGCACAAGAAAAAAAGATCTCAAAAGCGTGTATGGAGATGATAGAGATCCTCAAAGATTAAATTAGTAAATCCCTTAAAAAAATCCAGGAGAACACAAACAGTGTGAGGAAATGAACAAATCTCTTAAAAAAAATTTTAAAAAACACTGGGTCTTGTGGAAGGCTGTTTCCTAATTTTCTGAGAAATTGCCACACTGTCATTCAAAGGGGTTATACCAACTTGCATTCCCACCAGCAATGCAGAAGTGTTCCCTTTTCCCCACAACCTCTCCAGCATAAGTTGTCATCAGTGTTTGTGATCTTGGCAACCTTCCTGAAGACCCAGTAACACCACTTTTGGGTATATATCCAAAGGATGCTCAATCGTGCCATAAGGACATGTGCTCAACTATGTTCATAGCAGCATTGTTTGTCATAACCAGGATCTTTAAACAACCTAATGCCTCTTGATTGAAGAATGGATAAGGAAAACATGGTATATTTACACTACGGAGTACTACACAGCAGAAAAAATACCGACATTTTTAATTTTGCAGGAAAATGGGTGAAGCTAGAAAACATTGAGTGAGGTAACCCAGACAATTATCACATGTACTCACTCATAGGTGGTTTTTAAACATAAAGCAAAGAAAGCCAGCCTACAAACCACAGTACCAGAGAACTTAGACAACAATGAGGAGACTAAGAGAGACTTACATAGATCTAATCTACACGGGAAGTAGAAAGTAGAAAAAGACAAGATCTCCTGAGTAAATTGGGAGCATGGGGACCTTTGGGGAGTGTTGGTGGGGAGAGAGGAGAGGCAGGGAGGGGAGCAGAGAAAAATGTAGAGCTCAATAAAAAAAACAATAAAAAATTTAAAAATACAAAGAAACAGAGGAAGAAAATTTATAAAGTTGTTCAAGACATGAAAATAGAAATAGAATCAATAAAGACAACAAAAACTGAGGGTGGGAAATATTTAAGAAGCCCCCTTCCTTTCCTATTCATAAGAATTCACTTTCCAGGGAAAGCACCATCTCATTGCCTCCATTCCCATGCTCCCAGTTCTGCTTGTATCATGGTTGGCCAGGTGGTTTTGAGACTGGACACTCAGGCCATGAAAGCCAGCTGGACAAGGCTGAATAGACTTGCTGGCTCCACTGGAAGTTTCCTGAGATGCACATCCCATATGAACAGAATGGGGAGAGCCAAGAGGGACATCTGGGTCCCCAAGAGGTGTCCTGGAAACATTGCCATTTGAAGGGCAATTCAGATGGCCACTGGTTTATAAATGGAGAAACTGGGGGCCAAAGGATGATCAGGAAGAGTCAGGAATCAAAGAAGAGTTCTCACCCCTCAGCCGCTAAGATGTCAGGATCCCACAGAGACACCTCCTGACTGCTCAAGGAGTTCCATGATCAAGTGAGGATGTGTCTCCTTCAGAGCTTGGTAGACTTGCTCTTTGCAGACCCTGGTCCAGGACCGGCTAGAGCTGAAGAGCTTCCGCATCTTCTTTTGAGTGGTGGATTCAGCTCGCACCTCCTCATACTCCTCTTCACTCAGTACCAGACCATGCAGCAGCTTGTCCAAGAGAGGGTCCACTGATGTCACTCGGGCCACCAGCTGCTCCCGATGCTGGTCCACAAAGTGTGGCAAGGTAGGAGCATCTAGGAGTGAAGACTGACACTGAGCATAGAAAGCACGGACTCTTCCACTGTCTGCTCAGTTTTTTTTTTTTAATGTATCTCATCTGAATTGTGCACCCCTGGTTCCCTCCCTCCTCTGCGAAGTCAAGAGAAAAAAATATCTGTACCCTTCCTGAGGCCAGTTATTAGTCTGATACTCTGCCTAACTAGGAAGAAGGGTTTATGGTAAGTGTTCAGTTTGGGAGTGAGTAGTATAGTAATGTATTATTTGTGTTTTAATAAACAAAGCTTGCCTGAAGATCAGAGAGAAAAGCAGTCATACTAGTTAGCCATACAGGCCAGGGAGTGATGGCACAAACCTTTAATCCCAGGACTTGAGAGACAGAGGCAGAGGGGTCTCTGGTAATTCAAGGCCAGCCTGGGCTACAGAAGATTAAATCTGTCTAAAAGAGTAATAGAGCTCACACTAAGGAGATCCCAGCCCTTGGGGTAACATATTTTAAACCCAGCACTAGGGAGGTGGAGACAGGAGTGATATGGCTGGGTAGAGAAAGGAATATAAGGGGTAAGAGACAGGAACTCAGTGTACTGTGAAGTGTGGGTTGTGGAGTTTGGGAGTTTGTAAACTCAGGATCTAGACCCATTTCAGTCTGGGGTAGAGGTAAGACCCAGTAACTGACCACTTTGCTTTTCTGATCTTCAGGTTGAACCCCAATATCAGTCTCTGGGTATTTATTATTCATGCTATAGGGTGGGGTTATTTTCAACATGGGAAGCCAAGAGGCATGAGAAAAACTCTTCCCTGGGGCAGGGACATGGCCTACCTCTCCTGGTAAGGTTTGCAAAGTGAGGCTCCCTCCTTTCTCACTGACCTTCTCTCAAGGATCAGATAATCTACCTGCGGAATGTTATTGGCTTCTCTGGCCTTGTATAAATGTTACTGACCTTTGTGAGGTGTAGGGATTATGGGCTGTGCAGGCCTGAGGTCTCCTGGAAGAAAGGAGAGATGATCATCTGTAATGATGCCTGTCACCAACAGTCAGTGCAGCTTGTGCAACTCCCAACCATGCCTGGGATTTTGAGAATCAACTAAAGAAATTCTGACATGATCTAGAAGGTGAACATTTCCTTACACAAGGACTCGTGGAACCAGACCTATCATTGAGAGAGAAGACATGTTCATGGCAATAGACATTTCTTCCACAGGATCACAGCCTCAATTTTATCCTAGATTATATTTTTTATGGAGAATTTATGAAGTCCCTTACTGGTTTAAAACATTCGACATTTATTTCTGAGTAGAAAACTATTTTTTGTCCTTGTTTGACCTTGTACACTTACATGCCACAAATATGTGTTCCTAATTCGATGGCAGATTCAAGATGATGTGAGACTGCACACCAGGAAATAGCGAGTGAATTTTCACACTCAGTGAAGGGGGTTAGTAAATTTCAGCTCATGAAATGCCAAGTGTTTGAGAAGATTCTAAGTTCACTGTGCTCTAACAGTTTAGGGAACTCAGCCCAAGGACCCAGTTTGTAGTTTTGGAAACTCTGAATCCATTTGTATGTATCTGGACCATCTTGGTGCATCTTGACTTACAGATAAACTGGAGCATCTAATGAAGAAAGTGATTTGAGTGACAATGAATTTAAAAACCCAAATGTGAGATTGGGGATACAAGTGAAGCATGATTATAATCTTCCAGTATTTGAATACTTTCCCTCATGGAAGAGAATAGAACTTAATTAATCTCAGAGAAGAGAATTAACAAATCATGAGGAAGTTGTTGGCTTAATAAAGAAAAATAGCAGCATTGCCCCCACCAGCTAAGGATCACACTGTGGCATGTGTATGAACAGCGTTTAAACTTTCCAAACATCTTACAAGGTACTCCTTCTGATCTTTGGTTTACAGGTGAGGAAGGTCAGACTCAAATAAGTTAAGTCATTTCCCAAGATCATCCAAAGAGGAAATGCTGGAGTGAGATTCGAACACTGGCTGGTGCTGGGGCAGGTCAGTTCTCCTCTGCCTCACTCAGGGAAGGCTGAGCAAAGCCTGTTCTCTGACCACATGAGGAGCCTGTTTCTAGCAGTTCAGGAGCAGCAAGCATGACTGTTTGACAGCTGTCAAGGGCTGGACATCCCCAGAGGTACTGATAATGGGTATTGGTTTTGGCATTGTGGATGCTGAACTAAGACTGCACTGTTATTTCACTCAAGAACATTTAACAATTATGTATCCAATTGTCCATGTGAGATTGAAAATATGAAAGAATTACTGGCCAACAAGTGAATAAACAAAAATACAAACTTGTGGGATAGAAACCTAACCATAGTAATGAAAGCAATCTATAAGGAAAATTTTGAGATATATATTTATATGTATATACAAATTATATATACATGTGAGGGAGAAATTAAAGAAGGCTTTAGAAGATGAAAAGACATTCTCCTCCCATACTCGTTGTTTAGAAGAATCAATTGTATGAAAAGATCTACTCTATTAAAAGCACACTACACACTCAATGCAGTCTTGATTAATATGGCAGGGACATTCTTCACATATAGCGTAGAAAAATGCTGAAATTCACATGGAACCACTAGAGACATAGGATTTCCAAGGTAATTCTGAACAAAAATGATTTTGTAGAAAACTTCATCACACCTTCTTTCTAACCAGTACTAGAGACCTAGTAGTAAAAACAGCATGGTATTGGCACAAAAAGATGTGCAGATCAATAGAATAGACTAGAAACCTAGATAAAAGTTTATACAACTATACCTACCTGGACTTTGACAAAGAACCCAAAATGTACTTTGTATAAAAGACAACCTGTTAAACAGGTGGTCCTGTAAAACTACTTAGCACTGTATGGAAGAATTAAACTAGATGCAAAGATCACACCTTTAAAAAATTAACTCAGAATGATCAAAACCCTTAATGTGGGCCCCAATACACTTAAACTTATAGAGCAAACATAGGCAGAACATTTAAACACAGCAGCATATGTCAGGATTATGTGAATAAGATTCTGGTAGCACAGGAAGTAAAACCAAAACTTGGTAAATTGGATGTCAGGACACTCAAAAAGTAATGTAGAGCAAAGGAAACTTATATGCAGCTAAAAATGGGAGGAACTATTCCCAGGTAACATCTGACAGAAGATTAGTAATAGGAATATATGTGGGTCAGAAAACCTAAATAACAAGGAAATGGCACAATGCAGAGGATTGCCATAGGAGTAACAGCAGAATTTTCAAAGGAGGAAACACACATGTCTAGAAAAAACTTAGAAAGTAGGGAAATACAGGTTAAAATTTGTTATGATTCCCTCTCATGCCTTGAGAAAGTCCAGTATCAAGAATAAAAATATTAACAAATGCTGGAGTTCACTTGGGACAGAGGAACACTTATAAACTGATGTGGGATTCCTTTCTGTACGGTATGAATGTGTTTTATTACCACTGGTTAATAAAGAAGCTCTTTTGGACTATGGCAGGGCAGAATGCCACTAGGTGGGAAAACTATATTGAATGCAGGAGGAAAGAAGGAAGAGTCAGACAGATGGCCTGTAGCCACCCAAGAAGCAAGATGTGAAGTAACAAATCAAGAGCCTTGTGGGTGAAATATAAAATAATAGAAATCAGTTAATATAAGATGCAAGAGCTAGCTATGAATATACCTGAGTGTTGGCCAGACAGTGCTGTAATTAATATAGTTTTGTGTGATTATTCGGGTCTGGGTGACTGGGAAATGAAACTTAAGTCTCTGTTTACATAATGGCTCCAATGTTCATCCATGTACTTCCACATAAAGCCTCAGAAAGCTTAAAGAAAGGGCTTCTAGCACCACAAAATGGGAGTTAATTAGAGTTTTTTGCTAGCCACTTTTTTTCAGATAGGCTTTGTTTGCTGGCAGAAAGCAGAAGCACAGTTTCTCCAAGAGACGACTTCCTGGTTCATGTTGGTGCATGAATGGCTCTGTCTCTTTTGGAAGGTCCTGCTACAGAGCACTTAAATGGAGTTTGTGAGCAGAGTGTTACAAGGTGCTTAATGTTTACATAGACCTGCTATGTCCCTGGAGCTAAGACAGACAGCATGAATCTCAGAGGCTATGAACATACCTCCTCAAAGTTTGACAGGGAGGAGTGAAGGCATAAATCGCAAACAATGCCACACCAGTTTGGAATTATGATTAATAGGGTGGTATTTATTTAAAGGGGAAAAAACTTACAGATAACCGTCCCAGACAACAGCCCTCTGCGCAATTAGGAAGGAGTCTAGTCGCCGGAAACGAAGCAGGAAGCGAAGAAGAGCGAGAAGGGAAGTAGCCGCTTTTTTAAAGGGAGAGAGACCACGCACCAATGGGCTGGTATCTCAGCGGCTATAGGCTGGAGGAGCGGAAGGATTTCCCGCAACAGAGGAGTCAACAGGCAAAGCCACATGGTTAGTCCTAGCCATGCCAGCTTAGCATTTAAATAAATTCTCCTGATCAGAAAATGATTACAGATACACAATAAGATAGGTTCAGACAAAAAAGACTTCTGAATGGGTCACAGTGTTGGATAAATGTAGATGGGCTTAGGAGAGAGAGAAGAAAGAGTTCAGTCATAGATTAAATGAGTAAAAATAATATAATAAATATTAAAAAGTAAGAGAAAAATAAACCATATAAAGATGGAAAATACACAGAGTGGATTATGTGCATGATTGAGGGTTTTTATTGTTTGCTTTGAGTTAACTGCTGAAAAACATTTGATTCTGGGACTGCTAAGTTAAACCAACATGTATCTTTTAAAGTTATCTTGACTTCAAAACTTGAGTCTAAGGATATGTTACTTTAAAAAAGAGGTTCTGCTTTTGTTTCCACAGAAGATGAGAACCTGTGGATTACTTCCAGGCTAATGTAGTTTGATGGAACAAGAGTCCCAGAAAGGTCTTCATGAACCTTAAAAATACTTCATCCAATGAACAGCAGGAAGCAATTTAGAGAAAATAATGCCCAAGTTCCCAAAGTTATTGTTTTCAGTAAAAGGGGGGTTGATTATAAGTAGTTAATGGTCACAGTCAAACTCTTTCTAAAAAAGGGGGGAGGATATGTTAGAGAAATGAATACATTTCATTGGTATGAACTTTGGTTAATTGATGTGGGAGTGTCATATATCAATCTGTTGATTTCATTGGTTAATAAACAAACTGCTTGGCCTCATAACTTAGAACATAGGTGGGTGGAGTAAACAGAACAGAATGCTGGGAGGAAGAGGAAGTGAGCTCAGAGACTCGACAGTTCTCCTCTCGGGAGCAGACGCCTCAGAAGAGACACCATGCCCCGCTCCTGGGCAGACACACGCGATGAAGCTCCCACCCAGCATGGATGTAGGCCAGAATCTTCCCGGTAAGACCGGTGCTCACAGATTATTAGAGATGGGTTGATCGAGATATCAGAATTAGCCAGTAAGGGCTAGAGCTAAAGGGCCAAGCAATGTTTAAATGAAACAATTTGTGTGTTGTTATTTCAGGGCATAAGCTAGCAGGCGGCCGGGGTGCTGGGCTCGCAGCCCCGCTGCCCTTATTAGTACAAATGGCGCCCAGACGTGTGGATAATTGAGTCCACAGAAAGCCTGAGAAAGCTTGGAAAAGAATAGAGTAAAACATGTTTCTTGTGGCAACTTCTCGGGTCTGCTCTGCTTGCTAGAGGCAAGCAAGCGCTCTCATCTAAGAGAGGCTTCCTGACTCAGCTTCAGCTGCAAAACCCTGCAGCTCTTAAGAGGTCCGACCACGAAACACTTAAATGGTATTGAGAAAAGCTGAACCCATGCTTTTTGGTTTTCAGCCGTAGCAGGAAAAAAGCTGAGCCATTTTAAAATGCCGACTTTCTGGGCTGTCCTGCCAGCGCAAACTCTGACTCTTTTACGCAGGCAGTTCGTGCGGTTTGCAAGCACAGGCTGCTGAAGCTCACTTGCTGGCAGGGACCTTGAAATGCCATAGAGTTGTGGCAGTAAACATGGCTACAGCCAGTACCTCAGCCATGAGGCTGGAAAGCTAAGGAATGAACTGGATCTAGCTGGCAAAGCCATGGCTTTAGTCCTACTGATATTGCTTGGTAAATTAAAGACTCATGTGGTCAGAAAAAGAGAGATATACAGTAAAGAGAGATCCAAAGACAAAGAAAAATTCTAAATGGTTTAAAGTATGTTAAGAATATATGCAGACTAAAAGTTTAAGTTCTTAAAGTAAAAAACAAAAAAAAAAAAGGAAGAGAGTTGTTGGGTGTGGTAGTACACACCTTAAATCCCCAAACTTGGGAGGCAGAGGGAGATTGACCTCTGTGACTTCAAGGTGTGGTAGCACACGCCTTTAATCCCAGTGCCTAGAAGGCAGAGACAAACAGATCTCTGTGAGTTCAATGTGTAGTAGCGTACACCTTTAATCCCAATGCCTGGAAGGCAGAGACAGGCAGATCTCTGAGAGTTCAAGGACAGCCTGGTCTACAGAGTTATTCCAGGTCAAAGATACAGAGAACCTGTCTCAAAAAGCAAAAAATAAAAGTAAAAATAAACAAAATAGAGGTTAAAATAAAGCGCACAGAGATGGAAAATACACAGAGAATTTTGATACTGTATGCTATTATGCTCTCTTTGAATTGTTTGAATGCTGAGGAAGGAGCAACAGATGCCAAAAGATATTTGTTTATAAATGCTGCTGAACTAATCCAACATAGATATTTTGAAAATGCCTTGAATTTGAAATTTGGATCTAAGGACATGATGCTTTGGAAAGGAGTTTCTTATTTTGTTTTCACAGAGGATGAGACCCTGTTCATTTCTTCTATTCCGATATGGTATGATGGACCACGTCCTCCTGAAGGGTTGCTGTGAACATCTTCAGAAAATTGCTTTGCTCAACTGTCAACTGAGATGAAACTAGCACACAGGTTATACCTTGAAAGACCTAATTAACGATGCCCCCATTCAGCAGGAAGCAGTTTGGAGAGAAAAAACTGTGCCCATGTTCCCAAATATGGTTTATAAACGTTCTTTTACATTTAAAGGGGGGATATAATATAGACATGAATAATTTGCATTAGTATAGATTTTGCTTTATTGATAGAGATTTAAGGTTAATTTTATTATATGTATATGTATTTCTGATATTGATTAAGGTATTGTGATTGTGTAGTTCATTTAAAAATGTAATGTATATAGGTAGTTAATAGATAATCATAATAGTCAAGTTTGTAGTCATGTTAGTTAATATTTTCTAGATGTACGTAGATATATTTTAGATAGGCATTCTTCATATCTTTCAAAACTTATAGAATATGGCATTTTAAATGTTTTAATAACTTAGGGTTTTTCATGACAATGAGACACTCTGCTCCTGGCAGCACCAATCTACTTCAGGAAGAAGATGGGCATCGAAGAGGATCCTTATGGAGTTTGATAGCCATTTGGGCAAGAAACTGCTCTTGCTTGGACTATTGCATAAACAGGACACAGATAACCCGCAGAGAGAGGACTACTAAACTTGCCTAAAGGTGAGATGATCTTTCGGGGTTCCTGAGTCATGAAAGGGTCTGCAAGACATTCTTCAGAACAAGCAGATAGTGATTGACTTTGAATTTTCCTGCTTCATGGAAATGTCTGCTGGATACTATGGGCCTGAAGGCTAAAGATTGATGCCCCAACAGTACAGAGAAACTTTGGATGACTGTCCAGGCAGTGAGATGTCTCTGCCATTTCTAGAGTTTTAAAAGTTGCTTACTTTTTGTTTGCTTAGGTAATATTGTATCTTTCTGGAGTCTTTGGAGTTGAAGAATAGATAGATAGTTATAGTTATAGTTTTCCATTGTTATGATAAAAGATAAGGTAGATATAAATATTGTAACTGTAATTCTTGCTTAATAACTGTTTTTTATATGTAATTTTGCTATGTTAAAGTTAAAGCCTTTTTTTTTGTTTAAACAGAAAAAGGGGAAGTGATGTGGGAGTGTCATATATCAATCTGTTGATTTCATTGGTTAATAAACAAACTGCTTGGCCTCATAACTTAGAACATAGGTGGGTGGAGTAAACAGAACAGAATGCTGGGAGGAAGAGGAAGTGAGCTCAGAGACTCGACAGCTCTCCTCTCGGGAGCAGACGCCTCAAAAGAGATGCCATGCCCCACTCCCGGGGAAGATACACGCTCCTGGGCAGACAAATGCAATGAAGCTCCGACCCAGGATGGACGTAGGCTAGAATCTTCCCGGTAAGCGCACCTAGCTGTGCTACATAGAATATTAGAAATGGGCTAGTCCAGGTGCGAGAGTTAGCCTAGAAGAGGCTAGATAGAAATGGACCAAGCAGTGATTAAAAGAATACAGTTTCCGTGTAATTATTTCGGGTAAAGCTAGCCATGTGGGCGACCAGGTGCCGGGGATGCAGCCCGCCGCTCCATACTACTACAATAGTTAATTGATACAAATTTAAGGTAAATTTTGTTATATGTATATTTATGTCCTTTTAAAAAAATTTATACAGCTCATTTAAAATGTAATATATAATTCAAAATTACAGATTACTAGATAGTAATTTATAATACCAAAATTATAGTCATGTTAGTTAGATTTTCTAGGTATGCAGAAGATATATTTAAGTGAGATAGATAATCTTCAACACTTCAAAAACCTACAGAATATGACATTTAGAAGAATTTAAGAACCTAGACTTTTCCCTACAGTGAAAACTTCAAGGAAATTTATGCGTATTGAAGAAATTCATTATGGAATTTGCCTTGAATATGAAAAGGTTAGTCATTTGGGCAAAAAACTGCTCTTTTCTGGACTGCCTGATGGTAATCTGAATAAACTGGACATGGTAGACCCACAGAAAAATGACTGCTGAACTTGTCAAAAAAAGATGAGCCAGTCTTTCAGGGTTGCTGCTTCATGAAGGACTCTGCTAGACATTCTGGAGGACACAGAAGAAAGTGACTGACAAACTGCCAATATAGGCAAATCAGTCTCTCAAATTTCCTGCTTCATGGAAAAGTTTGCCAGATATTATGGGCATGTAGGCTGAAGATTGATTCCCCAACATCACAGAAGAACTTTGGGTGACTGTCCAGGCAGCGAGATGTTTCTGTCAATTCTGGAGTTCTGAAAGTTGCTTACAATGAACTTCCTGTTTGCTTAGGTAATATTATATCCTTCTGGTTTCTTTGTTAGAGTTTTAGTTTTAGTAATAGTTTTAGTTTTTCTTTCTTATGATAAAACATACATTAGATATGAAGCTTTAGACTCACAAAGATAAAATAGATAGAATATTTTCTTTAATGTTTCCAGGTACAAAAAGACTAAATATTGTAATTGCAATTCTTGCTTGATACCTGTTTTGTTAAATGTAATTTTATTATGTTAAAGTTAAAACCTTCCTTTTTATTTAGACAGAAAAGGAGAGATGGTGTGGGAGTCCTATCTTTATGCTGTGAATATGTTTTTGTTTAACAATGGTTAATAAAGAAGCAGCTTTGAGCTGCCCATGGAGCAAGATGTGAGGTAAAAAGACCACAAGCCTCGTGCTAAAATATAAAATAATAGAAACGAGTTAAGATGCAACAACTAGTTAGGAATATGCTGGTGCTGCCTGCCAAACAGTGTTGTAATTAATAAAGTATTTATGTGAGTATTCGGGTCTGGATAGCTTGGAAATGAAACAGCAGTCTCTGCTTATAATACACTGCCTGTGGAAGTGTTAACTAGTGCAGCCACTGTAGTAATCACTCTGGAGACTTCTTAAGATCTAGAAGTAGAACTACCACATAACCACCCACATCACTCCTGGTAATATATTCAAAGGAATATGTATTCTATTATGGAGACATTTTCATAACCATGCTCATTAAAGTTCTGTTCACAAGAGCTAGGAAATGCAATCAGTAGCACATTGGTAAAATGAAGGAAGAGAGAGAATACTGTGGGGTCAAAATGTTCAAAGAGCAAGAGGATTGTGGACGGAGGAGATAAGGGGGTGGGTTTTAAATATTAAAGACAGTATTTAAAAGTCACAATGAAACCTATTATTTGTAACCCAATACAAAATTCATAGAAGAGTTAGAATACGAGATACCCTATGAAGATTCAAATGGGAGATCCTAGAAGCAGTGAGTTTCACAAACAAAAGTCAGCTCCAGGAGTGGGATATCTCCATAGGAGCTGTTGGGCAGGGAGGCCATGGGGGTTCCCAAGACAATGCAGGGGCATTCATTCTTCTCTGTTCCCCATCAGAACTAGTGGATAAGACCATACTGCTGAAGACAGCACACATTTTGGGTACATGGTATAGAGACTCCAAGCTGGAACTGAGTTGGAAGCTTCCTTTTGATGCTAAGTTTTTAGTGTACGATGATGTTGTGCAGGCTGACGAGGAAGAAAAGACATCAGCAACCATGCTGCCAGGTCAGATGATCCCTTGCAGCAATGTAGCATAACTGTGATGTGAGTGCCCGGTAGCTGCCTGATTACACTTCAGGCCCGCTACACAGGATAGAATCCACCATAAGCATTTTAAACTAAAACAAACAAACCCAGGTCTTTGAAGGTCTTAGGCCCTTGAGGAAAAACTACATTTACTGCCCACATAAAGGTACATAGTGTCAATTCCCTTGTAAATATCAATGTTTATACCACAGACAAAGGCTACTTTCAGTCTTCACCAGAAAAGCCTCTCTTTGCTGTGAAAGGAGGTGACTGCAGATACCTTCAGCTGTGCAGGATACTGAGAATAAGGGATGGTAGAGTACTCATCCCTATAAGTAGATGATTAATCACCCCTTGAGGCTCTAGGAACGTTGTGGAAGAGAAATTGGAAAAAATGTAGGGACAGAAGATATGGGGAAAGGCTGTGAAGATATGGAGAAAATATGGATAAGAGGTTGTGCTCTCTTCTAAGCACGACATGACCATCATGAACTCTTAGCACCTGTACCTACTGCCTCTGGACCCACACAAATAGGGCCCTAGACATGGGGAAGCAGCTCACAGGGACAGTACTACTTACTGCTTTACTATTGAAAAATAATAGATTGGAGAACAGGATATATATAATCCATCTGTACTCACTGGTGAACTCACTTGCATCTCTACTGGGTAGTTCAAAACCTACAGGCACACAGAGGATCCGATTTACTCTGTCAGACACAAGCAATAATGAATGTACAGAGGAGATTTGTAGAAAGAAGAGGGGCTGGCTGGAGCAGGAGGGAAATAAGGTTTGTTTAGGATGGAATTCTTAGAATGCATTGTATGCATGTATAAAATTGTCAAAAGACAAAAGGATTTTAAAAATATGTGTGTGGATTTAAGATTAAGAATCTCATGATGGAAAAATCCCTTCATTTTCATTGTTCACATTTAAATGTGAACTGTTACTAGATGCTTTGTGCATCTCAAAATCTGTAATTTCTAGGGCAATGGGAGTAGAAATCATGATATAGGACTGAGAAAATGGGGCTTAGGGTATGCGGTGATTTGGATGCAATGTGTTCCATGATCATAATTTGAAATATTGTTTCTGCAGCAGTAATTGGGGGTGACTGTCATGAAGACTGTGGTGTAATGAATGAACACACACACTAGTGCACTCTTATTTATTATTTGCATGGACACTCAGAATGGTATTGGAAAGCATGAGAGTGCACAGTTGGAGGAACTGGACCACTGGAGGCACATTCTAGAATAGAGTATCTTGCATGGACTTCCCACCTCCACCCTCTCCTCCTTCTCTCTTCTCTCCCTCTCCTCTCCTCTGTCCCTGGTCATCTTCTGTTCTCCTCTTATCTTTACCTTTTCCTGCTCCTCTTCTCCCCCATTGCTCTCACTCTAACTCTAACCACCTGTTTTGGTTCTAGCAAAAGCCACATAACTGATCTGACTATTTCATGACACCAAGAATTAATGACAACACACCTTTCCTGCTCAATGTCTTCTTCAACCTTTGTGGTATCTGGACCTAAATGAATTTTACCTGGTTTCAGCAAGGCTTCCCATTTGAGATTCCCATTCTTCTTGTCTGTGATTTGCAGTTTAATCCCTGAACCCATGCGGCCAACATAGATTTCAGAGAAGAGCTGGGATTCCCTGGGGCTCCGGTAGCACAGCTCCAGTTCCTGCAGGGGGTGAAGACAGATTCTGTTTCAGAAGCCTCTACTCAAGAGAACAAGCATTTTCCACACCCCTGTGCTTTCTTATTCTTGCACACCATAGTAGATACTGGCTTAGACATTGAGTGTCTTTTGCATTGAGTTAACTCATAGCTTTTGAATGCACATCTTTACTCAGAAGGCTGGAACATTGTGGAAGGGGACATAGAAAGAATATAGTAACAAGATATAGAGAATGCTAATGGGCCCAGCTTAGCCCACATACTATTCCTTTTCTCATCACTCTGACAAAAACATGGCAGGAAACAACATAAGGAAGGGCTTATGTTGTTTAGTTTCATGATGGGGAACGCATGTAAACTGGGGCTCTGTTCTTTATGGCAGGAGCTTTTTGGCACAGCTTGTTATATCAGGATCAGGAATCCAGGTCTGTGGTGAGGAGCATGTTGAGGCTACAACCCTCAAGGCCTTCCACTAGTGGCCTGCTTGTGATTGTCTGGCCTCACATGTTTGATTCAAACACTAGCACTAACTGGGGATCAATTGTTCAACATTTACACCTGTAGGAGACCTTTCAGATTCAATCCACGATGAGTGAGAGCTCATCCTGAAGTCCTTGACTTAGGACTTGCTGCATGGTAGGCTGTGCCCTTCTCTGTGATATACTAAAACTAATTTCTCCAGATCTTCTGTGTGATCTCTTAAATTGCTTTCCATTTAACTTGGAAGTTTTCTTGCTCATCCTAAAGCCCAAATCATTTCTCCCCAATCTAGGTTTGCTGTAAATCCTTGTAACCTGCCCCAAATCTGGCATCTGATCCTGTAGAATAGCAAACCCCTGGATGCTCACCTTTGGAATGATTTCCAGATTCTTGGAAGCAGACACTATGTACCGTGATCCAATGTAAAGAGAGTCTACTGGGGGTGGCTTGCGTATTTGAACAAACTGAAACCTCATTTCTTGTTCATCAATGGCCTAGGGAACATTGCAGACAGAGATTTAACTAGACTTCTGGACTACAACAGCTAACTAGTCTGAATAAGGTGAGTTGGTCGATCAATACATTTTTATGTGATGGGGTAATGTTCACCTCCCTCTTCTGAGTTGTATTCAGCCATATAGATTGCTAATTATTGGCTTCTGTCAGGTTCATTATGGCCACTGTGTCCCTGACAGAGAAGAAGGGAGTTGACTAGATGTTGGATATGGAGAATTTCCATTCTTCTGATGGGTGAAAAGAGGATGTGTAGAGATAATAAGATGTTAAAGGCAGTTGATGAACCTCTGTTGTGAAGGGGCCAAGAAGACTGCAAACCCATAAACACTAGGGCTCCCCAGGTGGAGAATCTCTCCAAGGGGATAGCTACATTTAAGCTTTCTGTCAATCCACCCTAGCCCCACATTTCTGGTACTCAGTGTTACCTTCTGAATGGTCCAGTCATTGGGGATCAGGTAGAGATGAAGGGTGACTTCCTTGAGATTGAGGTAATAGTAGATCAAGGTAACAGAAGTGATGGGGATGAAATGTCTGACAGCAGGCATAATTCTCAGTAGAACTCCCATTGGAGAGAAGCTTGGGTTTTCCAAGACTGTGTAGCACTGTTCCACTCTGGCTGGCACTTCTAGGACTATCCCATGTTCTTGAAAGTGGGCCACATGGAACCAAGAGATGTCCACCTGTCCCTCTGTGAAAGAACAGATTCAACGATGTGGATTTAGTGTTTCAACTGAACTGTGCTTGGCTGGAAAAAGAGCCACTAAGATTTCAAATGGCGGTGGAAGCTAAATAAGAAGGTGAATCCAAAGACAAACACATAGGCATCCTCCTGAATATCAACCTTCATCAGGCGATGAAAGGAGACAGAGACAGAGACCCACATTGGAGCACCGGATAGAAATCTCAAGGTCCAAATCAGGAGCAGAAGGAGACGAAGCATGAGCAAGGAACTCAGGACCGCGAGGGTTGCACCCACACACTGAGGCAATGGGGATGTTCTATCTGGAACTCACCAAGGCCAGCTGGCCTGGGTCTGAAAAAGCATGGGATAAATTTGGACTCGCTGAGCATAGCAGACAATGAGGACTACTGAGAAATCAAGAACAATGGCGATGGGTTTCTGATCCTACTGCATGTACTGGCTTTGGGGGAACCTAGGCAGTTTGGATGCTCACCTTACTAGACCTGGATAGAGGCGGGCGGTCCTTGGGCTTCCCACAGGTCAGGGAACCCTGACTGCTCTTTGAGCAAATGAGGGAGGGGGACTTGATCGGGGGAGGGGGAGGGAAATGGGAGGCGGTGGCGGGGAGGAGGCAGGAAGTCCTTAATAAATAAATAAATTAAAAAATAAAAAAAAAAGAATGAGAATGGGGGGCTGTATTTGGTGGAACTGCTTGAGAAGGAGTGAAAGGTCTGGACACTGGGTTTTGAAATTTTTCTTTTCTTTTTTAAAAAACCATCTGTCTCCAATGATATTTCTCTCTCTCTTCCTTGTCAATAAGGACGTATGCTCTACACAGTTTATCAGTCATTGCAAGCTCAATGTTCTCAGATCTCCATGCCGTGATGAACTATTCCTTTGAAGTGTATGGTAAAATAAATCTTTCCTCTAAGTTTCTTTAGTTAGATATGTTTTTTGAGCTAAAAGACTTGGATAACTTGTAATCTTGGATAGAAAATTGATACCAGGAGTTGAGTCATTGCCATAATGAACCTGGTCACATGGTTCTTAGGCATTTGAAAGTATTTTGTCGCTGGAATGTGGAAAAGTTTGGTCCATAGGACTAGGAAAACCCTTCTATGCTGAAATCAGAGCTTATGGGTACATTATTTTGGAAGCAGGGAAGGCAAGAATGCTGAGAGAGGGGGTGGTGGCCAGTCCATGACACTTTCAGAGAGGTGGAAGGTTTACCTTGAGAA
Source organism: Microtus oregoni (assembly GCF_018167655.1). Lineage (NCBI taxonomy): Eukaryota > Metazoa > Chordata > Mammalia > Rodentia > Cricetidae > Microtus > Microtus oregoni. Next base: position 27,310,305 of record NW_024543074.1, on the reverse strand, counting down.
CTGTAAAAGGTGCCATTCATGAGACACTTTGTCCAAGAAACTAGTTTCAGTGCGTATATGCCCTGAATGTGAGTAAAGTTCAATTAAAATATAAAAGACTAATTTGGCAGGAAAAATTCTGAGACAGAAAACATTCACCGTGATTAAAAAAAAAATCCAGTTGTAAATATTAGAGATCAGCATCACTGCAGGGAAAGCACAGTGACAATAGGAAAGGTGTCCTGAGGGCAAAATCTAACTCTTCGTGGGCTCACCTTGTGAAGAACAAAATTCATTTCAAAGCAGAAAACATTAAGTGGTTGTGTTTCCTGTTCCACAAATGCAAATGCCCAAGGAAGTGTTTCCCCATGGTCAGCACATTATTCAGCTATGGGCCAGGTTAACCACACCTCAAGTTGCCATCAGAACTTGGCACTGTCTTCCCTATAGGTTTTAGGCATGAGAGATGCTGGATTGATTGGTCACTGAGTCATGTTGTGCTGGAGGAAATCCCACAGCCAGTACCCTTTATGTTACCCGCCGACTTGGGCGTGGCCTCTGATATTATTTATGCTGATGTAAAACATGCACCTGGCCTCATTTCTGGCTGCAGGATTCAGTTCCTATTCTCTGTTACAGCAGAGGATTCTGATTTGTGAGTCTACCCCTAAATAAATAATCATCTATTATTCTCAATTCTGAGCTAGCGTGGAATTTCTTTTAAGTGTTCTTTTTCAATGCTGCACAGTTTCAGATAGCAGTGAGGCGAGACAATGTGCCTGAGTCAAAGAACCTCCCAGGAGCCTGAGAGCTCATTCTATGGACCTTTGAAAATGATGCCTAAGGTGGAATGGGAATCCTTCTATCTAGTAGAAGCCAGAACAACATATTATTTCTGCTTAAGAAAGTTTTAGGCAAGGAGTAGAGAGATGGTCTAAGGAGAGGCAATGTGTGCTTCATGTGATAGAACTGGAGGGGTGGAGCTACCTATGTCCTTTGAAGACCAGTGAATGACATCATGAGCTCCACAGCTGGATACGAAGTTGCAGGATTTGGTGTTAATGCTGAAGAGTTTGTGTTGCTGTGGTCTGATAATTCCTTGGTGTGCCCTGTTTCTTCCATTTTGGTATGATGATGTCTATTCTGTGTCATTGTATGTTGAGAGTATGTAAATTCTTTTGTATTTTATTGGAGCTCATAGTAAAGACATTGCCTTGAATCTCAGATAAGAGGTGGTCTTCATAGATTTTTTTAACCCATGAATCCTTGTAATTGGATTGTACTTTGCATTATGAGGGACAACCAAATTTTCGGAGGCATGAGTCAGAAAATTAGGATTTAAAGTGATGTACCTGTGTGTCAAGTTGTCACTGGGCAGAATCACAATGTTGAATGTCACTTGTCACCCTGATGTGACCCCTGCTAAAGGAGGCACCACTCTGCCACCCACCATTTGCCTGTCCTTTCAGCACTGAGTTTGCTTCAACTTGCATCACGGCAAACAGAATTGCAATGTTTATTGTTTAGCAGAGAACATTTTCTATTTCTCTTGGGTGATTGCTTGGAATCAATAAGCAGCAAAGAATGAGACCATGACCTTGGTTATCCAGGAAGTGGTGTAGCTTGGAATTTCAATCAGTGATGCTAGGTAACAGTATCAGATGGAGCTGCCAGCACTGCAGTGTCTCCTGTGCGCTTGTTTGGGGCCTTGAAACCCTGGCTGTCCCAAAATCATATTCAGTCCCAGTGCCAGGTCCAGGCCTTACCCATGCTTTGTGCTTTGCAATTTTGACAAAATTTGGGAAGATGCTGTACCTCTCCAACTTCCCTTCTTAGGGTTGTTGTAAACTATGTCCATATTCCCAAATATTGTTTATAAATGTTTGTTTACATTTAAAGGGGGTATGGTATAGAGATGAATACTTTGCATTGGTATGGATCATGGTTAATTTTGTTATACCATGTATATGTATTTCTGCTCTTGGTTAAGGTATTGTGTTTTTTCAGCTTGTTTAAAACTGTAATGTATAATTAAAAATAGGTTAATAGAGAGTCATCTATAGTAGTCAAGCTTGTAGTCATGTTAATTAAGTTTTTTAGACATAAAGAGATATATTTCAGTTAAACAGATATTCTTCAAATCTTTCAGAGACTTTCATAATATGGCATTTAAAATGTTTTAATAACTTAGAACTTTTCATAGAGTGAATGCTAAACAGGACTTTCCTAGAACTTGTTGGTAATATGGGTGCTGCAATTTTCATTGCTTATTCCAGAAGGTTTTTTTTTTTTTCCAAGAAACTGACTTACCAAGTTCTTTCATTTCTTTTCTCATTCTGGGTTCTAGATACAGGGACCTACTGCATATTTGTAGATATAAGTCATAATTCTCCTGCCTTAGCCTTGGAAATTCTGATATCAACAGTCTGTGCCACCACATGGCCCTGGGACTGTCCTTCCCACATGTATTGTGGCTTCCATACACTGTAACAGAATCATTTCCTTACAGTATCCAGTGGGGAAATTGTCTGATCTGAGAGAGGGAGTAAGAAACAGGAAAGACTGCAGGGAAGAATTTGAGTGGAGAGTGGGGGCAAGTGTTGCTGGAAGACGAGGCGCTCGGTGTGGAGCTGAAGTGGCCATGGACACATTAGGGAGGCCCCATCCATGTAGCAGTGCTCCCCGTCAGGTTCAGGAGCTCAGGATCTTCTGTGTGTGTATGTCACTATTAATTTTATTTGCTTTTAGGTTTTCAACTTATTCCTGCTTGATTTCTTCATCTGCTTTTATTTTCTTGTGGGCTTGCTGTTAACTATGAATATCTTTAACCTGGGGATGCTTAACGTGTTTTCTATTTAATGTGCTCCTATTGGCTGGAGCCACCTGTGTTTCTATTTTACTTTTCAATACTTCTTTAGATGTTGGGTCTCCCCTCTTGTGGCTGCTCATCACCTTTATAACAAGAACATCTTTTGCTGTGAGCTGGATTCTCCTAGTGTCTATGGTGGACTTATTCCTGTGCTCCTTGTAGCCAAAGAAGTAACTGACCTCAGTAGCCACTCGTACAACACCAGGTTCCTTGATATTGTGTTTTCCTTTCTTAATCACAGTCTGGCTGTATAGTCTAATTTCCTCTTGCATTCCAAATTCTCTTGTCTCAACCTCCAGAGATCTGTAGTAAAGGTTTCCATCATGAGACCTTACACAGCAAATCTTATGTTTATCTTCTGAAAGAATCTTTCATGATGACTGAGGTTGGGACAATTCATGAGTTCCCCTCTTTCCTTAGGACACCATTATTCTGTGGCTAGAGTTCTCAAATGAAATCTAAAGACATCATTTTCTCCCTGCCTGTAGCAATGTAGTGGTAAACCTTGGGTACCAAATGATCCTTGTTATTTTTCTTTCCAACAATGTCTTCACATTGTTCAATTTATTCTGTTTCCTGCTGGACTCTTGTGAGATATGCTGTGTAAGGAGCACTTATTAATCACCAGTTAATATAGCTACTGAGAATATCACTTTTTACTCAGGGTCTCATTTAGTTAACATAAAATAAAGTATAAGGCTTGGAGACATGTGCTTCAAAGAAAATACATCATAGACAAAGGGATGACAAAACATCTCAGTGTCCGGGTTCACAACCTGCTCTGCCGTGCTAAGGAAGGCATAGACCTTTCCTCATCACCCAGCACCCTACACTGTCCTATATGACCTCTCAAGTCCTCCATTTCCATCACCCTACTCTTTTTTTTTTTTTTTTTTTTTTTTTTTTTTTTTTTTTTTTTTGAGACAGGGTTTTCTTCTGTAGCCCTGGCTGTCCTGGAACTCACTTTGCAGACCAAACTGGCCTCGACCTAATAGAGATCTGTCTGTTTCTACCTCCTGAATGCTTGGATCAAAGTCATGCACCATCACCGCCTGGCCTCCACCCTACTCCCTATCCTTCCCTTGGTTACCTTGGAGATCCACAAAGTGAGGGAGGTACACAGCAGCCACAGCTCCCCGCTCAGTCTTGATGTCAAACAGAGGCCCAGCCACCATGTGACTGTCCTGCAAGGGACTCTTGTCCAGGTGTTGGCTCCAGGCACAGAATCCAATTTCGATGGTTGCTTCCCTTGTTACCACAAAGTGGAGTCCTATGTTGGGACAGTGGTAGTAACCAGCTACAGGGAACTGAACTCTAGAAGAGGGAAAGGCAGACACCAGTGAACACCAGCTCTGTTCACCTGCAGGATGCAGACCAGGTGAAGGGTTGGGGACACAACAGACTTAAGCCAGATGACTCTGAGTTCTGTTTCCTCTGTGGTCTGTAGGTGATCCCTGACTAAATAAGTCATTTAACCCCCAAATCTGTTTCTTCATCTGTAAACAGGGGTAATGACAACACCATCTTCTAGACCTGAGAGTACTGAGTGTTCTAGAGTAAAACTACAGGTGACACACACCTGGAGCAGTTAGCTATTCCTGTGATGATGATGATGATGATGATGATGATGATGAAAGTGGTGTGTGTGAGTGTGTGTGTGTGTGTGTGTGTGTGTGTGTGTGGAGTTCTGGGGCTCAATGTAGGACCTTGTGTACACTAGGCAAGGGCTCTACCACTAAGGTACACCTTCCTTCAGATTCTAGTGTTTATATTCCTTAGGAATATATTTCCCTAAAATAAGAGTCTGTGTGCAATTATTAGTGGTAAATCCTTGGCCCTGAAACAATGCTTTACCAAGATCTTCACAGATTTTCTTCCTGCCTGGTGACTGGTGGGTGGATAGGTGTCAGAGTCTGTGGGAGGAAGTTAAAGTGACAGTTTCTCTAGCTGAGACAGTGACTGTGACAATGTTGGAGGAGGATCCAGGTTATGTCAGATACCGTGACTGTGGGTATAGTCACTCATCACTCATGAGACTATAATTCTCAGAGGTCAGGGCTGCAGTGCGCATGCATCCTCATGTTCTTAGGTCCCAGTGGGTTGTTAGTAAGCAGGAGTTGGAGGGAAATCTAAGAAACTGAAGAAACCAAATATAATGATGGCAGGGATGCTGCTTACACCATGAATAAAACAACCAGTCCACATTTCAGATAATGAGTAAAGTTGAGAACAGACCGTTTAGATGGAATGAAGGATTCAGGACAGCTCTGTTGATGTGGTAATGGTGTGCTGGTCATGGAAGACGAGGTCCTGTCTGAACTAAAATGGAGGCATAGAGATAGGGAAATGTATGTGGTAAAATCTCATGTCCTGGACTCACTCTACTGTGACAGTGATGACAAAGGAGGAATGTAAATAGTTTTTTAAAGTGTGGAAAGCGTATTGGGAAAGTCACCTTTTTCTAGGCAGAGCTCACTCACCTGTACAGATTCCTTTCTCTGTCAATCACCTCTGTGGCCACAGGTCCTGTAGGGCCCCAAAAGTCATCTTCAGTACCCTGTGCTTCCATGTGTCTGTGATCTGGAGAGGCAGGGGAAGATGGGTAAAAGGTCATTAGTGGTGTAAATGATGAACACCATTCCTCTAGAAAAGGCCAGACAGAGGTCAGTCTCATCTCCCCAGCTTTTCCCAGTGCTGGACCATGACTGAACTCTTTTCCAGGTTCTCTCGCCTAGGTATTAGCAGGAGGCATGCCTGAAGATTTTATCACTGCTCATCAGGCTACCTGCATGCTTTTCATTTACATATAATTGAATACATTAATATACATTATTTATAATAAACTATATATGTGTGTGTGTGTGTGTGTCTTTCCGCTGTGCTTCTTAAGCAACTATCCCACCATAATACCTGCCTCCATGTCAGCTGCATTGTTTCTTTCTTACTGGTCCATAAGTGTTGATTTTCCTAGTATGTCTCACTTGTATGATAAAAAATAAAAGAAGATAGCTCATAATATGGTGAGCAGGGATAGGGAGATGAGTCCCAGGCCATAGCAGCTAGGAATGAGACACAGAGCTCTGGTATAGAGCCGAATGCAAGTCACAGACTTGAGAATGGGGCATCAGCAGCCCACAAAGTCTGGGAAAGAATCAAACAGTATTTCCTCTGGTTTCTAAGTGTGCAATGTCTTGCAAGGGGTGCTGCTCTTATTGGAGAGCCTGTACGGTTCCATGCCAAAGACAGGAATACAAACGACAACTACCTCCGCAGCATCTGTTGCAGATAATTTGTTTTTGATTTGTTTTGTATATGACTGGGACAATCCACCAATGAAATCTCAGCAATATCTCTGCCTCAACAAGATCTTCACAGTGACAGAACTAGCTGACAGGCTAATGTGGATGGGGGAGATCTCATAATGCCCCACTCCTAAATGAAAATCTATAAGCATTCTTGCTAACCCCATAATGGCTCCCTCAATCAAGATGTCTCTTTCCTTGTTCTCTGTCTCTGTCCCTCCCCCATCTTGATCATCCCATTTTTTTCTAGCTCTCCTTCCTGCTCCCTTTCTCCCCTCCAACTCCCCTTCTACTTTCCCTTTTCCCCACACCCCCTGCTCCAAATTTGTCAGGAGATCTTGTCTATTTCCCCTTCCCAGGGGGAACTTATGTATGTTTCTCTTAGGGTTCTTCTTGTTACTTAGCTTCTCTGGGGTCTTAAACTATAGGTTCGTATTCTTTGCTTTACAGCTAGTCAATACCTATGAGTGGTTACACACCATGTTCATCTTTCTGGGTCTGGGTTACCTCACTCAGGGCAGTTTTTCTAGTTCCATCCACTTGCATGCAAATTTCAAGAGGTCATTGTTTTTTTTTTTCTTTTAACCTCTGAGTAGTTCTCCACTGTTTAAATGTACCACATTTTCTTTATCAATGCTTAAGTTGAAGGGTAATTCCAGGTTCTGACTATTATGAATAATTCTGCTATGAACAGTCCTTGTACTAGAGAAGGTCCCAAGAATTTATAAGGATGACCCCAGCTAAGTCCCCAACCAATTGTGGAGAGGGTACCTGAACTGGCCTTGCCCTGTAGTCAGACTGATGACTATCTTAAATGTCATCATAGAACCTACATCCAGCAACAGATGGAAGCAGATGCAATAAATCACATCAGAGCATTGGGCTGAGCTCCCAAAATCCAGTCGAAAAGAAGGAGAATTGAGAATATGAGCAAAGAGAACAAGACCCTGATGAGGATACCCTCTTACGTAACTTACCTGAGCTAATAATAAGCCTTCCAACTAAGGCCTTACAGCAAGGGATACAGCATAGATGCTCTGAATGTGGGTAACAGTTGTATGGCTGGGGCAGACTGTGGGGCCACTGGCAGTGAGACTAGGATTTATTTCTACTGAGTGTTCTGACTCTTTGGAACCCATTCTCCCTGGAGGGATACCTTGCTCAGCCTAGATACAGTGGGAAGGGCCTTGGTCCTGCCTCAAATCAATGTGCTAGATTTTGTTGACTTCTTATGGGAAGGCTTATCCTCTCTGAGGAGTGGATGGAGGGTGGAATGGGGAATAGGAGGGGGAAGGTGCAGGGAGAAGGAGGAGGGGAGGGAGTGGGAAATGAATTTTGGCATGTAAAATGAGAAGAGATAGTTTAATAAAAGAAAGCCTACAAGCAAGTAATAGCTGGTGGGAGAGGGATAAAGTCAGTCTTCTTGAGAAATAGTTTCCTAAAAGGCTATCTAGTCCAAAGTGGTCAACCTAGAACATACAAATGACCAACACTAAATGGATTCATCAAGTTGTACTTATATATACATATGCATACATGTGTAAAAACACATGTAATTAACAACAGTACTTAAGAACAGCTCATGAATTAGAGACAGAGTTTGTTGGTGGGGAACAGGAATTGTTGAAGCAGACAGAATTAGGGCTGGAAATAATGTAAATATAGTACTTGTGTATTAAATTCTAAAAAAATAAAGAAAGGAATGATGCCATCCTCCCACAGATGCTCCTTCATTTGGTAATCATGATGCTCTGGGTCTGAACCCTTCACGTACCTAATTGTGGTCTCTGTTGCTTGAATGAGGTCACTCTGTTACCCATTCCTTTTCCTTCCGGGTTTTTAGTAGGGATCATCACACGTGGTTTCCTGCATATAGATATGTTCTTTCCCTCAGATGTCAGGAGAAACCATGAAAACCAGGGCTGTGTACACAATATCCCAACATAAAATCCATCTCATCTGAATTTGAACTCAGTTCCATGATTTTTCTCTGGGCCAGAACACTATAAAGTCTCCATCCTCCCAGGCATCCATGGTGCTAGAACAGGGATCATCTCAACCACTCCTTTGCTTTGAGTGTGTTCCCCAGTGTTTATTCATTAGAAAGTTAATCCCCAGTGTCACAGTGTGACAAGATGAAGGATAAGACACAAGGAGGTCACGAGTGCTCTGCTGTCATGAAGGGGTTAATGACATCATCACAGGAGTAGACTCCTGTGCCCTGACAGGATTTGTCACAAAAGCCACCTTGGTCTCTCACTCTCAGCCCTCCCAGCTCCACAATCAGAGGGAACAGGAAGAAGGATTCTTTAGATGCAGGGTCCATGCCCTGGCTCTTCCCTGTATCCAGAACTGGAAGAAAGAATCTCAATTCTTCATGTTAAGCACCCGGTGTCAGACATTGTGTTATAGCCACATACAACAAACAAACAATCACTCACCTTGAATGCTAAGCACCTAGATAGTACCTTCTAAATCCCTCTACTTTCTGTTCACCCTCCCCCCCCAGACTCCACCCTTTTCCCTGGATAGAGTGAACATGGTTCCTATCCTCTGCAGCATCCTCTGTCAGGTGTCCCTGCTTCTGATCTGGTCCCTTCTAGTTCATTTTCTACATAGAAGATGAGCATAAATAAAGGGTGAGGATACTCCATCATGACCAAGGTGCTGAAATGAGTCTTATTTCCTTTGGGGAGTAGCAGAAGGTTCTTAGGGTGGTTCCATAGTTCCTGCTGTGGCCCCTGTCCCCCTCCAGGCCTTCCTATGTCACCCTTTCCTGCTCAAATCTAGACCAGTGGCTTTCAAATCCCTGCTTTAAAGTGTCACCTGGACAGGCTGCTAAATCAGAAAGCTCACGGAAGAAAGCTGTTCCATCTGAGATTCTGAGTCAGCATGGATGGAGTTTGGCCTGAAAACCTGCATTTCTGTGGAGGGTTCAGGTAATGTTGAGGCAGAGCTGATGGTATCCACATATGGTTTCTGTCCCTCATTGGTACTGCTCACTCTTTGCTTCCCTATCCCATGTTTCTTCCTGGAACTTTCTTCTTCTCCTATCAACCCCACAACTCTCATCTTTCAGAGCTCACCTTAGCTCATCTCAGCTTTGGATGAAGTCAGACAGACCACTTCTGCACTCATAGGGTTCCCAGTACAATTTCTTTGAACTGTGGGTAATCAAGTATCCCCTTATTGCTGGACTGAGATAATGAATGTTGAACGTGTCTGCCTTGTTATCCTGTTTCCTCAGATCCCCAAACAGTGAATGATGCACAGCGGGTCTTGCACAAATGTTTGTTCAATGAATGGATCGCTATCCTATGTAGAGACCCTCCCTGTCACATGTGGCATGGCAGCTGGGATCTTCAGCACAGATGGAATTCATGGTCATGAACTGAAATTGACTAAACTGGGAGAGCATGGGGCTTCAACACAGCCCCTGGGGGTGGAAAATGACTTTCCAGCCCTGAAGCTCTATATCCCATAGTGCAGTGTGTGTGTGTGTGTGTGTGTGTGTGTGTGTGTGTGTGTGTGACATTCATACACTCCTGTGTGTGAGTCTGAGTTTTAGGATTGGGACAGTGGTACCATGGTGGCTTTTGTTCCCTGAGAATTTCTGTATCTTTTGAAAGTATAGTTTCTGTTTTCCTTGTTCCAGTGTTTTGGTTTACTGATGCCTACCATTGTCACACTTCCTGTGCCCAGAGGACTCACCTCTAACTCACCTTTCACATTCTTTTTTCTGATCAAAGAAATTATGTAGGTGTGTTATATAATTCTATTTTTGCTGAAAGCTAAATGAAACCTTTCCACCACACAGAACCCTTCCTCACATTGGTTTCTATGGTTCCTGGTTTCTTCTTGACTCTGTTTCTCTTTCCCATCACCTCAGGATACCTGTCCCACCTCAGTCATGGACCAGCCACATGGAGGCTGAGTTGACCAGTAGGAGTTCTGTGTCCACTCCTTACCATGCGCTGGAGATGAGAAGCTGTGGATTCTCTGCCTGCAGGGCCCTGAGCTCCATAATCACTGGGTCATTGAGAGGGGCCAGGTCCAGCCTGCAAGCACAAGAAGAAGCTATATTTCCTGGGATCCACAACAAAATTATGAAACATCAGAGTCCCGGATCCTTGACTCTGCTGTCTATAGATGGAAATGAGGGGCTTTATTCAATTTATTCTTGAGCCAAATCCAGGACAAATAATGGAGAACAGCAGGCTTAGCAGACAAAGATGTGTCCATGACAAGTCCTAGCGGAACGTGGTCAGTGTACAAGGAGATCTGAAGCCAAGATGAGGATCTTGGGAACTTTCCAGAGCTGAAACGAGGGCTGGCCCTTTATCCCCCTTCCCACAGGTCAGTCACTGGAAATAGACTCTCCCAGGGATGGGAACTTGGACGTAGATGAGGGCACTCATATTGACAAGGGGTCACAGAATAGCTACCAGCATTCCCAGTAGATCAAGGTCATGGCCATATCCCCATAGAGATTCTGAACAGAGAACCACCTCAGGCTCCTGTAGTGAAACCCAATGACCCTCCAGGGCTTCAACCACTTTCTGTTCTAGAGCTTGCTCCAACTCTTCTTTTGCCCAGACTGCTGTCTCCAGGTTGGCCCAACCAAAGCTTTTTCTCTATCAGGCCTAGGGAAAGCACTCATGGGCCATCCAATAAAGCAGGCCCTCTTACAATAATACCTTCCACAATACTGTTGACTCCATAGCGTTCAGAAGAATTTGGCAATGGTGTCATGGGCTGGTGGGCGATCTTTATCTGTTTCTTCCCCCACAGCTTTAGCAGGATTGTTTGTGATTGCATCCCTAGTCCTCGACAAGTGCTTAGCACAGAGGGTCCTGATATGGATACAAGGCCATATGTATTCATGAATGAATAAATGATTGAATCACTGTCCTGGAGTAAGGCAAACCTGGGAGTCTGGTAAGATAATAGCCTTGCTAATACATATGACTGCACAGTGCCCAGCTACCTACCTGGTATTTGTTTTTATATATGTACACTTTATGTCATTAGAATCCATGAAGAGGGTGTGATATTCCACCTGATAGATGAGGAAACTGAATTTTACAGAATATGGTGACTTGCCCAAGTCTCAGGTATAAGTGGCACAGCTGGTCAGGAGCCACTCTGACTATGCATTCCCCCTCCCACTTCTTTTCCATATCCCGTATTCTTTACTCCCTCATGTCCTTTCTTTTGCCCCTGCCTAGAATAGAAATCCTGGGTTTTACTTACCACAGGATTCTGAGTTTGCAGGCAGGATTCCTGAGGCCTTTACACAGCTGCCTCACACCATGGTCTCCCAGGTCATTCAGCTGCAGGTCTAGCTCAGTCAGGCTGGAGCTGGCACTGAGCACTGAGGCCAGGTCCGCACAGTGGCTGGATGTGAGGCCACAGTTGACAAGCCTGCATGGGAGATGCTCACCATCAGATTCTCCAGGAATCACTGCTCTTGGGAACTAAGCTCAGGTCTCCCTTTGTGAGCCCTGGCATGGTGTGTAAGCAGTGCTTAGCTTTTCTAGTGCCTTTTCTATTCTGGGTGGATAATTCCATGCTTCCCACAGCTGAGCTGCAGAATCATGGAGCACAGGTTGAGACCCACTGTTCTGCTGTGACTGGCCATGACAGGGCTCCATGAGACCCAGGACAGCTCACTGATGTATTTCAAGAGTCATTTAACCAGCCATAGTATAGGGCATGATCTCACTAGTCATGTGAAATCTTAGTAAAGATGGAGTCCGTAGAAACAGAGCAGAAGGCTGGTTACAAGTGCAGAGAGCAGGAGGAAGTGGGGATGCCATTCCCTGGCCTGGAGTTTTCTTTCCCTCTGCTTCATTTAGCCTCCTCCTCTGTGCTTTTTAGTTCTCCTGCAGCCACTTCCTCAGGATGTTTGCTCCACTGGAGCCCTCATGGGCCTGTTGTTAGCAATAGTTAGTGGGGTTCCCTGATGAATGTCAGTATTTCATGATCTTTAAGAATAGAATCCATTTTCCATTTCTTTGTCATAACATTTAGGCCTCTGTTACAGGTGTGGGCAAGAGGGTGAATATGTGATTAAAAGAAAGCCTCACTGTAGGTCCAGCTTTTGCCTTTGCTTTCCTGCCATCCATATCTGCTTCAGGGAAGAACCCAGGCCAGACTCACCATAATGTCCTTAGTTGACATCCAGGGCATCTCAGTGTCCTACAGAGGCTCTGCACTGCACAGTAGCTCAGTGGATTTCTACTTAGGTCGAGCACCTCCAGACTTCCTGTGAACTCAAGAGTGGAGAAGAATATCTGCCAAGTGGAATTAGTGATTGGAGTCCACCTGGACCTGAGGGAGAGAGATATTTGGTAGACGTGATTCATGTGTGCATGGTCTCATGTGCACAGCCTCACAGGGCAGAGTAGGTTTCTATCTGTCTGAGCACCAGGCCTCAATATGCCATCCCAGGATTCACCAGCTTCGACCTGCTCCTTTGCTCCAGCATCTGGATCCTTTCCTGGGTGGTTCCTCATCTACATCCTTATCATAGCATTCAGTGTTCCCATTTTGTGTCTGTTTCTGAGTCAGTCTAGTCGTGTTGGTGCCATTGTCAAAGGAGCAGCAGATTATGGTTAATATTTAAGCTGCCAACCTACCAGAAGGAAATTCTCTACAGGGAAACCTCATTAGGCCAAGTCACGAGGCTACAGCATCTGGAATATCTTTTGCCTCTGTCTGTAAATTCACATATGCTACTGTAAATTTCCCTACAGAAAGTACTACAAGGAAATCTCCAACCCAAGGAAGCTAACTGCACCCACAAAACCACTGGCAACAGATAATCTCACAACAGCAAACCCCAAAGAAGGAAAATGCACAAACACTACCATCAAAAGTTAACAGGAATTAGCAATCACTGGTCATTAATATCTCTTAATATCAATGGACTCAATTAACATATAATAAAAGACACAGGCTAATAAATGGGTACGAAAGTAGAATGTATCCTTCAGCTATATATAAGAAACACACCTCAACCTCAAAGACAGACATTACCTCCAAGTAAAGTGTTGGAAAAAGATTTTCCAATCAAATGGACCTAAGAAACAAACAAGTGTAATTATCCTAATATCTAACAAAATAGATTTCTGTTGACAGATGTTTGTTTCTGTTCCACCCAGTCCTGTAGTCATTCAGTGCCAAAGAAACACAGAGGCCTACATTAATTATAAACTGGTTGGCCTATTAGCTCAAGATTTCTTATTGACTAGCTGTTACATCTTACATTAACCCACAGTTCTTTTCTGTGTTAGCCACTTGCCTTGATACCTTTTATCAGCAATTTATTCTCATCTTGCTTACTCTGTGTGTCGGTGTTAACTGCAGACTGATCCTTTCCTCTTTCCAGAATTCTCCTGTTCTGGTCGCCCTGCCTATACTTCCTGCCTGGCTACTGGCAAATCAGCATTTTATTTTATTTTTGCTTTTTTAAAATTTATTTTATTGAGCTCTACATTTTTCTCTGCTCTCCTCCCTGCCTCTCCCCTTCCCTTCAACTCTCTCCCATGGTCCCCAAGCTCCCAATATACTTAGGAGATCTTGTCTTTTTCAACTTCCCATGTAGATTAGATCTATGTGTGTAGGACAATAATCAACTTTATATAGAAAAACAAAAAACCCAGGATAGCCAAAACAATCCTATACAATAAAGGATTGTCTGGAGGCATTACCACCCCTGACTTCAAACTCTATTACAGAGCTACAGTGATGAAAACAGTGTGGTACTGGAATAGATCCATGTGTGTCTCTCTTAGGGTCCTCATTGTTGTTAAGGTTCTCTGGGGTTGTGATTTGTAGGCTGGTTTTCTTTGCTTTGTTTTAAAACCATTTATGAGTGAGTACATGTGATAATTGTCTTTCTGAGTCTTGGTTACCTCACTCAAAATACTGTTTTCTAGCTCCTGTTCTGGTAGTAATACATAGACTTCCTGCCTGGCTACTGGCAGATCAGCATTCTATTAAAGCAATACAAGTGACAAATCTATACAAGGTACAAGACCATTGTCTCACAGCAGACTTCAAACTAAAATCTAGAAGAAGAGATGGAGAAGGGCACATTATACCCATAACAGGAACAATCCATTAAGATGAAGTCTCAATCCCGAACATCTATGCTCCTAATACAAGAGCACCTACATATGTAAAAGAAACATTACTAAAGCTTAAATCACACATCAAAACCCACACACTAATAGCAGGAGACTTCAACACCCCACTCTCCTCAATGGACAGGTCAACCAGACAGAAACTGAACAGAGAAATAAGAGAACTAACAGATATCATGACTCAAATGGACTTTACAGATATCTACAGAACATTCTACCCAAACAAAAAAGAATATACTTTCTACTCATGTCCTCATAAAACCTTCTCTAAAGTTAAACACATACTCAGTAACAAAGCAAACCTCAACAGATATAAAAAAAAATTGTAGTAACCACCCATATCTTATCAATGGTTTAAAGTCAGAATTTAACAACAACACTGATCACAGAACGCCTACAAACTCATGGAAATTGAACAGTGCTCTATTGAACTACCCCTGGGTCAAGGAAGAAATAAAAAACTAAATTAAAGACTTCCTAGAATTCAATGAAAATGAAGGCACAATATATCCAAACCTATGGTACACTATGAAAGCAATGCTAAGAGGAAAGTTCACAGCACTAAGTGCTCACATAGAGAAAGTGGAAAAATCCACACTAGTGCAATAATACCATACCAGAAATCTCTAGAACAAAAAGAAGAAGACTCACCCAGGAGGAGTAGATGACAGGAAATAATCAAATTGGGGGCTGAAATCAATAAAATAGAAACAATATAATAGAAATATACAAAGAATCAATGAAATGAAGAGCTGGTTCTTCAAGAAAATTAACAGATAGACAAACCCTTATCCAAAATAATAAAAATCAGAGAGAGAACATCCAAATTAACAAAATCAGAAATGGAAAGGGGGGACATATCAACAGACACTGTGGAAATCCAGAGAATTATTACTAATTATTACTAGTAGGTCATACTACTAAAAACCTGTACTCCACAAAATTGGAAAATGTAAAATAAATGGACAATTTTCTGGGTCTGTACCAAATACCAAAACTAAATCAAGACCAGGTTGATAGAACTGAAATCTGCAAGGATATAGAAGCACTCATAAAAAGCCTCCCTGTGAAAAAGAGTCAAGAGTTGGATGGTTTCAGAGCTCAGTTCTACCAGAACTTCAAAGTATAGCTAATACATATAATCCTCAAATTGTTCCATAGAATAGAAACAGAAAGAATATTGCCAAACTCTTTTTATGAGTATACAGTTACCCTGATACCAAAACCACAGAAAGACTCAACCAAGAAAGAAAATTACAGACAAATTTTACTTATAAACATTGATGAAAAATACTCAAGAAAATACTGGCAACTCAAATTTAAGAACACATCAAAAAAATCATCTACCATTATCAAGTCAGCTTCATCCCAGATATGTAGGGATGGTTCTACACATCAAAATCTATCAATGTAGTCCACCATATAAATAAACTGAGGGAAACAAAAACATATGATCATCTCATTAGATGCTGAAAAGAATTCGACAAATTCCAACACTGCTTCAAGTTAAAGGCCTTGGAGAGATCAGGGATACAAGAAACATATCTAACCATAATAAAAGCAATATACAAAAAGCCAACAGCCAACATCAAATTAGATAGATCAAAACAATTCCACTAAAATCAAGAAGAAGGTAAGGCTGTCTACTCTCTCCATATCTATACAACATATTTTCTGAAGTTCTTGCTAGAGCAGTAAGACAACAAAAGAAGATCAAGGTGATTCAAACTGTAAAAAAGAAGTCAAACTTTCACTATTTGCAGATGATATGATAGTATAAATAATTGACCACAAAACTCCATTAGGGAACTTCTACAGCTGATAAATACCTTCAATAATGTTGAGCCATCAACAACAAAAACAAAACAAAACAAAACAAAAAAACCAACAACTGATGGAGGTGGGTCTTGGATCTATCTGTTGCTTTCATTGGTTAATTAATAAAGAAACTGCTTGGCCTTTAATAGGACAGAAAATTAGGTAGGTGGAGTAGACAGACAGAATGCTGGGAGAAAGAAGCCGAGTCAAGCAGTCGCCATGATTCTCCGACCCCAGACAGATGTAGGCTAGAATCCTTCCTGGTAAGACACCATATTGTGGTGTTACACAGATTATTAGAAACAGGTTAGAATCAATATATAAGAGCTAGCCAGTAAGAGGCTAGAGCTAATGGGCCAAGCAGTGTTTAAAAGAATACAGTTTCTGTGTAATTATATCGAGTAAAGCTAGCCGTGCGGAGCTGGGCAGGAACGCAGCCCACCACAGCTCCTTACAACAAACAACACTAGCACTCCTATATATAAATGATAAAGAAGCAGAGAGAGAAATCAGAGAAACATCACCCTTCACAATAGTCACAAATAATGTAAAATATCTTGGGACAACACTAATCAAAGAAGTGAAAGATCTGTTTGACATTAAGTCTTTGAAGAAAGAAATTGAAGAAGATACCAGATAATGGAAAGATCTCCCATGATCTTGGATAGTTAGGATCAATACAATAAAAATGACAATCCTACCAAAAGCAATCTTTAGATTCAAAGATTCAAAGTAATCTCCCTCAAAATCTCAACAAAATTCTTCACAGACCTTGAAAGAAAAAATAATCAACTTCATATGAAAAAAAAAAACCCAGGGTAGCCAAAACAATCCTATATAATAAAGCAACTTCTGGAGGCATCAGCATATCTGACATCAAGCTCTATTATAGAACTACAGTAATGAAAACTTCTTGGTATTGGCATAAAAACAGACAGGTTGACCAATGGAATCAAATTGAAGACTCCTACATCTATGAACACCTGAGTTTTTGACAAAGAAGCTAAAATTATACAAGGAACAAAGAATGCATCTACAACAAATGGTGCTGGCATAACTGGATATGTAGAAGTATGAAAATAGATCCATATCTATCCCCATGCACAAAACTCAAGTCCAAATAGATTAAAGACCTCAATATAAATTCAACCATACTGAACCTAATAGAAAAGAAAGTGGAAAGTAGCCTTCAATGTATGGGCACATGAGACTACTTCCTAAATATATCACCAGCATCACAGACAGTGAGAGCATCAGTAAACAAATGGGATCTCCTGAAATTGAGAAGCTTCTAAAGCAAAGGACACAGTCAATAAGACAAAAAGACAGCATACTTAATGGGAAAAGATCTTCACCAACACTACATCAGAGAGAGGGCTGATCTCCAAAATATGCAAAGAACTTAAGAAATTGGTCATCATAAGAACAAAGAATCCAATAAAAAAATATGGACTACAGACCTAAACAGAGAACTCTCAACAGAGAAATCTAAAATGGCTGAAAGACACTTACGAAAATGCTCAACATCCTTAGTCATCAGAAAAATGCAAAACAAAACAACTCTGAGATTCCATCTTACACCTGTAAGAATGGCCAAAATCAAAAATACTGATGGCAGCTTATGCTATAGAGGTTGTGGGGTAAAAGGAACACTCCTGCATTGCTGGTGGGAATGCAATCTGGTACAGCCCCTTTGGATGTTAGTGTGGTGATTTCTCAGAAAATTAGGAAACAACCTATCTCAAGAAACAATAATACCACTTTTGGGCATAGAGCCAAAGGAAGCTCAATCATGCCACAAGGACAGGTGTTCAACTATTTTCATAGTAGCATTGTTTGTCATAGCCGGAACCTGGAAACAATCTAAATGCCCTTTGACCAAAGAATGAATAAGGAAAATGTGTTACATTTACACAATGCAGTACTATACAGCAGAAAAAAATAATGACATCTTAAATTTTGTAGGCAAATAGATGGATCTAGAAAACATATTGAGTGAGGTAACCCAGACACAGAAAGAGGATTATCACATGTAATCACTCATAAAGTGTTTTTTTTATACATAAAGCAATGAAAACCAGCCCACAAGTCACAATCCCAGACAACCTAGACAACAATGAGGACACTAAGAGTGACATACATAGATCTAATCTACATGGGAAAAAAAAGACAAGATCTCCTGAGTAAGTTGGGAGCATGGGGACTTTGGGAGAGGGTTGAAGGGGAGGGGAGAGACAAGGATAGGAGGAGAGAAAAAAAATGTAGAGCTCAATAAAAATCAATTTAAAAATAGAAATAAAAATGAAATTAGACATCAAAAATCCAAATAATCCAATTTAAAAATGGGGTACAGAACTGAGCAGAAAGTTCTCAATAGAAAAATCTAAATGATTGAAAGACACTTAAAGGAATGTTCAGCATCCTTAGTCATCAGGGAAATGCAAATCAAAATGACTTTGAAATACCATCTTACACCAGTCATAATGGCTAAGATAAAAACCACCAATGATAGCTTATGCTGCAGAGAATGTGGAGTAAGGGAAACACTCCTCCATTGCTGGTGGGAATGCAAATTTGTACAACCACTCTTGGAAATCAGTATGGCAATTTCTCAGAAAATTGGAAATCAACCTACCTCAGGACCCAGAAATACCACTCTTGGGCATATACCCAAAATATGCTCAATCATACTACAAGGACATCTGTTCAACTATGTTCATAGCAGCATTATTTGTAACAGCCAGAAACTAGAAACACACACGATGTTCCTCAACTGAAGAATAAATAAAGAATATGTGGCAATTTTACACCTTAGAGTACTACTCAATGATAAAAAATAAATAAATAAATAAAATAAAATTACATCCAGAAATCTGCATGCAAATGGATGGAATTAGAACAAAACCATCCTGAGTGAGGTAACCCAAACCCAGAAAGATAAACATGCTATGTGCTCATTTATAAGCTGATACTATCTGTAAAGCAAAGGATATTGAGCCTATAGTTAATGATCCTAGAGAAGCTAAGTAACAATGAACCCTAAGAAAAACATAGATAGATCCACCTGGAAAGGGCAAATAGACAAGACAGCCTGACAAAATTGGGAGCATGGGGGTGGATATAGATGGGAGGGTAGAAGGGAAAGAGGCCTGGAGAAGGGGGGAAGAAAACTTGAGGGAATGGGATAGTCGAGATGTAGGAAGTACAGACATGAGAGCAAGAAAAGAGATATTTTATATTTTGATTGAGGTAGCCATTATGGGACTAGCAAGAAATCTGGCACTAGAGAAATTCCCAGGATTCCACAAGGATGACCCCAGTTAAGAGGGTGCCCAAACTGGCCTTGCTCTGTAGTCGGATTGAAAAATTTCTTAAATGTCACATAGAACCTTCATCCAGCAACTGATGGAAACAGAAGGCAGAGACCCGAACTGAAACAGAGCACTGGACTGATCCCCCAAAGTCCAGATGAAGAGTGGGAGGAGTGAGAATATGAGCAAAGGGATCAAGACCATGATGGGAACACCCACTGAAACAGCTTATCTGAGCTAATGGGAGCTTACCACAACTCCAGTCAGACAGGGAAGAAGCCAGCATAGGTCCATACCAGTCCCTCTAAATGTGGGTCATAGTTGTGTGGTTGGGGGCAGACTGCAGGGCAGCTGGCAGTGGCACCAGAACTTATCCCTACTGCTTGTACTGGGTTTTAGGGAACCTATTCTCTTTGGATGGATACCTTGCTCAGCCTAGATATAGTAGGGAGGGCATTGAACCTTCCCTTAGCAATGTGCCTTACCCTCTCTGAAGAACGGATGTGGGGGTGGGGGATGGGAGAAGGGTAGGGAGAGGGAACTGGGATTGGTATGTAAAATAAAAAGATATTTTTTCTTTTTAATAAATAAGAATAAAGTGAAATAAAAATAAAAAGAGTTTTCATGGTCAAAATATCTCTTCATAGCAATACAAGGCCTAAGTCTACGTTTGTATGCCGACTTGTCTGTGTGTACTCTATGCATGCAGAAACCTACAGAGACTCAAAGCAGGGCTTTGGATCCCCTGGAAGTATAGATAAAGGTGATTGTGAGCCATCTGATGTGGGTGCTGAGAATAAATCCCCACCCTTTGAAAGAGCATCAGGATCTCTTAACTGTGGCACCAGTCTCTCAGTCCCCACAGGATGGTAGTTTTGATGCGTGTTTAGTATGTGCACTGACTGAAAGTGGAACTTCAGAATGTGCTATCACGAAACAAGAGGCATCATTATAAACCACACACAGAAGTTGCTCACTATGGTAGTTAGATAGAAAATGGCCATTAAAGAGGGCTTCAATTTTAGAAGGTGTGGACTTGTTGGAGGAGCTATGGTCTTGCTGGAGGAATTGTATCATTGTAGAGGCGGGCTTTGAGGTCACATATATGCTCAAGCCATGCCCAGTGAGACAGTCTATTTCTAGCTGCCTGCTTATCAACATGTAGCAGCTACCTCTCCAGCACTGTGTCTACCTGCAAACTGCCCTATCCCACCGCGATGATAATGGGCTGAACCTCTAAACTGAAAGCGAGCCCCCACAATCAAATGTTTTCTTGTCATGATTTCTCTTTACACCAATAGGAGCCCGAAATAAGACACTCAGCCTGCCATCCTTTATCCCTTGACTTTAACCAAGGTCCACCGATTTGCCTTATGTGCAGTGGCTTCCTACTTCTCTCCCTGCCTTGACTGATTTTCCCCTCAATTTTACTTTTTCAATATTAGTCAAAGCTGGCACAGAGGTGGAGCGGCGGCGGCCAGACGCGGCGGAGCGGTGGCGGCCAGACGCGGCGGAGCAACACCGCATACAGGAAGAGGCTTTCGGGGACCAGCGCAGCGGCAGACCCAAGCGGCGGGGACAGGCATGCAATAAGGAGAGCAGATCGCCCTACTACAATTGAATCAAAGAGGTAGGCCTTTGGTTGGCCAGGTCACTGGCACAAGGGGAGCCTGGTCCTGTCCTGAAGATCCTTCGGAGGGGTGAGAGGGTTCTTGGCCTGCAGCAGGAACCACGAAAGAGAGTGAGGGCATTTTGTAAGCGGAGCCCTTGGCCAGCAGGGAAACCTGATCCGGTTTTTAAAGGACCCATTGGATAGGATCAATAGGAGGAGATGGGCAGGCGCCAAGGCAAGAATTCACCCAATAATCCGAAAAACAACATGAAAACATCAGAACCCAATGATCTTACAACAGAAGTATTTGAACAACCTAACACAGAAGAAGTGGAAAAAATTGACTTTATGAAGATAATAGAGTCCCTTAAACAACATGTAAAAAATGCCCTTATAGAAATGGATGAGAAGTATAACAAAAAGTTTGAAGAAATGAGTAAATACGTACATGATACCCTGGGAAACCAAGAAAAAACCATCAAACAGGTAATGGAAACAGTTCAAGAATTGAAAACTGAAATGAAGG
Source organism: Microtus oregoni (assembly GCF_018167655.1). NCBI lineage: Eukaryota > Metazoa > Chordata > Mammalia > Rodentia > Cricetidae > Microtus > Microtus oregoni. Next base: position 27,288,738 of record NW_024543074.1, on the reverse strand, counting down.
CAAAGAAGAAAATACAAACTGAGGACCAGCTGGATATGGAAAATCTAGGCCAACGAGCAGAGTCTACAGAAACAAGCATAATCAATAGAATACAAGAGCTAGAAGAAAGACTCTCAGATGCTGAGGACACCATAGAGAAAATAAACGAACAGATCAAAGAAAACAGCAAAGCCAACAAATTCTCAACACAAAACATTCAGGAACTATGGGACACAATAAAAAAACCAAACCTAAGAATAATAGGAATAGAAGAAGGAGAAGAGTCACAGCTCAAAGGCCCAGAAAATATTTTCAACAAAATTATGGAAGAAAACTTTCCCAACTTAAAGAAAGATATTCATTTAAATATTCAAGAAGCATACAGAACACCAAACAGACTGGATCAAAGAAAAACATCTCCTCACCATATAATAATCAAAACACAAAATATACAGGTTAAAGAAAGAATATTAAGAGCTGCAAAAGAAAAAGGGCAAGTAACTTATAAAGGTAAACCGATCAGACTTACACCTGACTTCTCGATGGAAACTATGAAAGCCAGAAGGTCCTGGATAGAGGTTCTGCAGAAGCTAAGAGACCATGGATGCAAACCCAAACTACTATACCCAGCCAAGCTATCGTTCATTATCAATGGAGAAAACAAGACATTCCAGGATAAGAACAAATTTAAACAATACGTAGCCACAAATCCAGCCCTACAGAAAGTAATAGAAGGAAAATCACAACCCAAGGAATCCAACACTGCCAACACTGCCTACAATAACCCAGGCATCTAATGACCCTTCACGAGCACATCTCAAAGAAGGGAGACAATCTCTACTACCAAAAGCAACAAGAATAACCGGAGTAAACAACCACTGGTCATTAATATCACTTAATATTAATGGGCTCAATTCACCTATAAAAAGGCACAGGCTAAAAGATTGGATACGAAAACAGGATCCAACATTCTGCTGTTTGCAAGAAACACATCTCAACCACAAAGACAGGCACCTACTCAGAGTAAAGGGTTGGGAAAAGGTGTTTCAAGCAAATGGTCCTAAGAAAAAAGCAGGTGTGGCCATACTAATTTCTAACAAAACTGACTTCAAACTAAAATCAATCAGAAGAGACCGAGACGGTCACTTTATACTCATAACAGGAACAATTCATCAGGAGGACGTCTCAATCCTGAATATATACGCCCCCAATATAAAAGCACCTACTTATGTAAAAGAAATATTACTAGAACTCAAGGCAGACATCAAACCACACACACTAGTAGTAGGAGACTTCAACACACCTCTCTCTCCAAGGGACAGGTCAATCAGACAGAAACCTAATAGAGAATTAAGAGAATTATTGGAGGTAATGAAGCAAATGGACTTAACAGACATCTATAGAACATTCCACCCAAATAGGAAAGAATATACCTTCTTCTCTGCAGCTCATGGAACCTTCTCAAAAATTGACCACATACTCGGAAACAAAGGAAACCTCCACAGATACAAAAAAATATCAGTGTCCACCTGTGTCTTATCAGATCATCACGGATTAAAGTTAGAAGGCAACAACCACGCTGCCCCCCAAAAACCGACAAACTCATGGAAACTGAACAGTCAACTACTGAACCACACCTGGGTCAAGGAAGAAATCAAGAAAGAAATTAAAGTCTTCCTTGAATTTAATGAAAATAAAGAGACAATATACTCAAACCTATGGGACACAATGAAAGCAGTGCTAAGAGGAAAGTTCATAGCACTAAGTGCCCACTTAAAGAAAACGGAGAATGCATACATTGGGGACTTAAGAACACACCTGAAAGCTCTAGAAAAAAAAGAAGCAGACGCGCCCAGGAGAAGTAGAAGCCTGGAAATAATAAAACTGAGGGCTGAAATCAACAAAATAGAAACACAGAAAACAGTCCAAAGAATCAATGAAACAAAAAGCTGGTTCTTGGAGAAAATCAACAAGATCGACAAACCCCTATCCAAACTAATTAAACGACAGAGAGAGAACACGCAAATAAATAAGATCAGAAATGAAAAGGGGGACATAACCACAGACACAGAGGAAATTCAGAGAATCATTAGATCTTACTACAAAAGCCTGTATGCCACAAAACTGGAAAATACAAAAGAAATGGACATTTTTTTAAATAAGTATCATATACCAAAGCTAAACCAAGACCAGGTGAATGATCTAAATAGACTGGTCTCTCGCGAAGAATTAGAAATGGTTATCAAAATCTCCCTTCGAAAAAAAGCCCAGGACCAGATGGTTTCAATGCAGAATTCTACCAGAACTTCCAAGAAGAACTAATACCTATACTCCTTAATGTATTTCACAATATAGAATCAGAAGAGTCATTGCCAAATTCCTTTTATGAAGCTACAGTTACCCTGATACCAAAACCACAAAAAGACCCAACCAAGAAAGAGAATTACAGAGCGATCTCACTCATGAACATCGACGCAAAAATTTTCAATAAAATACTGGCAAACCGAATCCAAGAACACATAAGAAAAATTATCCATTATGATCAAGTAGGCTTCATCCCAGAGATGCAGGGCTGGTTCAACATACGCAAATCTATCAATGTAATCCACCATATAAATAAACTGAAAGAAAAAAACCATATGATCATTTCACTAGATGCGGAAAAAGCATTCGACAAAATTCAACACCCCTTTATGATAAAGGTCTTGGAGAGAATAGGGATACAAGGGTCCTACCTAAATATAATAAAAGCTATTTACAACAAGCCAACAGCTAACATTAAATTAAACGGAGAAAAACTCAAAGCCATCCCACTAAAATCAGGAACACGACAAGGATGTCCACTCTCTCCATACCTCTTCAATATAGTGCTTGAAATTCTAGCAATAGCAATAAGACAACATAAGGAGATCAAGGGGATTCGTATTGGAAAGGAAGAAGTTAAGCTTTCGTTATTTGCAGATGATATGATAGTGTACATAAGCGACCCCAAAAATTCTACCAAAGAACTCCTACAGCTGATAAACAGCTTTAGTAACGTGGCAGGATACAAGATCAACTCCAAAAAATCAGTTGCCTTCCTATACACTAAGGATAAGGAAGCAGAGAGGGAAATCAGAGAAGCATCACCTTTCACGATAGCCACAAATAGCATAAAATACCTTGGGGTAACCCTGACCAAGGAAGTGAAAGATCTACTTGACAAGAACTATAAGTCTTTGAAGAAAGAAATTGAAGAAGACACCAGAAAATGGAAAGACCTCCCTTGCTCTTGGATTGGGAGGACCAACATAGTAAAAATGGCAATTCTACCAAAAGCAATCTATAGATTCAATGCAATCCCCATCAAAATCCCACCAAAATTCTTCACTGATCTGGAGAAGACAATAATCAACTTTATATGGAAAACAAAAAACCCAGGATAGCCAAAACAATCTTATACAATAAAGGATTGTCTGGAGGCATTACCATCCCTGACTTCAAACTCTATTACAGAGCTACAATATTGAAAACAGCTTGGTATTGGCATAAAAACAGAGAAGTCGACCAATGGAATCGAATAGAAGACCCTGACATTAACCCACAAACCTATGAACACCTGATCTTCGATAAAGGAGCTAAAAGTATACAATGGAAAAAAGAGAGCATCTTCAACAAATGGTGCTGGCAAAACTGGATGTCAATCTGTAGAAGAATGAAAATAGATCCATATCTATCACCATGCACAAAACTCAAATCCAAATGGATTAAAGACCTCAATATCAGTCCGAACACACTGAACCTGATAGAAGAGAAAGTGGGAAGTACTCTACAGCACATGGGCACAGGAGACCACTTCCTATGTATAACCCCAGCAGCACAGACACTAAGGGCGTCATTGAATAAATGGGACTTCCTGAGGCTGAGAAGCTTCTGTAAAGCAAAGGACACTGTCACTAAGACAAAAAGACAACCCACTGACTGGGAGAAGATCTTCACCAACCCTGCAACTGACAAAGGTTTGATCTCCAAAATATATAAAGAACTCAAGAAACTAGACCGTAAAAGGCTAATCAACCCAATTATAAAATGGGGCACTGAGCTGAACAGAGAATTCTCAACAGAAGAACTTCAAATGGCCAAAAGACACTTAAGGTCATGCTCAACTTCCTTAGCGATCAGGGAAATGCAAATCAAGACAACTTTAAGATACCACCTTACACCTGTCAGAATGGCTAAAATAAAAAACACCAATGATAGCCTTTGCTGGAGAGGTTGTGGAGAAAGGGGTACACTCACCCATTGCTGGTGGGAATGCAAACTTGTGCAACCACTCTGGAAAGCAGTGTTTCGGTTTCTCAGGAAATTCGGGATCAACCTACCCCTGGATCCAGCAATACCACTCTTGGGAATATACCCAAGAGAGGCCCTATCATACAACAAAAGTATATGCTCAACTATGTTCATGGCAGCATTGTTTGTAATAGCCAGAACCTGGAAACAACCTAGATGCCCTTCAACGGAAGAATGGATGAAGAAAGTATGGAATATATACATATTAGAGTATTACTCAGCAGTAAAAAACAAGGACTTCTTGAATTTTGCATACAAATGGATGGAAATAGAAAGCACTATCCTGAGTGAGGTAAGCCAGACCCAAAAAGAGGAACATGGGATGTACTCACTCATATTTGGTTTCTAGCCATAAATAAAGGACATTGAGCTTATAATTCATGTTCCTAGAGAAGCTAAATAAGGTGAATCCAAAGACAAACACATAGGCATCCTCAGGAATATTAACCTTCATCAGGCGATGAAAGGAGACAGAGACAGTGACCCACACGGGAGCACCGGACAGAAATCTCAAGGTCCAAATCAGGAGCAGAAGGAGACGGAGCACGAGCAAGGAACTCAGGACCACGAGGGGTGCACCCACACACTAAGACAATGGGGATGTTCTATTGGGATCTCACCAAGGCCAGCTGGCCTAGGTCTGAAAAAGCATGGGATAAATCCGGACTAGCTGAACATAGCAGACAATGAGGAATACTGAGAATTCAAGAACAATTGCAGTGGGTTTTTGACCCTACTGCACGTACTGGCTTTGTGGGAGCCTAGGCAGTTTGAATGCACACCTTACGAGACCTGGATAGAGGTGGGCAGTCCTTGGGCTTCCCACAGGTCAGGGAACCCTGATTGCTCTTCAAGCAGATGAGGGAGGGGGACTTGATTGGGGGAGGGGGAGGGAAATGGGAAGCGGTTGTGGGGACGAGGCAGAAATCCTTAATAAATAAATAAATTAAAAAATAAAAAAAAATATTAGTCAAAGCCTCTCCCTATCCCATGGAGTTGTCCCCAGGCTCTGAAGGCCACTGTCCCTGTAAGCAGGCTGATGTTCCTTGTTTCTCTGACCCTATCTTGTCTCTGTACATAATTGGAATTCTTCTGAAGCTCCACACCAAGCCACTTCTATTTCCATCATCTGTATCAAGGTCCTTCAAGGCTCACTTCTTTATAACCATACACTTAGAAGCAACTTATACTGGCCAAGAGCAGGAAAAACTCATTTCACTAAGATAGTCTCTCTAGGCAATATCAGAAGATAATTCAGAATGGTGTTGTACTTGACTTTCAGTACCAGAGAAGAGTCCTGTTTCATTAAGAAAATAAACGTGAATATAAGATAACAGAAACTGTGTGGCTCAGGAATCCCATAGAAAATTATATACACAAAAGGTAAAAGGGGGTGTCATATTCCTTCTTTCATGCTGTTGATCAAACCTAGGGTCTTGCTTATTAGGTGAGGTGTTTTGAATGACAGGTCACCTAGACATGCAAATTTGAATGCTTGATCCTGAACTCTCTTTGTAGAGGCTTAGGAGGTGTGGCTTTGTGGGAGGAAATACATCATTGGGGATAGGATTGAAGATTTCAAGGCCCTGAGTCACACCCAGTACATTCTTTGTGTTTCCTGCTTGTGGTTCAAGAAATAAGCTCTCAGCTGCTGCTCCAGTCACATCCTTTCCCTCTGCCAGGATGGACCCTGATCCCTCTGGACAGAAGCCCAGATAAACTCTACTATAAGTTGCCTTGGCCATGGTGCTTTTCACAGCAACAGAAAATTATCCAACAGAGTGGGCAATCTCTGTACCAAATGAGTAACATCCTTAGTCAATGACATTTTGAGACAACATTACACTATATAGCCCAGGCCAGACTGGGACTTCTGACCTTCTTGTGTCAGCCTTCTGAGTTTGGGATGACGTGTACCCAATCAAGCTCAGTTAACACAATATTTAGTGCTGCTCTCTAAGAAATGGAATTCTGTAGGATACTAATTTTCTGTTGTTTTGATAACTGATAAATCCTCAGTCTTCTACAGCAAGTATGTTTTTATTATTCCATCCTATTAATACAAAATTAGAGTCTTTGAGGGAACTTCTATATGTATATAACACTGTTTAATAACATTTGTTTTCTTTGACCAGTTTTCCCTCCTCTCCTCATCCTCTTCCTGTTCTCTAGCCTTTGCTCCACTACTTTTAAGCTGTTTATTTTTCACATGGGCTCTTGCTGTGTTTTCAACTTGGAGTCAAAGTCCTCAACTCTAGATTACTGTTGTTTCTGATTATTTCAACAGTTACACCCTGTGTAATTAGAGTAGTTGGCTTTCTTCTCTTTCAGTTTTGAATCCTTGGGAGAAAAACTGTATTTCTCCTCTTGCTACTGATTGACAGGCCCTGGTATAAAATCAATGCTTAACTAATCATCTAAAGAGGAGAGAGACACCTACTGAAACTGGTTTACCACTTCTGCACATTCAAAGGAAACCCTGGAATACAAGGTCTGCATTGCTGCTGGGATTGGTGGACATTAGGACACCCTCAAGCTGAGTGTCAGGCTCATGCTGCCTTCACTGACACGTATAAGAAAAGCATCTGATCAGGAAAAATGTAGGAACTCTAATGCATACGCCTTCTGGGGTGGGAAGACCTCAGGTCCAATGTACTTGTCATGGGGAGAGAAGATGGTGCCTGCAGGAGTTGGATGAGGTTTCTCTCAGAGAGAAAGCATGATGAGCGAGAGGACCAGTAACTGTGGGTCATTTGAACCTTGTGAAGGGTGAAGAGGATTTGAATCAGAGAAGGTGGGTGATCCTTACCAAGCTCATACCTCAGTTGCATAATTAGGCACACAGAGGCAAACAGAGAAATGTGTTCCGATTCAGCACTTAGATCTCACCGATGACCTGGATCCTGATGACCTGAAACCAACTAAGAGTGCTTCTGGTGCTCAGAACATGTGTGCTCATGCAATCCACAGGGAAGCTGGAGAGAGGGCTGTGTCTGGATACTCACAGAACCATACTTGGGGCCGCCAGCGTGTGTCCCTCTTGTCCACAAGCGTTCAGCTGAAGCCTTTTCACATGGCGGCAGAACTTAATGCAGAAAGTGACCACCATGAGCTCCACGTCTGTCTGGACCACCAAGTGGTTAATGTTTGTCTGGAACATTGGGTGTAGCATATCTACTGAGGCATGCACCCTTGTTCCCTGAAAAATGTGCAATACATCTGTCAGGAGGCCCCCATCCTGAGTCTCATACAGACAATGGAGTAAACCCAGAGTATCTGGTTGATGGTGTTGGGTTTCCTTTAGGATGTGCCGTTGTAGGTACAACCCTGTCTCCTGAAGCAAACTGCAGGCAAAGATCTTCTGCATTTCTCTTATTCCTCTTTTACTTGAAAGACCAAATAGGAAGCGCACAGTGGGTGCCTCAAACAGGTCATGTCTTCCATAGACTTCCTTTAGTGCTTCCACAGTTCTGTAGACATTCATATAACCATGTCTTGGCACATTATTCTCCAAGACATAGAACATTGCTGCAAATAACTCCTGGAGATACAAGTGGGCAAAGCTGTAACTCAGAGATCCGGGCTGCTTTTGAAGGATGCCAATCTTCAAGAAAGTGGCAATGTCATCATCATCCAATCTTTGGATCCAAAAATCTCTCTTACTGAAGAAGGTCCTTCTTTGACAGATTCCCTCAGCAGCCAGTGAGCAGAGTGCTCTGAGCTGGTTCCTCAGGGCATAACCTGAGAGAGCCTGGGAAAGGTATTTCAGGTAGAGCTCTGTGGTGGTCTGTGAGGTCAGTGAGAGGTCTTCTCCCCGATCCATCTGCTGCTTCAGGCAGGTGCAGACCAGCCAGGACACCCAGGGTACCACACACAGTGTTGAGAGAACTGGGTTTGATTTAACCAAGTTAAAAGCTGCCATTGCTTCTCTTTTCTCTCTGAAATATTTGTAGATGTATTTCTTCCGTCCAGACTTAGAGAAGCCCAGGACTTCCACCCAACGTGGCTGCCTCAAGGAAGGAATGAGCTTCTTCAGAACTATGGTTCGAGCTGTGAGCAGCAAGGAAGCCTGAGGCAGGACAGATTTCCCCAGCAAACTGCCCAGCAGTGTGTGCACAGGTTGTGTCTGGCTCCAGTGCAGACAGAACTTGGGATTCTTATCTTCCAAGACCCATGCTGGCTCATCTATGCCATCCAGGATGAAGAGCAGCTTCTCAGGGTGAGACAGGATCTCCCTGATGGGAGCTATAGGCACAGTCTGGTCTTTTGCTATGAGCTCAGCCAGACTCAGCTGCTTGCACTGGGCCAGCTCTCTGCAGCTGAAGTAGAAGACATGCTGGAAGCGATCCCTATAGAGGTGGCCTTCCTCCCATGCTCTTCTCACCTGCCTGGCCAGTGTTGACTTTCCAGTCCCAGCAGCCCCCTCTAATACAACAAGTTGAGGCTCTTTCTGGGTATCTGGGCTTGGGCAAAATAAGTCTTGGATCTCAATCAGATGTTTTCTTTCCTCTCTTTTATATTTATGCCGTATTTTCCAAAGCAAGGTTTCCCAGCTTCTTGGGCAAGGTTTTTGTAGAAGTAGTAGCTGTGTGAAATTTTGCAGCAAATCATTTGTTTTCCAGGTCTGTGTGGGGTAAAAGTTTTCTCTTCCTTCGCTTTGATGTATTTCTGAAATGTTTAATAAATAATGGAGAGAAAGATGGAGCATAAAGGAATACATTAGAGTTGTTTATTCTTTGTTTTGTTCTTTCCACCCTTCAACAACTATGGCACCTCTCTAAGCTGTACAACATACTGGATACGGATTTTGGGTGTCAAGAATGTGAGCTTTAGAGCAGAAGAATCTAGTTCAGGTCTTCTCTTTACTACTACTACTACTACTACTACTAATAATAATAATAATAATAATAACAATAATGGTGTATGATATTCACTCATACTTCAGATATTTATTGATGTCTTACTCTGGGCCAGACCTGCTCTTGAGGCTGAGTGTAAAGGGTGAGTTCACAGACACAACTCTGTTCTCATTCTGTCTCTGGGATCCAGTAGCTCCACTGAGCTCAGCTTTCCCATTTGTAATTTGGGGCCTGTAGTCTCTCCTGTAGGAGGCCATGGAGTACTGGGGAGATTACAGACCGTGGAGTTAATGTCTGTTTTTGATATTATCCCATTGGCCCCCACCATTTTAGTACTGACAACATTATTCTGTAAGTCCTGAGATTTTGGGTCCGATGGGATGGTCTTAGGATGCCTTAGAGTCTATGTTTCAGGACGTCTACTTGGTCCCCTGTCTCTAGGCCTGGCAACTCCAGGCATATTTTATATTGCCTTCCCGATATTGGTAACAACAAGCCTTGTTTGTGACTACTGTTTGGATGTCTTTAGTTTCCACTGAAACTAGTATTGAAATTCACTTGCCAGTGTAGTAGTACATGGACAAGTTATCTAGTGTAAACGTTTGGAGTCATGGGAGTGGCCCCTTAATAGTTAACCAATTCTTTTCTTCTAAGAATAGGCAAGTTGTTGTAGACTGGGGTTCCTTTTCTGTCCTGCAGGCACCTGGTTGCCTGTATACCTTTTCCTTAAGCTGAGCACTCACAGTCTCTACTCTTGAACTTCTAGACTCCAGAGTGTAGTTAGACATACAAGTTCTAAAGAAAAGAATCCTTTAATTCATCACTCATAAGACAGGCTGGAGAATCCTGATTACAAGGCCACCATTTTTATATGGTGAGTTGGAAGCATCTTGGTCTACAATCAATCAGTCAGTCAATCAATTACACAAACAAATAAACAACAAGAATAACAAAAGTTACTCAGTCTCTGTTTTCTGTCCTGACAATGGAAAACAAACACATTTGTTCTTGATGTGACTGTTCCACTATGTGCACAGCACACTTTGCAGGCTTCCCCCATCCTGCCTTGGCCAAGGTGCTGCAGAAAATTTGGTGAGAGCACAGAATGCATGCATCACTTCACACAATCAGGTCTTGAGAGACTGACCAACTTTGGCCAACTTGCCTCTGAAATCCGGATCTATAGATCCGCTCCCATTGTCTTCTGTAGGAAGACTTCTAACATCTTCCAGGTGCAGCAGGCTGCCCACTAAGGTCTGTGGTCAAGGTCTGCCTGGCTCAGACCATGTCCTCCTAAGGTGTTAAGAGAGGACTCAGCTCTTCCTAGGCTATATTCTCCAAGACCTTCCAGCTGGAATGTATCTGTTACCATGCACACATCTAATTCTTCTTCAGTTCTTTAAAAAGTCACACTTTAAGAACATCTGGGGCTGAAAGTTAATGTTGTTAAAAAAATTATGAACTAGATACAGATCCCAAGAATCCCTGTACACACTGCACTTGCAATGTGGCCCCTGTTATTCAAGGCTCAGAAAGTTGAGTCAAGGGATCCACACAGTAAGAGGGCTAGCTAGACTTGCTCCATTGACAAACCACTGAATATGGGAGAGCAACTGATTAAGATTTCAGACTTCAATTTAGGGTGCTCACAAGCACATACACTGCAAACCCCCAAGTAAGTATGCCTGAATACACATAAAGATGCTACACACATATATGCACATCACAATACACAGAAAAAGAAGAAAAATCCAATAAAAAAATCCACGGGAAATGGATGAAAATGGGAAATATCTTACTAAGTGAGGTAATCATGCCCAGAAATACAAATGACACATTTTCGGATCATACATCATATGTTATATATTCTGCATATGATCTATCTATCTATCTATCTATCTATCTAGATATGAGTGTTTAATTTGCTATCTTTAAAGTTTCTTTTAAATAAATCTTGAGAATTTCTTATGTCCATATCATTTCTATATCATTTCAGCCTTTTTAGTCTCCTTTCTAGCTCCTCTTGTGTCTCCTCCTTCCCTCTCAAATTCACATTTTCTATTTTAATTATTGCTGCATACCTCCAAAATACATAATTACATACAGGCTCAGTCTACTTCGTGTTGCTCTTATGTATATAATGCTGAACACTTGAGATTGGAAAACTACAAGGGACTTATCTCTGGAGAAGACTGAATCTCCCTCTGTCAATAACCATCAATTGCCTGTAACTTTTTATCTAGAGGTGGGACCATGTCAGACTTATCTGGAATGTCTCTAAACATCAGGAAAAGTATGATGAGCCTAGGAGATGGATAGGTTAAAAGATCTTAAGGGGTTAAGAGAGAATAGAACCCTTTTGATGTGAAAATGTTTGAGGCTTAAGTGGCTCAAGGTTGAAGTGAGGACAGGAATTGGTGACAGAGGAGAGGAGTGGGTGGGGATGGACAAACCAAAGCTAACAATGTATGGAAGATCCTATGGCAACTCACCACTTTGTAAGCTAATAAAAAATATAGGTAAACAAGCATGGCACATTAAATTAAGGCAGAATTGAGCTCCTCCCTTTGAGTCAAGCCTGGGCAAAGTAATTCAGCATGGGGAACAGGTTACCAAAAGTCAGCTAAGCACCAGGGACAGATTCTGATCTCACTGCTGGGGACCTTACACAGAGACCAAGCTACACAACTGTCACACACATGCACAGGGCCTAGGTTGGTCCCATGATGTGTCATTCTTTGTTCAAGCTCATGGGAGGGCCTGCCCCTCTCTAAATGGAGAGGGAGGAGAAGTGGATGGGGAAGAGGATAGAGGTGAAAGGGTGTGGGAGAGAGTTAGGTGGTAGGAACATGTGGAGAGGAGAAAGGGAAAACTGTGATCTGTGTCTATAACAAAAATGTTATTAAATAAAAATTTAAAATTAGATTATAGATACATAACTTAAATAAATGCAGGCTAGTGAGCAATGGGTACACAGTGCTTTCCTCATACTGGTCAGGGAGGATGCAGGGACTCTGAAACAATTAAAACTTGTTGCTGTTGCTCTTGGTAGTTGGCCAGAACCCAGATTAAGTTCCTATTGCTGAAGACACAAAAAACTTTTGTTATAGAACTTAGAGATTCCAAGTTGGAACAGACATGAAACTTCTTACACCCTGAGTAACTTTCATAGTACTAGCAGATGATATGAGGACACTGGGGTAGAAAACCATCAATGATATTATCTCGTGGTGATTCTGAATGCTATAATACTAACCCACCGGGAAAGACATGCTTATTTATGCAACAATGACATGAGGGTTATAAACCATCTGCCTTCTGATTAGATTTGAAGAATTTCTGCTTAAATTTGAACTCTACAGGAGGGAATTGGTACCATGATCTAAATCCTATGGTTCAGGATGTTACAGCCACTAGGGAAAGATCTAGTGGTATTTTGGTAAATGGACATAGTGTTAAACTGACTTCTGAATATTTGTGCTTAGACTCATAGATTAATGTTTCTCTCAAATGTAAGTGTTTGGTTTTGTGCAGGTCCCTGGAAGAAAACAGGGTCACTTTAGGATCCCTTTTGGTTACAAGCAGCAGGGGATCCAGTTTCTGGTGAACTGATTACCATTGCTATGCAAAAGACCTTTTTAAATTGTTAATACAATTTACACCTAGAGCTAGTCCATTTCTAAATACTAAAACCTCTTATCTGTGGCTCCCTTTAGGAAACAATCCAAAGCAATCCTTAGTCACATGGTATCTTGGTTTTCCAAGTTTTTTCCAACAAAATTTCCATCCAAATTTTGCAGAGGCTGTGAAGTCTTCAGGAAGAATTCAGATAAAATTCAAACACTTCTGACAGAAGGCAGCCATAACAAAAGATGACAGCCAGGAAATTAGTTCAAAGCCCAGATGCTAATACTCAGTAATTCAAGGCAGCTGCAATGCTCTGCAGGATTTCCCTCTACACTCCTTCTTGTCCAGAGAAGCTTCTCTCTGCAGGGGGCAGTAATTAATGTAGAGACTCACTGTTAAAATGCTGGGTAAGTGTCTGTTGAGTGCTTGGCTCTAAGTGGGATATCTAAATGGAGTCACCAAGGCTCTTGGAACATTGCAAAAGAAGAGACAGAAAGAATGAATGAGCTGGAGGACAGGAAGAGGTGCTGTGTTTTTCTAAAACCAAATGGCACTGGCATAACTGGATGTCTACACACAGAAGAATGCAAATAGAACCATATCTATTCCCATGCACAAAACTCAAGTCCAAGTAGATCAAAGACCTCAACATAAATCTACCCACCCTGGACCTGATAGAAGAGAAGGCAGAAAGTAGCCTTGAATGCATTAGCAAAGGAGACCACTTCCTAAATATATTTCCAGTAGCACAGACACTGAGAGCAACAATTAAGAAATAGAAGCTCCTGAAACTGAGAAGCTTCTGTAAGGTAAAGGACATGGTCAACAATACAACACGCCTGCCTACAGAATGGGAAAAGAGCTTCATCAACCACACATCTGACAGAGAACTGATCTCCAAAATACATAAAGAACTCAAGAAATCAGCCATCAAAATACCAAATAATCCAATTAAAAATGTGGTAAAGAGCTAAACAGAATTTTCAACAGAAGAATCTAAAATGGCTAAAAAGACACTTAAGAAAATGCTTAACATCCTTAATTATCAGGAAAATGCAAATTAAAATGATTCTGAAATACCATCTTACAACTGTCAGAATGGCTAAGATCAAAACCATTGATGACAGCTTATGTTGGAGGGGATGTGGAGAAGGAGAACAGTCCTCTACTGATCATGGAAGTACAAACTTTCACAAGCATTCTAGTAATCAGTACAGCAATTTCTCAGAAAATTGGGAAGGAATCTACCTCAAGATTCAGCAATACCACCATTGGGCATCAACCCGAAAGATGCTCAATCATACCACAAGGTTTGCTCAACCATGTTCCTAGCAGCATTATTCATAATAGCCAGAACCTGGAAACAACCTTGAAACCCCTTAGTCAAAGAATGGAGAGGGAAAAGGTGGTATATTAACACAATAGAGTATTATTTAGCAGTAAGCAAAAATGATATCATGAAATTTATAGGCAAATGAATGGAACTAGAAAAAAAATCTTCCTGAGTTAACCCAGATCTGTAGTAATAGAGGCGGCGGGGCTGCATTCCCAGCACCCCGGCCGCCTGCTCGGCTAGCTTATGCCCCAAAATAATTACACAGACAATGTATTCTTTTAAGCACTGCTTGGCCCTTTAGCTCTAGCACTTACAGGCTAATTCTCACATCCCGATCAACCCATCTCTAATAATCTGTGAGAACCGGTCTTACCGGGAAGATTCTAGCCTAGTCCATCCTGGGTCGGAGCTTCATCCCGGGAGCGGGGCATGGCGTCTCTCTCAGGCGTCTGCTCCCGAGATGAGAGCTGTCGAGACTCTGACCTCACTTCCTCTTCCTCCCAGCATTTTGTTCTGTTTACTCCACCCACAGGGCCAAGCAGTTTCTTTATTGGCCAATGACCTTCCTCCATCACAGATCCAGAAAGAGAAACGTGGTATAATGTCACTCTTGAATGCAGAGCAAGAGGATAAGCAGGCTATAATCCATAACACCAGAGAAGCTAGGAAACAAAGAGGACCCCCAAAAGGACACTCATGGAGGGCTCCAGGAATGGAAAATGGCTGAGATCTCCTGGGTAAACTGAAAGGGGGAGATAGAAGTGAGTGGATGGGATGGGGGAACATGAGGGATTGAGATGGAAGAATGGGGGGAAGGATAGAGAAGGAGAACAATGGAAGAAATATCTTGGTATTGAGAACCAATATGGGTTTGGGGAGAAATCTGATGCTTGGGAAATTCCCAGGAATCCACAAGGATGACCCCAGGTAAGACTCCTAGCAACAGAGGAGACGGTGCCCGAACTGGCCTTCCCCTGTAATCAGATTAGTGTATACTCTGTCATCATAGAACCTACATACGGTAACTTATGGAAGCAGCTACTGTGATCCACAACTGGGCTGAGCTCCTGGACTTTAGTTGAAGAGGCAGAGGAGGGGTCATATGAGCAAGGGAGGTTAAGATCATGATGGAGAAAATCACAGAGGCAACCGACCAGAGTTGGTGTGAACTCAGGAGTTCTGCACTGCTAGCTGCTGAACCTGTATGGGACCAAACTAGGCCCTCTTAATGAGGGTGACATCTACATGGCTTGATGTGTTTGGGACCCTTCTGGCAGTGGGACCAGGACTTATACTGGTTATATGAAGTGGCTTTGTGGAACCCATTCCTGAGGAAGGGGTACCTTACTCAGCCTTGATATGGGGGGCTTTGTCCTGCCTCAACTTGGTATGCCAGACTTTGTTGACTCCCCAAGGGAGGTTTTACTCCTTCTGAGGAGAAGATATGGGGTGGCATGGGGGAGGTGGAGGAAGCTGGAGAAGGAAAGGAAAGGGAAACTGGGATTGGAATGTAAAATGAAAAGAAAATATTTTCAAATGAAAAAAAATCTAAATTTCACAACAAAAAAGATGTTTTTCTGGATGTTACACGGCTGTTACACTGTGAACTCACTACAGCTGTAGCTGCTTGTGCATGACTTGCACAAGACCAACTGAACAAGGTCAGTAATTATTCTATCAGGCAGCACTAATTGGATTCAGAGTCTTTAAAAAAATGAAAACAAAAACCAAACAAATCCTGGTTTATTTTCCTTCCTTTAGGACTCACTAGCCACAGACTCTTCTCCACCAGGAATCCTTTAGCCCAAGCATGCGGTACCGAGACACAGGTAAGCTACATGCGTTTCTGTGTGCTCCCTGGGACAGCCACCCCATTTTTGCTCATCAACCCATGGCTGCTAACATCACATCCATCCTTCAGGCTCATCTTGGCACACACATCATGTGCTTAGATCCAGCCTGGTGAGCCTGCCTGACCCTTTGCTGACTGTGCCTTTCCCAATCCCCAGACCTGGTACTAGTCCAGGCTTATGAGGTCCACCTGCACACTTCCTAAACTCCAGGTTGAGGTAGGGTAGCACATCCTGTAGTAATACCAACCTTCTATATTCATATTAGAAAAAGAACCAATAAAAGAAGCCTATATGGCGAGTAGTCATTGCAATAGCAAGGTGAAAGGTCAAGACAGTATTTGTTCTCACTCAATTCAATGGTCCCACAAACATGTCCTCCAGTGAAAATTACCTAGATGAACCCTAGGACAAAGAATTTAGTTGAACAATCATAAACCTCAATGAATTAATGAGTTTAAAGAAGTCAGGAACAACTAGATCAATGAACTTAAAGAGAATGAACCCAAAGAGAATAAATACCTGAGTGTTGAGCAAGAAAACACAAAGCTAAATGAAACTGAATTCAAAAATTCAGATAGAAATATTGAAGACAACTCAAGGTGAAAAGTAGATGAAATTGAAAACATTGATATCCCAATTAGAAAATTCACAGAAAAGTCTTACAAGTAGAATGGATCAATAGACAACAGAATATAAACATTCAAAGCTAAGTAGAGGAATTAGATCACATAAGCAAAGGATATTTAAAAATTGCAACAAAGAAAGAAAGAAATTAGCAAAAAACTGGATGAACTTGTAGAAGTTTGGTTTACTTTGAAAAGACCAAATCTTCTATTTATAGGCATAGATGAAGGAGAAGACTCCCAAGTCAATGCACAGACAAGATCTTAAAAAGATGATAGAAGAAAACTTCCCCCAAATTAGAAAAAAAAAGCCTGTATAGACACAAGAAGCACAGATATTACATATAGAATGGATATGGAAAAAAGTTTCCCATGATGTATTATTGTTAGAACACTAAATATTCAAAGCAAAGAGAGGGTATTAAAAGCTATAACAAAAAACAAAACAAAACAACTCTAGTCAAATATAAAGGCAAACATATCAGAATAACAGCTGATTGTTCCATGGAAACTCTGAAAGCCAGAATATCCTAGAGCAATGCACTCCATATTTTAAAAGTGGTGGATATCAGCTTTGTCTTACTGTTCCCAATCAAACCATCTGTCATAGTTGAAGTAGAAAGAAAAACTTTCCACAGTACAAACAGGTTAAAATAATTCACATCCACCAATCCATCCCTGTAGAGAATACTGGAGTCAATACTTCTACTGAAGAGAATAATAATCATAATTAAGAGACAGTAGAAGGAAAACATTATTACTGAAACACACAATGTGAATAAGAGGACCAAAAACAGATTTACTAGATCAACATACATAGCTTTCAATAGTAACTTCAACAGACTTACTGACATCTATTCTCTCATAAAAGGCCAACTTGATGGACTAAGAAAGGAAACCTGTCTTTCTGTTGTGTCTAATTACTTATCTTGGCTTTAAAGATAGGCAGCACCTTAAAGAGAAAGGATGGAAACAGTATGCCTAGCAAATGGACCAGGAATCAAGCAGGTGCTGCTCTCCTACCTGACAAAATAGACTTCAAACTAAAATGAATCAAGAGAGATAAATAACAACATTTTATTATAATCAAAGAAACAACTAGCCAAGAGGACATTACAATCCTAAAAATGCATGCAACGAAGTCTGATGGTTCCAGTTTTGTAAAAAGTGTGGTGCTAGAAGGAAAGCACAGGCTGACAATAACCTATGAACAACAGGTGATTTCATACTCTACTTTCTCTACCACACAGCTCATCTGGAAAAAAAGTGACAGAGAAACATCACAATCAAATGACACTGTACATAAAATGGACTAGACAGATATCTACAGAATATTCCACCAAAACAACAAAAAAATATACTTTCTACTTAGCAGCCCAAGGAAGTTTCTCTAAAATAAACCCGCATCCTGAGACACAAAGCAAATCTTGTTTATTTTAATTACAACACTCTTTGGCCAATGACTCAAGCAGAGTCATAGTTAGATCTTTACATCTTAAATTAACCAATTTCTACTCATCTATGTATAGCCACAAGGGTGTGGCTTACTGGTAATGTCCTGACATCTTTCTCCTTCAGCAGCTAGATGGCATCTCTTTGTCTCTGCCTACTCTCTCTCTATATCTCTGTTCAGATTTCATGCCTGGCTGTACTTTGTTAAACCATTGGCCAAAACAACTTTATTCATCAACCAATAAAATCAGTACATATACAGAAGGCCATCCCATATCATCTCCTGTTTTCTGTCTATTTAAAAAGAAAGGTTTGGCTTTAACATAGTAAAATTACATATACAAAATGGTTATCAAGCAAGAATTATTGTTACAATGTTTAGTCCATTTACATTTGGCAAATTAAGGAAAAAATCTATCATCTATCCTATCCTATCTTTGTGAGTCTAAACATTTATGTCTAATTTATCTTTTATTGTGACTAAGGAAATCTACAATTATAACTAGCTAGTCTTCAACTCCAAAGACCCCAGAAGGATATAATATTAAGTAAATAAACAGGAAGTGCATTGTAATCACCTTCCAAACTCTAGAAATGACAGAGACATTTTGTTGGATGAACAGTCAATCAAAGTTCTTCTGTAACACTGGGGCATTTATCTTCAGCGTACAGGCCCATAATAGCTGACAGACATTTCAGTGAAACAGGAAATTCAAAGATCTATTCAGCCTTGTACTGGCAAAGTTTGTCACTTGCTTTCCTCTGTGTCCTGCAGAATGTCTGGCAGTTCTTTCTGCAAAGCAAGAACCCTTAAAGACCATCCCCTCTTTTGGAAAATTCAGCAGTCACTTTTCTGTGGTCTTGTATGTCCAATTCATACAGCATGCTATCAAGGAGTCCAGGCAAGAGCAGTTCCTTACCAAAATGTTTAGCCTTGTCACAATAAAGGCATATTCCATAATGAGTTTCTTCAATACTCATTAACCTCTCTGAGGTAATTGGTGCTGCCAGAAGCAGACATGTCTCACTATTGAGAAAAGTTTAAGTTCTTAAAATGTTTTAAAGGCTATTTAAATATTCTTTTTGACTTTGGATGGTTGAAGATTATCTGTCTAAACTGAAATATATCTCTGGATATCAGAAAAACCTAATTAACTTGACTAAAAGTTTGATTATTATAGACAGCTCTTAATTAATCTGTATTTCTTAATTTCTTTAGTCTCTGCACCCACTACAGTATGTATTCTTTTTATTTGGATAGATATTGTCTATATAGCTCTGGCTGTCTAGACGGTCACTATGCAGACCAGGCTGGCACTGAACCCTCAGAGATCTGCCAGCCTCTGCTCCCTGAGTACTGGGATTACAGACGTGTGCTACCATGTCCCCTTCACCACAATATTCTTCACAGAAGTAGAAAAAAATCCTAAAATTTATAAGGAGCCAAAAAGACCCCAGATAGCCAGAGGAATCCTGAGTAAGCCAATGCTGGAGGGACTAACCTCCAGATTCCAAGATTTGTTACAGTGCTATCGATGAAATAAAAAAATTGACAAGTGAATCGATAACTAGAAAATATTAATTTAAATATGGTAAGCCAGACCTCGGAAGACACACTCATGTTCTCTCTCTTTCTCTCTTACTTGTGGTTCTTAGCTCCAAATCTCCAGATGGTATTATGTAACCTGTAGTCACAGCAGAAACCAGGAGGGGAAGAAGGACCATGGGGTAGGAAGGAGCTCTAGAGAGGGGAATAGAATGACAAGGTTCTGTGAAGGGGGAAAATGAAATGTGGGGGTATGAGGAGGGAGGATAATATTGAAGTATAGGGAGGAAGGATAAAGAACACTAAGAATATCATTTAGGGAATCACATGGTTTTATATGTACTTAAATTACATACAGTACTTCTAAGCGTATGTGTATACATACAAATATGAACACATATATGGGTACACACATTAATGAAGATATTCCTTTTGGGACAATATTGCTTAACCCAAAGACACAGACTGTCTACTACAACCTCTAGTGACAGGCATGAGAAGCCTTCTTTTGAGTTGTTAATCAAGGGAGTTCAGGGGTCTCTCAAATAATAGAGGCTATTGCTATTGCCCTTGTTTGCCCCTTAGAATTATGAGGGAAGTCGTTATTGCTGAAATCATCTCACACTTTGACACAGGACTTGGAGGATTCAAGGTCTTTCTGATCCAGAAGCCTTTTCCCTGATGACTAGCTTTCTTAGTTCTGGAAGAAACCATGTGAATTGCCAAGGGTGGAAAGCAACCAATAGTTTTACTGTATTGGCTAGTTTTATATCAATTTTACAAAAGATAGAGTCATCAGAGAGGAGGGAGCCTCTGTTAAGAAAATGCCTGTGGAACATTTTCTTAATTAGTGATTGATTGGGGAGTTTCCAGCACATTACATATGGTGCCATGCCTGGGTTAGTATCCAGTGTTTTTTAAGAAAGCAGGATGAGCAAGTTAAGAGGAGCAAGCCAATGAGCACAATTCTATGGCTTCTGTATCAGCTCTTAATTTCAGGTCACAGTCCTGCTTGAGTTCTTATCCTGGCTTCCTTTGAGGATGAATTGTGATGTGGAAGTATAAGTTGAATAGCACCTCCCAATAGGGTTTCTGGGGGTAATGGTGTTTCATCACAGTAATAGTAACCCTAACTAAGATACATACCTAGCTGTGAGACCGATGCACTACAACAATCAGCATGACAAGGTATCTCCAAGGTACAATGGTGGCACTTATATCTTGGTGGTAATCAATAGTTTTCTAACTGGACTTAAAAGTCACTCAACAGGAAATAATGCCTTGTACTGTAGACCTAGCCAACCACACATGGCTAGTGATGTCATGGATCTTAGAGGAGACGCTGCTACTGTCATTTTACTAAACCATTGCAATCCCTCACTGCATTTGAAAGACTCGTCCTTACACCCACAGATAAGTGTAGCTCTTTCCCATCATGAATCAACTTCTTTTGAGGTAGATGGAGACCATTATATAATGTCACATCTGGTTAAGTTGATTGGTGAGATAAACATCTCCAATTGATACATCAACTACACAACCCCTACACTTAATACTTAGGAAACATTGTGGAAGAAGAGGAGGAGGAGAAAGAGGAAGAGGAGGAGAAGGAAGAAGGAGGAGAAGAAGAAGGGAAGGGAGAAAGGAAGGAAGAAAGGAAGGAAGGAAGAAGGAAGGAAGCA
This sequence comes from Microtus oregoni, assembly GCF_018167655.1. Lineage (NCBI taxonomy): Eukaryota > Metazoa > Chordata > Mammalia > Rodentia > Cricetidae > Microtus > Microtus oregoni. Next base: position 27,267,449 of record NW_024543074.1, on the reverse strand, counting down.
AGGAAAGAAAGAAGAAAGAAATAATTTAAGAGCCAGAAAACTAGGAAGTCTGCTATAGGAGTGTGTCTAAAGATAGGGCAGGGAAGTTGTACTCATGATATCTCAACACTATGGCTGCTTAAAGGAGACATAACCAATGACAACAGTTGGCATGCCATTTTGGATGAGGTATCTCACAGGACCCCATCACTGGATGAAAGCTGTGGTCACTTAATGACTGCTGACAGGAGCATTAGTCTTTCTCAGGGATGATGTCCTAATGGTTATCCAGTATTAAGTGGTCTTGAGAAGCCCTATAATCCTATACATACAAGCAATACTATGTGAACTCAGAAGTTGTGCTTAAATATTTCTTTGAATATTTACACATACGTGTGTGTGTGTGTGTGTGTGTGTGTGTGACTGTAACAATTAAAACAAAAGAGGCCATGAATTTATGAGGGAACAGGATGGGGCCATCAAAAAAAATTCTTCTGAAAAATGGGAAAAAGCAGAACCTGGGTTTCCTAAGCTTGGTTTTCCTTAGAAAATTCCTTGCTTCAATGTTTCCAATGAGATTTGTTTTAATATTCTAATGACCATGGTTTAACAAACTTCATTGAAACACACTCACTCAGTCACAGAGGTACTTGGTTATATTTGGCTAATGTTTGCCAACCTCTCTGACCACTTGCTTTTGAAAGCTGAGAATGGTGGTTATGAATATAAATAGTTAGATAAAATCAGAAGAATATTTCATGTTTGTAAATATATGAAATTCAAATTTTAAGGTTTGGTGTAAGAGGACTGACCATGAAAGAAAGGAAAAATTCTGAAGGGAGGGGGAGGGAACAAAAAAGGGTAAAAGAGCTCACACGTGTGTTATGAAGGGAGGAAGGGTATTTTTGGGTAAGGAAGGGAGTAGGAAGAGAAGGAAGGGCATAGAAGAGGACAGCAGAAGCAAAATAAGAACAAATTTTGATGATGTATATATATGAAAATGTCATGGATCCCATCTCTGGATGCTGAAGAAAAAAAGTAAGAAAATCCATGGCATTGCCCAGTACTACAGTATAACATCAAGACAAAGGAAAATGTAGTGTCCATGAACACAGCATTGTTGGAGAAAAGCATGGCTGTCTGTTGTTCTGCCATCTTATGCCTTTGAGACTGTGTCAGCAGAGCTGGGCAGATGACAGAGATCCACAAAGCCTACAGTATCAGCTATCAAGTCTTTTACTCAGTTTACCACATTTCCTCTTGATATGTTACAAACCATGTCATGTTGATTGAGCATTTACTATGAAGTTGTTATTAGTTATAACGTTATTTATGATCTCAGATGAGACATCCCATCGGGACTTAGAATCAATGAAAACTGTCTTTCTCTTCAATTGGTCTTTGTTCCACAGTTGATAATATCTAATACAGAACCTCCTTCCCCATCACCCTGCCTGCCAGGGTCCTCTAATCCATGGGCTGTTCAGTTACAGCAACTCTTTAGTCCTCGTGGCTTCACACTTGCTATTGTCATTCCTAAGGTTGCTGCACTGCATGGATGTTACTGCGTTTGTATGTGTCTATAGACGCCTCAAGTCCTTCCTGTTTTCTTCTTCCCTGTCTTTCCGTTTTGAATGGGATGTGGTGGGACTGATTAAGTCAGTTGTTGCTCTTTAAGCCTGGGTCATATTTTAAGACCCTGGATTCTACAAGTTTACTGCAAGCTGGCAATAGAAGGAATGCTTTTCTTTGAGTGTAGCTCAGATTTCAAAGGTGGCATCTCCTAGCACAGAGAAGCAGTATCGCTCAAGGTCAGGCCATTGGCACCCAGACCCTATACTTCCCTGTCTTTGGTGTGACTGTCTTCATTGCCTTGATGTCAGAGAGAAGGAGAGAGGGGTGTTAAATGTAAATCGTGACAGTGAAGGCTGAATACAGTTCTTCAACTGTGAGCCTTCACTTCTCTAAGCCTCGCTCTTCTTATGGCCAAGGTGGAACATTAGCAGCCTCCCTCCCAAGAGTGTCATAAGATTTAAGTGCAATTCATGTGCACGTGAAGCCCTGGGTACCAGGCCTGACATCAGGTGGGTGCCCAACAAACATCTGATGACCCCTTGGCCACCTGGGAAAGTCAGTGATGTGGAATCCTGGGGTAATGGATTCTCCTGTCAATCAGGTCTCTGACCAGAAAGCCAGTTGTGTTCTTGTGTCTGAGACCACACTGTCCTTAATTCCAAGAGCTTCGTAGGAGCAGTACTGAGTCCAACAGCGGGACTCTAGGAACAGGACCTCTAGGCTGCTTTCGAGGGTTCATCGGGTCCTGGGTGCTATGCTGGCACTTTGCCCAGGGGATTGATCTTTGCTCATGTCTTTGTGTCACCTTAAGAAGCTCATCTCATGTGAGCAGAGAATTAGACCTTCCACCAGTAGCCACATAATCCCAGCAGTTTCTTAATTACTGTGCTATGGGTTAGAAGGAGGTTCCCAGTTCTCAGACACACCCTCTGATATTGGAAGATTGGGTGACTCTTGACCCGGAAACTCATGGTCTGGGTGTGCCTGGATAAGTTTAGTGAAAGTTTGATTAGGGCTGTCCTAGGGAGAAACAACAGTGAAGAATCAGTTTCTTCCCCAGTTTCCACTGTACTTCAGACACAAATTCTGAACTCTTAGAATGATCCTGTGAGATGGGGCAATGGCTAACATCATCAACACCATAGGATGTAGAATCACTCAGCTGACAAGTCCCAGGTAACACTTGTGAGCAATAGGTTAGGCTAACCGAGGTGCCACCTTTATTGTAGGTGGCAACAGTCCAAGGGCTGGAGTCCTGGACTGAATAAAAAGGAGAAACTGAGCTGAGCACCAGCAATCATCTCTGCTTCCCGACAAAACACAATGTGAGCAGCTGTTTCTGTCTCTTGCAGTTACGGCTTTCCTGCTAAAATGTACTGAATTCTCAATCTGTGAGCCAAATAAACCCTTTCTTTTTAAAATTGCTTTGGTCAGATGTTTCATTCCAAAAACATGCCAAGCAACTAATACCTCTGAGGCACTAAATTTAATAGGATCTCACTATGTAGCTCAAGTTATCTTGAGCTCAGGTTCCTCCTGTCTCTGTTTCCCCCGTTCTAGAATTACAAGAATATGTCTGTGCATAGTTAATAATATTACTTTTAAGTCATATGATCTTTCTTAGTTTTTTTTCTAAAACTTCTAGGTAGAAATAGTGTACAGAAGGCAGAGAGATTCTGGTGGAGGTCCTAGGACTGAGGTCCATATTTCAAATAATAGCTGACAGTTACTAAGTGGCATCCTAAGGTGGGTGGACATCTTTACCCTCAGGCACAGTTTCATAGCCAACAAAACTTGAGCACAGAAGTTTGAGATGCAATGGAATTGCTTTAAATGGAATAACTGGGCAGCTGGGAACAGCGAGGGAAAGGGCAAGAAAGAGAAAAATGCTAGTGGAAGAATAAGAGGAACCCTTGTGGAAACAGTGTAGCCTCTGCTACAATACCATCAGTGGAGTCTTCCCAAAGTCCACGTGCAGTGGGCTTGTGCGGAGCATAAAGATGTGAGATCTGGACTTGTTATAGAGGTGGCAGTGGAGCAAACTGTGAGCAGCGTGAAGGCTCAGATGGTGACGACTGGATACAGATGGATAGAGTGACTTGTTCCATGTCATCCAGGAGGTGAAATATGGGCGACTACTGAGGGTAACGGAGTTTGACTCTGTGGCTGACATTTGCAAAGCTTAATGTGGGGTTGAGTAAGAATGGACTTTGAAGGGAAAAACAAGGGTTATGTGTGGGCAGGACTTTCACAGAGCAGCAACACAATGAAGGAGGAAGTCATTTCTCAGGCTCCACAACTGTTTCTATGTACTGTAAGCTTGGACAAGTTAACCTCTCTCTCTAGGCCCTGTGCACCGGAGAGAGGTGGCTACTTTGATGCCTGAGAAGGGGAAGAAGTGAGGGTCTGGCCTGTGTAAGTGAGACTGAAATAAGGGGGTCAGTAGAAGAACCTGGCTGAAGCTGAGGCAGGAGCCTACCCCTTTCACAGGCTCCATTTCAAAGGAAGAGACCTTCTTAGAGCTTCAAGACCTTTGTGACCTCTGGGATTTCAGTGCCTACTCAGATTCTGAGCTGAATTCTGGGTGTCAATTGGTTGGCTCACTGATGATCCACAGGGTTCTAGTCCCCCATCTGTCAACGCAACTTAGCACTGCAGAGCCCAGAGGGTCATTTCTATCCTGTGACTCTTAGCACTCCACCATGGCTCCTCTGCGCTTCCATTTAAGTCCTTCACCCTGGGTTCCCATAGAGTTGGAGTCTCACCAGTCAAGAAAAATCATCAATGTGGACTTGAAGTCCAATCCACAGACCTCAGCTCAGCTTACCTTTGCGTCTGAATCCAGATTTGTCAGGTTTAACAAGTTTCTTTTTTGACATTTCAGAGAGTCTCCCAGATTCAAAGCATAAGCCCTGTGATTCTGCGAAGTAGGGCAGGATAGGGGACCCAAAGTGAACAAAAGAGGAAGAATGTCCTGTGGAAAGGAGAAAAGTGGTTGAGTGTTTGTCAGAGCAGCAGAGGTACGAGCCAGAGGAGCAAGGGTTGGTTTTACCTACTTACTCTCCACCCTTCTCCATAGTCTCATAGGGGAGAACGACCCTCTCACAAGTGCTGAGAAATGGTTCTTCAGTGGGTTCTTGAAGTTCACACACCTACCCCTAATCTCTGTTCCTCAAATTATAACAATAACAGTAGCAGCAATTTCAGGGGCTTGTCCTTACAATTCTTGAACATTTATTGAATACCAGACTGTTTAATAATCAATGTGGATTATTACTTTACTGCCACAGACCAGGGAGACAAATGTCTGCTCTCCCATTTCCCAGGTGAAGACCTGGAATCAGAGGGTTATAAAGTGACTTGCTCATTGAGGTAAAGCCAGGACTGGAGTCTACCTCTGCCCAGATCCAAGGTCTGGCTTTGTAACATCAGTGTCACCAAGCACCCCTTTCGGGATTTGGCTTGAACCGTGTGTTCACCCGTCTCAGTGCCCCTCTGAATGCCGGCCTCTCCCCACTATAGCTCCTGAGTGCTCCTTCCCAGGGGCTGCAAGCATCACATGGGGGCATGAGAAAGCAGGTGTACAAGAGGGTATGGCTTTAGGTTTCATTTGGGGCATCTGTAAGCCTTCCTATTCCAGCCTTTCCTGGACCTGGGACTCTTGACAAAAGGTTAGCCTGCCCATAGAAACTCTGGCAGGAGAGCTCAGTGGTGATGAAGGGGTCATAGCAGTGGTGGCCTGGGGTCTTTGGTGTACTTACTTAGCATTAAGTCCTCCTCTGACAGAAAAGAGGGACCCTGGAGTTGGAAGATCATCTGTTGACCCACATTCTGAGGCATCTCTGTGGCATATCCCGACTGTGCCTGAATTGCTACTGTTCTACGAGGTCTCGCACATTCCTTGAGGTGGTGCAGCTCCCTCTGGTCCTGCTCCATGTCTCCCTTCTGTTGTTGTTTCAAGGAGGAGACCTGTGGATTCTTGTCTCTGCTGGACTTTTCAGCTCTGGAAAAAGGTATTTGATTGGAAATGATGGAGGAAAGCAGGAAATAGAAGAAAGAACACAGAAACCTCTCCAGGGACAGATGGTCCTCTGATCAGAGCAACTGAAGGACTCCAGTCCCTCCTGGGGATTGAGCCTGTGGCCAGGTGCAGGGACTTGTGCTTTATTGGGCAGAAAAGGAACCCTGGGAGGAAGGTTTATGTGTGGATGTGTTTTCCACAGTTTTCTGAATGATGCCATCAAACGTTCTTACTGTGTTGGCTTTCCTATCAGGCAGGCATGCTTATCATTAGGCCGAGACAGGGGCTTCACAGCTTCTCTAAGGTTTCTTCTTTAATGTTTAACCCTTCATTCCAGACCCTGAAGACAGATAAAAAGAAGTGCAGGAAGGTTTATCTCTCACTGACTGTTTTCTGTGGGAGGGGGATGATGGAGGTGGGGCTAGGATCTGTCCCTACAGTTTAAGGGGGCAGAAATTAGGGTGACTTCATGTAGCAGGAAAAGAGTTTTGACTTGATCTGCTGAAGTGGATCCTGTGATCGCTGCCATTCACTCCTGGAGAAACCTGTGAACACAGTTAATAGTCAGGGGCTATAGTGAGCAAGATGAGACCGAAGACAGGGGACCCAGTAACTCCCCTAGCCAGGGTAGCCATTGTCCTACTGTGGACATAGTGATGACAGTGATTTGATTCAGAAGGAACTCGCATGAAACTTGTAAAGTGCAGGGAAAAACTGAAAGAATGAGGATAAGAAGGAATGGAGAGATCAAAGGAAGAAGCCAGAGTGGGACAGAACCAGAAGTCCATCCTTAGGAAGATGACTGTCAATGAATATTTGTCTATTTTTAAAATAAGACAAATTGGGCCCTCTCTACTAGTTGGGTTTGTTGGTGCAGAAGCAGCGCTGTCCCTGAAGGAGGGCACAGTTTCCACCACCAGCAGCAGACAAGACATCTAGGCCTCTAACTTTGGAGAACCACAGCAGCAAAGACTTGGCCCAGGCCTAACTATAGAACGTAATGTAGTGAGGGAGTGGCATCTGGAGAGTGGAGGGTGGGGAAATGTAGGGATGGGAAAGCAAGAGGATGGAAGGATGCAGGACATGGAGCATGGCAGCTGGAAGGATTAGAGGATGGGAATCAAGGGAGAAGGCTTGGGGATGGAGGAAAGGGTGTTGTGATTACAGGGATAGGAGCTGAGAGGATAGGGATACATGGATGGAGGATGCAGGGATGGAACGTGCAGGACACTCACTACTTTCCTCTTCCTTTGCTAGTGTCCCACTCTAAGGAAATTAATCCTTCAGTCATGACTGTGACAAAGGGTGAGGTGGGGAGATCTGGCACAGAGGGGGACTCAAGAGTTCAATCAAGTTCAGGCTAGGCCCTATGAAGGAATTTAGAAGTCTCCTGTCCCTGGGCACCACAAGGAGGAACAATGCAAAGCCAACTAAGCTGGAAGAATAAATTACCCAGAGAAAACCAAAGAGCCGTATGGACAGTGTTGTGGCTTAGAGTCACCCAAAGACTTTCCCAGAAGTCCCGACAAAAGGAAAAATGTAACTTTATTTCTGTGTCCTTGTCCAGGAGTGGACTTGGTGAGATCTATCTGACACTGGAGCCAGTGCTTTGGAGGAATTGAAGTTGTAGCTTCTGGGGATCTAACCGTTCCCCCTGGGCTGTGGTTATCAATGTGTTTGAGGGGTCTTGTATTTTTTGCACATTTTCTGACTAAGTTCTTTGTTGACCTTGGTTTTCTGCCCCTGCCCCCACCTCCCCACTATACTTCTTTTTTTTTTCCCACTATACTTCTTAATAAACTTGCTTAGCTTAATAAATCTGCTGGTTCCAGCTGCTGCTTTTATCTTCTCTATTTCTTCTCCCTAGTCTTTCTGTTTAATATGTCCCCATTCGTGACCCTTAATCTTGCAAGTTCAGGTCAGACAGGAGAGAGGAGGGTGCAGGATAGGTTATGACGAGAGCAGGCACATGAAGCATACTGGTGAATGCAGCGACCTCCCACCCACCAGAGCTGGCCTGCAGACTCTCCAAGCAGGCTGAAGCCTGGGTCCTGGCTCTCAGGACAGGTCCCCCATGTCTGCCACAGTATGCCTTAGTGCAGTTAGGCCAACACTTATCAAACACAAATGATTTGGTGAACTCTTGTTCTTACTACTCACCCAGCTCTTGTAAGGGGCCACTAATGTGTGAGTCCCTCGACGAGGTTGCTCAGCTAGGAAACCGTTGTTTGAAAGTGAAAGGGACTCTGGCTCCTCCAGGAAGTCAGGCATTAGAGAGTCGGCACAGCTGGTCTTCCTCTGAACCCTGGGAGTGTTGTTTGAACATTATCTAGCTCATTTCCTGTTGTGAAGTCACTGCAGGTGCCTGGGCTGGAGGAGTCAGGTTTAAGAGCTTCATTCAGGCCTGCAGAAGCCCCGTCTCCTGGGTGCAGAACTCATGTCTCAGCCTTACTTCATTTATCTTCTAATGCAGTGTATTCCAGTTTCGCCAGCAAGTCCCAACTCAGCAAAAGGTCCTTGATTGTGGTGAAATTCTGTTTGTGATCTAACAAATAAAGCTTGCCTGAAGATCAGAGTATGGAGCTAGCCAGCAGTTAGCCATAGAGGCCAGGTATTGGTGGCACAAACTTTTAATTCCAGTACTCAGGAGACAGAGGAAGATGGATCTTTGTGAGTTCAAGGCTACCCTTGTCTATGTGAAAATTGATTCAGTCTAGAAGAGAAACTGAGACAGCCAGTGATGGCTCCCAGCTTTTATTCCAGTACTTGGGAGTCACACACCTTTAATCCCTGCACTAGGGAGGTGGAAACAGGAAGGGATATGACTGAACAGAGACAGGAATATAAAGTAGGAGGAGACAGGAGCCGGGATCTAGTCTGAGGATATGCTGTGTAGTACTCCATTGTGTAAATGCACCACATTTCCATTCTTTGGTCAAAGGGCATTTAGGTTGTTTCCAGGTTCTGGCTATGACAAACAATGCTGCTATGAACATAGTTGAGCACATGTCCTTGTGGTATGGTTGAACATCCTTTGAGTATATACCCAAAAGTGGTATTACTGGGTTTTAAGAAAGGTTGTTTCCTAATTTTCTGAGGAATCACCATACTGATATTCGAAGTGACTGTACCAGCTTGCACTCCCACCAGCAGTACAGGAGTGTCTCCTGTACACCACATCCTCTCCAGCATAAGTTATCTTCAGTGTTTTTGATCTTGGCCATTTTTACAGGTGTTAGATGGAATCTCAGAGTTCTTTTGATTTGCATTTCTCTGATGGCTAAGAATCTCATAAGTGGTTTTAAACATAAAGCAAAGATAACCAGTCTGCAAATCACAATCCCAGAGAACCCAGACAACAATGAGAACCCTAAAAGAAACATACATGGAGCTAATCTACATGGGAAGTAGAAAAAGACAAGATCTCCTGAGTAAATTGGGAGCATAGGGACCATGGGAGAGGGCAGAAGGGGAGGGGAGAGGAAGGGAGGAAAGCAGAGAAAAATGTATAGCTCAATAAAAACAATAAAAAAATTTTAAACACAGAATAACAAGGTTTATCTCAGCTTCTTGGTAGTCACATTTTTTTTTTTTTCAGATGGGCTCAGTCTGCTGGTGGCAAGTATGGATCTTGGTTTATTGATACAAATTTAAGGTCAATTTTGTTATACATATATTTGTGCTCTTGATTAAGGTATTTTGTTTGTGCAGCTCATTTAAAAATGTAATGTATAATTAAGACATACAGGTTAATAGATAGTCATCTATAACAGTCAAGCTTGTAGTCATGTTAGTTATGTTTTCTAGATGTACACACACACACACACACACACACACACATTTCAGATGGATAGGTATTCTTCAAACCTTTCAAAGACTCAAGGAATATGGCATTTAAAATGTCTTAAAAACTTAGGACTCTTTATGACAATGAGACATGTCTGCTTCTGGTAGCACTAATCTACTTTAAGAGGATAATGGGTATTGAAGAAGCTCTTTATGGAACTGGTTAGCCATTTGGGCAAGAAATTGCTCTTTCCTGGACTTCTTGATGGTATGCTGTATGAACTGGACATGCAGGACTCACAGAAAATTGACTGATGAACTTGATTAAAAGTAAGACAGTTCTTCAGTGTTCCTGCTTCATGAAAGAGTCTGCCAGACATTCTACAGGACACAGAAGAAAATGACTTACAAACTGCCAATGTAGGTGGAACTGTCTTTGAAATTTCCTGCTTCATGACAAAGTCTGCCAGATGCTATGGGACTGTAGGCTAAAGATGGATGTCCCAATGTTACAAAAGAACTTTGGATGACTATCCAGGCAACAAGATGTCTCTATCAATTCTAGAGTTTTGAAAGTTGCTTACAATGCACTTCCTGTTAACTTAGGAATATTATATCCTTCTGTGGTCTTTGATGAAATCAAAGAATAGATAGTTATAATCATAGCTTTCCTTAGTTATGATAAAAGACAAAATAGATAAAAATATTGTATTTGTAATTCTTGCTAGATAACTTTGTTATATGTAATTTTACTGTGTTAAAGTTAAAACTTTCAATTTTATTTGGACAGAAAAGGGGAAATGGTATGGGAAGTCCTTCTGTATATATATATTGCTTTTTATTGTTTAATGAATAAGGCTGTTTTCATCCACAGCAGGGCAGAATAGAGAAAGGAGGGAATTCCAAGCAGATAAAGGAGAGAAGAAGGCAGAGACAGAAGGACATCATGTAGCTACCAAAGGAGAGTGATACTCGCCCTCAGGAAAATTACCAGTAAAATACAAGCCTCGTGGTAAAATACAAAATAATAGAAAAACATTAATTAAGATGAAAGAGTTAGTTAATAAGAAGCCTGAGCTAATATGCTGAGTAGTGTTTTAATTAATGCAGTTTCCGTGTGATCATGTGGGGCTGGCTAGTCAGGAAATGAACAAGAAGACTCTACCTACAAATATGCCAGCTTCTCAGAAAAATGGGACTTAATCTACCTCAAGACCCAGCTGTACCAATCTTGGGCATATACCTAAAGGATGATCAATCATTCCACAAGGACACTTGCTCAACTGTGTTCTTAGCAGCTTTATTCGGAACAGCCGTAACCTGGAAGGAACCAGATGTACCTCAATTGAAGAATAGATAAGGAAAATCTGGTACATTTAAACAATGGAATACTACTCAGTAATAAAAAAAACAATGACCCCCATGAAATTTGCAGGAAAATCATGGAATTAGAGAAAATCATCCTGAGTAAGGTAAACCAGAAATATATAAACAAACATGGTATGTTCCCACTCATAAGTGGATATTAGGAGTAAAGTACAGGATTACCAACCTACAATTCACAGCCCCAGAAAGGCTAGATAACAAAAGGACCCAAAGAGGGATATATGGTTTTCCTTGGGAAGGAGAAATAGAAGTGATCTCCTGGGTAAACGGGTGGTGGGGTAATGGGAACTTGAGGGGCAGGTTGGGCATGTTATCAGCGGAAGGTGATTTGGGGACTGGACAGAGGGGAAGCCTTTGGGGGGGTTAGGGAGAAACATGATGCTGGGGAAACATTCCAAGGATGACCCCAGCTAAGACTCCCAGCAATAGTGGAGAAGGTGCCTGAACTAACCATCTACTCTAATCAGATTGGTGACTACCCTGATTGTCTTCAGAAAGCCTTTATCCAGTAACTGATGGAGAGATCCATAGCCAAGCACTGGACCAAGCTCTGGGAGTCCTCTTGAAGAAAGGGAGGAGGGATTGTACAAGTCAGGAGAGTCAAATTCATAATTTGGGGAATCCACAAAGAAGCTGATCTGAGCACACAGCAGCTGATGGACTCTGGATCAACAGTTAGGGAGCCTGCATGGGACCAACCTGGGCCCTCTGCATGTGTGACAGTTGTGTAGATTGGTATGTTTGCAAGGCGTCTAGCAGTGAGATCAGTACCTGTCCCTGGTGCTTAGCTGGCTTTTGTAAACCTATTCCCCATGCTGGATTACTTTGCCCAGCCTTGATACAGGGGGGCGGGGGGAGCTTGGTCCTACCTCAATTTGATGTACAATGCTTTGTTCAAGACCATGGGAGACCTGTCCCTTTCTGAATGGAGTAGATGGGAAGGAGGTAGATGGGAGTCCAGGGAAGGAGAGGAGTGGGAGAAAACTGTGGTTGGTATGTAAAATAAATGAAAAAATGTTAATTAAATAAAGTTTTAAAACAAGAAAAAAAAAGAAATAAACTGGGATCTCCATCAATTATCCAGTCTTAGATATTCGCTGAGAACATGCAGAATGAAGTGAAATCTTTCCTCCTGACAGGTAACACATTGACAGTACTCCCAACACTCTCCTTTCGGTTTCCACTCTCCACCTGTGTCCTCTATCCTGGTCACAGGGCTGGGCATCTGTAGCCTGCACCACTGCATTGCCTTCCCAGAGGTTCCTCTATTTGTGTGCTTTCATTGCAGCCAATTGCTTACATAGCAGCTACTCTTAAAATCTGAGTCCAGCCAGGCTGTGGTGGCACACACTTTTAATCCCAGCACTCGGGAGGCAGAAATAGGTGGATCTCTGTGAGTTCAAGGCCAGCCTGGACTACAGAGTGAGTTCCAGGACAACCCTGTCTCAAAAAAGCATAAATCAAGCCGGGCGGTGGTGGCGCACGCCTTTAATCCCAGCACTCGGGAGGCAGAGGCAGGCGGATCTCTGTGAGTTCGAGGCCAGCCCGGTCTACAAGAGCTAGTGCCAGGACAGGCTCCAAAGCTACAGAGAAACCCTGTCTCGAAAAATTAAAAAAAAAAAAAGCATAAATCAAAACAAAACAAAACAAAAAAGCAAAACAATAAAACCTCCTGAGTCCAATTTATACTTTCTCTGCTCAAGGCCTTTAATGTCTTTCCATTTATTTATAGCTAGAGATAAACATGGTCTAAAGGGCTTTGCTGTGGCCCCTGGCATCTTCTAACCTTCCTGCATCACTCTCTCTGCTCACTGGAGGCCAGTGGCTCTCAAACCCAGTGTACTCAAATATCACGCAGATTCCATTAAACGGAGCTAGTGGCACTTGAGAGATTCTTTCTTCTGATTCGACAAAGGAGTGACACCAATAAGCTACATTTCCAGGGAGCTTCTTAGTAATTCTGAAGTTGTGGATTCATTTCCAAGGAGCTTCTTGGTAACTCTAACGTTGTGGATTCATGAGAAGCACTGCTGCACACACAGCGGGCTTCCTGATCCCCAGAGGAGCTGAACTCCCTCTTACGTTACAGTCTCTACCTCTGCCTGGAACGAATATACATGTCTATGTTCAGACAGGCTGGTCTTGGGAGTACAGAAATATATTGTAACTCTGCTTGTAAGTACTTATCTAGTCCCAAGACCTGGGAAGAATTAGGGGATGTGGCCTAGTTGGAGGACTGTGTGCTACTGGGTGTAGGCTTTGGGGTTTAAAGAACCCATGCCATTTCCTGGTTCTCTCTCTCTCTCTCTCTCTCTTTCATATTTCTGGAACAGATGTAAACTCTCAGATACTCTTAGGCTCTAGTCCATGCCTGCCTGCCTGCTACCATGCTTCCCGTCATGGTGGTAATGGACTCTCACCCATTGTAACTGTGAGTACCAAATTAAATTATTTTTTAACAAGTTCCCTTGATCATGGTGTCATTTAAATATAAACATAAATAAATAGTAAAACACCCCATCTTTGTTTATTTCTCAATCTTCAAGGATTTGCGACTTCTTGTCATCTTGATGTTTATTACTTGATTGGTGCATGGATTTCATTAGGGACATTTGAATTGTGTCAGTAAATAAAACTCAGACGTCCGAGCCTGGGAGAATCATCATTATAAATTGTAGAGTGAAATATAACAGGGAGTCATACTCAGAAACACCCAATTAAATCAGTCATGTAGGGAGTCTCTCCTTTCTCAGAGTTTCTACGGGTATACTACTACTATATACTTTCTCTAAGGGGTGAACCCTGATCAAATGCATGAGTGCCATCTAGTGGTAGCAAAGCAGGATGGAAAAAAAGCAGGAAATTAAGGTGATAAAGGTTTTTTTTTTTTTTTAAATTTATTTATTTATTAAGGATTTCTGCCTCATCCCCACAACCGCTTCCCATTTCCCTCCCCCTCCCCCGATCAATTCCCCCTCCCTCATCTGCTCGAAGAGCAATCAGGGTTCCCTGACCTGTGGGAAGCCCAAGGACTGCCCACCTCTATCCAGGTCTCGTAAGGTGAGCATCCAAACTGCCTAGGCTCCCACAAAGCCAGTACGTGCAGTAGGATCAAAAACCCACTGCAATTGTTCTTGAATTCTCAGTATTCCTCATTGTCCGCTATGTTCAGCTAATCCGGATTTATCCCATGCTTTTTCAGACCTAGGCCAGCTGGCCTTGGTGAGATCCCAATAGGACATCCCCATTGTCTTAGTGTGTGGGTGCACCCCTCGTGGTCCTGAGTTCCTTGCTCGTGCTCCGTCTCCTTCTGCTCCTGATTTGGACCTTGAGATTTCTGTCCGGTGCTCCTGTGTGGGTCTCTGTCTCTGTCTCCTTTCATCGCCTGATGAAGGTTAATATTCCTGAGGATGCCTATGTGTTTGTCTTTGGATTCACCTTCTTATTTAGCTTCTCTAGGAACATGAATTATAAGCTCAATGTCCTTTATTTATGGCTAGAAACCAAATATGAGTGAGTACATCCCATGTTCCTCTTTTTGGGTCTGGCTTACCTCACTCAGGATAGTGTTTTCTATTTCCATCCATTTGTATGCAAAATTCAAGAAGTCCTTGTTTTTTACTGCTGAGTAATACTCTAATATGTATATATTCCATACTTTCTTCATCCATTCTTCCGTTGAAGGGCATCTAGGTTGTTTTCAGGTTCTGGCTATTACAAACAATGCTGCCATGAACATAGTTGAGCATATACTTTTGTTGTATGATAGGGCCTCTCTTGGGTATATTCCCAAGAGTGGTATTGCTGGATCCAGGGGTAGGTTGATCCCGAATTTCCTGAGAAACCGAAACACTGCTTTCCAGAGTGGTTGCACAAGTTTGCATTCCCACCAGCAATGGGTGAGTGTACCCCTTTCTCCACAACCTCTCCAGCAAAGGCTATCATTGGTGTTTTTTATTTTCGCCATTCTGACAGGTGTAAGGTGGTATCTTAAAGTTGTCTTGATTTGCATTTCCCTGATCGCTAAGGAAGTTGAGCATGACCTTAAGTGTCTTTTGGCCATTTGAAGTTCTTCTGTTGAGAATTCTCTGTTCAGAACAGTGCCCCACTTTATAATTGGGTTGATTAGCCTTTTACGGTCTAGTTTCTTGAGTTCTTTATATATTTTGGAGATCAAACCTTTGTCAGTAGCAGGGTTGGTGAAGATCTTCTCCCAGTCAGTGGGTTGTCTTTTTGTCTTAGTGACAGTGTCCTTTGCTTTACAGAAGCTTCTCAGCCTCAGGGAGTCCCATTTATTCAATGATGCCCTTAGTGTCTGTGCTGCTGGGGTTATACATAGGAAGTGGTCTCCTGTGCCCATGTGCTGTAGAGTACTTCCCACTTTCTCTTCTATCAGGTTCAGTGTGTTCGGACTGATATTGAGGTCTTTAATCCATTTGGATTTGAGTTTTGTGCATGGTGATAGATATGGATCTATTTTCATTCTTCTACAGATTGACATCCAGTTTTGCCAGCACCATTTGTTGAAGATGCTCTCTTTTTTCCATTGTATACTTTTAGCTCCTTTATCGAAGATCAGGTGTTCATAGGTTTGTGGGTTAATGTCAGGGTCTTCTATTCGATTCCATTGGTCGACTTCTCTGTTTTTATGCCAATACCAAGCTGTTTTCAATACTGTAGCTCTGTAATAGAGTTTGAAGTCAGGGATGGTAATGCCTCCAGACAATCCTTTATTGTATAAGATTGTTTTGGCTATCCTGGGTTTTTTGTTTTTCCATATAAAGTTGATTATTGTCTTCTC
The DNA here is from genome assembly GCF_018167655.1 of Microtus oregoni. Classification (NCBI taxonomy): domain Eukaryota; kingdom Metazoa; phylum Chordata; class Mammalia; order Rodentia; family Cricetidae; genus Microtus; species Microtus oregoni. The sequence continues at coordinate 27,251,901 of NW_024543074.1, read as the reverse complement.
CAGATCTGTGAAGAATTTTGGTGGGATTTTGATGGGGATTGCATTGAATCTATAGATTGCTTTTGGTAGAATTGCCATTTTTACTATGTTGATCCTCCCAATCCAAGAGCAAGGGAGGTCTTTCCATTTTCTGGTGTCTTCTTCAATTTCTTTCTTCAAAGACTTATAGTTCTTGTCAAGTAGATCTTTCACTTCCTTGGTCAGGGTTACCCCAAGGTATTTTATGCTATTTGTGGCTATCGTGAAAGGTGATGCTTCTCTGATTTCCCTCTCTGCTTCCTTATCCTTAGTGTATAGGAAGGCAACTGATTTTTTGGAGTTGATCTTGTATCCTGCCACATTACTAAAGCTGTTTATCAGCTGTAGGAGTTCTTTGGTAGAATTTTTGGGGTCGCTTATGTACATTATCATATCATCTGCAAATAACGAAAGCTTAACTTCTTCCTTTCCAATACGAATCCCCTTGATCTCCTTATGTTGTCTTATTGCTAGTGCTAGAATTTCAAGCACTATATTGAAGAGGTATGGAGAGAGTGGACATCCTTGTCGTGTTCCTGATTTAAGTGGGATGGCTTTGAGTTTTTCTCCGTTTAATTTAATGTTAGCTGTTGGCTTGTTGTAAATAGCTTTTATTATATTTAGGTAGGACCCTTGTATCCCTATTCTCTCCAAGACCTTTATCATAAAGGGGTGTTGAATTTTGTCGAATGCTTTTTCAGCATCTAGTGAAATGATCATATGGTTTTTTTCTTTCAGTTTATTTATATGGTGGATTACATTGATAGATTTGCGTATGTTGAACCAGCCCTGCATCTCTGGGATGAAGCCTACTTGATCATAATGGATAATTTTTCTTATGTGTTCTTGGATTCGGTTTGCCAGTATTTTATTGAAAATTTTTGCGTCGATGTTCATGAGTGAGATCGGTCTGTAATTCTCTTTCTTGGTTGGGTCTTTTTGTGGTTTTGGTATCAGGGTAACTGTAGCTTCATAAAAGGAATTTGGCAATGACTCTTCTGATTCTATATTGTGAAATACATTAAGGAGTATAGGTATTAGTTCTTCTTGGAAGTTCTGGTAGAATTCTGCATTGAAACCATCTGGTCCTGGGCTTTTTTTCGAAGGGAGATTTTTGATAACCATTTCTAATTCTTCGCGAGAAACCGGTCTATTTAGATCATTCACCTGGTCTTGGTTTAGCTTTGGTATGTGGTACTTATTTAAAAAAATGTCCATTTCTTTTGTATTTTCCAGTTTTGTGGCATACAGGCTTTTGTAGTAAGATCTAATGAGTCTGTGAATTTCCTCTGTGTCTGTGGTTATGTCCCCCTTTTCATTTCTGATCTTATTTATTTGCGTGTTCTCTCTCTGTCGTTTAATTAGTTTGGATAGGGGTTTGTCGATCTTGTTGATTTTCTCCAAGAACCAGCTTTTTGTTTCATTGATTCTTTGGACTGTTTTCTGTGTTTCTATTTTGTTGATTTCAGCCCTCAGTTTTATTATTTCCAGTCTTCTACTTCTCCTGGGCGCGTCTGCTTCTTTTTTTTCTAGAGCTTTCAGGTGTGTTGTTAAGTCCCCAATGTATGCATTCTCCATTTTCTTTAAGTGGGCACTTAGTGCTATGAACTTTCCTCTTAGCACTGCTTTCATTGTGTCCCATAGGTTTGAGTATGTTGTCCCTTTATTTTCATTAAATTCAAGGAAGACTTTAATTTCTTTCTTGATTTCTTCCTTGACCCAGGTGTGGTTCAGTCGTTGACTGTTCAGTTTCCATGAGTTTGTCGGTTTTTTGGGGGCAGCGTGGTTGTTGCCTTCTAATTTTAATCCGTGATGATCTGATAAGACACAGGTGGACACTGATATTTTTTTGTATCTGTGGAGGTTTCCTTTGTTTCCGAGTATGTGGTCAATTTTTGAGAAGGTTCCATGAGCTGCAGAGAAGAAGGTATATTCTTTCCTATTTGGGTGGAATGTTCTATAGATGTCTGTTAAGTCCATTTGCTTCATTACCTCCAATAATTCTCTTAATTCTCTATTAGGTTTCTGTCTGATTGACCTGTCCCTTGGAGAGAGAGGTGTGTTGAAGTCTCCTACTACTAGTGTGTGTGGTTTGATGTCTGCCTTGAGTTCTAGTAATATTTCTTTTACATAAGTAGGTGCTTTTATATTGGGGGCGTATATATTCAGGATTGAGACCTCCTCCTGATGAATTGTTCCTGTTATGAGTATAAAGTGACCGTCTCGGTCTCTTCTGATTGATTTTAGTTTGAAGTCAGTTTTGTTAGAAATTAGTATGGCCACACCTGCTTTTTTCTTAGGACCATTTGCTTGAAACACCTTTTCCCAACCCTTTACTCTGAGTAGGTGCCTGTCTTTGTGGTTGAGATGTGTTTCTTGCAAACAGCAGAATGTTGGATCCTGTTTTCGTATCCAATCTTTTAGCCTGTGCCTTTTTATAGGTGAATTGAGCCCATTAATATTAAGTGATATTAATGACCAGTGGTTGTTTACTCCGGTTATTCTTGTTGCTTTTGGTAGTAGAGATTGTCTCCCTTCTTTGAGATGTGCTCGTGAAGGGTCATTAGATGCCTGGGTTATTGTAGGCAGTGTTGGCAGTGTTGGATTCCTTGGGTTGCGATTTTCCTTCTATTACTTTCTGTAGGGCTGGATTTGTGGCTACGTATTGTTTAAATTTGTTCTTATCCTGGAATGTTTTGTTTTCTCCATTGATAATGAATGATAGCTTGGCTGGGTATAGTAGTTTGGGTTTGCATCCATGGTCTCTTAGCTTCTGCAGAACCTCTATCCAGGACCTTCTGGCTTTCATAGTTTCCATCGAGAAGTCAGGTGTAAGTCTGATCGGTTTACCTTTATAAGTTACTTGCCCTTTTTCTTTTGCAGCTCTTAATATTTTTTCTTTAACCTGTATATTTTGTGTTTTTATTATTATATGGCGAGGAGATGTTTTTCTTTGATCCAGTCTGTTTGGTGTTCTGTATGCTTCTTGAATATTTAAGTGAATATCTTTCTTTAAGTTGGGAAAGTTTTCTTCCATAATTTTGTTGAAAATATTTTCTGGGCCTTTGAGCTGTGACTCTTCTCCTTCTTCTATTCCTATTATTCTTAGGTTTGGTTTTTTTATTGTGTCCCATAGTTCCTGAATGTTTTGTGTTGAGAATTTGTTGGCTTTGCTGTTTTCTTTGATCTGTTCGTTTATTTTCTCTATGGTGTCCTCAGCATCTGAGAGTCTTTCTTCTAGCTCTTGTATTCTATTGATTATGCTTGTTTCTGTAGACTCTGCTCGTTGGCCTAGATTTTCCATATCCAGCTGGTCCTCAGTTTGTATTTTCTTCTTTGCCTTCATTTCAGTTTTCAATTCTTGAACTGTTTCCATTACCTGTTTGATGGTTTTTTCTTGGTTTCCCAGGGTATCATGTACGTATTTACTCATTTCTTCAAACTTTTTGTTATACTTCTCATCCATTTCTATAAGGGCATTTTTTACATGTTGTTTAAGGGACTCTATTATCTTCATAAAGTCGATTTTTTCCATTTCTTCTGTGTTAGGTTGTTCAAATACTTCTGTTGTAAGATCATTGGGTTCTGATGTTTTCATGTTGTTTTTCGGATTATTGGGAGAATTCTTGCCTTGGCGCCTGCCCATCTCCTCCTATTGATCCTAACCAATGGGTCCTTTAAAAACCGGATCAGGTTTCCCTGCTGGCCAAGGGCTCCGCTTACAAAATGCCCTCACTCTCTTTCGTGGTTCCTGCTGCAGGCCAAGAACCCTCTCACCCCTCTGAAGGATCTTCAGGACAGGACCAGGCTCCCCTTGTGCCAGTGACCTGGCCAACCAAAGGCCTACCTCTTTGATTCGATTGTAGTAGGGCGATCTGCTCTCCTTATTGCACGCCTGTTCCCGCCGCTTGGGTCTGCCTCTGCGCTGGTCCCCGAAAGCCTCTTCCTGTATGCGGTGTTGCTCCGCCGCCGCTCCGCCTCTGTGCGTCTGGCCGCCGCCGCTCCGCCTCTGTGCGTCTGGCCGCCGCCGCTCTGCCTCTGTGCGTCTGGCCGCAGCCGCTCCGCCTCTGTGCGTCTCTGATAAAGGTTTTGAATTGGGCTTCTTTTGAGTCTGGTAAAGTCCATTTCACCAGCTAAAAGTAAAAAAAAAAAAAAGTGATAGTAACAAAATTCACTGTGAAGGTTGCTTCTATCAAACCAACATTCCTTTTGTCTACAGATAATTTGAATAAGAGTGTCAAAATAACACCAAATCATGCTTAAAGCCTAAGCATGAAAGACCTTTGAGTAGGGCCTTCGTATTTTCCTTTTCTAAACTTTCATCTGGGAATATCACAGACAAAATCATGAACTTTGCAGAAAAAAAAAGTCAACTGCCTTGTGCAGCCCTTGTGATCTGTGGTTTTACCTTGTCAGCTGTAGTCCTGTTCAATGCACCCCCAAACCAACCTATGATCTCATTTTACTGGGAGCAGGGTAAGAGGGAGAAAGGGATAGAAAGAGAGAGAGAGAGACTGACTTTAAGTCATGAAAATTGTATATTGACCTTTGTTCATCCATGCAGGCGTTGTCACTATTGCTGAAATGAAACACCATGACACCTGGCCAATTTGTTATCAGTATATGTAATAAAAAAAACTGTCTGCTGGCTTCTGTATATTGACTTTGTATGTTTTTACTTTGCTGGAAGTGTTTATCAGACTTGAAAGTTTTCTGGTGGGGGATTTAGAGACTTTCAAGTAAGAGATTGTATCACCTACAAGTAGAAATAATTTGACTTGTTTGTTTCTTTGCTTGTATCCCTTTTGTTTATTTTTATTACCTTCCTCTTGTAGCTCAGACTGTGAGTATTATACTGAATGAGAGCAGAGAGTATGAGCACACTTGTCACCTTCTTGATTTTCCTGGAAAGTTACCACCTAGACCAGTGATTGTCAACATGTGGGCTGGCTACAAGCCCTTTGGGGTCACATATCAAATACCAAATATTTACATTATGATTCATAACAATAGCAAAATTACAATAACGTATAACAGTAGTAAAATTACAGTTGTGAAGTGGCAAAAAAAATAATGTTATTGTTGGGGTCACCACAACATGAAGAACTGTTTTATTAAAGGATCACAGCATTCTGAGGGTTGAGAACCACTGCTCTAGAGGATCACTTCCTTGGGTTAAGGGATGCTCCTTATGTTCCTGGTTTTTCAGACCTTTCCTCATGAAGACATACTGAGTTCTGTCAAATGCCTTTTATTTGTTTATTGAGATTATCATATATTTTCTGACCTTAACTCTGGACTGTATTAGATTTATTAATTTTCAAATGATAAACTATCCTTGCACTCTGAGAATGAAGCTAACTTGGTTGTGGTAGCTGATAACCTTAATGCATTTTCAAACTTTGTATGTAAGTATTTTATTGATATCTGTGCCTTGTGTTTCTTTTGGAAACTTATCTATAGTTTCTTTTTTTGTCCTTCCTTTTTGGGTTCTTATTAGGTTTTGACATTAGGGTAAAGCTGGCTTTGTGGAATGAATTTGGTAATATTCCTTTCTGTTTTACAGAACAGATCAAGAAGTGAAATCAGAGGTGATACCTCTAGAAGTTCTTTTACTGTTCAGGGCTATTTTTGCTATCTTTAGTGCTTTGTGTTTCAGGATGAAAATTAATATTATTTTGCCAATTTCTGTAAAGAATTGCACTGGAATTTTTATGGTACTGTGTTGAATCTGTAAATTGCTTTCAGTAGGATGGACATTACCACAATATTAATCTTATTATTTCATGAGCATGGGAGGTCTTTCCATCTCCTCGTATCTTCTATAATTTATCTCTTTGGTGTCTTTAAGATTTCATTGTACAAGTCTTTCATTCCCTTGTTAGAATTATTATTTATTTCAAGGTATTTTCACTTTTAAGTCTCCTGTGGATAAGATTATTTTCCTGGTTTCTTCCTCAGTGAATTTATTGTTGGTGTATAGGCAGGCTATTGGTTTTGTTTGTTAATTTTTCTATTCTGCCACTTTGCAGGATATGTTTGTCAGCTGTAAGAGTTTTCTGGTGGAGTCTTTAGGGCCTTTTGTGTACAGGATCGTATCATCTGCAAATGAGGACATTTTGACTGCTTTATTATTTGTAACCCCTTTAGGTCCTTGCCTTATTGCCCCAGCTAAGACTTGAAGCACTATATCCACCAGGAATGGAGAAAACAGACATCCTTGTTTTATTCTTGAATTTAGAGGAAGTGCTGTGAGTTCTTCTCCATTTAGCATGGTCTTCACCATGAGTCTTTTTGTTTTATTTTGAAATATATCTGTAGTATCACTAGATTCTCTAGGACTTTCATCATCAAGGGATGTTAGATTTTTTAGAGACCTTTTCTGCCTATAATAAGATGACCACATGATTTCTATCTTTCAGTGTATTTATGTGGTGAATTGTTGCTGGGCCCTAAAGTCTTCTTCAGGGGAGGGGATAAGAAGGTGTGATATCAACAAACACAGGATCCAGGAGTCAGGCAAAAGGCTTACAGAAGACTTGTTTGTTTAACAACTGAGAAAACCTTATAAACCCTCCCAGAACCCAGGCATTCTGACCTGTTGATAGTTGACATCACATGGTTGTCCCTCATTGACTAGGCATTGTCAGGACCTCTGAGAACACCAGGCAGACTCCATGTTGGCTCCTTTAGACCTGATAGGCCTTAACTTCTACATATCCACATTTTTTTTTATTTATTACATAGGGTGCACAGCAGGAGCCAGAGTTCTTTGCTCAGGCCTTGTTGATCCTGCCTCAGAGAGATGGTGGGGACTAGGCAGTAACCTTTTGAATTATGAATAACCAGGCATGCATACCTTTTGCAGAGGACTGTGAGAAGGATGCCTGAGAGCCGTTAACACTGAAGAGTCACCTTAGTTGCTGTCTGCTGGTGTTGGATCTGCTGCATGAGACCAGCTTCTAATGTGGGTTCTGGGGATTAGACTCAGGTCATTAGGCATGTGTTGCAAATGTACACTCAGCTGAGCCATTTCCTTGTGTTCCCTGTTTTTATATGATATAAGAACATGATCCTTCTCATTGTGCCTGAAGAGATCGCTGGTCCAGCCAGCTTCCCATATCTCTGCTTCCAGCTTGCTACCCCGTCTTGCTGATGCTGCACTGTCTTTGATTAATCTTATGATCAGAACCGGTTCAGGTCACCATAGTCCAAACCCTCCATTCTTTTACTACTGAATGCCTTTTACTACTCCATGCCTTTTACTACTGAAGAAATAAAAAAGTTATGGGAAGACAATGAACCATGGCAAAGAGCTTGTGCTAATTTTTTGGGAGAAATTAATAGCAACTATCCCCAAAGTGGTAGACTTAACCTCATAAAAAGAACTTCTTGGATTCTTCCTAGAATTGTATGTGATGCTCCAATAACTGGAGCCCATACGTTCTATACTGATTGATGCAAATAAATCAGGGAAAGCAGGTTACAAGTCAGATGAATTGAGTAAGGTGGAACGAAGCCCTTATAATTCTGTCCAGAAGGCAGAATTATATGCCATTCTTATGGTGCTAAGGGATTTTAAAGAACCTCTTAATATAGTTACAGATTCACAATATGCAGAAAGAGTTATCTTGCATATTGAAACCACTGAATTTATACCAGATGACACAGAGTTGACTTCATTGTTTATCCAGGTTCAAGACATAATCAGGAACAGGCTTTGTCCGATGTACATAACACACATCCAGTCCCATACAGGTCTGCCTGGTCCTCTAGCCCAAGGCAATGCTGAGATTGATCAATTATTGATTGGAAGTGTGTTGCAGGCCTCAGAATTTCACAAAAAGCATCATGTCAATAGTAAAGGCCTAAAGAAAGAATTTTCCATTACTTAGCAACAAGCTAAGGACATTATAAAGAGATGTCCTACTTGTTCTTTCTATAATCAAACAGCGTTGCCTGCAGGGAGTAACCCAAAGGGTACTAAGACAAATGAAATCTGGCAGATGGATGTGTTCCACTTTATGGAATTTGGTAAATTAAAATATGTACACCACACCATAGACACGTATTCAGGTATTCAATGGGCTACTGCCCTGAGCTCAGAAAAGGCTGATTCAGTAATCACACATTTATTGGAAGTTATGGCCATCATGGGTATACCTGCACAAATAAAGACAGATAATGGTCCAGCATATGTATCTAAGAAAATGAAACGCTTTTTTGATTATTATAATATAAAACACATTACAGGTATACAAAATAATCCTACAGGTCAGGCAGTTATAGAAAGATCAAATCGTACTATAAAGGATATGCTGAACAAACAGAAAGGGACCGAAAATACCCCCAGAAATAGATTACATAATGCTTTATTAACCTTGAATTTTCTTAACGCTAAAGAGAAAGGAACGACAGCAGCAGAAAGACACTGGATAATGGAAAAGTCTGCTGAACTAAATCAACCGATTTATTTCAAAGATGTGCTGACCTCTCAATGGAAGCCAGGAGATGTGCTACGTTGGGGAAGGGGTTTTGCTCTTGTTTCCACAGGAGAAGAAAAATTGTGGATACCATCAAAATTAATAAAGTTTCAATTTGAAGAGGAGAAACCTCTTGGAAAGGAGAAATGACAACTCATCCACAATGATGATATTCATACAGGTGGTAAGAAAAACATAAAATGGGGGCAGGGTTCTGTTCTTATCTCCACAGGAAAACACTCATCTTTGAAAAATTCAAGGGACCCTGGATGTTTGGATACTGACAGATGGAAAAATACCCTGCCCAATAGGAAATATCAAGAAAACTGAATGAGTTGTGTAAGTAAAATATATTAAACCATATTTCTAAATTTATAAAGCTGGTTTTGAAGTTGGACTCTGGCTCAGTCCCTCTCCAATTCCAAGCCTGTTAGTAAGAGAAAAAGCCAGAGTTTCTGGAGTTTCTGTCTCATGTCAAGAGCCATGATATGGGACAGAAAGAAATATGAGTTTAGAAAACATCTTTGCTTTTCTTCATATCTATCATACTTTTCATTGAATATATCTATCATGCCTTTCAGTGAATATATATATATATATACATATATATGTATATATATTACATATATATATATATATATATATGATTAATGTTTAAGTTTTTCACAATGAACAATGAGTTTTTCCTGAAGTGACATTTGAAGTTTCCAGGGAGAAGATGGGGCCCCATAACAACAACTCCACCTGGTTGATATGATGTCATGATACTGATAGTGCTACTACAAGACCTGCTTTGGGTACCAGCTGCACAAGACAGTTCTAACTTGGTTAGCTGAGCTACTACAGGACCTGCTTTGGGTACCAGCTGCACAAGACAGTTCCAACTTGGTTAGCTGAAATGGTGCACATCTTATACAACATTTTGGCCAGACCTGCACAAAATACTCAGAGACTATTGGCAATTTTAAAAGACACTGATCTTGAAATTTAACCATCATTTTACTTTCACAGGATCCCCCAGAAAGAACGTTGCCCCCATGAGAGCTGGAAGTAATTCTAGAGGACGACGTCCCCTCTCCCAGTAAAGTTTGCCCTTGGATTTAGGGACATCATTTAGGGTTTGATTATAATTAGTATACGATTGAGGGTTGGGGGAGGAATTTTATAAGCTCAGGGATCATTTTGAAAAAAAAAGAGGGATGATGGGATAATAGATTTGTAATTGTGAGTTACTGTTTTTAGACAAATATATTGGTATAGATTCTTGTATATTGATACAAAGTTAAATTATATTGACTATTGTATGCATGCATGTTTCTACCTCTGTTTAAAACATTTTTATGTATTGACATATATTGTATATATTTACCATATTGCAGTGTACATTTCTACCTCTGATTAAGATACTTATATAATGTTTGTGTATTGATATATATTTACCTACTGCATGTATATTTGTACATTGTTTATATTTGGAGGTCATTGTCCTCATTTGTTTCACAGTCGTTTATTGTCTTAGTCTTTAAGTTAGATAGATATTGAGAATTATATAGATTAATAGTCATCTAAGTTTGTCATTTATAATTAGACTAGTCTGGTTCTTTAGATATATAGAGATTATACTCAGTATAGATAGATAGATAATCTTCAACTTCTTCAAAGAGCTGTAGAAAATGGCCTTTAATCTAACTCAGAGTTTTGTGGTAGTGAGACACAATTGCTCCTGGCAACACCACTCTATTCCCAAGAGAATGTTGAGCACCAAAGACACTCCACCTGGAGCCTTTCTTTTTGGCAGAACTGGCCTTTGGGCATAGAAATGCTCATACCTCAACCACTGACAGAGATACAGAGCATGCATCAATGGATAAAACAGGACTGTCATATCCTGCCAAGACAGGGTAAGATAGTTTTGAAAAGTTGCTTGCCTTTGAAAATGGTATGTCAGTTATGTTAGGCCTTAGCCAAAGTTGGTTGCTTCAACGCTGCTAACGTGACTTTGGATGATTGCCCAGGTAGCTAGTTGTCTCTGTGATTTGTTGCATGTTTTGGAAGTTGTTTTACTGAACTTCCTAATTACCTAGGTAACATTATTTCCCTTCTCAGATCTTCGATGGGGTTGAAGACTATATAAATGTATTTACTTTCTCTCATGACTTGGCCAAGTTATCTATTATACAAGACCTAAGCTAGTTAGAATAGGATATTTGTACTTATTGTATATAATTTCATAGTAGGTTTAGAACTCTCTTATTTAAACAAAAGGGGGAGGTGTTGCGGGAGGTCCTCCCACTCCTCCAGCCTATAGCCGCTGAGATACCAGCCCATTGGGGTGTGGTCTCTCTCCCTTTAAAAAAGCGGCCACTTCCCTCTCCTCTTTCTCTTCACTTCCTGCTCCGCAGGCGACTAGACTCCCTTCCTAGTTGCGTAGAGGGCTGTTGTCTGGGACGGTGATCTGTAAGTTTTTTCCCCTTTAAATAAATACCACCCTATTAATCATAATTCCAAACTGGTGTGGCATTGTTTGTGACTTATGCTTTCAGTTGGCGCCCAACGTAATGATGGAGGGTCATCCCTCTATCTGTTGATTTCATTGGTTAAGCAATAAAGAAACTGCTTGGCCCTCATAGGTTAAAACATAGGTGGGTGGAGTAAACAGAACAGAATGCTGGGAGAAAGAAGCTGAGTCAAGGAGTCGCCATGATTCTCCCACTCCGGGCAGACACAGGTTAAGATCAGTCCTGGTAAGCCAGCTCGTGTGCTACACAGATTATAAGAAATGGGCTAGTCCAGGTGTGAGAGTTAGCCAAGAAAAGGCTAGATATAATGGGCCAAGCGGTGTTTAAAAGGATACAGTTTTCCGTGTAATTATTTCGGGGCATAAGCTAGCCATGTGGGCGGCCGGGTGCCGGGGACGCAGCCCCGCCGCTCCTATTACAACATTCCATTTCACTTCAATTCCTCCCAGAGACTCACTGGGCATGTGACATATCTACCCACCCCCAACCCTTCTTACTAGCTCTCTGGCATTATATTCTACCTCATTCTTATCACTGTGCCTTGGTCCTCTTGGTCACCTCATCCTTGATCACACCAAGAACACACTCAGCTCAGAACCTCTGCACTGGCTTTGCCATTTTCTGGGGATGACTTTGCCTACATAGTCAGAGGCTTGTTTGGCACCCTTCTTTAAAAAAAAAAGCACTTATAGAACTTTACCTCACCTTATTTCTTCCTCATGACTCATTTTCTTTGTGTTACTTCCACCTTCAAAGATCATGCAAGCCCTGAGAAGGTAAAACCTCGCCTGTTTTGCTGGTTGTTATGTACCTGGTGGCTGAGACAGTGCACACAACAACGAGTTGCTTTCAGACCTGTTACAGTTCAGCCTTCTAAGCAGATTTGCAATGTGGCCACTAGATGGCACTCGAGTACTGTGTATTGAATGCTCATACTTGGACGCTGTCTTTGTAGAACTACTTTTAAAATAATGTGTCTGTGGTCTCTGCCAAAGTAAGTGTCCTTGTTTCTCTTTTGTTTGGTGATGAGCATGGAACCTGGAGACTTGTGCACACTACAGAAGTGGATCAGTGAGCCTTGGTACCTTGGGTAGTTACCCACAGGCTATCCCGTGAATTGTTTCACAACCTCCTAATATGTAAAGTTGGTTTTCGTTTGGTTGTCTGGTTGGTTGGTTTGCTTTAGTGAGTTTCGGTCAGTATTAACACAAGCAAATTGTTTTGTTTCTGACAATATTGTTGTCTTAGGGTTTCTATTGCTGTGACAAAACACCGTAACCACCAGGCAAGTTGAGGAGGAAAGGGTTTATCTGGCTTACACTTCAGCATTGCTGTTCATCTCTGGTGGAAGGCAGGACAGGAACTCAAACAGGGCAGGATCACAACGGCAGGAGCTGATGCAAAGGCCTTGGAGGGATGCTGCTTAATGGCTTGCTTAGTCTGGCTTGCTCAGATCACCTTCTGATTGAACCCAGGACCAACAGCCCAGGGATCACACCACCTACCATGGGCTGGGCCCTCCCCAGTTGATCACTAAATGAGAAAATGCCTTGCACCTGGAGCTCCGGGAGGCATTTCCTCAGCTGAGGCTCCTTCCTCTGATGACCCTAGCTTGTGTCACATTGATACACAAAACCACCCAGTTCAGGTGTGTTATAGATATACCAGTTGGGACTGTGTTCACAACTCTGTATTTTGACTTGTTGTGGTTTCTCTATAATGGGCTGCATCTATTGCAAAGAGAAGTTTTCTTAATGAAGAGTGAGGACTGCATGTGTAAGAGCAAATAGTTAAAACCTGGTTAAGGATTATGCTGGTTTAATAAAGCGGCAGTTGTAGGTTCTCCTCCAAGATCCACGGTTTCATTAGCCCTGGATGTTGGCTAGGTTTCCAGTACTAGGGATAATTTCGCTTGTTGAGTGGGTCTTCGTTGCTATTGAGTATGTCTTAAGTTGGAGAACTGTTGGTTGCCACCAAGGTATTCGTGCCACCATTGAATCCTTCAGGTTATCATGCCATGTTGGTCACTGTTGTGGTTCCTGGCATCATGGCTGGGTAGAACCATTGGTTGCTTCCCTGCTTTGGAAGTTTGTATGGCATCTTCTGGAACCATGAAAGCTAGTCCTTAGGGAGGAGGCTTTCACGTCACTTCCAGCTTCAGATCACTTATACCCTACTATTCCCTTAACTGATGCATCCTGCCCCCCCCCCCCAATGGTCCCTTTTTACTCTCCTGGTTTCTGCAGTTACTTTAGGTTATGTACTCATGCCTCCAGATTTGAAGCTAGGACCACAGGATAAGACAAAGAGAGAAAACATGCAACATTTGTCTTTCTGGATCTGGGATGCCTCCTCAATGCAATCTTCTCTATTTTCATCCATTTACCTGTTAGGAGGCAGACCAATCCAAGGCTTCCTCAGAGGTCCTGATGAAAGTAGAAAGGGAACATTGATTCTGTGTTCTCAGGGGAAGACAAGGCAAGGTCTGGTCTTGGGCTGGGACTAAGACCTCAAAAGCTTTAAGGTTTCAGCTTATGGGGACCTGACTTTCCCACCAAAGAGACTGGAGTTATCAGCCCCAAGGTCACCGTGTGCTCCGTCTATGGTGCACTTGTGATATCCTGTGTGATATCCTTTGTGTGACATTGCTTGAATAGCTTCCTGCTGACTTTATCACGTTGTATGATGGTTTTCTGCTGACTCTGTCCCATTTCCCCTGTAAAATGTATATAAGATGCAGTACTTCTCCGTAAACTTGCTTGGCATAATCCACCTCCTGGCACCAAACTTTGCCATCTTCTTTATTTTCTCATTCCCTGGTGCTTCCCTTCAGGAAGCTGTGACTGAAGATTGACTTACTGGAATGAGAAAGAACTTGTTTTATGGGTCTGGGTTACCTAATTGAACGAGATCTTTTCTAGCTCCATCCATTTATCTGAAAAAAAAGTCATGACTTCATTTTCTTTACAGCTGAATAGTATTTCACAGTGTATGTATACCACAGGTTCACTATCCATTTTTCAGCTGAGTAAGTATCTGTGGAGTTTGATGTTGAATCCTTTGGACATATGCCATGGAGCGGTGTAGCTGGGTCATATTGTAGGTTTATTTTAGTTGGTTTTTTTTTTTTTTTTTTTTTTTTTTTTTTTTTTTTTTGGTTTCTACACACTGGCTTCCAGAGTGACCGGACCAGTTTGCAAACCTACCAATGTGAGGGTTCCCTTTGGCCTCTGCTGTTAGGTCTTTGGTAGAAATTTGCCATTTTGACTGGGGTAAGTTGAAATCTCAAAGTTGTTTTGACTTGTATTTCCCTAATAGCTAGGGACAATGAACATTTTGAGATATTTCCTAGTCACTTTTTTTCTTTTGAAAGCTCTCTGTTCAGATCTCCAGGACCCATATTTTGAATGTTTTTTTTTTTTTGAGTCCTTTATATATTTTAGATATTAACCCCCTGTCAGATGTACAGCTGGCAAAAATTCTCTCCCATTCTGTGGGCTTCCCTACTCCATTGGCAGTTTTTGTTTTTTCTTTCTTAGTTGCGCGGGAGCTTCCTCATCTAATGGAGTCTTATTCAGGAAGTCCTTCTCTGCATTCACATCCTGTAGGGCACGTCTTTGTTTTCCTCTAGCAGTTTCAATGTTTCAGGTTTTCGCATTAAGGACTTTGATCCATTTGAAGCTTGATTTTATGCCAAGTGATAAACATGCTTCTAATTTCATTCTTCTGCCCATGGACAACCAGTTTCCCCAGCACCATTTGCTGAGATGCTTTCTCTTCTTCAGAGTAGGTTTTTGGCATCTTTGTCAAATATTAAATGGTTGAGGTCATGTGTACACCAAGTGACATGCTAACACAGATGGGGGAGAAAGCTCAGCAGGCCTCAGCCCTCACAAAGAGCTACAGGGGACTAAGGAATGCTGAGTGTGGGAGAAACGCTCTTCCCCAGGGAAGAGCTCACCAGATGGTAACCCATGAATGTGAAAGAGAGCAAGAGGGGATTTAGAGGAAGGAATAAAACGGAAGAAATGATGTGATAATACTATTATCTCAAAACTGGAAAAAAATATAAAAATGAAAAACTTTTGCAACACATAAGACTCGTAAGACTTGGGGGAAAAAACTAAACATTTTAAAGAAAATCCACAAGTATCTGTTCTCCATGACAGCATATGAACGTTCCCAAGAGCAGGGCAATAATAAGTGAAGTTCATTGATGTAAAAACTTCTGATTGTTAAACTTAGAAAGTTGAACAATTTTATATTGCTGAATTATTTTCAATTTTTGTATATAGGTGTTTTGCCTGTTTGCATGTATTTCTGTGCCCCACATGTGACTTGTGCCTGCCAAGGCAGGGAGTAGTCATTGGATCCCCTGGAACTAGAGATAAAGACACTTACAAGACATCAGGTTGGTGCTGGGAACTGACCCAGGGTCCTCTAGAAGAGCAATGAGTGTGCCCAAACGCTGAGCTGTTACTCCAGCCCCTTGATACTATTTTTAAGTCTCTTATATTTTATATCTTACATTACTTATTCAAATCTTTGCAATCTGATTAAACTTTATAGTTTTTACTATATAAAATTGTTCTTTGTTGGAAAGATCTCTATCTGTTATCTTTTTAATATCGCATTCTCTAACTTACTGTCCCTTATTATCATAAGAGGTAGTAACATTAGCAGCAGCAAGACACGTTGTAGAAAGCAGCCTTAGCTATCCTCAGAACCCCCGGCAAGAGACACTGAGCGTGTGAAGAATAAAAGCCTGGTGTAGTAGCACAGGACTGCATCCTAGTCCTAGCTCTGAGTTCACGCTAGCTAGGGGCAGAGATTAAGACATAGTCTCACGCCCCCTCCAAACAACAACAACAAAAAAATAAAACCCAGAACCCCACCCCCAAAAATTACACTCAGGGTACTGATGTAGGGAGTTGGTACCCACAGACACTTCAGCAGCCAGCTTTCTCCAGGTTGTGAGTGAGTAGTCCAGAGTCTTGTCTGGGCCATGCTGACTTTCTAATGGGTGGATCTCTAATGGCCACTGCTCTGGTTAAATAGTTATCTTCTCTGGTAGGTACCTTTTGTATAGTCTATCTTCAGGGACATGGATGGGTTTTCATACCTCTTGGTGCCCGGTGTGGCACTGCAGATATGTTAAGGGGTTCTCAGAGTTACCATGTCTGCATGGCTCGTTGACATTTTCACCATCTGGAGGCTGATGGTGCACTGTGATATGAGTGCAGGATGTGGTTCCTGGAGTCTTAGAAATGTCCCCTAGTAAGTATCCGGCTATCATGCCAGGCTTACCGGCACATTTGTTGGTATCATCTGGTGTAGCCTAATGACAGACTAGCCGGCCTTCATAGTGGTGTTATTGATGTTTTGATGCTGTTTATCTATGCAGATGACTTCATGACATACTGGATTCCTTTCAATTGGCCTTCTCTGCAGCCTGAATTATATCCTGTTCTTAAATATCCTACTAGCCTTGAGCAGCTCCATTGGGATTATGCCTTGGCCAAATGGTCTTAATGATATTGGAGAGATTGTCTGGTCCTGGTTCTGTACCAGATCTTAGGGACTGAGCTGAGCAGTGACTGGTTCATGAACGTGCATAGGATTACTCCACCTTTTAGACTATTCTGGAAGATAGGGGCCATGGAAAATACCATGAGTACCACAATATAGCTGTGAAACTCAACTTCCTCTGGTGGTCATATTTGTAAGGGTGACAGTTC
Source organism: Microtus oregoni (assembly GCF_018167655.1). Lineage (NCBI taxonomy): Eukaryota > Metazoa > Chordata > Mammalia > Rodentia > Cricetidae > Microtus > Microtus oregoni. The sequence goes on along the minus strand of NW_024543074.1, from coordinate 27,235,143 downwards.
TTGACCTTTGCTAAGAGTTGGTCATGGTGTTCTATCACAGCAATGGAAACCATAACTAAGACAGACATCTAAGTTGCCTGCACTGTAAATAGAGCAGCAATAAGCATAGATGAGCGGGTATCTATGGAATCTCTAGAGTAGGATATAGCATCCTTTGAAAATATGCAAAACTGGACCATGGGGGCAGTTCTATTTTGAGCCTTTTTTTAAGTGAACATTGATTTCCAAAGCTGCTGTACCAGTTTACACTCCCACCACCAGTGAATAAGTGTCACTTTTCCCACACCCACTCTACGATCTGCTGTCACTTTTAATCTCGGCTACTCTGACTTGGGTAAGTAATTTTAATTTGCATTTTTTTCTGATGGTTAAATATGTTGAACATTTAAGAAAATGTTTCTCAGAAATTTATCCTTCATCCTTTGAGAACCCTTTGTTTAGTTCCATACTTCACTTCAGAGTTGGGTTGTCTGTTTTCTTAACCTTTAATTTTTTTTTAATTCTTTGTATATTCTATGTGTTAGTCTTTTGTCAGATGTATAGCTGGTAAAGAGTTTTACCCATTCTCTAGACTGCCTTTTTTACTCAAAGGATTACATCCTTTGATGTTCAAAAGCATTTTAATTGCATAAGTTTCCATTTATTAATCATTAGTCTTAATGCCTATATCACTAATATCCTGTTCAGAAAGTCCTTTTTAGTGCCAGTGAGTTCAAGCGTATTCCCTACTTCCTCCTTTATCAGATTCAGGGTATCAGATCTTCTGTTGAGGTCCTTGATCCGTTTAAAGTTGTGCTGGAGGAGCAATGAGGATTTTGTTTCACTCTGCTGGAAGTAACTATTCAGTTTGGCCAGAGTTTAAATGTAGTTACTCCAGATTTGGGTCACAGTGCCATTACCATACACCACAAGCTAAAAAGCAAAAATCCAATTGCCAACAACATTTGGAGTTGGCTAGTGAATTTTCATAGATGCCCCCAACACTAAATTTTATAGAATGTTATCAATGCTTTTGATTACATTCCAGAACTTGACAGTAAGATTCTATTGCTAAAGACACTATGTATTTGAGTCATAGAACATGGAGAAATCAAACTTCTACTAACACAAAGGCTTCATCCCTACTAGATAGCTTTTTTTTTTTTGTTTTGTTTTGTTTTTCGAGACAGGGTTTCTCTGTGGCTTTGGAGCCTGTCCTGGAACTAGCTCTGTAGACCAGGCTGGTCTCGAACTCACAGAGATCCGCCTGCCTCTGCCTCCCGAGTGCTGGGATTAAAGGCGTGCGCCACCATTGCCCAGCTTCTAGATAGTTTTTATAGTGCTTGCAAGAGCTGTTCATGCTCTCAGACAAAGAAAGCAATCATCAGTCTTAAACAGCTGTAAACTCTGAGAGCAACCATAATGACTGGCCTGGTAAGACATGCCTACTGGTGCAATAGTGGAACAAATATCAAGGGTGTAACTAACCACTTTCTCATTGGCTTTATCTCCCACTTCACAAGATGAAATTCATGTCTGGCACTGTTATTGGGCCCAAGAACCCGAGGTAACACTAGTCTTAAGTCCTAGGGGAGGACTTGCTACTCTTATTATGCTGTTATTAAACTTATTCCTAATGACTAATAATTATAGCTATAGATTTGTGTATCTCTTAACCCTCATCAGAAGAGATTCTTTATGCAGTATATTGCAGTTAATGCAGAAATCTGCTTCTGGTCAAAGTACAGAGAATAAAAGACTGTGAGATGCTCAGACATAAGTGGGACGTTTATATTACATCCCTTCCTTCCACAGCTCAGGGATTATAGCAGAAGAGGGGCCAGAAAGATCGTAAGAGCCAGAGGTGGTAGAGGACCACAGGAAACTGTTCTCTGGACACATATGAATTCACAAAGATCGTGACAGCATGCACAAGACAGATAAAATCCCAGCATGGAATAGGGAGATGGACATACAAGTTCCCACTCCTGGATAAGAAGCTATTCACAATTCAAAGATGCTGGCTGAGGGGGAGGGTCAGTTTTCTTTAAGGATGTGGGCTCTGGTATATCAACCACACTCCATTGGAAGGCCACACATCTGTGGGAATATAGGAAGTACAAGTTGGGCTTGGTGGGTTTTACAAACAAAGAGAAGGCACAAAGTCTTGTGGGTAGGGAAAGCAGCAGGGATCTTGGAGGCATTGAGGGAGGAAGAAGACTATGATCAAAGTACACTACATGTGTTCCTGACAGTCTCAAGAATAAAAATATTATATTTGTACAATGTACTCGTCTCCTACGTAAGCCCATGTCTTCCTACCAACTTCATGTCCTCATGTCCCACTGAGTCTAATTAGTGCTGCTCATATGCTAATGAGTGTGGCCCATCCCCTAGGTTATGACCAATCTTCTTTCTTTCTTTCTTTTTTTTTTTTTGGTTTTTCGAGACAGGGTTTCTCTGTGGTTTTGGAGCCTGTCCTGGAACTAGCTCTTGTAGACCAGGCTGGTCTCGAACTCACAGAGATCCGCCTGCCTCTGCCTCCCGAGTGCTGGGATTAAAGGTGTGCGCCACCATCGCCCGGCTGACCAATCTTCTAGAAACCATAACCACATAGAAAACCAATTGTGCCTCTCCTAGCAGCCATTAACTCTCAATAGACCCTCGATAGGGATGAGTCCTCATGATGCCCTGGAATGTTAATTGTCTTGGTCTTGTGCGTGTCCTGTATAAGTGACCACAGCCACTGTGAGTCCATGGGCACAATGGACCTGTCGTGTTCAGATGACATAGTTTGCCTCACTTATTCCAAACTTCTGGCTTTTACAAAATTCTTCTGTCCTCTCCATAATGTTCCCTGAGCCTTGAAGTCAGGAGCGTAATATAAATGTCCCATTAATTGTGTGTGTTTATCCATTTGTCTTTGGGGAACTTTATAGTTAGACACTTTGCAAGTAGTAATGTACTTGCAAAGTCACAGGTTATGAACTGCTTTCTTTTATCTTCCCCCCTGTTTATTTTTGCTTTGCTTCATACATGCTGATGTGTGTTCTAACTTAATACAATTTTTGTTTTCACCTTTTATCTTCGTGTGTATGTAAATATTGCATTGGGTCTCCTTAGAACAAGATGGCAGTGAGTGCATAGAATGAGCAAATTGAGGATTTTCGTTGCATTTATTTACTGATTGACAGTATTGACTGTCTGTTCAGGGGTGCATGTAACAGCAAGTGCAGGAGTCAATTCAGCTCTTTTCTTTCACCATATGGATTCCAAGGTTGATTTTAGGTCCTCAGGCTTGGTGGCACATCTCTTACCTGCTCTAAACTGAGGTTTTTAAAGTAGTCATTGGAAGCAAGGAGGGGACAGATGACCAACCTCTGTAGAGTTGAATTTGTTCCCTGCCTAGATATTGGTAGAGACAGTTTAGTTAAACTTCCCAACATTTTCTGAAGACTGGACCAGTCACTCCAGCCTTATAGATGAGACTGGTTCTGCAAGGCCTAAAGACTGGCCTTATGCATGGTGCTCCTCCTGTGTGCTGAATGGTGTGCTGCAAGAAAGGTCATCTGGTAGCTCTGCCTCCAACTCTCTGGTCCTGACACTCCTTCTCCCACTTCTAAAGGCAGCTAGGAAATAGGGGACACAAGAACCTCTAGTTGGCTCTGGCATCACACTGAGGATGTCTGAACCCTAAGGCACACCTGTGTCCATTGCTCTCAGAGTTCTGCCCCCAACCTCTCCAGCTAGAAAACAAAGAGCTGTGTATCCAGTTCGGTGATGCTCATCAAAGCAAAGGGGCTTTAACTTCAGCAGGAGGGACTGGGATTAGAGCCAAGGTGGGACTTCTGCCCAGTAAGAGGTGCTAAGTAGAGGATTGAGTCAGGGGATGTGAGTGTGGAATTCCCTTGGAGAAGTCTTTCAGAGCAGGCCAAATCTCTAGGTGTCTGGGGCTTAGTGCAGAGAATTAATGAGGCCCCTGGGAAAAGTCTGCTAAGCCTTCTTAGAAGAGGACAAATCCATGGTGTCAAATGGCCATTAAGCTCCATTACTCCAAGCTCTCTTTTTACTCGACAAATTTTTGCTTGGGCCACCAGGTGGTGATGAGTCAATAGAAATAAGTTCTCTAGCCATGAGTAAATGCATTAATATCAGGCTGGAAGACTCTGGGACTGAGATCCAGAGACCTTTCTGGGATTTCAGAGGCCCAACCAGTCTTGTGAACTGGTTGAGGAGTGACTTGGAGGCTGAGGTCTCTGTTTCTGTCCATGTCTTGATCACATCAGAGGATGGTGCATATTTGGTGGTGAGATACATTTCTCAAGGAGGTGTGGAAGTGTGATGCCAGGAATGGCTACTGAGTTCTGACCTGTGTGGACAGATGACTTATTTGGGGTGAGGGGACATACATCTCTCTGGTGTATAGCACCTAACACCAGTAATAGCCTTACGGAGCAAAAGCTTGATGCCTATTTGTTGAAGGATGGGGAGGGTTCATGGAGCTGTCCAGGGTTCCTACCTTGTTCCAGGAACTGTCTATGGTCCTTACTGTCACAGCACTGTGCAGGGTTCATAGCAGTGCCTGGCTTCTTTTGGATCGATCTTTTGCATTCTAGCCTTCTTTCCAGGGCTTTGATAGAAAAGATGTTTTGAAAATGTGTTTATCGACCCACATCCTGCCTACTGCTCCCTTGGGGAACACCAGCTAGCTTGCTAAGTCAGTCCAAAAGAATGATTCTCTTTGAAGAGAACCAAAAGGGTTAAATTGCCCCAGCTCTTCTCGATATTAATGGCATTTTTGACTCTCAATTTCTGTTCATCCAATGTCAATATAAGAAATACGTTCAGTGGGAAGCAACAAGGCATGGTGCTAGCTAAGGGAGCTCAGCTGATAGCCGAGCCCTTTGTGGTGTGAATCCATAGGTCAAACTGCTCCTCACCTGCTCCTGGGACCTCCTAGTGCCCTACACAAAGGGAGCACTCAACAGCACACATATCACCTGCAATTCCATGAGACTGTGAGATAGGCTGGAAACCATGGGTCTGACTCTGAGCTCAATCCCCTAGGATGGCTCAGTTAACATACCCAAGAAACTGTAATCCTAGCACCCAGTAGGCTGAGGCAGGATGAGTTCTGGGAGACTGAGGTCAGCCTGGACTACATACTGAGTCCCAGGACAGTCTAGATCACAAAGTGAGATCTGTCTTAAACCCAAAACAACCTCAATACAACAGCAAACCCTCTGAGCAACAGAGGTGAAAGGTCACTACCATTTCATTAGCTCCTTTCTGATGTTTGTTCAGAGGTGCTCGTGGCTGTGCTGGCTGTCTTATGTCAACTTGGCACAAACTAGAGTCATCTGGGAAGATGGAACCACAACTGAGAAAATGGTTTTTGGGAAAGCCTGTAATACATCTTCTTAACCATTTACTAGTGTTGGAGGGCTGTCCCCATTGTGAGCTGCCCTGGGGTGTATGAGAAAGCAGGCTGTGAAGCCCTTGGGGACAGGCCAGTGAGTAGTATTCCTCAATGGCCTCTCCTTCAGTTCCTGCCTGTAAGTTCCTGCCTTGATTTTCTGTTCTGACTTCTCTCAGTGATAATCTGTGATCTGTAGAGCGAAACACACCCTGTCCTCCCTAAGTTGCTTTTGGTCATGGTGTTTATCACAGCAGTAAAATCTGAACTAAGATGTTGGTCTTTTGTTGCTTCTCATCATCTCAGGTTCTCATGTTCTCAGCCTTGGAAGCTGGGGAGAGAATGTATGAGCTGGGAACACAAGGTGGAGCTAGAGGAGTGGATGCAAGATTAGCGGAAGATGAGAGGGCATTTCTCGGGATGCGGGCTTCTGCTGATCAGCTCAGCAACCAGTAGATAAAGGGATAAAATATCAGTGGCATGCATATATGAACCAGCGGGTAGGACAGGGAGTGGCTTGGGGAAAATGGCTCACCTTACATTGCTCTGATATACTCAGAAATGCCCAATGTCTGTGCCTATAAATCATCTACAGAAGGCAGGGTATTGATATCACAGGTATGTCTCTTTCTTTTTGCACAAACCCTAATCACCCATTCCCAGGGTCTAGGCCTAGCATGGTGGAGACAAACTATGGAGGTTGTAACTGAGACTACAGAAATCCAGCCCAAGTTCATGAGTCAAGTGCCCTGTGCCCCTCTAAAATCTGTTTGGGGGGAAGGTGCTCCCCAAGCTTTTCTATTCCTAGCACGTTCAGCTCTCTCATTGCACAGGCAGCCAGAAAGATCTTTCTGGAATGCAAACCCCATCATGTCACTTTCTATGAACCCCTTCCATGGCTCCGCACTGCTGTGTGGGACTCAAGGTCCTCTAGACCAGCCCACAGTTTAGACCAGGTCGATATCCTTCTCCCATGCGTTCTACTCTATCTCTGTCTCACAGTGTCCTCAGAGCCATCATGTCCTGTCACTCACTGGGTTCATGTGATGTCACTGCTCCCTCTACCCAGAATCCTGTTCTCCTGATACCCCATCTAAAATCCAGAAGCGAAAATGTTACTTCTTGCTGTAAGCATCTCCCATTTTCCCAAAGGCAATTCCATCTTCGTCCTCAAATAAATTATTTAGAGCATGCTGCAGAGGGCTGTGTGCTTATCTGCCCTCCTTATCCCCCATAGCACAGATCACTGAGAGCAAGGATTAGATCTTATTTCTCTCAATGGTCCCTTCCCCCCATTGTGGAGCAGAGTGCCTGGCACCTATTCTGGTGCAAATAAGTATCTGGACAATTGTAAAATTAACTGAGCCCTCAGAATGGACATAGGAGCCTTTCCTGTGGGGATAGACTCTTCCGTCTAGAAGATCAGTGGCTGGGCGAGGACAAAGGAAAAGCCCTAACACACCAAGGAGAACAGAGAAGGCATGAAACCTCCTGGCATCTGGCTGTCCACTGGTTGCTAGGTGCTTACCACCCTTGTTTTTGAATCGCCTGCTATCTTGCTCCATGATGCTGCCCTCCAGTTTCTGTCTGGTTTTGGCAGGAATGGCAGAGAAAGGAGAAGCCAAGGCAGCTCCCCTTCTTCTGCTGCTTTGGACCAAGAGAGCCCTTTCTGGGCATGCTGCTGCACCTCCTCAGCTGCTCCAGGTCCTTCCCGACAGCCCCTTGTTCCTGTGTCTTACTTTTTGCTACAGAATGTCACTCAGACAGATGTCCCCAGCTTCTGGGTGTTAGTCATTCATCACTTCATGTCCTGCAGCAGTGAAGGAGTCTGGCTTCTTGCTGCTGTAAACTGGGGACTGCATACTATCTTGGTTTTACGAAGTTCCCTGTGGTTGAATACTACAGTGGTTTTGGTTTTACTGAGCATCCCTAAAGCATCACAGTTTTCTTTCTGTTTGTTTTTAATTAATAACAGAACAATTGCGTGTATTTATGGGTTATTCCACTCTTCTTGTTTGGGCCAGCTAAGACTTCAGTACCAGGGTACCTGGATCAACCTCTGCCCTGTTCTACATAAGAGGCCCATTGCACTGATCATAGTGTTCTTACAAGGCAGCCATTACTTGCTGTGTGTGAGCCAATGCTGTTCTCTGCTGAGAAAGTTTCTATTTGGGTCACTTTGGGATTGTGACTCCTTGGTTAAATGAGTCCTTTCATGTCCTTTGGTTCTCATGGAGGAGGATCTTGAATCCTAGAAAGATGGGTGGGGTCTTGGTACAGAACCACACCTCATACATGTCTGCTATTTGTAGGATGCTAATTACATTCTGGACCCTGGGGCTTGGAAGAGGAAGGTTTAAAACACATTCAGAGTGTGGCAAACTTCAGCAATTCATTATTCTAAGAGCTGGTGCCAATAGGAAATAAAAGCCCTTCCTGAGAGACCTGGCTGAACTCAGCAATTGATCTGTGTGGGATTGTTAAGGAGAATGAATTGTCCTGTGGCCACTCCTGCTTTGGGCTGTGATGGCCACTTCAGAGCATTCCAATGAATCAGATTCAGGATGGGTGCACCAAGACCAACCTCATGATGGGTCTAGTTCGTTCACAGGATGTCAGGATGGTAAAGAGCTGCTTCTAGATCTCTGAAAGAATGATTGAAGGGAGTGAGGACAGTGAGGTGCTGGATAGGCCACTCTCATGAAGCAATGGGGCCAGGTACAAACTTCTCCCTGGAGTAGAGAAATGAAAATATTGGAAGTTCTGTTTTGACAAGTACAAAAAGGTCATTTCTACAAAGGTCATGGATGAACTAACATGTGAGGAGAAGTGGGACCTGAACATGCAGAGTAATGATGCTCAGGTTATAGAAGGACCACTGGGCTTCTTGTACCACTACTTCATGGGCCAGCTGTGTAGGAAGGCAGGGATGAAGACATGGCTCTTTGGGGACTCTGATTGTGGAAACTGACCACATAGTTGCCTGTGGATCCATGTGGTAACTGTTCCAATGTGTGAGTATGACCTGTGGATGCTTGAGGGAGGAGCACCTAAGAAAGGCAAGCTGGAAGGAAGGGGGTCTGTTCAGAGACTCTTGAATGATGGAGTTGGAAGAAGAGCAAGAGGAGACAGGGGAGAGAAGGCAGCAGAGTGATCTGGAAGGACCCCTCAAAGGCCTGAAGTGAGAGGGGCAGGAAGACTGCTGTGAGCGTCGCTGCATGGTGATGGTGAGTCCAGGGAAGGCTGGGGGCATAAGTGGTAGAAGATGATGTCCTGACAGGCATCATGGGAGACTGGAAGTCTAAAGTGGGGAGCCGATATCACAGTATGGTAGAGGACCAGTTTAATCAGGATTATGATTAAGAAGGATTTTCCTGGCTGCAGCAGGTAAATATGATCATATAGGGTGTACCTGAGGTGAGAGGGAAGATAACGTGACATTTCTCTTGGCAACTGCTTTCTGCCATCTCACACAATCAAGCTGTGACAGGATGATAGATAGAAGAACAGCCCATCCAAATCCAAGATCCTAGGGATTCTCATGAATTTCACTCTGTCACAGAGAGAGGGGCTTTGGGGAGCTGCACTGGGGACAGAAGAGCAGAGAAGTCTGCTGGGTAGGCTCTGAGGTATGACTTCCAGGCTCACGTGTAGAGTGCTCTGTCCTCTGCAGTCCACTGCAGCCTGACTTGGTGTGTCTCTGTGGGAGGAGAGCCTTGCAGGTGGAGGCAGAGGTTTAATGGCTGCTGCTGAGTGTTGAGAGAGAGCATTTTGCGGGAATGTATGGGAAGGAGGCATCTTCATACAGCTAAATTCCTTTATTAACTTAATGAGTCTGGCTGCTTTCCTGGAAATGCAAGTGCTGTTTGGCACCATCGTTGCTGCTTCAGAAAGGGTGTCATTAAACTGAGGATCCGGAGGAACGCACAATAGTGATAAACGAAGCTGCTGGGGAGATTGCACAGCCGCACACAAACTTTGCAAGGTCTTCAGAATGGAGAATGCTCTTCTTCTGAGACCTGTACCCAGTAGCTAGAACTGGGGGTGCAGAGAGTGACTTAAGTAATAGACAAGGTAATCCCATCCATATAGGTAGTGTTTGGCTCTGCCAAGGGCACTAGTGTTAAAGTCACTTGAAAGTTGAAGGACAGACTTCCAAGATGTCAAACATGCTTTTCTCAGATTTCTTCACCCTGATGTACTTTTAGTCTGGGTTCTCTTCTAATTTGGAGTGCTAGGAATTGAACCCAGACCATGCATTGTTCTGGGAAAGAATTTTACAGAGATACATTTACAACCTTGAGCCTGGGCTTCTAAGGACAAGAACTCAGTGTCATGGCTTCGTTTTTTTAGTGTGTGTGTGTGTGTGTGTGTGTGTGTGTGTGTGTGTGTGTGTGATGCATGCATGCATGTGTGGACATGTGTGTGTGCTCATGAGGTCGCTCACTTGTGAGTGTCTGAAGGCCAGAGGCTGATGCCAGGTGCCTTCCTTTGTTGCCCTCCATATTATTTTTGAGGCAAAGTCTCCCACTGAATCTGGAGCTCACTGTTTTAGCTAGCTGAGTGGGAGAGTTTTCAGGATTCATCTGTTCCTGCCTCCCCCCAGTACTAGGACTGCAGGTGTGTGTTACCCATCTTTTGTGCGTGTCTGGCAAAGAATAAGCTTTGGCAAATCATCAGTATTGTACCTTGTGTTTTATGTAATTTTATGACAGAGTTCTAAAGAAAGTTTATATGTTTTTAGGATATTTGCACTATATTTGATTACATGTATACTATTTTTCCAAAATATAGTGTCAATCATATTCATATTCTCACTGATGTTAAAAAAGGAAGCCTGTTTATCCAACTTTATCCAATACTGGATTTACTTGTATTATACCTTTTGGTATTAAAAATAGCCAACTAAGTTTGTCAACAATGATGATGTTCATGCCAAATAAGTTAGATCCCTACTTCACACTAAAGTTGTGCCTCACAAAATAAAAAAGGCAAACTCCAAGAGCAAAGATGGCAAAAGAATCAAAGCCCAGATAACACAGTTTTAACTCAGTGGGTATGTGGGAATCCAATTCAAGCACCTGCAGATCCTGATGATACCCCCTTACTTTCTTCCCATTTTAGAGATGAGAAAACTGAGGCATAGAGGGATTTGGACATAAATATCACAGAGGGAGAAAGCTTGAAATTGGAGGACCTATTAGATTTTTGGGTTTCTACTGTTATGGGGCACCGTCTGTTTCTGAGCTGAGTTTAGTGCTGGTGTGGATCCCTCCATCAACAAAGTCTTCACTGATAATGTCAACTGAAAGTTTTCCTCGGAATCCATGGGATGCCAGGTCCCCAGGAGCCACTGCAGCAGTAGGAGTGGGAGTGGGTGGCTGTAAAACCTCCCCGACCACCCACTCTGGTTAGAACAGTATCTGAGTCATCACAGTACATCCCAAAGGAGCAGAAAGGAGTCTTAGGGAAGCTGCTTGCAAGTCCACTCAGCTGGTCAGCAGCGGAGCAAAGTGTGTGTCGGGGGATCCACAGGAAGTCAGGTTAGAGCTCAGCCCAGCTGAGAAGCATCCGTGGCTCCCCACCCACTCTTGGCTCCCATCCCAGGCAACACTTCCACACGGCTGGGTGCTCTGATAAAAGTTTTATTTTTCAATTACATGCTCATTGTAACAAATCCAACAACAGTAAAGCAGATAAAGTAGGCAGGGAAAGGGTTCCCACCTCCGAGTCTGAGCCCTAGCTCTCAGCTTCGGCTGTGTCCAGTGTGGCTAGAGCAGCAATCTCAGAGTCCTGCTTTCCCACACCCCATTCTGTGGCTTACTGGTGCCACAACCTTGGAGCTATTGTTACTGGGGCCTCAGTTTTCTCATCTGCAAAATGGAGTATAAGATTACTTATCTCACCAGTTTGCTGCTCGGATTAAATATTTAGATATCTGTCTGGAAAGGCACAGGCATTTGATAAACCATTAGCTATTTTTACTATGTGTGGCACACAAACCTAAGTTGAGTATTAGCACTCTCCACGCTGTGCCAGAGCCTCCTTTTACTTTACAATCTGTTGACATCTCTTTTCCAAGTCTGTACATATGGCGCTCCTCAAACAGCAGTGTAGGAGTGTGTAGGGCATACCACTAGCTACTCATCCTGATGCACATATTATTTCCACTTTCAATTATTCATTGTATTTTATTGTTTAAAACAATTTTTTTCTTGTCTTAATAATTCATTTAACTATTTTGTGTGCATTGGTGTGACAGTGTCCGATCCCCGGGAACTGGAGTTACAGACAATTTTGAGCTGCCATGTGGGTGCTGGGATTCAAACACGGGTCCTCTACAAGAGCAGCCAGTGCATTTAGCCCCTAAACCACTTTTCTAGCTGCTTAAAACAATCTTTAAATTGAAAGATATTTGACCATATTCTTCTCCTCCCCAGGTCCTTTCAAATCCTCTCCCCCTCCCTATTTTCTAAACTTTAAGTTCTTTCCCAAGAAAAACAAATAAAATTCCAATTCACCATTAAAAACCATTGCAAATGGATGGAGAGATGGCACAGCAGTTAAGAGCACTGGATTTTCTTCTAGAGGACCCATTTCAATTCCCAGCACCCACATAGTAACTCAAACCATCTTTAACTCCAGTTCCAGGTAATCTGATGCTCTCTTGTGGCCTCCAAGGGCACCAGGCAAGCAAGTGGTGCATATATGTACATACAGACAAAACATTCATATCCATGAAAATAAAATTAGAGTAAAATTTTCTATGAAAAGATCAGAACAGTATCACATTCTGTGTTTTATATAATTTTATAAGTAGGACAGGGTTCTAAAGAAAGGTTAAGAGATTTTAGAATATAGACGTAAAATTTGATTATATATTTACAAAATTTTACCAAGTTTTGGTGTCAGTAGTCTCACTGATGATGTAAATAAGGAAGACTATTTCCTCATCCCTATCGAACGCTGGATTTAATAATTTGTTATTGATGGAGGTTTCTGTCCCACCAGGTCCCACAGCCGTTTAGTTCCAAAGGAACACACAGAGGTCTACATTAATCATAAACGGGTTGTCCTATTAGCTCAGGCTTCTTATTTAACTCTTTCTTACATCTTAAATTAGTCCATTATTCTTGTCTATGTTAGCCATGTGGCTTGGTACCTTTTCCAGAGAGGCATCTCATCTTGCTTCCTCTGCATCTGGGTGACGACTGCAGACTGAATCTTTCCTCTTCCCAGAATTCTCCTGTTCTCATTGCCCCACCTCTACTTCCTGCCTGGTTTCTATGCCTATACTTCCTGCCTAGCTACTGTCCAATCAGCATTTTATTAAACAAGTAAAAGAAACAAATCTTTACAGGGTAAAACTATTGTCCCACAGCTAGTTGTCCCTATTAGATTAAAGAAACATTCAACTAAGTTTGTCCATAATTCAGGCAGTCAAACAAAAGCAAGTTAGGTCCCTACTTTACACTACAAATATGTCCACACAAAATCAAAGACACAAACATTCAAAGATAAAGATGACAAAGGAATCATCATCTGTCTGCATGACACAATTTTTTTACTCAAATGGATATATGGAAGTCCAATTCAAGTACCTTTTGGCCTTGTGATAGCCACAAAATTTCATCCCATTTTGGAGATGAGGAAACCCAAATGTAGGGAGATTAAGAGATTTGCCTATAGCCAGACATCTTGCAAGTGTCAGAATTTAGAAGCAAACCCATAGCACCCAGACATCAGCATCTGCCCTGTGTAGTCAGCCATGTTCCATTCATGCAGCAGCTCTGTGTTGCACCTGAAGAAGTTGGTTGAGGCCTCAGAGCATGGCAGCTTTTCTAGTCTGAGATGCAGATTTCTAAGCCGTTTATCTCTGCCACACTTTCTGTAAAACTTTGGGCAATTCTTCCATCTGTATTGCAAAGGGACTGTGCAGAGATGAGAGTCATCTAGGCTAGCAGAAAACATTCTTATTCCTCTTTGCCCCTGAGGATAGAGAGAGCAGGATGCAGGTGACAGCCAATTCTACCTCACACTGCATTAATGTCCCTGTACATTTATTTCAAATAGCCCATAACTCCTTGCTTTCATTTCTGCACATGCCTATCAGTGTAGTAAATCCTGAGCACTCCTGTCTTTTTTTCTTGTAACAAAATAGAATCAGAGGCTATTGTGTTCAAAAGCTAAGTGTGCATAAATCAGAGCCCCTTGAATTGGATGATGTATGTGGATCCATGAAGACATGGCTTTGAATTATTTATCAAGAAGGAATGCTACATGGAAACTCAGGTTCACTTGGCTCCATGACAAAATGGACGACCTCTTAATATGTCTTCGCAGTTAAAAGAGGACCTGGCGTGACTTTAAGGGAGCACTCATCATTTGGTACTTTCTCACCCATCCATTCTCCTTATGCCATAAGCTACAATCACATGCTGGTATTCAGAGACCCCTCAAACATCTTCAAGGGCTTAAAAGGTCAAGCAATGAGAAATAGTTGGAGTTATTGAGTGTGGTAGTTAATACTGATGGTCAATTTCACAGAATGTAGAACCATCTAAGAGACAAACCTCTTTGCCTGTTCATTGAGGGTGGACTAATTGAGATGGGAAGATCTACTTTAAAAGTGGGTGGCAACATTCAGTGAGGTGGTCCCATGAATGAATACAATGAAGACAAAAACTGCGCATCAGTGTTCATGGTTCCTTGCTTCTGACTGTAGGTGTAGTGTGACCAGCTACCACACACTCGTGCTGCTATGTCTCCATTCCTAGTGATGGACTGCATCCTTGAACTGTGGGATAAATAAACTCTTCCTTATTTAAACCATTTTTGTCATGTATTCTGCCTCAGCAATGAGAAAAGTAACTAATACAGAAAATAGATACTGAGAGTGGGATTTGATTTTGCAATAAATCTGACCATATGGTTCTTAGTCCCCTGGGGACTAGTTTGCTAGAGGGATGTGGAAAAGTTTGAAACTTAAGGATAAAAATTTCCTGAATGCTGCAATTTGATGGAGCATTACAGTGGGATTTTGAAAGTCCAGAATGCCAGAAGTGTGGACAGTGGAGGTTCATGAGGTTTCAGAGTAATACAAAGAAATAGGATAGAAGCCATTCTTATTGTATTATTCTCTCTGTCTCTGTCGCTCTGTGTATTTGTGTACATGTGTGCATACATGTGCACACATGTGTGTGGGGATGTGTGTATCTATAAGTCAGAGGGCAAAATTGGAAGTTGCTCCCCAGGAACCATCTACTATTTTATTTTTATTATTTATACAAGGTTTTTCGTTGTCTTGGAGCTCACCAAGTAGGATAGACTCCCTGATGGATGAACTCCAGGCATCCATCTCTTCTTCTTCAGTGCTGGGATGAGAGGCACATACCAGCATTCCCAACTTTTACTTTTTAATGAGAATTCTAGGAATTGAACATAGTTCCTCAAACATGTGTGGTGAGCTCTTTATCTAATGAGCTATCTCTTGAGCCCACCGTTCATAGCATATTTTCAATGAGCTATCTCCCAACCCACCATTCATATCACATCCTAGTGAGGAATCTGGTTGCATTCTGCTTATGGCCTAATAAACCAACGAATGTTGATTTGAAAAGTTATAGACTAGTGCCACTGACAGTGGCCCCTCAGTCTGCCCCAGCCATGCAACTGTCACCCACATTCAGAGGGACTGGTTTGGTCCTATGCTTGTTCCTTCCTAGTCCGGTTGGTGTTGGTGAGCTCCCATAAGCTCAGGTAGACTGTTTCAGTGGGTGTACCCACAACGGTCTTGACCTCTTTGTTCATATTCTCATTCCTCCAACTCTTCACCTGGACTTTGGGAGCTTAGTCCAGTGCTCTTATCTTAGTGCAGCGCTCCAGGGTCTCTGCCTGTGTTTCCATCAGTTGCTGGATGAAGGTTCTATGGTGATATTTAAGATATCTGACTACAGGGCAAGGCCAGTACAGGCACTCTGTCCTCTATTACTGATTTTTTGGGAACCTATTTTATTTGGATGGATACCTTGCTCAGCTAGATATAGTAGTGAGGGCCTTGGACCTTCCCCAAAGCAATGTGCCTTATCCTCTCTGAGGATTGGATGGGGGCTTGGGTGGGGAGTAAGAGGAAGGAATGGGAGGAGGGGAGGGAGTGGGAACTTAGATTGGTATGTATAATAAAAAAAGATAGTTTTTTTCTTTTATAAATAAATAAATAAAATAAGTAAAAGTAAGGTTATATGGACTACTTTGGTGGAAGAAATGTCAAGCAACATTCAGACTGAGGCATGGCTGCTGTGCAGATCACCTACCCACCAAAAAGAAACCTATCAGGAGATAGATGTAGACATCAAGAGCGCTTAGACTGCAAGTGACAGAAACCATTACCAAGCAGGATTAAGCCAAAGAGGCAATGTTGTCTTCCATTGTCCTAGAAAGGATGGGTTAGATAAGCTTAGCTGAGACATGGACACAGTTGGTTCTAACTACAATCAGAAACAAGGTTTTCTTCTTTTCTTTTAACCTTTTTAAAATTAAATTTATGTATTTTACATCCCAATTGAAGCCTCCCCTACCTCCTATCCTCTTACTCCCTCCCCTACCTCCCCCCTGCTCCCCGCAACCATAATCATCTCTCCTCCATAATCATCAAAAAGGGGTAGACCTCTCATGGGCTTCAGCAAAGCAGGGCACATCAGAGACCAAGCACATCCCCTTGTATTCAGGCTGTAGTGTAGGAGGTCCGTTTTGCCTAAGTGTTGTTTGTATTGGTTAATGAATAAAGAAACTGCCTTGATCTAATAGGGGTAGAATTTAGGTAGGTGGAGAAGATGGAACTGCATTCTGGGAGGAAGAAAGCAGAGTCAGAGGAGCACCATGTAGCCACCAGAGACAGACATGCTGAATCTTTCCCAGTAAGCAACTGCCACATGGCGATATACAGATTAATAGAAATGGATTAAATCAAGATGTGAGAGTTAGCCAATAAGAGGCTAGAACTAATGGGCCAAGCAGTGTTTTAGTTTAAAAAGTTTTTGTGTAATTATTTTGGGGCTAAGCTAGCAGGGCGGCAGGGAAGAGCAAGCGGCCCCTCCTTGCAACAAGGCTGAACAAGACAATTCAGCATGAAGAATGGGCTTCCAAGAATCAGTCAAAGCACCATTAACAGCCTCTTCTCCCGTTGCCAGGAGTCCCACATATAGACCAAACTGCACAATTTTCACATATATCCAGGGGGCTTTGGTCAGTCCCGTACAGGTTCCCTAGTTGTTGCAGAACCAAGTTTTTATTCTAACAAATCCTTCCTTCCTCTTTTTGTCCCTCTTGCTATTCCTCCCCCTCCCATCCCCTCCTTCTCCATACTTCCCTTTTCCCATCCCTCACTTCTCCACTTTCTCTGTTCTTCCATCTCTCCCTTTTCCCATTCTTCCTTCTCCCATCCTTCTCTTCTTCTATTTCTCCCTTTCCCCATCCCCTCCCTTCTCCCATCTTTTCCCTTCTCCCATCCCCTCCCTTCTCCAATCTTTTCCCTTCTCCCATCCCCTCCCTTCTCCCATCTTTTCCTTTCTCCCATCCCCTCCTTTCTCCCATTTTTTCCCTTCTCCCATCCCCTCCCTTCTCCCGTTCCTTCCCTTCTCCCATACCTCCCTTCTCTATACCTCCCTTTCCCATCCCTCCCTTATCCCATCCCTCTCTTTTCCTATCCCTTCCTTCTCCCATCCCTTGCCTCTTGGGCATCTTTGTTTCATTTGCTATTTCCATGATGACCATTTTCTTCCTGTGCAGGTCATTTGGCAGCTGTGAGTCTTATTTCTCACAAATTTAAGCACTTGGGATGGCACTTAGTTTTAAACCTCCAAGGAAGAGGTCAGTTGCTCAGAGGTACTGAGGTTCTTACTCCTTGATCACCAGGTGCCATGAGGTCAGGGAGAGAAGAGCTCATAGAAGGGTGAAGAATAGACACTAAGAAGAGAGTTGGTCTCCGTTTATGAGAAGTCAAACATCAGCTGGGCTGACTGTGACTGAGGACAGAAGACAGCTGACCCACTCTGGGAATTCACAGGCTTACCTGCTGGGAAATCGCTTGTGGAATGATGCCAGGACAAGCTCAACCCATTGGCTGTCATGTATTTTTTAAGGTCCCTTCCCACCCCACCTCTGTCTTTAGATTACTTCTTTTATGAAATCAAGACACACTTCTGTTTCCAGCTACCTGTCTATGTGGAAAAGCTGAGAGGAAGAAGAAACCTTCTGGAAGATTTTTCATAGTTACCAAAAGGTTTTACTCTCTGATTCTCCCAGGGAACCTCACTCTTTGTTTCCTTGGCTTCAACTGAGCCACATATCCTTTTTCAAACAAATATGTGGCCAGGAGGGTCTACATAGATGGGTTTAGTTCTGCCTATGAGTGAGCCTGTGGCCAGGAGACTGAAATTGCCCTTTTGGAACTAATTTGACCTCTAATTTGCCTGAGTGCTAGCCAGCGGGAGCAAATTTAACAGTTAGCTTATGCTGTAACAAAATTACTAAAAACTCAGGGGCAAAAATTAAAATCTGTTTGTTTAGAATTTTCTGGGTCAGCTGTCTGTGCTGTGCTAGACAAATGGTTCTTCTGTTGAACTTGGATCTCTCCTGCATCTATGGGCAGTAGATGGTTTATTGGAAACTGAACATGTCATGGTAGCCCATGCTGAAAAGTTTGGGTACCTGCTTATACCCTCTTCTCGTGATTGCCATTCTCTTGTAAGCTAGCCTGGGCTCACTGATGAAATTAACTCAGGGTTCCAAGAGCTATAAAAGAGGACAAGTCCAGTGCACACATACTTTCCAAGTATCTTTCTGTTCTCCTAAATTCATTTTTGTCATTGTCCCCATATTAGAGCAAGACAAGCATCATGGGGCTAAGATAACTCAAGGGGACACACATGAGAAAGAGGGAAAAATAGTATCCATAAATGTGCTTCATCAAAGAGATGACAAAAATGACCATAGGAAAAAAATGGAAGGAATGTTCTAGAGAAGGTAAGGGTGAGAGAGACTGATTACAACACACAGGGGCTAGTGGCTGAAACATTTGGAGGCAGCAAAATTTGGGCATGAGAAGGCATAATTTAGTGAGACAGGAAGACAGAGGAGCGCAGGAACCAGGAGTTTGCATTTGGACTGGAAAGAAAAATCAGCTTAACACCTGAGCAGTGCCAGGCTCAGAGCTGAACATGGGCCAGGCATTGCTTTATTAAAGTCTTGGGTCTGAAGGTGTGGAAACAGGCTTGAAGAGGTTCAGCAGCTTCCCTAAAGAAGGTTGACTTCAGACTCATTGTCTTTGACCTTCAGGTCTGAAGAAAGTGATAGCTGACTGAAGTGATGGGGACCAAGAGGAGGAAACTGGTGGAGCGAGAATGCTGATGCCACCTCTGTGTTGGGCAGAACAGGCCTGGGTGGAAAGGTGTCTTACTGGTATAAACTCTGCACTGTCAACTCCAGGGACATGGCTAATTCTGATTTTCCACCTGGAGATCTGGCAGAACGACAATACCCAGTCCCCGGGTCAGGTTCTAGGGATTTGCAGTTTTCCAGACAGTGCCAATGCAGTAGGTCCTGGTTTTATATTTTTTTTCTGTATGTGAAAAACTTCAGTCCAGAGAATTAATACCATGTCCGAGTTCTCAGAGTTTATGAGTACAGGAGCCTGGGCTTGAAGCTGAGACTCTTTCCTTTTTATTTTATATACTTTATTATAAATATTTTTAAAGATATTTTACATACTGATACCAGTTCCTACTTCCTCTTCTCCTCCCATTCTTTCCACTTTCCTGCCATTCCCCATTCCCCATTAACTCTTCATTGCTTGAGGAAGGACCAAGGCCCTCCCTACTATATCTAGGCTGAGCAAGGTATCCCTCCAAAGAGAATGGATTCCAAAAAGCCAGTACAAGCAGTAGGGATAATTTCTGATCCCACTGCCAGTGGCCCCACAGTCTTCCCCAGCCATACAACTGTCACCCATATAGTGACGGCCTAGTTTGGTCCTATGCTTTTTCCTTCCCTGTCTGTCCAGAGTTGATCTTGATTTCTTTGCTGATATTCTCACTCCTCCCACTCTTCAAACTGGACTTTGCGGGTTCATCTCAGTGCTTTGCTGTGACTCTCTGCCTCTACTTCCATCTGCTGTTGGATGAAGACTCTATGGTGACATTTAAGATAGCCATCAGTCTAAATACAAGGCAAGGCCAGTTCGGGCACCCTCTTCACTATTATTTAGGGTCTTAGCTGGGGTCATCCTTGTGGATTCCTTGGAATTTCTCTAGTGCCAGATTTCTTCCTAGCCCCATAATGGCTCCCTCTATCATATCTCTTTCCTTGCTCTTTGTCTCTGTCCTTCCCCCGTCTTGACTATCCCATTCCCTCAATTTCTCCTTCCTCTTCCCCTTTTCCCCTCCTCCTCCACTTCTCTCCTCCCTTCTCCCCCAACCCCCACAATCCCAATTTTCTCTGGAGATCTTGTCTATTTCCCCTTCCCAGGGAGATCTATATATGTTACTCTTAGGAGTCTCCTTGTTATTTAGCTTTTCTAAGATTGTGGACTATAGACTCGTTACCCTTTGCTTTACAACTAGTATCCACTTATAAGTGAGTACATACCATGTTTATCGTTATGAGTCTGTGTGAACTCAATCATGATGTTTTTTTTCTAGTTCCATCCATCTGCACGCAAATTTCAAGCTGTCATTTTTTTTTTTTTTTGCCACTGAGTAATACTCTATTGTGTAAATGTTACCACATTTTCTTTATCCATTCTTCAGTTGAGGGGCATCTAGGTTGTTTCCAGGTTCTGGCTGTTACAAATAATGCTGCTATGAATATAGTTGAACAAATGCCCTAGTAGTATGGTTGTTGAGTATCATTTGTGTATATGCCCAAGAGTGTTATTGCTGGGTCCTGAGTAGATTGATTCCCAATATTCTGAGAAACCACCATACTGATTTCCAGAGTGGATGTACAAGTTTGCATTCCCACCAGCAATGGAGGAGTGTTCCCCTTACTCCACATCCTCTCCAGCATAAGCTATCATTGGTGTTTTTTTATCTTAGCCATTCTGGCAGGTGTAAGATGGTATCTCAGTAAGCTGAGATTGTTGGCTGAGTATTGTGCCAACAGGAAAGGTAATAAGAGGGGAAGGGGCTGTCTATGGAGACCCTCATGAGGGCTTTAGAATGGCACCATCATAAATATGTGAGGACTAGAACCACTTACCAAAGGCTCTACTGTGTATTTTAACTCATCTTCAAAAACTTGGGGATAGATAGAATTAGATTTCTCATTTTAGAATTTAAGAAAGTGGGAACAATCAATTATTTTCAATTGCTTATTTCCTAACACACACACACACACACACACACACACACACACACACACACACACATAACCAGGATATAGGCAAACCTAGTAAGGTCTGATCTTCCAATCTCAAATTCCACTCTTACCCACTTGTGCAGCCAACACTAAATTTCTAGCATTGGACAATCAGTTCTACCCATCTCTGTGCACCCCAATCCCATGAGGAGCACAGATGAAACAAGCCCTTAGATCTGGGCAAAATCAGTGTTTGTGGGACACAATGCAAGTCCCACTGATCTGGAGGAGGAGTAAGAAGTTGCTTCTCAGGGGTTGAAGCTTTGGGACACAGCAGTAAGAGGTGAGGTAACTGCCTTAAGGCCTCACAGGGACATCAGAGTGGACTGGGGTGAAAGACATTTTAAGCATCTGCCATTAAGCATCACGGTGTGAGGAGGTGGCAACGGTGGCTGACGACAGCTGTCATTCACCACACCCTCACCACATGCATCAGGTTAGATTGTTATTTTGTCACTAATTCTTTCCCCTTTGATCTCCGAATCACAGGGAAATGGGCAAGAAACAAGTGTGTGCTGTATGATGCTGAGACCTCTGGTTGTTACACAGCAAGAGCTAGCTGATGTAGTCCTTGGTATCTGAAGTGGGAGGCCTCCATAACAAAACCCTGAAATATGTGGCAGTAGCTTTGAGAGTGGCTGGCAGGTGGTGAGGAAAGTCCCACAGAAGCCTGGCAAAAATGTCGCATTATGCAATGGCAAAACATTTGGTAGACTGTCACTTGCAATAACCCAGAAGGTAAAACATGTGCCCGAGGCGTTTGTCAAGTTAGATGAAGGGATTCTGAGGCCGGATGGCGGATGTGGAAGCTGGCTGCTGCTAATTGCCTTGAAAGGAGGTAGGCTGAGCTGGTTTGCAAGCAGCATTCCAAGGGACTGTTCTGCAATTGTAGGGTGACCAAATAAAATGTTTTCTCATCACACCAGAGTCATGGCCTCTATGCAGTCTTGAGGGTGAGACTGGGGCTTTGCCTATAAGATGTCGAGGGTTACTGTGCAGTAACAACTAGCTCAGTGCTGCCCTGCTGGTCATTGCGCATGCTTCATCTCATTAGACCCTGTAGTAGTTTCAGAGTCCAGAAGCTGCCATTTCTATTTCAGTGATGGAGAAACTAAGGCTGACAGAGGTTTAGAAACACAACCAAGAGCACTCAGCTCTGAGTGAGCCAGATTCAGAGTTAGGATATGGTCATAGATCTGACTCCACAATGCAGACTTCATCCCAGGAAACTGTCCCATCTCCTGTGCTGAGATCACCCTTTCCTCTACTGCCAAAGGATGAGAGTAAGATAGGGCAGGTGGGCAGGACCCCAAAGATGTTCACATCTTATGCCTGGAGATGGCAAGGGGAAATTAAGATTGCTGAGCAGCTGGCCTTCACGTGGGGATATTTCCATGTCCCCATGTAGTCACAAACGCCCTCATAAAGAGAAGATGGGAGAAGGTCTGTTAGGATCAGAATGACATAATTGCTGTGGCACTGGTGCCAGAGACAGAGGAAGGGGCGTGGTCTGATGAGTGTGCAGCTAAGAAGCTAATGAAGGTGAGGGAAGACTCTTCCTTAGAGAGCCCTGCCTGGGTTTGGATTTCATCCCGCTAGTGGAGTTCTGACCTCCAGGACTTCAGGAGTTAACATTTATCTAACACACACACACACACACACACACACACACACACACACACTCCTGGCATTTGAGTAAACACATATGTTTGTGTTGATTTGTGTTTATGGGTCTCTGCAGCCATACCTATGCATGTACAAGACATTCTAGAACAACTCCACACCTTTACATGTTGTATGTGCATGCACACATGCAATATTATACCAAGAATTCATGCAGAAGCTTCTAGGCTGAGGCCAGAGCCTGTCTGCTTCATCGCCCCGGCCCCTTCCTGATATGGGCTCTGGGCAGAGAGGTAGCACAGGAGCCCTTGACAGGAACCATTAATTTGCGCTTTCTCGCCCAGGGCTGGAGTAAAATGAAGCTTGTTTTCCATTTCTACACCAGGAGAAGGAGTGCATTGATTTTTCCTCACATCTGATTGCTCACATTACAGGCTTGTTTCCAAATTATTGACACTTGGATCATTCATTCCACTGCATAAACATACTTTACAAGTCACCTTCGTCCCTTTGAGACATAGTCCTGGGTGCCCCCCGAAGAAGTCCGTGTTGTAGAGCAGTGTTCTCTGCTCACAGAACATCCCCCTGAGGGCCAGTTCAGCTGTGTGTGCCCCCTTTAATTATTCATTTGCTTACTTGCTGGCTAGTTTGTGTCAACTTGATATAAGCTAGAGTCACCTAGAAAGAACCTCAGCCAAGGAACTGCCTCCATCAGATTGGCCTGTAGGTAACCCTACGGGTCATTTTCTAGAAACTACCTCCATCAGGTTAGCCTGTAGGCAATTCATTTTCTTCACTATGGGCTGTGCCGCCCATGGGCATGTGGTCCTGGGTTGTGGAGGAAAGCAGGCTGGCCAATCCATAAAGAGCACGCTAGTCAGCTGCACTCCCCCATGGCCTCTGCTTCAGTTCCTGCTTCTAGGTTCCTGCCTTGAGCTCCTGCTCTGATTTCTCTCAGCAATCAACTATGATGAGGGCATCTAAACCAAATAAACCCCTTCCTTCCTAAGTTGCTTTTGGTCATGGTATTTTCTCCCAGCAACAGAAAGACAAGTAGGCTGCTTACCCATTAATTTGTTGAAAAGTAGTGCTGAGTGCTAGCAATCTATAGAGTGCAGGCGCAGAGGGTGTAGCTGAGGTCACCAGCAGGTCCTTTATAAAACCAATTACCCTAGGATGTGTCCTACCAGCTTTTGTGGAAGCCCTCCACAATCCTCCTCAGTAAGTAGTAAAGAAATTCAAGACAGTGGAGGGAGGAGGATGAGGGGGAGGGAACAGTAGGCAAGGAGAAGGGAGAAGAGGAGCCAGCAGAGCCTGAGCTGGCCAGGTGTTTTCTACCTGCATTGTCGCCCTCACCAGGTAAGGGCCTATGGAATAATCTCCAACACTCCTTTGAGAATGCATAGCCAAGGCAGCTGCCCAGGAACCACAGGCTGCTGTGAGCTGCCTAGCCCCTGGGGATGGTGAGAAGCTGGACCACTTTTGGCCTGGACCTCAAAGATGCTGCCCGTCTCTGCAGTCTATCCATCCCATGCTCACATCCCCCAGGCTTTTGAGCATCTGAGCTTGGAAGATACTTTCCTCCTAGTTTAGCACCTGACTCTTCTCACACTCAGATTTGGACTTCAATGTAGGTTTTCTGCTGTGTCATTTCCTTGAGAATGGAATGCAGCCAAAATCCCTTGGTTTGACCTCCTCACAAAAGGCTTTCCAATGCTCCCCTCTGTCCACCACCGCCCACTTTCACTTCCTAGATTTTCGTAGTCCTACAAGACATTAGCAGGGATGGGAAAACATGATCACTACCCCCAGCCATGTAGATTGTTTGTCTGGGCCTCCTGCTCTGCCCCATGCTGAGCACCCCCAGAAGACTTCTTGCTTGTGCTCAAGGGTGATTGTCCTATTTTAAAGTGTTCAGAATAGCAGTTCCCCTTCCTCCTATGGGTGGACTCTGCACGAAGAGCTCAAGTCTCCAGGCTCTCATGCCATCTTCTGATACCCAGGGAGAGAAGAGGAAAAATCCAGGTCAAACAGCACCCAGCTAGCTTCCCACCATCTATCCCCAGGAGCCTTGTAAGTTCCAAGGAGGGTTGGTGGTTCCTCCAGAAGGCCTTAGTTAGTCAGAGCATGTCTCCTGTTACTCCTTCCAACTGGGCCTAGATAAAGCACAGGAATTTCTTCTAAGGGGCAGAAGCAGCAAGGTTGCTCACATCCCTACTGCCCATCCCGCCCTTGTCTTCTGCAGAGCTGCAACAGTATTCTGTGTGGTAATGGAGCACTAAAGGGATAGAGAAGTGCTAATACTAACTAAAGAGCTAAGTATCTTAGCTCCTCTTGCAGAAGGCTTAGCAGATAGGTTCAAAGCAGATCATTGTTTATAAAAAAAAAATTAAAAAAACCCCAAAAAACAAACCATACCTTAGTAAGGGAAAAGCTTTCCTCTCCTTTCATGATGCTTGCTTTCAGTCTATAAAGCAGATATGCTAGCTGGAGCATCAGCAATCATCTTGGGCCATGAGGAGACCTTGAGGATGAGATCCATAAAGATGATGGTGCCTATTCCAAAACATTCACACTGGCTCCAAACAAGTCCCTGGAGGTCCTGCTGAATTGTTTCACTCCTGCATGAACATGGAGAGTTGACATTTCTCCATGTGACCCTGGGTTATCTGAAATCTATGCCACAGTACCCATAATACAGCCTTGGGTCACTTGCAGTTATTTATACCTAATTTCATATTAACTAAAATGGAACAAAATGAAAGAGTTAGTTGTTATGTTATTCCTGTCCTCCTTTGGGTAGAGCAGATGAAGAACATCCATATCCCAAGGGAAAATTCTCTTGGGCAGTGTTGTGCAATTGTGGCAGATTTCAGCCAGAACTTGTGAATTAGCATCATTACAAAGATTTATATATACACACAAACACACATCAATCACCTCCTCTTAAAATTGTTTGTTTTTATATATTTTTAAATTGAAGTGTAATTTATATCGGGTAGAAGGCACAAATCTTAAGAGTACAGGTTGATGCATTTTTAATGTGCGTGTACCAGTGTGACTACCACTCAAATCGATACGGGGAACATTTCCATCACTCCAGAAACTCGCCTCGTAGCCCTTCCCAGCTGACCTACACCGACTGCTCTGCAATGTCTCCATGGCTGCCTGCTCTTGAACTCAGGAACTCAGGACCTGACAGCATCTTCCCTTAACACCTAGTTCCTTTTCTTAGAAAATGCTTTTGACAGGCTCCCCTGCTCACAAGTGCTTGTATTATTTTATTGCTTATTCTTCCTTACTGAATCCTGATGAATGCAACTTTTCTGGCTGTGAATTCCTGGGAAATTCCCCGCCTATGCACCATGGACTGCTGTTAGAACGTTCATTAGAACAAACATGGGAGCTGCTGTTTGCACTGAAATGAAGATGCTGCCCTTCTTCCTCTAGGAGGTAAATGGGTGGGAAAGCATGTTGGGAGAAAGAACAGACAAGGTTGGGAGGAGAAAGTATTCCTAACAATAACTTACATTGCCCTGGAACATCACTTTGCATTGAAGGCCTTGCAGACATTCTCTGACCTTAGAAGAAGCCCCATTGCCCTCACTTTACAGGTGAGTGAGAAGACTAGAAAATAAAATCAAAACTCTGGCATGGTCCCCTCCAGATTCCATGGCCATTCTGTGAATCACAAGAGAGATGCCATCACAAGCAAATAGAATGGTTTGGTTTTAGTTATGTATGTATGTCAGTCATCAGGTGCGTGCTTGTAATTCCCAGTACTGAGGCTGAGGCAGAAGGATTGTCATTTTGACACCATCTTGGGCAGGACTTATCTAAAAAATGTTTAAAAAATATAATGTGCACATATTTAACAATTTAAGCATTAACATATAATAAGCTTAATAATCAGTAGGCTTAATAATATTAGGAAGCCTATTCAATAAGGACTTGCTACTGAGCAGTGGGAGAGTTGTGTTCTTATTGTCCAAATCACCCCACTGGTGTCTGTGAAGTCACACTCTGAGATAAGAGACAAGCTGCAGGGCTGCACAAGCTAGGGTCTGTGTGACAACCACGAGAATTCAGATATCACAATGGCCATCACTTTAACAGAACTACATTTTAGGGGACTTGCCACAGCAAGATCCTGCGCCTGATTGTCCAGGAGACCTTGTCTTTCTCATAGGTCACAGAGCAAACACTGTGAGAAACAAACCAATTAACTGAAGAAAGAGGAGCGAACAGAGAGCAAAGAGGGCCTTGCAGTGGGCACGGTAGAGCAGCCAGACAGGAAAAGCCAAGAAAATGAGTCTCAGAGGCCTTTGAAACATTTAACCTTTCCTTGGGAGGACTTAGTGAAGAAGCCTACCTAGGAGTTTAGAATTTTCAAAAAGCCCTTTGATAAATGTGAAGAGCAGAGAATTCTTATTGAGAATAAGCTGGATCAAACAGAGGCAGTGAGGACATTACCATGGCCCTTTCCAAGGAGAAGGGAAGATTTCACAGTGGTAAAAGCTTGAATTTGGATTCCCAACAGCACATAGAAGCCAGGCACCTGCAATCTGCTATTGGGGAGATGGAGCCAAGAGGACCGATGAAGTTCACTGACCAGTCAGCCCAACTGAATCTGTGAGCATTAGATACAGTGAGAGACCCTGTCTTAAAAAGTAGGCAGAAAGCAAGTGATGTCAACCTCTGGCCTCTACACAGATGATCATACATGTGTGCATGCAGATATGCATGAATGTGTACCCATATAAGTACCATACATATACACCACCACACACACACACACAATCCAAACAATACTTAAATGGAATGAATCTGCTTTCACACACAATGTGTTCTTAATACTCCTTTGTGTGAGATTAGCATTCTCTCTGCTGTGACCTGTGATTCTCTTTGTAGCCATCTTGCTGCTGTCTGATTTACAAGGCTTCATCATAAGTCTGTTGTGCACTTCTGCCCTGCTACCTAGAAATGCTTGCTCTTGAGACCCAGCCACCATGCCCTGAGAAAGCCCAGAAGAGACCATGTAGAGAAGGCACACAGAAATATTCTGGCCAATGGTCTACAAGAGGTCCAGCTAACAGGCAGCTGATCTCAACCACTGGATTCATAAGTAATGATGCAGCCAGATATCTCTGGCCTCAGTCACTGAGTTACCCCCAACTAGTGGATCTTTCCAGTTGAGTCCCCAAGATTGAGAAAAGCAAGTATCCCTGCTTTACCTTATCTGAACTCTTGAAACAGATTAGAATAAAGCATTTGTTTTAACGTCACTAAGGTTTAGAGGCTCTGTTAGATAGTCAGAACAGTACTTTTACTTTGGGTTTATAACTGTCTTTTGACTTCAGGCTATGTGAGGCCTGCTTTCTGCTCCAAGATCTGTTCTTGTACAATGGACACAATGTTGCAAGAAGGCTGCTTTCTCATTTTCCAGCCACCCAGACTCCCAAAATAATCACATAGAAACTGTATTAATTAAATCACGGCTTGGCCTATTAGCTCTAGCTTCTTATTGGCTAACTCTTACATCTTAATTTAAGTCATTTCTATTAATCTGTGTATTGCCACGTGGCTGTGGCTTACCGTAAAGTTCCAGCATCTGTCTCTGGAGGAGCTACATAGTTTCTCTTCTCTCTATCTCCTTTCTCCCAGTGTTCAGTTTAGTTTTTCTCACCTAGCTCTGTTCTTCCCTGATCTGCTGTAGGCTCAAAAAAGTTATTTATTAACCAATGGTATTGACAGCATACAGAGGGGAATCCCACAATCACCTCCCCTTTTTTGTTTAAATAAAAAGGAAGATTTTAACTTTAACATAGTAAAATTACATAAAACCGTTTTCAAGCAAGAATTACAGTTGTACTATTTATATCTACTTTATCTTTTATCATAACTACAGAAAAATATAATTATAACTATCAATTCTTCAACTCCATCAAAGACTCCAGAAGGATATAATATTACCTCCAGATTTGACAGAGACATCTCACTACCTGGACAGTCACCCAGAGTTCTTCTGTACCATGAAGCAGGAAATTTGAAAGACTGTTTTGCCTCTATTCGCAGTTTGTCAGTCACTTTCTTCTGTGTCCTGCAGAATGTCTCACAGACTCTTTCATGAAGCAGGAACCCTGAAGGACTGTCTCACCTTCCTTAGGCAACTTCAGCCGTCCTCTCTCTGTGGATCCTGCATATCCAGTTCACACACATACATAGCATAAAGCAGTCTAGGCAAGAGCAATTTCTTGCCCAAATGGCTAACAAACTCCATGAGGAGCCTCTTTGATGCCCATCATCTTCTTGAAGTAATTGGTGCTGCCAGGAGCAGATGTGTCTCACTGTCATGACACAATATCACTCACCGTGCACTCCCATAATCACTATTGTGGTTCATGTGTGAAATATCCCAAATGGGCTCATGTGCATGAATACTTGGTCTAGAGATGCTGGCAGTGTTTTAGAAGTCATGGGACCTTTAGGAAGCAGAGCCTCTCTAGAATGAGTGGTTTCCTGAGTTTCTGCAGCCTCTTTCTACTTCCTGACCATTTACTGCTCTCTGGCTTGAGATGCAATGTGACAAGTTAACCCACATCCAATAGCATATCTTCTCTGCCACGGTGTACCAAGCCTTCAATCTATGAGTCAAAACAAACCTTTCCCCTTCTAAGTTCCTTTTTTCAGATATTTTGTTGTAGCAACTAATACACTGAAGCCCCCACCCCTGCAACAAGAGCCACCTTACTTAGGCCAACCAGAGGAACCAGGCTTACCCCATGGTTTCTTCAGCCACATGGAGCCTGGTCAGTGCCATACCCATTCATCCAGGTCTCACTTCTTAAGAGATTTCAGGGATTCCAGTTTTACATGTTCATGAACTTAGATATGGACTTTGGTGGACAATATGGGTGCAGCTGTGGCCTGGTTCTGGATAATTCACTGCTGCCCCTACTGTGTGGCTGGATCTCCTGACTTTGTAAGATGAGCCCCAGTTCTGAGGCAAAGTCTCCTAGTTTTAATTTAAACCTTTAAGCAGGCGATGCAAACTGTTGTTTCCTGTGTGGAAGGAGTTCTCAATTATCCATCTCTTGCCAGAGGACACTCCACACAGTATTTGTAAAGTGTTTCCTATGTAGCTATGAGTCCCTTAGAGAAATGGAACCTTATGTCCAGTGTCCCTGTTCCCAGAGTGTTCAGTGTAGGACTGAATGCTATCTGTGCAGTGAATATTGAGGTTCCCATAGCCTCAGTCTTTGCCATGAGGATTCAGTTGCTGCCCTCCACCATCTTTCCCACAGCCTCAGCTATATGTGGCTCTCAGGCCTGCCTTGCCTTTGGAGTGGTCATCCTCTCAATTTTTTCTTCAGACTGTACCCTTCTGAAGCAGCCTTTTGCATTCTGAAGGTGATCCTTTTCTTTTATGGCTGCTTTTTTTTTTATTTGGAGTCTGGATTGTTGACAGCCCTTCTGGATGCAGTGTGTGAGTCTGCTGTGATTCGGGGGCCCCTCTCAGTTTTGTCTCAGCCAAAGTGGGGCTCCCTAAGCTGGCTATTGCAGCCACATCCCGATGTGCATGCAGATCATATGTTAGACTGCACAACACCAAGAATACTGCCCTTGAGAAGTTGTCTCTAGCATTGTGAATACTCGGTCATCAACAGTATTCCAAGAGTCTCTGGAGAGCTGGCACCCCTGACAAAACACAGTGGAGTGCTGTTCCCTTCCACACATGCCGATGAAAGAAGGCAAGTCTGGATTTGGGGCACATCTTTCCATGATGGCAAAACATTATCTTTTCTTTATGAATAATAGAAGACACTTGGCTTGCTCATAATTTTTTAAAAGCTGTAGTCATAGTAACACGTGTGTTGCCTGTTAATATGAGATCTACCACCTGCTTCTTAAAGGCAACAGCTTAAGTTTTACAATGTGTTCTTATGCCACCAACAGAGCAATCTCTATTAGATTTTCAACTCAGCTAAAGTAAGGTACAGGGGGAAAAAGGACTTTTCTACTAGTGAGATTCCTGGCTACAACCCTTGTGGGGTGACAGAAAAGTTCAGAACAGAAGAGACAAATCTTCCATGAAAAGAATCTTGAGAGATTGTGTACAACCAGAGTGAGGGCTGTCTGTCCACATAAGTCACTCTCCAAAGGAAAGAGCTCAGCTTTCAGAAGAAGCACTCAAAACACAAGAGAGACATTCCAGGTGTGTCCGAGCTCAGGTGCCCTTGGCTGTAGTGTAAAGGTGGCCTTGCTTCTTATCTGTGAAGGGAGAGGAAAGAGCCTTTTGTGAACATAGAATCCAGGCAGCACAGTATTTTGGTCACTAGGGAGACTGGTATGATGGAGATTTGGTGGCCCCACCTTTGGGTGAGTTCTCATGACCTACCCATGTACCCACAGTTCTGTGATAAACTATTATTAGAACTAAAGGGGATCTAATCAACAGAATGCATCCCCATGGGGCCTCGGGCATGGAGGCCTGGTGGAGAGGGGCTGGAATTGCTCAGCTGAAAACCTCTGGCTCCATATCAGTATCCAGCCAATGGGCCTTGGTTTTAGAAGTATTTCTTCATTCAGACTGTGTTTGCATATGTTAATGAAGTGCTTTCATTCAGAAATACAAGCATGAAGAAGATATAACAGGACTCTCGTGGGAAAGAGAAAAGCCAACAGGCAAATAAATCACTCAGGTAAGGACATGTTGTGTGTGTGTGTGTGTGTGTGTGTGTGTGTGTGTTCCTGACACCAGGAACACAAGGGCACCCTCTCTGAGGAGTGGTCTTCCAGCACTCCTGGAGCCATGAAGAAGACATAAGGAACAGAGTTCCAGGCAGAAGGAACAGCAAATGCTAAGGTCCTGAGACAGCTACAGCCATGATGTTTTAAACACTTGCTTGACTGCAGAGTAGAGGAAGATGAATTTCCCAAATATCTTGCTCCAGTGGTGAGACGTGGGATGCTGGAAGCATTTCCAGCATTGACAGTTCAAAGCTCAGGTGGTTTTCAGGAGACAAAGCCCAGTTCTTTTCCGAGTGCTGGAAGGAGACATCTGTTGGCAGGATGATTTTAGTACCCCTCTCTAGGATAATGGTCAAGAGATGCAATGCACAGGGCACAAGTGCTTGATACTTGTTCATTCTCGTTTTTGTTGTTTAGCCTAGATTTAAATTCTATCCAACTCTCTTTTGCATGCTATCCTGTATTCTTCTCTAACCCAATCTGCATCTCTTTGCTTATCTGTTTGTTTCTGCCCCTTCATCCTGAGCTCTCTCTCTCTCTTTCAGTCTATCGGTTCTGTTCTTTTTCTTCTTCTTTTTTTTAAGTCCGTTTCTGCCTCTCCCATTCCTTCTGCCAGACTGAGGGCAGCTGTGTGCTCAGCCCAGGAGCCGGCAGCTCTCCATGGTGCTGACTCAGATGATGGGTCCCGGGCTTCCACCCTTCATTAGGGACCAGAGATGGATGGTGGTGTTTTCCCCTGAGCAGCCAATCAGCAAGGACTCTTCATCTGCTGCAGCAGGTAGAGAAATCTCCCTCTCTGGAGCCCTTGGTCATGAGAGCAGCTGCCTTTCCACCCCCTCATGCAGGAACACTTAATCCTGCCTTGTCCAGGCCCATATGGCCTCTGCGGGGGCTGGAGCAGGAGGTGCTTTCTGGTCTCTGGACTGCATCGAAGCAGATTGGAAGAGGATTTATTTCTCCTGCTCCAGTGGTGCAGAGCGGCTCCTGTGTGTGGTGTGTGTGTGTGTGTGTGTGTGTGTGAGAGAGAGAGAGAGAGAGAGAGAGAGAGAGAGAAAGAGAGGAACCTTTCAAGGAAATACAGGCTCTTTCTTTATGGAAACTTTGCAGAAGAATGGTAGCAGAAGCTTGTCACTTTATGCCTCAAAGGTTGAGGGTGGACAGAAGTAAAGAGATTTGAGAAGATGAAATGTAGCTGAAGGACTTTCAGCCACCATCTCATTCCTGACTCCACCACCATCTGATGCTGGGGAAAGGATAGCTTGGCTTCTCTTCTCCAAAACAAGACATAAAACTTCTACTCAGACTTATACTTAGAAACACAAGGGGACTTGGCAGCTAAGCACTGTGTACAGACCAATACCTTAGAATTTGGGGGGTTTCTTAGGCTCAGGCTCTGTGGCAGGTGCTTTACGTGTATTATTGCATGCTGTCCTTAATCCTAATAAAGTGAGGTTCATTTGATGACTGAAGAAGGAACTGAGGCATCTGAGGGATTGCATATACCTCCCCATGTGGGAACATGTGCCCACATGCGCACGCACACACACAGGTTTGCCTGACTGCATAGCTCATGACACTCCCCTGGGCTCCGTTCCCCATTCTGACTTGTAAGCTGAGCTGTGGTTGATGTCCCTATAGCCAGTTGTCTTGATGGCCTATGAGAGACCTGGGTAGATGGCAGGGCTTGAGTTTGCAGATTCCATGATGACACCCAGGTTCTCACCTTGAACACCTCAGAGGACACTTAGAAGGATTTTGAAGTTCCTTACCCAAGGACGAGACCATCTGCTCAGTGATCAAAATCTGTGATATTCTCCAATACTTTTGTGCATCAGAGGTTAAGAAGACCATGTGTCCAAAGTCTTATTTGTCCAGAGATAGCAGAGTTGTGTCTGAAGAAAAAGGAACTTCTCAGATTTTAGAAAGTTCTGCTCACTGTAATAAGGCTCTAGCCTGACTCCAGCAATGTGTGGATGGCTGGTGTTCTTCTGGTCTTTGTTTTGCTCTTCCGGTCTTTGGTTTGCAGTGTGGTGATGGGTCTTGTGCATTCTAGGCTTGATCACTTGATCACCGAGTAGACTCTCAGCCCCTCTGCATTCTGTATACAATGTCAACATCCAACTCCAAACCACATCCAACTGGTGGACTTCGTTTCCATGGCTTTAGAGTCAGGTTCAGAACTCTAAGCACAATCTATGGTGGTTTGAATGAGAAGTGTTCCCCATAGACTCCTGTGTTCAAACACTTGGTCCTCAGTTGGTGATGCTAGTTGGGGAGGTGTAAGAGATCTGGTATTACTAGAGGACGTATATCAGTGGGGTTGGGCTTTGAAAGTGTACAGCCACATTCCAATTCAGTCTTTCTGCTTCATGTTTGCAGTTGAAGATGTTATCTCTCAGGTTCCTGGCCATACCTATTGCTTACAGTCATGCCTCTCTGCCAAGATGGACTCATCCCTCTGGAACCATAAATCAATATAAGCCTTTGCTTCTGTAAGTTGCCTTTGGCCATGGTATCTTATCACAACAACAGAAAAGTAATTCACACACAACCCTTCTGGAAGAGGCTTAGGATGCTTGGCAGGAAGGGTTCAGAAGTGAGTTGAGCTTCTGTAACTTGGATGTCCAACTTTGTAAGCATGAATATGGCCATACTTCCTACTTTCAAATCAGAATGCAATGGGTCCCTTACTTGTCATATTTTAAAAATAATCTCAGCAAATGAAAAGATGCAGAGATTTTGGATCATGTGTATAAACGAAAAACCTCAGTGCAGATTCAGTCCTAAACAGTCAAGCAGCCATGCTGCTCTCTTTGCTTGATCAACCTGCTAGTGGGTAGGATCTAGCTGTCTCTAGTGCTGTTGCTACATGGGATGGTTCCTGAAAACTGGCCCAGCATATTGTGGCATTTTTCCATGCATGACTAGGGGTGCAGGGCACTTGCCAGTTTAGATTCCTGCATGAATCAAGGTGTTTGTTAACACTACCAACTGTGTGTGTGTGTGTGTGTGTGTGTGTGTCTGTGTGTCTGTGTGTGCATGCACACGTGCATGTGGAGATCAGAGGTCAGTGTCAGACTCTACCTCAATTGCTCTCCATTCTATCCTTTGAGAGGACTCCTCACTGAACTGAGAGCTCACTATTTTGGCTAGACTCCCTGCCTAACAAACTCCAATAATCCTCCTCTCTCTGACTCCCAGAACTGAGATTTCAGGCATATGCCACTGCATTCTTTGTTTTTAACATGGGTGGTGAAGGTTGAACTCGAGTCCTTGTGCTGATTGAGAGGTGGACACAGACACCTGGAGCTTGCTGTGGGGGTTACCAGAACCTTCTTTTATTTTGATAAATCCCTTTCTCTGTGTGTCAGTCAGCACTAGCGTGCTGGAGCAGAAATGCCTGAGTTCCACAGAAGCACAACATGACAAGCACTGTGTACAACCATGGCATCTGGGAAGACCTCTAGTGGGCTTGCTGCTTCCGTGACTGCTGTTGGGTCTGAAGCCACTGCAGGCTAGCAGGGTGATTGCTGGATGAGCACTTAAGGAGAGCGAAGGACAAGCTGGAATCACGGAGGAACTGCACCCGATGGTGTGGCTCATATCAGCTCTGGAGAGTACACTATTAAAAATCAGAGTTTCTCTGGTCCAACTGTTAAACACAGCCATTACTAAAAATTATAGTATGTAAGCTTACAAGTAAGTAAATCACATTAAAAGCAACAATGATAAGAACTTAAAACCCATCACTTGCTGAGCATTTTGCTAGGTTTCATTGCCTATGTGCTTGAGTTTATGTTGAAGTACGGAGCGGCGGGCTGTGTCCCGCCACCCGGCTAGCTTTACCCGAAATAATTACACGGAAACTGTATTCTTTTAAACACTGCCTGACCCATTAGTTTCAGTTTCTTATTGGCTAGCTTTTACATATTGATCTAACCCATTTCTATTAATCTGTGTAGCCCACGAGCTGGCTTACCAGGAATGATCTTAACCTGCGTCTGTCTGGAGTGGGAGAATCATGGCGACTCCCTGACTCAGCTTCTTTCTCCCAGCATTCCGTTCTGTTTACTCCGCCTACCTAAGGGTTGGCCTATCAAATGGGTCTAGGCAGTTTCTTTATTAATAAGAAATCACTCCCACATCATTTCCCCTTTTTCTGTTTAAACAAAAAAGAAAGGCTTTAACTTTAACATAGTAAAATTACATATAGCAAAACAGTTATCAAGCAAGAATTACAGTTACAATATTTATATCTATTTTATCTTTTATCATAACTAAGGAAAACAATAACTATCTATTCATTCTTCAACTCCATCAAAGACTCCAGAAGGATATAATACTACCTAAGTAAACAAGAAATAAGAAAACTCTAGAAATGACAGAGACATCTCACTGCCTGGACAGTCGCCCAAAGTTCCTTTGTACGGTTGGGGCATCCATCTTCAGCCTTTAGGCCCATAATATCCAGCAGACATTTCCATGAAGCAGGAAATTTTAAAGACAGTTCAGTCACTATCTGCTGTGTCCTGTAGAATGTCTCGCAGACTCTTTCATGAGTCATGAACCCCAAAAGACCGTCTCACCTTTAGGCAAGTTCAGTAGTCCTCTCTCTGTGGGTTCTCTTTGTCCAGTTTATGCAACAGTCCAGTCAAGAACAGTTTCTTGCCCAAATGGCTATCAAACTCCATAAGGATCCTCTTCGATGCCTATCTTCTTCTTGAAGTAGATTGGTGCTGCCAGGAGCAGAGTGTCTCATTGTCATGAAAAGTCCTAAGTTATTAAAACATTAAATGACATATTCTGTAGTCTTTGAAAGATATGAAGAATGTCTATCTAACTGAAATGTATCTCTATATATCTAGAAAATCTAACTAACATGACTACAAGCTTTACTATTATCGATGATTAACCATTAACCTATATTTCTTAATTATACATTACATTTTTAAATAAACTACACAATCACAATACCTTAATCAAGATCAGAAATACATATACATATAACAAAATTGACTGTAAAATCCACACCAATGCAAATTACTCATACCTATATCATTTCCCCCTTTAAATGTAAAAGAACATTTACAAACAATATTTTGGGAACATGGGCGCAGTTTTTTCTCTCCAAACTGCTTCCTGCTGAATGGGGGTGCTGTTAATCAGATCATTTAGGGTGTAATCTGTGTGCCAGGTTTATCTCAGTTGGCAGTTGAGTGAAGTAATTTTTTGAGGGTGGTCACAGGAAGTTTTCGGGAGGTCGTAGTCTATCATACCATATCGGGATAGATGCAATCCATAGGGTCTGGTCCTCTGTGAAAACAAAAGAAGACCCTTTCCAAAGTATCATATCCTTAGACCCAAATTTTGAAATCGTAATACCTTTATATCCATTCTGGTTTAGCTTGGCAGCCCATGTAATGAAATGTCTGTCTGTACTTAGCTCCTTTACAGTCAAAAATTTTAAAGAAAACACAATGTACATAATCCAGACTCTCTGTGAATTTTCCATTTTTACGTGGCTTATTTTTCTTTATTTCTTTTAATCTCTTAACTATCTGTACTCTGTCTCTTTAAAGACTTTACCCTTTTTTTTAAGACATTTGCTTTATTCTCTATATTCTTATTTTTCTCTCTCTCAAGGCTATGTACATTCATCCAACGCTGTGATCCACTGAGGTCTGTTATGTCTGAATCTGTTTTATTGTGAATCTGTAATATTTTTACTATCCAGGAGCATTTCTTAAAATGTTAAGCACTTCTTGAAAACTTAAGTTGCACCATGTACAGGTAATACGGTACCACCTGTGTCCTGCCCAGTCTAAACCTTAACTGTGCTGTTATTATGGTAATTACGGTAGTTCCTGGCAACCAGCACAGTTCAGCAAGGAGCAGCCGCTCCTGCCTCAGATCCATTTGGTGCCCCTGAGCTGTGCACAGTTCCAGGCACACAGCAAGTCCTCATTGGAGCCGCACTCAGCAGTTTAATTTTGAGACTGAGCATGCAGCACAGAAACTCTTTTTATCCAAGTTACAACCAAATTTGACATGCAGAGCACTGAGGAGTCTGAAAACATGTCTCTTCCACCATGCTCTTCCGCCTGCCTAAGCCTGATTCTGCCATCTGTCCAGGTGCAGGCGGGGAGCGCTGAGAGCACTCTCCTTCAGATCCCAAGCGGGAACACAAACATCCAGTCCCATAAAATCCATTGAAATGCTTTAAAGCCAGAGTTTGCACTGGCGGCACAGTCCCAAGAAGCCGCACTTTAAAATGACGCAGCTTTTTTTTCTGTTGCTGTTGCCGAATCAGGAAATCTCTCTACAGCACGCCACCAACAAACAGCAAAAATCTGTGTTAAAGTCTCTCTCCCTTATTTTTAAGCCTTCTCAGGTTTTTAAGTGGATTTAGTCCATCACGTCGGGCGCCATTCTGTTGTGTTACGGAGCGGCGGGCTGTGTCCCGCCACCCGGCTAGCTTTACCCGAAATAATTACACGGAAACTGTATTCTTTTAAACACTGCCTGACCCATTAGTTTCAGTTTCTTATTGGCTAGCTTTTACATATTGATCTAACCCATTTCTATTAATCTGTGTAGCCCACGAGCTGGCTTACCAGGAATGATCTTAACCTGCGTCTGTCTGGAGTGGGAGAATCATGGCGACTCCCTGACTCAGCTTCTTTCTCCCAGCATTCCGTTCTGTTTACTCCGCCTACCTAAGGGTTGGCCTATCAAATGGGTCTAGGCAGTTTCTTTATTAATAAGAAATCACTCCCACATCAAGTTTATTTATATGTGTTACCTTTTAATGGTGGAAAATAGCATAACACATTCTACTGCATATCCCCTTCAGCTCCATGTATGGTGGGATAGAATCGGAGACTTGCAGTTAGCCTCAGTGAGGGCAGTTATACTAGAGACACTGGCAAATATAATGAATCAGGGATTGACTTATTATTCCATTGATAGACATATTTAAAATGGGCTGACAAGATGGCTCAATGGGTAAAGAAAGGTGCTTGCTGCCAAGGCTGATAACCTGAGTTTGATCCCTGGAACTTATACGGTGGAAGATGTGGAACCCTGGAAGATGTTCTCTGACTTCGCATGTTTTTCATGACATGCACATCTACACAGACAGATAGAAACACACACACATGTATACACAAACAAGTAAATGCAATGCTTTTTAAAAACAAATTAATGAAGAAAATGTTAGTTAAAGAAATAAAAATTTATAAGAAATTCAAAGAATCAGGAAACTTTGTAATCATGATATAATGAGTAAAGGAAACAGCTGATGGAATTCCAAACTATGCTTTCAAATTATCCAAGAAGGGGCTCACAACATTGACAAAGAAACAAAGTTCTAATATATATGTCTTTCCCTTTTCTCTTATTCAAAATAAATAAAAATGTCCATTAGTGTCCATATTGGAACTGACCCAGAGGGCTGGCTGTTACAAATGCCCTGGAGCTATTGACCGGGTTTCACAGGACTGTAGGCTGTCTCTAATCTTGGTGATGCATGACTTTAAAGGAATCTTTTAATGCAGAGATAAACATATACCTGGCCCAAGGCTTATAAGAATAAGGGATTGGGAAGATGGTTCAGTCCATGAAGCTTCTGCTGTGCAGGATGAATTCCAGTCTTTAACAGAAATCTGATGTGTGGATTCCTACTCCCAGAATATAGGGAGGCAGAGGCAGAGGCAGGAGGCTTCCTGTAGGAGCCTGGCCAGCTAGTTCAAGTGAATCTGTGCACTTTAGGTTCAACAAGAAACCCTGCCTCAAAACAAAATCAAACAAGGTGTAGAGTAACTGAGCAAAGCACCTGTAGTCAACCTCTGGCCTCCAAACATACATGTACAAGCACACATATAAATGTATATGCACAAGAACATATGCACAAACTTATGCCCACACCCACCCATGCAAGGAACACACCCAAAGAGACCTTACAAGAACTGAATGAGGTGCAGCTCTATCAGCACTCCCACGGCAGTGGGCTAAGTTAGCAGTTGGGAGATGTGATTATATGTGAGCTGTGATCCTGCATTCTGTCTTTCACCTGACCTTCAGAGAGAAGGTGCCATGCTTCTCCCCTCCCTCCTATTCTTGTGACAATTTCTCCTAGAGTCACCTTGAACTTGAAAGAATATAAAGAAGTATAAAGAAGGGGACTATGAGGACTGTAGTTCCACTGATTTAGGCTTACATAATCCCACATGACTTTCCTGTCTTCAAGAGGAGGTACATGGCTGGAATGTAGACTTATTGTGTGTGACAGCTGTTCCTAAGTCTGGTGGACTTTAGTGTTGGCTAGTATCATATGTCATGCAGGTCATGCAGGTCTGTGCACATGACCAATAGCCTGGCTCAGAGCTGCAGAGCCTGAGTTCCTCCTTCAGAGTCAGTCCAGAACTTGAGAGTGTGCTATCCCCACTGAGAAGACGCATTTTCATTCTTGCCCTTGGTTCTGATCCTTGTGGGAACAGATCAGGGAGGAACTCTTGGTCCTTTGAAAGGAAAGCTCTATTCTGTTCATTCACCAAACACTGAGCTGGGTCACACATGGATCCCTGAGAACCACGAGACAAATCCAAGAAGTCCCACCCTCAGGGTACTCCCTTCCTAAGGAGGACAGGAGGAGAGGCTGAGAAGTATGAGAGACCAAGGAGTTCAGGCAGGTTGTCCACTCTATGCTCATCCAGAGATAGCAAAGACTCCTCACTATGTGCCCACATGCACGGCACAGTAACTCTCACTTAAGGCTCCAGTCGCCTGTCCAAGCTGTGGGTGTCCTTCCACTTGTCCTGCACTCACCCACCACATTCTGCTCTCTTAGTGCCGGCACACTCACACTTCCCCAGTCTACAGTGTCACCACTTTCCTCCTCCAGAGAAGGCATGTTTCTCCAGATCCTGTTCAGTGGTGCATCCTCCAGAAAACATACCCTGTTCCCAGCAAAACAATCGTGACTTTGGGGATTCGCTCTCACACCCTCCAGCCTGTCTCTATTGAACCCCACTGATTGCGTGTTGGTTTACGGCCTTCTACAGGCGACACAGAATGTCCCAGGTGCTGCGCCAAGCACATTATGGGCATTGTCTCCACTTAATTCTTCCATGAATTCTGGAAGCAGGTGTTCTGAATGCCTTCATAGTAAAGGAAGTGGGAGCTTAGGAAAGGGCAATGTGACATCCCCAAGGACTCATGCTAAGCAGCAGCGTGAGAATTTGAACTCAAGCTGTTCTTATCAATTAAGTAATTAATTGGGACAAGGTCATAGTAGGTACTTCAGGTGAACTTGTGATCTCCTGCCTCAGCTTCCAAGGCCCAGGATTATGTGTGTATAGCTCCATGCCTGACTAATGCTGCAAAGGCTGTTATTCTCTTCTAAGGTTAGAACGAGTTGGTCTCCATAAACACCAGCTGCTTGGACTAAGACAGAAGAAGTAGGAGGAAGGTTGACTCCTGATTGGTTACTCAGAGGTGGTAAGATGGTAGCCCTGTGGACCGCGCACCCCTCAGAAAGATACA
This sequence comes from Microtus oregoni, assembly GCF_018167655.1. Taxonomy (NCBI): domain Eukaryota; kingdom Metazoa; phylum Chordata; class Mammalia; order Rodentia; family Cricetidae; genus Microtus; species Microtus oregoni. The sequence continues at coordinate 27,194,417 of NW_024543074.1, read as the reverse complement.
GCTTCCTACATGGTCGCTGTCAGTCTGAGAGGGGTGGCTCAGCTGAATGGAGATGACAGCTGTCCCAGCTGAGGAAGGAACCAGCCCCTGCATTTGGCAGGAAATGGTTGCAGGCACAATTCTGCCTCCCACCTTCTCAGACTCAGACAGGAAGGCTGTCAGCCTCACTCGTCACATCTGACTGAGCGACGGCAATGACATGTGTGTGGGAGGCACTAAAGTGGGGATCCCTTAATAGAGCAGGTGTCTCTCAGCCCCGAGGCTTGATGCCCACTCTGCAGGGACTGCGTCATTGCAGAATGCAGCGCCTTCCCCTGCAGGGACCAGGAGGGGGTAAGTGAGGCACTGGCAAAGTGGAAGGGGAAGCCAGGAACCCACTAACTGGTGTGTTAAATGTGTGTGGAGTGCTTGAAAACCAACATTTGTGTGAAATGCCCATGGTGAAATGCTGCACCATTTTAAATCAAGATAATTCCAAAAGGCTTTCCCTGGCTTTTGACAGGCACACCTGTGAGGTATGATGAGCAGGTCAACTGACCTCCCAGCTGAACTTCCGGGGAACAGAGGTTCACCTGTGTGTTATTGAACCAGCAGAACCAATCTGAACTTCATTCATTCACTCATTCATTCACCCATTCACTCATCAACCATCTAGGAAGAGTTTTTCTGTGCAGTAAAGCCTATCAGTCAACAATAATGACAAGTTTTGCATTTATTTCTTCCTTTCTGGTCCTTGCTCTCTACATATTAGTTTAGTCCTCCTGAAAATTTTGAAAATTAATGCTAAGTATAGCCACTCTGGTCTTTTTCCTGATTTGACTGGGGAGGATGCTAAAATAGCATTATATAGAATGTTCACTTGGGGTTTTTGGTATGTACATTTTATTAGGGCAGGGAAATTACATTCTATTTGTATTTTGTTCAGAGCACCCGTCTTTCAAGGGTTTCATAGACCGTGTTCCTTTAATAGTCTCCTTTACTTGGGAGAAGATAGAAGGCTTTGGACTACTCACCTCATTCCCCTGATGTCACTGGTTTATTCAAATGTTTTATTTCTTTCTCAGTTTTCTATTGGTGTGTGTGTGTGTGTGTGTGTGTGTGTGTGTGTGAGAGAGAGAGAGAGAGAGAGAGAGAGAGAGAGAGAGAGAGAGAGAGAAAGAGAGAGAGCGAGCATGACTGTTGGGGACAGAAGGCATTAGAGCCCCTGGAGCTATAGTTACAGATAGTTGTGAGCTGTCTGATGTAGATGCTAAAAACTAAACATGGGTCCTCTCCAAGAGCAGCAAGTGCTCTTTACTATTGAGCCATCCCGCAACCCACTTTCTTTCCTGGCTTCAGGAGTTAAATAAAGAACTCGTTTATTTTTAATCTTTCTCGGTTTTTAACAAATACGTTGAAGGGTAAATTTCCCCTAGGAATGATGTTAATCATGCCCCACAAATTTCACATGAAGTGTAGTCATTGTCACTTGCTTTAAATATTTAATAAATGTTCACTGTGCATTCATTTTTCACTCATGTCATTTTGGATGTGTGCTTTTATTTTAAAAATGTATTTTAAGCTACCTTAATTGATGGAGTCTCTTTTAATTCTGCATTTGTTGGAGAGCCCACTGTGTGTGACATAGATTCTTTGTAATTTTCTGATACTATTTTTGTGACCTGATACAAAGTCAAGTTTTATAAAGTGTATCCTGAGCCTGAAAAGAATGAATACCCATGCTTGATTGAAGCAGGGCTCCACATTTATCGGTTACATCGAGTCTTTTAATTATGTGCTTCACATAGTCCATAGCTTTGTTGCTTGGTCTGGTTCTGGGGGAGGGCACTAAGCCCTTCCTGCATGATTGGATATTCACAGTATCTCCCTGTAACTCTGCCAGTTTTTGCTTCCCATATTTAATACAGGCTATTTGAATTTATAGAAGTTCATGATTGTTATGTATGTTTGGTGGAGTGTGTTCCCCTTATCAGTGTGTGTAATAATGACTCCTTATTGAAGCCTTTGCTTCACATTTTGGCTCCCATTAGCATTGCTAGACCAGATTTCTCTTCAAGTTTGTCTAGGATGTTTCCTTTTCTGGCTCTTTACTCCGAGTCTCTCTGTCATATGAAAGCACCACACAGCTAGGTTTTTAGGAGTCCGATCTGATAGCCTGCTCTGGAACAGCTGGTCTATCTATTCACACGTCATGCTGGCAGCTAGTGAGAAAGCTTCTCTTAATTTCGGGTTTGCGTTAGTTCTATTGTTCAAGTCTTTGTTAGACTGACGGAACTGACTTTTATTCATTTCTCCCCACTCCCCTGCCCTGACTTGGAAACTCCACACTGTGCTCTTCTGGCTTTGTCAGTGATCTTTGCACTCTCAAATCTTCTCTTTGCACATCAGTGTTTGTGACAAAGCAAAGGTCAGGCGTTATTTCTAGTCTGCAGATAAGACCCTACTTAGCATACTGTAGTTCAACACTGTCTTTCTCCTTATTGTTAGGCTGAACTCTAGATGGTGCTGTAATTTAGTAGTTATATAGTAGTAAAGTAACAATTAAAATTTTAAATTACATTTTGTGTGTGTGAATGTGTGAGTATGAGTGTGTGTAAGAAAGAGAGGGTATGTAGGTGTGTGAGTGAGTTGTGTGAGAGAGGATATGCAAGTACGTGTGTGTGTGTGAATGAGTGTATGTGTGAGAGGGTATGTAAGTGTGTGAGTGTGTGTGTGTGTGAGAGGGTATGTAAGTGTGAGTGTGTGTGAGTGTGCAATGTAGGATTCCCCTGTGTATGCTATGAATATGTTGTATCATCATTGTGTTAATAAAGAAGCTGCTTTGGCCCATGGCAGGGTAGACTATAGCCAGGCTGGAAGAGAAATAGAGAGAGAGTAGGTGGAGTCAGGGAGATGCCATGTAGCTGCCTAAGGAGAAAGACACTGGACCCTTACTGGTAAGCCATAGCCTCATGACAATACATAGATTAATAGAAATGAGTTAATTTATAACATAAGAGCGAGTTAGAAAATGTGCCTAACCCACGGGCCAAACAGTGTTGTAATTAATAATGTGTCTGTGTGATTATTCAAGTCTGTGTGGCTGGGGGATGAAATGCAGTCTTCACTTGTGTGTGTGTGTGTGTGTGCGCGTACACATGCGAGCGTGCATGCGTGTGCATACCATGGCATGTGTAAAGGTCATAAACAACTCGTGACAGTCAGATTTCTACTTCTACCGCGTGGGTCCCAGGGATAAAATCAGGTTGTTGGGTTTGTCAATGAGTGCCCTTGCTGACAGAGCCATCTTGGTGGCCCACAGAATAACATTATCTAGACAGCAGCTGAGTTGATTGACACGGTCTACTGATTTCTGGGCTTCGCTTTGTTCCTTAGGAGTTTCACTGCAGGTTTCTTTTCTCTCCTCACCAAAGCACATTCTTTGCTTGTTCTCTCAGTTTCTTGGGATCATAGAATGGTCTTTTACGTTTGAAAAAGTCCTGGTTTCACTTTCACCTTAAATGATAGTTTAGCTGGGAATGTAATTCTAGCTTCTGATGATTTCTTCTTAGCCCATGACAAAAAGACTTCACTGACTTGTGTCCTCTCTTGTCAAGAGAAATTTCAGTCATTATATTGTTTTGTAATTGATATGTTTTTATTTTTTATTTAATTAAAAAAAACTTCCCCCATTTATGTTCTTATGTCCAGCTATGACATAGTGAAATGGAAATACTGCATTGCCATATGAGAAGTCACAGAGCAGACCAGAGGTCAGGTAGGATTAGGTTCAAGCTTTCATATCAACTTACTCACCTAAAAAAATTTCCTCCAAGAGATCAGCATTCCCCAATAACCTAAGGGCCTTGCAGAATTCCCATGAGGGCTCCACCTCTTTTATTAGGAATTACATGCTGCATGCTGAGTTATGGTGGTGATGGTGGCACATGCCTTTAATTAGAGCACTTGGGAGGCAGAAGCAGGTGAATCTCTGTGAGTTCAAGGTCAGCCTGGTCTACAGAGTAAGTTCCAGGACAGCCAGGGCCACACAGAGAAACGTGCTTTCAAAAAACAAAACAAAAAAGGTTTACTTGTATTCTTGTATTATGTGCTTGCATGTGTGTGAGCAAGAGAGAGAGATAGAGAGAGAGAGAGATGAAGAGAAAGACAGAGAGAGACAGAAGGACAGAAAAGAGAGCCTAGGGGGCCAGAGGGTTCAGGGCCTCCTGGAGTCACAGGTGGTGTGAGTTGTCTGATGTGAGTACTGAGATCTGAACTCAGGTCCTATGAAGGAGGAGAAAGCACTCTTAACCACTGACCTATGTGTCCTGCCTCCTAGGCTCTATCTCTTAAATGATCCACTGATGTGTTGAACACCAAGCTACCAATACATGGCCCCTTAGGAGACAAAGTATAGCCCTCATTTCCCCTCTCCCTCACATTTTTCTGTGTAGTCATTGTCAGCCCAGCTGCTAAGACCCCAGCTGGAGTACTTGGTGTCTTTTAGAAGGTTAATCCTTGGTGCTTTGAGGAGAGAAAGGAAGATGAAAATGAAGAGCCTAGAACTTGGCTGGTCTGCCCAGACTTTGGCTCAAAGGCTCCATGCTGCCCACCTGTCTCACACAGCCGCAACCCTGGGCTGGACACACTGAAGTTTCTCCTTTCTTCTGACATGAGGACACATCCCACGGAGGTGTTGGAATAAGAATTCCTACCTCCAAACTGGCTAGGCTTCCACAAAGCCAGCACATTAAGTAGGATCAAAACCCCGTGCCATTGTCCTTGGCGTCTCATCAGCCCTCATTGTTCGCCATGTTCAGAGAGTCCGGTTTTATCCCATGCTTTTTCGGTCACAGTCCAGCTGGCCTTGGTGAGCTCCCAGTAGATCAGCTCCACTGTCTCAGTGGGTGGGTGCACGCCTCGTGGTCCCGACTTCTTTGCTCATGTTCTCCCTCCTTCTGCTCCTCATTGGGACCTTGGGAGTTCAGTCCAGTGCTCATGTGTGGGTCTCTGTCTCTATATCTATCCATCACCAGATGAAGGTTCTATGATGATATGCAAGATATTCGTCAGTATTGCTCTAGGATAGGGTCATTTCAGGTTCCCAATCCTCAGCTGCCCAAGGAACTAACTGGGAACCTCATCTTGGGCACTTGGGAGCCCCTCTAGGCTTTGTGGAAGCCTAGCCAGTTTGGATGTTCACCTTCCTAGATATGGACGGAGGGGGGAGGACCTAGGACTTACCACAGGGCAGGGAACCCGGACTGCTCTGTGGACTGGAGAGGGAGGGGGAGAGGAGTGGGGGGAGGGGGAGAAGGGTGGGAGGAGGGGGAGAAGGGTGGGAGGAGGGGGAGGGAAATGGGAGGCTGGGAGGAGGTGGAAACTTGTTTTTTGTTTATGTTTTTTTTCTTCTTTTCTTAATAAAAAAAAAAAGAAAGAAAATGAAAAAAAAAAAAAGAATTCCTACCTCACACAATTGTTTTGGTCCCATAGGAAAGGACCTAAGCTGCCTCTCCCTGTCTCTTGGCTTGAAACTGGTAGACCTGCAATTCACCTTATCTTTCCTCTTTGTCTTTTTCTGCCATTCCTAGACCAGGAAGACATTTATCTTGCATTTGAAAGTGGCCATCTTCTGAGTCCCCCACTATTTGCGTTTTATCTGTGAGCACCATGTGTTTGGATAGGAGGGAGCATTCAGAGCAGGAATTTTAAACATCTTGCCTGTATGGTTCTTTTAGTGTTTAAACTGCACTAAGTTTTTGCAAAAATATTATGGTAACTAAGACATCCTAGCTAATAAAATAATCTATCGCTTCAGATTGTTTGGGGGATTAAGTGGGATTTTTCAAAACGAACACTCCTTGCAGAGTCTAATACAATCAAAAGTGGCTATTACTGCAGGAGATTTTGTTGTCTACCTTTCCCCCATACCCCTGTGTATGCAGGGCCCAGACTTTCCCTCATACCCCTGTGTAAGCAGTGCCCAGCCTCTCTGCCCATGCCTCTGTGTGCTCAGGGTCCAGCCTTTCTGCCATGCCCTTTGTGCTGGAAAGGTTTGTGCCAACTAGGCAGAGGCTAAAGTCATCTGAGAGGATGGAATCTTGGTTGGGAAAATGCCTCCATAAATTTGGGCTGCAGGCAAACTTATACGGCATATTCTCAATTAGTGATCAATGTGGGAGAGTCGGCTTATAGATTCTATAAGAAAGCAGACTGAGCAAATCATGTGGAGTAAGCCAGTGAGCAGCACCCCTCCATGGCCTCTGCATTGGCCCCTGCCTCCAAAATCCTGTTCTGTTTGAGTTCCTGTCCTGACTTCCTTTGATGGATAACATTGATTTGAAAGTGTAAGCCGAATAAACCCTTTCCTCCCAAATTGCTTATTTTGGCTGTAGTTGGAGACCGCTTGTTTGTTCCCAGCTGCTCAGCCCCGAAATGACCACACAGAAACCATATTATTTGCAATACTGTTTGGTCAATAGCTTAAGCGTATTTCTGGCTGACTCATATCTTAAATTAACCCATATCCATTAATCTGTGGATCGCCATAAGGTTGTGGTTTACCAGGTAAAGTTCCAGCGTCTGTCTCTGGCAGGGCTACATGGCTTCTCACGGACTCTGCCTTCTTTTTCCCAGAATTCAGTTTAGTTTTCCCCACCTAGCTCTATTCTGCTAAACCACTGACCAAAACAGCCTCTTTATTAACCAGTGGTATTCACAGCATAGAGAGGGAATCCCACATTATTTGGTCATTGTTTTATCATAGCAATAGAGAGCATAACTAAGTCACCCCAAGTACTCTGTAGTCAACTTTTTCTCCGTGTGCCTGTGCACTAGAGAGTACACAGAGGTCCAATCTTTGTCCCATGTCCCCATATACCCTGGGTTCAGACTTTACCCCTTGTCCCTGCATATTTTGGGTTCAGCCCAGCTGATCTAGAGAATTCCAGCAAGCTGCATCTGCTCTTGCCTCAGGCCCTGCCTCCATCAGTGCACTGGTTTCTCTTGGTGCCTTTTCTCTATAAGAAGGTTTTCTAAGTTTGAGTCTTCAGAATTATTTTTGGCTCACTTATTAATAATAATTTGGAAACATAATTCAACAACAAATGCTAAGTCATTGGTATAAGTCAGCCTGTGTTATTTTTGGCATGACCTTGGAGACAAACACTAAACTCTGATCTCTGCAGAGGCTTGGGACTAAAGCCTTAGCTTTACTGCTGACTGACATTAATGTCTCCTTGGGAAAATGGCCTTACTCTCTGAATAAGCTTTAAATCTATAAATTGAGTACCTTCCTGATAGGGCTTCTATGTAGGCTCAAAGAAACTGAATCCCAATCTCATTCGTAGCCATGGTGTCCAAATAACATGAAATGATCATGCCAATGTATACAATATAATACTGGTCAAATAATTCTAAATGTAGTCAGTCCTTGGTATCTTCAGAGGATTGATTCCTAGGCTCCCTGAAGACCCCACATTCTATGGCATCCTTTCTACAAAATGGCATTATATTGCAAATAACTGTGTGTTCTTGCATGTGTTTAAAGACATCATTACATTGCTTATAGTACCTATTGTGATGTCAATATTATATAAACAATTTCAATGTGCTGATCAAAAAATAAGAAAAAGCTTTTATGTGTAATACACACAATCTATTTTCAAATATTTTCAGTTAACACTTGGTCCAATTCGTGGTGTGAAACCCTTGGATACAGAAGGTGACAGGTGTGAAACCCAAGTATACAGAAGGTGGAAGGTTGATATGTCAGGTTAGTTTAATTGTTACTATGTGGTAAAATGCACTGGAACCCCCTCCCCTCATCATTATAGGTAGATGAAGGCTTGAGTGTGTGTGTGAGAGAGAGGGGGTGAAGGGAAGGGGGAGGGAGAGAGAGAGAGGTCTGAAACTAGAAACTCTAACATCTGAGCTTGGGCTCTGCCCTCTGAGAGAGTGTTATTCACAACTGGAGCAGAGTCAACTGCTTCTTCCACCATGTACCAGAGTCGTTTTTCTCAAAGGACAAGGTCATGGTTGTATTAACAGAAGGAATGATCTTTTGTCATGTGGGAAGAATTATCACCTGCTACGATGTAGTGTGGCTGTGACTCACATAAGCTTGTGAGGAAATTGGCCATGGGACATCTGAATGGAGATTTGGGGGCCATCACTTTCACTGGCTCTTTCATTTCTAAGTAAACGTTTCACTTTGAATGGTTTTGGGTTTAGAGAAAAGTTGCAGCAGTATACTCGCCCACGGCCAATGTCCCTTGGTCACACTTTGTTTTGTGACTCATAAGGCTGAGGCAGGGAGGAAGCTGTACCAAGACAAAGTGTAAGTGTCCTGGGAAAGAGACTAAGGGAAAGGGGCTGTGGTTTGCATGTCGTTTGCTTCCCCTCATTCGTGTGTTGGATTCTTGATCTCCAATGTGATAGAATTAAGAAGTGGTAGACTTAAGGGGTGAGGCCAAATGAGAGATGATTAGTTTACCGGGGGCACGACCACTGGATCTGTTAATACTGATCTCATGGAATGACGTAGTCTGTTTGAGAGCCAGTTGTTAGACTCCTCCCCCACTTCCTGTCTTGTCATGTGATCTTTCTTCCACCATGACATCACCTGCCATGTTGTAAACGGATGATGTCACCTGCCATGTTCTGATCTGATGATGTCATTTGCCATGAAGGCTTCCAGTCTCAAAGTACTCCTCTTTATTTTACAGTTATCTAGTCTTGGACAATTTTATTTTATTTTATTTTTCCAAGCTGTGGTCTTTCTGTGATCCCTGACTGTCCAAAATGACCAGGCTAGCCAAGATCTCAGAGACCCATCTGCCTCTATCTCCCAAGTACTGGAATCAAAGGTATGTACTACCACCACCTGGCTGGTATTTTATTACAGAAACAGAAAATGATTCATACAAGGGAATTCAAAGCTGGGAAGATAGAAGGATGGAGGAGAGGGTAAGGAATGTCTCCAGATGCAAAAAGTGGCAATCGAATTCCCCAAATATCCAGCCCTGTCTTCACCTCACACAAGCAATGGAGAGTCCATTTGAAATAAATTCAGAGGGGGCTTTTATTATTTTCATAGCAGGTGGCATAGGAAATACCTCTTGCTAAGTGGGATGTTCACAAGTGACACCAAAGAGCACTTAGAAAAAAAATCCACCTTTAAGGCTAAAATCTCAATGGATATTAATGTATACATTAGATGTGTAATAACCCACCTTTCAAAGCTGTGCTTTGAGGTGTGGGTCTGTCACAGGGGATTGCAAATCCTACAAATCCTAACAGGGGCAAGTTTTTCACCCGGAACCGTTTCTGTGTGTAGTCTCAGCACAGCTATATGAAAAATGAAAATTCCTTATTAATGCTGTTCTCTCTCTCCCTCTCTCTCTCTCTCTCTCTCTCTCTCTCTCTCTCTCTCTCTCTGTGTGTGTGTGTGTGTGTGTGTGTGTGTGTGTGTGTGTGTGTGTACATCCATGCCCATGTGTGATGTCTGTGTATGGACTTAAATATACACGCCATGGTCGTCTGAGGAGGTCAGAGGAAAGGTAAGTTCTCACAACTGTGTTTTTGAAGCAGGGGCTCTCATTTCTACTATGCTGCTTTCTCTAGGCTGGCTGGCCCTTGAGCTTCTAGTCCAGTCTCCTGTCTCTGCCTCCCGCCTTGCTCTAGGAGTGCTGGGGTTATGACGTGTGGCACCATATCGGGATTTTCACACTGTCTCTTGGGATCAAACTCAGGTTATCAAGTTCTCACAACTAGCGCCTTTGCCTATTGACTCATCTCTGTGGCCCCTGTGAGAAATTTTAACTTGAGAGTAATCATATTTGCTTAGTTAGCATTGTCTCAGCCTGCTGTTATAATTCCTCTCTGTAGTCCATGCAAACTTTAGAGGGAGGGGTTCCTGAGAGGAAGGTCTGTGTGGGTTCAAGAGCTGGGTCAGAGGAGTACACCAGACAGGAACCAGCTCCCCAACTAATGTTGGGCCAGTAGGCCAGCGGCAGAAGTGCCAGTGGGGGAGGGAAGAGATTCCTGACTGGCTCCTCCTGTCTCTCCCAGGATAACAGAGATGTTGAGCTTTCTGTGGGCATTTCCTCTGGGTTTCAAAGCTTACAAATCATTCCTTCCCATGAGCCGCTCAGGTGAATCTCCAAGGCCCTGTTGGCAAGTGACTGACAAGACAATTTGCTCTGACAATTTCGTGAGCTGATTTGTCCGCTGAACTGGGCTTATTTAGCTTTCTAGAAAACTGGATTTGAGGAGGGAGGGAGTTGAAGGCATCCAGAGGGAAGGAGGGAGGGAGGGAAGGAAGGAGGGAGGAGGAAAAGAGGGAGAGAGGAGGGAGGGAGGGAGGGGTAAGGAGAGAGGGAGGGAGAGAGGAAGTCTCTTTCCCTGGATGGTCTGAGGGGAAGGTGTTACAGATCCCCTCATGCCTGGAGAGATGGGAGCCTGGGAGGTCTGCTATTGTTCTCATAAAGATGATGCATTAGCCTGGGTTCACCAGAGAAACAGAACAGACAAAAGGGTATTATTAGATTGACTTGCAGGTTACGGGCTGGGGAGTCCAACTCTGGCTATATTCACAATGGGGAAGCTGGGAACCCAGTAACTGCTCAGCCCACAGGACAAGATTTCTCAGTAGTTCCAAATATGTCCTGAAGGCCTAGAGGATTACTGGAGAGCTTTGGTCTTCAGCCTGTGTTGGAAGGCCAGAGAAGTTCAGTTCTGATGTCAATGAAGGATGGCTGGAGCAGCAGCAGAGCAGCTGCACTCTCCAGCAAGGTGCAAAGCATGCAGGCGAAAGCATCAGTTTTCCCCTCAGGCTTCTTTCCACCCGAGTCTCCATCAGAGGCGCTGTCTACTCTAAACATCTTTACTTTACTTGTGTAATCTCCTACAAGGCTCCCAGGATCAGAGTGCTTGGAGATCTCTTCTCTCTGTGTCTGTTCTTGGGCAGGCTTAGCATAGGCAAGCAAGGTTGCATTGAGTCTTTACTGGAGTCATGTAACCTGTCTGGAAGAAGTATGTTCAGGTGTCCAATGACTTCTTTGCAGAACTCATGACACATCTGTATGTGACTCAACTGTGGGCCTGGGGAGCGTGTGCAAATGCCACTTGCAGCTACTCTACACCTCTAGCTTGCTCATGTGAGTGATGAAGAGTTCACACTGTGAAAGATACAGCTGAGGCGCAGAGGAGAAGGTGAGGTTCCAGAGCCAAGAAACTGGACTTCTACTTCACTTCCATCTCTTAAGATTGATGTGAGTTGGTCCCTGGCACAGGATTCCTGTTCCCGCTGAGCTGAAGCTGTCCCAAGGATGGCAACTGTTGCTTGAATTCTCATCCAGGCTGTTATGAGGGCACGGCAAAACTGGGGATGTGGGGGTGCTTTGTAATCCCATAGGGTGTGAGGTGTGGTGAGGGATGGAACCGGAAGTTCTGCCACCTGTCGTCAACTGTCATGCTCCTCGCCATTTTGTCTTCCAAGTGCCGCTGGCTCTTAGCCTCTTGGCATGGGGTCCCAGGATCTTTGTGTTCACCATTCTCCTGCCCCAAGGTGCTCCCTATCCACACCCTCAGCCCTCCTTGGGCAGAGTGAACTTCTTAGCTCCCCAGCTGAGACTCGGTTTCTAAGTGGGTTCCTTTCTGGGACAGGCTACCCAGAAAGCTTGCAGGGGTTCTGCCTTTGCATGTTAGCATGCATAAGAATGATACCTTCCCAGAAAGGAAAACATCTCTTGTTTTCTTCCAGTAAATCAAGGTGGGAGGTGCATTTGTTTAATGGCCCCTGTCCACAGCTAATCCAATTTGGTAAGTGACTTGGGAAAATGCTGACCTGACACTTTGGAAAGTGGACTCCAAGGAAAGGGCCTGGGAAGCAATACATGCAGGACTGTGAGCTGAAGATCCAGCAGTAGAATACACATTAGGCCAGGGTGTCGTGTGCCCTCCCTGTACAGCAGGCAGTCACACGTGTTCTCGTTAGCACATACACTTGAGCATGTGTGGGGGATGGCTTTCCTTTCTGGCTCCTGATTTCCACCCACATAGCCACTGACTGTCTGCCTGACTATTAGGACCAGAGCTTTAAGGTTCAGAAAGTAGACCTGCCCACGGTGGTTAACGAGCAATGACCCTATAGGGACAGGCACACATTTGCTTCAAATAATAAGAACAGTGATAGGCAGAATTATATATAGTCTTCAGAACCTGTGAATATGCCACATTATATTCAAGGAACTCTTAATTTTCACTTTTGGTTTATTTAGTTATTATTTATTTATTCTGAGATAAGACCTTGCTACACAGTTCATGTTGCCCCCAAACTCAATATGTGGCCCAGGCTGGCCTTAAACTCACGATTCTCCTGCTTTAGCTTCCCTAGTGCTGGGATTGTAGATGTGTGCCACCACACCCAGCCAAGAAACTTTTGAGTTCATGATCTCCATACAATAGGATCCTGGGTGGATGATGCAGGAGTGCCCAGTATCGAGGCAGGGGCCTGGGTGATGTGCCTTGGAGAGACAGGGGAAGGCAATCTTGAAGAGGAATGTAAATGGTCTCTATAAGAGAAAGACAAGGCAAACTGAGTCCGCCCAACCCACTAGAGGTGGGATATCCTCAGAGGAAATAGGTCCCACAGACAGAGCGATGGGGAGGCACCACACTCCAAAGAGGGATGCAGGCTTTTTAACAAGTTTAGGGAACCCCAAAAGAAGCATTTGAGCCATGTAGGCTCCTAACAGCCTGGAGCTCTAGATGCAGCCTGACAAGTGCCGAGTGCAGTGGGACTCTTAGCCACATTGATCCCGACACTAAGCTCCTATTAATGGAGTCAGAGGAGGCAATTGCTTTCTTGGCAGCCACAGGCCGCTGACAGCTCACACAGACCTTCCAGTCAGAGACACCCTGATGGCCCTGCAGGAGCAGCTGGGAACATGAAACTTGCACTCTTCAGCCTCTGAGCCCAGTGCAGCTGCCCACTGGCCTGTCATGTGGGCTGTCACGTTAGCTGCCAGCCTCTTCTGTGATGAGGACCGTCAGCTGTTTGTACTACCCTGGGCTTTTTACATGGATCTAAGTTGCCAACAGGGCAGCGGGAATCTGTGGTGGGTTGACTCGTCACAGCGCCCCCTCCCTCATTGCCAATGTTGCTACTACACTGGGCTTCCCTGGATTTTGATCTCCACGGCTTGTGCCTGCAATCTGCGTATTGTGTGCCTTGCTGATCTGTGTTGTATGCCTTCCAGGTCCTATCTCCTCAGATTCACTCCATTGGGCCTGATCTGGGTTTTGACTCCTGATCTTGCACACCTTGCCCAGGGATCAAAGCTACTCTTTCTCTTGCTGCACGAGGTCATCACAGGTAAGAATCCCTCCTCGGCCCCCAGCTGCACCCTCTGAGTCATCAAGTGTAGTAGGAGCTGCGGGCCTGCTTTTCGTCCCTCCTGGCTCCGGCACAGCTAGCTTTACACCAGAAATAACAACACACAAACTGTATTCATTTAAGCACTGCTTGGCCCATTAGTTCCAGCCTCTTATTGGCTAGCTCTTACATATTGATCTAACCCATTTCTAATGTTCTGTGTAGCACCACTAGGTGCGCTTACCGGGAAAGATTCAGCATCTCTGACCTGGCAGCTTGCTTCATCGCATCTGGCCCAGAGAGGGGAAGCATAGCGTCTGTCTGAGGCGTCTTACCTCACTTCCTCTTCCTCCCAGCATTCTGTTCTGTTTACTCCACCTACCTATGTTCTAACTTATGAGGGCCAAGCAGTTTCTTTATTATAATTAACCAATGACCTTCCTCCATCAATCAAGATCGGCTGTGTGTGCTTCCACGGTCTCTTCTGCCTTTGTTAGTTTCTCTCCATTGTTTCTTGGTTGGATGCTCCAGTTCATGTCACCCTCACCTGTGAAATTTGTCCATCCAGGAAGAACAGGAGATGTCACCATGTGTCTCACTGGACATTCTTATCCATCTGCAAACAACTGGAAAGTAGTTCAGAGATCAGGTCTCATAGGATGAACTGCAGAACAATGGGCGAAGAGGTCGGTTTATGAGCTCCAGTCTTCAGTCTGCTGTGTGATACGGTAAATCTCTTGAACTTTTTGTTCCTTTGTTTCATGAGAGCTAATTACTGCAGAGACTCATTGTTCATGACTGTGAGTCTCAGAGGGACAGTAAAGGCTTCTCTTTGTGAAGTCTGCCACTGCTTAACACACAGTGTGACCCACCAAAGCCCTGGCTTGTCACAGTTGAGTTAAAATGTTTTTTACAGACCATGTTCTAAAACCATGAGCCAGGACTTGAGCCAGGCACTGACACCCATTCTGTCCTCCTTAACTGGACAATTGCCTCATGTCACCGTTGTGCACTATTGCGTCCTTTTGTATAATGCACGGTCCTTTAAGAAAAAAGAAGGATCTCTCAAGTGTCATGGCACAGTGCGTCCATTCCAGGGCAGCTGAGAGCTTCATGTGCAGCTCTGACCCCACGGAGGCAGCTCAGGGCATCTGAGCTAGGGCATACTTCACGTAGAAGGTCCCCCTCAAAGAGTCTTCTCCTCTCAGGTCCCTGGCAGTTGCCTCAGAGAGTGGGAAGGACTAGACAAACTTCTGGCCTGAAGAGTGGGATTTACTTCTAAAGATACTCCAAGCTCTTGGCCATCCTGTTGAGAAAGACCAAAGAATGGAAGGGTGTCAGAGGGCCCCAGAAGGAAGAATGGAATGACACACTAACAAAAATGTCTTTACTAATGATTCTGCGTCTTCTATTCTGTGATGTCATAATGTTTTAACGCCTTTAATCTTAACAAGAAGGCCCCTCTTATGGATGTAGAAACAGGCTTGGGCTAGCCTGGAATTAGAAGATCCTGTTCCCAGAATGTGTGTCCCTTATATATGCCTTACTACTACCCTCACCCTGTGGTTCTGTTTACCTGGCACGCATGCAGGCTAGCAAGGGGATGCTTGTGCTCTTATGCAAGGACCAGCCACTCAAGTGACCTTTCTGTGGCCAGCAGGAGGTGCAGAGCTGGCCCCGTGGTGGTGGTGGCTAAGAGGTGGCAGTCAGGTGTGCCCAACCTTTTGTCATTGCGATACAATGTTGTCCCCTACAGAGCTTATAGTCAAAAAGCTGCATAATCTAGTCACAAATAAGTCACAAAAGCAAAAATAAAAAACAATACCTCACAATGTCTTAAGCTTACAGTTTGGTGTGTCTGCATTCATAGCTCTTTTTGGCTACCTATATGTGCAGGTTGAATACGAACTTAGATGCATGATACTCAGGAACCCGGTCAGTGCTGAGCGATCCTCAATGGACTCTCTCCTTCCTTGAGCTCACACGCACACATTTCCAAGGTGGCCTCCCTGGAACTCTGCCCATCCTTTTTTCTCTGCCCCCTTCTTTGTCCCATTCCTTCTCTTTGTTTTTCTCTTTCGTCCCCTTCATTCTCTTCCTCCATCTACTCCTCTCCCCTCCTCTCTCCTCTGCTTCATGCCCTCAGCTCCTTAAGCAGAGCACCACAAGGACCTGGCAGGAGGCAGAGCCAGCCTCGCATGTGGCAGAATAAATGCTGAGCTGTGACAATCCTGTCTGCCTCAGAAAGAGAGGTTTTATGTAGTTTTTGGCATTTACAAATCCTTTGTGAAAAGGTCACTCTGTTCTTGGAATCTTTTATTAATGCTGAAGACTGGCCCCGGAAATGTCATGTCTTTTTACCATGATATTTACTCAAAAAAGTATGACTAAGCATTGGAAATTCTATCAGCAGCTCGACCCCGGGAAGCTAGGGACTCTGCGGGGACAAACAGATGCTGCTTCCCCTGGAGTATGTGCTCCCATCTCAGAGAACTCTGAGTGGAGAGGAGGGATGGACAAGGATGGGTGCTTGTACATCTCTGGGTGTACAGAGCTACTGTCCTGTTGGAGGAAGGCCACTTGTTTGTTTCCTGACTGCTCAGACCAGAAGTCACCACACAGAAACTGTGTTAATTAAATCACTGCTTGACCCATTAGCTCTAACTTCTTATTGGACAACTCTTACATCTTAATTTAACCCATTTCTATTAATCTGTGTATCACCACATGGCTGTGGCTTACCGGGTAAAGTTCTGGCATCTATCTCCAGCGGAGCTACATGGCTTCTCTCTGACTCCTCCTTCTTTCTCCTAGCATTCACTTTAGTTTTCCTTGTCTACCTCTGTTCCCTGCGCAGGTCCAAGACAGTTTCTTTATTAACCAATGGTATTCACAGCATACAGAGGTGAATCCCACATCACTGTCCCAGCAGCTCCAGAGGACAAGTAGGGCATCTGAGCTGGAAGGGAGTATGAACTATATGCAGTTTTACATCTCCACCTTATGGATGTGGCAACTGGTGCTCAGAGGGGAGAAGATACCCACTGCATCAGCTAGCAAGTCAAGTGCAAAATGGAGGCTGAGGACCGGGGCTCCTGCTCCTGTGTTGGTGGGCAGGGCTGTTCACTGCAGACCAATGTAGCCTGCAGTGGAAGGAACACAGACTGGGCCACCCTATCCCTTTATTACCTCTACTATCTCCATGCCTTGCTGCTTGGAACACCAGACATCTTTCGTCGGAGCTCTGTTGTCCTTTCAGATGGTCTCAGGGCTTTGGACACAGAGGGGTTGAGGTCCGTTCCATTATCGTTTGTCTCCGATTGCCACAAGAAGCTCAGCAGGCTTGGGACTCTGACATCAGTCAGTTCTTGCCTCTCTGTCTTGAGGCTACAAATCTAAGATTGAGCTCAGCATGGCTGGGCACTGGGCTCTATTCCTGGTTTGCAGATGGATGCTTCTCACTGTGTCCTCGTATGACCTCTTCTTTGTGCTTGCCAGGGTGGAGAGAGGATGCTCAGCCTTTCCAGTGTCCCTCCTTAGAGCATCCATTACATCTCAAGTGTCACCTTCATGACATCATTTAACCCTGATAACCCCCAAAGCCTTCATTTCCACCATCATCACACTAGTTGCTGGGACTTCAGCACAAGAATTTTGGGGCACATTCAACTGTTAGCACTAATCATTTTATGGGGACAGAGGAGGTGACAAAGAGTGGGAAATGAACAGGCAATCTGTCCACTCTGTGTCTGAGCATGCTTTGTTCTTGTTTGGACTGTAGATGAAGCCCAGAAAGGAAGGAGAGTCCAGTTCTGCTGGCTCAGTCCATCGGAGGAATTTGCATCTCAGGGAGTGGGAGAGGGGGCAGGCAATCCTTAAGCAAGGAGACCAACAGGCAGAAGGAATGGAGAGGAGATTGCATGTTATTTTAGTATTAATCCCATCTTCAACTATCTACTCTCTTCTATTGCAATGGTCTGAATGGATGTTGAGATCAGAGGCTGAGTCAATGACAGCCTCCTCCTCTGGTCGTATTTAGTGCTTCAGGCTGGGAGGTGGGGTGTGACCCCTGCATGGCTAGTCAGTGCTTCAGGAACATTTGCTTGGACTCTGAGTTCCTCATGGATTTGAACCTGGAAGGATGCAGCGTCAGTCAGTGGTGATCTTATGCGACTCAGGCTTACTCTTCTTGAGGTCAGAGTTTAGTCTCCATACCAATAGCCATACCTGGAGCACAGAAGTCTTAATATA
Organism: Microtus oregoni; assembly: GCF_018167655.1. Classification (NCBI taxonomy): domain Eukaryota; kingdom Metazoa; phylum Chordata; class Mammalia; order Rodentia; family Cricetidae; genus Microtus; species Microtus oregoni. Next base: position 27,176,809 of record NW_024543074.1, on the reverse strand, counting down.
CATTTGCCAGTCGTGTATTTTGGAACTCCTATATCCAGCCGCACCTGCAGCAAGACTATTTCTAAATGTTGCTTATATATTTCTTCTTTTACTTAAACCAGTTTAAGTCAGAATGTCTGGTCACTTGCAACCTAAATTGATTAAGGTATGTGGTAAAAGACAAGGAATTGGCCCTATTCTGATCCAGGTTGGAGAACGCAGAGGCGGACTTCCTGTGAGCTCCCTCTGCTGGTGGCCATTGGATAATTTTTGGGAACAAAAATCTCTGCCCCTGTGACTCACTGGATTGGCTGAGGCTTTCCTGGCTACTGTGGGGAAGGGGATGGCGGGGAACTGATGTTCTCTCTGTAAGGGACATTGCTATCCAAGCAAGTAACCAGGACTTTCTGTCATCTGCTGAGTGGATGTCAGCTCCGTCTGTGGCTCATGACCTGCGGGGGGGAGAGGGGAGAGGGGGGGAGGGCGGGGGGGGCAGGGGCACTTGTGGTGTGGACCATGCACATGTGAACTCAGCCATGAGCAGGAATTCCATGCACTTTTGGGCAGGGCCTGCTCCGCGAAGTTTGCTTGTTTGCAGAAATCTACCTCCTCTGAGCCTGGGCTATTGCATCTTGGTTTAGAGAAGATGAGTAGGAATGAGGGGCCGTGGATACTAGCAGGCCATATGCTTAAAGGCTAGTCCAGGAAAGGCCAGGGAAGTAGAACCCAGAACCCTCTGGTAACCTGACCTCTGCTGCTCCAGGTCCTCGTTAGGGATGGGGGACCTTGAGGCCCTGCCCAGGGGATACTGATGCGGCCTGAAACAACAAGGCACGGTCCCACTGGTAGGCAGCATCATGGGCCTGTTTCTGCCCTTCCGGTCTCTGTCATTTGTGTGCCAAGCAATAGAGAATGGGCGAACTGCACCCCTCTTCTTTCAGGAAAAAAAAATGAGGAAGCAGGCCAGGCTGGGTGACTCAGAGGTACTTTCAGACACATATCGGTTTCTTGGTGTGAAAATAGGCCCAGAGAGGCAGGAGATGTTGTTCTAATAGGATAAGGGCCTGCCATTATTTCGCGGTGAGTGGGACAAACCGTACTAACAGAATAACTCATACTTCCCTCCTAGGCTAAAGCATGACGTCTTCATAGGAAAATCAGTTCTTTGGCAGAAAGAATGACTCTGCCCTTAAACTGTCGGGGAGAGAGTAGAAGGCCTTCTTGGCTGACAGGATGAGCCAGATGCAGAAAGAAACCCCATTCCCTTGCCAGAGAAGAGCAAGTCCTGTGAGCAGGAGAAGGGGCAGGGGGGACACACCCCGCAGATGGGGTCAGAGTTACTGGTAGGGCCAGGCAGAAGTTGCAGAAAGACTGGTGAGAGGGAGAAAGAAGGAGTGTCCAAATGAGATCTCACTCCTTTTCCTCTAGCCCATGGCCTGTGAGGGGGAGGCAAGACTAGAGGTCCCCCCCGCAGTGCCGTGAGCATCAGGTGCCCCAGAGGACTTGTGACCTGAAGCTTTCTGGGCCGTGCTCCAAGAGTCTCACAAGCAGCAGGTCTGTCATGGGGCCTGAGAAATGGGATGTCTAGGAAGTGCTGGATGTTGCTGAGGTTGCTGATCAGAGGTGCACGCATGGAGAGCTACTGGCCTACTGTTGAATGTCCCGCTGCTGCCAGCTGTCTGGGGATGCTTGAATTCTTTGGGCAAGAGCTGCTGGCATGGCCTTGCAGAAAGGGGCCTGAAAAGGTAGAGTATTGACAGGGGAGAGTAGGATGGTCTTTCTTCTCCCAGAAAACAGACCGCAAAAGGCTGATTCCTAAGTCACCCACAACCCCAGTAGGCAAAGGGTCTCCCTTTTGTAAGATATAAAGAAGGGTTCATTCCAAGCATGCCTCGCACCCTGTGCTGAGGTTTGTGATGGATGCAGTATGTTGAAATAGGATGCATCCCAGTGACATCACCCTTGTTCTGAGAATTGGTGTCAAAGTTCATGCTTTCCCTGTCTCCCCTGTGCGGTGTGACATGGTGCAGATGACAATCTGCCGTGCCCCAATCTTCCTATCTATAAAATGGAGCAAAGAATATGCCTGCTCTATGGTTCACAGAGATTGCTTTGGGAGAATGAGGCCATGGATTGGAAATGAATATAAACCATGGGCAGTGATAAGTCATGGTCAGTGTGCTATTCTTTTATTTTTATATCTGAATTAGGGGGTTGCTACCGGACCTCCCTCCCAGATACCAGAACCCACAGATGTTCAAGTCTCTTACATAAAAATGGGGTGCCATTTGCACAAAACATGCAGACATCCCACTGAATGACTTAAATAATCTCCAGGTTGCTTAAATGTCCAGTGCACTGTAAGTCATATGTAAGTAGTTGTTAATACTGTATTGTTTGGGGACTAACAGCAAGAAAAACTCTCTACTTGTTCAAGACACATAATATTTCATTTCTGAATAGCTCAGAACTATGGTGGGCTGAATCTAGCCTCTGTAGACTGGCTCTTAGCCGGGGGAGAAGTGAGAAAAGGGGGTGTTGTGTGGGGGAGCCCTATCTTTCATAAGGCTAGTTTCCTTTCCTTTTGTTCATATTTTCAGAGACTTCAGAGTTTAGAGATAATCGCACCAGGCAAAAGTCCAGACTTGAGCTATGTCCTGTGCTGGGCTTAGCCAGGACTCCCATGAACATGGAAGATGAGAATGAGTTCTTGGGGTCTGGGGAATGTTGGCATGTTCTGGATTCAAACTGTGCCAATGTTCCTTCTTTGAGGTTTGATGTTAATATCAGAAGGTTCTGGTCCATGGCAGCATCCTCAGAGATCACCCAAACAGAAGGGCAAGCAGCCATCCTTGTGTTAGTCTTATCCTATTGGATCCCTTCTATCTAGCGGGAGATTCAGGGCTTGACTTCAGCTTTGAAGGCAGGCATTGATGTACATTTCAGAGATGAGGAGGCTGAGGCCATGGGGGTTCAGATCCATGATGAGAATTACAATTAGTGGGTATTGGAGTCTTTGCTCTTTGAGTCTGTCTCTCTGCTTCCAGACACCAAGCTCTAAACTGTGCGGTGTTTAAGAACTGCAGCCAGGAACTGCTATCACAAGATTCCTCCATTGATTCTTAGTGCTCAGAGCAATTCTCTTGATCCTTTTATTTTCCTAGTTGAACAAATATCCAGCTGCTTGTCTGTATCGACGGTGACAACATTGCCTACATGGCCTCATCTGTGCCTGGTACCCTGGGTAGCAGATCTTTAGCTCCGAGTGGCCACAGATACCTGGAGGTCAGAGGAAAGAGGCTTTTTACAAGCTGTCTTGCTTTGTTGTTTGTTTTTTTTTTCTCCTCATTAGTCTAGTGCCTAGGAAAATTCCCAGCTTGTCCCTTCTCCCCACCCCCAACCCAAAGCCACTTTGTTGCGCTGGCATAATTTCTTACAATAACATTAACATATCACTGGAGCTCATTACCTTTGGTGTAATAGTTCCCTATTGAACTGTGTCAGACTAATTATGTCAGTTCCTTTTCATTCCAGTTTAGTGCTTCTCCAGAGAGTCACCGTGCAGCACTGGTAATAATGATTAAACTGCTGTCTAATGCTCCACTGGATGGCCAAACCAAACAGGGAAATTCCTCGCTGAAGATGGGACTCGCGCAGCCCCGCACTTGATGCAATTTGCTGTTTTAAAAGCCGTTCCCTGGTGGCCATTTCTACATGACATTGTGGAGCAGGCGTTGTAGGGGGATGAGAGGAGAAATCAGAGAAGGAAATAACTGCAGGCACTCAAGCAACCAAGAGGCAGCTCAGGGGCTTTCCACTGGCCCGGGGAACCTTGGAGTTCTGATGGGGACCTTCTAGAGCCAAGCTCCGCATCTCAGCCTGTGTAAGTGGGAGTACAGGAAGAAGCCAGGGTAATGAATCAGGACAAGCCAATATCAAATGCTTAAAGCTCTGTTGCCGGTGTCAGCCGAGAGAGCCCCAGGAAGATGAATGAAAATGAAGTCATTTTCACCTTCCGAGAGTGGTCTGGGAGAGCTCTTTGCTGGAGCTCAAGTAGAACATGCCTTTGTCTCTTTGCATTAAGGGAAAAAATGAACCTCACACTTTGTCAGGAGCCGTGACAGGGGACTGATACTCTTTACCATCCAATGGGATGCAGATCTGTCCTGAGAACCCATCACCCATGAATATGATTTTAATAATAACGCCTGGCATCAAATGAACGGCTGGCTACTTTGTGAAGGCATTATGTTGAACTTTCATTTAAGCCCCACAAAGAACTTTATGGGGGAGTGTCTTATAGCCCCATTTTGTAGATGAGAACATGGGGTATTAGGAGATTAAGTAACTTAAAAGTCCCTCCTAGAACCTCAATATTTGACTACAAAGGTCAGAATATATACAAATCATTCAACCAATTAAAAGGTACCACGGAGAGCTGCAGAGAAAGCCTGGGCCTTAGAGGGTATCTGAGACATCTAGAATGTTGGTAAAATGCATAGATGGTTCTTAGTCGGCTTGTGCTGTATGGAAAAGGACCAGGAAACTCATAAAGAAAAGAAACTTGTTGCAGTTCTGGAGGATAGGAAGTCCAGTGCCAGGGTTTCAGAGATCAGCCAGGGCTTTCTTGCTGCTTCGTCTCATGGCCGAAGATGAGAAGGTGGCAAGAGAAAGGGCAAGAGTATTGAACTTGAATTTTTCAACAGGGAACCCACTCCCATGGTAACAGCTCCTTTTCACTTTAAATCATTTCTCCTTTCCTGAAAGTGGCATTCCCACGGCCCAGACTCCTCTCACTAACACTACTTCTAGCTAGAGCCACACAGGGAACCATGTTTCTGACCCTTGAACTCTGGGGCACACAGTCCTATCAGAGTAGGTGGCACAGGCCATTCTGACGAGGCCTTAGATTGAAATGAGAATGTTATTGACCAGGGAGGACCAGCCAGCCTTGTTACCACTTATCCAGGAACTTTCCTGAGATGTCTGTGCATCTGAGTGTTTCATGGAAGGCAGAACTCATAGGAACCCAAATTGGATGGGAATTTGGCTGAGAAAATACCAAAGCAAGTGTTGAAGGAGTGACTTGGCATCTCCTGACTGCTTATAGTATGATGCAAGAAAAGACAAATGATTCTAAGACGGAATTGAAAACCCTGAATGGAAGCCAAACCAAGAGATTGGGAACTCCCAGGATGAAGTGCAATGGTAAAACAAAAAAAAAAGCTTGAGACAGTTTGTGGCCATCTGATAAAAAGGTTGGTGATCCAGCCATCTAAATAGGAGCCAGAGATTAGTGCTTAAGAATCATCCACTTGAGGCCCATGAGCACCCAAACAACATAAACTATTGCTATAACTTGTGGTTGCTTAAAATAATGAGATGGAAAAAATCCTATTGCTTAAAATATTACTTTAAATGCAGAACTTGGTGAAGTCAACACTGACTGACAGGTAACTCCCAATTTGATATCTAGCTTACATAGTGCCAGAAGGTGTTGTGCAGGCTGCTGGGGAGGAACAGTATAGTCTCACACACTGGGCCCAGCATGCTGCAATACTGACCTGCCTGGCAAGATATACCCACTAGTACATATTGGTATGACAGCTATGGAGTAACCAGCTGCCATCTGACTGGGTGTAAGGCTTGTTCCCCAGTAGAGAATTTGTGCCTGGTATTGTAAACCTGGTCAAAAGCCCATGGTTGAAAGATTATAGGCCCTATGGACAACCTGCTGTTGTTGTCATTTTAAATGGTTATGCTGTCAAACAGGCTTCTAAATATTTCTGCTTATTCCCATAGATTTGGGTTGCTCTCAACTTCGATTAAAAAAAAAATCTCTTTCTTGCCTTGGGTAGCGATTAGTGCAGAGACTCATAACCTGTCCGAGTGCTGACTGTAAGTAACTGTGAGTGCTCAGTTGTGGATGGGTCATCTCTATCAGTCTGCTTCCATCCAAGGCTCAGGAAACATGGCGGAAGAGTGGCTGGAAAGAGTGTAAGAGCAGACAGAAGAGGAGACCTATGCCGTGGCTGTTGGCCATATCAAATCCCAGCACCCGTGATTACCTGCACAAGATTTGCATAGGATCAAGCCAGTCAAAATCCCAGCATGACTGGGGGGTCTGCAGAGAAGCTATTAGCAGTACATGGTTGCTGAACACGGGAAACTCACTCTCCTTTGGGGACATAGCCATGCCTTAGTGGATAACTCCACACCCATGTACATAGCGGTACATTAACTGCACATAGGAGGTTATTAATAACAAAGAGAAGACATGAAGTTGGGAGGGTGATGGGTACAAGGCACTAGGGAGAGATGGAAGGAGGTAATGGTAGAGGGATATGATTAAAATACATTGTATAAATGCATGAAATTTTCAAAGAATAAATAAAAATACTATTTTAGAAAAGAAATCTTATGTAAAGCACTTAGCATAGTGCTGAGTGAGTGTAGTTGTTATGCTTATATACCAAAATAAACTCACCAAATTTAAAGTATTTGGGGAGAAAAAAATGAGCAAATGGCTAGTTGCAGTCAGATTCTTTTCTGTAGGAACGTTAGAAAGCAAACTCAAAGTTCAGGCCATTTCATAGTTTGACAAGTTTAGTGGTCGCCAGCAATTATAATAAATTGATTAAGATCTCAAATACTGGAGTTAGGCTGCAAGAGCTAAAGTGTTACTAAGATGGATAAATCAATTTGAATTTCATGTATCAATTACTTGAGATATTAAATGCAGAAAGGGGGTAGTTTCACTGTAGAAAGCTCTTTGCAGTAAGTGCTATGCTTCATATAAATGAGTTACGTATCTGGAATATGGCAGGATTTATCAATAAAAGGACGCAACCACTGGACAGGGGATCCTGAGACTGCAAGAACATTTCAAAGGAGAGGCCACAGGGGCTGTTCCCCATTCCAGCTCCATGGGCTTCAGTGGGCCCCCGTGTGGTATGGACAGTCACCACTCTGGGAGCCACAGGTAGCTGACTTTTCACTGAGCATGTGTATCTCCACAGGGCATGGAGCCATGGCCACAGGGCTGCCTGCACCTACATGTCCAAGAATGAAGCTGCAGGCAGAGAACTAGAGAGCTTCTGCTAGGCCGTCATCCAGCAGGATCACAGGAGAGAGGCAGTCTTTAAGCGCACACGACAGCAGAGGCCTAACATTCGATTCTAGCACCAAAGAACCACAGGCTGGTCACTCCAAGCTGTGAGGGCTGTGACCTTGTGCTAATTCAGCAAAGCTACAGGAGCAGAGCCACCTAGAACTTTGGGGACAGGTTTCTACCCTGTATGGCTATTTATGGGGGCAGGACCTCCACCAAGAGGCCCAGAGGAAAAAGCATTGATCTGAAGATGACTTTCAAGTTGTGAGGTTTTATATTTTCTTGAGACCCGTTACCCTATCATATCTGTCTATCATATCTAAGATCTATCCATCTATGTGTCATCTATCAATCAATCAATCAATCAATCAATCAATCATTATCATTTGCCTAGCTGATACTACTATTTCGCCTAGGCTGACTTTGAAGTCCTGGTTCAAACATTCCTTTAGTACATGCCATTGCACCCAGCTTCCCTGTCCTTCAAGGCTTCCCCCTTTTAGAACAGGAATCTCCATCCTGCCTGGCCGACATTGAACTTAGGAAACAAGACCTTGTTTAAATTTAAAGGCTCACTTGAGTTTTAGTTCTGTTGATTACTGCTGAAGGGGGTGAAGACTTTTAGTTCTACTAGGATGCGGTAGTTTCCACATAAAGAGGACACACAATTTGGGGTCTGAGGGTGGAATACAATGAGATGTGTTGAAATCTTCAGGCCTACATACTAGCATCAAGAAGTGAGGATTTGGGGGTGATGATTGGGTCATGAAGGCAGAACCCTATAAATGGGATTCATGCCCTCAGGAAGGAGATCCCATGGGATTCTGGGAGATGGCTCAATCAATAAAGTGCTTTCTGTGCAGGCATGAGGACTTGAGTTCAGATCCTTGGCACCCATGTAAAAGAGCATGGTGCTGGGGTGCACAGCACCAGCCTAGGAAGGGTGAGGGGTGAGGCAGGAAGATCCCTGGAACTTGCTGGTTAGCTCAACTTAGCAAAACTCCCGGTTGCATGAAAGACCCTGTCCCCCCAAAAAAAGGTAAAGAGTAACTGCAGAAGATGACTAACATTGACCTCTGACCTTCACGTGTGCATACACATGTGTGCACAAACACACCTGTTCACCTTTGTATCATGAAGATACACGGAAAGAACAGCCTGCTGAAGTAGGAAGTGGTCCCTTGCCAAACAGTGAATCTATCAGGCTTTGATTTTAAACTTCCAAGACTAAATCTGCGAGAAACAAATATCTGTTGAGCAAGCTGTCAAGACTCCGGCTTTGGGTTATAGCAACCCCGTCTACAAGTTAGAGCAACTCAAACAGCATCAGGGAGTGAACTTCGGAAGTGGCATGCTGAGAAGATGGTGGTTGGCTGGTCTCCTGAGTGCGCTGGGCTCTGAGGCACCGCTGCCTCTGGAGCAGTGTCTCCTGGAAAGGGAGGTCAGTGTGATAGAATGCAGATTCCTGGATCCCACTGACCTTTGACAATGGTAATTGGATTCTCTGCTTTTTCTGGCCTATGTTCCTGATAATGCTAAATTTATAGGGATTGATTACTTGACAGCAGAAATTTTATAAGCCAATTCATTTGGGTAATCCTGAATAAATTGAGATTCATATATAATGTATATGGGTGTTTTGCTTCCATGTAGTCTGTGTACCAATTGTGTGCCTGTTGCCTAAAGAGAGCATCAGATCCCCTAGAACCGGATTTATGAAAGGTAGTGAGCTGTGACCATGTGGGTACTAGGAACAAGAGCAACAAGCACTCTTAACTACAGAGCCGTATCTTCAGCTGAAGGGTTCTTAAAGTTTAAATGCAGGGCTTATCAGGGTCTTTCTCCAAAGCACTTAGCTTTGTAACATCTTCCTCACGATCTCTGGTGGGAGTGTTTCATGGAATCCTTGTTCCCAGGGAGAATGTAAGCTAGGACTCCCAGTGTCACACCCTCAGCAACTGGACAGGTCGAGGGGATGGTGGACACAAATGGGTGCAAGTAAAGGGAGTGGCGAGGGCTTGGAGAAAATGTGGCCTACACCCTACTTGCAGTAAGCATCCACCCACAGTCTTAGAGCTTTGGCCCCAGCTGCTAAGTTCCTTGGAAAGAGAAGCTTCCCCTCATGAAGGTAGAGGAATCCTGGGAGGGAGCATCTAGGAGGTTAGCACACAGTCAGTGTCTACTGAGCTCTGAATAAGGCCTGGGAAGTGCCAGAGGCTGGCACAGTGTGCCTGATCCAGAGACAGAGCTTCCCCGGGGTGCCCACTGGTCAGTGAGGTGCACAAAGAGGGGCTAGCTCTTAACGCTGTTTCTTCATCTCTAATGAACACATGGGGAGCCAAGGCACATGGAGTGCCCCGGGGATCTTGCTAAGTTGCATGGTCCAACTTAGCAGGTATCCAGTGTCTCCCAGTTCCTGGAGGTGTCGGGAGTGTTGAGCACCGACTGGGACCTCAGGCCCTAGGCCTGCCAGCCTGAGAGCAGCTCCAGTCAGGCCCTGATTCATTGTAGTTGTGGTTTGTTCTGAGAATAACAAAGAACTTATTTTTCTGATGGTGAACAGTGGTGAGGTATGGGTTGTGCATGAGGGGGTCGGTGTCTCTGTTTCATTGGAATTAGGGAGAGGAGGGGACATGGTTCTTTCTCTATGTCATCAGACCGGAAGAGTGGCAGAGGAGAAGGGTATTTCTATTTCATCATAACGGGAGTGGGGAGGAGCACAGCTTGGTCTCTGCTTCATGAGAGTAAGTTCAGCCCCCTTTCTGGAACAGCGACACCATAACCTCAGAAATGTGAGGTCCCAGGTTTCAGAACCAGACTGGCTGACTGTTTGTCAGCACTGTTAAGTGAACTTGGCTAAGGGGGCTGACTTCTCTGAACTTGGGCCTCTAGTCTTGAAATAGAAAAATGATGGAACATGCTTGAGGCAGGTTAGGGAGATTGTGTGAGCTAATATCAAAAGCATGTAGGACAGTGTCTGAGAACTACTCGTTCTTTGAGTTTTGACCTCATGGCTGGGGGCTGGAACACGTATTCCATGGGCATGATAGAGCACACCTGGCTACAGAGACAAAGGAGGGAATGCAAGAGCATCTATTCCAGTGATAGATCTGGAGTTCCAGTTCCAGCCCTGCTCCATCTTGTCATCTACGAAGTGAGGATAATAATAGCCGAAATGAAGTTTAGCTAATTATACAGGGTGTTGATATGCACAGTTGTATAAAGCCAACCCAGCAAATGGCAGAGCCAATACGACAGTCTAGGTCTCTTAGAGAGTCACATTTACCTTTCCTCCTCCTCCTCCTCCTCCTTTTCTTCTTCTTCTTCTTCTTCTTCTTCTTCTTCTTCTTCTTCTTCTTCTTCGTGGAGTGGGTCGTCCTTGTTAATACATTATTTAACAAATAGGTCTCCCTAGGAAAACAAACACATTAAACACAAAAACAGCTTCTGGTAAATGAAAACCACATGAAGCAACCATTCCATAGCCACGTCAATGGCTAGTAAAAAGACCCAGACAACGGAAAGTCTTGATAGCGTGCAGCACAACAGGTGGCGGTTTGCAGAAGCACGGTAGCGGTACTTCACAACCCTGAGGACAGCCCACACGATCTGCAATTCCACGCTTGTTCATCTACCCTAGAGAAATAAAAATAGACTATCTATAAAGAGACAAAAAATGCCGTCTATATAGAAGGTGCTGTGTGCATGTGTTCATGGAGGTATTATTCAGAACAGCAGAAAATGTAGAAGTGCCCAAGTGCCCATGATCTGGGGAACGAGTAAGCCAAGCGTGATGCAATGGAATAGTACATGACAATAAAAAGGACCTAAGTCCTGATATAAGCCCTGACACATGAGCGTCAAACACATTGTCCTCAGTGAAAGAAGCCACACAGAAAACCCCACATGCTGTATGATACCGCTTTCAGGAAAGGTTCAGAGTGGGCATATCTACAGAAATAGAAAGGAGGCTATTGGTTGGTGGGGCTTGGTGTAGATTGTGAACAATAGAATGAGTGCTAATGGCATAGCTATCCCTTTGGGGAGGGATGGGAACACTCTAAAATTGGATTGTGCTGCTGGCTGCACAGCTCTGCAATAAACCAGTGATCAGGGAATTGGGCCCCTTTCTGGTGAATTTCATGGCAGGTAAATTAGACCTCCATAAGGCTTTTAAAAGAAACAGAAGGGGCACCTTGAAACTGAGCAGGATGCATTCTTCCCAAGGCTGCCCAGGAGAACAGCCTCTCTCTGGCCAGAGGGGCAGCATTCTTCCTACAAAGAATGACCTCAGACCCTGAGCAGACCTGTTTTCTTTCTCTCATCTGATCTGAGCGAGCATCTTGCAAAGCGTCAGTCTCTGGGGGCAGAAGTCTGACTTCTTTATTCACAGTCAAAGGCGCAGAATCTGGGTCAGTGGAAAGCATGCTTCCTCCTGAGGATCAGGGTCAGGGAGCAGGTGTCAGTCCCACAAATTATAAAGGAGGGCACACACAGGCAGCAGCATGCAGGGGTGGGGAGCAGCAGAAACGTGCCATCTGCCTCCTGCCTTGGGACTGGGATGGTGCTTCTATTCACAAGCCTGTTTCAGCAAAGGGATATGTCAAGGGCAAGCAAGTCAGGAACCAGATGCCAGTCTCTGTAGCCCTGGAGTTTGGGGAAGCGGAGTGTGCTCCATGAGGGGCAGGCACTAGGAGAGTTCAGATCGGGCTCCCGTGGCTTGAGATCAACAGTGATGGCCCTGTGCTGAGCATCAATTGGTACTGAGCTGTCAGAGGCAAAAGAGAGAGGGGCCTGGGTTTTCCTTACAATCCTGTTAGACAGTAATCTTAGCTGCTGTGCTATTGCTGTGACAGAACACCATGACCAAGGCAACTTCTAAAAGAGTTTACTTAGGGTTACAGCTTCAGAGGACTAGAGTCCATGATTGTGGAGCAAAGGCATGGTAGTGGGATCTGCAATCTCACATCTTGATTCACAAGTATGAGGCTGAAAGAGATAGCTGGGAAGGATACGTACATTTAACACCTCCGAGGCCATCCCCAGTAACACGTCTTCTCTGACAAGGCCACACCTCCTAATCCTTCCCAAATGATTCCACACATTGGGGGACCAAGGATTCAAACACATGAGCCTAGGCAGGTCATTCTCATTCAAACTACACACAGCAGTCACCATAGAACAAGGCTTTTCCTTCCAGAAGAATTACCCATCTTTCTACAACTTCCCCAAAACACGTTTTAAAAGATTTTTAAAAATTTAAAGTATGTGTATGTATGTGTGCCCGAATAGGGATATGTGCATGTTTGTGTAAGTGTCCACAGAGGCCAGGGAAGGGCATCAGATCCTGTGGTGCTGGAGTTACAGATGGTTGGAAGCATCATGGGTGCTGGGAACAGAACTGGGATCCTCTGGGAGAATAATACGTGCTCCTGACTGCTGAGCCATTGCACCAGCCCTGATAAAATATTGCATGTGTGTATGGGTGCATGTGTGTACATGTGTGCAGAGGTCAGGAGTCAACACCAGGTGTTGTGTCCAATTTCTCTCCTCCTTAGTGTGGAGTGGAGTTTTCAGAGTTGACATGGGTTGAACCAGCCTGCAGACAAAGAAATGGGGCATTTCTGTATGCTCTTCTAGCTCCTTTGCACCTCCAACCCCCGAGGCATAAGCATCGTGTGCATTGCTGGTACCATGCCTTCCTCAGCACTGCCTGTTTGTATGTTCTGTGTGGATGGCACTGGCACCTTTACTTTTCTGGTCCAGCTTTCTTGTTCAATCAGGTACTTGTAATGTTCACCCAAGTTGCTATGTGCAGTTGTTCCTTCAATATTGCTATGCTGCTATATTCATATTCCATCATTTGAACACATTACACAATATTTAGCCATGTGACTCTGCTAAATGTCTGAGTGGTTTCCAGTTCAATGCCATTCTGATGTCTATTGTGGTGTGAACACAGGGTACCATTTGTGGTGGGAGTGGGAATCTTGAGTCATAAAGTCTGCACATGCTCAAATAGACATTGTCCACCAGTGTGTCTGGAGAAATGTGAATGACCAACATAGTATGCATGAAAGAGACAAAATCCAACTCTTCCTTTCCCTGTAAGGAGAGGTGTGTACTAAGTACTGCTGTTGGAAGCTACATCTTCCCAAATGTTCATGGGTTGACCTCTGACAAAAAGCTCGTCAAATGTGACTGTATTTGGAAACAAGAACGTACAAGAGGTAGATGATTAACACAAAGCGGAGGGGCTTTTAGGGTGGTCCTCCATCCAGTCTGACTGATGTCCTTATAGAAAGATTAGATTAGAACACACAAGGCCACAAGGTGGGCCACCACGGGGGACACTGGGACTTAGGTTTCTGTAAGTCTGTCCTGAAGATGTTTTTCTTCTATGGACGCATGCTCTACATCCTTGACAGTGTGATGGAGCTCTGGCATGCTGTCTTCTGTCACTTAAACTGTCAGAACCAAACACCCTAACAACAACCAAAAAATAAAGGCAGCTTGATCACAGTGATTGATTTCTCACAATTCAGGAGTCCAAATATCCAGAATCAAGAGGCCCTCATCAGTAACTCTTCTTGGCCTACTGACACCCATGTCCTCACTGTGTTCCAACGTGGGACTGTCCTACCTTGCTTTATGTTACTGTGACCAAAAGCAACTTGGGGAAGAAAGGGTTTATTTGGTTTACATATTCCAATCACAGACCATAACCACGGGAAGCCAAGGAAGGGACTCAGACAGGAACCTCGAGGCAGGAACTGAAGCAGAGACCAGGGAAGAATAGCACTTCCTAGCTTGCTTCTCAAGGTTTGCTCAGCTTGCTTTTGTATACAACACAGGACCCCCTAACTGATTAAGGGTGGCACTGATCACAGTGGACTGGGCCTTCCCACATTAACAATCAGTCAAGAAAACAGCCCACGTACTTGCCTTCAGAGCAATCTAATACAAGTGTTTTTAATTGAGGTTTTCTCTTCCCTGCTGACCACAGCCTATGTCAAGTTGACAAAAACAAACAAACAAACAAACAAAAAACCCAAAACTGACTAGCACAATACACAAAGGGAGATCCAACTTTTTGGTCTTTTCTTATAGGTTGCTGTATCTTACTTTTCTGTTTTGATAACCACCATGGCCAAAAGCAATTATGGCATAAGAGTCCATTGGAGGGGGAAGCATGGCAGCAAGCAGCAGGCATGGTGCCAGGAGCAGGAAGCTGAGAGAGGAAATGAAAGCAGAGTGAATCTATCTAGTCTCAAAGCCTGTCCCTAGTGACATAGCTCCAGCAGCAAGGCTACCTCACCAAAATGTACCCAAACCAAGTGTTCAAATACCCCAGCCAACAGGAGACATTTCTCATTTAAACCACCACAGGTATGCTCTAACAATTAATTTCCTCTAAGATAAAACTGTCCAGGTTTGAGGGAAGTCCCTTAGGATACAAAGTTGTTCTAAAGGGAGGTGAAGCATGCCTTTCTTCAGGGAAGCTTATCAAACCCAGAAAGTAAACAACTCAAAGGCTCAAGAAATCTCCTGAAACTGATCAAATTCTTTAGGCCCCTTCCTCCTCAAGCGTATATAAGCTGACATGCCTTCCAAGGGCCATTCTCAGACCAGCCATTGTGCCTGGAAGAAGTAGAGACCAGATGAGCTGTCTGGAAGAGGCTCAGACCAACTGAACCACTTGAAGACGACATTCTTTTTTTATTTTTGCTTTTTATTTTTTTATAATTAATTTTATTTATTCATTTTTTTGTTTATTTGTTGGAGCCCATAAGACTATCCAGTAACTGTACAGCTGACAGACCAATAGACTAATCCACAGGAAGCTTGTGTGTACACTTCCACTTGCAGAATTACGGGAACACTCATCTTTTGGGAAATTTGCTGGCTTATCTGTGGAAACCTTGTGAGGCAATGAAACTCCCTTCAAAATGGGATGTATTCCCAAAGCACCTCAGCAGTGTAACTTCTCCTGCATGGGCAATGGAATGAATGACCTTGCTCCATTCCCCCATACTAGGAGGCATTCACTCTTTGTTCTAACCGCCAAATTTACATAGCGTCACCCCACAAAATTACCTGCTAACAGACCACAAAAAAGAAATTTCTAAAGAAGACAGGCACTGAGTAGGAACATAGCATGCCCCACCTTTGCTAACAAACAAATCTGGGTGTCCCCAAAACTCATTATGACAGAGATTGGACAAGGAGAATGGGTGAATGTCAGGTATTTCCCCTTGGATCCTGGCTCTTTCCTGGGTGCTGTCACCTGTTCCCAAGTGCTACTTTGTCAGGTTTTACCGCCCTTTTTGTGATTTGATATGCATTTTATCATTGTCTTTGCCTATAAAAACTCGAAACCTTGTGGAGATCACCCCTTACTCTTCTTCTTCTCCTCTCTGCATCATCATGCAAAGGAATAAAGAACATGTAGCAGTAACATATTTGAGTTAATTTTTTTTTCTACCCTCAGATCTTTGCTTGCCTTATTCTTCCTATTCTGAGCCCTATACTGAGGCTGGTACTAAAGGCCTCTGATATTTATTTATTTTTACAGGCCAATTCCAGTTCCTCCTCCCTATTCTACTCCTGCTCCCCCCTTCCTCCCACCCACCCCTCATCTATTTGTCAGAGAAGGTAAGGCCTTTGATGGAAAGTCAACTAAGTCTGTCCCATCATGTCACTGAGGCAGGACCAAGGTCCCTCCCCGTCCCCGCCCCCGCCCTGCCCCACGCCTGGGCTGAGCAAGGTCTCTCTCCATAGAGAATGGGCTCCACAAAGTCAGCTCATGCCTTAGACTTAGATCCTGGTCCCCCTGCCAGTGGCGCCACACACCACCCAAGCCTCACAACTGTCACCTGTACGTGGGGCTCTATGCAGATTCCTCAGTTGTCAATCCAGTACTAGCTCTGGTCAGATGATCCCGTGGGTTTCCCCACCGAGGTCTTGACCCCTTTGTTTATATTATCGCTTCCTCTTTTTAATTATACTCCAGGAGCTCGGCCCAGACGTTAGTTGTGGATCTCTGCATCTGCTTCCATCTGTTTCTGAATGAGGGTTCTAGCGTGTAGGCTGGTTTTCCTTTGCTTTATGTCTGGTATCCACTTATGAGTAAGTGCATTCTTTATTTGTCTTTCTGGGTCTGGGTTACCTCACTCAGGATGATTGTTTTCTAGGACTGTCCATTTGCCTGCAAATTTCAAGATGTCATTGCTTTTTACTGCTGAGTG
Source organism: Microtus oregoni (assembly GCF_018167655.1). NCBI lineage: Eukaryota > Metazoa > Chordata > Mammalia > Rodentia > Cricetidae > Microtus > Microtus oregoni. The sequence goes on along the minus strand of NW_024543074.1, from coordinate 27,160,471 downwards.
GTACTCCATTGTGTAAGTGTACCCCATTTCCTTTATCCATTCTTCAGCTGAGGGGCACCTAGGTTGTTTCCAGGTTCTGACTTTTACAAATAATGTTGCTACGAACATAGTTGAGCAAATGCCCTTGTGGTGTGAGTGTGCCTCCTTTAGGTATATACCCAAAAGTGATATTGCTGGGTCTTGAGGTAGATTGATTCCTAATTTTCTGAAAAACCGCCATATTGATTTCCACAGCAGCTATACAAGTTTGCACTAGCAATAGTAATGGAGGAGTGTTCCTCTTACTCCACATCTGGAGAGGACAGTCTTTAGCCTGTTGAGCTGCCTGCAGGTTGTATAAGGAGTCCCTGGTTTTCAGCTTTCATGAGCAGTCACTCAAGCTGTGATGGGCTGTGGTGACGCACCTGTCTTTGAGTCATTTCTACTCCTGTAAATAACCTCAATTTTGGTGGTCTCGGAACTTGGGTCTGTGGTCAGTTCCCTATCTATGATTAGCAGACATTTCTTCATAGCTCCGTAGGAAGTGTGGGACATTTCAGACCAGAGTCTCACTTTCATGCAGCTCTATCTCCCAAAGAGGAGCAGCCTCAAATACCATATGGAGGGTCAGCCCCTCAGCACAGGTGTGAGGGCACAGTAAACACATAGCATGGCTCTCTGAAACAGTCGCCTTTGCCAAGCTCTTTACGGTGGCCATTCTCATAGGCCATCTCACCAGAGGAACAGGAGTGCCTACTCATGAGGGGCCTGAGAGTCCAGATCTTCTGAACTTCAAGCTAGCTCGCCCTTGTCTGCATCAAACTGTCAAGCCAAATCCAGCCACTTCAGATAGCGAGGGACCAGGGCTGGCCCACACCCATCTCCAGCTCAGGGCCGAAAAGGAAAGGAGGCATGGCTGAGTGACGGACTGTACACAAACTGTCTGAACTGCGCAACTTCTGATGGACCCAGAAAGTGCAAGGCCGACCTCGAACCAGGCCAGCACTGGGGCTCCGGGGCTCTTCAGGTTTAAAGACCCTGAAAATGTCCTAGCTTTCTTAACTCTGCTTCACTTACATCTCCCCGTGCCCTCACAGCCTCTATTTCACCAGATCTCTTTGCCATTTACCGAGGACTACAGTGCCGCTCCACCCACGCAGGTCCCATTCCAGGAATGATTGATGACCGCTGGACACACACAGATGGACGCTGAGAGCCACGTCTGCTCCTCTGTGCGCCTCAGTGGCGGCAGCGACGCGATTTTTCATGTGCGAGTTGGCTTCTGAGTCCTCGTCGGGCTCCCGAGCGTAACCAAACCCAGACAGGCTCCGTGAGATGAAAAATAAAGTGCAATGTTTATGATGCCATGAAATGCCTTCTTTTTTCCTCCTAAAAAAAGAAACGTATTTATTTCTGTGCGTGTATGGGTTTGTGGTGAGTGCGGGAGGATTAAGCCTTTGAAACTGTCGATTTATATCCTTGAGTTATGTGAGGTCTTTGTCTTGCTGGAGAGAGCTTTCCAGATTGGAAAAGTGAGAGTCAAGCCCTCTGCTCCATCCCAGGGGAGCTCATTTGTTAAGTATTTAAGGAGCATCTACTGGCCAAAGCTAGGGCACAGGGAGCCTCTGGGAGAGGATCCACTGTTGCCCTGGTGAAGACAGTAGTCTGCAAGGTGAGTAGTTCAGCTTGTGGGAAGTGGAGGGAGCTTCCTGCAGAAGGATAGGGGAGGGGATGCTGAAGGATACAGAGAAACCAGCCTGTGGAGGCAGGTGGGTCCCAGCAGAAGGAGTGGTATCCTCAGATAGGGAGGTGAGTGGTCCTTCAGTAGCTGGGCCTAAATCTCAGCCTTGCTCCATCTCTTCTATTTGGCCAAAGGAAGAATGGGGAGAGAAGCTGTGACCTCCGCAGTGGGGCTATGGAAGGGCAGTGCTATTAGTGGCAGGGAGTGGGCAGCAGCGCTGGGCATATAGAAAAGGCCTGAAAGTCATCGCTTACTTACTTCTTGGGGCTTGAGTAGAGAAGGGAAGAGAGAGAAGAGCAGAGTAAGACAGAGCCTGACAGTGAGGGAGGTGCAGACCCTATCTTGCAGAGCTCATGATGTAGGAAGTGTAGATCTCAGGGCCTGGTCTCAGTTCTGCAGAGAATCAAACAGGCGGTCTAGAGAGATGCTCTCTTGAGAGATGTGTTCCCAAGAATTCCAGGGTGAGAGAAGGTCCCAAAGGGTCATCTAAGGATATGTGCCCAACTCACAAGGAAGGAGTATAAGAAATCCACAGGCAAGAGAGGGATGGTATCCAAAGAGCCTGCAAGAGCTCCTGTCCAGTGTTAAGAGGAGGATAAGAAGCTGAGTTGAGGTGGGCACTGGGCCTTTGCTGAGGAGGCTGCCTACAGTGAGGTTGTGGACCCAGGGGTAAGATCAGTGCCCATGCCGAGCCTCTGTAAATGGGATCTCCTGAGTTCAGGGCTATTTGTCTGGATGGAGAGAGGGCAGTTGGGACAGGTACAAGGAGAGAGATGGATAGGCAAGCGTTGACCATCAAGAGAAGCGGGGGAAGATGATAGGGATGTGAGGGTGCCTGGGACCTAGAGCAGGGCAGCCTAACACAGCAGAGAATAAGATCAGGCTTATGGACAAGACTCTGCATACTGGATACATAGAATGTGCAGGAGTCAGCAGCCAGGAAGGCCTCGGGCAGAACGTTCCAGGACAGGAATGTCTGTGGGTACAGGCCTGAAGCGAAGGAGGCAGCTCTTGAGTGTGTACCCAGGGCAGGAGTGAGGGTTCAGATCAGGGAACTGAAGGTCAAGCATGGAGACTAAGACGTGACCTTGGGTGGGGTTGATAGACTGTCTGGGTCCTTTAGCAGTGAGGGACCCAGCTCTGGGACTGAGCCTAAACAACACATGGCTTAACCTCCCTGAGTAGGTTTCCCTCCTTATGTATAAAGACTCTCGTGAGAACATCCTTTTGTTTCAATGATACTTGCTGAGGGCTTCCTGGGCGCTGGGATGTCTAAGGTGCAGAATAATAGACCTCATGGGGACTCAGGTCAGAATACAGTGGAAAAGTGGAGCATGGACAAGACAAGCAGGTAAAGGTGGCAAGGCTGGGAAGTTATGCAGGATAGTCGGTGAAGAGAAATTACCTACAGAGTCCCACTTAGAGACAAACACTCTTAGTGTGTTGGGGCTTCTCCTTTTATTCTTCTTTCAAAAGCAGTGGATGATTTAGTTGTATCCAGGAGAAAAGTTCTGATGTCTTGGAACATACAGACAATCGATGCTATTATGTAACAGAAGAATATAGGTCAAGGCAACCTGTTTAGCTCCCATGTTCTCCCCAGGATCAGCTTTTGCAAACCAATCAGGAAACAGAGACCTATGGCAGATCATTAGATACCAGGAATTCTCTGGGTTACCTGCCTTGATATTCACCTCACTGTTCCGCCACCTGGTTCCAGGGTCGCTATGCATTTTGGTCAACCATTCCACTTAGTAATTAGTTACTCATCCCCTCTAAAACCACACACATGTAATTCCAGCATTGGGGAGACAGAAAGGCAGGAGGACAACAAGTTGGACATTACTTTTGGAGGTATCCTGTTACAGGGTGAAAGAATCCAGTACTTAACATGACCTTCTCATTTGGGTAACATTTGTGCTCTAGGGGGAGTTTGTAGTGTCATTTCAATTGTATTTTAATAAGTAAAGACTGCCTGGAGATCTGAGAGTAAAACAGTCCCCCTGGTCAGCCTTACAGACCAGATTATGGCAACACACACACCTTTAATCCAAGTAGGCACACTAGTTGCCATTGAAACTGGGCGGTGCATACCTTTAATCCAGGTGGTGCGTGCCTTTAACACCAGCCATAGACAGGAATATAAGATGCAAGAGGGGGGAGAGACAGCTCTCACACACAGTCTCATTCTGAGATTCCAGGAGGCAGGATCACCATTTCAGACTGAGGTCGAGGTAAGAGCCAGTGCCTGGCTGTTTCACTTTTCAGATCTTCAGATTGAACCCCAATTTCTGACCCCGAATTTTTTATTAATCGTGTTTCATTTAATTGTGCCTCAGGAGTTGTTGGCACAGCCCTCCTTAGTGGGAAAATAAAACCCAGATCTTCCACGTGTAGAGACAGTTTTGGGAGGGAGAAAGATAAGAGTGGCCACTCAAGGTCTGGTTCTGTTGCTGTAGGATGTCCACAGGTTCACAGTGTGACGCATTGTTTTGTCTTTGACGGGGAAAAGGTCGGAGGCTGTAAGGCTTGTCGTGATAAGGCAAGGAAAGGTGAGCTGAGGGTGAGGTGCGCTGATCACCAGCTGGAGCTCTGATGGTCAGCGAGATCTTAGGGACACCAGTATTGGTTTTATTTTTCGTGTTTTTACAGGGCTGGGCATGGAACCCAGGGCCTGTCTGGTTTGCCAAGTGCTCTACCACTGGGTTCCATCTGCAACCCCTGCCCCTCCCCGGGTTTTGGACACCATGTTTTATTGTGTAGCTTGTCCTGGTCTGGAACTGTGTAATTCAAGCTGGCCTTGAATTTGAGATCCTCCTGCCTCAGCTTCCATGTGCTGGGATCCAGGTAGCTGGTCACTAATTTTGAGTACACCATTCAGTGTTATGGAATAGATTCCCACAGTTGTGAGACAGTCACCACCGTCTACCTGCAGACCAGGTTATCTCTCATAACTGACACTCCATCCTGATAAATACAAACTCCCAGCTTGTCCCTCCACCTGCCCCACAGCCCAAGGCTGATGTCTCTCAGCACCTCACACAAGTGGAGCCACAGTGTTGCCTTTATGTTTATTTCACTTAGCATAATAAACTCAGTATTGATCAGTCTTCATTTCATCTTTCGAGACAGGCTCATCAGTTTGGCTAGGCAGGCTCGCCAACGAGCCCCATTGGTTACAGAGAGGCTTCCCAGCTTCTGGCTTTGGCAAAGGTCCTGGGGATCTGAACTCGGGTCTTCATACTTTCGCAGCTCTCATCCCTACCTTTTACTAAGAAATGTGAGCCTGTGTCTTCTCTGATGCCCATGTGTCTGCTCCACCACCAGGAGTACTTCTGGTGAAGAAAAGCAGGTTAACTCAGAGTGAGGTGGCGATGGTCTCTGTTCTCTGCATCAATTTGGTGGACCTGGGGACTCTGGCTTCCCTGACTCTCAGTAAGGCTGGGTTGTGCTTCTGTTTCTTGGTTCTCCCCAGGTTCTTAGCCAAGGGGACCATGTCTGGTATCAATCAGTCTTCGAAAGGCTGTTATGTCCCAGGATGTCCTGTGCCCAGAACTGTTAGGAGTGGGAATTGGTGGCTCCAAAAGTGGCCATTCCCTACCAAGACTGTGAAATGGACTAAAGGAGCTGAGGCAAGTGTGCACACCCTCAGGTGGGACTCTTGTCAGTCTCCAGGAGCATTCCGGCACAGCGCCCTCTGTTTTTCTTCCAAACATCTGATAACTGCTATTTCTTCACTCTCTGGTGAACTCTTCAGTGAAGCCTTTCTCAGCATAAATCCATGGGTATTCTCTACATGGACACAGGCTGACTGGAAAGCAAACAGTGATGCAGAATCGGGGAAGGAGATGCTTTGCTCCTCCTGGCTCTGGGGATTCTGGGAGCAGGAGCATCTACTGAATTGAGCACATATTCAGTACTTGGACTCCATATGGCTCATACCCATCAGATCCAAGCCCTCATGGCCAGCAAGTGAAAGACCCTGGGGAGTGAGAGCAGACTCAACAGTGAGGTCTAGACAGAATCACAATACAAACAGCAAGCTCTACCATATCACACCAAATTCTGCACTAGGGCACCTGCATAACGAGAGTAAACAGGGCTTAGGGAGCTCTCCATGGGCCAGGTAGTCTAAGTTCACTGCATTCATTTGGCTCAATTTACTCCCCTCCATGTCCCCGGGGTTGTGATGATCATTGTAGATGAAGTCATGGAGCCTCAGTGACATTGTGTCTTCCGATTTCATGCACCTAGTATGTGGGATTTGGCTTGTGAGCTTGGGCTCTCTGAAACCAGAATCTTGAGCTCATGCATGCCTTGCCATTTGACCCTAAAGCAGGCTGATCTGAATTCTGGGAGGATTTGGGAATGCATGGTCTAACAAGGAAAGCAGAGCTGATGGAACCACCAAAATGGCGATCCCCAGGGCACTGGGCTGTCGTGTTTCAGGTTATTTCTGTCATTTTATCCTCTAAAGCATGTTTGGGAAATACCCCTGAGCTTTGTGTTGGAGTCTGGAGTGATGAGAACTAGGGCTAATTAGTTTTAGTGTCTTGCCCTGGGGAAAGACTGTAGCCTGAAGGACTCTGGGTAAATTTGGTTCAGAGATGCAGGTGAGGTAATCCGCATGCAGACTGAACCAAGGTTTTCATTCTGAAATGCCTTTGAGGTAAGTGAGCAACAATGAGCTGGTTGGTCCCCCCAGCTGATGAATGCAGCCTTCTAGCATGGATTCAGGTTTGCCGTCCCTTTGAATGGTTTGGAATTTCTTGCCAATACTTGGTTCTTGCAGACCCTGTGGATTTGACTGCTGATTCTACAGACCAGTCATTTTATGCCTGCCCAAGACCCATGGGGACCTTGAGGGCTCCTTTCAGCTCATACTCACACTCATATCCACAGCTGGCTACTTACTCAAACTCCTGGAATACTGAGTCATGGCTTGACCCCAGGGCCCAGGAACCCTCTGCCCTAGAGGAGGCAGTAGGCAGGCCTGGTCTGGCATTCCTGATGGAGGCATCTGACTTCCCTGGCCACAGCTGGCATTGACAAATTGGGCTTCTTCTCTTTCCATAGCCTGGCTGTGAAGGCTTCTGTGCCTGGCTGATCAAACAAAACTTCAGCAGGGACTGGCAAGGTAGCTACAGGGCCACTGTTTCTGTCACAGGGCAGTGGCAGGAATCCTGTATGGTCAGTGGCAAAGGTGCACTGCAGAGGCCTGTCATGATACTGGGATGGACTTCTCTGGAGAGTCTTTTCCCACCCTGAGAGCCATATGCTAAGCAGAAGTCCTATGGTTTGAATCTATAGTATCTCCCATAGGCCCATATTGTGGGATGATGGCTTCCAGGGTGGCAATACTGGTTTAGGGGGCTGAGGAGCCTTTAGGAGGTGGGAAATGGATGGGAAATGTAGGTCGCTAGAGGTGAGTCTTTGAAGGTGGCAGCTGGGCCCTGGTTCTTACCACTGTGCTACATAGTCTCATATTGACCACCCTCTATACCACCTGATCCATCATTCTGAATTCCACCATACCTGCCCCACCATGATGGACTGAGACTCTCAAACTGGGAGCTAGAGTAAACACCTCCTCCTTTAAATTGTGTCTGTCATGTATTTTCTCATGGTGACACAGACGTATATGGTACAGAATCTACAGGAAATGTAGATTAAAAATGATGAGCTAATTGGTTGGATGATAACTTCCAGTCATAGCAACAGTGGGGTCATGAGCCAGGAAAAAAAAGGATAATTAAGAAAGTTGATGGGGCTCTGGAAATAAAACACACCCGAGGATCTGGGAGAGGATCGTTAGCTCATCCCAGGCCCCCCAAAATTGGAAAAAGATCTCCCAGCGAGGTGGTGCTTCCTACTTTCCCAGTCTATTTCCTTTACTGCTTTGTAAAGACTTAATTTTTCTTAATTGTGTATAGGTGCATAAGTGTAGGTACCTGAGGAGACCAGAAGGGGGCATGAGACCCTTGGAGCTGGAGTTATAGGTGGTTGGGAGCCATCTGACATGGGTGTGGGGAACTGAACTCCAGTCTTCTGCAAGAGCAATAAGAGCTCTTACCTGTGGAGCCTTCTCTCCAGCCCACCTTTCTTTACTATTATCTCCTCATCCTTTTCCAAGATGGTAGAGGAAAGCCTCTACCGTCACACAGATGAGGGGCAGGGGAACACTGAGATTTACCCAGGGTCCCACAGCTAAGTTGTGCAATGCAGGTTCAAACTCATCTCCTCCCCTGCTTCAAGATCCTTTCCCTTGACTTTGCATAGCACTTGACACTGTGTGTGACTTCTGAGCATCCGATCGAGAAGTGGGGTATCTGGTGGGTTGAATATTAGTGCCCATAGCTGTTTAGTGGCTGAATACATGGGGTCTCTGGGGAAAACTTGTCAGAAGACTTTTGAGTAGGAACTTCCAGGGGACACCTGCAATTTATTTATCAGACTTCCTGATGACGACGCCAGGAGGGACAGCCAATAACACACCAGCTGGAAGAGGGGAGAAGACCGCAGAACATTCGATGTGTTCATGGCACTGTGGACCAGCTGCAGAACCTTGGGCAAGTTGCTTAATGAGAGCAGATGTTTAATGAATGTCCCCTCCCTCTCCTTTCTTCCCTCTGGAAAGAGAGAGAGAGAGAGAGAGAGAGAGAGAGAGAGAGAGAGAGAGAGAACTGCTGTCTTCAAGTATTTAAAGCTCCAAAGCTCCATTTGACTAAAGAGGTGTCGTCTGTATCGTAACCTGGTAGCTACCAGCTGAGTCCTGCGGACTGCCAGCCTGGGATCCTTTCCTAGTTCTGCTGTGTAGTAGTTTCCAGATTGCAGGCAAGTTGTACCCTTGAGTCTCTCCTATGAAACAGATCACAGCAGCACTGAGCTCCCAGGACGGCTGTGGAACCTACTCTAAATGGCAGCCAGATGCTCACATGCTGAGAGAGTGTCCTGTGCTCTTAGGGTCCAGGAAGGAAAAATGAGATCAGTGCTGCAGTCACAGGGGGTCAAAGCTCTGCTCCATACCCTTCAGAAATGCTCAGACCTTTCTCTTGATGAATGCATTTCCGTACCTCCAAGGAGAAAACAGAAACTCTTAAAACGACTTCTGCAGTCATCTCATGTGGCTTGGGACAAGACAGGCTCATTTTGCATCCTTTGATTTCTGGCTCTCTGCACTCCACCTGTAACAACCTTTGAAATTCCCTGCATGTGCCGTGCTTTCTCCTCTGGCCTCGGGGCCTTTGTCCATGCAGTTTCTTCTGCCTAGAACATTCTTCCCTCCTCCTGGTATTTCTCCAGGGGTCTTTGAGTTTTCAGGTTAAGCATCAAATTTTCAATGAAACCTTTCCAGATTCTCCAAGTGAAGATAGTTCTTATTTGGTTCTTTCTTTGCTTCTCTTTGCATGCATGTGGCTGAACCCTGGGCCGTGGCCTACCACTGCACGTAACCCCATACACTCATGACACACTGTTCTCCTCTATGACAGCACAGACTGATTATTCATGCAATTAGTTAACTTGATGTCATCCTGAACCTCATGAGAGCAAGCACAGCCCTGCCTTACTCACTGTGCACAGAAGGTCCCCTGTTCAGTGCATGGCTGGTACTCAGGAAACATCCTTGGGCTGGGTGAGCACACTTCCACACCACCACAGCTGGATAGGGCTACCCAGGGGACTGTGAACTCTGTGACTAAAGCTGGGGCACCTGGATTGAAGAGACTCTGGGTGAGCTGCAGCTTCTGCTTGCCACCGGCCTTCAAGGTCTCAGTCTGCAAAATTTTCAGGACATCAGCCAAGACTCTGGAGCTGAGGTTTGATTCTTCCAGCAGAGAGGAGTGTAGCACCTGGCAGAAAGGGGGAGAGGGTGGATTCCCCAGTGTGGGGAAGGACTGCTGCGAGAGAAGAAGGTGGGGGGGGTGCAACAGGACGGCCTGGCTGAGGCGTCCAGAATCCCCAGGTCTTGGGTATCCACTACTATTAGGCCTTCCTGCTTCTGCCTACCTTTTGTAGAACCCTAGACTATTCTTTCAATCTTAACCAAAAAATGTCCCCAGATACCAGGCCAGCAAAAAGACTGAGAGAGGGTCTAAAAAGAGGGTGGGGTGAGTGGTCTCCTCAGTAAGAGGTTGCAGGTGTGCCCCCACTGAGCACTGAGGTAGGCATGAATCCTTGGGAGCACGTGGGGTCATGACCTGCACACAGATAAATACCTGTTCTACCTGCTTGTGTTTAATATGTCACGGATGAGGCCTGCTTCCAGGATTCCTGCTTGTGTTCACTCATCCAGTTCAAAGGTACCCAGAGCAGTCATGACAGCAAGGTTACTAGAACCCGGAGGCACATATGCCCCTCTCCTGCAGCTCGCAGGCTTAAGAGGCCATTGCCAGCCTTGGGCTCACCAGCAATCAAGGGCAGGATCCTGGCGAATTTCTCCCCTGCCAAGACACAAATCCCTCGGAGGTGCACTGAGTTATTTTTGAGTCTTCTGTGCACAATCTTATCCCTCGTTTCCAGGAATTGCATTGGCACCCGAGGCCCTTGCAAGCTGCAATTTACTAGAACAAAATCAAATCCCCAGTCAGATTCAGAAAGCAATGAAATAAATAGAATTGCATTTTTCATTTTGCGTCAAGACTGGGGGACACGCCCACGCACAGCTCCAGTGCCCCTTGTTTCTCATCCTTTTCGAGAGACTATTGGTCAGTTGGAGGAGACTTTGCTTTAAACGGGGACCCTGGGGGAAAAGAGGCAAACAAAGCTCCCTTTCCTTCCCAGGTCTTCCGAAGCCAACTGTTTCCCTGGTTTGTTTCTTCAGTCTGCAGACTTCTCCTCCCCAAACCTTCCCCCTGCTTGTTTTTCTCAAGAAAGAGCAGGAACTGAGCATCTAGAAAAGCAGGCATCCATGGAAGAGCTGGCTGTGCATTTTCCAGCGGACAGAGAGGGGCCTTTCCGATGATTGTGGGGAGTCACCTTTCCACACAGCAGGCTAGAGCTCAGAGTCTGAGGCACAGACGGCACTGAGGGCCTCCTCTGCCTTCTTCCTTTTTTGCTGTCTCCATCTGTGTGCTGGCATCGCCTGGACCGGCCTCACTTCCTTAGGACAGGGTGGATGGTCTTGGAACATGCAGGTTGTTATCAGTGTTTTTAGACTCAGCTCCACCCTGCTCTGTGTGACTAACTTCTACATGGCCAGAAATTCGACTTTTAACTCTCTTGTTGCTCATAGTGAGTCAGGCTCTGGCCATCAGTCAGAACAAGGTGACCATGTTTTTTGAATCTTCTTGGGGTTGGAGGATAACACTTGTGACATCGCAGAGTCTAACTGAAGATGCTGAGGCTCAGAGGGACTTAGTAACCAGTCCAAGGTCACACAGCAAATTAGGCCCAGTGTCTCTGAGTTCTCTAGTTGCTCCACAAGGCCCAAGATTCAAGGGAGCCCTTCTGAGCTGTGTCCTTGGCATGGGAAGTGGAATGAGATGTCTGGCAGAGCTGAGCTCTGTGGCAGAATGACAAATGGCTCCCTTGTATTGCTAGGAAGTGGGTTCTGGGAACCAGGGCAGCAAGAAGAGCCATTTGTCCACCTCCCAGTCACCATTGCAGGGAGTGACAAGGAGCAGGCTGTGGATTTCCCAGCTCATTACTGGCAGGGACTGCCACCAGGCAACCAGCACTTCAAACAGGAAGTATAGCCTATTCCTGAGGCCAAGGCTAGGCAAAGAGCATCCTTTTCATGGAAACTGCTACGAAAGCCAGAGCATCTCAACCCTGCAATTTCACGTATCTAGGTATGTGTAATCCCTTAAGCACTGTAATATGCAGACTGTGGTTAGATGGATTCTCATTCCTAGATGATGAGAAGGCACTCAGCAAGGGCCTGTCAAAGCCTTAAGGCCCCTCTACTGTCTTCAGAATTCCCTTTCTAGACATGTACCCTATGAGATAGCAGAGATAGAGACAAAGATGTATGTTGCAGTACTAAATTAGATCCAGTCTTAACAGTCTACCATTCAAATGAAGCAGTAGACTGTGGTGTCTCCATCTGGTAAATTATGAATCATTAGAAAATTGTGGAAAGAATTCTAATGGAGATAGAAAATGCTGGTGATGGTATCAGGTGAGAACATCAAGACACGTATCTGTAGATGCAGTGACCTTCCACCTCTGTGACTGTGCTTAAAGCAATTAAGAGTTATTCTTCAAATTGTGTGTGTGTGTGTGTGTGTGTGTGTGTGTGTGTGTGTGTCGGCATGTATGTGCATGTGAGTGCAGGTGCCCATAGCAGCCAGAAGAGGGCATTGGATGGCCTGCAGCTGTTGTGAGGTACCTGGCATGGTGCTGGAAACTGCCCTGCAGTGCTGTGGAAGACAACTGTATACTCTTCGCTCAGGAATGGTCTCCAGCCTTCCTCCCACAATGGCTGTACTATTATCTCTACTTCCCTGACCTTGGAGCAGTGAAGGCAAGAGAGAACATGTCAAATGTGAATGCTTTCTTCCTGAAAGGGAGCCACTGGGTAAACTAAACAGTTCCCATTTTTTCAGGTTTTTATTTCTGACATTTTTTTTTCTTTTCTAATTGTCTCATCTTCCTCCTACCTGCTGGGCCACTTGAGTTTCAGCCCCCAGGGTAGATGCTCGAAGAGGGCCCTTAGTCCTCAAACTCCCAAGTCCTCTGCAACTTTGGGCTCACTCACTATCCCCATTTTATTCCCATACTCGAGGCTCCATAAAGAAAACCCTGCTCTTCTCTACTTAAGTCTTCCCCACCCCTACCTATCTGGGGCTTCTCCAGCAATGTGATGTCTCAGGTCCCTTCAGCGCAGTCTGAACACATGTGACTTTGTGTCCCCACTTTAACCAGCCCCCATTACTGTTGTCCTTGGAGCAGAGTGTTTTTACATCCATCCACCTCCCATGTCCTGGTGCCCCACATAGTGTTCTGTGATGGCTCTTTATATTCTAGGTAATCAGTCATAGACTCAGAGAGGTTCAGGCTGTTGTCCAAAGTCACAGCTAACAAGAGAAGCAGAACTGACCCCAGAACTCAGGTCTTCTTCTCTCCAAATGTCCATAGGCTTTCTCTGCACCGGCTATCTCAGGGTGGAAGAAATTCAGGATGTTTTATGTATTTGAAAGGCTCAGGACAATAGCCCCATTGATAAAAAAGAATAATAGATATGGCTGGGGGTGACCAAGGGGATGACATTTAGAGACACAAGTAGGTTATCTCTTTCTCTGGAAAGCTGACCCCTGCCTTGGGCATCCTTTTGGGTGCCAGGGAAGCCCACTCAGGTAAGTATTCCTGTTCATACAAGTGATTGAGAACACTGGCATTAATCTCTGAGTGTCATGTGGCCACAGAGTCACTCACATTCCACCCCAGCTCTGGGGCTTACTTGCTGTGTGATCCTGGACAAGTTACTTAACCACTCTCATCCAGATTTCTTATTGTAACATGCTTGTGGTTATAGTTCCTGGCCTCCCAGGACCATGGAGAGGACCAAGGGAGTGAATCAGTGTAAAGAGCTCACAGTAGCCCCAGGCACACCTCAAGCCTGATACAAACGCCGTGCATCTGTGCCTGCCAGTTTGTCCCATGATGTGGACAAAGGGACACGGCATTGATCACTGGGAGACATGGCTCTGTCCTGACTCTGTCCATAACTGTCTTTTCCTCTCACTGTGCCTGGCTGTCCCCTTCCAGGTGTGGGATCTGGGAGGTTGAAGATTCATCCAGGGGGATTCTTCCCGGTTGCTTCTTTGATTGTCATAGGGCTAAGTGTCTTGAGTAGATGGAAGACTAGGGGGAGTCACAGCTTCCTCATGCCCCACTTCTAGATTAGCAGCCTGTACTGTGTGCTGAGGAGCAGACATGGGCCCACCCTGCCCTCCAGGGGCCGATTGTACTCCTTTTCCTTTTGGCAAAGTCCAAAACCCAACTCCAGTGGAGCCTTTGGATGAATTGGTCAGACCCCAGTTCTGGAGAGACCCAATCATTATACACTTCAGAGTGGTGGTCTGTAAACAAATTTAGGAGGCTGGGTGATCCCAACTGGGGTACAGAAAGGTCCACAGGAAGTGACCAGAGCTGTGAGAACAATGATCCTCAGAAGACAGTCACCGGGACTGAGACCATCTACTGAGGTTGGCAGAAGGACTCCAGGGGAGGGACTAACCACAGGACCTTGGACAGCTCTGGTGAGGATGTGGGAAGCAAGAATCATTTTCCCTGGGGTGAGCTTGAAAGAGCTATCCCCAAAGCACTGAGGTGTACCTGAACAGGCTCCCTGTGGGGCTGCTGGGTGTTCCCTCTATCCCAGCCCCCAGGATTTCCCACTGCAAAGAGGAAGCTGGCAAGTTCGGGCCAGCTGCACAGCCAGCAGGGGCCTGGAGCTGGAATGCAGACTGGGGATTGTACAGAGGGGTAGCAAGCAGATCATAGCCTGGGGCGGCCCCTTTCACAGAGTGTGCAGCCCGGCCTCCCTGAGCTTCTCAACTCCACACCATCTGCTCCGTCAGACCCCCTGTTTAAATTCTCCGCGTGTCTTGCCTTGCACAAAATAATTAGCATCCATTTGTTCCTAGTGCTCGCTCTGCGACATTACTCATTGCAGGAGCTTTCAGCGCGCCTCACAGACGCTCCCATTTCCACGCAAAGTTGAAAATGGCTTAAGTGGGACTCCGCGGGTCCCACTCACTTCGGCTCGCTCACCAGCATCTGGCGCGGGCTTTCATTTCCTCCCACGCGGTTCTTAGTTGCCTTCTGTGGGGCCTAATAGTGAGAAGGGAAATGAGGGACTCAGGCAAGAGGAAAAACTGGCTTCCGTGGGCGCCTTGGATGCTGGAAAGTCAATCTAGGAGTGTGTGGACTGGGGGAGACATTTAAGGTGGCAGCCACTTGGGCCCTTCCGCAGGCACGGGACTCTGGTAGGAAGAAGCATATGAGCTGAGTAGTGAAGGACCTAGAGACACCCCATTGCAGCTCAGGCATGAAGTCTGCTGTCGAGCAAAGCTTTGTGCCATCTGCAACTAGCATGCCCCATCACAGAGCAAGCACCAAGCTGCTGGGGGCGCAGAGCCCTTCGGCTGCTTTTCCAGCGAGCAGTGCCTCTTGCTCTCTGAGAACTCAGCTAGCCAGCTTCTCTAGTCAGACTTCAGATTCCTGCCAGACAAGCCACGGAGGAGCCTCCTGGATGCCTTGTGGACTGAGCATAGCAGGCAACCGTGCCTCCTGCTCCCTGCTCTAGGAAATGATGTCACTTACAAGGTTTTCAATCCTTTAAGGCAGTGGTTCCCAACCTTCCTAACTCTGTGACCCTTTAATACACTTCCTCATGTTGCGGTGACCCCTAACCATAAAATTATTCCCATTGCTACTGTAATTTTGCTACTGTTATGAATTATAATGAAAATATCTTTTTTCTGATGGTCTTCGATGACCCCTTTGAAAGTGCCATTGGCCCCCCAAAGGGGTGTGGAGACTCACAGGTGTACTCAGTGCCATAAGCTCTTCCCTGAAGGCAATGTAAAGGTCCCACCATAAACAGGAGAGACTGAGATGGAGAGACCCACTTCTCGGCTTCTCTTCACCCATGTGTAAAATATGTAGAATGCAAAGGTTGGACCAGATGATCTCTAGGGGCTTACCACACCCTGTTTCTCCCGGGGCTGTGTGCTTTATGAATGTGCTTATCCTCAAACGGCCCGGTATGAAATGGTGTTGGTGGACACAGGATCTCCACCACATTGTGGGGCAGCAGCATGGTCTACACCACAGTATAGTGCAGCAGCATGGTCTCCACCATAATATCACAGTATCGGATAGCAGCATGGTCTCCACCATAATATCACAGTATCGGATAGCAGCATGGTCTCCACCACAGTGTGGGGCAGCAGCATGGTCTCCACCATGGTGTGGGGCAGCAGCATGGTCTCCACCACAGTATAGTGCAGCAGCATGGTCTCCACCACAGTATAGTGCAGCAGCATGGTCTCCACCACAGTGTGGGGCGGCAGCATGGTCTCCACCATGGTACTGGACAGCAGCATGGTCTCCACCACGGTGTGGGGCAGCAGCATGGTCTCCACCACAGTATAGTGCAGCAGCATGGTCTCCACCACAGTATAGTGCAGCAGCATGGTCTCCACCACAGTGTGGGGCAGCAGCATGGTCTCCACCACGGTACTGGACAGCAGCATGGTCTCCACCACGGTGTGGGGCAGCAGCATGGTCTCCACCACAGTATAGTGCAGCAGCATGGTCTCCACCACAGTATAGTGCAGCAGCATGGTCTCCACCATGGTGTGGGGCAGCAGCATGGTCTCCACCATGGTGTGGGGCAGCAGCATGGTCTCCACCATGGTGTGGGGCAGCAGCATGGTCTCCACCATGGTGTGGGACAGCAGCCTGGCGATTTGAGTGCAGGGACAACCTGGTTTTATCTTTCTGACCTGTGGGGATTTAAATTTCCTTCTCATTTCCAACGATGAGCTGAAATCCTCTCCTTGCCGTTTCATAACAGTCCTAGCTGGACATCAAGTAAGAAAATTACTATACAAATGCCTTGGGATATAGTGTTGGGGCTTTGCTTCTCAAGACAAACAACAAAACCCCCCAAAACAAAATACAAACAACAAAAATCTCTACAAAATCCAAAGACTTAGTAGTGGTGAAACCTCCCCCTCCCTAGAGAGAGCTCATAATCAACCCCTCCTTTGAGACTGTATACACATCCCATACCCACACATGAGCTGTGGCATATAAAACCTAAAGATACACATCTATAAAATATAGACAACTTTTAGAGAAATTTGGCCAATATCCATTCCCTCCTCCTCCCAAGAGCATGCTCCCACCCAGTTGCTATTGGGTTTGATTGTGGCTTTCTCTGGCTATATGACATGAACAAGGATTTGAGGTGTGTTTCCTTGGAGATTCCTTCACACTTCTACTTTGACCATGAGAGGAGAAGCAAGGCCCAGGTAACTGACTGGTCCCAAGAGAATGATAGGCCAAGTTAGAGCTATTCTCGTTCATCTGTGGTGGTCCTGAGTTGCCCTAAATAACTGTACAAACTTTGCATCTGTAACAAGTGGTTATTGTTGTATGTCACTAAGTTTCAAGATTTTGTTATGTAACAATAGTTTACTGACATTTATGGATACTGGTATACCTTGTTTTCTTTATATGTATTGGAAAATATGTTGGAAATTATTCTCTTTGATATAAGTTGCTGATTCTTTGTAATGGCCACATCTAATGTTTCTTTGTATAATATGTCTTTTATTCATGGGCATTTAGGTTGTTCCTGCCTTTTTCTCTTTTACTAATAATGCAAAGAGTAAGCTTCTCTGACTCTCATCACTGGTGTGGGGCACCGGGTGTCCCCTGTACCAGGGAGAACCGTGATACTTTTGTGCTCCAGCAAGGGCTACTGACCTGTCCCTTAGCCCCAGGACCACGGTGTTTGTTCCCCTTTCTGTGGGCAAGAAGCCTACATGTATTAGAGGCTCGCAGACAAGACACTAAAACTGAATCACAGGATGAGAAAATCAGCCACTGTGAAATCCCCTTCCTTCCTTTGATCATAGAGGAGGAAGCTGAGGTTGGGTGCAGAAAGAGTTTAAGGTTCCTGAAGAGCTGTTAATTTCCATTTGTAGAGTCATCAGTGGGCAAGTGTGTCTAGCTTATTCCATATTCATATTTAAAGACGCTGAATTGCTCTTAAATTGTCAGTTTCCATGCATGCATTGTGTACCTGAGGTCTTAGAGTGTGTATACATTATAGAATGCTAAACTGAGCTAATTAACATATGAATTCGCCTGCTTACTTCCAACAGTGGTGAGGGCACCAAAAATCTACATTCTTGGTCATTTTCAAAGTACAGGACAGTGTCATTAACCAGTCATCATTTTATACAATGGAGCTCTGATTTTTCCTCCTACTTCTGTGAAGTTCTCTACCCTTTGGTCAGCATCTCCCTGGGTGGGCTCCTATAATCATTCATTTTTACTAGTTAATTTTGTTTTGTGAAAAATAGGCTTGGGTTTCAGTTTGGTGAGAAAGATCAAATAATTGACTTTATTTTAGTAAAAAATAAATCTCAGTCAGATCCATTAATTTACAAAAGAAAGAAAGAAAGCCAACCAAAAAAAATTTCCTCAACTCAGCCAGCACTAATAGTTTGCTCAACCACCACAGTTATTGAAATAAGAAGCTTGACTTGTTACTCTAGCTTGACTCAGTTTTCCCAGTTCCCACTAATGCCTGACTTCTGGTCTGGGATCTAACTTGGGATCCTGCACTGTGTTGGGCAGACACATATGTTTACTTTTCTCCAGTAACTGACAGTTGCCAAGCCTTTCCCTTTCTTGAGTCTTCTGAAGATTGTGGAGAAATTTGTGAAGTGCTGCTCCATTCAGGCTAGTCTGTCCTCTCAGGCCAGCTCTGGAAGGAAGCCTTGCTTACCTTTCTCCCTGCATCATGTCAGAATGCTTGTGATGTAAATAGGTCTCAGGGGATCTGGTCATGGCCGAGGCCATCTTGTTCTCTGATGTCTGACAGATCCCTACTCCCGTCTCCCGAGGAAGACTGATCATCCACAACTTGTGGTCCCTCCTGGCCCAGCTCTGCAGTGTCCTCTGTGGAAGTCAGTCCCTCTGCTATGGACACCTTGCTCCCTGCTGTGGGTCCTGAATGGCAACCAGCTAGTCTCCAGTTAACTTCTTATTCAGGTGCTCTCTGAGAGGCATTGATTGGGGCTGGTTCGGAGGGAGATGTGAGGGAGATGTGAGGGAGCTCTTTAGTTCCCGGCTCCCTTTGGATGAAGCCTTTGAGGTTAGAAAATACAGACATTCCAGCAGGTGGGAGTCAGTACCACCCTTGTGCGGGCATCTCTACGACTCTTTTTCCTATCCCAGAGATTCTCCAGGCTGATCCCGCTCACCATCTGCTGCCAAGCCATTCCCGTGCTTGTCTTTCTTCCCTTTATGTTCAAGAAAATGTGCTGTGAAATCCAACCTGTCGTTCCTCGTGATCTGAAGAAACACATTCTGGCCCCTTCCCTGCTCCTGCTCTGTCTTGGCTCATGAAGACCTCAGGGGTTCAGACTGGCTGACAGCTCTCTCCCAGGCAGCCTGTGTTGGCCTAGGTCTTGGATAATATCATCCTGAGGAGAAAAGCCAATTACTGTGAGCTATGACTAATTAAGTACCACGGAGGGCAAAATCTCAGAAGCAAATGTCTAGCTCTCCCTGGGGTCTCTGTAATGAGATGGTGGCTGAGACAGTAGCTCCCCAGGGAACGCTTTTGACAATTTCAAGGCCTGAAACGGATCCCAACACTCAGCTCACCAAGTCTGGATTTCAACGTCACCTTGGCGAACTTCCATCTGACACACTGACTGGTTTCCTAGGCTATCAAGGTTGACGGATGAAGATTAAAAAAAAAATACCTTTTTTCCCCAATATGAGTCAATCTCTCATCTTTCTCTTTTGTGGGTAAAGTCCTGATTCAGGCACCAAAAATACACAGAAGACTTTGAGGAGCTTTAGCAAGTAGCTCTGTCTGGGCAGTAAGCGAATATGTGTATAAATACCACCAAGTGGGCTGTTAGCCCAGCAGATGCTTACTGTGGACAACTGAACCGCAGTCTTCACCATGCTGCACAAGACCAAAGTCCAAGGGCACTCAAGACCCTTAAATGCAGTGGCCTAGTACTGACAAAGAAGCCTCCCACATCTTCCCATGTGGCTTAAGTCCTCTCTGGACGGATTTCCATACCTACTGTGTATGCCGCTCATTGCCATCACCACTATGGGACAGAGCTGACTAGACTGTGGACACCCATCTTGCTATCTTGGTGCTGGGTTGGTGAGTGAGCCTTCCAGACCATGAGGATGATCAAGATTTAAAATAAGGTAGGGGGCCTCATCCCACCCTGGGGAGAGAAGCTTTCAAGCTAATCTGGAGAATGCTTCACAGATGTGTCCAGATGTGATACAAGTCCCAACAAGTTGACAATCAAGATTAACTACTACATTTGTCATCTCTGAATGTGTATGCACATACATATGAATGTAAACCCTGGAGCCCCATGGGAGAAGGACATTAGATGATGGTCTCTATGGGTTTGTTTGTTTTGTGACTGAGGAAACCGGAAACGTAGGCACTGAGGAGTAAGCAGCTTTTGCAATGCTGCACAGGAAGTGAATCGGACTTTCTGAATCAGAATTCTATCCTCACAGTTACAATGCAGAGACAAGGATGCAAACATGACAAACACACACACACACACACACACACACACACACACACACACACACTGCTAATTCCCGGGAGAATAAGACGACTACTACAATTTTTGAACCAAATTTGAAGCAAGCTTTATTAAATACCTACCAAGCCCATAGGTACTTCACTCCCAGAGTATGGCAGTGAAGTACCTTACTTAGGGGCTTTTCAAGGCAAAACCCACAAGGCTACGTACTTCCTGCCTCCAACAGCAGGGCTCACCTTAATGGAATCCTCAGTGGGCTCGGGGTACTCTGTTTCTCTCGATAGCTCCCAACACTACTCTTTCCTCAAACATTTGTTTCACCTGGGCCATCTCTCTACGGCCCATAAACCAACCTGAGT
This sequence comes from Microtus oregoni, assembly GCF_018167655.1. Classification (NCBI taxonomy): domain Eukaryota; kingdom Metazoa; phylum Chordata; class Mammalia; order Rodentia; family Cricetidae; genus Microtus; species Microtus oregoni. The sequence continues at coordinate 27,140,108 of NW_024543074.1, read as the reverse complement.
CAGTTTGTTTGATGTTCCTTAGACACAAATGACCCTCTCTGAATAGCAAAGAGGGTGGCGCCCTTCAGAGGAATTTATGATTCCCCTCTTGTGCGCCTCGCTTCTAAGTGGGACACTACCCAGAAAGGGACTTCTCAGCTTCTCCCCTGGCAGACAGGCTGTCTTCTGCAAGCAAAGCAAACGGGCTTCATTTTTTCAGACCCTTGGGTCCCATATCTCACCCAAGCTGTGGCCTCTGTAGTGTTGGGTGGAAACGCCATTAGCAGTAAGAACCCTTGGCAACAAGCATCTTTGGGGGTGTGAGGGACACTTCTTAGACCCAGTGAAACAAACAAGCAAACAAATAACCAGCCTGTAAGAATCTTGGAGAATTTAAGTGTTGGACCTGCTCTTACTGGTGTTCACTTTGTCTCTCTGGTCATCTTTCAGAAGAGTGACCCTGATGCCACCCCTTCATAAACACAGCATTCCAGTCCAGTGAGATGATGATCAGCTGACAGGTTGCAGTCCACAATCCGTCTGTCTGTCTGATATGATTCATTTTGTAACTAGCCTCATTGCATCCCATCCGCATCTCAAAAGTGTCCTCTACCCAGGACACTGGAGGAAACAGAGAAGGGAGACCAAATAAGGGACATTCTCACACTTGTTAAAGAAAACACCTATGTCCCCAAAAGGAGGGTGGTGGAGATTAAACAGTATTCCCAGAGTCACAATGCTGCCACAGGTTCACTGCTGATATGGTGGTTCAGGACTGTGGCGGAGGCACCCCAACCACTTTGCATACTGTCATTCAGCAGAGTGATGAGGAAGTGCTGACCCACTTAGCAGTGATATGAGAAGGTGACAGCCGGTGCTGGAGCTTGTACAATCTGGCCGGAAGGATCGCGTCTCCAGCCTGGCTGTCTGGAGCTCTGAGATCTCCATGAGGGTGACCTTGTGACTGAAGGTGACAGATGCAGTCTCTGACCAATATTCAAATGGGTCAAGGCAAAATTCAGCTCTATGTGGTGCACTTGAATTATGGGTCTCTTCTCTCTAGACGTGTGCTGTCCTCTTGCTCCTCTTTGGCCCCAGTACTACCTCATCTTGGAGTTCTGATACAATTTAACTTAATAATAATTCACTGAGCAGTGTGGCAAGAACCTCTTGTCTGTGTGATATTTGGATCAAAGTTGTATCTCTCTGTGTGTGTGTGTGTGTGTGTCAGAGAGAGATGATAATGAACATATGGATGCTGAAGCTGTATTCTGATCATGATCCCAGACTGAGCCATGAGTATGACTATCCACCTGAGCCTGAATGGTGGTCTCAGACTGAGTCCTGATTCTGGGCCTCTTGTTAGCTGCTTTCCTCATTGCTATGCTCAAACACCTGACAAGCACAGCTTAGGAGAGGGATCATTTTGGTTATGCTGTGTGGGTCTCAGTCCCTCACGGTGGAGAAGGCATGGTGGTGGGAAGAGTTTACTTTGGTGGCTGCAGAAGCAAAAGGCTGCTTGTTCACACCTCAGAAGACCAGACAGAGTTGGGACAGGAAGTGGAGTCAATGTATAAACCTCAAGGCCTGCCTCCTCAGAGAGCCACTTCTTCCAGCTAGTCCCTGCCTTTCAAAGGGTCTACTGTCTCTTAAAATGATTCCACTAGGGGGTTGGTCAAGTGTTTGAATATAGGAGCTGGGGTGGAGGGCACCTTTTTCGATCAGACTGTAATAGTCCTGGGGGAGAATTGTCTGTATTCTGTCAATCATGTATTTTAATAAAACGCTGATTGCCCAGGCAGAAAGTATAGTTGGGTCAACTAGACAGGAAGTAGAGGCAGAGCGATGAGAACAGGAGAATGCTAAGAAGGAGGAAGCCCATTTTTCCCATTCCAGCCCAGACCACCGAGAAGCAAGATGTAACCTGCCCCACTGAAAGGTACCGAGAGCCACGTGGCTAACATAGATAAGAATAATGGGTTAATATAAACCAAAAGAGCTAATAAGAAGACTGAGCTAATGGGCCAATCAGTTTATAACGTTATGGAGATCTCTGTGTTATTTTCTTTGGAGCTTGCTGGTTGCAGGCTACTGGGCGGGACAGAAACCCCAACAAGCAGGCCCTCATGTTACATAGTCCCAGAATAAAACCTAGTCATGGTCTCAGATTGAGCCCTGGTGGCAAGATAACACTATGACAGAGATATCAAGATTGGCTTGCCTAGGTTACCCTCACTTCTGTAGTCACAGGTTAGACCTGAAGAGAATATGAGGAGGGAAGGAAGTAAAATAAAGGCCCCTCACACATGAACAAAGACACTGCCAATTAGAGCAGCTCATATCCCTGGGTTTCTAAGTCAGAAGAAGCCCGTGCGGTTTGAGACTGAGCCTAATGAGGCTTCCAGAGCTGCGCTTTATTTCCTTCAGCTTGTAGAGGTTATTGTGTTTTGCAGGAAAATTAACTGGCAATTAAATTTCTGAAAAAGTGCTTGAAACTCCTGCAAGCTGTGCCTCATTGTTTTGCAAGATTGGGTACACAATGTAATATTTCCATCTGCAAATTAATTTTCCCTCACAGCTTCTGTCATAACCGCAATGTCATTTACTTAGTCATTCATTCAGCACCTAATTCGGTGCACGTCTACTGTGTACCTAGTGTGAAGTGGGCAGTCTGAGGCAGGCAGATGGGGGTCAGACAAAGTGTCTGCTCCCAAGGCCCGCACGGTCTAGAGGAGGGCGGGATTTTCTCAGAAACAAGGGTGCAGGAAGTGAAATGCCATGGCTCCATTTTTAAAATCAGGATGGAAACCTGGACTTCCAGATGAGGAAGTATGACTCCTTATTTTGTTTCAGTGAACTAAGGATAGGAAAGTAAACTGAAGGTGATAGGAACTAACCCTAATTGAGTGTTCACTGCGTGCTGGACTAGGTGGTGGGAATTTGCCTATAGTTGGTCTTGTCACTCAGTCTTTAGGACAGCCCTGTGAGGGGAGGTTATTGTCCCATTCATAGAGGAAGAAACAAAGGTTTACACTGTTTGTGTATTTGCTTGATATCATTTAGCCAGCAAGATGAAACATCACAATAAAAATTCCAGTTCTTACAAATTGCTAAGGCTTTTTTGTTTTGTTTTTTGTTTGTTTGTTTGTTTATTTGTTTGAAAGAAGCCCGGGGCCTCATGGGAACTAGAGAAGCAAACATTCTATTGCTGAGCTATATCACCAACCCTAAACATGCTAATTTTCTGATTACTTACTGTCCTCGTTGCTATTAAAAAGTATTTGACAAAAAAGAAACTTAAGCAAGGGAGGAAGAATTTGTTTTGCCTAACACTGGGTACAGTCCACCTCAGCAAGGAAGGCCCAGCGGCAGGATCTCATTTGGTATATCAATGGCAGGAAGCAGAGACTTAGATGTCGGCACTCTTGGCTCGCTCTCTCCTCTTTTCTTCTTATTCAGTCCCAGAACCCAACCTTCATCCAGTCTGTTCTCCGTCCTCAGGGAAGTTCTCTGGAAAGATTCTCACAGACAGATGCAGAGCTGTCTTCTGCGTTATCCTAGTCCACCCCTGCTGACAGTGAGGATGAGCCACCTTGCTTTCTAGGGATGACTTCTTCAGTACATGGTCTGTTGACTTTCTGCTTCCTGCCTGCACACTGGAATTCCCTGAGAAGATCTAGGGGGATCTGTTTGGGGACACATGTGACATCTAGTGGGCTTCACACAGCCCCAGGTGCTGCGACTAGGAAAGATGGCTCTGCTCTTGTTTCTTGAGTGTCTGTGTCATGGGCCTAATGTTATTTTCTGTATAATTGCACATGATTCCCACAAAGTAGGCATTTCTGTTTTCATAAAGAGAGAGAGCTAACAGAAATGAAATGATCTACCCAGGGTCCTGTGACTGGCAGCGTGCTGGGACCATAGTTCAAGCCCAGGTATGTCTGTTTGTCAGCCAACTTTTTGCCAAGGGGAAAGCAAGCTGACATAGTCAACTTGAAGGAGGAAGGATTTACTCTGGCTCACAATTCCAGCTCACAATCCATCATTGAGGAGTCAGGGCAAGAACTAAAGCAGGAACTTGAAGCAGAAGCCACGGAGGAATGAAGCTTGCTAGGCCACTTAGAACCACACTTTCCCACATAGCCCAGGACTACCTGCCCAATGGGGCTGTCCACAGTGGACTTGGCCCTCCTATGTCAATCATTGATCAAAATGTTCATCCATAGACATAGCCACAGCTAATCTGATCTGGCAACCCCTCCACTAAGACTCCCTCTCTAGGTTGACAGGTAAAGCTTGCTTTGACACAGTCTAAGAGAAAGAAAATATATGTAAATAAGTTTAAGGACTTTGCTTTGGAAAATTATTCACCATTTTCTTAAAACATCAAACACATTCAGCTATTTACCTCCAGAAAGAAGAGACAAAACTTATGTCAATCCAAAGATATTTATATAAATATTACTAGTGATTTTGTGGTTAATAGAAAAAAAAACTCGAGCCAGGCTAAATACCAACAGATGGATGCATAAAGTAAGTTGTGGAACTTCCATGCATTAGAAGACTCACAGCAATCAAAAGTCGCACACTGCTGGTAGTGATCTGGATGACTCTCTTGTCAAACGAAAGGTAACAACCAAGAAGGGAGTAGGAGCCCTTTAATTCATCCATATAAAATAATAAGTAATGTAAACCAGTCCACAGCAATAGAATGCAGACCAGTAGTTTCACGGGCTGGTAGGTACCAGGATGTGGCAAGAAGAAGAAACAGATTATAGATAGCAGGGAGAAGTTCTTGGTGATGAGTTTATTTACCATCTGAATATGTATGTCCAGTGTACTTCAAATCATGAACATAGGTGCACGTTAGTGTGTGGTACTCCAATTACGTCTCTAAAAGCCTTTTAAACTCAGACAAAGGAATTTTTATTGTGGTAAAATATACAAAGCATTTTTTTTTTCATCTTAGCCATCTGCAGGTATGCGATTCTGTGACATTAAGAAGACTTACATGGTCGTACAAACCTCACTGCTTCCAGAATTTTCCTCATCTTATCATTGAAAAAGTGGTCCATTTTTTTCTAAGTAGTGACAGAAAGGGTGGCAGTGGGGAAGTCTGCACACAGAGGCCACATGTTGAAATACAGCACTTCAGGGACACTTAGAAAGTCCTTGGAATCAAAACTGCTGTCCGTGGAGGGATGCATCTCCAGGGAGACTGGAGCATAGAAGAGGATGACAGTCAGCTCACAGTCCCCCTTCCACCTGCAGAGGGAGCCCCACTCGACATTTGCATATTACCCTGCCAGATGGGATTCACTAGCTCTTGGAAAATGAGATAAACCTAGTCCACCCCTCTCCATCTGCAGCTTTTGAAAGCCAAGGGTTCCTCAGGTCCTGGAGAATCCCCAAGGTCTAATTCCTCTGTCTTTATCTGCCAGCAGCGTCTGGCCATCTGGGATGGAACCCCAGCCTGCTTTCATTTCCATTTAAGAGTGTTCCCAGCAGCGGATTTTGAGAACAATGGTTTGCAGAGTCTTGCAGACACATAGGCCTTCCCTCGTTTTACTGTCCTTTCCCCATCTCTTTTCCTTTTGGTGGGTGGTGGAGAGGAGGAGAAGGAATCAACAGCCCCATCTCTGGCAGCCAAAGCTTGTTGCAGGTGGAGTAGGAACTCTCTCGAGGCTACAGAATTGGTGTAGAGGTTATTTTGAATTGAAGACATTTGATAGTCAACAGAGCAGGATAAAAGAGCCTTCTTAGCCCTTCCTTTATTTGTCTAAAGGTAACAATTTGGGGAAAATAAGGTCACCACAAGCTGTTTTTTCATGTGAGCTTTACCACCCTGAAGAAGGTGGAAAGACTGTTTGTACCTGAGAAGTCAAATGTTGTCAGAGGTTTTCTACCTCTTGTTTATAGTCCCAAACAATCCATTTGTCTTTCCCAAAGAAATCTATTGCACTTCATACAGCAGTCACCACCCCTCTGAGCTGCTCCCTGCAGAACCCTCCCATGCACATGCTCATCACACAGATAAGCAACTCCCTTCTCTCTGTAACTCTTGTTCAGCCAATTTAATTTGCGTAGCCCCAAGGGGGAAGAAACACAGAGAGGGAGGTTTTTGGTTTTCTCTTTCTCCATATACCATTCTGCCTTAATTTCCTCCCCTGGATCCTCAGTTTCTACACCTGGTAGGATTTTCTGGAGTTGTCTCTACAAAGGTTTCCTAGGGCAATCAGAAATTTGTAACACGTGCTAAGAATAAAAAGATTTCTCTTAGCTGTGTAGGCACTAGGTACACAAAAACCTCTATAGGAGGTAGGGCAGGGGAGACACAGCTACTCAAAGGAACACGTATTTTCAGGCCAGCTGCTATCCATAGATTCTCTGGGCTTCAGAAACGCCGTTCCTTAGGGAGAGTACAGGAAAGAAATTGCAAAGCTTTTGTCAAAATATTTGGCCACCAAAAAAAATTCCTGTTTTCAGTAACAAAGACAAACACATGGGTGCTGAAGTCTGTTCTTCCTCGAGTAACAGGATTTATTGGTTTACACAGAAGTCTGGGGATAAGAAACTCTCAGAACATTCCTGGTAACCAGTTCGAGATGGTAAATAATGCCCGTGTTGCAGCTGCTTCCTCCTAGTGACCTGACTCTGAGAAGCAGTTCCTAGAAGCTTCCAAAACATTCTGGAAGGAGGAGGAGGAGGAGATGCTGTCAACAGGAACCTTGAGAAGTCCCTTAGTCTGAGCAGGGGAAATGTTATCAAGCAGTGTCGAAGACTGCAATGCACAGGCCTGGTGTCAAAAGGATGTCTAAGCCTGGGCATTATGACCTCAGATGACAGCTGTCTAGTTACAGATAGTGGATTGATGGGAGGTGTCCTTCCTTTATAGGTATCATAGGAAGGTACTATATTTCAAGAGAGAGAAACGAGTATGACTGTTCATATCTGAGAGGCAGGAGAGGGTCTGGGGTGATTGATGACACCCAGCATAACCAGAGAGTCCTGTGCCCAGAAGTGTAGCTAATGCCTCTTCCCAGCTCGTCACCACTATGCCATCCTCATGTGTATGTGTGTAGACTTTGCACACGGATGCCACAGAACTCTTTGCACAGGTTGATTACAACCAGAAGCCAGCAATGGAGGAGGTAGGCCAACTCCGAAGTCAATGAGTGAGCATTTGAAAGATACACATAGGACTTTGAAGATGGTAAAGTATAAGCCTCAGAAGGGCATGGATATTATCATCTGAAGAGTCAGTCTGATGCCTCGTGTTACGATTTGGTTGTGCAATGCACTCCGTTGTGTTTGGTCGCTAAGTGTCCAGCAGGTAGCATTATCTTGGGAGCCTGTGGAAACTATAGGAAGCAGATGGAATCTTGCTGGAGGAAATAGGAAAAGGCTTTTGAAGGTTAAGCCAGCCCCTGGTTTGGGCTTTCCTCTACCTGCAGACGTGGGTGTGACCACTGTGAGGTCACCAGCCCAGCCAGCTCAGAAATGGAAAGACCAACTGTGCCACAGCCCTTCATTCCTATGAAGTATGGTTTGGGCTTTCTTGATCAGATTCCTATTGCCTTTGTGGTATACAGAGTCCCAGCTCCTTTTACCCCATGTCTTACTCTCTGAAATCCCTCTGAAACCCTAAGCTAAAACACCTTCTGCCAGGCATTTTATCATAGTAAGAAAAATAACTAATGCAGCTCACATCCATATCAGCATTGTTTTCTGTAATCTAAAAGTGGAAACAGCTCAAATGGCCACTGATGGATGAACAAATAAATAAAATATAATAGAATGTCATTCTACCTAAAAAAATAAATAAATAAGGCAAGTCCTACCTAGGTTTCGACATGGAGGAAGCGCGAAGACAGTAGCTGAGTGAAATAGCCTAGCTGGAAAACCAAAAAAAAAAAATCACATGACTGCCTGGAGTGGGAGTGGTCACCTTGCAGTGAGAGAGGTACAGTGGAGCTATCAGGAGTGGGCATGGGGTGCGGTAGGGGCTGTGAAGTTAATAGTTAGGGGTAGAGAATTTCAGCTTGGAAGACAGAGAAGCTCTGGGGATGGAGGTCAGCACAATTGTGACCGTCCCAAAGGTCACTGAAATGTTTGTTCGGTGTTGCTAAGATGATAAAATTTCATGCCACGTGTATTTTAGCACAATTGGCAATCTGAGGTAACCAAGGAAACTACATGTCTTTCGAGCTGGGTCTCTTAGAGGTTGAAATTCCCTTTGTGGCTAGAAATTCTCTCGAAGCTTCAATTAGGTTCTTCATGCTGTATCAGAAACTCACATGCTTGGATACTTTCCCAGGGATCATGTGCCCACCAACAAACGTCTTGATAAGTAGGGAAGAAAATAAAAAAACCAGGACATCCTTGTTCGGAGAAAGTACAGTAGAGTGGGATGAGCTGAAGGCGATACCCTAACAATGGCTTCCCAAGATGAAGAGGACCATCAGAAACTTAAAAATGCTTCACACAGAAGCTAATAAGCCGTGCTCCCTCCTCTAGCCAGCCCACCTGACTCTCTGGCGGTGGCAATCACTGTGTTCTTTTGCTAAATAAAGGTCTATGCAGAACATGTGTTCTTCAGCTAAGCTCCTTAACTTGAACCAGGACTGGGTGGGGAGAAGCCTTCACTTGGTAACAGTATACACCTTTTTCTTCTTGTTCTTCCTCTTTTGGTGGAACTTCCAGAACTTTGGTTAATAGAATTACACATAGCTGAGTTGTGTCTTTTTCCCACAAATGGTAAAATGTCCACAAAATGCTGGGCTCCTAAAAACTGAGCTCTCACCAGTATTTTCTACAACTTCTGAGGGTGAGGGATCCAAGGAAGAGTATCTAATTAGAAGAAACAAGAATGAGCACAGAGGTAGCCCAATTAAAACTGGAAGAGATGCCACTGAATGTGGGGTGAGGATTGCAGGGGCGGGTGAGGGTGAACACAGAGAAAGTCATACAAGGGGGAGATGGTTTCGATATTTATTGATATCAACATGAGCTTGTACCATGCTGGGGTAAATCTAAATTTAAGTAGCCAGGCTGAAAAGCTAAAAGTAGTGGATGGGAGAACAAATACAAAATTTCAAACATAAAAGAGAAACAAAATTAAGTTCGATCAATTCTACCAAAGCCAGAAAGGAGAAAATAAAAACAAATGAACAAAAAACAAAACCAATAAGCCAACCAAACAAAAGGAGAAGACAGCATGGAAAACTTAAAAAATTTGGGATGTCTATATAGCCATAATGGGATAAACTGACATCAAAAGATAGTGACTCCCAGATTCAGGAAAAAACCCATACGATCCAAATATTTGGATAGTTGTTTACATGAGACAACCTTAAAACAAAATGGAAAAAAATGATGAAAATAAAGGTAAGCCGACCAACTTTATGAAATAAAAAGTAACCTCAGGGCTGAAGAGATGGCTCAGTAGACAAGAGCACTTGCTGCTCTTCCGGAAGACTAGAGTTTGGATCACAACCACCTGGAACTCCAGCCCCAGGAGAGCCAATCCCTCTTCTGGCCTCTGTGGACACCGGTATGCATGCACAATATACACATATGCAAATAGAAAGTATAAATAAAAGACATTCAAACCAACATTTAGCATAACAGAACTGTAAAAGACTTCGTCTGTTTGTGTTTGAGACAGGGACTCTCTATGTAGGTAGCACTGGCTGTGCCGAAACTTGAGATGTCAATTAGCATATACATGGTATACAAAGTGGGGGTTAATGGTTTGCTCAAGTATGACATGCACTTTGATTCTGTTTCCTCTTACTGACCCGACCCCTCCCTTCCTGCTTGCCATTTCCATTTCTTAAACATTTCTTCTACTGTCACATAATATGCCCATGAGTCTCTCTGTCTCTCTGTCTGTCTGTTCCCTCTGTGTGTGTGAGCGCATGAAAATCTATGTTTCATATTTGAGAGAAAACATGACATTGTTCTTTCTAGGTCTATTATTTCACTTATTATGATCTCCAAAACCTAGGTTTCATATTTGAGAGAAAACATGACATTTGTCTTCCTAGGCCTACTTTATTTCACATGATGGTCTTCAGCTGAATCCAGTTGTAATTTTCAGCACAACAGAGAGAGACATTCACAGTCAGAAGGACTCTAGCAATGTATAATGATGACTATGGACCACTGTAAGTGTGAACTGTGGGTGTCAACGTGAGGAGAATTCAGGAGAGCACAATTCTGGGTATGCCTAATAGGACTTCTCCAGGTGAGACACGAGTGGCTCCAGAGTAGACCAGGGAGAGGAAATCTGCACTCAGAATAGGCAGGCACCCTCCAGGGGGCTGAGGGCCAAGAAAAGGGAATGTGTTTGTCTCCTGAAGCTGGACACACTTCTCTTTCTCCTCCCTGTGGATATCACAACCCCAGTCCCTCCAGCCTTTATATTCCAGGACTTGCTGTGTGGGTTTGGTCTGAGAGTGAATTATACCCTCTGCTCCCTGGGTTTGGAGGCCTCTGGACTGGACAGGGAATCTAGCTTGCAGACAGCCTATAAGCTGATTCTATCTCCATGACTGATTGCATTGTCCACAAGCTTCCTCTCTTATACTTACATTTGTGTTTTCCATCAGTTCTATCTGCCCATTGAACATTCTTACATCCGTGATGCATCAGTAGCACATACATGATGTACTGAGCAATTCCACAGAAACTGCCAGGACTGGTACTGGTGCCCGAGTCTCTGTGGCAGAGATGCTGAGAGAGAAGTGAAAGGGAACAGGGCAGACTTCCACACTTCTTTCCTAAGTTAACATATCACAGATACAAAAAGTAATTAAGGAAATAGGTTAGTGAATAAAAAAGGCTTGATTTTGTAGCTTTGTGCCTAACAGAGGATAATAGTTTTCCATCACACTGCCTGCAATTATGTTTTAAATTAAAAATCAACTCATCTTGGGCCACAAAGGAAATCAAAGCAAATTCTAAAAGGCAGAAATGGGGTATTTTCATACACTGACTGCAGTAGAGTTGGATATTAAGAACAAAACAACAATTTAAGCATCTCACCTACTTGAAAATTTCAGAAAACACATATACACATTTTGTGCTGAAGGATAAATCAGACTGAAAATTAAAATCCTTTTATATATTGATAAAATTATAAACACAGTAAAAAAAATCTGTGAGTTATAGGAAAATATGATATTCTAAGGAAAGCTTGTGACCATAAATACTTTTTATAAGAATAAAAGAGAGTTTGATGCAAAGCTATCTTTCAGCTGAAAATTCAAGAAAAACTACAAAATAAAATTCTAATCCCTATTTAAAAATAATTCTTAAAACTAGATATAGTAGCAAACCTTCTTCATCTTGTGGAGGGTCTTAACTAGAGATCTTCAAAACTTCACCTGTAGCATCTCCTGAGTACAGGGTTAAGGATGTAATCTCTGCCACTCGACACACTCTGCTTGGCCCCTGGCCCAGCGGTACTCAGTTCAAGTTGTCTATGGGGTCATGTGGAAATGATCTTAATCAATTAATTAATTAATGGTGATGTGGAGGCTCTGCCCCTGTCCCTGTCCCTGTGAATCAGAGTTTGTGTGGGGTTAGCCTAGTCTTCACAGAACACTCTAGGAGAACAGAATTAAAAACAGTTCCTGCTGGAGCAAACTAGATAAGAAAAAGCAGTAGTAGAGGTTAAACCCCTCCCCCTGATGCTCCCCTTCTTTTTTTTAATTTTTATATCATCTTTCTGCCTATCTTCTACCTACCATTTGACAATTTATGCATCTATTATCAATCAATCAATCAATCAATCAATCAAATAGTCTATCATCTATCTACCCATTATCTATCTCTCATTATTTATTACCTGTTTGTACCCATCTTTCCATCTGTGTGTATGCCTGCCTATCTATCTATCTATCTATCTATCTATCTATCTATCTATCATCTATCTATCTATCATCTCTCTATCTCTTTCTCCATCATCTATCATTCATAATCTGTCTATATCTACTTCATCTGCCATGTAACAATGCAACTCGGAAGGTTGGAGCTTCAGGTCTATCTGACCCTGGTCAGTATTGCCTGAGCATAACTCTGCTTAGTGACCCTAATCAGGCATGACTGTGAAGCCTCTTGCTAGGCTGTGACCCATCCATGTTTTCTCGCAATTTCATGGACAAGACCTTAAAGTCACTAGACCCCCTGGACAAGGATGGTGGCAGAATTCTACTTATGTTGGCAGTCTTACTCCTTTGGTGATTCCCTAGTGTTAAGTTTTAAAAAGGCTGCTGTTTCTCAATGAAAGCTTGTAATTGTTTTAGTTTGAAATCCCTGGTAGTTGGTGAGTGGGATTTTCAAGCCTGTGAAGATTTGAATATTGTGATTCGCAGTCCACTTAGTCTGCAGGTCATAGCAGAGAGCATCCTCTTCAGTGAGGTAGGCTGAATTCATTCCAGCTTTGCAGGACTTTGATAAAAGTGGCAGAAAGCCACCAACTCATTCTGATTTTCTAGAATTTTCTTTATCACTTCATTTATTATGTTAATATAACATGAAACTTGCTTTCCAAAGTTAAAAATTGACCCTGAGTTGCCACACCAGGACAGAGGTCCCAGCTTTCCAGACTACAGGATCTGGATCCTCAAGGGATGCTCCCTGCTGTTAACCTTTTCTCTGTTAAAGGCTGCACCTGCTGGGATGAGCCCAGCTACACACATTGAAAACCTAAGTATTGGTTTTTATGAACAGGAAAGCCCATCCCCCACACAACTTTAATTCTCAGAATTTTCTCTTTGCTTTCTTGCTCTCTCTTTATTTTTCTTCTCTCCTCTCCCCCCTCTCCTCCACTCTTCTCCCTTTCCCTCTTCCTCCACTCCCCTTTTCTCTTACACACACACACACACACATACACACACACACACACACACACACACACACACTTTTGAGACAGGGTTTTACTACATAGCTCTGACTGTCTTGGAACTCTTTCTGTAGACTAGGCAGGTCTCAAACTCACAGAGATTCACCTCTCTCTGCCTCCCAAGTGCTGGGATTAAAGACGTGTACAAACACACACAGTTTTATTCCTTAAGGACTAGCTGCCTACTGAAGCCTCTCACTTACAGATTAGCTGCACACTAAAGTTGGTCAGCAACACACAAGCCCTCCTTCCTTGGGCACTCCTAGTCCCACATTATGGGAGCTCACATCTGGAAGGATGCTGGCCCCAGATGCTACCCACAGCAAAAGCCACACAAGTCATTTAATCAATACAGACACTTCAATAACTTTCCTCCTCCTCTCTTTGTCCTCCCCTCTGCCTCCTCCTGCTAACTACTCCTTTCTTCACCTCCTTCTCCCTTTCTTTTCCTCCATCTTCTCCTTCCCCTTTCTCCTCCTCCCTTTCCAGCTTCTCCCACTATTCCTTCTCCTCTTTTCCCCCTGCTTCCCCCACCTCTTCCTCTTCTCCTTGTGTAGTTCAGGTTCACCTTGAACTTGTGACCTTCCTGTCTCAGCCTCCTAAATACTAGGATTTCAGGCATTATACCACCATAACTTTGTCTATGATGACATTTTATATAAGAGATGTGAGCACCATAGGTTTATTATGTATAAGTAGCCTTGAAACCAATTCTCTGGGTATTTGAGTGATGGTTATATATGTACTTGTATGTATGGTCACAAAACTGAGCACAGTTTTACCTTTGGGGAAAGGATTTGAAATAAAGCATACTTACTATGCTTCATCTGTGATGTGTGAACTTCCTATTTGTTCATCTGTCATTAACTTATCTGTTTGCATTAGGAAGACACAAGACGGTTATCAGGGTTTGGTTGACACTGAGGTTATAAGCCAGTGAATCCCAGCAGAGCTGGTTTGGCTTCTGGTACAGGGTTAGTAGACTTGGCCTCCAACTTCTCCCTAGTTTCACAGGATATCCAGGTCCTTTAGGCTGTCTGTATTGACAAAATAGATATCTAGTATTGTAATATCTAATTGCACTATATAATCATCATGCTTGCATCATCATTCACTACTTGTAATTATAGCCTAGTGTGACACTTTGAAATGTCTAGTATGAAATGTAGACGTGAGAGCAGAAGTCCTGAGTGTTAAAAGTAAGGACACACCAAATTAACACATGTGAAATGCCAGGTACAGAGTTTGACATTCAAAGCTCACACTCGGAGTGCCAGAGCTAAGTTTGTAATAGTGCTAAAGACTGATCACAGGTCCTGGCACATGCTAGGCAAACACTCTACTACAGAGTGACATCTCCAGCCCTTACAAAGTTGAGCTTTGAACACAGTTCCCCGGAGTCTAAGCCCTGAAGCTTTGCACAGAACCTCTTTGTGGAAGTTAGTTTTTTTTTGTTTTTGTTTTTTTGTTTTTTTGTTTTTTTGTCAGTTTGTCACAAGCTAGAGTTGTTTGGGAAGAGGAATGTCATCTGAGAAAATGCCTCCATCAGATTGGCCTACCGATAAGTCTGTAGGGCATTTTCTTGGTTGATGATTGATGTGGCAGGGTGAAGCTCACCCAGGGCAGTGCCACCAGTGATCAGGTAGCTCTGAGACATAAGAAAGCAGGCTGAGCTATGTATAAGGAGCATGTCAGTAAGCAGTATATTTTTATGGTCTCTGCTTCAGTTGCTGCATCCTTGATTCCCTGCCTTGGCTTCCCTGGACTCTCCCTGTGTAAGCTGAAGTCAGCTCTTTCCTCCTCTAAGCTGCCTTTGGTCAACGGATTCATTGCAGCAACAGAATGAAACTAGAACACATTTCATTCACTCCGAGAGCACATAGCTGCGTGTCTCCATGTCTAGACTTCCTTATTTTTGCCCAGGTCATGCCCTTCCAATTGTAGGGGGAGCAGTGACGCCCCACCTCTTTTCCCACTCACCTAGAGGAAGAACATTATGCACTAAAGGAAAGACGCACAGCTGAATCTGGCTTAGTTGGAAGGAGGAGATAGTGCAAAGAGACTTTGACAACGACATTTGAAACCTGTGTCTCCTGCTGAGCCAGACAGACTGTCTCAGCCCCCTGGGAGGAAGATGTAACATAGGCAGTCACTTGGAGGGGCAGAAATTAAGTACAGTTCATTAAAACACAATATTTAGGTATAATAATTCTGCAAGAGCAGCTTTGAATAATTGAAGATGCATTTAATCGACTCTGTTGCTCTGGTGTGAATACTAAGAGTGAGGAAAGAGTCAGTTTTAAATGCTGATCCGTATGTTTTCAGTGTGGAAGGTGCTTGGTGCCAGGCACAAGCTCGTGCAGGACGACACTGTTGAATAAGACCGTCTCAAGCTTCTCTGGCTTCATTATTCTATGCCCACCACTTGTACCAGCTTCTATCCAACATCCACCAACTCTGGTCACCATCTTTCTGCTGCAATAGATCCTACATGGCTTGGGGTATCCATGCCATGCCCAGATAACTTCTGAACAATGAACTACACACTAGTAATTATGTCCAACACAAAGAATTATTTTAACCTTTCGAAGTGGATGTTCGTATTTCTGAACCCTGTGACAAGCCCAAAAATAAGCATTGCATCGTTTTTCTTTCTGAGACTAGGGCTGGCCCTCAGTCTAATCCCAACTCAAGAGCTTTGTGTTGTACTAAAGAGTGACTTACATCTGCTTATAAGTTACAGCCCACCCCAGAGGGAAGTCAGGGCAGAGACTCAAGCAGGAACTGGAAATCAAAATTGATTGCTATTCCACATATTACTACCTCCAACCAAGAGACACATGACAGCCCAGGAAGCATAGCAGAAACCATGGAGGAGGATGCTTGCAGGCTCACACAGACTCTTGCTTAGCTAGCTTTCCTAATATCTCAGGCCCACCTGCCCAAGGCATGGTGTTACCCATGCTGGGTTGAGCCCATATCAATCAACAATGAAGGCAATCCCCCAGAGACCTGACCATAGACAAATCTGGACAATCCCTGAATTAAGTCTGTTCTCAGGTGAATTTAGAATGTATCAAGTCACAATATCCTTGGGGTGTCAAGTCCCTAGCCCTCGAGATCCAAGCCCAGCCACTAAAAGGGAGTAGGGAGGAATGATGGCCCCATTCTAAGTCAGCACACTTTCCATTTTTCTCTCTGTTCAGATCCTGCCAGAGGCAGTCATATGCACTGCGCAGAAGGTGACCCTCCCTCCACTCTGCTCACATTCCCAGGGCAGGTCCCTTGCTCTCAGAGACCAGAACGTTCACTGAGGGCTCCAAAGGGGCTGTTCTCTGTCTCTCTCTGTCTCTGTCTCTCTCTGTCTCTGTCTCTCTCTGTCTCTCTCTCTTTCTCTCTGTCTCTGTCTCTCTCTGTCTCTGTCTGTCTCTCTGTCTCTGTCTCTCTCTCTGTCTGTCTCTCTCTCTGTCTCTCTCTCTCTCTGTCTCTCTTTCTCTCGGCTTCACACAGAAAGGAGCAGCCACCATGACGTCAATCCAGAGTTGGATCTGGAGTCACTTGGTCCACTTCTATTAGGAGCTGTCTACAACTGCTGTCAATCAGGATTACATGTGATTGTCATTTCTTGTCCTAATGCTTGGAATTCTCCAATACATCTGTTTATCCAATTAACTGTATTTCTTATCTGCTCTCCTCTGCTAGTTGCAAATTCTATAGGGTCAGCAGTTATATTACTTTGTCTACTAATGACTATTCAGTACTTGCCATATATTTTTTGGGGGGGGGGAATCCAGAAGGCATTAATGGGTACCAGGCTCTACTCCTCCCCCATCGCTCATCCTCCTTTCCTCCGCTGAGTGTGAAAGGTCACAGGCATAATGGTTAACTCTGAAATCTTAGGGGTTTACTGCAAATAGGATTTTTATCTACTCACAATATGTGCCTAACCAGTCAGTAGTGGGGGCAGGGGTATGCACAGCCTTTATTTGCAGTGGTGTTGGGCACTGCAGAGACCAGGATAGATAGCTGGGTCATATACTGGCTTGTCTATGCTTTAGCCCACAGTCATTTGTGCTCACCAGAGATGTGGCCTTATGGGAGGAGGCATTTCACCGGGGGTAAACTTTGAGGTTTCAAAGGCCCATCCCATTTTCAGAGTCTCATTCTTGTGGATCAAGGTGGAAGTTCCTACCCAATGCTCGAGTGCCCTGTCTGCTTGCCTGCTGCTGTGTTCCCTGCCATGATGGTCACGGCCTCTAACACTCTAGAATGCTGAGCCCCAAATTAAACACTTCATTTTATTAGTTGCTTTGATCATGATGGCTTGGCATAGCATTAGAAAATAACTAAGATATTTGCCCACAAATCAATTTGATGGAGGCAATTCCTCAACTGAGACTCCCCCTTCCCAGGTGACTCTCGTTGGTGTCAAGGTGACCAAAACTAGCCAGCACACTTACTAACATGCCTGAGACTCTGGGTTTGGTCCCCAGCATTGCACCAAACAGGACACGGAGGTATTCACCTACAATCCCAATATTTGGGAGGTGAAGTCGGGATGATCAGAAGTTCAAGGTCATGCATGGCTCTCCAATGAGTTTGAGACTTGCCTTAGCTATATTAGATCCTGTTTCAAAACAGTAAAAATGATTATAATGGATCTGGGAAATTCCTGCGGTTTAGCAACACGAGAGCCATTATAGTGCAATTCCTCACTTTCTGTGGTGACACTGGGTAAATACATTTTCTGTGTTGCCTGCTACATAAACAACACAGCACAGACCATCACATACAGCACATAGTAATTGACAATAATGATAAATGACTGTCTTCTGCAAGTGTCTTTACTATACCACATTGTTGTTTCTTAGAGAATGGCTCTGAGAGGCTCTGCTCATTGGAAAGGGATACTGTGAGACAGGGTACTGAGTCACACCACCAACAGACGTAATTTTACACAGAGAGAGATGGGGAGGAGAGAGAGGGAGAGGAAGAGAGAGGGAGGGGGGAGAGGGAGAGGGAGAGGGAGAGGGAGAGAGAGAGAGAGAGAGAGAGAGAGAGAGAGAGAGAGAGAGAGAGAGAGAAGCATGAACTCTATAGCCTGAATATCCAGTTTAGCTACACCATCTTGACGACTTTATGATGTCACAATGGCAGAACCGCCAAAAGTGTATCTCTCAGAGCGCACCTCCCATCACTAGCAATGCTCATACGCAACCACACTCATTTATATATGTGATCCCCACTCGTGCCCACCAGCTCTCTTACCCATAGCCGCCCACATTCAGATATAGCTCCTGTGGATCTGTGCAGTCTCTAACCATGCTCTACTACCTCTGTATCCACCAGGCTCACCCAGACCTCTCGAGTTTATGCATAGACAACCGTGTGTGATTGCAGTTCTGCTTTACTAAAACAAAATGGTCATTTGATCCACAGAGACCTTTCTGGATGAGTACTGGATATTTTGGGATAGGAGGGAGCCTTTTGGTGTGTCACAAAATGTTTTAGACTCCATGTATGAGCAGCAGCATTTGTATTAATTATTGATTGCGGAAACATTCTGCAGTTAAAGAGCTGCACATCTGTGCGCACTAGAAGCGGTGATGTGCATCGCTATGTCAGCACGCCATTCTCTTCATTCATTATGCATGTTGCAGAGAGTGCTGGGGCATATCCAGTTCCAAGGGTCCTCTGCAATATTGCTGTGGCCTGGAAGCTGGAGCTCCTGAGACAAGCAAGTACGAGCGAGCACGGGAGCAGCATTCAGGGTTTACCCCGTTCCTCTCCACATTGGTAGCCGGTAGCAGAGACAAGCCAAGGGAGCAGCATGATTAAGATGCCTTACTCTCCCAGGAACTGCACCTGTCTGCAAGCCTTAGTATAACTGCACTTCAGCCTAGCTGCTCTGTGTGCTCTCTTCTCAGGAACAAACCCCATTTGCAGTATAGATCTTAGCCTGCAGCTCACAGGAGCAGATATCTAGAGAATGCAATCCATTATCTCCCCCGCTGGGGTCTGCTCACCTCTGGGATTTCTTTTCACATTTGAGGGTCCCTCAAGATGCCAACACTATGCCAAGAATTTTCTGAAGATGGAAAGGGATCATTTAGGGAACTCTGTTAGAGTGGGGAAAGTCCCCCGGGCAACTGGGTGAGAGGGTGAAGAGAAAACACCCAAAGTCTTGCATCTTTCTCTTGTCCTCTCTTTTCCGACTGTGATCATTTCAGACCAACTCAAGGACATTCAGCCTGGGTGTCTCTACCAAGAGCAGTGAAAGTTCATTCTGGAAGTCATAGGTGCTTCCTAGAGATCTCAGAGTCCTCAGTCTACCCAAGCATGCTTTTTACTTCTAGGTTAAGTCAAATTGATAGAAGTCTGCACACCTAGTGACGTGTGAATGCTCCCTGTGACTGAATGCTTCCCCGACACCCGAGATCCCCCTTAGACTCGGGCGCAGACTCATTGAGAGCTATTTTTAGCTAACAATGAGAACATCTGAGCGGGCCATTGCCATCCGGCAGTGATGTCGGGGATGACCAGGTCTTCTACATGTGTGTACACACTGCTCTTCAAAGCTCTACCAACTAACTCTGGGCACTGTCCTTCCCACTGATGTCCCCACATTCACTGTTCCAACTTAGAGACAGCCTCTTAGCATCCCTCTCACAGGTTCTTCCATGTCTCTGTGTACAGACAGCCAAGGGTTCTCTCTCGAATTTGACCTCTTCTACAGTGCTCATCCTCAACCCTGCAGATGTATTTCAGGATGCCCAGTGGATGCCAGAAGTTGTGAATCCAATGAGACCCTACAATCCTGTGCTTTATTCTGGTGCAAACCTACCTGAAACAAAGCTTATATTGTTTTGTTCAGAGGTCCTCAGATCATGCATAGGACCTTGGCTATGTAATACAGATGCTCCCCACTGATCCAGAAACCCAGCCCCACAAAGCTCAAGTTTATCAATTAGACATGGAACACGGTAAAAGACAATGAGCATGAATAAAACAGAACAATTATAACAATAAACTATGAGTCAACATCACTGACAACTTACAATATTTACTTTATGACTGTTCCATTTAAGATTTCTGGACAACTAAAATCCTGGAAAGTGAGGCCAGTGATCAAATCAGGGAAGGGCACTGTATATCCTCCCTTCTTGTTCAGATCCCTTTGGTATTCAAATCTTTACTTTTTAAGATTTATTTTATGTGTACAGGTGCTTTGCCTTCATGTATGTCTGTGAACCACACACATGCAGTGCCTGTGGAGCCCAGAGAAGGCTGTCAGATCCCCTGGAACTCGAGCTGTGATCCCCTGGAATATGTGGTTGTGAGCCGGCCTTGTGGGTACTGGGAACTGAACCTGGATTCTCTGGAAGAAGCGTCAGGGCTTTTTAACTGCTGAGCCATCTCTCAGCCCCAGTGTTCCGGTCTCTGACAAGCTCCTTTCCAGGTGTGACCTTGTGTGTCTCTTTCATATCATCCATGTGTGTGATTTATGTGGGTTCGGCAGTAGCACCAGCTTTTGATCAGAGGTTCACCCCTTGCCATGGGAAGGGACTGCTGGAAGCTTTTGAACTTGTGGACTTTTGGGTTCAAGCTATTTGTCCCCAGTCTGCTGATTTCTGAGACGTCCTGTAACACCTCTGTGTTCTGTTGTTCACATTCCTGGGATTACCTCTTTGAGTATCACCTGAGCAACCAGGCTTAACCCCACATCTCCAGAACCCCAGTGGGACGAGGTTGTATGTGTGTAAAGCTAAGGGTTTAGGGAGGTGTGGGCAAGTTTCCTTTGAGACCAATCCATGTGCAGGAATCCCTTTGTCAGCCCTAAATCTAAGCTGCCTTCCTGGTGCGTCCCATCTATGGGCTCCAGGCTCCAATGCACGTACCACCCCAACATATCCACACACAGAGCAGATCAGCTACAGTGCTGTGGGAGTCCAGACCTTCTGGCTGGTGTGCCAGGAGTCAAAGCCAAACGCACTGTGACCTTGAACTTCTGTTGGAGATCACGCCTGTTTTCATTCCCACACTGACTACTTGGCTTTGCAAAAGCTACACCATGTGTGGGAGGTTGATGACAGAGAGAGGCATGGACCCAGGGAAGGAATTGACTGGGTAATCCAAGGAAGCAAGCAGAGGTAGGTGGTGTGATCCTGGGTGACAGAATAGGCCCCAGGGATGAGGGGGAACATATGAAGCTAGACAGGGATTCCTCTTGGAAGCTGTAACTTTGTGCCCTGAATGCAGTGTGGGCTCTGCCTGGCCACAGCCAAGTGCTGAACCAGTACAGTCATTCAGGCGCTCACCTCTAGAGGGATCTGGTCACTCAAAGCCTCTCTGCCATCCTGGGAGTCTGAGATACTCCTGGTTGCAGAGGAAGTCATTGTTCTTAGCTAGCAGATGGCTGTGTCTGCTGCGGAAGGATTCCCAGTCCTGTATGCAACTCCCCTAGGATTCTACTGATGCTCCCAAGGGCTGCTGGGAAACTCTCAGATAGTTCTCAAAATAAAATTAATCCCGATACATTTCTTTTTAGAAATGAGAAGTGCCAGACAGATTTGGGTAGAGAAATTTTGGTTAAAAAAGGGAGTCATGAAATGAAGGCAGCGCCTTACCCCCTGATCCTGGAGGAGCAGGTGAGAGACCCTCCACAGAAGCTGGATTCCCACATCAATCTGCCAGGATCTGCAGGTGCCGTCGCTACATTAGAAGGGGCATGTCCCAAACCCTAGGCTGTGGGGATACTTTGTTTGTTCTGTAACAAATAAAGCTTGCCTGAAGATCAGAGTGCGGAGCTAGCTATTCTAGTTAGCCATAGAAGCCAGGCAGTAGTGGCACACACCTTTAATCCCCACACTCAGGAGGCAGATGGATCTCCGTGAGTTCAAGTCCACCCTGGGCTACAGTAGATTGAATCAGTCTAAAAGAGAAACAGAGCTGAGCAGAGGTGGCTAGTACCTTTAATCCCAGCACTACAGAGGCGGAGACGGAAGTGATATGACTGGTCAGAGAGAGGAATATAAGGCGGGAGGAGACAGGAGCTCAAGATTCATTCTGAGGATTCCTAGAGACAGGATGGCCCATTCTTTCAGAGTATTCAGTAGAGGTAAGAACTAGTGGCTGGCTGCTCTGCTTTTCAGATCTTCCAGCAGTTATCCCTATGTGTGACTCGGGACTTTTAGTATTAAGACCAGTTAGAACTCGTGCTACACTAGGCTCCTTAGAGACAGTGCTGGTCTTTGCTGCTGCTGAGAGATACGCGTCACAGACCAGGAACCCCACAGCCTGGGGACATCTGAGTCAACACCCTCACCTCCCTCCCTCCCAGCTTTCTGCTGCCTCCTGTCTTCTGCTTGAGGTTAATAGAACCCACTATACCCTCTCTGCCTTTCTCTTGAGTTCTCTTCCCAGGTCCTCCCTTCCCACACCATAGCTTTCTCTAGCCTCCACATCACCCCCTTTCCCTTTGTCTGCTTTTCTACTACGTTTGTCTTCCTTTCTCCCCTGCCCTATCACATTTTAGAAAACACTGTCTGGCAGGCCCAATCTCAGCAATCCTTCAGAAATCCCATCCCTCACCCCCCATTGTTTTGCTTCTTTCTTGACTGAGACATGTGTTATTTTCACTATTCCTCTCTCTCAGCTGACCCTGTTTCCTCCTCCTCACTTCCATCCTCAGGTGGCAGTGGAGTAGGGCAGAGTCACTCACATCCTGGCAGTCAGGAACTAGAGGCGAGCTCTGCACGAGCTGGCGTTCTTCTCTCCCTCTTCACCTCCTTAGATGCACAGCGTGTGGGACGGTGTCTTCCATGCTAGGGGTGGTTCTTCCCTTCATGGTTCAACACCTCTGACCTAGGTGTGTGCTTCGCCGACGTTCCAGGAGACGCTCAGTCCAATCAGTCGTCACTGAAAATGAATCAGTGTGAGTGTCACGCTGTCAGGTTTCCGGGACGGTACCTGTTTGTCAGAGCGCCACCATGATGCACTTTACACACTGTGTTAAAACTGTGGGCACGATGGAGGAGTATTAAATCACCGTACTGTGGAACAAGCAACTAAAGTTCGACGATTAGACACTTGGAAAAGGAAGTTTCAATGTAAAATTTTGCATTTTTTTTAAATTTTGGAACACTTCTGGACTTAAAACAGTCCTTATGAGACAGTATAAAATAGTTCCATAAGCCCTTCACCCAACGTTTAAGATTTCTTAAACGTTAATGTCAGACCTGAGCAAGTGCCATTTTAGGAACAGGCAGTTAACACTCATGCAGTACGATTATCTAAACCATAGACCTTTCCAGAATTTCCTGCTGGTCCCATTAATGCCTTTCCTGTGGCCGAGAGTCCAGTACAGGATCCTGTGTGCCATTTCATTGTCAAACCCCTTGGTTTCCTTTAATTAGCCTTGGTTTGTGTTGTATGCCCTAACCCTTTAAGAGAGGATTGCTTTACTAGTCAGTTTCCTGACACTACGATGAAACACCTGAGGTAATTAACTTATCAAGAGAAAAGGTTTGTTTGGGCTCGTCATTTGGGAACTTCCAGTCTATGGTTGACAGGCCCCATTGCTTTGGATCTGTGTGGAGGCAGCCTGTCTTGGTGGGAGCATATAGCAGTAGTTACTTACCTCATGAGCCAAGAAGCAAAGGAGAAAAGAGATAAGGACTGGTGCCCTTTCAAACGCACACCCGTGTGATATAAGACAAGGCCTCACTATGTGGCTCAAGCTGGATTTGAACTTGCACTCCTTCTGCCCCTGCCTCCTGAGATCTTGGATTACAGGTTTATGCAGTGGGCAGCTGACTAGCCTGTCTTCCAAGCTGTGTTGGCCTGATCTTTTTTCACAATTAATTAAAATTACGCATTTTGGGCACAAATACCACCAAAAAAAGTGACATTATGCCCCCTTTAGCACTTCTTACAGGAGGCACATGAGACAAGCTGTCCTTTGGGGACATTAATCAATGGTATGCCATGGCCACCGAGTCCCTCCACTCTGATGTGACTAGTTTCCCCCTGACACTACCTAGAGCCCATGGGAGGAGGCAGATGTTCTATGTGCACCCCAGGCTTGCAGGCTCATTTCAGCTCCATAGGTGAATCATGTCTGTGGAGTTATTTACAAGGACTTTGACATCTCCTGCTCTGTTCCTAAGGAAGACCTCTCTCTTCCTCCCACTTATTAATGCATTTCTTACATAGGTGGAGTAGCCTTTATCTGAAATGCTTGGAGGTAGAATGTTTGATTTCCCTTAGGTGTGGAAATATTTGTGCTATAAATAATGAGAGATCCTGAAGTGAAGAGCCAAGCCTATTCACCAAATTTGTTTGTATTTCATTCACATCTTAGATGTACCACTTAGTGGTGATTGTTTATGATGTCTTGGTGCCCTGTGTGTCGGGTCTCGTGACGTCAGTTGTGAATGCTCCACTTGTGGTCATCAAGGCTAACATTCACAGTATTTCATAGGCTAGGCATCTAGGATTTCAGATATTCAAATTAGGGATGCTCCATTTATGTAAAAACAATGATGCCTTTTCTTTTTTAAAAAAAAAAGAGGTTTATGAGCAGTGGTTCTCAACCTGTGGGTTGTGACTCCTTGGGGGAGGGTGTCAAACAATAGTTTCACGGGGTCACTTAAGACCCTCAGAAAGCACAGATATTTATGTTATGATTCATATAAATAGCAAACTGCTATGAAGTAGCAATGAAAATAGTTTTATGGTTGGGGTCATCACAACGTGAGAAACAGTATTAAACGGTCAAAACATTTGTAAGGTTGAGAACCACTGGTCTATGATTTATGATTATTATGCACACAGCATCGATGCCCAACCCCTGGTCCTACTCCAAACAGCTTGCTTGTTGCTTGCGGCAGACCTAGTGGTTCCCTTCCCAACATTCCATCATCCCTTACTTGCAGGTAAAGTGATGATGTGCAACAGTCATGTTGATTTAGGGTACCAGTTCCCGTACTGAAACCAAGAGTTGATTCTGGGGTTCTTTTTACACGATAAGCTTCCTGATCTAACCCTTGTTATAGTGCCACCATCGGCAACCTGGGCTTAATCCAGTCCTCGTAGGGTTTTCCCTTAGGCAAAGTCATTGGTTTAATATGGCCTGTTATTCAAATTGGGTCATTGAGCTGTGATCAGGTTTAGGAGAAGGGAGGTTCCTGCCTGGCCTGAGAGATCTATAAAGGCCGGCTGGACATTCTTTCTTAGGTGGTGGGATGGAGAATGCCTACTTGGAACTGTTGCAGACATTTTGACACCATAAGGGAGACCTGAGGCTGAAGAAGTCGAGGACATTAAATAAAAGCCCCAGGTGTCTTCTAATATTATGAACAACAATTTCAAATAACCCTGGAACCTGACCTGAAGAACTTTCAAGTTCACACTCTGATAAATCCTTGCAGTTTTGGTCAATTTGACTTTTAGGAAAGAGATAGGATCCATGACTACAGAGTTCCACGTGACTTCGGCTCCTCCTGCCTCTGCCTCCTGAGAGTCAGGTTTACAAGAGTGTGCCACCATTCCCTGCAGTAGCCAGTTGATTTGTCTCAGTCTTATCACAGGGACACCAGAGGCACATGCCCAGTCAGCTGTGCTAGTACAGACCTAACTTGTACGTGTAGGGACCTTGGAATTGGACTCCGATAGTATTCAAATCCCTTCAACACACCTCAGGAGTTTGACCTTGGACAAGCTTCCTGAAGACAGGGGACAAATGAATCAGTCCCTTCCTTTCAGGGATCCTCTCAATGCAGTAACACATACAACAGCTAGCATACAGTAGGATCTCGGGCAATTTTGTTGATGCTTGCCTCCATTCCTGCCCTATCATCTTAGGCCATGTTTCCCTGTGCATTGGGCCTTAAAGGAGACTCTGGTCCTCCAGATGTCAGCATCTCAAATTTAGAACCCCGGTGATTTCCTGAGAGGAAAACAATTCCCAGTCACCAGAGGAGATGAACAGCTCAGCCATTTGCTAAAGCAAATATTAGTTCAGCACTGTCCTGGGGGAGGGCGAGCGGCTTGAGGAGCTGTTTGTGCTCTGCATCTCTGCAGGAGCTGATGGAGCTTCAGAGGAGGGAGAGTCATTCTGAGACGGTTCTCCCCACTGTCTCCTATTCCTTTGGGGCCCACATCCGCCCTGCCCCTGTGTATCTTTAGGGTCATTCTTTAGCTGCAGGATCACCCACACCTTGGGGCATAGCTGGCCTCCTTTGGTCTTAGCCAAATCCAATGGCTTAGAGATGGATTTCCCCAATCAGATGGGCTGTTAATTCAGGTAAATTCTTAGAGTGGCAGGATGGGAGCTGAACCCCTATGTGTAGATGCTTAGGGTACACTAGCCTAGTGTTTGTGAGCCTCCATACTACCAAAATTTAAAAAAAGTATTTATTTTAAAATTTTATTTCATGTGCACGTGTGTGCCTGTGTGTATTCAATGTTTATCATGGATGTGCATGTGCCTTCCAAGGTCAGAAGAGAACGTTGGATTCCCTGGGACTGGAGTTACAGGTGTTTGTGAGCTACATGTTATGGGTGCTGGGAACCAAACCTGGGTCCTCTGCAAGAGCAACAAGTGCTATTAACCGCTGAGCCCTCTTTCCAGGCCCGCTCTCAACATCTTGACTGATAATTTGCTGTAGTGAACGACTGTCACACGCCATAAGCATTTGGTCGTGTTCTTCATCTTGCTTCCACTAGACATCAGGAATACACCCTTTCCCCAGCTGTGATGGACAAAAATGACAACCGAAATTGCTCAGTGTTTCCCAAACCAATAGCAAAACAGACCCACGAATACCAGTTGAGAGCCAGTGTTTTAGTAGGAGGTAGAGAAGACTGTTGCGTACTTGGCAGGTTAACTTAACCAGGGCCTCAGTTTTCACACTCACAAAGTGGAAACCACTGTAAAATGGGAGAGCATGGGTCATAGTCTTGCTCTCCGCCGTCTCTAGCAGCAACACAGGGCCTGGGGCAGAGCTGGTGCCAGAAGTTTGTTGCTGCTCTGGGTGGGGGCTGGGAGGAGACTCAGCTGCCACTACAACTCTTGACAAAATCCCTTTAGGTCTGAGAGCCATCTTTCCTCAGTCTGGGTTTTACGTTCTCATCTTCTGCTCAAGGCTGCCGTCCTTCCTTCCCCAAGAATCCATGAAAAAACGTTCTGTAATCTCTGCTCCTGCCTGGAACCTCTCTCGCCAGTCTGGAGACAGTTTGGAGATGCTCCCCACTCTCCATATGGCTAATGTGGTCCGCCCAGAGCCACTTCCGGGCCAGGACTCTGGACATGCTGAGTGCCTATAGACAAGAGTAAGTCCATTCCTTCTGACATGACCAGCTCCATCCACATATGAGGTTCTAGGGATGGATTGCTAATCATACATCACCCTCCTGGGTGGCTTACTACTGCTTCTGAATTCTATTGGTTGGTTCGGGAAGCATCGTGTCCCCTCAATTAGTTCTATTAATGGAGGGAGGACATCTCATTACTAGGTGTCTAAACATGTACCACATCTCACAGAGAATTTGGAGGAATGGGACTGTGTTTCCTTGATGGGGCTGGCAGGGGAGTCAAAGGAATACAACGTGGCTGAAAGGACCAGAACCTAAGCCCGTAACAAAAGGTGAAGTGAAGGCAGGGGAGCCCCCCCCCCAGTCCGGCAGTCTTCACCTCCAGTCAGTCCTGACTTGGGGTTCACCCTCGATGACTTGGACTGTTCCTATTGGCTCACTCTGTCTCCCTGCCTTTATCTTCCTTTAATCAGCCTCTGCAGGAACAGCAGGGTGGCTTTTCTGGAATGTTCTCACTATTGCATCACAGCATAGCTAGGGCTGTATTAAGGTTTATCATGGCATTATCTGTAATCATGAAACACTGAGAACCGTAGGGAAATGGTACAATAATGGTGGTGCATAGGGGGACATCCAGCATCATTAAAACTCACATTTGGAAAGGCAATTTAGAGACACAAGAAAATGCTTTCAATACAATGAAATACCAATTCAAATTATTTGACTATACATACACACTCACACACACACACGTACACACACATATATGTAACAAAGGTTGTTCTAGTTCAAGAGATGTAGGTGGTTTTAAACTTTATGATGCCAGAGACTGTCTTTGCTTTTCATTTCCAAGTTTAGCAGAGTACCTCACATACAATAGGTCGTCACTACAAAGCTTGTTAAGTGAAATTGAGTATTTTAAAAATATTTTCCAAATTTTTCCCCACAAACATTATTATGTTTAGCACTCTTTCAGAAGGAGATGCTGAGACACAGACCCGAGTTTGCTTGTGTACCTGGTGGGAGTGATCTCAGGTAGAGTTGAGGAAGGAAGATGGAGTAGAGCGGGGGGCAAACCAAGTGTGGTACCTTGAGAGTTTCCAAGTGGCAACAGCTGTGTCCTCCTGGGAGCTCCAAGAGACCCCATAGAACATTCTTAAATTTGTCAACAGAGGGGTGAGGAGGCCTAGGACTCGCCCTACAGCTCCTCCTACATGTCTGAGGGCAGCACAAGGACATCGAGTCCTCAGGAGCTACAGAAGACAAAGCCATGGGCAGGAGGGATCAAGAGGGTCCAAGGGTGCTCACAACCTCTGACACCAAGGAAGTTCCCTGGAGTTTGAGTTACAGGAAATCATGAGCTACCTGACATAGGTGTTTGGATCTGAACTCAGATCCTCTGCAAGAGTATGACAGGCTTGTAACCACTAAGCCATATCGCCAGGTGCATTCTCATTAAAAAAAAATAAAAAATAAGGACAAAACATTGAGTTTCATAAATGCTTCCTATATACTTTTGGTTGTGTGTCCATTTACTGGAGCATGTTAAACTGACAAGGAATCACACCCTTAAAGAAATTACCTCTCTCTCTCAGTGGCAAGCACTTACCAGTTGCTCCTCAGTTAGAGTTGGGATTTTCCTGTCCTCTTCCCCTCTCCATGCTGGGCTTTTGTCTGGTTTGATCCAGCACCAGTCTTGTGCATGCTGTCAAAAACATCTGTGTAGATGTGGAACTGCCCCATTGTACCCACACATCGTTTTCTTAGAGGTGCCCACCATCTCTCTTACAATCTTTCTTCATCTTATCCACAGTGATCCCTGGGCTCTGTGGGAGGAGGTAGATATAGGAGGTAGGGTGCAGTATAGACGTTCCATCCAGGGCTGTGCTCTCTGATGTCATTTATTCTCTACCCCTCGATCAGTGTGAGTCTCTGTGTCCATCACTGTCTACTGAAAGAAGAAGCTTCTCTGATGAGGTTGGAGGGATACATTAATCTATGGACATAGTGAGAAGTCTGGTATGGGTTTTATCTTGTAACCCAATAAGAAAGTGATTAGTTACTCCCACAACATTTGTGCCACTATTGCACCAGTAGGCATGCTTCACCAGGCCAGTTATCACTGTAGCTCACAAGTTCACAGCTGAGTAAGTTTAATGATGACTTTCCTTCTCTGGTAGCACGCATGGCGCCTTTTAGCACTACCAAAGTCAATTAGTAGGAATGATTCCAGGTCAGTAATTTCTTTATGTTCTGTGACTCAAGTAGTAGGTGTCTGCAGCAGTAATGTTTTGCCATTTATGTTAGTTAGGCGTCTGTACTGGCTGGGTTTGTGTGCCGACTTGATGCGAGCTAGAGTCTTCAGAGAAGAAGAAACTTCAGCTGAGGGAATGCCTCCATGGGGTCCAGCTGTAAGGCATTGTCTCAATTAGTGATCAGTGCCAAAGGGACCGGCCCATGGTATGTGGTGCCATACCTGGGCTACTGACTCTGGGTTCTATAAGAAGGTGGACTGAGCAAGCCAGGGGAAGCAAGCCAGTAAGCAGCTCCCCTGCCCCATGGCCTCTGCATCATCTCTTGCCTCCAGGATCCTGCTCTGTTTGAATTCCTGAGCTGACTCCTTTTGGTGATGAACAACCATGTGGAAGTTTAAGGCAAATTAATACTTTCCTCCCCAACTTGCTTTTTGGTCATGGTGTTTTGTTGCAGCAATAGAAACCCTAACTAAGACAATATCTCTAAAGGAACAGATTGGATAGGATGATTACACACTCGATTTATTAGAATGTCTAGCAGGTTGTGGTCCAGGTAGTCCAACAATGTCTATGACAGGAAGACCAAGAATCTCATAATTGCTTAGTCCACAAGGGTGGCAGAGTCTTGCAGAGTCACAAGTTGTCCTACTATAGAGTAACTCTACATAGACTCTTTTAGCATTCCAATATGATCATGTTTCAGGAAGATTCTACAGCAGCAGTTTGAATATGACTTTACCAGAAGGCCTTTAGTGGTAGCTACCCCTCCTTTTCTCTGCCCTCCCAAGCCCACCCCATTTAACCCTTCCTGCTCTATTATCCCCCTTTCCCCTTTTTATCACTGTATTCTACCTTCTCTCCCTTGGCAGACCCCAATGTCCATGGCTTATTACTAATTTCCTGACCTCCATGGGTATTGCAAACGAGACACACAGATTTGAAGATTCAAATGCAGCACTAACGAGAGAGAGAAAACGTGATGTGTGCCTTTCTCGGTCTGAGTTACCACGATTA
The DNA here is from genome assembly GCF_018167655.1 of Microtus oregoni. Lineage (NCBI taxonomy): Eukaryota > Metazoa > Chordata > Mammalia > Rodentia > Cricetidae > Microtus > Microtus oregoni. Next base: position 27,109,634 of record NW_024543074.1, on the reverse strand, counting down.
GAATGTTTCCAGCTCCACCATCATCTGTGAATCTCTTAATTTCGTTTTTCTTAACAACTGAGTAACATCCCATTGTAGAAATGTATCATATTTTTATCATATATTCATCCGCTGATAGACATCTAGTCTGTTTCCATCTCCTGGCAGTTGTGAATGGAGCAGCAACGAACTTGGATTAGAGGGAGTCTCTGCAGGTAAGGGAGCGTCTTTGATTTTCCCCAACAGCAGAAGATCTGTGTCTAGCTTTATGAGGAACATCCACACTCATTTCCAAAGTGGCTGCACTAGTGTGCACTCCCACCAGCAACAAACAAGTGTACATTTCCCTCCACCACCAGGACAGACTTTTCCATCATTTCTTTTTTAAATCCTAGTCACTCTGACTTGGATAAGATGAAATCTCAAAGTAATTTTACTTTGCATTTCTCTGATTGCTAAGGATACTGAACAATTTTAAAGAAATATTTCTCTGCCATTTATATCTCATTTTTTTTTTTGAGAACCCTCCATTTAGTTCCATGGCCTAGTTTCCCATCACGTTTTTGTTTTCTTGATGTTTAGTTTTCTTTGAGCTCTTTGTATATTTTAGATACTCACCCTCTGTTTAAAGTGTAGCTGGCAAAGCCTTTTCTTATTCTGTAATCTACCTCTTCTCTTGAAGGACAGTGCGCTTTGCTCTAAGGAAGTTTTAGGTTTATGTAGTTGCATTTGTCAGTTGGTGGGCTTCATGCCAAATGGTCAAGAAGCTTACCATGAGACCTGACACCCTGAACCCGATAGAGGACAGAGTGGGATTTGGTTAAACTTACAGGCACAAGGAAGGGCTTTCTGAACAGTATCCTAGCATAGCTCAAGTTTTTATTTGTGCAAAGCTCTTCCATCCTTGTTGTGAATAGATGCCTAGAATCTTGAAGTTAGCCCCATTTGATGAAATTACAGGCTGACTTAAGCCAAAATTGGGTCATGTCCTCTGTCACACATAGAGGCAGTGCATGCCACCCGGGGACACTGGGAACTCTCTAGATAGTCATATACCTACCTCTACATTCTTTGGCTTTAGTGAGTGACTTCACCTCTCTAACCTTTATTTCTTCATTTGTAGCTGGGGCTGATAACAGTGCTTTTCTCATTCAGCCTGAGGATTGCCAGTGACTTTGAATGCAGGAACTAACCACACACCCGGCAGGTAACAACCTTTCCATACATGTTAACTGCTGTTAAAATAATGGCACCGCTGTTGTTTACTGTTACCAGAGAGCAAAAGCCAGCCTTCTGGCAATAGACCTCCACTCTCAGGGCTATTGCTGAGCACTGATTGCTAAAGTCAATAATATTTCCAAATCAAAACAAGCCTAGGAACATCCTTAATCCCATCTGGACGCAGAAACATCTGCCTGCAAACACACCTGGAAACTGGCACACCTGACAACTCTGTCCCAGTCTGAAGCTTTGGTGGCTGCAGGAGGGAGTTCAGGACACGGTTCATAGAACGATGTGAGCTAAGGTTCCAGGGGCTCTGTTGCAGAGCCCTCCCAGTTTGCAAAAAGAAAAAAAATCTCATCCCTGTAAGCTCTTTGTCCCAGGCAAGCAGGATGGCCAGTCACCCTGCAGGGCTGCTGCATGGGTGTTGTAGCCTGCTCACTTCCAGGCTGGAACGCCTTAGATGGAGCCATCAGGAAACATGGGTTGAAAGCACTGGGGCAGGGTCAACTCTACTCATAGTTCTTTGTCCACTTTGGGTACCAAGGGCTTGTTCCGGAGAAGATCACCCTGGGGTGGCATCAGAAGAGCCTGTGTCACTCATGCTGACGCTCAGACATGATCCAGTGGATGCTCTGACAAGATTCACAGCATCATGTTGGAGGGCAATGGACTGTGGCACTTGTTAGCGGGAGCTACACAACCCAACCTGCCCTGCACTGTTCCCTGGCCATGACCTCTAGGGAGACACAGCCTGTCCTGGGGACAGCACAGCTCACAAGTAGGTAGAGCCTCTATCCAAAAGTTCCTGAAGAGGCACCTTTGCACAGTCCAGGACTGATTATAATCCACAATCAGAGAAAAGAAGTAAAGAAGGTGAGAGACACAAAAGACTGCTTTGTGCCCTGAGAGGGAGGCAGGGAACTCAGTCTGAGCCTGAATCCCTAATGGAGACTCAGTCTGACTCTGATTCTCTAATGGAGACTAAGTCTGGGTCCCTCACTCAAGGATGGGACTCACCTCTCACTGACCACAGACTGAACACTGATTCAGATCTGATCTTTAACTCCTGTCAAAGACTGAGAACTTAGCTACAGCCTGACCCTTGATTTTTGACCCTAGGCAGCTACTGAGAGCTGACCATAGCTTTTGCTTGCATGTCTTCATCTTCCAAGAACAGATAATGCAGTTCTGTGCTCAGGCACCAGCTCGGCCACTCTCCAAGGTGTCTGTCAATGTCCCAATTACTTGTAAATTGCTAACACTCGAAGCAACTCGCTCTGCATATTAATATGGCCAACTGCACACTCATGAGGTAACCTGGACCACTGTGTGCCTGCCAGTGTTATTTGCTCTGCAGAACCAGGTAATTTCCTTGCTGGACTTCAGTGGGATGTTGAAAAGCAGTGTCAGCTTCTTTTGCTCTTAATTAGGGCCGGGCTTCCTTCAGTAAATCACCCATCATTATCAATGAACTTGTAATTTTATGTTCCAGAATTAGAGACTGATGATTAAAGAGAAAGCCGGGAGGCTGAGGAGCAGGTGCGAGCTCTGGAGACCTGGAAATTCTTTTAATCTCCCTAATTCATTCCACAGTGACCTTTACTATAGTTTCCCAGAGACACCCTGAATTGTAGCATTATCTTCTTCTTCTCCCCTTGACCAGCAGCATGTGTGGCAATGGCTGGTCCCCTGGTTTGTGGGGAACATTGTGGTGGCTTGTTTGGGAAATGGGGATTTGTTTAAAAAAGCACAAGGGTTTGGTGAGTTCTCTTCTCTCTTCCCTGCTTCCTTGTTCTATGATGGCATCAGACCCCACTCCTGGGGAATAGCTCAAGAGGCTATGTTCAAATCATGCCGGGATAATTGATGCCTGGGCAATACTAGGCTCCTGACCCCTTGCATTTTACATACATTTAATGGCTCATTCCATCAATGACCGTTTCTCCTGGGCACACGAATGCATGCTCTTCTTTCAGTATAGTGGTAAGGGAAGTACCTCTCTCTACTTCCAAGGGTGTCTTGGGGCTCAACCCCTACAGTGGCTATGAATAGGTAGTGACCTGTATGGTTTCAGTGATTCTCTGCCCTGTGGGAGCCATGGGAGAAGGGAGGAGTTCTTAGCTGACTGGTGGGCCAGAGAGGGCAAGAGTGAAGCAGCCAGTGTTCCGCCTCACACCTAGATGCAATGGCCACACACTGAGTGAGTTACAAACGGGCACTAGATGTTCAACGTGTACCTGGAAGACACACAAGGGTCATCAAAAAAACTCAAGACTTTACATTTTACTACACTGTGTTACAGAAGGCCATTTTCATGCAAATGTGTAATATATTTTGATGCATTATGCTCCCCTCCCCACGTCCTCCCATTAATCCCCTTTGTCCCTTAGACAATTTGGCTCTTTCCATTATCCATACATATGTGATTTTATGAATCCATAAAATCTAGGACCCACGGATGAGGGAAAACATCGTATTTCTTTTTTGAGACTGATTTCACTTATTTCAAGTTGCATCAAATATTCTTGAAAAAGTAAAAAAAAAAGAATTTCTGATAGAAAAATCTCTGACTCTACCGAATTCATCACCAGAGAGCGGCCTTCCTTCCTTCCTTCCTTCCTTCCTTCCTTCCTTTCTTCCTTCCTTCTCTTCCTCTCTCCCTCCCTCCCAGGGTGTGTGTATGGGTTGAGGACTCGTGCATGTGAGTGCAAGTGCCTTAGAGGCCAGAGGAGGCCATTGCACCCCCGGAGCCGAAGTTATAGGCAGTTGTGAGCTTTTGGAAGTGGGTGCTAGGAACTGAACTCAGATGCTCTGCAAGAGCTTTATGTTTTCTTAAACCCTGAGTCATCTCTCCAGCTCCCAGATGGAGGCGGCTGGCTTGACCAAATCTGGAACAGAGAGTGCCTCATCCCACCGGACTCCTAGTTAGGAGCCTCAGCTGAGCAGAAGTAGGGTCCACTCAACTCAAGCGGCAGGTGCAGCCATCCCATCCTCGCTCAGCTCTCTAGCACTCCTTGCTGGTAACCAAAGTCCTGTGTAGTCCAGCCTCTATGTAGTCACCATCTCCCCAGGGGATGGCATGCTACAGAGATCACAACAGTGAGAGTAGAGTTTGGAGATCTGAGTGTCCCTCTAGTTGAACCACTAACTAAATGACTCAAGACAAGAGACATAACCAAGTGTGAACTTTCATTGCCTGTTATCATTCTGTTTCCCTCCCTGGGGTCTTGAGGGCAACCCAAGACCTAGGAGAGCACAGGGGAGAGCTCCAGGGCAGCTCAGTTCTTCCAAGTCATCGTCTGTATCGAGGACCCAACGAGCATGGAGATGTGAACCTTGTTGCAGTGCCTTTTTCTAAAACGTTGTAGCCAGTGACTGGGAACTCTGGACATAACTTGGGGTGCATTAGAAGTCAGGGAATGGCCCTTCTTCTCCTGAGCACGCCATCACTTCTGGAAGAATGCTATCCTTTGGATAGCAAGATCGTAACACATTTAAAACAGCAGCATCCTACTGCAGCCCACACTGGTTTTAGACTTAACTGTTAAGCAAATTGAGGCATTGACCCGTCTTATCTCTGATGCACACAGCTACAACACAAAAAAACTTCCAGACCCACATTTGGTCCCTGACTGTCTCTGTATGACAGGATGAGGCTGTTGCCTGTCTAAGCACAGGTGGAGGGTAGACCCCTTAGCCTCAGTCCGTATCCTCTCATCTGGGGCTCAGCCTTTATTCCACTGCAGATTCAGCTCCTGCAAAGTGTTCAGAATCAGTCCCGGGCCCAGGAAGCAGGAATCTAAAAGTGCCCCCACCCCATCCTGCTAGAGGATGCAGAATCAGAGGCTCATTGCAGGTACGCTTGTGACTTGTGCAAGGTTCCCATCGGGGTCTTTTGCCACGCCGTGTTCCCTGTGGCTGTGGCCCCTTCTCAGGACCCCATCTTCAGTCTGAAGTCAGCATCTAGTTCTTTTAAAGCTCCAGGCCTTTTAAGTTTGGTCTGATCTCAAATTCTTTGCATGTTTTGGTTCCTCTGGGTGCCTGGAAGCTGCTTGTCACATGATCTTAGTCTATTTCTGTTTTGATCTTCCCTCATTGTGTTCTGCTGAGTGAAGGCACTGTTAGCAGCACAGAGCAGATACTGGGCAAGACGTAACTGCCTGCCTGAATAAATGGTGGTGTGTATAGGAAATGACAAAGCCATGATGGATCAGATACACAGATGATGCAGATGTTGACATATAGGGTTCATTTGGACAATGATCAGCTTCCCTTGCACCCCAGGGACCCCTCTCTGTACTCCAGTGTCCTCTACAGGTACCTCTCTGTCACAGGCACCTGCCCACCTGCCTGGTCTCTCTATTCAGGTGTCTGGGTTTCTAGAACTTTCCAGTCTCAGTTCTAGTGTATCTTATCCCAATTCCTTCATGGGGACTGGTCACAGTCAAAGTCAGGGAGGGGCATGTATGGCTTAGGACGTTTTGAGATATGCAGAGGGAGGCACACTGAACTGTCAGATCGGTCAAGCCAGCACCCACACGGCAGCCTTCATTCTGCTCTCCAGGGGACAGGCTCTGAGCTTCTGAAAGCCTGACTTCCTTTTTACGAACCTCTAATCAGAACTGCACTGTGACTGGCAGAGTTTCTGGAAGTCAAGAGGCGAAAAGCAAAGGGAAGGAGCCAGCTGAGGTAGAGATTACGCCCAACACCGCACGGCAAGATGGAGCTAATTAAAGCGGGTTCTTAAAGCTCAACCCTGGGAAGGACCCTGGTAAAAACAGACAGCTCTGGAATGGATGCTGGAATGTGCTGCGGTAATGGGACATACCACAGCCTTCTGAACACCCGGTGAAGGGGCACAAAGATCCCACTCGTGACCTCAGCAGCTGGATCTCCCATCATCTCCCATCCTGTGCCTCCTTTATTTTTATTTTCTCTTATTGGAGTAAAAATTTAAAGCCCATGACTTGAGGGCATCTCATACTCTCCCACTGTGTGGAGCCATTGCCCACCACCTCTATTGACTTCCAAGACATTTTTCATTTTCATCTTTCTCATCACTCCTTTCCTAATCTTCCTGTCCTTGGAGATTTTGTGTTCTGGGCATTTCATGTGGACAGGATCACGTGATGTGGTATTAGGACTGCTTCCTTTCACTGACCATAATGTTTGCATGGTTCATTCATGTTTCTTTTAAACTGCAGCCATATGTCATTCATTTTATGGTCAAATAATATTTCATTCCATGGGTGCATAGATTTTGTTCATCCATTCATCAATCCACAAACATTGGGTGCCTCTAGTCTCTGCTAATATGGACAATGTTGATGATGGCTACTCTTTGAAGCCTCATGTTTACCTCTCCTTGGTGCCAACCAAAGAGAACTACTGGGTCATACAGTGAATACTCACCTCCCGAGGATTCATCTGGAGCCAGGTCCTTGGTCCTCTGGACCCGTTGGTCCTACTGGGTCATACAGTGAATACTCACCTCCCGAAGATTCATCTGGAGCCAGGTCCTTGGTCCTCTGGACCTGTTGGTCCTACTGGGTCATACGGTGAATACTCACCTCCCAAGGGTTCATCTGGAGCCAGGTCCTTGGTCCTCTGGACCTGTTGGTCCTACTGGGTCATACGGTGAATACTCACCTCCCAAGGGTTCATCTGGAGCCAGGTCCTTGGTCCTCTGGACCCGTTGGTCCTGTCGTCTCTCATGCGTGCTGCTCCTTTCAGCTATCAGGCCTGTCCCTCCATCTTCCTTTCACCAGTTTTACCCACTCTTCTGACAGAAGATGCTGCCCCGCCCCCTTCTGGGCCCTGATGCTGATGTTACGACTCTGTGAAGGTATTGTAGCCCCCTATCTGTTTTCTCTCTCCTCCAGTCCAAACTGACCGTTATTTGATCATGGGGATGGAATCTGGCTTGTGTCTGCTTCCTTTATCCTAGGTTAGTGTTTCCAGTTGTTCCCATGGAGAATAAATGAATGGAGGGTCCTTGCGTGGGGCGTGAAGTTTCCATCTCTGGGCCCTTTCCAGGAGATGGTGGCTGAGCTGTGAGGGTGGGAAGTGTACCCACAAGAGCTGCCTTGGCTCCTGAGCAGCCTGAGCATTTGTTTTCCTTCTTCGCAGTGTTCACTAGCCGCTGTCAGCTCCAGGCTGCCATTGTCACGCTTCGTTAGAACTGCTTTGTTGCTATGTGCAGCGGTAGTCACCGTTGCTAGGTTGGCTTTTGTTTCATATATGTGTGTATATATATCAGCATTCCCCCCCGGCAAATAATCAGCGTCCAATTAATTCTGAATTTTTCATTGTTTGCTCCAGCTGTCAGGCTCCTCACAAGAGCAAGGAGCGACTGTTCAGTGCTTTCCTTATAGCGAACTGAGAAAGTCAGCAGGTCACTCCTGACTCTGAGGCATGAGAAAGGAAAAGCGGGACAGTGAGGGAGACACAAAGAAACACAGAGACGGGGAGAAGGATAAGAGGAAGACAGAGAACGCCAGGGCAGAAACAAATATTGAACCCTGATTGCTCTTCGAGCAGATGAGGGAGGGGGACTTGATCGGGGGAGGGGGAGGGAAATGGGAAGCGGTTGTGGGGACGAGGCAGAAATCCTTAATAAATAAATAAATTAAAAAAAAAAGACAAGAAGACTTAGACACAGAGTCACAGCCATAGAAAGACACACACAATACACAGCAACATCCATGCAACCCCCACACACTCAAACACCCCACAACACACTCAACTCCTTACACACTCAAACACCTCCACAACACACTCAACTCCTTACACACTCAAACACCTCCCACAACACACTCAACTCCTTACACACTCAAACACCCCCACAACACACTCAACTCCTTACACACTCAAACACCTCCCACAACACACTCAACTCCTTACACACTCAAACACCTCCACAACACACTCAACTCCTTACACACTCAAACACCTCCCACAACACACTCAACTCCTTACACACTCAAACACCCCCACAACACACTCAAACACCCCTCACCACACAGTCAACCCTCACCCACAATATGTGAAGCCCCCTATTCAAACACCCCCACATGCCAGTCCTAAAAACAGACGGAGTTTTGTAGAGACACAAAAGGAAGTGAATGTGACTGAGACAGGGAGACAGAGAGAGACACAAAGAGGAGGTGACAAACACTGAATGACTGAAGGACACCCATGAAAGTCCGTGTATTGGCAACTCTGTGCCAGCATAACAGACCCACGCTCCTGAGGCCTACACTGGGGCTACAGTAGAAGCCCCGCTGTCTTAATTCCTTCGCCACTTGCAGCTTCTCTCTGCCACAGCATCCAGGAGTGCTCTTGGGAGCACTCAGGTAGGAAACTGAGGCCCGAGCACACAGCTAGCATAAAGCGTGAGTGGGTTTTGAGCCAGGTTCTGAGCCTCCCATAGTAACCTTCTCCCGAGAAGACCTATTCCCCAATGTCAGTTCTGTCACTTGGGCCCTCATCCCCTCTGCCAGCTCCATCAGGTTGAAGTGAAGGTTCTGGGTCCCCACACAGATCCTCCTCTCCCAGCCAACAGCGCTCACGCTCGGTCAAGCTCTCCAGCCCAGCTACCACAGGAATATTTATGATTTCGCTGCCCTTTACTTCTCTAGGGGACAGATCCCCTTCTTTGGAAGATTTTACTGTGTCGAGGTGTAAGTCAGCTTTAGGTAAAGCTGGAGGCCAAGAGCTCATGGCTGTCTTGTCTCGCTGTAGTAAAGCTGTACTGAGTTAAATGGAGGGGACAAGGGCATTTAAAGCTCATATCATAAGATACCCTTTCCACTTCCAGGACAGCTGTGACTGGGTGGGGTACAGTGGGTGCCAAGGATGGGGGAGACAGATTGCTTTTTTCTTCATAACTCTGGCCCAGGCTAACCTGGTCTTGCCATCATCATCCAGCAACAGAAGCTGCACACACAGTTGGCTGACGAGTGATGTATCTTCCTTACAGATGGTTCTGTTAGCCTTCTTCCCTAGGAAGGCAGCTATTTTATTTATTTACGTTTTTGCCATTGCTGAATCTTTAGGATCTGGTATTCAGCAGGTACCCAATAAATGCTTGTTGCATGAATAATTGCAAAACTCTATCTACCATAATCCTCAGATCTTAATTTCCAGAATATTCTTTCCTGGCCCTGGTAGGGAGAGACATTTTGCTCAAGTCCGACGACTACCACTGTGTCTTTGGAGGACACTACAGAAGGTGCAGTGGTCTTTGAGCTGTAATATTTGATCTGGGTTCTGGAAAGATGGCCCTGGCAGCTGCATGGAGGACAGACAGGGGCAGCGATGCTGGAGCCAGAGGCCATCCATAGCTGTAAAGAGTGGGTGCTGCTACCCAACACCCCGTGTCATTGCACAGAGACCTGCAAAAGAGCTGTCAGAACGGAAAAACACTGTGAACTTTCACAGCACTGTCAAGTTCACAAACTTTCTGCTTCTTCTTTTTTTTTTTATTTCAGCTAAATAGCTTGCTTGCTTGGTTGTTTTTTTTCCCCAAATTCCCAGGGCACCCCTGAAGTCGGTCAATATGGCATTATTGTCAGTTGGGGAACAGTAAACCTTTGAAAAACACCTTTTGCATTCTAGATTTATGGCAAGCGTTTGAACTTGGTGAGTCTTGAGCAGCACTTGGAAACACAGTGTTTTGATTTTCCCAATAACTTCCTGAGGATCATTGGAAATGAGAATTCAAGAGCCCAGATGGATTTTTCCCACAGGCCAAATGCTTGTCGAGATGCATGATTTATTTGAGCCTTTCAAAGGATTATGGAGCAGGTAAATGTGCCCATTCAGCTGTCCTGAGAAGGCTTGGTCCTGAGGACGTTGGGTCCACTCACACCCCAATACCAAAGTATGAGCAAGAGCCACACCCTGCACACAGTTGTCCTTGGGAGGCTCCAGGGTCCTCCACACCTTGGACAGAGCTATTTCTACTTCCATTGGCCACAGCTCTCCAATGAATGGAGCTAAACCAAACCATGTGACCTTCAAGCAACCTCTAAACCATGGACATATTTTTTTGGGTTTGATGCTTAGCAGTCAGTGCCTCGAATTAATTCAAACCTTACTTGTCTGTGTCCCAGTGCTGGCTCCTGGGGGCTCAGTGTAGGTGGCACATCAGCCATTTTTCTTGTTGTTATGACAACAGACTTGACAGAATCAACTTCAGGGTAAAGGGGTTTATTTTTGGCTCACGGTTTTGGAGGGATTCCAGTCCATGACAGCAGGAACATATGCTATTGACATCTCAACAGACCAGCAAGGGTGGGGACCAGGGACAGGCACATCTTTCAAAGCCCTTCTGACCTTGTGACCTGCTTTCACCAGCCAAGTTCCAGGGAACAAGGGTTCAAAAATGTGAGCCCATAGGAGACTTTAGTTGATTTGCTGAAGTAGAGCTGTCCATGGTAAGGTCTGGGCTGGTGTAGGGGAATGGAGATCAACTTGCTCTCTCCCTCCTGTGGAGTTGTTTTTTTCATTTTGTTTCTTGTTTGTTTATTTTTTTTAACTTTTTTGGTTTTTTGTTTGTTTGTTTTTGCTTTTTGCTGTTTTTTGTTCTTTGGGAGCCAACCACTCAGCTCCCAAAGAAATACACAAAGACTTATTCTTACTTATGAATGCCCAGCCTTAGCTTGGCTTGTTTCTAGCCAGCTTTTCTAATTTAAATTATCCCATTTTTATTTAACTACATTTTGCCTCTGGACTTTTTACTTTTGTTTATTCTCTATATCTTTCTTTTCTTCTTACTCTGTGGCTGGATGGCTGGCCCCTGGTGTTCTCCTCTCCTCCTTTTCTCGCTCCTCTCTCTCAAGCCTAGATTCTTTTATTTATTCTCTCTTTCTGCCAGCCCTACCTATCTTTTCTCAGCCCTGCTATTGGCCATTCAGTTCTTTATCAGACCAGCCAGGTGTTTTAGGCAGACAAAGTAACATAGCTTTACAGAATTAAGCAAATGCAATATGAAAACATGCAACACATTTTTGCATTATTGAACAAATATTCCACAGAATAAATAAATGCAACATGCCTTAAACTAATATTCCACAATACTTCTGTCCTTTCCAAGGAAGGCTTGGGCTGGCATCTTCAAGGGCATAATGGGGCCTATGACTCTGGCCAGAGCCTCTACTTACAGAAAGAATGGCGATGTCCCAAGCTCTCGCTTGGATCTTCACTGTCATCCCAAGGAAGCTGTTGTGATACCTTGTGTGGCAGAAAGAAATCCTATCCCCCCTGCTGGCCTTTCACCTGCACCCTGTTCTTGACACTTGGTTATAAGACCCTACCCTGGGATTTTGCCTGTACTGTGTGCTTTCCAATCTCATTTAGATACACCCACACAGTCCCACCCTATGCGTGTGTGAAGATGCGGCTTTGAGGAGCTTACACCATACTTTCTAGGACCCGCTCCCTGCCCCCACTCTCCTTGCAGACTACAACCCAACCTATGTCTTCACTTCCATCTGAGGGTGTAGCAAGGACTCATCCTCACTGCAGCCCCAGGGCCCAGTGTAGGTCCAGGTTCATAGTTAAATAGGTGGGACTGATCTTCCCACCTGCAACCTGGAGTCTGCAGATCTGACCTTTCATCCTTTCTCTGCTGTCTGTCAGCTCTGGAACTTATGGCTAGGCTTGTCTGGCAAAGCAACACACGCATCTTCAATTCCATGCTTGACCTGGTAAAGGTCAAATAGATGTCTTGGTAGAAATGGCTCTGTAGTATAAAATGCCCCACAGAGATCCTACAATCGAGCCATCCATGGTCTGCCAGACACAGCTCTTAACACTTCGCCTATCTGGAGCCTGTAGGTTTCTACCCAACACTATGAACTAGTGTGATTGTAACCACCTACTCTGCTAGAGCTGTAGAGTCTAAGGATCAGGTATTAATCCCACCCACGGTCCCCGGACCACACTGCTACACAGTGATACAAGGGGCACTGGGACCCAGACGACCAGACTCCAAAGTCCTTGGGCTAATACTGCCTCCCTGAAGGTGATGCTATTTACCTAGCACCCACTGTACACTGAGCACTTAACCCTTTCAGAAATCCACTCAGGCATTAGCCTATGAAGGATGAGGAAAACGAGCCTCGGAGAAGTTACATGATGACTTGTCTAAAATCACACAAGTATAAGTGACAGAGCCAGGATCCCTCTGTGAAGCTAGCCCTGAAGCTAACATATTTTTGTTCCAATTTCTTTTCAACCCTTCAGTCTCTCCCTTAATTAGACAAGTTCTTACCAAGCTGTCTTCAAGCTTGCCATCCCCCTGCCTTAGTCTAATTCCGATGTCTGCGATTATAAACGTATCACACCTTAACTGGTTTCACTTTCTTAATTTTATCACGGAACCAGAAACCCAGAAGATAGCAACATTTTCCCCAAAGGTCATGCAGTTTTGAGGCAGAATCAGACTGAAAAGTCAGATATAGTTAACCATGGCTTCACGGCCATGACCACTGAAAGAACATTTTTTTGATAGCAATCTCAGGTCAGAAAGATCCCAAAAGCAGAAATTGAAGAATCTCTTAAAGGTCTCCTATGTACGACCTTAAGGCACAGACAACTCTACAGCTGGATCCTATTGGTCAAAGCAAAACATTAGTGAGTCTGGATTCTGGATTCGCTAGGGAGAAATAGACTCCGCCTCCTGCAGCACTGCAGCGCCCCCTTGTGGACGAGCATAGAGAAGCTTTTGGGGCCATCTAGGAAAACTCCAAGCACCCTCATTTCCTCAACCCAGGGCTTTTGCTTTGTCCTGTGCAGACGACACATCTCATTCCTCCTCGGTTCATGTCTAACGTTCTTTTATTTTGCTTCACAGTCCCAGCTTACTTCGGCACAGATAACCCCTTACCCTGAGTGCTGGCAATTGCAGGGATCTTTCAGGGAGACCACAAAGCCCCATCGCTCACTGCCAGCTTCCTTTTCCTAGTCCCTGGGGCATGGACAAACTGGTCCCAGACCTGGATGTGTTTTTGGGTGCTCCTTGTGTGGCTGTTTTTTCCAGGCTGGTTGGGAGAACCTTACATATTCGGATTCCTCTTCTGGGTCAAGCCAGCCCCATCTCATAGGTCTGGCTCCTGATGCTCTGCCCTACCCAGGACCTTGGCAAAGAACTTGGGTTTCCTAACACACTTCCAAGTGACTGAGCTCCCAGCTAAGAGAAGTTGCACTCTGAAGAATGACAGGTGGGGCTGAGTGGCCAGGGTCACCGAGAAAAAAATGTGTAAACCTTGGTTTCCTGGTTTTTAAGTTTGCAAAGGGATTTGGCAGGAGAGTGACTTGTAGCGCGGCAGGAAGGATGGACAGGGTGAAGCCATTACTAAGTGCCTTCCTCAGACCATTCCCATGAGGGGCTCCACCTGCGAACCCCTGCACCTCAGGACCTCAGTACTGTTTGCTCAGCTGTCGCACAGAGAGATTACCGCTGGGGATTTAGAGTTTTGTTGCCTTCCTCCATGTGGTTGGGACCCAGAGGATCACCGTTTTGCTCTTTCTTAAGGGAAAATGTCACAGAGAGTAAATAATTCAGGAACTGCAGTGTCCAAACTCCCAGCCAGGCTGACACTACCCTATGGGACTTTCTCCAAGCTGTGCAGTGAATAGCAGCATGCTCTCCCGCCACCATTCCGTGGTCTTCTCATCCTGCCAGCTCAGCTTTCCAACACTCCAGGAGGACCTGTAAGCCTGGACTCCATTCCAGGAGGCATGGAAGGAAGGCTCATGACCTGGAGGTGGTGGGAAGCAGAATGCAGACGCCTGGGAGAGAGTAAGAATGAGCCAGGCATGGGTTCAGCATGTAGGGGGAAAGGAGGGGCTGGGAGGGGAAGGAATCCACCTAGTAGGTGCTGAAATCTTGTGCGTGTGTGTATGTGTGTGTAATGTGTATATGTGTGTAGGGTGTATGTGTGTGGTGTGTATATGTGTGGGGGTGTATGTGTGTGTGGGGTGTATGTGTGTGTGTGTGTGTGTATGTGTGTGTGGTGTGAATATGTGGGGGGGTGTATGTGGGAGGGTATGTGTGTGGGGTGTGTGTGTGTGTGTATGTGTGTGGGGTGTGTGTGTGTGTTTATGTGTGGTGTGTGAATTGTGGTGTGTGTGTGTGTGTGATGTAAGTTGCATATACATGAGTGTGCAAGTACACATTCCCTTGTATGTTGCAAGCAAAGGCCCACCTCACTGCCTTGAGACAAGGTCTTTCTCCCAGACTGGACGCTCCCAGTTTTGACTTGGCTGACAGGTCTGAAGGGACAAAATTCCTATGTTAGGACAGAAGCTGCACCCAGAAATGTGAGGGGCAGAGCTGAATTATCAGGGTCCCTGAGAGTTTGGCCAGCAAGATCCTGAGATTCGCTTGTCTCTGTTCCAGTGTTGGAGTTAAAGACACAGACAGCCATTTTTCTTTAAATGTAAGTGCTGGAGATTCGAACTTGGGTCCTCAGGCTTGCCCAGGAAGCACCCTTTTCCACTGAGCCATCTCCCTAGCTGTGTTCATTTGCTTACTACCCACTGAAATCTTGAATTAAAACTTGTTTTTCCCACAGAACCTTTGAGGAAACAGAGACTTGGGGTCTCAGCTGTTAAGGATTTGAGAAATGAGGGATTGAAAGGAATGACTGTAGCATCGGGAAGCTTCTCTTCCGGTAGAGCTGGAGGGACAGGAAGCCTGTGTCCACTACCTTCATTTTCTGTGCAAGTCAGTGCTCAAAACCACACTCGGAGCGAAGAATTTCCCTTGCCATTCTACAAACAAGGACATAATTTGCTGGAAAGCACATAACCTGCAGCTCACAGGCAGGATCCCAACCAGGCTTCTGTGACTCAAAGGCACCTGTGAAGGCCTTTCAGCCGCACTGCACGCCGCACCGCAGTAACTCCCGTGTAGGTGGCTTCAGATGGATACCAGCCTGAAGAGAAAGAAAGGGTGGGGAATGTTGGGAGGTTTAAGCCTTGGGAAAAGAGAGGGAAATAGGGCTGGGGAGGGGCAGGTTTGGCCTCCACAGGCAGTCAGGCACTTTCCATTCTTCTGGAGCCCAGAGATAATGGAATCTTCAGGTTCATCCCTGTCCTAGAACAATGGGAGCAGAAACCAGGAAGAAAACAGAGGAAAGACTTAAAAAGGAGCAGCCGAGATGGGGAGGGGGTCGGAGAGGAGGGAGTCAGGCGAAGACTCTACTTGATCTGGCTTCAGAGGGAGGAGGGAGAGGCTCCTCCTAGGAGGTTGATGTTGGGGCCAGAAGTAAGAAGGCAATAGGAGGTCAAGGGCAGGAGAGGTGTGGGCAGGAAGTGGTCCAGCTGCAGATATTGGAGAAGGATGAGGTGTAGTGGAAACTTTGGGATTGCCCCTGTTTTTTGGTAGCCAAGTATTGGCTTGGGGAGCTGGAGACAGACGTGGGCTGCAGATGCCCAGAGCAAGGTTGTGAGGGAGCCTCCCATGTGGATTGTCCCCGAGCACTTGAACCAGGATTCTATAGACAACACCCTTTATGTGGCGAGTTATTTTTGCTGTAAAGTCACGTGGTTGTGCCAGGTAATTATAGGGTAAAAGGAATTAAGAAAGACATAATTTCTCCCCATCAAAGCCTGTCTGTTTTACATCTCCACCTCTCTCTCTGGCAGGCAGCCCTTCCTGCCTTTGCAGGTGCCACTTGGATTTCAGTCACGTAGGGAAGGAATTTGAAACACTTTCAAAGTGATTAAAGAGAGGAAGCTATTGGAATGTGGCTAAATGCAATAATCACATTAACTGTTTATGGCCATAGGGCTGTGAGGACCAACGTCCTTGGGTAGCCTGTGGAGGGGCTGGGTTGCTGAGAGTGGCAGCAGAGGTGGCAATGGCAATGCAGGGTCCGGCAGGTGGAGAGTGGCTGGGGGCCCTGCAGCAGAGACGGGGGAGCAGGTGGAGGACAGTCAAGGGCAGGTGCAGTGGCAGCCGAGGAGCAGGTTGGGGGCAGCCAAAGGACAGGTATCGGGGAGAGGCAGCTAACTGAAATACTATCATGACCCCAGCTTTGCTGTGTTGAACACTTACCAGTCGCCCAGAGTGGTGGTCTCTGTCCTTTGCAGAACCCCTGGCCACTGTGGCTCTAGCATTAGAGACAGAAAACTCCAGGCACTCCTTAGGAGTGAAATCCTGGGCTATGGAGTCAGTCCTGTCCAAGTGTCAAGCCACTGACTGGGTCTCTTGCCTCATTTACTGTGCTTTCTTTCCATGGTCCCAAAAATTTTTTTTTCCGTATCTAGCATTTTGACCTCTGGTTCTAAACCTGAACTATGTGTATCAGGAGAGCCACAACAAATTGCTTCTCAAAGGCTCCAGGACCCAAAAGAATGGCTGTGACTGCCCCCCATGGGGTACAGCTCAGAGGCCTCCAAGACAGCAACATTCCTCCGCCTCAATGCTCATGGGATGAAAATGGAAAGTACTCAAGCAATGAAGACCCCAGCAGCCAATTCCATAAAGAGACTCAGATGTGGTTTCCTCACTCCCTGATGGGACCCTGCTGTGGCCATGGCAATGGCTTCTCCATCCTAAACATTGCCGAGGTCCTGGGTCACACATGCAGGTCCCAGGTCATGCCTCTTGTCTTCTCCACTTTACACTTTCAGGAACTGGGGACATTCTGTATTAGTCAGAATGCGGCCAGAAGAAGGAAACCAATACAGAATACAAACTGACAGAGTTGTTGCTTGATCCTGACCTGTGTGGCTTTGGGGGCTGGTGAGGCAGGCCTGAAATCAACAGGTCAGCCTGTCAGGAGGGAAAGAATGGGACTTGTCAGCACTCGCAAAGCCAGCAGAATTTCTTCTTCTTTATGGAAAAGTCCGATCTTTTTTTCTCATAAGGTTTTTAACAGATAGAACAATGTGTTTCCTAAAACTGTCTCCTTTATATAAGCCCAGCTGATCACAGACTTTAATCATAAGCCCAGCTGATCACAGACTTTAATCATATCTACAAAATACTTTCATAGCAACATACAGATTCGTGTCTGAGTAACTGGGCACTATAGCCCAGCCAAGTTGGCATACACAGCTGCCTGTCACTTATCCTACACTGTTTCTCACTAGCCAGTGAGGCATCTGCGTGGGGACAGGAGGTTTGGGCTGCATCAAGAGAAGAGGTCAGATAGCAGAAATTATCTCAATGACTAGAGGTCTGGACAGTAGTTTCCTCTGGCATCCGCTGCAAACTGTAGCTGACCTTTTACCCATAGGTGTTTCTCGGGGCTTTTACACCACACTACATAGCATACGGCTCTAAGACTCACTGGCTTGGAACCAATCTTTATTATTACAGTTATGGGCCTGCAGGTTGATTGGAGTTTGGCTGACTTAGACCCTGCTTGGCTGCTGAGTCTGTTTGAGATTGTGGCTCCAGCTGGCAATGGCTCCAGGTCATGGATTTGTTTCATAGTTGCTTCTGTGTTCCATCTCTGGTCCAGACCTAGATTCAGTAGATGCCTAAGCAGATTCTTTACGTGATGGGTCACTACAACACTGCAGGGGGACATTTCAGCATCAGATAGGGATATTTGCAGCCCTGCCAACTCACCTACATCCTTTTGGTATAAAACTCCCTAAAATGGCCAATGACTATCACTGGCCTTGGTTGAAGTCAAAAGATTTTCAGGCACTCCTGGATCTCGTCCCGCCTGCCCGGTTTCTTTCTTTTGTCCCCGGATCATCGGGCTACCAGATGGCCCTATTTAGGTACTGAGGAGTTCCATCTGGATGGGTGACCCACCCAGAGCGGATCTTGCCCCGCCTGCCAGGTTTTTTCCTTTTGTCCCCGGATCATCGGGCTACCAGGCGGCCCTGTTTAGGAGTTCCATCTGGACGGGTGAGTGTGTGCGATCCAGGGGCGGACTGTCCCGGAAGAGAGCACAGGTCCCCCTCCCCCAGCTCCTTCTGCAGGGCTGTCTTTCTTACACCCGACCCCCCCCCCCCCCCCAAGCCTGCGTTATCTGCTAGGTCCTTTGCTCAGGAACAGTTTTCTGCTCCTATACTAAGACTACCCACCCAGAGAGGTGAGTGCCTGCCTACCGGGCAGGCCTCAAGGACCCCCCTCCCCCCGAAAGGGAGCAAGCGCACCTTCAGCTTTTGCGGCAGGGTGTCCTGTGTTCTACTCGTCCCCGTCCTGCCTCCCAAGTTCTCCCTTTTGTCCGCGGGTCATTGGACTACCAGGCGTCTATGTTTTGGTGCTGAGAAGTTCCATCTGGACTGAACGGTTCCTGCTTCTACACTGAAGAGTTACAACCAGAGAGTCAGTCACAGCAAAGACTGGACCAAGACATCAGGCCTCTCCTGGCTCCATTTGAAGGAAGAGATGGGAAGGCGCCAAGGCAAGAATTCCTCCAACAACCTGAAAGGCAACATGACATCACCAGAATCCAGAGATCCCGAAATAAGAAGAATTGTACACCCTACTCTAGAAGAATTAGAAGAAATCGACTCAAAAGTGAATTATATGAAAATAATAGAAGACCTTAAACAGGAGGTGAAAAACTGCCATAAACAATTAGAGATCATAAACAAAAAGGTAGAGGAAATGAATAAAGCACTCAAAGATATCCAAGAAAACCAAGAGAAACAAGAAAAAGCAATCAAACAGGTAAGGGAAGTGGTTCAAGACATGAAGAATGAAATGGAAGTAATGAAGAAAACACAAACCGAGGGAAGGATTGAGATGGAAAATCTGGGTAAACGAAAAGAAATACAGAGACAAGTACTACCAACAGATTACAAGAGATAGAAGAAAGAATTTCAGACACTGAAGATACCATAGAGAAAATAAACACACTGATCAAAGAAAACAGCAAAGCCAACAAATTCACATCACAAAACATTCAGGAAATCTGGGACACAATAAAAAGACCAAACCTAAGAATAATTGGGATAGAAGAAGGAGAAGAAGTACAGCTCAACGGTCCAGAAAATATATTTAATAAATTATAGAAGAAAACTTTCCCAACCTAAAGAAGGATATTCCTTTGAAGGTTCAAGAAGCATCCAGAACACCGAATAGACTGGACCAAAGAAAACATCTCCTTGCCATATAATAATCAAAACACAAAACATACAGAAAAAAGAAAGAATATTAAGAGCTGCAAAGGAAAAAGGCCAAGTTACTTATAAAGGTAAACCTATCAGACTTACACCTGATTTCTCTATGGAAACAATGAAAGCCAGAAGGTCCTGGATAGATGTACTGCAGAAACTAAGAGACCATGGAGCAAGCCCAGACTACTATACCCAGCCAAGCTTTCGTTCACTATAAATGGAGAAAACAAAATTTTCCAGGATAAAAACAAATTTAAATAATACGTAGCCACAAATCAAGCCTTACAGAAAGTAATAGAAGGAAAATCACAAACCAAGGAGTCCAACAATAACCACAATAACTCAAACATCTAGAGACCCTTCACCAGCACAACTCAAAGAAAGGAAACACACAAACTCTACTACTAAAAAAGTGACCAGAATTAACAACCACTAGTCATTAATATCACTTAATGTCAATGGGCTCAACTCACCTATAAAAAGGCACAGGCTAAGAGATTGGATATGAAAACAGGATCCAACATTCTGCTGTTTACAAGAAACACACCTTAACCACAAAGACAGGCACCTACTCAGAGTAAAGGGATGGGAAAAGGTTTATCAAGCAAATGGACCTAAGAAACAAGCAGGTGTGGCGGTACTAATTTCTAACAAAGTTGACTTCAAACTCAAATCAATCAGAAGAGATGGAGAGGGACATTTTATACTCATAACAGGAACAATTCATCAGGATGAAGTCTCAATCCTGAATATCTATGCCCCTAATATAAAAGCACCCACGTACGTAAAAGAAACATTACTAAAACTCAAGGCTGCCATCAAACCGCACACACTAATAGTAGGAGACTTCAACACTCCTCTCTCACCAATGGACAGGTCAATCAGACAGAAACCTAACAGAGAAATAAGAGAATTAATGGAGGTAATGAATCAAATGGACTTAACAGGCATCGATAGAACATTCCACCCAAATAGGAAAGAACATACCTTCTTCTCTGCAGCTCATGGAAGCTTCTCGAAAATTGACCACATACTTGGTAACAAAGCAATCTTCCACAGTTACAAAAAAATATTCGTAACCTCCTGTGTCTTATCAGATCACCATGGATTAAAGTTAGAATTCAACAACAATGCTACCCCCAGAAAGCCTACAAACTCATGGAAACTGAACAGTCAACTACTGAACCACACCTGGATCAAGGAAGAAATAAAGAAAGAAATTAAAGTCTTCCTCGAATTCAATGAAAATAAAGAAACAACCTACTCAAACTTATGGGACACTATGAAAGCAGTCCTGAGAGGAAAGTTCATAGCACTAAGTGCCCACTTAAAGAAAACAGAAAAAGCACACATTGGAGGCTTAACAGCCCACCTGAAAGCTCCAGAAAAAAAAGAAGCAGACTCACCTAGGAGGAGTAGAAGACTGGAAATAATCAAACTGAGGGCTGAAATCAACAAAATAGAAACACAGAAAACAATCCAAAGAATCAATGAAACAAAAAGCTGGTTCCTGGAGAAAATCAACAAGATTGATAAACCCCTATCCAAACTAATCAAACGGCAGAGAGAGAATATGCAAATTAATAGGATCAGAAATGAAAAGGGGGACATAACCACAGACACAGAGGAAATTGAGAATCGTTAGATCTTACTACAAAAGCCTGTATGCCACAAAACTGGAAAATGTAAAAGAAATGGACACTTTTTTAGATAAATACCATATACCAAAGTTAAACCAGGACCAGGTGAACGACCTAAATAGACCTGTTAGTTGCAAAGAATTAGAAGTTGTTATCAAAAACCTCCCTACCAAAAAAAGCCCAGGACCAGATGGTTTCAATGCGGAATTCTACCAGAACTTCCTAGAAGACCTAATACTTATACTCCTTAATGTATTTCACAATATAGAAACAGAAGAGTCATTGCCAAATTCCTTTTATGAAGCTACAGTCACTCTGATACCAAAACCGCACAAAGACTCAACCAAGAAAGAGAATTACAGGCCAATCTCACTCATGAATATCGACGCAAAAATCCTCAACAAAATATTGGCAAACCGTATCCAAGAACACATTAGGAAAATTATCCATTATGATCAAGTAGGCTTCATCCCAGAGATACAGGGCTGGTTCAACATACGAAAATCTATCAATGTAATCCAGCATATAAATAAACTGAAAGACAAAAACCATATGATCATTTCATTAGATGCTGAAAAAGCATTTGACAAAATCCAACATCCCTTTATGATAAAAGTATTGGAGAGATTAGGGATACAAGGGTCATACCTAAATATAATAAAAGCAATATACAGCAAGCCGACAGCTAACATCAAATTAAATGGAGAGAAACTCAAAGCCATCCCACTAAACTCAGGAACACGACAAGGCTGTCCACTCTCGCCATACCTCTTCAATATAGTGCTTGAAGTTCTAGCAATAGCAATAAGACAACATAATGGGATCAAGGGGATTCGAATTGGAAAGGAAGAAGTTAAACTTTCGTTATTTGCAGATGATATGACAGTCTACATAAGCGACCCACAAAACTCCACCAAAGAACTTTTACAGCTGATAAACAGCTTTAGTAATGTGACAGAATACAAGATCAACTCCAAAAAATCAGTCGCCCTCTTATACACAAAGGTTATAGAAGCAGAGAGGGAAATCAGAGAAGCTTCACCTTTCATGATAGCCACAAACAGCATAAAATATGTTGGGGTAACTCTAACCAAGGAAGTAAAAGATCTATTTGACAAGAACTTTAAGGCATTGAAGAAAGAAATTGAAGAGGATACCAGAAAATGGAAGGACCTCCCCTGCTCTTGGATTGGGAGGATCAACATAGTAAAAATGGCAGTTCTACCAAAGGCAATTTATAGATTCAATGCAATCTCCATCAAGGTCCCATAAAAATTCTTCACAGATCTTGAGAGGACAATAATCAACTTTATATGGAAAAACAAAAAACCCAGGATAGCCAAAACAATCCTATACGATAAAGGATCTTCTGGAGGCATTACCATCCCTGACTTCAAACTCTATTACAGAGCTACAGTAATGAAAACAGTGTGGTACTGGCATAAAAACAGAGAAGTCGACCAATGGAATCATATAGAAGACCTGGATTTTAACCCACAAACCTATGAACACCTCATTTTCGATAAAGGAGCTAAAAGTATACAATGGAAGAAAGAAAGCATCTTCAACAAATGGTGCTGGCACAACTGGATGTCAACCTGTAGAAGAATGAAAATAGACCCATATCTATCACCATGCACAAAACTCAAGTCCAAATGGATTAAAGACCTCAATATCAGTCCGAACAAACTGAACCTGATAGAAGAGAAAGTGGGAAGTACTCTACAACACATGGGCACAGGAGATCGCTTCCTATGTATAACCCCAGCAGCACAGACATTAAGGGCAACATTGAATAAATGGGACCTACTAAAACTGAGAAGCTTCTGTAAAGCAAAGGACACTGTCACCAAGACAAAAAGGCAACCTACTGACTGGGAGAAGATCTTTACCAACCCCGCAACATACTAAGGTCTGATCTCCAAAATATTAAAGAACTCAGGAAACTAGACTTTAAAATGCTAATTAACCCAATTAAAAAATGGGGCACTGAACTGAACAGAGAATTCTCAACAGAAGAAGTTCAAATGGCTAAAAGACACTTAAGGTCATGCTCAACCTCCTTAGCAATCAGGGAAATGCAAATCAAAACTACTTTGAGATATCATCTTACACCTGTCAGAATGGTTAAAACTTTTTTTTCCTTTTCTCAATAAAAAAAGAAAAAAAATTATAAAATAAAGGCAATTGGTTATTAAAATATGAAAAATAAAGATTTTCAATTTTTCCTTTTAAAACCTACTCTGTGAGGTCACTTTCTGCTTTGAATGAACTTAGCAGAATGTCTCTCTCTCCCTCTCCCCCCACACACACCGTCATTTGTGATCACACGGTGTTTCCCTTAGCCTCTGTAAGGCTCGGTTCAGTCATTAGAATGTCCAGAGGGATCATGACAGTCAATGACACTCATCAGCAGCCACAAGCAGGCTGAATGTATCTTCCTTTCACTAGGAACTGAGGATTGGGCCTCTATTACATGTTACATGAAGCCTGACTCTCCATCACGAATCATCCATAGACCACAAGAGCCTTCTCCTTGGCCTCTGGCTCCTGTCATGCTCGTTGCTCCTCCAGGCAGCCATTCAGGGTAGTTTCTGCTAAGACCAATTGGTGCCATCTAAAGTCCTTTCACCTGCCACTTAGCCAACCCTTTACCCTTTTGACATAGTCATGAGCCAAAAGCCAATCTATTATGTCCTTAAGGCCCACGGGGATTTATACCAATCAGGACTGAGTCCCCTCTCTCTAAGTGCCCCCTCCCTACCCCAAGAGATCCCTTGGGTCTCCATGGTTGGCTGAGCTCCGTTTATGCAAGAGGCTTAGTTGCCAAGTTTGGGATAATTGGGATTTTATTTTCCCCATCTAGTTATAATCACTTTTCTCTTTCTCAGTCAAGCATGTCCCCCGCACTGCCTGAGTTTTTGCTAGATGCCACGTTTGTGTTTGGAGAGACCTTTCCTGTCACCTTCATTGTGCTTCACAGAGCTGGCTGCCCTGTGAGCTGCTCATTAAGGTTGTTGATTATCTCAGACTCTCTTCACTTGCTCAGGTTAGTTTATTCTTTTGCAAAAAGACCAAGCTGTTGGCTTCCTTGAGCCTCAAATCCAGATATACAGTCCACAGGAGAACTGTGAGATCAGGATAAGAAGTCCTGGCTGGCGCCTGGAGGCGTAGTTTATACTGAGTTCCTTGGAGGATTACTTTGGGCAATCACGGGGTGAATGTGAACACTGATTACATCTGCAGGTACCAGCCAAATGAAATGGAGTGTAACTATATAATGTTAGGCAAATTTAAAGGATTGTTATTTCTACTGGGTAAGATCGCTACTTCCCAGCCTAAGAGAATAACCTCTGAGGTCAAATCCAAATTGCCTGTTTTATGCTTCTGTGAATCTCAGTGCAATACAAGAAAGTTCTTGATAGAGTAAGCGGGTCCCATGGACAGCCATCTATGCCTCTTCACTGTTCCCTGTGACACCTCTGAAGCCGTGGTCCAGCCTGGCTCAGCTGTGAGCTTAGTCTGTCATCTGTGAACAGAGGGAGCTGGTCACCCCCAGGGGAAGGGGAAAGGGCTCACATGGATTCCCAATCCTGCTCTGATGCCAGAAGACTCTTTGACTCTGCAGGTTCTTCTGAACTCATAGGGTCATGCTGCTCATGACCTCACCTTGCACTGGCTGGTCTCCACATCCTTCACACCCCGTAGCCATTAGCTCATTTTTGAAGGTGTCATGCTGCTGTAGTTGCTTTTCTTGCTGCTGCTTGATACTCAGTCGCCTGTTTGCTGTCACACTTGCCACATGGGGTGACAATGGATTGTTTGCTCCTCTTTCCTGATTCCAAGCTGTGAGAAACTCTGGGCTTAGCACAGGAGAAGACCAGCCCATGCCAGAGGAAGTGCTGGAGGCAGAAAAGAAAGGAACCACACCTCCTTCCCAAGAGCATCCAAGAGACCCTTCCTGGAAGTCTCTATGTGAGCCTAGGATACAGCCTTGCCATAATATTCTATAGAGAAGCTGATTGGTAATTGATTTCTAGAGATGGGATTGTTCTTGTGTGCTTGAGGGTGCTGGCCTAGTAGCCCATAGCTCTACTTACCTGGTGGCCAGCAGAGTCCACCGAAAACTGACCAGCCTCTGGAAGGAACTGCGTTGCTGGATGAGAGTCTGGCAGGAAAAAAACTGTCAAGCCTCTCAACGATGAGTTGTCTCCCCAGAAAAGATAAATGTCCATCCCAGGGGTATCCAGGGTACACAATGCTGCTCCAAAGGTCCATTCCAGGGGAAGCCGGGATATATGCTACCACTCAAAGATCTATCCTGGGGGATTCAGGGTATATGTCACAACTCAAAAGTCCATCCCAGGTGCAGCCAGGGTATACGCCACTGTTCAAAGGGCAGCTCATGAGAGGTTGGCTCGGACAGTCATGGTTCATGGTCAAAGGACTAGAATCATGTTCTCAGTTGCCGTACCATTTTCTCTGTGATTTTGAACAGCAACTTCCCTTCTCTAGAGTTCAATTTCCACATGCCTGTAGTATAACAACTAATTGTTTAGATTCTTAATCCATTACCCAGGATCTGATTCCAATTTGTATTTATTTATTTATTTAAATGTTAATAAGGAAGAGCCTGAGAAAGCTATTTTTTTCTAAAAAGGGGACTGGCCATAGTTCTACTTCATAGATCTGTTAAAAATATTAAATGACTCTACACACACACAGATATTTTCACACAGACACACACATGCACACACTCACACACACACATGCACACACACATGCACACACTCACACACACATGCACACACTCACACACACATGTACACACACATGCACACACTCACACACACATGCACACACACATGCACACACTCACACACACATGCACACACACATGCACCCACTCACACACATGCACACACTCACACACTCATGCACACACTCACACACACACACACTCACACACACACATGCACACACTCACACACATGCACAAACACACACACATGCACACACACATGCACACACACACATGCACACACACATGCACACACTCACACACATGCACACACTTACACACACACGCACACACACATGCACACACTCATGCACACACTCACACACACAAATGCATACACACTCACACACACATGCACACACACACATGCACACACTCACACACACACGCACACACTCACACACACATGCACACACTCACACACACACGCACACACTCACACACACATGCACACACTCACGCACACATGCACACACTCACACACACACATGCACACACACGCACACACACATGCACACACACATGCACACACTCACACACACATGCACACACACACACATGCACACACACATACTTTCCACACACTTTCTAAAGCATGAGTGCAATGCAAATATCCACTGTAGGCATTACATCTTCATCGTCCGTGTGTGAGAGAACCTTCCAGGATGTGATCAAACAGAAAGCCACACGTCCGTGCTGCATATCTGCAACTGGTCAACATTTGTCTCTCTTTCTGAAACAATATTCTTGCTATTCTTTTAGTGCTAGAGCATCATCCTTAAATGAAATATTAAGCTGGCACTATCAGCCAGGTACCATGCTGAGAGTCAGAGAGAAGAGGGGAACAGAAGCAACACAAGAAGCTGGAGCCTATACGATGCACGCAGACGTGGCTTAGCTAGAATCGCTCAAGAAGCTGGAGTTTAAGTCCCAAGTGAGGCTTCTGATCCTACGTGGTGCTGCCATTGTGCTTGGGCCATTCCCAGGGCTGGCAATAAGTTCTTAATTCAGACCCGCAGGGGTGCCTCCTGGGGAGCAGGGTGCTTCTGCTCCCCTCTTCTCTCTGACTCTCAGCATGGTACCTGGCTGATAGTGCCCACTGAATGTCTGCTGATTGATGCCTGAACTTGTAAATTTGTCCAGAATCACCCAGGAAAGCATATATTGCCTGCCTCAAAACTAGATCAGAACATAGGGAGGAATCTGCTTGCTTGTTTGCTTATTTTTTCTTTCTGTCTGTCTCTCCCTAACTCCCTCCTCCCCTCCTTCCCTTCCTGTCCTAGGGATCAAACTCAGAACTTATCCATTCTAGGCAGAGCTTTTACCATTAAGCTATACTTCCAGCCCTTGAAGTTTGGTGTGGGGAGGGGTTTGGCTGTGTCGCTCAGGTTAGCCGCAAGCTGGTACCACCTCCACATGCTGGAATTACAGGTGTGTATCACCGCGCACTCTAGAACATGCCTTTTAACCAAGTACCTAGGAACCTTTGTTGCTCAGCCATGCCCTGCCTTCCACCCAGCCAACTGCCCTTTATGAAACCCTGCCTATGGGAAAGAGGACTTTGCACATCTGCAGGGCAGAAGATCTGGTAATTTTATTCTCTATGCAATGGGAAACCACGGAGAGGATGTAAGGAGGGGGTAGGAATTCGGCTGAGTCTTTGCTTCATAAAACTTGCCCAAGTGACTCAGCCCCGCCCCACACCCCTTTGGGTCAACAAGACTGATTTTGAAAGAGAGCTTCTTGACAGACATCACTGAGCAGCAGCTGTGGCGGGCCTGCGCCTTTTCAGCCTTTGCTGCCTCTCTGACAGCAGGCAGGCCATTAGGGGCTCCCTGGCCTTCCGCGATGGCTTGTTAGCACATTTAAGCCCTTTGTAGGAGGCTCTCCTCTGTGTAATTGGGCCTTCACTCTGCTGCGCTTCCTGGCCATCGTGCTTGTTAGCTGTCAGGCAAGGCTGCGAATGTGTGGAGGATCCAGCCAATCTTATTTTTTTAAATAGCCAAACCTGCTGGGTGAGGGCCCCGTGGAAAGGCACAATAACACAGGGGCATGGGGCATGCGTTATTGAGGAGGAAGTGGAGGAGGAGGAGGAGGAAGAAAGTGTGGCTCAATTGTGAGTGGACAGAATGGTGGGTCTCACCTGAGATTTGCACAGAGCTCAGTTCAGTGTGGTTCATGCTCCAGAGGCTGCAGCTACCCCAGGGACTGATCAGCAGCTTTCACTCTGGCTCTTCTTCCTTGGACAGTTTAGTTTTGTTTTTTTTAAAAAAAGAAAACAACTATCTTTTTTTTTCATTTTACTTACCAATCCCAGTTCCCACTCCATCCTCTCCTCCCATTTCCTCTACCTCCTCCCCCACCTCACCACCCATCCACTCCCCATAGAAGGCAAGGCACATTGCTTTGAGGAAGGACCAAGGCCCTCCCCACTATATCCAGGCTGAGCAAGGTATCCAGCCAAAGAAACTGGGTTCCAAAAAGCCAATACAAGCAGCAGGGACAAATCCTGGTGCCACTGCCAGTGGCCCCTCAGTCTGCCCCAACTCTCCAACTGTAACCCACATTCAGAGACTCTAGCTGGGTTCAATGCTGATTCCTTCCCTGTATGGCCAGTATTGGCTCAGATAAGTTGTTTCAGTAGGTGTCCCCATCATGGTCTTGACCTCTTTGCTCATATTCTCACTCCTCCCACTCTTCAACTGGACTTTGGGAGCTCAGCCCAGTGCTTCACTGTGGGTCTCTGTCTGTCTGCATCAGTTGCTGGATGAAGGTTCTATAGTGCCATTTAAGATAATCATCAATCTGACTACAGGGCAAGGCCAGTTCAGGCACCCTCTCCATTATTGCTTAGGGTCTTCACTGGGGTCATCCCTGTGGATTCCTGGGAATTTTTCTAGTGCCAGGTTTCTTGCTAGCCCCATAATGGCTTACTCAAGAAATTAGACATCAAAATTCCAAATAATCCATTAAAAATCAGGTACAGATATAAACAGAGAATTCTAAACAGAAGCATCTCATATGGCTGAAAGACACTTAAGGAAAGGTTCAACATCCTTGGACAGTTTTGACAAGGCTTGCCTGGGCAGTTCAGAAACATGAAGTTAGTAACTCCATCAAAGAAAGCCAACAGTAATGCAGAATTAGAACCCAGCTTGTCTGCTGGCCCTGGAAAGAAAGAAAATCTTTCCCTCTGGCCAGTTGGAAGAGAAGTGCTATGTTGTTTTGTGCCTAGCTCCTAGAGTGTGGCTTTTAGGAAAGAGCCCTCCCATGTGTTCCCCCCCCCCCCCCAACACACCTCTTTGCCTGATCACCAGAAAGCAAAGTCTGGGCTCTGCAAAGCTACCTCAGATCAGGATTTCAGTAAAACGTCTGACCAAGGGCATGAGAAAAGTCTTCATCAAAGGAGAACAGAAAAGAAATAGGAAAAAATCTAAGGAGGGGTTGGAACCGTTTAGGACCCTCAGGTTTGGCAGTGGCCCTCCAGATGGAGCTAAGACAGACAGCAGGACCAGGAATGGTGGCATTGGGCAGCACACAGGTCTTCAGTGAGCAGCAGGCAGCCTGAAGAACAAATGTTCATAACTAGACTTTGCACCGGCACTTCTCTATGAAGCTCTGCTGCACACCCTACACAGTCCCCCCCCATGCTGTGTCCTACGCTGTGCCCCACACACTAATGTATCATGGGAAATACTACCTATGGTTCCTTGCTAAATAGCTTGTTTGTTGGGTTGGACCAATGGGACACTAATGGAAAATGGAAGCTTTTTTGGTGACTCTGAATTTCACTGGGCTCTACTGACCCGACTTCCTCCCTCTGTCCTTCCAGGTCTATGGTGGCAATGCCTCCATATGGTTGGTATGTCACTCACACAAGACTCTGAGAAGTCTGTTAGATTTGGGTCTCTTCCTTCACTTCATCCAAGTTGAGTTCTGTGTCCTGCCACTACCTCCCTGGCAGAGCTTCTGTCCTCTGGGCCCTGTCACCTCAAGAAAGGCCTCTTTCCTCTGATACTAGCTTGCTCTGGCCTTGGGGAAATTCTGGCCCTTGTATGATAGAGGGGTGTAGTGGAGGCTGTGAAAGAAGGGGTATTATAACAAAAGGTTGAAAGGAGAAGCTGAAGATAGGCCCTTGGCACTGGGTCCCATGTGAAGGTACTCAGAGCACCTCATGGGGGGTCTATGTAGTGGCCCAACTTTTAGGGGACCTGGTTGTTAAAACTGAAGAGCCTTTCGACTAAGGAAGGCCCAGAGTAGAACTGCCAGGAGAAAGATTCAGTTGGCGTTTGCAATGGCAAATGGCATTTTTAGTCAGAAAAATTATAGGCTTCTTGAAGTAATTTTATGTGGAGCACATTTCCTTGAAATCCAGAAGCACAATATGAGCAATTAAGGCCACTGTGACAAGTGGCAGGACCAAGAGGCAGGTACAAGGAGATGCCTGGGGAAGGTGTTGGGGGGGGTCTTCTAGGAGAGAGCAGACTCACCCACCCTGGAAGAACATTCTGGAGAGGCTTGTGGAGGTGATAGTAAGGAAGATTCAGAAAGTTCTTAGTCCAGAATGTAGAAGACATGTTCCCTGTGGGATGTAATATCATCAGTTTCAGAGATAAGAAGCCAGAGACAAGAGGAAGTGATTTTCCTCTCTGCCACCAGCTCCCTCAGGCATGGCCATCCCTTGGGCTCGGGATCTGGCTGCTGCAAGAGACCTGGGAGCTCCTATTGGAAGACCCAGGCCAGGAGCTGATACACAGGATAAACTTGGCTAACGTGGACTGAGGTTCACCCTTAGCGTGGTTCTTAGATCTCACTAACATACTATCAACCATGCAAGGGGAAGGAAACCTTGTTGATCTCTATCCAACTCTGTTTTAATTGTCAGAAATATTCTCTGAACTCAGGTTACCAATGGCATAGGCTTGTCTGACTGGGATGGGTGGTGGAAGATTCAGGATGCTCTTTGCTGCCCAGAATGAAGTCTCTCTTCACCAGGCTGAAGACAAAGCAGACATCCATGAGTGATCCCAGTTTTCCATTGGTTTCTTTGAAGCTGGGAAATGATGCTGGCATGAAGATGAGCTGGTCACCCTGTGCAGGCACAAAGAAGGTAACTAGACCATGAACATGGGCAAAGGCATTTCCACAGACTAGAGTTCTCAGGGCCTATGGCCACTGGCTTTGGGGTCCTTGAGCACACGGATGGCCTCTTTGTGGTTCTCTTACTTTGATACTAAAACATAACATATTTGAACACAGATGTGGTATGCACATCTGGGTTTTGGAATACACCTTAGCAATGAAGACCTGGAAAGCCATTTAGGAAAGGACAATGTCACATACCAGATCCTTCCCTCTTTCTGGCAGAAGCCTGATTCCCAGACTCTGTGGCTTCTTTCTCATATAGGTATTTGCTAAGTCTCAGCTCAAGAACTCTTCACAGTACAACTTATCAGGAAGTGTAAAAATCATCTCCAGAGCAACCTGAGTAAGTTAGAATACACCATTTTTTTCTTTAATCTTTTGACACATGCTTCTTGAGAGACTTTTAGGTTCTATTAGGTGCTGGGGAGATACATTAGAACAACAAAGACATCTACCCTCAGGAAATTTGCATTCTGAAGGTGCAGACAAGGAAGAAATAGGTATGTAAGTTAATGGCGGGCAATGAATTGAATGGAGAAAAATGGAGCAAGGGTTAGATGATTTATAGCTCTTTTAAATGAAGGGGTCAAAGAGGTCCCAATTGAGCAATGACATTTGTTTGAGTAGAGACCGTGAAGAAGGCCAGGAGAATACACGAGAGGACATTTTTGGTAAAAGGGGTAACAAAGGCAGAGGACCCAAAGATGGGAGTCTGCTTAGGATGTACGAAGGGCCTGGGTGTGTAAGAATAAAGGTGTTCTGGCTACAGTGGAGTAAGTACAGAGAGGGAGGAAGTAAGGTCAGAGGTCACACCTCTCTCTTATCCTGTGGCTCTCAGCTCCTTAAACCCTTGCCGTTAACGTTGTCTTTCCTTTTTCTGGAAATTTATTGATTCCATATTGGCAGTTTGGAATCAATAAACATATGTACTTCACTTATGTTTTAAGTGCTGACATGGCTGGGTTGCAATACCAGTTGTCACCAGCAGGGGCCGCTACCATGTCCATAGCCTCCTATTTAATAGGTTTCTCCTTCCCAAGGGGTCCTTTCCAAATACACAGCCCATTTATTTGGATGCATCTCGGGGGCCAGGTACTATGGAGGCTGCTGGACTTCAGCGATAATACGCAGACGGCTGGAGCGTAAGTTCAAGGCTGTAATGAGAGGACCCAGAGGATAAACCTGTGGCTGAGAGGTAGCAGAGCAGCCAGTGCCTACTCTTTGATCTTGCTATTGGAGATACTGCAGGCTCTATCCTTCCTCCTGTCCCCTCCCCATTTATTCAAGAGTTCAGATGCGTGACATCATTTTGTTACTGATGTTGAGGTTACTGCCGTGAAACTATCTACCTTTCTCAGTATCAAACCCCCTGAACACCCACCACTGCCTCTACCAAGTTCCATCTTGCTGTAGTATATCCAGGTTCTCAGAACCGAATCTTTTAACCCTATTTTCCAGGTGAGGACTCTAACAGGCAGAGAGACACGGTAATACATCCCAGTATTAGGTTGGTCACATCCCTCACCTGAGAACCTGCCCTTCTGACCCTGGTTTGCTAAGCTGGAGCTGAGATGGCAAAGGCCTTTTTGTACTGTCACTGGTTTCTTATGTGGTTTTGCTCACAGAGGGATTTGGAGGTAGAAGGAGTGAGAAGTTCTATTTCGGAAAGTTACTCCTATAAGAGGTCCTTGCTGCCCTTGCTCACCCTTTGGCCCAGCTGCCCCAGATGCCAAAGTCTTCTGGCTTGGTTCTCTGAGTGTCTGTGCCCTCCAACCCCCACCAAAGGGCTAGGAAAGTCCCTCTTTCCCTTCATATCTTCTGGAAAGTACTGCCAGTTCTCTTGTTTTCTTAATTTGTGCAACCCTCTCTACTTGCCTGTGAAGAGCTCCTCAGAAACACCCTCCTCATTACAATGTTAAATTAAAATTTAGCAGATGAGGCACATAGCAGAATAAACTTTCAATTAAAATATACACACTGCGTTGTGCGTGGGGAAAGTGGAGAGAACTCCCCGTGTCTTTGCAGTGCCTGTGCCGGAGATCTCATTTTGCTATGACATCTCCTTGGAATTACACTGCTAATTGATCACATTGTGTCTTTCTGTTATTTAAACTTTCAATAAAACGGAGATTAATGGAAGGTGTAATCCTCCCGGGCAGAACAAATATTCCCATTGCTCATGTCAGGTGCAGAAATGAAAGCAGTCTGCTAACAGCGGTTTTGTATTCCATCCGAGCTCGCGAAGTTAATCATGAGAGATTCAGTGATTCCTTAATTGCTTGAGAGAGGGAAAAAAATCCTACCCCATTTCTCACCCAAAATAGCTGCCCTTGTCAGAGTGGAGTGAAGTGGCCAGCTAAGAGGCAAAACCAGGCATCAGGACCCAGGGTAGGTAGCTGGTGCCTGTGTTGAAGGACATCGCCAGTGTGCAGATCAAAGGGGACCGGAACTGCAAAGGGTTGTGAGCCAAGAGCATTCTGAAGAAAATTGTGATTTTGATAAGAACAGGAGGGAGGTATGAGGGTGGGGAGCGTTTCTTGTGGCTTGAAACTCCTAGGTGGGAGTAACATCTGCCACATCAAGAAACCAGTAGATAGCAAGTGTCTATAAACTAGTGACCTTTGACATAGCAACTGTCTATAAACTAGTGACCTTTGACAGTCTCCTTGGGTGTACCATGTTTCTGTTTTCCGTGCTGTTCTTGGAAGTAATAACTGTCACCGTCCCTAGGATTATTTTGGTTTGTGTTGGGGACTGATGTGAAGCTCTCTGAATGGGGTTCACTGCCTCCTCCTGCCCTGTATTAACTAACAGCATTATTATGCTCCCAGCTGACACTCCTCTCTTGTCCATGCTCTCTATGCCGAGGTCAATTGCCCTAGAGCACACCCTGTAAAATCAGTTCGTGAGATGCTGATTCCCAATCTCTGTGTCTCCTCATCTATTTCCTTCCTTATGAGGTAGAGACGGTGATACCTGTCCTGTCTCCAAGGCTGTTGTATTACAGCATGGAGGAACAAACAATGAGGAGGAGCCATGATGACTGGAGTTTCCTGTTTTATCCCAAGCTCTGTGGGATCGACCCACCTCCCTCACTGCTAAAGCAGCTAATCCACAGCTTCCTAACCAGGGCAGTGGTTGGCATGTGATGGAGGGGTTATGCTCACAATACAGTTGACCAGGAAGCAGAATGTGAGACAGGAAGTACCCAAGGGGTACTTGAATGCCAGTCTCCTGAAATTTTTATGACTTTGCCAAACACACCAACAGCTGGGACCCAACACTCAAATCAGAAGCCTGATCCAACTATAGCATCCCTTGTCTGCCAAGTGTCATGAGGTATATGACATGGTTGCTTTTCCAACAAAAAAATGTAAATGGAAAAAATGCCATCAGACTCAGGCATAAGGGAGAATGGAAGCCATGAGCACCTCTGACACACCTTAAAACTTCCATAAGTGTGTAAGCAATGGGATGTTAGTCAGTGTTAACAGGAGAGATCAATGTTTGCTACTTCTGTGGTGTGACCAGGTGAAAGTTACCAATAAGCTTGGAAATGTCCTGAACATTTAAAGCTGTCAATAATATTACAGTTGGAAGACACAAGTGTATAAATTAGACGTAACAAGTCAGATGACATGGAAGAGCTGCAAAACCTTCAGACTTGCCCTTTTCTCCTTTAGCATGGCCTCCCTTCAGTTTCAAGCAGCAAAGTGTTCTGGGTTCACTGCCTTAGAAAAGGTACACGGGGTGGGGATGGAAAGCAAAGCAAACGTGTTCTGAATTCTTGTCCCAGATTTTATGTTCTCAACTAATGTCATTAGACAGAACTGAAAGCTCTTTGGGATGCTCAGACACAAATGCGTGAGACCGGGAGGCCGAGAGGAGTAGACTCTCATCTCTAGAATAGGCATCTCTGGATCCGAGGGAAAGGGAAAGCAAAGCACTGAAGAAAGGCTGAGTAGAGCAGTCCTTGGGTCCCAGGTAGAGTAACCTGGCCCCTGCCTTCTAGACACAGACCAGCAGGAGCAGTGGAATGCAGGAACAGAGGTGGCCATCCTCTTGGAGTTAAGTTAGTAAGTTACAGGTGAGGTAAATGAGGTCACAGGCTAAGTGTGAAAGACAAGAGATGTCTGCAGACCTGTGGTACATGTGAGGAGCAGAGAGCATGATGGGAATCATAGGGACGCATGGTTGGAACACACAGGCACAAAAAACAAAAATAACAACAACAACAACAAACACCCAGAACCTTGCTCCAGTTTGGACAGAGCAAAGTTTCTCAGCATCTTCCCCATTTCCTATTTTTATCTATGCACAATGAGCTGATAAAAATGAAATCCTCTCACCCAGGGCTCAATGTTTTCTCCTCAGTGGGCTACACGGGGATGTGATTGAGGTGAGAGTGAAAGGGGCGGGCCTCTGGCTTGACTGACATAAGCCACTCCTCCAGAATAGGAAGGTGGGAACTAAATAAAATCACAAAGAAATCAAGTTTGCCATATTCCTCAGGCCTTAGTTTATAGGCTGTGATTGAAATTACAAACCTCCACTTTAGACCATTTTTCTGTAAAGAACCAGATATGAAGTATCTTAGGGCCTTAGTGTTGAGAGCCTTAGATAATGATATCAATTTCTCTTCCTCTTCTTTCATCTTAAGCATGTAAGAAACAAGTATGGTGATGCAGGCCTGCAGTCCCAGCCCCTGGGAGTCAGAAGCAGGAGGATCAGAGTTTAAGGCCATCATGGCATGCTAAGGTTCAGCCTGTACAACATGGGACCCTGTCTTAAAAACACAAAAGAGAAAGAGCAGTAGGAAAGGAGGTGAAGGAAGAAGAGGCCTGAGCCATTAGGCCTGTTACTGTAGCATGAGTCAGCTCTCTGCAGCTCTCTCCGGGACAGAGAACTGTAGCATGAATTCTAATTGTTCTTAATAATAAAAACCCAGAGTCAGAGTCAAATATCGGGGGAAAGCTGAGAGATCAAAGAAGCAGTGCAGCCAGCCTCTAGAGAGACCTTTTAACTCTACTGAATCCTCAGACCAAAAGGGTGGTTCTGTCCTCAGACTGCATCCTCTGACTGCATCCTCAGACTAAGTGCTTCAGATTGCTGCCTCAGACTGCATCCTCGGACTGCATCCTCAGACTGCATCCTCAGACTACATCCTCAGACTGCATCCTCAGACTGCATCCTCAGACTGCATCCTCAGACTGTATCATCCTCAGACTGCATCCTCAGACTGCATCCTCAGACTGCATCCTCCTCAGTCTGCATCCTCAGACTGCATCCTCAGTCTGCATCCTCGGTCTGCATCCTCAGACTAAGTGCTTCAGATTGCTGCCTCAGACTGCATCCTCAGACTGCATCCTCAGACTGCATCCTCAGACTGTATCATCCTCAGACTGCATCCTCAGACTGCATCCTCAGACTGCATCCTCCTCAGTCTGCATCCTCAGACTGCATCCTCAGTCTGCATCCTCGGTCTGCATCCTCAGACTAAGTGCTTCAGATTGCTGCCTCAGACTGCATCCTCGGACTGCATCCTCAGACTGCATCCTCAGACTGTATCATCCTCAGACTGCATCCTCAGACTGCAGCTGAGCCCCTGTCCCCTCCCGCCTTACACCCCTCTTTCAGTTCAGCCATATCTCTTCCTGTCTCCAGGTCCCTAGTGCAGGAATTAAAGACAAGGGACCCCCAAGTACTAGGATTAAAGTTGTGAGCCACCACCTGGCCTGTAGAGGCTTAGATCTGCCCTCTGATCTTTAGGCAAGCTTTATTTGTTAAAATACAAACAAAATATCACTACAGAGAGCTAAGAGATATATGTTCTGTGACTGGACATCTCTCAGTTTAGGGTACCTGGCTCCTTCCTCCCTGCTTCTTGTCCTCTATGCTATGTTGGACTAATCACATGATGTAACATGCCACCTCCAAAAGGCTGTTACAAAGTAAGACTTTTCATTTGTTCTGAGGATTCAACTGAGAGTCCTCAGGAGAACTACTGCAGAGGCACTAGGAAGGCTGACCTCTCAAGAGGCTCCTCTCTCGCGCTCCTCTTTGTCTCTTTCTCTCTGTTTCTGTCTCTGTCTCTCTGTCTCCATCTCCAGTTCTGTCTTTCCCTCTGTGTCCCTCTCTCTGTGTCTCTCTCTCCTCTCTGTCTCTGTATCCATCTCCATTTCTGTCTCTCTCTCTCCATCTCTCTCTCTCCATGTATATGTGTGTATGTATGTATGTATCCAGTTTCTCTCCAGGCTGCAGAGTGTAGAAGGGAACCTCTCTTCTCCTTTCCCCTAAGGCTCCGTTGTGCTCAGGTCTTTTACTGATTCTATCTAATATTCTCCGCCCACCTTGAGGCCTTTTCATTCTAATAAACCTCATTGAAGGAAATTGTATGTCAGCTTTCTTTGTGAACTATCCTGGATAGTTTCGTGTCAACGTGACACAAAGTACAGTCATTTGAGAGAAAGAATCCTCAACTGAGAAAATGCCTCCATAAGACTGGGCTGTGGGCAAGCCTGTAGGGCATTTTCCTAATTGGTGATTGATGAAAGAGGGCCCAGCCTATTGTGGGTGGTGCCATCCCTGGGATGGTAGTCCTGAGTTATATTAAAAAAAATTGCAGGGTGTGCAAACAATGTTGGGCAAGGCAGTAAGCAACACAGCTCCATGGCCTCTGCATCAGCTCCTGCCTCCAGGTTCCTGCTCTATTTGAGCTCTTGTCCTGGCTTCCCTAGATGATGAACAGCAATGTGGAAGTGCAAGCCAAATAAACACTTTCTGTTTTATCATAGTAATATTAATCCTAACTAAGACTTGGACCAACTGCCACTGTTCATCTTTTTCTATAGGAGGGAGGGTAGAAAAATATAAAAAGCACCTTAGCTCACAGATTTGATCCAATGACCATTTCTTTGTGAGAAGCAGCTTCTGCCAGGCAAGAGAAGGTCTCCTTGACCATGACCTCTTCTCTCTAGTGCCCTACCCCACTAGGCTGCTGCCTCCACACAACCTCTCTAGGCAACTGCAACTCTTTTGTACTTCACCCAGCCAGGGGCATTCTTATGCAGTGAAAGTCAGCACAAAATGCATTTTTCCCCGGGGGAAATACTCTTTCCATGGCATGAGGCCATAAAGAGACTTTACACCTGAATGCCAAATGTTTCCCTATCCTTATTTTTATAGTGCTAGGGATAGAGGGGTCATGGATATGTTGGGCAAGGGCTCTGATACTGAGCTGCATCAGCCCCTGGCTATAGAACAAATTCTTTTTTTTTTTTTTTTTTTTTTTTTGATTTTCGAGACAGGGTTTCTCTGTAGCTTTTTGGTTCCTGTCCTGGAACTAGCTCTTGTAGACCAGGCTGGCCTCAAACTCACAGAGATCAGCCTGCC
Source organism: Microtus oregoni (assembly GCF_018167655.1). Taxonomy (NCBI): domain Eukaryota; kingdom Metazoa; phylum Chordata; class Mammalia; order Rodentia; family Cricetidae; genus Microtus; species Microtus oregoni. The sequence continues at coordinate 27,071,351 of NW_024543074.1, read as the reverse complement.
TCTGCCTCCCGAGTGCTGGGATTAATGGCGTGCGCCACCACCGCCCGGCTAGAACAAATTCTTTGCGTGGCAGGAGACCGGCTATTCCTCCTGCTTTTGGTCAACACAGGGGCACTGTCCTTCACTTCTAGAGAGTTCCTAAGCAAACACAATGGCATCACAACTTCAAGAACTAAACCCAAAATCACAACCAGCACGCGAAAGAGAGAAAAAGGTATTTTATTGCCTTCATGTAGGAGGGCAAAACTTCCAGCTATTCTATGCTTTGCTTGATAAAAGAAAAGGAGAGGAGTTTATTAGGGGAGGGCTGTACATATTTGTGTGGAGGAAGCACTTTGGGAAAGGCACATTTCTACATGTGTTCAGTTTAAGATACATCCTTTTGTGCATGTTTGGTTAAGGTCATAATTTGAGAATAAAGTATGGTGGAAAGCAACACCTCCCATATAAGTCAGAATGCAATGATGGCAGTGGAGAAATCCTCAATGACAACACGAATCTACTGGCCACTTCTGACTTTCATTGTTATTGACGGTTGACAGCTATGCTGGGCTGAGAAAGCAAAGCACATGGCAGCCTGGCTTTTGGCAGATATGAAACAGAAGCTCCAGCAGACTAACCTCTTCCCACCCCCAGCCCACCGCAGTGGTCTCAGCCTGCTCGCTGTCCCTGTCATCTTTAGCAGTCCTCACCAAGGGAAAGGGAAGGCATGAGAAAGAGCTAAAAGAGAGATTATGAACAGAGCAAGTCTTCTCCACACTTTCCTGAATCAACTTAGCATCCTTCCTCTGTTTATTCCTGGCTTTGAGGGACCATTTTCTGGGATGCAGGAGCAGCGATAGTTCATCATGGAGCTGGGCTATGACTGGACTGGAGTCACTCCTGGGATACCCTAAATGGCTTCGGACAACTAGAATTAGAAATTTCATTGAGGAAGCAACCCGCCCGGGCATTTCCTTTGTCAATTGCTTTATTTCTTCTTTGGTATTGAAAGGCAGCCCATAGGCCCTGGTGAAGAGACAGACAGTGCAGAGGAGGAAGTGCCATGCCATGTGAAGTTCATGTGAGACTCTGCTGTCCCTGGAAAGCACTCACTCAGCCTCTCTGGGTAAAGGTGCTGGGCTGGACACTAAAGCCACTATGGAGAGGGGATGGCACCAGTCAAGCTGCTCTCCAGCAGGGGTACTGGGTTGGCCTTAGTGTCAGGCAGGTTTGCTCTATAAACAAGTGCTAAGGGTTAGGGGACATCCAGGACTGGGATCCGAAGGGGTCAGGCTTCCCAGTGTTGGGTGAACCTAGAATCCTCAGATGTTGTATTGTCAGAGGTTCGGGGAGTTGCAGGATGTCACAGGCTGAGTCCTGTCCTTGGCTTCTGTCTGGACTTTGACCTCGGTCACTGACAGAGCCCTGATCTGTCCACAGGCAGAGAGTTTGGAGTTGTATTTCAAGCCTTAGTGAGCCCTTTGCGCAGCATGACAAATCCAAAGCACACAGGAAACTTTGGATGCCCATGTTCTGTGCTATGGTCATAACGCAGAGCTGCTTCTCCTGTCTGGGGAGAAGGGGCAGACGAGGAAGTGTGGTGTGTGTCTGTGTGTATCTCTGTGTGTATCTCTGTGTGTCTGCATGTGTGTGTGTGTTCAAAAGAAGGTGATGTGGGGTAAAGGTCACCTCTCTCTTCAATGTCAAAAACCATTCAACCTTAGGCTACTGAAGAAATCACCAGTCAACCCACAAGCAACCATGATCCCCTCAGCCCATGTGTCCTTAACTCCTGTGTGTTGTGTTGGAGAATCAATTCTATCTTTTCGGGTACATGCACGGCCAACTGGGGGCTCAGCCCTTGAGGATTCACGTGAAGTTGGGTTAGATGGTGAGGGTTGCAGTCATGCCTGGGAGTTCCTCTGCTGCTGCTCCAGGGGGTGATCTGGAGACTGAGCCAGATTGGGCAGTGAAGGCTGCAGGTCATAACAGCCGAGCACTCAAGCGGGTAAGTGTTTCTGACACCAGTGAGCCCTGCTGATCCACAGCTTTTGCAGACACCAGTGGCAGGGGACTCAGGGGCATGCTAGTGGAGTCTCAGCAACATTTATGTCAACAGTGAGCCTTCGCTCTCCTAGGAGCCAGCACTCCTTTCCACCTGAGCATTTGCAGGGGCTTGCTAGTGTGTACTATCTGGAGGGGTATTTCCTTGACTTCTAAACTCTGTTTATGGCATTCTTTCCTTAGCGATCGCTAAAATAGACCTGACCACTCTCCTCTTTAAAGCCTTTGTCTTTGGCGAATTCAAGCTGGGCATGGAGTAAGTCTCATTTCTTAATCTTTGTTCTGTCTACAGTTCTGCTCTTCATCTTGGTAGACACATATACTTACATGTGTGTGCATGCTCTCTCTCTCTCTCTCTCTCTCTCTCTCTCTCTGTCTCTCTCTCTCTCTTCTGTATTCTCTTTGCCCAGCTGAGCTTCATTCCTCTGGACCAACTCCTCTCTTCCTGACCAGCAGTGATATTCTCCAGGCCACAGTCTAGGAAGGTTCCAGAATTTGCACATGTCATTTTCTTTTCTTATAATGTCTTTTCCTGTCTGGCTCGCCCTTCTCAAACTCACTCATCCTCTGTCAAACATTCACCCTTCCTCAGGCCCCTTCTGACCTGCCATCATCTCAGGAATTTCGTCTCACTCCGAGTCGCCTTAGCTTCTCTTCTCTCCAAGGTCACACTAAATTCCAGCACCTTCAAAATGAAACCTTACAAAACTTCAAGAGACGAAATAGACTGATTGTTTTCCTGTTACTAGGAAGGTGTGCATCTTTTGACCCAGCATCCGGTTTTTTATAAGAATGCCAGTTCTTATGTGTGGCACAGTAAGAAATTTGTCTCCCTCAGTATGCAGAACAACACATTGAAATCGCCCTAAAATTGTAGTTGGCTAAACCAGAGCACATCAATGTTCTAGAATGGTGTGCAGCTACTAAAAGGAAAACTTAGTTTTCTATGAACTGCAGTAAAGTACTTGCTGCACATGAGTACCTGAATTGTGATCCCAGCACCCGTGTAAAAGCAGGGTATGGTAGCATAGGTCTGTAGCCCCAGACCTTGGGGATAGAAGAGACAGTCTGATCACTGAATCTCACTGCCCAACTACTCTAACCAAATCAGTGAACTCCAGGGTCAGTGAAGACATTCTGCCTTAAAAAATAAAGTGGAGAGTAACCCAGGAAGAAACCTAGTGTTGACTTTTGATGAACACACACACACCAATAAATACATAAATAAATAAAAGCAAATTCCCTATAACCTACTTGGTGTGCTTGTGCGTAACAGAGGGAAGTATGTGGGGTCACGCAGTAGAATGATAATATCAGTAACTTTGAGATTGAGATGCAAGATTGATGGGCCGAGGTTGGTGAGATGGCTCAGTGGTTACAGTGACAGCCGTGCAAGCTTGACAACCTGACTTCAATGTCCGGATCCGACCCTGGAAGAACAGAGCAGACTCCTGAAAGTTGTCCTCTCATCTCTACATGCATAACACGGCACACCTGCCTGCTCCCACCCTGTAGAGACACACACACTGTATACATGCATACAGACGTGCACAAGCATGTAATTAAAGTTGGGCAGATAGATGGTTAGTTCATCATCTTCTCTTTGTGAATCTCTGCAATCTTCCGTTTATTGTAATAAACACACACTTCTTTCTTACATTACTAGACAAAAATCCAATAAAAGAACAAATGTTGCCTCTGTTGTAAAGTCTTAAATTCTCATCTAGAGGTGAGCCAGCTTGTGTCCTCTCTCTCCTAGGGAATATGGCTACAGAAGGACAGAGATTTGGAGTTGTTCTCCTCAGAGGTAACTATTCTCTGATACCCTCAGAAAAAGTCTACTTATTACAATATCCATTGGCCTTTTTAGTGAAGTGTAAGGCAATCCTGTGCTCTATGGCAGGAGGGTACACATGAGAGCTCATTCCTCAATGCTTCTTATTACACTTTACACTTGTCAATTGGTGGACAAAAACTGCGTTTAGTTTTAACTTAGGACTGACACTGGATGTATGCAAGATACATAAGTATTCATTTGCTTTATGGAATGCCTTTCTGTGTGTTTGTTGATTTTTTTTATTTATTGGTAAATACTGCTTCCTTCATCTATGTTGTCAAATTATGTACAGTCAGAACTTCCTTATTATTCTTTAGATTTTGCACCAATTTATATTTTTAATTTTGGGGTCATATTTCTAGCAATCCATCTATTTTGTTTTTTCAAGAACCAGACTCCTTGTTCCATTGTATTTTTCTGTGTTGTTTTTATGTTTAAAACTTATTATTTTTGCTCTTCTAGTTAAATTTTCCTCCATTCTGCTTGACTTGAGTTTATTTTGCTATTTTTCCCATTGGCTCTTGAAGTGGAGACTTAGATGTCAATCTGAGACTTCTGTATTCTGGTGCACACATTTAGTACTGTAAATTTCCTGCCAGCATTCTCAGTGTCCACATGAGTTGGTGCATGGTAGTTTTATCTTTATTCAATTGAGTGTGTTTCTTTTTCCTTCTTTCTCTTGAGATTTCCTCTTTCACAACAGGTTTTTAAAGGGATGCATTGTTTAGCTTTGTGGTAGTCAGGCATCTCACAGTTATTTTTATTGCATTGATTTCTAGTTTGATTCCATTGCACTCAGAAAACATACTGTGTATGATTTCACTTCTCTGAGATTTGTTGAGGTTTGCTTTATGACCCAAGAAATGTTCTAACTTGGTATATGTTCCCTGAGAATCTGAAAGGAATGTACATTTTCCATTTTGTGTGTAATATCCTATAAATGTTGATTAGTTCCTGTTGATTGATAGTTTTCATTTTTAGTCTACATTCTTTCTGATTTTCTCTGAGATTATTTATGAGTTGTAGAGAATAGAGTATCAAAGCATTTAAGTATTACTGTGTGCTTCAAGGCCAATGATATGGTTCAATGCATAAAAGTGCTTGTTACCAAGTCTGATGACCTGAGTTTGATCCCTGAGACCCATGTGAGGGAAGAAGAGAAAAGAATCCACAGAGTTGTCTTCTGATGTCCACAAATGTGCCATGGCATGCATGTTTGTGAATACACACACACACACACATATATACACACACACACACACATACATACAGAGAGAGAGAGAGAGAATAGACAAAATAAAATCTATATGCTTCATTTTTGTATAGATTTTGCTCACATATTTTATACATATAATATTTTAATTTATCCTTTGAGAATTTCGTAGATCTATGCAATGCATTTTGATCATTTGTAGGTGGAGACTGCTCATTCATTTCCTGGCTGCCCAGACCCAAATAATGACATAAAATTACATTAATTGCAACCCTGCTTGGCCTATTAGCTCAGGCTTCTTATTAACTAACTCTTACATCTTTTTTTTTTTTTTTCGAGACAGGGTTTCTCCGTAGCTTTTTGGTTCCTGTCCTGGAACTAGCTCTTGTAGACCAGGCTGGTCTCAAACTCACAGAGATCCGCCTGCCTCTGCCTCCCGAGTGTAACTCTTACATCTTAAATTAGCCCATTTCTATTAATCTGTTTATCACCACAAGACTGTGGCTTGCCAGAAAGATTCCAGACATCTGTCTCCTTCAGCAGCTATGTGGCACCTCTCTAACTCTACCTACTCTGTATATATAACTCTTACAGCCTGTCTATATTCTACCCTGCTATAGGCTGAAGCCGTTTCTTTATTAACAAATGGTAATAAAACATATTCACAGCACGCAGAGGGGAATTCCATATCATAGAGTCATTTAGAAAGAAGGAACCTCAACTGAAAAAATGACCTCCTCAGGTTGGCTGGTAGTCATGTTTGTGGTACAGTTTATTAGTTGATGGTTGGTATGGGAGGGCCCATCCTACTGGGAGCCGCAACTAGCCTTAGGTCTTGGAGGGTTAAAAATAAAAAAAAAAGGGAAATCGGAGATAAATCTAAGAAGTAGCATTCCTCCATGGTCTATGCTTTAGTTCCTGCCCCTGGATTCCTGCCTTGGATCCTGCCTTGACTTCCCTCCATGATGGACTGTAAGCTGTAAGATTAAATAAATCCTTTCTTTTCAAAGTTGCTTTTGGTTGTGGTCTCTATCACAGCAACAGACAAAGATACCTGTCATAGGGGATACTTTAGTTTATTTGGTATTGTTGTAACAGCATATCACACCCTGGGAAATTACAAAAGACATAGGTTTAATTTCTCAAATAAAATTTAAGAAGCTGAGAAGTTCAAGATGAAAGGGCCAGTGTCTGGGGAGGACCTACTTATTAAGAGAGAGATGGAATGAAAAAAAGAAAAGAGAGAGAGGATGGGGAGAAAGAAGCTGGCTATCAAGGTCCTTTTATGATGAGCCCATTCCTTTGATAATGGCATAATGCATACTCCCCTCAGTACCTAGCACCTCTCATCAGGCCTCCAACACTGCTCCGCAGGGACCGAGCTTCCAACACATTTTGGAAGGCCTCATTCAAACCACTGCGAACTCTGATCTTGATCAGGCTTCTGTTTTATCTGCCTCCTTCTGCTGTCAGTCCACTGGGAAGGGCCTTGCCTTATTACTGCTGTGCAGACATGTTCCTGTCAGAATCAGAATTGGTGTAACTCTCTATTGCTGGTGTTAGAATTTCTCAGACTTCTAGTGATAGCTTCATTGCTCCTTGTGTAGAGGACACATAGCATGCACATGTGCCTTGTTGGTTTTCATGAATCTTATAGGAACACCACAAGGTTGTGAGTCCTTTGTTATTTTTCCTGTATTTTGCACATTTTGGCTCTCTGTTAATTTTTTTGATACCATCTCACTGGGGAGGGAAAGCCTTTTTGCTTGATGGGAATAGAAGTTGCAGGGCTCCATGGAGCATTCGGTGATGTGTATAGGGTAGAAACCATAGTATTTTAGATGATATTTTTGTTCAGTAAAGGTTTTTATCAATATGTTTTGCACATTGCCAAGTAGTCTCTTCCCCATTGGTGTTTGGGTGATCAGATACAGGTGATCAAAGAGAACTCAGGGGTTTACTACCTCTGTTGTCCTATGGACCTTGAGGTTCCATGTCAATTTGTCTTCTCTCTACCTTCCAGAACTACCTTATGACTACGTGTGTGTGTGTGTGTGTGTGTGTGTGTGTGTGTGTGTGTGTGTTTAAATAAATATATATGTATCTCTTAGGTCTTTTAGTTGCATATATTGAAAGGAATGAGCAAAAGCATGCCTCTTTCATCTTATTGGAAGCAGAATTCCCTGGTAGATTTTTTGGAGTCTATTATTATAGTAAATTATGTAAGGATTGTTGCTGGTGTTGAACAATCCTTGTATTGTTAGAATAATTCCTAGCCACACATGCTGAAGTCTTCTTTTAATCTACAACTGTGATTAATTTGCCAATGTTTTTTCCCCCCAGAATTGCCACATCTGTATTCCTAAGTGAGCTGGTTTATAGATCCTTAGTGCAAGTGTGTGCAGGCATGCCATGTGCACAGGTGTGCCTGGTATGTTTGCCCTCTGCCATTTTCAGGGGTTTATGTAACTGGAGAAGCTTTCCACATTCCCCTATGCTAAGGGAAAGTTTAACCACGAGGAAGCATTCAAACTGAATACCAAATAGCTTTCCCTGTGTAGCCTTTGGCCTTGGTGCTGTCTTGGCACATCTTTCTGTACAGTTTCTCCTCTGCCTTCCCCCTCATCCCAGGTTCTTGCTTTACACTCAGTCATGTTTGAAATATTTATTTTCCAGGGAAAAAAATCATTATTTCATATTTGCTTGTATGTAGTATTCTCTAGTAACCTTCAGTTTCTTTATAGCCATATTTACCTTTTGAAATATTGAGTATTTGTGTTCCCATTCTTTGATTCTTTGCAGGCTTTCCAGAAGCTTGTGCATTTTATTAGAACTTTCAAATAACCAGTTTTTAGCTTATTCAGTTCCATAGACATTTTAAATGCATTCTTGTTTGCTTTATACCACAAAGATCCAATCTTCCGTTCTACCTTTTAAAAATTCCACAGTTTATTGTCTAGTTTACTGAAGTGAAAGCTGGGCTTTATTCATCTCCATTCTCTCTTTTAGTAGCAGCAGTGTTTGGGAGTGAGCAGTCTTTCTTTAAGATAAGCTTTGTACCCAATTTTATGTGATTTTATATATAGCTATGTTTGTGTCTTTTTTATTTCTTAAAAAATTCTTAAAATAAGATGAAATAAATCATGTGTACTCCCCCTTTCTCCATTTCAACTCCTAAACTCCCAATACCTTCCACCCTAAATTCCTGCCTTTTTCTTCCTCCTCCTCTTCTTGTCTTTGATAAAGAAGAAGTTCAATTACTGCTGTTCATATGTGTGTGGGTGTGAGACCACTTTCTAGATCAGTGTTTCAACCTTTTTAACTCTGTGACCCTATAATACGGTTCTTCATGTTATGGTGACACCCCAGCATAAGTTTATTATGTTACTACTTCATAAATATAATTCTGCTACTGTATTAATTGTAATGTATATTTTTTGGAAAGAAGTTTAACAAAGGGGTCACAACCCACAGGTTGAGAACCACCGCTGTAGATTATGGGAGCCCTGCCAGCAGTCACATAAAGAAAAGTAGTTCTCCTTCCTTAGCAGTTATCAACTGCCAATAACCCCTTAGTAAGGCAGTGGGTTTTGAAGATCATCTCCCCCATCCATGCAGGGACTTTAAAAGGCTTGTTCTTGGGCAGATAATGCATGTAGCCACAACTGTTGTGTGCCCATGGGTATAATAACCACACTGCAGCCTGATGACAGCTCTTCACGGCACTTCTCCCCATTTTCCAGTTCTTCCTTTCTTTCCGGCCCCTGGTCTGTGATGTTTCTTGAGCCTTGAGGGTGTTATAGGATCGACAAAGACATCCTGTAGGGGTGGCACTCAGCCTCCCCTCAGCTCTTTGATCAGGTGTGCACTTCTGTGATGACTTCTACAAAAAGAAGCTTCTCCAGCCATGGTCCAGAGTTATGTCTGTCCCCACAATGTAAGGACTGGAGTCTGGATTCCCAGCCCTCACAGAAACAGCCAAGCAGACTGTAAACTATCCTGAGGCAAAGGCAGGGGATTCCTGAACAAGCTAGGGTGGTTAGATTAGTGAATCAGCAAGCTCTCTGGTGCCATCAGACTCCACCTCTATAAGTAAAAGTGGAGAGCCACCGAAAGAAGAGATCTGAGCTGGGCGATGGTGGTGCCTGCCTTTAATCCCAGCACTCGGGAGGCAGAGGCAGCCTGGTCTATAAGAGCTAGTTCCAGGATAGGCACCAGAGCTACACAGAGAAACCCTGTCTCAAAAACTAAAGAGGGGAGAGGTATCTAATGCTCACTTTGGGCCTCTGCACACATAGACACACTTGGACACACATGCATGCACACACATCACACACATATATGTGTACCCATGCACATGAGAACAGAACCCACTCATATCATACACACATACACATGTAAACTAAAACAAAAATAAAATGTTTGTGTTTCATTTTTTATATCATAGTTTTATTAAGTAAGGAGTACCTTTATTTCCATTCTGTACTTCTGAAATTTACAGACATTTCTTTAAGATCCCATCTTAGAAGGTCTATGCAAACATACAATGCTTTTCCTTTATCAGTTTCCATAAATATCTGTTGAATTGTTTTTGTTGTTGGTGGTGGTAGTGGTGTTTTTTTTTTTTTTTTTTTTTTTTTTTGGTTTTTTGAGACAGGGTTTCTCTGTAGCTTTGGAGCCTGTCCTGGAATTCCCTTTGTAGACCAGGCTGGCCTCGAACTCACAGAGATCTGCCTGCCTCTGCCTCCCGAGTGCTGTGAATTGTATTTGTTGATTAGGATTGTGATCAAGTTCGCTCTCCTTATGGGTATAATTGGTGGTAACTGAAGAGGGACATTTTAAAGCATCCAGCCTGCTTACTGTCCCATAATTTTCTGTTTCTTCTCTATTTTAACTCTGCTCTTCGGAGGTGGCAGTTAACTCTCATCCATGGCACCCTGCCTTGCCCGCCCCCCCCCCCCTCGCCACCCAGTGCAACTATCAGCTGACACATGTATTTATTTTTCTCCTGTCACTTTAATGTGATTTGTCAGGAAGGGGAGACACCATGAATATTCAACCAGCCATCTCCGACCTCCCTCGCTGTCGTTTTTGTTTCAGTCATAAACACAAACCTCATCTTTCGGTTTCCATCACAGGAAGACTGGATGTGGAGGTTATTTTCCCAAATACAAAGTTCAGAGAATCTTTGTCTAAATTGATTTTGTGGTTCCCTTCATGGGGCCAAGTCTGTGTCCTAAAACATGCCATTTCCGACCAAGACTGCAACGGTGCTGCCTGAGGTTATTTTTAGCTTTCCAGATGTTTATCTACCTTCAGTTGCTCTCCCTATGACTGGCTTTCCATACAGATACAGGTGAGCTCTTCCTCAAAAGGCCATGACATTTTGCTCTCCTACTCAGCCACAGGCTTCGCCCCCTACTTCCTGGAGAACAGCACCCACGTCCTTGGCTGAGCATTCCTAGCTCTCACCTTCCTGGCCCTATTTATGTATCACTTTATTCCTCCCTACGTTCCCTGTTTTCTACAGGCCCCAGTACGAGTTTGCCCTTTCCTCCCCTCCCTCCCTGCACCCTGCTATCCTTGGGACCCAACACTCCCTTCCCTCCCGTCTGCCTGGTTGACATACGACTTACCTTTCATGACTAGATCACACACCTTTTTCTCTGACACCTTACAGGACTAACCCACAGGGGACCAGTTGCTTCTGTTTCATGTCCTCTGTGGCCCTTCTGTAACCTTCATCATTGTTGAGCTTATATTGGCCAGAGAATTGTGTGGCCAGAGAAGCAGCCACTCACTGGCTTCTGTGCTTCTTTATTATAAACCAGGGCCATGCTTGGCTCATCTCTGTGTTTCCAGGACCTCCAAAAGAGTCCATCACATGTGTCTTAGTTATTTTCAGCTTGACAAAAGACAGGGTCATCTTCTAGGAGGAAACCTCAGTGGAGAAAATGCCTTCTGTCAGACTGGCCTGTTGGTAACCCTGGGGGGGGGGTCCTGTATTAATGATTGATGTGGGAAAGGCTAGCCCACTATTGACGGTGCCACCCCAGGCAGATGTTCTTGTGTACACAAAAAAGGGAAGCTGAGAAAGCCAATGGCAAGGCAGCGAGCAGCACTCCTCCATGGTCTCTACGGAAGTTCCTGCTCTCAAGTTCCTGCTTTGAGTTCCTACCCTGGGATCCCTAAGTAAGTGACCAGAGGTTGTAAGATGTAAATAAACCCTTTCCTCCAGATGCTGCTTCTAGTTGTGACGTTTAATCAGAACACTGGAAAGAAGACTAGAACAACGTGAAAAATGCTGGAAAAAATGTGGCAAAATGGCATCAGAGTCTAGGATAGGAAAGGACGGCAGCAGCTGATAGAAGCTAGGACGATAGGGGGGTGGTCATGTATGGATATAACCTTCATCTGGTGATGGATGGAGATAGAGACAGAGACCTACACTGGAGCACTGAACTGAGCTCCCAAGGTCCCAATGAGGAGCAGAAGGAGGGAGAAGATGAACAAGGAAGTCAGGACCATGAGGGGTGCACCCACCCACTGAGACAATGGGGCTGATCTATTGGGAGCTCACCAAGGCCAGCTGGACTGTGACTGAAAAAGCATGGGATAAAACCGGACTCTCTGAACATGGCGAACAATGAGGGATGATGAGAAGCCAAGGACAATGGCACGGGGTTTTGACCCTACTTCATGTTCTGGCTTTGTGGGAGCCTAGCCAGTTTGGATGTTCACCTTCCTAGACATGGATGGAGGGGGATGGACCTTGGACTTTCCACAGGGCAGGGAACCCTGACTGCTCTTTGGACTGGAGAGGGAGGGCGAGAGGAGTTTGGGGGAGGGGGAGAAGGGTGGGAGGAGGGGGAGGGAAATGGGAGGCTGGGAGGAGGCGGATACTTTTTTTCCTTTTCTCAATAAAAATAAAATAAAAAGAAACCCCAAACTTCTAGTTCTGAACTCAAACTAAGAACAGCTCCATATTTATTCAAATGAATGTGTCTGGACGGGCAGCAATCTGGACAAGTTTTCCTTCCAGCTTCTGAAGGGTGGCCCAGAGGTGAGTGCACAGCTCTCAGCCTCTCCCTTTTCAGATGCTTGGGCTTATTGGCAGCCTACGGCCTATTCTATATATAAGGGTAATAAGCTCCATCTTGCTTAAACAATGTGGCTCGCAAAAGTAAGCAGCATGATAGCAACGTGGTGGGTTTGGGAAGGCTGGCTCATGCGAACGTTTTCTTTTCCTCTTGGTTTTCTACCAGCACACAGTTGCTCATGGGTTCCCTCATGTCCTGCCCATGTGATCTCCACATTCCTAAGTATTCCTCTCCTAGGAAGATAGTGGTAGATTCTGCTTCAAAGGCCTCAGTGAAGGTTGGGTGCACACGCATGCAAGGAATTTAGCAGTTCCTGACGCGTGGCAGTCAGCACCTGGTAGACATTAGCTGTGGCAAAGTGATGGACGGGACTGTGGTGGTCATGTGTCCAGGTGGCCCTGGAAGCCAGGGGTGGGACTGATGCAGATTGTAGCTACTTAGAATTCTTTCCAAAACACAGCTTGTTGATGCAGTGTTAAATTAAGGCCCATTAATTCACTGTGAAAACAAGCTTTCAAAGAGGCCTGGGATTTGCAGCTTCTCCTCCTGAATTAATGCCGCGTGGCGCCACTTTATTTTAAGAATAATAAATGCTAGCTGTACGGTGGAGAAACCCCTGCTGTTGTGTTGGCGGGGTGGCCAGGCAGGGTGGCTGCTGGGTCTGCCTGCTCCCTGGCTGGAAGCTGTAGAGCATTTTCCTGACAGTGACTCAGCCCAAGGCTAAGGCCCAGGCACTCAGTGTGGGTGTGAAGTGGGTACAGATGCCATGCTGTGACGAGCGGGTTGTTGAGACAAGACTGACACAGCCATCTCAGCCGGGGAGTTTATGTGCAGCAGCCCTGGAAATATCCATGGTGATGGAAGGGAGCTGAGCAAGCTAGCTGGGAGGATCTCAACAGGCAGAGGAGCTGCCCCTGACTGGCCAGGGACAGAGGTCTCTCTGGGGATGGGATTGGGAGTGATGCTGGGTAGGTGGCCTGCTCGGTAGCCCTATGGTTTGCTGTAGAACCTCAGGTCTTACACACAATGTCATAACATCATGCACCCAAGCTGGAACAACAGGGGGAGGTTTTACTTTTGGTCTAGGGTCCTTTGACGATGATCAAGGGATGCTAGAAGACCTCGGGTTAGAAAGCGGCCCACTGTTACTTCGTTTGTTTGTTTATGGAGGAAGTGCCCTCAACTCATGTGTGGGTGTGCAGAAGCTAGAAGTTGACTTCATGTGTCTTCCTCTACAGGGGTCAGCCTCGTTTTTTGAGTCTCCTCTCATTGAACCTAGAGCTGTGTTTTGGCTACACTGGCTGGCCAGCAAGGCCCTGGAATCTTCCTCCCTCCACCTCTCCCAGCACTGGGGCTATAGATATATATCATGGGTGGCTTTTAGGTAGGTGGTGGGGCTCTGAACTTGGGTCTTCATGCTTGCACATCAAGCACCCACAAGCCATTTTTTTTCAGCCTTCATTATGACTTCTAAAAAAAAAATCTCACTTCGAGTTGCACATCACTACAGCTAAAAGAAACTTGGGATATCTTTGTTAATTGCCAAGCTAAAGAACATTGTAAAATTCGCTTTATTTGTATCCAAGTTACACATGTGCATAACTCAAAGAGCCCAATACGTTATGCACTTGTTATTGTTTATATAGAAACTCTCTGGGTCAGCAAGATGGCTCAGCAATAAGAGCGCTTGCTGCCAAGTCAGAGTTCAGACCCTGGAACCTACACAGTAGAGCCAGATAGCCAGCTTCTACAAGCTGGGCTCTGACCTCTACATGTACAGCACGGCACACGTGCCTCTCTGTCCTCTACCCACATAAATAAATACAATAAAATAGTTTTGAGCCTTCTTTTTGTTCATCTCAGGAGTCAATTTGACCTTTTATAATTAATAGGTTAGCTAGATATAGACTTACAGGTTGGGAACCATCTTCCTTTCAGTATGGGCCCTTCTGTTTGGGAATTCATAACCAGTATTTCCACACATACCCCTCAATTTTTTCTTCTATCTGTACCCATTCTAAAACTATAACTGATGGTGTCTTAGTGTTTGCAGCTTTCAATTCCCCACCTGTTTTTGTGGTTACTAGCCATCTGGAAATAGGTGGTAGCTTCCTATTTATCCATGCTGGGGGTGACAGTTATCTCCTTGGGATGGCAGGACTTAGCTTTTCACCTCCCCCGCTACCCTTCTCCTCCCCACAGACGGTGGTTTCTTGGAGCTTGGTCTGAGGCCGGGCTTTGGTTTGGAATGCTCTGAAGGCCTCTGTGTAGTGCTACTCAAGGAGGTGGAACCTGTAAGATGTGGGGCCTGGAGGGAGACCTTTAGGAAAGTGGGGGTTTGTTTTTGAAGGCCATTGTGGGGGCTGGTTGATAACTTTTACTGCCTCCAACTTTCTCTTTTGATCATGTTTCTGTCTTTCACACTAAAGTTTCACTCACATGCCTGGGGGCAGGACACAGTTACTATTCCCATTTGAGAGTTGCCTGCTCAGTGAGTCATCCTTGTGGATAGAGCGAGTGGCTTGTACGCTTCAGGGTGGGTGATCTTTGGGGAAGTCTGGAGTTAGTATTCTTGGGTTTTGCCTTGTGGAGCAAGTCAGGTAACCTAGAGAGGATATCTTCATGTCTCACCTGACAATCTGGGAGATGGAAGGAGAGAAGATGGTCGGTGGTGGAGAGTGCTTGGGTTACTTCCCTGCTGCTAGGGTCAAATTACTTGCTGCTGTGGGTTGAATGGAAAATGTCTGTCATGGGCTCATATGTCAGAACATTTGGCTTCTCATGGGTGGTGCTTTTGGGGAAGGCTACAGAAGCTTCAAAAGGTAGAGCCTCACTACTGGGAGAGGATCGCTGGCGGTGTGTGTCTTGACATTTTAAAGTCAGGCCCCAGGATTCTGCTGGCTGAAGCAATGTATCCAGTTGCCTCAGACTCCTAGAGTCATACCTTCTCTACCATGATGGCCTTCCCCCCACTGAACTGTGAGCCACCATAAACTCTTCCTCCCTTAGGTCACTTCTTCTCAGGTATTTTTTCGTAGCGATAGGAAGTTGGCTAGTCCTGAGGGACTTGAAGCAGAAAGGGGTTATTCTGGCTTGTGATTGCAGAGGGAATTGTTCATGGATGCTGTTATGCCCAAATCCGTGAAGTCCCTGCAAAAACCAACAAGGAGACTGAGTCCCATATGTAACAGCAAAGAGCCTTTATTTTAAGCAAGTTTGCAAACTCCATCTCTCCTCATGTCCGATGTATTGGAATAAACGGAGAACCCCAAGCTCGGTTAGAATTGGGTTTTTATAGTAGTGAAGGTGGGGGTGAGAGGTTTCGGAGGTTCAGGACCCCTGATTGGCTGACATTTGTCTAGCGGGGTCCTGGTGAGTGTGTTCTGGCAGATGGTCCTATCTACAGTGGTTGGAATGCCAGGCATTTCCTTTGACTGTTCTGTTCTTGGGTGGTGGTCTGGTGATCTCAGCTTGTGGTTCTTTCTGCAGCCAGATATTGCTTCAGAGTAAACTACTGAGACTCAGGCCTCTATTTAGATTTATTGATGGCCAAGTTCTACTCTGGCAGGTGATAATGGTTGGAAGTAAAGAATTTTCTTTGGGTGACCTGCTCATATTTAGCTTATCGTGGCTGGCTCCCTCATTTCCCCCTTCACAAGCACCAATGACAGGACCCAAACTTGGGTCCTGCTTGCCCGTGGTTTTAAGGATCTATTTAAATTAATAAATGTATTAACTGACAACTCTGGACCTAGTATATTAACAGGCACTATGGGTAGTTATCTTGTCCCCCGTGCCAGGAATGGGGGCATGGGACGATGTGTTCCTTTCCGCAACTACTGCAAGCTGACATTGGGGCGTTGTTATCCAGATCCAAGCAGGTTGAAAGGCTAGCTAAAGTCAGGGGGGACATTTAGGCAAAGGGCACTCATCAGACTTCGTTGAAGGAATAGGGAGTGTTCATATCAGCTGGACTGGTCCACATCAGCTTTCAGGAAGTCCAGGGCTCGCCACCATTCAGAGCAGGTTGCAGTCAGCAGCTGATGCTTAGATGCGTCTGCCAGCCATGTGGAAGCCTACTGAGATAAGTTTAAACTAGGAACAGAAGTTAAAATTTAGAAAAAGAGCAGATAAAAGATGTCTGTAAACAGGAGGCATAGACTCACACCTTTGAGTCCTAGCTAACAAGTTGGCTATAGCTTTACAGAAGATCTGAATACCTTATGCTGTTAAACTGACGTAACTGCACTAGCCATTAATACTATCAGAGATCTCAGAAGAATAAATAAAGTATATCTGAGTATAGACCAAATAGCTTCTGAATCTATTAAAAATGATAGGGACCAGAGTCCATATACAGTTAGCTATGCCCAGGTCTCCATAGCATTGGAGGCAGAAATATCCAGAACAACAGTCTTACTGTCTAAGCCATGCCCATAAGGTGAATTTTTCCTTCTCTGTGGAATAGGGACATGGAAAAGACTGACCTTATTTTGTCTAGGAAAAAGTGGTGCAATCAATTCTCCAAGGTCCTACTGTTTGTCCACAGTCTGGACCAGGTCCTGGCAGCCGGCGTTGCACTAGGATATCTTGTCCAGTGGTCAGCAATGTCGTAATCCAGGTGGAGACTTCATGGTGTCTCATAATCTTCTTTGGAGACCTTGGGTTACTGCTAGGATCTCAGAGTCTCTGTATAATATAATAAGCTTTTTAATAATTATTTTAAATGCCACATTCTTCAGATCTCTGAAGTATGAGGGCTGCTTAGGTATGTCTGATAAGACAAACTTTGTTTCTCATTATTTGTTTTAAGTTTGACTCTGAAAACATATACAGAGAACTAAATAAGGCTTATTTCTGTAAATAATTATATCAGTACTTTAAAGATAGCTGACTAACTTGTATTTTTTAACAGTCTATAATAAGTTAGCAGCTCTTACAAGACTAGAAGTCCACACTTTGTAATGATTTTGAATTAAAGCTAATAAAGAAACTGAATTAGTCATTCCAAGGGTAAACACAGAACAAGTTTATATTTTGCTGATAATGCTGCCTACTCCCAGGGTGAAATGGGAACAACAGGGAGTCTAAGAGCTAGCATTGCCCTAGGGCAAACTGAGACTCAGGTCTACCTTCCTGCTGATCTATAGAACCTATCTTGGCAGGTGTGTACCAAGTTGCCCTGGGAAAGCTATGGTAGGCCCTGCATTTTTTCCCCCTTCACAAGTACCAATGACAGGACTCTATCATGGGTCCTGTCTGTCCAGGGGCTCAAATCTGTTGATAAGAAGAAGCAAGATCATTACAGGCCTGTTAGAGCTGGAAGTAAGGTGGTTAACCAAGGAGACCAGTTGAACAAGGTTTTATTCAGCTTTCCTGTGAGTGTTTTATTCTCTATTATTAACAAAACCATTGAATTTTTAATTACCCCCAAAGTGATTGACATAGAAACAATATTTTTTCCCAGAAGAGGAGGTCCAAATCTTTTAGTATTAATATAAAAATTTATGACTCAGTTTATCCCGATAGCTTAAACCCAACAAAGTTAGCTTTTGGTGCTTATGGCTCTGACCCTAGTTTTCAGTCTTTTATTTTAAGTTTAAATATTAACAATATAAAACGTAATATAAACCATTTTATAGCACAGATGTCTCACAGCCTTAAAAAAACTAAAATCTCTTTAATATCTTTTTGCAATATTTAGAATATCAAAAATAAAGTACTTTTTTTTGGTCCCACCCTTGACAGCATATACATAGCCTGTCTTTTAGACCTTAGCCTGTTCTATTTTACTGTAGGTGGTATTTCTGGTGAGTATCACCTGGCACTGACCATTTAAAACTATTAAGGTCCATTGTTGGAACTGCACATTCTTTGGGAGTCTAGTCCTGCCATACATTTGTAAACCTCAACTGTTTCTTCATGATCACTTTATATCTTTTTAACCATTATTACCTGGGTTACTCTTATATTAACAAAGTCTAGATGGCAAAGCTAGGTACATTTTTGAGTATAAAAATATTGAGGTTTAGCTTTGATACTTTAAATCATATATATATATGCATATGTATACACACACACACACACACACACACATATATATATATATATATATATATACCTTGTTTTTAGAAAGGAATATGAGTCATCATGCAAAAATCTATCCCAATCCAAACTGTCTTGGAGATTTGTTAGGCCCACTCCACATGGTCACCTTTAATCAATATGGCACTGAAATTATGTGGCATCCATTTTTTTATACCAAAAAGTTATCTGAATTTCTGCTAACCCAAATTTAGTAACCAGAGCTCAGTGATAAATTTCTGAAGTCAGGCCCATAACAGCAAAAATAGACCATTTCTGTCTCAGCTCTATGCTTGAAAGAAAACTTACATAGACAAACTTTTTAACAAAACAAGCATATTTAGTATTTGCATGTATGAGAAACCACAGCAAACATAGTTCACATCCCCTTTCCCCTTTGCTTTCCAGACAACGTATCAAAATTTCTTTTGCTTTTTAGACAATATAAAAACTCTTACAAAAATTTTTCTTGTGGTTTTCCTCAGTGGTGTATGATGTATGGCTATAATATTTTAAACAAGAACAGAAACATGCATATACTATAATAAAAAAAACTTTAAATTTACGTCACATAAAATCTTGTACCAGCATAAAACATTTGAGACCAACAGTAATTTTTTTTTACATTAACCAATAATAACTTGTAACCAGCCCCTATAAATGATGACATATATTTATAATATATTGGATCAGAATGATCAAAGCAGCTCTGGTGGAGGGAAGTCAAACCTTGGTCAGGTTTGACCAGAAATTGAGGCACTCAGCCCCCAGGGCAGGTCAAGGGAACTCATCCACCAGCGTGGGAGGGGCAGGAAAGTTTGCAGCATGGAGGGGTGGAAGATTGATAAACTCTCCAAGCAATTAACCCCAGATTCTCTGTTCCCTGTGTTTGAAATCCTATTGGGATACATCTGCCCCCTACAACTGTGGCTGGCAGCCTTCCTATGTTGTAACAAGGCTGCACAGCCCAGCCAGCCATCCACAAAAGCATGCTGCCCCACAGCCAGCAGCCTTTTTCTTGGGGCCAAGGCTGACTCCTTTTCATGAAATGTTTAAGGCAGCGAGAAAAATATACCCCTATGTTTATGGCCCTATCTCTAAAGCCCTGTAAGTGATCACAATCTCAAAGTCAAAGAAGTCATGATTTGAGTCTCTCCCATATTGTCAGCGTCAGTTTAAGTCAGGACAAAACAAAACAACACACAACACACAGACATACAGGACAAGGAACAGGACAATGGCATCAAACCAAACCAAAGACACAGCTTCAAGCTGTTTTGCGAGTGTGACCAGCCCCTTTATGAAAATGAAACCGCTACATGCCTCTACACAGAACTGACAACGCTACCCGCGTGTCTTACCACAGAACTGAGAGACCACCACCTGCGTATCTTACCAGAGTGAACCACCCACCCTCTGCAGGAGGAACCTGGAAATGTCTTCTCCAGGCACCCTGCTTGTAATATTTTCGCGCGTCCGCAGATCATCTATAGGCAACTTACGGTTCCTGGACCTGCTCACAAAAAGACATGAGACACAAACACAGACAAGAGACATGAAACAAAATACAGAAAACTTACCAGCTGGTTGAAGGCTCTACAGGTGGTAGTCCCAGTGGGCTTGGAGGATCCGGAATGAGCCCCCAAATGTTATGCCCAAGTCCTCGAAGTCCCCAAAAAAGCCAACAAGGAGATTGAGTCCCACATGTAAAAGCAAAGAGCCTTTATTTTAAGCAAGTTTGCAAACTCAGTCTCTCTGAATGTCCAAAGTATTGGAATAAACAGAGAGCCCCAAGATCAGTTAGAATTGGGTTTTTATGGTAGTAAAGGTGGGGGTGAGGGGCTTCTGAGTTTCAGGACCCCTGATTGGCTGGCATTTGTCTAGCAGGGTCCTGGTGAGTGTGTTCTGGCAGGTGGTCCTATCTACAGCAGTTGGAATGCCAGGCATTTCCTTTGACTGTTCTGTTCTTGGGTGGTGGTCGGGTGATCTTAGCTTGTGGTTGTTTCTGCAGCCAGGTATTGCTTCAGAGTAAACTGCTGAGACTCAGGCCTCTATACATTTACTGATGGCTAAATTCTACTCTGGCAGGTGATAATGGTTGGAAGTAAAGAATTTCCTTTGGGTGGCCTGCCCGTATTTAGCTTATCATGGCTGGCTCCCATAATCCCATAATTGCAGAGGGAATTGTCTGTGGTTGCTTGCCGTAAGCACTTGAGAAGAACTCCATGGCAGTGAGAATGGGAGGCAGAGGAGAGCTGTTTACTTCGGGACAAACAGAAAGAGAAGGAAGCAGAGGAGGCAGAGGAGGAGAGGGAAGCACAGAGATCTATTCCCACTACTTCTTCTAGATGTGCCCCACTTCCTAAAGTTTCTCTAACTCCCCCAAATAGCTCTGCTACCTGGGGCCCAAGCTTTCAAACCACAAACCTGTGGGGACATTTTGTATTCAGACTGCAACAGTGTGTCATCTTTCACTAATGCTCCCTGCTCCCACCTGTCCTTGGGGGTCTCTGTTTCCTCTCTTTTAATTTCTCCTGTGACTAGTCCTTTCAGAGGCTGAGACTTCAGTTCTCTGCAGGAAAGAACAATGAGACCTGGGACCTCATTTCATAAACAGACAAATGGGGCCTTGTTTTCTCTACATTTTAATCTCCATTTCCATGTAATCTGTTGATGGCGGGTGGTCTGAACTGTACACGAGGCATCTTTTAACATCCCTTACTTATGATTTCCAGTCTCCAAATTTTTGTTTCAGTTATATCCTTTCATTTATCAAAGAAAAGCTACAGAATTATCCCTGAAAAGAAAATATTTTTATTGCCTAAGTGGGGTTTGAGAAGGAGCAGAACTGAGCACATGTGTTTCGCATTCCAACTTTAGAAACAAACCATCTGTAATAGTCACTTTTCTTGTTGCTGGGACCAAACGCCTGACCAGGAGCAGCTGAAGAAAGAAATGGTCCATTTGGTCTCAGTTTCAGCCATGAGGAGGGATACATGGCTGCAAACGTGGTGGCAGTGGCAGGAGTGGGCAGTAGGGACTCTTCATCTCATCACGGCAGACAGGAAGTAGCCAGTAGACAGGAAGTGAGGCCATTTTAGAAAGCCTCCAGATCTATGATCATACCAGTGACCCACTCCCCCAGTGAGGTTCTGGCCGCTGAAAATTCCACAAACTTCAATATCAGTGTCAGCAGCTGGAGACCAGTGGCCAAACATGAAGCTTTGGGTGCCATTTCACACTCAAACCACAACACATATGAAATACAGGCTTACTGTAGAAACATTGGGCACACGATGAAGAGAAAGAAAAGAGTCAGAACAACGATGCAGGAAGATTTTTAGTATTGCGGAAGTAACTCCATGTCTGCTTGGCCTCATGAGGCCTGGGTGTGAGGCCCAGTGTAACTTCCTGAGCCTGACTTGAGTTTGGTGACCTCTTTCTGGCTATAACTACAGCGTAAGAAGTGACTCAGTAAAACCCCACCTAGGTCCCCCTCTGCCCAGCCACTGCTGACATAGGATATTATTGGCCCTTATTCCTTACTCTACCTCACCCCATCCCAAGACTCCCGCCCCTTATCTCAGCCCTATATAAGTTCCTGCCAGCTGCAATAAAGAGAGATCCTGCTTTGACCAACTTGTTTCTCCCCTGGTGGCAGGGGAGGAAGGGGAGGGGGGTGAGGGGGAGGGGGAGTGAGTGAGAAGGGGGATCTGGGTCATCAACACTCAGTTCAGCCTCAGCCAGAGACCGGTGGGATCTGCTCTGCCTCAGCCCTATCTGCTGGAGAACCTGGCATTTGTCCCTGCAGACACATCAAATGTGCAAGTGCACATGCATGCACAGAGAGAGAGAGAGAGAGAGAGACAGAGAGAGAGAGACAGAGAGAGAGAACAATAATAATTATTTATTTTTATTTATTTTTGTTTTTTTCGAGACAGGGTTTCTCTGTAGCTTTGGTGAATAATAATTATAATAAATAAAAATTGGTTAAAAGTGTTTGCTGTTCAAGCCTGGCTATCTAAATTTTATCACCAGAACCCATGTAAAGGTGGACAGAAAAAATAGATTCCAGAGTTGTCCTTTGATCTCTATATATGTGCTATGACACATGTATTCCCACACATGTATGTGAATAAATCATGCATGCACAATAACAACAAATACAGAAAAGAAAGTTTCTTTTAATAGTTCATGTTTATGGGTTATATCTCTAAGTATATAATTTCTAATCATCTATCTAGCCAGTGGTTGGGAATCAATAAACGTTATTTCAGCCCATTTTTTTCACTTAATATCATAAACCCCTATCCAAGTTACAGAACACATATCTAAAGTAACTTTGATACTTTGTTTTTAATTTATGAAAGATAGCTTTGTCCAGATGTAATTATCAGTTATTCAGTTATTATATTTTATTTTATATGGATGGATGTTTTGCCTGCATGTGTGTTTCTGTACCGCATGCATGCCTAGTACCTTGGGATGCCAGAAGAAGGCATCTGAGACCCCCCCAAAAAAACTGTAGTTACACATGACTGTGAGCCTCCGTGTTGGTGCTAGAATCAAATCCTGGTCCTTCAGGAGACAGCTGAAGGGACTCTAGCCAGTCTGAACATGACAAACATCACACACAGGCCTTCCCTTCCCCCCTATTCTCTCTGTTATAGCACATTCTCTCTTTAACTTCCTTTTTTAATTTATTCTTTGCTTATTTCACCTCATGTGTCTCCATCCCATTCATTCCCTATCCATTTGTATCTGCCCTCTGCCCTGGCAACACCCACCCCCCAAAATAAAACTTAACAGAAAAAAAAAGAAAAGTCAGTCTTATCATGGAAGCTGTAGTGAGACACAGTGAGTCATGCAGTAAACCCTTTTGTCCATTATATCTTTAGTTGCATGTGTTCATTGCAAATAGTCATAGGCCTGCTTTGAGGCCTCTGTTTTCTGCTACACTATTGATGCTGGGCCATCACTGGACTCCTCCTGGTTATCTTGTTGTTGCCCTATGTGTGGAGATCCTGCAGCTTTGGGTCTGCAGAAGTGGACCCTGTACATGATAGAGCAGATCACAGATGGAGTGGATGTTGGGGTGGGCCAACTCATAATCATGATTCTGGGTCTAGATTCCATTCTTAAAGCTAGACACAGAGGCTGACTATCAAGATCCAGCTATCAAAGCATTAAAGTCCAGTAATCAAAAGCCTTCCTTTGGCTACCCTAGTTAATATGCCTAATCAAAATTAAATACCTCATCCTAACACAGGGTTTCCCTTTATAAGCTGCCATTTTCCAGGGGTCACATCTGTCTCCTCTCTAGCCAGAGGCAGTCCTTTGTCCCTCTGAAAAAAAAATATCTCTTCGCTGTCTCCCTTGTTCCCTTCCCCTTCTCCCTAGTCCTCTATCTCCTGTCTTTGTTTCTTATTCCCTGCCTTCTGTCTCTCTGGAACAAATAAATCTCCTCTGTGCTGACAACTTGATCTTGGGGTGTCTTTTGCCAATGCCAGTTCCTTCAGCAGTCAGTGTTCTTAATTGCTGAACCATCTCTCCAGCCCTGACTAAATGGGTCTTGTTCACCAATTTTGGGGGCTCACAATAAAAGCTGTGGTGAACAAATGTATTCCCAAATCTCCCCTATCCTTTGTTATTTCCTTAGAATAAATGTTTAAAATCACTGCCCTGAGGTGACTCCAACATAATTCTTTTCATTTTTATTCTCCAGTTGCCCCTCTGTAAAATTACACGTAGCTTGGCACCACTGTGAGGGAGACTGGCTTACCTCCCTTCTCTGAGGTCTGTCTTAGGGTTGAGAACGCCTCCCACCCCAGCATCCCAAGCAGTGTGCTGCTCCGTCTTTTGATTTGTGCTTGCTGGGTTACTGCCGGGCCTGAGCACCTCTCCCTATTCCTTAGCTGCGCATATTTCTTTTTTCTTGAACAGACCTCACAGCAGGTTTAAGATTTATCGTTATATTCAGTTGTGCAGAAATGCGACTGTCTTCGTTTTTTATTACGAAACTTAATTTGCCTCTGAACTTCCTCCCTTTGCAGCTGAGCAGAAACAAACCTACGTTTAACCCAGTGTAACTTCTTCCTGCGGGGTGGCTTCCCGGTGACGGTAGTCAAGATCTTTCTGCCTAGACTCCTTTTGTCTGTCTGCTCCTCTTGGGTGCTTTGGTCTTCGAAGGGTACCTTTGGTGGCGTCTACTGATGCTCCTGCCCCCTGCTGCCTGCATCCCTCCCCAGCTCATAGACTGGGATTTAGACTAGGGCACAAGCTGCCTAAGATTCTTAGAGATGTCCACACTTCATAGACCCTGTCGCACACCTGCTCTATCTATGCTATTTCATGAGCCTTCTGGGGGATGAGAAGGTTACAGGTGGGATATACACCGACCCTTCTCTTTCACCATTATCAAGGCATAGGGGGCTACCTAACCTTTGGCCTGAATTCCTTCCTCCTGGCTCTTCTTCTAAGAGAATTTAATTTCTTATCAAGAGAAGAAAGTTGTTCTCACGAGTGTCCAGCATCCATCCTACTCTGTGATCTCATCCAGTCAGAATTTGGTCCTTTTTGTGGCTCTTGCAAAGGAGATTGTTCCTCCTACAAACCATAAAGAACTTTAACTCTCATTTCAGGAAGCTCTTTCAAAGCTCACTTTAGAGAGTGGAGATCTGAGCAGTAACTTTCCTTTTCTTCCTAAGCCAGGTGGTCTGTGCCCTGGAGTGTTCCCAAGAATTAATCTTAGAGCTGAAAAATCCTGAGGCCCAGACAGCATCCCAGAAGTCAATACTCCCGGGGAAGGTCATGAGCATCTAGGTGGCTGTAATGTCGCTGGGATAGAGGGTTCACATGGTGACTCCCTCTTTATCCAGGGGCAACCTACCTAACCTCAACAATCAATGCCTTAAGGTAGTGGTTCTCAACCTTCCTAATGTTTTGACCCTTTAATAAAATTCCTCATGTTGTGGTTGACCCCCTCAACCATAAAATTATTTTCGTTGCTACTTCATAACTGTCATTGTGCTCCTGTTGTGGATTGTAGTGTAAATATCTGATCTGTAGGATATCTGGTATGCAACCCCTGTGGAAGGATTGTTCGACCCCAAAGAGGTCGAGACCCACAGGTCACGAACCTCTGTTTTAAGGGTCTGGCACCTGGGATGGGGAAGCTCTGCACCTGCAGCTTGGCCTTGGTGTCCCGTGGCTCCCAGCTGCATGCGGATTTCTCTTCAGAGGCTCGACAAGCTGGAGGTAGAGATTCTCCTTTTGGAGTTCTGCTGGGAGGGGGAAAGAGAAAAATAAGACACTGCCCCCAGGTCTTCATTAGCCAGTGTGGGCAGGAAAGGGCTTCCTCTGCTGCTGGGGTTTGTCAAGGATCAATATGTTGCAACATATGTTTTACAGCTTCCCAAGGTCTCCGATAGATCTCTGGAGACTCCTTTCTTTGTCTTTTTTACCCCCAAGGTTATGACACCAACTGTTTCCGTCCATGTACAGATGCATCCAGGCGGGAGCTTATTTCCGTCCCAAATTGACTCCAGAGGGTGGAGGCCTCTGGGAGAAACCAGGCTCCTTCTTCAAGATGAGGTGGGCAGGGCAGGACAGGCAGTGGGTGGGGTCCCTTCTGCCCATATACTCGGGGCATAGGGCCTGTATCCCAATTTGAGAGAGTGATTTGGTTTCTTTCCTCACAGATACAGTCTAGCTTTCGATGTGTAAAACATTTGTATGGAAGAAATTAGGCTCAAATCCTGCCTGCAGGACACTCCTCAGGTAGCAGAGATGAGTTGCCATTATTTCTAGCACCAGGTGCAGGGGTGTAGATGCCTTTAACTGAATTGGCTCCTTCCAGGATCTTGGCCCTATAAAATTCTGTATTCCTTCAGGGAACTGAGTAGAGGCTGTCTTGCTGTTGAAGTGTGGCCCAGAACCAGCACCATGTCAGCCTGTGGACCCATATCACAGAAAACCTAACAAGAAAGCCAACATCAGACTGGGCCCAGGCCACTGTCTCCTCACCCAGAGCCTTCTCTTGATGGCTGTGGTCTTCTGGGTTCACATACAACAATAAACAAAAATTCAAGGCAAGATGATGGTGATCCAGGAAGCCTTTGCTTTCCCTTTAGTCTGTGGCTGCTGAGGGAGTGGCCATGTCCTCAAGGGAATTTCAGGATTTTTAAAAATGGATCTGTTTTGAGAGACCCTTTGTATATGCTTTCATGAGTTTAGGAAATGTTTTTATGCCATGGTACCCTCCTGATCTGTGGTCCCCTAATTGTCCTGTTCCAGAGAAGGACTCATACAACCTCCCAAATCTGGGACACAGAGAAGCCCTCCCAGGGCAATAACCATGGGTAAAATTGGAAGTCATGATGTGACCTTGTCCTCATTTGCTATTCTTGCGTTGGCAGTAAATAAATTCCTTGAAATATAGGCACTAACTGTGATGGTGGCTTGTGTCAGACAACATATGACAATAAAGAAATGGACTGTGTCTAGCTGGGCCTAGGATGTGTCAGGGGTGACTTGGGCTACAATAAGGAGGAAGCGCCAAGCCACACATGGAGGGTTTTACAGTTGGGAGAAGATAAAACAAACAATAGTCGTCCAAACAGGAAATGTCTCAACTAAGTATTTATGAGACTAAGAACTTGGAGAGATGATACGTGTTTTTGTTTCAGGAAACCAGTGAGACATCCTCAAGTCCATTTTAAGTCTTTGGGAAAGGGTGGTTCTTAGCAGTAAGTTTTTTAAAGAAAGGGAGGGGGAGTTTTTGTTGCTGTTTTCCGCAAGTGTGGAGCTTAGGAAAATGTCGATAACATCATGTCAAGATTTTTGCACATGAAGACCTGGAGAAGCAAGCTGCTGGGGAGGAGGGAGGGCTCCTAAATGTTGCAATTCCATAGAAATCATGTTGTGTTGAGTTACATATTAATAAAGATCAATATAAGCCACAGAGTTTCCTCAGGATGCCTCTATTGTATTTTACACAGTACAGAAGCATGAGTTTTCTACATCAAAAATTGTAGTTGCAATGGGCATAATATCATTAATAACTGGTGTACAAGTCAATAATAGGTCCGAGGGTAGAGAGTGGAGGGGACAGTGAAGGCCCCTGTAGTCACCCTGTAGCACCATCCTGCTTTACTGCAGGGTGGGAGCCTTGGATGTTAGTCCATAGATGATCTAGCTAGAACCAACTAGTATGTTTGCTAAAACGCAGATCCCTGACCCTGTCCAGGAGCTGCTGAATCAGAATCAGGCTTAGGGCAGGATTGGCAACCTGAACATGGGTCCAGTTTTCTAGACCTTTGGGAGTGGAGTCATGAAAGTCCTTCCTGTGACCAAAAGAAGGCACTAGGTAAGAGCAAGAGTGAAAGAAGGCAATCCTGACCGTGGGAACCGAGTATATGGCGGTCTAGAGGCAGGAGGGCACCTAGGGCACTAGCCCAGAAGTCCTGACCAGACAGAGGTCCTGGGAGCTGCAGTGAGGCTGGAGGGGAAGCAACAAGAGCTCTGCAAAGCCAACCAAGCATTGCCTGCAAGGTGGCCCTGGGCTTTTTGAACCCATTCTTACAGTTATAAGTAATCATTGTGAGCTTGAGTTGAGGTAGATAGAAATGAGGTTTCATTTGGTCACTGGTCCATCATATTCCAAAAGTTCAAACCTAAACTCTCACTCTCCACCAACCCTCTACCTGCATCTCACTGATATCACAAACCAGCAAATCAAAGAGGACCACCACTCACACAGACAATCAGGAATCCTGGGCCTCACCTGGACACTTGTCTCTTGACCAAATCTCTCTCTCTCTCTCTTTTCCCTCCCTCCCTCCCTCCCTCCCTCCTTCCCTCTCTTCCTTCCTCCCTCCCTCCCTCTGTCCCTCTGTCCCTCCCTCCCTCCCTCCCTCCTTCTCCCCCTCCCTCCTTTGTCCATTTCCTGAGATTGGATCAACTTTCTCTCCTTTGTACAATAAGGGTGTGTAACCTGGGCTTTTGGCTCCATTCCTTTCCTCTCACCCATCCCCATTTGACCTTCCTGAGTCCCCAGAGCCTCCTCTGGACCACCTTTGAAACTGTCCTTAGCACACACAGGTCATGATCCCCAGGCTCTCTGGTCTTATCCCTCACTGCCACCATCTGACTCTACCTCCCATTCCTGCCCAGCCCAGAACAGTCTCACCTCTGGGTTTCTCCATTCCAGCCAGCACTTACTCTTGACTGGCACCTCATGGACTTCACCAACACATCTGCCATGTACCAACTCAAGCCGCTGTTCTGGAAGCATTCCTTGACCTTCCCAAGCTCAGTTTAGTCCTTCTTCTCTGTGCTCTGCCATCCATTGTCCTTTCCTGCAGCTCTCCTGGGAGTGCTAATCACCTTTAACTTCAACTATCCATGCCCAGTCTTCCAATGAGACCCTGGCTCCTCCTCCCTGGCCACAGATAGGTCTTCTTGTGTTGTGACAATCAGTAGAGCAACTGCCACAGGAGGTACTGGGCGAGTCGTTATCAATTAAGCAAGACTGGCTTCTCTATTTCCCCAGGAGTCCTGGCGTAAGAAGCTAGTGACAAGGTTAACATGGCAGTTCCTGGCTGGTGGCCATTCCTTTCTGGAATATTCTTACCCTAGCTCCTCACCATGCCCCCCACCCCCTGCCTCTTCATCTTGTCCCCTTTGGCTTTAATGCTTGTGAGACTATTCAGGATAATTAAGAGAGAGAAGTTTTACTCTGTTTATGGGGCTTTGATCAAAGATTTTAATTAACCTACCTTGTTTTAAGCCCTTAAAAGTTCATTCCCCAGGGCTGCCCATTTGATGATGGAATTAATGCTTCTAGGCTGAGTGAGGGATAAGAAAGCTTCAACAAGAAGCGTCTTGTGACTGTCTCATTAACCCTTCCCAAGATGGATGGATTTCAGCTCAATGTGCAGGCTTTCTCCCAGTCTGATGTGTCCGCAGATGAATAGCGTGCTTAAAAGAGTAGAGAGAACCTCGTGGTAACAGGAGCGGTGTGAGCAGATGCTAGATGAGAAGGGAAGCTAAAGCTGTGAGTCATTTGCATCACTGGTGTGGCAATGTTGCCTTTAGGGACATGCCAGCTCTAGGATTCATTGTCTCTCTCCCACCCCACGTCTGCAGTGACAGGGTAGCCTAACTCACAGAGACACCATCCTGGGGCTGGGGTTTGAGGCTATGTGTGTGTGTGTGCATCTTCATGTGTGTGCACACACAGGCATTGAAGCCAGATGTCAACCTTGAGTGTGATTCCTTAATCACATCATTCTTGTTGTTAGAAGACTAATTCTTTTATTGCAACTTGCCAAACAGGCTAGACTGGGTAGCCAGAAAGCCCTAGAAATCCCCTTGGCTCTGCAATCTCAGTGCTGAGATTACAAACACATGTCACATATCTAGATTTTTATGTGTATTCTAGGGGTCTAATTGGACTTTTTTTGCTTGTAAAACAAGCAAATACTTTATTGACAGAGTGATCTCCCCAGGAATCTATCTATCTATCTATCTATCTATCTATCTATCTATCTATCAACATGGTCTTCTTATATAACCCAAAATCACCCTGGACTCACAATCCTCATGTCTCAGGCTCCTGAATGATGGGATAGGCATGTGGCACCGCTCTTAACCTGTTCCCCTACTAAGAAGACACAGACTGAAGGCAGCAATGCCATGGAGTTAATACCTCTGTAGAAATCACCTTCATATTAGCACCCACTGCCAAATATGTGTGCATGCGGATGCTGCATCAGGACTTCTAATGGAACCTATAGACCCTGTCCAGCCTGCTTCAGAAGCCCTAGACTGTTTGTCCTGAGCAAGGATGCCCCGCCCATCCCTTTAACAGCTCCCCCAAAGCCACTGTCCACAACGCTCAGACAGCAGCATCTCAGTGACACAGGTGACAATCTCAGTGAAACAATCCATCAATTCATACCATAAACGTGGGGGGGGGAAGAGTGCAGTTAGCATGCCTGGAGCAGGTGGGTGAGGTGGGGTAAGGAGGAGGGCGGGATGTCATTGGCTAGGATCTGCTGGGCTTACAACTTCTCAGTTGATGGAGACTAATGCCATTTTCCCCCATCCTACAGATGAAGAAAGCAAGGTCCATTGATCTGTGGCTCTCCAAGTCCCATGGGATGAGAGTCACAGGAATTTCTTGCTTTTCCTGCACTGAACTCAGATATGTTCTTCCCTCAAAACCTAGATTTTTTTTCTCACTTCCAAGGACCTACCCATTCCTTCCATGCTGTCCTCCAGAGTTTGGCAGAGATACTGGGTCCAGCATTCCCCCTTCCACAAATCCTACTTGCATTTTTATTTGCTTAGTTTTAGACTTTAAAGATAAGGTCTCTGCATACAAGGATCCACCTACGAAGGAGAAAAAAGACAAGATCTCCTGAGTAATTTAAGAGCTTAGGGGAGGGCAGGGGAAGGTTAGAAGGGGAGAAAGAAAGAAAGAGTGAAGGAAGGAAGGGGAGTGGAAAATGTGTAGCTGAATAAAACAATAAAAAAGAGCTACAGTCAAGGGGGAGGAAAAGAAGATAAGGTCTCTCAGGTTTTACTGTGCAGCCTAGATTGTCTTCAAACTTCTCGTTCTCCTGGCTCAACTTCTTGAGTATAAAGCTTCTAAGCCCATTGCCTGGCTTCTTTGAACTGTCATTTTACCAGTCTGGCCTTAGAAGATGCCTGTTACAATGCCCAACCAGCCTTTCGACAGGTAGACTGCTACTGTTTCAAAGTGGGGGACCATTTTATTATTTTATTATTATTTTCTGTCTTGTGCCCCACCCAGCAGGGACTGGACATACTTCACAGATGTCAGTGGAAATAAATGGGTGAATGTACGACTGGCATCCGGGAAGAGAAACAGAAACATTAAAGTGTTAATTGAAATACTGTCCAGAGGAGTCCTCATTACCTGGAAAGTGGCTGGAAGGAGTCAGGGTGCCTGCCCTCATAGGCTCTTGACATTTGGGAGGAAGCAGATGTGTGATTGTGATTTGACACACGTGCTTAAGAAATGGAGCAAATGACATTTTCTTTCCTTTCCCTCTGGAATCACCTATAGAGCAACAAGCCAGATTCCCACCGGCTTGGCATTTGCCTCTCAAGGGTGAATCTCAGCTAACCCACTTGGTGCCCTAAAGCTAGAAAAAAACAGGCCATGCGTCCCAATTATGTCCAAATGTCTTCAGTGACTCAGAGAAAGGAGCAACATTTCTGCAGGGAGATGTCCTGGGAAAGGTTTGCCATGGGTGTAAGATGGTAGGCTGGTGCTGGAGCCCCTTCCTATCTGCCTCCAGAGGAAGACAGCTGTGGTCTGGAGAGCAGAGGTAGAGAGATGCAATGTCTCTCTATCTATCCAGAAACTGTGTGCAAAGTGCTGCTTTCCACAAGCTGCTGAGAAGTGCAGAAAAAGAAGAGGCACAGGCTCCGTGTCGAAAAGACACAATACATTCAGTGTTGATGGAGCGAGTGGGGCTTCCTGCTAGGAATTGTTGGGAACACAACTTCTTATTAGAGTCCATGTTAGCATTTTTTACTGTGTTGAGAGATAGTATAGATTACTGTGACTTAAAAAAGGGCATAAGAGGATGAGTCTCCTTTCTGCTTCTCTGTTGTAGTGTTATTTGACCCCGGTTGAGTTTCTAAACCACTCTAAAGTTCAGTCTTTTCTTCTCTGGTGAGGGGACAGGATAGTTCCAACCTTCAGGCTATAGGGATCCAAACAGCTGATACACAGCTTAGTACCATGCAAAGGTATTGTGGGTTCTCAGGTTATTGTCACTGTTACCGTTGCTCTCCTATACTGTGCCTTCTGTGACTGGAGCAAGCTACCCAGAGATGCACACAAGCAAATCCATCTTCAGAGGCAATTGCAAGTTTCCACAACTGGCAATGAATATTGCATTTGTCATAGCTTTATGTCTTAAAGAGGGAAGGTGTGGGACTGCATGCAAATGCTTAGGTTCTATGCAATATGGACTTGGTAGCTCCCAGAAGGAAAGCCTTGAGAACTCAAAGCAGAGTCTCACAACTTCTTTGCAGAAGAAATACCAGGGGAATTGATGAAAATGCGCTTTCCCCAGCCCATGCATAGTTGGATGAGGTGCAAGCATCCACATTTAAAACATCCATATTTAAAGCAGGCATCCCTCAGTCATTTTCATGTGACAGACCCAATCAATTACAGCTAAGTTCTTGCCCTTGAGTAGACACCCTCACTGGAGCAACTTCAGGACCATCTGGTGTCTAGCCAGTTTTCCTGGTATCCTTACCCCAACCACAGCTTAGCCTTGACCATGAGCATAAGAGGAGCACTTTGGTCACTGATGAAAACAGAGGCAGAGCCTTGATACTGGTCCCAAGACAGAATTCTAATCCTGGCCACCATGAGTGCTGAAGGATGTCTAATCACTGCAGGCATCTGCCTCTATGAATTTAACCATTTTACAGATAAAAATCAATTTTTATAAAGAACAGACTTTATGGTAGTAAACAATAATATAGCATTTATAATATATTACATACTATGAGTATCTCAGAGATGAGCTGAAGCATGTGGGAAGATGTGTGGGTAACATGTGAATATTAAGCCATTCTCCACAAGAACTTCAAGCCTGCATAGATTTGGGTACCTGCAGGGGTGTGTGTCTCTAGAGCATATTGAGGGACAACCACACTTTTCTCCAATTCTTGCTACATAATGACCTCTGCCTGAGACTGCAGCCTAAGTCTTGGCCATGGTCACAGACTAATTCCTGATTACACGTACAGACTAATCCCTGATCACACATACAGACTACCTATCATCTTTGGGCCTTTGCAAGTCCATACCCTACTATCAGACTCAAATGTAGAGAGACAAGCAAGGGAAAATGGACATCTATATTTCCCTCCTCTGTGGTTAGAGATTCAGCTGAGCACCCACATCCCCAGTGATGGGCTCTTGCAGTGGCTGGGAAGCCTTGGAAAGACGAGGACTTGAGGAAGGCTGCCCTGGCTTCCTGCACCAAACTGTTTAGTGTGCATCGTGCTTCTGCGTTACCCCAGTGTCCCTCCAGATCATTGCCTCTCTGATTAGCCCTTCAGAACAAAGCCCAAGGTTCTTACAGGAGAGTGAACGAATATCTGAGATGTCCCCAGTGCCAGTGCCCTGGCCTCTCCTGAATGCTGGCTCTGTCACAGCTTCCGAAGAGCCAGGAGACTACTGCCCCAGCCCAGCCAGGGAGTGGTGCTACTTTTCTATCCAGGACTTATCTTTGGAGGAGACAATTTCTAGTTTTCAATAGAGCAAAATCAAATGGTAACATTATGACTTATGGGGCGCTAACATAATAGGTTAAAATCTATCAATCCATAGAAGTCTTTCTCCTCTATAGAGACAGCACTGCTGTCACCGTCACATGACCTACACCAGCACTACTGTTGTTGTGATTACTGATTACTTTATACTTTTTTATCCAATTTATGACATTGTCTTTAATTCATAAAATAAAAATAAAATCATGAGTAAACTGCTATTTATGAGGATCAATAAGAAAGGAGAAGCCACATAATGCCTCTGAGTTCAGAGCCCTAATTTGAAAGGCACATTAGCCCTCACCTCTGATCTTCTGCAAGCCCACATTCCACTGCCTTATTCCACTGTAGAGCCTGCACACCACCAAACTAGGACCCACTACAAGCCCACATGCCACCAACTATGACCTTCTAAAAGCCCACTCCCCACCAGCCTATGACCTTCTAGTAACCCACACTCTACCAGCCTATGACCCTCTAGGAACCCACACTCTACCAGCCTATGACCCTCTAGGAACCCGCACTCCACCAACCTATGACCCTCTAGGAACCCGCACTCTACCAGCCTATGACCTTCTAGTAACCCACACTCTACCAACCTATGACCCTCTAGGAACCCACACTCCACCAACCTATGACCCTCTAGGAACCCACACTCTACCAACCTATGACCTTCTAGTAACCCACACTCTACCAACCTATGACCCTCTAGGAACCCACACTCCACCAACCTATGACCCTCTAGGAACCCACACTCTACCAGCCTATGACCCTCTAGGAACCCACACTCTATCAGCCTATGACCCTCTAGCAACCCACACTCTATCAGCCTATGACCTTTTAGGAACTTACACTCCTCAAGCCTATGACCCTCTACACAAACCTATACCCCAACAGCTTATCATCCTCTGGAGTTCACACTCCATCTGCTTCTGAATTTCTGCTTCCCCTGCTCCACTGCGTGACTCACACATAGACCATGAGAAGAGACTGGACCTGGAGCATGAATTCCTCAGAGAACCTGTGGGTTAGTCTTTGCATCAAGAAAATTCCAGAACCTCTCATAACTTATAAAGCTCCACTGAGAGGATTATGCAACTTTCCTCTCCCAGTCTGCTGTCATTCCTTGGTTTCCAGATAGTAAAGACAAACAGAAAAATACAATTTAATTAAGCGTTATTGCCCATGGCGTGCTTGGGCAAACACACAACACAGTGCCAACCATATCTCCAGAGCAGATGTGCTGGTTTTATTTCCTACTTTTCTGATACGATAAAGTAAACCTGCATCAGATTCTCCAGCAGACAATAACCATATACTCTCAACAAAACAGGACAACCCCGGTTCTGAGGAGTGAGCAAACGGGCAGATTTTGGTGATGTGAAACTTGAAAGAAAGAATGGACTGGCATTGGGTGAGATTTCCAGTTTCCTAGTTTTCAGTCTGAGGGAAGGTTGAGTCATGACAGGCCTGAAGAGGTGGGGAGGACACAGGTCCACTGCCCAGGGTCCTGCCACCCAGCAGCCATGCTGAGGACTGTGGATTTCCTGCTAAGTGCAGGTGCTGTCATGGAAGGTTTTGACAAAGGAGTGAAAGGTGCTGAGCTTAACTTTTTAATGCAGAAATGACAAACCCGTTGTCTTAGTCAGGGTTTCTATTGCTGTGAAGAGACACCATGACCTTGCAACTCTTACAAGGAAATAACTGAGGTGACGGCTTACAGTT
Organism: Microtus oregoni; assembly: GCF_018167655.1. Taxonomy (NCBI): domain Eukaryota; kingdom Metazoa; phylum Chordata; class Mammalia; order Rodentia; family Cricetidae; genus Microtus; species Microtus oregoni. The sequence goes on along the minus strand of NW_024543074.1, from coordinate 27,036,016 downwards.
TCAGAGGTTTAGTCTATTACCATCATGGCAGGACATGGTGTCACACAGGCAGACGTGATGCTGGAGAGGAACTGAGGGTTCTGCATCTTGCAGGCAACGGAAGTAGACTGTCTCACTGGACATGGCTTGAGCATATATGAGACCTCAAAGCCTGTCTCAACAGTGACACACTTCCTCCTAGACCACACCCACTCCAACAAGGCCACACCTCCTAATAGTGCCACTCCCTTTGGTGGTCATTTTCTTTCAAACCACCAAACTCATGGAAATGATGAGGGAAGCTGGCTGGGCTCTAGGGCACTCAGGTCCCTAAGGGTAGTAGGGGCTCATCTTCTCTCAAGATAGGAGTGAGAGTCCATCCATGGTTCACCAGCTGTCTGGGTGGTGGGAAGGGGAGGGATTTCTAGTATTGATTGTGACCTCTTCTTCCATCAAGAATGAAGTGACTTCAGTGACAAAAATAGGAGTAACTTAAAGGAGAGTGACGTTAGAGAACCATTTCTGAGACACTGGCTGCTCTAGGCCACCTTAAGTTGTTGTAGCAAAGCACTACAGTGTGTATAATTTATGAGAAAATAAGCTGACGTTGGGCAGTGATCCTAGAGGCCTTGAAAAATCCAGGAGTGTGGTGCTATGCTCTGGCAAAGGCCTTCTTGGTGCTTCACAATATGGTGGAAAAGAAAAGAAAACAAAACCGAAGGAGCTGAACTCCCTTTGAAATAACTGGCTCCCGTAAGACCCCACCCCATAGAGAGCAGCTGGGATCTTACTGGGTCAGCCCAGCACAGGGATGGCAGAGTCCAATGGGTCTGTGAAATCTAAGACAGTAGCCAGAACTCTATGGCCATGTGGTGTGTACTAAGGGTGCTCGAGGCAAGTGAGAGTCAGGTGAACTTGGCTTTGGCCAGGATTCTTCTCTTTTCTGGTTTGTACTTCACATCACAAAATATGTTTATTTCTACACATATTCTCCCCACCTCATTCCCTCTCATCTTATTACACTGCCATTGAAAAATACACAAAATAGTTCAGAATCATTTTTGAGGACGAAAGTCCACTTTTAAAAATGGATTTCTTTTATTTCTTAATTATACGTATGTGTGTGTATCTATGTGGGTGTGTGCACACGATTGCATTACTCTGGGCATCAGATCTGGATCTGGAGTTACAAGGAGTTATAAGGTGTATCATGTGTGTGCTGGGAACTGATCTAAGTTCTTCTAGAAGAGCAAAAAAATGCCCTTAATGACTGAGCAATCTCTCTAGTCCCCCAAAACCTTTTTAAATATCAAATTGTGTTATTTTATGTTTTCATGAAATAATACTTATTTAATATTTGCTGGTTAAGAAAACATCCCATAAAACTTCATTTGGGGGCATCTATATAACTATATTCTCCACATTACTGTACACACAATGTACTGGCATTACGTCAGTACAGTCTCAAAATTTCCTAAGATTTAAGTAGCACAGCACAAATCATGGTCAATTAAAACTTCCAGACATGAGTCAAGGTTTGCTGCTTATTAATGAAGGATTTAGCGAGGACAGCAAAGAGAGTGAGCTGTCCAAATGTTCTAGGAGAGAGATTTACCTCCACTGGCAGGCTGCGTGTCTGTCTTCCTTGCCTCCACGCCGCCCGGCTAGACACAACTTGTAGTCTGACTTCACATGGCCATAAAGAAACAGGCTTCATCTCAGCAGCAGAGTTAAAACTGTGGCATGGATAATTGGAACCACCATCAGACATGACTCATTAATCAAAAACACTGGGTCATATATCAGAGATGTAAGGGAGTCATGAATTGATCTGTGTTGTTAATTGGTTGTACCAAGCAGCAGGGTCATGTCTGTGACAAGGAGTCCATTCACCACGAGATGTCAGCTCTCAGAGACCAAAGGTCTAGCCTTCCCTCAAATTTCTGACAATCACTAGCAAGTCCTTCGAAATACTGTTCACTTCAGTCTCAGTTTGGGGCAAAACATTTCTTTCTTGCATGAGGTTAGCCTTTTTATGCTCATCACTTATTCTCTCTTCTCTACAGGTAACTGATATCAATAGATTGGTGTCCATATTCCCCGTGTCCTGGAACACACACACACGCACACACACAATGGTGCCATACTACACAAATTATTATTTTTCAATTTGATTTCCTTGACATTGTGCCTTGTACAGTCTTCTATGTCAGTCCCTGAATATCTGTTGTGTGATTTCAAAGTGCACAGAGAATTCCATGGTTCCTAGTTTATTTCTTACCTCCTTTCTTGATGCCCACCTAAAACCTCCGCAAGACCCAGAATTTTGCTCTCTTGTCCTACAACAACAATGGTGCATGTTCTTCTTTGAATGTGCACCAGTTCTTGCTCAGGCTGTCTGTCCAGAAGGGAAATTGCTGCCATAGTGGGGATGCAAATTTTCACATTGGTCGATGAAGTTTAATGGGTTCTGAATGATCTCACAAGTTCACGGTTTCCAGCAAGTACCTGAAAGCATCCATTTCCCTGAATCTATGTTAACAGTTGCTACTATTAATCTTCTCAACTCTGGCGATATAATGAGTAGTAAAAAAAATCAAATCTCTTTATTCTTTTAATTTTCATTTCCCTGATTGGTAGAAGTAGTGCATTTTTATATGATTATTGACATTTTTACTTTTTTTCAATGAAAACTCTATTCATGTCGTCTGCAGATTTTTATTATGCTGTGTTTTTCTCATTGACTTGTAGAAGATATTGACAGATTCTGGTTGTAAATTCTGTTTGTGTTAAGTGTATTATGTAGAACATCTCCTAATTGCTTCTTGGACCTTAACTTTGCATTTGAGCTGTAATTTTTTTTTTAGTAAAAGTGTTTTAAATTTGTGTGAGACCAAAAATATGAATCCCATACACTATGGCTTCTGGACTTTATGCCTTATCATAGAAAACTCTTTCTAACTTGAAGATTTTAAGTATCATTTGATAGTTTTATATCAATTTTTCTCTAGTATCTCATCTTATAGTTGGCATTTTTATGTAGCCAAAATTTATTTTGGATATAATACCTACTATAAATCAATTATTTTTTCAAATGTCTATGCAATTTCCATTTTATTCATTACTTCTTTGAGAATTTCATACAATTTATTTTAATCATATCCACCCTCTCCCCAACTCCTTCTAGACCCTTGTCCTATCCACCCAACTTCTCCCCAACTCCTTCTAGACCATTCCCTACTCACCCATCTTTACCCCAACTCCTTCTAGACCCCTTGCCCTACACACCCAACTTCACCCTAACTCCTTCTAGATCCTCCCCTACCCACCCAACTTCACTCCAACTCCTTCTAGACCCTTCCCTACCCACTCAACTTCACCCCAACTCCTTCTAGAACCCTTGCCCTACCCACCCAACTTCATGTCCTTTATTTCACTTTAAACTTACTAAGACCAATAAGTGCTGCCCATATAGTCTTGGGAATGTGGCATGCTAACAAAGCTTGGTCCATTTGCCAGGGGCCACATCCTTAAGGAAAACAAACGCCATCTGCCAGTGCCTCTCAGTTGCCAATACCTCCTCAGTTAGGGATGGGACATCATGACCACTGCCCCTTTCCACTTTGGAGCTGTCTTTAAACTATGTTCTGAGTAGCTCTTTCTTTGATAGGATTTTGAAGTGCTGTCATGACAGCAGGAAATATTCTAATAATAAGAATGACTACATTATCAAATTAGTTAAAGTAAAACATGTAGATCATCTCTGATCCCTTAATATCATCATTGCTGTCACTGCAGGTGAAACTCTCATATGCACAAAACTGTAGCTCCCCCTCTGCGGTGGTTTGAAGGAGAATGTCTTCCAGAGGTTCATATATTCCAATAGTTAGTGTCCTGTTGGAAACTATTTGGGAAGGATTGAGAGGAGGGAGTTGGGGAGAGGAACCTTGTTGAAGGAGGTGTTTCATATATTACTTGGAGGGGGTTTTGAGGTTTCAAAAGACATATGCCATTCCCAGCCCTCTCCTCCCTTGTGGCTATATAGATCAAGACAAGAACTCTCAGCTGTTCCTTCATTCTGCCACCATATCATTTGATAGGAGTTTAATATTTATTCAAACATTTGATTAAATAATTCTTCACTAATATTTCTATTATTTAAAAAATGTATACATTCACACATGCATTCATTCATCTCTGTTGCTCTGGTGGTCACGAGTAATGCACTCTCTTTTGTTCTTCAGTGGTCTTTTGAGATCTCACCATCCTCATTGTCTCACCAAGTCCACCATTAGCTAGTGCCCTCATTTCCCTCTTGCACCTCAAAATACTTGAGTTCCACTAAGTCCTCTACTTATTCACACTGTCTGCTGCATACCCTAAATGTCGCTGTACTTAAGAGCTCATAAGGCAGTGTCATTAGCTTTTCCCCTTGCAGTCGTTCATTCTCGTTTATATGCATTACTTTTTGTTGTTGCTGTTGTCTTTCACTGCTGCTGGTGAACTAAGTTCATTTCCATTCGGCATCTGGTGGAAGTAGCTCAAATCTGTTGGTGCTTGTTCTTCTGAAAATATTTTAATGCACTTTGCTCTTGAGAGGTATTCTTGCTGGCTGCGGAGTTTCATATTGATAGGTGTTTTCTTTTAGTACACTGGGTATTCTCTTCTTGTGTGCTTTTTAACTTTATTTTTAGGGAGAGAGAGACAGAGAGAGAGAGAGAGAGAGAGAGAGAGAGAGAGAGAGAGAGAGGGAATATATGTGCTTACGGTGCCCCCAGAGACTAAAGGAGGCCACCAGATTCCCCATGGATCTGTTCCCCATGGATCTGGTGTTACAGGTGGTTGTGAGTGTTGGAAGCTGAATCAGGGTGCTTTACAAGAGTAGTGTCCTGGTTGGTTTTATGTGAACCTGTCACAGACTATAGTCATCCAAGAATAGGATACTCAGTTGAAAAAATGCCCCCATCAGATTGCCCTGTAGTCAAGTCCATAGGTGAATTTTTTCAACTGATTGATGTGAAAGGGCCCAGCACACTGTGGGCTGTGCCCAACCTGGGCAAGGGGTCCTGGAGTGTTTGAGAAAGTGCAGTGAACAATCCATGGGGAACAAGCCAGAAAGCGGTGTCTCAATGACGTCTGCTTCTGTTCCTGCCTTCAGGTTCCCGCCTTGGTTTCCCTCAGTGATAGAGCATGACATGAGGGTTCTAAGGTGTTTGCCTTTGGTCATAGTCTTTATCACAGTGATGGGGAACACAGTTAACCTCTGAGTCACCCCTCCTGTTATCTTGCGTTTTTGCTGTCTACGCTCTGCTTCCTGTACACCCAATTCTTCTTCGAAGGATTGTATTGGTCCCGTGACTAGCTATCACCCGCCTGCCACATTTCACTGTTATGCTTCTGGGAGCTATAACTTTTTGTTTAGTTTTCTAAGTATTCATTAGCTCTTGGATCCATGGATTAATTTCTTTCATTAGTTTGGGGAATTTAAAAGGCATTTTATGTGTTCATATTTTGTTCCTGACCTGCTTTCTCTTTCCTGTTCTGGGATTCAGCTAAGCCCACGCAAGTTCTTCTCACTGTGTTTTCCATGTCTCATAACCTCTTTTCTGTAACTTTCTTTTCTTTGTTCACTGTCTTCACTTTAAATATTTTTTCCCTCATGAATATTGGAGTTAAACAATTCTCCTTTGATCCATTTCTTGAAGTCTTAATTTCATTGTATGTTTAAGCCTAGAATTTCTACTTTCTCTTTTTCTAATTCACTCCAAAGTGTTACACATCAACTGCCCCTTGATACTTGATTCTGACAAAACTTGTGATCTCAGATTGCCTTGGTCCAGCTTTGAGGACCTGAGGCTGAAAGGCAGCTTTCTCCAAGGCTTGTTTACCCCTGGATGTCTTACATCTTTGGATATAGCTCTTTGGCATCTCAAGCTGGGTGTGGGCAGCTACAAGGCTCAATGCCAGGACTGAAACTCTTGTTCTCTTTGTCTTGTAGAGACTTCAAAAGCATCTCCTTACTTTAGAAGCCACTTTTTCTGGATGTGGAACTTGCTAGGCAGAGGCATGCTATGAGGCCAGGCTAACTGCTTTGGATTTCTGTTGAAATCCTTTAGCAGGTTTTGTTTTCCCAAAATTTCCATCTTGTTGATACTTTGATGTATTTAGGATGATGTTTTCAAATGCTGTGTCCAGCCTTGTCTGTTTGACTTTTCTGGTTTATGTGTACATGGGGCTCTGGGTGTTGTTTGAAACAGAGCTGTTTGTCAGAGTGGAATTCTTTGTCTCCTTTTATCTTTTCTTTGAATTTTGGCAATACAGTGTCACATTTAACAGGCACTTTATTGGGAGTTTAAATAGAATTATTTTAAGTTCATTGATTAATTTGGAGAGTAGATATTCATATTATTTTATTCTAGGACATTATATGTAACGTATATATACAAATATATGCATATATTATACAAATCATATGTTATGCTATACATAATATATAGTATAGCATATAGTCTATTTGAATTATATTTGTTATGCTATATGTATTAAACAGCATAATATGTTGTATAGGTTCTACTTATATATACAGTATATATTACATATTGTCTAATATATAGTATTTGTATTTAAGTTTCTCTTAGATCTTAGTTTACTGTTTAATACTTTTATTACTACATAAGTTGTCTGCTCATTTTGAATTTATTTCTAAACCCTTTGTTCATGAACACAGGGCTGTATTCCACAGGCTGGCAATCTTGTCACGAAAACCAGGCAGTAAATACTTCAGGCTTGTCAGGCCATATGGTCTCTGCTTCAAGCAACAGGCTCTTCGTCTGCAGTTGAGATAGGAGCTACAGACATTGTAAGAAGAAGCTGGCAGATCGACATTGTCAAAAAGCTTTGTTATGAGAACAGGGAATCGATTGGGATTGGCTCCTGGGCTAGGGGATATCAAACCTGGCTCTATTTCTGGTTTTTTCCCCTAATTGTTTATTTATTTCTGGTTAGCAAATTTAAACTTTCTAATTAAGTGTAATCTTTTATCTTTAGATTTCTCCTAATTTCCAAGAGAAGGGAATACCTGGTCCACAAGCGCTGGTGAGCCCCCCTCTTCCTTCTTGATAATTATGCACCCATTTCATTTCTTTCTTCAGCAGTGACGAACCCTCTGGCACAGTAATCATGGCAACAGCATCGTCTTCAGACTTTGAAGTTTTTCTATTTTCGTATGCAAAGTTCTATGTGTTTTCACCATTAGCTGTGTTTGTCACTTTAGTGACAGATGGGTTTGTAAGATTCAAGAAGGTTTTCTTTTATTCTTAGTGTACTGAGGATATAAAACGTTGAATTTGGTCAAATATATTTCCACCTTCTATTGAGATAATCTTGCATTTTTATTAATATGATGATTTATAATGACTGACTTCTAAACCAAAATTCTTCTTGGTGATAATATATTGATATTTTAATACGGTGATATTTAATAATATTGATATGTTAATATGTTATTTAAATTTGAAAACTGAAACACTTAAGAACTTAAGTAAGGCTGGCAAAAGGCTCTGCTTTAGTGATTGACAGATAGCAAACAGCTTTAGTGACTGGCAAGTAACACTGTTTTGATGTTATGCTTACTCAGTTTGGGTATTAATGGTTATGGATACCTTATGAATGAATTTGGCTCCCTTTCTGTATACTCTGGGATCTCTTGTGTGACTAGCAATTTTAACGAGTTCCAGGCCCTTAAATGGAGTGAGACACTGTCTCAAAATACCAACAAAAATCTGGGCATGGGAGTACATGCCTGTAATCCCAGCACTTGGGAAACTGAAACAGGAGGATTGCTCTAAGTTTGAGGCCAGCCTTGGCTAAGTAAGTTCCAGACCATTTGGAGCTAAATAATGAAATTTTGCCTCAAAAGCAAAATTTAGGAATTTCTCCATTTATTTAAAATAACCATTGAGCTATCTCTCCATCCCTCAAGGTTTTCTTCTTTTAAAAAATGTTATTCTTTTATTTTTATCTTTCTTTTTTTAGTTTTCATTTATTTATTTAAGATTTCCGCCTCCTTTTCCCCACCTCCTCCCTTTTCCCTCCCCCTCCCCCTCCCTCATCAGCCCAAAGAGCAATCAGGGTTCCCTGCCCTGTGGGAAGTCCAAGGACCTCCCACCTCCCTCCAGGTCTAGTAAGGTGAGCATCCAAACTGCCTAGGCTCCCACAAAGCCACTACATGCAGTAGGACCAAAAACCCATTGCCATTGTTCTTGAGTTCTCAGTAGTCCTCATTGTCCGCTATGTTCAGCGAGTCCGGTTTTATCACATGCTTTTTCAGATCCAGGCCAGCTGGCCTTGGTGAGTTCCCGATAGAACATCCCCATTGTCTCAGCGTGTGGGTGCACCCCTTGCGGTCCTGAGTTCCTTGCTCGTGCTCTCTCTCCTTCTGCTCCTGATTTGGACCTTGGGATTTCAGTCCGGTGCTCCAATGTGGGTCTCTGTATTTTTATCCTTCCAAAGTTCTTTAAGAGTTTTATACAATGCATTTTAATCCCACTCACCCCTCCCCCATCCTTTCCCAGGTTCCCCCTCTTTCCTACCCACCCAACTTTGTGTCCCTTCCTCTTTTCTCACCTACCAAGTCCAATCTGTGCTCCCCATGTATCATCAGATGTGTGGCCCCCCCACTTACACCTTAAATAGTCTCTTTCATATCTGTAATTGGTTAGACTTTGTAATTTTGGCAGTCTTTGTTGTTTCTATTTCTCTTACGTCCTCACTGCCATGACTGGAGATTTGTACATTTGTTTGTGGTTTTTCAAGACCAAAAGACAGCTTTGCTTTGCTATTTCTCTCTCTCTCTCTCTCTCTCTCTCTCTCTCTCTCTCTCTCTCTCTGTGTGTGTGTGTGTGTGTGTGTGTGTGTGTGTGTGTGTGTGTGTGCTGGGTCACCCTTACTTTCACACAGTATACTCTCATTCTCTGTCCAGAGAGAAAATATTTTAATAAACAATCTTGAGGCTGTTTGGGCTGGAATGATTTTGTTTATTTTTCAGCAGCATCTATAGTATACCGTGGCTCATGGGGTCACAATCACCTGTCTTGAGCTCGGCTGCTGATTGGATGTTTCTTTTTTAATGATTTAAACTTTGCTCTTTGGGAAATCTAATTAATTGTAAGGAAATATGATGCAGTCTGTTTTGTGTGCCTTTGAGCTTTTAGCACGTGAGAACATCGAGTCTTGCTCTGCTTTTCACAGTGTTGGGTTTTAATTGCTTGGTGAGACTTGCAGGCGTCCTCGGGTTTGTGCCAGTGTTCCCTCGCTGCTCTTGGTTGAGAAGAATCACAGTCGGGAAGGAATTCACAGGGAGGTCTGCATGGGCTCTCATCTTTCTGCATGCATAGGTCCATTCTTCCTGGTAGTCTAGACAGTCCCGAGCCTCAGTGGGCTCAGTGTGGCACACCCACAACTCCACTGTTGTCTGAAGTCACAGGAAGGGACTGGCCTCCTCACTTCTCCACAATTCACCTTGTCTTTTTTTCTTTCCTTTCTTTATTTTTTCTTCTTCTTCTTCTTCTTCTTCTTCTTCTTCTTCTTCTTCTTCTTCTTCTTCTTCTTCTTCTTCTTTTTTTAAGTCAGGGCCTCACTGTGTAACCCAGGCTGGTCTGGAATTTACTTTCTAGCCCAGGTTGGTCTAAAATTCTCTCTGTAGCCCAGAATAGCTCCTCTTGTCTTCTGGGTGCTGGGATTACAGATACATGCCACTATGCCTGTCCTGCCTACCTGTTTCCAGATGGCCAGATTCCCCTCTCTTCTCCTAATGCCTCTGAATCTGGATCTCTGTGGTACCACTTCAGTATCTTTTCTCTTAGAAGTTTTTTCTGATTTTATTTTTGGATCAAATCCTGTCTGCATTCATCAACACATTCTCACCATTTCAGAAACGTGAATATCTCTTCATATTGTCTTCCTGGCCTCTATTGTCGGTTTTCAAAATCACTTTATTTCATTGCAAAAATTTAATATATAGTCATCTTCACTGCTCAAATATGCTTAAATTTTTAAAGAAATTCCTGTTATAGTAATTACAAGTACCATGCTTACTTTAAAGTGTTGCATCTGCATAAGAAGTAGGAGCTTTGAGAGACAGAGCTGGTATTAGCCATCTAGAAGCATTTTGCTGTGTAAAGGGAATATCCCATGAATTCAAATCTCCACAGAGAGCTACAGGTTGAGGATATGAAGTAGGCCTGTCACACAAATAATTGTGTGGCTCTGGATTAGAGTACCGAGGCCAGGAAATAAAGAAATGAAAATCATCTGTGTCTTTTGAAGTTTGTCCATTCAAAAGTTAACTTTTTTTTTCCTGCCCAAGCATAGTGGCCCATGCCTGCAATCCCAGAACTTGGGAAGTGGATGTGTGAAAATCACCATTAGAAGGTAGCCTGGATTCCACAGTGACTTCTGGGTCAACTTGACCTACACAGTGAGAGCATATCAAAACATGCAAAAACCACTTTTGAGTGTTAAGGCTAATGTAAATTGTATGTACCAGAGCTCCGGTGTGTGTTAGAAAGAAGGGAACCAGTGACCAGCCAGTGGCCAGCCTTCTATATAGGTGGTTATAGAAGTGGTGATGGATGTTGGTTGGATAAGCAAAAGTATTTTTTGCCAAATTTGAGCTCAGTGAAGACGATTGGTAAGCACAATGTGCAAGTTGGGAGTCCTCAAGATTGTCTTTATTTTTGTTTGCTTGGGGGCTCTCAGCATGCAGCATATAGCAGCCATCCCGACTGTGATTTCTTACAGCAAAGGATGCAAGAGAAAAAGAGACACTCGTTCAGCGGAAGGTCGGGAAAAGCCATATCCAGTAGAATTTACAGGCACAGGTCATGCCTACCAGAGAGCTGTGACAACATGCATGAAACTTGGCCTGCTGGGGAGGTTCATGAGAGACCTACTGCTTACAGCTGCTGTTAGGAGTGCACGTTAGACATCTTTTCTCCAGTCTGCACCTCCCCACATTGGAAAGAGGTATTCAGCGTGAAACGCATTGTGGCTGCAAATGGCTTAGGCAGAAGCGGCACAGCTGTCATTTAGGGCAGGATTGCATCAGTGTAAGGAACCACTAGCCATTCGAATTCAGAGATACCAGGGAAGGGCAAACTTGGCAAGGACAAGGTCTTATCCTTTCATGCTGACTCTTTTCTGCATGGTCCCTAAGCTTTGTTTCCGAGTAGCACTGATGGAATAACTGGCGTATAAGAGCTTAAATCTAAGAGAAGGGCTTTTTTGTCCCCCCCTTTCTACTGACATCCCCCAACTCTTTCAGAAAGCTGAGGTGTTCTCCTCCTCCCTCCTTCCCCCCCGACCGCCATACTTCCAATCTTTTTAAGAGAACTTGTCTGTTCCCTTTCCCGGGGGATCCATGTATGTCTCTCATAGGGTTTTCCTTGCTACCTAGTTTCTCTGAGATCGTGAACTATAGGCTGCTTATTCTTTACATCTAATATCCACTTATGAGTGAGTACATACTGTGTCTGTCTATCTGGGTCTGGGTTACCACATTCAAGATGGTTTTTACTAGTTTCATTCATTTGCATGCAAATTTCAAGATGTCATTGTTTTTTTTACCACTGAGTAGTACTCCATTGTGTAGATGTGCAACGTTTTCTTTATCCATTCTTCAGTTGAGGGGAATCTAGGTTGTTTCCAGGTTCTGGCTATAATAAATAATGCTGCCATGAACACAACTGAGCAAATGCCTTTGTGGTATGAGTGCGTATCCTTTGGGTGTATACCCAAAAGTGGTATTGCTGGGTCTTGAGGTAGATTGATTCCCAATTTTCTGAGAAATCACCACACTGACAGTCAGGTATTATTCATCTGGTGCATAAATGTTGGTATTTCCCACTACCATCGGCTCATCCTTGGCCAATGTTTCTCCCATTCTTCTCACAGCTGTTACAATGCCTCTCAAAACTGCCTCTAATTAAAATTCCCCTCCCCTGCCTCTGACTGCTGGATGTCTTCCTTAACCCACAATCTCAGCTGAATCAAGACTAAACTTGCAATCCCCCTGTCTCAGTCTTAGTTCCTCTTCTTATACTTCATATTCTGGTTAATGGAATTTTCATCTACCCCATGTGTAGTGGTGTGAAAGAAAATGGCCCCAAAGGGAGTAGCACTATTAGGAGTTGTGACATTGTTGGAGTAAGTATGGTCTTGCTGGAGGAAGTGTGTCACTGTGGAGGCAGGCTTTGAAGGCTCATACATTCTCAAACCGTGACTAGTGATTGAGACCACTTTCTGTCGCCTGCATACCAAGATGTAGGACTCTCAGCTCCAGCACTGTATCTGCCCTCATGCCACCATGTTGCACCACAACGATAATAGACAAAATCTCTAAAAATGAAAGCCACTCCAATTAAATGTTTTTCCTTTATAAGAGTTGGTGTGGTTATGGTATCTCTTCACAGCATTAGAAACTCTATCTAGGACGCCATGAGTAAGCCTGTCTGTAAGTGACTTGGTTACTGTAGCCATTAAGTCAGTGGACTAAAACAACCATCTTAGTTATTTTTGGAAGTCGAGGGAGATATGTTGATATGACTGAGTTGTTCTATTCTTATTGGACTCTCCTCCTCCCTCCTAGGGAATAGAAACATAATCTCTCAAGGTTCTGTCTTGGGCACCAGGATGCTACACCTCTTGTACTCTGGACAAGAAAAGCTCCATAGAGAACTCTCAACTTGGCTCATTCAGTGAGAGCAGCTGTGAAGGTAAAAGATGGGATTTCCAAAGACTAAAGAGGATGCTGGCAAGATGAGTTTATCAAAGCTTACTAAGAGGCTGATACATTTACTGATAAGGTCAAATGTCTAGTGATGAATGAACTAAGCAGATAGAAACCAAACATTCAACTATATGAGTGAATAGGGGCCATTTTCCTTCAAACCATCACAGATGGTTAAGTGGGATAGACAGAAAAACATGCCAAAGAGCCTGGTGGTCAGGGCCTACTGTCACAGCACTGCAGGGTCAGTTGGACCAAGAAATACTCTGTCCTGTAGTGCTCCTTAGTTAACATAATAGAAGGCTGGTGACGAGGGCCAGGCTAAAGGCTCTTTCTTGGTGCTTCTCTCTTACTTCCCGCCCCTGGGAAAGGGCTGTAATAAGTGAGAATACACAAGCAAGGGCATCGACAGCTTATATCTGAAGAGATAGCTGACTTGGCACATGTTCAGGAAGCAGGTTCTTTTTGCAGACGTGACTGATGTGTTTAGTGCTGGCATGCAGGGCTGGGGGGGTGGGGGGGCAGGAACCGGTGGGATACCCACAGTCCTTGTCTGAACGCTCTAGCCTCCATCTACTTTCACTGTTGCTTTGACTTTGCAAGAGTCTCCAGGATGAAAAGGGACATCTGGGGGACATGCTATTTGCAGCTGAGGTTGAAGCTCTTTGGAGTTCCCAGGCAGATGGTGTAGTCTCACGTGACACACATCCCATCCTGCAAAGCCTATCTCTTCCTGATACTCGGTGAACTCTCCCATATCATCCTCATTTTACAGTCTTTTTTCATGAAGTTTTCCCAGACACACCCTGGAAAAGGTAGGCACACCCCTTAACAGCACCACCATCCTGGGACCATATGGATTCTACGTGTGTATGTCTGTAACGATAAAGCGTTAATGTCTATGCCCTTCTCTAGGCTTCATACTTCAGGCACTCCATTGTATATTGAGAACCTAGCACAAAGACTAATTTATAGCAAGAATTCAATATCATTTTTGCAGAATAGATGAATAGGGAAGTGCTGACTTCAGATTCATGGGAAGAGGAAATTGAAGACTGCTTTATGTACCTTTTAGGTGACATTAAATTAGAACATTTACAAAATGAAACGGGGCTATTATTTCTTCCAGCATTAATGTACAGTAATTCTAGCTGGACTCGCGGGGTAATTCTTATTAGAATTATTTCTCACTTGGAGAATCAATTAGTTTGGTGATTTTAATTTGAGTGTATAGAAAACTTTTACTGGTCAGTGTGCACATTATGAATATAAAGATTTTAGAGGGAGCATTAGAGTCTGTGCTTGGAGGCAAGCAGCCACCAAGGAATTGAATGTTTGCTAACAATGGACAGTGGTGTCTTGGTTAGCTACTGCTTATGGACCAGACCAGGCACAGATTACAGTCAGCCTGCCCCCCCCCATCTTTCTCTCTCTCTCTCTCTCTCTCTCTCTCTCTCTCTCTCTCTCTGTGTGTGTGTGTGTGTATGTGTGTGTGTGTATGTGTGTGTGTATGTGTGTGTGTGTGTGTGTGTGTGTGTGTGTGTGAGAGAGAGAGAGAGAGAGAGAGAGAGAGAGAGAGAGAGAGGTGCACATGTTTGTGTGAATGTGTAGAGTCCAGAGGTTGACATTGGGTGGCTTCTATTATCCTCCACTTTATATTTGAGCCAGGGTCTTTCCCTGAACCTACAGCTTGCCAATTTGGTTATGCTGTTTGGCCAATGAGCTATTGAGATCTGCCTGCCCACCTCCCCTGTCCTGGGGTTACAGACGTGCTGCTACACCTGGCTTTAACATGGGTGCTGGGGGGCCAAGCTCAGATCCCTATACTTACACAGCAAGCACTCTACCCACTGAGCCATCTCCCCAGCCTTTAAGCCTGTTTTCATAAACAAAATTATCCTGGAACACAATCACACATATTTACTTACCTATTACCAGTGCCAGCTTTTGGACTGCAACAGAACCACGCGGCTGACAAAGCCTAAAGTATTTACTCTCTGGCACTTAAGAGAAAGAGCTACTTACAGGCTTAAATTTGGGCCATATTGTAATGTAATCTCCCTAAGGTGGGCTGACAACTCACCATTTTGTTAATGTCTTGTGCCCCTATCTTTTCTATTTCATCTGGATGAGATGAAGCAGGGCTGGAGAGGGACCTCCCTGGCTTCAGAGGTGCGGGACTCTAGGCAGTTCTTTTGTCTCTCTCACACCTTGTCCTTTGGCTGTTTGATGAGGTTTGGGTAAGAGACTGATTCATGTGCAAAAGCCCATGGATGACATCCAAGTCCACGCTGCTATTGAGATATTGTAGAGTCTTTAAGAGTTTGACTGAGTGGGAGGATGCTGGTTCACTGGGAGTGTGTTCAGGCAGGGGATAATAGGACTCCAACTGGGCCACTGGTAGTGTGTTCAGGCAGGGGATAATAGGACTCCCACCGGGTCACTAGGAGTGTGCCCAGGTAGGGTATAGCAGGACCCCAGCCCTTCCTCTCTCTTTAGCTTCCTGGACCCCAAGAAGTGACTTTCTCTCTACCGGATCCGGCCATGAAGACACTCACTATCTCTCAACACAGTCTCAAAAGTCATAGGGCAAACTGATCATGAACTGAAACCTCCCAAAATACAACCTAGAATAAACCAGGAACTAGCTCAGGTCTCTGATTCTTGAGCCTCATTTTTTTCAGGGTTCTCTACTTTGTTGTTTGATCTATGTTGATAAGCCCAGAAGTTGGAACCTGTGAGAAAGGAAGAGAGTATCCAGGCAGTGTCCCCCAATGATGTTCCTGGCTCATGTTACGGGGAGGACAGGGCCATTCTCTTCTTGTTGGCATCTTAGGGTATACATTTCTTTTTTTAAAGAAAATGAGCTAGAATCTCAAAATTGTTGGGAAGTCAAGAGATTAAATAAGTCAGTAATTTAAAAGTTTTTTTCTACAGAAAGCTACTTCAGTACCCCCTTCTATACACACACACACACACACACACACACACACACACACACACACACACACCTGGGCTTGGGATTTTGCTTTCAGCATCATTAAGAGGCAACCAGCAAACCCTTGTTTGTATAGCACAAGTAATGAGTAATTCATTACACCCCAAATTGCTCATTCGGTGTCTGAGAATTGCTAACGTCATCAGTTTGCTCCATTGATGGAGCCACGGTTGGTTCCCCTTAGAGCCACCTCCATGAGGATGAATCTTGGGTTGCCAACTCCCTTGTGCAGAGATATACAAACTAAGCTCATTTACCACACTCTTTTTGTATCCAGTAACTGTTCTGCTAAGTCCCCAGCTCCTGAGTCTCTCCTCATTAGAAAGGCTCAGGCAGGTCCATTTTTAAAGTGTAGCTTGGCTCACACAAAGTTAAAGGTCTGGCCTGATCCAGTACTGCCCTAAGAAAAGCCATTTGCTGGAAAATGTTTGCAGAGAAGGTGGGTGTCAGCCTGTTGGTTCTGTGCAGGGACATAAAGATCCAGTATTCTTTAAGAAAGATTTAGCCTGGCTGTGACCCACTGGGTCAGAATGAATTACCCATTTGCTATCAGTTCTTTCTAGAACTTTCTGATAGGATTTGAGAGCAAACAGAGCCTCCATCTTAGACTCTCACCCTATTTTATAGATGAGGAAGCATGAGCGAGTGATTCCCAGAGAGAGGAAAAGAATGGCCAGGGAAAGAGGAAACACTCGGGGTAAAGTCTTGTAGCATTCACTTCCAGTGTGATCATATTTCACAGTCACACTTTTCCTTGATCCCCAGAACTCGGAGACTCATCTGTTTACCCCTGCCTTGGTTTCCCCATACTGATCCAGGCTTCAGAAGTCACCAGCCCCCAGCCTCAACTCCCTGCAACCCCAGAGCTCAGCACATGTCCAAGCCGTGAACTCATTCCCCTGGAGACAAGATTAAAGCGAGATGTTAATATTCAAGCAACCTTGCTCAACAAGCAAGTCTTTCAGGGTGACTATTTATTGCTATTTATGATGACAGATCATCCTTCTGATTTTCCCCAGCACATGTCTCCAGAGGAAATTAGATACAGTACTTTCCTTAAGCAGGGCCAGGAGAAAATGTTTCTATAAATACTTAACAACTTGTCAGGAGAGATTACAAATATTGGCACGTCCTTCACAATGTCATGTTGGTTATTGAAGCTGTTAGAAGACATCATGATGGTTTATTTCCTTCCTGCTCGCAGGGAGCGCTCCATTTTCTGAGGCCAGACCAAATGTTTCTGAAAGGAGAAACTCAGAAACAAGTCTCAAGTCCAGGACTTCTGACTGCCCGAGCCTCGGCCTTCACACCAGCTATGGGGAGCATGGGTCTGAGGTCAGAGAACCCCATTGTTTCCTCACCGTAGGACTTTAAGGAAAGCCATTAGCTTCTCATTACCCAGGTTCCTCCGAGTGATGATGGTCCAATGATACATCCCACAGTATTGCAAAGATTACATGAAATGCTGTACAAAACTACAATTCATGAAGGATAAGTCACAAACACAGTTCTGTTCTCTCCTCCCAGACAAGAAAACTGTATCAACCCCCAGACAGGAGGCAGGAGTTGAGCTAAACGCCATTTTTGACTTCCAATAATACCCAGGAAAAATTTGACAACTTGAGAGTTAAATGTGGCACAAAGAAGAAAAAAAAAAGCATTTCCTGACCCTGACCTGGGGAGATAGGTCAGTGGATACACTCTCTAGACAAGCACAAGGATCTGAGTTCAATCCCCAGAACCTACATAAAAATGCTGAACATGGTAGAGCATTCTTATAATCCCAGCACTGGCAATGTGGGGACAGGAGTATTCCAGGTCACACTGATGCACTAATTTAATGGGCTAATTTAATCCTGAGATAATGATAGAGCCTGCCTAAAAAAAAGATGGATGTCATTCCTGAGGAAGGAACCCAGAGCTTGTCCTCTAGCTTCCACAGGGTTGCTGCACACACATGCACACACACAGGCAAATAACTCTGCCGAAGAAGATCTAGCATTTCTCACTCTCTCCTATTGGTGGGAGAAATTGTCCAAGGGCTTCAGGTAGATTGAATCCTTCAGTCTTTGTGGGAAACAGTCCCAGTACCCTTCCTTGCAGGGAGAAAACCCAGGCAACCTGACATACTTCACACAGCACACCCAGTGGGATGGAGTAGTGATGGTCCCAGGTTGCGGGTCTCACAGGCTCAGTCCTTCCTGCATGGCCTCTGGAGAAGGTCTGCTTCCTTCTTTCCTCTTGTCCCTTCAGGTTCTGGAGTCTTATCACTGTGGATCTAGACATGGAGTTTTCATTTATCCCACTCAGCTCTTTTGGGGTCCGTGGACTTCTTATTTCAAGTCTGGCATTCTTGACACTTGTGTGCTGCTGCCACCTCTGTTGAGCCTCCGAGAATGGCTGGATCCCAACAGGCGCTTTCAAGGCAGCTTTGCACGTCTTTCAGCTTCTTTTTTAAAGCGTCAGCCCCTCTTGTCTCCTTTTTTACTGCTCTGAATTCCAGTTTTGTTCTTTGACTGCCTCCAGCATTCGGGGTAGGCTCCCTGCTGAGTTCTAAATTCCCATGACCTTTTTTTTTTGTTTGTTTGTTTGTTTCTGGTTGGCACGTCTCAAGGCTGCCTTCTTTCTGCTCTGCCATTGCAGTTCTTCTGCCTAGGCTGCCATTCCCCTCCTGACCTCTTCAAGTCCCTCACATGCCCTCTCTGCAATCCTCCTCCGAGCACCCTAACTGATTAATAGTCCCTCTAATGCACATGAGCTCTGTTCTCCTTGGGTTTTCATGCACGCTGACTGCCCACTAGGCCCTGATCCCCTTAACACTCAGATGCATCAGGTCCAGAAGATCCTGGTGCTACCTTGAGTGGGTAGGAAGTGGTTTCCTGTCCTCAGAAACCACAGATATGCAGAGGGTTGTGTGGTCCCGGCCTCAATTACTGCTGTTACACTACTTATGCTGTGTTTCTTTTAGAAGCCTTGTTTTGGGAACTACAAAGATTTCTCTTCCTTATTTTTGAGTATGTGGGTGTATTTTCTTCAATGCTACAAAGAAATCATTTTGAGCACACATTCTGAGTTTGATTGCCTCCGCTGATCAACTTCTACTCATCCTTTTAAAAAAGTAAGCAGTTCAATAGTCCCCCATCTTTGAGTTTAGGGCCTGTGTTTCAAGAACCCCAGTGAGTGTCTGAAGCTGAGAGTTGCACTGAGTCCTAGAGAAAAGCACTGTTATAATTCTACAGAGGATCGGAGAGCTGAATTATCTACTCAGCTACTAAGAGTGGATAGAGTATACCAGGTATATGTACTGGACAAAGTGAGGATTCACATTTTTGATGGGATGGGGCAGGATGATATGAGCTATCATGAGGCTACTGGAATGACATACATTTGAAAAGGTTGTTTCTCTCTAGAATTTTCTGTCCAATTTTTACAGTCTGTATTAATCACAGATAATAGACTACCAAAGGCAAAACTGTAGCTAGGAAGCCTATAGCACATACAAAAGTACATATGTAATATTATTGGTCATGAAACATATTAAAGAGTGATGATCAGGGCGTGTACCTGTGAATAGACCCCTTAGTAACCATTGGAACAAGACCAACCAGTATTGCACGAGCCATTGTGTTTCTTCCATATCCCAGCTCCACCTCCCCAGCCCCAGGTACCCCTCATGAGTAGTTTCTGTTGATCTTTCCCTCTTCAGTCATTTTCACAGTTTCCTCGATGAGGTGCTTTGACACTTCACAAGAGTACTATGCATGAATTATAAAAATAGTTATGAATCTACAAAACAATGAAAACCCATTAACACATACAAGGACTAACAGGTCACAGAATAGAATTGGTAGGGACAGAGACAAGATCAGAAGGACATCTTTACCACAAAGGAAGTATTCTGTTTTGAAGTCAAAAGGATGTTCTCTTCAAACAATGGGATCTTGTGGAGAGCAGAGGAAACCTTGAGTGGATGAGTAAAGAGGGGATGAATCTGTATTATCGTCGTGGGCATGGTCATGCCATGGACCCCAGTGCCTCCCTCTGGTCTGAATTCCAATGTTGACAGTGTGCACAAACTAGCTACTGTAGCTTCCTTCTCCATCCTGATAGCAACCTGAGACTCCTTCCCTAAAAAAGACCTCTACCCAGCCTCGCTAACCCTTCCCCCTGTGCTGTATATAAAAAGCCTGATGTTCTGGGCTCCTGTGTGTGGTTGGTGCTGCTCCATCAGAACGAGCACAGTCCACCTGGTCCTGGTTTTTCATTACATGTGTCTATATGTCTGTCCTTTCTTCATTTCTTTGTCACCTAGGCAGGTTTCCTGGACCAAGCCACATACGATTTGCTGGGTTAGAGTTATTTGTTAGCTGTTTGCACAATGAGTTCTAGACTCTTGTCCACATCATATATACAAGTGAGTCCCCAGTAGCCATCCAGACCTGGGAGAGACAGGGATGCGTGTGCTTCTTTGCAAACCTGCATCCTCCCTGCTTCAGTAGATTTATGCTGTACCAGAACAACAAGAGTCTCAGCAGCTCTTGGACTTTGCTTAGAGCAGTGCAGCCCTGTCTGCTGTGATGGGGTAGCACCTCAGAATCGTCCTGAGATGTTGAGCACCTTTTCTAACGGTGTCTGTCCAGCTGGGGATCCTAATTAAACAAGGGACAAGACAGATCTGCACTGATGCTTTGATAAGGGAAAGAGCCAGCACAAGGCAAACCAGCCATTAATCAAATATATGCCCTTGTACTGCTCAGCAGGTTTGGGGGCCACACTCATAAATCATCTTTTTTTTTTTATTTAAAAGCCACTCACACCACCCAGGACTTGACTCATCTCTCTCTCCACGACTTGGCTTCCAAGGGGGCCCATACAATAAACCTGGTTATTTTTAGTTATAATTAAAATCATAACATACGGTGTCGTGGACCCCATTTCTGCTGATTGATGTGCAAGCGGGTTTTTTTTCCCCATTAAACTGGCTGTAAAAACTTTTTAATTTGGGGATATTTAGAGTGTTCAAGGAGAAAGCTACCCTAACATTCATGCCAGATGACAGCTAGTCAATGAGGATGAAAAAAAAAAAAAACCCACACTGGCTCGGCTGGTCCTGGAGCTCCTGCTGCACTAAATTCCAGAATTAATAGGCTCTTAGGAAAGACTGACATGCCGCTACTGTGAGAGAGACAATTAGATGTGAGAACCCAGTCTCCCCACCACCCTTCATTTTAACAGCAGGCTCCGAGACTCCACAAATCTCTCTCCTGTTTCTCCCCCACTTTCCCATAGGTTCTTCAGAGAAACACCTAGAACATTTGAAAGCCTGCTCCCTGCCCCCCCCCCACCACCCCCGCTTACTTGTTCAGATTACATTTCTGTTCAGAAACGGCTTTCGGAGATCAGGGAGAATTCTAAACCCCAATATGTTTCACTAGCTACTTAGAAGGCCTTTCTGTTCCTGCCTGAGTCTTTTCAACCCCAGCCAGATTGATTCTGGCAGTTTTCAGTGGACAAATACCTTAGCTGCCCCAGTGACTGCTGGGAAAGGAGTGAGTCTTCTTGAACTACACTTCGTCTAAGAGGGATATACATGAGCAAGTGCGTAAAAGGTCCCTCTTACTGGCAGGTAACAATTCCTAGGAATCCCAGGGGATGCCCCAAACTTTAAACTCTTTATGTACTGGGTTTTCCTATAAATATGTATCTATCTTAAAGGTTAAGTTATAAATTAGATGCTTTAGGAGATTAACAAATAACACACTATGAAATATGCGATCTATTATAATAAAAGTTATATGATTGTGTTCTGTCTCTCACACAAAGCATCTTATGGTACTGCACACAGCCTTCTTTACCTTGGGGTGACATGAGATGAAGCAATACCTATATGATGAAATGGGGTGATGTAATTAGTCGAATTAGTGAATTCGACTATTTTGTAAGAGTTATTTGAACACAAGTACTGTGAACACGGTGGTCACTAAGTTACTCACGGGTGGGTAACGCATACAGTGTGGACACGCTGAACCAAAGGATGATTCACAGAGTATGACAGCGTGAGATTTCATCAGACTGCTCAGAAGCACACGCTGTGTAGGATTTATCTGCGGAACTCTCAGTTTGGAGGCTATGGTTGACAACAGCTCCTTGAAACAGAAGTGAAACCCCAGGCCAAGTGGATCTACTCTGTGTACCCAGAGCAATGAAGAAGGGACTAGACGGCCTCAGAGGAAAGCTAGCTTACATACAGGTGGCTTTCTACCTCTCTGTACTCCCTATTTTCCCACAGTGCTTTATGGTTTACCTGGTCAAAACAGTATTTGCTAAATGGATCCTGGATTGACTCTGCTCTCTAAGCTCTTAGTCAAGTCCTGCTGAGGTCATGCATCTAATTCAAATTAGGCTGCTCTCCGTTCCACCGGCTCCTGTGATAAATTGCAAAGAAAACCCCTCTCTGAAGGGAAGGGAAGGATTTTAAGGTCCTCCTCCTCTCCCAGTTGCTTGGTAGTGAAACGTTTGTCACTTTTTAGTACTTTAACCACCAGTCATTTCTGACTAATACCCGGCAGCAGACATGGGGGACGATTTCCAAGATGATGGATGTTCCCCTTCTTATCTTTTGATATCTAGAAGTAGAAAATTTCAAGGAAAAGGGATTTTACACCAAGATGACCATAAATCTCATTGTGTTCACAACAGAAGGCTGACCAGAGGAGTTTATTAAATCTGTAAAGGATTTGATGTATATCAAACTGTTACATAAAGTCAATACTTTGGAGAGAAGCGGACAATAAATACTCAGCAAGAGGCAATATTTCTATCAGGGAGAAGGCAATCGCATAAAGATTAGGGGAGCGATTTCAATATTGTACGTCTCTCTGCAGGAAGGAGCTGGGGCTTGTTTTCTGGAATGATCTTGGGACAATGGCTGGGGGTTGGGCAGGTAGGCCTCTTGGCTCAGCTACTCCATCATGCAGCCTAAACTGGGTATAACAGACAGAACCTAAGCACCCCTTCTCACTTTGTGCACTGATACCCCAACAGTACAGCTACGGAAGGAGCTGGAATTTCTAAAAAAATGATTCAAGTTATATGACATATAAATGTGGGGCCTGGCTTCAACAGGTTAGGTGCCCTTCTAAGCAAAGATGTTGTCTTTTGTCCACCCAAGCATGAAGCCACATGGGCACACAGCGGGTTGAAAGCTGAGGATAGACCAAGAGAAGAGGCTTTGGAGAATACTGTCTAAACTGGAACTATGATCTTAGAATTTCAGCCTTCAGAACAGTGGGAAAATAAAACCCCACAGTCTAAGTCACCCAGTCTGTAGTACTTTGTTATGGCATTCTGAGTGGACAGGACAATGTACCCCCACTTTGCAATTTCAAGATGCTTCCTCAGCCTGAGGGCGCTTGCAGGCTGGAAACATAATAGAGACCCACCTTATCCCAAAACCTTAATCATGTTATCTAAATAGTCACAGCTGCTGTACCTACTTCTTCCTGTGTGCTCTTCAGACATCATCTTGTTTAATTTACTATGAAATCCCCCACACATCAAATTGTAGATATGTGCTTGTCTTAAAGACAGTCTCTCATTATGGTTCAGGTTTACCAAAAACTCATGACTTTCCTGCCTCCATCACCCAAGTGCCTGAAATCCAGAAGTCATTACTACACCTGGCTCACACTTTAAATATTTATGATTCTCCTGTTCCTCATCTGGAAATCCTGATGTTGAAAAGTACTAACTCACCTGATGTCACTCTGTTTAACTGCGACAGACAAGATGGATCCAATTTCAGTGCTTTCTGGAAGGCCTGACCTCTTTGCTCTTCTGAATATTAAAGTCATCTTTCTACTTGTAGTGAGATGGCTAAGACTCAGAGTTGTAATCCCCAAAATTAATAATCCAGGAGGCAAAAGGAAGTGTTAGTAACCTATATGGATATATTAGTAGCCTATATAGATATATATGTAGCCTACATACACACACACACACACACACACACACACACACACACACATATATATGACTATGTTAGTAGCCTATATGGATATATTGTCTACATAATACTAAGCCTCTGGATACTGGGGCATGCTCAAATAATCCACTTCCCTTTTCTGCACCTGACCCATGTGGCGAGTGTGCGACTGAATGTTCTGTGGGAGAGATGAATCATTTATTTCTATTTCGTTATCTCCACTCATACAGTTTTAATGAGCCCACATGTCTCTCCCTCACATGAGAAACTGAATGAAAGTCGTTTTCCTGGTGACCTACGGTGACAGCAAAACAGCTGAGGAAGCATCTCAGAATGAGTGCACACTTGATCTCTGGGCGTGGCTATGTCCTCCTGCCTCTCTGCATGTTATGTTCAACCTTTCCTAAAGGTCAAGGGGCAATTTGAGTGAGGCCATTGTTCTGTTTCCTGTCACCTCTGCTACATGCTGGGCATTCCCAGTGTTGGGAATACTGTCAGTTGGCATGGTCTCCCTTCTAAAAACTTTTCGTGAGGGTCCTCCCTTGTTGGTATGGCTAGGAGGACTCAACATTGGAATGCAGTGTCCTTTCTGTCCTAGGAATTCTTTGCTGCTTCCAGGTTCCCACTTGGGGAGCAGTCACTGCTGCCAAAGTTGGGTCCTACAAAGCCATAGCTTCTCTTTCGTGGACACTGACACCCATACCCAGCCAGTGTCTGGGGACTGAGCTTAGGATCCACCACTCTGGAGCCATAGACCTTTCTTTCTTGTCCTTAGACTCCAAAGAAACTTTTTTACCAATTCTTGTTCCAAACATGTGTTAAATGATATTTTGATTGTGTTCTAAAAAATAAGGCTTGCTTGGAGGCAGAAGATGGAGCTAGCCACTAGATGATCAAAATTAACCACGGAGGTTTGGAGGACTGTAGACAGATAGGAGACAGGAAGTAGTAAGGCAGGGACGAGAGAGGATCACAGTCTTTTTGGAGAAGGAAGAAACAGAAGAGGTAGGGGGCAATTGGTGGCTGCTTCCCTTCTTCTCTGATCTTTCAGGATTTTACCCCAATACCTAACTCCCAATTTTTATTGATAAAGAATAATTTCTTAAGGCTTCAAATGCTAACTTGTTATCCTTTGCCCTAGTGCCCTACACTGGCTCCTCACAATCCATTTTCTACCTTGTGTCCGTGTCCAGAGGGAATATGCTAAAGTGGATCCATGGCTTCCAGTGAACTTTGGGTGACACTCAGCTTCTCTTAGTGTGATCCTACTTGTCTTTCACATTGTACTCTATTTTTAAAGATTTATTTATTTATTATGTATACAACATTCTGCCTCCATGTATGCCCGCATGCCAGAGAGGGTGCCAAATCTCATTACAGATGGTTGTGAGCCACCATGTGGTTGCTGGGAATTGAACTCAGGACCTTTGGAAGAGCAGGCAATGCTCTTAACCTCTGAGCCATCTCTCCAGCCCCCTCTTACATTGTATTCTGGATTTCTTCTTTGCCACCTTCTGCTCAGTGGCAACCAGACATTCACCACCAGAGGATCTCACAGTCTGTCTCCTGTCTTCTGGATCCAGCTCTGCTTTACTGCTCTTGATCTCAAATCACATGTGTGCTTTTAAAGGATAAGGCATGCTCGCATCACATGGGCTAGCATGCTGAGTCTCAGCAAACAGGTGCTAGACTCTGTTGGTTATAATGCAGGCTGTGCTGTTTGCTGCTGGCAGATAGAGTGGTTCATGCCTCTGAGGAGTTAGGTGGCTGGAAAGTGGGACAGAGAAATAAATGAGTCATAGCTGCTGGGTGATGGAAAAATGTCCCCGGAGGTCTCAGAGGACAGGCAGTCAGGGTGGACTTGCCATTATATTCCTCGTGCATGAGTGCAACTGGAAAGCAGTCACGAGCCTGGATGAAGAGAACAGATCGCTTCAGCAGCGAATGCACCTTGAGGTGCCCATCTGACTATACATGGTACTGATTTGTATCACCCTTCCGGCAGCCTCTCAGGGAGCTACCTTGTCTGAAGTGGAGGTATCTTTTTGGTTTGTACATCAAAGGCTTCTGGTAGTTGGAGGGGAAGGCAGGGTACAGAGACTTCAGACTCTCGGGGGAAGTAAGGGCAGTTATTGTCAAGCATAGGAGAAAGGGCAGTGCAGCCCCTACGCTTTGTGTGCTCAGCAGCACTGGCAAAGGCAGAGTCCCTGTGCCTGGAGACTGGCAGGTGAGCCAGAGTTACTCAAATGGCCAGGATCTGTGGAGAGCATCTGGATATACTTGGGCTTTTAAAAAATAATACAAGTTTCAGAAAACCCAGCCCACTAACTGTCTCAACTCACAACTGAAGGAATGATCTTGATTTTGTAGCCCCAGAGAACAGGACTGAGACTCAGACTTTGTCTTTCTCCCCCACCACCTCTGCATCAGTAGCAATCTCTTGCCACCTCATATGTCTGCCTATTTTTTTTGGGGGGGGGGGAGGAGGAGTGCTCTCTGGTTCCTGTTCCCTGTTGGGATGAGGCTATTCTTTTTGCTTTAATCTTGTGAGTGTATCGTGTGTGTGTGTGTGTGTGTGTGTGTGTGTGTGTGTGTGTGTTCAGGCCCACATACGCCACAGCACACATGTGGAGGTCAGAAGTCAACTTTACCTTCCATCTTGCCTTAGACAGGATTTCTTAGTCACAGCTCTATGCCATGCTAGCTGGCCTTCACAGGAATAAAGAGTCACATGAGCCTTCATGGAATCTCTCGTCTCCATCTCTAATCTCCTCATAGGAGTGCTGGGATTTACAGCTCTGTGCTACACCGCCCAGCTTTATTGGGCTCTAAGGATCTGAAATCAGGTTGTCACATTTGCAGGGCAAGCACTTTGCTTACCATGCCATCTTCTCAGCCTAGGAAAGTGCTATTTTGATCCCACCCTGGGCTTCAGTGATGGGGGTAAGGGAGTGGGGCCGGTGGAGACACTCTGATTACCAGAAGGCTGGCTGTGTGTTGCTGGCTGACCATGGAAGAATTTGAAGCTGGGGATGGAGCCTGTGCCCACTGCAGCATTAGTACAGATGTTGGGTTGCAGCAGATGGAGGGAAGATGCCTAACTGAAGAGCCAATGTTGTTGACCAAGACAACAGAGGCTTGTGGTGCACAAGAATGCAGCCAGGGCCATATCTCCATATAGGTGTGGGTCCAGTGGGCATATGTAAAGTCCAAGAGAGAGACAAGACAGAAACAAGACCTCAGTTGCTAGAGGTCTGAAGTTCATTACCTTTATTACCCAGAAGGGAAAACAGGTCAGAGAGGGGAAGAAAGTGCCTGAGTTGAGTAGTGGGCACATGGCAGAGCTGGGATTCAAACTCACTCTCCTGGAGCTTGCTATAGGACTTTCTGCTAATATATGGGTAAGAAAGAAAGGGCAAGGGGAGGCAGCTCTCCTCCATGGATTGCTCTTTCATGTTCTAGAGGACTGGGGGACAGTGCACAGTTGCTTATGAGGAAAGAGTAGCATGTGTTTGCTGTGGAATTTGTGCTGTGTAATTAGGCGACAACAGGTGTCTAAAAGGACACCTAGAAAATAGACCACATGACTGGACATTTGGACACGAAGCTTTCCAGATGACAAATAAATATCAGAAGCTGTTCAGCATCCGTGGGCATTAGGAAAATGCAAATTAAACCCACTCAGAACAACTAACGTCACAAAACAGCTACAACAACAAGGGCTGGAGGGGGGGAGGGTACAGGGCTGGGTTATCCTGGCTTCATTAAAGGGAATTGAAGGTAAGTGTGGCCAGAGGAACAGCAATGTGACAGGGCTGTAGAGACTGCCATAGGACCCAACAAACTGCAGGCCCAAGTCTTTATCCCAGAAGAATGGAAATGGAGTGCACACAACTTTTCATGGCTTTTTATTGATTATGATTGTAAACCAGAGTCAGCCCAGATGCCATTCAACAGTGCATGGTCCACCAAACAGTAATCCCAACACCAGCAAGCGGAGCTCAGCAGCACAAGGAACAAGCAACCGATGGCACACCAGCTGGTGAAGCCCCAAACAGTACAGACGAATGGAAATGCCAATCCCAATGGGTTCTTTAGGCAAGACTCCATTTATATGACAGATCTGAAAAAAGGCAGAATTACAGTAAAAGAAGATAAATGTGTGGCTGCTGGGGGCTTGGGTGTCAGTGGTTTCTGGAGGTAAGTATTTGGTAAATGAAGTGTGTAGTGCTCATGAGGAAGGAGGAAAGGGAATTCTTCCTGTCTGTGGTTTGTGTGCACAAACCGTGTCTGTTAACAGGTAAAGAACTTACAGAGAAGAGGTCATGGAAATAGGGATCTGAGTAAGATCAGTGGATTCTATCAGTGTCAATATATGAAAATGATACTATAATTTCGTGAGATGTTACCATTGAGTAAAAAAGGATCAAGCTCTATAGGGATCACCTACATCTTCTCTATGATGGGACGTGAATCTGCATCTGTTTGGAGAGCAGGGCTACTGTGCAGCTGTTTTCACCTGCTGTGTGCTAGGTGATTGGGATGGCTTCTAATTCTCAAAACGGCTAGTGAATTTCTCTAGAGAAATTGTCCCGAACCCTTAAGGGGGCTTGGGTAGCCTTCTGTGGTGGTTGTTCTTTTATTTCTTTTATCCAGAAGTCAGTGTCTGTTAAGGGATGAAGGAAGACCTGAGACACATGTTGTCCATGAGTAACTAGGTGAGGGGCCTCTCAGATACCTGGGAGCCTGAAATAACAGGAAACATGTATTTGAAGAAACTGAAACCTTTCCTGGGAGCACTGGGCTGCAAAGTTGTTTTGATTTTCTGTGTCCTTGGAAAAAGATCCTAATGTAATCACTCCCAGGTCCAAGATAAATGAATATAGAAAGTGCCTGAGGAACGTGGCATGGCTGATGGCTTTTATTGATCGACTCTTCCCACATCTCCCCAAGAAACACTCCCACTCCTTTGCGTGGCCCCGTGACATGAACATGACTGCTTTTATTAGAGGAGGGCATTTCTGTGGAATGAAATATGAAGTGGGTACATTCTGCTCTCACCTCTGGGCACTGTGGTGCCAGTCTAAGACAGATATTTCATTACTTTCGAACAAACATCCCCTACATTCAAATATTGAGTGGGAACGAAAGCAGAGTGATCACAGAGCTGTTGTCAACAGACTCAAAGAACAGTGAGTGCCCCGGGGTTCATTAAGTTCTCTCTCTCTCTCTCTCTCTCTCTGTGTGTGTGTGTGTGTGTGTGTGTGTGTGTGTGTGTGCAAGCATGCATGTGTGTGTGTGTGTGTGAAAAAGAGAGAGGTAGAGATAGACAGAGACGGTGTGGAAAGTCCTTCTGTATATGTGTTGCTTTTATTGGCTAATGAATAAAGCTACTTTGGCCTATGGCTGGGAAAAATGGAGTAAGGCAGGAATTCCAAGCAGAAAGAGGAGGAAAGAATGCAGAGTCAGGGAGATGCCGTGTAGCCACCAAAGAAGACAGAAGCCAACCACAAGCTTCATGGTAAATTATAAAATAATGGAGGTGGGTTAATACAGTTGCTGTGTGATTATTTCACATCTGGGCAGCTGGAAAACGAAGAAGCAGCCTCCACCTTCACAGAGATAGAGAGGCACACCAGCAGAAAGACACACACACACACACACACACACACACACACACACACACACATAGAATACACAAAGTGAGCCGAACAGATCGGCATAGCTGCCATCTTCTAACTAACATGTTTCCATCCTAATTTTCCAGCATGAGCCCATAGCACTCGCTGATTTTGTCTTCATTTCTGAAAAGAAACAGAAATGTCCTGTGGGGCAGGGGTGGAGGGGAAGTGTAGGCACCTGAGGAGGCACTGCAGCAACTGCGTAGGTGGCCTAAGAATCATTCATTTTTAGTGGGCACCTAACAGTCTGTAAACACACAGGCTGTGTGCCCTGAGCCCACACTGGGCATCTTCTTAATTCTTTTGTTTTGTTTTAATGTATTTTTTTAATTTCATTTTCTATTCCATCCATGGTGCTCCCTGCCCCTGCACATCTTCTCCCTCAACCTGCCCCCTCATCCCAATCCTCCCATCCAGAGTCTTTGTTTGTTTATTGAAACCGCATCTTGTTTTGTAACCCCAGCTGGTCTTGGACTGTCCATGCTCCAGCCTCAGCTGCCATAGAGCTAGGATTATTAGTGCCTATCACCATGCTTGCCGCACTCTGGTCATTTTTGACTCTCTGTGTACTTACCATTGTGTGCTTTCTGTTGCTGCCATAAACATCATAACCAAAGCAACTGGAGAGCTTACAAGTTGTAGTTCCTCAGGAAGGGACGTCAGGGCAGGAGCTCAGGGTAGGAACCTGGAGGTAGGAACGGAGCAGAAGCCATGGCTGATCACTGCCTTCCGACTTGTTTGTCATGGCTTTCTCAGCCTGCTTTCCTGTACAACGCAGGACCATCTGTCCCAGGGTGGCACCGCTCAGCTCACAGAGGGATAGTGTCTTAGTTAGGGATTCTATTGTTGTGGAGAGACACTATGACCACAGCAACTCTTATAAAGGAAAACATTTAATTGGGGTGTCTCACGTACAGTTCAGAGGTTCAGTCCATTATCATCATGGTGAGACGTGGTGACATGCAGGCAGACAGACATGGTGCTGGAGAAATGACTGAGAGTCCTGCATCTTGCAGGCAACAGGAAGTGGTCTCAGACACTGGGTGGTATTTTGAGCATAAATGAGACCCCAAAGTTTCCTCCACAGTGACACAACAAGGCCACACCTATTTCAACAAGGTCACATCCCAGTGGTACCATTCCCTTTAGGGACTGTTTTTCTTTCAAACCACCACAGATGGGCCCTCCCACATCAATCATTAGTCAAGAAAGTACTTCCAGACTTGCCTATAGCCAATCTGATGGAGATTATTTTCTCTATTAAGGTTTCTACTACCCAGATGACCCTAACTTGTGCCAAGTTAACAAAAAAACTAACCAGAACAGTCCTCTTAAGCAATGGGGGACTCTACTCTCAAAAATATTTGAGGTCTTCTGGCTCTTATGGTCTGTGACATTTTCTACACTTGTGAGATTTCCCCCAAATATAGTTTCTTCTCATTTCAAAGTTTCTGGCTCTGTCTCAATCACCCAGTTAATTTTTTTTCTGCTTCCTCTCGGTTATCATTTGTTTTTCCTCTCTTTCTACTTCTCCTCCTTCTACTTCTCCTCCTCCTTAGATGGTGTAGGCTAGTCTAGAACTTGTGGGCTTAAGTGAGCTCCTGTTTTGGATTCCCAAGTAGCCAGGACTCCTAGTTCCTACTAGGAGTCCTAGTGCCTACACCACACTTACTACCTGTTTTCTAATCTGTCTTGATATCCCGCAGTCACACCTAGGCTCTCCTGGGAGCCTTAGCAATTGAGCACTCCACCCCAGAGGAAGCCAAGTCTTGTACTGGAGAATCTTTTATGCTGGGTAGCAGTATTGCCTGATAGTCTATGGTTTGCTCTCCTCTCAAGAATGAAGCTCATTTTTCTCACAAGACAGCACTCATGCTGAAGGATGATGATGGGAAACCTGTCGTTTGGCCCTCTCCAGACTGGGTACTCCCAGATCCTGAATCATTTAAGGAATGGAGTCCTGAGAGTCTAAATCATTCTGGTTTGGCTTTTAGAAATAAGTTATGTACCTAAAAATGTCTCTTCTTGTGCATATAAAAATTGATCATAAAGGTAATATAACTGTAAAAAATTTAGTTGCTAGGAGGAATAGTCATCAAAACTTAACAATTTTAACCCAATTTCTAGTGATTTCATTTTTAAACCTTGTTCTCTACTTATATCATACTCAAATTGTGTATTGAGTATACTCGCAGTCTTTGTATGATTTTTATTTTTGTTTTGTTTTGGGACAGGATCTCAGCATGTAGACTGGCCTTGAACTTATCTTGCCTTCAGTTTCCCTTGTCCTGGAATTCCAGTTGTGTACAATCACATTCATCTTTATCTACCAACACAGCTGGAGGATGTTCACATGCCATCTGTTGCATTGCTACAGTTGATATAACCAAGCATATGCTATGGCTCTTTTAGATCACTTTCTCCATCTCTGATCTGACTGTCTAGGCTCCCATCTGTAGCTTAAAAGATCATATATATTTTCCTAAAACTCTAGTCTGTATGGCTATATGGTCCAGCCATTCTTTTGAGGAACTTACAGCTAGTCTGTTGATGTAGACATCACAGGGCCCCTTTGTTCCATCCCATCCAGCTAGCTTACACCTGAAATAATCACACAGAAATTGTATTAATTAAATCACTGCCTGGCCATTAGGTTCTAGCCTCTTATTGGCTAACTCTCACATCTTGATTAACCCATTTCTATTAAATCTGTGTATCATCACGAGATTGTGGCTTAACAGCAAGATTGTAACCTACATCCATCTCAGGCAGGAGATTCATGGTGTCTGCCACACTGGCCTTCTTCCCAGCATTCAGTTTAGTCTACTCCACCTATCTAAGTTCTGCCCTATCAAAAGGCTAATGAAAGCAACACATAGACAGAAGAACCTCCTACACCAGTCTGTCATGACTTAATGGAACATGTGGATCAGCAGCTTAAAGCTGTGTCAGACCAGTCTGACTATCAGCCATGGACTCTAGGATTCTATGAAGCCCCTGTTTATACCACTAACAAACTATGATGCTATCAGCCTATGGCCAACCTGAGCCCAGCACAATGCTACCCTTCTTCAAAGCTATCCCCATTAAAAGCACCTCCCACCTTTTATTAAAATTTCTGAGACTTTAAAGATAGTTCTGATTTTTGAATAGTTAGAGGCTCACTGGAGAGGAAATGCATAGCTTTAGTCTTCCTCCCTTGTATTAGCATCTTGTCTAGCACTACACAATAGCAATACCGTGAAGGATCACATGATGTTTGGCCTCTAGGCCAAGTTCAGCTTATTCACTTGCTCTTTTCTGTTTTCACTTGCTTCAGTAGATAAATTTCTACAGGAACACACACACACACACACACACACACATAAAATCTTTGGCTGCTCATGCACTGTTGTAGCAGAAGCACAGAAGTAGGCTTTGACAGAGCCATATTGTCTTCAAAGTCTAACATTCTTTTATCTGGTTCTTTCTAGAAAGGAATTAGCAACCTCTTATGCCAGCCATATTACTGTGATTGTAACAAAGTACCTCTGGGGTAACTGAACTATAAAGAACAAAGGTTTGTTTTGGCTCCTGGTTTAGGGCCATAATCGGCAAGATCCACTGTTTTGAGGCCTCTGGTGAGGGGGTTCACTATAATTTTCTTTATAAGAATTGTCACGGTCATAATGTCTCTTCACAACAATAGAAACCCTGACTGAGACACTGTTATTCAGTATATCCACAGTGTTGTACAACCATTTTTTCTTCTTCCTAGTTATAGGTTCTATAGAATGTAGTATGTATATAGAATGTTTGCTGGAGAACCTGTGTACATTTCACTTGCTATCAATCTCTACCCTTGCTCTCTGGCTCTTCAGCTACTTCTGCTATGGGACATTTTAGGTAGATAGGATCACATAGTGTGTGGTTTGTGTGTGTTCAGGCATTGCTTTTTTCTCAGCATGTTTTTAGTTGTTGTCTTCTACATTTTAAATTATTAAAAGTATTAGAAACAAAATCTGAAGAAATCTAAAACAGACCATAAAAAGACAGGAAGGAAAATGGGAGGATGGTACAGCTAGGGGAGCAACCTGGTACTCTAATACAACTATATGCTTTCATCTTTTGAGAGTCTAAAATCCAATAGAAGTTCCAAGAGAAGCAGAAAAATGGAAAGGGACCAACTATGAAAGAACCAATATCAAATCTCCCAAAGGGACTCAGACATCCAAAGGACCAGCATAATAGATAACAAAAGACTCACATTAACTCACATCACTGTGCCATTCCAAGTCACCAAGGGTAGAGGGGAGTTATTACAGCTTCCTGTGAAGGGAGGAGAACAGCACAAATTGGAAAAGCATGGGCAAATGAGAAGCACATTTCCCCTCATACATTATCCTTAGAACCAACTCCTGTGTAAGTTAGGACTCTGATACTTTATTCATGTTAGCTGACTCCCAGACACTAAAGCTTAGAAGGAAAATCAAGATGGGAACAGCCCACACAAATCAGCCGCCTAGAACGAAAGAGAAATCTTTACAAAGAACTCCTGCATCCAATAATAAATTACACTTGATATTGAAGACTACCTGGAGGGAAAGAATGCATGAGAATAACAATACTGAATTTTGGAACTTAGAAATATAACTGGAAGAAAAATGACACATTTATAATCTAAACAAATATAATTAGCATGTCAAGCAAGCAGGACTCCTTTGACTGGGAAACATGAGTTTTCTACTGTTCTGTTAACCTGTTCTGCACTGAGGACCAAATGAAGACGTGCTATGTGTCACTTTTCTGATCACTTTCCCTAGGTCAATATTGTATAATCACCTCAGCGACCAAATACAGCTGAATCAGCTCTCCATCACTAAGGCAATACCTGAGACAATCAACTTACAAAGATTAAGGGTTGATTTGGGCTCATTGTTTTAGTCTATGGTTGGTGGATACTGTTTAGGGATCTGCAGTCAAGAAATACATCACAGCACGGGGGGCGGGGGGATGTGGTGGAACAGAATCAGTAACTTCACGACTAAGAAGTGAGACTGAGATTAGGCGACAGTGATCTCCTGGAAGGGCACATTGCCTGTGACCCCAAGACCTACCTGCTAGACTCCGCCTCTTAAAGTAACACCAAGCCTTCAGCATGACATCTGGGAGCTATTTCTGATCCCGTCTACAGCTATTGTCTTAAGAAACCCCATGTTTCTGATACCTCCACTCCTGCCTTCCTCTGCTCCGAGCTCATTTTGGTTTGCAGCCAAGGGAAAGGAGGACAAGAAACAGAGTGCAGAAAATTTAAGACCGTTATTAAGAGAAGGTTGAGCCCTTCTAAGTTGGACCCCTGTGCATTGTTCCTAGAGTGTGTTTCAATTTAACTCCTCTCCAAATGAGTTTCATTTTCATGCTTTCTTAAGAGGCTCCTAGAGAGTGAACTGCTCCCCATAGACTCATGTGTTCAAACACTTGGCCTCCAGCTGGTAACAGTGTTTTTGAAGGTCATGGAAGTTTTAGGAAATGGGTTCCAAAGGTTCGTGGTCTTGAGCTTTTATAGCTGTGTCTCATTTTCAGTGTGTTCTCTGCTTCTTGACCACAGACCCAATGTGACCAGCTGTCTCAGGCTCCTACCATCCAGCCTTTCCTGGGATGATGGCCTGTACTCCTCCAACTGGGAGCCAAGATAAATTTCCCCCACCTTAAGTTGCTTTCTGTCAAATATTTGGTCACTGTAACAAGAAAGGTGGTCAAATCTTCTGACGAGACTTTTTCTAGCATGGATTCTTATTTCCTGGCTTTTCATGGCCCCTCTCATTTTTAGCTTCCTGCAATGGGGATTCCATGATTCTCCAGGGCATTCTTCTCCTCTATTGTCATAGGATTCTGTCGTTTTCATGGGTCAGGCACCAGTTTCATGTAGCCCTCTCTGCAGAGAAGTTACAAACTCTCCTCTAGCCATACACTAATTTGGGATCAGCATATAACATTGCCCGTGCTGGCCCTTGGAGAGAGGTCTGACTTAAAGCATAGCTCTCTGCAAATAAATGCAAATCTAAAATGTGTATTTAGTCTCATTGTCCAGCCCTGTTGCTTCTTTTCCATGGTCTTTTTGCTCCTGAGTTCTTATCTCTCTTTCTGTGTGACACTCCATTTCTCAGTTCACTGTTGTGTTTGAACATCTTACTTCCTTACTCAACCCTGCAATTTAGGAACATGTTGCATAGCAAAGTTATCAACAAACAAATAAAGCATCTATTTTGAAAAGCTAAAAAAAAAGATCAACTAGGTAAATTCAAAGAAATTGGGAAAAAAGACAGTAACCAGAAAAATAGTAGCATTAGCAAGTAAGTGTAAATAGTAGTTTATAAGGGGGCAGGAAGCCCAATAAAATTGAGAGATTATTGGGAAATAGCTCAAATTTACTACAAGAAAAAAAAAAACAAGAGAAAACCCTGTTGATTCAAATGGTTTTTTTTCTTTTTATAAAGAAGAAAAATGAGTGAACTGAGTGCTCTAACGTCTCTCACTCTGCACATTGCCTAGCTGTGGATCTCTGTGTTAATTCCCGTATACTATAAAAAGCTGCTTCTCTAATTAGGGCCAAGGGAGGCACTGCTCTATGTAGAATAGAGGCATGTCATTAGGAGTCATTTTCTGCTCTGTTCCTTTAGCAGAATGATAGCGGTAGGATTTCCCCTGGGCCTGGGACCTATCTAGTCTTAGCTTCTTGGCCTTTTTATCAGGGGCAGGGACAGTTTCCTTTTCACAGAGTGGGCCTTAAATCCAATCAGAAAGTTGTTGGTTACCCCCATAACCTTTGTGCCATTATCGCATCAATATAGCTTGCAGGCAGGGTTCTGTTGTGGCTTGCAGGGTTCGTAGCTGGGTGACTGGTGGTTACCTTTCTCCTCCAGCAGTGTGTAAAGTGCTGTCCAGCGCTATGAATGCTAGTCCAGGAGTGAGGCTTCTAGCTGAGCTCTAGCTTGGTTGCTTCGTGTTCCCCAATGTAAGTAAGTGTTGTATTCAGCAATAGGGCCTTACAGATTGTGGAGAGCAACCAATAACCTTGGAGTACTCAGTCCTAAATGGGATATATTTATCAGATCCCTTTCCTCAGGACTCAGGCACCTATTCGGAAGAGGAGGTAGAAAGACTATAAAAGCCAGAGGGGAAGGAAAACTCCAAGGAAACAGTGTTGTCAAGACACAAGAAGAATTATGTACAGAGGAGCTTATAGAGACTATGGCAGCATGCATAACAGCACAGGTTCAAGCCAGATGGAGTTCCAGCACTGAGAGGGGGAAGTGAACACAGGATCCCAGACCTAATCCCGAAGTTACTCAAATTGATACTAGCTGGAAAAAAATAGATCCGTTTCCTCTTGTTTGAGCTCCACACCCAAGGGTAGTTGGGCAACATAAAATGAATTCCATTGGGTTTGTTTGTGTGTGTGTGTTGGGGAGGGCTTTTTTGTTTCTTTTCTTCTGTTTTGACATGGTTTTTGATTGCTTGTTCCTTTATTTTGGCTTGTTGGCTTGTTGTTTTGATTTCCATTTGTGTGTTTTTTGTGGGATGTTTTTGAAAGAGAGAGAAAGAACATAAAGTGGGGTGGGGAGAGCCTGGGAGAAGGTAGGGTCAGGGAAAACAGGACCAAAATATGTTGTATTAAAAATTCTCTTAAATAAAAAAAATAGTGGAAATAAATTTGAAAGATGAATTAAAGAAATATTTCTAAGAACTATATAAGTAAGCAAAATTGATTTCATGAAAAGCAAAATCTATATTAAAAATAATGAAAGAATTTGAGAAAGTTATAAAAATGCAACTTCTCCTCAAAAGCAGCAAGTCCAGATGGTCTCAAAGGTAAGTTCTTTGAAATGTTGAAGTAACAGATGATTGTGATACTATTTAAACTCTCCCAGAGCTTAGAGAAGTAAGGAAGGCTTCCAAATGCTTTTTCTCTTATTTTCAAAACCAGCATAGCACAGATACCCAAACTTGACAAAGCACAGAAATAGAAAATGTTGGAGAAATCTCACTTGTGACCATGGTTAAGAGTGAAGAAAAACTTAAAAGAAACAATGGAAGAAATTTCCCCAGCACATTTAAAGAAGAAAACACTACTTTCAGGCGGCACCCATTCCTCAAACCAGAGGTCTTCCAAAGTTGTGAAATCTGCAACTAAGACATACTGTGTTATGTTGATCCACGTATGGGGACTAGCACAGGACAGACTTAGTTGTTGCCAGAGAGGAGTTTTTACCGCATCTTCTCTCTGCCGCCTCTCTGAAACCTTACATCTTGGGAGTGGATAATTTGCTTTTCAGCAACTGTCTGGCTCTCCTCCTTGTGGGCAGCCAAGATTTGGCTTCACCGCTCTCATTCCCATCCTGAGGGAAGGCTCCCATCCCTATATTGGTTGGTATATGATTTTCCTACTGCTCAGTGGAGTGATTGGCTGAGCTATAAATGGACATAAGCTATCCCAAACAAAGAAAACAACAAAGCCCCTGCCAGGAGACTCTGAAATGAAGAGATCTGAGGAGACCGCTGCCCTGAAGCCATTTGGTCACAGGCAGTTCCAGGGGCCAGTGCTTCTCAGCTCCAGAAGTTTGTCCAGGTCTGAAGACATTTGCACATGCCCATGGCCCCCTCCATGGAGAAATATCCTGCTCAAATTCTCATCAGTACTGGGCCTGAGAAACCTAGTGTGTACACTTCATTCACGGTCTCCTGAGTGATTCCCAAGTAGCCCAGGTAGCTATCCTTGTCCTCACAGCCCAAACCAGAAGAATGAGGAGCCCAGGTGTGGTCCTTTGCAAATGACATGATTATCGTTTCCAAGGCAGCTGAATAAAGACTGTCCCAAACAGCAGAAGACATGAGTGGTGAATTCTAGCATTAATATTCAAGACCAATCCATTTCTTTCCTGCTACTAAAAAATTGCCACTTGAAAAACATTAAAGATCCCAGAATGTTTGGGTATAAATTTAGCCTGTGGCGATCAGGACCCCTATGAAGACTCCTGTTGTCGTTTCAGAGTCGGGAGAAGGAGACTTCGAACAGCAATGCAGACCTCGCTTGTCATGATAATATTAAACATAGGAGGGACTAGCACAGATTCAAAATTAGCCAATAAATGAAATTCTAATTAGTATTTCCCAGGATCGCTTGAGAATCTGGTGAAAATTAAACCAAAGTTTATGTGGACAAAAAAACTTTCAAAAATAACTAGAAAGTTCTAATGGGAAAAACAGTACCAAAGTGGGTCCAGCCTCATTAAGTACAGAAACAGTAAAGACTCAGCAATTAAAGCAGTATGCTACTGGAGAAGAAGCAGGCGGGTGGATGGAAACAAAGAGCCTAGCATACACTCTAGGGTAAAATAATCTAGAGGGAGTCTAGAAGCAGCCTAGTAGAAAGGGGTGTTTCTTCTGAAGAATGAGATGAGACATCTCTCTAGCCATCTGGCAAAAAGCAAGCCTCCTCAGTCCTCCTCTCCTGGCTATAACTTATATTCCCAATGAAGGATTCCCTTTCAGAATAGATAAACAGCCCCGATAAATCAATGGGAAAATGGATGCAAGCCCTGAAAAGTCACTATACATCAGCAGGTGTCAGAAGAGCTGACAAGTGTCAGAAAAGGGGTTCTGTTAAAACCGCAGCAGAGGCTGGCACGTGGCGCACACCTTTAGTCCCAGCACTCAGGAGGCAGAAGCAGGTGTTCTGAGTTCGAGGCCAGTCTGGTCTCCATCATGAGTTTCAGGCCAGCCAGAGCTGCTAGTGAGACCTCCATCTCAACAATCAACCAAACAACAGCCCACCTAAACCACAGTGGAATGCTGTTTAACCCCCACAGCTCCTGTTAACTTGGAAGACTGTCAGCACCGAATGTTATCAAAGCGGAGTAACTGAAATACCTGTGTTCTTAGTGTGGTAGGGCTCTCAGTGCGTGGGGCGGCTGGTTGCTAAATCCAAACACCTGTTCTAGAAAGCTGCTCTTCAACCTGGAACATGGTATTCAAGCAAAATGCACACGATACAACAAACGAACTCCAGCTACATGCGACAGGCATGCCATCAAGCAGATGACCACATCTCAATACTGATGGGTGGTGACAGGTGGCAGGTTACCTTTGGGGTGCAGTTGGGTATGACTGGGGAGAAACACAAGGTGGGGTGCTGCTGGCACTGCTAGCTGATGTGGGTAAGAGCATCTGGGCAGGAAATGCACCGTTGTAGGGTCTTTTCCTGAATATGTGCTCCACACCGAGAGAGAGGTTACAGAGGCGTGAAGCCTGCTGGAATCAACCCGGAGAAAGACTCTGATAGAGCTGAAGGCTGTGTCAGCAGGACATCTGTGACCGTATCTACTCCCATCTGTACACGGACTAAGTGATGCTGGCCCCAAATGGTTCTTATAAAAATTGTATGAGACAATGACTATGGAAGTATTTTGTAACCTAAGAAAGTGGTTGTTATGATCGCTGCCATTACCCCATGTTCCACCCACTGAGAAGGGCACACACAATGATGACAGCTGGCCCTGTATTGTCTGAACCCCAGTGACCTCTTCTGGGGCTTTATGGAGAATTCTCCGTATCATTTAAATCTGCTCCAGCTTTCCGCCCATCACCACCATCACCACCCCACCCCTGAGATGAATTCTTCCCTTACAATGGAAGATAGATGGACTTCTTGTTCCTTCAGCTGATTAAAATCTTTTCCTCTGTCGAGAGTCCATTCATGTGGAAAGGGTGCTTCCGAATGCCGGCGGAGCATCAAGCCTCATGCCCTAGAATTGCAGCCTGTGCCGTCTAAACACACCCCTTGCTCCCTGGCACCTTTGCAGAGATGGCAGATGCCCTGCCAAGGCCCGGGCTACTCCACATTCAGCCACAAGAGGAGGATGGAGTGCTGAGCCCCATGACCTCCAGCAGAGGTCATATAACACCAACCTCTCTCTGTACATGTGGAAACTGAGTTAAGGTTCAGAGGCAAGAAGTCAACCGAACAAAGTCATAGAGTCCCAGTTGCACAGACAGGGCTTGAATGGAAGTTCTGTTCACACCAAAGCACATTCCAACTTCTTGACCCTGTAAATACCTACTAAGCAACCACATATATGCCAGCAGTTTGCATCCACTAGTGTTAAAACTTCCTGTTTCCATGAGTACCCAGACAACAACAGACACGTACAGCAAATGAACTGAACCAGTCATGCCTTAGGCACAATAGCAGGTGCCCAGGGGAAAAGAAGAACTGAACGGTTAAAAAGCGCATTAGATTGGCAAATTGTCATACGCTGTTTGAGCTTACCAAGGAAGCTAGTTCTCGAGTCAGGGCATCCCCATCCCATTTCAGACCCAAGCATGTTTCTTTAGGTGTTCTCCTAGCCCCCTTATATGGGGATGGGCTGTCCTGTCCCCACGGTGACACAGAGGAAAGAGAAGAGCTAAAAAGCCCAAGAGTCAAAGCACTGTGTCCTTGAGAACAGCTAGAAGGTAAGCCATCTCCAACAAGTAGCCATTGTTTAGTCTACCACAGAAGAGTTCCCTGCACTGGACGCTCAGTCGTGGAGAGGAGGCACAACCAGAAACTTCAGCTGGCTGCCTCTGCTTCCCCAGTGGGTATCTGCTAGATGCTAAGAGCACCTGACTCTATGATGTTATCTCTGTATGTTATTTGTTCTTTCACCTGGAAGCATCACTGGAGAGGATACTGTGTTCTCTCTGAAACTCCCTCTCTTGGGAACCCTAGCTGTCTGCCTTAAAGGAGCTTCCGGAACTGATTCCGGCTGCGTGTTTTAAGCACTCAATCTGGTGAGACTTTGCTATCTATCCGCTATTTATTATTAAACTTTGGCCTGCTATTTGCTTAATAAATTCACTAATTCAAAGCCCCCAAAATGGCTATCACATACCATTCTTCAGACTGGACAAATAACAGTGTAAGGGAATATTACAAATGGCCAGACGTTGTAGCTGGGGTGACTTGCTTAAAGCTGAAGTAAGATGGTTAGAGACACTCCCTTAGGAGCTGAGGGAGTCCATCAGACTCAGGAGAGCCCCGTACACAGCCTCATTGGGCCCTGGACTGGCATGTTTGTGGTGTAGCTGGCGTAGTACAACTAAGGGCTGGTGATGACGGTGGCTTCACGGCCCATTGTAGAGACCTTGATTTTCTTGCCAAGTGTAGGTCCAAGGAGTCTTGGACAGAAGTAGTTTGAATCTGCAATTGAAAGCATTCTACAGAGCCATAATGGCAAAGAGAGAGGTAGAGCCGGGAGAGAGGAAGAGATGACCTCTGAGACTCTAGTGAGAGCCGTGGACAGGGAAGAAATGGTTGCTCTCTGGATGAATGGTGACCACAGGGTCTGGGATATGAAATAGGGTGGGATGACCACGTGTTTCTAGCTAGCATACCTGGGCTGCTGGAGTTGCCACAAGGGCAATGGGGAAGGACTCAGGGGGGCGGAAGGGGCACAGAGGTGTCAGGTGATTCTTAGGCCTCTGAACGGAGCTGTTAGATATTTACACATCTTAACTTGGAATTTGGAAAAAGTATGGCATGAAGACTTTTGGATTAAGATTTTTCAGTGTAAATATAAGAAGGAACCTTGGGAGGGGCTGGTGGTCCTGACAGCTCATGGTCTGTGTCATACACAGAGTGTTCCCTAAGCTGGCTGGTCCTGGGATCTGTAGGGTGCCTATTGTTACTGCAGATGCGGGGCCACTGGGGACTTCCCACATCCATGGGGATGCTGCCAAGCATACTGGCCACCTGTCTCCCATGCTCACTGTCCTCTCTCTGTCCCACTTCCCAGC
This sequence comes from Microtus oregoni, assembly GCF_018167655.1. Lineage (NCBI taxonomy): Eukaryota > Metazoa > Chordata > Mammalia > Rodentia > Cricetidae > Microtus > Microtus oregoni. The sequence goes on along the minus strand of NW_024543074.1, from coordinate 26,993,771 downwards.
TCTCAGGCCTGGCTGTGGGCCCAGACTTGGTTTCAGTCTTCCATTCCAGAGTTCCATGGTTGTACTTTGTACCTCCGGGAGAGATGCCACAACTCTATTGTCACTTGATCTAGGTGCAGCTGGGCCAGAAAGAAAGGTCATCCTTCCCAGTCTCTGTTCCTGGGATCAACTGAGCCATCCAGAGACAAAGGCTGAGGATGGAGCCATAGGAAGCTGCCTGGGTTGGCCTGCCAGGGGTGGCCTGGATACTGGATACGTCAGGCAGGTCTTAGGAGAGGCTGGAGAGATACCTGGTGTCTGATTATCCAAGGCAGAGAACAATACATGGCTTTCATGGAGATGTATGGAGTGGCTGGGAGATCGGAGTGCAAACTACGCTAGAAAAGAAGTCTGGAGGAGAGGTGGCTCCAAAGTGGAGAGTCCCAAACGGTGGCTTATAGCGTTCTCGGTAGCCACAGCATCTCTGGGAAAATGAGGTTTTGTTTGTTTGGGATTTCTTTGCTTGTTTTGTTGTTATTTTGGTTTTGGTTGTCTGAATGGCTAAAATAGAGCTGGGAGCCATGGCTGAGGACTCCTCTGTCAGACACATGAAGGTCTGCTGTCCTCTCTTAAAAGAGCTGACTTCTTCCTTAATTGGGCATTTGTATCCACATCAAAGAGGGCAGAAGAGGGCACTGAGAGGGCAAGGTAGGCTCCTCGCTGACACTCCCAGGCACTAGCATTGGGGTGTGAAGCAAGACCTCCTGGATTCTCAGAGTTTATATCTGTCCCTTTCATTGTCAGAAATGGACTTCATGAAGCTGCCCACCTTCCCCTCCAGGCCTTTAGAGTTCCAAGCAGGTTTTGGGAAGGGAAGGAGATGGGCAGACACTGAATCCTTGCTCAGAACCAGGATCAGGGCTCAATTATGTTCCGAGCCAGACATTAACAAAGGTCCAGACTGGAAGCAGGGTCTGAGCTGTCTACCTCACAGACAAGCTTGCAATCTCTGACTGTGTTAGGACTCTTTCAGGAGGATTAGAATGACTGTTTCTGGGGGGCCCCTGTTCCATTGTCTAAGAGATCTGTTCTGATGCTGTTTGATTCCTCTGGTCACCTTCTGAGTAACGCAAAATAGGCTGATTTAAGAGCAAGTGAGTCTTCTTGTTTTGCCCTGGTCCAGAAGGCTTCAGCCTCTGGGAAGCAGGTCTCTGACTTGAATTTAACCTGTCACTGGGTCCCTGCCAGTTCCTCAGGACTTTTCCCTTTGTTCTCACAGCACCAGGCTGGTAGTATATGAGTAAGTTAGCCAGACTTTGGGAATAGTTGTATAGAATTAGGAATGATTTATGTACAAGGAAAACTGAGGTTGTGTTCTTTCACATCTGGAGATATATGTATCTCTTTAATTTGGGGTCATTTTTAACCCACTGAGATTCTCCACAGGACAGGGAAACAATCTCAAGTGATCAAGGAGCCATTTATTGGAGGGAAGGCTTTGGGGGAGCACACCTTTTCTTTCGTGGTGGCCAGAGGTCAACCTCTGGTATTCTCAGGAGCTGTTCACCTTGTTTTTGAGACAAGTTCTGTGACAAGAAATTTAGGGCTCACTATTAGCCTGAGCTGACTGTCAAACAAGCCTCAGGCATCCACCTGTCTCTACTACCCCCACTATGGGACTGCAAAAAAAAAACGCTACTAAGCCTGGTTGGTTTGGTTTGCTTTCTCCTGAGTTCTGAGCATTGAGCTCAGATCTCCATGCAGATGCTGCAGGTGCTTCATTGACTGAGCCATTATCCCAGTCCCAAAGAACCAGTTCGTTTGACTTGAGTGCTCAGAGACAGGGTGGCCAGGTCTGAGCTTGATTCTACCTACCCTGGGCCAGCCTTGGAGTCCTTTCATCAAAGGGGATTCTGTATGCAGAGAGCAATGAGCAGAATGGGCTGTCTACCTCACAGTAAGACCTAAGGTAGCTCCCCCTGAGGCAGTCTAAAAAGGAGGCTGGTGAGGACTGGCTTTTCTGGTGTACAGTAGTGCAGAGACAGTCCTTGGTCAAAGTAATCAAATCACTGCCCCATGGGGCCACGCGGCTCATCACTAGCATGCAGCTGGCCCCAACAACACGGTCCTGGGATGCTGGAGTAGAAAGGCTAGTTAGAAATCACGGCTCCAGTCTGATGTACTGATCTCCAAATAATGATCTGGAAGATCGGGCATTTTGCTTCTCCTTCCCTCTCAGCATTTCCTTGGCCCTGTGTCCAGGCAAGGGGTCATAGACTGCTTGCTCCATAACCCAGAGATGGTATACAAAGGCAATTGTACCCTTGTAGTACAAGTCAAACACCCAAGAGTCCTGCTCTCAAAACTTTCAACGCTGTCACTCTTTCAACGTGGCCTCTCCTCGTCACTCCCAGGTTTCCATGACCCCCTGCTTGGTCTGAAATCCATCTCTCTTCCCTCTGTTGAAGCTCCCACACCTTATTCTACTGAGCCCTACTCCTTTGTCGGAAGTTGGCAGGAGGGGAGCTGGCACAGAACAAAAAGCCCCATTGTTTTTCCCTCTGCCCCCTACTAGCCATTCCTGTCAGAGCCTGACAAATGCTTGTGAGCACCTCCGGTGACAGAGATGGATGAAAACCCTTGCTCATGGGCTCAGCACACCCTGGTCACCTGTGTATTCCTCCCATTGTGATCAGTCTAATCAGATGGCTGTTTATAAAGTCATTACTCGGTCATTTTGTTCTGCTGGGGTGGGGATATGAGGTTTCACAAAGAACACAATTAAAGCCCTTCCCGAGTGGTTGCCACGGTGGGGGTGGCTAAGGACAGATTAGTCTCCTTGAAAGCTGTGATGATGAGGGAAACTCCCTGGCTTCAATCAGTCCAGGGGCGCTCTGTCTCTTCCCCGGGACTCAGCGCTTGTCCTGTGTGGTTAGATATGAGGGCAGACCTCAACTGTGGTCCATTTGGACCCGAGTACACCAATGACAAAGAGAGAATGCTGTTCTGGCCACTTGCTGCCTTTGTTTTAGGCTGGAGACCTCAGTGCTTGGCTTTCACATAATTCCCTGGGAAGAGATTCTTCCACGTTTGTGCAGTAATGTATTCTGTGTACTGGGTCCTGTTATTGTACAATAAAACAAGAAGGCTGGGAATCGATACAGAGGTGTGAAGGAACGCTCAGAATCATTTTCATAACCAGCAAATGTGGTTTTCAGCAGAGAAACATTTCCTTGCCTATTCCGAGATGGCAGGAGCAATTTTCAGTCTCAGACCCTGAGACCGGAACTCTCTGCTGCTTAAAGGGAAATGTCACCCAGAGGAGAAGCTACAGCAGCCTGGACTGCCATGATCTGTACTCAGTCATCACAAGCAGGTTGTGCGCTATGCAAGCCTCTCTCCCAGGGGAGGCTCTGGGCTGGGTACTTTCAGAGTCACCTGATTGGATGCCTGGACAAAGCCTAGGTTCCATCTGCTCCAGTAGCTGCACATATGAATTCAATACAGCAGCACAGTGGAGGAACCTCAAGGCTTTTCTTTAAAAAAAAAAAATGTTACATTTAAGTATGTATGCATGCATGTATGTATGTATTTAGTATGTGTATGCATATGCATGCATGTGTATATGAACATTACAGAGCACATGTATGTGGTGATAAGAGAACAGCTTTGGGGAATCAGTTTTTCCTTCTACCACATAGACCCCAGGAATTTAACTCAGGTTGTCAAGTTTGGCAGCAAACTCCTGTTGGTGGAGAGAGGACCTGCTGTTTGTCCTGGCTGCCGGCTAGTTTACACCCAAAATAACCACACAAAACTGTCTTCATTAAAACTCTGCTTGGCCCATTAGCTCTAGTTTCTTATCAGCTAATTCTTACATCTTAATTTAACCCATTTCTCTTAATCTGTGTATTACCACGTGACTGTGGCTTACCGGCAAGATTCTAACCAGCGTCCATGTCAGGCAGAAGATCCATGGTGTCTCTCACTCTGCCCTTCTTCCCAGCATTCAGTTCTGTCTTCTCTGCCTACCTAAGTTCTGCCCTATCAGGCCCAAGCAGTTTCTTTATTCATTTAACTAATGAAAGCAATGCATGAACAAAAGAGCCTGCTACACCAAGCTCCTTTTACCCACTGAGCCATCTCGCCAGCCCTAGAGGCTTTTCTCAACCCTGCCATGAAAGCAGCTCATACACTATAAAGGAGCACACCATTTCCTTTGAGTTTAAAGCAGTTGTACAAATACAATCAGAAATTTAGAGAAAAAAAATGTAGTCATACTGCGTCCAAAGACAGGGAATCTCAACAGAGAAATGGAAACCCACTGGAAATTTTGGAAATGCGATTTATAGTAATTAAAATTAAAAATGTACCAGATGGGCTTAATGGCAGATTAGAGATGACAGCAGAATGAATAGGGAGTGTGAAGACAGATCACCAGACATGAGACAATCTTTAGAGAACAGACAGGAACAAGGCTGAAGAAAAATGAGCAGAGCCTCAGAAACTCATGCAACAATGGCAGGGAGTCTAACACATCTAGCAGAAACTCCACAAGCAGAATATAAGTCAGAAGTAGCAAACTTCTGGACAGAACAGCCAGAGGTGACGTGCTTCCAGAATCATACACGTCCTTACAACACATCCTTAGTCCCCAAATAACAAGTGATATTAATCAAAGATTTTCAAAACAGTTGTTTCTGTCTAAATAAAGTGGCACAAAAATGTGCCCAAATCTGAAAAATAAATAAGTCAGAAGGAGCAAATTTTACCAGAACCAATACATATATGTACACATATGTATATATACCTATATACAGTAAGTCAAAATAATGAACAAAATATGTCAGCAATAATACTAGCAGAAATAAGTTGCTGAAATTCCCCCAAATTTGTCAGAATGAATATAGACACACAGCTCCAAAAAGTTCAGAGAATTTCCAGAAATATTTATACATATTCTTGGCAGGTGACAGAAGAAAAAAGAACATTATTTATGAAGGCCAGTGACAAAAGTTACCACTGACTTCTCAGAAATAGCGGAGGCCATGAAACAAAGGACTAACATCACTTTTAAAAGTTATTATTCATTATTAATATTATTCAATCAATTATGTGTATGTGGGGGGTATGTGCGCACAAATGCCGTGACTATGGAGGCCAGAGGCATCGGGCTCCCCTGGAGCTGAAGTTGTCGATAACTCTAAGGACTGCACACTCTGAACCAGCAGAGTCATTTCTCTATGTCTGGGACTAACACCTTTAAAGTCAGTAAACAAAAATAGAGAATAGAAGTAACTTTTAACCCAGACAGCTGTAATTTAGTAAAAGCATAAAAATCTTTATTTAGTAAAAGCAGACTGCAAAAATGAGGGTAAAATAATCCAGGAAAGGATTTTTTACATAGATATTATTTAAATAAATCAAACTAATGGAAAGTGAGTTAAATGATGGTTCTAAAGACCTAATATACAAGGGTAGGAAAGGGGGAGAATACAAACTTCCAGGGTCTGGAGAGACAGATTTATTGATAAGGTGCATGGCACCCAACCAGGAGGACCCAAGTGTTGATCTCAGAATGCATGTAAAACACCTGTCATGGTGATACACATCTATAACTTCAGTATTTGGGAGGAAGATCCCCCAAAGACTCATTGGTCAACTAGCCTAGACAAATTGGTGAGCTCTGTGTTCAGTAAGAGACTCTAACTCAAATATTGGGTGAATAGTGATTGAGGAAGCCATCCCATGCTGGCCTCTGGAAAGGGAAAATTACTGTAGACTTAGATTTAACCAGATCAAAGATTACACCAAGTATAAATGGACCAAAGAACAAGGATAAAATGCTTTGGCAGATAACAACTCAAATTTATAAAATTTATTGTATTTATATGTACTGGTTCAACTTGAATATAAAAAATTAAAAAATACCATTTCAATATTACAGTGAAGATAAAATATAATAATTAAAATATGTATAAGACTCCAAACAATGTTGAGTTTAATGATGCTACACATAAGTAAAGATATATGCCATGTTTGTAGATAGGGAAACTCAGTTTTATTAAAGCATTTATTCTCTACCATTTTATCAATAAATTCAATTCAATTTTAATCATTATTCCAGTGGGAATTTTTTAATTGAAAATTGGTTTTAAAAACTACATGGAAATATGAAGGACTGAGTTAAAATAATTTTGAAAAACTTGAAGAATGTGTACTCTCTGACTTCTAATCTTCTACCTAGATAAAATAAAGTTAGACTAATGGTGGCTTGCAGATAGACACAAAAGTCACTGATTGCTTGTGTGTGTGTGTGTGTGTGTGTGTGTGTGTGTACAGTCATATGTTTTTCAACAAGGACTCTAGATAATCCAATTGTGAGAAGAAAATCTTTTCAACACTGGTTCTAAAACAGGTAGATATCACTATGAAGAAAATGAACCTCGACTCCCTAACACACACACACACACACACACACACACACACAAATAAAAATCAATTCAAAAGAGACTATATCCTTGAACACAGAAATAAAACTAAAAATTCTTTTAACAGAAACAGAAGAGAAATGTTCATGGTTTTAGGGTTCTTATGAACGAAACAAGGGCTGCAAAGAACTCAAGAAACTGGGCAGCAAGAAACCAAATAATCCAATGTAAAAAGGGGTACAGGTCTAAACAGAGAATCCTCAACAGAGAAGTCTTAAATGGCTGAGAAGCACTTTAAAACTGTTTAATTCCTTAGCCATCAGAGAAATGCAAATCAAAACAACTTTTGAGCTTCCATCTTAAATCTGTCAGAATGACAAAGATCAAAATTGGGAATTAATCTACCACAAGACCCAGCTACACAAATCTTGGGCATGTACCCAAAGGATGCTCCATCCTGCCATAGGCACTCTTGCTCAACTATGTTTATAGCAACTTTATTCATTATAGCCAGAAACTGGAAACAACCTAGATGTCTCTCAACTGAAGAATGAATAAAGAAAATGTGGAAATTGCTCAACTGTTAAAAAATGACGTCATGAAATAGATGGAAATAGAAAAAAATCACCCTGAGTGAGGTAACCCAAACCCAGAAAGACCAACATGGTGTGTACTCAGTTATAAGTGGATATTAGCTGTTAAGTAAAGGATAATCATGTTACAATCCACAGACAAAGCGAGGCTGAGTAACAAGGAGGGCTCATAAAGGGATGCACAAATCTCTCTGGGGAGGGGAAGTGGATCTTGGAGTAGACTGGCAGCGGGTGGAGTTGGGAATAGGAGGAATCAAGTTGGGGGGCAGAAGGAGAAAGTACTGGGAGAGTTGACTGGAATTAGGGGGCATTCGGGGTCCATGTGGAAACCTAGTGCAAAGGAAACCCTCTGGACTCTATGAGGGTGACCCTAGGGAAGACTCCTAGAAATGGGGATACAGAGCCTGAATTGGCCAGGCAAGGATTCCAGTGGTGGGACTGGAACATCAACCTAATCACAAAACCTTCAACCTCCAATTTGTCCTTCCTGCAAGATGTTCTGGGGTAATGGTGGTACAGAACGTGTGAGAGTGGCCAACCAATGATAAGTCCAACTTGAGGTCAGCTCTTGACACTACCTAGATGGCTAGGAATCAGAGGCCGGATAGCCCAGAGATCTAGGACAGAACTAAAAAAAGTCAATGAAATGATTTCTAACAGTATTTTGCTATACTCATAGACCAGAGCCTCACCCAATCATCATCAGAAAGGCTTCTTCCAGCGAATGATGGGGGCAGATACAGAGACCTACAGCCAAACATTAGTCAGAGCTCAGGGAACCCTACAGAAGACAGGGAGAAAGGATCGTAGGAATGAGGGGGTTTGAGGGCACCATGAGAACACACCCCATCAAGTCAACTAAGCAGGGCTTACAGAGACTGAAGCAATAATCGTGGAGCCTGTATGGGTCTGTGCTAGGTCTTATGCATTTCTGTTATGATTGTATAGCTTGGTGTTCTTGTGGGACTCCTAACAGTAGGAATGGAGAGGTATCTCTTACTCTTTTGCCTACTTTTGGTTCCCCTTTTTTCCTGCTGGGTTCCCTTATCCAGTCTTGATGTGAGGGTTTGTATCTAGTCTTATTGTAACTTTTTATGCCAAGTTTGGTTGATATCCCTGAGAAGCCTGCTCTTTTCTGAAGAAAGGGAAGAGTGGATCTGGGGGAGAAAGGAGGTGGAGAGAATGGACTGGGAGGAGTGGAGGGAGGGGAAACTGTGGTCAGGATGTAGCATACAAAGAGTAAATAAATAAATAACCTAAGAAACATAAAAAACCTAAAAAAAAATCCTTAAAACTTGACTTCATATATAGTAAAAATCTTTATTATCCTAAACACTTCATTAATAAGTAAAACAAAAGTATTATACTCCCAACATAGAACACTAGTAACTTGATAACAAGATAAGCAAGTCAGGGCTAATGGGAAAGAACAGTTGCTAAAATGCCTTCTACATAATCAGGAAGACCTGAATTTGGATTATGTCTTAAGGTTTCTATTGCTACAAGGAAACACTATGACCAAAAGGCAAGTTGGAGAAGAAAGGGTTTATTTGGTTTATACTTTCAGATTACTGTTCATTACTGAAGAAAGTCAGGACAGGAATTCATTCAAGCAGCTCAGAATCCTGGCAGCGGGGGCTGATGCAGAGGCCATGGAGGAGTGCTACCTACTGGATTGCTCAGTCTGCTTTCTTATAGAATCCAGGACCACCAGCCCAGGAATAGCACCACACACCATGTCCTGGGCCCTCTCCCACTGATCGCTAATTGAAAAAAAAATGGCTTACGGTTGGATATCATTGATGCATTTCCTCAACTGAGGTTCCTTCCCCTCTAATGACTCTAGCTTGTGTTAAGTTGACACACAAAACTACATTTCCTTAGAACCGACATAAAATGCTGGACACAGTGGTGCATGTGTGTGTGTAACCCCAGTGCTTGGAAGGCAGAGAAATTGGAAGCTCATGGCCAACAAGCCTATCCAAACTGATAAGCTTCAGGTTCACTGATAGACCCTGTCTCAAAAAAACAAGATAGAGAGAAAATGAGGAAAGATACTCATCATCAGCGTGTGGCCTCCACACAGGCACTCCTGCTGACAAGTGTATACATCATACAACATACCTACTCACCCACTCCACACAGAAAGAGAAAGAAAGGAAGGAAGAAAGGGGGAGGAAGGAAGAGAAAATTTGACTTTTTTAATGGACAAATAATAAATCCCATATCTTTACTGGCCCTGATTTTCTGACAACATCTCAGGTAGCCAAAAACAGTAGGTGCACAAAAGGCACTGGTCTGGGGATCAAGAAAGTTCTCTTTGGTTCATTGGTTGACTTGTTGTGTGACCTAAAGAGGACCCTTCCACCTCTGCGCTCTAGATACCACTTCTGTGCAAGTACAGTTTTTACCTTTAAGCAATGTGTGAAGCCCACATTAATCAAACAGAAGGAGTTCTAGATGTACCGGAAGTTCTGTAGAAAAGAGGCAAATTGCTGTCACATAAATCCTTAGAGTTGGTTGTCACAAGGGTTGCTACAATAGAGCCATCCCATCTGATTATCAGATAAAATGACATGATATATGTACATGCGTGTCTACGTGGTCTGTGATGGAGCACAGGTCCTCCTGTGTACATACAGAGGCCAGGAGTTGATGTAGGGTGTTTAATCACTCACCTTCTACGTTGCTTTTTTGTGAGACACGGTCTGTCACAGACTGACTAGACTAGCTGAACAGCAATCCTCAAGACCCACCCATCTCTGCCTCTCAGCTTTGGGATTGCAGGCACAAGCAGTCACACCCAGCTTTTATATTGATTTGGCATCTGAACTCATATCCCCATGCTCATGCGGTAATACTTGATCTACTAAGCCATTTCCCCAGGCCACGACCTGACATTTGGATACTCACGGTCACATAGAGGCCCACGCATATGACATAAAACACATGAACATTATAGTCACACATTCATCTGTTCATATACCTAGAAGTGCCTGCCTACAACTCACCCACTTGGCCACATACATATGCAGGTATACATAGACACAGGTAGATGTACACACACATTAATAGGACTGCATTCTCCCGAAGCCTGCATGTAGTGAGCACAGGCAGGCACATGGATGTTCCCAGGCATCACATCGTCATGAACATGAAGAGACACACTGAGATGGAGGCACACCCTCAGGCATGGAGAACTAGAGTACAAAGGAGTCTCACCCAGGGAAGAAGAAGGCTATGTATATGCTATCGAGCATGGAAGAGGTCAGGGTCTCCAATGAGGGAGGGGATCCAGGAAGGCTGCAGGCTCCTGAGGCACAGGGATGAGGAGCTGGCAGAGCTGAGGAACAATAGTAGAGGGTGCCCATGTATTAATAAGTAGTACCTGATGGGCTCCCAGGGTAGGCAGGATGTGCCTGTGTGCCTCCAGGGGTCCAGTGGGGACTTCAGAGCAGTTTTGTCCATAGCAACCAAACAAGTAGGAGTGAGCAGGAGGCAGCTGAGCCTGGAGTTGGACAACCAGGAGTTGGATCACATAGTTGAATTTTAACACTGAGCTTTGTCAAAGACAAATTGAATCTGAAGCATGGCCTAAAGTCAAAGGGAATTGTACTGCTCCATTCCCTGGCCCAGAGAGGGTGACAGACGCACCTGTAAGAGTGTCATACCCAGGTTCTGTCCTCAGTTCTGCCTTGGTCCAATTGTGTGACTGGGGAAACCATTCTTACCCTCGCCCAAGATGACATCTAACCTATGAGGCAAGATTTTACCCAAGAGATTGTGTAGGCCTCTCTCACCCTGAACCAAGCTTGTTAGACTTGTTCTGTAAATGGCCAGGCAGAAAACACTTCATGGTTTGTAGCCTGAATGATTCTGTCCAACCACTGAACTCTAGAGTTGAGCTATGAAAACAATTGTAGACAAGAGGCTAGCAAATGAAAATGGTTGTGTCTCAATAAAGCTTTATTAATAAAAATAGGGGATAACATCATTTATGTCTTTTTGTTTGAACAAGTTCAAAATTCCAGGTACTAAAGACATATACACATCACAGTCTGATAGAAAAGCCGTCCACGTGAACCCCAAACTATAGAGTAATGAGCAAGATGGAAAGGTGTAGGGGGCTGAAGCTGGCACAGTGGCATAGTTAGGGGCATGAGGGACTCAACAGTTAGACCACAGGACAGTGGGTGACTGCTATGTGACTCTGTTCCTAGGAATGTGTGGACAAGTGTCTACTCATCCCAGATAGGGAACTGACAACAGATCAAAGTATAGATACCACCCAAGTCCAACTTGGTGAACCAATGATTTTTATTGGGGTTTTCAGGAGCAAAAATGACCCAAAGGCAGCTGCATCGTCAAAGCTCACACCAGCACGGGTAACGCTCAAGAAAGTCAGGAACCTGAAGCTCAATGCACAGCTTGCAGACCGCTCAACAGTCTCTTTCAGGAAGATCAGATGGATGAGCCTCATCTAGGTCTGATGATTTGTTGTTTAGGTGGACCAGCTGGCCTTTGCTTCTTGCTGGTGGAGCTGATATTGTCTGAGCCTCTTCTAGGCAGCTCAAGCTTGTCGGATGGTATCTCACAGTAGTCTTTATAGTTTATAATTATGCGGAATCTGGTCAGTTTGGGGGACTTCCTGAAGCTGTTGAATTGTCTTCTTCCTGAGCATAGTGAGTGCCCCACAGGATGGGATGTTTCACCTCCTTGTAAACACCCTGTGTCTTAAGGAGCTTCAGTGAACAATGGATGATTTGATGCAGGGAAATGCTAAGCAATAGTGACAGCCATGAAAGGTGGGGTGAAAGACACTCTAGAAAGTTGGTGCTGCATGGGCAGAAGCCTGAAATCACGGCTGTTCCTGCTGTCTTATTGAAAGCTGTAGGACTTACTGGTTGGAGGATAAACCGGATCATGGGGCCTTTTTTATTGCTGCACTAGACAACACACATTTGGAAACAAACAATTCTCAATTATTTACCTCCCTTTAGCTACTAACATTTTTCTTGGAAAGAGTCCATCCCATAACTGCTGATTTCAGTAAGGAGTTCTGATTATACACTTTCTTCTGATTGCATAACAATACTGGTTGTTTTTTCTCTGTGTGCACCGAGGCCCTGGGAGTAGTGATGGATGCCCAGGTGACCGGAAGAGGAGCCCAGGAGCTGAGCATGGCTGATTTACACCGCTGTAGAGTCCTGGGCTCTGGTTTCCTACTCTGCCCCAGGCCAAAGCGATTCTGCCTGTGTCATCATTATGCTCATCAAGGGCTGCTTTGTCTTCCCTGGTCGGCCTAATTGCTCTCCTCATTTGGACAGCCCTGGAGTCATTTAGTAATGAAGATCACCGTGTGCTAATATGGCATCAGGAGCTCACCTGCTTGTTGGCATTCGGAGCAGCGTTTGGAGAGGGGAAGAGGCTCCGCTTGTCATTACAGGTGCAGAGCCTCACCGAGCTGTTCATGTGCAATTACCATCCAACAGCCTGGAAATTACAGTCCGGTTACAGTGGCTGCTAACGAGAACTAATTGTACCACCGCAGAGCTGCCCTCAACACTTAAGACAAATGGCCTCTGTGGGAACTTGGAGATGGGTAGAGTAATCCCGTCTGTTCTTGGAACAGAACAAAAAGCCACTAGAGGCTGGGCTGAGATTCAGTGGGGGCTCCTGGGTATTAAAACTTGATTTTCTAATCAATACAAACAAACCAGAATTTCATAAAGATGTCCCTCCATCGGCCCTTCTCCATGCATGCATTCTCCAGCTTTTCATTCTTACATCCATCATCATCCCTCATCTAACCACCATCAATCCAACCATTCATTTACCCGTTCACCTTCATTAACTCACCATTGTCCTTCCATATATTCCTCATTGTCTTTGATTTTTCCTCCATCCCTACAACCAACCCTCTATCCACCCAACAAGCTTCCATTAAACTTTTGCTCAGTACCTGATCAATACTTAATGGTGAAGCCAGAGGTAACTAGAAGAGAACTCACACATAGCAAAGAATAATACCCAACAAATATTTTGGAGTGGATAAAGAAACAATGACTATTTTCTTCAGAGAGGAGAAAATTAAAGAGAGTTAAGTAAGAAGGTAAAGAAAGGAGAATATTCCATGTGAAGGAGAACCATCGACATGTTGGTGAAGGAGCCAGCAAAGGAAGAGGGACTGAAGATGCCTATGCTCTGTATTTGGATGTGGTGAGTTACTTCACAGCTCTGAATCTCAACATCCCTGCCCACAAAATGGGGAGAAGCTAGCACCTTTCTCATGGAGTTATCAGGAGATCTCTTAGAACTGTGAGGTAGGAAGTAGGTACCTGATAGGAGTGAGGGTTTCCTGTCACTGTCAACTCTTTTGTGTTGCTTTTCTTGATTCTTGGAATCTGGGTCCCTGTAGGTCCTACAAGCCTACTGCCCATCTTCTCTGGGCTTTGGAGGCTGAGTCAGAGTCCTCCTGGCTTGGAAAACGAGCATCCTAGAAATCTGTGATGAGTACATGCTTATAACAGGGGGAGGTCTGGTATTTATGGAATGCTGATTCTCTTATGACTGGAGCCCAAAGAATAGGGTCATAGGCATAGAAAGCAGTAGGGTCAAAGCCATCCTAATATAGGGACAGCTAAGGTTAGGGATTGGCTGAAAGGAAGATGGGAGTCCCTGAAGGATCTGAAGCAGCCTATCCGTGTTTAGTACTGCCCTGGATAAGGGAACTGATAATTGCTAAATGATGCTTTCTTAGTGGGGAACTAACTGTAGGGGGATAACTGGGTCAGCATGATTAGGGCATTGTTCCTTCATGGTCCTTGCTGCCTACAACTCTGGTCTCTAGGTTCTGAGCCCATTGTTTCCAACCTACTCTAGGAAAGTGGCAGAATTTGAGAGCTGGGTCCTAAGGCCTCCCCACTCCCTACCTCCCAAAGCTCAGAGAACTCTGCTGGGTGGCCATTTCATTCCACTCTCAGTATATGCCCCCACACACACACATGACAAAGATATTACTCTTTGCTGAGCCAGCTGGATCCCTTTTGGAAGAAAGCCCTTTGTCATATCAATCCAATTCCCTAGACTCTATTCTCTCTCTTCTATTACTGAAAGGCAAGATAGAGCGGCATTCCGTGGCAGCCCATAAGCATGGCTCATCCAGGATTCAGGCTCAGTGTGTAGGAAGGGGGTGCTCGGGTGACTGCCACTGGGCTCATAATAGGGGTGTTGATAGTCTCCAATATACTCTACCTCCTTGACGTCATTCTCTCCCACACTGACTACGTTCTACCACGTGACTTATCTTTGCCAATAAAGTCTGCTCCAGGGGGGGTTAAGTGAGTTCAAACTTGCTTTTATGAGACCTGAGAGCTTCTACACTCCTTGATATTGACCTCCACCTCTTGAAAAGTGAGTCATACCACTAACCAAAGGAGGTGGATGGCTGCCAAGGATATCCCAGCTTCACATGAGTTTCCTGGGGATTGCAGCCATAGGGATTGCCCTTCCCTGGGTCATGTGGGTCCTATCCATGTTACATTCAGAAATATGTATCTTTTACTGCTGCTCTCTACCACACAGTATGGCCGTAGTTTGTACACAGTAGAAAGTGGCTGACTGATGGGGGATCCTGAACAGTATTTGCTGCTCATCCCCGGACAAAGGAAAGCCCCAGCAGTAGCCAAGGGGTCTGATTCCTGCTTCTCTCAGTTCTAGCATCTCTGTGATGAGGTGGGGACTCCAGATGAACTGAAGCTCTCATTCCAAGAGAGGCACCTCCTCTAGCCATGGGTTAGTGTAGGTGATGCCCCCGCTCCTGTAGCCTCAAGACTGACAAAGTAGTCAAGTGACAGTCCTCCTGACTGCACCCCCGTGGAAGCATGCACTTCCAGACCACTAAAGTCAGTCAGCCTACTGTCCCACCAGACACTTGCAATCAGCCGTTGCAAGGATGCTAGCTGGCAGGGAGTGTCTAATCATAGACTGTGAAAGATGGATGAGCCTTTCACTGCATCTTTATCCCTCCTTAGGTTTTGGCTATAAACGATTCATTCCAAAGGTGATGGGAACAGGCGCTAGTATCTGCAGCCTTTCTCCTCGGATCACTTCACGGTCTCCTCTCTATTTTATTATGCTATCAGCAAAAATATAAAATAAGATTAGGATGCTTATGCAAATTATGTTTTTATAATCATGTCTGAAGGAGTCTGTGGATCAAATTTTCAAGACAGTTTCTCTAAATGTGAGCTTTTCCTTTATTGATGGAGAAGGATGCTTTTAGGAGATTACACTGCATCAAATTTGGAGCTAGCAGAACTGGGGAGGGTCAGTTGCAGCCATCGCTTGCAGGGGAGGGCAGGTATCTGCCCTAACACACACACTGTAATAGTCTGGTTTTCATGATTATCACAAGATAAACAGATGCAAGAAACTAAAGAAAAGAGGGGTCTTTTTAGTTTCGTAGTTCACTTTTCTCAAAGGTCCAGTTCTAGCTATACAGTAGGATTGATTTCCATTCTCTTCATAACACAAGACTCCAGAGACCAAATTCCTGACTCAGGTCTAGGGACAAAGTGAAATCACAGCAAGTTCCATCCACTAAACTTACCAGAATCTCTGGGTCCAGGAAAGAGGAGCTCTGAACAGTATGTGTTAAGTCAAAGCACTGAAGAACAGGGAGGGGTCTGTGCAGTCAGGCAGAATTTTCTAGAAGTCTGAGTTATCCGAAGAGTGAGCTACTTTAAAAGGATGCACAAGACACAAGAGCAGACAATACCATAGCTCAGGAAGCAGAATGGTCTTCCCAGGGTCACAAAGCTAGGCTGACAACTAAAGATTGAAGCAAACACAACTCTGGCCACATAGATCCTGGAAACCAAAAAGGGGACAGGGCATGTCCTACTCACCCCCAAGGCATATTTGTTGGGCAGGTTAGTGCCAAAATCCCCCGTCCCTCTAAGGGCTCCTCCTCCATGGTGAGGGGTTTGTAGGCGGGGCTGCAGTTAGAGCCGCTTCAACTGCTGAGCCTGGAGGGAGAGCCCATCTGATGAACCTCTTCAACATTTCTTTTCCCAATAGATCCAAACCACTCCAAAGAGACACAATATTACATTTCTTAGACATTTCCCCAAATACATATTTATCAGGGAAGCCTGAATAAGCTAAGAAGGGCTCAAGCCTATTTATTTATGTATTCAGTCATCTCTGGGGTACGGGTTGTGCCGGCGTTAACAACAGGAGACTGCAATTAGGTTGCATTTGGTCTGATCCCCTGCTCCCGGGATGGGATTAGGGACTGGATGCCAGAACCTCACAACTCTCCACAGTCATGATGCCTTTCTTCCAAGTTTATGCCTCCGGGATGAGAGGTTCTCAAACTTGGTTTCATATTGGAGTCACCTGGGACATTTTAAAAAATAATACCGATGCCTTTATCCTGCCTGCGGAGATTTTGACTTTGAGAGTAGCTTCAACATGAGAACTTTGCCGAGCTCCCCAGATGATCTACTGTACAGCAAGGTTTGAGGTATGGACCAGGTAGACCAGGCATCTGGTTGGTACAAGCAACATTCGCCGGTCAATCATTCTCCTTCTCTGATTTTGACAAACAGGAAGGACAGAGCACCAACCAAGGCTAGGTTAAACCTCATGAACAGCTTCACAGAGTAGCAACCTGAGTAGTCATGGAGCTTTGAACTTAGAGGAACATGTGCCTGCATTCAAGTTCCCTTGCTGTTGTCTGGAAATTCAGAATCACTATTGAGCAAAACAAAAAAAAAATCATTTTTGTTTCATCCCATGAATTCTATAACTGAATCTGAATAGAAGACCTGGGGCTCTAGACTCAACCCTGTCTGGACAACTGACTTGCTGTGCAGCCTCGGGCAAAGCTTGCTTTGTCTCTGGGTCTGTGAAAGAGAAACATCTTGGGGCTGAGGGGAATAGCTCAGCTGTTAAGAGAACTTACTTCTCTACAGAGGACAGGAGTTTGAACCCCTTAGTATTCCAGTACCCTCATCGGGTGACTCACAAATGCCTACAACGCCATCTCCAAGGGATCCTAAGCCTGTTTCTGATCTGTGTGGGTGCTAGCACCCCCAGCCCCTTGCAAATAAAACTTAAGACAAACAAGTATAGAATCTTTATTCAGAAGTAAAATCAGTCAGTTGGAGGATTTTCCAGAGCCCAGCTCTGTCTGCACACACAAACCAGACCATTTAAGACACAGCCAAGCTACCTTCAATCAGATAGTAATAACTCAGGATGACTGGCTAGTTCAGAGTCACTTATTGCTTGATTGAATTTTGCAGGACTCACCTTCCTATTCCGCCCCCCATACCCATAAACAGGTGTATGTCTTCAGAACTGGGCCTGCTTTAACCCAGGGCACAGATTACAAATGGGCAAACATTGCCAGCTTCCCTTCTTTTTCCCTCCCCAAATAATGGAAAACCATTTGTTCTTCACCACTTTTTCTCCCAGCAACCCCTCCTGTGTCTTCTGAGCAAGAGCCCTGGCCTTGCCAACTCAGTGCCTGGGCTTTTAGACAGCACAGAATTGGATGCTGGTGGGAAGCTGGGGATGGGAGAAGGGAGGGCTGGAGCTTTGCATTGGAATAGAAAAGAAAGAAAAGCATCCAGTGGGTGAAAGGGGAAAGTGGAAGAGGGAGGGGCTGTGGGAAGGCAAGATGATGGAGAACTAGGGAGAGAAGAGAGAAAGATATTTGAGGAACAACTGCCAGATATGTGGCTATGGAAGGTGGCAGATGGAGGGGGAGGAATTTGTAAGGTATTTGCTGTGCATAGAGAATGCACCCTTCTTCCCCTATACACACACGGCATGGCTTTCTCAAGAGGCTACACATGGATCACATTGATCTCACTACATTCTACTGGTGGGCTGTTCCCTATGCAGAGATGCATCCACTAGGGACCCCAGTTATATTTGAAAGATACTGCTCAGGCTGGGCTTGGCGGGACTGACAGCAGTGGGAAGCTGGGAAGCCTTTTGCCATCTGGTACAGGCTGTTGGCTTCAGAGACTCCTGAACTCTCAGCGCAGGAGGAGGATTTTAGCAACAGGGAATCTTAGGAGATGCAGAAATAGCTCAGTAGTAGAGTTTTGGGTCCATCCTCTGTTTCTAAAGCCCTCTGAAAGGAAATGTACTGCCTGTAGGGAAAGTTTCTTACATCAGAATATAGATCTGGAACATAGACTCATCCATCCACACTCTCAGCTCTATTAGTGGTGTGAATTGTGACGGTCCCACTGGGCTTCACTGCAGAGTCCTGCCATAGCTTGAAATCTTTGTTCCTTTGAACCAGCAGGCTCACATCTAGGAAATAGGTGCCAATCCCACTCCCCTACAGACATGTGTTCAGGTTTACTTATGTGGAAGCATAGCTTGCAATAGTGAATATCTAAAGCAACTTCAATATAGGTCCACGGAGGATTGCCCACAAGCCATGAAACTATGGTCGATCTATACTGCAGGGTAATTCATGCAGCTGTACTAAAGGGGAAAGGCTTTTCCCTATCTTAGTTCATTTTCTATTGCTAGAACAAACTATCCAAGATAAGGTAATTTATAAAGAAAGCGGGTTTATTTGGTTCAAGGTGTTGGAGACTGCCAGCACCTGCTCACCATCTGGTGAGGGTGTTCGTGCTGCTTTCAGAACATAGCCAAGGGTACCACACAAAAAGATGGACATGTTGGCAGCCCAGGTGTCACTTCCTCTTTGTAGAAGACTGCTAAAGCTGTCATGGGGGCCATTCTGACAATTTCATCTCACCTAAAAACCCTGCAAAGCTCTGCTTGCAAATACATGAGCATATGATTTGAAAGTCAGGGGTCAACAAGGGAGCATTTGGGTGATGGGTTCAGACAACACCAACCTCTAAGGCACAGCGAGAGGAAAGCATCTACAAGGGAATGAGTTAGCAGGGAGCTCGCATGTGTGCAGACTGTCAAGAGCAGCAGCAACAAAGCCTCAGATCCATCCATTCATGGGAACTAAAGATGAAAAATATACGAGAAAAAGAGCCAGTATCTATAACAATCTTAACAATTGGTCATTAGAGATCCACAAATCAAAATCACAAGATGCTGCTTCACGGGGATGGCTACTGGTGTTTTGTTTTGCTTTAATAACAAATTCTGACACAGTTATGGAGGAATCAGACCCTTCATTCCTTGTCACTAGGAATGAAAAATGGTGTGAGTACTTTAGGAAACAGTGCATCCCGTCCTTGGAAAGTAAAAACACAGAATCACAATGAGCTACAGCAATTCCACACCCAGGCATGCACGAATGCAAGCAAACTAAAATCATGCATTTATAAGAAACTTGCATACGAATATTCATGGCTGCATCACTGGCAATAGGCAAAAGGTAAAAACAATGCGAATGTTAGTGGATCTAGATGTGGTATATCCCAAAGGAGTGGACTAGTATTTGATCATGAAAAAAGAATATTAAGCACTGAACCAAATTACAGCCTGAATTAAATTTGAAAAGACTATATTAAGTTAATCAAGGCAGTCATCAGGAACTGCATGCTAGCAATTCAATTTCTGTGAAATTACCAGAGTGGGAAAGTTTATAGAAGGCAGAAATTAGATTTTTGGTTACTTAGGGCTTGAGGAAAAAGTAGACGAGAGATCGATGCCGAGAGTGATGGAGCTCCTATCTGGGACAAGGAAACTGTTCTAGATTGTAGACTGCATTGATGGTTGTCTGAAGGAGCAAAAGGAGCTCCCACTTGTCCATCTCAGAACATACTACCAAACACCGGACTATGCTCGTTAAGTGGGTGCGCTGTGTGGCATATTCATATCTCAATAAACATGCTGTGTAGCCCAGGTTGGCCTTGAACTCTCTATTCCTCTGCCTCAGCATCTCCACTGCTAGGATTACAGCCAGGTTTTACCCCAGCCAGCTCTTTGGTAGCTTTTGAAGCCTTTACTTGTAGCTTTCACATGGGGGGAGGGTGTTGCATTAGGAAGTGAGGTGACTTGCTTGTCTAGCGCTGATGATTCCCATCAGGTAGAGAGACTAATGACTCAAGCTTTAAAGGAGGAGGTCCAGGCAGGTGACACATGGGTGTCTAATTTTTTGTCGAAGCCACTTCTGTTCCATACCTCCTTTACCCTTGGGGCCAGTAGCTGTCCTCCACAAGTGACACAAGGCCCTCAGCAGCTGCATGCACACACAGGTGAATTGCCAGCCTTCTCCTTCTGCCTTGGGAATTTGTCCTAAACGATGTTCATACCTGTATTCCATCAAACCTTCCAAGTTCGTGGAAAACTTCCACGTTCTTTCTGGCCCACTCATTCCTGATGATCCTCTGTCCCAGGGAAGACCACACACAGGAAGGGGCACTGAACTTACCAGGTATTGTGATGACAGACAGGAGACGACAGAGCTGACAAAGTCTGCCTGCAGCAGGAGAATTCATGCAGAGACAAGGGTGACCCTCCTTTGCAGACAGAGGTGGAGGACAGCCCCGAGGTTGGCTGGCACATGGCCCGTAGGCCAGAAGGAGTGAACACTGCAAGAGCCCCATGGAGACCACCACAGTCCATCAACAGGAGCTGAAGCCTGGCTGGCCTCTTTGTCTAGGATGGGAGAGTCTCCAACACACCTCACACAGAGTTGAGACTGACACGCTCAGTACAACGATAGCCTGAAGCCATCTGGTACATTCTCAAAGAATAGTCCTCTCCGCCATACCACTAATTCACACCAACCAAAAACTTACACAAATGTACAAATGCAGACAGAATAGGCTGCACACGAGCGGCCTGCTCAGTGGTTAAGAGTGAGTACTGTTCTTGGAGAAGGCCTGAGTTCAGTTCCCACCACCTATTTGGCCTGACAACATTTTGTAACTCCAGATCCAGGAGACTTCCCACCCTCTTCTGGGCTTCCTAGGCAACTACACCTACATGCAATACCCCAACATAGAAAGGTAGGAATACATACATGTGTGTATTTTTCATTTATTTATTTATTTATTTATTGAGGATTTCTGCCTCCTCCCCGCCAGCGCTTCCCATTTCCCTCCCCCTCCCCCAATCAAGTCCCCCTCCCTCATCTGCTCGAAGAGCAATCAGGGCTCCCTGACCTGTGGGAAGCCCAAGGACCGCCCACATAACATTTATATAATTTAAAATTATATCAAGATATAATTTTAAAACTAAATCTTAAAACAAGAATACTGTACACTTAAGTCCAGCCCTGAAAACTAACAGGTAAACAAACAGTACAAGGTCCTCGCTGGCATATCCACCAGACTATCAGCACTGATCCAAACAGCTGAAGCTACCATTCCAAACTCTCATTGTGGGTAAAATGCTCTTCTCCTTGGTTCACATCCCTCCATCTCTCTTCTTTCCTCTCTCAATACACAGACACCGTCTGCTCAGTGTCTTGGGACTGTTGGCTCGTCTGTTACCTTTCCTCCTAGATAAAGATGCCTGGAAGTGAGGACTGTGTTCTCTTTATTTCTGTCTTTGCCTCTTTGCAGGCTCTGCCGTGAGGCACAGGGTTAATGTGTAAAGTTTAAATGAATGAATAAATGAACAAAGCCATCCAAGTGTATGTTTATTAGAGAGAGAGCTCAACCTTCATAACTCTCAAAGAAAAGCAAATTAAAATGAGATGTAATTTTACACCTATTAATTTAGCACAAATTAAGAAATCTAATTATCACACCCAGGGCTGAGACAGTTATGGTCTCACCAAGGCATCCACACACGGCCAGTGGCCGTGTGTAAATTGGGAGCATCCCCTTTGGAGAGCAATTTGATAATCCACTCAAGAGTCAGTAGAAGACCACAGCCTCTGGCTCGATGATCCCACTCTTGGGAATTGGTGTAAAGGAAATTCCCAAAGGGAGAGGAGCATTTGCTGACTGTCATCAAAACCTGTTTATGTTCTAAAGACCCTGGTCACCAAGCCAAAGATGGAGACACATTCTGAAAGACTCAGTTTGGGGATGACTGGGTAGAACAACTTTGGAAGAACTAGAGATAAGGGACAACTCTGACTAAATTGGAACAGTGAACAGGGGGTGTCCCTTCCTCAGGGGTAGGGAGGTGTGTGAGAGTCACCCTGCATTCCCAGCTCCTAGCAGTGAACCTGGAATACAGCAGGGAAAATACTGTGCAATAATGATAGTATGATGAGCCTGGAGAGATGCCTCAGTGATGGACACTCACTGCTTCTACAGAGGACTCCAGTTTGCTTCTCAGCACCCACATAAGGCAGCTCATAACCAGGGATTTGATGCTTTCTTCTGGCATCCTTAGGTACCTGTTCACATGGGACATGCACTCCCATAGACACACACAGACACAATAACAAAAAATAAAAACAAATATTTTAATAATAATAATAGTAGTAGTAGTAATGTAATTCCATGCTTATTGACTGATAAATATTACAGTTTTTCCATCGTGTGGCCATCACAGAGTGGACTTGCATGAACACAGATGATACAGCTGAGCCACCTGTGTGTCAAGCGTGAGGTACAGAAGCCACCATGATGTGGAAGGTGCCACACTGACAGGAAGCTGTTTTTCTTCTGTGAGTAGTACTCTCTGAACTAACAACCCAAGGAGAGCTTAGTAAACATGCAAGAGCAGCTACAGTGCACTGGCCCTAATTACACAAAAGAACTTTGTTGTGTCATCAACAGACGTGGTACAATGCCACAGTCAGAGACCTTTCTGTTAGTCTTATGGCTCACCAAACATGTGGTCTGTCTCCGATGCATAGTCATAGTAGTTAAGTCATGTGTGTGTGTGTGTGTTTACTATTCTGCATATTTTTATTTAACAATAATTTACACCTAGCTACCTACAGCACACACACACACACACACACACACACTGGGTAGAATGCTGTGTGGATATTCAAGGTTCCATGGATATGCAAATATGTCCTAAGATACAAAGCTATAGAGATGTTAAAGACAACTTTCTTCTGCTATGCAGCCCTGCTGGGGCTTCCAGGACTCCTGTCTAGCTAGGATGGATGGATTGAGCCACAGTGCTTGCCTGCATTCAGAATGGTGGGTTTTCTTCACAGAGGGGGGTCTGAGCTCAGAGGCGCAAAAGCTGATTGAAAGATGCACAGTATTAAGTGATAGAGCCAGACTTAGGATTCAAGTCTATGTGAGACAAAGAATTTCAGTTCTGTGTGGGTGATTTCAAGTCAAGGTGACAGCCTCAAGGACACAGCACCTAAAATATTTTTTCATAACAGTGATTTGGACTCCCTGGCATCAATGGGCACTGTGTACTGAGCCCTAACTCTGCCTGAGACTTTCTTGCTAAAATTTGGATTGGCTCCTATCCCTGTCTGGGCCTCAGTTTCCCCTGCTGCATGACAAGGCAGTTGGAGTGAATGAAAAGGCTTCATGGACCTTTTACCCCCAAAGCATGACCACATCCTTTCCAGGACCAGGCAACCAGAACTTTTCTTTGGAGTACATGGGCTCTAGATTCTGAATTCCTGGGATCCTAAGGTCCTAGGGATACTCTGGGTGCTGAGGCCCTGAGTCTGACATCCTGAAGTCCTGCAGACCCTAAGAATGTTCCAGACAATTATTGATAGTTATACAGGAAGAAAATGCAGTCTGCCCCCATGGGGCTCTGGCAAGGAACTGAGCACTCTGGAGCCTGCAACTCCTTGAAGAAAAAAAAAAACTCCTTCAGGGTCCAAGGACGGCGCAGGGAAGTCTATAGAAACTTCCTTGTTATTCAGCCACAATGAAATCCATCCCTGAGGAGAGAGAGGCCAACAGAAAGGTGGAGCAAAAGTGTGGCATTGGGTGTGAGGGGAAGTTAGGGCTGTGCCAGGGTGGAGTGAGAGAGGCACCCGCATCCAGAGACCCGAGAGCCCATGGTTACTGGGTGTGATAGCGCATGTCTGACAATGCATGCTGGAGACCCCGACACTGGGAAGGCAGAGGCACGAGCATCAAGAGCTCAAGACCAGGCTGGATCTATAGAGGATGCAGGAAGGACCTGAGAATTGATCACAAAAGTGCTGGGGTCTTGAGGATCTGATGTCATGAATGTCCTGAGGGTTCTGAGTGGCCTAGGCTCTTCCCTTCTGAATTCCTGGGGGTTCTTGGTGTCCCTAATGTCTCAGCATTTGAAGACTCTGAAGCCCTGAGAGTCCCTGATGTCCTGAGCATTCTGAGATCATGAAAATTTTAAACATTCTGGTATCCTGAAGGTTCTGACGCCCTATGAATTTTAATGTCCTGAAGGCACATATGCCCAGGTGACCTGAGTACATATGGTCCACATTGTTGAGTCCTGACTGATCTAAACTCTAACATCTTGAGTTTTTGAGGGTTCTAAGGTCTTAGGGCTTCTGATATCCTTAGGGTTCCGGGTTCCTAGGGTTATCAGATCCTGGGAGTGCTATGGGGTTGAGGGTTCTGAGGGTTTATGGGTGTCAAATATTAACCAAACCTAGGAAATCATTACTGGGAAGATCCTAGTAACATATTTAAATGCCTTGCCTCAAATTTTTGCCATTTCCCACTGAACGTTCACAACATACCTATGCTTAGTTTTGTCTCCTCTCATCTGGCATAATCCAGTCTCATGGCGTTTGAGGAATTCTGGGTAGTTGTTTGGAAGATGGTTTCTCCGCTGAGTCTTGTCAGGTGTTGCTCATGACTAGATAGGGTATTGGTGATACCTTGCAGAAGTATTCTGTGTCTTCCTCAGTCCATCATCTTATCTATAAGTACACGAAACCAGGATACCTTGTTCAAGGTGATGCGCACTAATTTTCTCCACCAATCTCCTCTCATCTTGTAAGTTCCCTTCACCTATCAAACACTAGAATAATCCTTGTTGCTACCCATGACACTTTTTTTTGTTCTACTTCTGTTTTATTTTCTTATTTATTTATTTATTAAAAATTTCTACCTCTTCCCCACCACCGTCTCCCATTTCCCTCCCCTTCCCCCAGTCAAGTCCCCCTCCCTTGTCAGCCCAAAGAGCAATCAGGGTTCCCTGCCCTGTGGGAAGTCCAAGGACCACCCACCTCCATCCAGGTCTAGTAAGGTGAGCATCCAAACTGCCTAGGCTCCCACAAAGCCAGTACGTGCAGGAGGATCAAAAACCCATTGCCATTGTTCTTGAGTTCTCAGTAGTCCTCATTGTCCACTATGTTCAGCTAGTCCGATTTTATCCCAGGCTTTTTAAGACCCAGGCCAGCTGGCCTTGGTGAGTTCCCGATAGAACACCCCCATTGTCTCAGTGTGTGGGTGCACCCCTCATGGTCCTGAGTTCCTTGCTCGTGCTCTCTCTCCTTCTGCTACTGATTTGGACCTTGAGATTTCTATCCGGTGCTCCAATGTGGGTCTCTGTCTCTGTCTCCTTTCATCGCCTGATGAAGGTTAATATGAAAATAGATCCAAAAAAAAAAAAGAAAATAGATCCATATCTATCACCATGCACAAAACTCAAGTCCAAGTGGATTAAAGACCTCAATATCAGTCCGAACACACTGAACCTGATAGAAGAGAAAGTGGGAAGTACTCTACAACACATGGGCACAGGAGACCACTTCCTACGTATAACCCCAGCAGCACAGACATTAAGGGCCTCATTGAATAAGTGGGACCTCCTGAGACTGAGAAGCTTCTGTAAAGCAAAGGACGCTGTCACTAAGACACAAAGGCAACCTACTGACTGGGAGAAGATCTTCACCAACCCCGCAACTGACAAAGGTCTGATCTCCAAAATATATAAAGAATTCAAGAAACTAGACCGTAAAAGGCTAATCAACCCAATTATAAAATGGGGCACTGAGCTGAACAGAGAATTCTCAACAGAAGAAGTTCAAATGGCCAAAAGACACTTAAGGTCATGCTCAACTTCCTTAGCGATCAGGGAAATGCAAATCAAGACAACTTTAAGATACCATCTTACACCTGTCAGAATGGCTAAAATAAAAAACACCAATGATAGCCTTTGCTGGAGAGGTTGTGGAGAAAGGGGTACACTCATCCATTGCTGGTGGGAATGCAAACTTGTGTAACCACTTTGGAAAGCAGTGTGGCGGTTTCTCAGGAAATTCGGGATCAACCTACCTCTGGATCCAGCAATACCACTCTTGGGAATATACCCAAGAGAGGCCTTATCATACAACAAAAGTATATGTTCTACTATGTTCATAGCAGCATTGTTTGTAATAGCCAGAACCTGGAAACAACCTAGATGCCCTTCAATGGAAGAATGGATGAAGAAAGTATGGAATATATACATATTAGAGTACTACTCAGCAGTAAAAAACAAGGACTTCTTGAATTTTGCATGTAAATGGATGGAAATA
Source organism: Microtus oregoni (assembly GCF_018167655.1). Taxonomy (NCBI): domain Eukaryota; kingdom Metazoa; phylum Chordata; class Mammalia; order Rodentia; family Cricetidae; genus Microtus; species Microtus oregoni. The sequence goes on along the minus strand of NW_024543074.1, from coordinate 26,967,399 downwards.
GAAAACACTACCCATGACACTTTCTAAGCTCAAAGCCATATTCATATCTCTTATCTCATTGGAACTCAACCTCAAGATGGAAGGGAAGTCTATACGTGGAAGAAAAGGGGAAGCAATGGTATTTGGAGTTCTCCTGTGGGCCAAGGACATGCCATGGGCTTTTCTACACTGCTCTGTCCTATCAAAATCCTTTTAGTGACCATGGTTAATTTACTTTGTGGGGATGGCAGAACCTCAGAAAGATCAAGGTGTGACCCAGGTTGACTCAGCCAGGACATGGTCTGTTCTAGAGTCCAGTTTTTTTCTTTGACAGAAGACCTGTTTATATTCTACAGCAAAGTATTAATGTCACTGAGTCACAGAACCAAGTTCCCAAACAACCTCTCTTGAGAGGCCTGGGGATCAGTGCATTAATGCTAATAAAATTATATAGTTCTTTGTAATGGACAAGCACTCTGTCTCGGGCTTTACAGCAGACTAAGAATTAGGTGTCATGGTTTCCCTGTGTAGATGAAGCTCGGGGTTAGTTGATCTGCTTTGTTCCACATTTCAGCCAGATCAAAGCAGACATGGGATGTCAACTTACAGTGTTCCAGACCCCACCCTGCAGTGCCAAATCCTGCCTTTTAAATCCTTCTGGACAGTAACATGTCGGCATCCAGGCAGGATGAGCTGGTGGAGGCCAGGCTATGGTAAAGGCTTGTCTGTTTCAGAAGCACCTCTGCCTCCCTGGCAGTTCCACAGGTGTCTCATAGGCGATCTGCACACTCCATAAAAACCTAATTTATATGACGGATAAAATTTTATGTGATTTGTTAAGACATGTTAAGCAGATGAGGGATATGGCAGGACTCTCAGATCTCTTTGCTGTCCCGGGTTTGGTCAGTAGCAATTGCCCTTTATCTAGAGGTTGTTCTGGGCTGGGAGTGCGTTCTTGCTCAGTCTCCTGCATGGCATATGTGAGCCCTCACATTCATCCTTCAGTACAGCAAAAACTACCAAAGTGAAGACTGCTCTGCACGCTGCCCTAGACTAGGGAAGGGCATCAGATCCAACCTTAGGCTGATGCACAGAGGCCATCCCAGGGCTGAGAGTAGGGGGATGAGGCAGACAGTAAGCTCCCAAGAACAGGGCAGAAAATCTCCAGGACTGTAAGTATGAAAGCATCCTGAAAGGCTTTCCAGGGGAGAGAGCATTGGAGGAGTCTTTAAAGCAGTTGGGATTTAAGCAGATAGAAGTTGATGGTCCCAGTAAATAAAGGCTGTGGTGTGGGTTTCGGGAGAGAAGGAAGGAAGCTGGTGTGCTGGTGGCCATTGTGTCGTGATCAAGGTTGCTTTGAAATAAGACTTGAAGATAAAGGAAAGAGTAAACCCTAGTGGGCTGGGATACCTGGACCATGAGACTCGTCCTTTACCTGCTATCAGAAGGAGAAGCTCCGAGTGCAGGAAGAGGACAATATTCCTTCCATCTACCAAGACTGACCCTCATGATCCCTCAAGAGCACCCAATCTGCAAAAGGCAGGGGCAGGTGATCCTAAGACCTCAGATGGCCCAGGACTGCAACAAGATTCCCCCCAGCAGTACAGAATAGCCCTGACCTGGTGTTGGCTGCTTTTTCACTTTTGACTCTTTGCTCTTTGGGGGCCTGCCACCCAGCTCCCAAATAAATCACAGGGAGACTTAGTCTTTCTTATGGATGACCGTCCTTAGCTTGGCTTATTTCTAGACAGCTTTTCTTAAATTATCCCACCCACTTTTCGCCTCTGGACTTTTATCTTTCTCTCTTCTATATACCTCCCTTTACTTCTTACTCCATGGCTTGCTGTGTAGATGGTGGCTGCCCCCTAACATCTCCTCTCTCCTCCTCCTCCTTTTTTTCACCCCCTTGATTTTCTTCCCAGATTTTTCTTACCTATCTTCTCTGCCCGCCAGCCCTGCCTATCCTTTCTTCTGCCTAGCTATTGACCACTCAGCTCTTCATTAGACCAATCAGGTGTTTTAGACAAGCAAAGTAACACAACTTCACAGAGTGAAACAAATGCAACATTAAAGAATGCAACACATCTTTGCATCATTAAACAAATGTTCCGCAGCATAAACAAATGTAGCATATCTTTAATATTCCACATCATGACTGTCTCTAAGCACATGCCTGGGGTCATGGAGTCTCTTGACCATATGAAGGGGAGATCCTGCTGGAATAGGAGCAGGTGAGTTCCTTGTGCTCTTGGTATTTCCTAAGCCTTTAGGGCCACACTGTTTAATTCAGTTCCTCCCCAGGAATCTGAAGAGCAAGCAGAAGCCTCCTTCTTCATAGTTGTCATTTTCTAGACAGTCCTTCTCCCTCCTGTGCCGGTCATGCTTTGTGACAACACAGCCAACACAAACAGCTTAGAGGGAGGGGATGTGTTTCAGTTCACGGCTTCTAGGGTCTAGATCTGTGATCCTGGCCTGTGCTGATTTTAGGTCCCTGAGGAAGTAAAGCATCATGGCAGGAGACTCGAGTGGTAGAGGCTAGCTACTTTGTAGTCAACAGGAAGAGGAGGCCCGTGGGAAGACAACCAAACATGTATAACCATTTTAGGCACACCATTGTTGATCTTGCATTCTCCAGGATGCCTTGCCTCCCAGGTTTCTACCACCTTCCAGAATAATAATTCATGATTAGATCTGGGAGGCCTGAGTCTTGAGGCTCAATGGCCCCTTCCTGAGGCTGCTCTCAATTTATGCCCCTCCTCTCCATTCTTTCCTCTTCAATCCTGAGTCCTCTGTAATCAGATTGCCCAAACCAGTTTATTCTGGAACCCTGGTGAGTTGTTTGATCCCATTCCTATTGAGTCACTCACACTCCACTCTGGGCTGTTGACAGTCTCTGGAGAACTCTCTCTGCAAGATGTTGATGGAAGCCATATCCCTCCTCAGGGACCACGCCTAGTGCTTCCTCTGTGGTTATATGCACAGTGACTTTGTTCTTAACCAAGCTTTGTCTCAGACATCACCTCCTCAGCACATCTCAGCTATCCCTCCTCCCCCTCCTGACTTTCTCATCTGCATTCATGAGAATGCTGTCTCCAAGGACAGAAACTGGCCTCTTCCTTCACCTACAACCTCTCTCTAATGCCAGGAAGAGTCTTACACATGGCAACACTCAGTACCCACTTTCTGACTGAGCAATGGTGGTTTTCTGTCTTTTTTTTCCCCCCTTTATGTGATTAATATGCATGGGTTTCTCATCAAAGAGCAGCTAGTGTCAAACTCACTGAGGGCCTGCCTCTGCTATGGTTCAGAACTCATTATCTTCCTGCAGCAAACTGAAAGAATCTTGGACAGAGATTTAAGCAAATGCTGGAGCTGCGGCCCTGACCCAGCTGACCTTCTGGTGAGTTCAGAGTCACAGACTCTTACTGTCTCCATGGGTGGCAAGTACCTGGGGCTCCTCTTGGCGCCGGGTGTCTCCTCCTGAAGCAGGAGTTCATCTTTTCTGTCTGATGCCCAGCCAGGAAAGATGGAGTTTTCTGTGTCCTATGCAAGGCTGCTCTTGGCATTGACAGTGGCACTCTGGGACCACAGGCAGAGTCACAGAGCCCGAGGGTTTTATTTGTTTGTTTTCAGAATTTGAAAGAACCAGCGAATGAGGAAAGACTTGCCTGTGACTGTGCAGAGTCTGGATCACAGCCCAGTCTCCTATCTCCCGACCTAGTGCTTCCTCGCTGTTCTGGACTCTTAACAGCTCCCCTGAAAAGAAGCTGTGTTGAATTCTCCAAGGCTGATTAACCGTCCAGAATGTCAATGACTGGGGATAGTAGGAAGGCCACACGTCCAGAGCCAAATCATATGGGTCTATCATAGGCCTCCTAAATGGTCATTTATTGCCCACTTTGTATTCTGGGGAATATAGGTAAATCCTTTGGAATGTTTGCACAGACTCCTCGAGCTTCCATAAACCCAAAAGCTAAGAATGTCATTAATTAATTAATTAATTAATGCTAAGATTAATTAATCTTGGGCTGATATTGGAGATTCCCCCACGTTGCTGTCACAGGCCCACCTGATCTTTGTCCCCAACACCCTTGTAAAATGTGCTGCTTTATGACTTCCTTGGTTCTCTTGGTACAAAGACTTTTTGAAACTGTCACTGCATTGGATCATGGAATCCGGGGTAACTTAAATCTGTCTCTGGGCCACACTCGCTCATATTTGACTCCATCTCTTACTACCCTTTAAGGTGGGAGCTGTGTTTTGGGCAAGTGTTCTGGTCACCAGCCTACAACACTCTTGGGGAATGAGGAAACCTTCAAGAGGTGGGGCCTAGTCAAAGGAAGAGAGAACCTGAATATCCCCTTGAAGGGGACATTGGGATTATTATTTATTTTCCTATCTAGTTTTGGTTTCCATCTGCTGTGGGGTCAACAGTGTCCTCGACCACATGCTATCACCATGATCTTCTGTTTTGCCAGAGATCCAAAACAATGGGGACAAGCTATCATGGGTGAGAACTTCCCAAACTGTGCGCTGAATTGAACCTTTCCTGTAAAGAGACTGTTACTTGGTCTATTTACATTTTGTTATAGTTCATTCCCGCTCCTGGTGCTTTACTTTCTATTCCCTGTGCTTAACACCTGTGGGACTGCACAAAGCTCACTCATGCCCCCGGCCTTTGCTGCAGTTAAATACTCACGGGTACAATATCCGTGTCATGTGCAGAAGCTGACATTTCACAGCCCTCTCCCTGTCCTCCAGCTCTTACGTTCTTTCAGGCTCCTTTTCTGCAGCATTCCCTGAGCCTAAATAAGACCTCTCCATTTCCTGGATTCTTCCTTCTTGTGTCCAGGGGCTCATTGAATCATGGGACAGAAATCATCAGAAAGATGCAATAATGTGTTGTTCAAAAGAACTCAAGTAGTTCCCGTCCACTCAGAGGACTGAAGTTCAACTCTGCATTGGTCTGTGTGCCACTGGGCTTCATTCCGATGGATTCTTCAGGATTAAGTCAGAGTAGCGTCTAAAGCCATTCACTCACATATGTTGATTGATGCTCAGGAATGGTGTAAAATAACTTGACTATACCACAAGAATGCTGTCTACCTGTGCCAAAGGTCTGGCACAGAACCAACCCCAGAGGGAACATTGCTATTGCTGAGCTGGTGTACTTTGCCAAGCCTTATAAGAAGAACCATGGAGGGGACCGCCACAAGGAGAAGCATTGTGTTTGTCTGTGTCTCTGTGGAGTTTAGAGGTATCGCTCTGTATCTTACTGTTTATTGGTCCTTGCCTTCAGTTTCTTCAGAGCAATGCAAAGTCCTTGCATTCAGTCCTATGACTGCTGTATCAAATTGCAAGGAACACAGTGGCTAAAAATGACCCAGACTATCTCACAGGTCTGGAAGTTGGAAGAGGCTATGTCTTACTGGGCTAAAATCAAGGTGACGGCAGAGATGTGTCCCTTTCTGAAAACTCCTGAGAAATCTATTTTCTTGCCTCTTTTCATTTTCTAGAAATTTCCACTTGATGCCTTCCATCTCCAAATCAGAAATATGTCTCTTGATTTTTGACCCCTCTAATTGAATACTGGACACATTCGTTTTCTATTTCAGGTCTTCTGATTGGCAACCTTGATTCTGTGTGCTGTTGTAATTCCCTTTGTCAAATAACACATGCACAGGTTCTGGGGATAAGGGTATAGATACCTTGAACAATGGATACAGAGACCATTAATCTCCCTGTCACTGTCCTCCAGTTGTTCTAAGCTGTAGTTGAAGTTACTTTGTCACTTGGCCTTTTGAGAAAATAAAGTCCACAATGCTAAAATGTCATAGCAAATTGGGAAACCCTATTGCAAGCAGGATAAGCCCTAACCAGAAAAATGACAGTGAAGCCCTTTACAAGTTGGTACATTAGCATATGAAATTCTTTAGAGAGATAGATACCAGATTGCTGTTTAAGGGACGGAGGCCCAAAGCTCCGCTGTCTAGAAGTTATCAATTCACTTGGTCATGAAGTCCAGTTTTCTCGGCAGCACTCCATCAAGAAAGTGACCATTTACACAGGAAGGGAACTGCTCGAAAGGGTCTTGAATAAAGTGTCCATGTAAACCTGGATGGAGGGTGTGGATCACCATTGTTCTCGAATCCACTATCACTGAGTCAACTTTGTCAGAAAGAACAGTTAGCTTCATTCCTGTATCCACTGAGAAATCTGAAGTCTGCGGTGGCCTGAGCTTGCTTGAAAGCTAACTATAGTTGGCTACAGTGTCATGGGTGCCAGCAGAAGACAGGGTCTCCTGGACCACAGAAGGCTAGCACAGTGGGCATTATGAGCCCCCTATTTGAACTGGTTCCTCTGACCCCTAAGATCAGGAGCCAAGCAGATACTGTCTGTGAAGTGAGTTTGTGTCACAGCTTAGCAGACTCCAGCATCTTATGAATCAGCTGAAAACAAACCCACTTCAACCTTTGCCCCAGATGGAAAATTTCTCTTTATTATCCTGGACAACAATCAAATCTTCTCTCTTCCCTGGAGGGAGATGATGTATCTTCCAAGGTTGTTTGCTGTACAAACATCCTTGAGAGTCTACACAAAAGCTGTCTGTTCCAAAGATCTGCAACAAGAGGGACCTGGAGAAAATGTCTCCCCACATGTCATGGCGATAAGAACAGAGGGGCACGGTGCCTTCAGATCCCAGGCCTTGTTACTTCTCCTTTACACTTGGTGGTTTATTTAATCCTTGGCAGAGTCTGCTATTATTCACATTTAGTAGAAGACCATGAGGCCCTGGATGGCAAACGATCCATGGCAGACCTGGGAGCACTCAAGCCTGGATTCTAAATGGAGAGGTAGCCTGGGTGTGTCTGTTGTGGAAGGGGCTGTAGTAAATAAGGGCGGCGGCGGAGCTGCGTCCCCAACACCCCGGCCGCCTGCCCAGCTAGCTTATGCCCCGAAATAATTACACGGACACTGTATTCTTTTAAACACTGCTTGGCCCTTTAGCCCTAGCCCTTACTGGCTAATTCTGTTATCCCGATCAACCCATCTCTAATAATCGGTGAGCACCGGTCTTACCGGGAAAGGTTCAGCATGTCTAACCTGGCGGGCTTGCTTCATGGCGTGTGTCTGCCCAGGAGCCGGGAGCATGGCATCTCTCTCAGGAGTCTGCTCCCAGGAGGAGAGCAGAGCTGTGGAGTCTGAGCTCACTTCCTCTTCCTCCTGGCATTTTGTTCTGTTTACTCCACCCACAGGGCCAAGCAGTTTCTTTATTGGCGAATGACCTTCCTCCATCAAGGGGCTGTGGTGAGATCTCCCCAGAGCACTTTTTCCTTTTGGTAATTGAGGTTTGCTCTTCTTTACACACTGTGGCCTTGCCACTCAAGGGCTACCTGGGGGCTTTTATACCATACCGCATCTCAAGTCTATGGAAAAAGCCAAGAAGCTCAAAGGAGCAGACACAGATGACTGAAGCCTGTGAGTCTCCCTGGTTTTATGTCACACTCTATTTCAACAAGTAGCTGCCTTTACAAACATGTGAGTGGAGGCTAGAGAGATGGCTCAGCAGTCGAAAGCACATGCTTCTCTTGCAGAGGACCCAAGTTCAGTTCCCAGCGCCCATGTGGGGTGACTTGCAGTCTCCTGTAACCCCAGCTCTAGAAGCATTTGATGTCTGTGATCACAACAGTCACCTGCATCATGTGTGCACTCATGTGCATGCGTGTGTGTAGGCACACTCACACACACATAAAATAAATCTACTAAATTATAAACAAATAAAAACCTTTGAACACTTTATCAAGAAATCAGCTAATGAGATAGTAACAGCTAAGAGCCCTGGGTGCTGCGGGATGGACTCTCTGAGCCCATGCCTGATATTTAGTGGAGAAGCTATGTCCCTACATGGACCCTCATTCATAATGTTCCTGGATCTCCTCATGTGCCTGCTTGTAAGTTTTAGTCACCCAGGGAAAGGAAAGGGTGGTTCCATGGAGGAGATGTTGGAATCCAGGGTCACCCTAGTTATTTTTAAGTTCCTGGTGTCATTAGAGGAGCAGTTAGTGTATCTGAGGAGAAAGAGCTGATCGCTCTATGGAAGCAGGGTTTGGAGTCTGGGTTCCTCTAAGGGAGCTGGGAGGGAGTAAACAGGAGACAATGTAGACAAACAGTACTGGAAGACACCCAAGGGTGTAGTGTTTGTGTTTATTTACCAGGTGGACAATCTGTGTCAACTACATGCAGTATCTTCACAAAGAACTGAGGAGCAGTGTGGCGTAAAAGCCCCAGGGAGTCTGAGAGTGGTGGGCTTGGCCAAGTCTGAGCAAGCAGAGAAGAGCAAACCCCAACGGCCAATAGGGATGTGCTCTGGGGAGGCCCCCACAGTCACCAGCAGCTAAGAGAAGAGAATGACAAATATGAGCTATCCTGTGGCTGGAGGCAGAAACAAAGGCTACAACTTTTGCATGTATATCTTTGATCCCTATGAATCTTATTATGGCTTCTCATTCATATCTTCAAGGTGTATGAGCAAGGGTTAGACTCACTGTTGGGCTCACAGATGGCAGAGTGTCAAGACAGAAGCATCATGGCAGAACACACGAGGAAAGGGGACATTTCCCAAAGATACTAGACTGTGATGCTGGACATGGCCTTAGGAGGTCACTGATGGGACAAAGAGAGAAGAAAGTCTGTGGTTTTGTCCATCAATGACTTTGGTATTTCTCTTAGAACTCTCCCAAGACCCTCAAGTTACTAAAAGTTGCAGTGTGTGTATGTAGTGTGTGTATGTGGTATGTGGGTTTTCATGTTTAGTATGTGTGTGTACAATGTGTGTGTGTATATATACAATGTATATGTTTGATGTGGATATATGTGTGTGGTGTAGTATGATATTGTGTGTGTATTACTATGTGGTATATGCATATTGTATTGCACTATGTATATTTGATGTGAATATGCATGTATGTATGGTGTTGTGTATGTGTTTGGTGTTATGTGGTATGTATATTGCATTTTATGGTATGCATATACGTGCTATGAATGTGTTATGGATGGGTGTGTGTGTGTGTGTATGTGTGTGTGCGTGCACGTGTATGCATGCCGTGGCTTTGGTACAGAGGACAGGACATGCACTAGGGTTGAAGAGAAAGCCTATTTCCAAGGCCAGAGAAGCAAATGGAACCCAGCATCATGTTCAGAGCAGCCAACTCGGGCCGAGTATGATTTAGCTGAGTGAAACATTCTGCATTAATGTTTTATGCAGGCTCTGGTCACCATCCAGAAGTTAAGACATAAATCTTTGAGTCAGACTAGCAGGTGAAGGTCAGCTTCATTCCCCAATCATTTTAAATACTAGAAAAATTCTAAGAAATTCTCTCTTAGCCCCTATGGAAAATGGCACAAAAGTTTCTCAAAAAATTAAAAATAGATTTGCCATCCAATCCACCAATTCTATTTTTGGGTCAATACTTAAAAGAATTAATGGGATCTTGAGGGGATGTTTATCTACCCATATTCAGAGATGTTTCATTCATAGTAGCCAAAGAGTAACAAAGGGTAGAAGCAAGAGAGAGGGAGGGAAGGAGAGGAGAGGAGAGAGGGGGGGGGCAGTTAGGTTGTCTGGGTAACCACGGTCATGTCCAGGAGCAGGCACCATGTTTCAGCTCCAAGGTTCCTCATGGTTGGAGTGTTCTGAGAGTGAGAATGAGCATGAAGCCCCCAGAACAGCCAAACTGCTGTGGGCCAGTTACCAGAGGCAGAGTGTGCAGCTGACAGTGCCTCACTACAGGCCACGAGGCCGAGGGTCCAGCCACGCCACCTCATAGGAGCCTGCTCTGTCAGTTCCAGTCACAGAAAAACGGCATATAGGGTGCTTCGTGTAAAGACTTCAAGACAACTCAACAACAAAGCTTTTCCTTCCTTCCTTCCTTCCTTCCCTTTCTTTTCCTTTCCCTTTTCTTCTTTTTTCTTTTCTTTTCTTTCTTCCTCTCCTTTGTTTGATTGACCAAAGCCACAGTTTGTTTTTGTCTAAAATAGAACCATTTACCAAAAGGGCTGCAGTTTCCTTTAGCTTTTGTGTGGAAATCAGTCAGGTGGAGTAATCTGAGTCTGGTTCTGTCTTAGGGATCCCTCGGTCCTAGTCTTCATTAACATTTTCCGTGGACCACAGTTGAAAATGTGTGCTATCCCACTCAATAGGGGTGGGCAGGCATCTTATTAAAAGCAAATCTCTGAACTGAGGAGATGACTCAATGCAAAAGATTGCTTTATTTCCAAGCATGGGGACCTGAGCTTGGAAGCTAGCACCCACAAAAAAGCTGGGCATGGTTGTGCACACACATCCATGGTGTAGAAGGCACAGGAAGATTGCTGGTGCTTGCTAGCCACCAGCCTGCCACTAGGATCAGCGAGAGACCCTGTGTAAAAAGAACAGTGCAGAGTGGGAGAGCATAAGCATTTGTTTCCCCTACATAAACACACAGCACAAGGGGGGAGAAGAGAGAGAGAGAGACAGAGAGACTTTCAAGTAATCTAATATACAGTTGAGGCTGAAGACTTCTGTTTCAGAGACTGAGCTGGTGAGGGACAGACATCAAAATGTTCACCCCGGTAGTGAACTGTCTGTCTGTCTGTCTGTCTGTCTACTTATCTGTCTGTCTCTCAAAATAACCATGCTGGAGGAGGGAGGTGAAGGGGAACTGGTAGGAGGAGGTAAAGGAAGGAATGGGTCCCCACCACAGGGTAAAGAAGAGAAAGCATGGCTGTACTGTTTCCCTCTTTCCTTTGCACCTACTGAGCTCAATGCTTTGTAAGGGCAGGGCATGGTAAGCTAGGGTTTCCCAGGGTTCAGGAATAGGCAGCCAAAACATAGCTTCGCCCAGTTCTCCTTCTTGTTTCACCTCAAGGCACAACTGCTGGATTCAGAACTTGCATTTCTCAACTTGGTTTTGACAGCCCAGATGTGGGACACTAGGAACAGGTGTGCCAACTGTCATTCATTTATGGCCCCTCACTTGAATGCTTATCTTTGCTGCCATATTGATGCTGACAGCCTTCCAAGGCATCTTCCTGCAGCTAACATCATGAAGATGGATGCTCCAGTAGCATCCAGATGTGCGTGTTCCATGAAGATCTCCTGCCTCTTGATGCCTGATGACCTCCTGAAAGGGCTGTATCTGGTCCAGATAAGATAAGGGACATCCCGATTCAGTACGAGAGCAGGAATAAAAACAGTAGTGATTCTGGGTGGTGATTAGCAGGAAGGCAGTAGGGATGGAACAAACGTATTTCAGCTAGAAAAGAAATGAATGGAGGATGAACCTGAACTTGCTGATGTGTACATAACTGGTAGTGGTGAGACGCCTGTACTAGAAAGAATGTTGACTCTACAGGAGCCCAATCTCTGGAAAGCAGCATGGCTTCTCTTTCTTAAAGCAGACAAGATATATTGAACATGAGTTCTATGTCTTTCCATTTTTTCAGTGGTAAAAAAACAAAACCAAACTGAAATCACTTAACAACAACACATTTACAATCAGGTGACTACAGTATTGAAGGAAGTACCACACCGGGTTGATCCCAAGAAGAAGTCTCACTGACTCTGGGCATCTTAGGCAATCTTCACCATCATGCTCACGGCAAATCTGACATCAGCACAAGCATACATTTATGGAGAGTTTCAAATCCTACCCCTGTCTCGTAGAGCTGGGTAACATAGGTGGGCCCATCTGTAAAGTTGAACTGGGATTTGAGAAAGTGTGATGGTTAGTGTTAATTGCCAATTGACAGGATCAAGACTCTCCTGGGAGATGGCCTCTGGGCATGCCTATTGGGATGATCGTGATTCCAGCCATTCCCTGCTTGGGCCTCCTGGACTGCATTAAGAGAGGCATAAGTGCATTGAGTACCAGCATGCTTTCATTGATTTCTTCTTCTGATTTCTGGGGTGCAGCACTATCAGCTTCAAACTCTTGCTGCCTTGACTTCCCCCACCATGGTGGGCTATGTACCTTGAGCTGTGGGCCAGAGGAGCCCTTCCTTCCTAAATGTGAAGGAATTGGCCTGAGCATTTTTATCATAGCAACAGGGAAGAAAACAAAGACAGGGGGTTATTGGAGAAGGCACAGAATGCCCTCTGCATGCAACTGGAGCGTATTGCATACCAATGATTTTAAAGAACAATGCTTGTTTTTCTGTTCGGCACTCACACACTGCCTCTCTGGTCTCCTGGCAACGGTTCCAATTTTGTTTCTGGATTGTTCCTCCGTTCATCTCAGTCATGATCCAAGATGGGGCATGCAGCCAGGCTAAAGCTACTTGGTGACCCGATCATGACTGGCTCCTGTACATCTGTTTAGAGAGCATCACACTTCTTCTGTGAACATCAGGATGGAGATGTCTTCTACCTCCTGTCTCCACTGTCTTTGTATCTAGAAATTAGGGTTGCTCTAGCCTCTGATGTTTAAGGCCTGAAGAAAGAACTCAGTGAGAAAGGGATCAACTGAGAGGGCAAACCAGAGAGAGAGAGAGAGAGAGAGAGAGAAAGAGAGAGAGAAAACATGGACCTATATCAGCTTTATGGTGTTCAGCTATATGGCAATGTTATTTTGGGTTTTCTGCCACTGGCAATGGGAAGCTGTAGGCTTGTTGGAAATCTGTTTCCCCAAAAGCTATAAAAGAGAAATTTCAAAATCCCAGGTCTCTTTTCCTACTTCCTATTTGGCTGCTGAGGAGTTAGACCCCAACTGTTGCATTTGACAAGTTCCTTCTGTGCTGGAGGCTCAGCGTTCTGAAAGTAAAGAGGCTGCCCCTGCCACCTGTCACTTCTGGAAGAGATTAATTACCTTTGCCTGAAAGAGCTTCTGTTACAAAGGGAAAACCCACACTTGTGAGCCACAGGCAGGGGCCCAGCTGTCCACTTGCTATGCCAGGTCACTGTCTCATCACACCCCAAATAAACAAAGCCCCCCGCCCCCGTCACTGTGCTGCTTAGGTATCTGGGTGGATCACTGGAGTATAAGCAAGTGAGAATTAGGAGGCTGGCAGGTCATGTTCCTGGTCCTCCACACTGTACCTGCCCTGGCTTCTTTGTGGCTTAGTTTGTTGTTGTACAAATGTTAGAGACTGACATCTAAAGCTCTCATCACCTAACCATCATCCAGTCCAAATAAAGGATCCCATTGCTCTTCAACATTTAGAAGCAGGGTGTGCCCAAGTCTCCTGCTGAACTTCCATCACATGAGAAAGATTTGGTTTGAATGCTGCCAAGATTGCGCTTCTGACAGGGATCAGAAATGGAACGGGAATGAGGGCAATGTGGGGGAGGGGTTGAGGTACAAGAAATTTTTCCAATGACTTTTGAGGGACAACAGTCTCTTCCTTCTCTTTTGCAAGAGACAGTCTCCATAGGTTCTCTGTGCTAAGACGTGGAGCTAGTCAGTTTCCTGTTTGCTGAAAGCCATATTAATACAGGTGAAGCATGCATGAACCCTGCTGGCCTTGGCCACATAGGAAACTGGAGCTAGGCCATGAGAGAAAAGGCTGAAGTCTACTCTTCCCATCCTAGACAAGGGAGAGATGGCGAAGGAGCCAGAGGCAGAAATGCCCTCCAGTCTCCTGCATTTGACCTGCTAAGAGCAAAGGAAGGATCATAGAGTTATCTAAAAATGATAAGGGATGTGGATGACATCTCTGGTGCAGTGAGAAGGGAGCCCTCGTTGTCAACGAGCAACCCAGCTCTGACTCCTGGACAGGCTGCTATGGGCTTAGGCAGTAGGAGAAGACTTGAATGAGGAGTAGTTCTAAGAGATGAGGTCTCTGGTGGCGTGCTTGCTACCTGACCCCCACTCTAGTTTTTGCACACCCTGCTGAAGCAGAATCCCTAAATATGCAAAGTAGCCTGGCTAGGAAGCTGAGTCCCAAGGAGGTGTCAGCATGATGCATATGAGATGGAGCAGTGCAGCTGGTAGCAGAGCCAAGACCCACAGAACTTTCTGTTCTCAGCCACAGGTGGGGAGGCTCCCAGATACTTAGACACCACCCCAGAGAGATGCAGATGCTGGAGGAAGAAAGCCCGGAGATGAAGACCATGTCAGAAAGGGACTGAGCCACTCAGAAGAGAACATCACATTATCGGAGTCAGAAGCACTGCTGATTGCCAAGTTCAACCTTCATCCACACCCCTCCTCTTTTAAAAAAAAAAATTAAAAGTCTAATTTATTTTACATACCAACCAGAGTTTCTCCTCCCTCTCTTTTTCCATTCCCTCTCCTTAGCTGTCAGTCCAGAGTCCATGAGCTTCCACTAGCTCAGGTCAACTGTCTCTGTGGGTTCCCCCTTTATGATCTTGACTCCCCCTTTGCTCATACAATCCCTCCTCCCTCTCTTCAGCTGGACTCCCCAGGCTCAGCCCCAGCACTTATTCTAATTGTCATTAGAGAAGCTTCATCCAGTCACTGATGGAAGTAGATGCTGAGATCCACAGCCCTCCTCTTGTCTTGAGGTGAGTGAGCCAGGGAGCTCCCTGGCTGGTGGGGATATGTAATGTTTATTTAAAATCATATGAATTGATGTAAATTTACTTTAATTGCATAAATAATGTATTTATTGATCCTCATGGCAAAAGTTCTAACAATAAAGTTAAAGTCCGTACGTGCTGGCCATTACTGTTCTCCTCTCTAGTGGGAGCTATCAGAGTCTCCGTAGTGTGGAATATTTTCTATGTAATTGTATATATAAATACATATTTTGAAAACATTTGGTAGCCTTTGAATTTTTCATAAAGAGAGTCATTTATAAGTATAATTGTGTAGCTTGATTTACTTTTTTCCTGGGAAAATGTCAGCCCATGTATCCATCTCATCACAGAATGCTGTACAGAATCTTGCAGCACCAAGAGCTGGCGGCTCCTCTCCTTTCTTATGGACAGTCAGCCAGTTCCCATACTTTGCTCTTAGAAAAGGACAACACGGAAAAAAAAAACATCCAATCCTCTGCGAATAGATAAAAATCTCTCTGAAACTTGCTTTGCTGCAAAAGCTGCTTGCTTATTATTTTTTATGTCTCAGTTTGCAATTCTTGAAAAAAACGGGAAACATCAGAAAAGAGTGGCTCTACCTGCCCATATCTCCCTCCCATCTTAGCTAGACTACCAAAGTGATCCCTTGCTGGCCTCCACGAAGAGGGGCAGAAGGGATGCTGTGAATTGGACTTCAGGCAGTCACTAATGAGGACCATCAGGTATCTGTGGTCACTTTAGTAGCATCAGGAGCAGTCCACCACATGGGGCAGCCCTGTTTACAGAATGATTGATGAAGCCACTTGCAAAGATCAATGTCTAAAGTTCTATAAGGAGGTGGGTGGAGGAATGTCTGGCCCAGAGCCGTAAAGCCCCTGCTGTTTACCTCTGAAAACCCCGACTCTAACACAGCAACAAAGTTCTGCAGTGGTCATTCTGCTCTGCTTCTGAAGGTAGACATACCAGACATTGCCTCTCCCCGATCATGGGCAGCATATCTGTATGCCCCTATGGTGGCTCACCACCCCTGAGCCCTCTGCTTGGATTTCTTACACTGGGTGAGGCTGGGAGACCCAGAAGCTCGGGGCCAACTTTATGTCCTTCCTCAACTCTTTGAGAAGTTCACTGTTCACTTTAAACATCTTCCCAGGACTACATGTGATCAGGAGACATCCCAACCTTCTCTGTAATCTCTTTCAGGGTCTGGGATCTACCCTAGTTTCCAACCATAACCTCTGGATAATATTCTCAGCTCAGCTAGGGAGTTGGCATTTGCACTGTTGGCGGTGTGTAAAGGACAGTGTTCAAAGGGAGTTGGGATCTATCCTGCTCTGGTACCAGCTTCCAAAGCAACATTGACAGAATTGAGAGCTGTCATTGAACTGTTCTTCACTGAGGAACAATTCAAACCTGCAGGGGTTATCCACCCTCTTCTTGTAAATTAGATTGTCTCCTTCCAATTTGCATAATATTAGTGCTTCTCAGCCATTTGGGGGTTAGGGGACCTATAGGTTTCATGTGTTCAAATCTTGTTAGCATTAATAGACATGAGTGCCCAAGAGGCCACAAGAAGCTTAAGCCACTAGATAAAACTCCATATAGATACTCCTCCCATCAGCCTATGGGATGTCGGTTGTCATGGTGAAAACAAAGAGATTAAACCAGAATGAAATTGAGAACTGTCCACAAACTTTACGTTTGCTCCTGCAGCATACCTGTCCAGAGAGGTCATGCTCTCTCTTCCCATTGTAGCAGTCGAGTAGAGGTCAACATGATGCTTTAGGCCGCTGTACATTTCCCCAGAGATCCAGTAAACCGTCGTCACCTGGGAGGCCACTTGAGGACACTAGAAACGGTGGCAATGCGAACATGCAGATAATATTTCTGAAGTCTCACTCAGACCTTTCAGGCCAGACTGGGTGTCAGAAGTAAGCTATGCTTGATAAGTTTCTCGTTGTAGCTATCACTGGGCAGGTGTTTTAGTTATTGGCAATAGGTGGCAGATTGAAAATATGTTTCATATCTGTTATCCGTCTTACTAAATTCTTCTTTTTTTTTTTTTGTTTTTTGAGACAGGGTTTCTTTGTAAAATGGCCCTGACTGTCCTGGAACTAGCTCTTGTAGAATAGACTGGCCTCAAACTCACAAAGATCCACCTGTCTCTGCCTCCCAAGTGCTGGATGCGCTACCACCGCCTAGCTATCTTTCTCAATTCTTATATCAAACCTGGGCCATGAGTCTCACTATATTCTACAATTCAGTAATCAGAGGTTTAATACCATTTACATAATGTACATATGACAGAGTCTGCATCTGAACCCAAGCTCTATTATCCCAAGCGTGATAGCAATGTGTTACTCTCATGCTTCCGTGGGTTGAGAATTCAGGAGTAACTTAGCTGAGTTGTAGCTTAAGGTATTTCATAAAGCTACAATTAAAACAGTCAAGGATGCAGTCGTCACCCATAGACTTGTACAAGGGTAGACTGTCTGTTTACAAGATGGTGCCCTCACATGCCTGTCAACTGGAGGCCTCAAGCCAGGAGTGTCCTTAGGCATGAAAGCTGTCTTCTCTGGGTGAGTCATCTGAGAGATAACTCAGAGGAGGATGTGATGTCCTATGATCTAGAGTTTTGTTTGGGGGGTATTGGGGATTGAATCAAGGGGCTTGCATAACACTGCCTGAGTTATATGCCCAGACATCTTTTTACTTTTTGTTTTGAGTCAGTCTTACTAAACTGCCCAGGTTGTCCTTGAACTCACTCTATAAACCAAGCAAGCCTTGAACTTGCCATTCTCCTGTCTCAGCCTCTTAAGCAAAGCTCATGATCTCATTGTGAAGATGACACCCACCAATCTTTTCTTGCTATACTCACTAGAAGTAAGCCATGAGATTTGGGTATTAGGGTAACTGTAGTGTCATAAAAAGAGTTTGACATTGTTTCTTCTGCTTCTATTGTGTGGAACAATTTGAGGAGTATTGGTATTAGTTCTTTGAAAATCTTCTAGAATTCTGTGCTGAAACCATCTGGTTCTGTGATTTTTGTTTTGTTTTGGTTTGGTTGGGAGACTTTTGATGACTGTTTCTATTTCTCTGGCAGTTATAGGTCTATTTAATTTGCTTATCTCGCCTTGAATTAATTTTGGTAAGATATATTTACCCGGAAAATTGTCCATTTCCTTTAATTTTTCCAATTTTGTGGAGTACAGGTTTTCAAAGTGTGACCTGATGATTCTCTGTTGTCTCTGTGTCTGTTGTTATGTCCCCCTTTTCATTTCTGATTTTGTTAATTTGGATATTCTCTCTCTGCCTTTTGGTTAGTTTGGATAAAGGTTTGTTTATTTGTTGATTTTCTCAACTCTTTGTCTCATTGATTCCTTGTATTGTTTTCTTTGTTTCTATTTAGATGATTTCAGCTCTCAATTTGATTATTTCCTGCCATCTACTCCTCCTGGGTGAGTTTGCTTCTTTTTGTTCTAGAGTTTTTAGGTGTTCTGTTAACTCGCTAGTGTGGGATGGTTCCAGCTTCTTTATGTAGACATTGAGTGCTTTGAACTTTCCTCTTAACACTGCTTTCATTGTGTCTCATAAATCTGGGGAGATCTAGTCTATGTGTAAAGGGAGAGGGGGTTGCAGCCACCTTTTGAAGAAAGGAGTGTTGAAGAATTTGCACACCAATTTGAAAACTAAAACACAAACACAAATTCTAGAGCTTGTGTTATTTTCAGAGAGGCTAGGCTGCGGCTCACAGGTGAGTGTGCAAATTTTCCCCTACTGTTTCCCCACTCCTCCCACTCCTACCCCACCCTAAAGTCTTGCTTCTCTCCCGGGGTTGTCCAAGCTCTGGACAGACTGTCACTCTATCCCATCATTCTGTTTTCTTAACCTTTGTTTCTTCAGATCTGATGCTATGCCTTTGTCCTTGAATTTCATGAAAGGTCACAGACACCTAAACCCTACTCCCACATACATTATCTGGCCACCAGAAAACCCTTGCTTTCCATTGTTCCACAGAGCTCTGATACCTCACATAAGCTCTTGATTAGCTCTCTGACTTCCCCTGTTCCATTAAGAGCATAGCCTTGTAAGAAGTCCCTGGAACAGGCCCTGAATCTTTCCTTCCTAGCCTCCTCCTGTCTCTCCACCCACTGCTCTCCGAGTTCTCTTTCTAAAGCCCAGATGGAATAAAGTCACATTTCGCCCCAAAGCTTTCAATAACTCTCCATTTCTCCCAAGATGCTTTGACTCTGACTTTGAGACCCTTTAACCACAGGAGCCCTGCCTGCCTCTTCCCTTTCGTCTCTAGACAAACTGGACTCTTTGCTATTCTGGGTGTCATGTTCTTTTGCGTGCAGTTCATTCTTCCCGGAAGGAGATTCTCCTCTTTGAACAATTATCAAACGCCTTCAAAGTCCAGTTCAAACATCACCTTCTCCTGAAATCCTTTCTCCACCGATGCCTTCCTCTGAGCCTCAACCAATAAAAGCTTATGCAGATGAAGGTGGTTGTTTGAATCCAGGCGGCTACCTGCTGGCTTAACTAGGTTAACACTAATTAAAATCACAGAACTGCTGAATCTAATTTTTGACAGTTGATAAAATGCCAAACATCAGTGGGGTTTTCATTAACACACTGCATAGCTATTTCTTTAAGTCACTGGGAAGAAGCCGCTTTCCTAATCTCTCCGAGGCGGTTCATCTTCTGTGCAGACATCAGAAAGGATTGAATTTTCTGACTCTCTTGGCTCTTGTCATGTTAATGGTATAAAGTGATTTGAGAAGAAGTCATTTGCCATGGGTAGTGATGTCCATTTTATTTTTATTTCCATGCATACGGAGGAAGACGGTGTAAGTGTCACGGTAATGATGGGACACTGTCCTTCCCTGCATCTTTCTTCCAAATGAATTTGAAGGGGATTGTTTGGTTGGAATATTGGACCCTATTCTATTATCAAATTTATGTTACTTCTGAGCTTCCAAAGAGAGTCAGGCTGAATTTGTCAGGTCATATTTTAATAAAGGATAGTCTTGCCGAATTCAGCTCAACCCCAATGGGCCAGGATTCATGACATCCCAGACTAAGAATAACATATGGGCAGAAACCCGCAAAGCAATAAGAAACAAAGAATCCTAAATGTGCAATCACCGGGCTTGGTGCTGATTCCCATCACCTGTCACCGCTCCAGTCTGTCCTGGACCAGTGCTCAGCAGACAGATGCACACAGCATCAGATGCTTCCTCCAAAGAGACAAGAGAAGCAAGTGGGAATGGGGGGCGCACCCACAGTGTGCACTCAGCACAAGAAAAGTAATCAAGGCAGCGACAGCCCTGTTCAGAGCAAGCCAAGCAGGGACAGCACAAATCTGAGGGTGGCTTGGGTTATGTTCACAGATGGTGGAGAGCAAGCAGAACACTTCACCTCCCATTTGGCTCCTGTCACCTGACTGAGAAGACTGATCTTTCCCTGTGAAAAGGTAGTGCAATCACTTTGTTCAGAGGAAATTGCAGGCTGAGGTGTGAGAAGAGTTTGGACAAGAGCCTAATGGCTGGGTGTTTGGCTGATGGATAGGTAATTTAAGCTCCTTCAGGCAGGCAACAGTTAATCCACTGTAGGTCCAAGGGCCCACAGTGCCTGTGGTTGGTATTGCGTTCCTTCCCCCACTCCACAAACCTTAATTTGTTTTCTCTTGATGTAGTGTGGAGTGAAAACCTGGATTCCAGTCTCTGCTACAATCTGTCACTATCAATAATCAATCATGAAAGTTCTATTATGGTCAAAGGTTCAGGCTGACTGAAGACGAAGAGTGAGACAGTCAGGAAAACAGAAGCCATAGCAGGGACTTCAAATGCAGCATGGGAAGTGGGGGCGTGCTTACAGTGTGGGAAGTGGGGGCGTGCTTACAGTGTGGGAAGTAGGGGGGTGCTTACAGTGTGGGAAGTAGGGGGGTGCTTACAGTGTGGAAAGTAGGGGGTGCTTACAGCATGGGAAGTAGGGTGTGCTTATGGGGAAACAGAAAGAGAGGCAGTTATCTCTAGATGCTTGGAGAAATATATTGTCGGGGGATAAGAGTCCAGAGAAGGGCCACTGAGAGGGCTGTCCCACATGCCCTTTCAGTTCTGTGGCTTGCCACCAATGGCTCAGTCAGGTCTTCTAGCAACACTTTCTGAGCAGGGAAAAATTTTGAGAGTATGAAAAATCGTAGCACTTGGGTTAGAAAGTTATGGGGGTTGTGGAAGAAAGAACTGAGGTGTGGAGGCTTTGTGGTGAAGCTTAGCTATAAGGTTGCTGAATTTTAACCACTCACAACTTGACAATAACTTCAAGAAAGGAAAGGGCAGAGCTGGGTGGGTATTAAGTGGCCATTGCGACCATTCAAGTGTGTTGGTTTAGAGCAGACTGAGGCGGATATTAAAACGTCCATTGAAACCATTCAAGGGTCTTGGTTTTCCATTGCTGAGTAATGAGGCGGCACACATTTTATACCACAAAATACCATGTTTATTATTTCCCTTTATGCCTGTCGAATGTCTGGGCACCTTAGATAGGACCTCAATTGAGAATTTTTGATCAAGACTCCAACTGGGGCTGGGATCTCTGCTCACGCCCTCTCTTATTTCATATAGCCAATGACACCCGTGTCACAGTGCCTCTTCAAGAGAGGGCCTCAAATTTTTTAGCCTCTTTATTATAGCTGGACCTGAAATGTGCCTACAAGGACTCGTGTAATGGAAGTTAGGTCCCCCGTGTAGTGAAGTTTAGAGGCAGGACTTCTGAGAAACAACTGGATCATGAGGGTTTTGACCTCAATGGTGGATTAGTCTATTGATGCATTCATAGTCTGACAGGCTATGGGAAAGTGAGGGAAACTGAGGCAGTAGTATTTGGTTGAAGGGAGTAGACCAGGGTGGCATACCTTGAGGGCCATGCAGTGTCCCTGGCCCTTGTTCTTCGTGCTGTGAGGTAACTTTGCCCTACATGCCTCCTGCCATGACACCATGCCTCATCACAAGTTCAGGGGGAGGCAAGCCACCTGGCTGCCCCTGTGTCTACTCTTGCAGCTGAAACAGTAGCCAGCAAATGAAGGGGGAACTGAGCAGAGTCAAGGGGAACCAACTGTGCCCTCTCTCAAAGATGGGGACCCTAGGTACAAGTCTGCACGTATAAGGGAATGGGGAGGTCTTCCCTCCTTAAAGTACTGCTTGATATTTGGGGCCAGACACATTTTCTTATGACTGAAAATTGTTACAGAACTGTCCACTGCCCAAGGACATGCAGGGAAACCAAGGACATTTCTAGTTTCCATTTAGGGACAGGTGGAGATAGCTACCCCGAAAGAGTTCTAAAATTCTATTATCATAAAGTTACATAGTGATCCCATCGTCTATACTGTGCTCCTTTGATGTACTGATACTTCAGAGGGCTGACTGAGGAAAATCCTGACGAAGATCAGAGCATGGGGAGACACTATACAGGAATGTCGTTGTTGTGTCTGAGGAGTAAGAGACGGGGAGGTAAGTCAGTAAGTCGGTAGAAGTCGGCAGGAACTAGATCAGGATGGGGTCCACAGACCATGGATTTCCTCCTAACTATAGTGAGGTGTGATTGGAAGGTTTAAAGTGGGAAGCAACATGGTCATTTACATAGTAGGTGCTCTTCTGGAAGCTTTGCACGAGACAGCCTCCATATCCTCAAAGCCTGCCTGCTTGAGTGCTTTCCCCCCACATCAATGGTTATGCTTCCTTCTGTTAGGATTGTCGTACCCTAGGAGGAAAGGTCTCCAGCTTTGTCATTTGGCACAAAGCCCTGCAAGTTATCTAAGTTCAGGAATAAGTCAAGTATTTGCAAACCTGAGCTCCCAACACACTGATTCTGTATCAGAACTGCTGTGTCATTCAGAGCGCTTACACCAGAATAATACACGTGGGACCTAGGCTTCCTTGGGGTGATGTGATATCAGTCTTGTTCCCTACTGAATGGAATGAAGAGGATAGAAAAGTTCTCTTTGAGGTGGTTTAATGGTGGTTACTTCCCCAAGGGCCCCAGTCCCTTATTCCAGGTTTACAACCACCGAGTCCCGTGTCTGCTGTTAAGAGGCGTACTCCTTGACAGACACATGACTGAAGACTCCCTGTATCTGAGTTGGATGAGTTCAAGTCCGCTGTTGTGAATTCCTCTGCATGGGTGTGGTGGAGTGACTTACTTCCTTCTACTTCAATCTCCAACTCTACCCCATTCCTCCCTCCTATTCATATCCTCGTCTGTCTGCTCCATGCAGATCTAAAGACTAAATTCAGGGCCTTCCCAGGAATTGCTCTATCCCTCCACTAGCACCCATTCACACAAATGTATGAGAGATTATAACATATGTTCCTGAGGGGGAGAGGGAGGTAGCAGAGGAAGCCTACAGCACACATCCTTTCGCTTCGTGCACATGCCAGTTTCTCCATGTCTCAAGTCTTCCTATCCAGGGACCACCTTCTCTCTGAACCCAGCTCATCCACTCTAACATGCACAGAGTGCAATTCTGTTTTCTCCCATCTCTGCTCTGTTATCTACGGCTCCTTACTGTCTCCAATATGCTAGGATTCTAGTATAGGGGGACAGCATAAAACTCTACTATGCCACCAAGTTTCAGAAGATAAATGTGGGTGAATGCAGGTTGGGCTTCATCCGCCACCTTCATTGTCATAAGTTTCAATTTCTAAACCTACCATACTTTCCTTACAAATTAAAGAACTGATGTCACATCTGAAGTACTGGCGGTCAGATAAGGCAGTAAATTGTGCTTTCTAAAGATGTCACCCAAATCTCTCCCATTTCACAATCTCTTCTAGACCTTACCACCCCTCAAACCAGAAATGTTTCTGTTTCTTTGTTTTCGAATTAGAGACTCTTTGTGACTATGTCAACCAAGAGACAGAAATAATGATATAGACTTTTCAGGGCCAGGTTGCAAAATGCCTGCATTCCTTTCTTGTTGTGCCAGGGACCTCATGCTTAGCGCTTATTTGTAACTCAACAGAGAAGTCGGAGCAGTTCATAAAGAGGCCCTCAGTCCACCGGAACTCCCAGCCACCAGCTGTCAGCTTGCCAGCTGAGTGCATTTGCCTTTTTGCAAGTACAGACTCTGTCTCTCACCCAGATGGGAAAAAGATTAGCCACCCCTTCTGAGCCCTAATCACAAATTCATTAACTAAAGGTTATTCTTCGCTACTATTTGAATCTGAATGTGAACCCCCACCAAGGTCTATGTAGTAAAGGCATGGGCTGCAGCATGGAATAGTAAAAGACACAGTGAATCCTGGAAGTCTTGTGTGAGGTCTCCATGCCACCAGAGCCACACTACCAAAGAGGATAATGGGACCTGATCCTGGGATAATGAGACCCCTTCCTCTTCCTGTCTTTTGCTTCTTTACCACACCCTCCCTCCCAGCATGATGTATTATCTCGCCATAGGTCCAAACCTGTGCTGGGACTTCAAAACAACTTTAGCCAAAATAAACCTTTATTATTTTTCAAGCTGTTACCTCAAGTATTTGTTACAGCCACAGAAAGTGACTAGTACACTGACTTGGGTTATTAAGCCTTGATATTTAAAAGCCAGCAGATGACTGATACTAAGAGGCTCGAGAAGTGAACCTGGCCAAAATCACAAAGGGGGGACTAAGAGTTGTGACTTTCTGGCCCCTCAGTCCTCATTACCTATCACAAGGCTGCTAAGTCCATTGCTCATAGTAATCACTAAAGTACATCCTTCCCTCACTTCCCTTTCTATCCTGTGGATTCAGAGTAGAACACGCATTGGTGGCCTGGTCAGCATAGCCAGGAGTAGTTACATTCCTGCACGAAATCTTCCTTCATAAAAATCTGCCTAATCATAGGTGAGGCCACATATTCTTGAGTGTGCAGAGCAGATGAACCCAACTCAAAGAGCTCTACTTCTTTATCCAAACAGTTCTGAACTGGGAAAGCATTTGTAAACAAGCGTTTTGTCCGTTGCTGCCCTTGGGGCTCAGGAAGAAAGCCAGGGTCTCTGAGGAACATCCAGATATTCACACTGGTGGTCAGAGAAAATCTGAAGCTGTCCATTGCTGGTGCCTTTGGGCAGTGGGTTCCCTAAAGGCCTTAAATTTCTCTTCATTCTTTGTAGAAATCGATACAAAATAGTTTTCCTTTGACTTTTCCTATAGGGTCCACTGAGGTAGAATGACTTTTAGGCATATATGAAGAGACCTAATGGGGCTGGGACTGAAGTGATGTTCACAGACAGGTGTGAACTATGGGGTCTCTTCAGTGTCTCTATGCTGATCCCTCCTCTTCTGCATCTTGTTCTAGTTACTAGACTTTCACTTTTTTCATCCTGTTAGGACAATGTGCCAAGAGATTGTCTTGGATAGACAAGGTATCAGACATCACTCCCAATTCTAGCTACCCCATCCTTTGTGACTAAAAATGAGATAGTTCTTAGTAGTTTACCTCTTTAAACTTCTGCAGATTCTTTTAGCCTAGACAACTTGCTTGTAAAACTTGAATGTGTATTTATCTGTTTGATTGCAATTCTACACATCATCCACCCATCTGCTTGTATATCTGTCTTTGGTTTAGATTAGGAGTCTTAGATCAGTATTGGTGGATTCTAATCCTGTCTTATTAACTTATTATCCAGCTATCTTAGTCTGTTTACACCTCAGATCCTCATGTGTGAGTCAGGAGAAAATACTAATATCTCCATAATGGAATTGTTGAAAGAATTATATTGAATAATATGTACTTGTGTGTGGCACATGATCAGTACTCCATGCATGTGAGCCTTGTTTTATTGTTACTACTAATGTTGTGTTTTAAGTCTGTGATAATGTTGGGGGATGCACAGCAGATGGGTTTTGGAAGTTGCAAACAAAAGTTGCAAGAAGACCCAAGAGAGTCAAGATTTGTCTTTCACTGCTGTTTTAGTATCAACTAACAGTGTAAAGACACACCTCGGGTCACCTGCTGTCCCAGCTTGCTTTCTAATGGTGTAAAGACCCACCTCAGGTCACCTGCTATCCCAGCTTGCTTTTTGTTGCTCAGAGAAAACCAATGTGGGGAGGAAAGGATTCGTTTTACTTATACATCCCAATCACTGTCCATCACTGAGGGAAGTCATAGCAGAAAGTCAAGGATGGAACCTGGAGGCGGGAACTGATGCAGAGACCTCGGAGGACTGCTTCTGACTGACCTTCTGTCCCTGACCTGCTTAGCCTAATTTTTTATACAACCTAGAATCACCTGCCTGAGGTAACCCTGCTCACCGTGACTGGGCCCTCTCCCTTCAATCATTACTCAAGAATACATTAGAGGTAATTTCTCTTCCCTCTTCCCAGGTGACTCTGGTTTGTGTCATATTGACAAAAATTAACCAGTATGCCTGTGATGGGCTAATGTCCCTAAACCACATTGCAAATTAGAGCTTTGTTTGTAAGTTTGAAGTGCATCTGATTCCCTTGACTGATGGGAATTCCTATCTCACCGACACGGTGCACCTTAGTATGCATGTTGTTTTTCTTGGTGACTATGGCTGCCTGGGAGCTGTGGCTCACTAGTGTTGCTTAGCATCTTGAGAAATATCCAGACCACATATCACTAGGCTGGAAAAATCTAAAATTCAAGCTAAAGCATGGCTTCTGGTGACACGATTCCTTTTGCAACACTGCAAGGATGAAAATTATCTTACGTTGAACCATCCTGAGCCAGGGGCTGCTGTTCTATGTGCCAGTTAAATGTGCACACAGTGTGGCTGCTGTTCTATGTTACAGTTCAATGTGCACACAGTGTGGCTGCTGTTCTATATTCCAGTTCAATGTGCGCACAGTGTGGCTGCTGTTCTATGTTACAGTTCAATGTGCACACAGTGTGGCTGCTGTTCTATGTGCCAGTTAAATGTGCGCACAGTGTGGCTGCTGTTCTATATTCCAGTTCAATGTGCGCACAGTGTGGCTGCTGTTCTATGTTACAGTTCAATGTGCACACAGTGTGGCTGTTCTTCTATGTGCCAGTTCAATGTGCGCACAGTGTGGCTGCTGTTCTATGTGCCAGTTAAATGTGCGCACAGTGTGGCTGCTGTCCTATATTCCAGTTCAATGTGCGCACAGTGTGGCTGCTGTTCTATATTCCAGTTCAATGTGCGCACAGTGTGGCTGCTGTTCTATGTGTCAGCCCAATGTGCCCACAGTGTGTCTGTTCTTCTATGTGCCAACTTAGTGTGCTAGCAGTGTGGCATCATTTCTTTAAAGAATCTCCCCCGCCTCCAAGAAGAGAAATGCTTTTTCCAAATTTGCATGGTTGAACGTGGGGGTCAAAGCCTGGTCTGTCTCATAGGTGCTACAGTCAGCCTCCTCCCTGATCCTAAGACTGCCTTCCAGGCAGTGCAGTCAGCTCAGGTCTGAGGACACCACTCAAGGCCTTGGCTGGGCTTTACCTGCTTTGAAAATTGTTTCAAAGCCACTGCCTGGCCAGCTGCTCTCCGGGATGCCTTTCAAACCAGCGCCTTCTTCCCGTGAGTGCCAGTGGCAGCGCTGAGCAGCAGGGCTGATTGGCTTCCCAGAGCACACTTTGTGCTGCCTCTTCTCCTTGTTTGAACTACAAAAAGGAATTTTCTGGTCTGAATAGCAGCTTTAACTTTTGGTCTTATTCTGTAAGAAAAGAAAGCGCTCAGAAATGGGGGGGGGGGATGCTATCAGCATTTTTCAGTTTTCAAATGAATTTTCCAAAGCCAGTGGCTTCTTTGTTTTGGTGGTCAGTGCGGTGGGCCTCCAAGAGCTGTAAGCACTGAGTCAGGTTGGCTAAGAGTTGGCAAACACTTCCAGGGGAAAGGGTATGTGAAGGACAGTTCTGTGTTTTGTTAGAGGAGCAATCCACGAGACCAGGGTGGTAGAATCCTGTTAGCATTGGAGCCCAAGGTGAGCCAAGGTCAAGGTGAGAGCCTCTTAAACTGGTGCTGGGTTAGCAGAAACACTGCATGAATGGTGAATCCAGGAAACCACAGTAGAGTCATTCCAGGAGATGTCAGTGAGGGACAGAAAGGTTGCTGAGGTGGTTCTCTCTCTCTCTCTCCATCTCCCTCTCCCTCTCCCCCTCTCTCTCTCTCTCTCTCTCTCTCTCTCTCTCTCTCTTGTGTCAACTTTAAAGGCTGTAGTGAGTTAACAAACTTCTGCCATGGGTAAGAATAAATATTTTGCGCTTTACGGGTTACATATTGTCCACTGCAGCAGCCAGGTTCTGTCTTTCTGGCACAAGTGAGTTAGTATGGCTGGGCCTTGATATAAATGTCCAAGGGGCTGTAGGTGCACTGGGTTGGCAGGCAACAACACACGGTCACCAACTTTCACAGGACTGGAAGAGGCAGAAGAACCAGGGTAACAGAGGAATGTGATCTCTCCCTAGCTTAGAAGTGAGGTGGAGGGAGGAAGGAAGGGGAGTTAAAGGGAGGGAGGAAAGGAAGACGGGATGGAAGGATGGAGGGAAGAAGAGACAGGGGAGAGGGAGGTAGGAAGTGAGATATTAAAATTCTTCACAACCCTTCATAGCCAAAAGGCCACCCACTTTCCAGGTGTGTAATTACTTCTCAGGTGTCCATCCCTTTGCATGAGCCTTCAAGGTGTGAGGGACTAGCTGTCCAGGGCTCCCTATTATGTATGGAAACCCCAAGCCCATCTCTAAACCCTCAGTTTCCTGATAGGGTTCTAGGTCTCCTCATTGCTTTGTTCTACTTTCTGCCCTGCCTCTCTTTTTTTCTCTTCTTCTATTCAGTCAATTCCCTCTTGGATCACAGGACCTATGCTCAAATTTCTGCAGAATGATTTTCACCAGAAACCATTTGACTTGGTAGGATTTGCTGGAAATTAGGTTTGAAAATCCCTTGGCCTGTTCTCACAGGACTTACTCTTGATATCATCTTTTCTTGTCTAAATCCTTCCTTCTTGAAATCACAATGTTCTACAATAAACAGACAGGACCCAACACCTATACTACAATGTCAAGTGAACATTCTTTGAGGGCATGGGGGAGCCGGGCACAGTGGGAACCCATGAGAGAGACCACAGGGGTCCACGCAACTCAGAGTGCATTGGGGAGGCTCCAAGAAGAGGCCACGTGAAGTGGGCTGCTGAGATGAGCAGAGTTTCAGCAGAGAGGAGAGAGGAAGGACGTTTGGGGCACAGAAGAGAGCTTAGGAGAGGCTGGTGTGGCCTCGAGGAGGAAGTTCATCTTTTTGCATCGATTTTCACTGGCCTGTTTATTAAACTCATCTTTCCTTTTCAAAAGGAAAAGCTATAATTAGTTTCCTAATCTTTATTTTCTTGGGCCATTGAAGTATTTTTGAATCAATATGCTTGAGACATTCATTTCCTTGAAGTGCCAGAAACAATGAAATAAGAAATGTTTTTATATAAAAATTCAATTATGAATATTAAAATGTTCCATGTAACAAGATCTGTAAATTGATGATAAGCATTTTTCTGAATAAAAATTCTGGTTGTTAATGCTTGCAAAAACAACTCTTTAGATACATTTGCAAAAAAAGAAAGCAATTTCACATAGCAGCCTGGCCATGCTGGACATTTGCAGGATGTCCTCAGGCTCCGGTGTCTTCTAACTGGAGATGGTGATTTCTGTGCGGGGACTCACGTGGCTCTGGGGAAAGTGACTATACTGCTAGCCTGATGGGACACTTGACCTGTGTAGGTCTGTCCATTGGAGGACACACCTCAGGTCACAGCTCACAGTGAGGGCCAGGTCAGAGCTGACCCAGTCCGAGCAAGCTGTTCCTTCTGGGGCTCTTGAGAAAGACATTTTCTCTTTCTCTGAGAGGGCGCTGTGTGGATGAGACAACAGCACTCTCAATTGCTGTAGCCCAGAAAGAAGCCATCCGGAGGACAAAAAAAAAAAGCCAAGAACATGGCAGGGAAGACAAAGCCAGGGCTCTGAGCCACCCAGAATAATTGAATCACATTGTGCCCGAAGCCTGCCTACTTCAGGAATTTTCCTTGACTGCTGAAGCCAAGTTGCATCAATTTCTCTTTCTAGGTGAGAAGTTTCTCCAAACCACCCTGGGACTATGTTCACCTTTCACAGAGACCTGTGACGATCTGGACTCAAAGTTTGGGAGCTCAGTCGATGGTGCCTGGGGTGCCCTGGTTAGCAACAGTCTGGCTGGTTTCAATGTATCCAGAATTCGATGGTGCCTGGTTAGTAACAGTCTGGCTGGTTTCAATGTATCCAGAATTTGCATTAAAAGAGAACTCGCCTGTGTAGAGGAGTCAAAGGCTTGGGAAGGTTGTGCATCTGCTGTGTTGAGAATTCTTAGGAAAATCTCCAAAGAGGAGGCATGGCTGTAGTGCTTTTATTGGATCTAGAGTCTCAGCCAGACAACTTTCCTGCTGGGCTTTGCCAGGCAGGGACTGGGAAGTAGCATGTTGGACCGGCTTTATAATGCTCAACCTGGTTAATGAGAGGTACAGAGTTCAGGAAATCAACCCCTCAAGGGCCTGCAGAAGGCAGCAAATCTTTTTCTTCTCATTAAAAGTAGTATATGAGCATCACAGACAATGCAGAAAAGTATAACCAAGAAAAGCAGCGAGCGTCTGAATTCCCTCACTCAGGTGTTTCCTATTGTTATCTGCATAGCCTCACGCGTTCCAAATGTATAATTTTCTGTCAGAGCAATTTTCCCTCAAAAATAGTATCTTTGTAGTCAGTTCCGTGGTTGCATAATGTTTTGCTGTTGGGTTTTCTTTGCATAAAGACTTTTCCTTTGTTGAATATTCAAGTAATTTGTCAGTTGTTTTTCTTTTGTTTAAAGGAGGCTTTGTTCTTTAGGGCAGTTTGAGGTACACAGCAAATTTGAGGGAAAAGGTAGAGATTCTAGGTACACCTCAGAAATGCATGGTGATAAAGTCACATTCTTGGTCTCTTTTGTCCCCAGGCTGGCTTCTCTCAGGGCCACAGCAGCTGAGTGGGCTGTCCTCCCATCTACATGGTGACTACTCAAAAGGAGAAAGGAAGCCTTGCCCTGAGAGCCCCTGTAGGGACAGCACTGCTCTGACTGGGCTAGCCCTGGCCAAGAACTCTCAGCGAGTTTCTCCCTGAGGGAAGGTGGAAAGTCTACACACACAGGTCACGCATCCCAGCGTGACTGACAATGGAGTCAGCTTCCCCAGAACCGTGCATAGCCCTAGATAAAAATCACCTCTTTCACCAGAGTGATACATTCATTAACAATTAAAGATTCAGCCTGGATCTGGCACTGTCTTTCAAGTTCATGCCAAGGTTCAAGTTCATGCCAAGGTTTGCTCTTATCACTCCAAATTTGGCAGATTTACGTGTGTCTGCCATTATAGAATGACGGGGTGATTTCATTATCCTAAACATCCTCCCCATTTATCCTTCCCTCCACCCTAATCCCTGACAGTTGCTAATCTTCATAGTATTGTCTCTTACAAAATGTTATGTCATTGAAATCGTATAATAAATATACAGATTTTCCATACCAGTTAGTTAGTAATAGATATTTAAGTTTTTACTGTGTCTTCCCATGGCTTGAGAGTTCATCACCTTTCATTACTAAACAATATTTCATTGTTTAGATGTACCACAGCTTACCTACCCAGTCATCAACTGATAGACATCTTGCTTGCTTCTAAATTTGGAAAGATTTGTATAAAAATTCTAAAAATACTCATGTTCAGTTTTTTTATGTAAACCATGTTCTGGTTAGTTTTTTATCATCAGTTTGTCATAAACCAGAGTCACGTGATAAGAGAGGGATTCTCTCCATCACGTTCTCCATAGGAAACGTCTGAGGGACATTTTTCTTCACTGCTAATTGCTGTGGGAGGGCCCATCAAGGTAGTTCCATCCCTAGGCAGGGGACCAATGCTGTATAAGAAAACTAGCTCAGCAGGCCAGGAAACTACACTCCTCCATGGTTCTGCTTCAGTTCCTGCCCCTGGACTTCTGCCTTGAGTTCCTGCTCTGACTCCCTTCCATGACGGACTGCAAGCTGTAAGCTGAAATAAACCCTTTGCTCCCAGATTGCTCTTGGTCATATTTTTCTCATAGCAGCATAGAAGCAACTAGAACAGACCCTTTCATTAGCCTGACATGGGCCTATTTCTGTACCTGGCAAGGCCAACACCAGCCTGAATCTCAAAGCAAAGCACAAAAGAATCAACAACATGGAAATGGATAGGAAGCCCATTAACTCAAGAAGTAGCTTCTGTTTGTATCTTCTCGAAAGTCTATAGAGAATTGATTTCTTCCCCTCCTTTAATGTCTGGAAGAGCTACCAGTGAACAAGCCTGCATCTGGTACTTCCTGTATTATTTACTGACTCAGTTTCTGTAATGAGCACAGATCATCTCTCTCGGTGGGAGTTTTGGCAGACTATGGCCTTTGGTTACTGGTTCTCTTTCATTGGGGCAATCATATTGCAGGTCCAGAGTCTCTCACATCACCCGTCTCACATATGTAATTCCCATGAGGTATAGGATTCCCCTCTTTCATTGCATCTTCCATATTTTTTTAAAGTCTGGAAAAAGGCTTACTGATTTTATTAAATAAAAAGCTTTTGGTTTTATTGATCTCTTCTATTGATTTCCTGTTTTTAATTTCATTGATCTCAGTGCTAACTTCATTATTTCTTCTTTTATCTTATTTTGGCCTTAATTTGGTATTCTTTTTCTAGTTTCCTATGGTAAAAACATAAATTATTGGTCTTAGACCTGTGTTCCCATCTAATACATGCACAAAATAATGTGTACTTGCCTCTAAGCATCCTTTTCCTGTATCCCGCGAACTTCCATAAGCCATGCATTTATGGAGTTTAAAGTATTTTAAACCTTTTCTTGGACCAATATTATTGCTTGATTGTCATTAGCAGGGGTTGGGGTGGGGATTCCAGCATCCTTCCCTTATTGCTTTCTAGCTCTTTTCCACTGTGCTGTGCAAGCAGACATTCAATGCTTTCTGCTCTTTGAGGTGCTAAGATGTGTTTGCATATCCATGACATAGTCTGCCTTGGTGAACACCCCACTCCCAAGTTAGCCTGCCAGAAACAGGCCCCCTGCTTCTATTGGATGAGCGTGTCTATAAATACCTCACACATCCAGTAGATTGATGGTGCTGTTGAGTTCAGCTGTGTTCTTACTGATTTTCTGTCCTGTAGATGTGTCATTTCTTATAGAGTGTGCTGAGGACTCCGGCAATAATAGTGGATTTATCCATTTCTACTTACAGTTCTGTTAGATTTTTTGCTACATGTATTTTTACTTTTTGTTGTTACACAAAAACACACTAAAGATTTTTGCAACTTTTTGGGAAATCCACTCCTTTATCGCTAGGTAAAGCCCTCTTTAACCCCAATGCTTTTCTTGTTTTCAAATCAGTTCTGCCTGGGATTTACACAGCTACTCTTGCTCTTGATTTCTTCTAAGATGGTCTATCGTTCTCTCCCCATTTATTCTTTTCTATATAATTATATTGAAAAATAAACTTCTAAAAATATTTTTATTAGTTGCAAATTTTGTACAGTGTTTTGATCATATTTACCCTCCCCAGCTCCTGCCACATCCACCCACACTTTGCTACACACTCAATATGTTCCTTGAAAAAGTAACCTTGCTACAACCATAGACACAGAGAAGCTAAATAACAAAGAGAGCTCAAGTAGGGAGGTGGGGGTTGGCAGAGCATGTACAAATCTCCCTGGGATGGAGAAATAGAATAGATAGCACAGGAGGAGGAGGTGGTGAGGATGGGAAGAGGAGAGATCGGGTAGGCATAGGATGGATAAAGAGAATACTAGGAGAGACAACTGGAACTAGGGTCATCTTGGGGATGAACTAGAAACCTGGGGGAATAGAAATTCCCAGGAATCTACAAAGGTGACCCTAGTGAGGATTCCTAGCAGTGGGGGACATGAAGCCTGAACGTGACACCTCCTGTTACCAAGCAAGACTTCCAGTGGAGGGACTGGGGCACCCAACCAGTCTCATAACCTTCAACCTACACTTTGTCCTGCCTAGGAGATGTGGGGTATAGGAGACACAGGAATTGTGGGAGTGGCCCACCAATGACCCATCCAGTTTGAGACCCATGCTACAAGAGGGATCCTGAGTACCAGGATCCAGAGGCTAGATAGCCCAGAGACCTAGGATGGAACCGAACATGAATGATAATCATTTCATGTTTGAAATGATTCTTAATATTATGCTATACTTATAGATTGATGCCTAGCTTAGTTGTTATCAGTAAAGCTTCATCTAGTAACTGATGAAAACAGATGCAGAGATCCACAAATAAAAATTGGGCAGAATTCGGGGAATCCTGCTAAAGATGGGGTGGAAGGATTATAGGAGCCAGAGGGGTCAAAGACACAGTAAGAAAACCCACAGAATGGGCTCATAAGGGCTCACAGAGACTTACCAGACATTCAGGGAGCCTGCATAGGACTGATCTAAGCCCTCTGTACATATGTTATATTTGGGTAGCTTGGTCTTCTTGTGGAACTCTTAGTAGTGGGAGCAGGGGCTGTCTCTGACTCTTGTGTCAGCTTTGGGGACCCTCTTCCTCATACTGGGTTGCCTCATCCAGCCTTCAACTTGATATGCCAACGTGTGGTTGATGTCCATGGGAGGCCTGCTCTTCTCTGATAAGAAATGGAGGAGTGAATGGGGGGGGGGGGTCAGTGGGCTGAGGGGAAGGAATTGAGAGGAGAGAAAGGAGGGGAAACATCAGTTGGGTTGTTAAAATTTTAATTAATCAACTAATTTTTTAAAAAGTACCCATCAGACTAATTTGTGTTGCCTAAATATTTTTGGATATGTGACCTTCCTAACTGAAGTCAAACTTCCATGCTCGGGGATCATTGTGTCAGAGGAGACAGAATGACTGTAAGGGGTTCAGTACAAAGGAACAGTACTTTCCAGACACAGTGGGGAAGCTGCATAGAAACTCACAGCAGGTGTGACAACATGCATAAGACCCATGCAAGTTTAAGCTAGGACAAACCCCAACATAAAGAGGAGCTGGACATGAAGCCTTACCCCTTACCAAAGAGCTGTTGACAGTTGTTAGCTGCTAGGAGAGGGAGAGTCAGATTTCTCCAAAAGTGTAGCTCCTGGTAAGTAAAGCAGACTTCTTTTTTTAATATAATTTTTAATTACTTAATTAATTTATTTATTAAAGATTTCTGCCTCCTCCCCACCACCGCCTCCCATTTCTCTTCCACTCCCCTGATCAAGTCCCCCTCCCTTGTCAGCCCAAAGAGCAATCAGGGTTCCCTGCCCCATGGGAAGTCCAAGGACCACCCACCTCCATCCAGGTCTAGTATGGTGAGCATCCAAACTGCCTAGGCTCCTACAAAGTTAGTACGTGCAGTAGGATCAAAAACCCATTGCCATTGTTCTTGAGTTCTCAGTAGTCCTCATTGTCCGCTATTTCTTACAGACAATGGATAGAGGCTTGTCTTTGGATCCACTCAGACAAACTGTCTTAACTGGTGCATTGGGACATTGACATGCAGAGTGGTCATGGATGAAACTGGGTTAATATCCACCTTACTTGCAACTCTTTTCTATTTGTTGACTCAATTTTTGTTCCATTTAAAAATGTTTCCACTCTATTTCTGCCTTTTATGACTTCTGATTTTTATGTAATTCTACTTGTTCTTTTCTCTTACTGTATCATTTTAGCTTCTTTTCAGAAGACTGTTTTTGGCTTCCCAGATTATGCAGGCTACACGGACAACTAGCCCATGCACTTTGAAACAGTGCAGCACCATGCCATGGGTAGTGCTGGTGCCCTGAAATGATAAAATATCCAGATTTCTCCTGCTTATTATTTATGTCACTGTTGTCACAACTTTTGTTTAAACATAATCATATATATGCATAAAATATACTATATATAAGCTGTTTCATCTATTTTGAGATAATTGCTCCTATTAGATACTTTATAAATAAGACTAAGAGTCCCTATTTCAGATTTACTTATTCTCCAAATCTCTTTCTTAATGTGGATCTGAGCTTCGGATGTTTGTGGCTTCTGTTCAGCTGAGGAAGTCTTTATTTCCCCTTCCTTTTGGAAGATAGACAAGGTGCCTGTTCGATGTTTTGCTCCTTGTGCTTGGTGTGCTCTCGGCTTCGGAGTATGTGGTTTGGGGTCCAGCACCAAACTGGAAGAAATTCTAAGTGCCACTATTTCAAATATTTCTTCTGCCCCCTTTCTCCTTTCTCTTCTGTGTCCCCGTTACACTTACATTATCATCTTCTGTAGTTGTCCACAGTTCCGGGCATTTCCTTCTTCATTTTCATCATTGATTTTACTGTTTCTCTTTGCTCTTTCAGCTTTGGAGGTTTCTACTGAGACATCTTCACATTAAAGTTCCTTTCTCAGTCCCCGCCTATCTACTGAGAAGACAGTCCTGGTAGTCTTCATTGCTGTCAGAATTTTAATTTACTGAGGGCATTTTTTATTCAACTCATCTTTCCCACCTGTTCTTGCATACTAATCATAATTATCTGTGGAATCCTTGGCCTATTGTTTCCAAAACTCCCACCACATCTGAATTTGGTTCTGATGCTTCCTTATTGCTTTCAACTGTGCTATAGTTTGCCCTTTAGTACACACTGTATGTGTTTCTTGATGGTGGCCAAATAGGTTGTTTGGGTAAACAGAAGAAGTATTTGGGGAAGATATTTGCATTTTACAATGGTGTTGAGATGTAGATTACCCTAGGACCATGATTGGGTCTTAGTCACGACTGTGGGTCACAACCCATTTTTGTGAGTCACATATCAGATATTCTGCACATCAGATATTTACATTTATGATTCATAACAGTAGCAAAATTACAGTGATGAAGTAGGAACAAAATAATTTTATGGTTTGGGGGGGTCACCACAACATGAGGAACTGTACTAAAGGGTCACAACCCACAGGTTAAAAACCTCTGCCTTAGACTGTGACCTTTGTGCCTCCTTCTCCCTCTTCCACCCCTCAGCCTTAAGTGGTACAGGATAGCTAAAATGAGCCTCCAGCAAGTTTGCCACAGCTGAGGCCTCTCTATCCTCACTGGTTCCTGTTTCAGCCCATGGGTCTCTGGTCTGCTAAGTTGCAATTCTCTGTATTCTCCCACTGCTCCTTCCAGTCTGGGGTCAGTGAGGCCGTGATCTTGCTTGCTCTTTATGTGGGTTAAGAAGGGGTATTAGGTTTGTCTAGCTCATTGACTGTTACAAAAGAATAGCAGCTTCCAAGTCACTGCAGATCGTGCACAGGAGACATTGGCTCTTGCCTTCTGCTGAGTTGAGCAGTGAAGGACAGCTTTGTGTAAAGCCTTGTTCTGTGTGCTGATGGTATTCTTGGGTGAGATCCCTAGAAAAACAATGATTGGATTAACAATAACCTTTTTGCATTTTAGGATATATTTTTTCCAAAACGCTTTCCCTGAATGTTTACAATGAAGGGGGAAAAATACTTCTGTCTGTGATCAGAAGTAGACGAACCAGTAGAAATTAGAATCAAGACGAGTCACTGGGTGGCCAGGAGCATTGGCCAGCACTGTGCAGACTCTGATGTGGCGTCAGGTTGTTTTACTCAGTAGACTGGGGTGTCACACCATCCACCAGTGGAATGTTCACAAGGTAGAAGGACTTGCTCTCAAAACGAAGGCTTAGCCCACATTCTCCAAGATTCCGCACAGTTATCCCCCAAGGACTCATCTTCCATTCTCACCATCACTCTTCCCAAAGTTTTTTAAGTGCTTTGGATTTTCTAGTCACACTTACTTCCTTGACTGTGGACTCCAGTCATCACTGAAACATTACCCATACCTCTTCCTGCTATGGTTGCCTCAGGTGCCTACCCAATAAGACCCAGAATCCATCTATCCCAGTTTACCTTCTTCCAACCTTCTCTGCTTCCATGAAATGCCACAGATCTACCCTGAGTTTGTTATACCTACCCCGAACACTTGGAATAGCTGCCAGCACAGAGGACCTAGGTCATCCTTGGGCTCCATGGGAAGAGAATGGGGTTGTTGAGTTAGATTTGCAAACAGACTCTCTTACCTGAGTTGCAGTGTTGAAGGTTAGTGACATGGTCTGGAAACAGCAGGCATTGCCAGACAGCCAGATTCTCCTTCCCAAGACCTTTTCATGTTCTCAGCACTGGACATATGGGCCCCTGGTGCTGCCATGAGTTCTGAAAAACAGGTCTATAGGAAAGGCTGGCAAGGAGAAAGGTCCAGTGAGTACCATAGCTGTCTTTAGTGTCTGTAGTGGTTATTTTTATGTTTTCATGTTAAAATTCGATGACCCAAAGCAATTTGCAGAAGAGAGGGGTTAAAAGGGTTAATTTCTGCATACAAGTGAGAAAGGACACAGTCCATCATGGGAAGAAGACATGGCATCATGAACATGAAGCCAGTTGGCAGTCAAGTAGCAGTGGGATCACATTTTGCCTACACAGAGGAAGTAGGGTGGGTAGAACTAGCAGATAGAACTAGCGGATAGAAACCTCAAACCCCACTCCTAAAGGTATACATCCTTTAGCAAAGTTCTACCTTCTCAAAGTTCTGTGGCCCATGCCCCACCCCGCCAAAAAAATAACCAGTGCTATCTGTTGTGAGACCCACTCTGTGAGACTCAGACAAAGGACCACAGTCACTGCCTTTACCTCTGTTAATAGTGAGATGAGAAGCCAGCTTGAGTGCCTGAAGGAAAAAGAAAGTTACAAGGGAGACCCCAAGGACTTAGTGCTTTCACTGCTTCCGTAAACACCACAGATGTGCATTCGCTGAACTCTGTGTCCTGGAAGGCATCTGTTATAACTGAGGTGCTGGACTCACAGGACTGAGCAGGAACTGTTCTTTATCCATGACCAGGGCTCTCCCTCCTTAGATAAGGGGAGGGATGACTGAGGACATGCTCTAATCTAGACAGTGACATATGTAAAGAAATGTGCCGTTGACTTGGACTTAGTGGGGACCACTGTGGTCGTGAAGGTGTGGATGGAAAGGACATGTCAGAGAGGTGGGTGAGCTTCCTGCTGGTGCTATCCCAACTCACACTGAAGTTCACCACACATTTGCGCAGGTCAAGGTCTAGACCATAGTCAAAGTGTTGGCAGAAATGTGGTCCTCTGGAGCTTCAGGAGGAGAGTCTGTATTCTTGATTCCATCTATTTGTTTTGACTTCTAGAGATGCTTGCCCTCCTCAGACAGTACCCTTCCTCCATATTCCTAGTCAGCATCAAGGTTGAGTCTTTCTCAAACACCTTCTCTCTTCTGACCAGTCTCCCACCTTTAAGGACCACACAGGGTCCCAGGGCCATCTCATTATTTCAGTGTTAATCAATTAGCATCCTTAAATTCTCTTTGTCATATAACAACTTACATACAAGTTCTGAAGATTAGGATGGTGCTCATGGTTTGTCCCTGCTAAAACTATTGCTGATATGAAGCTCCTGAGGGGTGGAGAAACCCTTAAGAGGTACTTGGTTGTACAAGTTTGCATTCTTACCAGAATAGAGTAGTGTTCCCATTACTCCACATCCTCTCCAGTATAAGCTGTCATCAGTGTTTTTGATCTTGGCCGTTCTGACAGGTGTAAGATAGAATCTCAGAGTCGTTTTGATTTGCATTTCTCTGATGGCTAAGGGTGGTATTTCCTTAAATGTCTTTCAGCCATTTGAGATTCTTTCATCAAGAATTCTCTGTTTAGGTCTATACCCCATTTTTATTGAATTATTTGTTCTTTTGATGTTCTCTGTCTGATGTGGGGTTGGTGAAGATCTTTTCCCATTCTGTAGGCTGCCATTTTGTCTTGTTGACCATGTCCTTTGTTTTACGGAAGTTTCTCAGTTTCATGACATCCCACTATTAATTGTTGCTCTCAGTGTCTGTGCTACTGGGGTTATATTTAATGATATCCTGTGCCAATGCATTCAAGTGTACTTCCCACTTTCTCTTCTATGAGGTTCAGTGTGGTTGATTTTATGTTGAGGTCTATGATCCATTTGGACTTGAGTTTTGTGCATGGTGATTATGGATCTAATTTCATTCTTTTACATGTTGACCTCCAGTTATTCTGATGGGCGTGCAAACTTGCACAGCCACTTTGGAAATAAGTATGGTGATTTCTCAGAAAATTAGGAAATAATCTACATTAAGACCCAGCAATCCTACTTTTGGGTATATACCCAAAGGATGTACCACAAGGACATGTGCTCAACTATCTTCATAGTGGCATTATTCATAATATCCAGAACCTGGAAACAACCTAGATTCCATTCAGCTGAAGAATGGATAAAGAAAATGTGGCACATTTATACAATGGAGTACTACTCAGCAATAAAAAAATAATGACATCTTGAAATCTGCAGACGAATGGATGGATGTAGAAAAAACAATATTGAGTGATGTAACCCAGACCCAGAAAGACAAATATGATATGTACTCGCTCATAAGTGACTTTTAAACATAGAGCAAAGAAAAAACCACCCTACAATCCACAACCCCAGAGAATTTAGACAACAAAGAGGATCCTAAGGGAGACATACATGGATCTAAACAGGAAGAAAAAAAAGACAAGATCTCCTGAGTAAACTGGGAGTGTGGGGGTCATAGGAGAGAGTAGAAGGGGAAAAGGAGGAAGGGAGGGGAGCAGAGAAAAATGTATAGCACAATAAAAACTATAAAAATATTTGATAAATAATAATAAATAAAAAGAAGTACTTGGTTAAGTGGGATTAATGCTTTTCTAAGTTACTGCACTCTTGAAACTGGATTGATCACTACAAACATGGGCCATTAACATCAGTCCAGGAACCCTGCTTACCATGTTTCTTTTGCTTCTTTTACGTTTGTAGTTGGTGTCCTTCTGGCCTCGAAGCTCTCACAAGACACTAAACTGATGCTGGCATCAGGCTCTTGAACATCCTCACCTCTGAAACAGTGAGGCTAGAGAAACCCCTTTTCTTTAGAGTGTTTCCAGCTTTGTGTATTTTGTTTTAGCCATAGAAAGTGAACCAAGACAGGGGTCATGATTCTGCCAGCCACAGGGTGTAAGCATGAGCTCAGAACTAATGCAATGAAGTCATGTGACAACTGTGGCTTCCCAGATTTGAGATGACATGGAGATGGCAGGGTTACAATGAGGGAGACCATTTAAGTCAGGTCATTTTACCTGATGTGTTGCTCAGGAACTAGAGACCTGAGATCTCCTCCAATCTTCATCTAATTGGATGGGCCATAAACCTTGCTCCAGCCTAACTACCATGTCTCTTTTGTTTCTTGAACTGAAATCCCAAGAATTAGACAAAACAGATAGACAGCAATGAGGAGAACAAATAGGGAAAGACACTTTGAAACAGTAGTAATCTGAGGCACCCCTGGAAGATTCCACCACCCCAGCTTTCCAGGAGGAAAGGGTAGATGTCACAGGGGTAAAAAGTGCTCCAGTTTAGGAGAAAAGTTCCCTGTGGTTCTCATCCGTGGGTGACAGTTGTTAGGATTCAAGCATAATATTGGCCCCTGTCACCTGGCAGGATGAACCCAGGCAGTACCCTAGCCAGCCCAGGGTCCTATGGCTGGCTACACCTATGCAGGTGCAAAGGTCTCTTTAAGAGACAAGCTCTGCCCACTCCTGCTCTCTTCCCACTGTTCTTCTGGAAAGGCCAGCAGATCTTTGCCTTGCTCTCTCCCTCCCTCTCTCCTATTCCCCCTCCCTCTTTCCCCTCCCTCCCCTTTACCCTTCTTTCAATAATCTCCACACTGGAACTCTGTCTGCATGGCATATTCGTCTCTGGTCCAAGGCTCTCACCTGCCAACGTCCCACCTCAAGCCCTAATCCTAACAACAGTCTCCTGCTTGGTGCCAAGCTATCTACCAGTCAGATCCACAGGTATTAAATCCTTAAACTACCCACAGGGAATCTGACATTGAACAAGACAGGCCTCTGCTCTGGGATTGTGGCAAGGATTCGAAGTCACTGAGGGTAATGCCTGCTTACTCCACAGCCCAAGTTGTGTCTATTAAAGCCAGAGAAACAAGACCCATAT
Source organism: Microtus oregoni (assembly GCF_018167655.1). Taxonomy (NCBI): domain Eukaryota; kingdom Metazoa; phylum Chordata; class Mammalia; order Rodentia; family Cricetidae; genus Microtus; species Microtus oregoni. The sequence goes on along the minus strand of NW_024543074.1, from coordinate 26,925,806 downwards.
CTATGTTTCTAAATTTGACTCCAAGTCCTCCCTCAGGGCCTGTGGCCTCCAATTATGGCTTTGTTCCTACCCAAGAGAAAAACCAAAGGTCACCCGTGTTATTTTGATGCTGTATCCCTTTCCCAGAAATAAAAGTGACTAGAGTTTCAGGACTCAACAGGCCAACAGGCAGCCTTCTGTTAACAGAAAGTCCAGGTGGAACGGGAAACAGAAAGTAGTGGCACCTTAACAGGGCTTGTCCCAAGCTCCTGGCTTGCAAAGAAACCATCAAGTACCTTGGGCAGACATCAGAATTTCCATGAGTCAGATGTGGCCCGGTGCCTGCTGGGATTTAGCTGGAAAGCAGTATAACTTTGCATAGTGATTATGGGAAGCTGTAAATAGTCAACTGTACAGTGTGGCACAAATATTAGCTCTCTGCCTCTTCTGCTCTCGCTTCCCCTTGACCATGTGGCCAGAGCCCTTCATCTGAGGAGGTCTAAGCATCTGGGGATAACTGACATCTGTCAGAGGGGCATTGAGAACCTCTGCACATTAACTCTCTCTGGGCCACTTCCGATACCCTCGTTTGGAGGCAGAGAATCCAGTCCAGGCAGAGAGACAGAGGCAGTGTGGAAGTCAGCCCGTCCTTAAGGATGATAGACTCACTGAGGTCTCCTTGTTCCTGGAAAAGTACCCTCCTGCCCCCTACAGCCCTGAAGCCTTTGAGAAGCTAAAAGTCAGAGGGACACGAGGCCTCATCCCCACTGTGGGGACAGCCCGCTCCCAGCATGGCTTCCATATGGCTTAACACTTTTGAGATTTCTTTCACGTCTCAAGGGAAGGCTGTTCTTCCTACAGGTTTCCCGGCGCGTGTCTCCTCTCATCCATAAAAGATTGGGTTTACTCACTGTGGAAAGCTGAAAGTGAAAAACAGGTGCAGCTATATAATATTTCTCTTTAATTACTGTTTATAGGAGAAAAAAAACCAAGTGTGGAAATTAATTATTCCATATTGTTAGAACAGGGTGAACTGCTTACTAATTTTAACTCTGGCTTTTATGGGGAGTCTGTTGCTCAACATCTTATTAATGTGGGTAAATATTAACAAACAGTTCACACACCTCCCCCCCCCCCCCAGCATCTCCCTGTCCTCTGCATCACCCTACAGCACAGTCTCCTGGGGAGGAGGTTCACGGGCGTCTCTTTCCTTCCCTGTGTGGTGCTGAGCTCCTGTGCTTCAAAACTTCCTTTCAAGAACTGGGCTCTATTTGCAGAGCAGTTTCCCTTTTCTCTCCAGCCAGGTATCCTGAAGTTTCTGGAAAAACGTAAAAGGCAATGTTTTTCTATTGTCCGATGCCCATTCTTCATGCCTGGGTTACTTACCCTCCTAGTTGGCAGTCTCCGTCTGATTTGTAGCCGTTTTAAGAGAGCCATAGGAAGCCAATGATCAGCAAGGCAGATTAGCTTGGATGAGATGGGATTGGAGAAGACCCCCAGCGCTCCTCTGAGTGTGTCTTCTGGAGCATAGAATAGAGAATTAACAAGTTCTGAACTCATGCAGGCTGGGGAATGACGAAGGAGAAGAAGATTAGGCGAGCTGGCTTTAACATATTCTCAACAGAATCCACACAGGGGGTGTACTAGTTCGGCTTTCGTCTGATTGCCTTGGCTGTTTTCAAGATAGAGCCTTACTATGCTGACCAAGTCGGTCTTGCATTTGTGAGCTCAGGTGATCTAATCTCTGTCTTCTAAGGAGCTGGGGCTACAGGTGCGTGCCATGATTGGCCTTTACTGTCTCATTTTGCGTTGTTGTTGTAACAAAATACTCAAGGCAGGGTGCTTTATAATGAAAAGAGGTTTGTTTAGCTCTCAGGTCTAGAGGTTCAAAGGAATGGCACCAGCATTTGTTTGGCTCTGGCGGGAGCCTCACGAGACTAGGACAGTGGCAGGAGAATGCACAGAAGATATCAGAGAGCTAAGGGAAATGAGAGGGATTCAGGGCCCAAGCTGCTTTTAAACTATGTTTAGAGATGCATTTTATCTTTAATTTTAGGTACAAGTATGTGTGAAACTGTATGGGGTTCTTGTGGACGTGAGTGCAGGTGTTTGCAGAGGCCAGAGGAACTGGGACCCTCTTGAGCTGGAGTTAAAAGCTGTTGTGAGCTTCCCAGCATGGGTTCTGAAATTGAACTTAAGTCCTCTGCAAGAGCAGAATGTACTCTTGACCACACCGCCATCCTTTCAGCTCCCAGCCTTACTTTTTGGTACTTTTTTTGACAACCAAGGGAACCCTGGGAACTACATTGATCTCTTCCAAGGATGGTACCCCCACTGACGAAATCTCATTTCACTAGGCCCTACCTCTTAAAGGTTCCCCTATGTGAACGCTGCCACCCTAGGGACCAAGCCACGAGCATGAAATACTTTGAGACACATTGAACTATATTTGTAGAGTCGAAGACTCATCAGACCCACTTGGAGTAGCAGTGGGGGTGGGCAGAAGCTCCTGAGACTTTTTCTGATACAGGTTAAAGATCACCTGTAGCTCTCAAAGCCGTGTGCAAACAGTCTAGCTACAGAGCAAAATATCCAAGGTGCAGTGGCTTATGGTAGGTAATTAATTCAGTGTGTCTTATGATGGGGGGAGTCAGGGGCTAGGGCAGTGCTCAGCTAAGCTGGGGAATTCTTCTATTCCACATGAGTAAGTCTGGTGTGGTCAAGAACTCTGTTCATATGTCTGGGTCTTGGGCATGGTTGGGAGGCTGAACTCCTCTTGTTGGCCTCGGGATCTGTACATAGCTCTTTAGAATGGTGTTGGGATAGTTGGATTTCTTATCTCGTGGCCCAGCATACCCACATAGATGATCTGAGATACCCAGGCAGATGATACAAGACTTCTATCCCAGAATGCCATTTTCATGTCTTCTTCCGGTTAAGCAGTTGCTGGTGCCAGCCCAGACTTAAGAGGACGGCATCATGGGAGAAGCAGCAAAGGTGCTGGGATTACCTTTAACCTCAGTCAGCATGTAGTTCTACTTAGGGATGCCTTGGGTCTCGTAGAGTTTCTTAGTCTTACAGCCTGGGCTTTCATAATCATTTTACTCAGAATTTTGTTACCATCTGGTCTCAATCACTGCTCCTCAGTTCTGTTATGAATAATAAAAGCAACAGAAGATTAAGTAAGACACATCTAAAAAGCTAAGACGAGAGCCTGGAATTCAGAAGGGATACTGTATACAGAGCTCTTGATATGAAGAGGACTGTTCAATGTGATAATAATGCAGGAAGAATATATGAGCTCTGTATGCTTACCAAAATGTGGGGCCAGTCTCATCTTTGATCCATGCAAAAAAAAATGACATTATAAAAAAATAGAAAACTAAAAGCAACAATAAAAAGCAACAAGCCATGGCTCATACAATAAGGGTAGATACATTTTCTATAATTTGATTTTATAAATATATTCATGTTTTATAATAGATCCATGTCAAGAGGTGAAAGAATCTGTTTCTTTTTATCAGATATATTTCTTACTGAAGTTCACGGTCATGCTGCTGAGAGAATGGGTGTGAAAGACCTTTGCCAGTTGGTCTGGTGCCACCATTCAAAAGTAGGGAGACCCTTGTTGTGTGGGGTGCATCTGAGACCAGCTGGCTCAGAGGCTGAGTTGCTTAGGAAGTGTGCAAAGAAAACTAGGAGCCTGGTCTGTCAAAACCAGCGAAGTCATGCTACCTGAAAACATAGCATTCGGCCTGGCATCTCTCCTGGATGTCACATGCTGTCCTGAAAATTGGGTGGGCACAGAGCATTTTAAAAACCCATTATCCTCCCCGATCTCACCCCAAGTGTCTTAAGAGGAACGACTTCTTGTTCTTTCTGGATCAAAAAGTATTTCTAGCAGAGGAGCTGTGCTGAGTGTGGATTTGAGGGGAAGTGGGGATAAAAGATACAAGGATGAAAAAGAGGTGTGAGCTCCTGTCTGCTGACTCCTGCGTGTCCCCCTGAGATGGTACCTGTGCCAGCTAGCACTCCCAGCATCTCAGCTGCCCAATACGACCGCCTTTCATGTCATAGATGAGGGTCTCAATAACTGATCTGAAAGTTAGTAAGAGCTGTTTCCTGGAGCACCCTTTCCTCCTGCTCCCTCCCCATTCCCTTGTACTCCCCATCCTGCCTCCCCACTCAGGTCACAGAAATCTCTACCCACTTTCCCATGGTGAAGTCCTAAACTCAAGAGCTGCCCGTGGCCCCATTTCTGCAGATAGAGGAACACATTCTCCAGGAAAAAGCACAGGGGAAGGAGGTGGCAGAGTCATCCACATCCTGTCTGAGTTCTCTGATGGGATGCTTCAGGAAGCCCAGCTGTGTCCTTGTTATGATGGCTACACAGCTGTTGAGCCTCACTCCTCCCTTTGCCGAAGCTCGTTTGAGATGGGTTTCTGTCCTTTTCGTTTGATAGCTTTTCCTAAATACTCTTAAAAAGAAGCAAGTTGGTGGGACTGGAAGGCATAACTCGGATCACAGTCATTTTATCTGAGCCTGCTCCATGCTGGGACCAGGGGCTGCCAGCTCTCCCTCCCTTCCTGTCCAGGTGTCGGCAGGATGTACAACCCAGAAGCAGGTGCAGCAGGAGGGAAGTACCAGCCAATGCACACACTGGGTTTGCCAGCCCTCCCAGGCCCTCCCAGCAGGAACTGTTGAGGGCAGCCAGTTCTTCGCCCACATGCATCCTCCAGGCTCCTCCAGGCTTAAATTCCATGATCTCCACCGCGCCAGGGGCTGCCACATCAGGAGCTGTGGATTAAGTGATTTGTCTCCCTCCAACACAGCTGCTCCCTGGTTCCTGTCTGACAAATGCGGTTCATTAGGGCTGACAAAGATGAATGTCCTTGTTTATAGAAGTCAGCTAAGCACTGTTCTTGGGGAGCCCGTGGACCTGGATGGGAAGCAAGGTACACATCAGGTTGGCTCCCCAACATTTCCACTCAGCCACAGGCTACGGGAGCAGGAAAGCCAAGTCCTTACTACCTGCCAAGAATAGATCCCATAAGAGTCTCTCGGTTGGTACAGTGGGATCTGGCGGCTTCTCTCACGACCATCTGAGGGACAACCAAGTGCTGGAAAGCAGGGGCTCTACAGTGTACCTAGAACGCCCACAGCCAGTAGGCATCTGGGCCCTTGCTATCCATCCAGCAACTGGCAGGGGTTGAGTACTTATAGCTGGGGGTGTATGCTGAGAACCCAGGCATGGATTCTAGGGAGGTGAAACCTGAGAGATATACTGTAACCACACATACCCCAGTGTAACTCCCACTGAGTCCAGAAGAATGAGAACAGTGGTGGGCCCGTCTGTCCTAAACATGATTCCAGTCATTACCCCGTGCTTATAAAAGCTCCTGAAATGAAGCCATGATTCTCAGCCCAGCTGGGCAGCAGAGGCACATGCAGCTGTGGATTTCAAGTTTGGAATTATTTTCCGTGGCAAAATAATGTATTTTATATCATAGCCCAGGAACACACACACACTCACTCACTCACTCACATGTGACTCCAATGATTTCGCCAAACAACATTCACCTTTATTGAAGTCATTCTGATGTTTTCTCTTTTATTCAATTTCATAGATCTGGTAGGTGCTGATTACAACCCAATAAGTTAATTCTACAATCACCAATAGGTTAAAGCCACTAGTTAAAACAATAACAACAATGCTGACCCATGATGATTTTTAAAAATCTACTTTGACCTTGTTGGGTCAAGTCCTCTGGGGAAAGAAGCCTACAAGGAGAGGCCAGAAATTCAGCCCTGCTAGGGCAGGAAGACTGGGAAAGCTTACAAGCCGGGCGGGGCTGTCCTGGGGACTCAGACTCTGCTGAGGACAAAGAGAAGCTCCTGAAGGACAGACAAGGACAACAGGCAGCAAACAGAAGTTTCGGATTCAAGGCACCAAATAGCTAGAGTAGGTTAAAGGGTAATGTTAATCACAGGCATGCGCTCCCTGCAGGCTTGAGAGAGTAATACATCATTTTTCTGGGTCTTAATGTGATTCAGTTTCAGGCCCCATCTACCCTCTGGCCTGACGTCATTGACGGGGTCTTAGTGTCTCCTGTTGCTATGATAAAATATCCCAACAAAAGCAACTCACAGAAGGAAAAGCTCATTTTAGCTCACAGGTGGAAGCACAGTCTGTCATAGCAGCGAAGTCAGGCGTCAGGAGCTTAAAGCAGCTGGCCTCACTGCCGTCATGTAGAAGAGAACAATGAATGCTTCTACTGCTTGGCTTCTGTTCCCCATGTATATTGTCCAGGATCCCAGCCAGGAAATGATGCCACCCACAGTGGGAAGGTCTTCCTCCTCGTTAATATCATCAAGATAATCCCCCACAGGCATGCCAGAGGTCCGCATGCCAGAGGTCCTTCTCCCAGGAGGTTTGAAATTCTGTCAAGCTGACGCCAGCAACCATCACACAGGGCATGGAGCAGCAGCAGCAGCAGCAGCAGATGCTCGAACCCAAGCCTTCCTACTCCTTAGGTGCGGTTGAACATTCTGCTTGCAAGTATCTTCATCTCCCCAGTGAGGATTACAAACCGAAGTCTAAAAAGGTAAATGTTTCCAAGTTCAAGTAACTAGTAAGTAAAGGATCCAGATGCAAAAAAAACCACACCTGCCTGACTCCAGAGCACTGTAGGAGCCAGGATCCCAAGCTGCTTAGGGGCAAGATAACACTAGGGTTGAATAGGGGATAGGTGGATTGAGGCAAGACAGGGGCACTAGATCATACTGAATACCTTTGGGGGTAGTTCACAGCTCAATTTGGGGGTGCATATAAGCCAATATATAAAGTCTGGGGTTCCATCAGGTTTGAGAAGGCCATGTTGTGACTTCAGAAACCAGCCTGGCACCGTCCACCATCTACCAGCAGATGCTCCCCAGAAGGCACCTGCATACATACATACACACACACACACACACACACACACACACACACACACACACACCTTCCTCCTCTTTATTCTGCACTGAAGGTTTCTTGTTTCACACTTCCACTTTTTTCTTCTTCTGGCTTCTGTTGAAATTAATTCTACGACACTGAATAACCTTCCCCCACAAGGTTGGAGTTAATCAGGCTGAATTTATTAAGATCTCTACAATTATATGAGCTCATACCGGGAGGAAGAAAGTTACCTTATTATCCCATTTTTAAGAGCTTGAATAATTTTTGCCCCTATCTTTTACTGTTGACCCCCAGTTACTTCTGTCACTGTCACCAATGACTTTAGAAGGGGGTGTAACACAGGCTTCCCCACGGTTCCCATTCCTGATGCAGGAGGAACACGCTCCTACAAATGAGTCATCTCCCAAGAAAATCAAGACAGCAGAGGACAAATTGTCCAGAATAAACGGAACCTGCTCTTGCCTTACAGGCCAGACTTGAGCTCAGGAGGGTAAAATATACAGGGAATACTTTTTTCCTAGGGGGCGCTGTCAGCTTTATCTGCATCTCTGCCCCTGCCTGCCCCTCTTCTTCCAGCTCTTCCCTCATAGTATGGACCTCTGTGTCTCACCTGCAACACAACTGCAGAATTTGATTCCATTACCCCAAGGAAGGGATTCAGGTCAGAAACGGCCTCACTGCTGATCCCATCTGTACCTTGACCTCTTGCCTTGTTTCTGAGCACCACCCTTAACCATCCTTGTGTATTAAGGTTCGGGGTTTTCTTGCTTTTGCCTTTCCAGTTTTGTTCATCATAACCTACAAATCTGGGGTTGAGCATCACGCTTAGGACATAAACCTGATTGGATTTATGACCATCCTTCCTGTTCAGCTGTCTCTTGGAAATGCCCCAATTGCTTGTGGTAGGAGCTTGATGTAAGCCACATTCTCCCCTCCCGTGCCAAATATATAAAAGCTTTGCCTGTCTGTCAATGCGACCTTGTTTGGAAATAAGGGTTTTGCAGATGTATTCAAAGTAAGATGCCATCATCAGAAATAACCCTCACGTAGAGATAACAGAACAACGATATAAGTAGAGGCTGAAAACAAAAGCCTTCAAGTCAAGGCACTCTGGATATTGCAGGCAACACCAGAAACTACAAGGATCATCTGGCATGCATGAACAATCCCTCAGAGTTTTCCAGAAAGAACAAAACTAGCTGATATTTTGTGTTAGAACTTCTAAACTCTAGAAGCATGAAGAAATGAATTTCTCCTAGATAATCCACAGAGGACACCCATCTAAGGCCAGTGTGGCCACCAAGTCCTTAAAAAGCTGTAATTTCTCTCACCCTTGCTCACAGGTTACCAAATTCTGACAAAATTGTTATCTCCCTGCTTCTGACACGCTCCTCTTCTTTTCTAATCACCAGCCGAGGCTCATTGGGCTTTCTAGATCTAGGTGCCGAATTAGGTCCCCAGCATTAATGTCACGTTCAGCCTCGACCAGCAAGGATGAGGCGACACCGGAGTTCTTCCTGCTAGCAGTGTATTCAGGACCTTTTTTAACAACTGTATCTCTCTCTCTCTCTCTCTCTCTCTCTCTCTCTCTCTCCCTCGGGCAAACCTCTCCCAGCCCTTAAAAAGGCACGGGCGGCCAACTGGGCACTGACCATAGGTTCACGCATATGCAAGCAGCTGACAATCATTGCGTGATCAGGCCTTAGTCATAATAGGAGTCAGGTCTTAGACAATATTAAGAGCTGATTATCAGGTGTGGCTCCACGCAGCTCTCTACACATTAATCCCTGTCCTAAACCAACATATTTTGAGATTGCCCCAAGATTCATGTTACTGTGTCAACAAATGTTCCCCCATCACCCTGAACAAAGAGTGAACATCCATCAACAAGCTTCAAACAACAATCTGAAAGCTTACAGCCTTTTCTCAATTATAGACTCATGCCCACATCCTCTTTAACACACTCAGGTTCTAAGAGACGTGAACAGACACAAACTGCTAGCCTGCTCAGCGAAGTGATTTGATTGTGGGCCAGCTTCTGCCAAGCACCATGTATCCTTTCCAAGTGCGACCTGGTGATGAGTTAACAGGCAAAACACCATGACTCTGGAACCACGTGACACCCAGCCCAGCTAAATCTGGAGCCATATGCTTATCTAGCCCATGCAGGCTTCATCAAATGTCAGGGGCAGACACCACAGGTGTCCCCAGAAACCCTGTCTGATTCCTTAGGCTCAGTTAACCTTTCTAGGCAGTCCACATCCCTTCCCTTCATGGCATCATCATTCATCTACCTCGCAGCTCTATTCTCTCCACATCTCTTCCTGCATCTTCTCCAAAGAAGGAACGAAGCCAATGACACTTACTGTTAGCCTCGTACACAGCTGGCACTCTGTGTGTGAGGGTTCGGCATCCATGACTTGAACCATATTTGAGACAAAAAATGCCTTGCTGAACATGTATGCAGTTCATTGTTTTCATTTCCTAGATAGTACAATACAAGAATTAACTACACAGCATGTGTATTATGCTGATATTATAAGTTATTATAAGGAGTTATTATAGGCAGTTATAAATAAGATATTATAAGGAGATTAAGGTGTAAGGGAGGCTGTGCATATGTTCTATGAAAAAGCTACAGTACTGAATAGAAGTGAGTTGAACACTGACATATTCTCATGTCCACAGGGGATCCTGCATCAGTCTCCCGCAGACATGCAGGGAGAGCTTTATACATGGCTCTTCCTTATTATAATGCCATTGCCCCGGAGAGGGACCTACTGACAGACAGTCTGGAGGTGTTAGAGAAATGGGTGTGACCCTTTGCCAGCTCTTCGCTGCACTCAATCAAACCTTATACTCTTGGCTCACCTCATGCTTTCATCAAAAGAACTTAGCAGGGAAATGGCTCAGTGAATACGAACACTTGGTGTGCAAGCTTGGCCATCTGATTTCATGTCCCAAGCACCCAGCTGCAAATACACATGTGGCAGCACATGCCTGTGGCCTCAGTGCTAAACTGTATGGAGCTGGCAAGACACAAGTTGGCTACCAGCCAGCCTAGCTGAAAAACTGTAAGTTTCAGATTTAGTGAGAGACTCTGCCTCAAGGGAACAAGGTAGAGAGTGAGAGAAAGAAAAAAACTTGGTATCCTTCTCTAGCTTCTACATGTGTGCCCACAGATGTGTCTACCTGCACACACACACACACACACACACACACACACAACATACACACCCTATACACACACACACATACATACACACATAAATAAATAGACAGACTATGGGGTGTTCTGCAGCTCCTAGCTCCTTGTTTCATGTTTCTATGTAAAGATTAAACAAATATCCACATTCTCAAGACTAGGCTTGTTTAATACATTGTGTTTCTACTGACCACACTCAGCTACTTCTCTTCTAGTCGAAGAATTCTTCCCACTTAGCCCCCATCATTTTCCCCTGACCTCTCTCTCTCTCTCTCTCTCTCTCTCTCTCTCTCTCTCTCTCCCTCTCTTTCTTTTGGTTGCCATTTTGACTTTTCTTCCCTTACACTTTTGATTTTTCTGGTTCTGTGCGGAATGCTTTCAGGTTATGGATCTGGAAACACACACAGCTGCTACCTGTGCATCTGTTCAAGCCCTCCTGAGGCCTCTGCCTGAGCTCTCGCCGTTGGCCTCTCATTGAAAATCAGGACCCTGGACAGCTCCTTGGCCTAAGAGGGCATCAGAGAATAGGAACTCTCAGGGCATTGCTCAGTGTAGTCTGGAAGGAGGACTAAGTGGAGGAAGATGGATGGACACGACAGGCTGGCAGGATAGTTCCTACAAATGGACCAAGTTTCAGAACAAGATCTAGGGCTCTTGGGAGTCTGAGACATTTCAGAGGACCCCCTAAGGCCAGAGTGATTTTCATAAAAATATTGATATGCTATTTGCCTTTTCCACCATGAGCTATTTACACGGATGCTGCTGACACCATGGCTGAAAATGAGGACAGCAGCAGCAACCGAAGCAGCAGCCATGTGTTTCTCAGCATCAATCAGGAGAAAGCACCAGGGTCACTCGTGAAGGTTTTAAATAAAACAAGACATTTTCCATATCATTAGTAATTGACTCTTAAGAAAACATCTTTTCAGGGCTTGGGAGATAGTTCAGCCAGTAGAGTCTTTGCCACATCTGGACCCGAGTTTGCCCCCCAGAACCCAGCGAAGAGCAGACACTGTGACACAGGCTCATAATCCCAGCAGTGGGGAGGCAGAGGCAGGCAGGTCCTTGGGACTTGTTGGTAGCCAGCCTAGCTTCATTGTTGAGCTTCAGGTCTCAGTGAGAAATCTCACTTCAAGAATCAAATAAAGAGGTGAGTGAAATAGTAAGGTGACTAATAAGGAGCAACACCCAGTGTTCATCTCTGGCTTCCACAAGCACAGGTACACACATGAACATGAGCTCCACATGTGTGATCACATGAACACAACACACACGGGATGGAGGTTGCACTGCTTGAACACTCCTTGTGACAGATAAGAGGTGTACAATGACTATTTCCGGAAAGGCTTTCATGTGATCATGGAGGCCGTGAGCTCAATCAATCTTTCTTATGGAGCTGTGTATTTAGGTGAAAGAATAACTCATAACCATGCAATGCTTAGCCAAGCTTAGGTATCTTTCAAATTCTTATTAAAATGTGTTCATTTCAAGAGAAATTACTTACAGTACTGGTTGTCAGTGACTTTTTTTAAAAAAAAATCAAATTTCCAAATGAAAATGAGAGATTCGTAGATGCCATAACTTCTGTAATGAGCCCAGGAGCTTTCAATATTTAAAGACCTATTTGATGAGATTTGTGCTGATATTAACAGATGTAAATTTATAATATCAGATAATGAAATGTGTCAACACCCAAAAGATCTGCATAACCCAGCGGACTGATGTTTTCCAAATGACTAAGGCATGCCTGCAAAATTATACAGGAAAAGATGAATCCAAAGTTCAAGAGAGGGCAAATACTTTAATGTAATTGAGTTTTTTAAAAAAAGCAAAGATCATTGATGTATTTTCAGATTCTCTGTTGTGTCCATCCTTTGAGAAGGAAGATAGTATGAAAAGAACATCTCCTGGGGCTGGCGCAATGGCTCAGCAGTCAAGAGTACAGACTAGCTCTTTGCGGGGCCCATGGAGGGCAGCTCACAACCACCTGAATCTCCAGCTCTAGGGCAGCCAGTGTCTTCTGAGCTCTACAAACAACTGCACTCACATGCACACACATATCCACACATGATGCATGCGCACATACAAAGTTAACTTTTCTAATCTTAAGAGAAAGATCATCTGTGAGACTCTTACTGAAATATTCTCATTTTTCCAAGCACATAAATAGATTGAAGAACATACTTTAAATGACACGCAAGGGTCACATCTTATTACATTTGGACAGGGCTCATCTCTCTCTTGCCTCACCAACAGCTTCACAAAGTTAGCAGTGGTAGTGATCCTGCCTTTCCTTTTCTTCAGCCCACACCACAGTTATACCCTGGAGGGTATACTGGGTTTCCAGAAAAGCTGCTTTGCTTGCATCTCAAAATGATAAAGTGTCTGTATAAATGACAAATCTTCCACTTCCACAGGCCCAGACACTTCTCACACAACCTAGCTTCCACAAAGGGAGCCAGTAAGGACACTTGAATGGCCAAGCATCCCAGTGACGCTGGTGTGTAGGTTGAGGATGGCTGTCTGTCGAAGTATGATCTGACCCTAGGATGTGGCTGGGCAGGGAAGTCCTATGTATAGTCTGAGACAGGTCCCCAGCCTGTGGTTTCAGCACTAGCAGTCTGAGTGGGATTTAGGAGCCTCTTAAAAATGTGAGTCACTAGATCCTCCCACAGACCTGCCAAACCAGAACTCTGTGATCGGAGCTCAGCAGTTGACAAGGTCGCCAGGGGCTTCTAACACAGGGCGACATTTAAGACTAATGTCTGCAAGAGGTCTGGACTTCATCCTCACGGTACTGAGTCTAATCACAGTCACTGAAGGAAAACAGTGATGAGTCTTGGGCTGGGGAGAGTGAATCCTGAGGAGACAGAGACGGGAACAGCACTCACCCAATCCCCATGAATGCCAGTCAAGGGCTGCTGAGGATCTGGAAACAAATGGCTCGTTTGCTGCGTCCAGCTGTGGAAGAAGTGTGGCTCCCTAGACCATGGCAAAGGCCTCTGTAAAGCCCAGCCCAGATCCTGTTCTTGGCACTACATTAGACATTCAGAGTCGGTGGGAAGGCAGAGCCCAGCTTCCTCCTGGTCTATAGAGAGGCAACTTGACACGAAAGCACCATCCACCTGCCTGCCTTCCCCACTCCTCCCCTCTCCCCTTTCTCTTACCCTCCCCAGTCATTTTTCTCTCTTTCCCCAACCCCACCCCCTCTCTCTCCTCAATCCCTACATTCACTGGGCATTTTCTGAAACACACAGTGCTTAACAGAAGTCATATTTCTTCAAGTACTTAACACAGATCAACTCACTTAAACTCCTACCACCTCTACATCGAGGGACATCACACAACTATCATCCAAACCAAGACAAACCAAGGACAGAAAGTCAAGACAATATGCATGACCACACAATATCAGAAGCAGTTAATATCCCCATGTTAGAGATGAGGGCTGAACACATTATGTAAACAGTCTCCAAAATACATGAAACATGGATGCTTGGTTCTTGATTCAAAGCTGGCAGACTGGAGCCAGTGTGTGGTCTCTGAAAGCTAAGTTTTCTCAGAGTCTGTAGAAATGAATAGCCAGGGTGTGTTAGGAGAATGATGAACATCCAATAAGGGACGACTCATAAGAAAAGGATCCTGTGCCTGGAACACAGGCTTCGGGGAGAGAGTGTGGCATGGAAGGGAATTTTCCAATCCTTTGTTGCTTTCTAAGCTTTAAATCGTGCCCTGAGTACCAAGTAAGAGCTCCGAATAAGACAGCGATGTGCTCTGAGAAAGTCCACTCTGGATACCACGGTACATCATTTGGAGACAGACAAATTACAGAGTCAGATGAATTAGTGAGAACAGAGAGAGCAAGAGGAGAGGGAAGAAAACAGATGGTGGAATCCATGGGGTCTAATAACTGCACATGGCATGAAGGGCCTTGTGAATTGCCCTTTGGCTTGGATAACTAAATGCCATGCATTGAGACAGTGTCTTGTAGGCAGGGCACCTGGTGGGTTTTACTTGGACACATTAAAGTTCTTTTTATTGAAGTAGAAAATGGAATTATATACAGTAAAAGTCACCTTTGTTCCATAATCTTTGTCGTGTGTGAAGTCATGTAGTCCCTACTGTAATCAAGGTATTGAACGTTTCCATCAGTCGCCAAAGCTTCTCTCCCACTCCTCTGTCGTCAGACTCCCACAGCTCTCCACAACCGTGACAATCACACATGACTTTCCCAGACTGTAGCAAATGAGCAATGCAGAATGAAGCCTGCTCCCTGTCACTTCTCCCACCCAGAATGAGACCTTTGCACAGCACCCACATTGCTACATCCCTTTACCTGCTGAGTGGCAACCTGGTTGTTTCTGGTGTGGGCCTGCTACAAACAAAACAGCTGTAGGCATTCAGGGATGCCTCTCTGTGCAGAGACATGTTCACTTTCCTTGACAAACAGGATTTCTAGGACATGGTGAGTGTGTGTTTTACTGTAAGAGTCACCAGCTGTTCACCAAGTGTCCGCACCATTTGCTGCCTCAACAACATGAGCATTCCCATTGCTCCTCATAAGCACAGCACTGTTTTCGTTGTGTTTTGTTTGCTTGCTTCTAATTTTGACTGTTTGGGGGGCATAGGATGTGCTGTTGATGGAATGAGAGTTGCCCCCCACAAGTTCATATCTTTAAATACCTGGTCCACAGTTAGTGTAACTGTTTGGAAAGGACAAGGGGTGTGGCCTTCTTAGAGAGTGTATGCCACTAAAGGTGGGCTTTGAGGTTTCAGAAGCCCAAGCTGCTCTTAGCGCTCTCTCTCTCTCTCTCTCTCTCTCTCTCTCCCCCTCTGCTTTGGGCTTGTGGATCAGGATGTAAGCTCTCAGCTGCTGCTCCAGTGCCATGTCTACTTGCCTCCTGCTGTGCTCCCAACCATCATAGTCACAGATTCCCCCAGTAAATGTTTTATTCAATAGTTGTCTATGTCATGAAGTCTCTTCACTGCAATAGAAAAACAACTAAGATAGGATGTTATTTCACTTTTGTTTACACTTGCACTTCTTTATGATGCCCAACCTCTCTTCATGTGCTTTCTTTCCATTTGTATCTTCTTTGATAAAAGGATGGACTTTATCTTCATTATTGCTATGCTATTACCTTCTTATTGAGTTGTTAGAATTCTTTACCCATTCTTGGAATGATTCATCCATTGGAATTATGTTTTGAAAATATCATGTACCACTCAGTAAATAATGTAAAATTTTGTTTTCTTGTAGTGCCTATGATCACATCAGAGTAAAACTAGCCTCATAAAATGAGCTGGAAAGTCTTTCCCTTTCTTCATTCTGTCACTCAGGTTGTGTATGACCTTACTGGTCTCCTGTCCACATTGTGCTGATTAGGAAAAGAGTGGTGGTGTGTACAGTTGTGGGTTTGTCCATCCTTCCTTGCATCTCAGTACATTCCTGCTTTACACATGTTGAGGTTCTGCTGTTAAATGTGTGCACACAGGGACTTGTTATGCTTTTTTTAGCTGGTAATATGTTTTATGGTTGACTTAGCTTGGTACTGACATTACCACTCCAGCTTTCTTTTCATTGGTTTTCAAATTATGTATCTTTTCCTATTCTTTCCCTTTTAATCTATTGACAAATTTATATATAAAGTACATTTTGCAGATGGTAAAGAATTGGGCCTTGCCTTTTGTTAATAAAATATAGTGTTTCTATTTTAATTGGTAGCTTGGGCCATTTGTATTTAATTATTATGTCACTGAATTAAATATACATTTTAATTACATATTATACTAGTTGCTTTTCTTCTCTTACTTTATAGAAACACTTGATTTTATATTTTTAAATTTTTATTTATTCTTTGAAATTTTTCATACATATAAACAATGATCAGATTCACCCTCCCAGACCCTCCATCTCATCTCCCTCCCAACTTCATGTCCTTTCACATTTATTTATTTAATCCACTGAATCTTACAAATGTCTTATGCTTGAGATTCCAAATCAGGGCTTGGGATACAATAGAAGCTTTCTCAGAAGGCACAAGGTCCTGAGTTTGATGCACAGAACTACAGAAAATCAGAAAAGATGATACACACCTATAATCCCAGCACTGAGGGGCAGCAGAGGCAGGAGGGTCCTCCACTATAAACTGAATTCAAGGCCATCCTTTACTACGAGAGAGAGAGAGAGAGAGAGAGAGAGAGAGAGAGAGAGAGAAGGAGGAAGAGGAGGAGGAGGAGGAGGAGGAGGAGGAGGAGGAGGAGGAGGAGGAGGAGGAGGAGACTCCATTTCAGACTGAATGGAAGCACACAGAGCTCTGGATGCTGAGTCTGAAGGAGAAGGGCACAGGTTCTATGATTTCTGAGTGGTACTCCACTTGTTGGGCATTCCTATCTCCAGATAACTTTTGATGCAATCATTAAGCTTTTGTAAAGACTCTTTGGGGCTTAAAACAATCGGTGATTGTGAAATAAGGAACAAAGACAGGAGATCTATTTTCCTCACCAGTGAGTGGCCTTGACACCTTAGAAGGAGCTGGCAGGATGCTGGATGCACATCACAGCTGCTGAGGTCTGGAAGAAGGCCACACCCACCTGAGTGCAGCAGGTGCAGGAGCCTTGCAGCCAGAGGTCAGCGTCCTCCCCACTCACAGTTGCTTGCATCTGCTAGAGTTTTCTATTTTACTCTCTTGTCCTAACTTCTTTTGGCTCAGTTAGACATTTTTAATATCTTGCCTTTGTCTTAACTGCTGGTTTATTTGTTATATCTCTTTTTCACTTTTTAATGACTGCTGTTGAGTTTATGACATATCTCTTTAATATACTTACCACAGTCTTACTTGACATAATTCTCTCCCACTTCATATGCAGTAGTAGAAACTAAGAGCAGTGTATTTTCCGAGTCTCCTTTCCAACTTTGGTATGATGGCTGACGTATATTTTACTTCTACAGATGCTATAAACCCTAAATACATTATCACTCTTTAAAACATCTCAGGCAGTCTATTATATTTTAAAGCAGTTTTAAAATCCTTTTTAAAATGTCTTTTATAGTTACACAGAGTTTTACATTTTTAAGGGACATCATTTCATTGTGTAGATCAAAATTTCCACCCTGTATCATGTTTCTAAGGAAGTGTTCAGCTGCCACAGGAGAGAGGAACAAGACCCATCCCTGAAGCCCAGCAACATACAGTCTACTTAAGGCTGTGGTGGACAAGGAGGAAAAGCCCTGGACCCTCCCAGTCCTCTCTCAGAGCATGAAAGCAATGTGATGCTGGAGAGATGAGAGAATGTAATCAGGACATGAAGGAGGACAGGAAAGAAACATGGTATGCCAGACCAACGCTGCACATGGGATGACAACAGGACACCTCTACAGGATTTAGAGCCAGCAGACACCTGGAAAGAAGAATAGCAACAAAACACCCTAACCTACATCACTCCTTCACTAGATTAGCTCGGCACCAACACTAAGGTGGGAAAAGAAATGCGCCCATGCTCAAGAATAAAGGTTATGGACCTCAACTTCTCTTTTTCTGCACAGTGTCTGACATGCAATAAAAATTGTTAGGTACCAATGAGAAGAATAGATGAACCAGATATTAACAAGAGATAGTCAACCAAAAGAAATGGACTTAAAATATTTCTGATGTTGGAAATACCAGATTGGGACCATCAGACGGCTGTGATTAGGACTAGTCAGCTAGCTATGGAGATTTGAATCTGCACCTGCTGTAGTTTGTGTCGTGATTGTCCCCAAAGGTCTATGTGTAGAAGGCTTGGTTTCCAGCCTGTGTCACTATTGAGAGATGATGGAGGTGGGGTCAGCAGAGTAAATTTAGTCACTTAGGACACACCCTTGAGGAGGCTTGAGTACCCCCGTTTCTTCTTTACCCATTGTTCACGTGGTTAATACTCAGCCACTGTGAGACGAGCTCCCTGACACAGTGCGCTGCTTGCCACAGGCCCCAAAGCAACAGAGCCAGTCAACCATGCATGAAAACCTCTGGGGCCATCAGCAAAATGGGTGTTTCACCAGATCAAGCTGATAATCTCGGGTCTTTTGTCACAGTGGCAAAACAGCAGAATTGTGAACAGCTGCAGCTAAGCTTGGGTGCCTCTTCACCAACTTGAGCTTGCCAGGCTCCTTCCTGCCTTCTGATGCTTTTCATGAGCCCCAAATTAAGGACCCTAAAAAGGATTTTGCAAGAAAATAAAATAAATCTAACCATTGAGAAGTGATTGAACCATGAGAACTCCAACCTAATCAACAGAGGAATCTGCCCATGGAGTCAAAATCTGATGCTCTTACTTTTAGTTGGTAGGAATGTAGGATCTGAGTGGTTGGAATAAGTAGGGCACTTGGGACTTGCATTTAAAGAGTATATTGTCACTGGTAACCTATGTGTGTGTGAGTGTGTGTGTGTGTGTGTGTGTGTGTGTGTGTGTGTGTGTGTAGAGGCCAGAGGAGGATACTGAATCACTGCTGTCTTATCTCTTGATACAGTATCTCCCCCTGAACCTGGAACTAGGCCATGACACGCAAAGAACACTGGATTACAGACGTGAGACAATTCCTAGTTTTCCATGTGGATGAGAGTTCTCAAGCCTTCACAGCTGGTGCTCTTACCCGCTCCAACAGCTCCTCTCTTCCTCCCTAACCCCTGCTTCCTGGCTGCCATAGGGTAAATGGCTCTTCCCCCACCATTCTCTTCCCTTGTGGTGTTCTGCCTCATTGTGGAATTGAAAGCAAGAGCCAGGCATGCCCTAAACTCCAAAACCATGATCCAAAATAAATTCTCCCTGCTTCAAACTGCATTTTGAAGCTGTTTCATCACCATGATGTACAATGACTAACACTAGCCTTCAGGACTCCATCCACTCAGCCCTTCAATGACCTTAAGAAAACTTGTCATTTCGTAGATTATGTATTTTTCTTAGATTATCTGGCATTGTTCTCATAGCAAAGATGGGAAAGGCATTTCTTTGTGTACTGTCTATGTCCAAAGTAGCAGTAAGACTTGCTCAACATAGTAAATCTAAGTGATTTGGGGACTTTGGAGTGATCATGTGAAAGAGACAGTTGAATGTATGAGCTTGGAAAGAAAATAGAGGTTGGAACTTGTTCCAGTTTGTGGCATGACAAACTACTAATCATGTTCTGTGGCCCAAAGCAATGCTTGTTTTGCTCATGAATCTGCAGTTTAGACAGAGTTGGGTGAGAAAGCCATGTTCATGCTCCATGTGGCATCAGCTAAGTTAGTTCTGCCAGGATGAGGTCCATGTCTAATGTGGCCCACTTACTCATAGTACTGGCAAGTCGGCCCTAGCCTGTGAGAATCGCAGCTGGGTCTGAGAGTGAAGAATGGTACCTCAGTTTCTGTCCCTGTGAAATGCCCTTTCTGGTGGTTCTCTGCTTGAGTACTCTTCCTCTTGGCCTGACTTAAGTTCCAAAGGGTAGCATCCCAAGAGAATTTCATGGAGGTTGTGCTATCTTGTATGACCATCCCTTGGAAATTCTGTAGCAACAAGCCCTCCAGGGTCTCATGGGAAAAAGCAAGAACCCATCTCCCTGTGGGAAGAAGAGTAATCTAGGGTTGGAAATACTGATGGACTATTTATGAAAACTTGATCTGCATCAGAATTCAGATGTAAATGCAGGCTGATGAGGACTAGATATTGCCTGGATAACGCACTGGGAAATCTGGAATCCTGTTTGGTAATCTGGGTAAATATTAAGGATAGGATTGAGTAGATTCATCATCATCTTTAATAAAGGTGTATTTAAATTCCCAAAGGCTAGTTCAAGAAGTTGATGGAACATATTGAGACCAGCGAGAGACTGAATGAGTTTAAATCCCATCTTCATCACTTCTGACTTAGGTGACTTTAGGTAAGTTAAATGCTTCATTTTCTTCTTCTCCAACAAGTCAATCCATGCCAAAAAGCCTTGGCATCATTCCTGGCAGATAGGTAAAGCATAGTGTATGCTAGTCATATGTAACTGTATGTAATAACAGAGTACTCTTGATCCAGAGGCCTGATGCATTAGTGCTGGCCAGGATAGACATCTCCAAATCAAGATGCACACTTTTTAGTTGAAATACAAATGTATGAATGTATATTTCGCACCTTATAACAACAGAATGTAATGTCTGCGAGCATCTTCTGTGCCCAAGCCTGCAAGTTCATCCTTTATTAGTTACAACAAGGTAGATGTTGAAAGAAGTTAGAACAGTATCCTGCAGACCTTCAACCAGGAATTCAAGCCACTGTCACATCTACCCTAGCTCCACAGACAAACATTTTTTCCTCTAACTTAGAAAGGGAAAGAACAAAAATGAGGACAAAAAAATCATAGATTTCCCCTGGCTATTTCCATCTGCGGTTGATTACCTGTCCTCATGCTTCAGGTTGGCACCTGCAACTAAGGAATGCAAGAATATTCTAAGTTACCACTTTTATTAAGAATGAGAGTACCCAGAAATGTTTATGAGACTCTTTAGGAGACAATTACCAAGGCACTGAAAGCCAAGGATTCCTTACATGTTAATTGCAAAAGTAGACTACATCATAATAAAGAGTTTGTGACCTCCAGCCTTCCAGTATTGAACCCTTCTCCTCTCTGTTTTGGTGGAAAGTTTATTTTAAAAGTAAAAAATATGGTACTGCTTCATTCATGGGGCAGAAGAGAAGTGGGAAAATAGTTAACTGTGGTGGAAGGTACCTCTGATTTCTGAAAGCCTCCGCTCCTTTTAGAGAAGTGTCCAGACTTTTAGCATTGTGATACAATGTTGTCATCTACAAAGTTCACACTCAAAACCTATGCAATTGATTTCAAAAGAAATCTATCTCTCTATCACACACACACACACACACACACACACACACATAAACACACACACACACAAGTCTTAGTGTTTTAAGTGAGTTTTTATGTTTTTCCAAACTCATAGCTATCCTTGGTCACATGAGGTTGCACAAAGCAGGTTGGACAAACCTGGCTGTAGCATCTCTTTATTCTCTCAAAGGTCTTGGGATATCAATCACTCTCTATGTGTGCAGCTGTGTTCTATCTTCCCTGAAGATGCCTTGTGCACAAGGGACAGAACAGGGCAATGGGCAGAGGTCAGAGGGCCTGGTTTGAAATCCTTGGGTTTGGAATTCCATGAGTCAGGAATGCCTAGGCTATAGAGCCCCAAAACAGTCTAGATTTCCTGAACTCTTATAGCCTTCCCAGAGTAGTTATGAGGCACAGTTGTACTGGCAACGGGCCCCAGGGAGTTGTGGTCAATCAAGACAGGATATTCCAAAATATCCTAGAAAGTAAGGCTTTCTATATAACTGCAACCACAGAGAGATGGTGCTAAATGGCTTATGTCTGCACCCTCCCAGCTCTTTCTGCAATCTTGGATCTGCTTGGAATATCCCACTAGTCTGGGACGAGACATCCAGACTCCATATGCCACCAGAGAAGAGCAGGTTGGATGTTGCTGCAGTAACATGCAGTGAATGCCCTTGCAGGAATCACTTTTTAATATGCAAATAGTTTTCAGTCTTTCAAAAGCCCCTGTCATAGGAACACGGGCACTGGCTCCATAGTAAGCCAGCTCCACCTGTAGCTTGTCATTAAAGGAGTCAGTGCTGATGTCCAGGTGTAGGAACTACAGCACTGTGCACACCTGGAGCTGAGTCCTGGCTGGGCAATCTTCTCACTGTCGTTTGTTTCCCAGGAACCTGTCATCTCATCCACACAGTGGATTTAACATCAAAACCCCCAAATATGTGAAAACTGAAATGAAAAGTAACCACAAACTTGAAAATAGTATTGGAGAGAGAAAACATTACTCAGAACTAAGGGAGCAGAACTAAAGAAACGGACTCAGACATGAAGTACACAGGCCATTGCCACGGAATGGAGTCCACCTATTGGATTGTGGGCTCCGCCTCTATCCGTGATTCCCTTTGCTCACATAAGCCATTTCTGGAGCCCACACTGTCACCTTGACCACCACTAATGTGTCTTTGACTCACACTGCCCCAGCTACAGGTTCCAGAGTGCCTACTCCTGTAGCCAGCTCTAGGTTGATCATTGAAGCAAAGTCCTTCCCTAGAAGTTTGAAAGACAACTCATCCCTTCCATAAACACCTACAGAGACCTCTGCCTCATTTTGTGTTACGGAGTCAGAGAAACTGGGAAACTGAGAGAGAGAGACAGGAGGGTAGACAGAGAAGAGATCTAAGGTATGGTATTCTGGAGTACCCCTCCCCCAGTTCTTGTAGAGCCCTGTAGCCTATGCATTCCCTACCCATGGGCTATGAGCTTAGCACTGTATCTGCTGTAGATTCCCTTTTTACTCGGGTTATTAATGAATCTTTGATTATCCTACAGAAAAATCCCATAAAATACCTACAGGGTATCGCAGGCATGTGCTCACAGCATTGCTTTTATGGCCCATTCAACTCCTTGATCAGTGTTTAACACACATCAGTAAAGCACATACAGTTTGTTTATCTTAACTGTGATGGTGTGTAAGTTCTGTGCACATTTACACAATAGTGGTCTGTTGGAACCATCACGATCAACATCCCCTGGAACTAAGTAGCCTGGTCAGTCCTAGCCCTTCTTAGGTAGCTGCTCTTCTGACTAACCCTAATAAGCATTCCTGCGTTCTCCCATTGGTTCTCCTGCACTAAAACCAATAATGGGAAAAAAATGAAAAAGCTCAATAAAAAATATTCTATTCAACACGAGTGTGAGAACATGCAGGGAGGATGTGGAATTGAGAGAGACAAGAAGGAGATAAAGAGATAAAAGGGGGCTGGGATGAGACTAATTGGAACGCATTATGCACGTGAATACAACTGTCAAATAATAAATTTAATAGAAGTCATTTAAAATATTTCATTCAGAAAATAGCACAACCTATGTGGATACAATTTCCAGATAGAATACAATGCAAGTATTTTCTCACAGAAGCTGAGTGTCCCTTATGCAAAGTACTTGGGCCCAGAAGTGTTTCTAGTTCAGAATTGTTTAGTATGTTGAGGGGGTCGTTTACCTTGCCCGTTGTGTATCCTTAATCCAGTTGAGTAACCTTAATCTGAAAACTCCCTATCCTCAGTGCCCTGACACTCAAAAGATTCATATTCTAAAGCATGTGATTCTGGGATTGAGGTTCAGGCTATTCAACTTGTACTTAATTTTACTCCTGACCTTGGAAAAATCATGGCAAAAGCACAGACTACAGAATCAACTAAGCAGGGCTCATAGGGTCTCACAGAGACTGACGCAACAATCTAGGGTCCTGTATGGGTCTGCATACTCCTACTAGGTCTTCTGCATGTATGGTGTGGTTGTTTAGCTTGGGGTTTTGTGTGACTCCTAGCATTGGGAGTGGGGGTATCTCTGACTCTTTGCCTGATCTTAGAATCCTTCCTCCACCCCCTTGGTTGCTTCATCCAGCATTGATATTGATATTCCTGGGAGGACTGCTCTTTTCTGAAAGGAAACAGAGGAGCAGTAGATCTGGGGGAAATGGAAGGTCGAGGGAGACTGTAAGGAGCAGAGGGAGGAGAGTCAGGATCTATTGTATGAGAAAAGAATGAACAAACCAAAATAGATAGATAGATGATAGATAGATAGATAGATAGATAGATAGATAACATAGATAACATAGATAGATAGTAGGAGATCTTACTTTATTTAAGGAATCTTTAGCAGTTCCAAGATTTTTCAATCTGAATATTCATGGCTTTTATCAATTATTGAATATCTCCACACATTCTTTTGTGTTGAGTTCTTCCCCAACCATAACACATATATAGAAAAGTTTGCAAAACACCAAAGTACGGATTCTAATTACTTGAAACATATGACCCATGTAACCAGAACCCAAAAAACATATCACTGACAGCTCACCAGGAGCTGTCCTCCAGCCCCTCCCTGTTGGCGGACATTTGTTTTCAAGTTGCCCAGACCTGAAATAATCACTCAGAAACAATATTAATTAAATCACCGCTTGGCCAATCACTTAAGTGTATTGCTAGCTAGCTCTTATATCTTAAATTAACCCATTTCTATTCATCTGTGTATCGCCACGAGGTCATTGCTTACTGGGCAAAGTTCCAGTATCTGTCTCCTCTGGCGGCTACATGGCGTCTCACTGACTCCACCTACTTTCTCCTAGAATTCAGTTTAGTTCTCCCTACCTAGCTCTATTCTGCCCTATCACAGGCCAAAGTGCTTCTCTATTCATTAACCAATAAAAGCAACACATATACAGAAGGACTTCCCACATCCCCTCCCCACCAGAGTTAATTACTGTGTTATCTTTTATGATAGTGATTTTTCTGGATTTTCCTCAGGATTTTAACACAACAGGATGCATCACCAACTGCCAAGGTTTTGTTTTGCACATGTGGCTTTGTGTTTTTCTAACACTTTTTATTCAACAGCCTGAAGTTCTGTAAGATGACACCCAGAAACAATGACTCTTATTTTCTTTGCAAACTGCTGTCACCTGTTGTTTCTGCGGTAATTACTCCTCTAAGGTACAGTCAGGTTCTTGTGGTTTTGTTTTAAGTTAACTTTTTAAGTTAGCATACACTGTGCTGGGTTTCATCATGGCACCTCCACACATATATGTCTTTATAGTTGGCCCATTTGTCTGTTGATAGACATGAAGGATGGTTCCCTTTGCTACCTCCTAAGAACAGTGCGACTAAAAGCACTGATGTGCAAGTATCTCTGCAGTATATTAAATTAGAATCCTCTAGATATATACCCGAATGTGATATAACTGACTTACAGGTAGTTCTATAATCTGCTTTGTTTGTTGTTAATATTTTTTATTTGCTTTGCTTTTGTAGAACCTCCTACTGATTTCCATAGTAACTACATGAGTCTACCTTTCTGCCCTCAGTGTATAAAGGTTCTTTATCTCGTTGGCAACCTTTCTTGCCATTTGCTTTCTTGATGACAGCCTTTCTGTCTGAGGAAGAGGCGAAATCTTAAGCAGCTTTGCATTTCTTTACTGACTGAGGGTATTGAATACCGTTTCAAGTGTTTATTGGCCATTTGTATCTCTTATTGTGAGGGCCATCTATTCGGTCAGTTAGCCCATTCATTCACTGAATGATTTGGTTGGGTAGTAGTTATTTCTTTTAGTTCTTTGTTTAACTTGTATTAATCCTGTCTGAAGTGTAGTTAGTAAAGAAATCAAGAAAAGCATGTGCTCTCAAGTCCTCCTGAGTTTTAATCACCCTGCTGGAGGTGTGACATTCTAGATAACACAGACAGCCCTGGGACCTCGGAGTTCTCAGGTTCTTCAGCAATGAATGACAGACAAAGCAGCTCTAGCAACCTACCTTCTGCTATCCCAGGCTGAGAGCTACCAGCCTCCACTGTGTTTCCCAGTTGATGGTAACTATTTCCCACAACCAAGGGCAGGGCCGTCTACCCTTATGAACTTGTCTGCCTGAGCCAGCCCCTTGCTGTCTACACTTTTATGCCCGTCACTGTCTAGCTATCCTACTTTCCACCCCTGAAATTTCAGCCTTCCTTCCCCCAAAGGCCCTAGCAAGCCAAACTGAAGCCAAACTTATGGCTTCCTTGATCTCAAGTCCCTGAGACAGCTCAGCTTTCAACAAAAGGCTCTCTAAAAATGGGACCTGGCACCTGCCACCAAGTTGCATAGCACTATGAAATAGATTCTTCCCCTGACTGCCAGAAGAGGCACGGATGACCAAAATCTATAACTGGGTTTGATATTTGTAGGGGGGTGTGGGCTTGCCCTGAGGGTAGGACTGCCTGGTTTTTCTGTAGCTTACCTTGGGAAAGTGAATTCTGAGCCCCACTAAGGAAGAGTGTGGCTGAGGCTGTGTTCAGCTGGCCCCTTAATGCCTCCCATCTTCGCTTCTGCTCATTCCCAGCATTCCTTCTCATCTTTCAGACCTCCTCAGTTTCTCCTCTAGGTCTCTCTCTTCAGGGTTCACTATATTTTTTATCATTATGAGTCTCTCCTGCTCTGATGCGCAGAGAAGCAGCCTTTCAGTATAAGTTAAAGTAAGGCCTTCATTGTGGAACACTTTTGTATTTATAGAACACTTCTAGAAATGGTACTGAGTCTCTGGATGCTCCCCACCCCTCGGTTTCTGCCATCAATATTGCCTTTATTGTTTCAATGCATTTGTTACAATGCACAGATCAATATCGCCGCTTTATTCATTTTTCGATTGTTTTAGACATATTTCATTTGTATGTATATGAGCAATTTTCCTGTGTGTATTTATGTGCACCATGTGCGTCTCTGATGCCTGTGGAGTTTAGAAGAGAGCTTTGGATTCTCAGAACTGTATTGTGGATGGTTATGAGTCACAATGTCAGTGCTAAGAGCAGAACCTCATTACCAAATATTCTTTTCTTGTGGGATTTCCCCCTAAATGCCACCTTGCATTTTGTCACTATGTCTCTTTTAGCTCCTCTGAGCTACAGCAGCTTCTTAGATTGCCTTTGCTTTGGAACATGACAGTCTTGAAGAGTCAAGTACTGTGTAGGATATCCTTCAATTTGGATTTCTCTAATGTTTGTCTCGTAATTTGACTAAAGATGCTCACTGGGGAAAGGAAGATTGCAGAAAGAGAGCCATTATCCCGACAGTGGAGCAAGGCCCCTGAGATCAGCACAGCACACGGCTGTTGCTATCAGCTTTGCTCTCCTGATGCTGGGTGATGCTTGCCAGGTTTTTTTTTTTTCTGTAAAGATACTTTATTTTAACCCCTCACATTCAAAATTGTACTAATTGGCATGAAGCCTCAGGATTGCAGTCTAGGGGAATGAGAGATGGTGCTCATTTCTTTGAGAGCAAAGAGCCTACATAAATCACTTGGAATTATTCTGCATGAGAGATCTGCCTCTTCCCTGCCACTTATTTATTCAACTGTTTGTTTATGCCAGTGTGGACCCATGGGTCTTTATTTCAGATTGTGAGTTGCAACCCAGTATTACTTTACTTTGTGGTTACAATTGTTCTAGCAACAGCCCTTGTGAGTCTTCTTAGGGGGCTCCTTTGTCTTTTCAACGTGTGAGTGTGTGTGTGTGTGTGTGTGTGTGTGTGTGTGTGTGTGTGTGGTATGGCAGTGCATTTTGTTAAAGATTTTTAAAAGTTTTAATATGTTTATGTATATGTGTATATGGAGATGTATATGGAGTTTATGAGCATGTGAAGCCAGAAGACTCTGTTGGATTCCTGGAGTTGGAGTAACAGGTAGTTGTAAGTCGCCCAACATGGGTTCTGGGAACCAAAGTAGGGTCCTCTCTCATAGCAACAAGTGCTCTTAAACACCAGGATATCTCTTCAACCTTCTATGCTGTGTTTACAATGTAAACCTCTTTACATTCTGGCACAACATGCTCCACACTCACCATATACAGTTTCTGCTTAGATTTTAGAATCAATCTTTTCTTCACAATGTTCCACTTCTGTTGCCGGGTTCTCCAGCAGATAGGACTGAGGCAGAGCCGGTTCTGCCTGTTTCTCCCTTGGGCTGAGTGGGATAGTGAGTGCTGATGACCCAGCCACCAGGGAGAAACACACACTGAGCTGGGAGACTGTCGAAACGGGAACTCACTTTATTGCATCAGGGCAGGAACTTATATAGGGCTGAGATAGTGGGCTGGAGCCTTGGGGTGGGGTGATGTGGAGTAGGGAATAAGGGCCAATAGTATCCTGCCATGTCAGTGGTGACTGGGCAGAGGCAGGCCTAAGTCAGGCTGTGCTGAGTCACTCCTCTCCAGACTCAAGTTAGGCTCAGGAAGTTACATTGGGCCACATGAGGCCCAGAATGCTGTCATTTTGAGAACAGTGCAAACCAATAGGTAATCAGTAGCTGTGGTCACTGCTGTGAGGATGTGCACTAGTTCCTCCAATCCAAGGTGTTGTGTTCCATGATTTCAGTTACCCAGTCTGGAAATATCGAACAGAAAATCCAGAAGTAAACAGTTCATAAGCTTCAAGTTCTATGATGATCTGACCAGTGTAGTGAAACCTTGTTCCTCATGTGTTATCCCGCCTGGGTGTGACCCAGCCCTTCTGCTAGCTTATCCATACTGTGTGTCTATAAGAGAAAGAGCAAACTCATTTTCTATTAGAGTATTCTTTAAAGTCCTTTCTTATAAATAAGATGATAAAGCTGAAAAAGTAAACAACCATTAAGATATGGCTGCTCCAAATAACTAACCCAACAGTCAAAATGTAAACTCTCTCTTCAGACATCAACACTATAGGGCCAGTGGTGGTACTGGTCTAGAACACGTGATCTTCTGAGTTCAATCCCCAGTCCTGAGGGAGGCAGGGAGTAAAACATTAGTTCTGCATATACACATCCTTCTACTTGGTAATATTTTATAACGTGCCACTTTGCCTACATGCATATTGCATCCATCATTGTGTATTTAAATTAATCCTGGCATTACAATGTTTCAAATGTCTGAGCACCACTAGGCTAGTGTTCTGATCACCTGAATAAATTTCCATTTTGACTAAGTGAACAATGTTCACATAGTTGCCCACTTCCCTCTGTAGACATGTCCTCTAGACCTCATGGATGCCTTCTCCTTTTCTCCAGGAGCAAAAGCTGCTCACACGAACCCCGAGTTTCAGAACTAGAGAGTCACTGCTTCCGCTAGCTTGCCACAATGTTTTTGGCTTTTGTTTGTTTGTTTGTTTTTGTCCGTAGTTGAGATCCGTTCCAGTTGTTTTTAATTACTTGTTCTTTTTTTCCATTCCTCTCTCAAGGAATCTTTGAATTTTCCCAAATAACCTTTATCCCCTGGAGTCTTCCATCCATGTTCCTTCTTGTTTCTTCAAGGCTAGCTTTAAGTAGGCTTCTCTGAGTTTCCCAATAGGTTTGGGAATCATAATTTGCTCCGTTGGCAAAAGCAGGTTTTGCTTCATTCAGACCCACAGGGAACTGCCCATTCTTGTTGACTATAAGGTAATGAGAGAGAAGATTCTCAGAACCACAATGTTAGCTCTTCCTGTAACCAGACCTTACCAACTTCATTGAGTTCTGCTCCACCCAGTGTAGCCAGCAAATCACATGACTCCTTCTTCTGGGAAGCTGTAGTAGGTACAGTAATAAGAATGTGTTCTATTACTAGACCACTCTCAGTTATCTGGTGCACTCATCCATGTAGTTTAATTTTCTTACAAATTAGACTGGACTAGCTTTAAAAAAAAAGTTGTAAACTTTGATATGGTTTCAGAGAGTTAGAATTCATGATAGTGGAACAAAGGCATGGTGGCAGGAACAGCCAAGAGCTTACATCATGATCCACAAGTAGGGGACATATTGTGTATAACTTATAAAGTATAGAGCATGATAGGTTTGTACATGAAGACTCCTAGTCTGTACACAGAGCTTGGCGATAATCCACAGTTTGGCGAATATATTCCCAATGGTAAATGGAGACAAATGTAGCTGCTTTTCACCTTCTCATCTTATAGAACAGTAAGAGATCTTTACAAGTCTCTGTATCTATAACAAGCTAAAGATAAATGCACTGTGTGCCTATAACGCCAACTAGATACAATGTGGATTATCAGTTTCTCCCTCCTGTTTATTTGTTGCCTCCACTCAGTGTGAGAGAGCTGGCTGGTACCATCTGCCCTCTGCACTTGATTTCACTAAGTACTTAGAGAAAGAAGTTTTCGAATGAGCACTCTATGCCCCGTGGAAAACATCTTTGTCAAATACAAAGTGCTTACATGCAGTTTCTGTTGCCTTCAGTCTTACAGACATATTTCTCAGGTTCTTTCGGTTGACATCCCTTCATCTT
Source organism: Microtus oregoni (assembly GCF_018167655.1). Classification (NCBI taxonomy): domain Eukaryota; kingdom Metazoa; phylum Chordata; class Mammalia; order Rodentia; family Cricetidae; genus Microtus; species Microtus oregoni. The sequence continues at coordinate 26,895,821 of NW_024543074.1, read as the reverse complement.
TCTCAGGGGATTGTTCCATACATTTATGATACAGTCCGTAGGTACCTTTGGCATTCCATCCTGAGATCCTCAACTTCCAAAATCGTCTTGTAAAAATTGTACGCCTTAAGATTCACTGCTTGTGTTGTGAAGTTACAAGCGTTTCAATCAATACAAAGTGTCACATATTCATCACTCTTAGAAGTTTCCCTCATGTCACACCTATTAAACCCTCCCCTACCTTGCCTCCCTCTGGCAACTGTGTATCTCTCAATTCGCCTGTCCTAGAATGTCACCTACAGAGGCTCCTCAACTTATAATGGGGCTCATCCCAATAGACCCAGCATGCACTGAAAACATTGAAAGTTGAAATGCATTTAGTATACCTCAACTTGATAGCTTATAATGCCCAGGCTGCCTCAAATGTACTCTGAGCACTTACATAAGCCCCCATTTAGGCAAAATCACCCAACTGTCAATGGACAAAGCTAAGAAATGTGTGCCTGTACGTAGCCTATGCATACATCCGGACTTGTAATTATTTCTGTCTCTGTCTGTGTATCTATCGTACTGTCTGGCCTGAGCCCAATGTCAGTGCACTCATTCTAGCCTCGCTGCCCTGTGCATTTATAACTCTCTGATGGGGAGAAATCTGGCTTCCCCAATCGCCTCACTTATTAACTTATTTGTTCAGTCCTAGGACACTTCTAATGTACCTTAAGAATCCCCAACTTATGTCTCAGTGAGAAGCAAAATGATCAGCTACATTCTGTCCTCAGGTTAGGCCAGTCTTCAGATACTGGGCAATCCTCTGGTCCAGGTCCATCCTAGGGTACAGTCCAATCCTCAGTTATAGGTCAGTCCTTGAGTACAGATCATTATGTCTTTAGTGCTACCTCACTTTAGGTCAGCCCCTACTACCCCCAACCCTTCAGTTTTGTCAGGCAATACATTTCTAACATATTTGTTACAGATAACATTCTGTTAAGGCATCCTAGTTTATTTTTTAAAGGAAGGAAAAAGCTTTGTGTATATTAAAGTTCACTCTTCAGCATGAATTTTCATGGGTTCTGACAAATGCATGCAGTCACATATCATGCCCAATTTCAGAGAATTGCTGTCTTCATCTCTATTTGAATCTGTGGAAAACCTCAGAGCCCACGAATGCTCCACTGTGTCTTCTTTACTCAACTTTGCAAACTTCATTCATTTTTTTTTTTGGAATAACTGGCTTCTTTCTGGTCATTGTTTCAATGCTCTATCACTTGAGTTTATTTCTGTTTGTTCTAAGGTGGATGTGTGGGCTGCATCCACATTGGAACTGTTTTAAAATACTGCTGTACTGACCTGAGTTCGTGGGAGCTTCTGGACTCTGGACCAACATACAGAGCCTACATGGGACCGACCTAGGCTGTCTGCATGTGTGTGACAGTTATGTAGCTTGGTCTGTTTGTAAGGCTCCTGGTAATGAGATCAGGACCAGTCCCTGGCATTTAGCTAGCTTTTGGGAACTTGTCCCCCATACTGGATTATCTCTCCTACCCTTGATGCAGGGGGAGGAGCTCTGTCCTGCCTCAACAGTGATGTGCCTTGTTTTGTTCAAGCCCATGGGAGGCCTGTCCCTTTCTGAATGGAGCCTGTGGAAGAGTGGAAGGGGAAGAAGTAGATGGGATGGTGGGGAGACAGGGGAGGGGGAGACAAGGGTGGGAGCAACAGAAGGAAAAGAAGGAGGGGAAACTGTGGTAGGTAAGTAAAATAAATGAAAAAAATGTTAATTAAATTTTAAAAATGCTACTGTAGCCTACCATGGTGTCACACACCTTGAATTAATCTCAGCGCTTGGGAGGCAGATACAAGCAGATCTTGAGTCCATCTGTCTACACAGCAAATTCTATCTAGGCTAACAGCAAAACCTTTATTCAAGCAACAACAAGAACAAAACCACATTGGCATGGCATAGGTTTGGCTAATGGGTGTAGTCATGACCATCCTGTTTCTCAGCTCACACTCTTGATGCTTTGGTTTCTGAGAATTTTCTCTTTAGTGCTGAGTTCTACATTTTAACCAATTGTTTCTCATTTGTGTGGCTCTTCTGGGTATTTACAATGAAGGATTCTGTATTAACCTTGCCCATTATCTTCCAGATCCCACAAGCATATACCATCCACCTTCACAGAAACTTTCTAAGATGGGGAACCACTGTCCATTTAGCCAAGTAAGAAATTGAACATCAGGAAGGAGGAAATCACTTTGTTAGAGGGCAGTTGAGTCCTGTATCCTGTTAACTCTGGTCTTTGGAACCCAGAAACTAGTTTCTTTTGAAGCTGTAAAATCTGCCTGACCTCTGACCCAAAATGACAACCTAAAAATGTCTCTTCTCTCCCTCTTCTACCAACCACCTTACAACACTGCCCATGGGTCAGTATTCTGAGCCACAGGCTCAGTGTGTAGGATTTTTACCTGTCTTGGTGGTGATTTTGGCCTTTTACCTGATGTGTGGCAGGCTGAAAGGATAGAGGCAGGAAAAGAGAAGGCAAGGGAGCAGGGAAAATAGAAAGAAGGATCTGAGTCCCGGCATCAGCTAGTATTTCACAAAAGCTAGTGGATTTCATCCTCTTCCCAACCCAAGAAGCCAAGGCTCTACCTGCCTCAGCAGCAGCATCCAAGCTGCAAAGTCTGCCTTGACATGGAGGGCTGCTCCAAGGAGGTCTCCAAGTGTGCACAATGCAGACCTTGTTCAGCACTAGATGGCTTTCATCCCACAACAACAGCAAAAAGTAGACAAGGCTTTGGGATGGAGTCGTTTGTGATTGACAGGAGTCTGTTGGATGACAGTGGAGAAAGTGTGGACATTCTATCCTCCAGTATTCTTTCACTGCATGGTTTGGCACTCGGAATCCTTGCTTCATCTACTATGACTTTGTTGGCTGGGAACTGGTGGGCTCTGTGGGCTTATAAGGGGAAATTTAAGACAAGGAGGCTCAGACTGAGAGAGGTTAAGCTAAGATCTGAGGTTAAGACTTCTGTTAAGACAGTCTTACTATATAGTTCTGACATCCCTGGTACTTGTGTGGACCAGGTCAGCCTTGAACTCACAGATGTCTGCCTGTTTCTGCCTCCAGAGTGCTGGAGTTTCAACCAGTTTGAAATCTCCAGACTCAAGGTCTTCCGACTCGATGCCTAGCTGTTCCCATTTTCCCGTGCTGCAAATAAAATGGCCCTGAAGCCACTTACTAGAGTGCTGGGGCATGGCAGGATCTCGCTGGGCCAGATGTCAGGACACCTGAATCCTCAAGCACCCAGCCTGATGGGAAGTGAACTCCGAGACCTGTTGCCTCCTTGAGGGCTCAGTCCCACACAGAGGCTGTGAAAGAAGAGTCTGGATACTGTGACCTTGGAATCTCCATCTGGGCTGTCAGATTAGAATCTACAGTCACAGCTGGGTCCTTTGGTCACCTCTAACATCCCAGCCATCACCTTTTCACCCACAGGTGTCCTATTCCCCCAAGAAACTAGTTTCAAATCTGAAGGTCCTTCCAGGAAGTAATGGACACACATACGGAGACACATACATGCCACATGGCCCATAGTATCTTACTAGAAATAAATTTTGATCATTTTCAAATAATTTCAGGCTTTAAGCTGAAAATCAGAGGCGCTTCAATGCTATCATTAGAATAGCTTCTCTTTTTCATATTTCCTTGCACAGAAAGCAATTAGGTATGAGATGGAAAGTACATAGAGGAATTTGCCTTGGATGTCAAGAGGAAGCTAAGACCTGCTATCTCTGTGGGTATGTCATATGTCCCCCCCATCCAGATGTGTTCACAGTCCTCTAAAGTACAAACTGCTGTAGAGACTACAGCTCAGAGCAGCAGGCATCTTGATATGCGAACTCCAGGCTTGCAGGTCTGAAAAGCTGAAAGGTCACGATCCAAACACAGAATCCGCAGTGCCTTCACAGTCCCCAAGACTTACATTTTCCAGCCTCATCACCAGGCAGTACTCAGTGATAGTCTCGGATGGGGGACAGCCAATCAGCTCAACTCCATGAAGCCACATCAGGGGGAAGGCGGAGCAACTATCCTGGTTTGTCTGCACTTGAGGATTGAAGGTTTTACATCTCTGGAGCTCACAATCGTTGGCCACAGTAGCTAGAACAGGATCCAGCCCACATCAAAGCTGCATTTATTTACTTGGCAAATACACTACGCTTAGTCAGTCAACAAGGCCAACTTCTGGCTTGGCTCCTTGTGGAAGTATGGCAGTCCTAGTGGGACAAATAGGAGAATCAGGCTTGTTTGCAATCCAGCTCACATTTCTTATAAACGAAATACAGAAAGTTCTTTTGAAAACACAGAACCTTCAGCAAAATGCTTTTCAGTCTAACTTGGGATTCCCGCTTTCCAATGGCCTGACTCTCAATAAGTCCACAGAGACAAACTTCCAAATCTGAGGCCTCTTCTCTGTCATCTTCCTATGAGATCCGGGAGTCACACAGGAAATCCGAAGGAACAAATCCATCACTAGATTAGTAGAATGCACAAGAGAATTTTGCAAGGCTGAAGCATTAAAACCCAGTGTAAATCAGCTCATTTACATATACTAGCAATAAGCAACTAGAAATATCAGTTTAAAAATGATGTTTATTGTAGCGTTAGAACTCATCTAAAATGTAGCTAGGAATAGACCTAACTAATGTGTAAGAGAGCTCACTCCAACACCATGGAATTTTCAACTTTGGTGTTGATTCAGGCAAAGATATCTGGGCCTCTAAGGCAAAGGACTGGAGCGGAGCTGAAGAAACCGCAAATCTAACAATTCCCAGGTGGCAGAGATTGTTGGCCTGTGGGTTCCACCTTCGGTTCTCCAGACATGGCACTATCCTGGCTCCAACTCAGCTGGTCCCCATTGCCCTTCATCTTCCCAGCTCTTCTATCCATGCCCCAGCTTTAGAGACTCTATGCATCCCGCCCTGAGTTCTCACTCTGGTCTTCAAACTCACCGCGTCTCCATCTCTCCTTCTGCCCTTCTGACTCCCTGTATCTCTATCTTTCTGCAACCCTCCCTATATATGTATTTCCACACCCATGTTCCCAAATGCTTCCTACCAAGTCAGGCCTCTCCTGGGAGCTCTGTGTCGCAATATCTCCACCTACCTCCCGGGCTCCTCCTGGGATGCTCTGCAGTCTCTCCAGACCACACTATCCTTAAGCCTCCTTCTCCCTGAGGCTCACTGTCCTTAGTTTGTTTAAAGCAACCTCCCCATCCATCTTATCCTCCAAACAAAAAACTGAGACAGCTCCTCTGACAACGTTATCTTCCCCAGTTCCCCCCGTCCTTCCTAAAGGATCTGCCTATGTGGGCAGCAGGAGTCAGGCTGATCACCCCAACCCCTGCACAGATGTTTTTCCTATTATGAAAGTGCTTGTCGCTCATAATTCTCAGAACACATACAGGAATCCCCTTAAAATACACACACACTAGCAACTTTATCACCAATAAAGGCACAGTGATGAATTCAGACTATGGCTTCAGTTTTCTCTTCTCTCCTTTATCTCTAAGTAAGAGCTGGAGAGTGTGGGGATTGTCGTCCTCCCTGGCATGCACAATGTGTGTGCAGAAACCCTACCCCTGAGCCTACCATGTGTGAGGGGGCTGTGATCTGTTTGGAAAGCTGGACAGCGCCTGCCCAGCAGCTCTACTTTGCACTAATCCCCCAACCTGAAAATGTTTTCCTCTTCCAGGGGCAGGAAGGGGGTGGAGAGAAGATGGGAAATGCCTCTGATTCCGTACTGCCAGAGAGATGCATAGACACGTCCTCTGTCTCTGGAAAGAGGAGAAAGCAAAAGCTGATATGCACCTTATTCAGGACAAGACCACTATGTCCTTGAATGAGTCACAGTGCTGACACTTTGAGCCTCAGTTTCCCCATCCATTAGTAAAAGCCCCTAGGACAAAGGCTGAGAAGGGCCTTCTGTGCTTTCAGATTTGATTAAGTCCTATGAATATGGAAAGGCTGCGCTGCTACAGGTTTTCCAGTTGAGAGCCTGCAGGTAATTTGTCATTTAATTACTCCATGAAAAGTTGGCAGTCTGGCCTTCTCTGGAGGCCCGAAGGATGCTCCTGCAAAGATCAATGTGGCTTGCATCCTACACAGCTGAAAAATGAAGGAAGCCAGAGTACCATACAGTGCAGGACTTGGGTTAGGGCTATAGCTGAGCAGTAGAGTGCTTGCCTGGAATGCTCAAAGTACTGGTTTGATACCCAGAACCACAATTAAACATACACAATGTGTGCGTGTACACACGAACACACACACACACACACATACACATAACACAGCACAGCACATGGTACACACACAGGCATACATATACACTGTATATATTAAGAGGATCTGAGAGGTCCAACAATGGATATCTCACACTGCACAGGGCAAGAATTCTGTATTTGCTCAGTCCAAGAGGCTAGACGTCTCAGCTGTCCCATTCTGGAATGAAAGGCCTGCAGGATACCTAGAGAACTGCTGTTTTTTGGTCTATATTAGAAGCCCAAAGATACTGGTTCTAATTTGAGCAAAGTAATGTAGCAGAGGCAGCAACAGAATAGATAAAGTTGCCAGCAAGAATGAACCCAAGCAGACTAAACACAGTTTTCTTCCTCCCTCTTCCTGGATCTAGACTGTCACTAGAAGGCGCTGCCCATGTTTAGGTTGGGTCTTCCTACTCCAAACAATCTAACCAATTAAATCATTCATGGGATGGGCATTCCCAGAATCTTTTGTTTTAGCTCATTGTAGATCTAGTTAAGTTGATAATCAAGATTAGACATTGTGTCCTATATATTTATCATGTACCTACCAGGAATAGGTAGCTAGAATCCATACAGTACAGCCTGGTCAAAATATGGCAAATAAATTAATTCATGGATATAACCAACTCTAAACACAAAAAGTAATCAGGATCCAATGAAATAAAGGAGGGGGAAGAGAACAGTATAGGATCATGCCAGAAGGACAGGGCAACTACAACTAGGCAGGAATAGAGCATGGGAGACCTCCTGGAGAACGCTGTATGTGTACCTAGTTCCTACAAGGTAGAAGGTTCTAGACCTACAGAGAAGGAAGGTTCCAGGATGATTGAATGGCATGAGCCCAAACAGAGAATGGAGTTATGAGACAAGAACTCACTCTATTTTACTGGACCCAAAGACACAAATGAGAAGAGATACAATGTTTCCAAGACAAGATAATGTCAACACTAACAATTTCCCTTGTTCCCATTCCCGGCCAGTTTTCCTTACTCCCCAGTGACCTCTGTTCTGATTTCTACCTGTTCTGGAATTTCATCTAAACAAGATCCCCTTGCCTGCACCCTCCTTCTTTGGCTTCCTGTCTTCAGCATGTGATTTGGGGTGACCCATCTAAGTTACAGCACATGCCAGCAAGCCTCAATTCTCTGCATTATTACTGATTTCTTACCGTTTGGCTCTTCTGGAGTTTATCCATTTTTTTCTGAACTTCTAGGTGGTTTCTCTGTTTTGACTATGGTGAGAAAGCCATGGCAGCTCCTGTTTCTAACTAGAACTTTCTCTGAGCCTCGGAAGTAACTCGACAGACACGCATTTTAGAAAGCAGCTCTCGCTATTTAAGGACTCCTCTTATTCCAGGCACCAGTGACTAAACCTTGGAAAAATGTCAAAACAACTCTAAAATTAGGTCTCTTTGCAACCTGCACGTCCAGCTGTTAGGCTCAGTGCTCACCCCCACCATGTAACTCACTCCATGAATATTCAAATATTGGTATTTCCTCCTTGAAACCTGTCTCAGTCCAAACTCCCATCCCCTCCTCCGTGTAAGACTGGCTAGCTCAAGCGTATCTCATTGGTGCCAAGTGGACTCCACATTCTGGTGAATGAGCCAATAGCAGAGAGAGAAGGCCTCCTTTGCCAGTCTACAGACCTGACTTCATGCCTTGTGCTCATTGGCTCCTTTCCCAAGCCCTTAGTGGTTGTCTGTCTTGAAAATGGAGGCTCATAAGCATAAATCTGGGACACAGTTTCACCAATTTTGTCCAAGAATCTTGTGGTCAAGTTGGGATCTTCTGACCCTTGTCCAAACTTCATCTAAGTAGTCCATCTCTGGTTGCTGTTCTGATGTAGATCCTATCCCCTCCTATTTTAGTAGTCACTGATTTGATAACTCTTAAAACTTAACCACAGAACTTGACCCAACCCAAAGTTCATCTCTTGCAGAAGAGCAAGGTCAGGTGGTTGGAGTAAGGTCCTATGAGATGTCAGCCTGGTAAGGGGACCCTTCATGGAGCTATGAGGAGAGGTCTCCATGCAGCTCTAATAATTTTTTGGCCCCATTGCAATCTTCAGAGTGAGCTCAGAAGTCACCAAGAATCCCCTGCTCCCAGGCTGGAGATAGTTCTAGAATTCCATATTCCCTAAGTCCAGATAGAAATGGAGAAAGGTCTTAAACCTTGGGCCCAGCTGCTCTGTGTTATTCTTGCAGCATGAGAGCCTCTGATTCTGACCCAGAACACTGGCAGACAGATGCGTGAAGAGTTAACTCCAGCCCTGGCCCTAGACTGAGAGTGGAGGGGCCTGGACTCATCCAACCCTGACAGCGGTGCAGCCATGTGTAGATGACTAAGTCATGGGCTGCTGAGCCTCTCTTGAGGCCAGAGCTGGAGTTCTAGTCCCCACCCACATCTTCCCAAACATTTTCCTTGCTTAACTACCCTTCCAAAAGAGAGATGGAGAAAGAGGAGGCGGGGAAACTCACAGGATTTTCTGGATGATCTACCGCTATTCCACAGTTGTGTGTAGAGCGTAATCTGTCCTGGGCCAAGAGAAGCTGGATTCTGTATGCCCCCACCTCCTGACAGGAACGTTCCTGCTGCATCTCCCCTACTCCTCTAACTTTTATCCCTTTTCATTTTACAGACTGGGACAATTTAAGGTGGCAAGGGTGGCTTCTTCTTCTTCTTCATTGGTGTCATAAACTTGTCTCCAATTACAAAAAACTCTGTTCGGGGTTGATGATTTACCTGATAACCTGGGTATGTCCCAGCCCTTCCTGCCCTGGCCCCATGTTGTTCTGCATAATGCACTAGACTGGGAAATACTCAGCGGGGCTGGATGCACGACTGCGGGATGCCCAACCTTTGCAAGGGATCTTCATGGAAGAAAAAGCTTGACTTACAGGCCAGTGGGTAGTGCATGGGGGTGAATGTACTCGAAGAAATAGATTCCAGACAGGAAAGATCCAGTTCAATTGAAGTCCACCCCTCCTTGGCCTCAAAAAGAATCCTTACTCCAGCCAGACCAAGCCTTGAGCCAGTGGACTTGAGAGCACAGCTCCCAGGGATACGGGCTCTCATTAGTAGTGGAGCCTCGTGCGCTCTTCAGTCTGCCCAGCCCTGGCTCTCCCTGTGGGCCAAGTCATATCTATGACTTCCCAGTGTCTGCCTCCCAAGGTAATTTTATTTTATCCTTTAAGTGAACCTTGTCATGCATTAGAGTCAGGAAATTATACCCTTCGCTGAGCAGCCTCTGTGCTGAAAGGAAGCCAGGTAATGTGATGCTCTGAGCCAAGAGCGGCATTAATGCCGCCGCTCATGAGGACCACATGAAGGCTGATTGCAGCTACCCAGACCGTCCCTGCTCTGCCCGCTGGGGTCTCCATTAGCCCTCAGCAGAAAGCTTTGCTTTCCATATTCAGGTTTCAAATCATCATGGGAGGGGCTGTTGCGGGGATCCCTCAAAGCTACAGAGGAGGTTGCTTGAGTTAGACAACCAAGAGCAATGGACACTTCAGGGTCAGCTCCTGGTGACCCACATGATGTTCCCATGTGGGGTTGCTCCTTAGAAGAGCTAGGCAGTCCCTGGCCAACCAGGCTGCCAAAGGCATTGCACCTGCTGATGGTCTGTGTTTAGACGTCAGTGCTAAATGGGGACTTGTGTCTGATAATGCTGGGGGTTCTGTTCAAGTCTTTGACATTCCAGAGTAGTCTAAAGTATGTGGACAAACAATGTGTAAGGCAGGAAGACAGGAAGGGAGGGAGGAATGGATAAGTGAATAAAGTTGGCACTCTGTGGGCAGAGGGGTTACTGTCCTGGGGATATTTGCACTGGGGATAAGAAAGCAAATGTTTCTGAGCTACAGCCAGCCCATTCCACAACCCAGCTACAAGAGAATCTGATTTTGCATTTAGAACAAAACTGAAAGAAACGTTGTGACCATCCTGGGGATTAAGCTGATTCTAGAGTCATAGTTCCAAGGGCTCTGTTTATCTCAAGTCTACACGTTTGCTTTCAAAAGAGACCCAATGACTCACATATCCAAGATCTAGAGGCTGAGAAAGGTAGTGTCAGAGAAATCACTTCATCTAGTCCCCATCATTGTTCATGAAGGGCAACTGAGGCCAAGAACATGGCAGGAATTTATACTATCAGTGTGTGTGTGTGTGTGTGTGTGTGTGTGTGTGTGTGTGTGCTCACACATGCACACAAACAAACAAATTATATATGTGCGTGTATGTAGGTATGTATGTATGTATATCCACTGAGTTTAACCAGAGACATCCACATGGGTATGGAACTATTCAACAAAGTGTGAAGGTTTCACCAGATGAAGACACTGACTCCTACTTCCAACATCTACCAGTAGGCAATAGTTCCTCAGAGAAGGCTAGGGACCCATCCATCCACCCTTCTTTGAGACAAGATCTCTCACTGACCCTGGAATTTGAAATTTCAGCTGATCATGAAGCCTTCAAGATCCTCCAGTTCCCATTCATCTCCCCCATTAGTGGAGTTATAGGCACACAGCTCACGGCCAGTTTTTACATGAGCAGGGTCCAAGCTCAGGTCCTCATGTTTGAACAGCAAATGTATTATGCACTGAACCATCACCCCTGACTATGTTTATGATTTGGGAGGGGAGAAGGAGAAGCAAGAGAATCAGTAGTTCAGGGTTAGCCTCGGTTACACAAAGTTCCAGGTTTGAGAGTTCTGGGCTATATGAGACCCTGCTTCAAGAACAGCAACAACTGGTTTATTAAAATTCAAATTATGTTCATAGAAATGTACAAATTTCAGATGGACACTTTGATATAATTTTTCACCACACATCCATTTAAGATCTGTTGAGATCAACAAGAGTATCATTTTTGGCCCCAAACCCACCCAGCCAGTCTTCCCCAGAGGTGACCATTATCTTGACTGCACCATGGGTTAGCTTTGTGCCCCTTGAGGTTGGTATAGGCAGGTATGGCGGGTCTGCACCCTCCTATATCTGGCTTGCTGGTTTTCATTGCACTTCAGCCTTTCACTCTGTGAAAAGACTGTCACTCATTAACCCACTCTTTCCTAGTGGACAGTGGGCTATTTGAGACTTTCCCCATGCTATGACTATAGCATTGCTGTGGAGAGCCCCAGGGATGTCTTTCATAGCCGAGTGTTTCTGCTGATCCTATATTAGAGTGGAATGCCTGGGGAAAGGCATGCATCTTTCTAATATCGGGTAAAGTTATTTTCCAAAGTGGGTGTACCAAATGTAATCCCACAAGCAACAAAAAGACGGCACTTTCCACATCTTTGTCAGAACTGAAAATGGTTTTGTTTTAGACAGCCTCGCAGATCTCATTGTGGTTTTACGTGTGTCCCCTATTCCCAATGATTTTGAGCATAATTGTTGCAGCATATTGGCCATTTAAATGCTGTTACGGTGTTTTGCCTCATTTTGTGTGTTTTTCTCTTCCTTATTCCTAGATGTCCTAAGCATATTCTGCACTGGTCTTTCGTCAGCTGCACGTGCTGACAATCTTCCCCACACTGTCTTGCCATTGCCTTTCACTCTCTTGTGGTTATCATCTGATAGCTAGCATTGTTCAGGTGGCCCATCACTTTCTTTCTAGTTTAGTTTCAGTTCCCTTTACCCCCTCCTAGAAGCTTTATCAGTAGATCCTTGTATTTAGAGATGAAAATCACCTGGCAGGTTTTGTGTGGTGTGAGTTAGGGCAAAGATCAGCATTCGTCTTCCCTGAGTGATTAGTGAGAAGACCTCTCCTCCACGACTGTGCAGCATTTTGTCATGAAGCACTTTTACACATATACATACATACTCATACACATGCATACACACATGTGTACACACACACACACATACACACACCCTGTAGGTAGCTCCTCCCGAGTCTAGCTTCTCATCTGTGCATTAATTGCTGCAGTTTTATAGTGTCTCAATATCTGGAAATGACTGTCGTGGATGTTCTTAAGTCTTTTCACGTCATGGAAACTTTAGAATGATGAATCTCTACATTCTGGAGTTTTCTGCCAGTGTTACTTTAAACATATAGATTAATTTGGGAAGAACTGATATCTTAATATGTTTTATCATCTGGTCCATAAACATGGTATAGCTCTGTGTTTGCTTATAGCTTCTTTGAATCGCCTCTTTACCATCTAAGGTTTTCCTCATAGCTTCCTGTCACATTTATTTCTAAGTATTTGATTTTTTTATGATACTGTGAACTTTTTTCCTTGTTTGTTGCTACTGAATAAAACATAGCCGACTTTACTGGTCCGGAGTTCAGTGGCATAGCTAAACTTGAGTATTTACTCTATCATTTCCCTATAGAGTTTTTTGAGTTTGTATTTGTTTTCTTAATTAGTGAAACTGACAGCTCAGTGTTTTCTCTCTGACTCTAGACACTTTGAGATGGCCTTATTGTATAGGTCAGGACCTTTAGTGCAATGCAGAACAGAACTGCTCTCAGTAAATCCTTCCCAGCTTCAGAAAAGGCGAGTGTTCTTCCACTAAGAACAACACTTGCTCCGTGCCTTCAGAATAAGGAGGTCCTTTGCAACACTTGGCTTTCTATTTGTCTTTAATCATAAGTAGATGTTAAATTTTACTGTATACACTGTCCCGTTTGGTGATACAATTATGCAAGTTTTCCTCCGTTTCATCATTGTGGCAGCTTGACCCTTGTCTTCAGTTGTTTAAAATCTGCTTTACTTCTGTTTACTTGTTAATCCTTCAAAACGGCCATTAACGTTATGACTTCATGTTTTTATGGCTGAATAAAATTCCCCTGTGTATAGGCCACATTTTCTTTATCCGGTCAAGTGTTGATGGACATCTAGGCTGGTTCCATTATCCTGAATAGGACAGCAATAGTCACGGATGAGCCTGTGGGAGCCTCTGAACGTCTTGATTATTGGTCTGAGAGTTGCACTGACTCAGTTTGAATATTGAATGCAGACCGATTCTGGGGAAATGTACTGGGTACCCACAAGAACCTGCTGGGGGAAAGACAGAGTGTATGTGAAGATAGGAGGACCATAGCAGAGGATACAGAACAATCAGGTAATCCTAGCCTTGAAGAGCCTACAGCCTGCTAGGTGCAAAACCATCATTTCTACCAGGCTCACACTCACCATCAGGAGCATCTACATTGCTGTGGCATCTTACCTTCTCTTGAAGACAAGCCCCGAGAAATTGCCTTCTCCAGAGTTTCGGCACGGCATCCAGGTTCCTGATCATGAGAGGAGAGCTGCTTGCCCTGAACTCTGTCCTATCTGTTCCGTACCACTGGTGCTCCCAGGTAAGGGTACAGCAGATTGACAGACCATAGCCATTTCTGTTCACGCTTAAGATACAGAGAGGAACCACTCCTCCTTTCCTCTGCCCCCTTATTAGCTGTCACCAGAACCATGGAGGATTCATCGGACACTGTCAAGGTTCTGAAGGGTTTATGGTAGGGACATGAGGTGATAGTTCAAAGCAAGCCTGGACACAACAGAAAGTGTTATAAAGAAATATTACTAAATATATAAATGCAACATGTTCAGCCTGTATAATGTTACCTGTATGTATATGATTTCGGGGCTGACAAATTGTTATTGGTTAATCAAATGGGAGACTCTTCCCTGGGGAAAACTCCTTCTCTCTTCCTCTCCCCTGCTCAGCATCTTTAGCTCCCTATATCTTTCCATGTCCTTCAATGGTCCTGGACCCTTAGGTTCAGGAGTTATGTCGTAGATGTACTGGTTGGGGCTGGGCTGCTCTCTGCATTTTGATGAATTGTTTTTTTTTTTTTGTAATGGTCTCTGTCTGTCATAACAACAATTAAATAAAAGGAGGTCATAAATTTGAGACAGAGTGGAAAGGGGTACATATGAAAGGCATTTGAAGGAGGAAAGGAAAGGGAAAATTATGTAATTATATTTTAATTTCAAAAGATAAAAAATGAAAGAGCTTTTAAATGTTAAGAGATTTGCTCTATCTTTAAAATAAAAGTGCATAATGAGAGGAGAGAGAGAGAGAGAGAGAGAGAGAGAGAGAGAGATTGCAGTTCAGGGAGGAGCCTGAAGTTTAGGAAGGTAGAAAAAGAGGTCACAGAGCAGAACACTAACACAGATTGTAAAATGACAGGAAAGTTTTTTCAAGTTGGAAAAAAAAATGTAAAGAGCATGTCCCAACATGTGTTCCAGGAAACACTGTATCAGTTGGCACGAAGAAGTTGGTAGGGAAGTCTCCAGGAATTAGGGTGTCACTGTGTCCCACATGATGGCCCAGGATGGAGACACATGAAATTTGATAGTTTTGGAAAACTGTTGTGGGAGTTTAGCAGAGACTGGCAAATGCCAACCTGAAGGTGGCACAGGCTACTAGAACTTGGATCAGAAATAGCAGGCTCAGGGCTTACCTCTCTGAAGCCCCAGTATGGTGGGGTGGGGTGCCCAGGCACTTGAAGGAGCCTCAGCTGGTGGGAGGGCACTTTGTAAGTGATCTTAGTACACTAACTACATCACTTATCAGGAGAAACGGTGCCGCCTCTGCCTGCATGCTGAGACTCTGTGGGTTTGAGTCCCCTATGTCTCCCAAATGGGACTTAACAGAGCTGCAATTATTTTTAAAATCCTAAATTGGTTTCTTTTCTTTAGGAAAATGGCTCTTGAATCAATTAATTTTTATCATGGAGAAGCAATTAGACATCTGATTGGAAGAACAGTTGAGAGGGAGATGGCTGCTCCCTGGATTCTGCCACTGTGATCCAATTAAACCAATATCTATCAAGGTCCCAACATGAATACAGTTGGGGCAGGGAGCTTCAGTCCCCGAGTGTGAGGAACCCCTCTGTGCCATATACACAGCAGGGAGCTGGGAGTGAGCCAAGGAGCTGGTCCACAGCCTTGGGTCCAGAAAGGCTAAGTTCACGGATGGGGGCTCTGAGGAAGAGGTCTGGGAGAAATTGGCATTGAAGAGAGAATAAAAGCTGGGCCATGGGTGCCCAGACCTGGGCAGCATGCTCGGGGGGGGGGGGACTTCCACTCAAAGAGAAGAGCTTGGCTAAATCTCAGGGGTGAAGCCAGGCACAATGGCTCAGATATGACTCAACACTTGGTGGCCTGAGACAGGAGATTGCTATGAGACATAACCTGCAGCACAAGGACAATTCAGAGTCTCTTGTGGCTTTTGAAGGGCTGGAGAAGGCAGGAGCAAGTCTCAGGGCAGAGGGTGGTGAGAAAGACCAGTTTCCAGCCGTAGTTTAGAATTAGAGTTGAATGGGTTTGCTGATGGCCTGAGTGTAAGATATAGAAAAACAAGTGTCAAGAAAGATAACAAAATTTGGTCAGAGCATCTGGAGCACGGTGCTGTCACTGACTGAACTCAGGATGACACACAGGCTTGAGGCACATCATGGCGGGCACATACTGGGATGCTGACTCTGACTAACCATAGAGGTCGTCCTGTTGTCTCACTGTGCCTCTGCTAGTTCATGTGTCCATGAGAATCACCGACATGATGCTCTCCTGCATCAGGTTGCCTTGCCCTCCCAGCCTCCCCTGCTCACAGGCCACACTTGCCGTGGATCCGCCTCCAGCTGCCACAGTCAGGCAAGTGGGCTATCCCCCACAGACTTCATTGGTTCTCAACAGTCCTGCCTCACCAATGTCTCCGTTCTCTGAAAGCTGCTCGTGTCTCACAGCAAACCTAATTTATCAGCGACATGAGGACTGGAACACATGTGGGAGTTAAGGGTTAAGGACTGCAGATTCGCATAGGTACCATTCGGAAACCAGATGTTGCTTCTTAGACAGTCGATTAAACTCCTGTGAGACTCAAGTGCCCTGTGCAAAGGGAGGAATTGCCTTTGTTCCCTTTGTTCTGCTGTGCTAGGGTATCAGAGGCCGGTTAACACAGACTACACAAATATATTCTCTCATAGTTTTGAATGTGGAAAAGTCAAGACCAAGGTACTGGTGTCTGGGAATGGCCTTTTATGCACACTCAGGTGCGGAAGGCAGAAAAGAATGACGCAGCCACCACGAGCCCTTTTATAGTCGTGCTGGCCCACTTCTGAGGCCAGAGTCTCACAGGGCCAGAAGGTTCCACCTCCCAACATCCTTAGTGTTTTCTAGAGTCCTCTGTGTTGAAAGTTTGGTTTTTGGCCTGAGAAGTGGTGGAATCTTTAGGAGGTTGTAGCAACTAATTTTAATTGTCAGCTTAACCCAATCTAGAATCATCTGGGTTGAGTCTCGTAGATCATGTCTGTGGGGGACTGTCTTGATTATGTTAATTGTTGTAGAAAGACCCAACCCACTGTAGGCTGCACCATCCCCTAGGCAGGGGAGCCCATGCCGAATAAGTAGAGAGAGGGAACTGAATACTGACAAGCACACGTACATTCATTCTGTCTTGCTCTTGACTCTGGGTGAGCTGTAACCACTTCAAGTGTCTGCAAGTTTGACCTCCCTTCTGCAACGTTTGTAACCCGGCATTGTGATCTAAACCAAACGCTTTCCCCCCTAAGGTGTTTTTGGTTGGGGTGTTTTACCACGGTGACAGAAATGAAACTAGGACAGACCTAGCGGAAGGAAGAAGTCACGTCACGTAGGCACGCCGACACTGGGGCTGAGGACCCTGACCCTTCCTGTCTCTTTTTACTTAGAAGCCTCTATGGGATGAATGACTTTGTTCCACATATGCTTCTTGCCGTGGTGACTTGCCTCTCTTCAGTCCCCCAATCAGCAGCGCCAACCACTGCGGATTGAAACTTTTGAAAACCATGAGAGCAAATCAATATTTCTTTTGTTTAGAAGTCTTACGTATTTTGTCAGAGCAATTGAACACTGACCACTACACAGTCGTGTTGCTAATTAAGTTTCCATACATGACTTTAGGAGTGAATTCAAACTGTAACAGGGCTTATAATGCTAGCTTTTCCCGAGGGTTATCGTAAGGAATAAGCGAGCCATACACAAGAAGTGTATGGTATTGGATTGGTGTGTATCAGTGCCCCAGTTTATGCTAACGTAGCTTTTGTCATCATTGTCCTTGTCGTTGTCATCATCATTATCATCATCCTCATTTTCATAATCATCAACATTGTATTCTTTAGGCAGACTCCTGAGGGTCCAGTTTAAGCAGGGGACGTGGTTAGAGCCAGGGAGGAGGCTGGGTAACTATGTAAGTGAGAATGTGCGGTCAGAGCTAAGGCAGGAGGCAGTCAGATGGCATAGGGGGTAGAACAGGATTGGTAACATTGGTCATTAGTGGTGGGAAAAATCAGAAATGTTGAACAATCTAGCAACTTGAAACCTTCGAACAGCTTTGTTCCTTCCTTTGGTCAAAGTTGGTGCTCAGATGTCCCTGCTGTGGGCTCCACGAGGCCTGACCTTTCAGCAGTATTTACAGTATGGGCCAGCTAAGCTTAGACCCTCAGAGACCAGGATAGGAGGACAAAAGCCCACCCCTTCAATCCAGTGAGTTGTTCCCCCAAATACTGTCCATCAAAAATGAAGAAATTGCTCACTTAGGTGCTAACTTGGGGCCAATGTGGGCACTGATGGTGAATATACCAGTAGCCTGACCTTGTTATGCTAGCAAGATTCTTCTTAAAAAGGAGTGACCCTTGAGTTTTGCATCCGGGTCTTCTTCTAGCTGGTCATTGACTCTCTAAATGATGCTACCATCTCTTTTGTCTTCTCCAGAACCTTCCATAGCTTTCTGCCCCCCCCCCAGGTGTCCCAGCCTTGTTCTCAACTACCCCTTCTCCAAGTCTCATAAACTTGGGCTTGAGGACTAAGAAAGGGTTTCTAGAGAAAAAAAAAGAGACAGAAGAGGGGCCCCAGTACCCAAGAATGGAGTCTGAGGAGTTACCGGATAAGGCCATGAGAGCTTCAGAGAGGTACACCAGGAACTAGCTCTGCCTTTGCTGAGAAGAGACCCCTAAATAGAGGTGCAGTCAATGTGCCAGCTCACTGCCCTCAGTACTGAGTCTAGACTGAGTGTCTCCATCTTCACAGATGTAAGATGTCCCCACCATGAGCAACCTATGGAGTGCATGACACTGCTCTCCCAGTAGCTCCTGTCCTAGGACCTTCCAGAGTGCCTGTCTTAGTGGAGGGATCCACTTCATTCTCTTCAGATGTCTAGGTGTCTACCTGACTTGTCTTAACTTTCAGCAGTAGAAAGCTATGTCTCCCATAAAGGCTCTGATTTTAGGAGTGAATGGAGCTTGGTTTAGGATTAGGGGTTAAAACTGGGATTAGGGTTAGAATCAAGGCTTAGTTAGGGTTATAGAGCTAGGGCTTAGGGTTAGGGTTAATCTTGGGGATGGGGATTAGGATTCTTGCCAGTCTGGCCATTTTCCCTGGGTCAGGTTATTTCATGAATGGATGTAGTATTAGTTACTTTTCTTATTGTTGGTACAAAAGAGTATGACAAAATTAACTAAAGTGTGAAAGAGTTTATTTCAGTTCTGTGGCAGGGCTGACCTAAAGGAGCTGACCTGAGCCAGGCCTGGTTTTCCTGCCATTTCTCTGGTGCGCCAGGCAAGCCACTAATGGTCTTCTTATTATCAAGTAGCATGACCCTCACAACACTCCCATGCACTTTGCAGCTTATAATAAACTCCAATAATCATTCTGTCATCCAAAACTTGAAAGAGACACAGCAAGGAATTAATTAGTAAAGTCAGTGCATTCATTCAGTCAAGAAGCACTTGTAAGACCCAAGCTGGTCCATGGGCTCTTAGCTCAGTATTGTTAGCTTGGTCATACTTGGGAACCCTACAACCAAAGAGGAAGAGGCTTCACCTACCATCCACTGCTAAAACAACCCAGAAGGGCTTCAGTAACTTAAGCACTCATCTCTGCTCACTGTCCTAAGCCATCAGCTGCAGGGCCAGTGTGTCAAGTCTCTGTGTCAGGGTCCCATAGTCTCCTGATCCTCCTGGGCCAGGAGTTACAGCAGCTTAAAGGAGTCTGGGAGAGAGTACTGAGTGAGCCACAGGAAGAGGCTGGGGCTGGCCCTGCTTATATGTGCTGCTGTTATTACACCCCCTACTTTGATTTGTTCCAGAATCATAGGTGGTCCATATCTGTTCTCCTCAGCCAGTGAGTGGCCAGTGGACGTTACGCCTTTGGCACAGAAAGTGTCGTGATCTGGTAGATAGTAGCAGCAGTTGTGGGTTGCAGCAGAAGAAAGGTTGGCTTTGAAAAGCATCCTAGCCTCCCGTCAGCTTTCATCCTGATTTGAGGACAGGTCTCTGCTGCACACAGGAAAGATTTTGCTCCGAGATACAATAAAACCACATTTAAAAATTCATCCAACTTCGGGGCATCGGAAAGCTGAAGGAAAGAGAACTTTCTGATAAAGTAACAATAATCCAGTTTAGAAGACAGTTGCCATGGTTACCTCCAAAGTCTCTGGGGCTGTTTTTTATTTGGTAAGAGGTATTAGATATTTTTCCAAGGTGAGCTGAGGGGACCATGGTGGCTCGAGGAACATGGTGCGTTCGGGACTCGGGTCATATGGCCCTGTGCCAGCTAGAGTCAGTGCCCAAAGGACAGGCCACTCCAGGTACAGTTTGATGCTCCAGAGGGAGCACTTTCTACCTGCAAGTTGAAGGAACCATGGCAAACTGACTTCAGATGCCAGCGGCAGTCATTCAGGGACCACAGCCAGCTGCAGATGAGGAGTTCTGGACAGACCACTGCCAGGTAGATGTTTTATGTGTCCGTTTCCTTAACAATAGCCTCATGAGGGAGGTAACATGTCTATGTTGCAGGTGACACACTGCGGAGGGCACCTGAGATTTTCGGGAGAGCTTACACAGAACAGTGGAACTGGTGTTCTAACCACATGACTTGTGTGTTGAAGGCAGTGCAGTGGGGTTCAGAGAGGGGATTAGGAGAAACGAATAGGTTGCAAGGGCTCTGACCTCATCACTGACGGATTAATTGCATTGCCTGTGAACTTCCCTGGACATTGGCTTGGTCCCCTTGCATGGGGCAGCTGTGTGCTAAGTTGCTCCTCCCCTGGGACCCTGAAGGAAATTGATTCACCTCAGATGTGGGTTTGTCCACGTAATAGCACTCATCCGGAGTGGGTTTGCACTAACTAAAAAGACATCTGGCTCTATCTTGAGAGGTTTGAGCCGTTCAGCTAGGGGATGGAATACAGGTACCAGTACCACTCACCAGTGATATCTTCTAGGCAGAAGCCCAGAGCTGGCGCTAAACATAGTAAGGCATGGGACAGCCCGCAGCACACCTGGACCTCGTGTGAGCAGTAGGACTTTCCACGGCAGGGGGCATAATGTCATCCCACACCTCTCTAGCCACTAACCATATGAGGCAATTGAGCCTCTGAAATGTGGCCAGTTGTGACTGAAGAACTAAATTTTCAAGTTTATTTCATTTTAATTAATTTGATTTTAACCTTAAATAGCTGCAAGCAGTTGGCTGATGGCAACTGTGGGGACCAGTTGTGTTCTCAGCAGGCTGCAGAGCATCTTCCTTGGTTCCTGAGGACAAACCTCACTTCCAACCACGGGAGTGTCTCCAGGGAAGATCTCCGTGAAGAAAAAGTGTCTTACTATGGTCTCTCTGGTCAGATAGACCCTCGTGCTAAGACTGGAGTCCAGCTCCCACCTTCCTCTCAGTGAACCCTCCCTCCATGGCTTCCAGTAGACCCTTCAGAATGTGCCCCTGAACTACAGACACGAAAAAGTTGAGTTCATGAATTTTTTTTTCTCCCTTTAAGAGGCCTCTAACTTGCCCATTTCCTCCCAATTACCAGCTATGCTCTACAAAGGTATGGCTGGGAAAACCTTTTGCCCTTCCTTTGGGGACAGCAAACTGTTTCTCTCCCTCTTTCAGGGGGTTTTCCCTAGAAGGAGGAAATCTGCCCCCATGCTAGCTTAATGTCTCTCCACAGGGAGAGATTGACAGCTCTGGACAGCAGCCTCTCTGACTTAAAACGCGACCAGTCCAAGAGTGAGTTCTATGTACTCAGGTAGAAGCCTTAGGCGGAGAAGAGCTGAAGAGGCTTGAATGAAAAGCATCGCAGGGGCAGGAAGTGGAGCACAGAATAGGGATTTGTCAGGCAAGTGGATGGATGAAGGAAGAGAAAGCACCTTGATGGAAGGATCATGAGGTTCGTCACATCATTCCTGTTTCAGAAATGAACACAGTGAGCTCAGATGGGTTAACCCACTTACCCAAAGCAACATAGCAAGTTCACGGTAGAATTAGTATTTAAAATGGGGTTTACCAGGCTCCAAACCCTACCATCTTAAATCTGAGCATCAGTAAGAGGATGTGTGTCACTGGGCTGGCAAAGGTGTCATAGAACACTCAATAGGTCATTTGTTCAAGAAAAGCTTCATGATTTTCTGGAGGCCAGGGCAACTAAGATACTGGATCCCAGCATCCCTGTGGCACCAAGGCAGAGATGAGACAGAGTGGCTCCCTCCCAGTTCTGCTTGGGAAACCAGCTGTGCCTCTAATTGGCTTCAGGGATAAAGATGTGGTTGGGGGATGGCTATTTATTTCACAGTGGGAAACATACATCCTGATTTGCGTGATCAAAATCCAGCCTGGCACTCTGGGGTGCTGCTGGGGGGAGGCTGGGAGTTGGCAGGGACGGGCACTGGGCTGGGGAGCTGCTCAGCTTTGAAGTGTTTGCAGAGCCTCCTAATTAAAGGACAGGCCCACAAGGAAGCAAGCTGAGTAATATAGGGAATTGGAATCTGGATGGCTGTGAATCTCCATGTTGAAATTAATCTGTTTTCTGGCTCTAAGAGGATGTTCTCTGGTCTCGTCTTCTATGCATGTGGCTTTACGGCTATTATCCAATTATGCCTCTTTAGAGCTTAAATGTATATTCTAGAGAAAACAAGGGTGACAAATGGGTGGCAAGTATCTACCAGCTACTATTCTGTGCCCTTGACAGACATCACTAATCAATCAGAACACCATTTTCCTAAAGAAGAAATTTTGAAATGTATTGTAGAGTAGAACTCCAGATGTGGCCTATGAGATTTGTAGGGACACCCTAGAGGACAGGTAGGATCCTACCCCCTTTCTAAGTGCGTGCGTGTGTGTGTGTGTGTGTGTGTGTACTGCGTATTCATATGTATTCATGTTTTCCTGCATGTAGGTCTGTGCATATTTGGGGTTACATGTACAAATGTAAGTACATACATGTAGAGAACTGAGATTGATGCCAGGAATCAGCCTCAAATTCAGTTCCATGTTCCTTGAGAAGGGTCTCTCAATCAAACCCAGAGCTCACCGATCTGGTTACTCTAGATATCCAGCTTGCTCTGGGCCCTTCTTCAGAGGCTGGAATTACAGGTGAACCACCAGGATCTCCAGGCATTTACATGGGTTCTGGGAATTTGAACCTTGGCGAGTACTCTAATCATTTAGCACCCAAGGGCAGGTAGATCTTTTTTAAAGCAGGCTCATTAGGCCAAAGCCATTGCTTTAATAACCTTTATGATAGTAGGAATGGTAAGAGTGGATGCGCTCACAGCCCAGGGATCAGAGGGCCTTCAGTTCACTGTGTCCCTCCCGCTGTCTCCTGTGTACTGTCTCTTCTCTATTCTCAGCTAAGTGATGGATCAAGTCTTTCCCTGAATACCTATCAGGACAGGAACTCACCACTAGCTTGCACCCTCTGGAGCCGTCCTCCAACAGTAGAGGCTCTGGAATGAGCTGGTCCTGAGTGCTCATCCGGGCTCACCCTCTCCTACTGACCCTGAGGAAAGCACATCTGTTCTTTCCTATCAGCTGTGTCAGGGAGAGGGGCCATGCCCCTGACAGGCGGATATGAGACACAACTGAATGGATAATCGAAAGCTCACCGGATGCCTCAGTACGGCTTGTGTGAAAACCTAGTGAAAAGCATAGAGGTTTTGATTTTTAAAATATGACAAAATTTGCCTTACAGAATACTGGTCCGTGGGCTACTTGGGGATGCCAAAGTATATGTTTTTCCTCCTTCTCGCGACAGCCTGGCAGCCGTTGAAGACATACATGAAGACAGAGTATCACGTTTTTTCCAGTTCCCTCAACATTTCCAGGAATCTGCGTGGTGGCAGCCCAGCGCTGGCTCTCAACCTGTGAACCCAATTCTTGGGGGAGCTCCAACCACATCTTGCCTGACGGGACTGCAGACGCCCTCAGCTCTCACTGTGGACACCTGCATCCTTTCACCTGTGCTTAAAATCTTTGCTTCATCCACTTAACACACACTTCACAAGAGCTGGGCGGGTGTTTTGCTATCATTTCTGCTATCTAGGTCATAATCCATGACCTCTCAAATTTGTGTTACCAGCTGGGGACTAAGGGGCCAGAACAGAAGTCTGTGGATGACATTCTTAATTCAAACCATACACTATTAGTACTTCCTACAGTGTTGCTATTTGGTTGTTATTGTTTGGTTTCTTTGTTTTCTTTGTTTTACCTTGAAAGATTATTAAAATATTGCAGGTGAAAAAGTAAAAGAAAACCAAGA
Organism: Microtus oregoni; assembly: GCF_018167655.1. Taxonomy (NCBI): domain Eukaryota; kingdom Metazoa; phylum Chordata; class Mammalia; order Rodentia; family Cricetidae; genus Microtus; species Microtus oregoni. The sequence goes on along the minus strand of NW_024543074.1, from coordinate 26,872,009 downwards.
AAATAAACGAACAGAACAAACTACACATATTAAAGTCCCTAGGGAATGGAAAACAGTATACATTGGAAGTCCAGAAGGTCCCTGTAATGGGAACATAAGGACGAGAAACAGGAGCAAGGTGACCCTGGAGATGAAGGCAGAGCTGGAGGGAGCGGGAGTTCCTAAGAAGGGAATTGATTCAACCAGACTTTATTCTAGAAGGATTATTGTGCTAGATGAAGATTTGACTCGGAAGTGAAAAGGCAAAAATAAAAACAAGCAAATGTTTGCCAGGAGAGAGAGAGATGGCATGGACCAGTGTCGATTGTATGTGACAGAGAAGACAGATGGAAGTTTGTTTAGAAAGCAAATTTGAAGTCAACGGGACTTAGTGGTGACTGTTTCTATGCATGAAGTGAGAAAGGAGGAAAGATATGGTTAGGGTGATTGGGTGAAGAGTGGAAAACTCTGGCCCCCAAGAAAACTCTTTTTTTCTCTCTCTCTTTCTTCCCCCCCCCCCCCCACCTTGAATGACAACATGTTCTTTGCCCCTCTACTGGGGGTCAAGACTAATCATAAAAGACAAAAGCTGAGTCTGGGAAGATGACTCAGGCAGTAAGTGTAAGGACCTGAGCTTAGATCCTAAAGGACCTGACTTCAGATCCCCAGCACCCACAGAAAAGGCTGGGTGTGGCAGCATGCACCTGCCATCTTAGTGTCGGGAGGTGCAGACAAGAGGATCCCTGGTGCTCGCTGCAGCCAGTACAGCCCAGTCAGGGAGCCCTAGGTCCCATGAAGGACATATCTCAAAAACAAGGTGGTAAGCAATGGAGAAAGACATCTAATGTTGGCTGGTTTCCTCCTTGCCCCTGCACACATGTATGTATGTGTGCCCACATATGTGCATACCCATCACACACACACACACACAGACACACACACACACACACACACACACACACACACACACACACACTGGGGAAAAAGCAGAATAATAGCTATTCTTAACTTCTCCAAGTTACAGTCTCCCTCAGCTATGACCCTCCCTCCACGTGGGATGCTTGCTGCAATCTGGCTTGTCCCTGCAATGGTGGGGATGTCTGCCAGTATCAGGGTTTAGTGCTAGCAACAGTTGCCTGAGAGGCACGATGCCACATTTTCCACCTGGTCTCTAGCAGTCATAGCCTGACATTTTGGCCTCTATTTTTACTTTTTCATTTTTCTTCCCAATTTGTTCAAAACCCAAAACGGGGGCTAAGGTACAATTTATTAAGGATTTACCCATAGGTTCCAAACCTTCGGTTTACTAAGAGACATAAGCAAAACTGGGATTTAAGAAGTCAAATCTGTGTATGGAAAGACAGAAAAGAGCCTGAGGCTGTGACTCCTATATGTTTGTGAGTCTTTTGTCAATATAACAAAATATCTGCGATGATCAACTTAAAAAGAAGAAATGCTTGTTTGGCTCACAATTTCTGAGGTTTTGGAGGTGTTGTTGCTTTCTGGCCTGTGACAAGGTAGTAAAGATGGAAGGAACACATAGCAGAACAAGCTGCTCACACATGGTGATCAAGAAGCAGGAACAGGAGGATGGAGCATCCCCTCAGCTTCAAAGATGCACTCCAACATGACCAGAAAACCTTCTACTAGGGCCCACGTCTTAAAGGCTTTGTCACCTCCCAGCGGTGGCTTGGGCTGCAGATGAAGCCTGTAGTGAACACATGGATCCCTGAGAACATTCAGAATTCAACTACAGCAACCTGAAGAGTATGTTGTCCTTGGTTTCTAAAAGTTTGACTTAGACCAGTTGTGCTCGGCAGTTTTGTCATATTCTTTAATGGTTCTTGCATTAAAGACCGGAAGGTTGTGACTTAGGCCACGTGAAACATTGATTTTAGAAGATATTTGTAGCTTTTGACCTTTGCTGCAAAAACTGGGGACTCGGAGCAGCCCACCTCAACAAATAGCATCTCATGTGAAACCTGTGTCTGAACAAGTTGAATGAAGAACAAAGACAAAGGTCTATGCATCTTGCAAGATTGCACTGAGCCAAAGCTGTACGACCTCATTTGGGTGTGCCGACTGCCTTCAGCCAGCTCTCTCCTAAGAGGACAACGAGACAGAGAGGGGCCGGAGAGTGTCTTAGAAAACCAGGAGAGGATTTATCCTATGCTTTTTCAGACCTAGGCCAGCTGGCCTTGGTGAGATCCCAATAGAACATCCCCATTGTCTTAGTGTGTGGGTGCACCCCTCGTGGTCCTGAGTTCCTTGCTCGTGCTCCGTCTCCTTCTGCTCCTGATTTGGACCTTGAGATTTCTGTCCGGTGCTCCCATGTGGGTCTCTGTCTCTGTCTCCTTTCATCGCCTGATGAAGGTTAATATTCATGAGGATGCCTATGTGTTTGTCTTTGGATTCACCTTCTTATTTAGCTTCTCTAGGAACATGAATTATAAGCTCAATGTCCTTTATTTATGGCTAGAAACCAAATATGAGTGAGTACATCCCATGTTCCTCTTTTTGGGTCTGGCTTACCTCACTCAGGATAGTGTTTTCTATTTCCATCCATTTGTATGCAAAATTCAAGAAGTCCTTGTTTTTTACTGCTGAGTAATACTCTAATATGTATATATTCCATACTTTCTTCATCCATTCTTCCGTTGAAGGGCATCTAGGTTAATCCAGACTAGCTGAACATAGCGGACAATGAGGAATACTGAGAATTCAAGAACAATTGCAGTGGGTTTTTGATCCTACTGCACGTACTGGCTTTGTGGGAGCCTAAGCAGTTTGGATGCTCACCTTACGAGACCTGGATAGAGGTGGGCAGTCCTTGGGCTTCCCACAGGTCAGGGAACCCTGATTGCTCGTCGAGCAGATGAGGGAGGGGGACTTGATCGGGGGAGGGGGAGGGAAATGGGAAGCGGTTGCGGGGACGAGGCAGAAATCCTTAATAAATAAATAAATTTAAATTAAAAAAAAAAACAGGGAAACCCATTAATCCAGTGTATCCTATAGTCAACATTAAGGCCAACAATATTTCCATCACTTCAGGCCCTTTGGCTCTCCCAACACCACAACCAAGGAATAACTATTATTTTAGTTCTGTAACCCCAGACTATTTTTGCAATTTCTACAACTTTATGTAAATAAAATCACACACAAAAAATAAAAAAAAAATGAAAACCAGGAGAGGGTAGAGGAATTTTCCTTCTAGTCCATTCTTGATGCCATTGATAATGGGACTTAGTAAGTGCGTTTCAAATTCACATCTGAATGGATTAGTCCCAGGAGTCACATCCAGGCATGCCATTTTCTCCTCTTCGTACCTACTCCTGTCCTGTTGGATCAGGGAAGAGCAGATTGTACTGGAGCCTCCAGTGCTCTGAGCTCAGGGACCATACCAGTGCAGCAGGGTCCCTGGTGCTGCCTTTGGTCTACGAGCACACAGTTCAGCTACATTTCTGGCCTCCCAATGTGTTCCAGGGTGCCAATTAACTACAGATCTGCTGGGATTGCATTTCTAGTGTTTCTGGCCCTCTGACCCCAGTGAATGTAATTCTGCTCTTTTAATAATTTCTGAGAGTATAGATTCTGTTGAGTGAGCAGGTTCCCTCCTGTGGAAATCTACTTAAATCCTCAAGCAGCACGCTGCACATTCAGGGAGACCAGGCCTAGATTTGATTTTAGTGGTGGGCAGGAAAGGTCAGCAGGATTCTTTTTGAAGGGAGCTGAGGAACCAGGCAAAATCCTCTAGCGACCCTTGGGTGACCTGCTGCCTCCGAGTCTTTTATTCTGGCACAGCCTCATCCACTGGGTTTCTACAGGGAGCGCAATAGCTAGGAGCTCGCATTATTTCCAGGTTGGAAGGTAAACCCTCCTCCATAGTTCATGCCTTCCTCCCATATTCAAAAACAATTTATAGTCTAAGCATGGACTTAGAGACTGTAAGGGGCAAAGATGAGGCTCCGTGGCCCTGTAAGCCAAGGTAGACGGGTGGAGTGAGCAGCAGGCGTAAAGGAATTGGCAGGCTGGTGTACAACAGCCTGCCTGTTGTTGATGAGACGGAAGCCAAGGGGACCCTTTAGGCCTTTGCAGGAGGCTGGATCAGGAAGTATTCATCTTTGCACCACATAGAATAAGGAAGTGAAATCAGAAGGCCATGAAGAAGAAACCGATGAGAAGGACAAGGACAAGGGGAGAAGGTCGAGGAGGGAAAGGATAGAAGAGAAGAAGAGGGAGGAGAAGACTGAGTGCAAGAACCAACGCTTAAATACTATTAGAAGTAAGAAGGATCATCCTGCATTTCTGGAGGCTTCCGGATTTTCATTTCAGGGCTCAGATAATATTCTTGCCCTATGTTCTAGCAGATATCCTTCTTCTAGCAGCCTCTCTCTTTGCCCAAGCCTGAGCGGGCTCTTGGCACCAGCAAAGGAAAGTGATCCTAAGCTCTCCTGACAGACAGTTGTCACACACCAGTGTAATTGCAGTACTGACAGGAAAGGAAACTGGAGAGCATAGACAGGCACCAGCTACCTGGAAGGGAAGGAGTCCAGACAGCTAGGAAAGGCCTCATAAAGGGTCGGTATGAAATCGGTCCTGAAGGGATAGCAACAGTGCCAGACAGTGTCAACCAGTCCTCCGGCACCAGACACATCCCCGTGCTCCCACATTGTCCCTCGGAGTTCATAACAACTTAGGAAGCAGGGACAGGATATCTGCATTTTTCAGATGGATATTTTGGTTGCCCATACTTAAGTCAATTTTCTACCCTTTGATGTCATTCAGGCCCTGGGCTGTGCCTTTTACCCTGTCCACTATACCCTTCCCAAAATCTCTTGTGTGAACTAGGAGTAGTAGGGCTGGGCTTTGCATATACAAATAGTAGAAGATGGGGCAGGGTGTGTGTGTGTGTGTGTGTGTGTGTGTGTGTGTGTGTGTAGCCCTGAACCCAGCCATGAGCAGATGTGTAATAGACAGAGCCCAGTGCAGATTGAAAATGTGGTACAGCATTCACCAACAAGTGAAAATTTCAAGATGGAAACAGCAAGTCAAAAATTAGCCGTGGGCCAGGTCCCATGAAACCACAAAGGTCCCACACCCATGAAGACAGGCACGGGTTTGGATGGAGCATTTCAACGTCATATATTCTTATCTGGGACTCAAGAGGGCCTATAGTGAGGAGAGAAATCTAAGGTAAAGGGCACTGGGACTTTCTCCAAGGGGCTCAACGGCTTGGATTTAATTCTGTAGGGACCGGCAGCCTAGGGATCCTGTCTCAACTTACACTTCTAGGTATCAAATCATCACTTCTGTAAGTGCTAAGAAGAGGGGAAAGTGGCCATCACCCAATCTCCAGGGTGTTCCCAAGGCGCACTTGGCACCTCCTTATCCCTGGAGAATATCTGGCCAAGAAAGTTCAAAGGCCACAGTGGGGAAAATCCTCATTTAGGGAATGCTGAATCCATTAACACCATGTTTTTTAAAGTGTCTCAGCTGGAGGAAAATATTTAAATAGAAGTCATTAGCGAGCACATTTTGAAGCCAACGGTGCCTAATAAGTCAAAATTGCTTTCCCTAAAAATGAAACCTATTGAAGATTTTCAACCCCCCTTTCTGAAGTGCTCAATTAGTGTGGGAAAAAAGATAATCCATAGCGCTGCCTGGATTGAAGCTGTTGAGCAGCCAGAGTGCTTTCTGGTTAGGCGCCATCCAACCACAGCGATACAAATCGGGCCATTAAGGTAATTTATGTCAGGGGCAGGAGTTTGGAAGTGGGTCTGCTTGGAGTTAAAAACATCGTAAATAAGCTGGGTTGGGAGACAGAGATACACTGGCTGTGGAGGGAATTAGAGTGGTCTGTGGCTGTCTCCACGGACGCACAGAGCCTACTCCCCCCAGGGATCTTAGGGGCTGAGAGATGAAAGCACCTGTCTTTGCTTGTTCACGCCCACCGAGGAGCAGAAGGCTGGACATGTCATGTGGTACTGCAGCGGCAGAGCCAGCATTAGGTCTTGCTTCCTTCCTGATTACAGTGCCCACTAGTGTCTCAACTAGGTGTTGTGACTGCCTCCACTCTGAGGGCCAGGACTTGCAATGAGGAGGAAAGGCCAAAACCAGGGGACCAAGACACTGGAACAATATATATATATATATATATATATATATATATATATATATACACACACACAAATATATATATACAAATTTCTTGCAATAATATCAGGATGAAAATGAGCACATAAAGGAAGGAGCATGTACATGCATGTGTGCAAGCCTGTGGGGGTACATGTGCCCTTGTACTATTATATACGATGCTGTGTGTGTGTGTGTGTGTGTGTGTGTGTGTGTGTGTATGCATGATGCAGCATTCATTTGTACCCATGTCTCTATACACTTAAATCTGTATATGATAGATTGGGAATCATCTCAACCCAATCTAAGGTTTCAACAAATTTAATATAGGGCTGTGAGTCATGCCTTGAGTAAAGGTGGTAAAAACATCGGGGCGGGAGGTGAGGTGGCCTGTACCGGGAAGGAAATATTGTAAATGCCTGCTTATGAGATGAAATTCTTTTTCTGCAATGTCTCCCTCTGGAACATTTCCTTCCCAGGTCTGTCATGGAACAAGCAGGGCTCTGTCTAGACGGTTTCCGATAGCGACACAGTGCTGTTCGGGGATAGACGCTGCAGCCCGAAAACCTCTCAATCTGTCGGTGGAAATAAAAGGCAGCAAAGACATGGAACACAGATGGAGTAATTCGTTATTCCCAGGAGTCTGACCCCATAATTGATGGATGTTATTATAAGCGAGCTCTGTAAAGGTTATCTTTAAAAAACAATGAAGAGTTATTTATTCCTAGGAGACTGGTCCTCAAGATGGGTAAAAGGGTACTTGGGGTTTGCCACAGAGAAGCCAGATGTCTTTATGGACAATAAAAGATGGTTCTGATGAGGCTTAAAAGAGGAGTTCTGAAGATAGGAGGCTGTGGATATACAGGGGGTGGGGGTCCAGGAAACAGCTGAGCCTGGAGAAGAAGAGTATGGCAGGGACAGGTGACAGGACAGGGACAGAGCAGATACTTGCACCAAGGGCTTGTTTGTCTCAGCTGGACCTCTCAGGGATACAGTGTCTCTGAAGTGCCCTATTCACTAGGAGCAGTTCCATCTGCCTGCAAATCGGGGTGACACTGTCTTAGTGATTCCTGGCACTTCCTGTCACTTCTTATTTCCCTGCTCCTTGCTGGGCAGATGGAACTGGGTGGAGGCTGGCCAGAGAGTCTGACCCACACCTGAGTCCTGTCGTTCCTCAGGAATGAGGGATCATTTGGATCCCTGTGCTTTGTTGCTGGGATGTTGAAACTGCTTCTAACCCAGGGGACCCTCAAGGGGGAAAGCGGGTGCCTCAGATATTGGTCCCAAACTCAGTCTGAGACTGTGAGAATCACCCTCATATAAGAACCAGAAAATATTTCTCCATGTGACCCACCACTAGTTGCCATAGCAACAGTCAGGCAGGCCCAGAAATGATGGTCAGGACCTACCATCCTTCCTTTCTCCAGATCATGGCTCCTGTCCACTACCGAAAGTCTCACTGAGGCTCTGGACAACAGGAAAAAGGCTAATCCCCTAGCAATTTCTAGTCTGTCTCGAGACTGCCCTGTGGTCCCCTGAGAACAGGAATCTGTTCCTCTTTAGACTTCCCTCAGCCATATCTTCCTCTCATCATTATATAGTGCTGTTCATGGACCAGGGCGATGGCTCAGCAGTAAGGACCCTTACCACCAAGCTTGATGAATAGACTTCAATGCCCAGGACCCATGTGGTAGAATTGACTCCTACAAATTGTCTTCTGACTTACACACTTACACACACACAAACACACATATACACACAGAGAGACATGCCTACATACACACCCAATAAAAATACAAAAAAAAATGTAATTGTTTTCCACACAGTTTTTATTTTGAATGTTCTCAAAGTCTGTTTTTCCTTTAAAAATGTGCTTCTTTCTCTTCTGGACTGCCCAGATCAATGAAAGCAAGGTCAGAAGGCTCTTTTGAATTACAGGCACCTTCTGTGTCCCCGGGTCCTTTGCCTTCCACCCCTCTTGCCCGCTACCCCTCAGTGTTCTGTACCCAGGAGGTGCCTCACACTGTATGGGCAGGAATAGAGAGAGAGAGATGATCCATGCAGCACCAGCCAAGGGCAGACATGCCTTCCCTGTGTTCCACCTGTGCAGATGCAGCCCTAGTTTCTGAGGGAGCCGTGTGGTGAACCCCGGCATCTGGGAAGGCATGCCTAAAGTCAGAACTAGATGTTAACCAGTAGATTTATGAATGAAAATAGAGCTATGGAGTATGACAAGGTGCTCACAAGAAAAGAAATAAGGAAAGTCACTTATGTATGTCAGGGGTGCAGTGAGTGTTGAGGATCCACACAGCCTCCTCTCCTTTAATCATTTTGCTCCTCATCTTTCAGGTGAGGAGACAAGAGCCTCTAGGCCAGTGGTTCTCAGCCTTCCTAGTGTTGCAACCCCTTAGTACAGTTCCTCATGTTGTGGTGAATCCCTCAACCAAAAAAAAAAAAATTGTTTTCCTTGCTACTTCGTAACTGTAATTTTGCTGCTGCTCTGAATTGGAATGTAAGTACCTGTGTTTTCCGATGGTCTTAGGTGACCCCTGTGAGCCCCAGGAGTGGGGGGGCATGACTCATAGGTTGAGAACCACTGTTCTAGGACCCACAGGTTGAGAACCACTGCTCTAGGAGAAGGGACTTGCAGAAGACACACAGTCATGTGGTCCTAGACTAGCAGTCACCTCATCTGCTGTACCGCAAAGGCTGGTCTTTGAGCGGGCTCCTCTCTGTTCATTGTTAGTGCCTTTCCCCTTTGTTCTCCTGGGCACAGAGGAGACAGAGGGACAATGAAGGAGGGGCAGGCTCTTCCCTTAGGCGAGCATCTTTAAGTTCAGCTGTGAGCTAGCTTTCCCTTGCCTGGGATCAGGCACCCAGTGGGTATGAAGAAGGAACTGTCTGCAAGTCTTCCTTCTGCAGATCCTCTCTCCTTCTCCCCAGAGGGCATCTCCTTCTGCCTCAGTGACCTCTAAGTGGCCAGGAGCTCCCTGTTTCAGGTCTCCTGTGATTTGACAGTGGCATTGCCGTGTTCCTGGTTAGTAACAACTCAGAAGCCCCTTTCTCTTAAAGTTCTTTCCCACTTTAGGAAATTGGTTGTGAGGGGAGGGGTGGGTATGTTTGTGCTGCCAGGAAGTTAACTACACAGTGAGTGTACCTGAGGCTTCTCTGGAATTTCTATTACTATCCCTGTGTGCGCCCTGGAGGTGGTTGGCTTGGGAGTAAGCAGGTGGGTAAACTTGGCAGCTAAGGTTGAGCACATGGGGAAGGGATCCTCTGGATCCAAAATCTCTAGTCCTAGCATTTGTACTTTCTAGGTGTGTGGCTTTGGCTTAATTACTTAACCCTCCATGAGCTACGGTTTTCTCATCTGCAAAAAGAAGTTCCAACAGCATGCATTGTGCAAAGCTTTGGGGAGGGTTAAATAAAATGACATGAAAACAATTTTCATAGGGCCCAGTAACCCACAGAGTCTTCCTAAGTGTGAATACATCTCCTGCTTTCTTGAAGGAGAAATCAGTACTTTCTGAACAGTAACTTGCACCAGCTGCAATATGTGCACACATGCACACACATGCACACACACATGCACACTCATCATTGCATATACACATGTGCACATACACACATACATGCACATGAAAGCACACTCCACACGTATGTACATACACACATGTACACACTGCACACCCACACTTGAATGCATGCACACCACACGCACATGAATACACATGAAAGCACACACACACATGCATACCACACACACATATACACATGCTGAATATATACAATACACAGATACACACATATACCCTGTTTCCCCTTGCTTTGATGGGTCTCCCCATCTTGGTTTTTAGTCTGAACATGAAACTATGGGAACCCCAACAGAAAGGCAGAGATTTAATTGCAGGTATAGAATCTTGGTGGTATTATATATTTGGATGGAGATAGAAATGTATCCCAGAACCCTGGAAGATGAAAAGTCTCAAAGATCAAGACAGAACAGAGATGAGATTCCAGGCAGAAATAACAGGGATTAAAGTGTGAAAAATGGATAGCATGTGTCATGAGCTGATGGGAGAAACAATGGAAACGAACACAGGATTCCACGTGTGGTATGGGCTTAAGAGGGGCTGGGGACTGAAAGGCCTTAGATGCCCAACCCAGAGCCTGGGTTTACTCTGTACACAATGAGAACAACACAAAAGGACATGAGAATTGTCAAGTCTCAATCCATGCTCGACAAGAAGCACTGTGGGGAAAGTCTGAGAAGTTGAGAGCCACCAAAACAGGATTTAGGCAAGTGGGATGAATGAGGGTTTTCAATGAGACGGGCAAAAGGGAAGGGAATATGAAAGCTCAGCTCATTGGAGGATGCTAGAGCCATGAATCAGGAGAAGGTGTTCAGGGGACAGAAGAGGCTCAGGGACAGGAACAGGAGGATCACTGCCAGGTTAGGAATGAGGGGTGTTAGGAGCCAGTCAGCCACTAAAAAGAGACCCTGGGTAGACAGCTGTGACTGAGGGCAAGATAAGATAGCTGTGGCTTGAGGGTAGAGGTTAAAGTGGAGGAGAGAGCAGGTCTAGTGGAGAGGAGCAAACAGAGAAGAGCACTAGGGGCAGAAATTTCAGGTTCATCTTTACAAATGAGAAAGAGAAGAGAAACCTATGTATGAGAAAGGGATGAAGGTGGGAGTGGAGGATACTGGAGCCCCATGTGGCTGCAGAGTGGGGAGTGAGCCCACTGAAGAGTATGGGGAGGGATGGGGAAGCCATCCCTAGATCGGCATCAGGAAGGAGTGGTTAGCCTCTCGGGGAAGAAGGGAGCAATTTCTTTTATATCTGATTAGATGGTTGAGAAGAGGAGGAAGTGGAGAGGGCTCCTCACTGGTCTGCTGGGGGATGTCTTCCATAGGGAGTAGGGAAGAGATTAAGGAAGGAGTATCTGAGGAGGGAGGGCTGGAGACACAGGTGTGTGAACAGAGGAAGAGCCCCAGTCACTGAGGAAATGGATAGATCTGTCCATGGAGAGTGAAGGTCAGAGCTGGACATGGAAGCTGGTAAGAGCTTTTCTTGCTCTTAAAAGGCCCCATCAGCACCCTTGGGTCACCTAGGATTCAGATGACACCGGGAATGAATGAGTATCCCCGTCTGTGCCCTGGAGATACCTGGAATGCAGGAGGCACGGGAAAGGAAGAAGTGATCCCTGTGCCATGGGTGTATTTCTGGATATCTGCCAGTGGCATACTCAGAACTTACCTCCAAAATATTATTCCATCCTCCAGCCATCTGCCAGGCCTGCTTCTGTTAGCACCTCTTCCATGGAAGCATCTCTCCCCTGCCTTTCCTCAAGTCTCTGCCCTTCCTGGCCAGTGGGCCGCATGTCTGGGAGACAGTGTTTATAGACATGTGGTGTCAGGAGCTTCAACAGCCACTCAAGGTAGAGATGCCCGGGAATTTGAGATGAGATTGAAGGATATTGAAGTACTGAGGGACAGTACTCTTGAGACTGTCAAGGTCACCTAAAGCTCAGGCACCATGAGAAACCATCACAGCCCAGAGGACACTGGGCAGACAAGACAACTCAAAGAACTCCACAACCCTGCATGGCACCCCGGGGCAAAGAAAGATGCTCATGGGGAAACTGGTGAGATCCAAATTAAGCCTGGAGTTTAGCTACCAGCCATGTGCCAATGTCAGTCAAGGTCTTAATTTTGACAAAATCATTATAGAATATAAGATGCAGACCACGGGGAAAATGAATGGGGGGCATAGGAGAACCCCCCCCCCATTCTTTTGAAACTTGACTGTGAGCTTTAACTTATTCTAAAATGAAAGTGATCTTTTATGTCGATGCTATACGCATGAAGTATGCTAGTAGCTTAATTTAGATCATTTGCAAGTTCATGACCTTTGTGGCAGACTTACAGGGAGATTTATAAAAGTGGGGAGAAGCTGAGCTGCTGCTTCTTTAGGCATCAGTGTCTGGTGGACACAGACCAGATAGGCAGAGAGAGTAAAGCAAGGTGGAGGAGCCTCCATTGAAGCACGATTAATAAAAACTCGGAGAGAGAAATTGGGGTTCAACCTGAAGATCTGAAAAGCAAAACAGCCAGCCACTGGCTCTTACCTCAACCTCAGTCTGAAAGGGTGATCCTGCCTCCCGGAATCTCAGAATGAGACTGTGTGTTGCAAGCTGCTGTCTCCTCCCATTTTATGTTTTATAATCCTCCCTAGGGCTGGGATTAAAGGTGTGTACCACCATGATTAAAAACATGCATCATCAGGTTTCTATGGTAACTAATATGGCTACTGGGATTAAAGGTCTGTGTCGTTGTGGCTACTGGGATTAAAAGTGTGCGTTACCATAACCTGGTCTGTAAGGCTGAGCAGTGGGACTGTTTTACTCTCAGATCTTCAGGCAGTCCTTATTTGCTAAAATACATTTGAAATGCCACTACACTCCGCCATCCTTTTGTACCGTGGCTTGCTTGCCAGTCGTATACCTTCCAGCTGACAGCCAACACCATGGCCTTCATGCCTACTGCAGGCCACACAGGTATGTTGAGGTTCTTCATGGTTTTCTCTTCCTCTGAATAACCCAGTTGCTGCCTTTGTACCTATGGGACATGGAACCAGACAACTATAATCCCCCATCCCAGGACCCTCATTCCAGGACATGCCATGCCGTTAGGCTCAGTGCCAGGACTGGGTGTCAGAGACGGATCATCAGAGATATGGTTTTTTACTTTTGCACTCTTCTAGATGCACAGTCTGGGCATTCAAACGTTCTCCCATTTTGCAGGCTGAACCATGATACTGTAGTGTTTCCCCCATGGTAGAATTTCTTCCAAATCAGTGAGTCCTCTCTAACGCCACCTCTGCTTGTCTGCCAAGATGATGTGACTTCTAGACCCTCGGCCATGTCAGCAGTGTTCAGAGCATCTTCACCAGAGCAGATTCCGTCTCCAGAAACTGCTTTGTTCACTATGAGTCTGGAGCAATTCTCCCCCATCCTCCAGGTCCGTGTCAAGCTCTTGTTGCCCGGATCTGGCTTTCCCCACCACAGTGATAACTACTGATGTCTTGAACTCCTCCATGAAGTGCAGATCAGCTCCTTCCAAACACCAGCTCATGTTGCTATTCTGACCTCTTCTGTGGATCATTAACATTGTCAATGGGGTCTAGAGTGGCTAATCCTTTCCAGAAGGTTCCCAGCTGACTTTTCCCATATCCATCAGAGGCAACAGTAGCTAGAGAGGTCATAGCCTCCTAAAAAGTATTCTTAAATAGTCAGACAAAGTTGAAATTTCTCCTAGATCTATGAGCGGCAGCTATCGCGTTAGTAAGTGTGAAATTAAAATTAAACTGAACTAAGACATTACCTCTGAGGGAAGTACTATGCTTTCCTCAGCTGGACACGGGGATTCGGAGGCATAGGTTTGAACCAGGCAGCACAGACTTCTCAGGTCTTGCCACCGAAACAAGTCTTTTGCACTGTGCCCTTTTGCTACCTCTGAATTCTTGCAGCTTTCTGGGTGTTTTTGGCCCATGTCTGGGGAGTGCAGATTCTCCTATCCAGACCAACACTCAGGGAGGCTACCGAGTCCCAGGCAATCCAGGCTTGCTGCCCTGTTCCACACCCCCACAGTCTTGTGCTCTGCAGACCTGGCACAGCAGGGGGTGCAATTACCATCTGTGTACCTGGCATTTCACAGAGGCACATTTAAGTCACTGCAGCACTCGCAGGAGAAAGCAAATAAGTATGTCCAGCCCAACGAAGGGCATAACCCAGCCTCGAGTCTCACTGTGCACACACACACAAAGTATCCATAGCATCAGGTGAAAGAGAAAGGAAACTGTGTGTTCTCTTTGGAGACGCTGTCGAAGGTTCTCTCTCCTTAAAGGTCACATCCTAGGGAAAGGGACAGGAGTGGAAGGCAGCCTTCACAGGCTACTTGGGGACTGTCAAGTCCCTGTGACCCTGAAGTCCAGGACAGTGGAGCAACGGCTGCAAGAGGGAAACTCTCAAACACAGTCAGTCAAAATGTCATTGGCTTCCTCATTTTGGCACAGCCCCCTCCCCGACCATAGATACCAGAGAGTGAGCCATTCTCTTTCATCCAGGATCTTCCTGATGGCTGGTTGACTTTGGTAGCCAGTCACGAGATGACTGGGAACCAACAGGGATGTCTGCAACCAGAACATTAGTAAGCAGTGTCTTGCATTTCTCAGAGGGAGCACAGCATCCGTTAGGGACTGACACTGGCCTACCTGGGTTCATGGGAAATGTCATGTTAGACACATTGCACCTTAGAAATTGATTAAACTTAAGCCAGTCATGGTGAGTTATCTTGCTGCTAAGACAAAATATCGAACTAAAGCAACTCAAGGAAGAAGGGGTTTGTTTTGGCTTACAGTATGAGGGCACAATTCTTTATGATGGAGAAGCCCTGGCAGCAGGAACCAAGGCAGGTGGATCCATTGTATCTAATTTAGGTAGCAGAGAACACTGAACACAGTGCTTAGATCACTACTCCTTTCTACATGCCTGTTCTAACTGGTAGATGATATTACCCGTATTCAGTATGTGTCTACTTATCCCAATCTTAATAATTTTTCATAGCCAGCTCCAGAGACTAAGCTAATCTAGATAATTCCTCACAGATATGCCCAGAGACTTCTCTTCTAGGTGGCGTTGAAGCTCATCAAATTTACAGTGTTAACCATCAAACTGGCTCACACCTTAGCACAGTGGTTCTTGATCTTTCTAATGCTGCAACCCTTTAACACACTTCCTTATCTTCTGGTGACCCACAACACTAAAATTATGTTCGTAACTGTAATTTTGTTACTATTGTGACTGTTATGAATGGCACTGTAAATAACTGATATGCAGGATAACGGATATGTAACTCCTGTAAAAGGGTTGTTTGACCCCCACAAGTGGAGAACCACCACCTTAGCACCCGGAAATCTGAGGGAAGAGGATTGCTAATGAGTTCAAGTCTCTCTTGGATTATAGAGTGAGTTCCTATCTAGCCTGGCATATGAAGTAAAGCTGTTTCAAAAGCCAAATGAATGAATGAGTGAATGTATAAATAAAAATTAATGAATATTGAGTGAGCATGTGTATGTACCAAGGATTATGCACTGAATGGCTCTTTAGGAATAAAATCCCTCTAGTTATCCAGGGCCCAAATTCTTGCTGTGTAGCCCATGAAGGTTAAAAAAGGAAGAAGAACCAGCAGAGATGCAAGGTGGAGGTTGTGATCAATCTTATGAGGACTGGGAAGTGGACAGTGGGCAGGTGCTCTAGCTGGACTCCCATGCAGGACAGGCCTCCTGGGCAACAGGCCAGTTGGAGAAGGAGCAAACACTAAAAACCTGGTGGGCCTGGAGAACACTCAACAGTGTGTGGTTACCAGGAAAAAAAAAACCCGCATGGGATATTTACAACAATAGATTACATGCTGTGTCCGGTGCTGTTTTATTTACAGACATATTGGCCCAGGTTTGAGGTTTGTTTTGTTGTCCAGCTGTCCATGCCGGATGCTTCTTTAGGGAGCCGGCTCAACAGTCTCCAGTAATCAACAGGAATCTAACACAGGATGGGCGTCTTTCTCAGTGAGGAAAAGAAAGCACAACATGAAAGGAAGGGATGGGGAGGGACGGAAGGGGAGAGGAAGGGGATGAGGAGGAGAGAGGAGATGAGGGGGAGACAAAAAGTCCAGGAGACAGCATTAAGTTAGGAGGTAATGCATATACTTGGGATCCAGTGATTAAGCCCATAAAGTGGAGCAGATGGAGTAAAGAAGCAAACACAGAGACAGGGCTAGGGTGAGCCGAGACTATCTTAATTCTTAGTCTTAGACTTACAAGAGGAGAAGGGGCAGCTGCATTACTCAGGAGTAGCTGTACCCGAGGCAACACCATGGTAGGACCACCGTAGAAGTCCCTGTGACACTAGGATGTTGTTGCCACATGGGAACAGGTGATATGGAGATGATTAGCAGTGGATCTAGGCACAGGGAAAGGGCTGGCATGGTTTGAAGGTGACTATGCAAGGTAGCTTCTCAAAGCCTTATCTGCAACCGACACTAGAGAGGAGGGCTCCATCCCAGCACAGAAACCCCCAACCTGCCTTTTCCCAGCCCTCTTCAACTACATGTTCTATGGGTTCCTTCTCACACCTCTTTTCTCATCACCTCTTGCTAGAGTCAGCGAGCATCTCCTTTCTCGTCTCCCCTTTCTAGAGTCAGCGAGCATCTCCTTTCTTGTCTCCCCTTTCTAGAGTCAGTGAGCATCTCCTTTCTCATCTCTCCTTTCTAGAGTCAGCGAGCATGCCTACACAGGTGTCTCTACACACAGAGACCGGGAAGCCCTTCCTGGAGTGCTGAGCATCGCAAGTACAGTCAGACACAGAACTCTTCCCTTAATATCCATCCCATCCTTCACATAGACAACTCAGCTCTCTTGTTTCAGGTTGCTGCTGCTTGAGGTGGCATCTTCTCCCAAGTAGTAACTGCAGGGGAGTGTCTGGAATCCTGAGCAGCTGGTTTGGACATCCCCTGGGCTGTCCTTGCCTCAACCCTTGGATAATCAACTCCGTTTGTGCCCCAAGAACACCATTTGAAGTGGATGCATATGAAGTTAGTCTGTCATAAGTATTAAGTGGGACAAGGCTATAAGAGGGTCATGGGTGACTTCATGGGCTTAAGGCCCATGAAAGACACAAGACTGTGCTTCCCAGTGGCCCCTGAATTGTATTTTTAAATCATACCTGCATGTCTTGAAATTCTAATAATTTTTTTAGCACAGAGCCCACATTTTCCTTTTGCGCCGGACTCTATAAATTATGTAGCCAGTCCTGGAGAGGGTTTAAACACAAAACAGCATTGTGAAAGGGCACGGCAAGTTACTGCTGGTAATGATTATTAAAGGCTGTGGAGAGGTTACTTTTTTTCAGGCCTGGACTGCTGAAATAGCACAGAATTCCTCCCTCCCTGTGTTCTCATCCAAGACTCCCCGGGCTCCAGAGAGCTCAGCCGTCACCTCCAGACAGCAAGATTCCTCTGTGCAAACTTCAGCAAGTCCTCCCGCTTTTCAGCTCTTCATCAGGGTGCCTTGACCTTCCAGAACTGGTCCCCTTCGAAGCCCCATTGCTGCCCTGCACCTGTTGAAATCGCACTTCCTGAGTGGCTGAGCAGCTCTGCCCCTAGCGGAAGTTGGAAGCATAAAACTTCCATTCAGGAAGTCGGTTAGAGCCACTTCCACCTGCTCCTGCTGCCTTCTCTCATCCTGTCCTCTGCCTCCAGCAGTCAGTACTGGGTGAGACCTGGGCCCATGACTGTTCCTGGCAGAGCAGGGTGGATACTGTGACTTGGGGGCTTGGAGAGGAGGAGTGGGACTTCTCAGTGGGGTAAGCCTTTGAGACTGGGTTCAGCCTTCATTTAAAGAAGAGGCAGTGTATAAACCTGTGTGTCCATTCTCTCTCTCTCTCTCTCTCTCTCTCTCTCTCTCTCTCTCTCTCTCTCTGTGTGTACCTGTGAGGCAATGTCCCTCTGAAGGTCTGTCACTATGTGTGGGGTGGGCAGAGTGATAAGCTGCTGGAAGAACCCCAGGTGTGTATGGAGATAGTGTGAGCACTTTTGTCATTGGGTTTGTGATTCAAATTTGTGTATCAAATGTGTGTGTGCATGTGCGTGTGTGTTTCTAAGTGGATGTGTGAGACAGTGGATGAGGTGAATGTGCTTACCTCTGCGTGGGACAGTGATCCAGTGTGTCTGTGTGTTAGTATTAGAGTGGTACAAACCGCGTGCTTTAGTGTGTGTGTGCACCTGCCGGTGTTCTACCCTGTTTCTGAGTGAGTGGAGTAGAACCCACAGAGTGTGTGAGTGTGGGTGTCTGGTGATTCAGTGTGTATTTGTATCAGCCACTGTGCGTCTGCCACCACGTCTGCATGTGAGTGTGGTGGCGTACTGCTGTGAGTGGCAATGCCCAGTGTGTTCATGTGTGCGTCTGGTGTGAGCACCATGGTGCGTGCCAGAGCCAGTAAGGCTGCAGTGCTAGGCTGGGCGGGTGCATCAGACCGCTGTCAGTGTTTTGGCTTGGCAGTAGCGAGTAACGCGTGTGACCCGCGGTGTGAACGTCGTCTAGCAGGCCAGGACAGATCACACCCCCCGCCCCTTATCCCGGCTATGAAGCCGAGACCCTTCTTGGAAGCCTAACAGCGGGCTTACGCCGGAGCCTCTAGGACCCGGCGGAGGCCGGCCGCTGTCCCCGGGCCGCGCGAGTGAGCATGTGCAGACTGGGCGCCTGTTCGCCCGCTCCGCGCCCGCCGCTCGCTCCACTCCGCGCCCGCGGCTCAGCTCGGAGCCCGCCGGCTCCGCCACTGCTCAGTGCGGAAGTCCGCAACCTAGGGGAACTGTGCGACGTGGGCCTGGGCGCGTTGGTGTGCTCGCTACTGGCGCCGGGGGCGTGCGGGCGTCTGTGCTCCTGGCACTGCGGGGCTGCGGGCTCGGCGCCCCGGAAGGCGGGCGCCCCAGCCGGCCACGATCGCGGGGTGAGTCCAGTATCCGGGGTCCCACACCCAGGACCCTGGCGCAGGCTGCGAGCTGGATCTACCCAGTCGCGGGCAAACAAGTTTGTGTAGACACGACTGGGAGCGCGCGGGGCTGCACCTGCTGGGGCGCGGGGCGCACTGGCGGGGCGCCTTCCCCGGGCCGGCGCTCGGCGCGCCAGGACTGTGGCGGATGCGTGGGGAGCGCCTTGCCACGTCTGGTCCTGGCTGGGGGTGCACAGGCAGTTGCACCAGCCGCGTCTCCACCATGAGCCGGTGTACATCGGGTCTGAGTCCCCGGCGGGGCTGAGAACAGGATTTGAGGTGCGCACTGCTTCCCTCCTAGGTGGAGATATTCGCCAGAATCTGCTCCCCCTCTCTCGTTCCGTTCCCAAGCCAGGCTTCCGGTCAGCGCAGGGTTTTCTCCAATCTCTCGGTGAACTTGAACACAGGCAGAGACAAAACCGAAACGTATGTATTTTGTTGGGAAAATTACCCAGTCTCGCTCTTTCCATCTTCCTAAGGTATGGATGGGGACTCTTGGCGTGATGCTGTGTGTGGCATTTTTCGTTGCTATTCAGAAGCGGCCCTGGATGGGTCAGCTGCTTCAGGGTAGCCCGTCTATCAGCTTTCCTGATGTCTGTGCTCCGCGGGTGGTACTTAGTCCTGCCAGCTAGCCGATGGGAGGTCAGAGTGGGAAGAGGTCCTATGCCTCATCTCCTTACTGGCAAATGGGCAGTTTTCAGCCCTACAGCCTTACCCTGGGACGCGGCCCTCACTCTCCATCGCAGGCTACTTTCCAGACAGAATGGACACACTCGGGACACCACTGTACTTTTGTCACCTCATCTCTCCCGTTACCGGTACAGCATACTTCTGTTTAGGGAGACCCTCGTCAGCCTGTGTGGGGACACATAGTTGGGATCAGGATCCCATCAGGCACAGGAAGTGAGGGCTGTAGGGAGTGAAAGTAGCGGAGTCTCGAGCTGGGTGACCCCGTTCTGTCTACAGTATCCCTTCTTGATCGCTAGCCCACTTATTGGATACAAGGGCTGGGGAGAGCTCCCTGGTGTAGGAGCAGCTTTCCTTTCTCCCAAGCATGCTCTCCCTCGACACACATAGCCTTAGCTGAAATCCCATAAAATGTCTGTGGGGAGAGGCTGCCAAGTTCACAGGTTCAGTTGCTAGGGGTTGAAGGCGACCTGGCCAGTTGATGGACTGGGAGAAGTAAGGCGATTGTCCCTTTATCTCCTTGTCTCCCTGACCTCGTGTTCCCCTCCATCCCGAAGTCGTTGTTCCCATAGAGCTTTGGAAGAAACTTATCTTGAGGTGAAGGAATCCCTCTTTTCAGTGGGCACTGAAGTCCTGGTATAGACAGTTCTGCACTGTGTCCTGACCAGAAGTGGAGAACAACTTGGGTTTAGACCTAAGAGAGGACCCTTTCTCCTTTGTGCCTCCCCCAGCAGAGGGCACCTTCTGGACCAGTGGCCTGTTGCTAAATGTGGGTCTCAATTCAACCAGTTCAGCCCGGAAAGTGCAGCACACGTAAGTATCATTGTAAAGTCACTGACTAGAACCTCGGAACCCACAGCCTCCAGGCCCAGAATGAGACATATGTGTGCAGGGCCTAGTGGGAAGGATCCACTTCTCTTTGCAGACACTCCCAGCTTGTACTCCCATCTGCCTCCATCCTGGCCACTCTTCCTGAGACCCGCTCTCTGGGAAGTCAAGACCAAGGACTCAGCATTTAAACCTTGGGGATTTACAGTGCATGAATGGTAGCCATACTCACAGAGTGGGGTCCCGATATCTGATCCCAAGCTGATCTGGAGGTCAGCCCTGCTTATTTGGGGAACATGACCTAATCTGCCTCTGGACTTAACTAATCTTGCTGTCTCCCTCTCATCCCTAATTTCTGTGCATCTTAACTTTAATAACCACTATGTTGAGCTGTATCTGAAACACTATTTGTATATCTCTGTATCTGTGTGCCTCTTTGTGGGCATTAAGACCCCTCCTCTCGGCTTGGATGTGAGCTCCCTCCCAAAAGATCATCACCTTGGTATGAGGAACCATGCGTAAGGACAGGAATGCAAAAGGTGTCTTGGGCCATCTCCCATAGCTTGAGTCCCCCGTCCCTTGGCAAAAATGGAATCAGAGAAAGACAGGGCTGACTGACTCTCCTGGCCAGATTTATCCAAGTCCCTCAAAGGTGTAACACCCATCTAACCTGTCACATTCTATGCGAGGCCCAAGACCACCCCCAGGGACTCACCATCAGGGGAGGCACAGGAACAGATGAACGAATTAGGGTGAGGGTGCTAACTTAGGAGGGGTTGTGATTGGCTGTGCCATGTGGGTGTGGGCCCTGAGTCAACCAAATAGAAAGGGGAACCCCCAACCACATGTGGCACTCCAGCACAGTGCATAGAAGGGTCCCCATCTGATACTAGGTAGATGAAGGCTATGGGACAGGGCAAGGGATGTCATACACTTGGAATCAGAAAGCTGGAGTTCTGCCTAGTGTTAGCTGTTTATCTGTCTTTGAATTAATTGGTCCCCAATGTTTCACATTCTACCTCTGTGTAACAGGGATAATGAGTTGTAAAATAATGTCATGAGCCTGTGAGAAGATCACTCATTCATTTCTTTATCTGCGTATTCATGTAACTCTAATGTGACATCTAAAACTTTACTGTTCATATGAACTCCAGTCCTAAGTTCACTGAAGGTAATACACCTCATTTGCATGGAGTGGAGTTTGACCTTAGTAAGACTAGTTTTAACTATTTGTGACTGACAAATCGTAATCGTCTATTTTAACGGGATACCATGCGACATTGGACCTATGTGTATGCTATGAACTAATTAAGCTAATTAGCTATTATATTTTATACTTGTAAAGAAACCGTGTACGTGGGTGTGGAGTCTGTGTGTGTGCACATCTGTGTGTGCAAGCACCTGCAGAGGCTAGTGGTTTTCTCTGCTGTTCTCCACAGTATTATTGTTGTTTGGGTTTTGTTTGGTTGTTTTTGTTTGAGACAGGGTCTTGCTATCTAACTCCAGCTAGCTGGAACTCATTTTGCAGACCAGGCTAACCTCTGCCTCTCAAATGCTGAGATTAAAGGCGTGTACCACCACATCTGGCCTCCACATTATTTTACAAGCCAAAGTGTCTCACTGAACCTAGAGCTTGCTGCTTCCGCCCTTCTGTCTGGTCAGCAAGTCCCTAGAATCTGCCTATCTCCACCTCACCAACACTGGGGTTAAGAAGCATAGCCATGCCTGGCTTCTGGCTTCTGCCTGGATATTGGAGATCTGAACTCAGGATCTCACTGAGCTATCTCCCCAAGCCCCTAGAAACATTCTTATTTGAATTCTTTCTCTAGAGTGCCGAAGTTCAGAGTTTTGCCTCTTCAAAGATGTAGTCTTTACCCCATTCCTGCAAGGACCCAGCAGGTTTGTGTTTTGTGGGTGCCTTACCTCCCTTTGCAGCCTCAGACCAGGAGCTCAGGACCCTGGAATGAGGGTGGTATTCCCAGAAGTGGGCAGAGATATTGACTGTACCTGGGAGTGACTTGCAGGCTGGGAGGGGATGTAGGGATATGGACAAACGACCGCACTCCAAGTAGACCCAGATTGCAGCCACAGCTCACTGTGTATCCAGCCTCTCTGTTGGTGCTTCAGAGCTACTCTGCTCCGGGGGTAAGGAGGTTTTATGGAGAAAGTGTTATTGGGCTGAGCCTTAAGGGCAGGAAAGTATTTCAGGCCTGTGAGTTGGGCAGAGCATCCCTGGCTGTCTGAAGAACATGCACCATAAGGAGGCTTGAAACAGCTGATGCTGGCCAGGAATACTGTTTGGGACACTGGGTTCTGTAAGGAATAGTCAGAGGGAGGGGGCTGGGAGTGAACCAAGACAGGACACTGAGTGGCAGTGGAGGAGTTTGGATCAGTTCCTCCAAGCTCCTTCTGAAAGCTCTAGTATCACGGATGCTGTACACCGGTATAACTGCTTTCTTAGGATGCTGGGAGGATAGAATCTCTGGGAGAAGAATGGAGTTCAGTTGACAGGCATTGAATAGGGCAGCAGAGGGTGAAGCATGGAAAATTAGAGGTGGGAGGACACTGGAACCCAGCCCCATTTACAGCTTCACTGAGGCACAGCGCCACTAGCTTCTGACTGATCAGTGACCGAGGCTCTGAGCAGCTGGGGTTCTCATCTTGACTGGGGAACGGCCTGTCGAACCCTGTGCTTTGTCTTTACGATGGTGCCCTATGTGCACACAGCACAGAATCGCCTTTTCTTGGTGGCCACAGTGGCTAAGAGCCATGTGGGGGGCATTTGTTCTCCACTAATGCTTCTTCTCTCTAGCCAGAAGATAGACGGGAGGTGGAGTCACATGACTGAATCCCAGGGGCCAGCACTGGCTAGCCTTGGTGATTCTCTCCTCTCTGGTTTATTGCCTTCCTATTTCTGCTGCCACTCCTAGGACTCCAACCCCAACTTGGCCCACAGGTAGGTGCCATCTTCCCTCTTCCAGGAGCCCGGTTTTCTGAGTACCCCTTGCTCTAGGAGTCTGCTTTTCTTCCCTAAGACTCCTTGAAGCCTCTGGGTTCAATCATTCTCCTCTCATTCCTGGGGAACCTCAGCTGCTCCTTCCCTAAGCCCTAAAATAATTCCATAATTCCAAGGATGTATAGAGCACTGCTCAAGGTGGTGGATGGGTATTTGTCCAGTCTGAATGAGCCTCAAGTGGCGGTCCCTCACCCCAAGTACTCTGTGGTCTCTAAATAAGGAAAAGCAGCAGTAAAGTAAGCCTCTGGGGAGATATAGGAGACTTCCAGAAAAGGGGGAAGGGTTCAAAGGCAGCCTTCCAGCTTGCCCATGCCAGTGACTGGTAGGTTTGGCTCTAGAAAGGCCAGAGCAGGAGGAGTTTCTGCCTGGCATAGTTTTAGCCCTGTGAAGGAGACACACTCCATATTAAAGAATACATCTTGCCACGTGCAGAACCAGAACTGAAGTGAGGAAAGGGGCAGGGAGCTTATTGGCCACATGTTCCAGGAACAGATGTCTGGGTGTGAATACTGACTCAGATCTAGGCAGGTACGGGGACAGTTCTCAACTGACGGGAAGCAGGCCTTCTGCCTCCCATGAGGATCTCGGGGCCCATGAGATACATAGGTCATCTAATCTATTTATTCACACTGTAGGAGCTTAATAAATGGTGTCACTGAAAATTAAGCAGTTGCCAACAGCAGTTAGATCAACTTCAAGCACGAGGAAGTTGTTGGGCCCGTCCTGGGAGGAGGAGGCCAGGACGGAAGGAACCAGTTTCCCAGGAGCACTTGCTGTGGGCTTGTCGTCCAGCAGCTCCTGTGCACCACTTTGGTATTCAGAGCCAGTGTGCGCCACAGTCTAGGCAACTAGAGTGTGGATCGACAACCACACCCACTTTCCCATTCACAGACAAGGAGCCTGAGGCTCTGCCCTGGGATTGGGTTGGCTCTAATAAAGGTCGGCTGGCCTTGGGGTACAACAGGTCAAGTGGCCTACTAGGTCCAGTACAGATGAAAAGTGGCCAGATTCCTGCCAGGTCTCAGCTGGCTCTGCTGTCTTACACCTCTAAGCTTGTCTGTGTACTCTATGCATGCTGCAGGTCTCCCAGTCCCAGCTCGGCCACTCTTGAGTTAACAGGTTCTTGCTGTTGCTACTCAACCAGCTGTTTGCTGGCATCTGGGGCTATGGAGACAGGCCAGGTCAATCTGTGACCTGGAGGGGCCTCATCCGCTGGACAGATGAGCGGGGCTGCACGCTAGCAATTGCAGCGGTAGAGTGTGGTGGAAGGATCAGGACAGGGCAGGTTCTGGGTGCTTCGATTGTGTAGCACCCTGCCCACCCTCAATCAAGGTTCTGGCCTGGGAATCAGCTTTGCCATTTTAAGAATTGAGAGTGAATGCCTGTTTCTGGGATCCTGGGCTGTGGAATTCTGGCCTGCATGTGACTGTCAGACACTACCCGCATTAGAGAGACCGCTCCAAGGACTGGTCCAGGGGACTCTAGGAGGACTTGCCAGGTCTTGGAAAGCAGGAGTGAGTTTGAAGCCTGGTGGGTTCATGCTGAAATCTCTCCCCTACCCCCTTCCCTACTTGTCTTATATAGCACAACCTATCTGTAGCATAAGATGGAAGTCCCAACACACCTGGGGGTGCAGGGGGGCATCACCCACCTGTCTGTTCCATCACACCAGAAACTTTCTTCCCACAGTAGATGTGCCACCTTACGCCTGTTACTGTGGTTTTCAGGACTTCATGCCAGTAGGACCCTAACTTTCTGCATCCAGAACCCTTCTGCAAACATTACCTTCTTATAGCACGCTAAAGGTCCAACATTTAGGTGTTTGGGTGTTCTTGATAATCCATGTGCATCTTACACCTCAACTCTGTGGTGCTGAGACCTCTGCTTGCCCACATGTTGGTCAGTATCTCTCCAGTTCAGGCTTCCTCCCAGCTATGGGGGAATGGAGTTTGAAGTCTGGCTGCTGTCAGACCCCTCAGGAGCAGACTTTTCCTGTCCACTTAGCCATCCTTTTATTCATAAGTTAAAAAACAAAACAAAACAAAGAGCAGTCTTCACTGGCAAAGACTACTTTGTGTCAGGCTTCATGCTGGGGGACAGTGACAAAATGAATAGGGGATGGCGTCCACTAGGGTTGATCAGAGTCCTTTGGGGTGGTTGAAAAGAGGGGAGACAATGGCAATTGCATCAAAGTGATGTGTGCTGGGAGGGCTCGGCATAGGCTGTTGGGGACCTGGGGTTCGGTCTGTCTGTCTGTCTGTCTACCTATCTCTATCTATCTATCTATCTATCTATCTATCTATCTATCTCTGTGGGTGGATGTGATCAGGTAAATCTTGGAGGAAGTGACCTTTATGCTAAGCCTGGGGGTCATACACACTATGATTGCAGGAAACCCTGCTGCAATCATATTGTATGTATGTGCCTGCGTGGTGGAGACCCTGAGACACGGAGATTGGGTCTCGAAGGGCTGGATCACCAGGAGACCTTGTGTGCCATGCTAAGGAGCTTGCAGTTGATCCCCAAGCTCTGGAGCTATTGAAAAGAGGTTTTTAAGCAGGGGAACACCAGCCATGATCAGATTCGCTTGTTAAAGAGGCTCACCCAGGCAGCCTGTGCACTGTTGATTGGAGAAGCCCAGGCTGGGGGCAGACAGATCAGTCCGGATTTCATGGGATTTTCTCTGTAGTTTTACAAATCTGAAGCTGGCAAGAGTGGGTCTGGCAACACACCAGCTTAGACAGAAAGGAAAGACTAGGAGACCATCTGCAAAGGTTTGCCCTGCTCAGCTGGATTCCGCTGTCATTTGCTGATGAGGACCTGTGTTCCCATACCTCTGTCATCTTGGAGGCTCTCAGAACTTAATCCGGAAGGCTCAGGCTGGTCTGGGCCCCTTTGGATGGTCTCCTGGGTCCCCAGCCTCCTTGCAGCCTGGAATGCTGGGCCCCAGAGCCAAAACATTGTCTTTCTTCCCACACCCAGCAGGCCGTGTCTGTGCACAGAACAGCCATTGAAGCGCTGCCCTCACCATGTTAGTTACGGCCAGCGGCTTAGTCATACTTCCAGGGTCCTTTCTTCTGGGACAGGCCTGTCCTTGTGCTCCGGGCCCTTCTCACACAGCAGCCCAGCTCGTGGCAGCTGCAGGGCCCCCCACCAACCCTAATAACCACTTTAGAGATGCCGCCAGTGAGAACCACAGCTTAACATGAACACTGTAGCCTGGGCAGGCTTACCCAGTGGACTTTCCCTCCTCCACACCAGCTTCCCCGGCCTCTTGGCGTTATCCTGTCCCTTGGCACCCTAGCAAGGAGTCCACCAAAAATCCTCTCCCTCCCTCGGGCCTCTGTCTTAGTGAGTGTTAATGGCCAACCTCTGTAGAAACTGCTCCCGGAATACAGATGGCAGCGCCAGTGCATCCCAGGGAGCCAGGTCCCTGTGTGTATTTGTTGAGTACCTGCAGTATACCCCTGCCTGCGTGGGGCACACCTGTGTTTTAGCAAAGCTGTGTTTCAGGCCGAGCTGGGTAGCAGTTTAGAAAACAGGTCTGGAGAGACTTTGGAGCGTTGATTCCCGTGCTCCCCAGCTGTGCAGCTTCAGGAAATTGCAGTGCCTTTGTTTTTCTCATCTGTAGAGTGGGGACATTATCTAGCTCACTAGATTGGGGAGAATCAAATGAGATGAAGGCATAACTCATTGAGCTGAGTGCCTGGGGCTACTGAGGAGTCAATGGAAGCCGTGGTTGCTTGCCTTCCTCCTACTGTCTGCTGTCGTCATTACTGGCTCTTCATGGCCACTATCCAGAACAGTATTAACCTCATGTCACACATGAGGAAGCTGAAGCCCAGAGAGGTTCCACAACTTCCCCAGTGTCACACAGCTGGCCAGCAGAAGAGCTGGGATCAGAACTTTCTGTCGAGTGTTCCTGACACAAAGCTTACCCCTTTGTTAAGTCAGCCATAGGGCTGGGGAGTACCCTGGTCCAAGAAGGGGGCAGTGGACCCTATCATCTTAATATTATTTCTTCACTTTCCTAGGTTCCTGAGACTGATGAGGGCCAGGAGAACTGAGGGATGGGGGAGACGGTGACTCTTGGGCAGAAACTACCAACACGGGGCTGGTGGCTGCTGAAGAAAAGCGATGGTGACATTTGAGACACACAGGGACAGCAGCACAGGAGTGTACTGACAGGTGTCCAGTGCCAGGATGCTGGGATGACACCTCTGGAGGCCCTGGCGTCCCTCCTGCCCAGGTGCTAGGAGCCGTCCCCAGGCTCCAGCTGGGAGCCCTGCTGCCCAAGGGCATGGCCAAACCTTTCTTCAGACTCCAGAAGTTTCTCCGCAGAACACAGTTCCTGCTGCTCTTCCTCACAGCCGCCTACCTGATGACCGGTAGTCTGCTGCTCTTGCAGAGGGCCAGAGTGGCCTTCCCACAGGCCCTCCGGGCTCCTGGCAGCCTGCAGGCCTTGCCGGTGGCCACTGTAGCACTGGGTATGGGCCTTCTGGATGGCAGAGGCCTCCATGACCCCCACAGTAGCCCTCACCTAATACTTGATGTGGACACACTGAGGAGTCCTCTGGCCCGACTGCCACCTGGAATCCGCTGGCCCCGCAGGAACCGCAGCTCACCGAGGCGGCGCTGGCTCCATCACCTCAACAATGACCCCCAGGGACCACCCACCCTGGGCCCTGAGGCCTCTGGACCAGTGAGCCGCAGCCAAGGTAGGTACTCTGCTGCTGCCAAGAACCCTACCCAGGCTTCCATGCATTGCCCCTCTTCTTGGCCCTGTGGCAACTAAGGGGTGTGATACTGTCACCCAGAGTGCAGGCTTTGATCTTGACTCAGTCACACCCTACTGGGTGACCTTGATTACATCATTTGTTTCTGGGTCCTCTCAGGTGGAGATAGAGTCGTTGACTCTACCGTTATGTATTGGGGTGGCCTGGAGCAGTATGTCATGGGTGTGTGTCATGGGCCTCAGAGCCGGAGCAACTGTTGTCCTTCAGAACTGGTGACCAGCACAGTCTCAGGTTGTCATACATCAGACAAAGCAGAATCTCCTGCTTTGGTTGCCACCAGAAATCCCCTTACCTACTTTCTAGACCAGTGGTTCTCAACCTTCCTACTCTGCAACTCTTTGGTACAATTCCTCATGTTATGGTGACCCCCGACCATAAAATTATTTTCGTTGCTACTTCATTCCTGCAGTTTTGCTACTATTTTGAACTGTGATGTAAATATCTGATATTAGGATATCTGACATACAACCCCTGGGAGGGGGTCATGGCCCACAGGTTGAGAACTGCTGTTCTAGGCCATCCTGGTGCACTCCTAAGCTGAGAGCCACTTCTCAGGGCTACCTCATGAATTACTTGGCCTGCTAACTAGAAACTGTTATCACTTTAGTAAAAGTGGCTCGTCTCTACAGTGTTGCTCTTCTGTGAAGCCACTGTATCCGGCACTATTATTTCCCCAATTCAGAGTGAAGACATTGAGGCATGGGGATGTTTAGTGAATGGTCAAGGTTATTCTCCTAGTTTGGGGTTTTTAGTCCCAAAGCCAGAACTCAGATATAAGTAGATCTGGGCAGGAAACCCTGTCTGGGGAGTGGCAGGGAGATCAGGAAAGAAGGCAGCCAGGAAAAGTGTACAATGGAGCAGGTGCAAGCTGATGGAGGCTGCTTGAGGTGGGAGGGGGCGGGAGACAAAACAGAACACATCTCAGGGCAGCCTGGAGTGGCAGGCCTAGGAGTGGGCCACGATGGGACCACCTTCACACTGCTCTAAGTCCCACGATGGTCCACTGTGGCCTGGTACTCTGTGCACAGAGTTCTGTAGATTCTCTGTACAGGGCCCAGGGAACATGCTGGGTGCCTGGGGAACATATAGTAAGTGCTGAAGTTGTACCTGAATGAAACTGAACTTGGTTAGCTCTGATCATCCTGTTGTTACCTTATTCAGTCCTGTGCCCCAAGTCACCAGGTTCTCCTGTCCCGAAAATAAAGTTCATGGATTGCTAAACATAGATTTTTAAGCATAGTCTGTAGAGTGCCTAGCATACGTAATAAGCATAGTGCATAGAGTACTTAGCATAGAATATTAAGCATAGCACATAGAATATTAAACATAGTGTACAGATTTCTTAGCCTTGAGGTTTTTTTCTTTACGTCCCTCCACCAGCATTTATTTTGTTTTTAGAATTGACAGTGCTTTTATTTTTTTTTTGATTGTTTTTTTAATTTATTTATTAAGGATTTCTGCCTCCTTCCTGCCACCGCCTCCCATTTCCCTCCCCCTCCCCCAATCAAGTCCTTGGACTCCCCACAGGTCAGGGAACCCTGATTGCTCTTCGAGCTGATGAGGGAGGGGGCCTTGAGTTTTAAGTGGAAGACTGTAGGAGGATATAAGGCAAGTGGGGCGTCAAGCTTAGGGGATAAGAGAAAGTGTCAGGCCTAACTAACATTTGAGATGAAGGATGGATGGATGGATGGATGAAGAAAGGATGGGTGGATGGATGGAAGGATAGATGGATGATAGATGAAGGATGAATGGATGGATGGATAGATATGAAAGATGGATGGATGGATGGATGGATGAAGGATGGAGGATGGATGGATGAAGGATAAATAGATTGATTCATCCATTTTGTGTTGTTGAAACTCAGATCCCAGGCCATGGGATACTAGGCACACACTCCACTGTTGAGTGACACCCCAGCTTTGATTTATTCTGAGAATGAGAAGATTCCAAGGCATTAAAAGAGCCCAGCTTCTCTTCCTTGGAGAGATGACTCATTGGGACCGACTAAGTGAAGACTAGAAGGCTGTGGGCTCTTGTCTCTTGGGAAGTGTGTTTTTTCAGACATTATTCAGCTGATATTTGTCTCAGTGGGTTCTTTAGCATGGCCTGCAAGTAAGAGGAGACAGAGGAGCTAGTGGGGCCGCCATTTTATACATGTGTGCCTTCTGTAGTCTCTCCAACACACCAAGAAGCTGGGTCTCTAAGCAGGCATTACCAGGACAATTAATTTAGACTAAAGTGCAGGTGACCAGGAGAAGGCCCCATGGGTTTTTTGAGAGGAAGTTTTGTGAAGTACATGCTTGCTGAAGACAGAGCTGAGTTCCTCTCTTGCTATTGCCACTTCATGGCTCTGTGACCTTCAACAAATTGGCCTGAAGTCTTCTCTTCATTTCTTTCCATCCTCTTTTACTGAAGACCTAGTATATTAGTTCCCATATGTGTTTTGCCTTGGGCTCTTGTGTGCTCTGAAGTGGAGTCAGCTATATATCCAAATAATCACTGCACAAACTTATTGAAGGGTGATGAAGGCATGGCTTGGAGCTTGAGGCAGAGCAGACGTTTTATATCTGCTCTGCATATGAGGGAACTAAAGGGCCTGGTCATCTGGTTCTGGTCATAGATCTATCTAAGAGAACCATTTAGTTACCCCTAGAGACACAGTAGTGATGAAAGCAAGAGAGATCACAGTAAGATGTAAGCAAGACAGTAATCAACTGCTATCCAACAATATTGTTTTGGGTGTGGAAAAAGATGGTATATCTCCTTATCTGTTGATAGTCCCTGTCCCTGATCTCCATAGTGCCCCCATTACCAAACAGAGAAAGGGTTAACTCTGACCACACCAGGATGCAATGGGGCATCCAAGGTCCAGTCCCAGGGCTTGGCAGTGAGAACTCAGAATGATCAATGAGCACCACCCCTCCATGGGTGATTAAATATTCTGAATCTTCTGCAGGACTTTAAAGATAAAATTAGTCTCCCTGCAGACTCTTAAAAAGCAGTGTCTGACAGAGGTGTGGTGACATGCTGGGAGTCTTCAGAGATTGCAGAGGAAGGCAGACCGCTGGCCTGGGAGTCCCTGTCCCTTCCTCTGGTAGGACTCTCTGGCCCTGCATGGCCAAGCAGGTCTCCTTGGTCTAGAGAGTGGCCCACAGTGTAACCCTCGCCCAGCTGCTGGGGCAGCAGACAAAGCAAGCATCTCTTTGCAGCCTGGGCATGCCGCCATCCCCTGAAAGGGATCCTGCAAGCCACGGAAGCTGCAGGAGTCTCCATCAATCACTGAGCATTTCATTATACCTTGGACAACATCCATAATGGGATAAAATGTCAGTAAGTTTACTAGGGGAAAAATAGTAACTTCTCCATAGCCAGTTTGTTTTTTATTGATAGTAATTTTCAAAGACATTCCAATATCTCCAAAGCCATCGTTAATAGCCTCACGACTTGTCCATTCTGATGTGCAAATGAACAGATGCCGAGTCACAGGCGGTAATGCATCGTCTTCGTTTCAGCCCAGAGTAATAAATCCGCCTCAGGATCGTCCCAGCGCATCCCTGCGTCCCTCGAAAGTTCTTGCTTTTCTGCACATTCTTGCCTCTGTCATGGATTTAGAAAAGCCATTTGTTATGTTAAGTGACAAAGGGTTCCTTTGCTCCCCCACAACCCAAAGGGGCCATCTGTGTCTCCAACCCTGGCTTCACCCCAAGACAGGACTGCTGGGCGGAGAGGCAGTGGGTGGGGGGCTTCCTCTTCACGTGGTCACAGAGTCCAGCTGCTCAGTACCCAGCCACTTCTAGTTTTCCGCAGTCTGGCTGTGGAAACCATTGCCTTCCTCTCGTCTACTAATGTGCTAATTATTCCACTAATGTTTACTGATCCATTGTCCCGCTAGGTCCCAGGTTAGACTATAGGATCAGAATAATAATAGACAGTATTTATTTGAGCATCTGCTATGTATGGAGCATCACTTTGTGTAGATGTCCATCTGTCATCTCGTTTAATGTAATCTTCAAAGAGCCTACTGATGCAAGCAGCGCTCTCGCCACTTTAGCAGCGAAGAGTGTGAGTTCCAGGGAAGTCATTGAGAATTCTTCATTCTTCAGAATGAACTATTCAAAATAAAATAGTCACTCCTAGGTCCCTGCCACTCCGAGGCTTGTGTTAGACATTGGACACATGTTATCTTGTGGAATTCTCACAACCAGCTTCTGGATTGGTACCATGTTCCAGTTTTGTAGATAGGGAACCTACACCTTAGAGAGGGGGTCACATCCCAGGTCACACAGCCCCGTCCTGGCAGAGCAGGAATTCAAGCCTCCACCGTCCCATTCTCAGAAACAGGGTTGCGCCGGCAAGTCTTGACCGGGTGCCTCTCGAGCTTCGTGCTTCGTTTTCGGCGACAGAACTTGTGTTTGGAATGTTTAATCGAAAGCTGCGATGGACTTCTTTGCTGTGCCAACCAACACATTGGAAATCTCTCAGACACTGCTTTTCTTTTACTAAGTAGGCAAGCAAAGAATAATTCATGCCCGCTGCTCTGGCTGGGTGTTTTCTGCAGCCTAAAAGATGGATTCGGGAGTCCTGTGCCTCTTGAGAGAGAGAGAGAAGTTTACAGGGATTCGTACCAGGGAAATAGCCCCCACAGGGAGTAGGTGCCTGTGGTTGGCATGCTGAGTGCTGATGCCCAGCCCTCTGTGGAGGTGGCCTTGGGAGTCATGGAATTTACAAGAGGCCATACTGAAGAAGGTGGCTTTGGCTTCCTCTTCCTGGCATCTTCTGACCTGAGATTCCCTGGAGCTCTGGACAATGAAAGTGCAGCTTCATGCCTCATGACTGTCTTCTGCTCTGGGAGTTTAGGCCCCTGGAACTTAGAACCAGGTGTGGTCAGCTGGCCCACCTTTCCATCCTGGGACTCCTCTGCTTTACCCTGAGGCTTTGGGACTACCAGTGTGGTTTGTTGGAGCTGCGACCCACTGCTTCCAGTTAGGTGATAGCAGTGGCATTGTTTGTGACCCTGGTGAGTCACTTGGGGTAAAGATGCTGTCCCTACCCTCCAAGAGGCTTCCGGTTTAGATTTTTTTTTTTTTTTTTGGTTTTTCGAGACAGGGTTTCTCTGTGGTTTTGGAGCCTGTCCTGGAACTAGCTCTTGTAGACCAGGCTGGTCTCGAACTCACAGAGATCCGCCTGCCTCTGCCTCCCAAGTGCTGGGATTAAAGGCGTGCGCCACCACCGCCCGGCGCCCGGTTTAGATTTTTTAACAACAAGTTAATGACTGGGACTTGGCTGACTTTGCCTGTATTTTTAAGACAACAGCTTTGAGTGCTGAGATTCTGTGGAGAGCTGGAGTGACAGGGGAAGGACCCTGACCTTAGGATAGGTGTGAGGCACTGGCTAGAAGGGAGGAGGGAACTGGTCCAGAGCAAAAGTGGGCATGCATCCACCTGACAGCTGGGGAGACTAAGACATGGACAATCGAGATGATCCAGCAGTCTGAAGTCTTCTTTACCTTGGCAGCACTCACAGACTGAAGAGCCCCCCCCCCCCGCCCCCCCGCCCGATCGCCCTGCTTCAGCAAGGAATGGACATGGAACCCTTCCCCACAGTGCTCAGCAGAAGCCGCCATTCCTTGTGAGGGCCCATGACCTCGCTCTTCTCTGGCCAGCCCTATGAAGCCATGAGGCTGTTAGGAAACCTGACCTGTGTTTCTGGTGCACGCTCCAGGCGACCTTTAAGAGGTCCTGAGCTGCAGAGCTTGCCACTCTCAGAGTGTGTGCAGCATCGGCACAGGTGTCCTATCCAGTTCCCAACATAGCACTTGTGGATGTGCCTCTCCAGTTTGGGGACCGTGTGAGAGATTGTTTGCAAATTCCCAAATGCCATTTCTTCAAAATACTGTGATGCATATGACATTTACAAGCCTGGAGCTGCGCTTGCATTCTCCAAGTTTCTCTGCAAGTCTAGGAGACAGCTCCTTCCTGTCAGTGACAGGGCAGGGCTGCCAGCAGCTCCCACCTGTGTGTGCACGTTTGGGTCTATTGTGCTACTACCTATGGAGTCGTCCCCAAGTGTGTCGCTGGCTGGGGAAGTGCTGAGCATGTGGCAGAGGGCTCCAGGATCACTTGGTTACATCAGTTCTACGGGGCACCTGTCTCAAACTTACAGACTGTTTATATATGCTAGCAACACACTGCAGATAGGTTGTTTTAAAGAGACCCCTGCTTATGATACGTCTTAGGTTAGCTAATTCCAGACTTTCCCTGGATCCTGTCCTCCCTCTGGCTCATGTGAATGTGGCAGGAGGGTGTCTTGGGACCACAGTAGAGGCAAAGGGCCTCTCTGAGCCTAGGAATGGAAGAGAGAGTGAGGTCATTAAACCATCAATGTTTACAAGGACTCAACTGTATAAAAATGCCAACTGCCTTGATTTGACCATTGCACACATATGTTGGATCATTGTACTGTAGCCCATCAGTATATACAATTAATACTGTGTGTGTGTGTGTGTGTGTGTGTGTGTGTGTGTGTGTGTGTAAAACTCATATCCAAGCACAGGGAAGAGGAGTGGTGGAGAAAGCTGCAGTCTGGCTCCAGGTTCCTGGCACTACCTTTAGGTGCACAGTAGGCCATTAACTGGGTGCATATCAGGCCATTAACTAAGCAAAGAAGCAGAAAGCTTCCCGGCTACCTGCTTGGCTCTTGTGCTGGGAGAAGTTGAAGAACACTTCTCATCCCCTCTACTTTCTGCAGAAGTTTGTGGGTCAGGCAGGGCTGCCCACCCCCCCACCCCCCCCCCCTTTTCCTCACTGGTTGCAGGCGGGCAGACTTTCCCATGGCTGGAGGTGCTCCCTGACTCCTAGGCCTGATCTCTATTGTGCTCCCTCTTTGCAGGCACTTACCTGGGATGCTTCAGTGAGGAGGGCCAGGAAAGAACTCTGAAGGGGACAGTGTTTTATGACTTGAGAAAGATGACCGTGTCGCACTGCCAGGATGCGTGTGCTGAGCGGTGAGTATTGAGCTGGGCTGTTGACCACACCAGAATAAGGTCAGAAGACAGGCTCCGAACCCAGGGACATCATGGTTGCTGGTTAACTGCCCTGATGTCGTTACACCCCCATTCATCAGACTCTAATCCCAGGAGAAAGTTTGTCAGCGTATGACCAAGGTGCTGGAAAGTATCTGGAGACTTAGTTTCCATTCCTGCTGTGCTAGGGACTCTCCCTGTGACCCATGGGAGTTCTAGGAGTATCCTATGGAAGTGTGAGGGCCCACCAAAAACTTAGTTACTCAGGTCCCTCGCCTCAGTTTGCTCATCTGTTTTAAAAAGTCAACTAAAGGGATATCGAGGACCAGTTCAGGGTTAGAGCAACCCTTTCTACTTGTGTGTACAACAAAATTTGCTTTTTCAGATACTCTCAGCTTTCCTGTGGCCATCCCACATTTGTCATGTAGCCCCTACCATCAGGACAGTCACAGCTCACTGGTGTACATGTTCATGTCAGAAGACAGGAAGAGCAGCGTGAACACCCGGCATCTTGACCTGTTTCTATCACCTTAGACTCTTTCACCCTTGTCTAAGTCAAGTCCCACCCTATTCTTTTAGGCAGTCATGAATTATCCCCCCCCACATTTTATACCTAGAAAAGGCAAAGACAGGCCCCACCTTCTCCATGCTTGGAAACTAAGAGGAGGGTGAGGTTGACCCCTGTGAAAGGGTGGTTTGCCCTCACAAAGGAGTCGGGACACACAGGTTGAGAATCACTGGCCATGCCCCTGCCTGTTCACCTAAACCTCATTGGAGATTCAAGTCCATCCCTAAGACTCAACTGTCATCACCTGACTCCGACCTTAACCATAGTTTGGATTCCAGCCTTAGCTCTAGGCCCAGCTTGGACTGACTCACACTGTGTCCCTGCAGGTCCTATGTCTATGCTGGCTTGGAGGCTGGCGCGGAGTGCTACTGTGGGAACCGGCTGCCAGTCACACGCGTCAGCCTGAAGGAGTGTAACCAGGAGTGCAAGGGGGAGAAGGGCGCCTTCTGTGGGGCTGTTCGTCGGCTCTCCGTGTACAGCGTGGGGCTGCAGCAGTCGGGCTCCAGGAAGCGTGAGTGTGCCAGCCTCATCCCAAGCTTTATATGTCACCCATGTCCCACTCACCCTACCCACAGCCCATAGGCCAGAATTGGAGCCCCCTTCCCTGTCACCCGCACCAGACTGGTTCCTGGCATACTGCAGAGAGAGAGTTAGGGCCATCAAAAACTATAACTGCCTAGGTTCATGACTGGGCACACTTTCCCTTATCCCTGGCAGAAGAAGCTAAGTAGGAAGCCTGGGTTGGTGGTGTGGTTACAGATAACTCAGTTCTCTTTGTGGGGTTCCAGTCTGTTCTCTAACTTCTTTGGATAGAGCTAGGTCTCTAGCCCTACGGTGGTGAACTTGAGAGGCAAAAACTGGTTTGAGGAGATAAAATAAGACTTGAGAATGTACATCTACAGCGCCACATTTGTGTGTGTGTGTGTGTGTGTGTGTGTGTGTGTGTGTGTGTGTGTGTGTTTGGGGAGTTTAACTTATATCATCTACCAGGGCCTGCAAGCTCTAACATAAAAGTTGGTTCTGGAGCTTTTTGGAGGATCTTGGAGGAGCAAGAACAAAATCTCTCTCTGGAAGCTATGCAAACAAACGTAGGCATCAAGGGTTCTCATGATAAATTCTCACCAAAGATGAGCATACAATTCAGAATTACAAGCTTGAAAAGAAATAGCCCAGCC
The DNA here is from genome assembly GCF_018167655.1 of Microtus oregoni. Classification (NCBI taxonomy): domain Eukaryota; kingdom Metazoa; phylum Chordata; class Mammalia; order Rodentia; family Cricetidae; genus Microtus; species Microtus oregoni. The sequence continues at coordinate 26,835,201 of NW_024543074.1, read as the reverse complement.
CTGAGGACCATGGTGGGCCACAGGCACTGCACTTAGGGCCAAAGTACAGGGAGATTGACTCCTTCCTGGCTGCTAGAGATGCTCAGGTGCTTCTCGCATCGTGCAGGTGTGTCTGGGAGCCGAGAGGCCTAGATGGGGCAGTGGCTTGGAATGAAGACACTGACAATACAGACGAGCTCAAGGATTTGCTAGTGAGTCCATTAACTCAGCAGAAACCCACTGACAGCTAGTGTGTGCCAGATTTACCTTGTCTTTCCTTGGACACCTCCATGGCTTTCTGAGGACTGGACTGGCCGTGTTCGCTTCTTGGATCTTTTATTTCTTTGGTCTTAGATGATTAGTCTGATCTCTGATCTCTTATCCTGATCTCTGGTCCCTTACTCCCGAGACCTAGCAGGATCGGGCCTGAGGTAGACTCTGGGCCACCCTACCAACTTCCAGCAGACTTAGAGACAGCCAGGTTTTTCGTTTATTTGCTTGCTTGTTTGGTTTGGTTTGATTTGGTTTTGGGTTTTTTGTTGTTGTTGTTGTTGTTTGGTTTGGGGTTTTGTTGTTGTTGTTTGGTTTTGGGTTTTGTTGTTGTTGTTTTGCCTCTGCTTTCGATCGGCTGAGGGACAGATGGTCCGGTCATTCAAGACAACCTCTGATCTTGAGTGGGCCAGAACTGCTATCATGGTTCATGTTGGCCATGGTGTCAGTGCCGTCTCTGCAGCCAGCTGTGTTTCTGACCTTTGCATTCCGCTCCACTCTCCAGGAGCTATGCTAACAGGCTGTCAGGGGTGATCAGGTGACCAACCTTTGTAAAGTGCAGCTTGCGGCTGCTGGGACACACGCACAAGTATGCCCTTGCCTTCCAGTTGGGCTGAGGGTCAGTCCTGACACTTCATCAGTGTCTTCCCTCGACAATGTTCGTCTGCCCTGCGTGGCCCCAGGGCTCTCCTCTGGGGACTCCACAGTGAGGGCTATAGAACAGTCTACACTTAATGGCATCAGCCACAAACGGTCACATCAGGGATGTGCACAGACCATTTCTGTGACCACCCAAGCCACATGGGTCACTTCCCTGTTGTCGGTCATGCTGAGCTCCACCCCCGTCACTCCCCCACCAGAATACTGTGCCTCATTCTGTTCATTCATTCACTCAGCACCCCTTGGCATCTCTTGTTTTAGTGTTGAGGCTGGTTGCAGGGAACCACACACAGCCTCCTTCTGGGAGCTCCATTCTGGAGTCTTATGGCTCCCCATTGCCCCCCAACCCTGCCATGGCTTGGACTTCCTGAGACACTAGTTACTTTCCTTCTCCTGTGTTTTCCCTGCCTTAGTGGCCCTCCCTTCCCTTGCAGTCCGTACCCTCGGCATCTGTCCCATGCCAGTGATTGAGCTCTGAGGCCTGAGCTAAGTCTTTGTTCTTTGTGGCCTGACCTTGCCACGGGATGGCACAGAGTCTTGTGTGTGGTATATGTCATTAGTTTGGGCTATTGTCCCACAATCCTATGCAGGTGGGGGGATGGGGGATGGGTAGGATATAGCTGTCAGGAGCTGGCACTGGGACAAGCAATGCATCCACAACAGTCCTCAGAGCTTGGAAGATGTCTGTCAGTGAGGAAGAGTCTGTGACACAGGGCTAGTCACAGGCTGGACAGCCCAGGTCCTGAGTACTGGAAGCCAGCCATTTTCTCTGTAACAGGTAGCCTTCTTGGCTCTGTATACTGATTCCCAGACCCCTGGTTCTGTGGTCAATTAAGATGGGCTTCCAGGTCCAGGACTTGGCATGACTTAACAGTTTATATGGAAAAATTCCTTTCCTGATGTAGCCTGGCGAGAGTTTGTGCTGCTGGCCAGATGTGGCAGGGAGAGCAAGCTTAAGTAAAGATGTCAAACCTCAGGAGACCTGATAGGAAGAGGAGTGTGGGATGTGAATCAGATGTCAGCTCAAGAAACTTATCCCCAAGCAGCTGGTGCTGGAACATTCCAGAAGGTTTGCTCAGTACCAAGGGAACCAAATAGTGAGTTGAGCTTATCCACCAGAAGGTTGAAGAACAACTTGGCAAGAAAACTCCTTTGTGACACAGGATTGAGGAGTATCCCTAGAACCCGGGCAGGAGTTCAAGACCAGAGTGAGGACAGTGTGCAAGAAGGCCCAGGAGTGCCTTGTCTGCCCCAACACAGCAAGAGGCAACAGGCAGTCCAGATGCCCAAGTCCACTTATTTCTCCATACATATTCTCAGGAGTCATAGAACTTTCTAGACTACCAGCCTGCCAGATCACTCTGAAAGCTAGCATAAAGTAAAATACAAAATGAAGGGAAGAAAAACAGAAACCCAGACCCCCTCACCTCCACCCCCACCCCCAAAGATTTGGTAGGAAAGGCGACCCCTTAACTCTGACCCATGTTAAAGACCCTGGATGACCATGGTTCCCATGGTGGATGTTTCTCAGGTGCTTGGCTCAAGCCCGTCTGTACCCTTCTCCCTCTCTCTCTCTCTCTCTCTCTCTCTCTCTCTCATGATAGCTGTCCCTCTTGGGTCTATTCACATAGGCCTTAGGACCCAGAGCCAACCACAGATACCACTTCTCACCCAAACCCCATTTCCTTCCCTGCAGGACGGACTGCCACCTACCGAGGGTGCTTCCCACTGCCAGAGAACATCACCCACACCTTCTCCTCCTCCCTGACACAGGCCAACATGACTGTGGAGACATGCTCTGGATTTTGTTCCCAGAAAGTAAGAACTATTACCGTTGCATGGTGCATCAATCATACAGTGTGCGTAGTGGGCTTCAGAGCAGGAGCAGGGCCCATGCTGGGTCACACACATCCACTCTGACAGCCCAAGTGGCAGCCAAGGAGTAGAGGGCAGGGTCAGGCCTGATAGCCAGTGTCTCGCAGGGTGTGTTGGGTAGTTCACAGGTAACACTCTCTGTGATTTGAGGCTGCATAAGGAAGGCTGGAAAGCTAGAATGTGCCTGCCTGCCTTTCTGCATGGAAGATCTTGACACAAATGTCACATGTTAAATTGACCTTGTTTGGACTCAGAGATGCTGGCTCAATCCTTAGGGACAGCTGATGGATTTTCCATTTTCTGTGCTAAGGGCTGTGACTGCCTGCAGGGGCCATGTCACAACCACTCCTGTGGTTCACTGCAGGCTTTGGAGGGGAGCGGAACTCTGCTGGGGCTAAGCCGGGCAAGGCACCAAAGCCACTGTCCCCACACTGTGTCCTTTCTCGATGACAGGAAGAGCTGTGGGCAAAGGCTGGTGGAGGCTGCAAAATTCAAAGTTAGAAGTGTATGAGGTGTGGTGGGGAACTCCGTGTCCACAGAGCACAGAGGTATTAGGCTGAGATTCAGCCACCTCACCCTGTGGTAGATGCTGCCTCTCTGCAAGTGACCCTAGGTAACAGTGGTCTGGGGTCTGGGGCTGATACAGTAGCTTCGAGGCTCTGTAGTATTGGACAGCGTAACAGAGCAGAGCTAAGGGGAGGAGAGGGCATTGCCTGTGATGATGGTGACAATGACCATGAGCAGAAACTAACACTGATCACACATACGTGCAAAGTACTAATCATTTCAAGCACTCGTTAACGCAGTCAACCTGCATTTTGGCACGTGAGGAAACTGAGGCAGCTAATGCAGAATAATCGCGCTGTCTGCCCGTCCTCACGTAGTACTGATGGAGCTGGGACCTGACAGCAGTGTGGCCCATTGTGGGGATTGGATGGAGCAGGGGCAGCCGCAGGGAAGCGGTTGTGACATCCCTCCTCCCTTTTCACCCAGACCCTACAGCCCCAGTAGGTGCTGCCCTCTTCCTATTTCCTCAGCTCTCTGGAAATGTTTCTCTGGCAAGGTGGAGGAAGAACAAAGCTTTTATAGGCGTTTTCCTCTCGCCCGGGTGCAGTGCTGACGTACTTCCCCAGCTTTGTGTCACCAGCCTTTGCAAAGCCGCTGCCATCAGGGCCCATAAGTCACAGAGCAGTCACCCCGTTTGGTGACTGGCAGACATCTGGCCTGGGAAATCACGCCTCTTCTCATCCTCATGGTGGGAACTGAACTCAGTGGGGGAGGTAATAAGGAATCCCAAACAACTGCCAGACCTGCCTGAAGTTTTGAGCCATTTCCCCCGTAGAGCCCCCCAAACCCCAACTTCCTTCAGAATGTAGAATGCCACTGGTCTAGGGTCAGATAAAGGCAGACTTCTCAGCAGCTTTGGAGGGGCCAGGCCTTTGCAAAGAAAGGCTGCTTTCTCAGCAGGGGACCCTTCATATCCCTAGTGGCTGTAGGATTCAGCTCAGGTTTGCAGAGGGATAAGCCTGGACACAGGCACCGCCAGGGCTCCTGACTCCACCATCTGTGCTTTTAGGCACTGTAACCTCTTGTGACAGAAGGTAAGGGAGAGATGAGAAAAAGAGCTGGGAGCGGGGGAGAAAAAGTGCAGTCACCAGGACTGCAGGCCTGGACCCCTCTGCTTATCTTTGAGTAAGTGATGTGTTTATGTAGAGCACAGTAAAGAGATACCAAGGCGATGCTCCTGCCTCCCTCCCAGCTAGCCTCCTCCCTGGGAGTCAGCTCATTGCCCTGGCTTCCTATGACCACATTCAGAAACTGAATATTCAGTCGGTTGCATCCTAGACAGGTCCATTACAAATCCCACAGCTAAGGGGAACACAGGGCCTGCACTCCGCTGAACTAGCCCTGTCCTGCCAGACCATCCACCTTAGAGATCACTCTATATGGGTTGAGAAAGTGAACTCCAGTCTTTCCCAGCCTCACAGATGTCCTATAATTTATTTAACCGATCCCCTACCGTTCAGCTTTTAGATTGTGTCTAGTCATTTGCTTTTACAAACAGTGCCGCAGTGACTATGTTTAGGTCATTTTGTATGAGTGAGTCTGTAAGGAAAAGAAGAGAGAATAAAAAATACACTATGGGTTCAGGAGGTATCTTTGTTGTTCAGTCTCTGCTGCCAGAGTGCCCTTGGCAAAGGTTGTACTAACTTTGCACCTCTTTGCAGAGATGAGGGAGTGAATATAGCCACTCCTGAAGGGTTCTCTTTCTTCTGGGAGGGGAGCTCCTAGGAAAATGTCCCAGTATTCTGGATGTGTCTCCCCCGGGCAGTCTTCTAGAGCCCAGAGAGTTCTGCCTGGTGGTTGCAGACAATAATTTAAAGATGAGAAACTCCTTGCTATTTTCAGCTCTCCTTCATATTTACTGGCACAAATCCACATCGCTCCAGTTTTACAGTGACGTGTGCCAGAAGATCCCCGCAGGCTCTCGGTATCATAAGCCGTTTGGCACCTTAGCACCTTGTCTGACTCCCCTGCAGATGCACCTCAGGGGTGAGTTGCTGGCTTAGTTCTAGCATTTGCAGCAGCACAGCTCATCAGAGCCACATGGAAAAGGGGCCCCGTGCCCTCAGAGCATCAAGTGTGGGAATCATTTCACTCCTCTCTTGTCCCAGCCCTGTCGGATGGAGCAGGAGGGGACATTTCCTTGAGTCCTATTGTTGAGAGCTGCAGGGGTTTGCAGCTGTGGAAAGAGTCACCTTTTACAGTGATCAAATTGAAAGTGACTTTTAGCAAAGTGCATTTAGCAGGAATTGGCTGAATTGCCTAGGTTAATGTTTACCGTGCTAAAATCGTGTGTTTGGTGCCTGCAGAGCCCAGCGATGGGTGAGGCTCTGCAAGGTAGGGTTTAATGGCTGGGGAGGAGCCAAGATGCTTGGCTGAGTAAGGCTAGTAGCTGGAAGAGAGGTAGGTAAGTTAGAGGGGAGGAGGAGCTGGAGCACCTAGGGCAGTGTGAGCAGATGGATAAGGAGAATGGACATTGATGGTCATTGTGTGGTAACCACTATGTGAAGACAGCAACATTGCAAGAAGAGGCACTGGAAGTGAAAGGCAGGGTGGGAGAAAGTTACAAAGAGCCTTGGGAGTCTGCCTTAGTGTTGAGTGGGCCGTAGTTTTCTTTTTTGTTTTGTTTTACTTGTCCCCAACAGGAAACAGGAAGCGACTGATGATGTAGTTGGGGGGGGGGGGCGTGATGCGGTGAGTAGCGTGACACTCTCCATCTGTAGGCAGGATGTCCTGGACCACAGGGAGCAGTGGAGCTCATCGGGGAAGGGCTTGAGCTGAGAGCTGCTACAGGAGCCAAATCCTCTTGAGAGGATGGGGGACCCACCTGGGAGGAAGGTGACAAATTCTGTGTGGGTGGAGAGTGGCTCTGGCTGGTAGAGTTCTCCATAAATCCTTCTAGGAGGCAACATTCTGCAGGGTCAGCCTGAGAGATGCTTGGCAAAGCTGCCACAGAAGTCTACCTATGATCTGGCTCTGGAGTACGGGATTACAGCTGTGGCCAGAGCAGAGCCAGTAGAATATCGTCGATGCATCAGAGTGCCCCTCTGGTCCCCAGGCTGCCAGGCTGTCTCCCTTGTCTTCCCCTCACTCACTGGTATAATGGAACTCAAGGCCTCAGCTTGCAGATTTCTGGGTTTGCCTTTGCCCCTCAACAAGGTCTCGGCCTTGGACTGGACCTTGAAGGTTGGAGAGTTCATTGTTTCAGGAAAATTGTAGGATATTTTAGCAAGGACCCCAGATTCTACCCATGGGGTGCCAACAGGAACTCTCCCCTCAGGGGTCACAACTCAAACTCCGGACATTGGCCAAGATCTGTGGAGGTGAGACCCACAGCCCTAGAGAGCCAACTTGAATATGTTGCCCTGCCTTTCCCATGGCACTGAATTCCACTTTCTGCATGAAGGCCTGGGGTGGGGAATGCACTTGAAGTTGACCTGCCTGTGGCCTCTGCAGGGAGTGGATTCCTTCCTGACTTCCTTCCTGTCCAGAGAGAGTGCATGGTGGGACAACAGCGATGGAATGCTTGGCTGTACTTTCCTGTCCCCAGTCCAAGTACTTCCTCCCCTACAAAGGCCAGTGGCACGGCAGGACTGACCAGCGCCAGCCTCATCACGTCTGCACTGGGCCAGAAAATCAGCTCAGATGCCACATGCAGTGGGAATGGCCAGACCCATACTGCAGTACAGACATCGAAAATGTGTCCAGCCATGGGGGGAGGGGCCTGGGCGGTGCTCCCAGCAGGGTGTTCAGTGGGGCAGAGCTAAGCCTGAGGGTATGAGCCTAGGGCAGCAGATGTGAGAAGCGGTGCTTAGAAGCAGGAGATAGAGCACCCCCTCCCTGCAGCACTTCTGAGCTACCTGCTGAAGGATCTCTAGTTGGGACTAGGTAGATAGCACAGATTTAAGAAGCTCCGGGAAGGTAACTGAGCAATAAAGAACATCTGGGAGCAAAATCCAGCCTCTAATGATCTGTTTTCACTAGCAATGTTAATTATATATAATAATGGATTCCACTCTGGCATTTTCACAGTACACATAGTGTATTTTTATTGTGGGCACCCATCCCATCACCTTCTCCTGTTTCCCTCCTCTTTCTGTTGACTCCTTTTCTCTTCCCACCCAGTGTCTTGTGTGTTTTCACATCTTTATTAATGTTAATGGGAATTTCATTTGGGTTGTTTACAGGATCCTGGGTGAAGGGTTGTTTACAATAGCATACTGGTGGCTATGCCACAGGAGGAAAAAAAAATGTATTTTTTTAAGAGTATGTGAGATATGTACAGTGATTGCAGTGCCTGCAGCAGCCAGAAGAGGGCATCAGATCCCCTGCTGGACAGTTGTGAGCCACCCAACATGGAAGCTGGGAACTGAACTTGGGGCCTCCAGGACAGCCACAAGGGCTCTAAACCACCCAAACATCTCTCCAGTTGCCCCACCCACCCACCAAAAAGAAAAATGCATTTTAAAAGCCCTCTAAAATGTTCTTGTCTAATTTCTGATTTTTTTGGAGATAAAAGGAAGCTTGCTCCTTTCAGTCACCTTGAGATCCCGATGCCTCGTTTCTTCCATGCAAGGTGGGAAGCAGCTGGGGTGGCGGGTTAGATACTTTCATTGCGCTGGTTCCATCTATGGTGATTAATTTAAAGACTGATATTTGTGTGCAAGAGCAGAGACTGTTGTGGGAGTGAGGACTCTAAAATGGGAAACTGTGAAGTCTGACACCATCCGCAAGCAGGTTAATAAAGTGTGACTGCCCCCCACCCCCCTCCCGGTCATATTGCCTCTGGAACTGGAAAGGGAAGCATGACCCTGAGCCTGTGTTTTCCCCCAGTTTACCTGCTCTGACTAAATCCCCCTGAGCCCCAGTAGATGGGAGAGTCCCACCCCAGGGAGACCCCCAGCAACCGTCTTTGCCTAAGGTGGAGTCTGTGGGAGTCTGAGATCAGTGATCCTTGACACAGCAGGGTTTTCTTTCGTTGGGCCGTGTATGTGCTTTCCAAGAGCAGCTCAGGACCAGTGTTTAGACCAGACACAGTGGCACACACCTGCCATCCTAGCACTCAGGAGGCATAGGGACTGGATGACCGTGAGTTTGAGGCTAGCCTGGGTTGCACAGTAAGACTTGATCTCAAAAGAGCAAGGTCCGTGGATGGGGATCCCTGAGCTCTTGTTTTGCTTTGTAAGACCTTGGTTGCATCCCTGGGACAGCACATAGAAGAGTCATTTAAAAGCCCACACAGAACCTGCGATATTGAACTGTGCGTGTACTCATTGTTTTAGGGGGTTGCAAAGGTAGAAAGGTAGCTGTTATAGAAAATTTGAAGGTGCAAAAGTAGAAATAAAACTTACCTATAAGCTTAATGCATCAGAAAAAAAATAAGAGCTAAAAGCATATCAGCCTTTTGACCTTATCCTAGGTACATGTGCAAGAGCTTTCTTTTCTAATGTAAACATTGGGCTGTTGTGTCTTACATTCATCCTCTTCTTTACTATGACCTGGACATTTCTGTTGCCGTGCTGTGATTTTTGTAGATGTATGACTTTCCACCCTCCCCCCCTTCCCTCTGCTCCCTCCCCTCTCTTTCTCTACCCTCCCCTCTGTCTGCTTCCCTTCTTTCTCTTTCTCATTTCTCCCCCTCTCTCGCTCCATTTTCTCCTTCTTTCTTTTATGCATATGTATGTGTGTATGTGCACACAAGCATGGATGTGTGTGTGTGTTCACACACACGGGCAAGCACGCATGTGCAAGAGCTCACAGGTCCATATGCATGTGATGGCCAGATGACAACCTTGGGTATCATCCCTCAAAAGCCATCCACTTTGGGTTTTATTTAGGTAGGAGTCTCTCACTAGCCTGGAGCTCACTAAGTAGGCTGGGTTGATGGCCTGCAAGCCCCAGAAATCAACCTGACTCTACCTCCCCAGCTCTGGAATCCCAAGTATGCACCACCACATCTGCCCTTTTTAATGTGGGTTCTGGAACTCAGGCCCCCATGCTTGTAGGGCAAGCACTTCACTAATGGACCTATCTCAGGTCTACTTCCTTATTTCTTTTGTACTCTTTGCTTTCTTTTCTAGCCTGCGAGCACATTCATAATTATTTCCTTGAGCCGCGTTAACAAGGGAGCTAAGGATTTGTGGTTTCATATGTACACATGGAAGTACATAACAAACTTTGGATATGTTTTTCTGACTGTGTCTTGTCTTTCTCAAGTTGGTCCTGAGAAGGGCTTGAACTTGTGATGGTTCGAGTCCTAGTCCCTGCCTGCTATTTTTCTGGTCCTGTCACTCCCATCCTCCACCTTTTGTGCTGCATGGAGGGAGAACGCCTTGTAGGCACAGACCCAGTGATGTCACGACTTACGTTTTGTGCTTCCCGAGTAGCTCATTGTCCAGGCGATGATTGTTTCTCTGAGTCCTCTGAGTCCTTCACTCATGGGACATGTTTGAGAAGCTGCCTCAGAAGGAGCTGGCTCTTGCCCTGATGGTTGGATGCCAGGTTTCTGGGCTGTTGGTGGTTGGGTGTGTCTTTGCCAGTTCTTCTCTCTTACAGTGTTTGGCTTTCATGAAAGATATTCTCTGGGAAGTTGGTCTAGTTTGCCTATTACCCATGGACTTGGGTCTTCTCAAAGCCATGACAAGCCTACTGATACCCATAGGTTTCCCCAAGCCATCATGTTTGGACTTTTCTTGTACCCGTGGGATGGATGTTTAGCATGAACTCTGGCATCTTGAGGCTGGATGTGTGCAAAAGGCCTGCATGGAGAGCTTTACACTGAGTGGGTGCTGCTGGTCTTGCAGGTGGAGCCTCTAGCACCATTCTTTGAGCCACACCCGCATCCCCACCATCCTAGCTCTTGGGTACTTTCTGGAAGGCACTTGGAGCTCATTTCACCCCTAGATCCCACTCCCATGAATGGAGATATCCACAGCCACAGCCCAGACCTTTGCTCATGGCTCCCGGAGAGACATAGAGCCTTACCCTCTATCTCAAGACCTGGCCCTTGCCTGATGCCTTCTCCTGGGTCAGGCTTAGTCCCATCCTGCCCAAGTCTCCATCCCAGGCAGGTGCAGGATCAAGACTACTATGCTGTGCATCCATCCTGCCCCAGGACACCGACCTAACTGCCTCTCCTCCCTCTCTGCTGGATCCCAACAACCCCATGCCATGCTCAGGCTTTCTGTTTGCTTTTTCTGCCTGGCTTTTTTCAGCTTGTTCCCTACCCCCCCCCCTTTCCTTCTGTCTTTTTTTTTCCTTGCTGAAGGTTGGAGTGGGGGCAGGGGCATGGGAGAGCTGAAAGTTGGAAGAGAGATAAGATTCATCAATATTTAATTTTTATGGAAATCGTGTCCTCGAAATCCCACGGGACTGAAAATTGTTCTGTGTTTTCAGGATCCAGTGATGTCGCTGAGGCAGTTATGTTGTAAATAAAACTGTATTACTATGTGCAGCTCTCCCGTCGCTCTGCAAACACCCAGAAACTTGACAGTTTAATCCACTCAGGGAGGCAAAAGGGTTTGGGTCACTGGTGGGGGCAGTGACATGCTCATGAAGTGGGCAGCCCTGGGATATGAGAATGGAAGGCTCGACCTCAGCAGCATCAGTGCCAATGGGGAGAGCTAGGAGCCCTCCAGCCTCAGCAGAGCACAGGCTGGGGACACTGTTGGCCTCAGCAGGGATCCCAAGATAGCAGGGCCCTAGGGGTGGGATGGCTGACTCTGAGGTAACTGCTTTCCCCTCCCTTACAGCCTTTGATGCTCTTGACCTTAGCTAGCAGGAATATGGCATGGTTCGTTGTCAATAGGTTTTGATGGTGCTGGAATCTAAAAAGGATGTTCATTCATTCATTCATTCATTCATTCGTTTGTTCATTCATCAAACACTTACTAAAAATCTGTCACACATTAGAAGACTGTTTTAGACCCTGAGGGTGTGGCGACACACAAGACACAGAAATCCCTTCCCTGTTTATATCCTTGTGAGCAGGGCAAGACAACAAACCAGGAGAAGAAATAAAACCTAGGGTATGCTGCGCGGTGGTGAGTGCAGCGGTGAAGAGAAAGGCGGGGAAGTCCATGGGAGTTTACCCAGGAGACATTCATCCTTAGATGTCTCAAAGCCACTCTGTTCACAGTGGCTGGAAACAGCCCGGACAGCCATCAAAAAGTGAGTTGGTCAACGCACGGTCCAGCCACACGTGGAATTCTATGTGACAGTAAGAAGGAACAAGCTGCCGATGTGTGAAGCGGTGGGGACGGATTAAACAAATGGTTTTCTGAATGAAAGAAGCCACGCTCACAAAAACACACACTCGGCGATTCTATTTATGTGACACTCTAGAATGGATGCTGCTGATTCACAGTGATCGAAAGCAGGATGGCGGTGGCTTAGGTTGAGGCAGGGAGAGATGTAGGAGAAAGGACAGTGGGACCTCTCGGTGGATGGAAGTGCTGCCTATCTCGATGTGTGTTCGTCCGAGCTGGCCAAGTGCTAGATGTGGGGTCAGAGCACTTCATCAGGAACTTAACAAGCAGTATGCACACACAGCAGAGAAGGAGGTGGGAGAGCACTCAGTTTGGAAAGGGGTGGACAGAGGAGGCCTCACTGAGATGGGGGCTGGAAGAAAGAGAGAGTGGTGTGTGGGGAGGAACATTCCAGGCCGTTGAAGTTAACAGGTGCAAAGGCCCTGGGGTGGGAGCCTGGCTCAGTAGCCAAGGAACAGAGAGAGCTGGTGTCTTAGCTGACTCAGGCTGCTGCCTCAGCACCACGGACTGGGCAGATTAAACAGCGGATATTAATCTTCACATACCTCTGGAGGCTAAAGCTGGAATCATAACTTGGAGGTACCAGCAGCCTTGGTTTCTCCTAAAGCCTCTTTCCTTGACCTGTATCTCCCAGGGTTGTTGGATGCTTACATTGGCCTGCTCTTCCTGTGAGATCACCAGTCACAATGAAGGGCCATCCCAACCTGACGGCTTTATTTTGACTAACTCTATGGAGAATTGTTTCTAAATAAGGTCCACTCTGAAAATCTACCATCACAGGCTGTGCGGGAATGAGCAAGGCACCGCCAAGCCACTGTGTGCTCCCTAAGGGTAACACAGGGGCCTGGAAGCCCCCGTTGGGGTGAAGGTTCTACTGAAGGACAAGGCAGGATGCTGGTATGGTGAAGGAAGGGGGTGAAATTGCAGGGGCCGTACACCACTTTTCACCAGTTCACATCCATGGGGACTGACTTCCAGGAATGTCCCTAGTCAGGCTACCAATGGGGGGCTTATTTGTAAAGCAGTGTGGGGCCCCTGTATGGAATCTACTTAAAGACACAGTGGGACCTGTCAGTCCCTTGTGTCGGTGAGCACAGCGCCATCCTAGCATGAAGAGGAACGGGGAGGTGAGGGACCGGGATTTCTGGGCTCAGAGGAGAGGCTCCACAGTGCCCTGGGAGTCAGTGATTAGCATTTCTTTCTGGCTGTGTCCCCCAGGCTCCGCTTCGCCTCCCCTGGCTGCGACACTATCTCTTGTCTAACATGAGTGCATAGCTCCTCGGCTTTACCAAGCCATGCACAGAAAACGCTATTGATTTTCCTTATTTATTTATGAGATTTCTTGCTGAGGGCAAAAAATAAAAAGGTTTGTGCAGTGGCTCCCTTCGCAACAAACACCATCCTCCACCCACTGCCTCCATCTGTCACACAGGCTCTGGGCCTAAGAGGCCTGCTGTGCCCCTGGGAGACATGGGGGTGGGGCTGAATGTCCCACCTACTGCCCGGCATGTAGTGGATGCTCACAGGCATGTGTTGGGGAGGTGACTGAATGCGTTTCTTGAATGAACTGTGGCAGACACTCAGAAGGGTAAGGAAACCAAACATGTCCCGTTCCTATGTGAAATGCCTACTGGGTGGTCAGGAATAACCACTGGGCCCCAGCTCATCTAGCCATCAGCCTACAGGGTCTATTTTATTGTCTTTTATCAATGGTGAGAGTCTGAGTGGTTGAGCATCTTACCCATTGTTGTACACGTGAGCCAGATTTCACATCCAGGCCTTCAGGATTCTCTTTCATGCTGTGTGATGTGGACACTCCAAAGCAGAACAAAAGCCCACTTGAAAGCTGGCTGAGTCCTCAGAAATAGCTGTGTCCAGTCTCTGTCTGGTGGGGACTTTCCATTCTCAGAAAGGTCCCATCCATCATCAGAGCATGTCAGGAAGGAACAGGATTTGTGTTTCTCTACTCTTCAGTCTTTGGAGAAAAGACTATAGGATCTGTCCCCATTCTGCTGTGAGACCTCTCTAGGCCAAGGGTTGGCTTTTGTCCATTTCCAGGGGGAGCATAACTAGCCAAGGGTCTGTTGTCTAACAATACGGCGCTCCACATCCCAAGCTGCCCGTGTCAGCAGAGCTGGCTTCCTGTCCCCACAGCTTCACTTATGTGGATGTCTTCCCTGGTGTCCTCATTCTACCACTCCTGCCAGATGCCAGCCACAGCCTGGACCCTGTTCCAGGACCGCCCAGCGTTCTGGCCTTTGTTCGCCTGTGCCCAGACGCTCACGCAGTGTGGTGACAGTTGTCACCCGTTCGCTCTGAGCTCCTGCAGGGCAGAAGTCATATCTCACTTCTGTGGCTACCTCTGGTTTAAACACAGAGCCTGGTGGTCATCCCTGCTGAGCCTGTGTGAGTGGTAGCACCTCCACAGAGTGCAGCTAACACCTGAACCGCAAGTACAAGCCACTCCCTCCCTGGCCTCACGCTCCTCCTCTTCTTCCCTACAGGAGTTTCCTCTGGCCATCCTCCGGGGCTGGGACTGCTATTGTACCTACCCTACCCCTCAATTCAGCCTGCGGGATGCTGTGGATGGAACACTGTGCAGCCAGGCCCCTGAGGCTCAGGAGCTACCTGGCTACTGTGAGGTTTACCAGACACCTGTACAAGGTGAGCTCTGCATACCCTCCTGGACTGTGGCATTGGTCTGGAGCAGTGATTCTCAACCTTCCTAATGCTGTGACCCTTTAGTACAGCTGTGGTGATCCCCAACCATGACATTATTTTCGTTGCTGCTTCATAACTGTAATTTTGCAACTGTTATAAATTTTAATGTAAATATTTGATATTTCTGGCAGTCTTAGGTGACACCTATGAAAGGGTCATTCTAACCGCAAAGGGTTGAGAACTACTGGTCTGGGCCCAAAGTGCTCCCAAGGCTAGAAAGACTAGGTATGCCTAACTATAAAGCCACAAAACAGGGTACAAGTTATGTAGAGTTCCCTGTATCTCTTCTCAGTAGATAAGGGAGAGGAAAGGTCGGGTGAGGCCAGGCTTCTTTTGAAAATATGAGCTATTGGAGATGGTAGTATAAGAGGCAGAGAGGAAGAGCAATGAAAAGGGGAATAATGCAAGACTCAGAGGCACAGGAAGGGCACTTAGGTCTCAGAAGCCTCCATGTGCTTGCAGTCCCCTAGGGTGAGCATCATCACAGTTGGGCTCTGTTGATCCCAGGGACTGATGGGGAAGACTAGCTCGTAGAGAGAAGCATCCCCGCTGTTGTCCAGTGCCTCCAGGGATTGCCCCCTAGTGACTTGTATGTCTTCCAGCAGCCCTGGGGAGAGACCATAAGAAGCACAGCTGTTGGCCTGAGATCAGCCCATCTTCAGTTCATTGCGCTGCAGTGGGTCCATAGTTCTGTCCATCTCCCCTAGCAGAATCTGGAGTTCTCGGTGTTATGCCAGGATACTTTGGCTGTCCCAAAGAGCTAGAGTGGGGTGAGTGTCCCTAGAACACTCAACTCCCAGCCACGAGGGATGGGAGGCTTTATCATATCACTCAAGGTACAGGTAACAAATTGCTTAATCACCAGTCCCTGTCCAGAGGGCTTCAGCAACAGCTCTGAGATCACAGTGCAGGTGAGTGACTCCTTGGTGACTTCTGGGCTTTCAGACACCCGGTGCACAGACAGGAGGTTCCTGCCCAACAAGTCTAAAGTGTTTGTGGCTCTGTCAAGCTTCCCTGGAGCTGGGAACACATGGGCAAGACACCTGATCGAGCACGCCACTGGCTTCTACACAGGAAGCTACTACTTCGATGGAACTCTGTACAACAAGGGTAAGCCAGGGGTGCTGGGGAAGAAGAGGCAGCCCCAAACGGTCCCCTCACAGACCAGCCCTCCTCAGAGCACTGGAATTTCTCCATTGCTCCCCAGACAGTAAGGGATTAAGGGTGAAAATTAATCTGCCCATTCCTCTTTTTTCCTGGCAAATGGTAACTCTTCGAAATGCCATTTAAAAAAAAAAAGTCCAGAAATGCTCAAGAACTTTATGATTTCTAATCTTTCCCCTGTAAAACTAAGCGGTCTCATTACGCTGAATAAATTAACCCGCTCAAGTTTGTGAGCTGCTCAAGAACGCAGACCCTCAGACAAGTCAAGTGGTGTCTAAATTTGGCAAAATGTATTCCTCAGTTGTCACGGGGTGCAGCATTTGCTCTGGGCTTCTGTACCAGAGTTTGGATTGCAAAAAGAGCTGATACTGTCAGAAACCAAACAACCTAGTGTGCTTGGCAGTGAGTTCTTAAAGTGGTTGTGCATGTGTAGCCTAGCCCATCTTCCCTGAGAGGCTAAGGGCACCTACAGATGCGGGAGACAGTTGCCAGATAAACACACGGCCCTGCTTTCATTCACTGACCCCTGTGCCGAGGCTGTAGTGACCTACAATATTTGCCTAGGAGGCCTGTACCAGCTGCCTGGATTCACATGTAGATGAGTGGCCAAAGAGTGGAATGCCAGCTTCAGGGCTGCCAAGAGGCACCTGGGCTGTGGGCTCTCAGGCATGGTCTAGCACTCATTTGGCTATAGTTTGAATCTTCCTCTTAATGGCATCCTAGCCTGTTTGATAAAAATCAATCAAGGCAAATGCTTCTGGTGTTTGACCCATGACATTAGCCAGCTTTGGTGGGTAACCTCCAGTTCTGGGTTTGAGAGTTAACATTTTCCAGGTACCAGGAAAGCGCTGATGCCACCGTAGATATGGATGCTTTGCAACCACTACTGAAGGGAGGCTTCTGTGTTTTCAAAACCCCAAAACAAGTTTATGGAGATTTAAGGAGCCTGTTCTCTGAGCTGGGTATCCTGACCTATGGTCCAGAGACCCTGGGCATCATCCAGAAAGCCTCCAGAGCATCCCACTTTGTGGGTTCTCCTGCTCTGCTCCCTTAAGCCCCTGTGCTCCACACTTGGACCATATCACCTAATGGTCCACAGCCTTAAAGTTGGGGTCCGCTCTTGTTCCTTGATTGCTGTCATATTTATTCTTCCTGTTGCTGTGACAAAATAATGCAGACGGAAGCAACTCAAGTAAGGGTGGGTTTATTTGGATCACAGTTTGAGATGGAGTCCATTGGGGAAGTCAAGGGAGCAGAAGACTGAGGTGGTTGTGTCTGCAGTCAGTAAAAAGAAAAGCAATGGATGCTTATACTCAGCCAGCTTCCTCCTCTTCTGTGGTACAGGACCTGCTTCAGGGCAAGGTTGTCACTTTCCTTTGGGGTAGGTCTGGCTCCTTCAATTAACCCAATCAAGATTGTCCCCCATGGACATGCCAGTGCCATATCCTTCACGCATGTGCCCAGAGACTTGTTTCCTAGCTGAGTCCAATCTTATCAAATTATAGCACTAGCCACCAACTGATCCAAAGTCCAACACAAGGAGCCACGAGAGCTTTGTGGAATCTTGTGACTCTGGGGACCAATGAGTCCAGTCTGATCTTTCCTCTCAGTCAGCTGTCACTGAGATTCTAAGTGTACAGTGCTTCACCAAGGATCCAAGGGAAGGTGTGGGTAGCAGAGATATTGGTCTGGGGGACAACCCTCCATTCATGGGAGTAGGGTTATAAGTCCTCAAATGCTGTGGGTGAGGCCTTTTCCAGACTTGCCCTGGATCCTGTAATAGAGAATCTTTACTCTTGTGGTAGTCCAGGGAGCTGTGATCGGCTATGGCATAAGGTCATAGGGAGGCTCCTGTTGTTTACAGTCACTGGCCCATGATGGCTGCCTTGTCTCTCCTGGAGAGGTGGCTAGAAGACAGGGGCTTCACAGGAACACTCAAGGGCTCAGAGACAGAGCTCTGGCACAGTTGTCAGGATGCTGTGTGACACTGTGTAGGTCACATACCCACTCTGAGCCTCTGTCTTCGTCTGAGCCAAAATTCTTTGTAATGCTCCTCTGGAATTATCTCCCTGGAAAGTCCAACATTTGTATCTATAATCAGACCCTGGGGACTGCAGAAGGTAATTTGCCTCATGCCGATGTGAGCATCCTCTTCCCTACTGGTAGACACCTCCTGTTCATACTTTCCCTGAGACAACAGTCACTCCTGTGAAGGCCTCTCCTGCCCCCATTCATAGAACCCCCAGTACCCTCTCATCAGTCCTTGTGTTATTGTGGAAGTGGGATCACCCCAAGTGAGGGTGAGGATACCTTCCTCCACAGAGGTCCTCTGATTCCTCCTGAGCAGGGTTCAAGGGTGAGAAAGACCATTGGCGTAGCCGGCGCACCATCTGTGTGAAGACACATGAGAGTGGCCGGAGGGAGATCGAGATGTTTGACTCCGCCATTCTCCTGATCCGGAACCCCTACAGATCTCTAGTTGCTGAATTTAATAGGAAATGCGCTGGACACCTGGGCTATGCCCCTGACCGCAACTGGAAGAGCAAAGGTGAGGGATGGATGGCCTGGGCAGGGGACTGACAGGTGTACCAGGGTGGTGCAAGGTCAGAATACATGTTCCTGGCTGTGGGAAGGCCTGGTCGCACTCATTTCTCCCCATCTTCCCCAAGCTTGCTCTGTCCACACTGCCATGCCGATGGCAAGCCAAAATCCTCCTCTATCCACCCCCAGTGGTGGGTGGTGAGGTCACATAGACCTAGGAGTTGCATAGAGCTGAGACAGCCCTAGGCACACATGTCCCTGTCTGCCCCTCAGCCTGAATCAGGAAGCCATGTTCACCTGCCATTCAGAAGTAGGAAGAGAGTGTGCACACCTGGTCTGTGTCCAGGGTTTAGCATGATCGTCCTTCCTAAGCTGCCCCCACTGACTTTTCTATGGTTTGTCCAAGTAACTCTCCAGATGAGCCCAGAGGGTAACTTGATTTGTCCAGGGTACCAGGATGATGGTGGGCAGGGCTGGGTCTTAATCCTGCTTCCGAGTCAGCTTGGACAACCATAGCAATACAGTGGAGATGGGGACTTAAATAACAGTTCTTTATTCTTCATGTCCAGTGAGGCCCTTCTCCCAGGTTTCAGACAGTACTCCACGGCCATATGGCAGAGACCCTCTTCTTGTAGGGACACGAATCCCATCTCAAGGGCCACACTCTTATGACCTCATCTAACCTAGATTGTCTTCCAAAAGCCTCTTTTATACACACTATCATATTCAGGTACAGAAATGCAGACATTCGGTCATAACACCCTCGTTTCCTGATATGGCATGAACACTCTCTTTAAGAAGTGATCCTTTTGACCTCAGCTCCTGAAATTCTACCATTTGCCAGGCCCTGGCTGAAGATCCTGCCCTTGAAGAACTGTGGTCTGGTCTTTGACCCCTCCAATCATAGACTGAACCCTAGTCTCCATTATGATGATATTTGATGGAGGTGCACATCTGGAGGTGACGATGTCAGTTAAGTCATGAGCAAAACTACCCAGGGCAGCATGGGTGGAGATGCTACAGGGCCAGCACCAGCTGAACCTGTGCTACCCAGGGCAGCATTGGGTGGAGATGCTAGCAGGGCCAGCACCAGCTGAACCTGTGCTACCCAGGGCAGCATTGGGTGGAGATGCTACGGCGCCAGCACCACTCCTCCTTGTCCAGGATAGTCCCAAAGGTCAAAGAACTCACAGCACACAGGAGAGGGCCAGCTTTCGCTTGAGACATGGCAGGCTATATCTGTCTTAAATTGGTACCCAAAATCACTGTCTTTCAGGCAGACCTAGGCCTCTGCCAAGTTGAACTTGACAGGAACCCTTCATTCACACTGGACACCCAAGCGGATCAGCCTCAGGTCGAGAGGTCAAAAACAGGCAGCACCTTCTCCTCGACAGGCCCTTCAGAGCCAGCAGCCCCAGGAGGCAACCCTGACTTCATTACTTCTCTCCCTGTTTCAGAGTGGCCAGACTTTGTGAATAGCTATGCCTCCTGGTGGTCCTCGCATGTCCTAGATTGGCTCAAGTACGGGAAGCGGCTGCTGGTCGTGCACTATGAAGAGCTGAGGCGCAGTCTGGTGCCCACGCTGCGGGAGATGGTGACCTTCCTCAACGTCTCTGTGAGCGAGGAACGGCTTCTCTGTGTGGAGAACAACAAAGAGGGCAGCTTCAGGCGACGTGGCCGGCGCCCTCATGACCCGGAGCCCTTCACCCCTGAGATGAAGGACCTGATCAATGGCTATATCCGGACAGTGGACCAGGCTTTGCGTGACCACAACTGGGCTGGCCTGCCCAGGGAGTATGTGCCCAGATGATAGGCCCACCCTGGCTACCTGGTCCTGCTGAGATGCAGCTGGACTAACGGGCTGAACACTGCTCTAGTGCACTGATCTGTGGACCCCTGGGCTGCATGGCTGCTGGCACACAGTCAGCAAGGTGTTCTCGCGGGTGCAACTTCATGAGCAGGGGATCCACCAAGCCTGCCCAGACAGATGTGCATCACAGGACACTCCTTGCACATCATCAGACACACTTAGACATCATCCACCACTCACAGTGCCCATCTTTATGTGCCTAAGCCAATTGAGTAGGGTGGACTAGACACTCCCAGCTTTGCAAACACAGCCAGATGTGGACACATACGTACAGGTGCCAGGGTGTATGCTTACAGAGACTGACTGTCTGCCTCATATAGACACACGTGCACACACTCAAGGCTACGGGAGGCCTTTGGCTTCCTGGGTCCAGCTGGGCACAAACTGGACTTTTGGGGCTTTTGGCTCTGGAATACCATACTGGGCTGGTGGTATTGCTCCAGGCAGTACAGTGGGAACTGGGGGGATGGAGGTACACAGAGTGTTGCTGATGGGTACTGTGTGACCCTGGCTGCGTGTCTGACATCCCATAAATGTGTGTGCTGTGACATCCTGGCACTGCAAACCACTGTGTCTCTGCCTCTCTCTTCTCTATGGATGGGGACTGGCAACACTGGCAGCATGGGGCCTGCTGCTGCCCACCCCCACCCCTGCAAGCATACACATGCTGACCTTAGAACAGCCACTGCTATTCAACACAGTGCTGTTACCCTCTTTTAGCTAACAACACCAGGGCATCTAAGTCCACTTGCTTCTCCACCCAACTGTTTTGGGAAGCTGCATCTTCAAACCCTGTCTGTAAGGAGTGAGGGTCAGAGGCTGGCATAGCGGCTTGGCCTACAGGGGACCTCCAGACTCAAGGGTGACCACATACCAGCAGGAGGGGGTTGTGGTGAGAAAAAGAGGCCCTAGGTGAGATGTCACCTCAGGGACCACTAGGAGCAGTTGCCCCTCATATTAGCAAGCCCATGCCCTATGGAAGTCACACAGAAAATTCTATACAAGCCAAGTATAGAGACATCCACCTTCCTTCTGAGCACTTTGGAGGTGAAAGCAGTAGACTCAGGCCCTCAGGCTCATCATCAGCTTTGTATCATGAATCTGAAGCTAGCCTGGGCTACACAAAAGAGCACAGAGTGCCAGGTGATCCTTGAAGAGGCTCGACAAAGCCTCTGCCCGCCCCCTGTGGCAGAACCCTCCCTGATACCACATTCACTCTGACTTTGCCTGTCACTGCTACCATGACACTGCCTCTACCACACTTCTGGCTTTATTTCTGTAGCTAACCTTGTTCCCCATCCTTGGTCCATGTCTTCATCAAAAGACAGTAAGATAGAGAAATAGTCTTCCTTAGTCATCCCCACTCTGCCCTCTGTGCTACTCACGGGGCCATGATGAGTGTGACCCCCTTCCTGCCAGTCTCACCAGTGTGGGATTGTCCTAGTGGGTGTGGGAAGCCAGTCACAGAGGAAAGTATGTGTTATGTGATTTCAGAAGGGCTAAGTGAGCTACATCCCCAGGATCTTCAGGGAATGCTTCACAGCAGTCTAGAGGTGGTTTTAAATGAGAATGGCCCCTGCTAGGAAAGGAGGGACAGCATGTGTGCATGTGCGGAGGTTTGGCGGTCCCTCTACCTCTGCAGTAGGAGGAGGGACGTAGAAATGGACTTGGCTCTCATAGCCTTTTAGTGTTCAGCCTAGCCTGCCAGCCTGAGACCAGAATAACTGCTTATGCTCACAAGCCTTGTTAGGTCACCTTTGCTGTCTGTCTTGTGCTCAGAAATGGATGCAGTTTGTGAGCAAGGAACAAGAGAGGGAGTAAGAGGTGGGGATTGATGGGCCCTGGCAAGGGTGAAGAACAGGTTGGGCCTAAACTCCATAGGGCTTCTCCATGAGAGGTAACCCTGGCAAGAATGAGGTGCCTGCTTCTGGGAGCCTTCTAAAGTCCTAAGAGGAAGATCTCAGTGGCCCTGGGTCAGGTACCAGTAGCCTCTGAAGGGGAAGGCAGGGGCCTCTGAATGACCAGATTAAGTCAGAATGGAAGAAGACCCTGTGATTACATTTTCTGAATGGTTGGCTCTTTCAAGGGGGAGCAACTGCCTTAAAAAGCAAGAAACTAGCAGAACAACTCTAGTGTGGCTCTCTCTGACAGATTTCCAAAATGCAGAGTCCTGATCCTCAAATCTAGCAAAGGAGGTTTTTGCAAGCTCTATCTACAGATTCAACTGACTTCAAAGAGGAGGACAACACTGCCATACTTCTTGCCCTTGGAATGCCCTCAGGGAGACATCCCTCAACCCAAGCAAAGCTTATAGAAGGAGAAGCAGTGTGGACATTTGAGAGGATGGTCATGGCAAGGTCCCAACCTGCTCCCTGGCTAGGTTGGTGTTCTTACCTGGGAATATAGGGTGGTAGTACGTACCACAGAACACCTCCCCTAGCTGCATATCTGCTCCTAAGTTTACAAGTCCTTCCTGTAGAGTTTATCCTTTTTTAATCACACCCTGCCTCCTGCCTACAAGTGCTCTTCCCACACCCATATCGTTTTATTTTGTTTTGTAACCCACTAAGTTTAATCGGGGCCATCTGTGAAATCACAGGTTTGAAACTATTTGTTGGGGCATAGCATCATCAGTGAGTACACAACATCAGTGAGGACACAGCATCAGTGAGGACACAGAATCAGTGAGGACACAGAATCAGTGAGGACACAGCATCATCAGTGAGGACACAACATCAGTGAGGACACAACATCAGTGAGGACACAGCATCATCAGTGAGGACACAACATCAGTGAGGACACAGCATCAGTGAGGACACAGCATCATCAGTGAGGACACAGCATCAGTGAGGACACAGCATCATCAGTGAGGACACAGCAACATCAGTGAGGACACAGCATCATCAGTGAGGACACAACATCAGTGAGGACACAGCATCATCAGTGAGGACACAGCATCATCAGTGAGGACACAGCATCAGTGAGGACACAGCATCATCAGTGAGGACACAGCATCAGTGAGGACACAACATCAGTGAGGACACAGCATCATCAGTGAGGACACAGCATCATCAGTGAGGACACAGCATCATCAGTGAGGACACAGCATCATCAGTGAGGGCACAACATCATCAGTGAGGACACAGCATCAGTGAGGAAGACAGTATCTGCCCCATGCCCAGAATCCATCAGTATCCCATTGTTCAGTAGTGAGGAGTAAAGCCATCTACTGACTTGCTTTCCTGGACTTGCTCAGTTACCTCCCTTACAGCCCAGGACCACCTGCCTATGGGCAGCACCACCCACCGTGACCTGAGCACTCTCACATCAATTACCAATCAAGAAAATGCCCATGAATGTGGCTGGCTATAAGCTAATCTTATGGGGAAAACTCAGTTAAAGTTCCCTCTTCCCAGGAGGTTCAAGTTGACAATGAGAGCTAACTATGACAAAGTCTTTCTCCCAGCACCCCTGCCAGTAGTTTGCCTTGCACCTTTCAGTACTGTGAAAGCTGGCCGTCAGGGAAGAGGATGCCAGCTCAGCTACAGCAATAGTGTCTTATCAACTAGTTCTGGTGGCCATTCAAGAAGAATGACCCACGTTGTTTTGGTTTCCCATGACTCTGGGGCCTCCATGGCTGCCCTGGTTAGTTTTTTTGTCAACTTGACACAAACTCAAGTCACTTTAGAAAAGAGGGTCAAAATTGAGAAAATGCCCCAATCATATTTTCCTGCAGGCAACTCTGCGGTGCATTGTCCTGATGAATGGTTGTCATTAGTGGACTCAGGCCATCGGGAGTGGTGCCATTTCTGGGTAGAGGGTCCTAAATAGTTTAATAAGGCAGGCTGAGGAGGCCACAAGGATCAAGACAATAAGGAACATTTCTCTGAAGCTTTTGCTTCAGTTCCTACCTCCTGGTTGTTGCTCTGGGTTCCTGTCCTCACTTCCCTAAGTGATGAACTTAATAAGCTGTAAGGTGAAATAACCCTTTCCTCCCCAAGTTGCTTTTGGTCATGGTGTTTTGTTACATCAATAGAAACCTTAACAAAGAAGACAATGGCCAACAACTCAGGGAAGTGTCCCATACCTGGCACTAGAATTTTTGTTTAAGAATCCCTGGCTATTGGGCTCAGCATTATTCAGTCGTGCAGGCAATCACCCTTCAAACTAACTTCAGATGCCCATGTCTCGCTGGCATAACATAAGCAATACAAGAAGACAGCCTGTGCCCAATAAGAACTGCTAGTCCCATCGTAAGCACCCCTCATGAGAACTATTTAGGGGAAAAAAAAGCAAGACAAAGAGTTCAAAAGAACTACTATAAACATGTTCAAAAACTTCAAATAGGACTCAGAGAGAATGGGAATAAAGCCTCTGAAATGTGGAAAGAGAACAAACAGCTGAATGAAATTTAGGATATGAAAGTAGAATTCAATGAATAGGTAGAAATTCTAAAGAAAGTCCAAACTGAAATTAAACTGGAAATGAAAAAAGTCAATAAATCAAATAAGAAACTCAATGGAAAGCCTTGCCAGCAAAATTGATCGCATGGAAGGCAGAGTTCGGGGGTTTGAAGACAGGGTAGAGGAATGAATTACTCAAAGGAAATAATAGTTTTATGAAATCACATAAATGGAGCATGCAGGATATTTAAGGCACTATGCAAAGACCAATTCTAAGGAACCTATTCTTGGCCTTCTCTTAGGATCACTCAGTTCAGCATAAATCTGGGAAGGCTGGAGTCTCCAGCAATCTATTCAGGCTTGGGATATCTCCACCACTCAATCTGAAAGAACAATCGAGGCAGTTCCCTAGGAGAATCCATGATATCTTGAAGGGAAGCCAGGAAAATCCGGCATCCCAGAGTCTCAAATATACAGCAGACATGATGTCAGACTTTGGAGAGCAAAGAGCTAGAGTCTTCCTGAGATGATTCGTGGCCTCCTGCTGGTCACCCAATAGATCCCCAAAGGTAGGCTTAGAAGAGTGTGGAGGGAGACCTGGCAGGGTCTGCAGCCAAGCATGATGCCCTGGTCTTCCCCTGCCATCCCAGGAGTCTGGGAGAATAGCAGTTCCAGAGAGTTTATCTGGGAAGTTGGGGTGATATGTTCACAGCTGCCAGGTACCCGAAGGCCTCGCCTCCTGTCAGCTGGAGCACTACCAATTCATATGGCTCATTGTGTTGCGTGGATAAATGAGTGCAAAGGCCCTGTGGTGGCGGCTGACCTTCCACGGGTCAACCCAATCAGCTTCATTAGGAGGGAGCATCTGCCCACCCTTTTAGAGAAGTCCATTAGACTCATCCATGACTCTCAGCTGCTCACTAGAGAGGATGCTCCTATGCCCACTAGCCAAATCATAAAAGCCAATCTGTCTGGAAAGCAGGCGTGTGACAACTGCATCGGGACCCAATTAGAAGAGAACAGCAAAGCCCTAACCGTCTACAGATTCCAACTCCAGTAGCAAGGCTGTGAAGTGGCATAAACCTGTGTTTAAAACATGCAATTTTCATGGATTTTATCTCCTGTTGTGGATCAATTTGGAAAAACCAAAATATATAATTTTAAAGAACTAAAACACATTCTGATAATCTCAGTGATGTGTAAATGAGAGAGAAGAATAGACAGACTCCCAGGCCCTGGGAAGAAAACTGCTTAATTATGTGAACATCTTATAATGAAGCTTCTTGCAGCTAAAATTAGATTTTGAGTGCATGAATATGCGAGCGTGTTTGCACATCAGAATGCAGTTTTTCTTCTTAAAAGTAGCAAGAGCTCCTTGGTTCTCATGGTGGCCCCAAGAGCGGGGAAGCAGGGAGGAAGAACTGAAGGTTCTTCTTGAGGCTGCAAAAATCCTTAGGGCCCAGCTTTCTTTTAGACTCAGGAAACAGGGGATGTTAGAATCCAGTGTATCCAAAGCAGCCCATGGAGGGCTGGGGAGGAGCTGGTTGCTCTGATTGCGTGTTGATTGACTCAGGTGTGGGGTGTGTTGAGCTGAACAAGGATGAGTAGAGGGGTTTTTGAGTGATGGGGAGTGTGATGACCAGGTTGATTTGTTCTCAGTCTCTCACCCAAAAAATGAGAGGTGTGGTGGCTGTTGGTTCCGTTGCCAATGTCTGTCCCCCCAGCTTCTGTCATCACAGCCCCTCATTTCTTCTGGATTTTCATGTACTGTGAGTCTCACCATCATCAGGTAGAACCCTTGGCCTCTACTTACATCAATAACATGGCCCACCTCTATGGCTACAGTGACTGGTCCTTGTGCAACCATGTGAGCCAAGTTCATAGACTTTCCTGGGAACATTGGGTAACACTTGTAAGCCCCAACTAGATGTGCAAGAGGAGACAGGTAACGCTGGGTCTCCAAAGTGGCCAGATGACTTGAGACCACCATGAACTCGCTCTCACTTTGGTAAGGAAGAAAGCTTCTGTGATTTGAAAGGTCACTTTCTTCAGTGTGAGACTGGATGTCAGAGACTTAGTAAGAAGCTGTGCCAAGACAAGTGTGTAAGTCAGTCCATGAAGGTGACCTGGATGTCCTTAGGAAAGAATTCCTACTGGGCACTTGAGCTACACTGTCCATTATCTCAGTCCACCTCAGTCCTCTGATGTTGTTACTACTTGATTATTGTCTCTGCTTGGCAGAAAAGAAGACCAAGGTTGATGTGGGAGTGTCATATATCAATCTGTTGATTTCATTGGTTAAGCAATAAAGAAACTGCTTGGTCCTCATAGGTTAAAACATAGGTGGGAGGAGTAAACAGAACAGAAGGTGGGGAGAAAGAAGCTGAGTCAGGAGTCGCCATGATTCTCCCATTCCAGGCAGATGCAGGTTAAGATCATTCCTGGTAAGCCAGCTCGTGGGCTACATAGATTATAAGAAATGGGCTAGTCCAGGTGCGAGAGTTAGCCGAGAAAAGGCTAGATATAATGGGCCAAGCGGTATTTAAAAGAATACAGTTTCCGGGTAATTATTTTGGGTATAAAGCTAGCCGGGTGGTGGGAAGCAGCCCCGCTGCTCCTTGTTACTACACAAGGTAACAACTGTAACAGCTGTAAAAGCTTGGCCCTGTTGTGTTTCTCATAATGCATTTGTGGAGAAAATCTGTGGTGTTGGGAGACATTCTTGATGACGGACTCAGCCTGCAGCTGAGGCCCACTTTAAGCACTAACAGATCCACTGCATGTGCTGTAAACTGCCTCCCGAAGGAAGGCAGATATGATGGTTAATATTGAGCGTCAAGTAGGCATGATCCAGAACTTGGGTTCGTTGGGCGGGAAGACCCAGGCTGACTGTGAGCAGTACCGTTCCACGGGCTGGGACCTCAGACGGAGTGAAGAGGAAAAGGCACTGGTCTGTCTTTGCTTCCTGGCTGCTGATGTCGTGTGTCCAGCTGTCTCATCCTCTAGCTGCTGTGCCTTCAGTGATAGACTGTGTCTTCTAACTGTGAACCAAAGTACACGCTTCCTTCCTTCAAGTTCTTGTGACAGGTGTATTGTCACAGCAAACAGAAACCTAATGCACCAGGTGTGGTGAACCATCCAGCTTTGGTATTTCTCCAAATGAAATATTGGGTAGAACAGGAGTAGCGTCATTGGAGGAGAGGGAGAGTAAAGCCAGTAGAGTCCTCTCTTCTGCCCTGCCCCCGTAACCCCATTGTGGACTAGAAATTGGAGGGACAAAAGAAGTGATTCTGTCTCTTCCTTGTAGCTCTTCTTGGAAAGTCCTAATGGCCTAGAGTGAATGTCCTGAACGCCAGGGTGGAGGTCTTTGTGATATGTAGAGAAAGGCAAGGATCTCAGGAGGTTAATGTGAGTATGCTTATCCATAGTTATCACTTTGTGGCTGAAACTAGATTTTCCTCTATACACAAATATAAAAAAAATTCAATAACTCAATGGAAATTAAATGTGCTTATCAGCTCATTTGGAAGTGACACTGTTTATTTCGCTGCTAATCCTTTGCCAAGAGACTTTACAGTGGGTGCTCGAATTCCCTCCTTAAGGCCATCGATCAAGCATCCTTAGTACTTGGAAAGCTGCTCTGAGGAAGTATGCTGGGCCACCTCCAGACACACGCTAGATGTGTGCCCTTCCTTCCAAAGTGGGAGTGAACCACTGTATCATCTGGGGATGGCAGCTCTGCCTGCTGGAGGAAGAGTAATCAAGTGAGCTAATGCCAAAGCACCAGTGACTGTTGGAATAAAGCATGTGCTTTCTTGGCCTACTACTAGATCGCTCATCTATTATTTTATATAAATACATATATATGTATATATGAGAAAGAGATACTTGCTGATCAGTCTATTGCCAGTCCTAAAATATCAGGCCTTTGAAACTGTCAGACATCCTAAGAGCTTCACACAGATGCTGACTTGGACCAAGATGACCTGGGCTCCCATCTGGGAGGATAATTTGCTTGTTACATGGCCTTGGGAAAGTATATCCTCTCTCTGAATCTCAATATCTTCTTTTAAAAACAATTAAAGCTTAAGAATTATCTAAAGCCTCATCTAGCTTGCGGATTCTAAAATTTGGCTTAATTCATTCACATAATCATGTGAAAAAAAATGAGTCATCTCCTATCCCACTCAAAGCACAGGGCCTCACCAATGACGTCATAGCAGATGGACTTGCACTCGCTTGGTTTCTCAAGTTTGATCATATTCCCTCAAATGGACAGTGTCTAATAGTCGTTTTATGGTAATGATAATAGTAACGATAACTTTTCTTTATCTCTCCCATTCTTTATTTTTTATCTGCTTCTTTTAATTCAATGAAGATGTTCTCCAACACTTCTCATTCTCTTGGAAAGCTGTATTTACATATTGTCATCATTAGAATTTTAAGCTGCTGGAGCCAAGGACAGGGTGCATTTTGTACTTACCTTTGCAACCTCTGCCACTAGCAGAGAACCTGGTTTGCACAGCAGGCCGGGAAACTGTAAGGAAAATATAAAGAGGAAGTAATGGAAGCCTAACATCACCTAGGTTTTAGGAGTTTCCTAAGAAGATAGTATTGTCCTGGAAAACACAGCTGTGCCTTTGCCATTTGGGAGATGCTGAGGAGGACAGCTGGTGGAGTGTTGCTACCAGGGGTTCGTTAACTAGTTCAGAGACTGATCTGGGCAGTTGAAACTGCCCAGAGTGGCAGGTGTGAGGAGGAGAGAAACATGGCACACACCAAATTCTGTCGGAGTGCTGTTTTGAGTCACCACATTAGTTTGTGGCCAACCATCTGCTCCTAACTCTTGGAGAGGAACAGGATACAAATTAGTAAAATTCCTGACCATGGACATTCAGAAAGACAGTCTAACAACAGGCTCCACACCTTGGTCTACACCAGAGCCTGTGCTGGTCTTCTTTGCCTCAGAACAGGTGGAGAGTGGCAGCTTCCCCACCTCTCATGGCTCTATAGTTTCTCACCTAAAACCAGCCACTAAGTTTACAGCAGAACTTCTTTCTTTTGATAGAAGGCTCCCTTCTGGGGTTGGGGATGTAGTTCAGTTGGTAAAAACGTTTGCATAAATCCCGGGGTTTAATCCCTAACACCACAGAGGCAGTGAGCAAGCTACCAGCCACCATCCTCTGTAACCAGGTCTTGGAAATGGCACCACATCACCGATCATTACTGTACCCATGAGAAGCAAGTCACCCAACCCAGTCCAGGAGTGCAGAAGAGCACAAACCTCCAAAGATAGTAAACATCAGGATCTACCCTGAAGTCATGGCATCCTGATACTTCTTGCACCTGGGCCTCACCTCACCCTTATACAAGCTTCAGCATCCTCAGCTGAGTTTCTCCGGACAAGTAATCCTGCCGGGCTCCTGCCTTCGTTGTTATTGGAGATGAGGATTATTTTCTAGCATCTCATCGCTTCTAACCACGGTCATCACTGTTTTTAATCAGAGAGAGAGAGAGAGAGAGAGAGAGAGAGCACATATATAGGCATTACATGCCATAGCACATGTGTAAGATCAGAGAACAGCTTCAGATATCGGCTTTCATCTTCTGCTTTGTTTCAGACATAACTGCTTCACGTTTGCTGCTGTGGAGGCCAGGCTAGCCTCCCTGCCAGTCCCCATCGTCTCTGCCTCCCATCTCACTGCCAAGAGCTCTGGGATTACATATGCTGCTGTATGCCTGTCCTTACAAAGTTTCTGGGGCTCTAAACGCAGGTCCCCATGCTTGCACAGCAAGGAACCATAACTCCAGCCCTGCCATCACTTCTTTCATGGTCTCTGCCTCCACCTGTCATGCAACCAGCAAGAATCACTCTGGTTAGGCACCCTAGTTGACTGCCCACGCTCCCGGCCCACCATGAAACCTATTCTTAACTGAATACATTAGTCCGCTATATGCCAAGTTCCCCCCATACCATGGCCACATTAACCTCCATCAGATAATTAAGGGCTTGGCTTACCATGAGAGACCTCAGATGTCACCTTTCTGCCACCCGGTACATCTTTAAATGACACAGACTCTAATGAGATGTTCAGATATAGAAAACTGAATGACTCCTTGCTTTCATGTGACATTTATTCAGCCAGAGTGATCGGACTCCACCACTACATTACTTCCGATTTCTACCTGACCTTGGGTGGTGGAGGGTAATCTTGAAGGAAAACTATCCATTTAATCTCCCTTGCCTTATTAGCATTTAATTGCTCTGACAAATTTTTAAATGTACTAAGGATGTTAAGATTATAATTCAATTTTCCTCTCAAACAGCCCAGTAGCCAGGAGAGCGGGGCCATCTCTGGCACAGCTGGGTTCTCTTAAGGGTGGCATCCTGGGCCTGGTGCTGCCTTCTGCTCCTCTGAGTACCCAGAATGATGATACCGATATTCACGCCACAGGTACCATCAGGACCTCCTCCGTGTGCCACCCCCCTTCTCAGTGGCCTGAACTTGGCTCTGCAGTTCAGAGCAGTGAGCTACATAAAGATCCATGTGATTTTGTATAGGACCAGGAAAAGGACAATCTGTGCTTGGGATGCCAGAGAGCAAATCTTCTAACTGAATAAATATCTTGGCCCAGAGATGCCATATGCAAATTTATGTGTGTCTTCAATTGCTGAAGAACAATAGATGGAAATGAGCCAGTGACATCATGTGTTAGCCCACCCAGCTGCGCTGGTGTGGCTAGGCTTACACATGGCTACCTTACTGTCCTACTCCTAGCTAAGGCAGGGCCAGCATCTATGCTCGCACTGGCTCCTGCTCTTTCCTTTACACCTGGTAGAGGGTCCTTATCTTAGGTAGCCCTGTCCGGACAGCGCAGCATAGCTTAGCAATATGGAATAGGTCCCATTCTTCATATCAATTTCTGCCCCGGTTTGCTTTCTGTGGCCCTGATGAACACCACCACCAAAAGGAACTTGGGAAAGAAAGGGTTTATTTGACTTACACACCCCAATCGCAGTCCATTATTGAGGAAATTCAGGACGGGAACTTGAGCATGAACAGAAGCAGGAACTGTAGAAGGATGCTGCTTAGTGGCTTGATTTCAAAGTCTTGTTCAGCTTACTTCTTACAGCCCAAGAGGTGGCCCCACCCTCAGTGAGCTGAGCCTTCCTAATCAATAAAACATCCCACAGGGGTGCCCACAGCCTGATCTGATAGAGGCAGTTTCTCTACTGAGCTTTCCTCTTCCCAGATAACATTTTGTGTGAAGTTGAGAAAAACTAGCCAATATGGACCCCATCACCTACTCTGACTCTTTAAAACAGTGCAGTTGCCCAGTGAGTTAGCCTCTCATTTTCTCAGAGATGCCTCCTGTTGATTCCTCTTGCTTGCCCTGACCTCCTCAATCAGTGAGCCATCTTTTGTCAAAGTCACCAGCCCTGGGAGGTAGACGATGAACTTCAATGAATGGGAAAATTCCCCTCTTGGAGTCCCAAAGACTTGGGTTTTAGAACCAACTTTAGCACTAATTGGCTGTGAACCTTTAGGAGACACTCTCCTCTCCCTTAGGACGGTCACTGTCATAACCATTTATGAGCAGACACTGGATTTGACCTTGTGATTTGTCTCCCTGGACAGAGAGAGCCCTTTGGACCATTGGAGCCCTAGCGCCTAGCTGAAGTGATTGGAATCTAGTTTTGCTGACTTGAGCTTAGACCTGAGAGACCCTGGCCTGTTTCCTGGCTGTGTGAAATGAACACATGAGAATGTGGGTCTACGGAGCCTGTCACATGGTCATTCTGAGGTCTCTGCAGGATAAATGGTGTCACTGTGTTGAGAGAAGGAGGCATTGCACATAATCCTAAAATGATGATCTAAATACAAGACAAACACCGTCACCTCACCAAGTCAGTTCTCTCATTTATCCACTCTCTTGTCCCTTTTCATGCTGATTTGGTTCGAACCAGATGAGCTAAAATGGCCCATAGAGGCAGAGATGTTTTGTTTTGTTTTGTTTTGTAACAAGGTCAAAGTCTGATGATCAGGCTGTTCTTGAACTTGGTAATCTTCCTGCCTCAGCCTCCCAAGTGCTGGGATTATAGGCTTGAGTCTGTCTATTCATAGCTTCCAATTCTTTTCATTTAGCATCCTTTTATTGATATTTCTCATTTTCAGTGACCTTTTAAAATCATTTCCCCAAATCTGTCTTTTTCCCACTCTCCTATGAGCCCCTCCCAAGAGAATGGCCATAATAACGTCCACTCCGTTCTCTGCATTCGTATAAACTCAGATAACACATGCGTGGTAACAAGTGTCCCTGTCTGCATCTACCTCCACCTACAAGTACTGACAGAACTTAGGGGGACATATGGTCATACAATGGATGCCCTGATTTTTTTCTTTTCTGCGGAATCACATGCTCTGCTCATTCCTTTAGCATGCAACATGACCTCCTGCTGCTGAGATGTCTCAGATGGGTGGCTCCACCCCACTGGCACGAGGAGAAACATATTCAAACTTTGACCCCTATTTATTTTTGTCTGAACTCTTTAAAATTTCTGGTTTATATTTGTTCATCATGCACACAAGATAATACATACAAGTAACTATCTGTAGTTTGGAGGTGTGCACTCTCATTAAATAATATCAAAAGTGCTGGCTTGAGACCACTAATCTGCAGAATTGGGGAATGATTTGGTCGCCCACCTCTTCTCTGTCCGAGTGCATATCCAGGCTGATTCTTGATAGTAAACAAGATTC
Organism: Microtus oregoni; assembly: GCF_018167655.1. Lineage (NCBI taxonomy): Eukaryota > Metazoa > Chordata > Mammalia > Rodentia > Cricetidae > Microtus > Microtus oregoni. The sequence goes on along the minus strand of NW_024543074.1, from coordinate 26,802,125 downwards.
ATTACAATTGAGGCTGCAGCCGGTCCCACTCCACAGGGGTGTTTATATGCTGGAGTCCCCAAAGTATAAACTGGGGATTCAAAGGGCATGTGCTAGTTTCATATTAATCAATGTGTGGCCTGTTCTCTGACAGGTCTGTAACAATTCATATTTCTGCTATCAGTGGAGATATGGATTTCATTGGCATTCATAGCCCTACACAGACTTCATAGTTCTTACTCTTTTAAGTTTGGCCTGTCCAATGGGAGGGTGGCGAAGCGAATCCTATTTGAATCTTTTTTTAAAAGCATCCTCACATGCGAGGATGGGTACTGGACCACATGACTTTCAATGTTTTCCAGCTTTCATATAGATGATTTCACCACCTGCTCTTGGGGTCACCCGTTAGCAGTGTGTACTCAGTCTCCCCTCTACCAGCTATTGTGAATCCTAGAGACATCTTGGGGAAAATAGACAGGAAATAACAAACCAGAGGCTGGAATAAAAGTTGAATCTGGTCCAGGAGATGGTTTGGTCAATACTATTCAGCCTGTGAAAACCACTGAGGCTAGATCTGTGATTTCACCCAGAACAAATACTAAAAAGCGGGGCGTCATCTTTCTAGTGGCAAGTGTATTCATAGGAAATATTTTAAGATCAATGGCTGCAAAAGATGTGGTTTTCCTCAGAGATTCACTTTTCAAATGGCTCTGTATTAAAAGTGCTATCTTAATAAATATTCATGGAGAGAGCGCGGTTGATGTATTTTTTTACCATTTATAGCTCATACTTCAAAGGTCCAAGAGAGGGAAAAGACACATGATACACTTCTTGGCCTCTTAGGGGAAGTGCAAAAAGATGGGTGACCAAGCTTCGCTCTCCTCTGGCTGCAAGCTCCTGGCAGGGGGCTGCACTCTCCACTTCCACTCTCCTGTAGCAGCACTTCCTGCACCAGCCAAGCCCTGCTCAGAGCACAGCTGGGGGAGAAAGAGGACATGGGGGTTAGAAGGCACGTGTGAGCAGGCTTTGTAATAACTGCCTTTTAGCGAGGATTTGTGGTATGCCCAGCATCCACATGGATGCTTCCTAAGCCTTCCTTCACTGAGTCCTTCCTGTAGCCCTGTGAAACTTTCTCTTTGACAGATGAGGAAATCAGGCTTCAGAAAGGTGAAGCTGTTTGTCCCCGGTGTTCACACAACGAGTCAGATGGCAGGAAAACGATGGAAACTTGGGCCCATGTGGCTGCCACTTCCACTGTGATTCACCTCAGTGCCTCAGTTTCTTAAATGTGATTCCCCCCTCAGAGCCGCTGTTCCATGCCCTGCCAGAGCTGGAGAAACAGGAGAAATCTTGAGTGATGTTGAATTCTTTCTTTCTCACGGTCCTTGGTAAGCTCAAGTTGGCTACCTGCTCTGGACATGAGGATCCCACAGCCCCTGGAAGGTCAACCTTTTTGACCCTTGCAAGATAGCAGCCCACCTCGCTGAAGAACTGAAAAGCTGGCCTCTTAATCCTGAAAATATTTCTCAGTACTGAGTAAATGTACTTTGTTTTTTATAATAGCAGCTTTCACCATTGGCAGTAGCTGGAATCCCTTGCTTAAGATGTTCGAACCATTTTCCATGGCCTGCAGAATAAGACACAGAGGCCCACTTGGCGAGGCACTGGAGACTTTCTGTAACATGCACACAAGCCTAATGACTCTAACTTCCCTTGTATGCTTCAGTCCATCTCGTTAGTCAGTGTAGACGGCAGTTCTTCCATCTGCTCAGAGTGTCTTTTTCCCCTCTTGGACCATTCAAGTCTTAAGCATCCTTCATAGCCTGAACTGAATGGACCTGCCTCCCCCGGGAGCCTCTTCTCTCTCAGGCAGAATTGAAGGGTCTCTCCTGTGGTATCCCCACGGTCTCATTTCCATCCTGCTGCCTCTCGCTCCTTATCTGCCTTGGCAACTAGACTGGGAATTCCTCATGGGCAGGACCCATGCTGTTCACCCCCATTGTCACTCAGTCACCGTGACAACATCTACGGCAATAATAACAGATGGCATTTATGAAGAGTTAGGATGTGACTGTCCTTGGTCCTCAGCACATCCCAGGAGGCAGATATTATACTGACTTTGATTTAACTGGTAAGGAATGGAGTTCCCTGTGGTCCCATTGAAAATGGCAGCTCTCATAGTAACCGCTGGCTTCATTTGGTGCTAACTGTTAACTGTTTGATGAATCAGACATATGTTAGCAATCAAGTAAGGAATAAGACAAAAGCCACTAGCGAGAGAAGCTGTCTATCCACTCACTACAGGAAGACGTTTTCTAGAATCCAAGCAATGAAAGCAAGCCGTCACTTTGGTTAGTAGCATTCCCTGGAGGCACTTGCTGTCACAGCCACTCCAGTGAGTATCTTTTGAAAAGCATGCCAAGGAATATGAATATCCTCGGGAGGATGGACTGTAGAGCTGTGTCCAGCTCCAGCAGAGGTGGATCATCTGGGCTCTTTCAGGTTGTGCTACACTATCCTCCAGCGCAAACTTCACCCAAGACTGCCACACGATGCCATAGTATAGAACAGTCAGGAAGCCAATGGGATGCAGAGGACCAGAGAAAGGGTGGATGGTGAGCAGCGGGGACCATGGGCACTGGTGAAAGCAAGGGCACTGATGCAAGAACTGGGGAGGTAAAACCATGGCAACAATCTGTAAAACTGTAAGTCACACAGAACACTATGTCAGACACACTTAGATCAGGAAGTGGACACAGGACCTGGGGCTTATACAGAGGCAACACAAAGACAAGGGCCAAATATCTGATATTCAGAGGAGGACCTCAGGGGCGTCCCCTATGTGTCCTCTGCCCCACTTGCTTTGCACTGGGAGAATTCTGGTGACATAGCAATAAAGAAACACTGAGACTGAAAAACAACACAAACACATACACCTTTACATACACACTTATATATGCATGCAAACACCTTTAGTCTCACACATATGCACATTCACATATAAATGCTGACGTGTGCAGACATGTGCACACATAGATAGATACAATTTCTGCCTCACTTAGACATGTACTCACATACATATATTTACATATGAGACACCTCTGCACATGCACACACACATACACATTCATGGGTGCCTGCACACATACGCTTAAACACAGATGCAGGGATCGAATCACTTCAAAGCAAAAATATCGGGAAAATATCATTTCTAGAATGAAATCAGAATGCTCCCAAGGTCAGCAAGACCCTCTGAGAGGATGCCAATTAGCGACTCCATCCCCTTATTCTCCATAGATTGCTGGCCTTGTAATGGTGAGAAAATGTCTCTTGAATCCAGCTCTCTCTCTCTCTCTCTCTCTCTCTCTCTCTCTCTCTCACACACACACACACACACACACACACACACACACACACACGGGGGGGGGTGCGCACACACACACTTCACGTGGAGAACCTAATTTTTATTAGTAATATAGAAACCATTTCTTTTTTCATGTGTTTCTGGAAACACATGAAAGCCTCCTTTTGCTGTTGCTGTTGTTCTGAACATGAGAGCCTGCTCACTAGCTCCCAGGGTGTTCAACAATCCAGTTCTGTTTCCAGAAGAGCTAAGAAGCAGTGGCAGCGGGCCTGAAGTCTCTGCCACAATCTCAAGGGATAGGATCTGAGAAGTCTCAACCAGTCCAATCTGGTCCACGTAGCCTTTAAGCACCTTTCATGCCTTCGCTGCCAGCCTTGGTCCTTCAGTCCTATAGTTAACGCTGGTCATCCCTGCCCTTGCCTTGGCCCAGGGTTCCGGTCTCCTGCAAGGACTTCCAGAGCCTCAGGACTATCAATAGAGAGGAGAGTCTGTGGCTTCAGGCTGTTGGCTAATTGAAATGAAAGCCAGGGAATAAGAGCTCTCGGGTGTGCTGCTCCTCTGGCTTGAGAACAGTGTGGTTGCGCGTGCTGGACCTGGCCCAGGTACCAGGCTCTAATGCAGGATAACGGGAACCACCTGCTCCAGTGCCCTTGCTGCACCCCACACTCTCTGTCTTTGAAAGTCTTTGATGACAGGAGCGAGGCTGAGCGATTATGGAAGCGTGCTTTCCGCGCTGCGTTTATGGGTGTATTCTGAAGGAAGCAAACATATGCCTATTAAGCATGGGGAGAATTATCAGCGAATGTTTTTAAATGACCAATAAAAATGAAATTATCATTGCTCATTGTTTTTATGGATCATAATGTCTTTTTTTTCTTACGGAAATATCTAACAAACTCCCTTCCTAGACGAGGCCGCTAATTATGTAGTTAGCACACAGTAATCCATGCAAGTGGGTTCTCGCCTGTCATAATTTATCTTCATAAATGTAATTGGCCCAATGAAAGAGACCACAAAATAATTCTGCAAAGAGTTGGATTCAAAAAAACATGGATTCTCCCTTCTGTTTTCCAAAAAGTACGAGCTTGGGATAGAAGTGTTTACCGCCCCCCCCCCCCAAACTGACCATCTACCCCAATTTGTAGGCCAAGTATTTACCAGTTCATTAAAACCCGGTTCATTTTTAATCACTGGCTGAATTCTGGGGTTAAATCAAAATTTGGCACAAATCCCAACCACATGACCTGGAAATCCATCCAGTGAGTGAGCAGGTAAGAAGCAGGCAGAGAAGACAGCTCGGGCTGACAGTAAATAGTGCTCCGGAAGAGGCAGAGATGAGCTACCAGTCCAGAGGAAGGAGCTGCTTCCTGGTGGGAAATCAGAGGCACTTTCTGTATGAAGTAGCCTTGAGCTGAACCTTGTGTGGTGAGAGGGATGGGGCTAGTGGGGAGGGAGGCAGCCACTTTAAGAGATAGGCTCACTTAGACTAACATGGGAGTAACTTCAGCGTGAGACAGGCAGATGAGAGATGGAGAGGAAGCACAGGACTTAAGTCCTGACCCAGAAGCAGAAAGCATAGATTCAATTTGTAACTCAAGATCATACTGAGCTTCCTCTCTACACAGGGAAAAAAGAAGCATGGAAACATGGAAGCATCAGCACAGCACACTAGCTTGCCAGACCCTGGCTGGGTCTTTGGGAGAGACCTCGATGAATCAGGCACAAAGCCACCCCGAAACTGAAGGAAGTGAAGATGGCACCGAAGCCACTGCTGGCTTGAACTCGTGTCGGTGATGTAATTCAGGCTGGGGGTAGTGTCACTGTTTCCTTGTGGCAGTCGGTCCAGATGAGGTCACTCTGTCCCATCCCACAGCAGGCACAGATACGGGCCGGGAGGTAGGATTCAAGAACACGGGGGTATTTCAGAAAGAGACTGACTGATGGTATCATAGGTACAGACAATTAGAACCAAAATGTGATGAGTGTCCGTGAAGAAAATCTTTATTGGATGGCATGATCTGGGGCTGGGGCAGGAGCATTAGCATGAGGGGTGAGCTGGCCTGGGGTACATGGAGTCTCAGAGCTGGAGTGGGTATCTCAACAGTGGCCAATACCCACACCTCTGCTCTCACTGTCATCATCAGACCTAGTGACTCGGGAAATTGTGTCTCTGTATGTTTTAATGAATACATCCTATGCTTCTGAGGCAGTTTTACATTGAGGGATCTTTGTGATGGTTTAGACTGGGCCTGCTTGGAGGAAGTCTTAACCTTTCATGTTATTAAGAGCCCTAACTAAGTAAACCTGTAATCTAGATGCAGCTTCCTCACTTCCCTTCCCTCCCCATCCTTAGCTCCTCTTTATTCTCTCTGCCATCTCACTTTTCTACACCCTACTCTTTATCTCTGGGGGTTCCTTTGTGGTAGATTCCAACTCATCTGTGTGTATGTGTGTGTGCGCACGTGCACGCATGTGTGTGTGTGTGCGCACGCGTTTGTGTGTGTGTGTGTGTGTGTGTGTGTGTGTAGGCCAGTGGTCCATGTTTGGTGTCTTCTTCAATCTTTCTCCACTTTATTTTTTGAGACAAGTTCTCTCAGTGAATCTGAAGCTCGTAGTTTTTGCTAGACTTGCAGATCAGCAAGTCCCAGAAATCCTCCAGTCGTCTTCCAGGACTACAAGTACATGGTGTTCCACTGGCTCTAGAGAGATCAGACTCAGGTCTTCGTGTTTGGAAGACAAGCTCTCTTCCGAGTGAGCCATCTCCCCAGCCTCTTCTCTGTCATGTAGACTTTTACTTGGCACACTCAGTCCACCGCCTAGCAATCTACAGAATGGATTTTTCTGACTTGACTTTCACAGAGTCTGTACAGTTTGTTTATACGAGTGAGGAGCTGGCAAATACAATGCAATCCAAGGTGTGGGATGTCTGGACACAACCGAGCTTTAATGATCCACTAGAAACTACCCTCCAGTGAGATTCTGCCACTCACACTAGACCCCAGAAGAAACGCATAGCATAGGCCTGGACCTACTCTGGACCCTGGAGCAAAGGCAGCCAAGCAATGACGTGAAGCAGATGCGCTTAGCCAAGCCCAGCTGCACCATCCACATCTCCATCAAACTGTAGACCCACTGTTCTTATAGAATACACTTATTTTATTTACATTACTGAGTTTGGGAGATGTTTGTTATGTAGCATTACCAACACTTCTACTAACTAATACAACTGGACTACTTCAGGTGTTTAAACCCTCACTCTTTTGAGTCCAAATGGCAACTCAGACTGATAGATAACTGAAGACAAGAACCACAAACAAGAATCACTTTCCCTTCAGGGTCTTAAACTATCTCCTCCAGCAGCTTCTGGTCTTCCTTCCTTCCTTCATTTACTCGTATGTTTGATGAAGAGCACTTGGGCTAAGACTTAGCAAAGGCACCAGGACACATGAGGTATGGCTGTGAACTAAGATGAGGCATATCCTATCCTGTTAAATGAGAGCAAAAGATGTGTGCTCAAATAATGACATCCCAAGACACCTTCCATAGTTCTTATCCCAAAGCAAACCAAGTATGGATGAAATAATCATTCTTACAACTGCCCTTGTTTATAGTCAAAAGCAATTATCTGTGAATATGTTAAAAAATCTATAGTAATTACGAGCTTGCCTTTTCCTCTTTCACAGATCATATGAGCCAGCAAAGAAGTGGATTTATATATATACATATTAGAGTATTACTCAGCAGTAAAAAACAAGGACTTCTTGAATTTTGCATACAAATGGATGGAAATAGAAAACACTATCCTGAGTGAGGTAAGCCAGACCCAAAAAGAGGAACATGGGATGTACTCACTCATATTTGGTTTCTAGCCATAAATAAAGGACATTGAGCTTATAATTCATGTTCCTAGAGAAGCTAAATAAGAAGGTGAATCCAAAGACAAACACATAGGCATCCTCAGGAATATTAACCTTCATCAGGCGATGAAAGGAGACAGAGACAGAGACCCACACGGGAGCACCGGACAGAAATCTCAAGGTCCAAATCAGGAGCAGAAGGAGACGGAGCACGAGCAAGGAACTCAGGACCACGAGGGGTGCACCCACACACTAAGACAATGGGGATGTTCTATTGGGATCTCACCAAGGCCAGCTGGCCTAGGTCTGAAAAAACATGGGATAAATCCGGACTAGCTGAACATAGCGGACAATGAGGAATACTGAGAATTCAAAACAATTGCAATGGGTTTTTGATCCTACTGCACGTACTGGCTTTGTGGGAGCCTAGGCAGTTTGGATGCTCACCTTACGAGACCTGGATAGAGGTGGGCAGTCCTTGGGCTTCCCACAGGTCAGGGAACCCTGATTGCTCTTCGAGCAGATGAGGGAGGGGGAATTGATCGGGGGAGGGGGAGGGAAATGGGAAGCGGTTGTGGGGACGAGGCAGAAATCCTTAATAAATAAATAAATTTAAAATAAATAAATAAATAAATAATATTACTTGACAAAAAAAAAAAAAAAAAAAAAAGTGGATTTAAAGGCAGTTTTACCGTATGCCGATATCCAATGCATTTTCCTGCAATAAAAGTGGGCTTTGGGCACCATCCTGGAAGGTGCAAGTGAAACACACTTGTAACTGGGTAGGACTGACTCGGGGATCACTCAGCCTTTCATCCTCTGCGTCAGTCACACCCCGTGATGGAACCAGTCACACACATTTACAACTTCCTGAAGACACTCCCTGAAACAATGCAGACCTGTGGAGTCTGGCTGTGCTCAACTCAGCATGGCCAGGCTGGTAATCAACAAAAATGAGTCCAAGACACCCCAGTCCTTGATGCCTTGGGCCTAGAGGGATATTGTGCCAGGACAGAGGTCTTTCTGACCTCTATTCTCTATTGAGATGGGGACATACAGGAATAGATTCTCCTTAGGATGTCAAGAAGGGACTCAATCATCCTTCTGACCAGGACATCCAATGATGCAAATGCAGGAAGATGAAGCAAAATGATGAAAACATGGTCCTACCCTCAGGTTTCTTATGGACCCATGGGAGTCACAAACAAGCAGGCTATCCCCAGATACTCTAATTAATGGCTATATAAACTGTTTTTTTTTTAAAAAAAAAGAACCTAAACTTATTTGCCCCACTAGCCCCTCATTTACAAAAGTGCATCAGCTGTAGGTATAGCATGGGCTTGCTGTAAGAATCAAAGAAGTTAATTGATGCTATGCAGATATAGCTAGTTGCTACCCAACACCCATGGATTTCACTGCGGTGGTACTACACCTTGGGAAAATGTTCTTTCCAGACTCCCTTGCTGCAATGAGCAGCCACGTGTCCACATCTCAGTTCCGGCCAACAGGAGGCAGGTGGGACTCTTGGTGAGGAAATCGCCTCCCCAGTGGAGGACAGGCTTTGGGAGAAGCTTCTGTCCTCTCTCCAGAAACAATGTATGGAAGAACTAGTCCGTGTGTGAGGGCGAGGACAAAGCCATATGCCTTGATTGGCAAAGCAGGTGGGTGGAGGGAATTTGACTTCCCAGTGGTATCCTTGGGCACCTGTACACACTCTACTTAACTTCCATCCTCTCCATTGTCACAGAATAGCTCTGACTTAGGCCTTTCTATGTTGGATCAGTGGGAGGGAGACCAACAAGTGATAACAAGATTGGAGATGATTAAAGAATAGTACATACACACGTAGAATTTTATAATGAAACATTACTTTGTGCAATTAATACAGTTTGATAAAAACAGGGGTGGGGAGACTGGAAAGTCTCCCCAGAATTAAATCCCCAGCCGTACAGACACCAAACTTCCATCTTCCTTTGTGCTCGGTGGAATGCTTGGGACTTATAATCACAGATTAATGGTTAACAGGAGAGATGTGAAGCCCTGTTTCCACACTGGACCCATTCTGTGCCTTTCCCTCAGGGCCTCAGTGTCCCTGCCTGCATTAGGACAAAGGACTTAGAGCCATTATATCTCTTAGCATCCCTGCTGCAGTTAGATTCTAAGGCTTAAGACCCAGGTGCCCCCACCCTAACCAACCCAGCACCACCACCCCCACCACCACCCTACCCAGCCCAGCACGGGCCTCCTGGAGAGAGGCAGCCTGTCATTCAGAGAACTCTCTTTCTCCAAAATCTAATATCCCCTCATCTCCCATTATGAGTTCAGTTATGGGAGCCTTCATAGCAGGTGTCATTAAATAGACATTAAGACCCAACAGGGCATGTTTTACGGGACCATTACCATATGCCTGGTGTTTGCCGTGACAAATGGAGACCCAGTCAACCACTCCATGTGATAATGGGCCAGGAAACACCCCCTGGGGTGAGTTAATGTGATTAGAAGATGAAGCTCTCTTTGTTTAATACCATCCCCTGGAAGGAGATGGCTTCCTCTGTGCTGATGCACCTTAAAGTCGGCTTTCACCCTCCTCTTCCTGGGGCCAGCAGTTTCGAGGGACAAGTGAGGGAGAAACCGTGGAGCTAGCATGACCACATTGATCATCACATCATATGTGTCCAGAAGCACAAACTGGCCTTCCACTGAGGTTTGAACTGTGATTCAAGGACCAAGGGCTATGCTATCTCAGTTTCCCTCATGATGATTGCACTTTGAAAGCCAGAAACAGAGTAGCAAAACTGAGAGAATTGCCTTTGTCCAGGTTCTCCACTGTTACACCTTGCTCAGTCTGGGTACATTTATGAGAATTGAGACATTGACATTGTTACAATATGCCTAGTGAATCTTTTATTTGGAGCCCCTATTCATGGCCTTTTGCTCTGTGATCAGATTCAGGATATGGCCATGATTGTATTTACAGTGGGTCATTGTGCATCCAGACTATTCAAAATCAAGTTCATAGTATCTCGAGTTTGCAACCTCTTCTTAGCCCAGGCTTTGTATGACCTGCCAAGGCCTCTGACAATTAACCTTGACCCAGGAAGAGAGTTCCACTAGGTCCCCAAGCTGAGGCCCTTCTTGATTTTCAGATTCCTGGGTATCATTATTATAAATTATTATTTTTACCCCTAGTAGCCTTTTTATCTGGCATGCTGAACCAAAAGGGACACGAAAGGAAAGCACCGATTTCTAATGACTCTGAAGGTTCCAAATCAAATCAGGGCATATTTGATGATGGCCTGCAGATAAAATACGAAGTGTATGACCAATGACGGTGGGAGCCAGTGTGAGTAATGTAATTTATAAGGACATTTTTGCCTAGGCGGAAGGCGGTGCTGAGAGATTTACCTCGACAGGACAAAAGTTCCCGAAAGCTGCGGTTCTCCCGTGGCCTGAGATGATGTTATTTGCTGTTGGCAGCCACGCCGGGTTGGAAAAAGAAAGACCACCCTTGCAGATTGTCACTTCATTTGAGTCCTCCGTGGCTTCCATCCAAAGTGCTGCACTCCAAAGTGCTCCCCTCCGAGGAGGCAGCCTTTAAGACCGTTGTTCTGCTGCTCTCCACCCTGCCTTTCTCCTTGGATTCTTCCAGTTGCCAGAACCCTAAGGGAGGCAGCAATGAGTGAGGTTCCAGTCATGAGAAGTCTGTGGGGCACTGGGTTACCACCTGCCTCTCTCTGTGAGGCTCCCTTCTCTCTACTGGGAGGGTACCACTCACCCCTGGGGATGAGAGCACTTTTCCTCTTTTGTTTGCTTAGTGCCTTTAACCTGATAGTGGTGGGGGCTTGAATGAGGATGACCATCTGTAGGTTCAGATATTTGAATGCTTGGTCCCTAGTTGGTGAAACTATTTGGGAAGGTGTGGCCATCAGGAAGTGTGGCCTTGTGGGAGGAAGTGTGCCACTGGGGGTGAACTCAGGGGCTTCAAAAGCCCACACCATTCCCAGTTAGTTCTTTCTATCTCGTACTTGTGGATAATGATGTAAACTCTCAGCTACTGAGCTAGCCCCACACCTGCCTGCCTGCTGCCATGGCTCTAACACTTAGGAACTAGAAGCCCCCAATAAACTCTTCTGTAAGTTGCCTTGGTCATGGTATCTTATCACAGCCATAGAAAAGCAGCTAAGACATGCTCCCATGGTTGCCAGGGTCTCTGTCCTCTGGACTGGCCTCATGGTCCCAGGTTCCAGGTTTGCCTTTTATTGAAAGGAGGAAGAAACAATAAGCCTCTATTTGGACCAACAGCATAGGATGTACATCTCAAAGAACCAAAGGCCTGGGCAAGAATGCTGTGAGCCTGCATACAGGAAGATGCCTCTACCACCTTCACACAAACAACAGCAACAGCAAATGCAGGCACCACTGCCATTGAAGTATTTATCTCAAGACTGCATAAATTATGTAGTCTCAGGGTAATACTATGAGGGAGGTGTTATTTCTATTTTACAAAAGAAGTATCTAAGAAAGGTAGGACAATCAGCCTAAAACCAAATCATCGGGGTAGCTCTGCATGGTTACACACAGAAGCTCCATCTAAGTGAACAGCGTGGGCATTGCAGAAAAACACTAAGGATAGCATATGATGGGCATGGAGTTTCCAGACCTCCCAGGCTTGTCTTAGAGTAGCCAGCGCTTCCTAAACCCACCCAGACACTGTAACCAGGTTTCCTGTAGAAACATAGGAATGACTGCCCTTCTATGTACACAGAAGTGTGGAGCACCAGGTCCTGACCATATGCTGCTGGTTACTTCCATGGTGAGCCTGGATCTCTGATTTCATTCTCATCTTCAACGCCTACCCAATGGCTAAGTCACCTAGGATGTGTCCCAAGAGGCACTTTCCCAGCCTTACTTCCCCTCTCTTACTCTGAAAGCAATATGATGTAGTGTCCTAGGTCCCGACAATGCAGTGTCCCAGGGACCTAAGCATGCTGTTGAATAATGTGGAGTTTGCATTCAGGACAGCCTGGAGCCGACTCCATGTCTCTCCCGCATCAGGAGGGCCTCTTTCTAGCCCTGCGTGATGCAGGACCTTCCACCAGCACCTGCCTGCTGACAGGACTCTTGCAAGTCCCGCTCTGCTGCCATCAGCTGACCTAGTTTCATTCCTATTCCCTTGAAATAGCCTTATCCCAGTTCACTCTGTGTCGTCTGACAAATGTGTTTCTTTATTAGGGTGAACCGAGCCCTTGGAGGTGGCAGAGTGGGTCATGGGCTAGCAAGGTTGCCATGGAAATTATTCACTTGTCATTGAATTATTTATTTGTGCAGCCCATCTAGAATGCCCCCCTTGGGCTCACAGCTGGCAGACAGACACACAGATGGAGAGACCTGGGGAGGATGAATCTTGCATCCGCAGCTCTGCCTGAGAGGTGCTTTATACAGGGACAGAGATCCAGAGCTCCGTCCACCCCCAGGAAGAGTGGCCTTTGGTAAGAGTGTGCAGGCTGACTCCCAAAGGCGTTCAAGCTGACTCCCAAAGGCTAGGGTTCAAGCCCCTTCTTCCTCTGTTTGCTCCTCTGGAAAGCTAGAGGAGAAGAGTGCCTCCCCAGGTCATTCCAGAATTCCACACAGAAAACAAGACTGGAATGACTTGTGCTGGTACTGTGATTGGACATCTTAGGAAACACCCAGCTCAAAAAGTGCCTGACATTACATGGAGCCAGATGACATCTTCTCACATGAGTCACAAATCCATTCCCTGAGCACACGCTGCCTGCTACCACACTGCGGTCACAGCCCATGCTTAGAATCTGAGTGGGTATTAAAGACCCAAAAGGCCCAGGACCAGTGCACAGGAAGGATGCACTGTGCTCCTTTGGCCCTTCTGGGATTAGGAGCTTTGATACTGTACCATTAACAGCCTGAGAGCACTGGTCATCTTTACTAAAAATCACACCACCACCCACGCATGCTTGCCTGGCCTTCAAACAGACATTCAGTTGTGGAAGGAAGGAAAAATGACCAATGCTATTTATGTTTTATCAGAGTGGTGGTTTTCTTTTTTCTTTTTTCTATTCCGACCTGAAACTAGTTTTCAAGTGGCCACCTCAACAAGTGTGTAAAGATATAAACGGAGAGATGCTATTGCAGAAGTATCGGACGTTGCCTTGAGCCTATCAGGAGGGCACAGACTATGGACACTGTAGTTCCTATCTAATAATTCACTGTTTAGATGGCAAGAAAAGCAAACTAGATATACACTTAGTGATGGGCCAAGATGCAAGAGCACAGGATGAGCACAAAGAGCTATAAAACAGAAAGTGAAATAAAATTCCACTTAAACAAAGCCCATAAACATGCATACACATCCCTGGTGACGAGGGCCAGCCTACAGCTGCAGATCTAAGAGATGCCTGTCTAAATCCCAACCTACACACTGAGAAACCCCAATCTCCGTGGATTGCTGAAGGACCATTGCTGACAAGGTCACAGCAGGGTTCTCTGTCCGCTCCTGCTCCAGCCCATTCTCCCCTTCTGCTGAATGTCCTCAAAGTCAGGGCTATCTTATTGTCTTCTGTGCCTCTGTTGAGTCAACCCTTTCTTTAATGCTTTCCCTGCACACTCATAAGTCTGTGTGTGTCAGGGATGCTGCGGAAGACTCCTGAGAGCCTGCTGCAGCCTTTCATAGCAACAAAGCAAGCAGCTTGTAGTCATGAGGTGGCCCTGTAGATGTACCTTGGCCACTCCCTCAAGCAAGGCACAGCCTGCTGCTGGGCTGGGGCTTCGCTTTCGTTTTCTTTCTATTTTCAGCTCTATTGCTCTCCTTCCTGCTCTTGATTGGCCCTGGGAGCTCCAAGCTCTTCTCTCTTTATGAAGCAGAGCAATTCAGTTCTTCTCCTCCCTCATCCCAGCTCCACATCTAGGCTACCCTTGCACGTGTCCAAACCCATCCTGAGGCTCCAGGTCAACTCCCGACAGCCACTCCCTGCACAGAACCTGCCCTCCTTAGACAGCAGTTGGTAAATAGCAATGTTGTCCATAGACACACATATACACATGAACACACATGCACGCACACACACACGCACACATTCATACACAATCAGCCTAGAATAATGTCACCCAAATGATAGCAGTTTCTGTTCCTCAGAAATAATCCTTTTGTTTCTTTGTAATTTGCCTTTTCTTCTCTCTCTCTCTCTCTCTCTCTCTCTCTCTCTCTCTCTCTCTGTGTGTGTGTGTGTGTGTGTGTGTGTGTGTGTGTGTGTGTGTGTGGTGTTATTTGAACTTTCCGACATGGATACAGGCTAGGTTTTCTGGTCCTAGCAGAGAAAAGACAATATTGTCCGTGGTGCAGATACCCAGGTCGAGTGCATGCAGTCACTGAGACCCCTGCTCCTGAGCTGACCCATCTCAGCACATCTCCCTGCCCATCCTGTGGTACCACAGTGGCAGGTAGCCAACAATGCAGCCAGGATGGCCTTCCCAGACATTCTGCTCACAGGCATTTGAAGACTAGCTGTAGCGAGACACCCTCCACAGAGAGCCAGGGAGTCCAAGGACTACAGTGACCTCCACCCTACCCCCTTTCGTAGGAACTGTTAAACTGAGTCACGTGTTGAATGGCTAATCTGCCAGAGGCAGGGCTCAGCATCCTCTGGCATCTGGTAAAGGAAGCCTCAGTCCCAGAGTGAATGAATATCTGAATGTTAGCGCAGCAGGAAAGGAGGAGCACTGGGGGCCTGGGGAAAACTCCAAACCCCAAATCTTAGCCTCAAAAGACACATGTGGTGTTGTCATAGTGTCTTGTCACGGCTTGTCACCATGAATCTGATGTAAAAATGACAGGAAATGAGAGGTGCTTTTGTTGCCCAGAAAATTATACAAGAGCACATGAACCCATGGCCTAGAAGAGCATGTGCAAGTCCCGTGATCAGCGCTTGGCACTCAGGAGAGGAGGTTTCCAACTCCCCTCTGCTCCCGGCATGGGTTTCTACCCACCGACTGTCTGAGGCCCATATTAAGTCATCTAGCAGAAACAGAACTTTAGCTGTGACCCTCATCTGAACCTGGCACTGAGTCACCCATTTTGAACATGTAAACCCAGCTCTCACCGAATGACTCTTGCCCTTTCTCAGATCTCCTTTCTGGGGAGCCCTCGGCATAGTGGGCTCTGTGTTGTGTGCTTTCTTACATCATAGGACATTGAGCTACAATGCAAGGGCTGCAAAGTAAGTGGGATGGCCCATATCGTACAGATGAAGAAATCATATCCCATGGAGATTCACGGCAGCAGCTAATCAGAGGCCCCGAACTCCATTTGTCAGCTATTGTGCCCATAATGTCACACAGAAAAAGAACCAAAAAATCAAGAAATAACAGCAAACCTTCCCTCACTGGCAGATGGGGCCCCTGTGGTTTTGGTGCCAGGCAAATGTTGGTCCATTTTTGGAGTCTCTTTATTTTTCTGGGGTGATGATCGTGAACTCATTGCCCAGAGCAGATGAGAAACAGAAAGATTCCATCCAAGACAGGCAACTCCATAAGTGTTGGACAGGACCCACATCAATGGGAAGGAAGTCAACTTTAGCCTCTTCTACTGGGAAGTCTGATAAGGTTGCATGGGAAGGGACCAGATGCTCCATTTAACTACCAGGGAAAAAAATGAGAAGAATGGGATGTGCCATACATACCTAGCTAGAGGAAACACCAGGACCCAAACCGATCCTCTGCCACCAAAATGCACCATCACCTTGCTTCCTTTCTGCTGTCCCTTCCAGAGCTGTGTGGACCAAACTCTAGGCTCATGGTCTCAATATGGGTGGAGAAACCTGCTCATTTACTCTACGAAGACTGCTGTCAGCTTCCCATGCAGAATGAGGAACCAGAGAGGAAAACCACACCTTGTCATTAAAAGCCATTCCTGCTTCCTGCCCTCAAAAGGCAGGAGATTGTTCACTCATGCCCAGCTTTTAGGAGACACATTGCCTCACATCTGGGAGAGGGTAGTTTGAAATATGGCAGTCATGTTTCCCACAGTATTTCATTCAGGGTACCCCAAGTTCTCATGTGTGAACTCTAACCCCTGGTACCTTAGTAGGGACATTACTGCTGTTATGTATCCACTTTCCATATCTGAGGTTCAAGATGATCTGAACAGACACACCAACTATAGCGAATGGCCTGAGTATGGGATCTGATGTTCCGAGTCCCTGTCTCATGCTTTTGCTCATCCCTGGACCTCTATTTCTCTGTTTGTAAAATGGGCTTTGTCCATCATATCCATCCAAGGGATTTCCTAGCCAGGAAGATCCCAGTCCCCAGATGCTGGCATGCCAATAATGGTTCTAGGCTCTATTCTGCTATGATCAAGCTCCAAGCTCACTGATCCAAAACCCTCACTGTCCAGAGTGCTGAGTGTCCTATCCATTGGTGAGGTGGGGTAATTAGGAGTGGTGGGTAGGGGGATGGGCCGGGTTAGCTCAGAGCTGTCAGCTTCCAGGGCTTTCCCAATAACTCTATATTAATCTTGGATTGAAGAGTTCTCAATAAAGCCAGCGTGCACATGTGCATGTGTGTGTGCATGCATGCGTGTGTGTGTGTATATGTGTGTGTGTGTGTGTGTGTGTGTGTGTGTGTGTGTGTGTGTGTGCATGAAAGGCCTGGTGGTAGACCAACAGTCACAACAACAGCCTGGACTATACTATGACCAGAGGTCCTCAGGCCCCTAGAGCCCTCAGTCAGAACTGCATTGAGCAGGATCTTCAGGCCGTTTGTGCATAGCTGACAACTTGAGATGCCCTGATATTGTAGGCACTGCAGCCTTACTTTTCCACTAGTGACTTTTTCTGTGTGTTTTTTCTACACACTTCTAGCTGCCTTCATTCCTAGAAGCCCACACCAGTGCCTCTTTGCCCGAAGGCTGCCCCAGGGCTGCTGGAGGACCCTTTGCCTGTGGCACAGAGAGCCCGAGGGCCTAGAAACTTACATTTACTCAGGGGCAGCCCTTCACCCAGTGTTTCCCAAACTTCCACATTTCACTGAAGCTTCTGTGTCACAGTCATTTCACACAGAACTTATTCCTAGGTCAAAAGGTTGGACAATAAACAAAAAAGCAAAAGGTCAGATTATCGGTTGCATCTACTGGGTAACATGGGTCAAACAGCTTTAACAATATTTATATTTTAACGCTGTAGCCACCACTTGTAACAGTACATTAAAGTGAAGACGGAAAACAACAAGTCAAGTTTTCCCATAACTAACCACATGTGCACACTGAAATGCATGCACCTGTTGGTCACTGCCTAAACACTCCCAGGCTTGGAGTCTGACTGGGCACCAATGCCCTCGTTCCCTGTTCCGACTGATTTCCACTAGATCTAGGCTTTTGATCACAGCTGCTGCTTCACACCCAGCTTCACAGAGGTTTGACGTCATTCGCGGGAATGTAGGACAATCTGATGCTTAAACTGAGCTGTCTTGAGAGTGGGTGTCTGGCAACTGATGCTGTGTTTTCCTCTGAAAATTCAAATATACAGCAGCAGCTTGGGTCATTTGGCTTAGGGCTTGGAAGGCACGCTCCAACCTGTAATTGATGGTGCCTGTATCTCAGCATCCAGCTTCTGCACCCAGTCCAAACCAGGATGATTCTGAGCAAGACCAGAGACTTTCAAAGCTGCCCTCTGGGCCTCAGCTATAAGCAGATTAAGATGGAGCTATTACCTTGCCACCTTCCCATATGTTCTTTTCCCATCCTGGTCTCTGTTCTCCACCCACTTCCGGGTTATTCTAGTAATGTAATGAGTGTCTCTTGATCTCCTTGGGGGGTACCCAGACTAAGAAAAAGGCACTCTGAGAGGAACTCTGGAACTAGTACAAGGTGATGTTCTCATTCCTCCACCGAGAAGAGTTAAAGTGGAGAGAAAACTGAGGGCCAAGTCCAGAAAGGGAGTGGAATTTCCAGCACTGGTCACCAGCTAGAAAAGAAACGGTGGAAGAACTGTGTCTATCACCCCTGTTTAGTGATGTCATGGGTGTCCTTGGGAGTAAAGATCCAGGGTCGGGCAAGCAGTGAGTTCCCATTCCCACATAGCAAGTACAACCTCTGAAATCCCAATTGGAAAAGAGAGAGAGAGAGTGAAAGTCGCGCAGGCAAATTTCTCCACCCACTTTAAAAAAGGTTTTGTTTAAATGTGTGCTTGATGTGCTGTTCCCAGCTTCATTAACCCCCTAATAATTATACTAATTATGCCACGATCTCTGCATGGGAATGGTTGGAAGCCCCACTCCCGCTCAGCTTCAAATGGCAGACAGCGCGTTTCCGAGCCAGTGTGTTGCTGCTACTCCCTGAAATGTTTTACGCAAACACAGGCAGCACCTGTTGGATGTCATTGTGACTGGGGGCGGCTCAGCTTGAGCAGCCTGTACTGGCTCAGAGCGGGGCCACACTCTGCTGAGTCTTAGGTTCTATGAAGGAGCAGATGGGGGTGGGCTAGGGCTGCCATGCTCCCAGGGCCCACAGAGGTGGACAGGAGCTATACTTTGATACTTTCATGCCTAGCTGTTCTTCTATTCCTCCCCACAACCAGGAGCCATGGGAAAGGCCACTCCCATTTTACAGGCAGGAAATCCTCACCTTCTCAGGACAGACATACTTTCATGGTGCTGTCTTGGATTCTTTACTTTCTTACTTGTGTTTATTCATCCCGGGGCTGGCTCTATTACTATGCTATGATTTTCTCTTCTTCTCTGTATTTTCTTCCCAGGCTCTCACATTTAGAAGTCTTAAGAAAGAAGTTACCTTCCTAAGGTCAGCAGATTCTGGCAGACACCCAAAGGCCCCATGTGTAAACTTGCCAATCTAGAATCTATTAGCCTGCAGCCATCAAACCATCAAGTCAAAGATCCCCCTGAAGCCGGTCATCCCAGGCCCAGGCACCAGGAAACTTAAGATGTTCCCATGGCCCCCAGCCCATTGGAGTTATTGCAAGTAGACTGTTCCCCCAGTATCCACTGTTTTTCCTGCTCATGAGCAACATACCCTATACATTTGCCTTTAAGTTCTGTCTCCTAGCCAGCCCTGCTGCTCCCCTACATGGTCCTGAGTAGTGAAGTGTCCTGTGCTTTTGTTTCCGGGTGTGATGGTTAAAGTCAGTTGTCAACTACAATCACCTAGGAGATGGGGCTTTCAGCAGGCCTGTGTGAGATCATCAAGATCGTATTCATTGATATGGGGGAAAGCATCTTAATTGTGTGTGGGACCATTCCCTGGGTAGGGGATCCTGGACAGTTTATATATTTACTTTAAAATTTTGAATTATGAATATACGTGAGAGGTAGATGTACATGTAAGTGTAGGTGTCTGAGGAGACAAGAAGAGGATGTCAGAGCCACTGGATCAGGAGTTACGGATGTTGTGAGCCTCCTGAAGTGGGTTCTGGGAACCGAGCTTCAATCCTCTCTAGAACCGGGCTCACTGTTAGCAGCTGAGCCGTCTCTCCCAGTCTGTTGAAATGGAGGAAGTGAGCTGAGCATTAACAAGATTGCACCCATCCCTTTCTGCTCCCCGACCGAGGGTGCAATGTGCCCAGCAGCTTCAAGCTCCCACCTTGATGGACTAGATCTTGAACTGTGAGTGAAACAACCCCCCTCTGCCTTAAGTTGCATCTATCAGGATATATATCAAAAATGGAAAAAGAAGCCAAGACACTAGGGAACCATGGCAACATTCAAATGTTCTGCTGATGGTTCGACCTCCTTAAATTGTTAATCAGTCACCTTTACAAATTAAGACCCAGACACGAGGAACAGCCCCTTTAATTATCCAGAAGAGAGACATCAGGGAGAAGATCTCTGCAAAAAGTCCAGCAACCCAAAGAGGAAAGAAAGGTAGCAAACAGTGGCTGGAAAGAGGGAGACCTCAGAGGAAAAGCAAAAGGGACATCAGAACGGATTCTGAGCAGAGGGCTCCAGTGCCTGGGCTGGCACCCCGAGTTCCATCAGAGCCAGGATGTAGCTGAAGCTGGCCAAGGAGAGGGCCATGGGCTTCCTTTCTGAATCTCTACTATGTTCAGACCAAGGCAATTGTGTGTGTGTGTATGTGTGTGTGTATGTGTGTGTCTGTGTTACAAGCAAGATTTTTTTTAAAGAAATACAGTAAATTGAAATGAAATTAAAAATGAGACAGTGTCAGCAAAGGGCTATCATACAGTGGAAAGGAGTCAGCAGGAAGCTAATCAAACATTGCACAAAGCATCACAGAAGAGCACACAGCAGCCTTGGGACTATTGATGACAGCCCTTTAGGGTGGGAAGAATCTGAAGCCACAGGTCCCCCAAGGCCCTGGCCCCAGGCCATCACCACCTCTACTAAGCTTACAGTGTTTCTTCTATGTACATCGGGTTCTCAGGAAAAAGCTCCCAGGCCCTATCCCCAAGCACTGACCCCAGGCTCTGCTGAGCATGGTCCTGGATTTGAGAAGGAGCTGTGCTCCTTCTCTATACATCAGAGCCTCAGGGTAAGCCTCGACTCATCAGGCTCTCAACAGCTATGGAGACCATTGGTGACCTTAGGAAGAACTATCTACCAAACAGAACATTCGCTGCCTTGAAACGCTTCCCTGTCATTAACTCTTGCTTTGTTCATCAAGATGCACCTCCAACCCAATGCATATTAAGATGCCCCGGGGTATTCTTATGCCCCTAGAACCGCTGAAAATAGACAACCAACTTCATTTTGTCGTCTACAAAATGTGTTGGATGTTAAAGTAGCTGTTCTTAGCATACTCAATTTAGAATATGGCACTTTTATCCTGCAGGTATCCAGCAGCTATCTAACTGGACTTGAGTCCCACTCAGTGGGAGGGCATTCATGCCTGGTATTGTAAACTTAGTCCACTACCCATGGCTGGAGAGGTCACAGCACTCTGAAGAGAACCCACTACTGCTCCATTCCTAAATCAATATAATTTCTAACTGTCTAGTAAATACTTGTCTTGATACCCTCAGATAAACATAGCTCTCGCCCCTCATCAAAGAAGCTTGTTTTTACAGAAGATGGAGACTATTACAGAAAGTCACACCTGGTCAAAATGGAGAGAATGGCTGACTATGGGGCAGCCAACCCTTGTGTGTGTGTGTGTGTGTGTGTGTGTGTGTGTGTGTGTGTGTGTACATATATGTGTGTATGTGTGCATGCATAATTTTTGAGATATATTATATTTTTAAAAGAGAAAATTAAGCTGGCGGTGATGGCGCATGCCTTTAATCCCAGCACTCGGGAGGCAAAGACAGGCGGATCTCTGTGAGTTCGAGGCAGCCTGGTCTACAAGAGATAGACAGGCACCAAAGCTACAGAGAAACCCTGTCTCAAAAAACCAAAAAAGAAAGAAAGAAAGAAAGAAAGAGAGAGAGAGAGAAAATTACTTTTCCTAACCAAGTCCTGTGAAATAAGGAACCTCCATTGATGCCACAAGTCCATTTTCTGCTGGACTTCTACTGTGGACAGGCAGCCTATCCTTTAAGAGTTGTCTGTTTCCCCAGTGAGAGTCCCTTGAAGCAAACTAAACTTTCATTTGTAAGTAGTTACCAATTAGAAATAGCTTCTAAGTTAGGGTTAAGGATGAGGCATGTATTCACTTCTCCTTTTGACTCAGACCCATGCAGGCCCTATACATGCTTTCTCAGTCTCTATGCATTCATATGTGCATTGACCACATGTGATTTAGAGGGCCTTCTTTGTTTTATTGGTATCCTCCATCCCTACTGGCTCTTACACTCTTTCTGCCTCCTCTTCTTCAGGGTCCCCTGAGCTGCGAGGGGAGGGATCTGATGGAGACATCCTGTTTAGAGCAGAGCGTTGCAAGGGCTCTCACTCTCTACATAATGTCTGGCTGTAAGTCTGCATATTTGTTCCCATTTGCTGTGGGAGAAGCTGCTCTAATGATGACTGAGCAAGACACTGATCTATGAGTATAGCAGAATGTCATTAGGAGTCATTTTGTTCCCTTTTCAGAAAAAGAACAGCAGTGTTTGGCTTTATCCTTGGCCCCTGGCTACCTTGTCTCTGGTCACCCAAGCATCTCATGCGCGTGTGCATCTCATGCAGTGGTCCTTAAGTCAAATCAGGTATCAGATAATGGTTGGTGACTCCCACAAGCTCTGTGTCCCCATTGCACTGTGAATCTTAAAGTCAGGACACCATTGTAGACCAAAGGGTTTGTGGCTGGGTTGGTGCTCATGGTTTTCCTTTGGTTGACTGCAGAGTAGTTTCTTGTACCAAAGACACCAGTACATAGTGGTGGAGTCTCTATGCAGGCACCAGCTCGACATGTTCCATGTTTAATGGGGCTTTGCTGTCAGTTTGTGGAGAGCAACCTATAGTCTTGGCCACAGCCTGGGATATTTGAGGGCTTCCATAAGACCATTTTGGTCCACAGTTCAATTAGCTATAACCCAACCCCAGTACTGGAAACTTCATTTGATGACAAGAGTTGTCCATTTGGGGCTCTGTCTCCCCTGTTATTTGGTGGTTTCATTTATATTCCCTTAGCATATGTATGTATTTGATAGAGCTTCTACTGGATTAGGTGTTCATACTCCACCTCAAAGGGCTTTTAATTTGTGCTGTCTCCCCCTGTATTCCCTCCTTTATTCTCCTCCTCTCTCCCCCTCCCAACTTAATCCTCCTATTCCAGACCCCCACAATTCATTCACAACTATCCTATTTCCCTTTTTGTAGGAAGATCTGTCACCCCAGTCCCTTACTCTCTATTTGGTTCTATAGATTATAGCTTGGTGATCGCTGACTTAATAGATAATATCCACAGAGAACTGAACACACCCTATCTGTCTTTCTGAGTCTGGATTACCTCATTCAGTATGACCTTTTTTTTCTAGAATGATCCATTTACCTGCAGATTTCAAGATTTCTTTTTTTAAACACCTAACACTTCATTGTGTAAATGTGCCATATTTTCTTTATCCATTCCTTGGTTGAGGGACATCAAGGTTGTTTCCAGTCTCGGATATGTGAAGAGAGAAGCAATGGACCTAGTTGAATAAATGTCTCTGTAGCAGTATGAAGCATCATTTGGGAATATGCCTAAAGGTAGCATAGCTGGACCTTTCAGTAGATCAATTCACATCTTCCTGAGGAACTGTCACACTGATTCCACTGTGGCTGCACAAGTTTGCAGTTCCACCAGCAATGGGTGTGTGTTCCCCTTGCTCCACATCCTTGCCAGCATAAGCTGTATTTAATTTTATTGATCTGAACCATTCTGACAGGTGTAAGATGAAATCTCAAAGTAGTTTTGATTTGCTTTTCCCTGATGACTATAAATGTTGAACATTTCTTTAAGCTGGACCAGGGCAATTTAAACAAAGTTTCACTCATGGCCATCCAGGAGAATCGGGCAGCTGGCTGGACCCAGAGAGGCTAATGAGCCCATCTGGGAAACTCAGCGTCTGACTTGGCAGGGAGGCCCAGCTCTGGCACTCAGAGTCACCCCTGGGATATGGGAAGAGGTGTGCTCAGCTGCAGCAGCCCAGGGAAGGCAAGTGCAGAGTAACTTTGTGCCAACTGGCTTGAAGAGACTATCTGGAAGACAGGTTCCCAGAGCCACCCTCTGAGAAGCCACAGCCTCTTGGGGGAAGTATTTGCCGTGGTGCTTTAGAGTAAAGATGCATCCCCCGCCACACACTTGCTAATGCCTGCACACACAACTCCGTGAGTGCCCGGAGCAGAGCGTGGGTTGGAACACTACTTGCCCCTACTCTTCTGGGCATCTTTGTGGAGACTCAGCACAATTGCACCCTGGCAGCCTTGTCTCTGCCTACAGGAAGCTGATGGTGAAAGAGCCTGGGAGCAGCTCCTTGAAGAGACTGAGGTGGGTCTTGGCAATTATAAGGCCACTTAGCTGGTGGATGCCAATATGAAGTCTTGCCTGGCACACACAACTGAGGAACTGTGGCAAGTGCGTTTCTCATTTGTCTGTGTTTCTCTCCAGAACTAAAGCTGAGGGAGTTAGGACCCAACTTCCAGGAGAAACCATTGTCCTGACCCCTTCACTGATGTCCCCTTTTCCGGGAGCTGAGAAATGGCTGAGGCTGGGGCAGAAGCAGGTGCTAGACTGGCATCACAGCTGAGGACCTCCCTTGTCTTGAGGGCTCCCTTCCCAGACCTGCGCACACACAGCTGTAATTCTAGGGTGCCCAGAATGACAGCAGTTCTGGAGAGAGTGAGACTGAAGCGGCTCCTCCGGGTCCAGCTACAATCAGACAGCTAGGGAGGGGCAGATACAGCACCCAATCCAACCTAGAATGTTCTCTGTGATGAATTTGATGCCAGAAAAAAAAATCTATGGGTGTGTTTTCCCTGGAGGAATGGCCTCAACAAATTCGCAATGAATGAGAATGTTTCTGGGCTACATGCTGGAAAATTAGCACGGGCTTGCATTAATTGAAATTCAGTTCTTTATGTATATCAATTCCCTTTGATCCTTCTGGGATTCGCAGCAGCAAGAAAGACACAGAGCAACAGATTAATCCAAGTGTTGTCAGCGACAATGATAAATTGAGGTGTAAAAGCCCACATTGAGATAAATTGCTACTAAAAACCTGGCCGCCCCTCTTCCTGTTAAGTCTGCAGAATCAAGAATTTGTTAAAATAGTGGGTTGCCACTCATCAAGAGCCTCTACCATGCACGTCTGCGTGCGGCTCTTCCATCACTTCAGGCTGCTCCCCTGCTCTGTGTTGTTGGCTTTTAACTGGGTCATCAAGTGCCTTTGTCATGTGGCCTTTGCTATTAAGCAACACACACACACACACACACACACACACACACACACACATTGTCTGCATTCATCTTCTAAACTTTCTGGCCATCTCCTCAAACATCACACAGCACAGCCAAAACTTAATGTGCCATTTCTGTCAAAACATACTGTGGATCTGAGTTCTCACCAACAGTTCAGTTTCCCAAGTCAGTACATCATTCCGGGCTTTCCTCTTCCTTTCCCCTAAGCCAGCCCCAATGGCTCAGACCTCTGACAACAGCCCTCTTCTCTTTGGGAATCTTGGTGGTCCAGTCTCAGCCCATGGCCAGACATATTCACCTGTACTGCACCAGACCCTTGATGTCTCTAGAAGACGTCACACTGTTCCTTACACTTCGACTTTGTCCCTTTCTCCACTCTTCTCTGTCAGGCGCCCTCATACTTGTCCTCAAAGCTCACCTTCAAATAGGATGGAGTGCTCACCCCCAAAACCTCCCTTGACTCTTTGGGGGTGTGCACACCCTGCTTAGTGTGTTCTCCATTGCTCTCACTAGGCTGAGAGCCCTGAGCATCACGGACTTACACATTTCAGCTCACTTGCATCCACAGTCTGTGGTCAGTTCTGACCAGAGCATGAAGATGAGGAGCCGGTCAGCTCGACATCAGAAGATGCACCTACACCAGGAGACGAACATTGCCATTTGGGACACTGGGCGATCTTACCATGTGCCCACATTACAAAGCAGAGCCCTGCAGATTCCTGGAACACCTGGACCCAATTCCTCCTGTATGAGCCCTAACAGACATTCCCAAGGTATTACCCTGGATTATTCAAACAATCCAGGCACACTGTCATCACACTGTTGGTGGGAAGGGCAGCACATGGAGAGGAATGAATTCATAACTAACATAAGGAAAGCTCCAATATGAAAATTACTTGCTGCACACACCGCCTGGATAGCAAGGAACTTTCTCTCCGCAGACGAGGAGTTAAGGTCTTATCTAGGTCTTCATATCTGATTTTGTCAGGTGGAGGAGGCTCCACTTCATTACCTGTCCTTTGGTTCACTCTCTTCCTCTTTCCGTTCTCCCCTCCCAACCCACAACCACTGCTTACTCTCTTTCACACTCCCCACCAGTGATTTCCCAAGTCACAATAGAAGGGATGTCCTTGTAGCAATCAGTTACTGCAATTTGGGGGGTGAATATTCCATTAGTTCCAGGCCAGGGATTCCTGATCAATATGGCCTTCTCAAGGCCAACCAGTGTAACAAACCCTCTTATTAAGCAATTCTAAGTCCTGATGCTGTTCCCCATGACTGGCAGTCAATCTGTGCTTTAATTAATGCCTGCCCCTCTGCTCACTAGAGCTGTGGAGTCCCCTCAAACATCTCCACCACCACCCCACTCCGCAGGGCTGCTGCTGGTAGACTGAGGAGAAGCTCAAAGCCCAGCTTAACTTAGTCCTTTGGTGATAGACTCCAGGGCTTATACATCAACATTCAACCCTCAAGAATGGTAGACCCTTCCCACGCTACCCCCAGCAGGGAAGAAAGACACTCTTTAGACCTCCCCTTCTCACTCCCTCTCTCTTCCCTTCTCCTTCTCTCCCTCCCTCCCTCTCCACTTACCACACTCAAGGTATATATCTTGACCGAGACTCTCCATCCTTTCCTTGAATACCTTCAGTGATGAGAGACTCACCCCCTGTGGAAGACCCTGTTTTGTCTCTGGCCATTACTGGAATATAACTCCTCTTGAGATAGGTTCTGTCTACTTGGATACTGGCTTTTTTTTTTCAGATACATTGGGTTCTTCCTTGTCCCCAGTATTCTGGCTGTTCCCTTTGTGAAAAGATTCCCTAGTGGTTGATGTTTAAGCTCATCTACTGTGATAACAACAGCATTAACATCATAATTTGCTAAGCATGTGTTGTGCTGACCCCAGGCTTGGTACAAAGTGCTCTTGCTATGCTGTGGTTTTCTATCACACTGAGATTATACAAGAAGCCCTCTCTAGACCTCCCCAACCCTGTCATCTATGTCAGGACCTACACTCTGAAAGGTGGAAATCAGTTGTGCCCTGTGCCTATGGCTGCAGCTAATGATGGGAATGGAAAATGGAGCCCGGGGAATGTTCATAATAATTAGCAAGGTAAATTCTGAAATGCACATGCCCCATGGCTGACCTGGGATGTGAGTTCTTATAATGTCGCTCCAGTGGGGTAGGCAGTACTCAGCACCCACTCAAACTGAGCCAGATCCTTGCACCTGAGGAGCAGACTCAGAGTGTGGTAAGGGGGCTGATTCTAAGTCCAAAACTATCCATATACCTATTCTTCAGACCTTGATTGTTTGTAGACTGTGAAGATGTGTCTTCACCAAGATGCCTTTTGATTGGTTTAATAAAGAAAGAGCTCAATGGCCAGTTACTAGGCAGGGAGAAGTTAGGTGGGACTTCCAGGCAGAGAGAGAAAGAAGAGAAGATGAGTCTAGGCATGGAAGAGACACCAGAGGACACGGAGAGGAAACAGGAGGTGCAAGTTGGAAGAGAGGTAAAAAGTCACAAGGCAAAATGTAGAGTGCTACACATGGATTAATAGAAGTAATTGTTGAAGTTCACAAGAAATCCCATAAAGACCACCAGTCACATACACAATCAGCAAGAGTGTTTACTAAAAACTGCCAACACGGTGGGGTGGCAAATGGCGATTCCCGGAGAAGCTCATACACTCCTTTTAAACAGGTTTAGGGGAATTCCAGGGAGGAGAGGTTAGTCTGGAGGCTGATTGGTAGGTTTAAACAAAAAGTTCATAGGATTGGTAGGTGACTCCAGTGGTTAGGGACTTTCCAGAGGCAGGGTAGGGAAAGCTGTCTTTGTCTAGCAGAAGGCTGTAGGGTGCCTGCTGATTGGTTGCCCGAGTTTCGGTTTTCTCGAGAACTGCTTGCTCAGCTCCAGTAAACCAAAACTAAGGCCTGGTCCCTGGAAGGAGCTATTAGAAACCTGTCATGCCTCTGGTCTAACTCCCCGTCCCTCTCAGTTGTAAGAGCTAGTGAGACAGGCCTAAGCGTCCAAACTTAATAATAAGTCTCCATTGTGAGCTCATTCTGTGAGCTCATGGCCCAAAGAAAAATCTATCTATATTTGATACCTGAGAGTACCCTGTCTCCTTCCCATGGCAGGACCTATGGCTTTACCAGTTTCCAGTCCATCCTCTTGTCCTACCGTGTCTACTCCAGGGTCCTCTGTTTACCAAAGCATCTCCACAGCCTCTCCTTCAACACCTAAGTGCCCTTAACTCCTACACTGCTGTGCACTCAGGAGTTACCTTGGAGACTGAAGTGCTGACTAGTGGCCGTTTGTAGGGTTAAGACAGCCCCTTGAGGGGGCGGGGTTTGCCTCAGGCGAATGCCTACAGATAAATGGGCGCGCGGGAGGCGGCTCTGTGCCACGCGGGAACTTCGGTTCTGTAAGTTTATCATTAAAGTGTAAATATTCTTTAATATCTGCATTGCATTTATTTACGCCGATACACCATGGTATATTACAAACTGTGCGCTGTCCTCATCTGATGCCTACATATGTACACACAGGTGTGCGCATCCCACACACAGTGATGCACAGACAAGTACACCATACATAGAATAAGTGACGCCACATACACAAAGAGGATGAGGAGGGCAAGAAGGAGGTAAAGAGGAGGAGGGACTGAAGAAGAGGAGGAAGAGAAGGAGGAGGAGGAAGAAAAGATGCAGACAGTGAACAGGAAGTATGGCTAGGCTATCAAACCTTAAGACCTACCCCCAGTGACTTACTTCTTCTAGCAGGTTCCACCTCCTAATGGTCTCACAGCCTTCCAAACAGCACCATCAGCCGCAGACTCATGAGCCTATGAAAGCCATCTCACGTTGGTTGAGTGGCACTACTCCTAGGGGACATGAACAAACATTCACTCACCCCAGATAGGGAACCAAAAACAGACAGAAGTAATGATATCACCAAATACAACTTGATAAACCACTGGATTTATTGGGGTCACTTTCAGCAGTGTGGGTGAGGGGTTGATTATAGAAACATGGGCTATTCAAAGGCAGAGGCATTAACTAAATAATGACAACTCACCAAAGCTGGAACCCTAGGGCTCTGCACAACTGGACAGGGCACAGGACCCTCTCTGAAGCAGTCCTTACTCCTTATATAGCCTCCGGGAAAGGAGGGACCTTGGGAGTCTGGTAAGTTTTAGGAACTCACTGAGAGTTGTAGGTTGTTTATTTCCTGAGTCTTAAAAACCTTCCCTCCAGGATAGAATAGCCCAACTCTTGATTTCAGAGAAAACGGATACACGATAAAACCCAAACTGCAACAGGTAAGAGAAAACCTTGTATCAGAGACGCAAGAGCGGGGGAGATGGGTGAGAACGGATATCATCAAATTCAGGGAAACAGAGTGTCTGCCTTTCCCAACCATAAACCGCTTAGCATAAATGGGCTGGGCTTGTGCCTGGATATGCACAGAAGGAATGTGTTGCGATCTGACCTGAATTTAGACCTGAACTTGAGGGTGCTAGGATGTCTTCCGCAAGGTCATTTGAGACAAGAGATTCTGTCTCAAGTTTGCTGGCATGTGTGATTTGGAGAAGTGGTTTCCAGGTACAAGCTGCAAGCTGCTCCGGCTTCTGAGACCTCCTGGTCTTGGATCCCATACAAGCTCTCGCTGCCTTACATTCATCAAATCTCGGGCTGAATTTTGCCAAGTACAACAAGTGTGTGTTTTTAAGGGGAAATTAATGCATATGCTTCTGATTCATCGTATGTGGAAACGATCAAAATATTGTGTCTGAAGTAGAGTAACATCTAGAAAAGGCTTTGGGTAGTTTTGCCAGGTTTTTGTATGTCTCTTGAGGAGGCTAGGTTCCAGCCTGATTGCCTTCCACTCTTATCGGGAGGCATAAACACCACATCCTTTAGAAAGCCTCCCCATGCCGCCCCATCATCAGTCTCAGAACACATGGGGACCCCAGCCATGGGCACAGCCTGTGGAAATGCGTTTCCTACAGGTCACAAACCCCTCTCCAAGCAAGAACACTGACCCAGGATGGAAGCCAAACATTCTGATTGACAGAGTCCACCATGACCTAACTTCTTGGACATCAGGAGCCTGTCCATTGTCTGGCCCAGTGTGCCAGAAAACAAGGCCATTCAGCGGAAGTTGGACTGGAAGACAGGGAGGTTGGAATGGCTGGGAAACTGGGACACTGTGCTGTACAAGGTTTGGTCTCTGAGTTCTTGGCATCTCAGCTTGTAACTTTCCTTAGTCAGGAGTGACACTCGCACAGAGCCAGGCTACCATCCAAGAGACAATCCCGGTGCCTCTCCTACTACCCTGTAAAGTTTCCTAAAGTGAAGGGACACTGGCCCTGACATGGACAGGGGTAGGCCCTGGTGTAGGCTGCAAGTCAAGCCTTTATCCTGGGCCAACAAGACCCCTAAATATGGCCCTCAATTGAGTCTCCATTCTGTCCAATGGCCCAGTCTGGCACAGTCAAAGACCAAAGCTAATCTCAGCGTCAAACTGAGCTCAGAACCTACTCACAGCCTGTGCAGTGCTCTGCCCCTGAACTGTGCCACAGTTCTGCATGGTAGCTTGGCACAGCCTTGGTCCTTCTCAAGGCAGCCCTGAGGGCTAAACTCAAGCCCTCACTCTCCTTACCCAACGGCAAATACATTAGGAGTCTAGCTAATGTTTGCCAAACTCCCTGTCCCCGCAGGCCGCCAAAGTCAGCAATTCTGTTTGAGGAGTATGTGGCAAGAAAAAGTTGCCATCTAGACAGGAGGTGACGCTTTGCTTTCCCTTCACAAGGTTACTATATACTAAGTTCGCAGAACACAGAACCATCGCCATGACCTGGCTCTGATCATGGCTCCCTGGAACCCTTCCCAAGTATTCTCCTTCTCCATGTGGCTGTTCTGACCTCCCGATCATGGCGGTTAGCAAAAAGGAAAGACTCAGGTTCTGGGTTGTCCCTCATCGAATGGCCAGAGTTTGGGTTTCCCTTCCCTCTGGCCACCCACTCAGTTCCTTGTGGGTCAGTCAGTCTTACAGTTTCCCCAATTCCAGATGGTATTGTTTATAGTGGATTATGTTTCTCTACTGGGATATCATCCTGTTATTTCTTGTGTGACACTGTTCCTGACGAGACATGAACAAACATTTTTCATGCCCCAAACAGGGAACCAACAACAGAACAAAGTAAAGACACCACCAAAGTCAAACTTGGTGAACCAATGAGTTTTACTGTGGTTACTTGCAGAAGCAGAAATGACACACACAAAAAACTGCGTCCCCAAAGCCCACCCCAGCGTGGATGACAGTTCGTGAAAGCTAAGAACATGGGACATACTACACAGCCTGCAGTCAGCTCAACAGGTTGGAGAGTGCCCTCGGGTCCAGGGCTCAGTTGGTCTGAGCCTTTTCCCAGCAGCTCGGCTGGTCTGAGAATCTTCTAGGTAGACTGGCTTGTCCAAGAGTGTCTCCCGATGGTTCTTACTGCCTATATGTGCTTGACCAAGAGAATCTGCTTGGTTCTGATTTCCTGGAGCTGTTGGATTGTTTACTTCCCTAGGGTAAAGCACTTCCCTCCAGGATGGAATGGTACACCTTCCCTTAGAACAATCCTGTTGCTTCACTTCCTTGTAAACATCCTGTCTTAAAATAACCTGTTGTGACACTGAGAGAGACAATTAATAAATGGGACCTCCTGAAACTGAGAAACTTCTGTAAAGCAAAGGACATGGTCAGCAAGACAAAATGACACCCTACAGAATAGAAAAAGATCTTCACTAACCCCACATCAGACAGAGGTCTGATCTCCAATATATACGAAGAACTCAAGGAATTGGACGCCAAAAGAATGCATAATCCAATTAAAAAAGGGGGGTTACAGACCTAAATAGAGAACCTTCAACAGAAGAATCTAAAAAGACTGAAAGACACTTAAGTAAATGCTCAACATCCTTAGCCATTAGGGAAATGCAAATCAAAATAACTCCGAGTTCCATTTTACACCTGTAAATATGGCCAAGATCAAAAAACACTGATGACAACTTAATGCTGGAGAGGATGTGGGGAAAGGGGAACACTTCTGCATTGCTGGTGGGAGTGCAAGCTGGTAAAGTCACTTTGGATATCAGTATGGTGATTTTTCAGAAAATTAGGAAACAACCTACCTCAGGACCCAGCTATACCACTTTTGGGTATATACCCAAAGGATGTTCTACTGTACCACAAGGACATGTACTCACTATGTTCATAGCAGCATTGTTTGTCATAGCCAGAACCTGGAAACAACCTAAATGCCCCCTGACCAAAGAATGGATAAGGAAAATATGGTACATTTATACAATGGAGTACTACACAGCAGAAAAAAATGACATCTTGAAATTTGCAGGCAAATAGGTGGATTTAGAAAATATCTTATTAAGTGAAATAACCGAGACTCAGAAAGATAAATATCACATGTACTCACTCATAAATGGCTTTTAGACATAAAGCAAAGAAAAACCAGCCTGCAATTCACAATCCCGGAGAACCTAGACAACACTGAGGATGCTAAGAGAGACATACATAGATCTAATCTACATGGGAATAGAAAAAGATAAGATCTCCTGAGTAAATTGGGAGCATGTGAACCATGGGAGAGGGTAGAAGGGGAGGGAAGAGGTAGGAAGGGGGACAGAGAAAATATATAGCTCAATAAAAACAATTAAAAAAATAAACATTATCTTTTTAAAATCCTGTTGTTTCACCACACCCTTTAACATCTTGTGTCTTAGTAAGTTTTCCTCCAAGATGGAAGGTTCTAATATTACAGGGAAACCGCTGTGCAACACTCCCATAGAGCGAAAATCCAGGATCATTTTCTGAGGGACAGAGCCCACTACCAGAAGATCAGCTACAGCAATCAGTCTCATCCAAAGGAGCAATGCTGGTGTTCTCAGCATAAATCCCCCAGATGGTCTGTGCTGGGAACACACTGGCAATGAGTCTTCTACTGGTGCCAAGAGCATCACACACGTACAAAGAGACAATGTGTGTCCTGTCTGGAAAGATACGGATGTGCGACAGAAAGATCTGCCAAGAACTCTTAGGAAAGTCCACAGAGGAGAAGTGAGGGAAGAGTATGCAAGAGGCCTCCTCCCACTAGGACGTATCTTCCATATAACCTGCCAAGCACCAGTAAGCCAGCGTCCTGTCACTCCTGCAGAAGATGCAGCTCACACTAGCTCTCAAAGACTCCTTGGTAACTTCAAAAAGCTTCAGAAAGGGGATGGCGCAGAGATCTCTTCTTACCTGTAGAACTAAGTGCATGGATAGGGTGTGCAGAGGGCAAAACAGTCTTCGTTCACACAGATCAGCCCTGGAGGAGCTAGGAATAGTTAAACACCCAGCGTGTCTCCTCAGTGGATTGAGGTGCTTAGCTGTTCCTTCTAGAATGTTGAGAATGAATGCAGTTTAAAACGGGGCAATCCTTTGCTACCTGTTGAGCCAGGCCCCACCCATATACCCCGAATATTGTTTTACTTATCCTAGATTTTCCCCCTTAAACCTTGAGCATTACTTCAAGGCCATAAAACCCATCCTTATGAGTGATGTCATTTGTCCTTTACAACAGCCTAGGTGACTTCTATGATGTCTTAGAGCCAGACCAGTGTCGATACCCACAGGCATTATGTTTATCTCAGTCATTCTTCCTAGACTCTTACTTTAAGCAATGCTTCTAAGTCAGCAGAAGCCATCTTGCAGAAGAAGCCATATGTACTTTGCAAAGAGCGTCAACAAAAGCTTGCCTTCAGCTCTGCTGTACTCACTGAGCTAATCATCATCAGAAAACTTTTTTCCAAAATTGCGTTGTGCTTAAATATGGATAAAGTAAACGATCTGGTGTCAGACTCTCAAAATCTTGGCCCAGCACTGGTACCTAAAATCAGGCTGAACCGAGTTCCATTCTTGTCTCTTTGCACATCGCATTCCTGCCTGCTTTAAAGCCTGCAGGGACCCTCCCACAGGAGTAGGGATGTTACAGTGGGAAATGAGGTGCGGGTTGGAGGAAACTATAACCACGATATGCAACCATTTCATCATCTCCCCTCCTCAATTTCAGAGTTGGCATCACGTGCACAAGAGTTCTCTTATTTTTTCATCTTATCATAGTTCATTTCTGACATGTTCAAGTTACCACTGAAAATAATGCTAATGGCTACGGAATATTTCACCAGCTGACTGTATGCAGTGGTTGATTTTATCTTTCCCTTTTCCTGTCGGTGGGTATCTAGGTTACCTCGTCCACATTTGTTCTTATTCACAAAATGCTAGGCTCGTCTCGTGAGTTGGTATTCCTCTGAAGCTCAGATTGCTTTGTATCCATATGTTAAAGTTGAATTACTAAGAAAGAAGACTCCTGATTCATATTCCCTAATTGTTCTTGAAGAAAGTCTGTGACAGGGCTTTAAGATGGCTCAATTTCCAATGCCTACTGCCCAGCCTGATGACCTGAGCTCAATCCCAGGGGCCCATGCAATAGAAGGAGAGAACCAACTCCTGCAAATTGTCCCCAGGCTTCTGCATACACACATAAGTGGGCCTATCCATCTACCACACACACACACACACACACACACACACACACACACACACACACACAAGTGGTTTATCTTAAAAGTCTGTGACCCTTTATGTCCCTAACAGCAAGTAAATCAGAAGCCTTTGTCATGGTTAGTGTTGTCACTTGGAACCTAGAGCCATCCTGAGGGAAGTTTCCAAGCACACCTGTGAGGATTGTCTACAATCAGTTTAGCCTCTGAGAAGAAATTAATGATTACCTTGATTACACTAATTGATGTGAGGAGGCTCATCTTAATAGTGATTGGCTTCATCCCTGGGTCAGGGAATCTTGCACTACACACAATGGACAAAGCCAGCTACACACTAGCATGGATTCCTTCACCTTCTTAGCCCCTTCCTGACCGTGGATACAATGTGAGCAGTTGCTTCAAGCTTGTGCTGCCCTGACTTTCCCACCATGAAGGCCTAAAACATTTCATTGTGAGCCCATATGTTGCTCTTATCCAGGTGTTTTAACACAGCGATGGGGAAAGAAACCAAGATACTCAACTTCCTGAAACCTCACCAGCACAGAATATTTTAACTTCAAGATCCTGACACTCTCCGAGCAATGTGGCAAGCTGCATTTAGTTTGAATGTCTGCGATTATCATCCGGTGGTTTGAGCTGACTGGAGAGACAGACATTTTGCAAATGAAAATCTCAGTATCAGCAACAGGACTCCCAAGAGCTGGTTTTGGGGTTATGGCTTGTATGTGCTGAAGTTAGGGCTCTCATATTCTGAAAGTCACAGTTAGAAAATAGTCACAAGCAGGGTGAGTCTCTGCCAGGAGGTTTCCTGTGGGGGTCTTTTCAAGTGGATCACCAAGGACAAGCAAGAGGGAAACAAAGAGAGGACCCAGAACATGGATCAAATAAGTCACTTCTGGTAGAAGGAGAAGAAAGAGGCCAGGGCGTCCAAGTCTACAGGCCCTCAGGAGCCTGGAAAATCAAGGCATTCTCCTCCCTTGGTGTATACTTTGAAGAGGTGGGTGCTCTGGCCATATGTAGGTTTGGGGGGGACTCACATCCCTCCTTGTTTCTTTGTTCCATCCTTCCCATTGGGTTTCACCCTTCCGGTGCCTAGACTCCAAAGCTTTGTCCTGGCTTCCGGGCTAGCCTGCAGTCAGGCACAAAGAGATGTGCATATGCAGGCTGGGAACTCTGCAATATGGCCAAGGTATGGGAAAGCCACAGGAATGAAAGGGTAAGGCTCTGGGTGGCAAACAGAGGGTGAGGAGGAGCTACATTACCTTGTTGCTGTGAACACATCTCATAGTGGTTTGAATGAGAATGGTCACCTTAGGCCCATGTATTTGAATGCTTGGTCTCCAGTTGGTGGAACCATTTGGGAATAATTAGGAGGTGTGGCCTTGTTAGTATGTGTCACTAGGGGGAGAGGGATTGAGGTTTCAAAAGCCTGTGATGTTTCCAATTGGCTTTCTGTCTCATGCTTGTGGATGGAGGTATAAGCTCTCAGCTGTTGCTCCAGCATGATGCTTGCCTGCTTCCACATCCCCCACTATGATGCTCATGTACTCTGACCCCCTGGAACAATGGACCACCCCCCCCAAATTAAATACTTCCTTTTAGAAATAGCCTTGGTCATGGTGCTTTATCCCGGCAATAGAAAAGTAACTAAGACACACCCTAAAGCAACCCTCTGCCATGAGTTTTCCCTTGGCAATCCTCTCCCCTTGAGTGTGGGTGGGGCCAGTGGCATGCTTCTAACCCACAAGAGTACCGCTAAGTATTATAACGTCATCCCCATGGTTGCCTCACCAAGTAAGCTTTGCTGAATCAAGAGGGGGCATCTCTTCTAGGCTTTAAAAAAGTCAGCTGTCCTGTGTTGACTTCCAAGGAAAGGAAAGGACCCTGAGGCAAGGCTTGAGCATCCTCTTACCCCAGTAGCAATCTCCAGTCAGCACCCACTGAGAACCTGAAGCACCTCGCCACATGGCAATAAGGAGATACATTCAGCTAGACACTGAATGAGCTGGGGTGTGAGCAGAGTCCACCAGATGAGAACTGGTGTGGCATCTGGGAGACCCCTAGCAGAGGCCACAGGTAATGCACTCTACTGTGCAGAACAAACAAAAAGAAAAATCAAGCCCTTTCTTCCTCTATGTGCCCATAATGATGGTCACCTCTGAGTAGGACCTGGCTCTAGGCTAAGGGACCCTTGGCCAAGTTCTGCTTTAAAAATATCACTGTTGGATTGTTAGCAGTGATGACACTTACTTGAAAATTACTTGTATAATTAGAATAGTAATAAAAATATAAGGAAAATAAAATTATTTGTCCAAGCATAATGTCCTTTTTTGCACAAAGCAGCCTGAAAGGCATAATTTCCATTTTGCAGAAAAAGAAACAGAGACCAGGAGAGGGGAGCTGACTTGTGCAGGGGCCACCAGCTTGTCAGCCACTGGGCCCACACTGTGCCCTTTCCCTGGGTTGCACTACTCCTATGCCTGGGAGGTGAGTGCAGACAGCGGAGTCTGTAAAGGCCAGCCATGTTAGTGCTAGGAAGCACAGGTGCAGGCTCCCAAAGCCCTTCTTCTAAGGACAGAACAGCTGTGTCCTATCCCCAAATCCTTTGTTGAAGCCTAAAGTCCAAGTGAACGGGGCCATGGAGAGAAGCGGAGTCATGAGAGTGGACCTCTGTGCAGGGAGTGGAGACCTTGTAAGAAGACATGAAAGAAATGGCCTCTTTCCAGGAGGTCAGAGTTCTTGGCTAGAGCATTCCATTCTGAGTATCTGTGTGACTTTATGATCATAACAGTAAATGAATCTGTATGCATTGCCCAGGGTTAGAGTAGAACTCAGCAGTAAAGACCCTGCTTAGCCTGTGTGACAGCCTGGGTTCTATCCCTAGTCTGAAAAGAAACACACAGCACAACTTAGAATGATAACCTATGGTATATACTCCCCTGCCCAGGACACAGAGGACACATCATTCCCCACAACAGGAGGGCAGTGAAAAGCCATCGGGTTGCCAAGAGAGTTTCTTCTCTGGAGAATGAGGTTTGAGGACTCCATGTCTCCAGCCACCTCTGACTTGGTCTCCTGAAAGCTGCCGTCTCCCCCAGCCTGGCCCAGAGTTACTGTACTCTGTGTCATTCACTACTCTGGAGCCCAAGCAGCCTGTGTTGTTGAGAACAATGCATTTGACTACAATCAGAGCTGCTGTCAAGCACTCACCTCCTTCTTTTGTGCTTCATTATCCTCAAGGGAGAAAAATTTCTTATGATCGTCATTTTACACCAACCTCCCAGACACGCTAAGATTCTGCAATTCCTGAAGCTGCTGGGCTGGTTTCTGCTTAACCTTGAACCTCTTGCCACCCATCTCTTGGCCTCAGGTTCACCGTATATGCAAC
Source organism: Microtus oregoni (assembly GCF_018167655.1). Lineage (NCBI taxonomy): Eukaryota > Metazoa > Chordata > Mammalia > Rodentia > Cricetidae > Microtus > Microtus oregoni. Next base: position 26,764,110 of record NW_024543074.1, on the reverse strand, counting down.
CAGGAGTTGGAAATGGTTTACAGGATACTCGATTCCAGGCATCAGTGTAATTTATGGTCCATAAAAGTAACTGAATCTATATACATGCCCAGCTTAGGTCTCCCAGGTTCTAACCATATTGCCCCGAATATTGACTGGGCTTTCTTATTGCATGTCTGACCACTGTATTCCCCAGCTCTGATAGCTTCTCTCTTCCTGGACTGGTATTTAAAGTTCCCGTCACTTGGCTTCATTGTCCCATTCTGTTTCATTTCCCATCCCTGCCACAATGCTCCATTGCTTCCACCAGCCAGGAGCCCACACCAAGGGTTCCTTGCACAACCTTGATTCTACAAATCAGGTCCCCTCCACCTGGTGTAGCCTTCTCTCTTTTTTTACTTTATCCAACTCCTACCTTTTCTTCAAACTCTGCTTCGAGTACCAGGATCTTAGGAATGTACTAGGATGCACTAAGATCCTCTCAGCCTTTGCATCGGGCTCCCCTGGCCCTGAACATTGATCAAACCCAGAATTCTCCACTTTGTGGTCAGCGTCTCTAGACATCCAGTATAGAGGCCATGTCTGTGTGTCCAGTGTTGAGCACTGCACATGTTATAGAAGGGTACCTGTCAGCCACATGACAGGGACATAGAGATGGACAGAATTCATCTAAGCAGAGATGAGGAACTCAACTTGATTTCCATAGAGCAGTATCATAGAGTAAGATAAGAGGTTTTCGAGATAGTCGTTCCAGGGTTCAAATGCTGATGCTGCCACTTAGGCAAGTCACTTTATCTGTGCTTTTCTGTCTATAGAATAGGAATATTGAGGCCGATTTTGCAGGACATATGCAGTATTTAACACGTAACAGCTGCTCACTCATTGTTCCATCTGCCCACCCATCCATGTTTCCATTGATAGTGATCCATCCATCCTCTCCGATCTTTGATATATCCATGTATATGTGTAATCCATTGATCCATAGATCCATTCGTTCATCTGTTCAATCATCCATCCATGTAACCAGCCATACAAATCTATCAACCAACCAGTATTTCTAAAGGATTTTCTAAGTGTTGGACACAGAACTAGACTAGGGACACTATGGAGAGGACTCAGGAGAAGACAGCCTGATATAGTCTCCCTCTTCTTGTTCTGATATTTGATATTGTGGCCTTTGTTTTCATATGTGTTCTGCTGCTGCTGTATGACTTGGTGTGTCTCTGAGCTAGTGAGATGGGCATGCTGGCCTACCACATCAGTTTCTGATGCATCTTCTTAGCTATGATCTAGGGTCCTGGTCTGCCCTAAGGAGGAGCCTCAGACATAGCAAAGAAGACAACAGATGCTATCACACAGGGCCTGTGCACATGAAGGCTGCCCTGTAGCCGCACCCTGCATGACCATAGCCCATCCTTTCCACGACGCCATGTCTCTAGCTGGCTATCTACTCATCCACTTACTTTCTAGTACGGTTTCATTTCTGTTGCTACAATAAAATATCCTGACAAAAACCAACTTAGAGGAAAAGGGTTTATTTTAGGTTACAGCTCCAAGTTGTAGGCCATCACGGTAGGGAGGTCACAGCAACAGGAGCTTGGAGAAGCTAGTAATATCATACCCGCAGACAAGAGCAGAACAAAATAAGTGCAAACAGAGTTGCTTGCACTCTTGTTGTTCCACTTTTACACATTTAGGAACCACTGGCTAGGGAATAGTGCCTCCCACAGTGGACTAAGGTTTCTGACATCAATTAATTAAACTTAGAGAATCCCCCACAGATATGCTTATAAGCTAACCCAATGTAGACCATTGTGATGGTTTGAATGAGAATGTTTCCATAGGCTCAATATGTTTGAATTTTTCGTCTCCAACTAGCAAGACTTATTTGGAAAGGATTCAGTGTGGCTTTGTTGGAGGAAATGTGTCATGGGGAGGAGGGGGCTTTGAGGTTCTAAAAGAGTTCATACCAGGCCTAATCTCTCTCTCTCTCTCTCTCTCTCTCTCTCTCTCTCTCTCTCTCTCTCTCTCTGTGTGTGTGTGTGTGTGTGTGTGTGTGTGTGTGTGTGTGCTTGAGCACGCGAGGAACTGCTGCTTGCTGTCTGTGAATTAGAATGTAAAGCTCTTAGTTTCTGCTCTAGCACCATGCCTGTCTGCTTCCTGCCATAATGATCATGGACTAACCAACCCTCTGAAACTATAAGCAAGTCCCCAATTAAAGGACTTCTTTTATGAATTGTGTTGGTCGTGGTGCCTCTTATGCAGCAATAGAACAGTAACTTAGATACTTAATTAAGATTCTCTTTCCAGGCAATTCCAAGTTATGTCAAGTTGAAAAAGAAAACCATCACACTCTCCTACAAGGCTGTTATGGGGATGAAATAAATGAACATAAAATTCTAGAATGTTCTTGCAGTGTGCTAAGGACTACAGGAGCTTTTACTCTCTCTGGTCTGTCATTAAGTGCTCAAGACAACTTGGTGGTGGTGAGACTCAATGCCTACAGTTTACACTCAGGTAACAGGTTGATAGAGAATGAAATAAGTCTAAGGACAAGTCCAGACAGGGGAGACAGGAAGCCATGTGGGACTAGCTGGCAGAGCTGTACCTTCTCTTCTGCCTCAGCGAAGGGCAGGAGATCAGGCTAGCTCAATAAGGACATCTTACTACTATTCTGAACTCTCTATAGCTCGATCCAGGTCAGCCACTTAGCCAAAAAGAAAGGGAAATGGGATTGAGGACAGCATCACCATCCTGTGTGAGAGTCTGACCCCAGTGTTAAGCATCCCTCACCACACACACCACGTGTGCATACTGGAAATTGGCTGTGCACCACAGCTGTATTCAAGAGGCTCCTTCCTAAGACACTGTCAGAGGCATCTTCTGGCAGCCCTAGCGGTCCAGGTCTCATGCATCTATCCATCTGTCCTCCAGTCAGGAGCTGGAGGGTTTGCAATCATCCAATGTGTTATTCTCTTGGCATTTCCCAGAGAGTGGTACTGTGGTTTGGTAGCAAGGTTTGCTCAAGGACAGTCAGTAGCCAAGACAGGCTAAGAACCATGCATCCTGAACTCTCTGGCACATTCCCTTCCTAAGCTGTTTACAGCTGTGTTGGGAGCTCTAGACACACCCAAACTCCTCCTACTGGGCTTATTCCTCTAACTGTCCAAAGGGGATTGGAGGGCACTCCATCTTGCCCTGGGAACACAGAGCCTTGCTGGGTTTTCCCCAGGAAGCCCTATAGGTATTTCCCGAGCTTGTTGCCTGGCTGCCTTTTGCAGTATTAAGCTTGTGATCCCTTCCCCCTTCACCTGCTTTTCATTCCCTCTAAAGGTGACTTGGTGACAGGGTTCCACAAGGCCCCACCTCAAGCTTCGGTTATTTGTGATTTAATGAGGAGCCTTTTAATTATAACATCTGTTGTTTTAATTACCAAAGGAATTATAATGAGGCTCCCGGAGGAAGCCAAGCCCGTGCAGAGGCTGGGAAAGAATTCTCAACATCAGAGGGCCCGCCGGGTCCTTGGCACAGAGACTGCCACCAAGCGTGACCCGTCATGGAGAGCACTTCATCTTCATTTTAATTAAGCTTCAGGGGTGAGGCAGGCAGCCTCCCATCTGAGGGAGCTGAGCAGCAGGATCCGGAAGAGGCTCTATTTAGGAAGTCTTTGGCTCTGTGGTTGTGGAGGATGTAAAGGACAACCCATCCTCAATTCCTTGATGCTGGAGAAGGCAGACCTTTGCCACTCTAGAGTGGGATGCAGAGGAGCCTGGCTTTCCATGCAGCCCAGCTGTGGGACATTAAACAAAGCAGAAAATCTCAATTCTGTCCCGTAGAAAGTACAAGTGATTCTCCTGTGATATAGTTTTGTCTTAGGGTGTGTGAGGCCGGTTCACATCCATACACGCTGTGACATGAACAAGTCACCATGGACAGAGGGTCCTGGAAGGAAGTGGGGATGCTGACTCTTGTAGTAATTAGGGCGGTGGGGCTGCGTTCCCAGCACCCCGGCCGTCTGCTCGGCTTATGCCCGAAATAACAACACACAAACTGTATTAATTTAAACACTGCTTGGCCCTTTAGCTCTAGCCCTTACAGGCTAATTCTCACATCCCGATCAACCCATCTCTAATAATGTGTGAGCACCGGTCTTACCTGGAAAGGTTCAGCATGTCTAACCTGGCGGCTTGCTTCATCGCGTGCATCTGACCGGGAGAGCGGAGCATGGCATCTCTCTGAGGCGTCTGCTCCCGAGAGAAGAGCTGTGGAGTCTGAGCTCACTTCCTCTTCCTCCCAGCATTCTGTTCTGTTTACTCCTCCCACCTATCTTCTAACCAATAAAATGGGCCAAGGCAGTTCCTTTATTAGCCAATGACCTTCCTCCATCAGACTCTGTTGATTGCCAAGATACTAAGTTCATGGTGCTGGCAGGGATGTAACTCTGAAATGTGAACCAGGCGCATTCTTTAACCCTTTCTGTAACCTACAGAATGCAGGTTTACTGTAATGTGTGATTTGAATTAATATTAATGTTTAAGTCTTGGATAAAAGAGCTTGTGTTTGTCTCAACAAACTAAGAAAAATCAAGACTATTTGGCAAATTAGGAAACAAATCTAATGTAGCTTATGAATTTATTGTCATTCAATAAATTTTGACTGTGAAAAGACACAAATGTGTCTGTCTATATTTCTGATGTAGTAGGCTCATCACAACCAGCTTCTAGACATAAGGAGTCAAGCCAAGGTCAATGGAGTCCCCGGATGGTGGCATGTGACACATGGGCAATAAACACAATGATTGAATGGATTTATAGAAATATCATGTACATTAAATGATATACATCATGTACACGCAATGTATACACTCCTCTGGGCTCTGAGGAAATTGAGAATTAAATAGGAAGTATATAACAAAATGGCTTTCTCCCCTATGAGATTTGGTAGAAAGATAGACTTGAAATTTTGAATAAAACCTGGTTTTCTAACAAAATTGCAGGCACTAACCCATGCCTATCCAGGTGAGAACATTGCGTAGATAAGGGAAAGAAAACAACCTGAGGAAACAGTCAGTCTGGGAAGCGAAGATAGCATTGCCAGAGAGACCAAGCTACTCACACTCAACCATTTAACTTCACTTAACACCTGATGAGATTTTTCTCCCTTGGGGATGAGGGAATAAGGGATAGAGTAAAAAGCAAAACTATGGACCTACCCATCTATGAGTATAAAAGTTTCTGTTTCCATTTCTTATGTGTCTTGACTTTGGCTATATGAGGAAAGGATCAAAAGGCCCCTCTTAGAAAGACCATGATGAAGAAGATGATGGTGGTGATGATGGACACGATGAAGATAGTGTCAATGATGGTGATGATGAGGATGATGGCAGTGGTGAAGATGGTGATTCAGTAGATGGTGGCAATGTGAGACTTTTCCTGGGGAGTGTGAACAATTATCTGTTCACCAAAGATAAGGTACTAATGACAGACCATAGAAATAATTTCACCGAAGTCTAGCTTAGTGAACCAGGGAGCTTGTTGGGGTTTATTTGTAGACGTTTGAATGGGGAGTGACATAGGAGCAAGGATTACACATAGACAGGTACATCACTAGAAATCTGCCCCAGTATAGATGACAACTCATGAGGGGTGAATCCTTGAGTTCCCAGTACACAATGTATGGGCAGCTTGCTCATTTGTAGAGTCTCTTATTCTCAGCAAATGTTACTGTTTGTATAATCTTTAGGAGAGTCCTGGTGAGTTTTGTCTATTACTTAGATCTAAAAAGCCTCCTTCCATTCATAGCAACAGGTGGGGAGAGGAGGGGATGGTGGTAAAGATGGTGATGGGAGAGATGGTCCTAATCGGGGAGATAGACCTGATAGGAGTGATGAGCCTCGTGGGAGAGACGGTAGTGATAGTGATGGTCATTGTTTTTTTTAATTTCTTTCTTTCTTTCTTTCTTTATTTCTTTCTTTCTTTACTTATTTATTTATTTTTGTTGAAAAGATTTCTGCCTCCTCCCCTCCTCCCATTTCCCTCCCCCTCTCCCCACTCTTCTCTTCATCTCCACACTCCTCTCCTCCTCCCCCCACTCCATGCCCCCTCCCTCTCGAGTCTGAAGAGCAGTCCAGATTCCCTGCCCTGTTGGAAGTCCAAGGTCCTCCCCCCTCCATCCAGGTCCAGGAAGGTGAGCATCCAAACAGGCTAGGCTCCCACAAAGTCAGTTCATGCAGTAGGATCGAAACCTAGTGCCATTGTCCTTGGCTTCTCATCAGCCCTCATTTTCTGCCATGTTCAGAGAGTCCGGTTTTATCCCATGCTTATTCAGTCCCAGTCCAGCTGGCCTTGGTGAGCTCCCAATAGATCAGCCCCACTGTCACAGTGGGTGGGTGCACCCCTCACGGTCCTGACTTCCTTGCTCATGGTCTCCCTCCTTCTGCTCCTCATTTGGACCTTGGGAGCTCAGTCCAGTGCTCCAATGTGGGTCTCTGTCTCTATCTCCATCCATCTCCAGATGCAGATTCTATGGTGATATGCAAGATATTCATCAGTATGGCTATAGGATAGGGTCATTTCAGGTTCCCTCTCCTCAGTTGCCCAAGGTACTAGCTGGGGACATCTCCCTGGACACCTGTAACCCCTCTAGAGTCAAGTCTCTTGCCAACCCTAAGATGGCTCCCTTAATTAGGATATATATTTCCCTGCTTCCATATCCACCCTTCCTTTATTCCAACCATCCCATTCCCCCAAGCTCCCCCCATCCTCCCCTTCTCACTTTTCTCACCCCATTTCCCCTTATCCCCATCCCACCCCACCCCCAAGTTCCCAGTTTTTGCCCGGCAATCTTGTCTACTTCCCATATCCAGGCAGATGACTATATGTTTTTCTTTGGGCTCACCTTCTTATTTAGCAGTGATGGTCATTGTGATGGGAGAATGTGGTGATGGGGGACACGGTGCTAATAGTCAGGATAGAGAGATGGTAGTGATGAAGGCAATAGTCATGATTGAGAGATGGTGGTGATCATGGAGGTGGCAATCATGGGGCAGATGATGATGATTGTGGAGGGAGTAGAGATTGTAGTGATTGAAATGGTAGAGAAGATGGTGGTGATGCCAAGGATGTCCATGATTATTAAAAAAATGGCACTTTCCATCAGCAAATTCTACCAAAAATTTCTGCCAGTTGGTGGCTCTAAGGTCAAGCCAGCCAATCTACCAGTGAGCAGGCTTTCCATGTTTGCTTTGTGCTAACCAAGGGATGGTTCTTCTGTGCCTCTGCCAGCAGCTTCTCAAGTACACAAGGGTCACTTGTCTCCTGCCTTCTATTGCATTTTCCCTTCTGCCTGGATGTTCCTCTCTGTCTTGCTCATCTTCACTCCTCTTTCCAGACTTAGTTTAAACATCTATTGACCAGTGAAACCTTCCTTGAGTTTACTTCATGGTCATAGGTCCTCCACCTTCAGGGATCCCCAAACATTCACCAATCAGAGATTACATCATATTCTCCTGACATCCCATTCACCCACCTGCTCCAGCCCCTTGAGAACTAAGAGTGTATCTTATTGCCCAGTGGATCATGCATTGAACATGACTTTTAGCAAGTGTCCATGGATGTTTGAAAAGTCAAGCATTCAGTCCTGCCATTGCAAGGGGGACAGAGCACTATCAAGGGGGCAGAGGAGCTTCTGGTGTCATGTGAGGCCACCTGGATGGAGACTAAGCTGAGCAGGGCAATTGATACAGAAACACTGACTTATCAACAAGCCCTTCTGGTTTTGTAGAAACTGACTTTTCTTTTTAAAAGAAGTTATTTTAACAAAAGGAAGAAGGGGGGCCTCACTCAAGAGGGGATTGACTTTCTGTAGTACATTTTATTAGGACTCATCAGCACTGGAGGTCTCTGTGTCCTCTGAGGGGCCTGTTTGTGTGGAAAGCAGAGTTACAGGGAAATTGCATGCAGCAGCTATGTCCTTTGAAGCTTTTAAAGCAGCCAAGGCCAGCCAGCTCCTCGGTGCTGGTAGTTGAAGGATACAGATATGCCGCATTCTTGCCAGCTATCCAAGCACGGAAAGATCCTTCCTAATTACCCACATTAGGTAAATATCCTTCCACTAGATTCTTGTTTAGAGAATAGATGGGTACTGATGAACGTGGTAGACAGATGCTAATGAACATGGCCTTGGAATGAACTGATGCAGAGCCACGGCTATGCTTGTAATGGCTTGCAGTATTTACACTGATAATGTACACCCTATATAGACACAGACAGACAGACATATGGTGCTGATGCCACACAACAGAGGAAACTGCACATAGATAAGAATCCCTTCAAAGGGAGGCAGATATAAAAGAAATGCAGATTTAGATAGTGGTAAGATCCATGACATATTGGGAAACAAGGGCCACCAAACGTGTCACCTTCCCTAGCAATCTTCTGTCTTCCCACATTAATTCTACTGTACCTAATGCTCACCAGGATACATTTTAATTTTCTACTCTTTGCTTTTAATTAAAATATAATTACATCATTTTCCTTCTTCTTTTGATTCCCTCCAATATCTCCTATATACCCATTCTTGCTCCCTCTGGAAATCATGGCCTCTTCTTTTTTGTCATTGTTTTACGCACACACACACAAATGTGTGTGTATGTGTGTGTGTGTTGAATATTCAGTCCATTTCATGTTACTTATGTGTATATTACTTCAGGTGACTGGCTTAGGCAGCCATATTGTTGAGGTATCACAGGTGAAGTTTCCCTGCTATTTCTAGGAGACACAGAATCACAGTAGACTTCCTGGTCCTCGGGCTCTTAAAGTCTTCCTGACCTCCATTCCATGATGTACCCTGAGCCTTAGACTGCACCGTATTTTATAAATCATGACCCAATTCTAAAGCCTAGTAGCCTCCTGGTCACACATGGAATAAAGGCCACCCTTTGGGTCACATTTGTGACTTGACTCCTGTCCTGCATCCCCCATCCACACATACCCTACCCCACTCAGCTTCTGCAGAACCCATCCTCATCATCGACACCACCACCACTTGTCCTTTTGGGACACTGCCTCTCTGGCAGGCCCTGAACAAGGAGACTCATATACATTTATCTTATGTCACCTTCGTGATTCCATAAAGATGACAGTTGGAAATCCCTCCACTTGGAGATGAAGGCTTCAGATTGGTTAAATAATTTACGTGGAGCCACACAGTCTTTAAAGTGGTCAATGGTACTTGTACTGACTGTTTATCCTTGGCAGATGCTGTCTCCCAGCAGCGACTTCCCATCCCCACCTTCTTCACCTGCTGATCTCTGGCTTTGCAGTCTGGCCATCCTTTCTCTCTAATTGCTGACCTCACCTTACACTCCCTGGCTTTGTGGATCACATAGAAAAAACTCTACTTGGTTAAATTTCTTTTTTCACAGTTGAGCAAGAAGTCCCAAGATTAAAAAAAAAAAAAAAAAAAAAAAAAAAAGATTGTTTTTATCCAGAGTGTGAAGTCAGTTCTGCATGCCATCACACTCTGTGGAACATCTGCACTGCCCAGAACCCCGTGCTGGAGACTGTGGGAGTCCAAACAGAATCTGAGAGACACTCTCTGGGTTTGCACACAAATTGGAAGAGGGCATTTGTTGCGGCTAAATGTCTCTAGTCTCCCTGTGGGCTTTCTGCTTCTTCTGCATATTGTTCGATTACATCGTTTGCCTCCTCTCCTGGATCATCTTACTGAGGTTTCTTAAAACATTGCCTTTGAAGCAACTCACTTCTGCTTTTGTCAATGCATTTCCTTTTATGTTTTATGTGCTGCTATTTGTTTTATTTTGCATTTGTTGCCATCATTATCTTTATTATTTCCCTCTTTCTCGTTTCTTTTTCTCTTGAAGATTGTCGAGTTGATTGCTTGGGCTGTGGGTTAGATGCAGCTGTGCTAATTCCCTAATAAGTGCATTCAGGACTATAGATTACTCCATCAGGAGGCAGGGAGATGGCACCAGATAAGCTCCGTATGTAGTGCTTTCAGAATTTCAACACACACTTTTGTTTATTTCTGTGGTGGTTTTCTTCTTTAACCCACGGATAATTTAGAAGCACACCTTTTAGTTTCCAAGCAAATGCTTAAGTTATCTCTTTGTTGTTGATTACTAATTTTATTGCATGCTGGGGAGAGGCTCTGTCTGGAACGAGGGTTGTTTGGAATGTACTGAAATCTCTTCTATGGTCTGTACACAGACAATTTCCCCCAATATATTCTCCATTTCTCTGGTTCAAATGCATTTTTTATATGTGCACATAATTGAACATTTTTTTCCAGACATGTTCTTACGTACCCCAGATGTCCTGGATGGGTTTTGTAATTGTTATTGTATTGTTGTTTTATTCTGTCTTTGCTGTTTTGTTGGGTTTTTTTTGTTTGTTTGTTTTTTGTTTTTTGTTTTTTGACAGCTTGACAAAAACTAGAGTTATCTGGGAAGAGGAACTCAACCGAGAAAATTCTTCCACTAAACTGGCCTATGGGAAAGTTTGTGGTGTGTTTTTTTTTTTTTTTTTGTTTTTTTGATTAGTGATTGATGTGGGAGGACCCAGCTCACTCTCGGTGGTGCCACCCATGGACTGGTGGTCCTGGCTTCTTTAAGAAAGCAGGGTGAGCAAGATATGATGAGCAAGCCAGTAAGCAGCATCCTTCCATGACTTCTGCATGAGTTCCTGCCTCCAGGTTACTAACTTGAGTTCCTGCCCCAACTTCCCACAGTGACGGAGAGTGACTTGACGTTGTAAGATTTAATAAAACATTTTCTCCCCAAGTTGCTTTTGATCACGTTTTTTTTTTTCACAGCAATAGAAACCCAAATTAAGATAGCAATTGACATAGTTCATGGAATATTGTTGTGGCATACTTGATCATGTATTTTTTTTTTTTTGAAAGATTGTGGTAGCCTCTGAACTTGGAGCTGGAAAAGCTAGTAAGTGTTAAGGTTTAGAACTTACTGAACGATTGTGGCAAGTTAGAAGACACCGCTGGAAACAATGAAGATTTTGGTGGCCTGGCTTGTGGAGTTTCAGAGGGAAGTTTTCAGAGTCTCTCTTTTCTTAAATTGTGTTTATTAAGCATATTTTTTTCTCCGCTTTCCTCCCTACCTCTCCCCTCCCCTCCTATGCTCTCCCATGGTTCCCATGCTCCCAATTTACTCAGAAGATCTTGGCTTTTTCTACTTCCCATGTAGATTAGATACATGTATGCCTCTCTTAGGGTCTCTGGGGTTGTGATTTGTAGGCTGCTTTTTGTTTTTTTGCTTTATGTCTAAAAGTTGCTTATAAGTGAGAACATATGATATTTGTCTTGCTAGGTTTGGGTTATCTCATTCAATCTGATGCTTTCTAGATCCATCCATTTGTCTGCAAATTTCAAAATGTCATCTTTTTTTGCTGTGTAGTACTCCATTGTGTAAATGTACCACATATTTCTTATCCATTCTTCAGTCAAGGGGCATTTAGGTTGTCTCCATATTCTGGCTATGACAATCAATGCTGCTATAAACACAGTTGAACACATGTCCTTGTAGTACAATTGAGCATCCTTTGGGTGTATACCTAAAAGTGGTATTTCTGGGTCTTAAGGAAGGTTATTCCCTAATTTTCTAAGAAATCACCATACTGAAATCCAAAGCAGCTGTGCCAGTTTGCACTCCCACCAGCAATGGAGGAGTATTCTCTTTACCCTACAACCTCTCCAGCATAAGTTGTCATCAGTGTTTTTGATCTTGGCCATTCTTACAGGTGTAAGATAGAATCTTAGAGTTGTTTTGATTTGCATTTCTCTGATGGCTAAGGATGCTGAGCATTTCCTTAAGTGTCTTTCAACCATTTTAGATTCCTCTGTTGAGAGTTCTTTGTTTAGGTCTGTACCCCATTTTTTATTGGATTATTTGGGTTTGTTTGTTTGTTTGTTTGTTTTGATGAACAATTCCTTGAGTTCTTTGTATGTTTGGGAGATCAGATCTCTGTCTAATGTGGGGTTGGTGAAGATCTTTTCCCATTCTGCAGGCTGCTATTTTGTCTTGTTGACCATGTCCTTTGCTTTACAGAAGCTTTTCGGTTTCAGGAGGTCCCATTTTTAAACTGTTTCCCTCAGTGTCTGTGATGCTAGGGTTAAATTTAGGAAGTAGTCTCCTGTGCTAATGCGTTCAAGTGTGCTTCCCACTTTCTCTTCTGTGAGTTTCAATGTGGTTGGTTTTATGTTGAGGTCTTTAATCCATTTGGACTTGAGGTTTGTGCATGGCAATAGGTATGGATCTATTTTCATACTTCTACATGTTGATATCCAGTTATGCCAGCACCATTTGTTGAATATGGTTTCTTTTTTTCCATCATATTTTTCTCTTCTTTGTCAAAAATCAGGAGTTCGAAGGTGTGCAGATTAATGTCCAGGTCTTTGATTCAGTTCCATTGGTCCTCCTGTCTGTTCTTATGCCAATACCAGACTGTTTTCAGTACTGTAGCTCTGTATTAGAGTATGGAGTCAGGGACTGTGATGCCTCCAGAAGTTCTTTTATTGCATTGTTTTGGGTATTCTAGAATTTTGCTTTTACATGGTTGAGTACTGTTCTTTCGAGGTTTGTGAAGAATTTTGTTGGGATTTTGATGGGCATTGCATTGAATCAGTAGATTGCTTTTGGTAAGATTTCATTTTTACTATGTTAATTCTACCCATCCAAGAGCATGGAAAATCTTTCCATTTTCTGATATCTTCTTCAATTTTTTTCTTCAAAAATTTAAAGTTATAGTCATACATGTGTTCCACTTGTTGGGTTAGAATTACTCCAAGATATTTTATATTATTTGTGGCTATTGTGAAGTTCGATATTTCTCTGATTTCTTTGTCAGCTCATTTATCATCTGTGTAAAGGAGGGCTACTAATTTTTTCGAGTTAATCTTGTATTCTGCTACATTATTACAGGTGTTTATGAGTTGTAGAAGTCCCTTGATAGAATTTTGGGAATCCTTTATGTAAACTATTATATCATCAGCAAATAGTGAGAGTTTGACTTCTTCTTTTCTGATTTGTATCCCCTTGATCTTTTTTTGTTGTCTTATTGCTCTAGCTAGGACCTTAAGAACTATTTTGAATAGATATGAAGAGGGTGGACATCCTTGTCTTGTTCCTGACTTCAGTGGGTTTGCTTTGAGTTTCTCCCCATTTAGTTTGATGTTGGCTGTTTGCTTGCTGTTATTGCCTTTATTATGTTTCTGTATATTCCTTGTATCTCTGCTCCCTCCAAGAACTTTATCATGAAAGGATGCTGTATTTTGTCAAATATTTGTCATCATCTAATGAAATGATCATGAGGGTTTTTTTTTCCAGTTTGTTTATATGGTGGATTACATTGACAAATGTTTGTATGTTAACCATCCCTGCATCTCTGGGATGAGGCCGACTTGATCATGGTGGACGATATTTCTAATTGTTCTTGGATTTTGTTTGTCAGTATTTTATTGGGTATTTTTACAAGTATTGTCCACGAGTAAGACTGGTCTGTTATTATCTTTCTCAGTAATATCTTTGTGTGGTTTGGGTAACAGGGTAATTGTAGCTTCATTAAAAAAAGTTTAGCGATGTTCCTTCTGTTTCTATTGTGTGGAATAAATTTGAGGAGTATTAGTATTAGTTCCTTTTTGTGCTGAAACCATCTGATCCTAGGCTTTTTTTTTTTTTTGGTTGGGAGACTTATGATGGCTGTTCCTATTTCTTTAGCAATTATAGTTCTATTTAGTTTGCTGATCTGGTCTTGTTTTAATTTTGGTAAGTGATATTTATCCAGAAAATTGTCCATTTCTTTTACGTATATATAGGTTTTCGAAACCTGCTGAGTCTCTGGATTTCCTCCACATCTGTTGTTATGTCCCCCTTTTCATTTCTGATTTTGTTAATTTAAATATTCTTTCCCTACCTTTTGGTTAGTTTGGATAAAGGTTTGTCTTTTTTGTTGATTTTCTCAAAGTACCAACTCTTTGTCTTATTGATTCTTTGTATTGTTTTCTTTGTTTCTATTTTGTTGATTTCAGCTCCCAATTTGATTATTTCCTGCCATCTAGTCCTCTTGGATGAGTTTGTTTCTCTTTGTTTTAGAGTTTTCAGGTGTTCTGTTAACTCACTAGTGATGAACTTTGCATATGAACGTAAGTGATGCTGTGTGTCTTTATAAATTCTCGGATACACAAACAAGAGGAAATGTGTGACATTTGTCTTTCTGAGTCTGACTCATTTTGTTCAACACGATGATCTTCAGTTGCATCCGTCTTTCTCCTTGAGAGCCGAACACAAACCCATGTGTATATACACCACATTTTCTTTATCTACTCATTGACTGGCACCAAGGATAATTCTATAGCTTGGCTACTGTGAATAGTGCTACAGAACACATGGATGCAAGAATCTCTGCCTGTGGTATGTTAACACACAATCCCTTCCATAGTATCCTCATGATACGCGGCTCATCTGGTAGGTCTATTTGAGTTCTTTGGCAAACCTCCATACTGATTTTCTGTAGCAGCTAGGTTAATTTGCATTCCTCTGAGAAGTATATGAGGGTTCCCTTTTCGCCACTTTCTCCCCAGTATTTGTTGCTGTTTGGTTTTGTTATGACAGCCATTCTAACTGGGGTGAGATGGAATCTCAACATATTTTTAAGTTGCACTTCCTTCATGCCTAAGGACATTAAATATTCTTTCATGTGTTATCAGCCATTTGGACTCTGCCTTTTGAGAACCATCCATGCATTGGCCCATTGATTCATGACAGGAGAAGCAATATTGCTCTTCTTAAGGGAAAATTTCTGGGAACTTTCACATGACACTCCCACTTCAGTTACAGTGGCTGTTGAGTGGATACACAGTGTGCCTTGCTTCAGGGAAAGTGTTCTAGGTGATCATAAACCCTCCTAAGACCTTTATTGAATATGAAAGAAGAGAGGCTGGATCCTGAGGCATCTCTCTACTTGGCTCAGCTCTGGGCATAAGCTTCAGATTTTATGGGGAACTATCCCTTTCCTGGTGGGTCTACCATGTTATTACCACCAGCCAAGAAGAATTGGAAAAGCCGGAGGATAGTCCAAATTAGGCCAGCCAGATTCATCTGCAGGGCCTTTGATTGTCAGCTAGGGAACCAAGGGGGCAATGACTAGAGATTCTTTGTTTCTAATCCTAAAGCCCTGAAGAAAATGTGTATTCTCCACTGCTCACTACATCTTTGGGAGCGACTCACTACCCCATGTATTCCATGGCCTGTGCTACAGTTCAGCCTTCAGTCCAACGACCTATTCCATATCCTTCCAAATGGCTCCTTTTTTTCTTAAGTTTACCCAAAGTTCATCCCTGTATCTTGAAAATGGATAATGCTGACTGATGTTCCTCCAGATGTCATTTGTCTTGGCATTTGCACATCTGTGTCTTGAACTAGAAAAAAATCCCTCTGAGAGCACCTTCGTTTATCTCGCTGCACCTGCCCCACAAATCAACACTGTTCCCTTCAGAACTCTGTCGATGTTTGCTGAGTAAATAAATGAGAAATTCTAGGTGACTCTGTGCAGGAAAGGAAGTCACTGAGCATCTCTGCTTCCCTGTCCCTGAGGAAACTTACTGTTGGTACTATGGAATGGTACCCAGGAAGATGGTCCATGGACACTTCACTCCCTTCCTCATGCTCAGAAATGCCAAACAGGAGGGTCACAGTCTCCATGGAGAGCAGACTACTACCAAAGCTGCAATTATTGTTTATAATTTCCTAATTACAGAAGAAGGTATCCCTAAAATTTATCTAATATTTATCTCCCCACCTGGACTTAAGAGTCAGCAGATTTGTCTCTATCATGTGACTTTTTTTGGGAAGATATGAATAAATTTCTCTTCAACCCAGATCGGAAACTAATGACAGATGGACAAAGTGATTCCCCGGAAGTCAAGCTTACTTAATCAATGGGTTTGCTGCCATTATCAACAGAAGCATCACCGAAAGGCCCACTCCGGCATACTGATGATGCATAAGAGCTGCATCCTTAAAGGCATCCTTGGGGTTCCCTGCACAGCTAGCAGGCAGCTCCACCAAAGAGTCTCCCCTTCCCCAGCAAATGTTTACCATGTAAATAACCTTGAGGGAAAGGAAGAATAGGATTATGAATCAGGTAATTTTCTTAGCCTCCTGAGCCTCTTAGCTCAGGAAGTTCCACACTTCCCTCCAAGAGTATTTCAATATGGAGAAAATAACCCACAATCGCCTCAGATAATCACCATCTGGAAGCATAAGCTCCTCCCCCTCTCTCACCACCTGTACCTACTCATGGGGCAGTGGAGTTACCCTACACTGTTCTAAGTCACTTTCGCAGCCTGTTGTAGGAAGAGGGCAGCTGACCCAAGATACACCAGTCATTTCTCTCTACTAGGAAGTTCTCACGGCCATTGAGCAATGCTGACATCTTGGCTGCTGGCAGGGACAGAGAGTATGTAACTAAAATGAGGGGAAGTAGGCCATTCTTCCCGGTGACGATTATTTAAAGACATGAGGAAAGTCAGTCTGTAGATAAAGAGGGAAGATGAGGGTGCTGAGTGCAAGCAAATAGCAAGAGAGCAGCGCAGGGGGATGCTCCGCCCTTGAGTCAGCTCTGCAGTCCGCCTACGAATGTGTGAACAGAGGGAGGACTTCTGAGAATGAATTACAGAATGCCCCTCTACATTCTTGGGCCAGGCTGGCACTGGTTCTTACACCCTAACAAAAACACCTGCTCTAGGTCAAGCCTTAACTTCATACTTCTTTTTATTTTTAATTATGTGTATGGCTGTGTGGGTTTATGCACATGAATACAGGTGTCCAGGAGGCCAGAAGTGGGTGTTGGATGTCCTGAAGCTGTGAGTCACCTGATGTGGATGTGGAAACTAAATTCAAATCCTCTATAAGAGCACTACACTATTTCAACCACAATGTAGTGAGATTTTGTGATCTATCAAATAAAGCTTGCCTGAAGGTCAGAGTACAGAGATAAGCCACTAGTTAGCCACAGAGGCCAGGCAGTGGTGATACACACCTTTAATCCCAGCACTCAGGAGACAGGCAGATGGATCTCTGTGAGTTCAAGGCCAGCCTGGGTTACGGGAGACTGGGCAACATTGTCTAAAAGAGAAACAGAGCTCACACAAAGATGATCCCAGCACTTGGGATCCCACACCTTTAATCCCAACACTAGGGAGGTAGAGACAAACATGATACAGCTGGGAAGAGAGAGGGATATAAGGTGGGAGGAGACAGGAGTTCAGACTGAGTCTGAGGTTTCATAGAGGGAGCATTCAGTCTGAGGATTCATAGGGACAGGATCGCCCATTTGTTCTGAGGATTCAGTAGAGGTAAGAACTCTCCAGTGGCTGGATGCTCTGCTTCTCTGATGTTTTAGCATTAACCCTTATATATGACTCTGGGTTTTTATTATTAAGACCAATTAGAAATTGGGCTACACTGAGTCGTCTCTCCAGATCTCTCAATCTCTTTTAAAAATGGATGTTTTTGACTGAAATATAATTACATTCCTTTCCCCCTCCCTTTCTTCCTTCTAGCCCCTCCTAGCTACCGTCTCTCTAATTCCTTCTATCCTCCCCTCAATTTGATAGCCTCTTTCTCTTTGATTATTATTATTACATATGTACATACATGTACATGTATATATGTGTATAAAATATATATAAATACAACCCAATGAGACCAATTTTATTTTTAGACAGACCCTCTGTACATAGCCTTGGCTATTCTAGAACTCACTAGGCAGACTAGGCTGGCCAGGAGCTCATGTAGAACCTGCCTCTGCCTTCCAAATGCTGGGGTTAAAGGTATGTGCCACCACGCCCAGCTGCTGAGTCCATTTTGTTGTCTGTGTGTTTACAGTTTGGGGTCTGAACACCCTGCATTGGACAAGCAATAAGGGGGCTCATCCCTGGAAAAGGATAATTCTCCTTCTCCCAGCATTCACGAGTTGCCTACAGTTCTATGTCTAGGGGTGTGACTCTCTCAAAATTTTCTCCCTTCCACCTTACAAAATCCTTCTTAAACATTTTTGTTTCCACTTTGTCCTTGGTTCCCTGCCTCCATCCTCCCTCTGGTCTGACCTGACTCTACCCCAAGTTGCCTTTTACTCAGGCTCCCAGGCAAACCTCACTACGTCAGTGTCCCTATATGGAGAAAGAGGTGGCCTAACAGGCTTATGATTGCTTTACTTAGCTCTGCTGACCCCATAGATCTTCCTGTGATTCCCTGCTCTCACATGAGTCCATCCTAGAGAGCTGCAAACTCTGCACCCTCCCCAGTGACACCCTGCCTCCCTCCAGTCGAGGGATTCACAGGGATAAAGTTGTTGAAATAGGAGTGGCGGGCTACATTCCTGGCATCCGGCCGCCTGCATGGCTAGCTTTATACCCGAAATAATTACACAGAAACTGTATTCTTTTAAACACTACCTGGCTCATTAGTTCCAGTCTCTTATTGGCTAGCTCTTACATATTGATCTAACCAATTTCTAATAATCTGTGTAGCCCACGAGGTGGCTTATCAGGAAAGATCTTAACCTGCGGCTGTGTCGGGTGGGAGAATCATGGTGACTGCTTCTTTCTTGGCTTCTTTCTCCCAGCATTCTGTTCTGTCTACTCTGCCTACCTAATTTTCTGTCCTATCAGGGTCAAGCAGTTTTCTTTATTAATTAACCAAGGAAAGTAACAGATAAATACAAGACCCACCTCCTTCATAAAGTGAAGTTCACTCTATGGAACAGCTCCAGCCTCCTTCATGCAGCTTTGGGGTCCTGCCTCCCCAGAACAGTACAGATTTCCTGCAGCTGAATCCTCTTGACATTTTCAATGGTAAAATAAATTTGATTTGCAGAAGCCATGGAAGAACCGAGGCGATGTGATTTCCAAAATGCACAGTGTTATTGGATATGATAAAAGACTGAAAGAGTCAGTAAATGCAGCAGTTTAGTAACTGTTACAAAAAAAAATCAATAGCCATGCCATCTGCCGGGGCAGAGGAGGAGGCTGGATGGATGGTGGGCATGAGGGAGGATTCATGGCCGAACTCGGGATGCACACCCAGCCAGAGCCCACAGTTCCTCATTCCCTCACTGACATGCAGACACATGGATTCACGCCCTGCACGCCTGTGTGCAGACACACCCCAGGCGCTCCACTGAACACCATGACCGGTGCATCATCACTGGGGAGGGAAAATGTGCTGGATGCTGCTGGGAGGACTTGCATGTTCCTATCCCACGCATAATTTGCTGAACAATGGTGAGGTGAGCAGATTATTGTAACCACGGATGAAGAAACGGAGGCACCAAGGTCTTTTTGAAACTTCCCCAAAGCTATCCCAGCTGAGGAGCAAGAAAGCTAAAGGTAGAGCCATCCACCATAGACATCTCAGTGAGCATGAAGAAGTGCATTTTACTTTCTGGTTTAACTGAGATGTGGTTGTCTTATACTAAGCCTCCCACCTTGGACATATGCATCGGATGAGCTCTGACGTGTGCGCCTGCATAGCCAGCTCCACAATCGAGACCAGGAACATGGATATCCTGAGCCCAGGTTTCCTTGGGCTCCCTGTTTATCTCTCCCTCTGACCCACACCTCTGCTTTCTGTTACTACAGGCTAGCTGGTATTGTCTAGAGTTTCGTACAAATGGGGTTACATCTCATGCTCTCTCTGTACCCACAGAAGAATACCCATGGCCACACCACAGGGCCTTCCTCCTGAGACAAAGCCAACTCTGCGAAAGTGCTCACACTTGTGTACATGATTTCCAAAAGTCCTTGCCCTTGCACCTCCACACCCACTCCTCTGCCCCTCCCCATGACAAGACACACATGTCCCGGCACCTTACCATGTCTGTCAATCTATCTTGCTTCTCTGAGATCATTTTGCCAACAGTTTGGCTCTCAACAGTTTGGTAGCAAAGCATTGTGACTTCTTTCTTTTCGAAGTTCACATGACTGGTCCCTTCACATGGACCCTAGCACAGTCTATGAAGCACCTACTGCCCTCAGTGCTGGGTATTCAGCAGACCAAGTGGTCTTTCCTGCCTCTGTGAAATTTAGTCCTCCAAGACAGTATGACCATCCCTGTGCTGCGGGACACAGAGAAGGCTCGGAGAGGTCAGACTGAGTGGCAGAGGAGGGAATATTTCTCTAAGGAAGAACCATGAGTGGTGATATAAGGTGCCAAATGGAAGCTGAGTGAGAAGGACCGAGCACGCCCTGTTGTAGAACAGTGGTCAGAGATGGGCTGGTTCAAGCTCTTGGTTGATCAACAGCTTTGATAGAGCAGGATGGGGGATTGGTACTATTTAAGGCCACATTCCAGTTACTGCAAGGACAGTGACATCCAGCCAGTGTTGCAAGCCATCTCCCTCTCAGTTGTCAGTCAGATGCACACTGGGTTGCAAATCCAGAACAGGGTTCCACTGCCAGAGAATCCTAGGTAATTGTGGAGGAGGGAGTTTACCCCATGCCTTTGGCATTGTGAAAGCCTCTCCAGTGATTGGCTAATTCACTGTCTAGTTTGAGAGACACTGAGTTCATTTTCCTCTAATCGTAGGATAGTTACCACATAGAGCACCAGAAAGCCAGCTTTCCCTTGCTGTGATAAAACACCAGAGAAATCAACCTAAAAGAAGTAAAGGAGGGTGGGGTGACCTCTCATTCAGTAAAGTGCTTGCCTTGCAAGCACGAAGACCTGTGTTTGACCCCCAAAACCCACATTACAAACCTAGGCACAGTGACATGGACTTGTAATTCCAGCAGTGGGGAAGCAGAGAGAGGATGACCCCTGGGGCTTGCTGACCAGCCAGCCTACCTAACCAGTGGCCTGTCTCCAAAACAAAGTGAATGGTATCTAAGGAATTACACCTGAGGTTCCACCACACACACACACACACACACACACACACACACACACACACACTCACACAAACACATACACGCTGCAGGGGTGTTTTGTTTTGACACACAGCTTCTGAGGGCTCAGTGCACAGTCGCCATTGGTTTGGGGCCTATAGTGAGGGAGAATGTCAGAACAATGGTAAGGCAGGGATGCTCATTTCATCCTAGCTAGAAAGGAAAAGCCATAGAGGAAAGAGCCAGGGATCCAGGCCCCAGTATCCCCCCAAAGTTATGCCCTCCAATGACCTAAGTCTCTTCTGATAGCCCACCATCTCCCATAACACCAAGAGCTGAGGACTAAACCTGATACACATGGGCTTTTGAGAGACACTCATGGCCCAAACTGTAGCATCCAAAGTGAAGAAAGCCCAGAGGCCTGTGGAAACCTAATAGCCCTGATCCCATTTTCCTGCAAATGCCCTGGCAGGAATGTAACAGAACGACCTGCCGATTAGATGTCAGTGAACTGTCAGAAGAGGGCAGGGTCTCATCAGCCGTGAATCGCATCGTCACATAATGAAGTAGAAGAGTAGATAATGGATAATGGTTTTCTTACCAATATCGGATATGTGAAGTCTTTGGGTTTACTAGTAACTCAGTATCAAGATAATTAGGTATCCGTTAGGAGAATTAAACACCACTTACATTGGCCTCTGTTTTCCCAATCTTCATAAGAGTCTCCCCTCCCACTCTGTCCTCCTTCTTTGGTGGCCAGGGCTGTTGCTTATTCGGGACAATACATCTCATGCACTGGCAGATAGCAGTGGGAAGGAAATCCCCCGAGGCTGCCCCGGAAGCTAGAGGCTACTGAGTTCTCTTCCGCTCCACAGACCCGTACTGGAAACAAAGTCTCGTCCAATGCATCATCTCTGCTAAGCCCTTTCACCTGTATTACATCTTATCCCTCATTAATTGAATTACTTCATAATTACCTCAATGCCAAGTCATGTAAACCAGATTATTTTAATAACATCGAATTCCAGCTCCCTCATAAATGTTTCCAATGCATGGAAATTACACTGAAGCCAGAGGCTCTTTGAATCTTGCATGGAAAAAGGAGTCGTTGATTCTGGCCATTGAGGATTTATGGACATGAGTCTGGAGCACTCTAATGTGGCTTTGTGCTGTTGAAGGAGGAAGGGTCCATGCAGGCTTGAAGAGACTTCATCACGGAGTGAGAGATTCAGGCTGCAAAGCAACCTTGACCCGTGAGATGAGCAGTTCCACTGAAGACAAATCGGTCAGCTGCAGTTTGAAATGGCTGAAAATAAGGAAGGGGGGCATGCATGGTGGAGCTGAGGTCATCTGATGAGCAGGTTAATGGCTCCTAAAGATATGCTCGGGGGTGTGGGTGTCCTTCCCTTTCAGGATTCTTTAATCTTGGGGTGGCTGAGATATTGGAGGGGAGGGGCCCTGTTTTCTTATACCTAGACACTAAGATTCACAAACAGTCTGGAGAGTAACACTTTGCTCAAGAAAAAAAAAATGACATCTTCATATTTGCTTCCCAGAACCTGTGTTGACTTGTAACTGTGCATCCCTGCTGGAGACTGGGAAACCACCGTGGTGTGCTATCTAGGAACACGGGTTCTCGACAGTTGTTCTTGGAGAAAGCTGTGAAATCGTCATTAACCTGCTACAAATCTTTGAAACTCTAAGGGGTAAGGGTTCTCTGGGAGCTCACACTGAAGGTCTGAAGCACCCTGTCATGGAGCTCAGAGACTTTCACATTCTGCTAGCCTTGTTTGGGGAGGGCTCAAGAGGAATATGGGGGAGTCTGCAGAAAAATCTTGCTACTTCTGCATCAGCATGCTATGCGTGTGTTCTGGAGAATGAGCCCAGCTCTGGGCAGTTATTTCAGGAGGAAACCTGATTCAGGGAGAGCAGGAGGATGTTACTAACCTGCTTCACCTCTAGGAAAGAGAACTAGATGAGCCCATGAGGATCCTTGGGTTGAAGTTATCAGAGACAGGGGAGCTTGACCTGCCACCCCACACCTATTGGCTGGGGTTTCCTTTGGGAAAAGCCCAAATTCTCAGTAATAGTCATGTCATATTTAGTAACTGCTGTTCCAACGGGCAATGTGAGTGATGGCCTTCGGTGTGGGTATGAGGGGTCTAGCCCCTAGGAGCTGAGCAGGTCTTCACTCCGATTGCACTGTGGAGTTGCCAGGGAGGGTTTTTGGTGTCTGCATGCGGCTGCATCCTCGGGAGTTGCTAGCCCCTCTTTGTAATATTCTTTGTTTCTTCTTTTCTAAAAACAAGGAGCTGTTAGGAAAGTGTTTCCTCCAGGTGGTGGTAGTTTAGGTGTGGGGGCCAACTAAGTCTGGGCAGTAACCCAAAAGGAAGTTCTTTACTTCCAACCATTATCACCTGGGACTCTGGCCATCGATGAATTTAACTGGAGGCTGGAGTCTCAATAGTTTACCCTGAGGCAATGCGTGGCTGCAGGAGGAATCACAAGCCGGGATCACCGGACCCCTACCCAAGAACAGACTGTTCAAAGACAATGCCTGGCATTCCAAGCACTGTAGATAGAAACAACTGCCAGCGCACATTCACCGGGACACCCTAGACAAATGTCAGCCAATCAGGGGTCTTAAAAACTCAGAAACCCCTCACCCCTGCCTTTACTACTATAAAACCCTATTCTAATTGAGCTCGGGGCTCTCCAGTTATTCCAATACACTGGACATGCAGAGAGACCGAGTTTGCAAACTTGATTAAAATAAAGGCTCTTTGCTTTTACATACGGGACTCTTGGTTCCCTTGTTGCCTTTTGGGGGGACTTCGCAGATTTGGGCATAACACAGGGCATCCCTGACTGAAATTACCTGTGCTGGTGACACCGAAGCCTCCTACGAGCCACCGTGTCCCAGACAGCAGAGAGACAGCTGAGCAGGACATGCAGAGCAGAGCCCACGGAGCCTGTTTTTGAAGACATTTGTGATTCGCATTGTTTGGTCTCCAAGGCTCAGCTGGGATTCAGTGTAAGGGCTTACAACTGACAGCAACTGAGTATTTAATCAGGATGTAACTTTGCGTGCTCATACCAGAACGGGTTGCTTTCCGATAACCAGGTGGTGTTAGCTACTATTATTTAAAACTGAGACTGATGAATGTAAATAGCCTCACCCCAGCTCATGATAGGGTCAGGATGAGAGTCTATGTAGCAAGTCTCATCCCCAATCCCCATTTCAGCAAACTGTGGTGTTTCACAATTCCCTGGGCAGCACCTACCACAGAAGAGGCTCCGCTGTCAGAATGTGGGTTAGAGAAGTATGACAGGGAGTTGAAGGCAGGGCTCAGGGACTTGATCAGGGATGACTAACAGCCAGAAGCCAAATTTAACCAAAGGTACACCTGAAAAGGAAAGAAGGCTAGGAGATGCCTTTGGAGGTGCAGACTCCAAGAAAAACTAGGGAATGTTGTCATCCATGCTGGAGGACCAGGGGTCAGTAAACAGCTGGGGTCTGAGCAGTTCCAGGATGGCTTGCTCCAATTCCAGTGGCTTGTAGGTGGAGTGGCCCTGATCACAGTCCAAGTAATCCCTACAGAAGCACCTGGTGGCTTCTAGCCGGCTAAACGCTCACTCCTAGTAACAGGCTAGATCTGGACCAAGGATGATTTGGAAATAATCCAGCTGAGTCCACACATGACCTGGGTCTCACCTAGAAACAGTATGATTGAGCGATGGATGTAGATCAGCCGGTGAGACAGAGGGTGGACAAGGTTGACCAAGGACAGTATTGGCTTGCCCATAAATGATGTGGCAAAGAAAGATCCAGCGTAGAACGTGGCAGAAGTGCCGTCACAGTCTTAGGATTTTTGCCCAAGGAACTGCAGGTGACAGGGCCATGGCAACAGGGGGTAGAACTGAGGAGACAGCAGGAAGCAGCTGTGGGACAGTATACTGCTGTGTCCCTGCTTGTGGTGGGCCATCTTGGAATGAACTCTGAGGACAGCAATTGGTCCAGGCCTACCCCACCCTAAGTGTCATCTGGAATGGGAGAGGAGCCTGAGCAAGAAGCAGTCCCTCCCGTATAAATCAGGGCTAACCTGTGCTGATCGCTTGCTCCCTAAATCAAGAAGCTGGCAGGTTTTCTGGGTGAAAATCAATCTTGCTGTCCCTGTAGTAAATACCATAATCCTTTTTCCAGTGTGGTTTAGAGAATGTAACTGCCATGCTCATGATTTATTCGAAAATATTCTGCCAGCTTGTATGAATGAGTGGAGGAGCCAACACACTTTGAAGTGGAGGTCAGGGCACTTGCAGCACCGAGGGTCTCCTCCTCGCGGCGCATGCTCCAGCAGGCTGCAAATCCCCTCCCATGCCCCTCACACAAGCCACCTGTAGCCACCAGGACAAGGAGGCATGGGAACTGAGGGGTGAGCAGTCACACACCAAATAGCCCTTCCTTAGCCAATCAGGCACAAGCCACAGGCCGCCAAGCCAACCAGTAGGTAGCCAGTTCTCTCTGATCTTCTTTTGGTGGAAGTCGTCTCTGGAATTCTTCTTTTTATATTTTTGATATTTTTTCTTACTAATCAGCAAATACAAGAGTATATTCACATTAAAACTGAATCAAAAAAATACAGAAATTTTCAGGAAGAAAAACTGAGACTCTCCCTTCGACACTTTCCACCCACTTGAGCTCCCAGATTCCTAGGCTTCCGGGGAGAGCACTCTTCAGCACATAAGCACTTATAAATCTGGCTGCATTCAGAAACATATAAGCCTTTCTCATGGAAATAGATTCACTTCTTTACATATCAGTTATAATGTACCTGTATATACATTATGGATTGTTTGTGTATGTGAGAATGTGCATATATATTAATTTTCTCATCGCCGTGACAAAACACTTGACTTACACATCTTATAGGATGGAACTCACTCTGGCTCCCACTGTCAGAGGTTGTAGTTCATCCTCGTGGACAGAGCAGCTCACCCCAGTGGGGCGGGGCCCAGGGAGTGCAGCGAGAAAGCCCTTCTGTGAAAGTCCCACCATGGTGCCTGGGAAAACGTGGAGAAAATGCCTCTTCTGCAAGCCCTCCCCTTTTTCTCCTTTCTTCCAGCCAGGGCCCCAGCCTCAGCAAGGGTTCTGTGCACACTGAGGGCAGTGCTTCCTGCTAGTTAGCTGTCTGGGGAGCTGCTCCTAAACCCAGAACGTGTGTTACCATCTCCTAGACGCTCTGCAGTCCAGTCAAGCTGGCAGTCAAAATTGACCATTACAATATATCCCTTTATACGTAACACTGTAGCATTTCTACGTATGTATGTATGTATTATATATGTGGGCATGTGCACACAGGCGCGCACATTCAAAGACAAGTGATCAGGAAGCAGGAAGAGGCTTTTTTCTCTGTTTCTCATTTGGGACCCTAGCCCACCCACGGAAAGGCACTGCCTACTGTTCAGGGCAGAGCTGCCTCCTTGGTTAATCAGTACTGAAAATGCCCTCACGGGTAAACCCAAAGATGTGCCTCTCCAATGTCCTAGGTTTCTGCCTCTGGATCCAATCAGATTGGCAATCAAAATTAATCATCACATTAAGATATTTCTATCACTTTCCTGCTTGTCTTTTAATCTTGTTGTGTCTTCTTTGCTTGGATGTTATAAATATTTTATGAGTTTAGTTCTGACCGGCTTTTCATTTACGACTTCTGTATTCTTTGGCTTGTGTGGAACGCCTTACTACCCCAGGCTTCCCGTACTTTGTGCTAAAATTTCTATGCTTCTCCATCTCAAAATCACTCAGCCTGCAGCAGCTCTGCCGTCACTGTCACATTTCCCTCCAGAAGGCACCCTCCCTCCACATACCAGCCTATAGCGCCCAGGAGCCTGGGGAGACAAGAGAGAAGACCTGGGAAACAAGACAGGAGTAATTCCTTCTTCCAGAAGAGGTGGGAGGCAGAGGTCAGCCATTGGAGTGCAGCCTGGCTTCCATCTGGTGATAGAGTCTACAGGAGAAACTGGAGTGTGCAGCTGTCCCAGAGCAATGGAGGGAGGCAAGCACCTTGAGCAGCCCTCTTGCTGCCTCCTAAGCAGCATGTGGATCCTTCTCAGGGCAGGTGCACTGGAAGCTCCTGGACTCTGTGCCTACTACGCTCCTATTTAAAGAAATGGCCGAACCGTCCAAGGTCTCCCAGATACTGTGCATAGAATGAGCTAATGGATATGAGGGGCAGAGAAAGAAAAGGTGAAAAAGAAGAGGGACGCACGCAAACACTCCCCACCGCACTGTTTGAACCTCTAGAACAGTGGGCGGTGCTGCTCTGGAGCAGTGGGCAGTGCTGTTCTAGAACTGCGACTACAGCTGCTCTAGAACAGTGGGCGGTGCTACTCTGGAGCAGTGGGCAGTGCTGCTCTGGAATGGTGGGCAGCGCTGCTCTAGAACTGTGGCTACAGCTGCTCTCAAACAGTGGGCGGTGCTGCTCTGGAGCAGTGGGCGGTGCTGCTCTGGAATGGAGGGCAGCGCTGCTCTAGAACAGTGGGTGGTGATGCTCTGGAATGGCAGGCAGCGCTGCTCTAGAACGGTAGGCGGCGCTGCTCTAGAACCGTGGGCGGTGCTGCTCTGGAGCAGTGGGCGGTGCTGCTCTGGAATGGTGGGCAGCGCTGCTCTAGAACTGTGGCTACAGCTGCAAACAGAACAAGACAGGCATGGACCTGCTTGGGGAAGCCACAACCCAGGGAAGGGGTACATTTTGCATCCTATACTAGGTAGCAAGTGTAGTTATGAGGACAGATAAGTAGCAATAACCAACAAGTACTGTGAGTTTATTACAAGCCCATCCATGTGTCGATACATTAGCCTTTCAAAGAATGCCACTAAAGAGAATTATCATTTCGATTTAACACTGAGACACTGAGGGTGGAGAGTGAGTGTGGGGGCCACCTAACGCCTGGCTGGGATCTGCTTCTGTACCCCACTTCCCAGGTACATCTCAGACAGGCTCCCAGAGGCCATGCACTTCCTCCAAGCCCTTGACGGTGGGGCCTGCAGCTGGGGCTGAGGAAGAGGAAGCACAGCTTAAGAAGCTTAGAGCTGGGCTCTGGATTCAAGCTTTCTAGAGCTGAGATGCCAGGCTCTTCCCAGTCCCAGGCATTGACAAGGTGAAAGACTGTAGTGTGGGGGACTGGTCACCCTGTGGAGGAGATGTTACCAAGCTGGATAGCCAACCTACACGTGATGCTGAGAGCTTACAGTATCCTAGCCCTGCGGTAAGTACTCACCAGTCCTGATGAGGATGTATGCCTTGGTAACCTCATATAATGCAGGCAGGGTGGTCACTAGATCAGACTCACAAGTCCAACCACCTGGCTCTGCTCCCTGCTCACTGTGTGACCTTGAACACATTCCTTAGCCTCTCTGTGCTTATTCTGCATCCATTAAAGAGAGAACAATGGTAAAAACCTACTCCACTAGGTTGTTAAGAGGATTGACTTAATGGATAAGAGGGCTTAGAAATGTGGCAAAGGCAAATGCAGTGTGTGTATTGCTGGAAGGGATTAGGTACAGGGTCAATGAGCACACAGGCCAGGGAGAGCCCTATGCCAGGTGGGAGTGCCCTGTGCAAAGGGTGTGGGCAGACAAACTGAGCAGAGAGACAAGGAGGA
The DNA here is from genome assembly GCF_018167655.1 of Microtus oregoni. Classification (NCBI taxonomy): domain Eukaryota; kingdom Metazoa; phylum Chordata; class Mammalia; order Rodentia; family Cricetidae; genus Microtus; species Microtus oregoni. Next base: position 26,735,547 of record NW_024543074.1, on the reverse strand, counting down.
AGACTGGGATGAATGGCTCTGGTTAGAAGCCATAGAACCTGCAAGACGCAGACAGCACCGAGAGTCCTGGAGACCGCAGGAAGAGAGTCAGGGCTACACATGGCTTCTGGAGAGTCCTGGAGATCACAGGAAGAGAGTCAGGGCTACACATGGCTTCTGGAGAGTCCTGGAGATCACAGGAAGAGAGTCAGGGGTACACATGGCTTCCTAAGAGTCCTGGAGACCACAGGAAGAGAGTCAGGGCTACACATGGCTTCCTAAGAGTCCTGGAGATCACAGGAAGAGAGTCAGGGCTACACATGGCTTCTTAAGAGTCCTGGAGACCACAGGAAGAGAGTCAGGGCTACACATGGCTTCCTAAGAGTCCTGGAGATCACAGGAAGAGAGTCAGGGCTACACATGGCTTCCTAAGAGTCCTGGAGATCATAGGAAGAGAGTCGGGGCTACACATGGCTTCTGGAGAGTCCTGGAGATCATAGGAAGAGAGTCGGGGCTACACATGGCTTCTGGAGAGTCCTGGAGATCACAGGAAGAGAGTCAGGGCTACACATGGCTTCTGGCCTGAGTGCCTGCATAGGGAGCGTTCTGGTTTTGGGGGACCAGGAATTCTAGTTAAGACTAGAAGTCATCCATCTTGGACAAGACTCTGAAGGTCAGGAGAGGTTATTTCTCAGAGCTCAGATAGGACTGACACTGGGGACCAAGGCACCACCGCACGCAGAAAAATTGAGGCTCTCTGCTTCTTCCCCAAGCCATCCTCAGGCTAGTCCATGGCTCTGACCCACCTCACTGGCAACTCTTTCCCTCCCAACCAGGTCCTCCTGGGAGGCACTCAAATGTGCAACTTTTTATAGTTCACGTTCATTCTGCCGGGAAAATCAGCCCTGGGCTGCAGCGGTGCCCAGCCATGAATCATGATGTCCACAGTGTGGAGAAAATGCAGCCTGTTGGGTAACGATGGGCGGGTCCCCGGGCTGTACAGCCACAAAGAGATTTTTCAATTTTATTAAAATCGATAGGAGTTTTATTACAGTATAAATGAAATGAGAGCTTCTCACTCCTGGGATAACAATCCACATCACTCTCACAGGCTGTGTGAGGGCCCCACCCGGAGGGTGAGTATCTGGATTCATGCACCCAGGGTGGAAGCTGGCCCTGGGGATGAAGGAGAGCAGCCAGAGAAATATAAGTGCCAGAACTTTCCATCAAAGTGCCATGTATCATTGTGCTCCCCTCTCTTTTGCTTTTATGAGTCTCCAGGAACCCTGTGAAAGTCACGAAAGGTAGTGGGGTGACATTTTTGTGGAAACGGGGATGGAGGGAGTCGACTCAGTACTGAAGCTGTCCTTCCTAGGTGGAAGCTCTGTGCGGAAAGGGGCACTGTCCACCTGCTCCTGGGCTGTTTCTGCATCGTACAGAACCACAGCTGTCCAGTTCCCATTTGCAGACTCTTAGAGAGGAGGAAAAGGAAGCAGAGGGTGTAGGAACTAGGGCAGAGGAGACAATGTCTAAATATGTGAGAGGAGAAACAGGTGTATATGACAACACACATGCCACACTCATGCACACATTGCACCTGCATGCACATGCGCAGACACAGACTTGAATAACTCTGGGATGGAGAAGCACGTGGAGGGCCTTTGACTGTGGAGCTCAGGTTGCCTGCAGGCAAGGGTCGGGTGGGTGAAGCTCTGGTCAAATTTAGGTAGCTTGACTCCCAGATCTGCTTGAGTCGGCAGATTAGCTGCTGGCATGATGCTCTCAGCTCTGCTCCTGCCCCTGCCCAGCCCTGCCCTGCCCTGTCCTGCCCTGCCCAGCCCTGCCCTGCCCTGACCCTGGCCCTGCCCCTGCACCTGGCCCTGGCCCTGCCCTGCCCTGCCCCTGCCCTGCCCTGCCCTGCCCTGCTTTGCCCTGCCCTGCCCTGCCCAGCCCCGCCCCGCCCTGCCCCTGGCCCTGGCCCTGGCCCTGCCCTGCCCTGCCCTGCCCTGCCCTGCCCCTGGCCCTGGCCCTGCCCTGCCCTGCCCTGCCCTGCTTTGCCCTGCCATGCCCTGCCCTGCTCTGCTCTGCCCTACCCCTGCCCCTGCCCCTGCCCCTGCACCTGGCCCTGGCCCTGGCCCTGGCCCTGCTCCTGCCCCTGCCCCTGCCCCTGGACCTGGCCCTGGCCCTGCCCTGCCCCTGCCCCTGGACCTGGCCCTGCCCTGCCCTGCCCCTGCCCCTGCCCCTGCCCCTGCCCCTGGCCCTGGCCCTGCCCCTGCCCCTGCCCCTGCCCCTGCCCCTGCCTGAGATTTGGCACTATCCCCTGTTCTCTACTCTCACCGGGGGAGAACCCATCCCTTGGCCCTGAAAACTCCTCTGCTGGTCTCCAGTTTGGGGTGAAGCTGAGATGCCCTGGAAGTACAGGAAGCAAATGGAACTTGGTCAGTGTGGGCACTGTGGCACCATTTGTCAGGACAATCACCTGCCCCCAGGGGCTATGCTGCAAAGATGGCCTTCTGGTGTCCCAAGCTAGGTATCTGCTGGTATCTGGAAGGGTTACTGAAACTATTGGTCTGATTGTCCATCCCAGATCCTGGCAGCCAGCATGGAGGGTGATCCAAGCGACAAAGATCCCAGCCAGAGAGGGGCAATTACCGGGAAAAGAGCCTGTGGTGTGGACCCCGCAGGCTTCTAAAGCCCATATTCTTAAAATGAAGTCAACAAACAAGGCACCCTAGATCCCACCAAGGACACTCTTCTTGTCTTTCTGTCTCTTCTCCTTGCCCTCGTCTGTGGAAGCGCACATTTCCTCTTCACTGAACTTATGTGTGTAATTTGGCATGCAGGGATTTTTTTTGTCCAGTTAATGCATAATAAGCATTTTTCATGTCTTCATACAGCTTTTATTATCAAATTTAATAGATACAAAATATAGTGTAGGCGGCTTATAATTTCCTCAACAATCCTTTATCACCAAGTGTACAGGTTACTGCCTAAATTTCTTTTAATAATGACATTTGAAACACCATCAAAGGGCGGTGCCTTTCTTTCCAGAGTTGAATGAACAGGACTGAAGGACACAGATGTCTTTAGATTCTTCTTATGTACTGCTTACTTAAAACAGTAAAGTCCTTCCTTCCACCTCTGGGCGTGACTGAGTTTGTATCCCAACTCCAGGCACCCCCGCACTTCATTCTCGCCTCAGGGTTGGTGACAAGAGCACTTTGCCGGGAGGTATTGCTGCTAGCTCAACAAGTATCAAGAAGATTAAGACTGCTTCGTTTCCCTTGCTCTGATTAGCAGAGAGGCTAAACACTCCCCCAGGTGTTTGCTAGCATACGGGGTCCCCCCAAGTGGATAGTCTCTGCATTGCATCCCCCACTTATCTATCGAGTCGCAATAATTTTCCCTGCAGATATTTTGATGAGGTCTCTCTGCAGCACAGTTATCAGCCCTTCGTCTATCAAAGAAGAGGTGACTATGTTTTTTTCTTCTAGAGTTTCCTCATTCTGTTGTGTGTATGTGTGAGTGTGTGTGCGTGCGTGTGTGTGTGTGTGTGTGTGTGTGTGTGTGTGTGTGTGTGTGTTCTGTAACACACCAGAGTTTTAATTTGATTCTTGGCAACATCCATCAGTCATCTCCTTGGTGGATTCTTTTCTTGCTTCAAAGCCAAGAGTGGCCTTTCTTGACAAAGATAATACATATTTCATTTTCTGCTAAGTTTTCTGTTTTTAAGACTATATTTAGCTCTTTAATCCATCTGTAGTCTATTTTCATGTGAGGGGCGTTCTAAATTAAAATTCTTCAATACCATCCACTCTCCCAGCGTCATTCATTTTTTATTATTTTTTAAATTATTATTTTAGAAAACGTTGCAGTGTTTCGTGGGTTAGGCTTTGCCACATCCTTTTGCTTCTCAGCACAGCCTTTGAAACACTTATCTGCTTGTGTCTCTGGAATCTTTTGCGTGTGGACGAGTCCTATTGGGATTGATCAGAGGCAGGCAGTGTTAATTCACAGAATTAACCTGAGGCAGGAAACATTCTCACAGTACCAAGCGCGTTCATCTTGGGAATATATTACAGCTCTCCCCCTGTCCACATCCCACTAGGGCTTGTAATGTTCTTTATAAAGGTCAGGCATAGATTATATTTATTTCTAAGCATGTTAGATCACTTGCTTCTTTTACAAATGGATGTTTTTCATTCTATTTGCCGGCTGCCGCTGGTGTTCAGAAGGACCATCGATTCTGGTGTATGCAGTTTGTATCCATCTTCTGCCTCAGACTCTTTAATTCGTAAAATTTCCAGACTCTTTGTATTCTCTACCCATACAAATGTTTTCTTGTTGTCTCGCCCTCCCCATTCATTTTTCCTGGACTTACTGAAGTGACTGAGACGTCCAAATACAACCTGCTCCTCCTTAAGCCTCGTTCAGAACTCCGCAGGGAATACTCAACTTGTTAATTATCAGTGTGGTGACACAGGTTTTTCTTTCCATCCCCAATTCTAATATTGCTGACATTCTTCAAGTGCACAATTTTGTTTAGAAATAGGTATTCATATTAGACCATTGAAGAATGCTTTAATTCTTAAGTCATCATTTAAAAGAATAAAAATAAAAACGTTCAGGAGTTAGAGAATCTCAATGGTAGAATATTTATCTATCATGTGGAGAGCCCTAGGTTTCATCCACCCCCAACCAAAAGAAAGTGAATTTTTAAACTATTTGTGGAGTCCTTATTGATACATTATTTTGATTTATTTTTAATTATGGGAAGTACGGATGTGGGTGTGTGCACATGAGTGCAGGTGTGCACAAAGACCAGAAGGGGGCACCAGATCCCCAGATGTGAAAGCCACAGGTGGTTGTGAGCCACATAGCATGGGTGCTAGGAACTGAGCTTCAGTTCTCTGGAAGAACTGCATGAGGTCTTTTTTTTTTATTTTTTATTGAAAAAAAAATTTCCGCCTCCTCCCAGCCTCCCATTTCCCTCCCCCTCTTCCCACCCCTCTCCCCCTTCCCCCACTCCTCTCGCCTTCCCTCTCTAGTCCGAAGAGCAGTCAGGGTTCCCTGCCCTGTGGAAAGTCCAAGGTCCTCCCCCCTCCATCCAGGTCTAGGAAGGTGAACATCCAAACTGGCTAGGCTCCCACAAAGCCAGAACATGAAGTAGGATCAAAACCCAGTGCCATTGTCCTTGGCGTCTCATCAGCCCTCATTGTCCACCATGTTCAGAGAGTCCGGATTTATCCCATGCTTTTTCAGTCACAGACCAGCTGGCCTTGGTGACATGTATCGAATCAGGGTAAACAAATCTATCTTCTCACTTATTGTGTCTGTATGGTAAAGACATCCTAAACCCTCTTATTTGAGTTTTCAGAACTATCCATTACTGTTCATCGCCACCCTGCTCTTTACCACAACAAGCAACCACAGAGTCGTCTCTCCGGCCCCTAGAGTCCGTTTTCTGTCTCCATTTTTGTCCTGGATCCTTTGTGGAATGCATGTTGTATGGATAATGACATTCTCCCCTAGTGACAGAGATAGAATTACATCTCAGGTATTCCCGTGCTCTACCCTGTTACATGTAGGTGCTGCCACTTAGAAAGACATGTTTAATTTCTAGGGAATAGAGCTTGGCTTTTCATTGTGTAATGACAGCAAATTAAAGGTGCAGTTTGGGAGAATTCTTCCCGTCTTTCACCCTTCCCAAACACCTTGATTTCTATAGCAGCAGGGATGGAGGTAGACCCCCCCAGGGGCAACTTTGAGATTTTAAAAGCCTATAATGACACAAAGATTAACAAAAGTGGCTGAAAGAACACATTTAAAAAAAAATAGATCCTTTTGACTCAGAGTTAACTGAGACAAACGTACATTTCAAATTAAACAGGCTAGCTTCCACCTTGAGTTCTTGCTGAAAGGGCCCATCACCATGTGACCCTCTTGCCTGGCCACCCTGTCTGCCCTGCCATCCTCCCCACTGCTCCTACGCCACCTTCATCCTCCTCCAGGAAGCTACAGCACTATATCCCATGAGCTCATTCTCCCCTGACTATCTTCCCTCTACTGCATTGGGGTAGATTTTTATTCTGCTCCAATTAACCAGAATAGTTACTGTCTCACCAGGATCCAGGCTAAAAGCCAAGTCCATGCTGCGCAACATGGTGTCACACTGGCCTCACCTTCAGCCTCAAGGGAGCAGCAGCCGTGGGAGCCAGGCCACCTGCTTTCTCCCTTCCCCATTCCCTGTAAGACACACAAATTCCTCACTTTATTTGAATGTCAAGGCTGTGAGGCAGGTAGACAGGCTCTATACACATCTCCGCTTCACAGACTAAAACGGAGTCTGGGGCGGGGGGGGGGGGGGGGAGAATTAGCTGAAACTCGAACTGCTAGGAAGTGGTCAGGCTAAATTCCACACTAAACTCAAACATGATTACAAACCCAGTGTTCTCACCACCACATTATACAGACTTCTCACAAAATAATCTCTCTCTCTTCTATCCAGTCTGAAATGGAGAAACCCAACATCAGGAAGCAACCAGCAAGATTAAGCACATGTTGGTTTTGATAACCTACAGCTTCCGAGGATGTGGAATTTTGCTGGAAGGGACAGGAACTCCCAGGATTTTAAATCTCACAGAGTAGATTGAACCTTTGGATCCTCTTGGTGCTGAGCAGAGATCTGGGAGGCGTGGGAGAGGATAGGTGGACAGGGGACTCCTCAGCTTGCCAGTATGGTGGGCTGGAGTTCCACTGACGGAAGCCCTTGGCTTTGAAGACGTTTCTTCCCTGTCATGCTCAGGGGAAACCAAAAGTTTGTTCCAGTGACTGGGGAGGGGAGGAAATAGTTCTGGGTCCCACTCTGTTCCTGTCATCTAAGTACAGACTGCTGGCAGGGAACATGGGTCTCATCCTGCCAGGGAAGAGGGAGCTGGAGAGAGGACGGAGCCCCTCCCCTCGTTCTGAATCAAGGAGAGGTGCAGTCTTGACCATCCCAGAAGCTTTGCAAATGGTGCTGAGCTAGACAAGAGTGAATGCTTTCATGGGGTAAGGGTAATTAAGAAGACTCAGAAGGCTTAAAACAAGACAGCTGGGATAGCCAGCGGTTCCTGTGGCCCCTGGCTGTACGTGGGGAATAATATGGGAATTGTCGCAAGAAGAATTGGCCCCTGAAGGGAGCTGGTTCACAAAACATCAGTACAGAACTGTTCCCTCTCTGGGGAAAGCTTATGCTCAGAACAGGGAAGTGACCAGTCCAAGTTCCCACAGTTAGTTAGTGGCAGGCTCAGGAAGGGGACCCGACGCTCCAGGATATCAGCCCACTCTTCCCATCAGCAGAGCCTGACACAGCTGTGCCCTACTGTAGGTTCGTGGGACTCAGGGCTTTAAGCTGCCCTCCCTGGGAGCTCATATCCCTCATCCCTGCCATGTATGCTACCCAGGAGCTCAAATGAAGGGGTACAATCGATAGGACAGAGCCAACAGAGACTTTAACTAGAACATGAAGACCAAAATCCTGGTTCTCTGAAGATTCCAACATTAAAATGTGCTCTCTGACTGATCATATTAAAAGCAAAACCCATCACTCTTTGCTCAAAACCCATTATTCTAGCTACCACTTCTCTGCTTGGCCTCCAACCATCACCCCTTAAGCTCCTTCACCCCGGACCCAGCATCACCAACTGCCCACAGTTTGCCTTCCACTTAGCTTGGCTTGGCCATGCTCCAAGTCCTTCCTTTCCTCTAGGCCCCAGGCTCTTCTTGTCTCTAGGCCTCAGGCAATCCAAAGCAACAGAGCACCTTCCAAAGCTCCTGCTGCAATCAAGTCCCAGGACATCTTCCAGAAGCCCAGCCACTTCGATGTGTTTGGCCAGCCTCCCTTCCAGATCTGCTCATCTCTGGAAATCCCTCCCAGAGAATTTTTGTCACAAGGTTTGAAGGCCACATTAGGTCCTATCAAACCTCAGTAGCCACTGAAGGGAAGGGTTCCAAGAAAGGTGGAATGGAGCCTACAGAAATGAGGACCATGAGATTTCTGTCCGGTGCTCCCGTGTGGGTCTCTGTCTCTGTCTCCTTTCATCGCCTGATGAAGGTTAATATTCCTGAGGATGCCTATGTGTTTGTCTTTGGATTCACCTTATTTAGCTTCTCTAGGAACATGAATTATAGGCTCAATGTCCTTTATTTATGGCTAGAAACCAAATATGAGTGAGTACATCCCATGTTCCTCTTTTTGGGTCTGGCTTACCTCACTCAGGATAGTGTTTTCTATTTCCATCCATTTGTATGCAAAATTCAAGAAGTCCTTGTTTTTTACTGCTGAGTAATACTCTAATATGTATATATTCCATACTTTCTTCATCCATTCTTCCGTTGAAGGGCATCTAGGTTGTTTCCAGGTTCTGGCTATTACAAACACACGGGAGCACCGGACAGAAATCTCAAGGTCCAAATCAGGAGCAGAAGGAGACGGAGCACGAGCAAGGAACTCAGGACCACGAGGGGTGCACCCACACACTAAGACAATGGGGATGTTCTATTGGGATCTCACCAAGGCCAGCTGGCCTAGGTCTGAAAAAGCATGGGATAAATCCAGACTAGCTGAACATAGCGGACAATGAGGAATACTGAGAACTCAAGAACAATTGCAGTGGGTTTTTGATCCTACTGCACGTACTGGCTTTGTGGGAGCCTAGGCAGTTTGAATGCTCACCTTAGGAGACCTGGATAGAGGTGGGCAGTCCTTGGGCTTCCCACAGGTCAGGGAACCCTGATTGCTCTTCGAGCAGATGAGAGGGGGGGGGACTTGATCGGGGGAGGGGGAGGGAAATGGGAAGCGGTTGTGGGGACGAGGCAGAAATTCTTAATAAATAAATAAATTAAAAATAAAAAAAAAAAAAAAAAAAAAAAAAAAAAAAAGAAATGAGGACCAGTGAAGAGTATAGACTCCCTGGTCTCTTGTTACTTCCTTGGTTGGCAGTAGAAATGTGGGTTAAGTTCCTTAAAAGTTCATCCCACAAGAAACTGAAGAGTTGACGTCATCCCCACATGTACCTATGAGAAGACACAGACCATGAGACCAATAGGGCAGACACTCATTTAATGACACTCGAGGCATTGGCAACAGTCAGGACTAGATCTCCTGTTTCTGGAGCCTAATCCTACCAAGGATTCATCTGTGACTCCATCCTCCTTAGACTCATTTACAAATGGGAGCACAGAGGTGCCAAGGGCAGCAGAGAAGTAGGCTGCAGGCAGGCTCCTTCCTCCTCCTGTCTCTCCAGGAGAGAGCCTCAAGGGCATATTCCAGACTTCCTGGTTCCCACACGATCCTCATCCCTGCTTCATTCATGCATTTCTCCTTATAATTAATGAGCAAACATTCTTTGCAAAACAATGTTTAAACACTTTAGGATTAATTTAATCAAATATTTAATTACCCCATAATTAATCATCTGAGCTTAATGAATTGAGCCTCTGTCTCTAGGAGTTGGGTTTGCCCAATGACTCCTGAGAATAAATGCTTCATGAGGCCTCTTGGAATTATGCTTTCTGGTTCCATGTGCAGATGCTGGGGAAAGAGCACCCCCTGCCAGCACAAAGGCTGAGATCAACTCTCTGAGTAGGTTAAGCGTCAGAGTCTTGGACCAGTCGCTCCAGAAGTAGGCACCAAGCTGTGAAGACGCAGAGCAAGTGGGGGAAACTGGGCAGCTGAAGACGGTCCTACTGACCCAGCTGTTCTCTCTATGAGGCTATAATCCCTCTGTATCCTCAGCATCTTCATCAGCGAGGTATCAGTCCCCCTGAGCTCTGGAGAGGTTCTGGCAAGACCTCAAAAGGGTCACTCCTTTAAGGCTCACGGGACATCCCAGAAGAAAGGGGAGCATAAGGGGCAGAGAATGGGGAGGAGTGAGGTGAAGTGTAGTCTTCAGGAACTGGCATGGCTATTACACACATGAACTCACAGCAGCTGTGACTTCCTGTGTAAGAGTGGGCTCAACACTTCATCATGACGTGGGGGGTGGGTAATAATCACCATGCCCCCTTCAGAAGCTCTAGGTAGTTAATGGCATTGGGACTCATATTCCTCAGTGGTGTAGCCTCTGGTAAGTTGCTCTTGCTCAAGTAAATAAAGCCCCCTGTTCAAAGAGGCAAGACTAATTCAATATACTGGACCACAAACAAACAAAAAAAGACATATAAAACAAAAGGAAAATTTGATAAAATATAAAGAGTTCAGTGGGAAGGGGAAGGAAACATATAATCCAAGAATACTCTCTCTCTCTGTCTCTCTCTCTCTCTGTCTCTCTCTCTCTGTGTGTGTGTGTGTGTGTGTGTATGTGTGTACATGTGCACACACACACATATGTTAGCTAGTTTTTCTGTTGTTTGTTTTTAATCAACTTGGCATGGCAGCATCATCTGGGAAGAAGAAATTCCAGCTGAAAAATATGGCTCCATCAGATTGACTTGTAGGCGAGCATGTGGGACCTTCTCTTGAACAATTATTGATGTGGGAGGGCTTAGACCACTGTGGGCAGTGCCATTCCTGGCGGTCCTAGGGTATAAGAAAACAGGCTAAGGAAGCCGTGAGAGGCAAGCTGATAACAGTGTTCCTCCATGACCTCCGCTCTAGTTCCTGCCCCCACTTCCTGTCTTGCTTGAGTTCTCACCCTGCTTTTCCTCAGTGATGGACTGTTATCAGAGCCTCTAATCCAAGTAAACCCTTTCCTCACCACGCTGTTTTTGATAATATTTGTCACAGCAAAAGAAAGCAAACTAAGAACATATATATATATATATATTTCTGACAGAATAAATTAAATTTTAACAATATAAATAATAAGAGGTTGATGAGGCTTGGTAATTGTCAAGTGTTGTGTTCAAAGAGAGTTGCTCTCCTCATAGTCCTTGGAGCATGCGCTCAGCAGACAGTTTGCAATATGACCCAGCCCAGGAGGCTTTCTCTGTCCATAGCCTGCTGCAGTACAAGTTGCTGTGGCCCCATCAACAAAACATCCGATGAATTAACCATTGAACCTTTGCCTGTGCTGAGACCTGAAAAACTCCCGGTCAGGCTGGAAGGAGACTGAGAGTCCCGACAGAGAAGTCCTTATGAATGCTCTCCATGGTCCTGCCCTTTCCCTACGATAGTGTGGAGAAGGTCAGAGCCTTGAAGCGGCCATGAAGGCTTCCAAGAAACCAGGGCAGATGAAATCCCCGAGGAAGAGATCTAATAATAGCAAACACTGCATAAGCTCCCTGTGGTTGCGCAGGCCCTAGCCCCAGACCTGACTTGTGGCCTTGCAATAAGTCCTTACAGTAAGCCCTGAGGGTGAGCAGCACTAGCCAGGCTGGACGGTGGCCCTCATCACTCCTCGCCTGTGTGACAAATGAGGAAATGGGGGAGTCAGAGGGCTTAGGAAACGTTCAGAGCAAGTAGGAGGCAGAGCCAAAATCTGAACTAAAGCAGTCAGGCTCCAGGCCAAGTTCTAAAAACCTGTGTGCACAGTCTTCTGGGAGAAATGAAGACTGTGACAGGCCCAATGAGGTGAGCCATCTAGCTGGGGACACTTGTAGACCTCAGACAGGCAGTCTGTGCAGCTACTGCCAAGAGAGACCAAGCTAGCCTCTCCTAAGAGATGGGAGTGTCTACCATAGAAAACTGGAGTCAGCCTAACTCATGGTGTGGGCTGGACCAACAAAATACAGAGGTCAGGTTCCCAACCCTCCTCCCCAACCCCAGTATGGCTTTCCCCTAAATACAGGGCTCCTCCCCTCTCTGGAGAGGCATCCGTTAGAAGGAAATTAGCCCCAGACAGGCACAACCTCTGACCTGACATCTCTGCCTTCGGCTACACAAGGAGCCAAGGACTGATTAACAGCAGCTTGGCTTAGGAGCTATGAGGCCGAGTGCTTCCCCATGGAGTTATTTATGCCAGCCCATTAGCTCAGGAAAGGCAGGATTCATAGAGCCATCATGGCCTGGGAACTCCATGAAATTAATATCACAGTGACTAAAATACACACGAAACCAGTGCCACCTTAATCGGGAATGAAGCAGCATTCCGATGAGAGGAGGAGGTTCCTCTTCTCACATGTATCCTGTACCCTTCCCCTCTTCCCATCCACATGACTCCCGTCACCTCAGGAAGGCCTTACCACAGCCTACCACAGTCCCTGGCACTGGCCTCTCAGCCTCTAGACACACCCCTCCCAGGCACCCTCCAGGAGGTTTCAGCACCTGGCAAGGTGCATTAAAAAGCAAAGCTGGCTTTCAGCATAGGTCAACGACTCCATCTCAGGTGGCACTTTAAGGACTTATGTCTAGGGAGTGGGAGAGATGAGTTCGAGGTACAGTCAATGTATTGCTCTCGCAAAGGACCCAAGTTTGGTTCCAGTACCCACACCTGGCCGTTCACAACTGCCTGTTACTGTAGCTCCAAAAGGATCCAACTCTTCTGGTTCCGTGGGCACTGCACTCATGTGTACAAATCCAACCCACACTCATACATATAACTTTTTACATGCTCTAAGAAGTAGACATTCATTCTTTATAATTACCAGAAAGAGTATAGCCTGGAAGTGTGCTCCAACGAAGCCCTGGATCGGGATCTGGAAATCTCTCTGCTCTTTTCAGTATTAACATATGTTAATTATTCAGATTAATAGACTTCCCTGCAGCACTTCCATGCACACAGATATCTTCCACTGACCCTGTACCCCAGCCTTTTACCCTCTCTCCTCTATCTCCTCCCCGTCCCCTCCCAAGTTCCTCTTCTACATTCCTAGCTGCTTTTGAAGCTCCCTTGAAAGTGTCTTAGTTAGGGTTTCTGTCACTGTGATAAAACACCATGACCAAAAGCAACCTGGGGAAGAAAAGAGTTTATTTCCTCTTATGACTCTGAGGTTACACTCCATCACCAAGGGAAGTCAGGCCAGGAACTCAAGGCAAGAACCCGGAAGCAGGTACTGAAACAGCAGCCATGAAGGAACATTTCTTACTGACTTGCTCCTCCTCCTGGCTTGCTCAATTTGCTTTCTTATATGACTTAGGAACATACCCAGGGGTGGCACTGCCCTTCCGATCAGCTAGGCGCTCCCACATCAATCACTAATCAAGAAAATGCCCTACAGACCATCTAAATGGAGACAGTCTCTCAATTAATCCACTTCCTGCATACACCTAGGTTTGTTTCAAGTTGATCAAAACCAATGAGGACAGTAAGGCATTGTACTACTTTGCGAAGAACTCCCATGGATGAGGACCGCAAAATGGGTGAGTTACACAGACGGATATTTATCTAACAGCTCTAGGTATGGGAAATCTGAAATGGAAGTGTCGGTGTGGTTGGCTGCTTCTGAGGGTTGAAAAGGGGGACTCTGTTTTGAGCCTCTTTATTTTCTGGCCTTAAGACCCTTTTATTTTTGCATTTATCTATTTAATGTGAGTGAGCGTGTGGGGCTCCAAGGACATAGCAGTGAGTGAGGAATGGACTGTACTTTGAAGGGGCTCTCAGGCTTGCCGTGGAAACAAATGGAAAACTGGAGATTTCCAAGGGGCTATCAGAAGGATGGCAAAAGGAAACTGGAGGATGGGAAGCAAGCGATGCAGCCTGCCTAGTCCTTGTCCACACGAGATTCTTTTCTCGTTGCCAGGATAACTTTTCAGATTTCATGCTACATGCTGTGAAGGGTCCTCACAATGGGAGGATAATCCGAGTAGTCGAAGACAGTCCAGCATGTCCTGGCACTGGACAGATGGGCACTGGACCTCATGGGTGAGGTGCTGTCTCCCCATCACCAATCATGGTCCTGACATTTGGAGCAAAATGTCAATGTACCAGATGCTCTGTGGGCCACAGACCAGATCTGGGTGGGGGGATGGAAAATCTTTAGACCAAGAAAAGGCAAGTTGTAGTCTGCCACTAAGAGTCAGCCTGCTTTGAGTCTTTGCAAATAAGGCTTTACTCAAAGAGCCCAGCCTGCTCCTTTGCCATTTGGCTACAGCTGCTCTGTACTTATTAGACAATAATCAGTAACTGAGACAGATGATGTAGCCTGAAAGCTACAGTATGTTGTGCAAAGCTGAAGTCACTACTCGGGACTTTATGCAACACCAAGGAAGCCCAGATGACCACCCAATGGGGAGGTAGAACTGGGGTTGTCCTGCCTTGTTCTGGTCTGGTTCTTGTTGCTGGGTGACAGAAAGTAAGCCGTGTGAGCCTGGGCATTCCTGTCTGCAGAGGGATAAGCCGAGCAGCCAGCCTGGGCATTCCTGTCTGCAGAGGGATAAGCCGAGCAGCCAGCCTGGGCATTCCTGTCTGCAGAGGGATAAGCCGAGCAGCCAGCCTGGGCACTCCTGTCTGCAGAGGGATAAGCCGAGCAGCCAGCCTGGGCACTCCTGTCTGCAGAGGGATAAGCCGAGCAGCCAGCCTGCTTTCTGTCAGGTCTCCACTGCTGCGTTTGTGTCGAAGCAGTTCGTTATCCTGTCGAGGGTTCTGTGACCCACAGGTGAGCTTTGTGGTCTCAAAGAGGCCTTGTAATTACTCTTGCAAGCCCAAAAGAGAAGTCACCAGAATTATCAGGGCAACTAAGGCCTCAGCGGACTGAATCACTTCCCCCAGATGGTGCCATGCCCTCTGCCATTAGAGTTAGCTTTGGACACAAGAACAAGGCATCCTCGGCAACAAAACAGAGGGATGAAACACGGAAGCCAATGACAGTGCTGGGTGGGTTCAAAGCGCATCAGTCAGGCTCCCGATGACTGGTGCTCAACACCGCGACTCCAGGGACTAGGGACCCTGGTCCCCCTGTGGGTCTCTCATCATTACTCACACCACCTTGGTCAGGTTAGCAGCCTCTTTGTGACGTTTTCTTACCTTCAGACCCCACCTGGGGGCCTCGGAGGACTCAGTAAGATGGTGGGTAAAGCATGCATGTGTGCCACACAGAGCGCTGTCCCGATTATTATCAGCAGTGGGTCTGCGCATCGGCCCAGAGGTGCATCATTCAAACTGTCCCGTGTGAGAAGCAAACAGAACCCAGAGTTTAGTACCTCTCCCCAGGACACACAGACTACAAAGTTTGAGATGGGACTAAAATCCAGCGTTTCCAACCCCACCCTCCAAGCTCTTTCCCACTTCGCCTGCCATCCCTCCCTCTTAACGACACTGTGTGTCTCCCTTGTCCCAGCTGGATGACCATGGCACTCACTAAACACACACAGATGGAGAAATGAGCTGTAAGTTTTTAACTCCTCCTCCCTGGAGATTCCCCCTCCTCCTGCTGCCTTCCCAGAGCCATCACACCGTCTATCCTGCCTCCCCGCCATTTGACCACCTCAGCTTCACCCTCAGCAACCCCAGGGCTTTCTTCCACAGTGCCTGAGTAGGAGTAGGTATTGATGGAACTTATGGGGAACAGGAGCCAGGATGAGGGAGGCATGAGGCTTGTTCCTGGAAAGTGGCAAACATTTAAGAAAGACTTTAGTGATGCGATGTGGATGTGTGGTTATCTTTAAGAAGCAGCGTCCTACCTCCTAGCTGTCTCAGGCTCCCTCTCCTCCTCTCTGGACTTCTCATTCACTCTGCTTCCTCTACACTGGCCAAGAGCAGCTATTTCCTGGAGCTGGGGAAAAGCAATAGGAAGTAGAGTACTGGCCACTTGGGAGCTGTGGGCTAGAAGACACTAAGAACCCAGGACTCACAGTGTGTGTTCTAGGGTGTGTTAACACAGCCAGGTGTTTTCCTGGAGTACCTAGAGAGACCAGAGTCACAATGAGTAGCAAATGCTCAGAGGTAGAAGGAATCTGTAGGGTACAGGGCAGGGGTCCCCGTGTTTCCTACCACACTTCCGTCCTGCTCAATGAAGATTCAGAGAGGAGGAAGGTGAAGACTCCAGGTCTGATGGAAAGACAACCGTGAACACCAGGACTCTGAATTTACATGGTAGGAAACCACATCAAAGTGAAGGTGGAGAGGCGAACACTTCCTGCACAGGGGCTTCAGCTCCACAGCCGTCTCTGCAAAGGCATCTTCAGTATACAGCAGGAAAGGGATATAAGAATTTGTGGGAGCAGGAGTAAGAAAGGGAAGGGAAGGAATTAGAAAAACACAAACATAGGTAGAGATGCTATTTCAGACAGTGTGGTAGAAAGCATGGTTGTGTGCAAACTCTGCATACACAGACACCCTTACTTCTGGAATAGATGTTGAAGCATAGGACTGCAAGGGTGAGAAGATTGGAAGGCGGGAAAAATAAAAAGGGGGACAGGCACAGAAACAATGTTCATCACCACCTTTATGCCTTGGATAGACTCTCCAGTGATGGGGCTATTGACTCCAGCTTCTATGAGACAGCCACACTGATGGGCCCTGATCCCTCCTCCTAGATTCAGCCCCAGCTCCTCCATCCTTTATATCTGCAGCCCAGAGGACTGCAGCTTATCTTTAAGGCCCTTCACTCCTCCCCATCACTTTTCAGCTCTCACACACCTTTGCTCCTGTTCCCTACACTCAGGCCCCCTGTGACTATCCAGCTGACATGGATTTTGTCTTCCTGGCTGAACTCTGACACACAGGGTGGTGTCAGGATTTTATGCAGGGGCATGCCATGATCAACCGTCTGACTGTGTTGGGGCCTTTTCTCTTGATGTGAATGAATGCCTGACAGAAACAGCTTAAGGGCAGTGTCTTGGTTACTGCTCTATTGCTGTGATGAAACACCATGATCAAGGCAACTATCAAAGGGAAGCATTTAATTGGGGGCTTGCTTACAGTTCCAGAGGGTTAGCCTATTAGTATCATCATGGCAGGGAGCATGGCATCAAACAGACAGACAGGCATGGTGTTGGAGAAGTAACTGTGAGTTCTCCATCCAGATCTATGGGCAGCAGACAGATAGAGACAGGGCCTGTCATTGGCTTTTGATACCTCAAAACTCAACCCCATTGAAGTACTTCCTCCAGCAAGGCTGCACCTCCCAATATTTCCCAAACAGGTCTAATAACTAAGGACCAGACACTCAAATGTTCAATCCAATGGCAGTCATTCTCATTAAAACCAATGGCAGCTGCAGCCATTCTTATTCATTCAAACCAATGGCAGTTGTTCTCATTAAAACCAATGGCAGCCATTCTCATTCAAACCATCAAATGAAGAAAAAGGTTTATTTGGATTCAGGAGTTCAGAAATAATTTTGTTGGTGAGGAGAAAAGCTGTTGGGAGCACAAGAAAGAGGCTCATTACATAACTACATTCCAGGAGCAGAAAAAGCAGACTGGGACCAGGGCAGGTACAACTCTAGAGGCTCACCTCCAGTAACCTTCTCTTTTTTATGGAGATGGGAGCTTGTTAATTTATTTTTTTCTGTTGAGACAGGATCTCAAGACTATGCAGTCTTGGTTGGCTTGGGGCTCACTGTGTAGACCGGGCTGGCCTCCATCTCCTTGCAATCCACCTGAGTGCTGGGATTAAAAGCATGTGTCACAATGATCTACTCATGCCAGCCAGCTCTCCCACATAAACCTCTGAAAGGCTCCACTGCACCCTTCAAATTAGCACCACAGTCAGGGGAATGAGCAATCAAAACATGGTCCTGTGGGGGATGGTTCAGATTCAAATTGCAACACAGACTTAAGCCCATGGCATTGGCCACTGGGCAGAGGGAAAAATCGGAAATATGGGCTAAGGAAGTCCATAGGGTAGTGACCTGCATACGGGTGGTACTATAATGGAAAAATTAAAAAGTGCTGCAGGATCCCTGACGGCAGCAGGCAGCAGAAACGCTGCAGGTCCCCAAGTGGTGGCAGCAGGCCATGTGGTGGCAGGCAGCGGGCCCTGAGAGCAGCCAGTCCCAGGCAGGGACGGCTGCAGGTCCCTGAGCAGTGGCTGGTCCAGGACAGGGAGACACATGGCGGTGGCGGTGAGAGACAGAGACATGGATAGGTACGCTATGCAGAGTGACGTTGGATATTTATTTAGGGGGTTATGGAGGGGGAAGGGATAAGGGAAGGAGGACAGAGAGGCAGGGGAGAGAGAGAGAGAGAGAGAGAGAGAGAGAGAGAGAGAGAGAGAGAGAGGAGAGACAGAAGCTGCTTCTCTAAGAGAAAGATGGAAAAGAGAGACTAAGGCTGAAATCAGGAAGAAAGACATGCCTGCCTCAGTAGATAGGGAGGGAGTGGGGGTGGTGTGTCTCTTAAAGAGACAGAACAACCATTACATTCCCATCTCTTTTTTTATAATAAAATGTGGGAGGTTAGGCACCACAGGTTAAAGGAATTGGGGCAGCGGATTCTTAAGACTGCGTCCTGCTTATTTGTAGGTGTCATCTTTGCAGGGAACCTGAGAAGGCTGAGTGTTGGTCACATCCTGGTATAGTTGGTCTCTTTGCTCCTGTCCAGTGTTTATAGTATGGCAATGCATGGTGTCTCTTACATCTGTTTAAGGTATTGGCAGAACAGAGGACAAAGTTAAATTAAGGGAAAAAAAATTAGGACCAGGGAAGTGAGCGGGATGTATCTGACCTATTTAAGGTGGATCCTTCAATTCGGCTCCCGGGAACTCACAAGAATTCTTTGGGTTTGTGATAACAGAAGTTTTAGACATATACATTGTATAAACAGTAGCATATTTATGTCAGAATGACTGTGACAGTTATTTTTGCACAATGAAAAATATTTTTAAGACTATGGGAGGCAGCATGAGAGAGAAGTTTGATAACTTGTATTTGCCCTCACACCTTTATAACTTGCAAGTCTTGTATTTGTATTTTACTGAAATTTATTTGGTGAGGTTGTCCTTTTAAACTGACAAAACCTCTCAGCTGTCAAACTGCATCAGAGATCTTTGAAAAGGATAAAATTTTACTTGAGTTATTGACTAAAAAATGACAGAGAACTTACTTGGTTGGCACCCAGAGCTACTCCTCAGGCTCCTTCATGGTCACTGAAGTTTGTACTTATCTTCTGTTGTTTAGCTCCAGCTCCCAGGACCCCCATGACAGCACCACGGGAAACTTTACAGCACTTTTCTCAAGAGAAACAACAGAAAGCAGCTAGGGATGAGCCCACTGCACACCTCTGACGTTCTAAGGACAGGAGTCCCGACACCAGCTCTAGCTTAGTTGCTTGGCATCTCACAGCAGTACCAGCTGCATGCCTACTAGGTATTGGGCCCAGGCTGGGTGTTTCCTATACATCCTCCCTGATCTCCGAAACAGAAGTCAGCAATCCTGTTTTAATTTTCAGTTGCAACTGGTGGAAATTCACTTTGGTCTCTGACACGATTGGATCCTGTATTTGTGAAGGCCCATGCCTGGTGAGACCATTACATCATGTTGACAATATAAATTAGACTGATTAGGGGCTGACAACGTCGTTAGGAATGATATACAATTTAGTTGCTGGCATTATTGCCTGTTAAATTTACACATGACAAACTGCCTTCTATCTCTGCCCAGTGATACTTGGGCACCAACCCAAGTCACAGGCAAAGCCATAATGCGAACTGTAGACCAATCATTAGCTGTCCCTGGGAGGTCACTCAGCCCTTGCAGCACTTCTGACAGGAGAGCCTTGGGTGAAACGATGGAGGGGAGGAAGTTTATCTTTCCACCCTTGGTACCCAAGGGCATCTCTCGGCTCCCAGATCCCCAGCAGAGAAGTCATCCTAGAGCATAGGAAAACTCTGAAAGACTGGCTTAACTACTTAATAGGTCTGTTAGTCTCTCTGAGCTTCAATTTCTTCCCCTTAAAAAAAAGTTAATAAAAGAAAGCAATCTTTTGACCTCTCTGTACTACGAGGCTTTTCTGCAGACTGGAGGAGCCAGTAAATAGGAAGCTCCTGGTGTAAGTCAACTCTTCCTGTGTCACAACAGTGACAAATCTCTGCCATAGGAAGCCAAGCTCTTATTTCTCCCGTGTCTGTAGGTCAGCTGAGCAGTGTCCAATACAGACAAAGCTGGAATTGTTCTGCTTTAGGCTAAGGCTTGGTCTAGAATGAGTTCTTGACCATGCTAGGCTCTGTCCTGAGCCTATCCAGGGTGGAAAGGCAACAGCTACTGGAAAAAAAACAAAAGCAAGTAAGCTTGCCTGAGGATGATTCAGGAAAGAGAGTGGCTATTTTTAACAATAGTCTACTACGCATAGGCGCTACATACTTAACAACGGGCCATTTGTGGTGATATCTTCAGTCTTGCTGAGGACTGAGAAGTCCAACTGTCTTCCCATCTGTTGCTTTTACTTGACATTGCATTGTGTGGTGAACGCTGATCAGCCTAGACGACCATCAGCTTGCTGAACTAACTGGCTGCTTGGTCATATCCAGTGGAACCCAGGCAGAAGCATGTTAGGTTCTCGGATTCCTATCCTTCCCACAAGTGAGGAAGCAGCCTGTTTCATCCGCCTCCCTCCCAAAGAAGACTGTCCAGAAGGACCATTCTGCTTCGTTTCTCATTTGTTCCCATTCAACTTCCTGAGACTGGAAATTACTGAGTAACTACCACTCATGTTTACATAGACCTTCATTGGTAAGCAAGTGCCTTCATAGATGGAATCTATTTGGCATCTTTACCCTGTTTCCCATTCTACGGATAAGGAAACTGAGGCTCAGAGAATCGCAAATAGTGATGCCTAGGTCATCTCAGCCTGGAGTGGGAAACCTGGCATTTTGACCATGACCTGCAGATTCTAGCATTGGGCCTCCTCTCTCCCACGCCATGGATGGCTTCCTACTGACCAGGAACAAGTCTTTCTCTCTCTCTTGTGGCCTCTGCTTGGCTCCACAGAACTCTACCAATGTCACCCCAGCCCCATGGGACAGTCTATCTACCACATCCACAATGATTTCACTTCTTCAATTAATGTAAACAGAAATCACTCACTAAAATTTAATTTGGTAAATTTCCATCTTTGTAAACAGTTAATTCAATGAAGGCGAAGCCAGCCGGTCAGCAGTTACTCAAGCGATTTCCATGCAGCCGGACCTTCATTTTGCCACAAAGGCTTGAGAGTCCTAGGCCACTTTAAACCCACATCCCTTCATTATTATGTCAGGGAAAGCTATTACATGACTGAAGGAAACACTTCCTGTCGAGGAAAACTGAAGTCTGCCATGGTCTGCGGATTAGCATTTTCTGCCGGGGATTAGTCAGGGGCGCTTGAGAAGCACACCTCCTGTGTTATGTGGTGTGATGATTACTTAGCTACATTGACTGGTGATGATGATTTATCTAGTCCAGAGCAATGCAGTGCAGCAGACCCAACCTTACGCTCCATGGATCTCTTCTGAAGTTTCCGCCTGGAACTCAGCTCCCAGAATCCCCTGGGACAGGAAAGAGCAACAGTGCAGTGTTCTAAGCCAGTGTCAAGCTCACAGACCATCCAGGAACCACTTCTAGGTTTTGTGTGACTTATGGGGGGTAGTAGAAAGTATAAAAAGCCTCTGGCAGGTGGATCTCTGTGAGTTCAAGGCCAGCCTGGTTACTGGGGGAGTTCTAGGACAGCCAGGGTGACACAGAGAAACCCTGTCTCGAGGAGAAAAGGAAAGATTCTGTAACAAAGATGCTGGGCCATGTCTTGGAGATTAGGGCAAGGCAGAGGAGGCCACATGAGATGGCACCGGGGTAAGAAAGCTGCTTCTAATGAAGAAGGTGAACTCAAGGTCGAGGTTGTATCTTTGGAGCACTGAGTGGACAGCACGAGGTAGGGACAAAGTGGGTAGGGCTAATTTTTAAAGGGGAAATGAATGCACACCATCCCAAGGAGTGGGTTTCCAGGAGGTGGTGAGGCTTGTGCTGGGACAGCTTGATGTGAGGTTAGCAAGGAAAGGGTTGAATACATTCGGATAGCCACCGAAGCAGGGGAACTTCACAACACCAAGAGCCCCTGACTCTGTCCATATTTGATCGTCTTGCTTCTGCTCTTTCAGAGAAAGCTGAATTGGGTGTCCAGGGCCAAGGGGAGATGTTGAATGTGGGTGTCTGAGATGGAGGCAATTGCAGAAGCTGAATTCATCTGGAGAGCCACGTGTGACTGCAGCATGCTTCCCTGCTTGGTAGAGAAGCATGTATCATAGATACACAGGAGCTAGGGTTGGGAGCACTCAGGCCTATTGCAGTCTGGAGGTCCCCGGGGAAGGACACAAAGGGCAGAGGAATCAGGGAGTCCTCCCTTGGGAGAGGTGATCGGGAAGGTGGAACACCAGGAGGAACTGATGCCAAAGGTTTATGAGAGTCTGAGCTGAAGGCTCAGGACTGGCAGATCTGAGCCAGCAAGTGCAGCAGCTCCTAAGGGACATGCTGAGCCTGGGGTCACAGAACAAGACATCAATCCCAGCATAAAGTAGCACCTGGCTGGTTGTTTGAGGAAAGCCTACCATCCAGAGTTCTCAGTGTTGACAGAGTGTAAGGGCCTTCTGAGTTCTGACAGAGGTGGAGGGGGTGGGGCGGAGGCTCTAGAAGCAACCCATCCTGACTCAACTGTGTCCTGGTTGTGTGGTCTCAGACAAAAGACCTCTAAACCTTTTGTTTCTTTGTCTGTAAAATAACCTATTAAAAGTGCTCCCGCCCTTTAAGAGCTGGCGAGCTGATTAGACAGGGTGACAGTGATCTGCAGTCTCTAATGTGCCCTCACTTACTGGGTCAGCCACTAATGGCATGGGATCATGGGGTCTCCCAGTTAAAGCGTGACAAGAGCTGCCTCCTGAGACCTGCAGCTCTGGCACTAGCTTTCAAGTCACCATAAGTGGGAGAAAAGTCTGTCCCTCAGCTTGGGGCTTAGACTGAGGAGCTTGGCAGTGGTCCCATGTGTGAGTGGCCATTCTGAGGACCCATGCACACGGAGCTGTCAGCTCCTCTTCCACAGCATTGGTTTCCGACCAGTGCTGACCATCAGCCTAACGTCCCTTCCCTGGATGGCTACTACAGAGCCTATGCTTGCAGGGCTGCCTGAGAGCTCATTCCCAACCTCCTGTAGTATGTATGTCTTGATGAGGTGTCACCCTGAAGCTAATCCTACTGGGAGGACTCCTCCTTAGCCAATGAGTTACAGACTTGGCTTGTCTGCCCTGTCCCACTATACAGACATATTTCACTTCGCTTTGATATAGACAGTGCTGGAGGAACGCAAACAGAACTCACCCCAAATGGAATTCCTAGACTCCTTCTTTCCCACACACTTTTCTCCCCCAGCCTTCTGTGACTGCCATCCATAAAGCTCCTCCAGCAGGTCTGGATTTATGTCATCTGTGCCATCTGCTGTCCTTCCCTCCTTCCTTCATCCAGCCTACTGGAGCCTCCATCCAGCCCCGCCTCACAAACATAACCCACTACTCGCTCGTTTCGATTCCCCCGTTGCCTCTCCATCCCTGCTGCCAACCTTGGGACTAGGTGTTCTGCAGCTCCAGGTTGTCCTGCTGGATTCTCTGGGCTTCTCCAAACCCCCTCCCGACAAAGTAACCAGAGGGGCATTCACAACACAGATCAAGTTCTATCTGAGGTCTGAAAGGCCTTTTTTCTTGGCGTATGCAAATGCAAAGCAGAACAGAGCCGAGGCAGATGGCACGGGGTCGGGGTGTGAATCAGGAGTTGTAGGAACTTAAGGGCCTGATGCGTGGCTAGACGAGGAGAGCCAATCCGAGGCGCAAATGGCAGCCTGACAGAGAATGTGTTGTCACCGTGAAAGGGAGAGACTTCAGCGTGCTGGTAGCTGAAGGGATGCACTCAGGAGAGCGGGGTTTATGGCATTTGTTTGGTTTCTAAGGATTCTTCGATGAGCTTGCATCTAATTTACCTTGTTCGCCACGGCATTTCTGTCCAGATAAACTTACTTTTATCAACTCCCTAGGAAAAGAAAACCAGAGAGAGACTCTTTACTACTGCTTAAAAGTCCCTCCTGGATCTACCCTCCTCCACCCCTTGTCAGCCATGCTAAATGGCAGCTGAAGAGAGAGAGGCACTGAGATACATGGTCTGGCTGTTCCTCCCCCGTTTCTGCCTCCTCTGCTTTCTCTCATACTCATCCTTCCTGAACATTGCATCCTACAGCCAGCTGACGAGCATAGGATTGCCCTATCAACGATGCTGGAGCTCTCATAGGGAAGCAGGACACCCACAGGGGAGGAACATCATGAGGAATGCCAGTATCTGAGCAGTGTGGGCTGAGCACAGCAGACTGACTGAAGAGGACATCAGTGTGACTGAGAGCAGCCTGGCATGTTTCAGATCCAGGACTAGGTGATGGAAAGAACCTGGCATGAAGACCTCAGGTCCAAACAAGGTGAGAGGGCCTCTGTAGAGATGGTGATGGGCAGGGAGAATCAGATCCCAGGGGGAGCAAAAAACACCATAGGGAGGGTAGGGCAGTAGCCTGACATGAGTGTTCAGAGTCCCTGAGAGACAAAGGTAGAGGCAAGACAGAAGGCTGATCAACTGAAGGGCCATTATCAAATAAACATTGACAAGAACAGAAGCCAGACATTGATGACAGAATTGCGTCTCCCCCAAATCACACAGTGATACCGTCACCCTCAAGATCCTTAGAACATGACCTTATGTGGGAATGGGGACATTGTAGATAGAACTAGGTAAGATGAAGCCAGCCCATAACAGAGAGAGCCTCTACTCCATCTAACTGCCGTCCTGATGGAAAAAGCAAATTTGGACATAGAAACATGCCATGCATTGGAGAGTGTCCATGTGAAGATGGGCACATCTACCCCTGAGGGGACCTCTGTGTTCTTGGCCTCTCTGAGCACTGAAACCCCATACCAGCCAAACTCCCACCCACAGGAATGTAAGAATGTACTGAGAAGCTAGACAAGCAAAAATTCTGTCATGAACCCGAGGAGCAAGGGCCTAAGCACAGAACAGAAACTCACAGCAACAGAAAGGACCCATCCTGCCAACAGTTTTGTGGGTATCTTGGACGTCTTGCTTTCAGACCTACGAGAAAATAAGATACTGTTATCAAGACCACTCAGTTTGTGGCACTTCTTAGTGACAGCCTACAGCACTGATATCTAGGGTCATCACTACTGAGAAACTGGCTATTAACACTGAAAGAAACACAGAATGAATTTTGTGGAGTTGAGTTAGAATCGGGTGTGTGGAGGTAAGCTAATAGATTTCAGGAGTTAGAGAAAAATGTAAGGAATAAATTTAAGTGTAGCACAAAGCAAGTTTCTTGGCTCTGTCTTCATAGAAAGCCTAGAAGAAGAACTATTACAACAGAAATAGATGTGTTCAGTGTCCAGATCATAGCTACTAAAGACCATATTCCACTAAAAGCTAAAGGTCCCTTAGACAAATGACTGCTTCTAGACATAAGACATGTACAGAGTGAGTCTGGAAAATGTTATTCAAGAAACTAAGTAGGTGAACAAAGGATAATGGTGGCGTGACATCGTGACAATGGTGTCACCAAGCTCCCATTGGCCACCAGTGAGATAATCCAAGGACCCCACTTAACAGTAGCAGTGATGGGATCAGAGCCCATGGGATAAAACTGGAAACACAGGTAGATACAAAAATGTGAATAAATTAAAATGCAGGAATGATTAAAATAATTATGCAATCTCAAACCTCTTGGCTGTAAAAATGCTTATTAATTAAAGAAAAGAATAACTTTGTAGTGACGAAGTCTGGAGGCTGCATCTTAAGTGATGAGTGCAAGCATCTCGAGTAAGGGACAAACTGGAATCGTGTGGCCCTGGGTGGGATGGAGGAGAGGATGTGGAAGGATGCATCGGTGGCTCTGTTCTAGTCTTGCCTGTGCTGTGTAAGTGTGATCTAACATGAGGAAGCATCACACAAACCCAAAATAACTGCCACGATCTTCAGAAGCTCCAAGGTCTCGAAAGTCAAGGGGAAGATGGGAATTGTTCCCCACTGAAGGAATATAAAGGGACCCAGGAAGTACATCCAATACACAATTGGGAAATAGGTTGGTTTTTTTTTTTTTGGCAAAATGCATTATTGGAACAACTAGAATGTTTTGACTGGGTTCTGAAGACATCACACAACAAAATATCCTTGTCAGTTTCCTGAGTATGATGATTGTTTTATTAATAGGTAGGAAAACTCTCTCTCTCTCTCTCTCTTTCTCTCTCTCTCTCTCTCTCTCTCTCTCTCTCTCTCTCTCTCTCTGTGTGTGTGTGTGTGTGTGTGTGTGTGTGTGTCTCTCATATTTTGTGTGTGTAGGTGTCCATTCATATGTGGATATGGATATATGTAAAACCAAAGACCAACCTGAACTGTCTTTCTCAATTAATTTCCACCTTATTCTTTTGAGACAGAGTCTCTTATTAAGCCTTAAACTCAATTTGACTAGACTGGGCGGCCAATTAAGCCTGGGATGCTCCCACCTCTCCCTTGCCTGCGCATGACTGACAGGCATGTGCCGCATTGCCTCCTTTTTTTCATAGGGGTTCTGCAGGATCAAACCCAGCCCCTCCTGCTTGCATGGCAAGCACTATACTGACTGAGCCATCTCCCCAGGCCTTCTCTTATTTTTTTTTTTTGAGCCAATATCTCATGTAGCCTAGTCTGACCTCAAACTCACTACCTATCTGAGGCTGGTCTTCAATATCTGATGCTTTCTCCTCAACAACCCAGGAACTAGGATTATAAGGACATACCACCATGCCTTCATTGAGCATGTTCTTCATTATAAACATTATACATTGAAATACTATAGATAACAGAACATCAGGTCTCAAATAACTCAAGAATATGAAGGGTTTTTTTAAAAATATACTTTCAACTTTTCTAAAGGCTTCAGTACTATAAGAAATTAGTCTCACACAAAGTTATTAGAGGGATTTCTTTCTAGGGATTCTGGTTTAATGGATCTCAGATAGAGCATCTGCATTTCTGACCAACTCCCCAGTGGTGGTCCTGGCCATGGACCACATTCGCAAGTAGTAAGTCTCCATATTCTGACCTCATCTCTGCCTGGAGTCATCAGCTCATCTCCACCACAGGTTCTTTCCTGAAGACCATCAGCCTGGAGTCTGTTCTCTCAGACCTTTCAAAATTAGTTCCTCTGGCCTGAGACAGTGTCCTCTGCCAGAGCAGGCCGGAGCCAGCAACCTCAGTCAAACCAGGCCCAAAGCAGTGGCCTCAGTGGGAGCAGTCCAAGCAAGCAACCTCCACAGGGCTCAAATGACCCCCCCCCAGGATTGCAGAGCAACCCACGTGAGCACTGAGCAACCTCCTGGAACACCGAGTGACCTCCAGGGTGACTGGAACTGTGGCCCTGACTGCACCATGAGGAGCAACCATCTGAGCCTTGGATCCATTGTCACCTGGAAAACTGATCACCAGAGACACAGACACAGCCCAAACTACACCAATCAGAGGAAAAGATGGGTAGATGAGGTAAGAACACACTCAACACCACAAAGAGCAACATGACACCAACAAAAGCTAGTGGCCCTACAACAACAAGACTTGCACACCCAAATATAGATGAAGCAGAAGAAAATGACCTAAAATAAATTTAGGCTCTTAAAGAGGAACTGAAAAATTCCCTCAAAGAAATGGGGAAAAGACAAACCAAAAATTGGAAGAAATCAACAAATCCCCTAAAGAAAACGAAGAAAAAGCAATCAAACGATTCAAGACTTGAAAATTGAAATAAAGACAATAAATAAAATACAAACCAAGGGAATTACAGAAATGGAAATTATGAGAAACCTATCAAGGATATATATATACATATATATATATATATATATATGAAAAGAAAGTATATTCAACAAATGGTGTTGGCATAACTGGATATCAACATGTAGAAAATATCTATTACCATGGACAAAACTCAAGTTCAAATGGATCCAAGACCTCAACATAAAACCAACCACACTGAACTTCATATAAGAGAAAATGGGAAGTACACTTGAAGGCATCGGTACAGGAGACCACTTCATAAATATAACCCCAGCATAACAGACACTAAGAGAAGCAATTAATAAATGGGACCTGCTGGAACTGAAAAGCTTCTTTAAAGCAAAGAACACAATCAACAAGTCAAAATGACAGCCTGCAGAATGGGAAAAGGTCTTCTCCAACTCCACATCAGACAGAGATCTGATCTCCAAAATATACAAAGAACTCAAGAAATTGCTCATCAAAAGAACAAATAATCCAATAAAAAATGGGGTACAGACCTAAACAGAGAACTCTGAACAGAGGAATCTAAAATGGCTGAAAGACACTTAAGGAAATGTTCAATATACTTAGTCATCAGTGAAATGCAAATCAAAACAACTCTGAGATTTCATCTTACACCTGAAAGAATGGCCAAGGTCAGAAACACTGATGACAAGTTATGCTGGAAAGATTGCAGGGTAAAGGGAATACTTCTGCATTGCTTGTGGGAGTGCAAACTGGTACAGCTTCTTTGGATTACAGTATGGCGATTACTTGGTAAATTTGGAAACAACCTACCTCAGGACCCAGCAATAACACTTTTGGGTATATACCCAAAGGATGCTCAATTGTACCACAAGGACATGTGCTCAAGTATGTTCATAGCAGCATTGTTTGTCATAGCCAGAACCTGGAAACAACCTAAATGCCTCTTGACTGAAGAATGGATAAGGAAAATGTGGTACATTTACACAATGGAGTACTACACAGCAAAAAAAAAAAAAAATAACAGTATCTTGAAATTTGCAGACAATGGATGGATCTAGAAAACAACAAAATTAGTGAGGTAACCCAGACCCAGGAAGACAAATATCACATGTACTCACTCATTCATAAGTGACTTTTAGACACAAAGCAAAGAAAACCAGCCTACAAATCACAATCCCAGAGAACCTAGACAATAAAGAGGATCCTAAGAGAGAGATATATGAATCTAATCTACATGTGATGTAGAAAAGAACAAGATCTCCTGAGTAAATTGGGAGCATGGGACCCATGAGAGAGGGTAGAAGGGGAGGAGAGAGGAAGGTATGGAGCAGAGAAAAATATATAGCTCAATAAAAATAATAAAAAATAGTTCCTGGTGTCATCAGGTCTCAAGTGTCACTCTTTCAGAGAGACCATTTGTAACCATGCTCTTCTCTTTCCAAGCCACCTTTGGACTCAGTGCAATCTGTTTTCTACATCACAAACTTGAGGAAATGACCACAAACTTAATGGTTCAAAACAATAACAATTTACTTTCTTACAGTGCTTATGTGTTGAAATTCTGGCACAGTCTGACGGGGCCATTCTTGGGGTCTTTGCAAGGCTTTGATTGTTCTAGAGTCTCTAGGGGATAACTCAAGCCCCTTTTTCTTTCTAGGGTACAGAGGTTGTTGCATGCCTTGGCCCACATATCCTTCCTCCATCTACTAAAGCATCAGTGAGATAGCTTTCAGTGTCTGTTCTCTAGAGTCACGTCTTCACCTCACAGACTTACCCACTGCTCTCTCCCACTTGTTTGTGCTATAACTAAGCCTGTCCTATCTAAGTAACCCATGATAATCACACGTTCCTCTATCACCTCATTGCATCTACAACATCCTTTTACAATAGGAAGTGGCACAGTCGCTGGGGATCGGCATGCAGACATCGTTCGGACACCATTCATTTGACAACGCTTTCTTTACTAGACAGCCTTTCAGAACGGAAACACTGCTGTTATCTAAGCCAGCCACACTCCTTTCCTCTGTACTCATTCCTAGGTTCTGAGTGAGCGGCTTGTGATGGACTCAGTGGCATTTGTTCTGCAGCATCATTGGGATGAACAAGTTAAGCAGGATCCACAAAGTGCATCCCACAAGGCTTAGTACGTATGAAGTGTGGTCCATATTCACATCTGCCTCTCCAGGCCAGAAACCTGAGGTCTCAGGAAAGGCTGGTGTGACCTCTCTACCTCAGACCTCCAAACACTTATTTCTCACCTGCCCCTTTTCTCTAGTGTTCGTGACACTCAGCTTTCCTGAGACAGCTTAGCCTATAAAGAGTACAGCAGATCCAGTAGTAAGGCTCACTTCTCGCCACACCTGGGCCACACCCACCTCTGTACAGGCACAAGTAGATCCTTCCAGGTCATCTCCCTGGGTAACTTGCTTTGAGTATGTCAACTTTTCTTTGAAATACAGGAGAGAAGCATAAACAGGAAGATTCTTTTCTGAAGTTCCAGAGAACTCACCCATTCAAAACAAAGACCCAGAAGTAAATCATTTATCAGGCCCACCCCTCACCACTATTACTACCGTTTCTTTCTCAAAGCCTATCATGGGTCTTGCCTATCTCTAAGGATTTGGAGGTTAATAAAATTCAGAATATGCCGTGTGAGTGCTTTTCACATTGCTAGGGCCTTGAATTAGGTTGGTCTCACAACCTCAATTATTAACTGCCCATGGTCCTGTGTGACTCATTGAAGCCCTGGTTGTGGTGGCTTGGAACTGTGCCAGAGCAACTCTGGCCTCTACAGACCTTGGGAGTCTCGATTTCTCTCCATTTTTCTTCAATGGAACCTCTGCAAGTATTTATTTATGGCCCCCACTCTACTAAGCAAACCCAATGATTTAGTCAAAGATACGCCACAAGCCAGGGGTAGCTCCAGGCGCAGGGCACACTGCGGTAGGAAGCAGGAACAATGAATCTATCTCTAGCCACCTGGGGACTGACTTTGGCTTGTAGGGTTAGCAGTGAGTTGGGGATGTGGGTAGCAGTTTCAGCCAGGGATACAGGGATATTTTAATTCCCTAAATCTGTTCTTCTCTTGAATCCTTAATGCCTTTAGAGAAGTCATGAATTATTTTAGAGAAGTTGAAAACATTGTGTAATTGCTTCCAAAAGCATGGGAGTGTACATCCATCCCTAGATGTACACACACACACACACACACACACACACACACACGTCCTCTGTGGAGTCAGGCTTAGAACCTACGTTTTCCCACAAGGCCATCAATCCAGGAGACCTCTGCTCCCCACCAGCCAACTTCACTTTTCAGGAGACCATAGAAGTGGTGACTTATGTTTAGAGATTGCTGAGTAACAGTTCAATTTCACACCTGGCTCCATGTGTGCTCACAAGTGGAAAGGAAAATGATGGATGCTAACTCAGGCACAAAAAGGAAAAGGGTGCCTTTTCAGAACTGCCAGAGACAGGGGTGTATATTGCCAAAGGTGTGAGGGAAAGGTATTATTTCTACCCCATAAAAAAAAGACTCTTAAGTGTTCAAATGAATTGTAATCTTTGTAGGCTGAGAGTTTCTATTGTGTGTTCTGGCACTTTCGAATGTAATGAGCAGTTTGCCTTCAAGAGATCCCAGCCCAAGCTGAGTCCAAGAGCTCTGGTCCCTGAGTGAGTGCATATATCTAAAAAGGTAATCAAAGCACACCCATAGAAGAGAACCTTCTTATCCTGGATGTAATAGGGGCTCAGGGTTTAGTCCTTCTGTGCTTCAGAAATAATAAGGTCTTTGTGCTCATAAAAAAAACTGCATGCTATCTCAATGCCAGTATCTGCTCCTAAAAGAGCACCCTTCTGCACCAGTCCGTGAATAATTGAACATGTGCTCACACTTCATTATCACCAGACTCTGACCATCTCTCCAGCCACTTTCCTCATTCCTTCATCCAGGGTTCTTGGCTTGTCATGCAAACTCTGAAAAAGGCAAGTTCCGCACACAGCACATGGTGCTAGGATGGCCACTGGCCATGGTGCTGAAACAAAACGGGTCCTTCAGACACACGCCAGCCATGCCTGCATTCACTTGCCTTCAGTGGATTACAGGAGGACACAAAGGTACCTATTTACTGAAATTGCATGTTCCCGGGGCTTTCCTGTGGGTTCCTGATTTACTGGTCTAAGTCTCCAACTCCTTTCCAGCTAGAATCTCATGCCTCCGTCACACTGCTCAATTTGTAATTTCTTCCACGTACTAAATTTCTCCATAGTTCTGGATCTCTAGGCATGCTATTTCTTGAAATGTCAACACTCATCACAATAATCATCACCATCATCACCTATCATAACTCCTACTGATCACCAGTTCTTTCAGACTCAGCCTATGTGCCACCTCCTCTGGGAAGCTTTCCCCAATTGCCCTTACGTTGCTTTTTCTTCACCGAGAAAATATTAAGCAAGTGAAAACAATCATTTCAATTCTATGCCACTCCAATACCCTGTGCTTCCTTATGCCGTTGTGCTCCACCCTCCGGTATGGTTTCCTTTTTCCATACCTTCCTTCCCTGGTACTGTCTGATTATCTTGCAGGCCCAGGTTCCAGTGATATCACACCTTGTCTCCAGGACAGGGGCAGCATCTGGCACAACACAGGTTCTGAGAACCATATGGAATGGCTCCCCTAGAATCACAGGAGCTGGGTCCCTGGGGGTTCTGCCACAGTTGTGTATTGTTTTCTAGAGAAGTATAAGCAAGAGGCACAATGAAGTAATTCCATTGAGTTATAAAGCGGGCAAGTATTTGAAGGTAAGGAAAGAAAATGAGAAATTCTACTTTTATAAAACGTTCAACCTGGAAAAGAGGAATTGGGTTGTGAGGTAAAATAGAAAAGGTCCATAAAGAGGAAAATATCTGCAGTCATTGCAGTTTAGGAGGAAATCTTTCCCCATCTTCTGCTAACTTTACTTGGCCTCTTGACAAAATGACCTCCACCCCTACAAGTGGGAGACACTGGGAACTGGCTGTCCAACTGCACTCACACCGATGAGAGATCAACTGATCTGCAACATGAACTCTCCTGCACATCCCAAAGCCCAGGCCAACAGGCAGCCCCTCCCCGGCTCTATGGGATCTGTAATGAGCAAGCCTTCCAGATTCTCCTAGCCCACCAGCCTCTAACCTGGCCATTTTACAGGTTATTTAGTCTCTTTATGCTAGCTCTTTCAATTCCCCTTTGGTTCTGAATTCAGCTGCCCCTTAGTTCAGCTGCCCACTCTATGAGCATTTATCAAGCCTCTTGGTGCCAGGTACAATGTCAGACCCAGGACTGAGAATTAAACTGTAGAATGCAAGGTGTTTCCTATCTTCAAGGAACTTGTGAATCAATAAGAGAGATCTAAGGTAAGGTGAATTACTAAAATCCAGTGTAAGAATGTTCTATGGACAAGGAAGAATAAAATGCAATAGGAAACCAGGATTAAGACTGGTTGGTTCTGCTGCAGGGGCAGGGTTAGGAGGAGTGGGGGATGATCTGCCTGAGAGGAAGGTGTTTGTCTCCAGTATGAAAGAACAGTTAGAGGCTTTCTGTCAAATAAAAGGATAAAGGCTGTATCCAAAGGACAGAAGCCCAGATTTTGAATGTGCCATGCACATTGTCTGGAAAGCTTAACTGATGTTTTGTGTAACTTTGCAGAATGCAGAGAAAGTAATAAATGATTAGAGATAGGCTGCAGAACAGAGTGTAACTAGATAAAAGAATTCTTAAAGACCGAGGGAAGCCATCTAGGATATGTCTTAGCACAGGTACACAAAATGGGCAGAGAACCAGGACCAGCAAAGCTCTGTCATGGACAGAGATGCCACCTTCTCAGGATCAGGCCCTAGACCCTAACAATCAGTCACTTGGAGTCTCTCTTAGATCCTCCTGTAACATGAAATAAAGAGAAATAAGTAGTCTGTGTGAGATGACTAAATGATGTGGAATTCCCCTCTGTATGCTGTGAATACGACTGGTTAATGAATAAAGAAACTGGCTTGGCCTGATAGGGTAGAGTAGAACTAGGCAGGGAAAACTAAACTGAATGCTGGAAGAAAGGAGGCGGAGTCAGAGAGAAGCCAATGGAGCCACCGCCAGAGACAGACACACTGAAACCTTGCTGGCAGGCCATGAGCCTCATGGTAAAATGTAAAATAATGGAGATGGGTTAATTCTGGATGTAAGAGCTAGCTAGCAATATGCTTAAGTAATTGGCCAAGCAGTCATTTAATTAATACAGTTTCTGTGTAGTTATTTTGGTAGTCTGGGCAATTGGGGACACCCTAGCAGCCTCCTTACAACAGCTAGACACATTGCACAATTATCCTCTTGACAGTGATTTTTCTCAGGAGTGTGGGACACAATTCAGACATCTGTGACCATAACCTAGCATTTCTCCATAATGAAGAGTGACAGTGCAAGGTCCATGAACAACACATCCTGGTCCACGGAGCACACTTTGGATGCTAAATACACTCCTGTTAAAATTTAACATGATACTACAGCATGAAGAAAGATGATGTCAATAGCTAGAGAACATGGCTTCTAAAATGCCAATTTCTATAGTATAAAGTAAAGCATATCCACCTCAGATGACCTTAAAGATGCATTGTCTGTGGGGTGAGGACTTCCAGTCCCAGGTATGACTTCTAATACTGACTTTAAAAAGCCCTTGTTTTGTGGGACTCACATCCTGCACCACGGAGAAAGCATGTCTGAAAATTTCATAATGAAGGGGAGAGGTGACAAAGAGCTCTGTTAGCAGGAATCCCCAGCTGGTGACACTGTTTGGGAGGTTAAGACCTGGGCAGCAGAGATAGGTCACTGGGGGCAGGTTTGGGGGGGGGTTGTGCCCCCAAGCTTTGTTTCAGGTTTCACCCTCTACTTCCTGGTCAAGTTGTCATGGGAGACTCCCAACCCCTGCTCTTTCTGCCAATGCCTTCCCCACCATGGGGGACTGAAACTCCCCCAAACTGTGAGCACAAGAAACTTTTCCTCCCTTACGCTGTTTCTGTTAGCTGTTTGGTCACAGTGACACAAAGCTGACTTGCAGTAAAACATGTGGGGATTGAAGTCAAGAGGGAGGCAGCTGTTGGACAGCAGCTGTTGGGAAATAAAACAGTCCATCCTTCAGATAAGCACACTAAGCAGGAAGTAAACAGTTCAGAAGCTTCAGGAAGTCCCTGAAACTGACCAGATGCACTAGATTCCCTCCCTCTCCAAGTGCATATAAGCGTATATATAAACAATAAAGACTGCTGAGAAACATGATCAAACAAACCAAGATGCCTAGGAGAAACTCTCTGACCTGCTGAGCTGTCTGCAGATTGTGCAGTGAGTTCTAAGCTTATGTCTATCACAAAATGTCACTCATCTAGAGTGGGCTTTGGTGATGCAACTGTCTTTGAGTCATTTCTACTCCTGCAATTCCCTGCCTGTACTCCTAAGACCCCAATAAAAATCATTCGTTCACCAAGTTGGACTTCAGTGGTATCCTTATTTTGATCTGTCATTTATTTTCTATCTGGGGTGAAGTGATGTTTGTTAATGTCTCCCTGAGCACACAACAACATTGAGAGCTTACTTAACAGGAACTCTGTCCTAGACCACTAAGGACAAAGGATTTTATTGACAGAAGAAATGGAGACTAGTGTAAACCAGCAAGACTGACATTAGGGTAGATTTCCCGGTGCATCTAACACATTGCTTGGTTCATGTGTGAATTAGTTAAAGATTCTTAAATCTTAAACAATGTTAGGGAGTCAGTTTGCTTTACAATTGTTTATCAACACAGTGCCAGTAGCAGAGGCGATGGGTGACTAGGCATGTCGTCCCTGTGGGACCTGAACACACACTTCATCCATGAGCCTTCAGCTCTCCCATTCACCAAACACATAAGCTGTGGAGATGCCTCGAAAACCAGGCAAGATCATTGAGGCCAGGCCACTCTGCATACTAGTTCAGGCTTGCAGCCATTCTACCTGGAGAATTCTACTAGCTGCACAGGGACCAAGGTCAGACTTAATGGGAAGTCCTCTCCACTTAGACACCATGACCCAAAATGGACAACAGAAGCCCAAGCCACAAGGTGTCACCACAGACTATGATCAGAGAAAGTGAATAATGGAAGGACATTTATTGGTCTGTGGTTAACTGGACCCACAGGAACTCATCTGCTCATCGGCACTGGAAGTCCTCATCCAAGTGGGAAGAATTTCCAGGGACATCAGCGGTACTTGTTAAACCAAGCAAGGCAATTGTTGAATTCTGTTATCTTCTTTCCTTTCCAAGTAACAGAAACAAGCTGTGCTCCGTGGGAAGATATTTCTAAATATTCTGACTGAGGAAAGGCATTTGAATGCAAACGTTACCTTGAAACTTTACAGTTCTCTTTCTCATCAAGAGATATGCTTGGCTTTATTGTTGTTATTTAGCCATTTCTGTTCTTTTACTGTTCTTTAATCAACTGATTGCTTTTGCTGTCCCCAAAACGTATGAGTCTAGCCTTGGAGCACCAACAACATTTCCATGTGTGTTTGCAGACCCAAGGCTCAAGGTCATCATGGTCTCCACCACAATCATCATCACCATCATTCTGTGGCCATCATCAGTACCGGGACACCTTTAACCAAGCCGCTTCTCTTCTTTACAAGTGTATCATCTCCATTGCCTCCAACTACCCTGCATAGTGAACACTGCTTTGTCCATGTTACAGCAGCAAATAAACACTTGTGATATTTAATGACTGTCTTGGATGCACAGCCTGTGCTTGGCAACAGTTGTCGCATGGCTTCCCATGCTGGTTCACCCCACCTCCTATCTCTTGGGGACAACCATTCCTCTGCATCTAGGGACACACCACTGACTTGGTCTGAATCCCTGAAAGGGCCTTAATGCCTAAAGGATACAAAATTGAAGAGTGAACGACAGAAGCTTCTGAGATTCTGAAGGTATCTAGGAGGAGAGAGATGTGATTTTGCTCAATGATAAGAGGATATAAAGTCTTGTGGAAACTGTTACCTGTCCTGAACTTGCAAACAACAAACATTAGACTGAAAGGGGAGTTCAGGAAAGGAAACACTGAAATCTGGAAGGGAACCAAGCTCTGAATACAGTCACTGCCAAAGCCACATGACACCATGAGGTACACATGACAGGCAACAGTAGGGTCCCCAGACCCCTATCTAAGGGCTCAGGACAATCTCCATTAGCTATTTCAACGGATGTAACAGAAAAATCTAACTCATCATTCTTCCTTCCTTCCTTCCTTTCTTCCTTCCCTCCTTCCTTCCTTCCTGAAGCTCAGCATTTGTGCCCACCTTAGCTTCCCAGGAATATTGTCACAAACTATCCAAGCATAGTGGCTTTGAACAACAGCACAGTCCTGAGTTCAGCAAGTCAGAATTTGGTGACACAAGATGTCACCAAAGCTGTGTTCCTCCCAGGCACTCAGAGGAGTCACCCGTCTGCTTGTATAAAGGCTCCCTACTTCAACTGCAAAGCCAGTAGCAGGGTGTCTTCCAGATTTTCT
Source organism: Microtus oregoni (assembly GCF_018167655.1). Taxonomy (NCBI): domain Eukaryota; kingdom Metazoa; phylum Chordata; class Mammalia; order Rodentia; family Cricetidae; genus Microtus; species Microtus oregoni. The sequence continues at coordinate 26,698,363 of NW_024543074.1, read as the reverse complement.
CATTCTGCTGCCTTCTGCCTCTTCCTCCTCTTTCCCCTCTTTGTTCTTCCCTTCTCCTTCTCCCCTTCCTCCTCCTCTTTTACTTCCTTTACTCCCCCCTCCACCTTCTGTTTCTTCCAGCACATCTTATTTTGGGGACCCTCCTGCCTCCCTCTTAGAAGAACTCACAATTTTCTTGAACCTCTCAGGACAATCCAGCATCTTCTCATGATACAACCCTTGCTTTAATCACAGCAACAAAGGCCTTTTTGCTATGTAAGGCAACACATGCCTGGGCTCGGGTGTCAGGCTGTGCGCATCTTCAAAGAAAGGCAGGAGACTTAGTCTACATGGTAGAGCACTTTCACTGGGGCCTGCATTGGGTGCCCAGACCTGTAGATGATCTTATGCCTTGGCTTCAGCCTCTGCTCTCCTTTGCAATAAGAAGTCAGAGATTTTTTTAAGCCCCTGGGCCACGCCCTTTTTCTCTAGATGCTTCTAGGCAATGCCACCATCAAGAGGCTATCTGGCACTCTTTGTATGTCCTCAAACCTCAGACAGTTCTCTGGACCTCTTTTCCACCACCGCCTCTATTCCATGTAAGGAGACATGAGTGCTTTGGCAGTCTTTGGGCGCTCCTAGCTCTGCCCTCCTACTTTCTAAGATCATTTAGCCAACAGGCAGCACCAAGCTGCCCTTCATCTGCTCCTGGTACAAACATCAGTTTCCAGAGAGCACTGTTTGCCCGGGACCTAGCCGCAGCAGCACTAAAGGAATCCCTAGGCTTACATTTTCTAATTAAATCAGCACAAATTTAATTTGGATGTAATTTTTTAAACACGACCCATAAAAATATTCACAAGTACTGCTCTACTGGGCCTCCTGAAGGGAAGACAGCCTGGGACGCCTCTGGAAGGTCTACTCTGCGCTAATCAGCAGCAGATGCCACAGGCAATGAAAGGTCCTGGGTTGGCGCAGGCTCAGTACGGCCGTAAAACTGTGAAATCATCGGTGGGAAAGGTCACCAGGAAAGGGCAAAGCTAAGAAATACCAGGATTCTCTCTCTGACATTTCCCACAATTTGGGGAAGGTAAACCACTGAAGGTCGGTCTGAGGTGAGCAAAGACTGGTTCACAAAGGAAGGTCTGCAGGCGGCTGGGCAGAGTCCAAAAAGCAGGAGCCTTGAGCCCCGAGCCCCTTCAGCCATGACAGCTGGGTCCTGCAAGGCTCCTCATCACCTGAGCCTGGGAATGCTGGGCTTGGCCTCATGCTCTTCAGAGTGGGCTCACGAAAAGTGTTGAGAGTAAATGCTCCCCAGGAACAGCCAGAGCTGGAATGGCTAGGGTCAGTCCGCCAGTGAACTATTAGGAGGTTTTTGTTGTTGCTGTTTTTGTTTTCAGAGATGCTTTCTTGCTTTCTGCTGAGCATTTGTCCCAGCAGTCATAAGATGCAGTGGCTCAGCCGTCATTTGTGCCCTCTTCTCTCCCTCTTCCCCCTCCGCCCCCTATCTGATACAGAGGGAAGCTTCCAAGCTGTGGCTGCCCTGGCTTCTACCGCGTGGAGACCACACACACACCCTGCCCGCATCCCCTCCAACTACTGCAGAACTTGGTCTGAGTAAGCATCTTCAACATGAAGCTATTGGCTCTGTGCTCCCCCACCATCTCTCCCTGCCTGTACCTGCACTGTGCCCAGTTTATGATTCTCCTGTTGCCTCCACACTTCAGGAAACTCCAAGGGAGTTTTCAAATCACTTCCTCCATCTTCAGCCTGTTTCTCAGTGGTCCCTGTTAGAGCCCTGCTCTCCTGTCTGTAGCCAATTCCAGCTGCATCAGCTTCTCACAGGACTGCATGGTCAGAGGTACCAAGCAAGACCAATAAGCTGGAGCCCTCCTCAGGTGAAATCCCAGTTGGAGCCCCAGCCAGCACCCGGTAGCCCTGGAGCCAAATACAGGCTCACTGTTCCTTATTGAACTGTATTTCCTAGCTGCCACTTATGTGTACTCTGCCAATTTTAATTTTGTTGAAAAATTGTAAAGGTTCAGGAAAAACAAGTAACAGTATTCTTATTTATCCATCAGAACTGACACTTTAATGTCACTTGAGATACATATAGATATACATATACATATATACGCACACATTTCTGTATATATGTGTATGTACAGATGTGTGTGTGTGTGTGTGTGTGTGTGTGTGTGTGTGTGTGTGTGTGTGTTAGATCAGTAATACCATGTTTGGCTTTTACATACTTATATTAAAATATTTTGCATTTATAGTTAAGACTTTTGCTGTTTGGAAAACTTAACATATTTGTAAAATGTCATGCACACACAGATGATTACAGTCAGATTCTAAATCCCTCCCCTTTCCTCCTCAGAGTAACCACCATCAAAACTCGGTCATGCTCCTTCTCCGCTTGAGCTTTGAGCTTTTTGTGGACACAGAGACCCCCGTGATACGATATAGCATGGCCTGTGTGTTGATTACAGAAGAGGTAAAATATTCCCCTCCCCCAGGAAACTGCTCAGAGCAGCTCACACCCCTAGTGATCAAGGCATAAGACCTTGTGCCCATGACTGCATAAGCCCAAAACACACTACTTCTTCACTTTTAATGGCAGTCTGTGCATAGACCCACTCACCCTACCCCCCATAAAAACTTGCAATTTAAGCTATTTCCTATGCATTTGTTTTAAGATTAATATGGAGACCTCGCCCACCTGGCAGGCTTCTCTAAGGTGGAAAGCCAGTAGAGTCACTGAGTGTTGGGTCTGGCTGCATCTGGATGCCACTGGGGACAGCCAAATTGTTGTTTTTGCCCATGCTTACACCATCAGTCAGGTTCGAGTGTGCCCATTGCTCAGAGGCACATAGTGTGCCCAGAGTGGGAGAAAGTGAGACTCAAACCCGTGAACAGACTTGCCCAAGACACTAGTCAGTGGAGAAGGCAGCTAAGCTTTGATCTGTGTTTACATGCTCAGTTCTCTCTGGTCAGCATTCAAGGAATAAATGCCCAGAAATATTTTTCCTTTTATTCGACCAAGTTCAGACTCTGGAACCCTTGACCTTAGTCTGAGCACTCTTTATCCACCTTTGGGACACATCCTTCTTGGTTTCTACTTTCCTGGGTGAGGAGTAAAACTGAGAAGTTGCTGGCTAGTGACAAGCATCTTGCATCATTTTCAGCATTAATGGCAAAAGCCTGTTTTCCTACACTGAGGACATCTCTATTCTTCTGGCTCTGTCACCCCTGGGAAGGAAATCTGATGTACCTTGACTGTTTTATAACATAACATCCTAGAGAAATGAGACACTGTCAGCAGAATCATGAAAAAACTGCGGGGATAAAAATTAGCTAGAGATGAAGACAGTGATAGTCAAATAAATGGTTTTCCATAAAATTGGATTTTGTAGTAATCGCTACAGCAGGAGTCTCTCAGAGTGTGAAGGTCACATGTTCAGGTCCCATGCTGGAGAGGTAAGCTTCGCAAGGGCTGCTGCTGCCTGGACAGACTCGAGGCTGCTTTACCCAGTAGAACCACTGTTCACAAGTGGCTGGGTGGGCACAGCAACGATGGATGGGACTAGAAAGGCTGCCTCACAAGATGGACCAGCTGGGGTGTGGACAGAGAGGCTCAACCAGCTTTGCTCAGAGCACAGGCAGGCCACAGATGGAGCCAGAAGGGTCCAGCAGACACCCAGCCTGAAGACAGGAGCTATAGACCCTAACCTGGTACCACCGAGACTTCATAGGTGATCAGCGATCCCAACATTTGTCACCTGTCTCCATCCTGGGGCTTTAAATGCCTTGAGAGCTACATCTTCGTTGCATTTATCCTGGTATTTCTACTGAGGAGAAGGGGCCTCTAACGTAGGAGACACTCTGCACATGTTAGCCATTGAGTGGTTGAAAGATGTCTGTTCACAGCATCCTGAACCACAGCAGAGATGAGCCCACGGGGCTGGAGCAGGCTTTGTGGCACTAACACCCAGACCAGCCCACCTTGGCAGCCCAGCCCATCCTGCCAGATGCCCTCTCCAGGAAGCTTCCCATTGTCAATCCAGCATTTGCTTTACTTTCCATATTTTATGTCTTCCTGCCCCACACTGACCAGTCCGACTCTCTCCATGCAACCCCATGGTCTCCCACATGAACTGCAAACCACATTGCCCCCATTTCTACATCTACCCCCAGGGTCCTTTCCACAGCTCCTCCGAGTGCTGAGTTGAATCTACCTGGTGACCTAGGGGAAGTTCTTGGCCTCAGGGTGGCTGCTTTAGTGAGCTCAAGACCACTATAAGTCCCAAGTCAGGGAGAGAACCTGTTGTCATGCAGATTCCAGCGAATTGTCCAGTCTCAGTTAGCTCACGGTGTTCTTGTAGTAGGGCAGCTGATCATCCTCTGCGCCACTAGCGGTGCTGGAGGGCCTCTATTGTAACCACTGGAGATGGTGCGGGAAGCAGGGCATGCAGAGTGACTTGGGAGCCCATCTCCTAGACACCAGGTATAGCAGGATCCTTGAGTGAACCATATACTGCACCTGAAACCTGCGCACAGTGGATGACTAAGGCTGTCCGCCACAAGACTCCAAACCATTCAGTAATGAGAGTGCATTCCAGACTTGGTGAAATGATTGCTGATGTCCCCAGCAGGGAGGAACATTCCAGAGGTCTATCCTATGATCATCTCTCACAACATCTGTCTCTGTCCTGATCATTACCTCAGGACACGTTTATGAGTCTGCCATGCCATGCGGGGGGGGGGGGGGATCTTTGAACAGCACAGCTGTAAGTGATTTGCATGGCAAACCCTTCCCTTCTAGCACCTGCTGGAGCGGGCTCTGTATCTGCTTGCCTAGCCGCAGAGAAGCCCTGGTTTTGATCCTCAGTACTGAATAAACCAGTAGTACAATGCAGTAGTAGTGTAGCCGTTTACTACAAACTACCCAGGAGCCAGAGGAAGGAAAATCAGAAGTTTAAGATCATCCTCAGCTGCATATCAAATAAAGGGCTACGTAACAAAAAAAGGAAAACAAACAAACAAAGAACAGAAATGCTCGAGAGTCTGTTTTCTCCCACACTGGCTTTGGGGGAGCCTAGGCAGTTTGGAGGCTCACCTTACTAGACCTGGATGGAGGTGGGGGTTCCTTGGACTTCCCACAGGGCAGGGAACCCTGAGTGCTCTTCGGGCTGAGGGGGGGGGGGACTTAATTGTGGGAGGGGGAGGTAAATGGGAGGCGGTGGCGGGGAAGAGACAGAAATCTTTAATAAATAAATAAATTTAAAAAAAAAGAAATGCTGGAGAGATGACCCAGTCAATTAAATGCTTGCCCTGCAAATATGAGGACCATCGTTCAGCTCCCCAACACCCACACACTTAGAAAATAAGGTGAAAAGTGATCCAAGAAGAGCCTGTGAGGTGGACACACACACGCACGCGCGCGCACACACACACACACACCATGATACACCAGCCAGGCCCTGTGGCTTGTAGCCTCCTGACTCCCCGTGTACTCTGACTCCCAGAGTGGGTGGGGTGGATCATCCGATCAGTGATGACTGCCTGAGACCACCAGGCAGCTGCATATGGAAGCCCATGAATGTCAGAAGGCCTCTCCGTGGAGTTGGTGGCCAGCAGTTGGCACAATCTGGTTCTACCTTCGGTGCCCTCTTTCCCAATGGCATTTCATCCCCCAAAGCCTTTTTCTCTCAACCATGAACTTCCTTGGAGCACAATAACAGGGTATCAGTAGGGCAGAAGAGGATCTTATGGCAAATTATTTATTTACTATTTATTTTGAGTTTTTTTGAGAAAGGATTTCTCTGTGTAGCTCTGGCTGTCCTGGAACTCACTCTGTAGACCAGGCTGTCCTCAAACTCACAGAGATCCGCCTGCCTCTGCCTTTTCAGTGCTGGGATTAAAGGCGAGCGCCACCACGCCTCGCTGTGACATTTACGTACTTACTGATTCGAGAGGAAACGACACATTTGACACAGCACAAATGTGAGGCCAGAGGAGAAGTCTTGCCAGAATCAGCTCTTTCCTTCTGCCCTGTGAATTCTGATCTGGGCACCAAACTCAGGTCATCAGAGTGGCAGCCAGCATCTCTGTCCTCCGAGTCATCTCAAGGGATGCTGGAACTGACCTGGGGTCCTTTCCTCTGCATCCTATGCCTAGGGTGGTAAGTCAGACCCAAGTCGGGGCAGAAGACGTGGACCTTCCAGTGAGAGGAACAGCACATCCACACACGGAGTGGGTGTTGCAGGTGGTGTCCAAAGAGGGGTGGCTATGCCAATCTCCATTCCCTCACAGTATGATGTGTGGCCCTTGCTTGTCACAGCTGCTTACCCTCACAGAGAGAGTCCTGACAGGCCAAAGAAAGAGTCCCATCTGAGTCCAGGTTGCTGACCAGTGAGCTCATTGGGATTGCTTAACATGAACTTGGTGGGCTCAAAGGCAGCCAGACCAAGAGGAAGTCCCCTGGGCAACAACATCACTGAATTGTTTCACCCAGAGCGTGAGGACTTGTGAAAAGCTGCCCCTGAAGGGTTCTGGAGACAGCTTAAGGGTAACTGCACCATAAAAGAGTGGGCCCAGCAAATTATTTACCTCTCATCTAACCTGAGGGAGGGGTCTTGTTAGGGTGTCCGAAAGGTCCATGGATCTGTGCATCTCCATCTCATGAGGCTCACATGGGGGTGACTACAGGTGCCATCATCCAAGATGATGCTAGTCCTGTCCAACCAGGAGAATACACAGTTGCCTCTCTCAGGAGAGAGTCCTTCTAAATGCAAGGCCCCTTTCCAAAGACCCACACAAGTCCATCTGGTGACTAGCAGCAGGAAGCCAGGGCCAAAAGGGATGTCATACCAGGAGTGGCCCATGACAGGACACCGTCATGAGATGTGCCCAAAACCTTCCAAAGAGTTCTGTGAGAGAACACTATGTAGAATGGACCCCTCACCTAGGACACCAGACCAGATACTGACCTCTGACCTCCCCTCCCCCCCCCCACCCGTCAGCACAGAGAAGCCCTACAGTGATGGCTCTCTGACCGAGGGAAGACTGGGGGAAGGTGTCTGGGAAGAAGTTGCTTAGAATTAGAAGTGAGATAAAAGGTTCAATTATACAAAAGATGGGTGTTTTAACAACTAGAGGAAAATGAGCTGTTTATTAAAACCTAAAAGTTTGCAGAAAAGCTGAGGATCTGTTGAGGTTCCATCTAGGAAGGGGAAAGGATTTGTCAAGGAAATAAACTAATGGAGCAGATTTAAACTTTAAACTACTTTCTTCCCTAAGCATAACAACTCCTGAACACTCTAAATCTCAGTTCCGTAAATAGGAAAAATGTACAGCAGCTAAGTGCAGATTCTGGAATCCAGTGGACGACCAACCAACTATCTAGGACTGAATCCCAGCTCTGCCACTTTCTAGCTGGGTGAGTGGGGCTAAGCTGTGGGGCCTCATCCATTAAAGGAGATCTAGTAACTGAATCATGAAGCTACTGTTTCAGATCAAATCAGTAAGTGACTGGGGCTGAGGTGTGGCTCAGGTGGTAGAGTGCTTGCCTAGCATATGTGACACCCTGGGTTCGATCCCATCACATTGATCAGGTATTGCAGCACATGCCTGTAAGGAGGCAGAAAGATCACAAGTTCAAGGTTGTCCTTGGACTATGTGGCAATTTCAAGGCCAGCTGGGGCTATGGGAGACCTGTCCCAAAATAAATAAATAGCAAAAAAAAAAAATCTGTAAAGGGGAACAAGAATGAATGCTACTTTCCTGGATTTCTGAACCAATGTTTTGTTTGCTTGTTTGTTTAAAAAAAGGAAGTCTTACCAAACTGAACAGGGGTGACAGTTGCATGGCTGGGGCAGACTGTGGGTCCACTGGCAGTGAGACCAGGATTTATCCCTACTGCTTGTTCTGGCTTTTTGAAACCCATTCTTTCTGGAGAGATACCTTGCTCAGCCTAGATACAGTGTGGAGGGTCCTGCCTCAAAGCAATGTGCTAGACTTTGTTGACTCCCCATGGGAAGCCTTAACCTCTCTGAGGAGTGGAGATGGGGTAGCATGGGAGTAGGAGGGAGGAAAGGTGGAGTGAGCAGGAGGCGGGGAGGGAGTGGGAAATGGATTTAGCATGTAAAATGGAAAAACATAGGGTTTTTTTAATAAATTAAAATAAAAAAAGGTCTTAGACTCACCCTGAAGAGAGGGATGACACCTACAGCCAACATCTCAAGCTCAAATCTCAGCTCTATTGCCACTTGCTAGAAGTGTGACTTGGTCAAATGATGTAACCTCTTCATGCCTTGGCTCCCTGGATGGTAGCAAGTGATTTAATCTCTCCTTGCTTTTGTCCCCTGCCTCTATAGAGTTCCCTTACGTTTAGATGAGCCGTGTATTTATATAAAGTGATGAGACAATTGCTGGCCAATGGCAGTAAAGAGATCAGAAATCCCTAGCTGAGGTTTAATGCGGGTCTGTAGATCCCAGGATCTACACCTGTTCCTTTTCCTCTGAGAAATAAATTGTAAAAGTCACATGCAGTGATCAAGAGACACCACACTAGACTGTCACAGGGGCCCAGAAACACATGTTCAAGTGTAATGTTTTGCAGATGTACTGGTAAGGGAGGGAGTTGGGCTCATCCTCCTTCACCCTAAATGCCCCAGGGCAGAACCACCTCTTCATGAAGGCTCTACAGTTGGCTGGGATTAATTTTTTTCTACCTACCTCAGGCTTCTGGAACACCACAGTCAGCTTTTAAAACCTCAGCAAGAGAACCAGGCTTTGCTACTTGTGATGGTTAATCTTGATCGTCAACTTGACACACCTGGGAGGAGGGAACCTCAGTTGAGGAATTGCTTCCACCATGTTGTCTTGAGGATAAAATGTCTGTGATGCATTTTCTTAAGCTAATTTATGCAAGGGGCCCAGCCTATTGTGGGCAGTGTCTTCCCTAGGCTGGTAGACCTGTGCTGTATAAGCAAGTCAGCTGAGGAAGCCTTTGAGGGAAGCAAGTAGGATTCCTCTGTGCTCTCTGTCTCAATTTCTGACTCCAGGTTCCTGCCTTGAGTTCCTGCCCTGGCTTCCTTCAATGATGAACTGTACCCTATTGGTCAAATAAACCCTTTCCTCCCCAAGTTTTAGTGATGATGAATATCACAGCAACAAGAACCAAGCTAGAACATGGCCAAACTCCTTCCCCTAATGAGAAAGTCTCCCCTGTTGCTGGTTGTGTTATTTCCACAAGATTCTATTGCTGTTTGGTGTATGTGAAAAGCCTGTTTGGCCTACGAGACCCAGAGTTGCAGTTCTGAGTGGGTGGGCTGCACTCTACGCTAGCCCAGCTGTTTTGGAGGCTGACCTAAGCGACCCCTAAACATCTGCTTTCCTTATTTTGCCTCCTCTCACTCTGAAGATTTGGTGAGGAACAAATGGGACAGGGCAGTGACAATGCTCAGCACCCACTGTGTACCTATGTCACCTGCAGCGGGAGCCCTCACCCCACTGCCCTAAAGAGCACGCATCCTTGGCACGTCACTGCCTTGAAGCACCAAAGACTCACAGTAACAGGAGAGGCAAAGCAACCGGTAACACATGTTCTCTGCCTCACCCCTCTGGTGGCTACAGCCACAGCATGTTGGAACCAGACCACAGCAGAAATACCCCACTCAGCCCAGGACCTTGATGCCATTAGGATCTGGGGGATCAGGGCTACCCTAAGAGCTCTCCCAAACAGAAATCTGAGTCTGAAGTTCAAGGTCTGCGGACTGACGGTGGGGGCTGTACCTTAGCCACACAGGTCTTGGATCCACCCATAGAACCAGGTTTCCAAACCTGATCATGTTCTTTCTGAGTCCTGAGGCCCTCCAAAGGGCATAGGAGAATGAGTGAGCCCCTAGACCTGGCTGACTGAGCCAGCCCCAGAAGGCTGGTTGCTGTCCAAGGCTGATAGGTCAGGAAGTGTAGTTTCTACATCTCAGCCCTATCTACTCTGAAGCATATCACTTCTCCAAGGTTCATTCCCATAAGGAGCAAGCTCCAGGCTTCCAAGTCTCTGCTGCCCCCGTGGGGAGGGCTGACAGGCTTCTTCCTGCCTGTTCAGCTTTGAAAGGAGAGAGGCTGAGTGAAGATGGCTCACCCCCAGGCAAAGCCCCGCACCTGTGGTGGGAAAAGATGAAGCTGCCTCTTACTGTCGGCTGTAGCTTTGTAAAACAGAGCCAACAAGGCTGCTCCCGGGGCTTGCCCAGGCAGCCTAAGGGCCTCAGTTCAGAAAGCCAGCTCAGCAATTCAGAGACTCGGCCCACCATATGTGGGCTGCACAATTTTAATCTACCAGCTCCTTCACGTCTGCCAAGGACTTTGTTTTCTCACCAAACCAGCCATCCTATCACTACGGCTCTGACAAGGCTGGACTTCAGGGGCCCGTGACCCCCAACCTGGGCTCCCTGGAGCCAGAAGAGGTTTCAGTGAGTTAAATGCAATGCTGCTTCCGGTTTGAAATTCTGAACGATGAGTTTTCATTCTGCACTCAGCCTGCCAAATGAGGTAGCTGTGCTGTCATCTACTGGGGAGTCTGTCATCTTTTCACATTTCCACACCTCCCCCCATGGAACCCCAAGCTGCGTCTGTCCCTAATGGGACACCAGAGACCCCACAGGGACTCTAAACAGGGTGCTGGAACCAGAGTGAGGTCAGTGAGACAGTCAAAGTATGAAATATAATAAAGAGGCTCCCACTGTCTGGGCCATATGCACTCCAGGGCTGCAGGTCCTACAAGTGAGCCCCTTTACACCCAGTGTGCCCTGGGTGCCTATCGCCCACTCTAGTCACGGTGCTGATTGATCAGGCTTTAAAGGGATGTCTACCAAACTGAGCCTCCAAGGAGGAAAACCCATGATGCTCACTCTGTCCCATATAGCTATATACCTATGGCTCAATCCTGACCATTGTTTTCCCGGACAGAAGAGGAGGGAGGCAGAAGGCTGAGCACACAGTCCAGGCATGGGGGGCTGGTCATCAGCTCCTGTAGCAGCTAAGGCTGACTTGGACCAACTGTGTCTCATGAAAACAGGCTAGCAATTTAGACTCTTGCATATTGCAGAACCATCCTCTTTTTGAGACTGAATAATAATCCAATAATATTCCACTATGTGTATAAGTCATTGCTTATCTGTGTGTGGACATCTAGGTTGTTTCCATATGTCCACCAGTGTAAATAGGGCTACAATGCACATGGAGTTAGTTAATGTCTCTGAGATCTCAATTTCAACTTTTTGGGGCAAATACCCAGCCCAGGCATTGTTGGGTACTGTGTTTAATGTTTGAGGAACCGCCATACTGTTTTCTATCATATACACATCACCTTACCCTCCTGCCAACTGTGTGCAAGAGCTCCAGTTTCTCCACAGCCTCCCCAGCATTCACCGCTTGCCTTTTTTATCCCAGCATCCAGGTAAACAGGGAGTCAGTAGGCTAAAGGAAGTGAGTCACATGACGACAATTACTTCATGATTCCACCTAAACAGGAAACTGGGATAGTCAAGTTTGCAGAATTGAAGAGTAGAGTGATGGTGGCCCGGGAAGGAGAGGGGAATAAATCCCAGCAGTGTGCTGCAGAATACTGTGCACACAATCGCGATACCATAGTGCACACATACAGACTTAGTGTGCAGGTGTCCTCTTTTCATTTCTGTTCCCATGATAAAAACACCCTGACAAAGCAATTTAGAGAAGAGTTTACACAGGTCCAGGTTGCAGTCCATCAGGTGCAGAAGTCGAAGAGGAGGGAACCTGAGGGAACCGGTCACATGCCCCAGTCAAGGGCAGAGAAAACGGAACTGCTGCATGCCTGGAGCTCCTCTCCCTCTCTCCCCTCTTCCACAGTACAGGACAGCCTAGGGAATGGTGCCACCCACACTGGACTGCGACTTGCCACATCAATTAACGTAATTAAGACAATGCCCTACAGGCCTGCCCACATGGCAACCCAATGTAGACAATCCTTGGTTGGCTGACTCCCCCAAGGAGTCTCTAGGTCATATTACATTTTTTGTTAGTGCTAACCATCACAGAAGGTGAATCACACGTTAAGTGTTTTTGCAGGAATAAAACAGAGATGAACAGATTATCAGGCCCTTCCCCCAACCTGCTGAATAGAGTCTGCACTTCAGCGAGATCCCGGAGTGCCTACACCTCAGTTAAGACAGCAGAAAGGCTTACAAAATCTCCTGGCCTGGGCACTAAAAGCTGAATTCCACATCATCTGGGACCGCCTGAGTACATCCAATTTTATCTGCTTCATCTCAGATTTTTGCTTCTAAGTGCTGGTTTTTCTTTTTATTAAAAAGAAAAACAGGATGGCAACATTAAACATAAAATCTTGACGTGATTCCCCGTATCTCATAGCATATGTGATAATGCATCAACAGCCCAAATTCAAGAGCTAAAACTATAAAATTCTTGGAATAAACATAGAGGAAAGTTTCATGGCCCTGGGTTTGGTGGAGGATTCCTAACCATGACACCACAGGGAGAGTAAGAAGTGGGGAAAGGCAAGAAAAGCCTCTGTCCCTGCAGAAGCCCGCACCCGCGCCCTGCAGCATGTCTCTCTTTCTTCTCTGGAGCCCTTTTCTTAGCCTTCACACTTAAAAACATCTTTTGATGAACTTCAACTCTTCTAGATAAAAGTTAGATAAACTGGGCCACATCAGAATTTAAATTTTATGCTTCAAATAATCACTGTCAAGAAAATGAAAACGCAACCCATAGAATGGGAGAAAAATATTTGTTAGTTATATATCTGATCAAGCTATAAGATTAGCTAAAGAACTTTACTCATAAAATTATACAGAAAACTCCCACATCTTAATAACAATTAGATAAATAACCAGTTTTTAAATGGGCAAGGACTTGAATAAACATTAGTTCAGAAAAGGTAGGTGCCGGGCCAACAGACTCAAGATGCTCGACACCATCTGCTGCCAGCAGTAAGTCACAGGGAGCCACCTCCCTCTACTGGGGTTGCTAATTTAAAAAAGAAAGAGGATGAGACAGTGTTGGCTTAGAGAGGCTGGTGTGTCCATGTGTGCGCTACTGCTGGGAACACAAAACACAGCACACTCGCTGTGGAAAAACAGTAGACTCTTCTTTAAAAGGCAAACACTGTGTCGGAAGGTGACTCCATGACAAAGCACTTATGCAAGAAGAGCATTCGGATTCCCCAGCATCCGTGTAAATGGCAGGCAGGCATCATGGCCCACCTGCAATCCCAGCATACAAGAGGCAGAGGTAGATCTCCAAGGCAAGCTGGATAGATGGACTAGTCAAACCAGGAGCTCTGGGTTCAAGTGAGAGACCCTACCTTAATACCAAAAGTCAAGATTGGTAGAGGAAGACACTCAGCACCAAGTTCTGCCTGCCACATACATGTTCTTGCATACACGTGTGTTCACACACAAATGCACATATATCCATGCACCACACACAGAGAGAGCTAAATATAGAATTAGTATATCATAAACGCTACTCAAAATAAAAAAAAAAACGAAACAGCACTTAAAAACACTCTGACACATCAGTGCCTAGAAGTGTTATTCTGAGTAACAAGAAGGTAGAACTGACCATGGATGGGCGAACAAAATGTGCTGTGCACATTCAACAGAACATCCAGCCATAAACCACTTCTGATCCACAGCACTATGAAGCTCACAACTGTTCATCAGTACTAAATAGTCCGTGTTAGTGTATGTTTCCACACATGAGTTAATATACAGAAGCAAATAGATTAAAGTCCACAGGGTCTGGGAAGAGCAGGGACCGTGTTTCTCCTTGGGATGATGCCAAGCCTTCGCTCATCGGCAGTGGTGCTAGTTACACAGAATCATAAAAATAATTGATCTCCGAATTGTACAGTTTAAGTCAGGCTTTAAAAATAATTTAAACTTTCCCACACAGCCCTCCAAACCCCGGCTCCAGCTTCTTTGTTGTCAAGAATCATCCAAGCTTGCTGTATCCAAGGACATCAGCCCCTTTTCAGAGCAAGGGGACTTTCAAACCTGGAAGTTCTTTCTCTCTTGCTTTCTCCCTATTGGATGAGAAGACTCAAGCTTGGAGGTATCCAAGCACACACACACACACACACACACACACACACACACCTTGACAAAGCTCATCTCCTGTAGATCTAAAGAACTGCACTCATAAGATTATACAGAAAACTCCTACATCTCAATAACAATAAAATAAACAACCAGCTTTAAAATGGGCAAAGGACTAGACCAGACATTAGTCCGAAATGGGCAGGTGCAGGGCCAACAGACTCAAGACACTTGGCACCATCTGCCGCCAGCACAGAGCCACAGCCTCCTGTAGATCTCTTCTGGGACCCTCTTTCCCTTGGCCCTGGCAGGAATGTTCCTTCCAGGAAACTGCCCCTTATGAACCCATGTAATGTATCCCCAGCTAACTCCCCACCCCTCTTTCTCTCTGGTATGGTAGCCCTCCCCAATTTTGCAGAGGGGCATTGACAAACCCCACAACAGCATCCCCACTGCTATTGATGGAGTTTGAGGCCCAGAAGATCTGAATTCCACTTTCTGTTCAGTCAGCAACAACCTGCCCAGGGACCGATGCTAAGCCCCTCCATTCTCTGAGTCTTGGTTCTCCTACCTATAAATGGAGTTTTTTTATATAAAAAAATGCTTAATGCTTTGAGGGTAAATTCAATCATAAGTGGAAGATAATTATTATTAATTCATAAGGAAATGACCTTGGGCTTGCTTTGGTGGCGTTTCAGGTGTTGTCTGTTTGTATTACTTAGTATAGAGCTCATGGCCTCAAACATGCTAGATGAGTCTCTACCACTGAACTCTAGCTTCAGCCCAAAAGGATACTTTGTAGTCTTCAGTAGGCTAAAGACGGTTGGAGGGCAGACCCAATGTTTCTTCCACTCTCACTCCCTAGGATCTTCTGGTTTACAGCTGGGAATACAGCAGGAGCCGAGCAACTCAGACTCCTCTCTCTCTCTCTCTCTCTCTCTCTCTCTCTCTCTCTCTCTCTCTCTCCCTCTCTCTCTTCCTCCCCCTCCCTCCCTCCCTCTCTCCCTCCCTCCCCCTCTCTCTCTCTCTCTCTCTCTCTCTCTCTCTCTCTCTCTCTCTCTCTCTCTTGCAGTTGGCACTGTTTATGGGATAGGGTAACAGAAGGAAAGCCGGTCTGCCCTAAGCACCACCCTGAAGCAAACACAGCCTGTGCACCCTCCAACTTAACCTCCAGCAGTCTTATGGGCAGACTTATCATCAGAGGAGAAGAAACTAACGTTCAGAGAGATTAAGTAACTTCTCAAGTTCACAGCAAGCAGGTGGCAGAGGGCTTGAGGACTTGTGAGTTGGCACTGAGGCTCACCCTCACTCATGTCCCTTCTTCCTGTCTCCAGTCACAAGTCCCCAGAAGGTCTCATGACACATATCTGCACACCCAGCATCTGCAACTGGGAAGTCCACCCTGAGACATCCCAGCCCAAGCGTCACTGCCATTACTACTGCTGGGGCACAGCGCCCCTGGAACCTGTCTGAGTGGCTTGGAGCCCCTGAAAATGGAGAAGACTGGATGAGAAGCCCTGTCTCCTCTGCTCACCAGAGCCTCGACACCTCCTCTAGCCATGTAGCTGTGACTTCCCAACACATCAACAGCCTCTCTGCCTTCTTCCCAGAACCCTGGCCAGGATCAGTTGAGGAAGAGGATGTGAAAACACCTTGCAAGCTGGAAAAGGCTGAGCCAATGGGAGCCGCTGTTTGAATGAATTAACACCAGTTCTGCTGCCAAGCCCGCCCCACCTTCCTTGCCTGCTACCAACTTCTATCTCACCACATTGCTAGAGCTGTGTGTGTCTTTCCCCCCGTCCCAAACACAAGCTGACTGGTGGAGTGCAGTGACTGACTGCAGGGGACACAGCCACTGTTCACGAGCACAAGAGAAGGCTGGTCCCATATTGCCTGTGAGTTAATGCTGGGATTCAGAAGGCTTCGAGTGTTAGTGACTCCTTCCCACCACGTCTCTATTATTCCTGAAATCCCGAACAAGAGATTATCAGATGAACCCAAAGCCACACTTTCTTATCTGGAGCCCACGGAGCTCAGGTCTTGAACACTTGTTAGTATCCTCCAATCCCTGTGACCACAGAACACTGGTATGGTGTGACTTCAAAGCACAGGAATGTGTCCCTCTCACGGGTCCATGGAACAGGAAGCATAAAACCAAGGGGTTAGCACAGGCTCCTGGAGTACAATGTGCTGCTTCTGGCTTCTACCGGCTGCCATAGTAGCCTTAGGCTTGTGGCTGCATCACTTCAATCTTAGCCTTAGTCACCACATCCCTTTCCTGAGTCTCTATACAACCCCTATGTCCTTTGCTATAATCTCCTGTGTGTTGGCCTTCAGGTTCTCAGAGTAATTGAGACTAACTCCTTCCCATCTTGATTCTCAACTCTAGTGCATCTGGGCTGGATTTTGTCACCTTGGCACAGACCTAGCTATCTAGGAATAGAGAATATAAAGTGATGAAAAGTCTGCATCCCATTGACCTATAGGCAAGTCTATGGGGCATTCTCGTGACCATCAGATTGATGTAGGAGGGCCCAGCTAACTGAGGGCGGTACCCCCCCAGGCAGGTGGTCCTGAGTTGTATAAGAAATCAGGCTGAGCAAGTAATGAGGATCAAGTAAGTAAGCAGTGTTCCTCCATGGCTTTTGCTTCAGTTCTTGCCCCCAGGTTACTGCCTTGAGTTCCTGCCCTGACGTCCTTCAATGACCCAGAATGTATACCCTTTCCTCCTCAAGTGGCTTTTGGTTATGGTGTTTAATCACAGCCATAGAAACCCTAACTAAGTCAACATCCTTTGCCATCTAAGGCACAGGTTCTAGAAACAATGACAAGGACATTTGGAGGGTGGCACCCCCCCACAGCTTAGTACCAATTCTATAAGAGGGGGAAATTGACTCAGGTGCTTCATGAGGGCTGGCCCTAGTGTGACCTTTCTTCTGAGATTTGTAAAAGTTTAGAACTCCTCAGACATCACTGCCACAACCTCACTGTGCCTAGCCAGGTCCCTCGGCATCTCAGCATGGCTGACTAGACTGTGCCTCCAAAACCCCTTTTGTAGTCTAGCCTGGGACCACTCCAGAGATTTTGCGTTACTTCAAAGAAGCTGCTGTCTTCAGGGTTACATCCAGGTCAGGTGATTAATTCCTAGCAATTTTTCTGAGACTTGACTGGTTTTACCACTGAAATTTCCTAGTCAAGGATATCCATCAGTCCTGGGCAAGTAGAGACAGCCTATGACTCCAAGCCCAGGTTAGCTTAGATGGTAACTAAAATTGACAGGGCAGATTTTCAAAGCTTTCTCTGTTATTCATACCTATACCGCTGGAGGGCTTCCAGCAGCGATGCCTCACAGGACAGCAGCTGACAGACCTGTACTGACTAGATATGTTGTTGTCAGTCACCTCAAGACCTTTTCTCTGTCTAGTGTCACCTAAGAGAGGAGTCTCAATTGAGGGACTGTCCAGATCAGACTAGCTGCTTGCTTTATCTATGGGGATGGTCTTGACTGTTGACTGATGTAGAAGGGTCCATCCCACTGTGTGCGACATCATTCCCTGGGCAGGTGATCCTGGGCTGTATAAGAAGGCTAGTTAAGTAAACTAGAGAACTTGCTGCTCCTTCAGAAGACCTGAGTTTAGTCCTCAGTACCCATGTTAGGCAACTCATAACTGCCTATAACTTCAGCTCCAGGAGATCCAGTGCCCTCTTCTAATTCCAAGAGCGTGTGTGTGTGTGTGTGTGTGTGTGTGTGTGTGTGTGCGCGCGCGCACACACACACACACACACACATGCTTATGCACACACACAAAGAAAAAGAAATCTATTTTAAGAAAGAAAGGAAAAAAAGAAGGGAAGAAAAGAAGGAAGGAAGGAGGGAAGGAAGGAAGTCAAGAATGAGCCTGTGAGTAAACGAGCAAGCAGTGTTCCTCCATGCCCTGCCTTAGGGCTCCGGCTTGAGCGCCTATACTGACTTCCTTCAACCATGAACTGTAATTTGAAGTGGAAACTGAAGTAAACACTTTCCCCTCCACATTGCTTTTGGTCAGAGTGCTATATCACAGAGATTAAAGTAGGACATCCTCTTTGTTCTCTGCCCTCACTCTGTCCTCTATGAATAAACAGCAGAACTCATTCTGATATTTGCTTAAGTCCTCCCAAGAAGAAAGGGCTCACTACCTTCTGAAAAGAACAGTTTACATTCAACTTCAACTGTGTGGAAGGTGACCCCAATTCCTAGCTTTCCTTGATGTGTGCTATAAGATCCCACGCTTCTATGCATTGAGCCCTAGAGAACTCATTCACCTTCTCCATGAACCTAGCCCTAGAAAGTCTTCACCTTCTACTCTCGCAGGCAACGCACCCAGTACGCTTGCAGAGACAGCACACAGGGCACAGGTTAGCAGAGGCACGACCTCCTGAGCATCTAGGAAGACGAAAATGAAAATAACAGTGTGAGAACTGCCAAACAGAGAGAGACGGATGTGCCTGGCCCTGGCAAGCTTTTGAGCAAAGGGCACTCACAACCCTGATGGCGGGCGAACTGTGACTTATTTCAACCATTTTGGAAGGTAATCTAAGAGGATTTATTAAAGCTAGAGATGCAGAGCCCCTCTGACCCAAACACAATGCTGCTTCTGGGAACCGATCCAACCGAAATAAAAGTCCCAATCCAAAAGATGTACGAGAAAGAGTGTTTCCAGGAGAATTGCTAAAAATACAAAAACGAACCCCAAACTTCATATTTTGGTGGGATACTACACGCTACCATAAAGAATGAAGTCGGTCTTGAAACAGAGGAAAATGAAATCCAGAGAATAGGCATAGCATGCTTTTATTTGTGCAAACTAGTGAATATAAGCCACCCCTGGAAGCACAAACAAGGTGCCACTGAGGCCTCAGCACCTGTCACTCTTTTCAGAGGTATGGCTAAAATTGCCTGGCAGAAACCATCTAAGGGAGGAACAGAAGATTCTGGACCACGTTCTTAGCAATTTCAATACCTCATCAGGACAGCTCCATCCTGAGTGTCAGGTGTGGAAGACAATGCTTACTCACACGCTACAGACAAAGGAACAGACAGAAGACACTGGCACCTAGCTCTCTTTCCCTCCTTTGCCCAGCTACACCTCCAGCCCACGGGATGCCACCACCCACATTCAGGGTGGCTCATCCCCTATCCTTTTGGGAGAAACCCTCACAGACACACCCTGAAATGTGTCTAGTTGGTCTCATAGGTGGTTCTAAACCCAGTTAAGCTGACATCGCTCCTAGCATGGCAACACCACCTGCTGCCTTGCTGCTGTGGGGAGCAGACCCCACCCCACATGTTCAGCCCCATTCTTCTCAAAGTAGTTTCACACCTCTAGACTTCAGCGAGATCGGTCCCATGAAAGATGTGTGGAAACAGCCACTCCCAGGGGATGGAGTTCACAGCTCACCTCCTCACAATGGTAACTTCCAAACAAGTACAGAAGTCCCCTCACAGGGTAGACCATTTTCTTGTTATCCAGATTAAGACATCTGCCTTCCATGAAGAACAGATAATTCTTTCAGATTCCAGACATAGTTTTTGGGTGTCTTGGGTGAAAGCACACTGTAGCCAGAGAGAAGCAGTCCTTTCCTGTGGACCTGCATTGAATACACACACACACACACACACACACACACACACACACACACACACACACACCACGTTAACACTGCAAACACTAAGCAAACCAACACCAATCAGTCATTGAGGATCAAAGCACTGTGCAGAGCCTGGGGCAGATTAAATCGGTAAAGTGGGAGGAATTCAGGGGCACAGGGCTCCCAGCCTGGTAGAGGACAGCAACCAAAGCCTCGGGAAAGAAGTGGAGATTGTCCCACCATGCGAGCCTCTGTCTCTACTCAGGGTATGGATTTCCAGACACAGCTGCTCCTCCAAACCATGTTCCTTGGCTTGCTCTATCTTGAGACCTACATCTGCAAACAACTCGAGACCTTCTGAATGTGAATTTAGAGTCCATCTCATCCTCTGTAATTCAGATTTTTGGAATTCATTGGTAAAGCTTGCAATTAAAGGCGAAACAGAGCTAGCACCGTCAGCACCGAGGAAAGGACAACCCCACACTGTGAAAAAAGGCTGACAGCAGAACAGGGGTCGGGAGTAGGGACCTCACTTGGTATTCTGTAAAGTTCTGAGTTTGTCAACCACTCTGAGCCGGTGTTAGCTTTGTGATCTGAGGATCGGTAGAAAGACCAGCGAGTGCAAGGATCTGAATTGCCTCTATGGTCCTTTATCTTGATGTGTGCAGGCTGGAGCAGGTCTACGCAAGAAGGCAGTGTGAACCTTCCTCAGTGCTCAGCCCCTCATCATTCAGGAAGATCATGGAGATGGAGGTGGGAAGTGGGGTGGAGATGGAGCAGGCACCTGGGGGGGGGGTGGCTCACAGCCAGTCGCTGCCTGCTGGCTTTGAATATGTGGCTCATCCAGGCTAACATTAAACTTTAATCCTCAGAGCCCTGAGGACTCTGTTCCCATGGATGCCACTACAAAACGGTCTACAGGCACTGGCCACTCTCTCCGGGGAAACTCCGCTATGTGAAAAACAAAATTCTTCCTCGGGGGGGGGGGGCACCCCATGTTTAAGGCATCTTGGAAGTGGTCAAACCAGCTCTCAACAGACACTAAGCCTGCTGGCACCTTGACCTCAGACTTCCCAGTCTCAGGAACTGTGAGAAATAAATTCATTTCTTTAGAAATTGCTAAACCCATCTGTTAGAGTGCCACAAAAGCTATTTCAGACCAGGGCCAGAGATCTCATCTTTCTGACACCCAGATGTCTCTCTCTCCCTACAGGAGCCCTAGGACCCAGCTTGGATCTGAAATTTTGATCATCCCCCAGGGCTCTCAGTTACATCCCTGAGGCATCTCCCCCAGGATGGGTGCTATCATTTTTCTTACTGCTGTGACCAAATGCTTAACAGGAACCTTAAATGGGGAAGGGTTTATCCTGGCTCAAGTTTAAGGGAACATGGTTCAGCGTAGTGGATGTCCTAGCTTGTTTTCTAGTGTTACAATAAAACACCACGACCACAAGCAATTTGTGGAGCAAAGGGTTTATTTCAGCTTACAGCTCTCAGTCCATCATGAAGGAAGTCAGGGCAGGAGCTCAAAGCAGGAACCCAGAGGCAGGGACTGAAGCAGAGGCCGTGGAGGAGGGCTGCTTGCTGTCTTGCTTCCCAGGCTTGCTCAGCCTGCTTTCTTATACAACCCAGGACCGCCTGCCCAGGGAGCTACTGCCCCCAATGGGCTGGGCTCTCTCACTTCAACCATTAGTCAAGAAAATGCACTGCAGATGTGCCTAAAGGCCTATGTGACAAAGGTATTGTTTCAGTTGAGGGTCGTTTCCCCGGGTGACTCTAACTTGTAACAAGTTGACAAAAAAAGAAAACCAACCAAGCCTGGGAAAAAGCATGGGTATGAGTACAGGGCTGAGGCAGCACACCTACAGTCAAGAAGCAGAAAACAGAGGGGAGCTGGGCCTGTTAATAAAGCTTAAAGGCCCGACCCCTGTGACCCATTTCCCCCAGCCAGGCTCTGCTTCCTAAAGGCTCCATGACCTTCCAAAACAGCATCACCAGATAGGGAGTCTCCAAACACATGAGCCCCTGGGAGAAGTTTCACACTCATTCACAACAGGGCTGATGGTTACAGAGAGATACTTATTGTCACCCTCTGGTTAATCTTTCCCCAGTCACAGACACCATGTGGGCATTGATAGAAGACACTTCTTGGGAAGTTGGACAGCTACCTGTGGAAGGCTGAGTCCCTGGGACATGGCTCTTGTCCTCAGCCTCATCTTTCTCCATTCTGTGAACTCAATATTGGGACTCAACATTTCAGACCTAAGGGCTGTCTCAGAGTGTCTCAAGCGTCCATGCCAAGTACTATTGGAGAATTTTCCAACTATGTCTTTAAAGTGTCTGAACTCAGGCACCAGTATTACAACCCTTGGGCCATTCTGGGGTGCACTCCATAGAGAGCCCCTTTATTGTGTTGTGTGTCTGCTTGGTGGAAATGTGGGCTTTCCACCCATTTCAAAGTGCGGAGCAGGACCTCCTCTGGAACTGGCAACAGTGAATGTCTTTCAGGAGAATGTATGTTGAACAGAAGGATTCCAAGGGAGCTGGCTGGGGAGGAGCTAGAGGCTCTTGCTTCTTCTTAGCGTCCTTCATGGTCTCAGGGGGGACCGACCCTGTCCTTCTGTAGAAGTGGAGGTGGAGATTGCTCCTGGCAGCAGCATCGAATGATGCATTGATTCCATGAAGTCAGGCAAACCAACAGTCAATTCCAATTGTCAGCAGCTGACCCTATGAAAGGCTGGAAGCCCAGGGGTTTGAGCTGCTTGACATTTTCCTGATTATATCAAAATGTCCCCATTGCCAAATTCAGGTCAATCTGACCTGAATCATGTTCCCTTAAACTTCCTAAACAAGTGGCTCCTGCCTTGCCAACTTTTAGTCACAGTTGATGGCGACTTGGTTGACTTTTCAGCACCTGGGACAGCAGCCGTCCGGCTGGACTCTCACTGCTATCTGAGCTTTGGAACACAGGGTGCGGGAGGTTGGTGCCCTCCCGCAACAGGGCCCGTGCTTTCCCTTCCCTAACTAGCCAAATAGACCACTAAGCTTATCCAGATGCCAGATTTCTGGGGAATGGGGACTAATGCCCTTGAACCACTGTAGGCCAAAGTCTGAGCTGGCAAGGCCACAGGAATCTGAGCAGACTCAGGACACCACCAGGCAGGGCTCCAGCCCATAAACATCATAGTGAAACAGAGACTGGGGCAAGTGTTTCTGCTGTTCTGTCTCTCATGCCTCTAAACACCGAGGGGAGAAGGAAGATCCAAAAACAATAAGTTCTTATCAGATTTGTCAACAATAACATATGCTAAAATCACACAATAAAGATATAAAAGAGCCAAGCATCCTCCCTGGTCCTCAGGACACCTCCTGTCTCTGTGGCCCTCTCTAGGTGTGTTCCACTCTCTCCACTCACAGAGAAACACAAGCTGTAAACAGACAAACCACACGTCTTTTCTTAAAGGCAGATCTAAGCTCTCATTTTTAATTGTTGTATATTATTCCACATTAAAAGAGCCATGCATTATTACTAGTAATGGAACAAGAAAGAAAGAAACAAGAGAGAGAAAGTGGGGACAGAGACAGAGTCCAAGGAATCAATTCAAACAACCATAGATGGATTCTTGATAAGCCCATAGTCTACAGGGCTAACTGGCAGACTGAAACCCCAGGAAGGCTGTAGTTGAGTCTAGGTATGATCTGTTAGCAGAATTCCATCTTCTTCAGGGGAGAGATGTCTTTCTGTTTTCAGACTATCAACTGATGGGATGAGCCCCACCCATGTTATTTGTGGAAGGGAATCAATCAACTCTATTCAAAGTCTGTTATTTAATGTCATTTTCTTTTGTCTTCAATATGATCTTCTGATGTACACAGAACTGCCCTGTCATTCCTGGTGGACTGAGGCTCAGGATCTAGGTTTATCCAATGATAATCTTAGGCTCTGACTCATTCTGTGACCAGCTCCATGGGCTTCAGCCTCTTGCCTCAACTTTCCCATCTGTTAAAATGGCTTCCCACCAGCATCAACTACAGGATTGTTATAAGGGTTCAATGAGACAAAGATGAATCTGAGTCTCCTTTCTAACTATTGCTTATTATTACACGTGGGTAAACTGTTAAAGCAGCCTCCTGGTCATAACTATATTAAAAGGTGCTCATCAGAGACACATAACCATTGGGACAGACAGAAATGAGAGTGTGCCATATTGGGTAGAACAATGTTCAATCGTGATAAGATACCATTTCCCCTGGTAGCCTGGTGAAGGGGCTGAACCCCACTTGGAAATGGTCCTGGAGTGTCTGTCCCCAGGATCCTGGTGATAGACAGGTGCATAGACTATTTCCAATCCACGGCTGTCATCAGCAAGCTGGGGAGGAGCCTTAATTAAGAAGCAGCCCCTCCCGCCACCTGGCACTGCCTTTCCGTTTCCTGGCCCGAGCTACACTGTTGTCACAGTTGACGCTCTGCAAAGGAGATCTGAGAAACATTAGCACTCTCGAAGCCCACGCTCCAGACCCAATGGAGGGCCCACCTCGCCATCTGCTGTGGGCCCCACGCCGAGCAGGCACCAATGGAGAGGAGGATTTAGAATATGCTCTCATTCCAATGCGGAGGAGGTTACTGGGTGAGCTCTGGTGAGCACTTCCCCTCTGCCAGGTCTGAAAGCTCTGTGGCCACTCTGACCTGATCCCCCTCTGAAGCTAGACTTGTCCCAGGATCACAGAACCACAGGATGCTGATAGACCATCGCCATCTGTTCCCATCTACTGCTTCCCACCCTCAAGGGCTGGCAGCGGGATTCCAGTGGAGGGAAGCAGGGATCTCAGACAAGACACACCCTCAATACACACCAGAGAACTGGGGGTCACTGTTTGCTTCCAACTGCGAATTTCTGACTTCAGGGGATGAAGTCACGGATTTCTCAGCTTCTGAGCTGGAGACTGGGCTGTGAGATGTGAAGGTGAATAGATCCTGGTGAAGCTAATCCACTGACTGGTCTGCTCAGTAGTGTATAAGAATGCCACACCAGTACAAGAGAGAAAAGACAGAAATAAGAGGGTGGGTGGCAGAGTCGCTTACTGTCCCCACCCCAAGGCAGGAAAAGGAAATGAGAAAAAGTTGAGGGCCAATAAAATGGATGGAGGGTCAAGAAACAGGGATACTTGAGTGTTGTTTGCTGGATGACACTGGTGTTGGAAAACCACAGAGCCCCACCCAGGACAGGGAGCATGGATGAGAGTACTGGGATCCATCTTAGCCTGAATGGGTGCCACATACTTGAGGTGACAGAAGGTAAGCCCTAACAACAAAACGTCCTTACATTAGAGAGTCAAACAGTTGCTGACTTTGGAGGACTCTGTGGGTATAAAGACACCACTATCAGAGAAAGACAAAGTGCTCCCAGAGAGAAGCAACAATCGGCTATCCAGGATATCACAGACACTAGGCTGCTCAGCCGGAACCTGGAACTGACCCTGCTGTCAGAGACACAGCTCACAAGGCAGCGTGAAGAAAACTGCATCCGTATCCCCCACTGTATGACCAGGCCTGGGGCTGGAAAAGAAGGAAGGCCTGCAGCAGGGGATGACTGAACTGACAGGTCCAAATGGCCCGGCCCTAGATGGACAAGCTAAGAAACCCTAGAAGGAAGCAATGGAGCAGGCTGCCTTTAACAAGTTGCGTGCTAAGTCAGAACACGTATTCCATTCTGGAAATGAAGACATGACAAGACACATGTCACTAACAAGCACATGACTCATGGTGAGACCCATGACAAAGGCCTCTCAGCGTTCACCTCGAAGCTCTGAGAGCAACAGCTGAGAGAGATGGAGAATGCTTTCAAGGTTTCAGGCTGCAGGTGGGAGTGTGACTGAGGCCGTACCGCCAGAATGAGGGGATGGGTGATATATCCATTCATTTCTTTGTGGCTCTTCTCAGTGACATTAACTTTTGGGAACTGCAGCTGCTCTGTGCCTTGACTGAGCAGGACTGAGGAGACCCACAGAGGCCTGCAGGGGATGATGGCTCAGCAGGTAGGACACTGGCAGGCATGTCACCCCAGGCATGCCTGTACCTTGTGGAACTACATGTGGCAAGCCTTCTTGAGCAGAGGTTGTGAACCAGATAACTAGAATGGCATCCTCAAAGATTGCTGTAAAGAGAATAGACCTAAAGTCAGGAAAGGCCATCGATGCTAGTTGGTCAAGCATCCCATTCCACACAGGAAACCCTGCTGGACCATTCCGACAAAATTCATCCTCTACTCAAACAGTCAGAGAGAACAGAGTGTTCCTTCCTAAGCCTCACTCACCTGTGGAAAGTCCATCCTATGAGGCAGGGTTACCAAGTCTTAGCTGCAAAAGTCTGTCTCTGCCATTAATTAGTTCTGCCTTCTGATGCCATGTAGAAATTCCTCCGCAAGTGTGGTGAGCAAGGTAGCCAGCCCCAAAAGATGTTCTTGCCCTAACCCTAGCGCTGTGGTTCCATCACCTCACCTGTGATAAGTTGAGGGACTGGAAGCAGGAACCCCCGATTGTTCTGGGTTTCCCTGCAGTGCCAGTGGAATCTTGAGACTCCTGCATAGGAGAAGGGAGAACCAGGAAACCTGGAGCTGAGATGCTGTAACAAGGGGTCAGAAGTTTAAGAGTGCCACCTTGCCACAAGAAAGGCCACATGCCAAGGATACCTCAGAATCTGATGAAGGCATGGAGCAGACCTCCAGAAGTATCCAGACCTTGGTTTCAGCCCAGAGAGACCTCAGCCCTTGGAACCCTGTGTTGTTTTAAGGTACCAAGTCGAGACACATGTTTTTGCAGCCATAAAAAATGAATTCACCATCACAGTAATCCTTCATGGAGGTGAAACCCAGGCCTGGGACTTCTCCTTTCCAAACAAAATGCTTTCCCACTACTTCTCATCCTACACTGTCCCAGGCTTTCTGTCAGTCAGACCAGTCTAAACCCCACCCAGTGCCCCAAGTCTAATAAACACAATCAGGGAACCTCAAGCGGCATCTCCAATCAGGGAAAAACACAGTCCAGGACTTCTGCAACCTGAGCAAGGCTCATCTCTATGGCAGTCAGTCTACAGCTGTGTCGTGCCAACAGCCATGGAAGCTTCTCATGGGAAGTCCTTGGGCCTGTCTCCCACCCCTGAGGGGCCCCATGTAGGAGTTTATGCTTCCCCTGTGAGCTTCGTAAACTTACTTTTTTACTTAATTTCAGCCATTTTCCCACTCTGTCTATGTCACCTTGGATGTGACTCCAGCAGCCAAGGGTTGGTAGATAGCTGAAATATGTTCCCCAACAGCTGTCCCAGCGCCTTCTGGACACTTTCAGAATCTCCCTCAGCCTGTTACGGCTGGAAAACTGGCCTCCACAGTAAGCTTTGATAACCCTAAACACAGATCAGTGGCAGGTGTGGGGATTTGTGAGCGCAGGGAGGGAAGTAACAGAACAACGGCCATAGGAGGCTATAGCAGACTCAGAACCCCACAGAGCCCAGAGTTAGGGCCTTCCTGGTGGCGTGTTAACCAGTAATATCAATCATCCCTTAGCATTATCCCTAAAGGTGACCTCAAGTTGTCCTCCACCTCTGGTCCCCTTACCTGGATTGGGAGTGTCCCCTCCCTGGAGCAGGCATCACTCTGCAGGATACCAGTAACAACTAATATTAGAAGTCCCCAGATATTGGGAGCCTGAGGTCACCAAGGTCTTCAATATGGATTTACCCTTTCCAACATTTCCTTCAGTGTTAGGATCAGGGGGGAAGGAAAGAATAAACTCCACAAAGTCACCTTCTGACTTTCATGTGTGTACTATGGCACATGCTTGCACTTGCGTGTGCATGCACACACACACAAACAGAGAGAAACACACACACACACACACACACGATAAAATATCCAACAACAAAAACAGAGCTCTGCTTTTTGGAAATAGGCAAGAGGGGTTGCATTGTGGCTCAGTGGTGGGATACCTGACTAGCATACACAAGACACTGAGTTCAGTCCTCAGCACTGATGATAATAATAGAAGAAGGAAAACAAGAATGAGGGGTTTTTTCAATAGACTGTTCTCCAGAGAAGATAAAAGGTGATTAAACACACAAGATGTCCAGCATCACTGATCTTTAAGGAAATGAAAAGAAGATCACAGTGAGATCCTTCTCCACATCTGCGAGGGTATCTATAGTGAGTTTTCAGAGAAAAGGCTCTTTTTTTTAAATATTTATTTATTTATTATGTATACAATATTCTTTGTACGTGTGTGCCTGCAGGCCAGAAGAGGGCACCAGACCTCATTGCAGATGGTTGTGAGCCACCATGTGGTTGCTGGGAGTTGAACTCAGGACCTTTGGAGGAGCAGGCAATGCTCTTAACCACTGAGCCATCTCTCCAGCCCCGAGAAAAGGCTCTTGAGAGATGGTGACGGTGAGGGAAGGGGGTGTCCTTGCCCAGTGCTGTGGGAAGGTGCAGAGGTCTGGTCCCACTCGATGTCTGCTCAAAAAGTTCAAGCCAGAGGCCTGGGGCAACGCTCGGGGGTAAAGCAGTTGCTACGCAAGCACAAGGACCTGAGTTTGGATTCCTCGCATTCATGTTAAAAAGTCAGACATGGCGGTGTGTGCTGGTAATCCCAGGGCTGAGCGCCAGAGATAGGAGAGGCAGTGGAACTTGCTGGGCAGCCTAGTTAATCAGTGAGTTCAGGTGCAGGGAGAGACCCTGTCTAACATGTAGGTGGAGGTTGACAGAGGAAGACATCCAATGCCAGCCTCAGGCCTCCACGTGCGCACACGCAGCCCACACTGACACACATACCACAGACACACATGCATGTGCATGTGTGAAAAGGAAAAAGTCCACATGTAATTGCTGGGATCCTGGGATTCCACTTGTGCGTACGCAGCCGAAAGAACTGAAAGTTCTCACTGAAGCAAATACAAGTACGCGCATGTTTTTAGAAGCACAATTGATTCATAATAGAAGCTAGAAACAGTACAACATCCAACGATGAATCAGTGGAGAAATGGGTTGTGATATGGTAACAGAATGGAATATTATTAAGCCATAAAAAAGAATAAAAAATTAAGCCATAAACTAGAAGTGGGCAGTGCAACCTCCAAAATGTTGTGCTAAATGAGAGAAGCTAGATTCAAAAGGTCAGACATTTCATGATTCTACCTGTAGAAAACTTCCAGCCAGGCCAGGCGGTGGTGGCACACGCCTTTAATCCCAACACTCGGGAGGCAGAGGCAGGCGGATCTCTGTGAGTTCAAGGCCAGCCTGGGCTACAAGAGCTAGTTCCAGGACAGGCTCAAAAGCTACAGAGAAACCCTGTCCCAAAAAACCAAAAAGAAAAAGAGAAAAAGAAAAGAAAACTTCCAGCCAGAATATGGTGGGAGGGCAGAGTGGGCAGTTGCTGCATAGTGTCTGGGGTTTCCTTCTGGGGTGGCCAATATGTGGGAGGAGCGTTGTACCAATGCAAAATCAGGTAAGTCAGTGGCTGAAGAACTGTGGATACACTAAATACCACTGACCGATTCACCTGAAAATGATTCGTTTTTTGCAAATTGTACATCACCTTCAAATTTCCTAGTTTCTGCTTTCAAGTCTGTCTACTTGGCACCAAGGATCATTTTCATCTCTCCAAAACTACACTGAAAGGACTTAAAAACGGGAAAGTAAGAGTCCCCAAACATAGTGAGGACAGCAGCTTGCAGAAGGTGGGAGGAAACTTATAGGAGGAAGGCCCCTACTGAATGGATGAAAGGAAAGCCTTCAGCAAGAAACATTGGCTTGCAATTCACATGGGGAGATGTGAAGTGTGGGCAGAAGGCTTTCCAGCACAGTCTAGAGAAATCTGGAAACTCAAGGCTGCTAAGACCAGAGCAACAGAGTGCCGTGGAGTCAGAGATGGAGGTCAGCTGGCAGACTAGGGAAATGGGAGCACTGGTCACGGGCAGGATGAGTCCTGGCTGTCCCAAGAAGCACATGACATGGTTTGACCTAGCTCTGTGGAAAGGGAGATGCTGAAATAAGGCACTGATAGGAGCAACAGTACCTATAGGCAGAAGGCTGACTGTAGGTCAACAGACAAGTCTCTCATCAAAGCTTTAAGTCTCAGCCATGCACCAGGAGCCCAGATTCATTCAATTCAGCTCCTCCTGGAGTAAATGGAGAAGCATATTTGCAGCATGACAAGTGTGTGCGTGTGTGTATGCACGCTTTTTATTTAAAAAAAATGTTTACTCTTTCCATTTGTGATGCATTCTCATAGTTTATATTCTGGTCTAGTCTGCTTCATTTTTTTAAAAGGTGCTGGCCACAACCCACAAACACAATTTTATGTAGCCTAGGTTTCCATAGCAACTGCATCACTATCCATACACAGATAACCCTGAGATCTGAGGCTGGAATAGAGGTGAGCAAGCACCAGAAATAGGAGCATCTGCAGGTGTTGGGCACACTGTGGAGATCCTCCTATTGCTGGCCCCCAGATGTAGGGAACATAGCCAAGGACAGGGACTTTATCCCTCTTGCTGTAAGGAGAACCCGGACTTGGCCTACCCTCAGCAGATGTAGAAAGAGCTTTGTGTAAATCAAAGACAAACATGCACATTTCACAACAGGAATCACATATGGCAAGAACAAACCTGCGGGTTGGTGGCTCACCCCCAACCTCCAACTCTCCGGGGCCACTCTGTCTGCAGGGACGTGAGAACTCAAGAAGAAAAGAAAATGCTCGAGAAACACTGTTTGAAGTTCTGAATTAGAGCCCCTGTAATTCTCTTTGAGAGACGCAGCTAAAGCCTTTTTAATTACTTTGGGCGCCTCCTCTGGGCTCCTCTGATAGAGCTGTTCCATGTTGGGCTGCGGGGTGGGGAGGGATGGGGAGCTTCCTCTTGAGTTACACAGATGGCAAGTCACTCATTCTCCCTCAAGAGCAAAGGCACGAGAAATAACAAGGCATTGCAAAGCCCTGTGATCCGCCAGAATGCAGAGACGGAACTGGCAGGGGTATAAAGTGTACCAGCTTTCCCAACTGTGACCTGTTGCCAGTACTGAAATTTAAATTGCACATGTTCTGTGACTCCTCCGCTCCTCACCCACAAGCACACTGAAGTGAATCGCAGGGCAGAATCCTTGCCTATAGCCCCCAGAAGGAGAGCCACCGGAGACAGCGCAAATGTCCATCACGACCGTTTACCTACCATTCCCTGGGTACCAGACACACACAGAGTGCTTAAAGGCTTCACTGGCGTTAATCCTCCTGTCAGCTCTGTGGGACGTGTGTTGTTATCTCTATGTAGAGCAAAAGAAATTAAGACGTTGGAAGTTTGACATGGCCACATCACAGCAGGACTGTGTGTTCTCTGACCAAATAATCGCTAGGGAGATGTTTAAAAGCTCTCGTTTACATAAAAAGCATTTATGGAGGGCCATGGGTGCTCTCACACATGATGACGAGCACAGACAACAGTCCCAGCCCTCAGTGATAAGTCCTTTGTTTTTCATATAGCTTCACATAGCCCAGGCTAGCCTCAAGCTCATTATGTTCTGAGGATGGCCTTGAGGTTGTGATCCTCGTACTCCCACCCCCAAGGTCCTAAGATACAGTTGTCTACGTCCACACCTGGTAATGTGGTGCTGGGGACCGAACACAGAGCCCCATGCATGCTAGGCAGGCATTCTGCCACTAAGCTGCATCCTTAGCCCCTGGGGAACAATCTTCTGTCCTGACGTGGAACACATGCTCAGTACCAGATGTGGGAAAGGCGGGTTAAGTAGCTGCAGAACTTATAGTATGACCCATTTACTTCCTCAGGTACTACTACCTGCATACTCTGTTGGGCGCTACGCCGGGTCCTTCCCAAGTTATGAGACCCTCGAGTTCTCCTTATGTAGAGATTGGGCCAGGAGCAGACACCCAGAATGGGTTCCTCAGACGTGTGTGTTAGTCAAATATATGAACAAATAAATGAGTGGAATGCATGAAAGATAGAGGGGATTTGGGACATGAGTCTTGTGACTTTTTAATAAAATTATTACATAGTTACCATTCTGAAAAGATTTTACTAAATCTCCATAGAAATGTAGAAAGTGAAAGCCCACCTCCCCTGTCTCTCCTTAGAGACGATCTGGCCCCTTTGGTGTACAGTGTTCTGCCTCTAGGCCCTGCTCTTGAGTTAATTAGCTTTCGGTGCTGTGACCAAACCCCTGAGGTAAACTCTCACTCTCCCAGATCTGACCTGTAATATCCCGAGATCCTTTGCATCCTTGGGTTTTGAGACTGTGGTTCAGAAAATCCCACTTTTATAATCTTGAGATCCCATGGGTTAGCCAGTCTATCCCTAAAAGTGCACGGGTGGCTCAAGGACCAGCTGAGGGGCTAACCCAAGTTGATGGCCTTCATCCTGCTACTCTAGGACTGGGATCTGTGGCTCCCTGAGAGCCGTGCGGTGGCAGCAGGTGACAATGATTCCGTGCGTATGGGGTGAGGTTGCTAAAGACGCGAGCGCTGAAGCAATTAAAAAGGCATTAGTTGGCTTCTACATCAAGTGATGCTCCTAGAACTAATTATTTGTTCATTAAAGCTCCCAGCCTTCATCAGAGGCTTTGTCATGTGCAAAGAACTGACAGGCCTGACTCGTGCTACTGCTGCGTGCCAATGGCGGTGCAGAATATGCTCTGTGACTAGGAAGAGCCTTGCTTCCTGAGGAAGTCGGGACCGACCTTCTTACTGAAGCCTCCGAGCTTAGGGGATAGAAATGAAGGCACACGTCGTTCACGCTCTGCTGATTTGCTCCTTGTGACGTGGACACCCACCAACAACACTCTCAACTTGACTTTCATGTACGGTCTCCTTGATATGTGTCAACACAGACCTTCAGCAATTCTAAAAAGGTAGCACCGAAAACTGCAGGTTAATCACACTTGTGTCTTCCCTTCCTCACCTGAAACCCCGTTAATAGGAAAGTAAAGGGAATCACAGGTCTAGGTGGATAATGACAGCAGGAGAAGAGCCGTGAGTAGACAAGAGACCTAAATGAATTTCTGGAAGCTAGGATGTGGGTATTTGATGGGGAAGCCACACAAAGCCATCCCTAAACACGGACAGAAACAGAGACATCCCCAGAACCACCCTTCCCTCTAGAACCCTGGACTCAGGCTAGAAATTTCAAGTCTAAAAAAATGACACAAATCTGTAAATGGGGTGCTCGATGATCTATAGGTAGAAAATCTGAACCTACTCCCATCAAAATTCTTAAGTATTTGTATGGGGATGAAGAACATGGATGAAGATTGATGCCCTGTGTGCTACCTATCCACTGCTGCCCTACAAATTACTCCTGGAGCTACTCACTTATAGCAATAAGTATTTACTCTCTCACAGTTTCCATGGGTTAGAGATTTGAGAAGAGCTTAGCTGATGATTTTGTCTCAGAGTCATTCATAAGGCTGAGATGACTTCCAGGGTGACAATCATCTGAAGGCTGGACTGTAGTGATATTTTGTTTGTGTTTTAACAAATAAAACTTTCCTAGAGATCATAGTGTAGAGGTAAGCCACTAGCTAGACATAGAAGCCAGGCAGTAGTGGCACACACCTTTAATTCCAGCACTCAGGAGACAGAGACAGACAGATCTCTGTGAGTTCAAGACCACCCTGGGCTACACATGATTGAATCTGTCTAAAAGAGAAACAAAGCTTACACAGAGGTGATCCCAGCACTAGGGATCATATTCCTTTAATTCCAGCACTAGGGAGGTGAAGACAGGAGTGGTACAGTTAGGCAGAGAGAGGAATATAAGGCAGAAGGAGACAGGAGCTCAGACGCAGTCTGAGGAAGCAATGTGCAGATGCAGTCTGAAGATTCAGTAGAGATAAAAGGTCTCTCTAGTGCTGGCTGCACTGTTTCTCTGATCTTCAGGCAAGCTTTATTTGTTAGATCACTGTAGGAGGAGACTACTTGTTCTTCCTGGCCTCCCAGCTTGCTTAGACCTGAAATAATCACACAGAAACCATGTTAATTAAATCACTGCTTGGCCCATTAGCTCTAGCTTCTTATAGGCTAACTTTTACATATTAATTTAACCTATCTCCATTAATCTGTGCATCACAATGAGGTTGTGGCCTACCAGCAAAGTTTTAGCACGTCTGTATTAATCTGTGTATAGCCACGTATCTGTGGCTTACCAGGTAAAGTTCTCAACGTCTATCTCTGCTGGCTCCATGGCTTCTCTCTGACTCTACCCTTCTTTCTCCCAGAATTCAGCCTAGCTTTCCCTGCCTACCTAAGTTCTGCCTTGCTATATGTCCAAAGCAGTTTCCTTATTAATTAATGGTAATCACAGCACACAGAGGGGACTCCCACATCAGATCACAAACAAAATATCACTACCCTGGACAAGGGCAGAAAGATTGGCTTCCAAGATGGTGGGATCAGAAGGTTATTGACTGAAAGCTTCAGCCCTGGCCACTCCTCCTATGGTTGCTAGAGTGACTTCATGGCATGGCAGCTGGCTTTCTCCAAGAGTGAAGGAAGAAAAGAAACTGGCGTGCTTTTTATCATTGATCCTTGAGAGGCACACTCTGGAAATTTGCCATGTTCTATCCACTAGAATGATCTCTAGGTCCAGCCCTATTTCAGAAAGGGTGAGATGAAGTGGCACCTCCTGAATGCGAGCATGCCCAAAGCTTGTAGAAATAACTGAAAATGAATATCCCCAATGAAAGGAGACCTCTATAGTCTAGCACTTAGAAACCTCCCAACTCTAAGATACACTCTTTAACTGGCATGTCTAAAGCAAATTCCACAACTTAGGATCCCTCCACATGCTCATAGGCTACCTAGGCACAAAATTGAATCTCAGTGGTCAACTAGCACACTAGGTGATCTTTCTTTGTATGTATTCTGGGACCAAACATGCATGCTATCAAATAATGACTGCTAAGAAAGAAAAGCTCAGTCTTCTTCAGGGGTGAGCTCCTTAACTGGTTATTCAGTATCAAGTACTCAGCCCTAAAAATATATATGTATGAGAAACCCTAAATGATCTAAGTAGGTTGTATTTATGTTTGTGTATATACAAATGTATATGATATATATGTATGGATTTATATATATATAGGCAATGGTTAAAGAAACAAAGACCATGAATTTGAGAGGGTGAGGCATGGGAGGATTTAGAGGAAGGAGAAGGAGGGAGAGAATAATGTAATATTCAGTAAATAGAGTATTCATATATGGAATTCTCAACAAAAAAGAATTTTAAGAAAGAAACATGCATGTTGAAACAAGCACTCTATTACTGAGTTATACCCCAGACAAAAATTAGATCTTCAGAACGTTAAAGCTCAACAATAACATGGGGGAAAAACTAACCCTAAAAACTGATTCACAAAATAGAATATGATTTTTAAATTAAAAAAATCTCTAGTATCTTCAAGATGAATCCAAAATTACTTTTAAATATGCAAAAGAACTTTTGAAAAAAAAATTCAAATTGAATAGCCAAGAAACCATAACAAAGAGGAAAAGACAAAAAAAGATGAGAGGAAATAATGAGAGGGTTCTAAATAAATCTAGGGGGCTGACAGATATTAAATACCTAATAAACTCCAAGAAATGGAGGAAGAAAACACACTTTTATTTACCAAAGCTAGGAACATGAGCATCAAGATAGGGAAATTTACCAACTGTTTAAGTATTATCTATCAACAGGTCTTTGGGGATTTTTGAAGTGTCCTGGATAACACCCTGTGGGTTTTTAAAAGCAAAAGTTATTAAGCAGTTCAGGTACCATATATTTATAAAAACACCACTTGTTTTTATAAATAAAGCTTTACTAGAACATATACGTATCCCCTGATTACATGCAATCTATAGTTTCTCTCCATTGTAGCAGAGCGGAACAGTGACAACAGAATCTACATGAGTAAGAAAAACGCTGACTTTTGTACTACAGAGAAACTTCCAGAAGAGATGAAAGTTCTCTTTCAAAAGACAAAATAAACCTGACATTAGTCATTTCTTTATTCACCATTGGATGCCGGGGTTGATGGGTAAATGTTGCCCCTGTAAGCAATGGGCCCATGAGGGACCTTGACTCTGAACACGTCTGCTGCTGTAGTGCTCAAGGCCCTTGAACTACGGCCTGAGGAGTAGGTTCACTTCCCAGGAGACACCTGTCAGAGTCTGGAATGTACTCAGGGAATGTGCTGTGGTCCAAATACCAGAGGTAAGACCTCATGTCTAGTCACTAAAGGGACTGACTTTTGCCATTTTGGTTCTTGTACAGACTGGTTGCTTCCAGATCTGTGTACAGCAGAATCCAGATCTGTGCAAAATGGTTACAATATTTCCCCTGGTGTCCTCTGCCGTCCCCCACCTTGAGCAAACCCCCTCCAGCCAAGCCCGGAACTAAGAATGCATCTCCTCTTGTCCTGCATTCCAGCATGGGGTGATTACTTGCAAATGGCCATCATGTTTGGTCACCGTGGACATCTCTCCTACCCAGCAGCATCTTTTCAAACACAGGGACATTCCTCAAAATGTTCTGCTCAAACGAGCGTGAGACAAAACAACTTGTCAGGCTGTCTCTTTCTCGCAGAGATGAGGCGGTGATGTCAAAATCCAGTCCTTTACTCATTTAGAGACGATCTGATAACGGGAAGCTGGCTTAATTTCCGGAGAAAGTGAGAAGCTGCTTCAGTAGCGGAGCTGCCAATCTCACACACACTCACTCACACACACACACACACAACTCTAGAGTGGAGGCTGTTCAAAAGCAAGATTAGAAGGTTAATTCCTGGCACATCTGCACAGCCCAGTCAGTCCCACTGTGAGGGTTGGACAGAATCGCTGGGCACAACCTATAAGAAAACCCAGCCAATTCCTCTGAGTCCCTCCTCTGTAACATGAGTGACTTCTGTCTTCTCAGGCTAATTTCTGGGGTACATAAAAGGAATCAATGGTGTCTGATATTGTATGGACTCCAGGCTCAATATGACCTAGGATGCAACACGCGCGTGTGAGCATGCACACAAACACACACACACACACACACACACACACACACACACACACTAAGCAAGTGTCATGCAGAGAGCTCAGGCTTCAGGATCCACAGAGCCTGCTGTGAACCTCCAGCCTCACACACTGGATAGTGTCTCCCTTGAAGACCGTCACCTATTGCTCTTCTGCAGACTCTACTGGTACAGCCTCTTCTTGGGCTCAGGAACATTAATACAGTTATAGCTCTGATCCTTCCCACTCTCCTCTATGGGAAAGATAAGAGTATATATTTAGAGCCTGCTGGTGCTCGCCTGAGTGGCATGTGATGCAGAAGGATTGGTCTGCGATTCATCTTCAGATGCTGAATATCTCAAAGCGTCAGGAACCTACGAGAACGGAAGGGCACCAGACAGGAATAAAAGCAAAGCAGCATGGTCTTTTATGTGTCCCCCCACTCCTTCTCATATAGGCCCTGGGGACTTGGTGAGGATTGAGGGTTGCTATGGGGATGGGCCAGGATGGAATCAGGTGGGGACAGACACAGACAGGCAACCAAGGGAAGGAAAAAAGTGGGGGGGGGGGAGTTTGGGCTTGAAATAAGGATGCTTCTGCTAAAAGAGAGGAGCATTTTCGTGGCATGCATGTGCATGCACACACACGTGCGTGCACACACACACATGTATGTATGCACGCACATGGACATGGGGGCATCTCACTCCTCTACCTCTGCCCACTCCCCAATGTCCCAAGCATGGTGATGCTGAGCTTGGCTCTCCATCTCCTATTCCTTCCTGCCCTAGACTTGGATGGGAGCTACAGCTCAGAGGGCTTGGACAGGAGACACCAAGAGGATTCTGGGGAGAGTCCAGGAGAGAAAGTCTTGGCCTCTCTCAGAACACCCAGAGGTCTGTGTGGCACTTGTGTCGGGCCCAGGGGACCAGTTACCACTCAGAAGGAGAAAGGGAAGACCAGCCTGGGAGAGAGCAGTCTGAGTAGGTACAGAACATGGAGGGCGGGGCCTGTGTGGAGACTTCTGAGTCCTTTGCCTCCACTGAGCCTGTGAGGACTAGAGAGGTACAGGGGACCTTGAATATCAAAGCGAGGAGCTTGGGCCTTGTCCTGCAGGAGATCTTGAGAGGGAATGAAGAAGGCTTGTCCTTTGGGAAGCTCAGATGGGCAGGAAGAAGGAGAGAATGGGCAGGGAGTCCCACGTGGAGACTGAGAAACCATCAGAGCAACAGCGTCCTGGTGTGCGGAAGTGGGAGGAGGGGGGACAGAAACAGTGTCTGAGATAGCAAAAAGCTAGAGGGGTAGGCCCTACAGAATTTGGGAGTGTCAGATATGGAAGGGGAAGACAATGAGGGACCCAGGCCTGGGAGTATGATGATGCACCTTCCCACGGAACGGAGCGTGTGAGCGCATGCGCATGCGCATGCTTCACTCTCCAGCCAATAACAAGCTTCTAGATCCATTCGCCATGCTTCTCTCCCCTGCCTTCCATGACTTAAACCACAAGGGATGGCCCCGTTGAATTCATTCTCACTGTTTTGTTTTGCATGGCTCTCTACATTATAGGAATTTCTTCCTAAAAGATACTAAGAGGCAGGCAGTAAAGACTGGGGTCACACAACCAGGAGGCTAGAGGGCGGAGCCCTGAACCCTGACCCCAGGCAGCTTCCTCCTGCCACTTGGGGCTGGAAGAACCAGGTGAGTGGTTCCAGGCTTCTCGCTAGCTTCTTTGGGGTGGTTCACACTGTAGTGAGGAAATCCTTTTTAATCGTTCCTTTTGCTGTCACAATCATATTTCCTTCCTCCAGAAGGGAGCGCAGCTGGGGAGATTATTTTGACATATTTCTCAAAGACGCTGTTTCTAGAGCACTTGCCTGATAAAAATGATATATTTATTTGGGACCGCCAAGAGCTTGCTGAAATGAGGAATTTATCTGCATAGCTTTTGTTATTAAAGTGATTCTTCTTGTGTATTTCCTTCTAAGCTACTGATTCCATCTATAATACATGAGTTCCAGGTAATAGAAATTTTTCATGCAAGTAAATATTTTAATAACAGCGTTATGGTCTTGGTTCCAAGCACTACAGGCAAACGCCTGGCACCGTGTACAGGCACACGCTGGAGGTTGGGGATCTGGATTGTTGTTCCTGCGCTGTACCTGTGACCTTAGACAATACCAGGGCGTCTCTGAGCTTCAGTCATGTTATCTGTCTATAAAATGTAGGGGCTGCCACTCATAGGAGTTACCATTAATCTCAGATGAGAGACCAGTTTCAACAGAGCCTTGCCCTTGGGCTTTGGGACCTGTGTGTGGAGCCAGCATATGTCATCAGCTAGACAACAGACTAACTGACTGCCGCCAACAGCCATCTCACCAGTTGATGTGAAAGTACCTATCGTCAAACCCGATAGCCTGAGTTCAATCCCAGGACCAATATGGGAGAAGAGAACTGATTCCTCCAAAATGTCTTCACACATGCATGCTGTGGAGTGCGTGCACACATGCACACGCACACGCGCGCACACACACACAATTTAAAGGCGACATGAGATGGCTTGCTGCTCTCACCAAGACATGTGGGAATCTAAACAGAGTGAATGGTCCCACTCCGCACAGTCAGCCAGGGACCCAGTAGATCCATATCCACACACACACAGCCAGGGACCCAGCAGACCCATGCCCCAACACACACAGCCATCCAGGGACCCAGCAGACCCATGCCCCCCCACACACAGCCATCCAGGGACCCAGCAGACCCATGCCCACACACACACAGCCATCCAGGGACCCAGCAGACCCATGCCCCCACACACACAGCCAGCCAGGGACCCAGCAGACCCATGCCCACACAGGACTTCCACATTCATCCTCAAGGCATGGGCCTCCATTTCTGCTGCTTCACAACAAATAATCAAAACAATAGGAAGAGTCAAAAGGCTTTGTCTTTAAGTTGGTGGCCTAAAAGTTACACATGGCCCTTCCATTCATATCCCAGAGTGGAAGTCAGTTACATGGTCACTGGACTTCCTCGACTACAGGGAAGCCGGAATGGCTGCTCCTAGCATGGCGGTCATACTGCTGGCTAGCTCTTAGTGTCTCATACTATACTGGCACTTGGAAGGAGACCGGACACTGCACACAGTGTCTGGATGGGTTGGACCACTTAGGATAGTGATCACAAGGGTGAAAGGACAGGGGACTCACGCCCCTCCCTCATGTACACACAGGTGTATATGTGTTTGCATGCAGTCAGACAGAGATGGGCCCTGCTAAGGAAAGTGGTGGGAGAAAACTCAGCCTGCTATCTGCTTTTCAGAGTGTGCGCTGACCCAAGGGACAGATGACAGCAGTGGCTTCTAAGACAGAGCAGCAAAGGCGGAAAAGGTAGATGAGTTTAACTCTGTTTTCCTCCAAAACAGTAGAAGAAGGGGAGCCATGGTGAGGTCAAATGGTGGGGGGGGGGGGGGGTTGGACATCCTTGACCCAGGAGCACTACCGGCTTCATTCAGAAAACTCCATCAGACCCAAGGCAAGCAAGCAGTCACTGCTAGGATGAGCAGGTAGCCCGGCACTGATCTTTCCCCAGGCTGACTCACTTTCTATGCCGTGAGAGTGTTCGTCCTTCCTCGTCAGAAGGACGTGGGTCAGTCCCCCCAGTGTTGGCCTGAACCTGAGGAGCATGGTGTGCCCTGGACAGTAGCTCTCTCTTCCCCACTATGTCCTCGCCGCCCTATGGCTGTCACTTCCACAACCAGAAGTGGAAAACAGCAAACCACAGGAATTGCTTTTCCCTTCTACCCAGTCTCACCAGTAGAAGATCAAGTCTTACCATGGGGCATAGAAATCTCAGTGTATAATCATTTCTCCTCCCTTATTAAGCCGAAAAATCTTCCCTTAAAGGGAGCACTTTCTGGACTCTGTTTGGCACATACAAATTTTCTGAGTTGAAGACTTTGTTGGCTACTTGAACACAAACAGCTGCAGCATCTACCTGATGGCCCAGCAGCTGCTAAGGGCCTTGCAGGGAAGGGAAAGGTCGCATAGAACAGTGTGGCTTAAATTTTTTCTCCTGTGACTCCTTTTCACCAGCAGAAAAAAAAAAGAAACAAGTAGAGGCAAGTCTCATAAAATCCAGACTGGCCTCGCTATGTAGTGAAGGATGATCTTGAACTTCTAATCCTACTGCCTCCACCTCCCAAGGGCCAACATTACAGACACATGCTACCAGCCCAGCCCATACTATGCCAGGGATGGATCCCAGGTCTTTATGCATTCTGGGCAAGCACTCTGTCAACCCAGCAAAGTCACCAGCTGCACCATATATTTTACACAACCCTAGGTATATAAGTCTTTACTAACAATAAATCATAAAAGGTTTTATTTTTTTTTAGTTTTTCGGGACAGGGTTTCTTTGTAGCTTTGGAGCCTGTCCTGGAACTAGCTCTTGTAGACCAGGCTGACCTCGAACTCACAGAGATCCGCCTGTCTCTGCCTCCTGAGTTCTTGGATTAAAGGTGTGTGCCACCACCAACTAGCTAAGGAATTTGCTTTCAAACAGTTCTTTGGAGTACATGTTATTTTATCCTTTGTTAAAGTCTAAAACAAATTTGGGCACTAATGAGATGGATATGATGGCTTATTTTTACATAATTAAATCTTGACTCAATATTTGACACTGCAGGACATACAGCATTCTTCAATATTTTCAGAATTGATCAGCATTTCTGCTTTACACATACAGGGAAAACAAAGCGGCAGACGAACGTTCAGGGCCATTTCAGAAACTCTCGGAAATTCTGTCTCAATCCCAAACCAAAATTCGTTTAATGTTTTCCTTTTTATTTTAATGAAGCTCAAGTCAGCAACTCATCCAGCAGTCTCTCTAAAATCCAATATTCTAATGCAGTAGCAGTCGGATTCGAAGAGATACAAATTTGACACATGCTAAGGAATGACAGAAAACAGGAGAAGTCTTTGCTATCCCTAAGTAAGCCCTTGCGTTTCTATACAGCAGAAAATTTTCTGAAATGTACAGAAGTCACTGCAGCTTGTGGCACACAGTAGCCTCCCTCTGAGCCGTTTGTTTGCTGGTGCTGTGTGACGTGACAGCGTATTAGGCGCAAAGAGGGCACGCTGTGTCTCACAACCAAGGCTACAGTGAGTTACATGGTACAGCACAGGCAAGGGCACCAGGAACACCACGGAGCCATTACATACTTGATTGTGAGTTAGTATTTAGTCGCTGTATGTTCAGAAGCCTCTTATTGGTTTCTGAAGTTACTGCAAGTTATTAGTCAAGTCTAAAGATTTGGGAAAGATCCACACAAAGTAAGAGTATGCTGCCTTTGTCTTTCTGAGTCTGGGTTGACTTACTCAATTTCTAATTCGTTCATTTACCTGTGAATTTGAGGATTTTTTTTTCTCCCCAGCTGTGTATGTGCAAATCTTCATTATCAACTCATCAGTTGGAGGAGATGTAGGTGCTCCCATTCCCTAACCATTGTGAGCAGAGCAACAGTGAACATGGCTGAGCAAATACCTGGAGTAAGACGTCTTCTCCTTCGGGCACACATCAAAGAGCGGTATAGCTGGGTCGTACGGCACATTTACCTTTTGCTTTTGGAGAATTCTCCATCCTGATTTCCACAGTGGCTACCAGTTTGCAAACCCCGCAACCGTGGATGCTCCCACATTCTTGCCAGCATTTGTTCTCAATTGTTTTCTTGCCATTGCCAATTCTTTGCAAGCTCACTTTCAGTTACACGGCCCCATACTCACACCCTACAGCTTAAGAAACCGTACAATGAGGGGAGACTGCATTACAGGGTGGAATAGTAACAGAAGACGGGATTCCATCTGGCTACTCGGGAAGATGAACTATTTAAAACTAACCCCTGATTCTTCCATAGTTTTCCATTTAGGGCTTTCAGCCCCTAGGTGATGCGGAGTAGCTGAAACCTCAAATGTTAAAGCACGGAGAGAGGGGAGTGCTGTGCACATGCTCAGATTGTGACTAAGACTCTGCCCTCCAGCCACATGGGTTGTTGCTCCCAACTAACTGCTGGTTCCGATTAAACCCTGAGGCTGACCCCACTCAAGACTTCCCCCAGGACACTCCAGGAGAAGGTCCTGGCTGTGGGGCAGGTGGCTGACCCCACACATAGTCATAGAACAGCTCCAGTTCCTAGATCACACAGGAGGAAGAAACAAGAAATTCCCCCACAGCAGCATGAAATTTCCAGTGTGAACTGACCATATGAAGACACGCACATAGGTGTGTCATAGGGTCATATAGGTGGCTGCAGAGGGGCAGTCGCCATCAGAAGCCTCTCCCCTCCTCAGGAACTCAGTGCTCACTGCTCACACGCTTCACATCCGGTAGCTGCTCCGCTGTGTTCGCGTTGGCTCGCCCATAGTTATTCTTCAAAACCACTTTTTCCCTCATTGTTCCCTGCGGAGAGTGTGAGATTACATAAATGTATGTTGTAACCATCACCAACTGCAACAACATCACAAAGGAAGAGAAATGGAGCCCTGACTCATTAGGAAATGCTTAGTTTGAGGCTCTAGGAGAAAGTAATTTAACAGATTAATTTTTTAAAATTACATGAAACCTGTGGTGTTTGTGGGCAAGAATGGCACTGCCCACTGTTCTGCCGCAGGTGATGAGGTACAGACAGTCTTAGGGACTTATGGTTAAATGTATTTACCAAGAAGCTGTCACAGCTACTGACTCTGGCCAGGACAGGCGATTGGGGGCCTTGTCTCTGTTCTAGGGGCCGGGGAGGTCTGGCTTTCTGATGAAGAACAGAAATATGTGTTGGACATTTCCGTTCCAGATACCTGCCTCTCACGAGCAGGCCTTGCTCCTCAAGTGTGCTCTGGCTACTCTATCCTATTAGTCTTCCGCATCTATCCTGATTCTGTTCTCCACACCAACTCATACCCAGTGTGAACCTTCAAGCCTCATATCTAATGTTATCCTCTCCCTCCACGAGGCCTCCATGCAAGCTCCCTCCTCTGTCTGGAATTCTCTTTCTACCCTCATCACTCTGCCCAGTTCTCACTTAAAGCAT
The DNA here is from genome assembly GCF_018167655.1 of Microtus oregoni. Lineage (NCBI taxonomy): Eukaryota > Metazoa > Chordata > Mammalia > Rodentia > Cricetidae > Microtus > Microtus oregoni. The sequence goes on along the minus strand of NW_024543074.1, from coordinate 26,654,542 downwards.
GATCTCACTCAGAGCAAAAAATAAAGTCTCACAATAGTCAGAACGTAAAGTCACCAACTATTATTCTATTTTGTTTTGAGTTGTTTCGTTGTTGTATGTTTTGTTTGGCTTTGTCTTTAGACAGCATCTTGTGCAGTCTTGTCTGGCCTCAGACTCACGGTATAGCTGAAGATCATGTTGAGCTTCTGATCTTCCTGCCTCTGCCTCACCAGTGCTGAGGAGACTGGCGTGCACCAGAATGCCCAGGTCATGCTGTGTTCAGGATCAAACCCAAGGCATCAGACATGCCGGACAATCACTCTACCTTTTGAGCTATATCCCCAGCCCCTGGTTTTTGTTTTTCAGGCAAAGGTCTTGCTATGTATCCCAGGCTGGCCTGATACTTCTGATCCTCTGGCAACAGTCTCTTGAATAATGGTAGCATGGGTGTATGCCAATGGATCTGGTCCTAAGCATGTGCATAGATTGAGGTTACAGTTTGAATATGAAATGCTCCTTATAGGCTCGTGTGTTAAACACTCAGTCCTTGACACTGTTGTGGAAACCTTAGGTAATGGGACCTGGCTGATGGGAATGGGTGTGTCCTTGATGCGTGTCTCATCTCTGTGCCCTTCCTGTCTCACTACCTGCTTCCTGGCTACCATCAAGTAAATAACTCTCCCTAGCTGTGATGTTCTGCCCTAGCAGGCACCTGTGGCCAAGAGCCATGGAAGGAACCCTCGGAAACCATGAGCCAAAGTAAACCTTTAAGTTGCTTCTGTCAGGCATTTTTGCTCAGATCAAGTAAAGATCAGCAGAAATGCTATTAACAATTGTGACTGAGGAATATGTGTGAGTGCAAGTACCCCTCCATGGAGTGTTCTGATTGGCCAGCCAGAGTCACGGGGGAGCTGGGATGGTTATCTAGAGTTTAGCAGTCAGAACAATTTGTGTGAGTCCAGGAGACTCACCCCATAGGAGGTGCTGTGTGGCCCTCCAGAACTGATATCTGGCTTATCTTTTTCCATTGTCTCTCTGTAGCTTTCAACAAGATGTTTCCTTCTTTAGTTCTCTCTAGTGTGATGGGAGGATAAGGCACCCTACCCTGTCTGACCCTTGAGAACACTGAGGGGGAAATGCAACAATGCTCTCTCCAGGACAGGGGCAAGGGCAGAGGCAGAAGACATGCCCTTCTTTCTGAACCATGCATCCAAGCTCCTGAAGGATCTGAGCTAGTGTCACTCAAATTTAAGCACAGCTTGGCTTCCCACTGGCTTGCTGCTCGGATGCTACCTCCCTCCTGCAGCCTCTATATCTTAGCCTGAGGGCACCTTCCCCGAGCCAGAAGAGACAAGATCCATCACTCTAGTACAGTTCACACCACACAACCATGACCTGAACAACACATCTACAATTAGCTAATGTGGATCATTTTCCACAGAAAATGAAGCATGAAATATGCAAAAATAATGAGCCCTTCACTGAGATTCTGGTAGCTGCTACAGGGCAGCCAATTTGAATAGCAGTTGCAATTCCTAAGGAAGAAGCCCATTAATAAGGACAATGCTGAAATCGTTATGTATGAACCCTGAAACTCACTGGGTAATTAATTTGGTAGATAAACATGGTATTAATCCTCCCACAGTTTGTAACTTAAATGAGGCTTTTATTGAAATATTGGGTCCAGCTTCAGGTTTAGTTAAACTGAAAAGCAGGCAAGGCCATTGTCAATAGAACAGACACTGACATGAACAAGGGTGGGTGACAAGAGTTAGGGAAGTGAAAAAGGGACTAGAGACCATTTACAACCTTCAAGAGTACACAACCAATGACCCAGCACCCCCAGCCAGGCCCCACCTCCCCATAGCCTGCTCAGCTCTGAATTCATGGATGAATCAATCTACTCATGAAATTAGCGCCCTTGTGCTCCGATCACCTCTTGGCAGTTGCCTCCATCAATGGAGATCAAAACCTATAGGTCAGGCTTTTGTGAGGAAACTCCACATGTGAACTGTAACAGAATTCTTCCCCGATCTGTCCTGCTGACCTCCCAAAGTGTCTGCTTGGTTATTTGTACTCTTTCCGGTTTCCTCCCTCTACGGATGTTGCTGCAGGGGTGGGTACCTCCACTCTATTCAATCTCCTTCCTCTACGGATGCTGCTGCAAGGCTGGGTACCTCCACTCTATCCAATCTCCTTCCTCTACGGATGCTGCTGCAAGGCTGGGTACCTCCACTCTATCCAATCTCCTTCCTCTACGGATGCTGCTGCAGGGCTGGATACCTCCACTCTTTCCAATTTCCTCCCTCTAGAGATGCTACTTCAGGGATGGGTACCTCCACTCTTTCCGGTTTCCTCCCTCTACAGACTGTACTGCAGGGGTGGGTATCTCCACGGAATTTGCCTCCCCTGTCTGTTCAGCCCTGCTCCAGAATTAAAGATGTTTTTACTCGGGAATTTTCCCCCATGTTATTTATTTCTTTACCTCTGGTATCTAGAATGGGAATGGCATAAATCAGACTCGGTCAATATTTGTTAGACGGATGAGCAGACAGACAGACAGTTGTACAGAGAGATGGAGTGGTACTAGTTCTCTATGATGGGCATCCAGAAGTCTTTAGTTGTTGCTCCCAAAGACCACATAGTTAAGGACAGTGTTAGAGTTTCCTGGGGCCCTTTTGGGAATAGTAATAGGGAAAATTGCAGATAGTGAGATTCCACAGCCTGAGTGTGGTCCAGTCCCCCCTGCCCTTCTCTCCTCTTCCACATCCACAACCTCTAGATTTTTAATTCAAGTTGTTATTTTTTAATTATCCAGTATTATTCATTTTAATTCTAAATTTTACTAGTATTTTGCAAGTCGTTTCGTTTTATATCCTGATGTCACTCATCATTCCTGTTTCTATTATTTTTTATTTTTCAGATAGATTATAACAGGCATGATTTCTGAGTTCTCAATGCCTGAAAATATCATTGCCCTCCAGGGCATTTCAGGCTTTGTATGTAATTCTAGCTTTAAATTGTTTTCCCCTTGGAGCCTGGGATATGTGGCTCCTTGTATTCTTGAACTCCATATCATGCTTGCTATTTTATGAAGAATCCATTTCTCTATTTCTCCTCTGCTCTTTCTGAAAGGTTTTATTCTCTCTCTCTCTCTCTCTCTCTCTCTCTCTCTCTCTCTCTCTCTGTGTGTGTGTGTGTGTGTGTGTGTGTGTCCATGGTATTCTGAAATTTTTCTATGTTCTATCCGAGGCTCGTTGCATTTTCTAGCCAGTACATTGGGTGTTCATATAATTCTCGATAACAACAGTTACAATACGAATGTGAATGACTGGCACTGAGTTCTATCACACATCAAGCTATGCCAAGTTCTTTATGTGCACAGTACTTCCCATGACACTGTGCTGGTTCAACTCTCCACAAAAGGAAACTGATAAGGAGAAAATCGTCCTCTTCTAGTTGCAAGTTACTGCTACTGCTTTTAGAATTTGCTCCATTCTTTTTCTCTTCCAATTCCTGCTCATTCTGCATTGGTAACTGCAGGCCTTCGGATAACACAAGAAACATGCTAGAAGGCTGCTGAGGACATGTGTGGCTGGGAAGGCTCCTGGTTCATAGAGTGCCCTCTTCTTAGAATCAGTCCAGTGCACAGCACTGTGACCCGTCACAGCCTGAATCAGAAGTGTACTCTACAGGCACCTGTGTTGGTGGCACTATTTAGGGGGCTGGTGGAAGCTTTAAGATGGAGGTGTAGCCAACAACTTTTGGGGGCTCTGTCCCACCTCCACTTCCAGTCATGACTCTGGTTCCTGTTGGTCAAGACGTGAGAGCCTGCCGCTGTACACTCCCGCCATTGTGGAGTTGGCTGCACTGCCACACTTCCCTCTCCTTCACAGCAGCCTGCTCTTCTGGAACAGTGAGCCGAACAAAATAAAGAAACCTTGCTCCCTTCAGTTGCTTCTGCCAAGTGTTTTGTCATAATGACAGGAAAAGCAACCAGAAGCATTTGGTCTTCAGAGGCCCCATGCCCCACTTAGCCACAAATGACCAATGGTGTAAGCACCCAACTCCAGCCAAGCTAATCAACACCTCTCCTCTCCCAAAGCCTAAACCATGAAAGAGTATCTTTAACTTATACAAACTCCACCCTGTGATAAAAGCCACCATGGGGCTCCGCCTGTTGCGAAAGACGAGCTTTAGGAAGTTTTCTCTTATCGATGATGAATTCCGAGGCAATCAATCCCTCGAGTTCACAGTCTGACCACTTTTCAGGCTACACCGCTGGCCATGCTTGGTCCTTGATTCCAGCCCTGCCTTGCTGGACCCTCATTTCTGGCCAATGAGCTTTGATCCTAGCCTTAGAATTAAGCCTTGGCCTGCTCATAGATTGTAAAGAGCTGAACTTTGACCCGAAAACATATCAAGTCCGACCCCAGCATTTCAGGAGCGTGTCTCGTTGTCACAACTGTTCCATGGTGTGAGAGCAGATGGCTTTCCACTCTGTGAGTTTATATTTACATCTGGTTTCCCATAACAGCAACCATGTCAGGCTCTCCCCACAAGGCAACAAGGACGGCCAGGCCCCGGAACTGTCCCCACCATTCTAGGCCCAGGTTGTGTTTCTCAGTGTGAGACCCACATGCCCAGACCAATTGCTATCAGCTGTTCTTTGGCCTGAAGGAACCTGGCATGAGCAGGCCATGTAGGTGCTGGGAATCTGGAGTCCCAGATCCAGAAGATCTGTTTTCTGGCCTCCATGGACTCTGCACACACACACACATAAGTGCTGGCAAAGCACTCCTACCTGTAAAATAAAAGCACAGCAACCTTAAAACCACACACAAACCTGAGCAAACAACACTGGCTGAAATCTTCCGCAGAAGGGATGAGACAGGTCTTTAGTCACAGGGACTCTTTGACTCCACACCTACGGCTCTGTTCTGTGTGCCAACAGTATCTGGCCTCACAACATTTCTACAGACCCCTTGCTGTCCTCATCTTGACTTCCCTTGGCAGGAGGCTGCTCCCAAGGCCTAGCCAACAACACACAATGACACACATAGTGGTTTCCATTGTTGGGTGGGGCTTGCTTTCAAGAGACACTCTTTCCATTTTCAAATTCCCTGAGGGTAAAAAGGATGTTGCTGGTGGGGTTTTATGCCCCGGTTTCATCTTCCCTCCCTCTTCCTCCTCTCATCTCATCAAAAACTCTCAAGACATCCAACCCGAGCCTGTGGCTTCCCTTTGGCCTTCGGCTAAGCCCTGTTTGTGGTCTTCTGATCCTCTCATTATCCACCCTAAAGTACCCCATGGCACCCTGCTCATCCAAGGAGGACTGCGGTTTACTTCTCATGCAGGCCATTAGCCCCAGGCTCTGGGGGTCCCTGTGTGCAAACCTTCCTGTAGAAGTGATGGCTTTATTTCTTTCGAGTCCTGTCACTTCACGCCTTGGAGAGCTGGGACGGTTATAATTATGCATTGCAAACTGAAGCTGTTATTATATCAAAGCATCACCCAGAACCTCAGACACGTGCTGTGACATCTCAGGATTCTTTTCCCCGCTGGCTCCGGTGAAACTCCGAAAGGAAGCTGACCTTTTCCTCAGCCGGATTATAAATGTCAGATTCGCACAGCACCATCCTTCAATTACTGTCACCTTGAAAGGGGAAAGCGCTGGAGGCCTCACACTTAAGTATTTTCAATCACAGATATATTTCAGCACTCCGTCTCCTCCGGAGAGGAGAGGAACGCCGAGGGTGGGGGCAGCCTCTCTGTGGCCTCACGCCATGTGCAGTGGCCCAGAACATCAGCCACTTAAAGAACGATTTGGGAATGGATCAGAACCACCCATCCAATCACCTCCCGTCCCATCCAACTAAAGATTTGATTTTTCTTCAGCTGCTATTTCCAGAAGCACCATGGGACAAAGACGCCGCTGCTGTGTGTCTCCTAAATGCAGATAATTGTAGATCGCGTTTTTCCCTTTACAAAATCACGTTTTTATTGTCCGTCTTGAAATAACAGGAGGGGAATAAGCTTCCCTTCTGGTCACGTTTCTAGTCCTCATTTAAAGTCTTCACTCAGAATAAGGCGGAGAGGGCTGAGTCCATTAAGAAGCAATCCAGCACTCGGGCTGGCATGGTCCCACGGTATTTATAGACACGTACAATAAATTAGAGTCTTCCCGAGCTGAAGTGTTCATTTCTTCCTGTCTCCTGGAACCTGTATCACAAGGGGATTTCCCCCTTTGCTTAATTAGCAATATTATTATTATATTTTAGTTATGACAAAACATTGACAATCAATATCATCCTCTGATGGTGATGGTGGTGGTGGTGGTGATGGTGGTGGTGGTGGTGGTGGTGGTGGTGGTGGTGGTGGTGGTGATGGTGATGGTGGTGGTGATGGTGGTGGTGGTGGTGATGGTGATGGTGGTGGTGGTGATGGTGGTGATGGTGATGATGGTGATGGTGATGGTGGTGGTGATGGTGGTGATGGTGGTGTTTAAGAGTGTTCTGGGTCTGATCTGAGCAGGAAAGTCTTGCCCATCTCAAAGAAGAGAATTACAAATTCACTGGGCCTCTCCCAGACGCCTGGCTTCTTCCTGCCCAAGTTCGTCAGTCCTCCAAGTGTACTCTTTCTACGTCAAGTTCAACCATGCCGAACTTTATGGCCTTCAGGACCCTCAGCCAGTGGGCAGCTGGCTAAAAGCCTCACTCACCGGCTGGGAGCTGCCCTATATGTCGGCCTGTCACACTCAGTCACAGTGCAGTACTCATGCCTTTCTTGGAAGCCGGGTGGCTCTGATTCTTTGCCGCCATCCCAGAATGTAGTCTGAGGCGATCTGTGGGTGAGGAGTCTGACAGGGGGAGCAGTCACTTACCTTAGGCCTATTCTCAAAATGCCTTTCTCACCTGCCATGCACCACGCGCCCGTGTCTGTGCTCTGTACGCTGGCACCCAGTTCGCGAGCTTCGGGCAAGGGGGCTGGAGGTTAAAATACACAGATACACATAGACAGAGAGACAGCGACACGGGTCATCCTTGAATTTCCCAAGAATGCCCTCTTTATTGTGTTCAGGGGCAGATTATATAGAGATAGCCACGCCCCAGCCAAACCCACCAGAAACCACTCTCCTGCCATCAGGAACTCCTGAAGGTTTCGTGCTCAGAGCAGCTATAGGCACTCAGATCAGGAAATTACAAGAAATTCAGGATCTGGGGTCTAACTGCTCCCAACACTCACCTTGCACAGGTTGGTGTGGTAACGGATCAGAGGCCAGAGAAAAGCGATCAGCGAGAAGATGTGGGCACAGGCAGTGAGCCACACCCAGTGAGTGAGCAAAGAGCAGGACCACACCCAGGTTTATACAGAATCTTTTTACGTTTGAGACCAGAGCAGTTTTCAAGATGGCAGGTTAATTTAAATTTAAAGTTCTCAACCTGTGGGTCATAACCCACTTGGGGGTCCCTTATCAGATATCCTGCATATCAGATATTTACATTGCAATTCATAAGAGTATCAAAATTTCAGTTAGGAAGTAGCAATGAAATAATTCTATGGTTGGGGGTCCCCAAAACATGAAGAACTATATTAAAGGGGTACAGCATTAGGAAGGCTGAGAATCACTGCTCTAGATTCTGAAGACAAAGCCCTTATTCTGTGCACTCCTGCAGTCCCAGTCCCAGACACAGACCATGACCATGACTTGGCATGAGGTCATTAAGAGGTGACCACCTTCTGACAAACACATCAGCACTCCCTTTGGGCAGATACTTTTGGCTTTGTTAATGGGTGTGCACTGTCCATAAGAGGCTAAGAACAGGTTGGCTGGACAGACTTCCAGTAGGTTTGTCACAGCCGCTTCTATAACCCAGCTCAGGAGCCAGGCTTATCGTCAGGTATGGGCAAAGTTAGTTCAGGATGGTACTTGTGACTTTTCCTGGCATCTGGCTCGAACTGTGACTCTAGCCTGTATTAAAGTCCACTCTTCTCTCTACCCAGTTCCAGCTAGTTTCTGGTGCACAGTGATGGTGTCTCTTGCCCCTGCCCCCTCTTTCTGGTCTCCTCTGACTGTTCTGCTGCCCAGGAAACCATCCCCCCATTCTGAAACCTTCGGTCACTGGATTTGTGGTTCGCCTCCCTCGTGACTTCAAGAAAATCCAGGAAAAGGCATAGGAAATTCAGCTGCGTCTAAAATCTCCTTGGTCTCCACCTCGGCCCTTTGTCGTGGCCTGTGATTATCTACCTCCCACACTCTGTCCCAAACATAGGTGACTCTTTTGAGATTGGGGTCTATTATCCCACTCCCTCACTCCTCTGCTCAAAAGCCTTTCCTTGGCTCTTGTCTCCCTCAGCATAGAAGCCAAGGTTCTAGCCGTGCTACAAGCCCCAAAGGCCACCCCAAGGGACCTCCCACTGCCTCCCTTCAAGCTCACCAGCCCCCCTTGTCTTCTGACCATCCATGCGTCTGACCAGAGTCCCCATGCAGAGGCTCATTTCTGCTGCTGAAATCCCCCAGATACTCACTCCCGTGCGTGTCAGGCTCTCCTTGACGAGCACTCGGCCCTACTCCCAACAGGCTCTCCCCACCTGCCACTTTATTTCCCTTCTAATCATCTCTCAGCCTTTGATATACTAAACATTTCCCTCCCACTAGAATGTAAACCAGGTAGGACAGCGACCATCGCAAGCTTTTATGTGTCCATGTCTATTTCATTTCTGTTTCATTTTCCTGACAACATATCATGAAACTCTTCAAAAGCAAGGCAAGTCGAAAAAAAAATTGAACAAAGAATACTCACGGATCCGGTAACATTTTGAAAACTTTGCTTTCATCCCTTATCTAACAGCGCATCAGCGCTCCAAGCCACGTCCTTCCTTGATGCACTCAGAGCAGGGGCAGACATCAGTGCCCTGCACCCGCCGTACGCTTCTGCGTGTGTTAGCCACCACTTCAGTGTTTACATCCAACTCCTGTTCTGCTTGGAGGTAGGGCTTGCACTGGGGGAAAATACAAGTCTTAAGAGTATCGTCAACAAGCTCTGACAGCTTCAAATACCGTGGAATGCAAATATTTATCAGGATGCAGAAAATGACATCCCCTCCAAAAGTTCCCTCATGGCCCTTCAGTACCCGTCTCCAGGGCGCAGGGTCTCTGTCGGCTTTGTTCAGCCGCTGTGCTTCCCTTGCTCTCGGGAAGGCATCTGACACCTAACGGGTGCTCAGGGGGTGCTTGTGGGATGATCTCCTGCAAGGGGAAGCTTCAATGGAAGTAAACTTCCGCTCCATTGGCCCAGATGTGGGAGTTGAATGCTGGCTTCAATCGAGCTTAAAAGAAAAGAAAGAAAAAATCCTAGCAATTTGAGTCAAACCAAATGGGACTGCAAGCCCAGACCAAACAGCTTACCTGAGAATGATGCATTCCACGGAGGCAACCGCTTGCAGTACTTGCCCAATAGCAGATTCTTCCCTGAAGCAAGGCCTGCTCCACAGAACCTACAGACTCTGGACTGAATGAGGCCAATGCAACAGACAGTGGCAGAACCAAGAAAGCCTCTAGAGAGGGGCTCAGCCACTCCCTGTCTTGACCATCAGCCGTCCCAGCAGCTGTAAAAATGCAAACGATGATGTGCTCATTCACGACAGTTGATTAAGGTTTGTTCAGTTATATGCAAAGTGTGACTCAAAGAACATTTGGAAAGTTGTCTTTAGTTCAACTATGCACAAACTGAGAGAGATTGACATGTCTAAACCCTTCCTACATAGGAAGTCAGAAGGCTCCACAGGTAACAATGAACAGAACATATATCCCTTCCGCACACCACACGCACACACATGTAAACATATGCGCAGATGCACAAGCACATATATTACATACACACACATATGAACACATCTAAGTGCACACAAACCTTGCTTTGGTGGAGAAGGCTGTTTAGTGTGATAAATAGAAAGAGGTAGATAGCCTCCATTGCTGCAGGTTCCGTCAGAAAACTGGTGCCTTCAATCACCACTAAAATCCAAGTCAGAAACATGCAGACCCAAGGAGAAATATGTGAGCCAGAGAGGCAACAATAATGCATGGAGAAGAAAGAGGTAAAGAATCTGAGTTCAAGGTAAAGTGGGTGGCAGAGTCTTTTTCAGAAGAGGGCTTTGGGGGTAGAGGATCATACATGGGGGCTGCCCTATGCAGAACTGAAAGTCTGGGCCATGAAAATTGAGCTGGTACAGGCTCACTGCATGGAACCTGAACTCAGAACCTCAACAGACAGAATTTCATTTAGGATCAACTCAGTGAGCAGTCACTTGTGGGTTTTAGGCTAAGGGACCCGTGCCTGGTCTCAGCTTCAGCAGGTCCTGATGAAGGGGAAGAGAGAGAATGCGAAGCCACAGCGCTGAGAGGCCAGGCTTAGGTGGAACTGTCATGGCTATGTCCTGGAATGGGATGCTGGAAAGAGGAACAGCAAACGTGGTGGCATAGCATGAGCCGAGCACGCCACAACACCCTCCCTCAGATGGCTCTCCTCAGTCCCCATGGAGAACGAGGGGTTCGTGGGCGGCACAGCTCACCGTGTGACTTGCTACTGAACACAGAGATGAGAATGCCACCTGTAACCCCTGTCTCCGTGTGTATGGAGGGTTTATGGAAGTCTTGGTTAGCCCTTGGTCAAAGAACTTCCAGGTCAAGGTCAGACTTTGAAAGACTGGCATATTCTGTAGATTTGGAACTGAAGGGGCCAGCACACATTAGAACACCCAGGGTGTAGATAATGAACCTGGAGGTGAACACGGTGATGGTCACGGGTGTCCTCCAAGTCCTCGTTCACTGCTTCTGGAGAACCCTGCTTCTGGGGGTTCTCTAGTACCCTAAGACCAGGAAAGAAGGTTCTCTTCCTCACAGTACTGTTGAGGGGATCAGACATGAGAGGGATGGGGAGAGCGCATGATACAATGCGGTCTCTGCGCTTTGTCTCTCCTTCCTCCCCTATCCAAGGCCTGGCTGCCCTCCCTCAGAAAGCTCCCATCATCTCTGTCCTCTCCCCTTCCCATGTTCCCACATTCCCTCCAAGTAGATGCAAGCAGCAGTCAGACCATTATTATGAGTCACAACAACCTACACATGCTTAGAAAACCAGAGTCTGGCTAGACTAAGGGAGATATCCTCAGTTCTGCCCAGTTCTCTGTGTCCCCCACAACCAGTCCCACCACGCACACACACTCACTGAGCTTTCCATCCGCTCCCTGCCTGCTGTTTCCTGAGCCAGCAACTAGTTCACACTTTCTCACAGCCTCTTGCGTCCACCCTCAGAGGCCACCCCATCTTAAAAGCCCCCTTAGACTGCACCCACTCTCGTGCGTACATCCCATCTCGGCCTGTGCCACACTGATCTACACTCACCAGGTATTTCCTCCCTGGATCCTTTGATATTATTCTTTATTCTTTGATATTAAGTCCTTCATCCCAGGACTTAATAAGTGTTGGTTGGTTGAATAAACCTTTCAAAGGTTTTGCCTGCGGTGTTGCTGGTATTTCTCAGCTGTCTCCTGTCTTGGGATTTGCTGAAGGGCAGTCTGACACCCATCACACATTGAACAAAGAGCCTGGAGGCGAGGGAGAACCATCAGAGTGGGAGTTGGGCAGGGCAGGATCTCCTCCCTGACTCTCTGCTTTTCCAAGCTTTCCTTAAGAGTCAGAGAGAAGAGGGCAGTCACTGGGCAAAATCGGCATCACCCTGGATGCAGGCAGGCTGGGTGGGAGTTGGTACTTCCACCCAAGTCTGGCTCTGCTGAGACTGTGCACCGTCCACACACCCCCAACCTGCCTGCCTTTCCAGTCACCCTCTCTCAAATATTCTCTGCTTATCTTCAAATGCTAGACCTCCTGTGGGCACCTAGACCGCCCGCATCCCTGACCTCTCCATTCTCAGACCTCAGGAGCATGAGAAGGTAGGATTACATGAATGCCGCTTTTGCTTCTGTTAGCTGTTCCATGTTTAGTCCAGTTGCCTCACTAATTCTATAAGGCCACAGGCTGCCTCTTTCTTGGTGGTCTTTAAGGATACATTCGTGTGTGTGTGCCTGTGTGTGTGTGTGTGTGTAAGGGGAAGAGTTAGTTTTGGAGGCAGGGTCAAAAAACAAAGCCCTGAGATTTGAGGGTTCACATTCAATTCTGTTACTTTTCTGAATTACGGTACGCCCAGAATAGAAGAATACAGCCATGTGCCCTCTGTCCGTGGACAGCCTTTCACAGTGGCAACAGCAAGAGAGAGTGCGAAAGGCTCCCTGGATGGCCACCAGGCTCACGAAAGACCACACTCCACAGTTAGCCCCATGTTCAAGAAGAAAGTCGTAAAGTAGTCTTGCTAAAACAACACCCTATTAAATTAATGCTTTTAATTTGACTTGTATCGATTCCTTAGTTTCCCGTTCTATAATTTGTCCATTTGTTTTGCTTTTCCAGTCATCTGAGAGCTTTCAGCAGAAGGAATTTACTCCAGCTCTCCTGTGGGTACATATTTTAATAGCACTAGCATGAAAGTCCTCGAGGGGAAAGAACTCTTGAAAGTGTTTTTATTTTAAAAGAGGGATTTGTATGGCTCGGGTTGGAGAAGTACTTTCTTCAATGTGAGGTTTCTCAGGACAAGGTCAGCAGCTCTCTGCTTCTCCCAGATTTAGTGGTTTCCATAGGAGAAATCTGACCATGGTTTTCTTTCTTTTAATGCTTCTGTTGTTGATGCTGTCTGTTGGTTCATTCGTTCCTTTGGTTTGGAATTCTTAGAATCAAACCTAGATCCTCATGTGTGCTACACAGGTGCTTTACAGTGCTCAGTAGAAACAGGAGGGAGAAAATGATGTGAGGCCACCATTGTGGGTCACCATCCTGAGTCAGGAAAGATGGCCAATATCACAGGGGAATCCCTGCACAGACGCTGCCCCAAAGTGCTCACGCCAGCCCTTTCTCTTACTGCCGGATGGGAGTAAACATCACCACACTGAAGAAATCTCTTTTCTTTTTCTTTCCTTCACAATACAGAGACGAGGTGGGAGACACCTTGCAGGGTGACTAAAGCCCTTGGCAGAGCCGACAGATTCCAAGCAAGCAGCACAGAACCCACTTATTCCCACTTGCCCTGATTTCATATTCTAATTGGTGCATAGGACAGTGTATAAGGCCAATAGGAAGAATCACACACACACACACACACAGAAAGAGAGAGAGAGAGAGAGACAGAGAGACAGAGAGAGAGAGAGACAGAGACAGAGAGAGAGAAAGAGAGAGAGAGAGAGAGAGAGAGAGAGAGAGAGAGAGAGAGCACTGCAGTCCACCAGCCTGGGAAAGTCATAACACGTAGCTGAGGTTTCACTTCCTGACATCCTCTACAGACTAGCCCCTTGCTTTTCCTGGCTCCCCACTACACCCCAGCTATAGTCTTGGAGGCTGAAAGGGGGACCCTTGTACTACTGCTACATCTCTGCTTAGAGTGTTTACCACCCTCCACAGGCTGGATGAAGCCTGCTTGACTGTTAGCACTGAGATGGCATGTTACAATTTCCAGGCAACCGTCACTGATCCCTGCCAAGACCCGAATGGGTACCACACCTCTGCTCACCAATAGCGCCCCAAAGGGACCCGTGCTTCTCAGTACTGCCTTGTAGCTCGAGTGCTTATCTCCCCCACTAAACCACAGATTCCTTAAGGAACAGATCGCCAGGCTCCTCTAGAATCCCAGGCCTGTGCACCATGCCCAGTACATACTCAGATACTGAGGACTTCCCAGCATGTTGCTAGAGGAAGACATGTAGAGCGTACACTATCACCACAAAGAGAGCTTGGCAAGGACCATGTGTGCCAGCTGTCCACTTCCTGCAGTGTTTAGTCCATCCCCCAGCTTCTGAGCACTCCACTTTCTGCCTTAGGCTGTGACTTTTTACATTTATTGCGTTTTTATTTTCAGTTATATGTTTGTACACAGGGACAGGAGTTACACACGTGAGTGCAATAGAAGTGGGGGCCATCATCTCCTCTGAAGCTGGGGTTTTATGAGCACCTGTCAGACACCAACTCTGGTACTGAGAATCAAACCCTGGTCCTCTTAACCTCTGAGCCACATCACCAACCCTGAGTTTTGACTTTCACACCCTTGAACAAAAGACTGCTTCAAAGGCCTTAAGGCTGACGTTGGCCCTAATCCCCTGGCTGCCAGGCCTCAGCCAGACTCAGATCTGTCTGATCCAGGACCCAGAGCAAACTTGTAAGTGCCCACCTCCGTCTCAGATGTACACGGCCTGAGGTGCAGAAAGAACTCCAGGGACCCTCGCTCGTTGTCAATTGTAATTGCTCGCTGCAATTGTAAAGTAGCCTTTCTTGGGTGCATCTCATCACTGGCTACTTGCACCCCAGCTTCTCACCAGATGGGTCCTGTGTAGAGGTTTGTCTGCCCAGCCCTGTTAGAGCCCAGCTTAAGGATCTGGTTGTCCGAAGCAGACTGATAGGAGCTGCCAGGATGAGAACATTCGGATACTTCACCACCTTCCCTGCTCTGTGTGCCACAAACTGCCTCCTGTCGAAAGAGGAGCTCCGCATCCTCTGCTCTCGAGACATGTGAACCCCAAACACCACATCGTAAGCAGTTGGACCCACTCTGCCCATGGCACAAGAGACCACCAGGCCTGAAAGGTCTCTTGTCCAGCCTTCACTTCTCTGTTTGCTTGTGGCACTCAGCCCGCCTCCCACTTTCCGATTGTGGCAGTGGGGGGAAAAAATCTTCAATTCAGACTATAAACGCTGGTTTCTCTCTGCTTCTAACATTCTACCCGAAAATGAACCATAATTTGAAACACGCAGTAAAATGTAATCTTGGCTTTTTAGCAGTCAGACTCCTTCATTTTCAAAGAAAGCCAATGGCTGGGAGATTGGATTTTGTTTTTGCCAATTATACATTTTTGCCTCGAAAGCTGCCAGCAGTACAAAAAAAGAAGTGAGGGCGTCCATGCTTTGAAGATGAATCATGTTCAAAGCTGGCGTTAGAACCCGCGGTGTCCGCAACCCCGGTCTGGAGACAAATGCACTAGTCATTACTGAGAGCGCGAAGGACAGCATGGAGTTATGACTAGCGCTTGCTCACCGCAGTAAAGAATGTCCTCTATTAATGACAACAGCTGTCGGTTTAATAACCCCAGAAAAGATCATTACATTCCTTCACATTTCCCAGACACAGATGGAAGAATGGTAAGAAGGTCCAAGCATATGGGAAAGCAGGTTGGATTCAGCGGCTCCAAAGAGCAACCAGAAATCCCATATCTTCACTGGGTCATTCTGGCCACCTTACCCGTGGGTGCCCAAGAGGAAGCAGGTGTGCTCCTGGCATTGTGGGGGACATGAAACATGATGGGAGTGGTGGGGAGACAGGGGAGCCCTCAGTAAGCCAGGCCAGGCTGCAGAATGGCTGCCGGGCTTGTCAGGTTCTAGTGAAGGCTAAGGACAGCTGTGGCCGGCAGCTGTGATCCCCACTGTCCCTCAGTGACTTCTGGTGGCACCGTCTACTAACAGAATATCGTTACAGCCACTCCCCTTAGCATGTTCTCGCCACACATTCATTCCAGCACGGGTAGACATGCCTGGGATGTCCTTGGCCCTTTCCCATGCCTGTACAGGCACACTCCTGGGGCTTGCATCAATTCGCTTACTCCCCGGAAGTGACCACTCATGACCCAAGCCTGGCTCTGCTCTTAGATTCACAGGCAGGAGTACCTGTCCCCTTCACAGTCAGTACAAGAAGGCATTTCCGGACCTCCAAGCAATTGTCCTGATGATTTAGATACGTCCATCTACAAAGAGAGATGGGGCTTACCCAAGGAGTAAATCCAGAATGAGAAAGAAACTTTCAAATTGATAAATAAACAAACGTGAAGGGCAAAGGCCGTAAGGCCTGATCGTTTTACTGGTGATTTCTTTTAGATTTTTCTCAGGATGATTAATTCGTATGCTGCGAGAACTATTCCCATGCATAAGCAAGTACAGAAATCTAAGCTACATAGTGTATAAAGAAACCATACAATAAAACCTATAGTTTAAAACAAAAATGAAAGACCAAGTTCACTTAAGAACATAGATATAAATCCTGTATATTTAACAGCAACACAAATTTTAAATTATATTAGTGGATAAGTAATAAGTTTGAGAGGATGGTTTGGTTTAAGAGAATGGTTTAATGTTACAAAATTAATTACTTTAAAACACATATATATTCAATAATAAAAACACTGAAAAGATTTCTGTATTCTCAAAATAATTAATTGGTGTGATTAACTGATAGGTTGAACCTGACACCCCGTGCACACCCACACTCAAAAATTTATAGAGCATGCATTTCTTCTCTCTGGAACTCAGAATGTGACCGTATTTGAAAATGGATGCTGCAGATACAGTATGTGAAAACGAGGTCATACTGGAGTAAGGTGACCCATGTCCTTACAAGGTGACTATCTGAAGACACAGGCACAAGGAGAAGACCACCTGAGGACAGACACCAGGAACTGAGCAGCAGAGCTTCAGACGAGGACACCACAGGAAGCCAGAAGTTCGCCATAAGCTAGAAAGAAGCGAGGGAGGCCTCCCCGCTGTTTTATAGGGAGCTCTGGTGCTGCAGATGCTGTGGCCTCGGACTTCTTGCCTCCAGAACGGTGGAACAATAAAGCTGTGTTGTTTTAAGTTGCCATTTGTGAGTCTTTCTCCCAACAGTCCTTAGCAACAAGGCCCAGCAACCTTTGACTTGTCCCCAATTCAGTCTGCAGATGCTCACTATAGCCAGTAAACTAAGAAGCTTTTTTAAATCTACTTTACAAAGGTAAACAGAAAGGCAAAGGAAAGGAGGGGACAGAGATTCATCAAGAAGAGCAAGCCAGTAAGTATCACTCCTCCATGGCCTCTTCTTCCGTTCCTGCCTCCAGGATCCTACCTGATTTCCCCGGATGATGGAGTATAAGCTATAAAATAAACCATTTCCACCACAAGTCGTGGTGTTTTATCACAGGAATACGAACCTAACTAAAATACACTGTGAGATTTTCAAGCCAAGACTAGCATAATTAAAGTAGGAGTGGACTGAGAAAAACACTGGCTGCAGGTCTGTGGGATAAGAGGCAGCATTCTTACATGGGCTTATTTGGAATAATGAAGTTTTTATAAGAACAGAAATAATTGTTTAAATGCTGGGGAAATTTGCAATGTGAGAGTAAAAATTCCTGGATCATTACGCCATGTGTAAGAATAAATACTGAGCTGACTTGAAAAGCTAGATATTAAAAAAAAATGAAATCATTTAAAAGTCTGGGAGAGAATATGTAGAAATATGTAAGTGAGTGCTGAGCAGAAAAGAGCTATCCAAGCAGAAAAAGGATGGACGAAAGAGTAAAGTAATGTGAGATCTGATGACAGCATTCCAAACTCCTGAACTTCAGAAGAAATGGGAACCAAGACGAAACGTCAGCAAGAGGCTAACAAAAACATAACCACAACAAAGGACAAATCACCATCAGATACAGCAAAAGATCAATAAGAAAACACAATGACTTCAATAGGAAAATAAGCAGACAATCTAATAACTCATAGATGGTGTAGAATTGTTGACAGAATATGTAAGAAATAGCACACGCCAGTAATAAAAAATACATATTGCAAAATGAATTATCATGGTTGGTGGGAGGGGGTTTCCTGGTTAGTTGGGGGTTTGTCTGTTTGTCTGTTGCCAACTTGGCTCTTGACATAAATCAGGGCTACCTGAGAAGAGAGAATTTCAGTTGAGAAAATGTCTGCATTAGACTGGCCTATAGGTAGGTCTGTAGGACATTTTCTTGGTAATTGATTGATGTGGGAGGGCCCAGACCACTGGAGATGGGTGCCAGCCCTAGGTAGATAGATGGTCCTAAGTGATTTAAGAAAGCTTGCTGAGCAAGCCAGGGAACAACCATCCTCCCTGGTCTCTGCCTCTGCCTCTAGGTTCCTGCTTTGAGTTCCTGTTCCAATTTACCTTCATGATGGGCTGTAACACCTGTATTGTTTGCCAAATAGCCATTCCTGTTCCTACTCTTATTGTTTTTGGTCATGATGTATTATCACAGCAATATAAAGCAAACCAAGGCAGGAATCTTTGTTTTTTTCCTTAATTAAAAAAAAAATTTCTAATTGGCACATAGTCATGCGTACTTGTGGGCGTGATGTGAAGTTTCCACAAACAACATATTGTGTAAATTTTAGCATATCCATTGCCTCATACATTAACTGTTTCATTGTAATGGAATAGTCAAGATAATTTCCAACCATTTAAAAATATTCAATATAGTATTGATCTATTGAATTGAATTAGCAATAAAACAAAAATGTGTGTTTGGCAATTAACAATCTTGGGTGTCATCCTTAAGACCTCTGTTCACCTCCTCTAAGACAGGCTCTCTCACTAGCTTGGAGTGCACCATTTAGCCTAGACTGGTTGACCATTGAGCCTCCGGGACCTGCCAATCACTGCCTTAACAGAGCTGCGACTGCATTCACATGTCACCATACCTGGCATTCTCATGCGGGGTCTGGGGATAGACTAGGGTGCTGATACTTAGAAAACAAGTGTTTTATCTAAGGAGCCATCTCCCCAGCCCTGAACTGACAAAATTTAATAAGGTCTAAGCACTCTGTTATGTAGAGTCCTTGGAGACTTTTATGCACACGGTAGAAATCTAAAGGAACAATCCCTCTTGACACCAATTTTGCATGCAATCCTGTCTGTCTTTCTATAGCACATGTTTCTGCAATGAGAACAAGGTCATACATAATGGGCACAAGAAAGAAAGGCATCAAAGAGGTCAGAGGATCATTGTCCATTGTGCTTCCTGAAGTCTGTGTTCTAAGTTGAATGCCTTAAACTGTGAATCAAGACCTCATACAGAGCTACAAAACTAAATGGGATTGGGCATTAAAAACTGGGCAATGGTAAAAATTTCCTGAACACCCCAAAATCAAGTCAAAATCCAACACATAATAAATCAAAGTATTTTCAGCAGTACTTGTCCTGTTGTATCTGCAATTTCACCGCAGGCTTGGTTCCGAGCATCCAACATGCATTGGGTAATGCTTTGCACTTTGCACAGATGGGCTGTGAACTCCAATACACAACATCTGAAATGCTTCACCTTGGATTTGAGACTGAGTTATGAGTATGTTCACGGTACATCCTTTTTTGCTCTTAAAGTCAAATAGTAGTCTAATTTTTTTTTAAAAAAAGCAAAGGTTTTTAAAGTATTTTCCTATTGTCATTCCTTAGCTCATAAGTATCAGATTAGTATATATCAGGATCATATTACATTAGACAAACAAACACACCCATCCGATTAATTTGTCAGTTTTCTTTTGTCTTTAATAAGAGGGAAAGTTGTGTGTATATCAAAGAAGTATTTTAAAATACACTTTTTCATGGTTTCTTACTCTAGTAAACATTTGGTTTTATACATAAATGCCCAGGGTCACATAAAATTTTCTCTAGCAATGTCTAGCAAATTGATGAGCAGAAACAGCCACGTTCTACCAAGGATGATGACTTCAAATAAAGTCCAGGACCCACGTGGTGGAAGGACAGAGCCAACTCCGAGAGTTGCCCTCTGACCTCCACATGCACACGACCATGTGCGCATGCGCACACACTGAGTAAATAAATAAATGTAATATTTTTAATTTCTCTAGCAAAAAGAGATCTTGAGTAGAAAAATGTTTAGGAAGTGCCATTCTAAGCCACCAGGTAGCAGGTGCTGAATCTGAACCCCATTTCCGACGGCCTCCTCAGCATGATCTGACCTCGGTGTCTCAGCTTCTAGCTCTGCCTTGAAGGCTCTTGCTGCTGACTGCCCACCACTCTATAGACTTGCCCCTCATTTTTCTGCACAATCTTCTGGGAAGAGTCTCGTCATCAACACTTTCTTCTACCTGTCCCAGAAAGCCACCTGCAAATGTAAAAGGCCAATAGTTGGTAACGCAGTTACTTGATTTATTATGAATATAATTAATTTTTAAATAACATTTTATTAGGACTGTTATTTTTTATTTCTGCCATGGTCACAATCTAACATAAATTTTGAGTGATCTGCCTCAAACCCATTTTCCCATAAGCCACGTTATTTGTATCGCATGGTTTTTCAAAACACAATATTTCTAACATTTATGTGACATATACACATATACTTCACATTATTGTAGAATACATTACTTTGATTATCAAAAACCTAAAAATGAGCCAAGAAATCCATTTATAGAAATACATACACGGGAAAAAAATCAAAAACAAATGGCAAAAATAATATTCACAAAGACATTTATCAAAGACTTATTTATAAAGCTGGAATAACTGGAAGACATCCAAATGCATGAAACAATTGAATACCTAATATTCCACACACAGAATCTATGAGCCATTAAAAATAATCTGTTCAAAAAATATTTTCAAAGATACTTAGAATAATAAAAATTATGTAATAGATCATTAAGTGGGGAAAGAGTAATCTCTAAAAACCATGTCACATAATATCATCCAAATTTTATAATACAAAGTACTGAATTATGTTTTTCCTATTTTACCTACAACAAATACATAACTGCACACAGCAAAATATAAATAATGGATTAAATACTGGTAGATGGGATTGTGCTTTTCTATGTTTTCTGTCATGAATTGTAATTTATATTACATCCATATATAAAAGAAAAACAAGCATTATTTTCTAAGAAATAAAATATTTAATGGGTTCTTTAACGAAAAGGAAAGCAGATAGGCACAGTGGTACACACTATGACCTCAGTACTCAGAAGGCCGAGACAGAAGGATCATGTGTTTGAGGTCAGCCTGGGCTACATAAGTAGACAGAAAAAAAGGAAAAAGAATAAAGGGAGGAAGGGAGAGAGGGAGGGAGGGAAGAGTTGGAGGGAAGGAAGGGAGGGAGGGAAGAAGGAAGAAGGAAGGAAGGGAAGTAAGGAAGAAGAAAGGAAGGGAGGGAAGAGAGGGAGGAAGGAACGAAAGGAAGGAAGGAAGGAAGGAGAGATAGAAGAGAGAGGGGAAAAAAGGAAAGTGGAAAAAAGAGCCAGAAATAAGGGGAAAGAAGAATAGGGGAGACTCCTGCCCCTCTAGAAATTACTTCCTACATATCCTTGGATCAAGCCCATGAATCCTTTAATACTGCATCTTGGGCTCAGGTGCAGCTCAAGAGGTAAGATCTTACCCCAGAATATAGGTGATCAAGGCCAGGTCGCACAACAGAGTTACTGGAGGGGTCCATTCCTGTAGCCTACCCAGCATTCCCTGTGATTTAGGGAGGCAGTTGGAGATCCAGGCCATAGTGAGCGGTAGTGCAACCATCGGGAATAGCATTAACCACTGAGAAGAAGCCGGTTCCCATGTCTCAGGACAGATGGATGGACTGTCCCTACCTGTGCCACATGCAGAAATGACAGTCTGATGAATGCACACTGCTCCCACAGCCATGCCCTGACATTGCAAAGCTGCTACCCATTCCTGACAGGGAAAAAAAGAGAAATCCTGAACTGACACTGGAAGAGTTGGTGATAATTTTAATAAATTAAGTTATAAAGAATGATCCAATGGCTTATTTCCAACCACGGGGTTGGATTTGATATGATTTGATCCCTCTATGGGGCCTTCTGGGGTGAAACAACTAAGGAATTGTATAAAACATGTTTTAACTCTGCTTAAATACATTACTGACCTGCAGAGAAGAAAGCCGTGCAGAGCTCTCAAACCAAGGAAAGTAAGACTTTGGGAAGGAAGATCAATGTTAATGCTTCCTTCTCCCAGATTGCTTCTGTTAGACCCTCCAATCCTTGAGGTCTTTATCTGAGATCACCTGAGATATGGGGTCAAGAGGGCAACCTCAGTCACTGACCAGTGTCCCAAGGCCGGAAGCAAGACTTGAAATCTTCACATAAAGCGGAGAACTAGAGGACCCACGTCTGCTCAGTGTGACCACAAAATATATCTGGGCCCCCACAAACAGGGAGAGGGTTTGGTTGGTGTAACCCTGACCTTGGCTGAATTAAGGCTTAGACACAGCCTGCTTCTGACACTATTTTGAGAATTAGGCACATTGTGAGGCCCATGAAAACCTTGGGTTGAAACCTTGGGTAGTATCCCTAATCTCTGCAGAAGTAAAACCGAAATCTCTCTGGCAAAAACAAAATCATGAACAAGGCCCCAAGATTCCTGCGAGGTACAACCTAAAGGTAATAAGCAGCTTATAGCCCCCAAATATTGAACACATGAAGAAATAAAGAATAACAGGTATGAATTTTCAGAAAACAATATAGACTCACAAGAGCGTCAGATACTGGAATCTTCAGATGTGAAATATAGGCTGTATACAAATGCCAGCTTGAGGAGCTGGAGGTTTGGCCAATAAAGTACTAGCCTTACAAGCTCAAAAACCTGAGTTTGACTCCCCAGAACACACACTTTTAAAAAGCTGAGGATGATGGCATATGCTTGAAATCATAACACTGGGAACACTGGAGACAAGAGGGTCCCCGAGGCTTTCTGGTCAGCCAACCTAGTCCGCTTGTTAAGTTCCAAGCCAGAGAGAACCCTATCTCAAAAAAACAAGGTGGGCATTGCCAGCCCTGAGAAGCCTGCAGTCTATTCTCAGCACCATTAAAAGAGAAAAAACTTAGAGACTGTGAGGCAGTTGCCACCAAGTCTGATGATTTGACACCCAGAGCCCTTGTAACGGAGGAGAGGAGTGACTTCCATAAGCTGTCCTCTGAGCTCCATGTGCACACGCACAAAATAAATAAATAAATGGAGAAACAATTTTTAACCAAGGAAATAGCAAATTCTTTGGGCTGTATTCAAGGTACCTGTGATGGGTCTCCTCCTTAAGTCTGCAGTCAGATCTAGGGCAGCCACTTGGTTTCCACACTACACTTGTACCACAGGACATTTCCAGACCCCAGCTGGCTCATCCCAGCCACTCTGGATAGAATCTTACTCTAGCCAGGGCGAGGAAGTTGATCTTCCTCCCAGGTCACAGCCCCTCCTTGAAGCCATCTCAGAAGCCAGAAGAGACTCTGTTAGTATAGTTTAGTTTCATTTAGGTTCCACCAGCTCAGAAGCCCCCAGAGCTATCATCACTACAGAGACGTGAGAGTCCTCCATCCTAAGAAAAAGGGTATCATCTGGGGGCCCTCGTGAGAGAAGGCCTTCAGGAACACAGCTCTGGATGCCTGGTCCCTAGCAGAGTGCCTTGTCAGATTCCCACCAACCATCCTGCTAGAAGCAGGAGGGCCTCCCAGCTTTTGTACCAGCTCATTGAGTTCTTAGCAGAGCGTAAAATGAGCTCTCTGGGAAATTAGGAAAACATTCAACCTGCTGTCCGTCTACAGTACACAATGCCTGCCTGTCGGCAGGAGCTCCTGCTTCTGTGCTGCGGGCAGTGGCTCCAAGAGCTACTTCTCTGGCCAGTGCAAGGCTCCCTGGAATGGCTCACAAAAATAATTGACCATAGCAGCTGAAACAGCACCCCTATAGTAGAGGGGCTCGAGGGGGACCACTCTGACCCCTGGAGAAAAAAAAATCCTCACACATGTGAAAACAGAATCTGTCTTCAGATGTGGGGCTGAGATTGACCAGCTGCCACCTTCGAGACTGTAGCTACTTGTCCTTCGGTGCTCACCCTACCTTTGGCATCATGGGATGTAGAGACAAAGCCAGGGCTCAGCCATGCCTGTTATCAACACGATCATACCCAGCTCAGCTGATTTCCTCCACAGAGCAGCTGTGGGTTGGAGAAGTTCTGTCCACTGGCCTGTGCACACCAGGAAATCAGGGCCCAGTCGTTCTCACTTTTCTTAGTGTTCTGAGTACCAGTCCTCAAGGGGAGTCGCCAAATGGATGCTATGAACTCATTTGTTGGATGGCTGGAGGAGATGCAGGCAGGCTTGGTCTTAGCCCCTGTCTACTTTCTGACCAAACTCTCTCCCTGTCTCTGTGCCTGTCCTCTGAGACTGAGAGACATGGCTTCTACCAGGACACCTAGAAAAATGAATGAGAGTTACCCTCGGCTGGACAGGGAGGGAAATCCTTTGAGAACTCGGTGCAGAAGGATTCTCTCCCTAGCAGATGTGTTCTCAGATAGCAGGAAGGTCAAAGATGGTCCAAGGAGAAACAGCGACTGAGAAGGAGCAGGAACGGGGAAAAAGGACTGCAACATCCTTGTGGATCCTGTGGAAACAGGTAGTTCAAGCACACTGAGAACAAGTGTGAGCCATGCATCATGAGGAACATAATGGCGGCCACTGGGGGCAGATGCCACTGGAGGCTGTGAGCCTGGGGACTACTGCAGTCATTGGCAGTGAGATGAGGTGCCCTGAGCCCAGGAGTGAGGCTAAAGAGACAGGACCAGATCACACCCTTTCCCACCAACAAGGGGAAAGCCCCAGCGACACCTGAGGGACACAGTATCACCTGCTAAGGTCCAGATGGGACCCAGCACTGAGGCTACACCCCCACCCCCATATGAACCTCTTGAGACTCCACACCCCTGCCTCTTTATAGGATAAATATTGCCCGATGGGGCAGCTTCTGCCCGTGCAGCACCTCACCTCCATATACATGATAAACACATGAGAACAGTGACTGTCCCCGGCTCAAACTTCCAGTCCCTCAGAGACCCCCAATACCGAATATCCTGGCTCTGCTCTTCATTCACCATGAAACCAGGTAGGTGACGTCACTTCCTTTGAGCCTCATTTATCTCAGTCACAAAGAGGCAATAATGATTCTGACCATGAAGGTCTGTGACACGGCAAAAATATCAACATTATCTATAAGGTTTCTAGAACACTTAGCGCAAAGTTGGTGCTCAGGAAGCAGTCTGCATGCTTGGGGCCCTCCACGGTCTTCTCATTCCCCAAGGCTCCTCTCCTCCAGGAAACATTCCTTGACCACCCAGGGTTGGTCCCTCCTCTTCTTGGCTACAAAGATCCTCATAACTGCCTCATACTCACAGCCTCACCACTGAAAACTGATACCTCTCCACTAGCTGTCCTCATCCCTCTGGCACACAGAGAATTACCCAAGAGCAAAAAACGCCTTCTCTCACTTCTGCCACGGTACAGGGCTAGGCATGCCGCAGCTGCTCCAGGAAGCAGGCATCGTCAGCTGGTTTGCCAAGAGTTGGAATTTCATCCTATGTGACAGAGGCACAGGAGAGTTATGAAGTCTCTGGAAAATGGGAAGAGAAGAAGGGCCATTTGAGCGAACACTGAGCCACAGCCCGGGATGTTCCCAGTCTGTTTCTGCTCTTCGCTCACCGAGGCCAGCAGCATGTGAGGAATGTACCAGGGGCCTGGCATTATTAATCATCTTAAAAGCAAACATTCATCTTGGTGCAGGGGTTTTACCTTTCTCTTCTAATAATGGATTAAAGCACCCAGATATTAATGGGCCAGATAATTTACGTTTTGCTTAAACAGAAAGAAATAAACCGTCAGACACTTTCAGCGACTCCGCTTTCTGACAGATTGAGAGATAGGCCCGAGAAACGGCTCTTAAAATGCGCACACCGCACGCTCATTCACTGATTCACAAGAGTACACAAACATTTTTCCACAAGTGCTATGACTTCTGTACACAAATAATTACCGTTTCCCCTGAAGGGTTTGCCGCTTGCTTCGCCTCCTCACCTTCCCAATTGCTCAGGGCAATTAAACCCACAAATTCCCTGTGCTCCTGTTAAAACCTCTGACCTCAGTCCCCAGCAAATCAGTACCTGGAGAGAACAAGTCATGGGGTATAAGCGGGGACATGTGGGTGCCGTGCCCCGCGCCCCACGTGTTTGCACTCGGTGAGCTTGAACACAGTTATCGAGCTTCGGGCAAGGGGCTGGAGGTTAAAATACACAAACACACACAGACAGAGAGACAGTGACACGGGTCATCCTTGAATTCCCCAAGAATGCCCCCTTTATTGTGCCCAGGGGCAGATTATATAGAGATAGCCATGCCCCAGCCAAACCCACCAGAAACCACTCTCCTGCCCTCAGGAACTACTGAAGGTCTCGTGCTCAGAGCAACTGTAGCCACTCAGATCAGGGGATTACAAGAAATTCATGATCTGGGGTCTCACTGCTCCCAACATGTGGGGCCACCAAGTGTCCTGCTCTGCTCACCTAATGGGCTTCCTGAAGCTCTCTTCATCTCCATCCTCCCTGTTTGCTGAAAAGTAAGGTTCCAGAGAGCACGTGACATACTGCAGAAGGCCATGCAGGTGACTCACCCCTGCATACACTGAGAGTGTGACCTTGGCAGATTCTTAACTTCCTGGACTGCGGGTTCCTCACCTGTCCAGTTGAAGGGTTTGGTTCTGACAACCCTATCCTTTGCCATTTTCCAGTTAACTTCTGGGTGCTCCTGGACCAGAGCATCAAAAATTAGAGCTAATCCGTGGGGGAAAAAAAAAACACCTCCCAGCTCACCTAGGTGAGATACTCCCATACACGCAACTGAGCAGCTCACTGGGCCTGCTCCGTCCCCAAGAGAAACTACCTGAACGTGCTCAGTGCTGGGTGCACTAAACGTATCTAACCCTTAAGCGAGTTATAGGTTGAATTTATTAAGTCTCCAGATGATTAAGACTCAGTTAAACTACCCACCAAGTTAGTGAAATCCTCAGGTGAGTGACTCAGTGAGCATGCTCAAATTCATCTGTATGTGATGCCCCATGAGTGGGCACTGATCAAATGCCTACTGGTAAAGTCATCAAATCCCTAAGGCAAAAAGGAGACCTTTTGTCCCAGAGTATTCAGTTCAAGCACAGAGCAATGACAGCCTCCTTGTTGAGGAAAGTTTTGCCTGTCTTCTTGTACTCCCCAGAATCAGAGCATCACACAGTAGGCCAGTAAGGACACGGTGAACTAAACAAGTCCAGGAGTTTTAGGCCAGGCTCCTTTTGCTAACCTGATGGTTTAGGTAGAAATGATTGTAGCAAATGGTGGCCTCGGGTGAAAGTTATATCAAAATCTAAAACCTTACAGAGAAATCTCTGGTCAGAATCTCCAAAACAGAGCCGCTGCCCCTCACATGTCCTGGAAGATTTGGACACAGTCCTCTAAGACGAGTTCATGGACATTTACAGATCAGTCCACCTAGCAGCAAAATTCACATCCCTTTCAGACACGCAGGAAACCCTCCCCAAGCAGGCCCTGTGCTTCCCAATAGAGCGGGTCTCAGCAAGTTTTTAACGATCAGAAATCATTCAAGTTATAGGCTCTAGTCGCATGGAATTAAATTTAAAAGGAACACACCAAGATTTGGGAAATTAAACAAACACTTCTAAGCAAACCAAAGATCGATGAAGAAATTTCAAAGGAAACTCGAAGGTACCTCAAACAAAAGGATAATAGAAGGCAGGCATTAAAATTTAAAAGGCACAGCTAGAGTGCTGAGCAGGAGGTTGGAGCCTCAAATGCCTAAACTGATGAAGAAGAAAGGACGCTGGACCAGTTGTCAAAACCTCCACCCACAGGTGCAGAAAAAGAACAAAAAGAAAAGACAAGTCTGCATGAAGGTAGGAAATGGGAACTGAAGGGAGCGGGAAGGGGGAAGCGGAAATGGGAAAATCGGTCCAAGTTGCTTCTTTGAAAAGATTACAATTAAGTGGGTACCCCAAGACTATGGATCTGTTCATGAAGAGAGAAAACACATACTGTCAATATTATGAAGGATTATCACTCCAGACTCTGCCTATTTTTAAAAATGAAAATATTCTGAACAACTTTGATATGGAATGTCCTCTGTACATGTTTTGGTTTTTGTTTTGTTTTGTTTTTTTGGTTAATGAATAAAGCTGTTTTAGCCAATGGCTTAGCAGAGTAAATCCAGGTGGGAAATCTGAACCGAGATATGTAGAGAGAATAGGCAGAATCGAAGAGACATCATGTCGCTACCGAAGGAGAAAGACGCCAGAACATTAGTGATAAGCTACAGCCCCGTGGCAATACATAAATGAATACAAATGGGTTAATTCAAAATGTAAGAGCTATCTAGGAATATGTCTGAGCCACTGGTCAGTGTTGTAATTAACATAGTTTCTATGTGTTTATTCAGGTCTGGGCTGCTGGGAAGCGAAAACATGGTCTCCATTTACACAACTTTAAGTCTCGAAGTTGACAATTAAGCAAACTGTGCAAGTTCATTGGAAAATAACTCACTCAAATGAACAAACCATAAAATATAATTTTTTTATTTTATTTTATTTTGTATTTAAATAACATTTTTTCATTTGCTTTACATACTGACTGCAGTTTCTCCTCTCTTCTATCCTCCCAGCCTTCCCATCCCACAAAGAATAAAATTTTTCATCTAGATTGACCTATATTTGCTCACTTCTGATTTTTAGCAAAATTTTTTCTACAAAGAGAGCTTGAAGCCCATGAGACTTTATGAACTTTGTTGAAAACTTTATGAAGGAATAATGCCAATATTAAACAGACTCCCAGAAAATCAAGCTGAGAAATCATTTACTCAACTCATTTAATGAAGCAAGAATAACCCAATGCCACAGCTGACAAAGACTAGATAGATTTTTTTTAATCCTAAGGAAATATTATCAACAAGTCTTGACTAAGTGTCCGAGGATGCAACAGAGGTACAGGATTGATTAATTGAACATTAGAAATGTTTGGGGAAAAGGTCAAGTGAAAAATTGCAGTCTGTGGAACTCACAAAATCAATCCCATGAAGGAGAAATTCATCTCTGAATAAGGAAAGGTCATGTTACTGTGACAAAACGCTTTTGTTGGTTGTTGGTAGTCCCTGATATATCCTAGAGATAAGTCTCTTATTAGATGCTTCTACTCTGATTTTTTAATGTAATGGTGACATCTGTCAAGTGCCTGATAATATCCTACCTCAGAGGAAAACTTCGGAGCTCCTTAAAAACTAACAACATTGAGTTTTTATGGGGTTTGGGGTGTGTAAATGCACACATGTGTGCAGAAACACACACATTCATTGTGCTCTTTCTAAGTTTCTTTTTGTTGTTGCTTATTGGTTTGTTAATTTTTCTTTATTATTGTTTGTCTTTTTATTGAACTATTTGTATTCTTATTCTTTTCTGGCTTTTTTTTTTTTTTTTGGTTTTTTGAGACAGGGTTTTTCTGTAGCTCTGTAGCTTTGTAGTCTTACAGCCTGTCCTGAAACTCACTCTGTAGACCAGGCTGGCCTCAGATTCACAGCGATCCACCTGTCTCTGCCTCCCACGGGCTGGGATTAAAGGCATGAACCACCACTGCCCGGCCCTATGTGGTCTTAAAAGAGAAAGAAAGAAGGTGTAGAGTTGGAAGGGTAGAGAGGTGGGGGAGATATTGGTGGAGATGAGGAAGATATGATTATCTGAATATATTATATAAAACTAACTTTATTTCCAATTTAAAAAAAAAAGAAGTGGCCTGGAAATCTTCCAGATATCATATTTAAAGTATCAAGGAAATCACACAAAAAAAGTGATGACAAAGGCATTATTTTAAACATTATACTAGGTGATGGAGGAAGGTCATTTGTTAAGTAATAAAGAAACTGCTTGGCCTCATAGGTTAAAACATAGGTGGGAGGAGTAAACAGAACAGAATGCTGGGAGGAAGAGGAAGTGAGCTCAGACTCAACAGCTCTCCTCTCGGGGGCAGATGCCTCAGAGAGAGGCCATGCTCCCCTCTCCCC
This sequence comes from Microtus oregoni, assembly GCF_018167655.1. NCBI lineage: Eukaryota > Metazoa > Chordata > Mammalia > Rodentia > Cricetidae > Microtus > Microtus oregoni. The sequence continues at coordinate 26,624,799 of NW_024543074.1, read as the reverse complement.
GGCAGATGCACGCGATGAAGCAAGCTGCCAGGTCAGACATGCTGAATCTTTCCCAGTAAGACTGATGCTACACAGATTATTAGAGATGGGTTGATCAGGATATGAGAATTAGCCTATAAGGGCTAGAGTTAATGGGCCAAGCACTGTTTAAAAGAATACAATTTGTGTGTTGTTATTTCGGGTAAAGCTAGCCGGTGGCGGGAGCTGGGTGGCGGAATGCAACCCGCAGCTCATCACTACAAAAACTAGGTACATAAGACCATAAAACAAGACAAGAAAAATAAGTCATAAATATTAGAAGTTAAAAAATAAAACAATGACCAGCAATGTAGCTATGAACACAAAATTTTTCACAGAATCTCCAAGAATATACCAGAATTGAATTAATAAGTCTTACACGTCATTATCCAAAAATCAATTTTGTCTTACCTATTAGCAAAAACATATTGAATAAAAACTTCTAAAATTATCATGGGCAATAGAATTTTTTATTACTTAGAAATGAATCAATTAAAAGTTGCGAATCTGCTGTACTGAGAACTGCAATTCAGTACTGAAGGAGAAGATCTAAATATGTACAAAGGCATTCTGCACTCCTGCACAAAACTGGATACTGCTAAGATTTCAGTTCCTGTTAAACTAGCCTGCCACTGGCAAACCCAAATCCTAATAGGGGATTTGGAAAACAGAAAATACTGAAAGATGTGAACTACTAGCTTCAAATCATTCCATAGCCATCGAGTGAAGAGCAGTTTGGGTACAGATATAGGAAGACTACAAGACAGTGTACAAGGTAAGGCCAGTGCAGAATACATACTCCAAAACTAGACTCGTGTATAAGGTCACTTAATTTTCATCCAAGCTAATTCAACAAGGAAAATGAAGCCTTCTTTACAGCATCCCTAGAACGACTTATAATCACATAGAAAACTCTTAACTCCTACCTCATTCCATACGTAAAAATTAATTGGACATAGAGTGTGTCTACCCTTTAGGCTAAGAACAAGTGAGGGTGGCCCATAAAAGCAAACATACTATAGAAAATGTACCCAAAGAAAACAAAAGGATGCCTTTGAGACTTGGCAAAGACAAATAACAAATAAGTTCAAATTAAATCCTTACTCCTCAATATACACCGTTAACAGAATTAACAAGCATACCACAAGCTGAGGGGAAAAAAGCCACGACATAAACATCTAACAAGAGACTTATCTCCAGACTGTATCGAGAACTATTAATCAGCAGCAAAAGAAAATAGTACAATGTCCAAAATGGGTGGAAGGAGCTACGGGCCACTGAAGGCTGCTGAGAGAGGGAGGAGCCCCCACGTTAGTTATTGAGTACCAACTGGTCAGTTCCTGACACAAGTGCCCATGAGCAACACTAAACGGACTCAGCAGGTTGCATTTCATACACACACACACAAACACACACACACACACACACACACACATATATTTATATGATAATTAAAGAAAAAGAGGTCATGAGTTTCAGAGGAGTGAGGAGGAAGGGTGAGTGAGAAAGAGAACGGGGAGGGAGAGTTGGGAACTCGCTTTTATTTTTTAAAGGTTTTAAACAATAGGAAAAGGGCTTAAAATGACATTTCATGGGGGCTGGGGAGATGCAGGCAAAATGCTTGCTGTGGAAGCATGAGTGTCTGAGTTTGGATCTCCAGCACCATGTGAAAAGCTGGGTAGCTCCTTGTAATCCTAGCTCTTCACAACAAAGATAGGTGGACCCCAGGGATTCTGTGGACAACCAGTCTAGTGGAAACAGCAAACTCCGGGTCGTCTCAAAAACTAAGGTTTGGAAGTGAATGAGGAAGGCATCTGGGTATCAGCCTCTGGCCTCCACATGTACCTGCACAGGTGAGCACACATGTGCACATACGCACATACACACACATATACACACATTCATACAAAAATATCCCACAAAGAAGATAATATGTGTGGCCTCCCAGAATGAAAAGTTCTCAATACCAATATTCATACCCACAACAATAGATCTCTTTCTGAAGCACTAGAGATTAAATCCAGGGCCTTGTGCTTGCTAAGTAAGAACTCCTGAGCTACAGTGAGCTCCCAGCCCTTGGGTTTTTGAGACAATATTTCACAATCTAGCACAGATTTGGGTTTAAACTTGTGATCCCCTTGCCTTCACTCTCTCAAATGCTGAGATTACTAAGATTATGGGTGTGTGACGTTACACAAACCTTCAGATGTGCTTTTAAATGACAGAGAAAGGGCACAAGGAGAAATTGATGGGAATAGCCTAAAACTAGACAGTTGCACAACTAACTACATTTGCCGCCGCTGAACTCTGCCTCCGAATAGGTAAGTTTCGTATCTATGTTATTTCTCAGTACACTCACACGACGTTGCTGAAAGCATAAATCACGAGACAGACTTCAAAGGTGAACCTGAATTGTAAAGAGAAGCGCTTGAAGAACGATAAGCACAAAATTCAAGACAGAAACGATCTACGAGAGCAGATGGGAGTGATAGGCTGAAGGAGGGTGCTGAAGGCTGTTGGCAGTCTCCTTTCTCACGGCCCTGACTGGCGAGCATGGCGGCTTCAATGAGAAATGCTTCTCCCACAGGCTTGGTTCCCAGGGGGTTGCACTTTTGGAGGTAGAGCTTCGCTGGAGGAAACATGTCTCTGGGGTGGGATTTGTGGGTTCTTGGCCCCTCTTTTCTCATTTGGTCACCCCCCCCCCACTTCCTGTATGGAAAAGTGATCAGTCAGCATGCCTTGCCTTCCCTGATGTTATGGACTCCAGACCTCGGCAACCATGAGCCAAAACAAGCTCTTTCTTCCTTAACTTGCTTGGGATCATGATCTTTAATCCCGTCAACAGAAAAGTAACTAATGCAGAGATATATTTTATCCCTAAGATTTTTTATTATTGGGGTCCCTTTTTTGTTTCTACACAAGTAAAACAAATAAAAACTAGCCAAAATAAATTATGAAAGAGACTAGGTATTGACAGGTGACAGATCTGCACCACAGTAACAAAGTACCCAGTGGGAAGTTGATGTGCTAAAACTGAGCCTTGTTTAGAAACATGACAGTCCCATAGGAAGGCAGAGTTAGAAGGCAATCCCTGAGAGATGAAACAGTGGAGAGCCACAGAAAGCAACAGGCAGGAGTGGTGATGGCGAGGGGATGGACAGTACCAAAGAAGAAAATCACGGTGGCCTGACGGTATCTCCTCTTTGAATGGAAAGGGAGCAGAAACTGCACCAAGTGCTCCCAGGCCCTGCCCGGTGCTGTTTAGATGCCAGTCCATGAATTTTCAGTTACAACATGTGCAGACCTTCCTTGGAGTTCCTTGTCCTGTCTGGCTTGTTCAAAAAAGGAAACTTAGAGACATAAAAGAGTGGCGAAGGGCAGTGGTCCTCCAATCTATGCCAGAACTCACTGGACACTACTCCATAAAGCACAGAATCTGTACACTGTATAATTAATAAGTTCTAGAGTAGGCTAGGCTGCCATAACAAATAGGCCTACAAGGCCAGATGTGGTGGCTCATGCCTTTAATTCCAGCACTGCTGTAACTAGGTCCCAGGTGCCAGACACCTTTCATCTTATGGTTTTTCTGCACCCAATGTGTTAGTTAGTGTTACCTGTTTCTGAAAGTCAGAGAGGATGATGTTATGGGAGGTCCTTCTGTCTATGTGTTGCTTTTATTGGTTAATGAATTAAAAAAACTGCCTTGGCCTGTATAGGGCAGAACTTAGGTAGGAGGGGAAAACTGGACTGAATGCTGGGAGAAGGAAGGTGGAGAGAGAAAGAGACACCAAGATCCACCGCCGGAGATAGACATGCTGAAACTTTGCTGGTAAGCCATGACCTCGTGGTGATACACAGATTAATAGGAATGGGTTAAATTAATATGTAAGAGTTCCCAAATAAGAAGCTAGAGCTAATGGGCCAAGCAGTGGTTTAGTTAATACAGTATCTGTGTGGTTATTTCAGGGCTGGGCAGCTGGGAACCAACAAGCGGCTTCCTCCAACAGGATGGAGCAAGGAGGCAAAAAAAGAATACATCTATTTTTGTGTAAACTTTTGGCTCAGTGACCTTGAAGGAAAGCTATCTAATACAGGACATCCCAACATCAAATCATCAAGGAAAATGTCAGTGGTCCATAAACTGGGCTGCATAGAAATAAGCAAGGCTCCATTTCAATGGACTTTACTAACAGAATGAGAGGACAAGCCACAAAGAAAGCCTTTTGGTCAGGCATATATCTGGCAGAATCTTTGCATCCAACATATATTAAAAACTCAATAATATACTCAGAAAGCAGAGGCAGGCAGATTTCTGAGTTCAAGGCCAGCCTGGTCTGCAAGAGCTGGGTCCAGGACAAGCTCCAAAACTACAGAGAAACCCTGTCTTAAAAAAAAAAAAAATTAAAAAAACTCAATAATAAGAAGACCAAAATAATTGAAATGGGCAAGTTTTTAGAGTATTTACAAAAGTGCATACTCAAATAGCCAAGAAGCACATTGAAGATGCTTGAAGAATTTGGTGATCAAGAAAAAAATGCAAACTCAACTACAATGAATACCATGATGCACACACCATTGGGCTAAAATTAAATGGACTGGAGTTACCAAGCACTAGTGATGGTGTGGAATGCTATAACTCTCCAAGGTTGCTGACTGGACTACAACAATCACTGCAGGAAATAGCTTAGCACTTTCTTGCAGTTAAATATGCACTTGTGTGACTCAGCAATTTCATTACTAGGGAGCAGAAGTATAGATTCCCATGGAGAGGACCCTGGACTTGGGTATGCCTAGCTTTAGCCACTGCAGTCAAAATCTCAAGCAAGCCATATGTCTATCACAGACTAGAAGACTGGTGGCAAAGGTGACAGTCTCTGAAGTCTGCCATGAGGGGCTAAGAAGCAGGGACTGTATCCCGCACACCCTAAAAACTCTGGAAAGGCTTACTTTATTGGGGCAACGTATCTATTTCCCTACCCTATGTAGACCCCCATTTAGTTCCATCCCATGCACTTGGGAGTAGGGTAGATATGCCTTCGGAGCAGCCCAAAGGCTGGAGGCAGCCTCTGAGCAGGAGGACCTGAGAAAAGTCCCAAGTGGTAACTAACGCTGCACTCCAGGATGCAGGAAGATGGAGGAGTGAGCAGCAGAGGCAGGAAGTCATTTATGGCTGGAGCCTACTCCCATCTGAGTCACAACAAGGCAAAGGCTGCTGTTGCCCGGCAACAGAAGTCCCAGCTCCTGGCTTGGATTCCAGCTTGCTAACCCTTCCCCTCCCAAGGTGGCTGATCTTGTCTCCAACTACCATATGTCAAAGGCTTGAACTCACCTGCATCAAGCTACCTGCCATCCAGCCTGTCCCAGAAAGCAACAGCTTGAGATGGAGGACACAGAGTCCACTGCACCCTTGCTCCCTATCATACTAAGAAAACCAAAGCTCAGGGCCTCACCCAAGCGTGTACAGCTAACAATAGGCAGAACCAAGCTGGGAGCTACAGGTTTCTGGCTTCTTCCTTTCGTATAGGAAACCTCTTTATCCATTAGGTGCAAGCTGGAAGTCCTTAGGGCAGAAACACTGAAGTCCTAGGGAAGAAGGATTAGCTCCAAAAGATGAAAAAAGCTGAAAAATCAAATAGAATAAAATGTCTAACCGTTATAAAGTTGGCCATTGCACTGGCTTCGTGAATTAGAGACGTTTATAATGTGTATTTGAATTGGTCTCTCCTGACCAAATCATTTCAAAAGCAAATTTATTTAAAATCCTTTGATTTGTTATAGCAAAGAAAAAAAACCTTAATGAGAGATAAATGTTATATATGATGAGAGAAGCTTCCAGAAGTAAGATGGTGACAACTCAGTGGATACTCTACATGGCATTAACTGGACCATCCTCTGGTAAACAGGGCTTTGAACTAGAGCTGCAGCCTGGTCTAAGGCTGTCCAGGAGCAGAGTGGTCCTGCAGAACTCCCCTGAATACAAAAGCTTAGTGTGTAGTTAGCTGAGCTGCAACCTCAGCAACAGTGGCTTCCCACCCCAGCTGAGCACGCTCACTGCAGCTCCCCACACCCTGCAGAAGCCACTGATCCTATTAGCGATAAGGGGCCAGGAAAAAGCCCAGTCTCCTGTTCCAAACAGATTATGTTGATGGAAACAAGATAGAGGCTGGGTGCTCAGCTGTATCGGGGTGCCTGGGAGAGGACTCCCTACAGTCAAAAGTAGAATACCCGTACTGCCTGGGAATACAGGAGATGAACGGCGCTGTAATCTCATTTTTGAGCGAGATGATCTCCACACTCCTGAAGATCCAGCTCCCAGTCCTCACCCCCACCATCTTCACAAGGCTTCTGGAGAGAAGTTTAGGGAGGTAGCTATGGGGTAGAAGACACAGGCTCAGGACCTGGAGATCTGGGTTCTACTCTTGGATATAGTCAAGCTAACTGACTTCAGCAGAGAAATAGTTAACCCCTCTGAACCTCCATTTCTTCATGTATAAGATGTAAGGGGGAAGAGAGGGCCAATTCAAAGCTGACCTCCAGCTCCAATAGGCCATGAAGGTCAGCTTCTCTCTGCAGTCACGTAGTTCCAGTTCTGACCTCTGGGAGACCCCACCCACACTCTGGGTCTCTGCCCCTTGTTGATCTCCTATGTTTATTGGGGCTGCTGGTCCTATCCGAGATTCCATCATTTCAATTGACCAGATACCTGGACATCAGTGATGTTGGGGACCCGTTTTTCCTCTTAACACAAGAATCTTTCAGGGTGTGATTCTGCTGGCCTACTGCGCCTCCTTGCTGCTCAGGCCACACATCCTCCTTTGCCTTGCTTTGTAATCCTCAATGCATAGTATATATTTTCCTTGATATAGTCATTCCTCTTTCCAGGACGTATTCAAACAGAAAGATAACACTGATTTTTCCCTGTTTCATCTCTTCTCACCATTGCTGGGGCCCTCACTCTTTCTCTCCTATCAGAGTTGCTGTCTGATGTTGTCTCTGCTTATCTTGAAGAATTTCCCTCAGCATTTTGTGTTGAGTGTGTCTGCTCAGCTTTTGCTCGTCTGAAACAGCCTGATGACGCCTTCATTTTGATACGAGATGGATATTTTTTACTGGATGCAGAATTTGGCATTGGCTGCTTGGGCTGTTTGTTTTGTATTTCACCATGCCAGCAGCATCACTCTGTTGTCTCGGGATCTCTGCTGTTTGGGTGAGAAATCCATTAACACTCATATCAATTAGTATTGCCCCGGATGGAAAGCTTGCTTGACTCTGCTGACAGTGTCTCCCTCTCTTAGCTGTTTGGTTGGTTGGTTTGGTTTGGTTTATTTGTGTGTTGTTTGTTTTGTTTTGGTGATTTGATGTTGATACGCCCAGGTATCATCTTCTTTGCATTTATCTAACTGTGGGGTTTCCTGGGTTTCTTAGAGCTATAGATTTGTGTTTTCACAAAACTGGAGAACATTTGAGACTCTGTTCTTTACATTTCTCTGCCTGGTTCTCCCTTCTGGTCTTCGAGTTCATCGTCATCTGACAGTCCACTCTGTGCCACTGAGTCCATGTTCAGCTTTATCCCGACCATTTTTTTCTTCTTCACAAACTGGATAATTTCTTTGGTCTATCTTCAATTGCATGCATCTGTTCAATTTCACTACCATCCCCTATTTGCAATTAAGCCCATTAGCAAACTTTTTTTTCAACTTCTCATTTCATTTTAGATTCTGGAATTTCTATTTGGTTCTCACATTTCCCTCTTCTTTCTGTGTATTTAGCATGGTGATTGGGTTCATTTGGGTTTTTTATTTTTAGATTTATTTATTTTCGTTTCTTTCTATGCATGAATGTCTTGCCTCTGGCCTTCACGGGCACCATACACATAACTCAAAATAAAAATATTTTTAAACTGGAAATCAATCCAAAGGATTTTTATTTTATAACTGAGATTCTTTCTTTAAAAAAAATAAAAATAAGGACAGTATCCATCATAGGAGAAATCAGAACCTTCTGGGACTGGTTTATATTTATGTTAGAATTTGGTATTTCTTTACTATAAACTTGTCAATGCCTGTTACGATTTGAAACTGGAATGTTCCCCCATGGACTCATTTTGAACACTCAGTCCCCGGCTTGTGGTACAATATTGAAGACTGTGCAGGCTTTAGGAGATAGAAGTAGGCCCCTAATGGGCAGGCCTACGAAGATGAGACATGAGCCTGGTTCTGGTACTCTACAAGTACCCCAAGTACTCTGCTTCATGACTGTCATCCCGGGAACCAAGCCTCTGCCTCCTACTCCCTCTGCCTCAGATGGAGTGAGTGTCCCACCCTGCCTTCTTCACCAAGACAAACTAAGATCCCCTAAAACCATGCCCCAAACAGCCCTTTCTTACCTTCAGCTCTTTCTGCCGGGTGTTTCTGTTGCAATGACAGGAAAGTAACCAGTAAGCAACCCAAGGAAGGACGCTTTACTCCACCCTGCTCGTCAGCACAAGGCCACCAGACTCTGAGGCCTACAACCGGAGAACTGGTAGTGCGGTGACTTGATGGAAGGTGGCCCTGTCTCACCCTGGTCCCCTGGCCTGAGAGCCTCTTCTGCCTGACAGAAGGTGGCCCTGTCTCACCCTGGTCCCCTGGCCTGAGAGCCTCTTCTGCCTGACAGAAGGTGGCCCTGTCTCACCCTGGTCCCCTGGCCTGAGAGCCTCTTCTGCCTGACAGAAGGTGGCCCAGCCTCACCCTGGTCCCCTGGCCTGAGAGCCTCTTCTGCCTGAAGGAAGGTGGCCCTGTCTCACCCTGGTCCTGTAACCTGAGAGCCTCTTCTGACTGAAGGAAGGTGGCCCTGTCTCACCCTGGTCCCCTGGCCTGAGAGCCTCTTCTGCCTTGATCTTGTGTCCTAGTTACTGTGATAGCCTCTGCATTATCCCAAAGCCAAGGCCTTTCGTGGCTATCAGTTCTAACAGCAGCAGGGTTCAGTATTCTTCCCTTGGACACAAACTCCAGCCTCAAAACCACATCTGCCAGTCTCTGCCACATGATGCTCTGTCCAGTATACAGCCGGGGCTCGATATATATTGATTTGACTTGACCGGTGGCTCTCAACCTTTTCTTACAGCCAAATATTTTTGTAAAGCTCTTATATTAGTTAATTACTAGTATTACTAGTATATAACAAGCCAGTACTAACTTAATGGCCTAAAAATAATTTATTATTTTTCATGCTTCTTTAGCTGACTGGGTCATGATTCTGCTAGGTTCCCTGTGCACCTGCAAAAGCTAAAACGTTAGCTGGGACAGGAGCTGTGGGGTGGCTTTGTTCTCATGTCTGGCAATCGGCCTGGCTGAAAGCAGATGTCCTCAGTTCACCTCCACCCTCCTTCAGACTTGTCCATCTTCTTTGCTTGATGGGCAGTCCCAAGATGGACTTACAAGAGGATCCACACAGAAGCATGGAGGTCTCGAATCTCATAGGATTCTTTCAATGGTTCATTTTACCCATCAAGTTGACTGAACTATACGGTGCCCAGATATTTGGCCAAGTGCTCGTTGGAGTATTTTTGTCAGAATGGTAATTTATTGGAATGACTTTCAGACTGTAGTCCAGCTAATCCAACAATGGCTGGCTGTGAATGGAGAGTCTAAGAATCCAGCAGTTGTTCAGTCCACCAGGCTGGGTGTCTCAGCTGTCTTCAGGATGTGTTCGAGTCCCAAAGCAGACTCGAATGTCAATGAAGAGTGGATGTGTGAGCAAGACAAGGACAAGCAGACAAAGAGCAAACGCTTCCTTCTTCTGCGTCCTTATACAGACCTCCAGCAGAAGGTATGGCCCGGACTAAGGGTATGTCTTACTGCTTCAATATCCAGATCAAAGGGTGTGTATCTTCCTGGCTCTAAAGTCTGGACCAGAAGTGCCTTCACCTACTTCAAACAAAGCAAAGCATCTCTCACAGGTTTGCCTTCCACTTCCGGATTAGTTCATTCCAGGTGTAATCAAACTGACAACCAAGACTAGCCATCACAGAGGCTAACTTTTGTGTTGATCCACTGAACAAATACAATGCCTTTCCCAAAGTAAGTGAATCCCATTTAAAAAGCTGAAAGTCTCACTAGACTAAAAAGATTGACCTGCCTACAAGTTTAAGGGGAGTCATACCCGGAAGGAGGCATTCCAGAGCCATTACACACTCCTCTGGGACACTTTACACTACCCTCAAGATGAAAGTGCAGAAAATAGAAGTCACCCTACAGGAAAAAGTTTGAAGCCAAAAAAATGAAAGTAATTCATTACACCCCATATAAGATATTCAGGAAAGAGAAGCACTTTGTAATAAAAGCAATATGCATTTCGGTATGTAAATGCCTGGGCTTCATTGCACTGGGAGACATCATGATGTAATCAGCCTTCTGTGTTTATATGCAGAGTAGCACGTGTGGGGTGACACGGGAGGGTTACACTGATGACTCAGACACTATGAGCATCCTTGCCTTCAGCGATGATTTCAAAATGGGGATCAACTGTTGGAAACATTCAGAACAGAGTCAAACCTAAAATTCCCCTCATTTACATGGCCGTGGCCTCCACTAATTAACAGAGACTGAAAACTAGACCGAAGAGCTTGGCTTCCAGCTTCAGACAACTGCAAACAAGTTCTGCACCCACAAGGATGTCTAGCTGGATGTTTGCAGTCCAGCAAGACAAAAAAGAAAACTTGTTGAGGCCATCACAGAACTAGGCACTCTCTGTCTTAACTGCACGCCAAGGTTTGAGGTGGCCCCTAGGGGGTGCTAGTGACAGCTGAGAACAACAGTCAGGGCCGGTTACACCAGGGCTGTATACCGCAGACCCATTCTATGGAAAGGGGATGCATAGACAATGCATCACCCAGTAGAATCAGCTGTGAGGTTCCGGGGAGAAAAAAAAGTGTCTCCAAGGAGGTTGTCAGGAAAAACAAGGAAAGAAGCAGCTGTAGCCCCCAGAAGATCCATGGAGAAGTGTTAGTGTTCCCCAGACCTCTCATAGTGAAGAGGGACACTCAATGTGGCCCCTTACAGACAGGGCAAGTTATGTTATGGAGGTGGCACATAGGCTTCACCATGAGGCCATCAAAGTGACAGGTGGGCAGATGTTAGACCCTCTCCTAGGGAACCTGCCCTAGATAGAAGGGAGAAGAAATCTGGTTATTTCTGCCAAGAAAGTCTAGCCTGGGAATTACCTTGAGATTAAGCTTTGGAAGCTTTCTCCCCAAATTTTATTTGAGCAACAAGAGACCATCGCAGCTTGATCTGATGGCTGTGAATGATGTTCCCAGGTCCCCACAGTCACGGGGAGACAGCCAAGGCCCTGCTGGTGTCTGCATGTGGCAGGCGCACTCCCGGTGTGATCTATGGGTTGTGGAGTCATTTCTGTTAATTAAACTCCTTAATATAATTTTGAGGTAAGGGAGCTTGGCCCGTGTTCCAAACAGTCCCTGGAGGCCTGGGGAAGTGGGAGAACATGCCATCTGGCAAAATACCACCAAGTTTAATCACCTGGGAAAAATCCGAGAAAGCAGAGCTGGGGGAGGAGGGAGAGGCAGATGGGCAGGTGGAATTCTCTATGCTCTGCTCACCTGGCCATGGTGGCAGCTGAGAGTGGGCCTCTGTGTCCCAGCTGCTACCCTCCTCCCCAGGCCAGCTTCTGACTGCTCCTGAACCACTGGGAAGCTGCGCTTCTCCTCTAGCAGGTAGCTCGGTCCTGTGACTTTCCCCACCTCAACCAAACCCTCTTATTTCTCAGATTGTGTTTGTGTAGGGCCGCAAACTCCGCATTCACCCACAGCTGTGCATCTTCGGAAGGAAATCAATACATAATTAGGTGTTCTGTCTGTTGCACCGCTCAGAGCCAAGCAGATTAGGAATTAGCAAGAGTGGCAAGTGAACAGAGTGACCAGGCATGGCCCAGCAGGTGCACTCCAACTGAAGGGAGGAAGCTGGGGACAGGGACCAACTGCAGGTCGTCTCTGTCTCAACTGCACTTCACACAAACATGTCCTCCAATGAGTTCAGACAGTGCCTCTGGCTGGCAGGCCTCTCCTCACCAGAATTCACAGATGCACCTGAAGCAGCCTCCTCACCTGCCTCCAGCCTCCAATCTCTACCAAACTAGGACGCCCCTCACACAAATCACCTTTCCAAAGTGCTAATCGGATTGTGTCACCACCCACTGAGGTCATTCTCACTGGCAGCTTGAGGCTTAAAGCACCTTGCATGAAGTCACAAAGGCCCAGGTTTGACGTGTCTGGGCCAGTGAGATGCCAGTCTAGTCAGTGGACCCTATGAGAAGTGGAAAACGTAAGAATCCTGTCTTCCGACACTGTGAGGGTTTTGAGAAATAACGTGGACCAAGCACTTCTTCCCAGGCTGGTGCACAGCAGGCACCATGTAGCCGGCAGTCATTTCTTCGGCTTTCGCCATTATCACTCTTCACAGCTCCCGAAGCCAGCGCCCCCTCCTTCTCCACAGACCTCCTTCATGCATTTTCCAGAACAGCACTTAGAATGTGGGGACCCTCCAGCATCTTCTCCCCACCTACAGAGGCTCCAAGGCTTATGGGCCCAGAACCAGGATGCAAGTCACATCTTGTGGTCGGGGAGCCATTTCACTTTGGGGACATGATGATGGCAGACGCATGGGAGAACGTGTAGACAGAGGTGGCTGCAGCTAGCTCATGGCTCAGATGATGCAAAGCTCCATCCAAGTCTGGCATTTGGTCCAAGCCTAGAACTCAGTCCATGTATGAGAAGTATTGTTAGCAGAATCACAACCTGCAACCAGAATCACAGCCTCGGCTGGGGCCAGTGTAACTCTTGGCCCAAGAATAGGGAACAGCGATTCCTGACATTAGGCTTCTTGGGTCCTGATATTGGTCTTCTTTGGTTGAAAGACTTCTGTGAACACAGGCCTTGGCCAAGGCTCTGTGGACTTGCAGTGATAGCTGGGCTACAGCTGAAAGGCAATGTTTCCGGGAATGACGTCACTGCATCTTCTAACCCTCATGCAACAGGAATGCAGCTTTAAAAACAGATGGTGATAACTGGTCATGTGTCTCTCACAAAGAATGTGTATTCATTCTGCCACTGCCACACACACACACACACACACACACAAAGGCACCCTCAATAGATTTCCCTCTGTTCTCTTTGGTCAAGATGGACGGAAGGAACACAAAAGTCTTCCCTTGACTATGTCCAATGAGACAGGGGTTGGGGCCCTCTGAATGGAATATCCCACCCAAGTGAGAAGGGGAGCCCCCACATGGCTCAGTTGGTAAAGCACTTGGACCCTGAGTTTAACCCAAGACCCATATTTAAGAAGCCAGGCATAGTGGCATGCTCTGCTCCTGTAATCCCAGCACGAGTGGGATTACTAGCAGGCAGATCTCTCAGACTTTCAGGCCAGCCAGCCCCACCTCTTGGTGAGCTCTAGACCAATGAGAGTCCCTGTTTCAAAAAAAAAAAGCAAATAGTTCCTGGGTAATGACACTGGAGGTTGTCCTTTGACCTACATGTGTACATGAACACACAGAGAGACAAGGGGTTACTATCTATAACCAGAGGGATATCCAGAGTGTATGATTCTCAGGACCAAAGGCACAAACCAGGAAGACCGGAATACAGTTGAACATAAACCACAGAGTAGAGGAAAAAGCCTGCGAGGTGACCCAAAGGGATTCATGAGCGTGGTCAGCATTATCTTCCTCTTCGCTAGGGTTGAGAGTTGAGATGGAAGGACTAAAGACCAGGCAGGAGCCGATTAGTGCGCCAGTACCCACCTCCACACAAGCAGTTCCAGATTCTAACCAGTCCCACGTAGCCCTATGTCCCCTTTCCCTGCAGGGTGTCTAGACTTCCCCACCACATCCATTTTGCTTTTTTGTTTTGCTTTGTTTTGGCCAGCGCTTCACTGTAGAGCGATCTGCCCTGGAACTCACTATGTAGATCAGGCTGGCCCCAAGTTCCCAGAGATCGTCTGCCTCTGTCTCTGGAGCGCTGGGATTAAACATGTGCACCACCACGCCAGACTTTTTATCCACTTCTCTCTTCCAGGTTTTGATATCTCCAGCACTCTGTAGGCCTGAGTCTCTATTTCATCTGCAGATTATTTTTACCAAAATGGTTCCAGAAGGCAAATTTTTCCACAGCATTAAAAAATAATTTATAGAAATAATGTTCCTTTAATAAAAGCCACACAGAATTATACAATTTTTATAGTGCATGACAGAACACGAAAGGTCCAAGCTCTTGTAGAAAAAAAGGAAGGTCTCCAGCTGCAGTGTTCTTCGAGTGCGGCTACTCCCTCGGGCTAGTATAACGTACCGATTGGAAGGCCCACCACTCATCCTGCTGCCCAAACCTCATCCAAAGACAGTTCCTCTCAGCCTGGCTCTTAGAATGGGGACAGGAAGAACGAGCTCACTCTGGCTGTATCTTCTGTTTCTGCTTTTTTAAAATATATAATTAAACAGTTAGTGGCTAAATTGCATTGTAATTGATTGCAAAATTGCTTTTTTAATGAGATTTAGACACTAGGAAATAGCTTTCCCCGCCCCTTCACTGTGCCCAAAGTGAACTTGGTCATTTTAACAACAAACTGTCTCCCTGGTTGTCTTCTAGACCCATATAACTCTGAGGTTAGTAGAGAGGAGGGGGCTCGGCTGCCTCGGAAAGAGAGGACCAGAGCCAGGAGTCCCTCCCCTACCCCAGCAGGTTTGGCACCTTTGAGATACTTTCTTCCCAGAACTCTCAGAGCAGCCCATCCCACCCCACCCCAAGTTCCCTGAACTGTCAGAATGAGGGGCAGTCCCCAAATCATACCATCCGGGCTTTTGTTTCCCAGCTCTGGTTGCTGGAGTGTCTCCTCTACCTCAGTTCATCCTGTCCTGTACCTGTCCACCTCAGGGAGACATGAGGCACGAGACACACATGTACCCCACCATGAGCGTGTGTGGCAGACTAACACCCTCACACACAGCTGCAGAATCTCAGGCTTTCCGGAATCTCATGCAGAAGTTCTCACATGCAGTTGCTGAAAACATACATGCTCTTTACACGCTCCTGGAAAAGCCAGAGCTGGAACTCTGGTGGTTTTAACAACAGTTCCACTATTCACCTAGCCAGGCATTGATTTGTCAATGTTCTACGGGATCCCTGGAATCTGGGGGCATTGAGACGGGGCTGACAAAGGGAAAGGGTAGACAAAGCTTCCGAACAACACACACACACACACACACACACACACACACACGGTTCTATCTGTTTAAAAATTGGGCTTCCATTCAAGAGATTGTGGGAAAGGTTCTAGTGGGGTGAGGAAGCGACTTGATGATTGAGCACTTAGATAACAAAAGGGGTTTTGGCTAGAAGATCGAATATTTAGCATAAGGGGTGTGGCTTATGATAGAGTACTTAGCTAGCACGCGGGACACCCTACGCTTGACCCTTCAGAACTACCAAAAAAAAAAAAAGGCAAAGTCCTTAGAAACATAGCCCAGGAGAAGCTCTGGCGCCTGTGTTTTGCCACCAATGCTCAGATGGTCAGGAGCACAGAGAGGCAGGGACAGCAGAGCAAAGGCTGAGCAGATGAGTGGCAGCGGGTGCAGCCCCATCCGGGCCCTGCAGGAGCTGAGCTCTGCAGCATAGATGACACCCAGAGTCAGCCCCACCAAGATATAAAGCAGGGGTGTCTTAGATCCCAGCTGTAGCCCTGCTATGTGGGGGCAGCACAGCTGCAAGGCAAGATGGCTACTTTTGGCAAGGGAGGACACTCAAGCCAGACTTTCCTGTAAATGACCAGGCATTTCCAGGCTGTGCTGTGTGAACCACACAGCCTCTGTTTCAAGGATTCACTATTGTTCTGCAAATTTAGCTACAGAAAAGACAGAGATAAGTGGAAGTTGCTGTGCCCTAGCAATTCTTTATTTACCAGAATGCTGTTTATGTATAAGAACATCTAGACACAGCAGTCCTCTCCTGGGGAGCCCAGCATTCAGATGGGAAATATGGGAGAATAGCTTGAACACAGGAGTTAGAGACTAACCTATTTAAATACCCCACTTAAAAAAATAAAAAAAGCAAACTGAGCATGGTAGGGGTACACCTTGCAGCTTTAATCCCAGCATGCCAGAGACAGACACTGGTGGACCTCTGTGAGTTCAAGGCCAGCCTGGTGTACATAGTGAATTCCAGGCTGGTTATAGATACATAGTAAGACTTAGTTCACGGAGGAGGAGGGGGAGAAGGAGTGGGCATGGGGAGGAAGAAGAAGGGAGAGGTGGAAGAGGAAGGAAGGATGGGAGAATGGGAGGGAGGGAGGGAGGGAGGGAGGGAGGGAGGGAGGGAGAGATGGAGGGAGGGAGCGAGAGAGATATGGAGAAAAGGAAAGAAAAGAAAAACAAACAAACAAAAAGTCACGCTGCTCTGGAGGAGGAAAGTATAAAACAGTCAGAGAGGGCAGGCTTTTGGCCATCAAAAGAAGATGATTACTCTGCCAGTGAGGGCTCTGAGGCAGTGAGGCATCAACTGGTTTGTACCTGGAAGGGATATCACCCTGGATTTTGCTAGGATCTGATTCAGTCTGTGTGATATCCGAATATCAAGAGAGGATTGAAACTTTGGTCCATCAGGTAGACTCTGGATCTGCCTGGGGAACTCTAGTCCTCTTGAGAGCTGAGAGACCTAACTCTAAGACCTGTGGCAACAGCCCCAGGGTAATTGCCTGTGATTCTTCATTGCTTGCCCGTGTGTCTGTGGTCATAAACTCAGATGAGCTCATGACCCCTCATAGATGACGCAAGGTAGACCAGGCTAGTCCTCTGTGCCGCTGCTTCCATGTGGCTGGGACCACGATACCTGGCAGAGATGATGAAATGACTTCAGATTCACGGTTTCAAAGTTCATCCTGAAAGCAAAAGCATGGTGAAATTAGTGGTGGAGGGCGGGGGCTGTGCAGTCTAGTTCTGTCAGCTTGACATAAGCACAAGCTACAGCCATCTGGGAAGGAGGAACTTCATTTGAGAAAATACCCCCACTAGCTTGGCCTGTGGGCAAGCCTATGCTGCATTTTCTTAATTGATGATTGATGTGGGCGGACCCAACTCACTGACAGGGTGCCACCCCTAGACGATGGTCCTGGGCAAGTTTATAAACAGTGTCCCTCCATGGCCTTTGCATCAGTCCCTGCCTCCAGGTTGCTTCCTTGAGTTCCTGCCTTGACTTTACTGGATGATGGACTGTGAACTGGAGGATGTAGTAAACCCTTTCCTCCCCAAGCTACTTTTGGTCATTTTTGAAAATGAAATACAGAGTAGACATCCTAGCTAAGCTGGGGACAGAGACTCCTCACATACAAGCCAGGAAGCAGAGCATGCAGAGGGGCACCAGAGGCGAATGTGATCTCCAAAGACCTGTCCCTAGAGGTCTGCTTCCACCGGGTAGCCCCTCCCATCCCAAAGACTCCACAACAGCGACACCATCAGGGGAACTAGTGTCTGCACACGTGGGGACCCTTCCCATTCAAACCAAGGCACCCACTCTCTTCGTACTGAGGAACCAGACTGCAGACCTGAGAAGTGAAGTGACCCCTCAAGACCACACAACCAGAAGATGCTTGAACCAGACCTAGAGATCGGAGCTCATTTCGAAATCAGCAAGAGTTCGGCTTTCTCCCAGCCTGTGGTTCTAACTTGAGGACATTGCAGCCATTCCGTATGCATTTACTGATATTTAATGCACGTTGAGCCAGCTTGTATCTTCTCTAAAGAAACATGATAGGAGGTATGTATGTATTGCAAATAAAAAAGTAGCTTCAATTTTTCAAGGTTTATGAAATGAAGCAGCCCGAGGCATGTCTTGCAATGAGGTTGAATTTACACAAAACAAGCTGCAAGAGCCAGGCAATGCTTTCTTATCCCCTGACCTCTGGCAAGTCCCTTCCTCACCCAACAGTTTATTCTCAGCTGTTACACACCAGAGTGGGATCAATGCTCACTGGAGTCTCTCTCTACTCGAAGAAAAATGCTTTAATCAATTAGGTCTGGGCATTAGGCCAACATTTTCACATTCTCACCATAAACCATTCTGTAAGCTGAAAGAGGAGGCAGAGGTATTTGGGGTTCGCTGAAGGGAGGCTGAGGTGATCTCCCTCTAGGCCATGGAGCCTCTAGATTTCAAGACCAGCAGGAGGCAAATGATGGGCAGGCCACTTCTTTAACTTTTCAGGTAGCCAAAAGCACCCCCCCCCAAAACACATACACACACACACAGACACACACACATTTCTCAGAACTACAGTCTAGGGACTACTGATCCCAACCCACCATTTCCCAAGGGCACTGGCCCTGGACAGCATCTCTCTTCCTTATCTTCAGGAAGAGATCACAACTGAGATGATGAGCAGCTAATACAACTTCCATGAGCAGCTGGGGAGATGTCTCCATGGGCAAAGCACAACTGTGAAGACCTGGGTTTGAATCTCCAGAATCCACATCAACTCCAGGAGTGGTAGGTCACATCTGTAATCCCAGCACTCCTACAATGAGATGGGAGTGGAGACAGTTGTATCTTCAGAAGCCGGAGGACCAGCTAGCCTGGAACACACAGCAGGGAAGAGCAAAAGAGAAATCTTGTCTCAAACAAGATAGAAAGCAAAGACCTAGACTAGAGGTCATCCTCCAACCTCCACACATGTGCTGTGGCAAACGTGCACCTGTAGCTTTTAAAAAACAAGAAGTAAAAATCTTGACTCCTGCACGCCCCTCATTACTATTCAGAACGAACCAGGGAACTCCATCAAATGCTTGCTTCCCCGCACATGCTCTGAAATTCCCATCAGCCCCAATTCTGACCCACTTCCTCCCCGCCCCCTTCAGCCCGGTGACTCTTACCATGCGCTCACATGGGTGTGCGCACCCACAAACACACAAAGTAAATAAATAAATAAATAAATAAGGCAAAAATGAAAAACTGTGAGCTGGAGGAGCCAGAGCAACCCCATGCATATCCATCACTCCTTGAGGGACGCTCAGCAGCCAGTCCCTCACCAATACTGGGTCCCCAGCTCACCCAGCATCCATCCTGTGTGGTGATGCTCTGAGCCTGGGAATGAAAGCAGGTCAGAAATGGGGCTGGTGGGAATTTCAGAGCATGTGCGGGGAAGCAAGCGTTTGATGGAACTTCCTGGTTCGTTCTGAATAGTAATGAGTGGCATGCAGAAGTCAAGATTTTTATTTCTTGTTTCTCAAAAGCCACATTGATGGGAGCAGGCTCACAATACAAACAGTGGTGATTGCAATCACTTGCTGTTCCCATGGCAACAGACAAGATTAAAAGGGCAAACAACAGAGCTGGAACTCTCTTCAGATTAAACTCTCCCGATTTTAATTGCCAGGCAGCAGGTTGACACATGAAATCCCAGACTCTGTTTAACAAAATCAAAACCTCCCCTTTGCTACTGACGGGACTAATTCAGGCTGACCAGCCTCGTCCTCACTCTCCCCATTCAGGACCTGAAGCATCACAAAAAGTCAAACCTTACAGCTCTCCATCTCTGGAGCATTCATTGCCTGCAGCAGAGATTACCCCATGCTGCATCCATTGCTAGTCTCCATTCAGGAACTCCCGCTCTCACAGACACCATCACCAAGCACAAATCTGTGCTTCCTGCTTTGCAGGGCTGCAACTTGGAGAGATTAGGGTTAAAGTCATGTGCTAGAAGGCGCAGAACCAAATATGACACTCAGTACCGTCCCTTCCATTCCCATATCCCAGGTACTTTGCCAGCCCTCTGCCCCTGGAGGGAAGGATGGAAAAGCGTGGAGATGGTTGGCTTGCAGGAGTGGCACAAGAATAGGCGGGCTGGGGACCCCTAGACAGTGGACACCTGGTCCTGACCAAAATGTGCTCTGCTAGCCCCGTCCCTCCCCAGAGAAGCTGCAGTTCTGAGTGAGGGCTCAGCTCTACCTCAGTGCCACACAGCAGGGGTGGCGTTGCTGCTGTAATATTCATGGGTTTTCTTCATTCCAGGGGAACCTGCTTTCCCCAGCTTGGAGCTTCTTCCTCCCCTGAGTGGTGAGCTTCTGCCTCACACAGCTGCTCCGAGTTTGATCAGCCTGGTTCAAAGCCACCTGCATAAGCTTAGGAAGGAGCAGCCCTTCAGAAAAACAGCACTGAGATAAAATAACAAAGAATTCACTGGGAAATGATGATTGAACAAGCCACGCGGGGCATCTGGTCTCCAGCCCCAGAAAAACAAACTCTATCACTAACCCACACAGCCAGACATTAGTGGCCCCACAATTTCTTACTGGGCACCTACTGTACTCAAAAGAAAACTGCTACATCATTCAGTGCAGGGGCAGGCAGCCAGGTGCTGCTGCCAGCAACCACAGAGCAAGATACAGAGTAGCACATGATGCAAGACCACTGGTGCTGAGACGAAATCCTGGGATGCGCAGGAAAGGAGCCTTTCTATCACCCACTCAGAGCCGCAACTCAGTGCCCACAGTCGCTGTGAGTGCCGGATGATTCCTACAGCCTGGAGAAAACAGAGGAAGATGAAACACACCTCATGCCACCCCCGGATTCCCTGATGGGGCAAGAGGAAGGGGAAAAAAGCACAGAAACTGATCTTGGGAATAATGCCTGGGTTGAGATGGGAGGAAGGAGTTAGGAGAGAGAGTTACTGAGGCTGAGGGAGTCTCCCTTGAAAACAAATGACCCAAGCCAGGCAAGTCAACCAGTTGAAGTAGACTAAAATGCTGCCCTGTAAGAAAGCTCTGATTCCTTACCCCTGTGGGCTACATGGCCTACGCATCCCAGCTCACAGGCATGGTTAGTTGGCTGGAACCCTGGGAGAAGGTGAGGACATTATTGGAGATAGGACGGTGTGTGTGTCAATCACGCAGCCACAGCAACGCTTGGCATGCTGTTCAGCTAAATGCACACAGAGATGATGCTTCTTCCATGGCCTGAAATCTCCACTATGCCCACAGTGAAGCAATTAAATTGGAATTAATGTTTGAGTATCTGTTTATAGAGCTGCTTCGGGTTTAAACACACCTTTTCTTTTATTACAGGCTAATTGCCAGGTAGGATACTTTAAAAAGAAATACAGGCTTTTTTTTCTGCGGTTCTGCACATTTTCAAGAACAAACGCTTCTTTTGACTCTCTGACTCTCTCTCTCTCTCTCTCTCTCTGTGTGTGTGTGTGTGTGTGTATGTATGTGTGTGTGTGTGTGTATGTATGTGTGTGTGTGTATGTGTGTGTGTGTGTGTGCGCGCGCGCATTTGTGCACACGAATTTGCCGTCAACTATGGGTGTTTCCCTCTGTTGGTTCCCATCTTATTTTTTGAAGAAGGGTCTCTCACTGAACCTGGAACTTAACAATCCAGTTGGACTGGCTGGTCAAAAACCCTCAGCAATCCTCCTGTCTCCACCTGCCCGACACTGGGGTTACAGACACATGCTGCCACTCATGGCTGGCAAGTGGCTTCCAAGGCTGGAACTTAGGTCCTCACACTTACACAGCGAGTACTTTACCTGCTGGGCCATCCCTCCAGCCCCTAAATCTATAAACAGTTTTAATAAACAAACGTTATAACTACCTCATACAAAAATAGTGTTATGACTCAGATCCTCATTCAGACAAGGGGCCCTGTGTAGCTTCAGGTTCAACCATCCTAAAGTGTGCATTGCAGGAGACACAGACCTGTGATCTGCCGAGCTGCAATGATTATCAGGTAACCAGATTCCTTTCCTCTGTTCCCAGCCTCACACCTCTCTAAATGGTTTGTGCTACACTTAGTCATTTTAGTTTTTCTTCACACAAAACACAAATCTACATTCCTTCCCGAGTGAATTTTCAACAGAGCTGCAGCAAACTGAGAGGGGGGAAGAAAAAAACACCGTTAGCGGATGCTCCCTTACAGTGAAACTGAAGCCAAAACTGAAACTCAAGGACTGATCTTTGTGTACCTTTCAGATGGATGTGTTTTGAAGTTGGCAGCATGAAAAAATCAGTTTGAACAACACAGTGCAAAGGGGGAACAGGCTGGGGCGCCATTATAATTCTAATGAGATGCTTCCTCCCCCTCTATTCGGATTTACTTACAGAACAATCCTGGTTTTAATGGGAAGATGCCCTTGCTTCTTCTCTAGATTCTCTTCCTGCTGAGCCATCCCTCCAGCCCCCAAAGCTACCAACAGTTTTAATAAACAAACTCTAAAACTACCCAAGGCGAAAAAGCTGTTGTGGCTCTGACCTTCACTTAAACAGGGGACTGTGATTGCTGCTGTGGAATTTTGCTCACCTTGGGGTGGACTGCAAGGCCCCTGGAGAGCACGAACTCAGAGGGGCCAAGACAGGGTCGCTGGCTCTTGCTACTAAGCAGAACTGCTGACCCAACACAGCAGAAATCCCCGAGAAACACAGTGGCTGTTCTTCTGTTTCTTTATTTCAAATGTCCTGAGTGCTCCAAAGACAAATGGAAATTAAGGTTTTACACTATCGAGGTTCCCTGAAAGAACGTGGAGGGCAGGCAGTACCACAGCAGCTGGTCTCCTGTGGCTCGTGTAACAATTCTCCATAACCAGTGGCTTAAAACAAAACATATTTATAATCTTACAGTTCTAGGGATCAGAAGTCCAAGATGGGACCCACTGGGCTGGACTGGCAGATCGGGGTTCCTGCTGGTAGCCGGGTGTGCCAGAGTGAATGCATTCTACCCTTGGTTGAGTAGCATCTGGAGCCTGGCTACACCCCTTCTTCTTCAAAGCCAAGTCCTTCCATGCCACCCTGTGACTATCTCTCCCTTCCCTCTTCCATTTTAAAGACTCTCCATGCATATAGGGTGCAGACAGAAGACTCAGGGTAATATTCCTATTTTTAAATCAGCTCATTAGCAACCCAATACCCTTTTTCTTACAAGTATTCATTTCACAGGTATTAGGATGTGAACAATGGCAGGGTCTTATTTGTGCTCACCTTAGAGAGTGTCTTAGTTAGGGTTTCTATTTCTGCAAAGAGATGCCATGACCTCGGCTACTCTTATAAAGGAAAACATTTAATTGGGGCTGGCTTACAGTTCAGAGGTTTTAGTCCATTGTCATGATGGTGGGAAGTGTGGTAGCTCACAGACAGACTTGGTGCTAGAGAAGGAGCCAAAATATGCTATATGTGGATCGGCAAGGGCAGGAAGAGAGAGTGACACTGGCCTGGCTCAAACATTTGAAACCTCAAACCCTACCCCCAGTGACACACTTCCTCCAACAAAACCACAGCTCTCTAACAAGGCCACACCTCCTAATAGTGTCCCTCCCTGTGAGCCTAAGGGGGCCATTTTCATCCAAACCACCATAGTTTCACTATTCCTGAATTATGGGGTCTGAACCCCCAAGAAGTGATCAAGCCAGATACTAAGAGAGGAGAGGGTTTCCAGCAGCAGATACTAGAGGCACTTCCAGTACGGAGGGCATGACGACGAAGGGACTAACCACTGCACGAGGAGAGGAGCATCTCAGAAAGTCAGCCTAGGGCAGGCCAGGCAGCTCAGTGGGTTAAAGCACTGGCCACCCCTGCCTGACAACTCCGAACCCACAGAAAAAGTGAGCATGGAAGCACACACTGTAACCTCCCTGCTCACATGGTACGATGGGAGGTCGGAATAAGAGAATCACCCAGAAGCTCACGGGTGAGCAACTGTTTCGCTGTCAGTAGGTCCCTTTCATCAATGACTAGTGATCAGATCACTTGGGTGTGCTCTTCCCCACCCTTTAGTCCTTCCCCCATTCCCCTGCCTCCCTTTCCTCCCCAGCAAGCAAATTTACCCCTCAAAGTATCTGGCTTCCCTAAGAGCTACCCTTCCCTGTGGACAGGTATACACAAACCCACGGCCTCCACTTCCCCTTATCAGCATTTGTCTCCTAAATGATCTACCACTCTGACATTGATACAGATCACTCGCACACCCTGTCCAGAGGACCCGGATGGCCCTTACACTCCCTGGCTTCTTGTATGAGTTCTGATTTTGGTTTTGCCATGTCTCCCAGGCTGACTTCAAGCTTCCAGTCGCCTTAGCCTTGTCCTTTGATGGCTGAGGTACCTGGCTGTCTTGTTGCGGGAGGTCCTCCCACTCCTCCAGCCTATCACCGCTGAGGTACCAGCCCACTGGGGCGTGGTTTCTCTCCCTTTAAAAAAGCGGCCACTTCCCTCTTCTCTCTCTCTTCACTTCCTGCTCCGCCTGCGACTAGACTCCTTTCCTGGTTGCGTAGAGGGCTGTTGCCTGGGACAGTGATCTGTAAGTTTTTTCCCCTTTAAATAAATACCACCCTAATAATCATAACCCCGAATTGGTGTGGCATTGTTTGTGACTTACGCCTTCACTGTCTCACTAATTTTTCCATGTGTTTGGCTTCATATAGAGCCACCTTCCCCTCCAAGTGAGAACCTGATGGGCTGTTCACCCGACCAGTTCCCCCCTGGGGCCAAGAGACAGTCCCACTCCTTCTCACCTGATACACCGAAGGCCTCAGCACCTAGACCATAGCAGGCTCTAAATATTACATTAAATAGGGGCTGCATACATAATTCAGGGGATACAGAGCTTACCAAACATGCAAAAAGCCCTGGGCTCAATCCTGCACTGCATTTGACTACATAGCACATTTGAGGCCAGTGTGAGCTATATTGACCAGGTGCTTTAAAAATAAATAAAGACCTAACAAGGCATCCTTTCATAAACTCAGCCCTCCCCATGGCGGCTTGTCTCTGGAGCCCCGCTGAGATCCCTTTGGGAGAGTAGGCTGCTAGTGAGAAATCACTACACCCTGGGGAGGAGGACCGGTCCATCAAGTCCTCTAGGCCCAAGCTTTTCTTCTGAAAGCCTCACAATGAGGGAGGAGGTTGAAAAGTCTCAAACTCTGGGACAAATAGCCGAGGAGCCTATTTAACATATCAAAGCGGACCTGGCAGCCAGGTTCTCCCAGCATCCCTCAGTTCCCACCTGTCACAGGAGGGCTGCCATACCCGCCCTCTACTCCCTACCTCTCCAGCCCTTCTCCCAGAGGCTCTTCCCTACTAATCCAGACATTTTGGTTACCAGCCCTCTTGGCTGCTGCACCTGGTTACCCTCTCTTCCATCTCCCTTCCCCTCCCCTTCTCCCCACACAGCCCAGCTCAGTCAAGGTCATGGCCACTCTGGGCTCTCCCAGATGTCCCTGTCTCTGCCTATGTTCTCCCTTTTATCTGCAATAAACTTTCTCTTCCATTATGCCTAGGAGCAGTCATGTCCTTCCCTTTTTATATCTTTTATTCAGTCAGAGGTCACTGTGGAAAGGGAGGTTAAAACATTAGGGCACCCTTTTGGCCCCCAAAGAGGTGTCACACGGACCTGGAAAAGGCCCCTCCCCACAGGGCCTCACTCTCCAGCCCATTTGACTCTGTGGTTTTCCTAACAGAGTGGGTGTGAGTTTGTCATAAGAAACCTCATCTCATCACAGACCCTGATGCCCTGATGGAGGATCCAGGAGAGTGTCCTGAGTCCTCACACTGGAGGAGTACCTGGTTTCCAACTTCATCCGTCGTGCTCCCTTCTGAGGGCTAACAAAGAGAAGGCCTCCCAGCCCTGGATTCCAACGAGTGAATTTGGATGTTATAAACTGTGTTGAGATGGTGGCATTCCAGCCTCTGACTCAGTCCCTCCACCAGTTAAATTTGCATCTAATTTTAACCCAAGTCACTTAAGATTATCACATCCTTCCATGATGGGGACTTCCGCTTCCCCTCAGCCCCCAGTTATTTTGGTGTGAATTCACATGAGGAAGCGTAGTTGATGTGGTGACGGGTGTGGAGTCTGCAGGACTCTGATTCCAACTGCACGGTGTTGTGAGGTGTTCGTCTGACTCTGAGGGGCCCCCTTGCATCTGTGCAAACTCACTGCGCCTGAAGTGGTTGGACGCATCCCCTCAGGATCCAGGCAATGACACTGAATAGCAATATGATAGCCCTCAGAGGCGGGACCCCCCACAGGTAAGACGATCCTGACAGTGGGACTCTCCAGGCTGGAATCAGATGTCCCTATAGAAGAGCTTGACAGGGAATCATCCCTTTTGTCCCCGTATGAGGACAGTGTTCCTTCTGGAGGACACAACGCTCAAGCCACCATTTTCAAAAAGGAGACAGGATCTTCACAGACAGTCAACGCCCTGACTTTAGACCTTCCAGCCTCCAGAATGGAGAAAGAAAAATTTCTACCGCTTCATAAGTCACCCAGTCTGTGGTATTTATTATAGCAGCAAACACAGATGTGCTGGCTAGTTTCGTGTCAACTTGACACAGGCTAGAGTCATCTAAGGGGGGGAACCTCAATTGAGAAAATGCTTCCATAAGATCCAGCTGTAGGCAAGCCTGGAGGGTATTTTCTTAATTAGTGATTGATGAAGAAGGTCCAGTCCATTGTGGATGGTGCCATTCCTGGGCTGGTGGTCCTGGGTGCTGTAAGAAAGAAGGTTGAGCATGCCATGAAGAGCAAGCCAGTAAGCAGCACCCCTCCATGACCTCTGCATCAGCTCCTGCCTCCAGGTTCCTGCTCTGTGTGAGTTCTTGCCCTTGTTGCTTGAGAGAAAGAACTGTTATACGGAACTGTGAGTGAAATAAACCCTCTCCTCCTACATTGCTTTGTTCATGGTGTTTCATCACAGCAATAAAAATTCTAACTAAGAAAACAGGCCGAAAACACCAGGATGTCCTCAAATAAAAGACTTGAAGGAGATCTGGAATTGCTGGGACAAAGGCATCACTGGCTTACACCTAATCATGTGACTGCATGAATCACCTTTCAGTCCTGGTTCCCTGTGCACCAGGAACCCCATCTCCACAGGAGCCTCTCAGCCACTGGCTCCTCTTCTGTGAGCAGAGAGGAAGTCTCGAGAAGCACAAGGGTTCTCTGGGCCAAGGCTGGAAGTAGTCTGGAAGCCTCCACCCTGTTCCATCAGCTGGGATGAAGGCCATGAGGGTGGAAGCATAGGGCAGATGCCAGAGGTCAGGGGAACAGCCTTGTGAATAGCCATCTACTCGGCTTGCCGTGGGTTTCTCCCCTTCAGAGTTCTAGGTTCTCAATTTGCTTTTAACTCTCCCAGAATAACCAAGTTCATTTACTCGACCTTGATAATGGGGGCTCTCACCAAGGGAAGAAAACGTCTTTGTAACATAGACTAAGGATTCCCTACCTTTCTGTACCATCTACCCCATAGTCAGGCTCAGTTTCCCACTGAGGGCAAGGCTGGGTGGGATGGAAGAAGCAACTGTAGGGACCGCTGCAGCTTCAATGGATATAAGGGAAAGCCCCCGCAGCTGCCACCACCCTCCTCCACCCAGCCTCCTACTGCTGCAGGGCAAAAAGATGTCTTTCATGATCTTCCCTCTGAACTTGGGCCATTTGCACATCCCAGGCCAGCAGCCAGGGAGCTCGTGTGAAGTCAGGAAGGGTCAGCCAGAGCTAGGACTTCCCAGAAGCTCTCCCGAAACAGTGGCTTTCCTCGGAGACAGATGTGAAGTTACTAACGGGATGAAAACCAAGCTAGGAGTCCATGTCGCTTGGCACGCTTTAAATTCCCCAAAGCAAATCCTTAAAAGAAGCTGCGCAAGAGCTGAAGACTCAGAGGCGGCCCCTGGGAATATTCATCCCAGAAAAGGGACAATAATGAAAAGCTGCACACTGACAGAGGAGGCGGCAGCGGCTTCCGAGGCCACCATGTGACAGTCGGCAGCAGCGTCCGAGGCCATGATGCCAGATACCCCTCTCTCTGGAGCTGGCAGAGCAGGGAAGCTGCAATATTTACTCTCACCTGAGTCTAGAGAACCTGAGAAGACAGAAGACTAGCGATGCTAGGGGTGGCGGGGTGAGCTCACAGGTGAGCCCAGGTATTGTGCATAAAAGTCACTTTAACAGAAGCAGATGCTGTGTACCACAATGGTTGGTCTATCAAGGTACCTCAGTGAGATCTCAAAGATTATGGACCCCAATGTACAGATGAAGAAACAGAAGCTCAGAGACGCTAAACAAATTATGTAAAATCACACAGCTGATTGTAATGTAAATTTGTGTAACCATTATGGAAGTCAATATGGAAGTTTCAGGGGGACTAAAAATGTGTGTTGTTTGAAAGGAGAGAAGATCAGCACGCCCCTTGACAAGGATGGAAGACGCCCTTGGCCTAGTAATATGCATATGGTTAAGGCATTGCCAACTGCTCTGCAGCAGGTAACCATTGTCTTTTGGAAGGCGGGAAGCAACTCCTGCAAGTTGTCCTGACCTCCCCATGTGCTGTGGCAAATCCCCTCTCCCACCTTAAATAAATACATGTTTTTAAAAAGGAAAAAAATAGAACTACGGTATGGCCCAGCTATGCCACTGGGTAAACACATACGACACAGCACACCATTCGTGTTCAGTGCTGCTCATTCAAAACATGGAACCCACACAGATGTGCCCCGGCAGATGACTGGGTAGAGATAAGGTGGCCTGTGTGCACGGTGGGATTTTATTCAGCCTCTAAGAAAAATGAAATCATGACATTTTCAAGAAAATGGATGGAACTAGAGGTCATTATTTAAGCAAAAGAAGTCAGACAAACATCACCTGTCATGTCCTTTCATCTGCAAAATCTAGACTTAAAACTGTGTGTGTGTGTGTGTGTGTGTGTGTGTGTGTGTGTGTGGTTGTGTATGTGTGTGTGGTTGTGTATGTGAACAGCCATGCAGCTAGGAAATGTTCAGACCTGGTTAGGAACCCCGCTTTGTTTGACTGTCCCTTGGTCTTAGCCTCCATCCTATCCTGGCCCCAGATGTGGAGACAGGACACAAATCTCTGAGAGGGTCTCTGAGGGGACCTCTGCCTGTCATTCTCACCAGCCAATATAACACAGACTGGCAACAGTGACCCTGTGTCAGAGGAAAGGGACAGCCAGGGAAACAAAAGAGGAACTGTTACTTAGAGCTTTGTCGTTTTGTTTGTTTGTTTTGTTTTGTTTTGTTTGTTTTTTAGGTCACCACACAGAGGGGAAATGTTTGGGAGGGGAAATCCCACAGGTCTAGCTGTGAGAGACGGGAACACCAGTAATGGCAGCCAGGTCTGGAGCCAGAGAACCCATCTGCTGTAAAACCTAGCTCTGGACATGTTACCCTCAAATTCTCTAACCATAAAGTGGGAGATACATTGTAAAAAAAATAATAAATGCTTAAAAGATTAAATCAACTGAGCAGTGATAATCCAGGCTTCTTGGAGGTCCAAAACTCCAACAAGCAACAGTGCCCTCTGCGGGCAATTTGAGGAATGTCGGGGACAGGGCTCAGCAAAAAGTTAATCTCAGGATCATCCCATTAGCAAACAAGCTGACGAAAAGGATACATCTTCCCCAAAAAGGAGAACTGAGAGACCCATAACTACTGAAAATGTGTTTCGCGTCCTCGGCCGTTAGGAAAATAATAACTAAAATTGCCTTGAGAATCCTCCTTGCCCCAGACAGGATGGATGACTGTCAACAAGAAAACAATGACAACCAAAGCAAGAAAAGATATGGAGAAAGGGGAGCCCTTACTCACTGTTGGCGGGAGTTTAAGCCTGTGCCCACACTACAGAAATCAGCATCAAAGTCCATAAAAACAATCTAGAAAGAGAACTTTCGTAAGACTCAGCTATGCCACTCCTGGCCATATTCCAAAGGACTCTAAGTCAACACATTACAGAGATGCTTGCCTATCCATAGTTATTGCTGCACTGTTCATAATAACTAGAAAACAGAGCCAGCCTATACGTTCATCAAGATATGAATAAAGACAGTGCATAAGATAGATAGACACACAGATGATGATCGATAGATGATAGACAGATTAGATAGATAGATAGATAGATAGATAGATAGATAGATAGATAGATCTTATTAAATCATGACATTTTCAGGAAAGTAGATGAATCCATAAATTGTTATATTAAGCAAAATAAGACTGACTTAGAAAGACAGAACAGCACACACTCTCCCTCACACGCAGAACTTGAATTTAAATGTGCATATTTACGATTGACATGAAAGTAGAAAGGGAGCCATGAGAGGGAAGAAAGAGATCGTAAGAAAAGGAACTAGAACACATGGGGCGTGAAAGAACAGGGCACTGTCTAGAGGAAGGAAGAGAATGGGGGGCGTGGGACACATGTGTGAATGTGGCATAAGGAAACCCATGCTAACTCAAAAAATTAAAAACTAAAAATCAGAAAGAAGATATGCTAGAGTGGTGAGGGCGGGATGCAAGAGGTCACAGGAAACAGATGAGCACCCTGAGACTAACAACAGCCGGGGCCGTTGACACCCCAGGAAGGAGGGGAGAGATGTTTCCCAGACTACATGTGTGCACCGCAGCTTGAGGCAAAGAGACTTGCTGTTGCCACGAAGTCAGGAATCTTAAGATGGAGGATTTGTCCCTCTATTTTCCAGATAGACCAGAGTTGTGCTAAGTGTCCCTCCAAGAGAGGGACACGGAGAGAAGAGAAAGATGGGTGATAACAAAAACCAAGGTTGGAGGTGACCTTGAGCCAAGGGATTTGGGTGACCTATAGAAGTCAGGAAGTTTCCCTATGAGCCTCCGAGGGAACGAGGTGCTGCCCAGCCTTCGGCAGCTGCCCACAAAACCCCTTGCAGACTTCTGAACTCAAGACAGCTCATTAGTAAAACCAAGAGAGTGTTGGTGCCCTGTTACGGCAGCGGTGAAACCCCACCCCAGCTCTAGCTGCACGCATAGGACCTTGCAGGTGCACGCAAGGGACTGCCCTCCCCTGCCTGGAAAGCAAGCTGATCTTGGCTTCTCCACTAGGGCACAGGTTGAAGAAATGAACTGGAAGCCAGGGAGAGGCACAAAATGTGCGCATGGCTGAGCCACTTCGGAAAGAGCAGAGGGTTGATTAAGAGGCAGGCAGGGGCAGTCAGCACGTGGGTTACTGGGCCAGACTCTTCAGGCTCAGGCATTCCATTAGAGTACAGGACTAGGAGCTGTGATGGACACCTGGAGGCTCAGGAGTTCAAAGCCAGCCTCTGCTACGTAATGGGATATGAGGTTGACTCAGAGAGACACATGACAGAGAAGCAGGAAGCCTGTGCTCCTGTTGAGAGGTTAGACTCAGCTTCGTCTTCAAGACAGAACCCCAGGAAGCCTTGACAGCATGTGTCTGTCTAAAACACCAAGAACTAAAATCCCTCCAAATAGTTAGAGTGACCAGCCCAGAGGACCCTGCCCTCGTTCTACCTTAGCCAGGAACCCCTAACCCCAGTCCCACGATGACTGGCTGGAGAGAAAGGCACAGGGTCCCAGCATCAGTTAGCTGTCACAACCAGTTTGGGATCAGCCCCTTGGTGCTGTCTAGAGTCAAAGCTGGATGTCTTCAAGCCCTGCCCTTCAAAACTAAAATCCATGGGCCAACTGAGCGGGTTCTGACCCAGCCAGTATGGGAACTGTGCAAGTTAGACCAAGGTGCCTTCTTCAATCTCTCTCCTGCCATCTACTGGGAACTGGCAAGCACTGCACATAACTAAGGTTGATGCAAAGAGGTTAAGGGTAGAGAGGCTGGAATTCTTCAGGGTACGGTATCCACAACCACAATAGCTCTTTCCTAGCCTCTCTACCGTCTTAGCTGCACCCACGGCACCGGTCTCTTTCACAAGGCCCCTCCTCTCCCCCAACTCTGTTTCTTGCCTAAACTACTGCAGGACTTTCCAAGCTGGCCTCCGTTTCAATACAACCTCCAACTTGCCACAGGAAGATCTTTCTAGAAATTTGATCCTGCCCCCTTCCTGTGGGTGCTCCTTAGAGATGCCTCACTAGCTTTCAAGATTCTTGGATATGCCTGATCCCCCCTCCTTCCCTTGGCTTTTTTCCTAAGATATCCTGATCTATATAGGTTCCCCCAATCCTCACCAAACAGCCCATAGACTGTCCCCATGTCCAATCTTACCTCTCCCATCCTGTACCAGGCAGAATAAAAAGCAATGCCTTGTCTGGTGACAATAATGCCCTCCCGAGTGAGGGCCGGAGAATGCCATAAAAGGGAAATGTGGAGAACAGAGATAGCTCTACAACCCAAGGCAACTGGGGAGAGGAAGCAAACAATGGCTGTCTGGAGTCAGGCCCGGGACAGACAAGCCTCAGAAGGAACCACCCACTGACACCTTGATATGTAGCATCTGCTCTCCAGAACTGACAGGTGACATTCTTTTATCAAGTTAAGTGAGCCTTCAGGCGCCCAGGAGTTTGGTGGCCATTATCCCTGGCATGCATGTGAGGGCATGTGGGATGGTTTGGAGTTTGAATCAGCCAACTGAGTGCAGCAGATTGTCTTCCTCCTGTGGGAGGGTCACAGGCAATTAGCCGAAGGTCTGCCTAGACCAAGAAAGCTCACTTTCCCCCTTGCAGAAGGTCCTCCTGCATGGCTGCCTCGGGTGTAGAGCATAGAACTTACATATCAGCCATACTGGCTACCAGAAATGTAAACTTGGAACAGACCTAGACACCTGGCTCTCCTGAGCCCCAAGTTTGCCCACTTCATCATGAAGAGGGCCCTGCAACATCACCAAGACAACTCTTTCTTCTTTGGTGACAGAAAAAAATGGGGAGAGGATACACTCAACATAGACGGTCAGAAAAGAGGCATGGCCACGTCTCAACCTCCGCCTCAGGCTGTCTGCAAGCTGGCCTATGATGACCCATGGTGAAGGACACCTCCAACCCTACAGCTCAGCACCCAGCTTAACACAGATCAAGGCACAGTAAGCAAAGCTCCTGGCTGTCTGATCCTGGTACCTGCATCCTCCTGAGGATGGTGAGACATTTAAGTCCACACCATTTTTCTCCCTAACGAACATGAACACATCTGTGAAGAGAAACAGCTCACAAACTGGCTGAGCAGATGCAGAAAATATGTTTACAGACATCTGCCGCAAGAGGGTGCTAGCAGGCTCTTTCCACCACCAAGGGTTGTGTATCTCAATTACCCAAACCTCTGCCTTCCCTCCCTTGAGACTGGACAGAGTCTGCACGTTTCTTCAGTTACACCAGAAAGAGCTGACAGGTCTGGGGTCGTAACTCCAGCAAGGTAGAAGCTGTGTCTCCCTTCCCTTCCCAAGGGAGGCTAGTAACTGGGGAGCTGACTGCCAAGCAACCTGTCCTGGGAGGTTACAACCCAGAGGCTCGTAAGAAATGAGAGGAAGGGTCTGGAGAGACGGTTTGGCATTTCTCTTATAGAGGATATGAGTTCAGTTCCCAGCACCCATGAGGCAACTGACAACCATCTGTAACTCCAGTTCCAGGTGACCCAATGCCTTCTTCCGGCCTCTCTGAGTACCAGGCACAAATATGGCACACAGACTTATACACAGGCATAAATGCACAGATATGGTACATAGACATATACATAGGCAAGCATCTATATGTTGTAAGAGTCCTGGCTGCTCAGCCCTGAAATAATCACACAGAAACCGTAATATATGCAATACTGTTTGGCCAATAACTTAAGCCTATTTCTGGCTAACTCATAACTTAAATTAACCCATATCCATTAATCTATGTATCGCTATGAGGCTGTGGCATACCAGGTAAAGTTCCAGCATCTGTCTCCGGCGGAGCTACATAGCTTCTCACTGATTCTGCCTTCTTTCTCCCAGCATTCAGTTTAGTTTTCCCTGCCTAGCTCTACTCTGCCCTATCACAAGCCAAGCCAGTTTCTTTATTCATTAACCAACAAAAGCAACACATAGACAAAAGGATCTCCCACACCATCTATACACATAAAATAAAAATAATTTTAAAAAAGAAAAATAAATGAAAGGAAAGGGGAGAATAGGGGCAATGGTTTTAAGAGAAGAAGAAATTAAGGCAGAATAAAGTTTAAAAGGGGAGCTTGAGAGATGGCTCAGCAGTCAGGATCATATACTGCTCTTCCTGAGGACCCAAGTTTGGTCCCCAGAACCCATGTCAAGAAGCTCACAATTGCCTGTAACTCCAACTCCAGGAGATCTGATGCCTCTGACTTTCAAGGGTACCTGCACTCATGTGCACATACCCCCACATAGACGACACATAATTATAAGCAAATAATTTTTAAAAAGAAAGAGAAAGTTCAGGCCAGCGAGATGGCTCAGTATGAAAAGGCCCCTGACACCAAGCCTGACAACCTGAGTTCAATTCCCCAGGCCCCACATGGTAGAAGGAGAGAACTAACTCCCACGAGTTGTCCTCTGACCTCCACACATAGTATCACAGGCATACACAAATAACAACAACAACAATAACAATAGGAGAAAGTTCTCTAATGAGACCATGGCAGGGGTGGGGCAAGGGCTGCTAGAGAGAGAAGATGGCAAGGCTATTGCTACCAACAGTGGAACGGTCACCTAGTGTGCACAAGGGCCTGGATTTCATCCCCAATACTGCAAGAACAAAACAAGGACAACATTCACAGCCTAAATAAAATGTTTAAAAGAGAGAGGTTTAAAAGAAAGAGAAAGGGGAAGGAGGAGGGAGGGAGGAAGGGAGGGGGACAGAGAGAAACAAACTAGCTCGCAGGAGAGTTGACAGAAGTGACAATGACAGACCAGAAGCCAGTAAATGCCCCAGGCTGTCCTGCTGGACTTCCTGCTGCCACCTTAACCTTGACCCCTGTTGCTGGGCTTCCATATTCCTCTCTGCACAGCATGGTGTCACACTAGTAACTTTCTAAGAGTCTTTGGAGCAGGCAGCAGCATGGACATGAGTCTTTCAAGGGTGCCCATGGCTCTCCCCAGGAGGAGATATTTCAGTGACCTCTGTCCTGAAGAAGCACTGACAGAGGGGTCACCAGCTCTGATACTGCGAGGAAACTCAACCCCTGAGGCTCATCCTCAGATGATATTTTTATTGGTGGTGAGAGGGAAGGTGAGATCCCTTGTTCATCATAGTCTCTCACTTATGAAAACAGAAGAAGGAATGGAACAGACAAAATTAGGCCAGGAGCTGCGCAGACTCAGGGCATGGAAGCAAGTGTGGGGACTTGCCTTCAAGGATGAGGTAGAAGGGGGAAAGCAGAACTCCAAATGCCCCCTCCGCCAAGTAGAATGATGCCACCACTCAGACCAGTGGATCAAGGTGAAGTTCAACATGGCACCTCCAGCTATAAAACCTGGCAAGTCCAGGGAGGGAGAGTCCAGATGCTGGCTGTCAGAGAAAGCAATGCTGGACACCAGCCTACTGAAGACTGTTATGAGCTGGGTGATGCCAGGATTTCCTGACTTGGCACTGGAAGGATCTAGTGCTCAGAGGAAAAGTCCAAGCATGCCACGTGTGTTCTGTGTGTGTGTGTGTGTGTGCACATGTGTGCGTGTGAGTGTGTGTGCATGCACATGTGTGCGTGTGTATGCATGCACATGTGTGCGTTGTGTGTGCGTGCACATGTGTGCGTGTGTGTGTGTGTGTGTGTGTGTGTGTGTGTGTGTGCGCGCGCGCGTGATGGCTTCCCAGGTTGGATGGGACCAATGCCATCTTGAATCAGAATTGGGACCTTCAAAAGACTGGAATTGCAAACAAGCACCAGGCATGAATACGTCCAGTTGCCAAGTCCCACCTGCAATGACATGGACCCTGAGACTGTGTTCCTGGCAAACAGTTCTTCACTTGAAGCCATCAGATGATGTCAACTAAGCGAAGTTCTTGTGAGGGCTGATGTGGGACAATGGTCTTATTCCCTGTAAAGTTTTGTACGTTGTACTGGTTTAATAAGATACTTATTGGCCAGTAGCCAGGCAGGAAGTATAGGCGGGGTGACCAGAAGAGGAAAATTCTAGGAAGAGGAAAGGCTCAGAGGCAGAGGAAGCAAGATGAGAATGCCGCACTGATAAAAGGTACCAAGCCACGTGACTAACACAGACAAGAATTATGGGCTAATGTAAGTTGTAAGAGTTAATAAGAAGCCTGAACTTATAGGCCAACCAGTTTATGATTAACATAGACCTCTATGTGTTTCTTTGGGACTGATCGGCTGTGGGACCAGGCGAAACAGAAACCTCAGTCAACAGAGTGAGGATAGGATAAGACAGGAAAATGTCACCTCTGATCCCCTTTGTGACTTCTGGGGCTGAACTCCAATCCTGGCTCTGCCCTGCCTGACTATACCACCTGAATATGTTGCTGGATCATTCTCAGCCCTGCCACTGCCTCTAGCCTAAGGGACACGTGACAGAAGACAGGTGCCATTTGAAGAACATGTGAGTGCCCAATGGAAGGAAAGAAGAAAAGTTGGAGGAAACACGGAATGGTGAACACCAGGAGCCTGGAGAGAGGGATCCACGACCATATGAAAGCCTGCAGGGCATGTTACTTCCACTCTAGGGACATTAAGAGCTGAGGCCAGGCAGCCCTTGGGAGCGCAGGTCAAATATCACAACAGCTGCCCAGCAAGGAGAAACTTGGAGGAACAAGTTGTAAAATCTCTCTTCCACCTGAGGTTCCTAGAACCACCTGTTGGCCAAATCAGGTGTAGAACAAGTTGAAGGAGCCATGGTGGATACATCTACAGGACACAGCATGGCAGATGGTGACAATGGGGACTAGCTGACTGGTGAAATGAGGGAAGTCCCCCAGTGATGGCCATGACCCCATCTCCAGAGCCCACTTATGGCTTGTATGGTACCACAAAGACTGTGCAGATATGGTCAAGGCAAGAGTCCCAAGGTGGAAACAGTCTTCTGAGCTATCCATGTAGACCCAGAATCATCCCAAGGGTTCCATGAAAGGGAGACAGGAAGGTCAAAGGCACAGAAATGGTGACACACCAGGGGGACATAGACACAGGAAGATGCTCCCCTACTGACTTGGAAGGATGGAGGGGACCAAGAGCTGAGTAACATGAAGTCTTTAGAAGCTAGAAAAGGCAAGACAGATTCTCCCAGGAGAGTCTGGAGAGAGGACCACAGACTGGCCCATTCTAGAAGACCTACCCTCAGATCCAGAAAGAGTGCTATGTCAATTTCAGCCACCGTTTATAGTACCCTGCTGTAGGAGCTATAGGACTAACATACCTGCAAAGGATGGGAGAAACACACATGGCTCCCTGGTATCTGGATCTAGGTCTACTTCAGTTAGGACACAGTTCAAACAGCGGCTCACACCTGGCCCAAACGCCTTAACTAACATGTACTGACTCTAAGAGGGAGGGAGCGTGGCTAAGGAACCCACACAGGCCCTGTCTCGGCCTCTCTAACTGCTTCCATGCAGAGGCTACTACAAGGCCGGCTTACTTCATTACGTGAGCTTTACGTTTTTCTCCTTTCCTTTTTCATGCATCATTCCCAGCATGGATCAGCTGCTGAGCTGCCCAGAGTAGCCCACCAAGTCCCAGCCAGAAGTCTGAAGCCTGAGTGCTCATCTAGGATCTACCTTCCGTTTGAGCCTCGGGTTCCCAGACTGTACAAAGCTGGTGGGAACTAGGTTCCCTGAATTCCTTGTCTCCCAGTGATCTCATTATAAGTGTCTCCTTGACTGTGACCACTCTGCAGGCATTAGGGGTGGTCAAGGGAGGTGGAGCATGCCGTCAGACCACCAGGGACTTCAGGATGCTTGTTGTCTGCTGCCCCCTGCTGGCTAGAATCTGGGACAGTAGTCTTCTGAAAGCTACCTGTGAGATCAGCCAGGACCTCATAGGAGATTGCTTCCAGAGCACAGAAGGAAACCAAGGCATGCACCAGAGCCCTGGATGGATAGTTGGGGGCATCTCTGCCACTTTCGCATCACCCCCTCCTCACGAGTGAGCTAGGTATAAGATACAGTGGCTTCTGAACAGGACTTTCATGGCCCCATCATTATCTTTGGGTTCCAGTAGCATTAGGACTCTCTCTCTAGTGTGCCTCCCACCATAGTTCACAGGAGTCCTGAGCCACAGCTTTCTTGGCTCTTGGGCTTGCAAATTTCCTAGGGCATCAAAAGGGACGATCCCCACCTAGAAGGGTCAGACAGGACCAATCAGGGCCCGTAGATGCCTCGTGTTAGTTGTGTAGGGGAGGCTGTGGGCTGTATACTGACTGACAAGTAGGGTGGGATCCTCTCTAACTGCAGAAGAAAAGGCAATGGAGGGGACACTGCACACAGAAAGAGAGAGCATGCCCGGCAATCCCTGCACTTGGAAGCAGGAGGATTGCAAAGTTCCAGACCAGCCTGAGCTGCACAGTGAGACCCTGTCTCAAAAACAACACCGGGAAGCCCGAAGAAAGGCTAGAAAAAAAAAGGGAAAATAAAAGAAAGGGGGGGAGTAATGTGAGGGGAGGGGAAGGGAGGAAAGGGGCGGTCTGGGGCCGTCATTCCTGGCCCTTCATTAAGGTCCCTTGCCAAGGTCCTCCTCTGCTCAGAGCCACACAGGTGCTTTGGCGGTGTGCACCATCCAGGGCTCTCCTGGGCAGCACTGCTGGAGGAGACAGTGAAGGTCCTTATGCCCTCCCTCCCTGCTCCACAGCTCAGGACTTGGTGGCCTCAGCAGGTCACGATGTCCCTTCCTCTGTCCTCTCCTGCCTCCCGCTCCCTCCTCACCACGGACACAGGTGGTCTAGTAGACTCAGACACGAGTCAATTAAAAATGAGCCACCTTTTCTCCTAGGCTAGGAGGGCTGACATGGAAACCCCTGGATGCCAGAGGTGTCCTTGTTCTGGTGACCTGGGGACTGAAGAATCAGGAGAGCTGCAGCGACAGCCCAGCAGGGAATACACTAGCACAGCCACCATCACGTCAAAGTTGTTCATTGATTTTCAGATTTTCCAGTCAACCTGAGTACAGATTCATTTGTTTGCTAAGCTCGGGCTGGATGTTAACTACAGGCATGATGGAAAAGGAAGTCACCCCACCCTTGCGGGAGAGAGTAGCACAGTGGATGCTGGCACTATCCGTCTTCCAGGAGTCCCCAGAGACACCAAGGTCAGTGGCAGTCTGAGGGGTTCTGTGTCTAGTGACTATAAAGTAATTTAAAAAAAAAAAAAAAAGAACCAAGAGAACCAGAGGCCCAAAATATGGCTACCCAAACTCAGGAAAAGGTGGCAGGAGTCCTTTTTGTAATCAGCACTGATAGAGGATACAGCAAGAGGCTGCAGCGGGCACTAACATGGGGACAGAGTGGGAGGAACTACTAGAAAAATAAAACTGGACATAACAGGAAGAGCAATGGGAGAATCAACAAAAACTACTTTTGCTTGAAAATACTATAATGAAAACCAATTGTGAGTGCTAATTAAAAACTTTTTTTTTTCCTTTTGGGACTGGAGAGAAGGCTCAGCAGTCAAGAGCACTCACTGCTCTTCCAGGGGACCTGAGTTTGGTTCCCAGCACTCAGATAGGGCAGCTCACAACCACCCGCAACTCTAGCTTTATAGGATTGCAAGCCCTCTTCTGGCCTCCTTGGATACCCATGTGCACGTGGCATATACACACAGAGACACATATATACATACAAATTAAAATTAATAAATCGTTTTTAAATATTTTAATTTAAAGTAAGGTTGATTACTGCACCCGAGCTACGGAAGGGGAGCTAGCCTGTGCCATTTGTTAATTTGGAGGGGGGGTGCTTTTGATTTTCATGGGCACCTATGACTTTGATCCCACAGTATACATGTATTTATATGTATCTATTTATACTGGAGATCAAACTCAGGGCTCCAGGATTGCTAAACAAGCTCGCTACCACTGTGCTATATCCACAGCCCTCAGAAATTAATCATAATATAATTTAGTATGAGTATATGCTAAAAAGCAGCATCGAAGTCCTTGTTAATTGAACCAGGGATGCTCGGGCTATACTTGCTGAATGTGGCCCACAGGCTGTGCGACCAACCACAGAGGAGTCACTGGCAGTCTCATGGCAACCAAGGACACCACCGCGCCCTGGGGCACCCTGCAGAGCAAGTGGGGCAGCGTGAGCTCAGTGCTCACTGCCCCAGTCCTCAGTCCAGCGTTTCAGACAGCAGCTCCTACCCTGGCCAGCCCAGTCAGCCCAGCCCGTGCCTAGCCCAGCATATTCCGGCAGCGCTGCCGCTCCTCCTCCTGCTTGTCCAACAGACGATTCTCCAGCTGCCTCAGTTCCCTGAGCACCGCCTTGCGCATGGAAGGCTCCAGCTCCAGTACTTTCTCGAGGTCCGCCTTGGCCTCCTCAGCGTTCCACACCTCTGCGTGAGCACGTGCGCGCACATAATAGGCCTTCACGATCCCTGCGGAGAGGAGCGAGCTGCACCCAACCGACCAGCCCCAGGGAGCCCTGGCATCAGACCTCCTGACCTCGATTTCTTCCAAGTGCTGTAACCAATTTCACCTTCAGAATTCTTGTATTGTTACCTCTGAGGACCTGAGCTTTGTCACCATCGGACCCTGTTATTGTGCCTGACCAATCCGAGTGATGGTGAGACTCAGTGCAATAATAAGGGTGGAGTACTTAGCGCCTGCAACAAATGTTGTGCTATCCTGCTTAGTGTTAGTTGTAAACTCCTTCTCAAATACTACCAAAGTCAATTTCATATTTTTCTTTCAATGTCGATTCCATATTTTTCTTTCGATTGCTGGCCTCCTTTCAAAGCCTGGTTACTACTCCCAAACTAATGGAATAACAGCCACATGCACATTTGAAAAGCATAAAAATAAATAAGATTTTAAAAACCACCTCCCTAAAGCCAGTGATTGTGCACACCTGTAAAACCCAGAGCTCTAAAGGCTAAGGTAGGAGGATCACAAGTTCCCAGTGAGCCTGGGCTACATGGCCAGCCTCAGTCTGAAACAAACAGCTCCCACAATAAATATCACCCACCTAGAAGCACCGACAATGCAGTTGCAGGCTTGGGGAAGTCAACAGGTTGAAAACAAGCTTCTGTGCCTCTCACCACAGAAAGGGCCACATGAGGCCAGTGCCAGTGGCTGTGACCTGGCTGTCTGTATCTCCCCCACCCCCACCTCCATCTCCATCTCCACCACCCCTGCTCCTTTACCCTCACCCCCCCACTTCTCCACCCTCACTCCTACTCCCCCACTCCCACTGCTCCCTCACCCCTACCCCCTCACCCCTGCCAGGGTTGCACCTGGGTGATGGCGCAGGATGTCGCTGGTATGCTCCAACACCTCGTAGTATTCCTCCTTCTTCAGCAGACACTGGCAGTAGTTGAGGATCAAGGTGTTGATCATCTTCTCCAACTTCAGCCACTCCACCTCCCAGGGCTTCTCCTGCAAGGCAGAAGCTCAGCCACCGACTGGGTAAGGCTCATCCCAGCCCACCCAGCCAGCGGTCACTCCCAACCTTAGTCTGAAGATTCCTCAGGCACACGATGGCCTCCTGGTACTTGGTGGCAGCCTGATCGTAGCGACCCAGCTTGTAAAGCCTATTGCCTTCCCCGTGAAGGAGAGGCACGGCTTGCATCCTCTCTTCATTGTTCAGATTCCATGTCTCCCTCTGGTACTCGCTCGGGGCCTCCACCTAGTCCAGGAGCTACACGTTATCCAAGAAAGGACCAGCGAGATGACCCCAGCCTCCTTCTGAAGTGGTTTGCCATGTCCCACAGTGAGGCACCACACCAAGTGTCGGGTATGCTGGTCAAGACATTGAGAACAGAGCAAGGAAGCAACGAGATCCAGCCCTGCCTTAAGCAAGTCGGTGCCTTTGGGGAAATTACAAAAAGGCTCCTTTCTTAAGGAAAGTTTACTTCCAGTAGTTGGAAGATTGTCATGAGTGCTTGCTGTGTTAGAACAAGACACTTTTATTGCCATCTGGAGAGAATTTGTCATCATAATAACACAAACGTGTAATGTCTACAAAGAGCGCTTTTGAAGAGATGTTCCCGCACAGTGCACAAACCACACAACTGTTCTTTTTTAGTTTTCCTTACCCTTAGTCATAAGCTGAGTCCTGACCTGGCCTCGACCTTGAGCCTGGCGCTTCTAGCCCCATGCAGGCTCTCTTACTGTGCCAGACCCAAGTCCAAACCCACAAGTTACAGGAACCAAGAAGGAGGCTGCAACCCTCAATCTTGCAGAAATGGAAGCTGACAGATGACCAATTAAATAAAGATGCTTCAAAAATGAAATTAAATCCCATTTTTCAAACGTTGTTTCCAAATGAGTGTTTTCCTTTGGAGGGGGTTTGCAACTTTCAGTTCTGCTGGGGTCCCTGACCAGCCTCTCGTTTACTGGAGAAGCAAGTGAAGTGGGCATGGGGTCAGGAGTCCTCAGGATCCCTCCTGACCGGGGCCAGCCCCTCCCACACCTGGTTCCCACCTGCAGCAGCTCAATCAGGAAGATGAGCGGCTGCGGCTCCTTCTGCAGTTCATCCAGGTCCTCGTAGCCCAGAGTATGGTATGCGAACATGTTGGCCAACCCGCACGTGTGCGCATGCCAGCCAGTGGGGTCCTTGCCCTCAGCCACCTGCCGTAGACTGCGA
This sequence comes from Microtus oregoni, assembly GCF_018167655.1. Lineage (NCBI taxonomy): Eukaryota > Metazoa > Chordata > Mammalia > Rodentia > Cricetidae > Microtus > Microtus oregoni. Next base: position 26,582,290 of record NW_024543074.1, on the reverse strand, counting down.
GACAACATAGGGTAGACTCCTGTGTGCTGTGGGAGAGATGAAGGAGCATTGTCTTAGCTGTCTGTTCAGAGCTAAGCCAGACCACACCCAGCCTGGGCTGGGCCCTTCTCATGGGCACTGCCATCCCAGGACACCTACCAGAACAACTGTATTTCACAGTGTGCCCAACCGCTCTAAACCTGTTGGCACCTCTAACCCTTAGGACCACCCAGCAAAAGAGTCACTGTGAATATCCCGGTGCTACCGCTGAAGAAAAGAAGCCCAGAGGGGTTAGACCTCAAAGCTACACAGTCAGGCATGACACAGACAGGATTTGAACCTGCCTCTCCAAGCTGTGCTTTGAGCCACACGTTGCCCCTTGATAGCCCTGTGGTCAGCATAATACATTCTTCCCCAAGGAGTCCTTGAGCCCCACAAGCCCAGGGCTTCCAGGACGTAGCGGTGAATGGAGCAGAGCCCTAAACCTGAGAGAGCCATTGAACGTGCCAGTGCACCTGTATGTCTGGTCTGATCCAGCTGCATCCAGAGTTGGCCCTTGGGGTTCATCAAGGCCTGCTCCATACTAGGCCTCGACTCTTTGGTAGAGCCTCAGAGCCACAGAGGTCAAGTTCAGATGGCTACAAAGCCACCCCTGTCCCTCCGCTGGTGGAAAGGACAGATGCTGAAGGCTGAAGGTCATTCTCCCCACCCCCACTGGCCCAGATTAGCCCACATGCCCTGGGCTGACTTCTGAGAGGCACAGCCAGATGGCCGCTGTCTGAAGGATTAAGGCTAGAATAAGGGAGGAAGCATCCTCCTCCCACCAGCTTGCTTTGGGGAGGAGTCCACTGGAGCCATTTAAGCAGGACCTCAGACAAAGGCTGCATTCTACTAGATACCTGCCAACCTGGCAGGTCTGGTGCCCCAGCCCACGCCCAGGGTTATGGAGTGACATCAGGAGCAAGATAGAACCTAGAAGAAGGAACCAAGTTTGACATTTTTCTAGCACCAATTTTGTGAAAGGGAGGGATCCTGGAGCCCTCCTACCAGGTTATAGGCTATAGGAGCAGTCATTGCCACCCATGGGCTCTAGACATCTGAGGACTCGACCAATCAGGGAGCCCATCATCATGGTTCCCTCTTTGCTCTGAGGTCAGTGCCTGGCTCAGGCCAAGGCCCTGTCTGGACCAGAGGCTGCCACCTGCAGTGTTACAGACCACATCCACTGACTCTCAATGTGTTGGGCTTGGTTGGGGCAGGGGGAGGGTCTGGTTTTTAAATTTATTTCCGGTGTTTAAGCACAAAGTATTAACAGAATATCGCAGACCCGTGATGGAATCCAGAACCCAAGTATCCTGCTGCGGCTGCTGCGGATACGTCTGCTAGCCCATTCCCTGCATGAACTTAAAACAGCTGCCCCTACCCATTGGGCAACTGGGGACCCAGATCCTGTGGAATCAGATTTTTTTTTCTCTGAGCACCAGCAACAGGTTCTAGGTGGAGACAGACCCTCGGAGGCAGACAGGGGACCAGGAACTCTCACTCATCCTGCCCCTCTGTACTGGGGGAGAGAGGGAGGAACCCCCATTCCTGCAAAGATATAACTCCAAGCTGACTGAACAAGGACAGTCCAGGTAGAGTGCAGGACAGTAAGTGACACCCAATGACTGCTTAGTCAGGTCTTCTTGGGCCTGTGCCTGCCCTACTGGTGACTGAATCTATGTAGAACTCTGGTTCCTGAGTAGAGGCTGCCCACAGAGAAGGGGCTGACTAAACATAGTTACATATACTCTTCCTAGGGCAGGTATTTTAGTTTGGTTTCCATTACTGTGATAAAGCACCATGACCAAAAGCAACCTAAGGCAGACAGGATTTATTTCAGCTTACAGGCCCACCTCCCAATCCATCATCAAAGGCCCCAGGAACTGCTCCTGGAGTGAGCAGCAGCTTATGGCTTTGCACAACAAATCAATCAACAAATCAAGACTGTATTGACAGCCTTCTGTGCATGAAGCCCACCATGTTAGCAAATATGCACCCTGAGCAGGTGAGGGGGCTCTTGCTGATGACAAAGGCTTGTAGACATAAAGCCTAAAGTAGATGCATAGGGGTCTTCCAAGCTCGGGGATGCCTCACTGAGAGCAAAGGCAGAAGGGGTGGTTCTAAATTCACACCACAGAATAAACCAACTGAATGAAGGCCTGAACTGATAGAAAGACATTGTTTAAGTTAAAGGAAATTAAGATTAAAATAATAACAACAAGAGTGTTGCGAAGAAAAGATGCTGGGCTTTAGTATGCTGAGGAACACAGGGGAGTCATGTAGTGTATGGCATCCCCTAGTGGTAGACGGTGGTACTGCAGTCTGGCTCTGTTAAAAGGTGCAAGTACTGGACAAGAAAGCTAAGGATCCCACTTGGATTTTGCCCCTCAGCTTGTTTGAACCAGAGCAGATTACTTCCCCTCTCAAAATCATATTCAGAGTAAGGCTCCTCAGTAAAACAAAGTAGTTAATCTTCAACATCCTTCTAGCTCAAAATATTAGCTTCTACCTTTTAATCGCCTTATGTGCACCATGACTTCCGCTCATTTATATCATATCCTGTGACTCCCAAAATAGCCCCAAACACGCCATTTGTTCATTTACAGATGAGGAGACAGAGTGGCAAGAGGAGAAAGAATCTCCCCAGGTCACTCCACACTAATAAAATACGTCTCAAATGCAATCTCTCTCTACCAAACTGCTCTTTCAAAAGGGTCATTAGCTCCCCACGAAATAAAGAGTATCTAACCACCATCCACTGTGAAGATCCAGGGGGAGCCTTGTGATAGACAGCTCAGCTTGTCAACACCTGAACTCACCCATCAATCTCAATCTTGCATGTGATAGGCAGGTACCGTGCGGTCCTCAGTGAGACGTTCACAGAGCTCTCCGTGACTTTAAAACAAAGACTGGGGGTGGGGAGGACTTGCCTGCCAAACCCAAATTCCCAGTCCCTAGTACTACATAAACCAGATGTGGTGGCACACACCTGTAATCCTCACACCTGGGTGGTAGAGGCAGGAGGATCAGAAGTTCAAGGTCATCCTCAGCTACACAGGGATTTTGAAGCCAGCCTGGGCTACATGAAACCCTGGACAAAAACAAATCAGTGAGAAGGAAAGGAGAAGAAAGAATGAAAGACTTTTCAAGATTTTAGACAAAAAGCTCATTTGTCAGAAATACAAGAAATAAAGGAATATATCAGACAATTACATTCAGAATCCAAATGTACATATCTCTAGGACCACTAACTCCATGACCTGAAAGGGCCAGGAAACCCAGGGAGACAGATACAGAGCCACACAGGTAAAGCCTGACACATTGGTTTTGTTTGGATCCTGCCTGCACACACAAATGCCACTCATTTCTAAAGAATAAATGAGCGACATGGGGGGGGGTGACCCAACAGGTAAGAGCATTTGCTGTTCTTTCAGAGGAATAGAGCGCAGTTCCCAGTACGCATGCCAGGCAGCTCACAACCATCTACAACTCCAGCTCCAGAGGATCCAACACCCTCTTCTGTACCCCATGGACACCTGCACTCATGTGAACGGATCCACATAGATACACGCGTGCATAGACACACTTAAAAATAAAAATTAAATCTTGTAAAGGGACTAAGTGAGATGGTCAGAGAATCCTGTGTCAGGCAATTAGAGAGTGTGCAGGGGGTGTTTGGGTTCTCTGGAGATTTAACAACGGTGCTGTGGCTGTGTTTTTCAAATGTCCGGTAGCTTCAGAGTCACCAAATCTAGTGTTCCCAAATGAATGGCCACGATGCCTGGAATTTGCCCACGCGGCGTGGGATGAGGAAGGGAAGTGCCCTGGAGGTATGAGGACTCGAGACAGGGTGGTGGGCTGATTGTGCCAGCCTAGGGGGCAGGTTCTTGATAGGCTTCTCCTGACTTTTGCAAGTTTGCAAGTTTCTCTAAGAAGCGCCTGTCTCTCCAAATCACAGAGCAAGACGTTGTAAAGATGACTTATGAGTGACGTAAACATGAACTGAGTCATAGAGCTGGAAAGAATGGGGGAGGGCAAAAAAGCCCAGTGACCACAGACTCCAGGACTTGCTTCACTGAGCAGAAAGAAAAGGGCAGGGATGACCCTCTCCTACTCCAAGGTCCTCTCCAAAGCTCCCCAGCCACCCATACATTTTATGTCTCTTTAAGGCCTGCTTTGCCTGAAGGTCGCCACGTTTGTAATGACAGACAATGGGAATTCAGGCTAGAATAGAGAGGCTTGTTTAGCCTTAACTTCCTGAACCTTGATGGTTCCAGGAAGAGTGTGTGGGGACCAAGTGGGGAAAGAGCCATGTGGCCTACTTACGATGGTGTCGCACCAGAACTCGGCCACTTCCCCGAGCCGCATGGATGTCAGCAGCGTCTCCCACACCTCCAGCTTGAACATGTTGCCGAGGATGATGCTCATGGGCTGGCCCACCTGCCTGCTGTCATCTATCACTGTGTGCTCCTCGTCACACTTCATGGTTCGGAAATGAAACGTCACCTAGTCCCCAGAACAGAGGGGTCTGATGTAGACATACCTCCCGAATTCCAGCGGCAGCCACCCAGCCACCACAGGTTCCTAGGGCTATCCTCAGAATCAGTTCATCTATGCCTGGTAAGCTAAGGTGCATCAGACACACCCTGCAAGTGCCCACAAGGAACCCATTCCTTTCCAGCATAGCCTATGCCCGTCTCTCACGACCAAGAGTCAAGAATCCTTCCCCAATAAGCTCAAATGTCCAGGGATGTGTCCATCCACCCTGGGAGACCCATCAAACACAGGGGACAAACACCAGAACTCCCGAGATTCCTTCCTATTCACTTGACATTTGGAGCTCTGGAAAAATCCCTAACCCCCAACCCCTCAGTCCGCACTAAAGCTACCCCAAAAACTACCCCCCAAAATAGCCTGTTTATAAACTCCAAAACAGGGCAGCCTAGGTGCATAGGGTGGGCAATTTCAGAAAAGCCCTGCCTGGCTGGATTAGGGCTGAACCAAAAGCTATTTGCAATGCCCTGGGCACAGCTGGAACTCAGAAAGGGACCATGGGGGCTCTAGCTGGGGGAAGGTTACTCACCCGGGAGCCCGAGATGAAGTTAGGGAGTTCTCCCATTCCCCCGTGCAGAATGGTCTTCTTAACACCCTCCACATTGAGGAGTAGAGAGACGTCCATGCTGCAGGGATGGGAGAGGTTTGTGCTGACTTAGATAATCCTACTGACACCCAGTTATAGACTGACTAGATAATCCCCCACAGGAAAGGACGGTTAAGCAGTTGGCACCTGGAGGATTTCCTGGCAGGGAAGGGACACAGGAGGAAGGTAGGACGTCTGGCCACTACAGACTCCATTGAGTCTGACACCCACAGGCTTTGCTTTCTTTCAATCTCAGCGAAAGAAGTCAGCTGATGTTTCCGTGAGGAGGGATTGGAGAAGGAAGGCAGCAGGAGAGGCGTGGGACTACCCAAGGGGAGAGGAGTGGAGGCCCAAAGCCACCACTGTCTGTCCCTCCTGCACCTGCAGTGCCAACCTTGTCCAGTCTCTGTCTCTTAGCACTTCCCTGGGAGCTGGGAAAAGTGACCAGAGGGCAGCAGCGGGGTCCTGACTTTGGGGTAACTAAGAGAGGTTGAAACAGTTCTGAGAGAAATTGAGGCACTCCTAGCACTAAGCTTCTCCCTCCACTCTAAGGTCTGGCTAGGCCTCAGTCCTGGGTCGTGTGAGACATTTAGGAGCCCCCGGGACCCCCTTGGGAGACGAGAAGAAAAAAATGTAATGTGAAGACTTAGTGTTTGGCGCCACCTTGTGGCCAACTCAAATTCTCATAGTTCTCTCAAAATCTTGAGACTAATAATGGACTCCGAGCGCCCCAAAATCAGTCTCTTCTGGACATTGATTCGTGACCAAGAGGCAGAACACTGACCTTGCAAAGGGGAGACGTTATAACTTGTATAAAAGCCAACCAGGGATTCCTTCATCAGAGAAAGGCCTTATGTTCTCCAATCCACCATTCCTCAATTCCCTTCTCCAGTAAGGCCTGGGTCCTGGGGTTCCCTATCTTCAGCACCCTCAAAAGTCTTGATTTCCATAAAGAGTCCTTGCCTTAAGAACAAATCTAGGCAAACTGGTCAGACACAGAGGATGAAGCCTAGAATTCTAGAAAGCCCTCCCTGAGTGCCAGGTCCCCAACTCAGGACTTGTTTCCATCCCAGTCTTGGGGAGCAAGTAATACGGAAGGCGCAGAGGCCTTTTCCTCTTCCCCACCATCTTTCTCCAGCCATATGACAGCCTAGAGGGGCATGTGTGTTGAGGAGGTAGAATGATCAGACAGGGACATCACTGCCATGACCATGGGGTGAGGGGAGAACCTAGGTCATGATCATAGGGTGAGGGGAGGAGAACCTAGGCCAGGGCCATGGTGTGGGGGAGGAGAACCTAGGCCGTGATCATGGGGTGGGGGAGGAGAACCTAGGCCATGGCCATGGGGTGGGGGAGGAGAACCTAGGCCATGGCCATGGGGTGGGGGAGGAGAACCTAGGCCATGGCCATGGGGTGGGGGAGGAGAACCTAGGCCATGGCCATGGGGTGGGGGAGGAGAACCTAGGCCATGATCATGGGGTGGGGGAGGAGAACCTAGGCCAGGGCCCAGCACTGACCCTAAGCTCCCTGCAGTGCTCTCCCCTGCCGTGGAGGATAGCCTTGTGAGTTACTTTATGATGACTCTCTTCATAACACAGTTTCTCTTTGGGGCATTTCTCCCTCCTGATCAGTTGCACAATGGGAAAGAAGGACCCAGCCCTCCTTTCCAAGCTTGACACTTTGCTACTGTTTCCATTTGGTGCTTTGCAGGGAGACAAAAAACCCACAGCAAAGGGAAGGGGCAAAGGGATTTGAGGGACCAGGTTTCACTGCTGGGTAGGGAGCGTCCATTGCCTGTTCAGGCCACAGACTCCAATCTTTTCAAAGCCTTTATTGGACCACAGTTCTGGTCACCTGCTCCTCTCTTCAAAGCCAGCTGACTTCCCACCCCGGATCTATTCTAACCTCCTGCCCTAACCTGGGTCTCTGCTCCTGACCCCCGACCCTGGCCATGCCCTCTGCTTCTCTCAGCCTTAGTACAGTCAGTCCTGGAATGTGGCAAGGTTCTTGCATCCCCCTCCATCCAGTGCCTCAGCTAGAATGTCACATATTTGGAAAAGCCACCCACCCTTCCTGTGTCCTTTTCTCTTCCCATGGCCCCTGACTCTTCAAGTCCATGGCCCCGTAACTGCTGGATGTTAGTTTTCTTCTATGAGATGTGATCATTCCAGGGATGGGAATAGTGACTGAAAGCCGGGGGAGAGGGGGCTGCTGGAGCACTCCTTCCCTACCTCCCTCCTCCAGAGGCTAAGCCCCACTTGTGCTCCTCGCTGCATTGTCCTCCTCCAGTGGAGCAGGAGACCCTGCACCCACCACTCATCAAAGAGATACGGCTGTGTGGAGCCCCCTCCAGCCACTCCCCATGCAAGGCTGAACGGAGCAGCTTCCCATTCAGAAGAAAATACTTCTTCTGCCTTCTTGCGTTGCCATGGAGACTTCCCTTCATTAACCTGATCTGCCAGTTATGTCTCCGAGTGGTGAAAGGCGAGAGAGCAGCAGGCATTGAGAATACTCTCTACACACATGCACGCATGCACACACTCCAGATGCTCAGCAAGGATGTGTGACCCGAAGAGAGGAACACAGAGCCCAGAGTCACGAGACCTAGGGTCTCGCCTGTCTGAATCTCCAGTTTCATCAGCGGTAATGGGAATAAAAATAGAGCCGACTTCCCAGAGCTGCAGCGAGAACGGAGAAGGAAGAACGTCGATGCACTCGGCTGAGTGTCCGACACGTGATAAGGGCTCAGAAAATATAAGCTATTATGAATGCCTTGACACGCCAGGCACTGCGGCAGGTGCTGAGGAGATGAATGTGGCAAAACACTTCTTTGAGAGATCCGTTCCCAGTGTTTCATCTTCATTGAGACGTCACCTCGCTTTGACCCCTGTCTTCACAGGAATCGCTCTCTTTCCCTCCGTCTGATTCACTGGGTGTATTTCTTGATTGTGATCACAAATGCAAGAGACACGAGCAGTCTGAGATTCCTGGTAAATAGTCCCAAGGAGGAGAGGCTGGCGGACAAAGACAACAGGCTCTTGAAGGCAGCAGCTTGCAAACCACAGCCTGCACCCGTGGCTCATCCGGCCGCAGTAAAGCCTCTCAGCACATTGTGCAGTCACAAGCCATTCTCTGAAGACTTTATTTGGGGTTGCCTGTGTGTGTGTGTCAGGTTTCTTACAGAGAGTGGCCTTGAACATGATATGCCATGTGCACACACCACAAACACACACTCGCAAAGACACACGTCTACAGACAGATGCAAGCATACTCTCTGCGTGGCCAGCTCATGCCCTGGGTCTCAGGTTTAGATAACATGCGGTTCTCTGCCTGATTGGTGGAGTTGATCTGGAGGTGCTCATCTCTCCAGGCACGCTAACCTTGAGTCCCGTGGAAGTAAGAAATGGACATTTTGGGGCTGGAGAGATGGCCCAGCAGTTAAGAGCATTGCCTGCTCTTCCAAAGGTCCTGAGTTCAATTCCCAGCAACCACATGGTGGCTCACAACCATCTGTAATGAGGTCTGGTGCCCTCTTCTGGCCTGCAGACATTCACATAGAAAGAATATTGTATACATAATAAATAAATAATAAAAAATAAGAAATGGACATTTTTCACGCTCCTTTTAGCACAGAGTTTAATAACTCACAAGTTCCCACCTGTAAGATTAGGGAGACCATGGCGGGGGTGGGGAGAGATCGGGAAAACCAGGGTGGCTCCAACTTGGGTTTGTTCCCTTTAAGTAACCAGCAGGAGGTGATAGGACCCAGGAGATTGCTGGCTTCAGGAGTCAGGGGAGAGATCCAGGCTGGGGAAGGAGGTGTGAGGGCTGAGAAGCATCAGTGAGGTGGTCAACCCTGGTCCACAGAAACTCTGCTCTTGCGTAGACAGTGTCTGGATCCTTCACCGTGCTACACATTCACACTGGGTGAAACGTGGCCAGCCTACACTCTGCACCTTGGCTACATCATAGAGTTGTGTGGCATTGGGAGTAAATGGGTTCGTGAATACACAGGGGCCATTCTTGAAAGTGCTGCATAAAAATCAATCATTGTCACAGGGAGGGTTGGGAGGTGAACACAGATTCTCAGGGAAAGGGTCAGACAATCCGGACACCAGGAAGAGGCCTGAAGAGTCTCTAGGAGTCCTACCCCAGGCTTAGGCAAGGGACAGGAAGAGAGAGGAGCGATAATGCTTCTTGGAGAAGAAGGTAAGTGGGCCCCATTGTGCTGGCACACCCGGGACCCTTGGTTTCAATATTGGGGAGATTGAGCCAGGAAGGAAGTAAAGAAGGAAAGGAGGATGGGAGGAAGGGAGGAAGGAAGGGAGGGAGGGAGGAAAGAAAGAAAGAAAGAAAGAAAGAAAGAGGAATGGCTCAGTCCTTAAAAGCGCTACTGTTCTTGCAGAAAGACCTGAGTTTGGTTGTAAGCACCTACATGGGGTGCCTCACAACCATCTCCAACTCCAGCTCCAGAGGATCTGACTTCTTCTGCCTTACACCCCACCCCAACCCTGCAAGCATTCACAAACACAAATTCGCACAGAGATGCATAATTAAAAACAAAAATAAAACCTTTAAAAATTAAAAAAAAAAGTCAAGACTGCAAAAATAAAGCAGGTACATAGGAGAAAGCAAACCATGCTGGTTTTGATGGTGGTGGTGGTGGTGGTTAGCTTCCTGGAAGACTAAGGAATAGATGGCTGGGGCAAGACCAGGCAGAGAAACTGACCTAACGGATGGAGAGGGGGATCTAGAGTCTGTCCTCTTCTCCGAGATGTGCTTTCTTGGGCGCCAGCCGGGTGGTGAGTTTGAGGAACTGACAGGGGCAGGGCGGTCTCTCAGGAAGGAAGAGGATCCGGCGGGGAATTTGAAACAAAACTTCCCAAGGAACGCAGCGCTCAGCAGTTCTGTCCAGCCTAACGCTCTGACAAAACTTTTGAATGCGAGAGAGAAGTTAGGTGAAGTAAAGGGCTGGAAGGGGTGCCCTGGGTGACCGTGTCCCGCGACCCCGCAGCATCCCGCAGAGAAGCCTGACCTCAGGCTCTGGGGAGGGTCTGGGCGTGCGATGGACATGGAAGAGGGTAGCCACGCCAAACCCTGCAACCAGGAGGTGACAGAAGTCAGACCGATACCGCCGGACCTGCTGGACCCTTTGCAGCGACCCAGGGGGGGGGGTCCCGAGTGATGTATGGGCGTGACCCGGCCAATCCCAAAGCACGATTTATGGTCGCGAGAGAAACAGACCAATCGGAATCCAGGGGCGGGGCGGCAGAAAGCTGATAGGGCCAATGAGCTGCGAGTACCCGGCCGGGGTGGGGCCGCGCGGAGTTTCAAATCGAGTGCAGTGGGCGAGGAGCGGGTGTTGGTCTTCGGATCCCGGGTATCAGGCAGGGAGGTGAGTGCGGGGACATTGAGGGCTTGGGGAGGGGGTCTCACGAGGGCTTGGGGAGGGGTTCTCATGGCCAGCTCCTACAAGGGAGCGGGCCAGGGGCTTTGGATAGGACCTGCAACACAAAGGAGGTATCTGGAGATTTAAAGCCTTGGAAAGATGGCCAGGGTCTGCTCAGCAGAGGAGCGCGAATTTATGAAAGAGTCTCTTGCTGATGGTGCCCTGCTTAAGCGCCGAGGCTCGGTGACCTCTGTGGCTCTCCGCGGAGCCTCCGTGAAGGAGGCTGGGATGGAAAGACAATTTGCCCCCTTGCAGTCGAGGCTGCTGCTGACCGTGACGCCGTGGTCGTCTTTCTGGCATCCACAAATTGCGCAAGAAGTTTACCCCAAGAGGTTCCATTTCATCTCTTTCCCAGTTCCCAGGATCTCTGGTGCCTGGCAATATGACCAGAGAGTACTTTGATGACCTTTTGACCTCCCCAGGATCTAGCGGGCAGAGGAGACTGGACCAAGCACATGGCGTCTCAGTGGCAGGGCATGACGGCCTCGGTGCGCAGACGATCGCTCCTAAAGGAGGAACATCTAGAGAAGGGGGTGACCCGGTCTGCTGAGGGCCATCTGGGCTCCCTGTGCAGACAGTTTCAAAGGAGGCTGCCACTGAGAGCCGTCAGCCTCAACCTGGGGACTGGCCCCTCCTGGAAACGCCTGGAAACCTCAGAACCAGAGCAGCAGGGTCTTCAGGGTGCAGCTCGCTCAGCCAAATGCGCCTTGGGTGCTATGTCCCAGGTAACAATGACAGAAGTGTCCTGGGTATTAAAAATTCCTATCCTCGGGGAGGCTCCAAGAATAGAGTCGGTGGGGTGTTGGAGTTTGATTAGGTCCTTGGCAGTTTCCCCCTCAGCCGCCGCCCCCCCCCCCCCATCCTGGCACATAAGTTTCTCAACAAATCAGTGGATGAGAAACGTCATGGAAGAAATTGATGCTCTCCATGTAAGGTAACCTGCTGTGCCCTATGATAGGAAATTGCAAGAAATGGCTAACTATAAAGAGATATCAATCTCAAGGTTTGTGGATAAAGCCTCCCTAGAATAGATCACCCTTCCAAGATAACACAGGAAAGGGGAGGTATGTGGAGGCACAGGACCAGCAGGATGGTGTGAGTCCAGCCTGGAGGCTGGAGGACTAAGTCACAGTGAAGGGGGAGTTGCTATGTGCTGACCCCCCCGTCTAAATCTCCCAGTCATACTACTTATTATGCCTTGGCTATCAGCTACTTGGTAGGAAAAGGCAGAGGAGCTGGGCTTGCAGAAGGATGCAACTTCTCGAGCGGTTCAGAAGGCAGGTTTGAGGGATGGTGTTCGGGTGCAGTGTGCCCAGGAGCCTTCCAGGCAGGTGTCTTCTTAAAGTATTTATTTAAAGGTTTATATTTATTTATGGGAGGAGCATCCACGTGGTGGTATTCATCTGGAGGTCAGAGAACAATGTGCAGGAGTGGGCTCTCTCCCTTCCACCATGTGGATTCTGGAGATCAAATGATGGCAAGAACCTCGACCTGCTGAGCTACCTCATTGACCCCAGGTCTCTAAACCTAGAGCTGGAGATGTGGGCAGGTGGCCCCTGGAAAGAACGGAAGCTGTAAAAATGAACAGACCTCCAGGGAGAGAAGGGGTAGGCATCTTTCTGGGCATTTTGATGGCATGGGGAGAGAACAGAGGCTCCTGGCAACTCTCCAGAGAGGCCTCCTGGCCAAAGTCTAGCTCTGACTTGGAAGAGCCCTAAGATTGCTTTCAACAGCTATAACTCAGAACGATGAAATGTGACATCTTGTCTAAGGTCACCCAACTCATCAAACTTACCTCGGGCCTTGCTCCAACTTCTGGGCTCTGGTTTGCCAAGACAAAGGCAATCTAAGCAGAACCGTTTGATCCAGCCACGTGTAAAAGACCCAAGGGCTGGGACTTCGTGCTATAGAGTGTCAGAGGGCCATAGAAGGGGTTAGAGCATTTAAGTGTTGTGATCACAGCTATCTGATATATCATTGAAGGGTCTGTGTGGACTAAGATGGAGAAGGGAGGAGAAGGAATAAGACCAGAGTGGATGGCAAGTGAGCCAGTATTCAGGAAACTGAACCTCCCTCACTTTCTAGGTTGGTCTCTGTCTAGAGGGCTTAGTTGTGATGTGATCTTGCTGCTACCTGCCATGTCCCTGAGCTGGGTCTCTGGGAAGATCTTGCAGAGAGTACCATCTCACCGGGAATCAGACTGTCACTCTTTTTTTTAAAAAAAAATATTTATTTATTTATTATGTATACAATGTTCTGTCTGTGTGTATGCCTGCAGGCCAGAACAGGGCACCAGACCCCATTACAGATGGTTGTGAGCCACCATGTGGTTGCTGGGAATTGAACTCAGGACCTTTGGAAGAGCAGGCAATGCTCTTAACCGCTGAGCCATCTCTCCAGCCCCCATACTATCACTCTTAAGACTAACAGCAGACTGTGTCTGTGGGCTAGCCGAAGGCTGGCAGCCCACCTCGGTCCTATCTGTGCTCACCTTCCCACATGAACCCATCACAGAGAATCCAGGAGTCGTGCCAAAGCGGCACCAAGTGGCTGATGGGAACACAGGTGAAAGTGAGGAGAAAACGAGAAGCCCAGAAGGACCGTGGGTCCTCACCACCCAGTCTGAACCAGAAGAACACTCGGCTATGCAGGGCCAACCGGGATGCCAGAGTTGGGGGAAATCCTCGCCTCTCTGGCCAGATGGGTTCACACGGCCATCGACGCCAGCGGCTAAGGAGGGAGGCTGCCCTCCGGAGCCCCTGCTCCTCCACAGAACCTCTCTGCTCTCCCAGGCAAGTAGTCTCTGAGCCCAGCATGATTTCCCTTCCTGTCCCACAAGTCTCCTCAGTACTACCTGAGCCAAGGACACCCTCCCTGATCTGTCACATTCTTTTCCTGGCCCAGGTCTGCCGCAGAGCTAGTCAGGACCTGAAGGGGGAAAAATCTCTCCAGTCCTCTCTCCCTACCTGTAAAAGGATTAGGAGATAAGTCGCACTCCATTCTAGATGGGGGACATCTAGAAGCCTGGGGTACAGGTTTGAGGGCAACAGCAGCCCTCATCTGACTGCAAAATCATTCCCCACGGCTCAGTCTCACAGGCTTGCATGTCGCACGCCACAGCGAGGCTCTAGTGGGGCTTTCCCAGTCAGCCAGGGTTGTCTGGGTCCTGCTCAGGGCTCTCGATAACCCCTTCTGTGGCATCTCCTTGTGTTCAGTGAGTCTGACAGTGACCTAGAGCCTGTGGGAGCTGGAATCCAGCATCTTCAGAAGCTGTCCCAAAAGCTGGACAAAGCCATCAAGGCTGAAGAGAGGTGAGCTGCATCCTGGGGTCAGGGCGAAATGGCCATGGGCCCCTTGAACCATACTGTATTTCTAGGAAGTGCTGTTCCAACAACAGTCTGCCACATGGTCAAGACCAGTCCCTGTCCCTCTATGTTCCAGTCTCTTGGGATGATGGTGAAGGATGCACTATGAGCCCTTCAGGCCTTGAACTCACCTTTGCCCATCACCTTGAATTTCATGTGTGGCTGGGTACCTGCTTCTTGAGAGGCTTTCCCTTCCTCCACTACCTTTTATGGCTCCTCTATACCCTGTCTACCCATGTACTTGGCAAAAGCAACATGGTTGCTGTGGAGTCCCTGGTCTATCTGCTCAGGATTACAACCATGAAGACATTACCTTGTTCTGGATCTTCCCTAACTTGGAAACCGTTCTCCAATTTGTATAAAGGGTTTTTAGGCCATATGTCCCCTGTGGCCATGTTCCCACCATATTTCTAGGTTCTGGTCTTGTCTTGTCTGGGCTGGGATGCCTTCGGAACACGAAGCATCCAGTTCATCAGTCCCACCCCCTTTTCTGTTCCTAGTGGTGACATGACTGTCTCCCTTATCTGTGAATGAGGACAACAAGCATCCTACAGGTAATATCCCCTCCCTCTTTCTCAGTCTCCTCCTCCTCTCTCACCTCCTCCTTCACTATGTGTAATTGTGCATGCGTGCTTGCAGGAGTGCTAAGAAAGTGAATGGATCGAGAAAACCGCAGGGTGGGTGGGTAAAGTGCAGAGTAGGGAGTATCTGGGTCTTCTTCCCTCAGCCAAAGCTGCTCCCCTTCCTGATCACATCAGAACCCTGTGATTTCAAAGGACTGGAATCCGTCTTCCAACCTTTTGGATCTGGAGAGGAGGGCTATAGCTTCCTACATCCCCTGCCTTGAGATAGGGAGAAGCACATGGAAGCTCTGTCTTACAGGAAACAGGCCCTGTCCAGCCATCAAGCCACCAGAATGTCTGTGCCACCCACCCCATGAACTTCCAGGAGGAGGTGCAGTTGGGCTCATCAGCATCCCCAGACCACTGCTAACAAGCACTTGACTAACATGGGATCCAGAATCCTTCTATTTCAACCATATCTGGGCCCGTTGGTAACCACTGGCCACAGCCTGAGTGATGCAGGAAGACCTTGAAAAGGTGGTGAGAACTGCCCATGCTCTCCTGGGGACTCATAGGCAACCTGCTCTCCAGCCTCACAGTGGCCCATCCATATTAGGAATGTTCCTGAAGATGCTAGGTGGTTCTGAGCCTCGTAACTAGGACCAAGACCCTGCAGGAGTCATCCCATGAAAGCACCCCCTTTATTCCCAGTGCAGAGATTCTTGGGGATCCACTTTTATCCCCGTTCCCACAGGGCTCCACGGGAAGAAAGGAGATATTGGTAAACTGTGCAAGCCTGAGCTCTTGAGGCCTACCTATCAGCTCAGTGTGGGGCACTGTGGGCGTGCTGGGAGGGGAACACTGGTCGAGACCAGTTTCTGCTCTTTGTAAATTACTTAAGAAATCTGCTGTCTTTTTAATAGAAAGATACCAGTGTGTCCGTTTCCCAGATCACATTGCTTTTTCATAATAAAAACATGTCTTTGACACTTGGCATTTTTGTTACATGCACGCTCTGACCACACTGAGTGCACAGCCGTCGGACTGGAGCTCAGCTCCGTCTCTCCCATCCCCTCTGCTCCTGTTCTTCTCGCCTAGAGAACCAGAGTGCAGGAAAAATGGCTCAGTGGTTAAGAGCACTGGCTGCTCTTCCAGAGGACCCAGGTTCAATTCCCAGCAAGAACATGGCAGCGCACAACTGTGTGTCACTCCAGTCCCAGGGCACCCGATACCCATGACAAAACACCATGCACATAAAAATAGATAAAAGAAAAGCTTTTTCATCACCGCACATCTTAAAGGCAAATAAGGTTTTTATTTAAGTGACAACATTTCAGTTAAAAACAGCTCACATCAAAATCAAGACCAATTGTAAAAATCTTTTTAATTCCATAATGCTGTTTTTGTCTTGTTAGAAATTGGATATTTTACATTTTCTCTTCTAACGGATTTTGTACAAGGCAGCCATGAGGACTGTAATAAGCCTTTTCTATCACAGAACCAGCCATCACAGCGAGTACTGGAAGTTACACACACAGGGACAGGCAGACCACAGACAAGGTCAGACGGGCTGCCACCACTGAGTAAACAAAGAAAAGGACAGTGGGTCTGGGTCTGAGGGGGCATGTCCCACGCTGCCTCTGTGCCTACCGTTCCTTGGTGTCCCCTACCTCTTCTGCACCTCCACAGGGTGGAGTCAAATTTTGATCCCCCCCCCAACCTCCCTGTTAGTTTACCAGCAAGATCAGGGCTTTGCCACTTGGACTAAACGTTTAACTTGGGTGTATAAGAAATTCCTCCCTAGCCCAGAAGGGAAAGAAAAGGGATTTTTTTTTTTTAATTTTCAGAGCACTTGGAATGGAACCCCGGGGATTCCGCTGGAAAGTGGTTGTTTAAGGCGGGGTCAACTGCAAGGCTCCGACAGTCAGGGTGCCCCTCCCAGACGGGGCTTCACCTGAGCTGAGTGGAGAGTATGCCTGCAAAAGTGGCACCTCCTCCAGACCTGGGCACATTGGTCTGGCAGGGTCCATTCCCCAGTTAAAGACAGGTGCCATGTTTTGTCTGCAGGATACTTCCGGGGCACAGCTCTGGGCTGCGGAGTGCCCGAAGTACAGTTTAAAAACCATTAGATACAGCTTTCCCTTCTTCAGAAAACCACCCCAATCTCAGGAATACTGGGGTTCAGATATATTTGATGTAGCCCAGCACCCAGGCGGGAAGGCTGTTTGTCTGAATGCATGAAAATAATTTATTTTCTTTAAAAAAATATCTTGTGATGCTTCAGGGAGGGGTCAGTCTTTAGGGGTGAGGGGCATGAGGCTGAAAGAGCAGACTCCAGCAACCCACAACAGGACGAGGGATAAAGGAAGGTGTCAGGCATCCCTCAGTCAGGTCAGGACAGCTATCACATGGGAAAAACAAACATGCCACTCAGATACGGGAACTTTGGTCAAGCAGGAACATGTTTCAGCAGCTGGAGAGCAGGCACACCGGGAGCTAAAGGTCTCTAGAAAACAGCTGGATGGGGCGTCACAGAACTACTGGAGGAGGCAACGGCACTCTCCTCTGGAGAACACTAGGTATCAGTTCCTCTGATCTCTGACCTAACTGAACACAGCACTAGCAGAAAGCACACACAGAGTACAGTTGCCAGGAAGCCAAGACTGAGCTGTTCTCTAAACAGAGCAGTGAACGCTTACTTCACACGGGCGCCACGGCTCCTAGGGTGGTATTCACAACACCTGTACACCCGCGGCATCCCACAAAAGGGATCACCCTAGCCCCAATGTGAGGCTCTAGCAAAAGAGGAGTGGGGCCTCTGGCTAGCTCTGACCCACAGAGCGCGGTCACTGGCTCCAGTCTCTCTGGGGGTCCCCCACTCACACAAACACTCAGCCTGGGGTTCTCAGAAAAGGGAGAGGTGTTTATCATTTGAAAGTTAGACTCAGTGGCTCCTGCTGGGAGGAGAATCAGTCAGGTCTATCCAAGCTCAAATCACAGCATTTAGGGGAAAGGACTGTACTTAAGGTGGTTATACCCTATGATTTGGTGCCAAAAGACAGGCAAGAATGGTGGAGGAAGGTGGTGTGGGGCAGCGGGGGCAGGTATAACTTCTAAGAGAAATGGAGGGAGGCAGGTATGAACTTCTAAGAGGCAGGATAGAAAGAGGAAGCTGAAGCTGGTTCCATACCTCCTTGCCCTCTCTGCAGCCCCCTGGCAGTGATGGGCATGGTTTGCCAAGCGCAGTGCTGATGCCACTGAAAGAGCTGTCAGATATGATGGGATGGGCAGAGGGAACAGGCTGGCAGGCTGGAGAAGATATTTGAGTGGGAAAAGCCAGGTGGGTACTGGGAACCCACACCCCCTCCAGCCCAAGTGAGGCACCCAGTTTGCTGAGCAACTCACAACCTAGTGCCAGTCACCCCATCAGCAGCCACCACAGGCTGCATGGGAGCTGCAAGAGGTAGACATTGAACAGAAGCGACACCGAGCTGACAGGAGCCTGCTGTGTACGCAGATATTTGGCTCTGGCCTCTGTGGCATCCGGGGGTTCTAAGACATCCAGGCAGCCATACAACAGGTGTCAGCCTGGGCCAGGGAGCAAGGGGGAAACTCGCCAAGGCCAGGGACTTGGCAACAAAGAAACACCCCCTACCACCACCGTAAGGTGTCTGACTACCCTAGAGGAGATTCTATGCTCAAACTAAACTGAGTTGCCAGGGAGGGGAAGAGAATACAACAGCTTGAGTCAATAGTCCATGAACCTGCAGAACCCACGATCTCAGTTCTGTGCATTCCAGAAAACCTAAAGAGAAAAAGCCAGTCCGAGCAGAGCTATGGAAGGGGCCACCATGTTGTCCCCTTTATTGGCGTAAGGAAGCACTTTCTGTTTCCCTCGGTGTACACAAACAAGCTTATTTCTCCACGAAGTTGTGGCTTCCTTCCTCTGAGGTGCTAGGATCCCTTTCAGTCCCACCTAGAATCTCTATCCCAGGGTAGGGAGGGCTGGAATGCGGGGGGGGGGGGGGGGGCACTGGGCATTCTGTGAAGCCCCAGAGAGCTCAAATGCTGGACAGCCTCGGAATCAAACCCAGGACCCATCTCAGCCAAGAGGCCCCTTCTAGTTACAGAAAAAGGCAGGGCCCAAAGAGGATATGCTACAGACTGTAGCCAGACCAATTCCGGGCAGAGCCCATGGCCGCAGCCTCTCAGGGAAGTGCACAAGGCAAGACTCAAGGAAGAGGAACATCTGTCTTCAAGGGCCACAGGAGAACACGAAGGGGAGCAAAGGACAGCTGCAAGACAGACAGTCAGCACCAGACCCGGTCCCCAGGGGTTGTGGATCGACTCCACATACACAGATTGGACCCAGAGAATGTCCTCTCCCATAAAGTGATCTCACTGTGTCATAAGACAGCCAGCCCCAAAGTGGTGCCCCGGATGTCACAAGGAGGGCAGGCACAAATGTCACTCTTCCACATACTGTCAAGTTGTCGCACCTGCAATCGGCCAGAGGTAAACACCTGTCTGGCAGTCTACCTAGCGCTGGGGGCTTCTCTAGTTTGAGCCTGCCTAGCGCAGATACAGAAACCTCAGGACTCGAAAAGATGGTCAACTTTACCCAAACACTGGGCACAGGCAGGCTTGGCCCAAAGGTCACACTCACACATCACCCCTGACTCCGGCTTGTGAGCACAGGCACGGGGAAGCGGCGGTGGCTGCACTGAGACACCCCGATTTCACCCCATAGCAGCCCAGAAAGCTCCCCAGTGTCAGGGCAAGGTCCCTCCCTGCTCTGGTCATACACTGCTGGACAGACACGGGAGGGAAAAAGCAGGAAAACGCCTTTATCAGGGAGAAGGCAACCCTTCCCTTCCCTGCAGGCCGCCTAACTGCCCCCACTGTTCTGAGCACCGCCCACCCTTCAGGGCACTGACTCAAACTTGGGGGGCCCACGCGCCCAGCTGAGCGCAGGCAGCGGCCGCTCGTGGTCCTTGTCGGACTCGGGCTGGCTCTGTGCCCGCTCGGGTTTGGGGTTAGGGGCGGGTGGGTCCGGCTGCTGCACTGACATGGTCCTGCGCAGGTGGTTGCGCTTGCGCAGAAACTCCGGCTGCGCATGCAACCCGAAGCTGCCCTTGCGCAGGATCATCCGCGAGTTGTTCTTCTTGGGGCGCGAGCGGTGGCTGGCCTCCAGTGCCGCCAGGTGTGCGGCATAGCCTTCACTCAGGAACTGTGGAGGGGACAAGCATCAGGCTAGCATCTGACCGTGTCCCCCAATATCGCTACTTCCCTTGGGCATCCTCCAAGGGAGTCTGCAGCTTCTCCAGGACCCCAAAAGCAGTAGCAGGGAAGCTCATTACAGTTCTAGGGTTCCCGCAGGCCACTGAGCACCCCTGTCTGCACCCCTGCACTCTGACTCAACCCCAGGTTCTTTCTGGCTGTCCGTCGTCCTCCCCACCTTTTCCCGGAGGCCAGCTTTACCCTGGAGTCTAGGCTTGCAGCGCATCTCCAGGGCCTCATCACTCATTCATTCAGAGTGGCACTTGTTTTTGTAATAAACAGTCGTTGCCATTTCCCCTTTCCTTAGATGCCATTACATCCGTCTCCACTTGGATTCTCCCCTGCGTCCAGCAGGGGGCCTGGCCCAAGGCATTGCTCAGTAGGGATAAATGAATGAGCAAATGAAGAGATGAGCAAGTAACTGAATGATTAGGTGCCGCCCTCGATTCCCTTCCCTGGCTCCCACACACCTGGCACTGGGTTTGGTACTTCTTGGTGGGCCGGCCCACGATGAAGATCTGGGATGCAGGGAGGCCCAGCACACTGTAGACCGAGATGTCTTTCGTGGAGCCGTAGGCTGCAGTGATTTTGATGAAGCACTGAAACACAAAGCAAGCTGGTGAAGAGGGAAGAAGACCTAGGGAGATCCTGCTGGAGAGCCCTTCATCTGCACTCAGACACCAAGTCCACCTTTGCTAGGAGCCACCCCCAGATGACTGCCCCTCCTTGCCCCAGTTCTTCACACTAGATCTGAGGTGGGGGACTATGGCTCTATCAGGGAATGGAAATACGTTACTTGCTGACACTACTGCCCAGTCTCAACCCCCTCCCACCCCCACACACCTACCCACACACCCCACACACCTCCCACAGTGGGACCAAGTTATGCATTATGGGCCCTAAACTAGGGGCAAGTTCTAGGCTAGCCATGTGACCCCTGCCTCCTGATAGTTGGTCTGTTGTGCTCCCCAAAATATCCAGACCCAGTTTAGAGATTTGCCCTCCTCGTCCTGGGGTGCTTCCTTCAGTTAATTGCCTTGATCTCCCACCTACCCAGCTGGTGATGCTCACTACACTACACCCTCACCGTGTGTTCCCTGTCCTACCATGTCCACTGGGGACGTGCTAGCTAGTTTTATAGCAACTCCACACAAGCTAGAGTTATCTGGAAAGAAGAACCTCAGTTGAGAAAATACCTCCATAAGATCTGGCTGCGGGGCATATTTTAAAATAGTGATTGACGGGGGAGGGCCAGCCCATTATGAGTAGCAGCCTCCCTAGGCTGGTGGTCGTGGGTTCTATAAGAGAAGAGGCTGGGCAAGCCATTAAGCAGCACTCCTCTATGGCCTTTGCATCCATTTCTTCCTCCAGGTCCCTCCCCTGCTTGAATTCCTATCCTGACTTCCTTCAGTGATGAACTACGATATGGAAGTGTAAGCAGGATAAACCCTTTCCTCCTCAACTTGCTTTGGGTCACGGTGCTTCATCACAGCAATAGTAACAGGGGACTTAAGTCTGAGCTACAGTTTCCCTCCTTTCAGTGCACTGTCATCACTAGGATGACACCGCCAACTATGATTCAAATGTGAAATGAGCCCTATAGGCACGTGTGCAGGAAGCCTGGTCTCCAGCTAGTGATGCCACTGAGAAGTAGCGAGTTAATGTGTACTGACTTCATCCATGGGGTTGAGCCATTGACGAGTTCACAGCTGAATGGACTTAGATAAAGTTAGAGGAAGCTTTCCGCTGGCTTGCTCTGTTTCCTGGCCACCATGAGGCAAGCAGCTTTCTTCTGCCGCCCGCTCCCACCAGTATATTTTACTTCCACCTCAGCCCTACAGCAATGGAGCTAGCAGACCACAGACAGACACCTCTGAAACCATGAGCCAAAAAAAAAACCCTTTCCTTGGGTCAATTTCTCAAGAACACACTGTCCAAATGGAGAGCCTGTTGCTGCCCACTCTTGTAACCTGCTCCAGGTTGAGACCTGCCTTCCTCTGGACCCCACCTCTCTATCCCCTTGGCCTTTGGAGGTGTCCTTTTCTCACCAAGGCCATCCACTGGTCAGGCTTCAGCTAGCAGACAGCTGTCACTGTCCCACTTCCACAAGAGAGGGTCTGTTGCTTGAAACCCTTCCTGCCCTGGCCTCTTCCTCCCCAACTGTTCTCCCTGTTCTCAGCTGGCTTTCACCCTGCTCCCAGAAGCACAGCACAACTTCACCTAGCTCCATCCATCCCTGGGTGCTGCCTGCCCTGCCCCCACGCAGCTCCACTGACTTGTATCCAGGGCTCCAGTCTCTGCCTACAGCCCAGGCTACTGCCTTGATCTATGTGCTGGGATCCGCATGGCTCATGATCCATGGCCCTTTCAGTGTCCTCGTGTACACATCTGACCTCATCTTCTACCTGCCTGACCCTTCTCCTGTAGCCCTTCCCATTTCATCTGTTTATTCATGTATGTATTCATGCTACTAGCACTTACTGAGCACCTACTGCGTGCCACCACTACCCCAGATCCTGGAGATACATCTTGAACAACACAAATAAGCCCAATGCCACCTTGATCTCTCTTGGTCATGTAATAGGACAACTGAGAGTGCCTTGCCCATGAATCAACCATTCCCAAGTCCTGGCAATGCCAACTGCTCAGTCTTCTGGCTGCTCATGCCTTTCTCTCCATAGCATAGCTACTGTCTGTCTGGATTCTAGCCTTCTTGCTGGGGTAACAGCCTCCTAACTACCCTCCCTTCTTCACTTTGCCACTGTGTTTTCCGGTGAGTTCCCAGAGGGATCTTCCTACAACCCAAACTAGATGCTGTCACAGCCCTAGTCCAAACTCCCCAATTGCTCCACACTGCCCTCAGCAGAGAGCCCAAGATCTTGATCTTGTTTCCAGGGTTTCTAAACCTAGCAAGTTTGGGTCCCTAGTGATCTCTAGGATCTCAGTTCCCACCTGTTCTTGATATGACCCTGTCTGCATTACCCCCACCCTGTATTGCTTCAGTTCTGAGAACAGCCCAGACTATTTCTCACCCCTGCACCTTTGCATCTGGTGAAAGTTGTCAAAATCATAATGGAATCACTTGAGTCAACCCCATCAAAAACACCAAGTCAAGAGTTTATGAAGGAGGTATTCACACTCGTGATGGCCTCATAATAACTCTCTCTCTCTCTCTCTCTCTCTCTCTCTCACACACACACACACACACACACACACACACTCTACCAGGACCACAACCTTACACAAAAACGCAATGTCCAGATATGGTGACACACACCCATAATCCCAGCACCTGGGAGGTAGACTGATCTAAAAGATAATAATTAAGTTTTAAGAGGTCACAGCAATCTCACACAAGCATGATTTCTCCAAGAACATTCGCTCGGCAACTGTCCGTGCATGCTCAGACTGAGGTCGTCATTGTTACTACTTGTTACAGCTGAACAGTTATTGTCTTAGGACACATTTTGCCATCCCCCTCCATCGTTACCTTTTCAAATCCCCCTTGCCTCACCCTCTTCGAGAAGTTCCATAAACCAGCGTGGCACATGCATCCTCCCACAGAGCTAGTCTCAAATAAAGCTTGATTTCACGTCTGTCTTTGTATTTCCCCAGGCCCAGCAAATGCCGTTTCATCGTCTACCAGACAACTCATACTCATAGGTCAAGACTAAGCCCAGAAGTTATTATGTATGAGAAGCCGCTCAGCTTTCCCGGGCAAACCTAGGTCCTTTCTCCTCTGTTTGCCAATATTGCCCCTTTTCTGCCACACACCACTAATTGTCAATTTGCATGCCTTTCTTTCTCTAAATCAGTGATTGTCAGACTTTTTCTTTGAAAAGCCAAACAGTAAATATTTTAGGTTTTGAGCTCTGCCACAGCAACTCGACTGGGCGGCTCTTTCACTGCATCGTAAAGGCAGCCACAGACAATACATAAACAGATGAGCTTGGCCCTGTGCCAATAAAACTTTATTTATGGGCACTGAAATTTGAACTCGTATAATTTTAATTTGTCTACTCCTGCTTTTCATCTGCAAGTCAGTCTCCTCTCTCTCTCTCTCTCTCTCTCTCTCTCTCTTTCCTCTCCCCCTCCCCCTCCCCACCACCCTACTTCTAATCCCACAGGGTGAGGATTTCATTGAGGGTTTTGCACAAAGATGTCCCAGTCTCCTCCCAGAGTTTCCGCTGCCTGAGCAGAAACTCAGAGTTTCTGAGCCTGAGAATTTGCCTTTTTTAAAAATGATTCCTAAGTGCAGCTGGAAAATCACAGCTCTGGGCGACAGATTCAGGAAATGGGGCTAGAAACAACAGCACCCGGCAACTAGAAACACAACAGAGCCTGAAATGTCTCAATAGGCTGCAGGAATAACCAGATGTAGAGACAAGAGTCAGGAGAAGATAAAGCGTGAATATCTGTCGATGAAGATAACACCTGCCTCTTAGCTCTATTAAGATGGTCCCGTGAGAGGCACGCGCTCTGCCAACAAAAAAAACGTGCCTCCCTTCCCTTCACCAGCAGAGGATCCCAATGCCCAACCCCTTGGGCCTGAAAAGGGGAGGAGCTTGCAGAGGGTCCAGAATTAACTCCTCTCTGGCTAATAAAGGCCTGCCCGCTGCCTTGGGGCGCTCGCGTGGGTGTGGCCTCAGTCCTTCCCCGGTTCCACACTCACCTCCTGCATGAGGTTGCGAAGGAAGATGGCCTTCTGCCTCAGCGGGTCGTGCACCAGTCCGTCCGAGAAGAAGATCATGCCCTGTGGGAAGTTGTGCTGGGACAGCCACGACACTACCCGCTGCTTCTGCATGTCCGGCCGCCCCGTGATGTAAAGGATCATGTAGCCCAGGTCCTGCCAGTGCCTGGTGAGATGGGCATTGCTGGGTCCAGCTCGGCCCCTGCAGGCCGCCCGCTACCCAAGTACCTGTCCTGGCTGCTGCTGCCCTCTAGAGAAGCGATAGGCAGTGGTAAGAGGGCTCTCAAGTCCTCGCTCCTGCTTCAGGTGGGTGAATAGTGTACACTTCCTCCAGATGGCCTATGAGAACTGGCCCGACCTGGTTCCTCACCTTTACCTCTCCTGCTTTGGCCTTCTCCACTAACAAAAAAAAGCTTGCAATACTCCCAGGCCAGAGGCTTTGTGCCCACCTTCAGTGACTGGTCCTTAGTTCCACCCTATCTTTCCCATGGGCCACAACGAAAGTCGTTGGTGACCACTTTCCCTCTTGTTCTCCCACTTGGATCTGACCTTGTGTAACTTGGAACTAGTCTCTCTCGTGCGTGTGTTTAGTTTCCCCATCTGTAAGATGGGGTTAATCATCCAAACATTCCATGGGATGATTCCAAGGATAAAGGCATTGATCTCAAACCCAACTGGCTTAGTCTACCTGGTAAAGTTGGTTTCATTATCATCCTTGACTGTTTCCTGGCAATTTCTATAAACCACAAACCCAAAGCCATTGCTCCTATTCCTGCAACCACGCCTGGATCCCATATTTAAAGACTTCCCTCTACTCTTGGACTGCACTCTGATGAGTAGAACCTCCCTATCCACACAGGGCTGCTCGAGGCAAACCTGTACAAACCCTGTGCTCTTGGCTCAGGACCCTCCCCTAGACACCCTGCCTATCTACATTTTCATTCTTCAGGGTCCCTCTTCCAGGAGATTCTCACTTCCCGGGTAGAATCAGTTCTTTACTGTTTTCCATGGACGGCCCACGGTACAGATGAGCCCAGATCTGGGTAGGTTTATTATGACACTAGCCGTCAGCCTGCTGCCATGGATTGGGCTTTCTAAATCCAGAGAGTGGCCTGACCATCTGGAAAGATGTGAAAACGTGCAGTGTAGGTGTTACAAGGATGCTGGGGGCTCCCAGAGCGACCCCCAGAGAGGCAAGGTCTGTGTCAGACTCATAGAAAGCAGCTTCTGACAGCCAGCAAGGTGTAGCAGCCCCGTGGTGAAGGAGGGTAGAGTCACAGAGGGAGAGAGCACAGCCCCCCATGGGATAAACCAACCAATCCTCTCAGCAGGCTATGCAGGACTTCTCCAACAGGGCCAGAAAGCAGCTGGAGACAGCTGTCTCTCCAAGGCCTCAAAGTCAGCCCAGCTTCTCTTCCCGAGCAAGGCAGGGCAACCCTACCCCAGCTGCCCCAAACTCCAGATGTCCCCCATTCCTGTCCATTCTTGGGATCTAAGCTTCTATTGTCACCAATGACTATTTCTCCTCCCTGGTTTATTCTCCTCCGCTGGTCTCAGATTCTCCCACCAGCAGCAATCTTTACAGCAGAACCCAAGAGCCTGGAGTCTGGAGCTAACCTCAGGGAAAAGATGAAAGGATGCCCAGGAGAAGAGAAGAGGGGGGAAGGACAAATGAATGAGCTAAAGTCTACAAAAGGGACTGATCTCCCCAGAGACTCCCAGTGAATGGCTACAGGAGGTAAAGCCAGAACTTGGCAGTGCCTAGGCCCAGAGACCTAGAGAAGTCCTAGAGAAAGCTGGTTTGAGGTCAAGGGATGACTAATTAGCACTTCCTCCAAAGCTTCTGGTTCCTGCCCTGGGGAAACACCTTCCTTAGGGGAGGTGACACTCACCGAACAACATCCACTGCACCTGGCCGGACCTTGGGGTCGCTTCCCATGATAGACACGCTGGCCGCAAAGGATCCATCGATACTGAACACAACACACTCCATGCCTCGGGGCAGCACTGTGAGGTAGCTCATCGCACAGGTCTGGTCACCCCTGAAAGGTATCAGCCTGACGTCAGCCTACAGCTGAAATCAGTCAGTCTGGGGCCAGGTTCCTGGTGGTGCCTCCTGATACCATGGCTGGTAGCCTCTTTCCTTTTCCTGTCTCCATGTAAACAGAAATAAACTCTGTCTTCCAGCCAAGTTTGGATGGGGGAGCCACCCCAAAAGTCCATCATGAGATCCTCACACACACCCTGGTCCTACCTGACCACCATCTTTACAGGGTAGACACCAACCCCCAGACGCCGGGGTCGCGGCACGTTGTACGTGATCCTGCCACTGTTGTTGGTGATCTCTGTGTCCAGGTGGACCCAGCGGCCTGACGATGGCTCTGTCATCACTAGGATGTCCACCTGCAGTCAGTGAAGGAAGTGAGGGACTTGCTAAAGGCTGAAGGACTCCTAGGTACAGGTTCCTGCCTGCTGTATCCTAGAATTTCCTATAACCCTCCCTCTATGTGGTGACCACACTGGCTTCCCCACCTCCTTGGAGATACCAAGTTCCCCTTATTGTTTGCTGGTATGCTGGGCTGGGAAAGGGCTCCCTGCTTTGTGTTCCAACACCATTCTTCTATCACCCTTTCTGTCTGTGATACTATGAGCCATGTGACACAGGTGAGCCAAGGAGACGCTCAACCCTTGGTACCTTCTCTCCAGTCAGAGCCACCATGTCAAGAGGGCCATACATGAAGCGCCCCACCAGGACCTGGGGGCCATCTTCAGCTGCAATTACATCATTGGCACGGTGGTTCGCAGTGACATTCTGCAAGGACAGAAAGAAACAACCCGGCTCAGCCTTTGCAGACAAAGCTCACACTTGCTTTATCATTAAAGCCTTGAAAGGATGACTTCTAGGCTATGGCCCAGCTGAGTCAGGCATCCAGGAGCTGCATGCACTAGGATTCCAGAAGCAGACTCAGCTACCAAAACTGCTTCTTAGGCTGCCCACCAAGGCGGACCCCATGCTCTTGAGTCTGCACACCTCCTGAGGTGACAACTGGCCTTTACAACCTGCGTTTCATTTTTAGGTACCTGGGCTGGAAACTACCCAGTCACCTTTGGGTCTTTCTTGGCATAAAGAACCATCTACCATGTCTACAATGGGGTAGCCACTATGGAAAGCAGCACAGTGGTTCCTCGGGAGATTAAGTGTAGAATTACCATTCCTCATCTATACCCAAAATAATAAAAATATATGCCCACAAACTGCATATATATATATATATACACATATATATATGCCAACAAACTGCATAAAAATACATATATGCATTTATGTGTGTATATATATATCTGTATATATGTATATGTATATATGTATGTATATATATATATGCCCACAAACTGCATAGATGAGTATGTAAAGCAGTACTATTCAAAATAGCCAACACGTAGAAACAACCCAAATGCCTATCAACTGACAACTGGATGGACAGAATACACGGATACAGTAGAATAGTATCCAGTCAGGAAAAGGAGATGAGATGCTATGCATGACCCAACATGGGTGAACCCTGAAAACATGCTAAGTGAAAGAAGGAAGAGATAAACACACATGTGACTTCAGATACACAAAACGTGGAGAACAGGTGAAACTACAGAGACCAACACTAGATGAATGATTGGCTACTCCGGGAGGAGCCCAGGGCAGCAGAGAGGGAAAGGGCTGCAGAGAAAGAGGTTTCTTTTATGAGGTGACAAAAAAAGTTCTAAAACCGACTGTGGTTGGGTTGGCATGCAGCTGTGAATATATTATTTGACACTGGATTGTGTGACAGGTGAATTACATCACCTATGTGGTGTGTAATTTTGTGTATGTCCATGCACAAAAACATTGATTCACGAAGCATTAGTCACTCTGCCTTCCAGGACTGTTTTTAGGATCCACGCTTGATGTTCTTTCTCACTAGAGCGGAACTGCTCACCAGAGCAACGCTGTGTTGGCATACTCCGGGATGATGCGCAGCATCCGAGACAGAGTAGGCAGTGACGGCAGTTGACCGAGAGAATGCGTGAATGAATGCCTCCCAAACTCCTCTTTATCCCCCAGTACCCTACAGAGGAGCCCCATCTTTAGAGAAGCCTAGTGTGGTCTGCCCTGGCAATCCTAGCCACCTTCATCCTGATGTGTAGGTACATCCTGTTGCGGCAAGGATGGCCCCCATCCCTACTCCACGGCTGAGAGACAAGATGATCTATGTCAAATCCATGTCTCCAGAAGCCTGGCATGGAGCAATCATTCCACAACCACTCTGCTTTTACCATCCCAGAGCCCTGGACTTCCAGGTGGAGCCCGACCGTGGGAGATGAACTCACAGCTGCTCCCTCATGCAAGCACTCAGGCCAACAGGAAAGGAGAAGAGCTCCGCCAGGAAACTAGAGTTCTTATCTGGTACATGGTTGCCCAGACTCTCAAGGTCACCTATCCAACAAATACGACTGCAGCAAGCGCTTACCCGCAACTTGACCTGGGTCCGCTTGCGCAGCCACTTCTCGCGGGGGTTAGCGGGGCTTAGAGCCGTGGGGTCCAGGCCAGTGTTCTCCTTCACGCTTGCGTTCTCATAACGCATCACCTAGCCAAAAGGGAGGCGGGGCTTGGGAGCACGTCCTCGTCCTCAACCGTTCTGCCTCCCCGGACAGTAGCCAGTCAAGCCCTATTTCTGGCTTCCCTATGACATCGCCTGGACCGTGCTGGGGCCCTGGGAGTTGTCTCCAGTCCTACCTGTCTGGACAGCTGGAACCAGAGAACTGTCCCCTTGGTAGCTCTGCTTTGGGGGCAGCCTCTGACATTCATACCTGACTCTTGGAGCTTCCTAACTAGCATTCATTTGTTCTCTGCCTCTCCTCCTCTATTGTGGGTGACCTTTGCCTAACGCCAGCCGGAGCCCTGACTCAGCCCTGTTCCTTCCTCGAGGCCGTTGCTTCAGCAGGGCTCCCTTCTCTGATCTAGATCTTTTTGGCTGGACCATTCTCTTCAACATCCCAAAATGCCTACCCTGCTCCTCTCATCTGAGCATGTCTTCTCATTGGAGACCCTCATGCCTTGTCCATAGCACCACGTTCTCCATGAGACTGCAGCACTCCCTCGCCTACCTCGTCTCCTCTGTCCTCTCCCAGCACTCCACTGAAGCATTTCTCCAGCCTCCATGTTGACACATCAGCATGGCTTCCTCTGCAGGTTTCACTTAATCTAGAGATTTGGCGTTCTTCTCTGACCTGTCACTTTCGCTTCAGTGTTCCAGTGCTTTCTCAACACTGTCAGATAGAGGCCAACTGCTCCCTGGGACCCCGGGACCCTGGGATTCCCCCCCAAATAGGCCAACAGGCTGGGCCCAATAAGGGAGCCACAGTACCTGTCTTAAGATGAAGGCGACCACATCGGTAGACTCCCAGTAGCTGGCATGGAAGAGGTGGGGTAGGGCCACAGTGGGGAAGGCGGTGAGGACATCGGGGCAGTACAGGGCATAGTCAATCCTCTTGGTTCCCCACCACTTGGCTGTGACTGTGGGGCCAAGAAGGAGATAAGGACAGAATGGCCAAAAGCCAGCAGGCACAGGCTCAGTGGAGATGTGCCAACAAGCTTGGGGCCACAGCACCTACCCTGAAAGAGCTGGGGAGGGGAGTCCTGCCCTTCCACCAGCCCTTATAATCACCCTCCACTAAAACATGGGCTCCCAGCTGGTCACAAGGAAGAGGACCAGGCCCTCAGAGATGGCCATAGTTGAACCCCCTGGTGCAGCTCCATAGTAAGTTCCCAAGGGCTCTCTCCAAGGTGAGGAATCAGTCTGTGCCTGCAGAGGTCAGGGCACAATGCATGATCAAGAGATCAGAGGCATGAATAAGGTCAAAGGTCAAGGCTATGTTTGAGATCAAAAACTCAGTGGGCCTTGGTCAGAGGTCAAAGCTCCATTCAAAATCAGAACTCTGACTCAAAGGTTGGAAATGAGGCTTAGCTGTTAGTGTTGGGCTAGCATGTGGCTTGGGCTTAACACCCAGCGCTGAGTGTGGGGATGAAGGGAAGCATCACCCTAGCTGGTACATCTGGGGCTCTAACCTAGGTCAGAGCTTAGTCTAGGAAAGCAGTGATGACTCAGTGGGAAACCAAATGGGTCCTCCCTCTACCACCCCCACATGCCACCATCTCCAACCCTTTTCCCAAAGACAGGAATGTTCCCATGACTTCTTCCACAGCTCCTCCCAGCCCAAAATCCCATCCACTGAAGCGCTGCTGCAGACCCACCACCACCCAGGGCCCTCAAAGGCAAGCTGGGCCCCAAAAGGACCTCACTCACTGCGGGAGGCTCCCATAGGTGCCAGGCTGTCCGAGGACTCTGAACTGTCGCTGTGGGAGCTTCCTTCGCTTAGCCTCCGTCCTGGCCTCTGGAATCTTGGGGTCTGAGGGGGCGAGGTAGAGGCATCCAGAAGCGGGGGGCTTCCCTGGGAGCTGCTCTCCAGGAATAGGGGACTATGGGTGTGCAGGGCATCAGCTGGAGGGGGAATTGCAAGGTCAGGGTGAGCATCGAGTCTCCAACAGAGTGGCTTACTTAATGCCAGCCCTATGCTGGGCAAGAGACTAAAAATACAAAGCAGCTGGCCCAGAGCTAACAGACCACCAGCACCCCCTCCCCTCCTACACCAGCATAGTACATTAACAGTTTCACCTTTTATTAAACTGGGAGTAATATAGACATGAGTGGGGATTGCAACATCACCCTATCTCCCCAAAGCTGCAGGGAAACCTGGGAGCTGGGCCCTAAGGCCAAGCTGAGGTCATGATGTGAAGCCTATCAATGTCCTCTCTCATCAAATTCCTTCCTGACCCACAGAGGCATATGGCTGAGGTGAAAGTAGATGAAAATGACTCAAGCCTACAAGCTGGAGTCATGGGGGAAGAGACATCTGAGGTTGGAGGATCCCCTTTTCAGAGGGAACATTTAAGGTAGCAGAAGGGAACTTTGGAGCCTTGCTTCGTCATGGAAGTGCTAGACAAATATATCCCTTTGAGATGAAGAACAAGGAAGGGTAAGTTTTAACCCTGAAGTGAGTCCCAGGAATAGCATCCCCTCATCTCTGGCTCAAACCTTGGAAAAGGATTAGGCTGGAGTTCCTCAATGGCGATAGGGAGCTATGGAGCCAAGACTCTGATTGGCAAGTGCCTGACTATCCATTCCAGGTCTGCCTTTGGCCACATCCTCAGTCACACACATACCCCCTTTGAACCTAGAAGCCACTGGTCCTTCTCTAACCCCACCTGCCCTGCTCTTATTGCCCCCCCAATGCCTCTCTACCTATCCAAACACACCCCTTCTCTAGGCCCTGGCCAAAGGCTACCTCTTCCATGAAGCCTACCAGGATGACACACTTTCTGATATATCTTTGCAGGGTACAGGGTGGGCACTGGGAAACAGTACTGGGAATGTGCCTTTAACTTGCCCTTCAGAGTCAACAACCCCACCATTATCCCAGCCTTAGCCACTGAAGCTCAAATGGGAGCCTGGCAGGGTGTGGGGTGAGCAGAGCCCTGGCACCACGATGCCTGGCACAGAGCAGGTCCTTGGCATAAGCAGCCACTCTAAAGCATTGAAGCCAGCTGGCTTCCTGCCCACTCCTCTAACAGTACAGCCCTGCTCCCATGAGCCACCCGACAGCTGACAACTTGAGAGGCGGAACCAGAAAGAACATCTCCAGAACCTACCAGCCTCCAACTCAGCACGGTGTCGCAGTCCCAGGACCTACCGAGCAGGAGAGACTGTCCATCGCCCAGGGGGAACCTCTGGTAGCGAGGCACGCTGACAGGAGGCACCAGGTGGAACTTGGGCTCCAGCAGTGGCTCAAGCCTCGAGGCAGAGGGATCTGCACAGTGGAAGAAGCTGTAGACCTGGCTACAGGCAGGCCGCATCTGGAAACCTGGGTGAGTGGGAGAAGACACATGCAGAAGCCCTTTCTAAAGGCTCTAAAGGGCTCCCTGGAGTGCGGCCTTGAGCAGCCTTATCTCCTGTTCAAGAACCTCCCCTGGGTCCTTGCTACCAATCTTAGTTGGGGTTTCTATTGCTGTGATCAAACACCGTGACTAAAATCAACTCGGGGAGGAAAGGGTTTAGTTCATCTTACAACTCTCGGGTCACACTCCATCACTGGGGGAAGTCAGGGCAGGAACTCAAGGCAGGAACCTGGAGGCAGGAACTAAAGCAAAAGCCATGGAGGAGCGTTCTTACTGACTTACTCAGCTTGCTTTCATATCTACCCCAGGACCACCCACCCAGGGGCAGGACCACCTGCAGTGAGCTGGGCCCTTCCACATCAATCATCAGTTATAAAAAAAACACCCCCACAGTCCTGCCTACAGGCCAATCTTCTTGAGACACCCTCTCAATTGTGGTTCCCTCGGTTCCTGCCTCTCAGAGGAATCTAGCCTAGGTCAGTTTCACAGAAAACTAGCCATCACACTACTCAGAAACAAAATGCCCAGTTTGGCATTGAAGGCCTTGTCAATCTGCTCCCCTTGAGGGCACCATTGTAGGTACCCAGTACTGCCGCCCTGGTAAACATCTGTAAACTTGCTGCTTTTCTTCCCCTGTGCTCAAACAGTCGATTCTTCAGAATCCCAGGCCTTTATTTTACTATTGTAATATTTCCTTTTAGTGTTGACTGTATCCACACTGGAGCACTTCTTGCAGACCCTCTCGCCACCACTCAGTCACTACCGGATATATTAAGTCAATGCAAGGCCCTTGATCGGGTGCTCTCAGCATCAGGCGGAGCAGGTGAAGCACTTCTGCCACTGGCCAGCAGGTGTCGCCATAAAGGTCCTTGCCTCCCACCTGTCCTGGGTCAAGGGCTTTTGAGTGGGCTGCATTTAAGGGGTCCTAAGGCTCCTCTGCAACACTGAGTGCCTCGCCTCAGTTCAGCCCCTCACTTCAGAGCCTCAGCAGAGAGCAATGAATAACTGCCTGCACTCCTGCCCTTAGACTCTCCTAAGGCCCAGGCTGGTCAAATGGCATCATAAGTCTGTCTTGTATGAGCTGGCAAGAGCTTTAGGCTTCAGATGCTCTGTAGGCAAAGGCACCAGTGCCAGTTTGGGTAGAAAGGTTCTGAGACCTAACTGACTGCAGGAAGTTTGCTGGGGACAGGGAGGGAGGGAGGATTTGCTGTGATAAGGAGAATGCTTGTGGCCCATGTTCTCGTGGGACATGACTGAGACAAGTAATCTAGGGACACAGGAAAGGGACAGTGACGTCCATCAAGCTGCCTCACCTTTGACCCACCCGGAGAAGCCGCCTGGCCTCTCCCTCAGCTTCCATCCTTTCTCTCCATCTACCCTGCCTCCACCACTCTGTCCACCCTCCCACTCCACCAGTTTGATCCCCTGAGCCATTGGCCTAATAACCATACCCACCATCTATCCCAGGCAGCACTGTCCTCCGCATGGCCAGGACGAGGCCCAGGGGTGAGCCAAAGAGGAAGAAGTCAGACACGTCAAAGTCAAAGCGACCCAGGCTGACCTCAGCGAGCTGGGGTGTGCCAGCTGCAGGAACCTCGGCCTCATCCTTCAGCACACTGGAGTGGATGCTGCCGGAGTGAGGAATGGCAGATCAGAGGAGGGCCAGGACCATGGGCATGTCCACTCTGCAGCACAGTTGCATTCTGAGGGCAGAGTGCCCAACCCTCTATCACTGGAAGGGGACTCAGAACCAGAGATCACTGTTGGCTGGAGACCCTCAGCATTAGCCACTCAGGCCTAGCCAACATTTGGCTGGAGCCGAGTTCAGCAAACGTTTTCTGCACAGGGCCAGGTGGTGAGTCTGAAAGACTTTGTGGGCCACCTGCTTCTACCGCCTGGATTTATTCTGCCATGTCAGACAGCCACAAACCATGTTTAAGCAATCTGTGTAGCTGGGATCTGCCACAACTTTTCTTATGAAAGCTGGCTGAGCACCTGAATGACAGGCGGAACCTCCCATGGTGTTTATTGACAGCCACCCTGAAAGCCCCTGCACTTGCCACAGGAGAGCCCATCCTGGCCAGCACGGGGACCTGGTTGCTGCTGGCACTGCCAACACCAAGGCTTCCACCATAACTCGTGTTCCAGGCCACAGGCAGACACAGGTGCAAACAATCTGGCCTCCCCACTCCCCTGGACAGGTGCCAAAGAGCAGGATCCCACGTTCTCATCCCAAGAGCCTGTCTAGGTTGTGTTTAGCCACAGATGCTGAACGTAAACAGAAGCCAAAGCTGCCTCTCTGGCTTTCCAACAAGCACCAGGGACAGTACAGGGGTTAGACCACAGCAGGGGAATGACATGATGTATCAGCCAACTTCTGAAAGCCAACCCATCTAAAACACTCAAGCTGGAGAAAAACCTTTCAAAGTAACAGTTAAAATGCTACAGGCAAGAGGTCCACCCTCGGGAGCGAGCCAGAAGGCAAACAGGGCACCCAGTCTTCTGCCTTCTGCTCTCCCTGTCAATGATGATGAAGCTCAACTACGTATATCTCATGTACAGCCTGGTCCCTAAACATGTGCCAACTACTTAGTTACCAGAGAAACAGCCATCTGTTCCTGCACCAGAACCCAACAACCTGGCTGTGTTGGGCTCGCTACTGAAAGTGGCCAATGTCTGGCACTCTCCTGATTTGGGCTTTCCTGGAGGCTGTTTCAAGGATGAACCAGAAATGTTGAGGTTTTCACTTTGCAACCCTCCTTTGCACATGGCCGCTGTTCCAGAGCTGATCTGATAGAGGAGCCTTAACATTCAAAACTTAACCCCACAGAACCTGCGGCCTCCTATTCCGCCTCCTGGGATCCCCCTGCAGGAAGTACAGAAAGTTCCCACTCATCCACAGGAACATATCCCAAGACCTCAGTGGCAAAGTGTCAAACCCATTACATGTGGTGCTTTTTCCTATACTTAAAGCACCTGGGATAAAGTTTAATTTACACAATAGGCAATTAAGAGAACAATTAATAATAAAATATAAAATTATAGCAATACACGTAATAAAAGTTATATAAGTGTCCCTTGCAAAATGCTGTACTTTCACATTTCCTCTTAGACACCCAGCAGCTTCTCTTTGTCATATCTGAATTACCAGCATCATTGTTTACTCTTACACTTTGGAAACATTACAAAGTAAAGCAAGGGCATACATATGACCACAAGCACTGTGGTACCATGACAGTGGATCTAACACCTGAGACGGCCCAAGTGATCAACAGGTAAGTAGCACAGAGAGACAGAATATGCAGGACGAAGGAGTGACTCCAAGTAGGACAACATGAGACTTTACCATGCTGCTCTGTAGAGTGTACAACTTACAACTTAGAACTGATTTACTTCTGGAATTTTCTAGTTCATATTTTCAAACCATGGTTGGTCATTACTGTAAGTCTAGCACATACATTAATGATTATGCACAAAGATCTCCAGCCTAGGGGCTAGAGAGATGGTTCAGTGGTCAAGAGCGTTGTGCTCTTGCAGAGAACTGGATCCCAGCAGCCACCATTAGGTAGCTCACAACCTCCTGTAACTCCAGATCCAGGGGATCCAGTGCTGTCTTCCAGCCTCTTCAAGTATTCGGAAAGACATATGCAGGCACACATACATAAGACAAACTAATCTTTCTTAAAATATGACCAGTCCAGTGCTTTTTATAAGTGCAAAGAACTGGAAAAACACAAAATATTCAGTTAGTGGGATTGAGGAAGCAGTTATTCACTGAAATTTATAGTGCATTTTTACCAGCTGGGCTGTGGTGGCACACGCCTTTAATCCCAGCAGTCGGGAGGCAGAGGCAGGCAGGTCTCTGTGAGTTTGAGGCCAGCCTAGTCTACAAAATGAGTTCTACAACAGCCAGAGTAGTTACACAGAGAAAGCCTGTCGAGAGAGAGAGAGAGAGGGAGAGAGAGAGAGAGAGAGAGAGGAAGAAGAAGAAGAAGAAGAAGAAGAAGAAGAAGAAGAAGAAGAAGAAGAAGAAGAAGAAGGGGAGGGGAGGGGAGGGGAGGGGAGGAGAGGGGAGGAGAGGAAAGAATATTTACCAAGTATTTTTAATCATATGAGGGAAAGTTCACAGTATACAAGGCTGGATTCTTTGTTTTTAAGTAAAACAACACATAAATTATGTAAAAAATAACCACTCTTTTGATGATCCATGATACTTATCAGTTAGGGAGCCAATGAGAAAAGGTGGAGAGGAGAGCAAAAGGGAGAACTGGAGAGAAACAGAGAGGAAAAGTGCCCCACCCTGTGCCAATTTGGTCCATGTTCAATGCTCAGTTCTCTCAACCTGAATCAATGATCAGATGGTTCCTTTAGCTGCTCACCAACCATTTCTTCTAGAAAGTGAAAGGGTAGTTTATGAAGTTTGTCATGCCCAAGACATGGATGTGAGGAAGGACGAGCAGAATGCTGGCCCCGGATCTTTGGGACCTAGCGGAGTGACACTCCCTCCTCGGAGAACAAATATGAACCCCTGGGGTATCCCACCAAGTATACCCCCATCTGTGACCTCTCTAGATTCTCTAAGCTATACCAAGGGGCCACTGGGCAATCCTATCCTTTCACAGAAGAGGAAATGGAAGCCCAGAGAGGTAGAACAGATCATGTCCAGTATCTGCAGGTTTGAACAGAGGAACAGACAAACAGGAAAATCTGTGGTGTAGATGCTGAGCCAATGACAAGTGGTGACAAAATTCCCACTACCTATGGGCCCCTGTGGGGGGGTCTGGGATTACTGCCTGGTCACAGACCCCCTTGGTGACTCTGACCAAGGTCCTTACACTAACGGATGCTGTTAGCTGTGAAGGCAGCGGCCCAGGAAGGTTACCTTGAAAGGAAAGCGTGATGCTGGGTGATGGCCTCACAGTCATAGGTGGAGGAGTCGCTCTGTTTCCGTGGCAATGGCCTTTTGGGCTCCTCATCCTCCACTCCACTGGATACATCGATGTTACTCTTGCTGAGACGCTTACTGCTGGCCAGATCACAGTCCTCCTCCACCACAGGGGTGTCCTTGAGCAGAAAGCATAACGATCAAAGGGGCCCTGGGGCCCTGCCTCCTCCCCTGGGCATAAATGAGCCCCATCTTCCCATGTGGAAACTAAGCTTTCAAACACCTCATGGTGATGAGGGGTGGGGGTGTAGGCACAGACCATCTCCTATGACCACCTAGAGAGACAAATACTAGTAGACCGCCTCTGGGCCTCTTTATTGGTCTGTGCTAAACATGTTCTTGCTATTTCCATACAACCCTTTGTATTATAGACACCACAATCTCAACAGGAAAACCCAGCACTGCATTTCCTGGGGGAGCCACCTGCTCCTCTGTTCCTATGAGAGACACCCAGGGACACACCCTCTCCCATCCCCCAGCCTGACCACACCTGGGTACTGCTGATGCTTCCCTTCCGGCTGCTGCTGCCAGGACTGTCCCCTGAGGGCCCCGCACTGTAGCAGATGGCATCGAAAGCCAGGAGGCCGCCCACACAGTCCCCGATGAGACACACCTGCAGAGGCACAGTTGGGCTGCAGGCTTGCCTGCCACAACCCTCTCACCCCGAATCCAGCCAGAACAGGGGTATGTTCCCATGAGAGAATAAGGAACTTGTCCTAAGGAATTGCTTAGAGCCCAAATGGAGGGTAGGCACATCCTGACAACCGATTTCCTTTGGAGTCAGCCCAAGGTGAGTGGTCAGGCCACAATTAGGAGTCAGGCTAGCTAAGGGTCATCATGGACTCCAAATGAGGGCAGTGTTTCTGTCTGTAAAAGGAGAATACCAAACCCATCAAAAGGCTCCTCCAAACTCAGAGGCTACAGTTCTAGCCTGCCTTGATCCCACAGCAGACCCCAGGCCCTCTTTTATGCAGCAGCTAACTAAGAGTGAGAGAAAGCAGGTTCTTACCTGCCCACTGAAGCCAATCCCATCAGAGGACTTGAGAAACTCTCCATAGATGTGGTTGGCTCGCTCGATGACAGTGGCGACAGCATTTTGGTACTGTGGAGAGGAGATGGCCAGCAGGGGAAGGGCAGCCAGGGGAACGTGGTCCTGGCTGGCGCTGAGGCAGCCCTCGTCGTGGCTATAGGGGTTCAGGCTGCAGACACGGGGACCCAAAGTCAGCCTAGCTAGGACCAAGAAGTGGGTGACGTGGGACTGTGGGCTCTTTGGAAGAACATACTCGCCGCCTGGGCACTAGGTCCAGTTGCAGAGAAATTTTAAGGACCTATGAGGCTAGGTCCCATGAGGCAAAGCACAAGGATGGCGCAGGAGGGAAAAGGATGAGGATTCAAGGCTGAGCTGACTCCATACATGCCAGCCCATGGCAGTCTTGCTGTGTGGCATAGCCATGCTGTTTGGCAAGAACCTAAAAACACCCCAGTTCTGAAAGAACCTAGAGAATCAGCCAACACAGAACAGCGTGGGAAAGAGGTATCATGGTAGACCTCCTGGAGGAGGAAGAGGCTGAATTAACTCTAAAAAGAGGCTTTGGGGGAACCTAAGGAGGACCAGTGAGGAACTGAGACAATGGCCCTAGTGTGAAGGGGCTCCTAGCTGCCTGTATGACAGTATGTTCTGTATTCAAGGGACAGACTTCTGCTTCAAATTTCACAGAGAGGGTTGGGCGCCTGCCCTACAGAACTCCACTCCCAGAGGCCACTGCACCCCTCCATCTCCCTACTAGGAAGTCCCTCCCTCTCTGGGCAGCTCAGACCCACCCGTCTTCCCATCCCTACCTGGATTGCCTCTGTCTCCCAGCAGACCCAACCCTGATGATCTGTTGGCCTTGGCTTTTTAGAACAGACACAAAAGGAGTCTGAGAACTTCCTACCCAGGGCCAATAGCCTGTCCTTACCCCCATGTGCCTAGCTCCAGAGTGCCCAAAGCCTAGGGCAGATGGGGCTAAGAACCAGCAGAATCCAGGGAAGAGGACAGGACTTAGGCACCCTCAGCAGGTGGCAGGGTCCTAGCAGTGTGTAAGGCAGGCCCCACCAACCATTTCTCATCTCCAACTAACGCAAATTAGAGGAAACAGGCCTCGATTGCAGCCGGAGAGATTTTAATTAGCCGAGAAGGAGCTCCCTCCCAGCAGTGATTACCGGTGATTAATGGCCCTAGCAAGAGCTGCCTGGGGGAGAGGTAAGCTCCCTCCTGCTCTCCCCTCAAATGGCCTGGACATCCGTCTTCCTGGAGATAAGGATGACCCAGCTCAGGAGGTCAGCCATCCTGGGGGTGAGTCTTGAGATGGATTGTGGACCAGCAAGATTAACTCTGGGACTTCTGTGAGTGTGAGGGACCAGAGTCTGGCCACCCACTCAGCTGCTCCTAAATCCCACAACAGAAGGATGCAGCAAGCCCTTGTCTAGGAAGCAGATTCCAAGGCTCCGCCCACTCAGCTGCTCCACGGGCGCCTGCACATCTTACGTGTGACATGCATCACATCAGATATGGGGGCAATTGGCATGGATCACCCCAGATACTGGGGCAATTGGCTAAGCTAAGAAGCAATAGACCTTCCCGACTTGTGTATCTAATGGAGATCCACCCGAGGGCATCCTGCAGCCTCTGAGCACCAGTCAGGAAGTGAGCAGGATGCAAAATGGTCCAGCCCCTGCTAGATCCTGAGCTACTAGAAGTGAAAGACGGGGCTCTTGGGCCCATCCCACACTGGAGCCCCTGGGCTCAGAGCCCCATCTGACTGAAGCTAAGCACATTGCTCCCCTTCTCTTGGGACTCTGAGTATGTTCCACACAAGAAAGCCTGGAGGAGGGGCTTGAGGAGGGGCTTTCCAAGGTCATGTGAGGGGCGGTGAGGCAGGGGTGCCAACAGCTCCCTTTTGACCCCACCTGCAGGAAAGTCTGGTCTCCTTGCTTCAGTCTCAATAATTTGCTCAGTGTCTAGGCCATGGGGGCTCTACAGGTGCACAAAGACTAAAAAAAGCAGGTGTCCCACCGGCTCCAGGTACCGACCTTCAGCTACTTCAACAGTGACATGCAGGGCTCTAGAGCACTGGGGCCCCCAAGTTCTAGCATGGTGGGTGGAATTTCCCCATAGGACCCAGTTCCCATAAAGCCCCTGGTCTCTGAGTCTGCCCCTCACTGGTACCTGGGTCCACAATGGGAGGGACGTACCGGCACTTGTAAGAAGTAGCCTAGTGTTTAGCCTGTGCTTCTGACATACCGTCCTTTCCCTCCCTGCACGTCCAAGTTGGTGTCTGCTGTGAGCTAGGACAGGACCCTATCATCTCACTCTCCACCAACAGGAAACAAGCTGAGCATGCCCCTGGCCCTAGGAGGATGCTAGTGGGGCAGCCAGGGGCATCTCGGTGCTATGTGGACACTTGCCGTGTGTCCCTACACCTACACACCAGCATCAGCATCACCTCCATCTTACAGGTGAGGGACTTAAGGGAGGAAGAGGTGGCACAATTCCCCAAGGTCACACAGCCAAGATTCAAGTCCAGGCCCCAGAGAGGACATACACTTAGCCACGCTATGACATTAAAATCAACTCTCCTCTGGAAAGTCTTCCCTGACTGGGAATTAGTTCTATCTCGGGCTACCTCCATTACAGTACCTATCCCTATAGGGCTGTTCTCTGGAGGGAGGCTGCCTTGGTGTGACTCCTGGCTTCATTCTTGGATAGCTGGGGGAAATGGATAAACTTCTTGGGGCCTGTTTCTTCTTTCATTCAAACTGAGGCACTGGAAGTGAATATGGGCTAGCATGGGGAAGCTGGCACTCCCAGGTCCTGATAGAGGACTCTTAATGAGCATATCCCACTAAGGATGCTCTCCACAGCATCCTTAGTGATTTGACACCAGACAGGCCTCCCAAGGCAGGGGTATCCCCTCCATTTACACCTCCCACACCAAACCCAGACCGTACAAACAAGCCGAAATGACTCACTTAGAGACAAGCGAGAAAGCCTCCGAGCAGATGGCAGGACAAGGGACAAATTTGATGAGGATGTGGCCCAGGGCAGCAGGGAAGTGGGCACGTGTGACCTTCTCCAGCACAGAACTGAAGGTGTGAATGTCGGCCACCTTGCAGGAAGGGTCACCAGAACCGGTGTCTAGGACGTTGCCCCCGTGCAGCACCAGCAGGAGGACATGCGTCTTGCAGGAACGCTGTGAGCAGCCTTCCTGAGAGGGACATGACAGGGATATAGACAGGGAGGCAGCAGAATCCCAGGATGCACAAGGACAGAGACACAGGGACTATGACTGACACCCCACAACCCCTGTGGGACTCTGGAGCATCCAGAAGGCTACCAGGAGGGCCAGACCCTCAATGAACAGCACAACAGGATGAGTCTTCAGTGACTCTTCTTGTGCCTATAAGAACCTGAAGCCCGGAGAACAGGGAGGTACCCAGGGGTCATACAGCAAAGAAGAACTGGATGGAGGCTAGGCAGCCTGTCTATCCTCCCAGGGTTCTTCCTAAGATTCAGGCTACAGATGGACCGGATGCCTCCAAAATCCAGCACACCTCGCCATCTTCGTGGATCTCAATGCTTCCTTGAGCTGGGAACCTTTGTCTTCTTAGGGACACCCGATACAGTTCTCCTGCAGAGGACAGAAAGAATGCAGCAGGCGCCCACCACACTGGCCCCCCATAGGTGTAGCAGAGGCCCTGATTTATTGGGAAGCTGGAGTCAGCAGCTAGGGAGGGTCACCCAGTCCAGACCCTGTTTCAAGAGTATATACATGCAAAACGGCCTTGCCCTTCTAGGGAAAAGAAGGCCAGCTGAGGTCAGCCATCACAAATAAGACAGGAAGTCCTAAGAAAGAGCTGCCCTTCTTATTTCACCAGTAATGGCAGCTGTGCTAGAGCTATGACATCCAGGAACTTGATGCAAATGTCCCATGAGAATAGCTGGGGAGCAGCTGTGCTCGG
Organism: Microtus oregoni; assembly: GCF_018167655.1. Taxonomy (NCBI): domain Eukaryota; kingdom Metazoa; phylum Chordata; class Mammalia; order Rodentia; family Cricetidae; genus Microtus; species Microtus oregoni. The sequence goes on along the minus strand of NW_024543074.1, from coordinate 26,539,846 downwards.
GTCATCTAAATGTGACCAGGCTAAGAGATGCCCTGTGTCTCCCAAGTGTGCCTGTGAGGGGCTTCCAGGAGGGTGGTGCTCTAACCACAGAAGCTGAGTTGAGAAGAGTCTGCCCTTGGGGTAAGCAGGTGCCATCCCTTTTGTGGAGGTCTGAACACAGCAAAAGGGTTGGGAGGGGCACAGTGTCAGCCTTGAGATACGGTGTTTCTGGGTCCCCACCTTCTAGCTGGAGATGGGGACTTACATCCCTGGCTCCCCTGGAGCTCGGGCCATTGGGCTTGGACAGCAATGATATCACTATATTTCACGGGCTTTGGATGGAGAGCAGAGACAGGACTTCTCAGTTTTTACTATTGTACAAGCACAGCGCTCATTAGACAAATTCCATTTTTACTTTTGTTTTTCTTCTTCTGGGGGAATTGTTGCTGATTTTTCTTTTATTACATTATTTATGTATTTTGTTTGTGTAAGTATGCAGAGGACAGCGCACAGCAATCAGCTCTCTCCTTTGATCACGTGAGTCCCAGGGACTGAACTCAGGCTACCAATCAGGTTTAGTGGTAAGTTCCTTTACCTGCCGAACCATTTTAACAGCCCGTTTCTGTTGCTGTTGTTTGGTTGGTTTTTTTTTAAGACTATAAATATTTTGCCTTAATGTATATCTGTGTAACACATGGTGAGAAGATCACAGAATATCAGATTCCCTGGGACTAGAGTTACAAAGGGTCATGAGCCACCATGTGGGTGCTGGTAATTGAACCCAGATCGTCTGCAAGAACAAATGCTCTTAACCGCTGTGTCAACTCTCCAGTCTCAGACCAATTAAAAAAAATATTTTTTAAAAGTATCTCCTTGGGCCTGGGAGTGTAAGAGTACACTTGCCTAACATGCACAAGGTCCTGGCTTCCATTTCCACCACAAATAAATAAAATAATCAAACCTGGCTGAAGTTCTTAGTGAGACAGCAAAGCTTTGAACTACAGGATTATGGTCCAGAGGGAAGTGACCACGCAGAAAGGGAAGGCCACTGTCTGGCATGACACTTGGCATCCAGCAGGCACTTTGGAGTCACTCAGAAGGGCTTTCCTCACTTCTGCTAGCTGCCTAAGCCAACACCTCCCCGGGAAGGCCTTCTCGGGCTCCTGGGCTCCCACTGCTCAAATACAGAGGTCTCTAGCCAAGGACAGAATCTGCCCCTTGTTTGGGTAAATAAAGTCTTCTTGGCACACAGACAGTTCATCCATTTATGTATCATCTATGGCTGCCTTCACACCACAGGCCTGACTTCAACGGTGACAACAAACTCACAGCCCTCAAACCATAAGATATTTATCTGGATCTTTCCAGAATAATGTGCCAATGCTTGATCTAAGCCCCGTGCTCTGCATTAGTTCAGACTGAACCAGACTCTCATATGGAAACAGATCTTAGATATCCCACAGCCTCCCTTTACATAAACAATGTCTGCCACCCAAGAGTCCTTACTTCACCCAGCCCACCGTGCCTCCTCTCTCATTCCCCAGGAAATGGATACCATTGCCTGTGTTCGGAAAAAACCACAGCTGGACTCTGAAGCACTTGCTTGCCTCTGTTGATGGGAAACTCACCTTCTTGCTCAGAAGTCCATTCTAGATGATGATAATCCTCCCCAAGGTCCTTCTCACCCCTGCAGGGTTAGTGGAGGCCCTTCCCATGACTGTAGTCAGCCTAGGACTGACGACATTCCCCATTCCCTAGCCTGGTCCAGTGAGATCTATCTGCAAAGAATTCTACACAAGGAGTTGTTCTCAGCTGGGAAGAGCAGTTCTGAACTATCCGGTCCCTAAGACACAACCCTGGGCTAAAGGCAACTGCTTTGTGAGCTCTGAGCTACTTCTGTGGGGATTAAAATTGTTTCCTCGGTGATAGGACAGGTTGGCTCTTATGAGGAAGAGGCTAGCACAAATGTTCCTAAGGCCTGGCTCTGCCTGCTACTTTTTCTAATTCTCCTGTCTGAAGCCGGGCGTTGGTGGCGCACGCCTTTAATCCCAGCACTCGGGAGGCAGAGGCAGGTGGATCTCGGTGAGTTCGAGACCAGCCTGGTCTACAGAGCTAGTTCCAGGACAGGCTCCAAAGCCGCAGAGAAACCCTGTCTCGAAAAACAAAAACAAAAACAAAAAAAAAAAATTCTCCTGTCTGTTTTCATCAGTTTATACAGCATGAGCAAGTGACTTTCTCTCTCTCTCTCTCTCTCTCTCTCTCTCTCTCTCTCTCTGTGTGTGTGTGTGTGTGTGTGTATGTGTGTGTGTGTGTGTGCATGCGTGTATGCGTGCGCGCGCGTGTGCAGAAGTGCCATAGCCTGCATGTGGAAGTCAGAAGACAGCCTCGGGCACTGGTCCTCATCTCTCACCTTGTTGAGAAATGGTCACATGCAAGCTTCTGAGAATTCTGTTGTCTTGATTTCCCATCTTGCAGTAAGAACACTGGAATCACAGAAGCAGGGTCTGTGCCCAGCTCTAAGTGACTTCTGGGGATTCCAACTCGGGCACTCACACTTGTGTGGCACGTGCCTTACTCACCCCTGCGTCTTGTTTTTGTTTTGTGTTTTTATTGAGACAAGGTCTCCCTAAATAGCCTAGGCTGGCATGGAACTCACCATCCTCCTCTCCCCTGTCTCCTGGGTATTGAGATTGGAGGCCAGTGCTGCCCTTCCCCGGGTCCCCTGTTCTTCTTCTAACTATAAAAGACCTGGCCCTGAGTCTGAATAGAAGCCAAAATTCTGCACTCAGGTCAGTATGGCCATAAAGATAAGAGAAATGAGCCCACTTCAATGAGCCTTTATTAAGGGCTGACAGGGGTCAACTCACCCATCACCCCATCTGCCTTCTCAGTTTAAGTAACTCTTGTTCTTAGCCCCATTTTACAGATGAGTAAATTTTAAAATGTGTAGTTCACATGCATCCCACCTATGGGACAGCCATAGAATAAAAACGGCCAAGGACTCCCCGCTAGAGGGCCCCACCTCCATAGAAGAGGGCAGTCAGCCAGACGTGCCCCGCCCTTCCAAGCGGCAAGCGGCAGGCTGTCCCTCTCCGCAGAGGCAAAAAGCAGAGGACATCTGATGAATAGAGTCCGGGTGTGCTGCCCAAGTCCTCTTTCTAAACTTTGTCACCGGGGAAAGAGTGTCTGGGAAAGAAGCCAACGCCAACACAAAGTGAAAAGTTGTCTTGTGGTGCGTGTGGCCTCTTGAGCACGTATGCTCCTCTGGGGCAGGTGTGCAGAGGAGCCCAGAGTGTGTGTCTGCAGAGCCAAAGCTAATAGTAGGGGTGGGACAGAGGTAGATGGGACAGCTCTACCTCTGAGACCATGGTCTCCAAAACCCTAGGCTTTGAAACCAAAAGGCCTAAGTTCAAGACATGACTCTTAGCAGCTGTGTGACCTGAGCCTGTTCCCTCACCTGGAGTGCAGGAATGCCACAGTGATACTGTAACTCCCTTATGGAGTGATAGTGAAAATGAGTGAACTCCTATGGGTGACGGCTTTTGAACAAGGCATAGACTATGACACCTGTGAAATGTGTTAGCTGCTATTGTTACTCGTATTATCCAGGGTGCAGGGGGCGGGGCATGGCTGACAAGATGAGGTAGAGGCTGATAAGGACATTACCGCCTCCACACTCCCTGTCCTGCCGCCAAGTCCCTCCCTGAGCCCTGGCAGGCTCACCGACCTCACTGGGCTGGGTGCCTGCTTGCAGTGTGATTACAGGATTAAATGCTGTGATTGCTACAAATTACCATTGCGAGGCTATAAATAACTTGCAGGAAAGACATGAGGGTCCTGCTGTCTTCCGGGCACCATGCCCTCTGTTAAGTAGGGGCTGAATCCTGCATCTTCACTGGTGACACAGACCTAGGAGCTCCAACAGGCTCCATCTGCCTGGTGTCAGCTCCCTGGGGACCACACAATACTCATGGAATTGGTGGATGCACAAGGCATCTTGACCACAGATGATGCTGAAACAGTTCCCCAATCAGTAGGGATGAGAGCTGAGGGCTGGATAGAGGTATCTGCAGCATGACTTCTCCCTGCCTCACTCCCCAGCAGAAAGGAAGCATCTCATTCTTTCTGCACTTTGGGAACAGAACCTTGCTTCCTTGGATTCACAGAGGTATAGATGTTGTGCTGTTTGTCAGAGAGGCCAGGAGACCTTGCCTGGTGAATGCAGACACTGCTCCCTTGAGCACTTCCTGCCAGGACCAGAGTCATCCACAGGCTGGCAGAGGCTCTGTGAACAAGCAGGAGAGTAACCTTAAGACTGCTCTGTCTGTCTGTCTGTCCCCTTCCCATAAGGCTTTGCAATGTTGCTATTGTTACTGTTGCTGCTGTCACTGCTGTTTCAAAACTAGATCTTACAGTGTACCTCAGGCTGGCTTCCAGTCCTTGGCAATCCTCCTGCCTCAGCCTTTCTGCACACTGAGATTATAGGCAGGTACCCCCACACTCAGCAAAGGGTAGTTCTTTTAAGAACCTCGCATGACAATCAAGATCACTGGGTTTGATTCTCCCACAAGGCAGAACTCTTCTGCTCCTCTCCACCTTCGCTTATGCCAAGCTGTGTGCCTATGAGCCTTTCTTCCCTTTGCAAACTAAAAACACATCTGTGTTCCACAAGACCCTACTCAATAGCCACTCCTTCTGGAAAGTCTGCTCAGATCTACCTAGAACAGGATGTTACCTCGCGTGCTGAACGGGGTGTGACCTGCTATTATAAGGTTGCTCTATTTTCCTTCAAACAAGGAGCCTCATAAAGGCAGAAGTTATCAGCTTTCAGGGTCTGGCCCTTTCATAAAAACTGCTTAGAAGTGATGATCCGAGATGCTCAGCCTCTCCAAGCTGCTCAGGCCCCAGAGACTCCAGGTTCAGGGAGCAATCCCTCTTTCTCTGTGAGGCAGAATTCCCTGAGCGAGTCCTGGGAGGAGCTGGGATCTAAGGTGCTCTGGGAATGCTAGCTTCTCCTGACCTGCCCGTTATTCCATACCTGGAGGATTCACCAGGTTTTCTAGTGCTGAGAGGCCAGCAAAGGATTCTGGGTGGTGGAAAGCCACCTGCAAGGGGCCCCAGGACTTGGTCATCAAGCCACCTGTTTCTCTCCACCACCTGTTCATCTCTATTTGCATGACCCTGTTCAGGCTGGGTCCCTGCTGGGCTCACACTTATGGTAGGTAAACTGGTTTGTGACAATATTTTATGATGGGTTTTGAGGCAGGCCAGCTACTACAGTGCCTGCTCCCAGCATCCTGCCAGCCCCAGCCCTGGGACTGGTGACCCACCCAGCTCACCATGCTTCTTTCTGCCGGCTAAAGAACAGAGGCTATTTTTGCTTAATCACAGCCTTGGGAAAGCACAAATCCTGATCATCCCTTCTAATTACCATGCACCATACTGCTCCAGAGACAAAAGCCAAGGTCAGCACCCACGTGCTTGGTTCCCTAAGCAAAACGTCACCCTAGCCTGGCAGAAGAGCCCAACTGTCCCCAGTCACTTGCCACCCATTGCCAGGACCTAACGGGAGCAAATACTCACTACTCGGTTTTGTTCCCCAGCCTCCAGTCCCTTGGCAGTGGCTGTCACCTCTACCAGCGACCCATGAAGTAAACTGAGTGGAGTTGGCCCAGCCCAGAACCATGTAGCCTGTCCTGAAAGGGACCTAAATGTCTGCAAGACCGAATACACAGATAGGCAGAAGCATCGCTTTGCAGCCCCTGGAGACTTTGCCATCTTGCTCCATACTAGAGCTTGAATGTCCCACTGGTGCCCATGTGCTAAAGGCTTGGTGCCTAAGCTGCAGTTCTATTGGAAAATGGGGGCTGGTGTGAGAAAGGGGTGTAGACTTAAAGTGTCTCTAGGGCCACCAGGCCCTTCCTGTCTCTCCTTTTGCTTCCTGGCAAGCAGAAGGTGAACAACTTCCTCCCCTACATGTTCTCAGCAAGGTATAATGTGCCACCCAGACTCCAAGCAACCATCAACTGACACCTCTGAAACTCTGAGCCAAAATAATAGGTAGGGATTGATCTTCAATAGCAGAATTCAGACAGGATGGCAAGAAGCAGGAAAAAAAAAAAAAAACCCCAAAAAAAAAAAAACGCCTTTTCCAGAAAGTTCCTGGGCTCTTATAAAACCAAAAAATTTCCTATCCAAGGAACCTTTCCCTGGGGGCTACTTGAAAGATGAAAGTGAGCCAACTGAATTTCATTGAGTGTTCAGCCTATCTTTCTTTAAAGCTAATTGTATCAAATGTTGTGGGGGAGCAGAAAGTTGACTAACTTGGGCCTACTTCCTGACTCTAGCCCAGCCTTGCTGCTAGGCAGTCCAGGAAGGCTCCTCAGGGCTAGACTTGAAAGCCCCTGGCTTCAGTTATCAATCAGACACCAGGTCACCCTCCCCTGAAGTTGCCCCAGCATCCAGCCTTGGGAAACAACATTCTAGGCAGGTGGAAGGGGTGGGACAGGGCTCTTGAGCCTTGTAGTCCAAGGAAATCATCGAAATGTAATTTTTTGTCCCACTGGGACCAAGGTTGGTTTCCCCTATTCTCCACCTTTCCTTATGTTCTACTGTTTCTTTAGTTGGCTCATGTTTATTTTAGTCTCAAAGTATTTATGAAGATGTACATTAAGTGGACACTATAAGCATGTGTTGTCATATTTACACTAAGAACAATTACAAGCTGGTCACAAACTTACATCTTGTATTTGGCTTTAACACATAACTCAGTATTTCTTTCTGATTTCTGCTCTTTTGGTTATCTATCACCCAACTCAGGTCAGAGCTGAAAACACCCAGAAAATCCAGCACCAGGCTACAGGGATCTCAAGCTTGGAAGATCACATGAACAAAGTCAAGTCATATGACCAAGTCAGAGTCACATGCCTAAAACTTATCTAGATCATATGACCAAATCTACTTACATGATCCAGAGCTGCAAAATGAGATTGCCCAAACCAGAATTACAGTTCAAAGTGAGGACTTCAGGCCACTTTGAGGGCATACCCGGAGCCTGATAATTTGGCAGGAACACTGTAGAAAGTTTAGGGCCAGCCTAGAGAAGAGTCAACCAAGTGAACCTGCAGATCCACACTGCATGCCCAGGCTGCAGACCCACCCTGCATGCCCAGGTTGCAGATCCATGCTACAAATCCACGCTGTATGGCCAGGCTACAGGTCTATGCCACAGATCCTCACTGCATGTCCAGGCTGCAGATCCACACTAAAGATCCACTCTGAAGATTCACTCTGAAGATCCAAGCTGATTCCCACAGTAGATTCACAACACTAACTAATGCTGCAGATACACACCTCAGAGCCACGCCATGGATTCCCCACCATAGACCTACTGACTCTGTGGATACACACTGAAGATCCACACCACAGATCCATACTACAGATCACTTAGTAGATACACACTGTGGTTGCACACCACAGATTCACAGTGAAGACCCACACCACAGATCTACACTGCAGACCCAGTTAGAGATGCAAGCTGAGCCTGGGAAGTAGAGCGCAGGACAACAACATGTCATGGTTGAACATACTTTGGAAGCATTTACAGCTGTCTACAGTGGCCTGTTCTGGCCTGCAGGCAGGGAATTCTCTTTTACTGATGTTATACAAGCAAGCTATGCAATATACACTTGGCAGGGATGCTGGGATGGAATTTCCACCCAGGGTTAGTAGGATCTAGAAACTGAGATTCCCTCAGGTGCTTTCTTAACCCTCTCAAGGTCAAAATCCAATCATATCCGCCTGGCTTTGCCTAGCTAACAGGCAGAGGTGTGTGCAGTAAATCAGTGTCTTTAAAGAGGTACTAGCCCGATAAAAGCTTGCCCCATGCCCCTTGACACTTGACCCTTGCTAGTGTCTGGGCTTTAGACCTTACCTATTCAGAACATACTGTCGGGCACCCTAAATGAGCATGGGAATGTCTTAGAGAAGTAACTCAGCTAAGGGAACCCATTTCAGGGCTAGAAAGCCACCATCTTGAACCAGGCCAGGTGAGTTTGCCAGGAGGGTGTGACATCCCCAAGCCTGGTGTCCCCACTGAGCCCTCTGTACTGAACACAGGTCCCTTCATCTGGGTCTCCAGTACGCAGTCCTCACCCCATGTCTCGGGCAGTCTTCACGCTCTTCTGAGAAGCCAGGATAGCCTAAACATCTCACACAGAAAACCAAGAAAGGACTAAGAGACTCTTCTCTGGATGGAAGTGGACGGTCTCAGTGTAGAACACCCCTCGTGGGCCTAAGTTTCTGAACAACCATCCCAAGCTGTTGGTATTGTTCTGGGGAGGTTGTGGGCATGGCATCTAGGTGGCAGACACCGAGCTCTAAAGAGCAAGCCTCTTAGAGGTTATAGCCACCCCTGTTTCCTGTTCTTTCAAGGCACAAATGAACCACTCCACCACAGGCTTCATGCACAGGTCTTCACCACATGAAGAGCTTAAGCTCTGAGTCAAAAGAACCCCAACCTTTTCTCCTTTAAGTTCCTAACAGATATTTTTGTCACAGTGTGGGAAAAGCTAACTGATAACACCTGAGAGGAACAGAACTCAGGTCACGGGTCACACTTCTTACTTCCTACAGTCAGGGAGTTGGGTAGGAAAGGGGTGATCTCTTCAGTCCCCAATTGCCTGCTGCACCACAGCTCTGACCCCTCACAAGAGCCAGGGCTAGGAGGGAAAGCAGGCAGTCCTTATTATGGGGCACAGGAGCTTGCTGGGACAGTGGGGCCTGACTCTGTTAGGATTTCCTGTCTAATCAGGCCTAGGCTTGCCTGCCTGGAAGTACACACTCTCACAACGGAACACAGCAGCCTCATCCAGCGCGACCCCCCCCACCCCCCCCCCCCACACACACACTTAAGCATCCCTTGAAAACACAGTGGCTCCCAGCCAAGGGACAGGAAATGACTCTCACACACAAAAAGGTGCTGAGAACCCTAAAGTTTACTGAAATAACCCACAATTCCTTGCCTTTGTTTTGCAGATCAGCCACTGTCAACACCCTGTGAGAAAACAGGTTTTTTGAGAATAAAAGTCAATACAACGTCTCTGGAGGGCCATCTGGCAATGCCATACAAAACACAAAACACCCGATGACCCAGCAATGCCAAATCCATGTGATGAACATGTTACATGTACTCCCATTAACCACTGCTATGTTGTTTACAATACTGAATGATGAGAGGCAACCTATAGGGGACAAGCTAAATAAAATGCTTCCCAGAGATGCAGCACACACTCAAGGCCAAGACCAATGAACCTGAACACTGTAGATGTTCTGAGAGAGAAGGAGAATCGCGGTATATTATCCACAGAAGGCAAGGAGGGAAACGGAGCACACAGCGCACTCCCATCTGTGTGGGGTACATATAAAAATATATATGGAAGTGAATATTTATGGATATGTTCATGTTTTCAGAGTCTGGAGTGGGACATGAGATACTTGTCATCCTCTCCACTTCTGGGAAGAAGGGCTGGGTGAGCTGAGCTGGGTGCAGAGAGGGAGAGAGGGAGGTACATGCGTCATCCTTCATGCCTTTTGAGCTTTTACCTTGTTCACGCACGGCCTACTCAAAAAAACAGATCAAAACTAAGAATATTTTCAAAGTGCATGTAACACGGTGATTTCTTTTTCCCTTTCTGAGATTTGACTTTATATTTTCTGCTTGTTCCAACTCCTTTGCCTCGAGGTTTGTGGCAAAGCTCCCCAGCTCTTGTTTTCTCTTTGTTACCAGGAAAAGCGGATTTGAAGACACAAGAGATTCCTTCAAGTTAAAAATAAAAGGTTCCTGCTTCACCATCCCAGTTGAGGGGTGGATGAAGACCTGGTCTGGGCCCTTCACAGTCCCATGAGGGAGAGGAACTCAAAGGCCTGGCCACCTAGAGACCCAGGAATCCACCAGAAGCTACAGATGAAGACAAATAGGTGACCAGGGACTGGGTTAAAAGTCCCTGTACCCTCCAGTGTGGGCACAGGGATTCTGCCCATGTGTGCACAGGGCTGCAGATACCAACCAATGTCAGGGAAGATGCAGAGACTCAGAAAAACTAGGGAAGGAGATGACTGTGCACTTGCCAGAGGGATCCTTCATCTGCTTACCCGGGTGGGACCCAAGGCCAAAGCCACACTGGCTTTCTGAGAAACAGAGGACAGTGCAGTTCCTTGACATCAAGTCCTTGGTCTACACTGAGTGGCCTCCCGTGCCCACAGCCACCCCCACCGGCCACACATCCTAAGCCCTGCCCCTAAAGAGGAGGCTCCATGGCTTCTGGTAAGGTTGAGCCATAGGGAGACCTATAGGAGAACTGAGAAGAGGCATGCTCCCTCTGTCAGGCACTCTCCAGGAAGCTGCCCCCATGGATGCCAACTGAGTCATCCGTGAATTGCGTCCCTCTGCAAGGCTCTCCTCCTGCCATGTGGTTTATGAGCCTTCCCTCTGCCGGACCTCTGCCTGAGACCCAGGGTACAGCCTACAGCTGTGAGTCACCATACCCTCTAGTTTCACCTTTCCCCTTGCTCCACACTTCTTCGTCAACCAGAGTCTGCGCACACACACCCCACCACCACTCTGCCTACCTCTACCTCTGGTCCCTCGTTCCCTCCAAACTCAGCCACTTCTGCCTTTCAGACAGTTGGCAAACACCCCCACTTCCCTCTCACCACACCTGAACCTTGCTCGAACCTCTACTTCTTATGTCTGGACTTTTGAATACTGTTCATGTGTTCCCATTTCTTACAGAAGCATCCATGTTCCTTCCTCCTAGAGAGGGGGTCTACCTTTCCCCCCACAAAGCAACATAGATCTCTTTCCTGGGACAAGTATTTACAATTGTCTTTAACTTTTGTATTTTATGAGTGTAGGTATTCTGCCTGCATGTGTCTATGTACCACTGCATGCACACCTGGTACCCATGGAGGCCAGAAGAGGATGTTGGATTCCCTGGAACTGAAGTTAAAGATGGTTGTTAAGCTTCTATGTGGGTGCTGGGAATTGAACCTGGGTCCTCTGGAAGAATAGCCAGTCCTCTTAACTGCTAAGTCAACTATCTAGCCCAGAAATCCTTACCACTGTGTGTGTGTGCATGAGCGTGTGTGTGTGTGTGTGTGTGCGCGCGCGTGCATTGCATGAGCATGCACAAGCAGGCAAACACCAGTACTCATGTGCCACGGCACGCATGTGGAGAACAGAAGACAACTTGTGGGAACTGATTCTCTGTACCATGCTGGTTCCAGGGAAAAACTTAGGTTGTCAGCCTTGGCAGCAAGCACCATTATCTGCTGAGCCGTCTATCTCTTCAGCCCACAATTATAGTTTTATAGTTATTTGAGGACTCTTCCTCCAGCTCCCTGGCTATAAAACCTTTAAAAGATAGACTGTGTTCATTTGGCTGTGCTCTGTTTTATCCCCAGAGACTATCACGGCCCTGGCTAATAAAGGTGTTCATTAAATATTTTTTTCAACAAACAAGCGAATGGACTAATGATTTGTTCCCATTCTGCACCACAAGCATCAGAACTGTACACAACCGCAACACAAGAGATTCTGTGCAGAGAGACTTACATCTGTGCACACCGCACACACAAGCCCCAGGTAAATGAGCACACCAGTGCACTGCCACATATTAGTGCACAACCACAGGTGAGGGGACACTCCATTCGTGCACGCGCACAAAGGAAGGAAGCGTGCCAGGCCCAAACATACGCACACATGCAAGAAAAAGTGCTCCCAAGGCGGACGTCTGCCACCCTGAGCTCATTAAAGCTGGCTAAATATAGCCTGTCTGCAGCTGTGCTCAGCAAGCTGCCCACACAGGCCAGGAAAAGATACCAGTTACCAGGCGGAGGAGGGGAGGCCAGCTGTGGGCAAGGGGCTTTGTACACTGTGCCTGGGGGTCATCCCAGGTGGACTATGATCTGAGGGTTTTCAGGGAAGGAAACTGTCCTCTAGTTTTTGAGCCTAGGCAATGGGGTACGACATCAGCCTTGTCCAGTGGGGAGGGTGATGCCGTGATGCCCTCATCACCTCCATCTGAGTTGAGGATCGACTCTCAGACTAGAGCCAGGGGCTGGAAATTGGACTCGGCCCCTAGATACATCTGGCTCTAACAGAGAAGCTGAGGTAAGGATGAAGATGCAGAGTCAGTCTGGGACCAGAAAACTGGAGCCTAGTATTGGCCACTGCCAGGTTCTGGTCTGGGAACCAGAGGGAGTTAGATTCCCACTGAGCACCCCTGCTCTGATCTACAAACATGACTGTGGTTAGCTGCCCCACACGTGGCACAGATGTAGCTGATGCCGGCACTGGCCCTTGGGAAAGCTAGTTGATAGCCAGCATGTCTCAAGTTCACGTTGTATGCCATGTGGGCCAGGCCTAACCCTGAGGGCCACAGGAAGTAAACCTTTTCCATGAAGAGGGAGCTTCAAGCGTCCTTCCATGTCCCTGACCTATGCACAATCTGATGACGAGTGGTAATGAAGTTGGTCCTTCAGAAAGCACCTATGTGACAGAATGGACAGAGCACGTCCCCAGGTTCCTGGGGCAACTGGGAAGAAAACCACTTCAGGACAGGAGATCCACATTGGTCAGGCATGGTCAAGTTCTGCGGTTGGTGAGAGAGCAAAATGACTGCCTTGCTTAGGAGCCATCTGCTCCTGGCCATCTTTGTCTTCACATTGTGATCCCGAAATCATGGTTTCAGTCCTCCCAAGCTCCAGGTCTAATGGGTATCAGAGGGGAAATCCTGAGCCATTCCCAACACACCTAGCACCTGCTGAGCCAGAGTGACAGGGGAGGCCTGTGGGGAATAGGTCTCATGTCCCCTGTGAGGAGAGGCAGCAGACTTCCATCCCGTAGACAATGCAGGAAGCTCACAAGGGCAGAACAGCTCCCTCCATAGAGCATGCCATCCAGTGTCTGCAGTCCTGAAGCGGGAAATGAGGGAGTCCCCTGGGACCCATGTCTTTCCTGCCATCTGCTGTCCCTCCACTAGGATGCTGGGGTGAGCGGGATCTCAGACCTCCCCACTATCCTACAAGAAGTGTGTGCACAGATGGTTTCTAGAAAGGACACAGACAATTGACATCCAAACGACAAGGAAACACTGATGGAAGGGGAAGGTGGGTGGAGACACTGATGGAGCGCTGGGCAGTGAGTGAGTGAGGCAAGCAGGCCTAGAAAGTCCAGATTTCCTGCAAAGACCTCCCTGCCACTCGTAAGGACAAGAATGGCGGACATTGGAGGCATGGAGGTCAATGTAGGAAGCCAGGGCAGGTTAGCAAGAGAAGCTTGGGATTCCTATAAATTAGGGATGGTGGTCAAGAAAGGGAGGTGAGCCTGAATTCTTTCTGCTGGAGGCATTGTGCTGTCCTGGGGGCTCATTTGTCAAGGTGGTGGTGAAGATGGTGGGGGCGCGCTGTCTAGAAAGAGCCCAGGTTTGAAATTCAGATTTGTGGAGAATGAGGCTTTTCTCTCTGAAGGGAAGAACAGAGCAGTGAGCTTCAGTCTCTCGGGACCCACATCCACAGGAGGGCTCACTCAGGCACAAGGGAAGCATCTGAAAATGTCCCTGTGATCAGTGAGCAGTGACAGGCAGAAATGCAAAGAGACATGGACAAAGGAAACCAGGAGACAAAGAGGCAGCAGCAGAGACACCTAGAATAACAGACCCAGAGGGACTCCATCCATCAACCAACAGAACAGAGGACTGGGCCCCAGTCCGGGCCATGACTACAAGGCAAGCTGGGAGGAATGGCCCAGGCCCCCTGCTCCCCAGGCCAAGCCCCGACACCGTCCCCACACCCAAGCGCTCCCCCGTTTCGTCCCACCCCACCTGGATCTAAATAACACAAGTGGTCATGGACTTCCAGGCCGTCTGTCCAAATGCAAATGAACACAGGACTGTGAGAAAGCTACCAAGGAGCAGGGAGTCCAAGGAGCACACAAGTCCCAGAGCTGCGAACCAGAGGTCCTGGCAACCTCCCACCAGTTACTTAGCTTTTTATCAGTATTGATCAAATGTCACAGAGAAACACTGGAAAGGCTCCAAGGTTTACTGAGACTCAGGTATGTCTGTGATGTACTGAGGCAGACCATCAGGGCAGAAAGACATGAAGATGCAAAACTGTTCACCTCAAGGTGGCCAGGAAACAGAGGGAGGGGCAGGGTAAGGAGCTAGGGACAAGATATAACCTCCAAGACTATGACTCCAGTAATTTCTTTCATCTCCCAGTAACAACATCAAATTATAAACCCATCACTTCTCAGTGACTGGACCCTCCAGCCGAATACCAACGTTCAGGGGGGTGGTAATTCATATCTGAACCGTAATAAAGGAGAAACGCTATTTACATCACGGAAAAGCCAGGTAGCCATAGGATGAGCTCCACAAGATACACCTTCACATACGGCCCAGGAGTTCCAGCTGTGAGGGCTTATGGAAATCCAAGGTATAATTGAGGATGGTAAAGACCCTTCCTGTGCATCTGCTCCACAGCCCCTGATACCCTCGGCTGACCTGGAAAGCAAAGAGTTCAGCCATCTTCCCACATATAATGAGGCTCAGAGATGCTAAGTCACTTTCCCAAAGAGTTACAGTAACTGGATAGAGCTTTAAACACCAGCCATCACAGCGTGATGTCCCAGGTGGCAGGGAATCTGACTCCTCGCCCCGAGGGCTATCTTATTTTCAGAGTGTTCAAATATGCAGTGGGAAAAGTCACTTGAGGTAAAATGTACAGATGTGCACTGCCAGGGGAAAAGCACATTCCCAACATAAACCCTGATACAACCTTTCCAAATGCAGGTCACAAACTTTTATTTTGCCTATTTCAGATTTGAACTAAACAAACACATCACCATCAATTACCACCATCACTTCATAAAAGAAAAAATGATTTTAATGCCTGAAATTGTAGGCAGGACATAACTGTAGAGTTATGTGGAAAACGCTGGTCTCAGCTAAAGACTTTCGCCTTCGCAGGAAAGCCCGTTATAGTGTAAGCTTCCTCCCAGCCGAGCACACTGGGCTTAGATTTGGGTAGTGCCAGCCAGGGAAGCCTTCAAGACAAAGATGTGACGGCTCTAAAATTCTTTTGCACATCAGCTGCTATTCTTTCCCTCATAAAAATATCCTCAAGGAGCAGGAGACAATGACAGCTCTCAGCAATATAATTTTGACCAAAATCTATAATCATGAAATAAAAGGGACTTTGCTACTACCGAAATGCAATTTTTTTCCCCAGGGAGTCACAGGAGATGGAGGCATCCTGTCAATTCAATTGTGTATGCGGGAACATGTGGAAGGGAGCTGTGACTGGCCTCCTGGTGACAAAGCCTGTTGTAGGTGGCTCGCTTTCACCTCCGAGTCACTACTACAGGGACAGCGGCAGCAAGTCACGATGGTTCAGGACTGAACTCCCCGCACTTGAGAGGCTGAGGCAGGAAGACTGCCAAAAGTCTGAGGCCAGCTTGGGCTATATAGTGAGACTCTGTCTCCAAAATAAATATGAAATGAACAAGAAGGAAGCCCGGCATAGATAATCTGGGCTTTTCCTTCCTCGCGTATTTATATTGGGTTTTTTTTTTTTTTTTTTACTTCTTGATGGTTCAACATGTTGGGGACTTCCTGGTCAAATGAGACACCGGTAATCCTACATGGGCTAATTCTGACAGAAACAAACTTGCCCATGAATACAGCCTTTCAAAACCAGCCAACCACACCCCAATCCACACCCAGCCTATTGTAGCTAACACTCACCCACCACTCCTGTCTTCTTCCTCTGCCCTGAGGCAATCAGGGCCAGGTGCCAGGTAACTAGAGACCAGCCTAGTTAAAATCCCCAGTCATTATTCAAACCAGGAGTCCCAAGCTGTTCCCCTGCCCTTCTCCTCCAAAGAACATTCACCCACCTGCCCAACATACAAACTGCTGCCAGGGCCAGGGCCAGAGCCAGTGCCCACCCAACACATGCACACAAGCGACAGCCAGGGTCAGGGCTTCCCTCTCTCCTATTGTAGTGGCTCAGCTCTTGCAAATTCTGTAATCATTTCTTTCCATTGGTGGCTTTAGACTCTGTGTCACCATTGTCACCTCTATGAAATAAGGCAAAATTTTAACTGCCCCCTTTCCTGGCACCCTGTCCTTTCTCTTTGCCCTTATGCTGGAGGTTGGAGCCTGCGGGCCGCCGCTCCTGACAGAGGCGCATGACCACCAGCCCTCTGTCCTTATCTTTGTGCACTGCGACACCAGGGACCAGGGAAGCTGTGCTGGAGGCCAGTGTAGCCGTTTGGGCTGGACCGTGAATTATGGATGCTGATATTGACACACTCTCCACAGAAGATCAGCTGAGGAGGGGAGGGCTTAAAGGAAGGCCTCAAGCTGGGGCCTGGAAAGTTAGGAAGCAATATGGATTGAACCTCCCTAAAGCTATAGCCGCAAGCAGAACAGCAGGCAGGAAAATGAGGGGAGTTCTGAGCCCTCACCCCAAACCCAGCCTCATGTGAAAGTCAATATTGCCCTATAATGAAGACAAGATCTGGCACGGGTGCTGCCTACCAAGCCACCTGGTATGTCAGTGGGACATGTGACCAGTGTGCTGGTGTGACCTTAGCACACCCAATCCCATAGCCATCTTCCTAAGAAAACAGGCAGAAAGAATCAAGAATCAAGACAGGCTGTTGTCACACACACACGCACACACACACACACACACACACACACACGGCCAGGAAACCCCAGAACTCAGTCCCAGGCGTCCTGACTGAAGAGTTTGCCATTCTATGGAGGGGTTTGAAGGAGCAGCATGTCCAGGGCCAGCGGGATAACTCACTGATAGAAGCACTTGCTGTGCAGCCTGAACCTGAGTTTGATCCCCAGAACCCATGACGGAAGTAGAGAACCAAGTCCAGAAAGATGGCCTCTGACCTCACATGTTCCCACACTCACATACACAATGACAGTATCTAGAAAGCAGAATGTGTTTAGAAAGGACCATCCTCTGGAGCCCAGCCTTGAACAACCTCATGCACTCTGACCTTGCTCACCTCAGGACCAACCACGGCTGTTGGAAGTTGGCATCCAATGTTGATGCCACCGAGGCTCAAGAAGGCTGCCTCCTCAGTCCCTCCCGCTCTCCATCCCCAAGAATAGGACAGCCACCAAACTTTCTGTGATCCCCTATCAGGGTCATCAGCCTCATGTCCGAGCTCTAGTTCTGACACAAGAACTGCCCAGCATGAATGGTTTAGAAACCCCAGGGTCTCAGAAGAGCTGCCTAAACCCAGACCAAGTGGCTCTAGGCTCTCTACTCTTGCCCAGGAGCCAAATGGGAGAGGTCCTTCTACCCTTGGAGCTTTCAGCCCGAGAGGGGACCAGGCCCAGGGGCATCCCTTTTCTAATGGAAGGAAAGGCTCTGGGGGACCAGGCATAACTCACGCTGTTTCTCCTGCAAGATGCTGGACGTACACGCTGTGGCTCCTTCTCCTGTGGAAACAAGAAGGACATGAGACACCAATGCTGCACTCCCCAGAGGAACTGCTGACGGTTGCCCTCCAGAGCCGGGGTGGCAGAGGCATCACCCACCCTGTACCCCACCTACATCAGAGTCAGCCCTTGGCCTTTGTGTGTGACCCAGCACTGAACCCCCACGAGACATCTTGTTGAGTGTGTTTGGCTCCTTGGTGATGCCCTTGACCTTAGCCTTCCCAGGGTTATCTTTGCTGGCTCCTCCCTTCCCCTACTTTATGAAGCAGTCGCTGACAGATGCTTCCCCCCCTCCCCACCATCACCCTGTCCTATGAGGGTCTGAGCTGGGTACTGTGTTCAAGCAGCAGTAGTTAAACCTCTCCCAAGCCCAGACCTCTGTCCTGTTTTTGATTTGTGCATCCTGCTGCCTCTGGCTTCTGTGGAGACTTCCCAGACACCTCACATTCTCCATGGCTAAGGACTTCCTAAACAACTCTGAGTTGCTGGGGGGAGGGGAAAATGTCTGAAAAAAAACCCTGGTTCTCTACGGAAGAGCTCAGGGCACTTCAGGACATCACCTCGAGGATCTCCTAGACCATGTGAGGCTGCCCTGTCCCTTTCCTCAGGACTCCAGGGCACTGTAATCCAGGAAATCCCTGTCTTCCCAGCCAGTTCTCCAGGGCCCACTGTGACTCCTTTCTACAATGGAAGGTCCTGCTGGTACCTTGCTCAGAATGGCCTTGCGCAGTGAGTAATTAGAGCTCTTAGAACACAGCAGGAAGCTAAGGCTTCCTTCACCAGGACTGCCTTTTTGTTGCTCTTGTTTGTTTCTGAGACAGGGTCTCACTGTAGATCGACAGTCCTATCTGGCCTGGAACTCTGCGGTCCAGGTTGGCCTCAAACTCAGAGATCTGTCAACTCTTATCCTCCCTCTCTTCCCTCATGATGAGATCAAAAGTGTACAGCACCAAGCCCAGTTTGCCCTTATTGTTATATTTACTGATTTACATGTGACAACTGACTCAAGACGTCATCTTTTGCCCTCATCACAACACAAGGTGGAGCCAGATGAACAGAGCCAACGGCTAATGTGTGCATGGCTCAGAGCACTTCCCAGGCCCAGCAGCAGGACAGTCTGTGTCCAAAAAGAGTCCAGTTGGGAAAGAGAGGGTGGGGCCTTCATGGAGTGGCCCCCACCCAGCATGATGGGGTGGCCACAAACTGTGTTCCAGGGATGAGAATAACCTGGATGCAGACGGGCACCATGGAAGACCCAGCATCAGATAGCAATGACAGGTGTCGCTCTTAGGTATCATCTGAGCCACAGAGCATATGTGCATCTGGACAAAGTCACTTTCCCTAACACAGAAATGAGGTCACACATTCTCTGTTTCCCACTTACGGTGCCAAGTGCTGTGGGCAATACTGAGACAAAGAGCAAAGTGCGTACAAGACAAGAAGACCTCTGCATGGAGCGTGGTGCTGAGAATGCAGTCAGCCGTGATGGATGGGGGACGGGGGCAGCGGGGAAGCCTGCAGCAGAGCCATGATTTGAGCTTCCGAGAAAAAGGCAGGGTGTTACAAACGGTCAGCAAACACCATGCTCAAGGCATGCCAAGTCCAGGAGAGGCAGGATGCGGGGGTGGGTGACCCTGGGCAGGAAGCCCATTTACATGAATATAATAAGCAAGAAAGCCAAGCTCTGGTGCAGCAATGACTTACAATGGCTCCCAAAGCTCTTGCCGCTTCGACTGGACCCAGAAACAGCTACATAATTAGCTGGGTTCTAGTCAAAAGAACAGCAATGTCTCTGCCAAGATAGCAAAAAGAGCAGCAAAGGTGCCGACTTTGTTCTGAAGACTCGCAACCTGGGTCTGCCGAATACTAGTATATGCTCCTTTGTACTCAGGGTTCCTTGTAAGAATGGCAGTGACTCTCAGTGGCCTGGAACCCCCACTCCCTGACATAGAATACACACACTGGGAGCCCACCATCTCCCAAGTCCTCCACTGTCAACCTCTGCCAGCCACGGTGCATAATGGACAGCTGGGAAGTGGGGTGATACACCTGGCCTCCCGCGTACCTCTTGTCCCCACCTAGGGTGAGCTCTCCTCACCCTCTAGGAAGGGAACACTTGCTTCCTGGATAGGATGGGTAATAGTTTGATCCCTCCGAGTTACACTCAGAATACACTGTGACACTGCCAGCCTAGGGAGACATAGCAGATTGAAGCACCTGTCCCTTACCCTGTTTGAGCCCAGGTTCCTGTTGGAGGGAGGAGAAAGGTGGGACAAGACAGCCAGATGGGACTGAGGAAGGCCAAGCACCCATCTCGGGAGGTCTCGAGGTGCTGCAGCACAGGGTCACATGCAACCATGCCTCAGCCTGGGGCGCAGGACCCGCAGACTTCACTCACAAACCACAAAATTGGAGATAAAATAATTCAAAACTGGGAACAGTGAAGCCCAAACCAAGGGCTCTTTGGAGCACTGGTCACATCCCTGACTATCATAAGCAATGCCCTGGCATTTCTTATGCACCTACCAGCAAAGGGAGACCGTTCTGGTTCACCATCTCTGGGTCCTCACCCCAGGCCACAGAAGTTCCACACCTAGACCCTTTATGAGCTGCTCATCCCATTTGGTGCTCTCCTGACCACAAAGCAAGAACGGCTTTGAACTGCGGCAGGATTTTCATAAGCAAGATTATCTGATGGAGAAGTTGCCAAAGGGCCTGAAAGTCTGTTGGAGAAGCTGGGATGTAGAAAGTGGGGGAATCCAGGAGGCTCATGAATTTGAGATAACGGTACATAGGATGCTAATAGATTTGGAGAAGGGAGGGTTAGGAAGGAGATTAGAGACAAGCCCAGAGATCTCACGGCCAGCCAGGAGCATGGCTACTGCTGTGTACATGCAGCAGGCTATTCCTAGGAGTGCAGATGCTTTCCACACCTGAAACAGCTGTGCCTTCCACCTATGCAAAACAGGTCCCCTTCACAGATACGAAGGTGGAGACTAAGGGGGCTCCATCACTTGGCCATGATGAGGACTTCTCTTTCCCATTACCCTGCCTCTCTGCCTCTTGTAATCTCTAGGCTGTGGCCTCTTGGGAGGGCTCAGGTGGTGAGGGGAGGGTCTTTGGGGAAGAGAGGCTGAGGGTGGTTGGGAAGAGAGCAGAGAAGGGACTCTTAGCAAGGGGTGTTGAGGCTGGCCGTGTTTCCTGCAGACATCGTTCGTCTACAGTGATGCTGGAACCAGGTATCCCATGAGACTGATGAGGACACTGAGGTCATGAGTCTGCTTTTGGCTGCTGCCATCTTGTTTCCTCTCTATCAGCTTTGTTCTTTGATTTATTACAGATATGTACAATGCCTTCATTATTCCTGCCACCTAGCCTACCTGGTCTGCCTCCAACCCCTATCGACACCTTGTTTTTTTCAGAGAGAGTCTCATGTTGCCCAGGCTGGCCTGGAATTCCAATCTTCCTGTCTCAGCCACACCACCAGTATGCTAGGATTACAGAACTGTTACCATGGTGGGGCTACTATCCACACTATAAATGATGTATATGGGGTGGGGATGAGGGGGGCAGCAACAGCAGCAGGCTGGCCTTGCCTGCTCAGCCTAGACTAGCTTTCTCTCCCCTCAGAGCCACCACCAGCGTCAGAGGAATTATATAAGCTGTGAAACCCGGTTTCCTGATTAGCGGGCTCCCAGGACGTGGGCCATTAACCAAATGTGCAGCTGGCTCTGCGTTACCTAAATGAGACCCCACTTGGCCTGGAACTTTCCAGGGCCCCTGGGCCCAACCACTTTGTCTCTGCTTAAGTTTGCTTTGATCACAGAAGCTGCCAGAAGCACTCATAAGCCAGAGAGTTAGGCGAGAGGGCTGGGGATTGTGGGCTGGGGTTGGAGGTTGGGGACTGGGGGCTGGGATGGAGGTTGGAGGCTCAGGTCTGGGGTTTGGAGGTTGGGGACTGGGGACTGGGGTTGGAGGTTGGGGACTGGGGGCTGGGGTTGGAGGCTGAGGATTGGGCTGGGAGCTAGGGCCACTGCTGCTTCAGGCTGTAGTTCCATAAATCTTGCCTTTCTCAAATTCATACAGTCTGGGGGATTTGGCCACAGCATCTCCCCAGAGAAGACACTTCCTACCGTGCTAATGACTCTTAGCTAATTACCAAGTGATCTCTTTCCTCTTCCCACCCATCTTCCAGAAAACCACCAGCTCCCTCCCAGAGACACAAAATGTGCAAAATGCATAACCACGAACCAATCTCTTTCAACAAACATGCAGAACAAGAGAAACCATTCTCTGCATTCAAAGGGAGGTTGTGTGTCTCCTTGGGAGAGTTTCAGACCCTGGAGAAAGGTCTGGGAATTCTTGATCTGTTCTTCCAGGACACGAAATGCTAAAGCCCCTATGTGCCTGATATGCTCCTGTTCCTGGGCCTTGGAAAGCCTTAACAGGTTCAGCCCAGCTGTTAGGTCAGTTCAAGAATGAGGCTGGCCAGTAAAGACCTACCTGCCCCTCCTATACAGGCCACTCCCCAAATGCTCACTGCAGGTAGTAGTTCATTACCTCCAATCCCCAACCGTCGGTGACTACGTCCTGGCAATGCTCCTTTAGTCCTCCACGTTGCTCTTCAGAATGAGCTCTGCCGAAATTAGCTCAATGCTACCCTTCTCAATCCATTTCACAGACCCAGGGCCATTCCCAAGGAAGCCCCTATTCCTCAGCCTCCATGCGGGACCTTCAGCTTCAGTTTTCTTTCCCCTGCGCCCTCCACAAGACTCCCCCACCTCTTTCTATTCCTCATCTAATGCCTAATACCCCAACTTCACTGAGAATGAACTTTGTAGACCAGGCATGGTGGCACACACCTGAACCTAGGCACTCAAGAAACCCAGGATGGAGGGTCTCCAGCTCACAGATAGACTGAACTACTTAGTGAGATACTAACCTCCCCCGACAAAAAAGGAAAGGAAAAAAGATGAGCTTCTCCCACTTCCCAAACCTCCCTGTCTCTCAGACCTTCCTCCTCACTTTTACACTTGCTCCCTATGTCTGTTGTGTCCTTCTTGGTCTATCATGGCCCCAGCAAGCTTCCTTAGTACCTGGAGCCTCTCAGCTCAGGCTCTGCATTCTCCTAGCTCTCCCTTTATTTCTCCCCCATCTTGTTAGAGCAACTGATTAAGTGAACCGTAAAAGCTCAAGTGGGCTAGAGGATGGGCAATCAATCAAACCTGAGGCCCTTCCCAAATTACCTACACTGGTTGTGACACAAAGTAACGTGTGAGTGAGGGATGGGATGTGTGGATGCACGAGGACACCTGACTGGCTGCTTTGGGGTCAAGATGGACTTAAATGCCAGGCTGTGGAAGGAAAGTGCAAACCTAGAAAGACACAATTGTGCTCAGATAGGCAAGTGAGGGGCAGATGAGCTGTGCTGGGCAGGACAGACAGGACGAGGATGGGACCTCAGGGGAGCTTCCTGGAGCCCAGAATAGTAAGAACTAGAGATGGAGCAGGGAAGGATGAAGGTGGGGCTACTCCGGGTGGATCTGAGCGATCATCGACAAGCTTACACCTGATCCTCTCTAGTGAACTAGAAACACAGAGTGATAGGAGGGGGAGCTGAGGAATGCCGAGACCATCAGAGATGATGTTGGTATCTGAGGCCTTAGCAATAGTTTGATGCCACCTTTTTTAATGTCCTTCATGGTAGCTGCTCAAGGATGCTAAATTCCTTGTAGTAATAGAGAACTCACTAGCCCTGGGAAATGACGACTGTGGGGAACAAGGATGGCCGTGCCTGCCAGGATGGGAGTTTTATGCTCCATCCTGCAGGTAGCAATGACTCAGTTCCCACTACCACAGCAGCCAATGTTACTGCTCTTCTACTTTAGGAACATCACAGAAGTGGAGAAGGAAGACAGTAAATTGATTGCATGGCCCAGACTTTTTCCTCTGCCCCGAATCTCTACAAAGAACATAAATTACTTCCATCTGAATCTCCAGCAGCCAAGGAAAATAAGAAGAAATGCCTTCTGAAAAACAAAACTGTGCATAAGCACGCCCCCTCCCCCTCCCAAAAAAAGATAGAAGGCAGAGAGTACTGAAGGACAGAGCTGGGGATGGCTACAGAGTTGGCAGGAGCCAGGGCAAAATGGAAGATTAAATCACCTTATCCAAAAACCGTTAAGGATTTCAAGATGGCGACAGTGGAGCAAGACATAGACTATGGACCCCTCTCGGGTGTGTGACTACAAAGGTCGAGTACCAAGAAAGCCAGCTCAGTCCAGAGGAGAGCCTAAACTCAGCTCTGCAGGGTGAGGTCTGAGGCATGTGGAGGAAGCTCAGAGAACACAGCAGGCTCAGGAGGAAACACCAGAGGCCCCGAATTCTGCAAGAAGTTGGGCATCCATCCACAATAAATGAGGCAGTGAAATGAGCCTTCCCCGACCCCTGTGTGTGCCAGGCAAAGACACCTGTCCCTGTGTGTGAGAAAAGGTGGACATCTGAGGAAGAGGACACCTTTAGAAGATGAAAATATGCAAAAAGAATAAATCAGGAGCTGTTTACTCATCCTGTGGTGTCTCCTAGCCCTTTCTAGTGATCACATGGTGGCAGGTTGTGCTAAATAAACATTTCCCATCACTCAGAGCTCCACTAACCGGCAGCTACAAACAAGTGGAACACAATGCCAAATGTTGCTAACCATGAAAGGAAAGCCAAGGCTGTGCAAGAAAGTTACCAAACTCAACAGCTGCAGCAAGGGGAGTGGAGGGAAATGGGGCTGTGTATCCCCAGAACCAGTCCGGGATCATAATCCTTAATCACTCTTTAAGTTAACACGCAACAGAGTCCCTTAGAGGGCTAGCTAAATGGCTCCTAAGCGCCTCTAGAATTGGGCTGCTCTGTATGATCGGGTGGGAATCCCGCCCTCGCATTTCTGACAAGTCCCCGAGTGATGCTGATGCTATTGGCCCAACTCTTTGGGAACCATGTGTCTAGATGCAGGGATGGAATCTAAAGTTGCGGTGAACAGCTGGGAGCAGAGCTAAAGAGTGCAGAGATGGGGAAAGAGAAATTTATCAGGGATATGTAACATTGACTGCTTCTTTGCCATCAGTGATGAGGCGATCATTTAGGAATGAAAAGAGCCCTGACCATAGATGGCTCCTAAGGGATAGCTCATAGACTATTAGAATATATGATTCTGGAAGATATGAACCCTGACTATAAGAGGTTAACAACATGGAAGAACCTGTCAAGCACCTCAAAAAGTTAGTCAATGTATAAAAGTCAACTATACCAAAGAGACAGAACAAAGGAGGAAAAACACACAAGGATATCAATAGATGAGAATAAACAGGCATTTGGCAAGACCCAACACCTTCAACTAAATAATAATCCCCAACAAGTTAGAAATATGAGGGGGTTGGAGAGATGGCTCAGAGGTTAAGAACATTGCCTGTTCTTCCAAAGGTCCTGAGTTCAATTCCCAGCAACCACATGGTGGCTCACAACCATCTGTAATGGGGTCTGGTGCCCTCTTCTGACCTGCAGACATACACACAGACATAATATTGTATACACAATAAATAAATAAATATTTTTTTAAAAAAGAATAGAAATATGAGGGAACAGATGAGGGATACATTCAAAAGTCCCCAAAGAGATGGCTTGGCAGTTAAGAGCAGTTGCTGCTTTTGCAGATGACCTGTGTTCATTCTCAACATCCATGAAGAGGCTCAAAACCAATTCTAACTCCAGTTCCAGGTGATCCAGCCCCTTCTTCTGACCTCTGCTAGCACCAGGCATGAAGGTGGCACAAAGACATACATGCTGCAAAACACCTATTTACACATAAATAAATAAATACATCACTGCAATGAATATGTGTAATGGTAAGAGACTGAAAACATCCCCAAGCAATCAGGAATGAGACAAGATTCTGCTCTTTCCACTTCTGTACAACATTGCTCTCGAGGGCATGATCAGGGAAATTAGACTAGGAGAAATAAAATGTAACCAGACTTGAAAGAAAGAAGCAAAACTATCTCTATTTGGAGGTGACATGATCTTATATATAGGAAATCCTAAAAAATCCCTTTACTCTTCACACCACACACACACACACACACACACACACACACACACCACGTAAATCTATCAGGGTTTCAGGATGCATGATCAACAAAGAGGGTCAGTTGCATTGCCACAGATTTGCAATAAACAGTGTCAAAATGGAATTAAGGAACAATTCCAGTTATAATAAAAGAAAATATTGGGGAGTGAATTTAATGAAACAAGTGCTCAGACTTGTTCAATGAAAACTATAAAACATCGTTGAAAGAAATTAGAGAAGAGGAGCTGGAGAGATGGCTCAGGAGGAAAGAGCACTTGACTGTGCAAGCACAAGGACCAGATTTCAAATCCTAGCACACATGTAGAAGGTAGAAGGTGGCCGCATGTGCTGCAGGAGGCAGAGACAGGATGATGCTGTGTTTGCTAGCAACCAGCCTAGCTCGGGGTTCAGTAAAGACCCTGACTCAAGAGAATAGAAGAGAATAATAGAGCAGGACCCCGGACATCCGCTACCAGCCTCTGTGCACACACATGGGCACATACCACACTCTCACATACATATACGCACATGCACAGACACATTAGTTTTAAAGAGATAAACAAAGAAGACCTAGGTAAATGTAAAGGCATTCCATATTGATGTGTTAGGACTGATAATGCCATGAAAGTAAGGCTCCAGGCTGATCTCCAGAGTCAGCCAGTCCCAGCTGGTCCCTTTGCAGAAATGAGCAATCTGACCCTAAAATCCTATAAAAATCCAGAACAGTCAGAGAAATCTTGCAAAAGAAAAACATTTTTTTTTGCTGTCCTACCTCTGGTTTTATTGTAAATACACAGAACTCCCTGGCACATAAGCTCAGTAAGATGGAACATCTAGAAATAAATCCATATGCCTATGACCAGCTGACTTTGACAAAGATACCCAAGCAAGACAATAAGGACGAAAATTTTTTCAACAAATGGTTCTGGGACAACTGATTACCTATATGCAAAAGATTATAGCTGATTGGAAAGCAGTGTGGCTGTTTCTCAGGAAATTTGGGATCAACCTACCCCTGGACCCAGCAATACCACTCTTGGGAATATACCCAAGAGATGCCCTATCATACAACAAAAGTATATGCACAACTATGTTCATAGCAGAATTGTTTGTAATAGCCAGAACCTGGAAACAACCTAGATGCCCTTCAATGGAAGAATGGATGAAGAAAGTATGGAATATATACATATTAGAGTACTACTCAGCAGTAAAAAACAATGACTTCTTGACTTTTGCATGTAAATGGACAGAAATAGAAAACACTATCCTGAGTGAGGTAAGCCAGACACAAAAAGAGGAACATGGGATGTACTCACTCATATTTGGTTTCTAGCCATAAATAAAGGACATTGAGCCTATAATTCGTGATCCTAGAGAAGCTAAATAAGATGGTGAACCCAAAGAAAGACATATAGTCATCCTCCTGGAGATTAACTTTCATCGGGCGATGAAAGCAGACAGAGACAGAGACCCAAATTGGAACACCAGACTGAAATCCCAAGGTCCAAATCAGCAGCAGAAGGAGAGGGAGCATGAGCAAGGAACTCAGGACCGCGAGGGGTGCACCCACACACTGAGACATTGGGGATGTTCTATCGGGAACTCACCAAGGCCAGCTGGCCTGGGTCTGAAAAAGCCTGGGATAAAACCGGACTCGCTGAACATAGCGGACAATGAGGACTGCTGAGAAGTCAAGATCAATGACACTGGGTTTTGATCCTACTGCACGTACTGGCTTTGTAGGAGCCTAGGCAGTTTGGATGCTCACCTTACTAGACCTGGAAGGAGGTGGGAGGTCCTTGGACTTCCCACAGGGCAGGGAACCCTGACTGCTCTTCGGGCTGATGAAGGAGGGGGAGTTGATTGTAGGGGGGGAGGGAAATGGAAGGCCGTGGTGGGGAAGAGGCAGAAATCTTTAATAAATAAAAAATAGAGTATAGCTGAGGGGCTGGAGAGATGGCTCAGGGGTCAAGAGAGCTTGCTGCTCTTGCAGAGGACCTGCTCATGACCACATGCAATTTCACCTCCGGGGATATGATGCCTCTAGCCTCCTTCACACAGAGATGTGCACAGATACACATAAGACTTTAAAAATGAAAAGCAGTTAAGAATAAAGCTGAATCCCTATCTCATATCATGCACAAAACAAACTCAGAGAGCATTAATTTTTTAAAACCCTAAATATAAGAGCTGGAACTATAAAATTCTAAAAGCATATAAATCGTCAGGCTCTTGGGTTAGGTAATAGTTTCTTGGCTATGGGACCAAAAGCACAGACAATGAAAATGGATTATTCAAACTTCAAGAAAATTTTAAATCTTTAGGCCTCAAAAGGTACTGTTAAGGAAATGAAACGACCACCAACAAGATGGAGAGAACATTTGTAAGTCACACATCTGGTTGGATGCCAGTGTTGGGTGCATCTGGAGCCCTCACGGCTCAACAGAATAAAGACAACCAGCGGGCAAAGGATTGGAGTGGAAAGTTCTCCAAAAGGAAAGCAAACAGCCAATAATCGCATGAAAGATGCTAACATAACTAGCCATTAGGGAAATGAAAATCCAAAGCACTCACTAGGAGGCAATAACCTAAAAGGCAGCGGATATGAGCACCGAGCATCAGGGAGGATCTGGAAACCCAGGCCCCTTTCATGTCGCCAGAGGGAATGTGAAAGGGACGCCTGCTTTGGAAGATGCTGCCAGTTCTTCAAAAAGTTAAACAAAATTCCCATATTGTACAAAAATTCTAACTCTGAGGTATGTATCAAGAGGGTTGATTGCATGTATACACACATTAACACACACACACATGCACACAGAGACACATCAGTTATTCACAATAGCCAAAAAGTGGAAGCGTGTGGTGTGTCTGCACCATGGAGTAACACGGAACATAAGATAAGATGGAGCACTGATATGTGCTCCAATAGAGGAGAGGCTCAGAAAGCGATAACAGAGGAGAGAAGTCAGACACAAAGGGCCACGTCTGCTGGAGTCCATCGACAAGGGTCGCAGTGATCCTCGAGCAGAAAGGGGCTTCTTTTGGGGGGACAAAGAATGTTCTGGAAGTAGGTAACAGTGAATGGCTATGCGCAAACATACAAAAACCACGGGATGAACACTTTGAAGGAGTGAATTCTATGGCACGTGAATTATACCTCAGCTTAAAAATAGAATTTGGCAAGAGGTATTTCACTTGGACAGCGTTCACAGGGGCTGCACGTTCCTGAGCTAATGGAATCAGAAAGCCACTGCCCTGTGCAGTGATCTCGCTTTCAAGCCGTGGCTAATTGATCACACCTCAAGTGTGTGGTCTGTTCTCGCCCATCTCCAATCAACAGGAAACTCGGAGATTTAGTAGAGCAAAAGGGAACTTCAGAAAACATAGAATGAACCTGTGGTCTCAATGACGCAATGCCGGGTTAGGTGAAAACCAAAACCGGATGGGAGCATAAGAAAGTGGGAAGATGATTGCTGAAATGAAACCAGCTCCACAGATGCCGACAGAAAGCACTGAGGAAGAGAAAATGGACTAGCTGCTGATTAGAGCTAAGGAAAACCACCCAGAACCCAAACAGGACCAAGAAATAATACAAACAAGTTAGTCAGATATTAATGGCATACCCCTTTAATCCCAGCACTTGGGAAGGCGAGGCATGCATGTGAGTTCAAGGTTAGCCTGTTTTATATAAGGAGTTCCAGGGCAACCAGAGCTACATAGTGAGACCCTCTCTTAAAATAAATAAAAATAAATTTAAAAAAGGTGGGGTGTGAGAGATAAGGACAAGTTAGAAATTGAAATGCCACTGCAAAAATTCTTGCATCAGTCCAGCATAAGCACTGGAAGGGCCAACAGGAAAAATGTATTTGAATTGAAGGAACAATGAAAAGGAAACTTCCCAGCCATGATGAGAACATCCAGGTGCCAGCGCACAAACAATGCCAGTGAATTCCACTCAGAAAGTGTGAGCAGAATGCAAAGAGGAGAACACTGGAGCATTGACAGCTTCAGGGACAGAAACCCCAGGCTCTCCACCCAGGAATGAGGATTACATTTACCTCTGACTGCTCCCCAGAGACACAGCATGCAAGAAAGCTACTGACAAAGATCTGGATGGAACTGACATAGCATTCAAAGGCAAAACAAAGGCATGCTTTAAAACACCTGGACTTGTTGAACAGGCCAGATGGTTCAGGGGGTATAGCCCCTTGTCACCAAGCCTGACCTGTGTTTGAGCCCCAGAACCCATATGGTAGAAGAAAAGACCAGACTTTCAGAAACTGTCTCCTGCTCGACACACATGCACACATGCAAATAAATGTTTAAAAATGCAAGTTTTTAGAAATACAGGAAAAGGATGTGTAAAAAAAAAATTGGTTATGCCAATCAAAGGCATTAAAAAACTGAAAGGAGAAAGGTTGATATATTTGACCTAAAAGATAAAGAAAATAGAACCTACAAGCAGAGGAAATTTATTTTTAAAAACATCATGGAAGCCTTCTGTAGTGAACACATTTTTAATCCAGTACTAGGGAAGCAGAAGTAGACGGGTCTCTGTGAGATCAGCCTGGTCTACAGAGCAAAGTTCCAGGAAGCCTGAGCTACAGAGAGAGACCCTGTCTCAAAAAACAAAAACAACACAAAAACTGTAAGGAATGTTCAGAGAGGGGAAAACATACAATAAACAAGAAAGGGCCTTGAAGAAATAATACTTAAAAATCAAACATTTTAGCAACAAGGTACTGAAAATTTCAAATTGACAATAAAAAAATAATCCATTCACCAAGATTTTTATAAATGGTTCTGAGTATTCATTTGATCAAGAAGAAAACAGAGGTTTTAAACTCCTTGGGCATGACTGAGTGAGAAGATTCCTTATTCAGACCTGTGAGATGGACCAGTGGGCAGGATGTATGTTTTGTGGTGACCAAAACTTGTACAATGGAGGAGTCTCCTTTAAGGAAAAAAAAAATCATCAAAAGATACTTGCAAAATTAATCTCCCACTGAAAATGTAACCCCCACCCCAACGCCTCAGAAAAGACTGGTGAGTGTCTTCTATTCTCTCTAAACTGGATCACATGGAGAGTAGGAGGGGAAGTCATAAAATAAAAGCAATATCAATTTATATAAATTAAATAGAAAAAAAACAGAGTTGGCAGTAGAGCTGATTAAAAATAAAACTAAGAACCATACTTTTTTTTCAAAATTGGTAAATCTTTGACAAAAAGAATTGAGAATGATGGAGAAGAATGAATACTAACAGTTGAGAAACTAGAAAAGATAATTTTTTAGAAAGTTTTCTTTTTTTCAACCTGATGGTGGGCATTTCTGAAACCATAAGGTAAGAACTGTCCTTTCTTGTAAAGTGGGTGACATCACCACAATCAGAATCAAACAAAAGTCTGCCATGATTTTACCTGCTAGGTACTGGCCTAGGGATACAAACACCTCAGGTATCTCTTGTACAAATTTGTGATATTTTTATTGTGAACTGTGATTTTGGCACTAAAAGTGGATCACTGGGGCTGGAGAGATGGCTCAGTGATTGAGAGCACTTGCTCTCTTCCAGGGGAACCGAGTTCGGTTCCCAGCACCCACATGGCAGTTTACAGCCACCTGGAACTCCAGTTCTGAGTAATCAAATGTCCTCTGCTGGCCTCCATAGGCACTTGCATGCATGTGGTGCAGATAAATTCATGTATATAGACACATAAACACATAAATAAAAGTAAATAAATTGCTCCCTTAAGTGGGTTGCCCTGTTACAGAGATTGGAGTAAATATGGAGGCAAACTTCTAAGATAGCTATATGATGCAATTTACAAAGAAAAATAAGTAGTGTAAATATTGGCAAGAATATAACTGCTAAGATTTTTAGATGATATGGCACATTGAAAAACCCAAAAGACTCAGCTGACAAACTGTTCATGCTGGTACAAGATTTTGAAGAAGCAAAATTTCAAATATGCAGCTGTGATGGTTCATTTTGATTGTCACTTTTATCATACTACGAGTTCAGACTCTCAGCAGTCACACAAATGTGGGTAGGTGTGGCAGTCTGCCTGTGCTATCGGCCTCTAGCAAGCTAGTTAGTCAGACAAACCAGATGAGTAAACTCCAAGAAACCCTGCCTCAATACACTAGGTAGAAAATGACTGAGAAAGGCACCTAATGCCAAACTCTGATCTCATACACGTGTGGCATGCACATGTATAAACATGCAGACACACATACCACACATAGACACCTGTTAAGAAAAAAAAAAGGAAAAAGCCAGCTGAGTCCAGGCATGTTCCTGTCTCTGTTTCTTGACCCAGGAAGGTGTGGTCCCTGCTCAGACCGGATAGATTGTATCGGGAGACAAAATAACCTTCTCTCCTTTAAGGTGGTTCCTGTCAGGCTTTGGGTCTTGGTCTTGAGAAAAGTAACTCACTCAATAACAGAAAATAAGATACATCTAGAACATGTAAGGACATATAAGCAAAAGATAAATATTCCAATAGAAGATGGGTAAAAAAATGTGTTTAAGAAAGTAGTTACTGTGGAGGCAGAGGTAGGCAGATCTCTGTGAGTTCAAGGTCAACCTGGTCTATATAGTGAGTTCTGGGACAGTCAGATGCTGTTTCAACATACACACTCATAATAACAATAACAATAATAAATTAAGAAGAGGGGCTAGATAGAGAGAGAGAGTTCAGTAGCTGAGAACGCACATTGCTCTTGCAGAGAACCTGAGTTTGGTTCCCAGCATCCATGTCAGGAAGCTCACAACCACCTATAGCTCCAGCTCCAGGAGTCCTGATGCCCTTGTCTGGTTGCTGTGGGCACCTGCATTCATGTGCGTCTAACCACACACAGCATACACAGGTATATATAACTTTAAAAAATGAAATAAACCTTTAAGCATTCTTCTCATAATGAAAAATATCTGTCACTACAGAATGTCTATGTAAATGATGGTGCATCTATTGTACAATACTGCAGGCAAAAAGAATGGGATGAATCTGTTTGCCATAGAAAAAGCTCTTCAAGGCTACTGCTAAGTTGAAAAAAAAACAGGTGATTTGCAACACTAATGTCTAATTTGAGCCACTGAACTATGCCAGTTGGAGAGCTGTACAAGGAGGTCTAAGGTGAAAGGGACCAGGAAGGAAGATTTTGGCTTTGTTTTTATTGTTTGATTTTCGTCCAACAAGAACGTAGTCAAGAAAGGTGGGTATTTGTACGCTAATGCTCACAGCTGCATTAATCACAATAGGTAGAAACCTTAATGTCCATCAATAGATGAATGGATTAACACAATGGGTATATACAATGGAAAATTATTCAGTCACAAAACGAAATAAAGTCCCGATTCATACTGCAACATGGATGAATCTCAAAAGTATTATGCTAATAAAAAAGCCAGCCACAAAAGGACAAACACCATATGATCTTACTTCTGAGGGGCCTGGAGAAGAGACGGGAAGCAGCCTGCTATCTGTCAGGGGCTGAGGGGTGAGGATTGGTGCTCAATACAGCATGTCAGTCTGGAATGGTAACAAAGTTCTAATGCTGCATGAGGACAGCCAGACAGCAATGTGACGTCATGCTGCTGAACCAGACACTGAACATATTTTTAAAAATATGCTATGTAGATTTTACAACAATAAAAAATGCTAATTAAAATAGAACAAGTAATGATCAACTAATAACTAAAATGCACAGGGCTCACACCTAAGATCTCCTTTTAGTGAAATATACATCACCTCAAATGTGAATCTGTAGCCTGGCCTACAACAAAGAGCAATGACAGGCAAAGGACAGAAACAAAGCCAGAAGAGCCCTGAAGAGGAAGATAACATCTGCACAGAGCAGACCCGGGACCCGGGATCCTGGAATCCCACGGATGGAGGCTCCCAGGCTAAGGGCTGAGTACAAGCTGCCAACTCGAGATTTGATCCCAGTCTGTGGATGGTGAGGAGCTAAAGTGGATCCTTGAAGGAATGTGATATCCATAAAAGAATACTTACACATATGCACACACACCCCAATATACACATACATACAAACACATAGACACACAAATACACATATACACATAATACTTAAACATACACACATATATATGCAACATACACACAAACACTTCAACACACATACATATATACAAATGCACACAACATAAACATACACATAAACACATATATGTATATATAAATGCATATATACATACATATATACACAAAAATTCACATACACACAGAGAGAGTCAGACACCATTCCTTTGGGACAGCAACCAAAAAAACATTCACAGACAGTGAGAAAGAAAAAGTCACACATGAGTAATTAACACCCTAAGTCTGTGCCACTTATGAGTGTGGGGTCTAAATTTATACCACCCATGGGGAATAGAAACCATGAACTGTAGGTTTAGCATAAAAATATTCAAGGTG
Source organism: Microtus oregoni (assembly GCF_018167655.1). Lineage (NCBI taxonomy): Eukaryota > Metazoa > Chordata > Mammalia > Rodentia > Cricetidae > Microtus > Microtus oregoni. The sequence goes on along the minus strand of NW_024543074.1, from coordinate 26,505,783 downwards.
AGTGAAATCCCCCAGTTCAGAGAAAGAAAAACAAGAGCAACTAGACTTGGAAGGCAGAGGCAGAAGGATCTTTGTGAGTTTGAGACAGCCTGGTCTACAGAGTGAGGCCAGGAAAGCAAGGAACACATAGAGAGACCCTGTCTAAAAAAATGAGAGGGAGGGAGAGAGAGAGAGAGAGAGAGAGAGAGAGAGAGAGAGAGAGAGACCAGTCTCTCTGGGGACATGTGCGTGGTCTAAGACATGAAGAAATGCACAGAACAGACAACTGGGTGACCAAGAGAACAAGATGTGATCACAGTTTAAAAAGAAAAGAAGCATAACCCAGGAGCACGTGCACACAGGTACATACTCCCCAGAGCCAGCATCCTCAAAGTCTGGACGTTAGGATGGCTAAGAAGTGTCTGTGTGGTGTGATAGAAATGATGGTGGACATAAAAGATGGAAAGCAAAAGATAATTCAAGGGGCAGTGGAAGGTCAGCAGCATTGAGAAGTTGTGGAGACGAGAGGTCTTTTAGTCATGCAGACAGGGGGTTGCCAGTAAACAGGAGTCTGGAGCCCCTAAGAGCTCCTGTTTGGAGGTAAGGCAATCAGCCAGGCACTGCCATGAAGGGGTCCCCCGGATGAGATGTGAATGGAAGAGCAGAAAGCTTGAAGCCGGCAGGCGCATATTGATGAAGTGCAAGATGGTTCACTCATCATCATAATGACCTGATTGCATTACTGAAAGCATGATCTCATAATTCACACACCCGTGTTACTTGTACCCCCACACTGCAGCTGAAGAAAACAAGACTTGGAGAGCTCCTGAGATGTGGCAGGACGGAGGCTCCTGTACAGACCTTTTACTTCAGAGGCTCTGCCTGACCCATGAACCTTCCTTCTGCTTTCTTTCCCTTCCACTCCTCCCACCCACCACCACACCACCCTCACCGTTTGCACTGCCTCTCCCTCACCCCTGCTGAGCTCACACTGGGTCTGAGTCACATGAGACTTAGCAGACAGGTGGGGGTGGAAGCGAGGAGGAAAAGCCAACTGAGCAGTGACTACAGACCTGGGTTTGTCTTTTTGTGGCTACTAAGCCTGGCTGGAGAGTGGGATCCAGAATATGGAACTCTTTAAATGGCCCCTAGATTACTGTTACATTCAAAGAAGGCTCCAGTCTTCATCTGGCCCCTAAGGCCAATTTAGAGACAGTGTCGCAGCCTAGAAGGACCTTAAATAAGACCCGGACCCAGCTTCTCGTAGCTTCTTCATTCTTAAAATGAAAACAATAACTTGAGCCTGCCTGTCTCTCAGGGTAGGTACTTCTGCATGGAACAAGTTCTGATCCAAAATAGAAGGGATTTGGGATAAGAAAAGGAGCAAATCCTGGGGCATGATGGCCATTTTCTTGGGCTGGGCTAACACCACCTTCTCCGGACAACTCCTGATTAGGTTGGCTGTGGCTACTTAGCAACTCTGGCTTGCCCAGACTAAAACCATCGAGTGTTTTGCTCTGGCCGAGAAAGGATTGGAAAAATGAAATGGATGTTAGGGAATGGATGTGTCTGTTCCCTAAGGTTCATATGCTGGGAGCTTAGTTCCCGGTGTAATAGCATGGAGACTATGGAGTATCTTAAAGATGGAGCCTGCTAGGTAGTGATTGGGCTGTGACTACTCCCTTGGGAAGGGACTCATGCAGGTCTTGTGAGCAGGTTAGTTCCTGGAAGTCTATCTATCTAAATGATTTCAATCCCATAGACCTAGAATTCTAACAGTTTGACCTAGATAACCCTTGATTACCCATGGCTCCTGAGTGCTACTCTGAGGACAGAAGAGGTGTCCTATTGAAGTGCCCTGAGGTTGTTTTGCCCCAGTCAGCCCCCACATACGGTCCCTCAAAGAGTCTTATATGTCCCAGGCACAAGGGGCAGCCTCCACCCCCACCCTGTAACACACACATGCACAGCCAGTCTTGGGAGAGACAGAGGCTCACCTTGATGCTCTTCCAGCTTCCCCATGGTCTCAATCTGCTCCACCAGGTCATTGGAGCTCCACTGGCTCATGCCAATAAGGATGGCGCTCTTACCTTCAGCCACTTCCTCTGAGGGAAGGGGAGAGATGGATGTTAGCAAATGGGGCCAGGTATGGGTGGCTCTAACGGAGCTGGTGTCTAAGGGGGTACTCATTTCACCCACAGTTGAAAAAGATTTTAAAAGCTTTTGGCTTCTTTTCTTCAGTGCTAGAGATGGGACCCGGGACCTTGCACATGGCAGACAAGAGCTCTACCACTGAGCTTCGCCGTCCACCCAAGACTTCAACTACTGAAAGTATCTTCACTCACAGGACTAACTATTGAGGAATTTGTCACTGCAACCATGACACTGTGACTCAGCAGGGCCCATCTATAGCAAAAGAAAGTGGCAATGAGACAGTTATCCACTCCTAGTACTGAGAATAGCATTTCTTGGAAAGAAAAGACCAAAAACTCATGATTTGCCCATGGTTTTCCTCCAGAAATGTGACTGGACTTATATGAACCTCCGTTTTCCCAACAGTAAAATAAACAGGCAATGTCCACCTCACAGGGTTCTGGGGAGGATCAGCTGAGGTGAAGGGTTTCAGAGTCTCGGTGCACAGAGGGGGCCCAGAGATAAGAGCCATTGTGTTCCCGTCTCCTCCTGACAAGTCGCTCACCAGCAAGGTTTGGGCTGGTTGGATCTGGAGTGGTGCTGGAGTAACTCTGAGGTAAGGGGAGGGAAAGCCTTCTGGTTCTAAGGTGTATGAGCTACATGGAGACCTTAGCTTCCATCTCAACTGCAGGAACCTTCTAATGTCTCCACTCGTGCTCCATTTCCCCTAGCCCTGTCTCTGTCCGTAATGATTACTCTGGGAAGAAGCAGTGGGGCTCCTATCCCCCATCCACACCATACACAAGCCTCTGGGTCCCCCACCACACCTGTGACACAATCCCTGCTCCTGAGAAGGAATGTTTCTATAAGAGCACACCAGTGGGAACAGACACACTTCTCACTGTCACCGCCTACCCAAGCTGAGCCGTCATGGTGAAGAGCTTTGTGGATTTCTTCACACCACAGAAAGCAAGGGTGTTGAGGAGAACCCCCAATTCCGGGTCATAAAGAATAAAAGCTGATAGCTGCCTTTCAGGCAGAGCGTTTCTCCAGCAACCAATATGGCGGACAAAAAGTTTTGGGAGCTGTCCAGCATTCCGACTCACACTAGCGCTCAGTAATCCAGATCTCATATCTGAAAATGCCTCCTGCCTTATTGTGTTATTTATTTGATTGATTTAACAGTCATTATTAAACTTTTACTAGTGATACTGGTATACATATTTACAAATATTAATTCATAAGGTAGACATGGTGGTGCATGCCTGCAATTCTATCATTCAGGAGGTGAAGGCAGGAGATCAGATGTTCAAGATAGCTTTGATTATATCGTGGATTCAAGACGAACCAGGACTACATAAGACCCTCTCTCAAACCACATAAAGCAAAACCAAAAAGAAACTAATTCAATTCTTGTACAAATGGGAGTAATAGTGGGGCTAGGAATGGCTCTGTCAATAAAGTCTTGCTATCTAAGCATGAAGACAAGTTCAGATTACCAGAACCAACTACAAAAAAAAAAAAAAAAAAAAAGACTTCACATGCCTGTAATCAACCCCAGTGCTAGAAGTTGTGAGACAAAGACAGGTGGGTCCTGAAGCTGATTAATCAGACAGTCTTACCAAATCAAATTTCAGGTATAGTGGAAAGTCATCAAAACAGACACCCAGCCTCTCTCTCCACATACACATACACATGAAAACCCCACAGCAACAAGCGTATGCAAACAGAATCTCTCTCACACAACAACAAGGAACAATAATTACTATCTTTATTTTGTAAACCAGGAAACTGAAGCAAACAGAAGTTGAATGATCCCTGCTCAAAGGTTCTGCCTAGCACCTGGATTCAAAACCAGATACACAGAGCACTTGAGTAAACTATGATGTCCCTCAGCCTGCCACTGTGGCATAAAACTGTAATCCCAGCACTTGGGAAGCTGTGGTAGGAGGACCATTAGGTTTGGGGCCAACTTAGGCTACATAGCGAGAACCTAACTCACAAAAAAGTATAAAGAATGCCATGCCCTAACATTTTATCCTCCCGATATCCTGTCCTGGACATCCTGTATTGGTTGGCCCCACATACCTGGACAGCTTCCTCAATCAGGTGTGCTCCTTCTGGGGACAAGTTCACACCTGTAAGTGGCATCAAATACTTGGCAAGTCTCTGAACCAACTTCTGGTGCCCATTGTACAAGCGGTGAACTTTCCTTTTGCACACACACACACACACACACACTTTGGTCTGTTTTCTTGTCCCTCAAACAGCAATAAAACCTATAGCTCTCCTACTCTTCTAGCAAGCTGCCACAGGAACAAATGATATAATAAACTTGAAAGAACTACACAAGCTAAAACACTGTGCAAAAATACAAGGTACCATCATCCTTGAAGAAGCAGAACCGCAATAAGGTTAAAGCCAGGCATAGTGGCACACGCCTTAATTCTGTCTCTTGGCTCTGTTGATTACCCAAGCAAGTGGGTATTTCTTTGCCCATTCCAACAACTATCCTACAGCAAAAAGACTCCTAAGCACATACTGTGTGACCTCTGTCCCACAGGAAGTCAGTGATGTGAAGGACACCACCATAAAGAACTCTGGGAAGACCAGAGAGAGGGGTGCCAGGTAGGTGCTCAGTACGTACTGGTGAGGGCTTCCTACAATGCCGGAGATTCTATCCCAGAGGTGTGTGTGAGGCTGCCAGAGCCCCTGGGGTCTGCCAGGGCTCCATAGCTCTGAGCATGCAGACTTCTGTGCATCAGGGCTCTCTCTGTCTCTCTCTCCCTGTGTGGCTCAACTCCCTTTGCCTTTGGTCTCTTGTCTGGTTTTCCATCAAACATTTCTTTCTCTCACAAACTCAGCATGATCCCTCCTGCCTGGTTCCAGTCCCTGTCGTCGTGTCCCCCCGCCCAACAAAGATGGGTTCTCAAGGGTTTTCTTCCCATGAGCCTATACCTCTTAGGGTCCTTGAACTTGCCTCTGTGTCTCTCAGACTCCCTGGGTTCTCTCAGGATGTCCTCACTGTCTCTCCCTTGTCCTACCACACCCCAGTATCTGCCCTCCTCCCCTCCCTCTGGGTCTCTCCTTTTCTCTGAGTGGAAGAGCCTCCTTAATCTCTCTTATGTCTTTGGAGTTCCTTTTCTTCTGCAGGATCTTGTCTCCTGCATAGGGTCCTCACTCCATTTGGGAGGCTTTCCTGCCCTTTGCCCCTCCTCTTTCTGATCACTAGCAGTCTTATGCATCCCCACATTCCCCACCCCCCTCAGTTCTGCACTCCTGAGCGCTCTCTCTCTCTCTCTCTCTCTCTCTCTCTCTCTCTCTCCTCTCTCTCATGTGTGTGTGTGTGTGTGTGTGTGTCCCCGTCCGTGTGTGTCCTCTCTCCCTCTCTCCCTCCTGCATCCTTTCTCGAATCTCCCCTGGGTTGCTCCCTCTCCCTGTCTCTCTGCCCTATTCTCCGGTTCTCCCTCTCCACTTGCCCACCCTTCCAAATGCTTTGTCTCTTGCCTCTCCTTCCCCCTGGAATTCTTGCCTGTCGTCATCTCCCCCCCCCCCACTCTCCACATTCAGCCTTCAGATCTTCACTCTGGAAGCAATGGGCTTTGCCCCCTACAAGGCCCAGAACTCTCTCTCTCTCTCTCTCTCTCTCTCTCTCTCTCTCTCCTCACTCACACACACACACACACACACACACACACACTCGGAGAGGGGCAGAGGGGTGAGAGAATGCCCAGCATGTAAAATGGCTCCTTTCAGAGTGTTTCCTATCAGAAAGGCCCAACCCTAGCCTCCCTCCACTTTCTCTCCTGGTAGAGTAGCCTCCCCATAGTACCCACAGGACCCCAGAGAAAACATCTGAATGACTGCCCTGGGAACTGAGTATATGTTCCTTTGCATGCTAGTTCCCATACCCACATAGCCCCTGGTGCAGACACTGTGGCAGCATCTCCAGTCCCTCCCCACGCTAAGCTCCATGTTGAGCCTCACTCACTTGGAGTACAACTCTGACCTTAACCCCAGCACGACTCTGCCCCTGGCTATGCCCCTGACAAAGCCTGGGAGCATCCTATAAGCCCAGCCTCCAGAGCAAGCTAGCAGGAAGACTTTCTTCCTTCCCAGGGCCCAGGCACTGTCCAGGGTCTCCAGCTCATGGAGCAGAGGACTTGTCACCGTCTCTAGTTGGTTGTCCAATAGCATTCATATCAGGACCATAAAAACAGTCTTTCTAAGGACATTAGTGCTTGTTGCTTGGTCCTCACCTTCACCCTGCCCTAACACAGACCTCATCCTGGATGCCTCTACACTCTACTCATTCTCCCTCACCTTGATAATGGTCCCTACCTTACCTCACCTCCAGAAATTTTAGGGCAGCATCATGACGCTCTCTCCATCCCCTCCCCTAACAAGGGATGAGAGAAGGGCCTTAGAGACCCCTGTGGTTTGCATCTACAAGAGTTCCTCTGTCTAGCAACCACCACTCTACTCCCCATGGCCTCTTTCCTCTTCATCCATGGACTAAACGGCTACATTCCTATTGTCTTCTAGAGGAAAAAGGGGGGTTGAGACATGCCTGAGCTCAGAGAGCTGCCAGTCAGTGGACCTCAGATCCCAGGTTTCCTTCTCCGTCTTTTCCCAGCTTGGAGTCTCTGCCAGTCCACGATCTCACAGCAGAAACCCAACTAAGGAGGGAAGACCTAGCCCAAGTTCCCCATCAGCTATGAGACCTGCCCTTGCCTTAGAGTCTTCTGTAAAATGGGGCTATTAATCTCAGCACCATCTTCTCCTAGGTGCTATGGAAGGCAGAGGACTACAACCATGAATGGTCTATGCTGTCCAGCATACAGGACTACACACTCCAGCCTTAAATGAAGCAGAGACAGGGGACTAGCCTAATCCTGAGAACCAAGAAAAAGAGAATGGAGATGGATAAAGGACAGGAGGCTGGCGCCCTGAGAGGGGGAGGTGTCTCTGCTTTGTTCTTGGTTAGACTTTCCAGCGCCAGTGTACCTAAATATAATCAGGCTCCAGATCCCTCAGTTCCCCAGCCACTGGCCCTGCAAAGGCCAAGTCCAGTCTGTTCATGCATATTCATCGAAGGAGGGGTGGATACTTAGACGCCAGAGAGGAGACCCGAAAGGAACAGGTACTTCTCAACTCAATGAGGGAATGTGCCTAGACATCGTGGGCCACGAGAATAGCAATCCCTAACAGTTTTTATTTTTATCTTGATGCCTTTCAACTTTCATTAGTTTTTATTGTGTAAATTTAAATCTTCTAATAAAAAATTGGGAGAAATGAATGAAATGAAACAGCTAATGTGATGTTTTGAACACTGTAGGTACTGCAAGGCAGTAATTGTGATCTCTGTTTCACCCTCCTTCCCACCCTGAGAAGCCATTGATCTGCTCCTGTCCCTGCAGGCGGAGTGGCATTTTCGAGTTTTGCTGTCAGGGCAGTCACACCGTGCTCTTCTGCAGCCGGACTTGTTATTCCGATGTCGTCCCCACTGCCGCCTGCCTCAGTTCGTTCCTTCCATCTAGACCAGACTCTGTTTCGCCATTCGCTCACTGGTTTTCATTTGGGACATTTTCAGATTGGGATTAGAATAAATCAGGCTGGCATAACATTTCCCTTAATTTGAGTAAACACTTAGAAGCAACAGGACAGGATGAAGCCCAGGCCCTTGTGCATGCTGGGAAATTCCACACTGATCTACACCCCACACCCCTCTTTAATAGCTGCCATCAATTTTTTTCCATTTCCCCTGAGAATAGTTTGAAAGGACTGGTTATTTCACATTTTGTTGAGCTTTTGTTGTTGTTGTTGTTTTGGGTTTCTGTTTGCTTGTTTGTTTCTTTTTCAAGACAGGGTTTCTCTGTGTCCTAGCTGCTCTGGAACTCACAGAGATCCACCTGCCTCAGCCTCCCAAGTGCTGGGATTAAAGGCATGTGCCACCATCGCCTCACCTCAGCCAGTTATTCTGATAGAACATTCTAACAGGTACATAGTGGTATCATTACAATCTAAACAATTCATTATATTTGTTTATTTTAAGTGCATATTGAGAGGTACTCTTGTACTACAGAACACATGTGGAGGTCAGAGGGCAACTCTCAGGAGATGATTCTCTGCTTCCACTACCTTAGTTCCCGGGATCGAACTCAGATCATGAAGCTTGGCAACAAGCACCTTTACCTACTGAGTCATTTCACCAGCCCATCTTTACAGGTTGCTTTGTTTTGTTTTGTTTTGTTTTAAATGTGTGAGTGTACACATACATGTATGTACACATGCATGTGGACACCAGGAGACAAACTCAGTATCATTTTCAGGAACACAATCCATTTCCTTGAGAGAGTCTCTCACTGGAACTCATCAGTTAGACCAGACTCACTGGTATTCTGTTGGCCTCCGCAGTTCTGGGATTACATCAATGCCTGGTGTCTTCATGTAAGTGGATTGCTGGGGATTGAACTCGGGTACCTGTGCTAGCAAGGCAAACACTTTACCAGCTGAGCCACCCTTCCAGTCCTCTCTGCCGTTTTGATTTGCCTTTCCTTGAGGATTGATGGTGTTGAGCAACTGTTCATGTGTTTGTTTGCCATTCAAACACTCTCTGCAGTGAAGTGCCTATTGCTTTGTGTTCTTCTTAGAGCAATTCTCAGTGTATTTTATTTGCCTAAGCACTGTCTTCTCCCTTTCCACCTGTTATCTAAGCGGTAGCTCCATGAGGACTGGAATGGGGTCTGTCTTCTCTACACTGAGGGTGGGGCCTAACGCTGATTGAGCATATACTCAATAAATACCCGTGAAAGAAGGGAGTAAATGAGGTAGAATTCTACCCTCTGGTCTGTTACAATCTGTAGCCCTAAATAAATCCCCTGCCTCCGTTTCTCACCTTGTAAAATGGGATGGGACTGCGAAGAAGGCTAAGCAGTAAAATGCTTGCTGTGTGAGTGACTTGGTTTGATCCCCAACACTCATGTAAAAGGCTGGGTAATTTACAATCTCAGAGCTGGGGAGATGGAGACAAGTGGGTCCCTGGAACTCTTTGACTAGCCTGACTAGTCTGATTGATGTTCCTTGGGCCATTGAAAGACCCTGTCCCAAAATTAAGGTGGATGGCATCTGAAGAACGACACTCAAGGTTGACTTCTATTATCTACACACAAACACATACACACATAAACAAATCACACACACAAACACATTGTATACAAATATGCACATAAAAGACCTAGAGGGGCATCCCAGGTCTTATATGATCTGGGTCTGAGGCCACCCCCTGAGGGAGAGCCTGGAATCCTGGGAGATCAGAAAGAAGGAGATGACAAGACAGAGGGAGGGAAGAACAGAGGTGTGCTGTGGCCGCAGGCGAGCACATGGGAAGGCCAGGTTCTCTGAGACTGAGGAGAGGAAAACAGACACAGCTGAGGGCAGCTGAGAGAGACAGTAGTCCCAGGGATAGGGGCAGGCAGGACCTCCAGCTGTTCACAGGGAAGATGGGTCAGCAGCCCCAAGACAGATATGACCTGGTGCCCCCACAGATGCTTGCCTCCTGCAGCATGCCATCATAGCAGCTAGGGACACACAGCGCTGATGAACTGCAGAAATATTGAAATGAAACTCTTCTGCGTATCAAAATATTGAAGCTGTGTTGTCATACTGTGGGCTAGTTGCTATGGAGAAACACAGCCCTGGCAGCCACTCCAATCAGACACCAAGGGAAGATGGGAAATGAGCCCCCAACGGGCTGTTTTAGGGACAGCACTGGGGAGAGGTTTCTCTGCCCAGAGCCAGGGATGGGGAAGCCTTGAGTGAGGACAGCCCCCGCATCCAGCCAGGCTTCCCGGGAAATCTTCTGAACCCTAATATTTGGGAAACGTTCTCGAATTGGGGGTATACAGAGCTGAGAGGAAAACTGAGACCCCAAGAAGGGAAAGACTTAACTGAAGCCACAGTTAGGGTCATGTTCAGACCAGTCCCCGCTGTCCTGTTCTAGGTCTAGATGATGCCTAAGGTCTGTCTGTCTTCAAGATTATGTTTACCAGGTATTTCAAACTAGTCCCATTCCAAATAAGTTAACACCCAGGGTAGGACCAACAAAGCTAGAAGGCACCCGGACCCTCCAACTGGGATCAGACTCGCAGGGTTTTTCACCACTCATACCCAGGCTGGCTCAGTGTGGCTACCTTCTCTTCTCTCCTAATTCCAGATTGACACATCTCCCACCCCGGCATCTGCCTGATACAATCACACCTTGGTGCCTGTGTTCTCTCTACCTGAAATGCCACTCTTGGGGTCCCTCTGGGTGCCATTTGGGTGCCCACTATCTGTCACAGCTCCCCTGAGCATCACTGGTGGCTCTCTTCATATCTGTGAAGCCTGTCTTGGAAGCGACATGGATTATTGTAGGCATCCCAGACCAGTCTCATCGCTCACTCCTTTTCCCCTGGCATACCACCTCTAACCACCTCCAACCACCTCCGTTCAGGGGCCCAAATATTCTTCAGTCGTTCCTAATTTAGAGACACCACACCTGCTCTCACATCTGTCTGGAAGCCTCTTTCGTCTCCTCACCTGACAAGCTCCTACTTCCTGACTCTGCAGAAAGGATATCTCGCCCACATCAAAGCCAGTGCCCTGGCTGAATTCTCCCTCGTGTCAGCTGGTAACTTTTACTTGATGGCCTCACTCCCACCAAGGCCCTTTGTATCATCTTGTGATGTTTGCCTCTCGAGCTAGCTCATACAGTTATGAGGATGGCAAGCAAAACCACCATATCCCATGGTGTCCCAATCACCTCGCACATATTAGGAGATTTAAAAACATTTCTAATCCCACCAATTATCTAAGCATGGAGTGCAAAACTGCAAGAAGGCTGCAAGAAGGGTGGAGAAGGCTCTTGGCCTCAGCAGGGATCCACCTTTTAGGACATCTCAAAAGGTCGCCCAACTGGTGGTATGGAGATGGAACTTACCTCTAGCATCAAAGAATTCATCATCTGAACTCTCCACCGAATCACTGAGGACATTCCGAAGGTGCCAGGGGGCACCGCCACCCGGGGAAGGGCCACCTACCAAAGAGAACATATATGTTAGTCAAGACTAATAGAGTGCCCCAATACAGTGGGGCCAGTTCGAGACCCCTCAGACAAAAATCAACCTCATCCTCCATGTCTGGGTTCTTCCAGACAAAAATCAACCTTATCCTCCATGTCTGGGTTCTCCTCTTCTGTAGCCTCAGACCACACTAATCCTTCTCACCACGGTGTTTTCATTTAAGTCCAAAAATTCTCTCTGAGGAAGCTCCACAGGGAACGATTGGGAGTGGCCCAGAGACTTAACCAAAGAGAGTGTATTGGTCAGCATTAGTTGAGCTTTGGTAATAAAATATCTCAGCTGTTTATAGCAACGGTGATTCACTTCCACTTACAAGGGTCAGATAGGGCCCTTTTCATCATGCTCGCTCCAAGGAGCCACCACATTATGATGTCACCATCTCAAAATGAGATGTCAAGGTCCAGTGAAGCAAGGAAACGCAGGAAATCATGCCCAGATTTAAACGCTTCTGCCCAGGAGTGGCATGCTCTGTTCCCATTTCCTTGATCAAAGCCCCATGGGAAGACCAGGCATCCTGTTGACCACCAAAGACATCAGCCACACACAGTACATGCAGGACAGGACAGGGCTCAGCACCACACATCCAAGTGAAGAGGGACATGATTGAGGATGTGTCCTGTCTCTGCCATTAGCAATCTGAAAAGCCATTTCCTTTCCATCCCAGCCTCAGTTTCCCCCCTCCCCCTGCAGACAATCAATCTCCAGCTGAATGGATAAGAAATTATGTATTCCGTGCCTGAGTTTCAGGAGGGTTCAAAATTGGCAGCAGCCACTATTAGTCTCCCCCAAAGGCAGCATGCAGGGCTAAGGGCCCTCCGGAGCAAGGACAAACATGGACACTGAGAGTGGTCCCTTGCACCAAACTCTGTCCCATCTTAGTTCCTGCCCTCGGGCCAAAGGGAGGTAGGGCAAGAACACAACAGGCACCTACCCCCACTCTCTAATCCTTCCTATTCAGCACTCTGGGGTTCACATGGGACCAGCATGCACAGAAGCCCTCTGCATACACACTCTGAAGTGTGCAAGATGCAAGAGATTGCAGGTAGATTGCAATCTGGTTTTTAGAATGAAAACCATGGAAGTGGTAGAAGAAAATCAACCTGGTATGTCCTAGGGACGTTCCCAAAGACAGAGGTATAAACGGCTCATAGTATTTCGATGATACCTATACTGCAAGAGAAACCCCGGCGTTCATCTGCAGGAGATGAGCTACACACATCCATATACAGCCATATGAGATGCCCAGCAACTGTTGAAAGAATGAAGTAGCGCATTAGGCGCTGACATGGGAAGATGCCCATGGTGTATGGTTGGGAGAAATACACAAGAGAGTTCCAGAATATTCTTTTGACCTCCTTTTTTAAAATGACATACACCTGCATGCTGAGAGATACGTGTGGCATGTGGGCTAAGGGGTCAGGCCTGGGTTCAAGCTCAGGTCTTGCCTCTTAGAAGCTGTGTGATGTCAAGTGAGTTGCCTCTCCTCTCTGTGCACTGGTTTCCTCATCTATACTGTGGGGCTCGTCCATGCCAGCCTTAGGAGCGAATTGCAAAGATTAAACAAAATGCATGAAAAGCTTAGCATCATGTCTTGCAAAGATCAAGTGTTTGGAACAGTAATTATTACATAAATATGCTTCCAGAGGTGTTAAAATGTTTGGGAGGACACATGCCAAGATGCCATTTATAAACATTTATCTCTATGGAGTGGTATTTGATAAGAGAAGGCAGAGGAAACTCAGCTTTCACACTGTGTGCGTAATCTCATATGATTACCAAGATTTTGGTCTCCTTTTGCCAGTTCTAAGAGGCACCTTCCCCACACAAGCATCTTTGGAACTGCGTGATGACTTAGGTGAGGGTATATCATGAGCCAAGTAGCATCATTCATTCCTTCTCCTCACTGATATGTAGAAAAAGGCTGTATCCTGCAGTCTGGGCACGTTCAATAAAAACATTAAATCACCATGCATATAGGGTACGTCTTCCCTGCGCCAGAGGCTTTGGCCATCAGACTGTCACTTCCTGTCCCCATAAAGACTGGGGGGCCAGTAATACCAACAATGCTTCTGCCTCAGCTTCCCCATCTATATGATGAGAAACATGATTGCGGCCCCCCTATGGGGGGATAAAATGTGATTCTAAATCTAGAGAGTCCATCCGGCACGTAGTTGGTACCGAGAACCGTGAGAGGTGGGCTATTGCCCCACCTTAGGCGGGGAACGCAGTCTGTGGAGAACCCACTACATCCCAGCTCACCCCACCCGACCAGCCTGCAGGATGCTGGCACTACTCCCCACCCTGAGCATGAACAGTTTCTGGAGAGGCCAACCCTCATGCCCTGCCCAGAACAAACTCCCAGACACATACCCAGGTTATGTTCTATGGTTTGCAGCCAAGAGAGAGAACATTCTGAAACACAAAAGGGCAGAGGTCACAGGAAGCACCAATGTGGAATTCCCCTCTAGATGCGAAGTCATTTCTGGCCCCACAGTTTCTATGGAGCCCCTTGAAACTTCAGAAGGACAGGGGCACTCAGTTTCCCACCCTTAGGCCTGGCTTTGCTGTAAGGAGGTCTGAACGTAGATGTGACTTTCTACCATGAATATGAGACTATTTTCTAAATAGATGTGGAAGTTTTGGGCTAGTGCAATAAGACAAGAAAAAAATGGAAAATATAAATTGAGAAACCAGAAACAAACTTGTGTTTATTCTGAGATCACATGATCATCTACACAAAAAGGCCAAAACTCTAACAGAGAGAACCCACTGGAACTAATGCTTGAGCATAGTATGACTGGCAGGAACCGAGATGAATATGCAAGAATTCACTGCATTCCTGCACACCAGTAACAAACAGCTGGAATTTGATTTATGCCTCAATAGTTTTTGTGATATGGTATTGTCTTTTTGTTCTCAAATATATGTAGAGATTTTTGTGACTCCAAAACACAACCAATGGGGCTAGACAGATGCATCGGAAGTTAAAAACACACACTGCTCTTGCAAAGGGCTCAACTTCCATTCCCACATCAGGAGGCTCTCAGCTGCCTGGACTCCAGCTCAGGAGGAAGCTGAGTCTTTTTACTTCCTCAGAGCTCCTACACACATGGGCACTGACTCACACCCCAACACACACATACACACAAATAAAAATAAACCTGAAAAAAATTAAGAATGTAAAAACAGTGGCCAGACAATGGTGGTACATGTCTTTAGTCCCACCACTCTGGAGGCAGAAATAGATGGATCCCTGAGTTCGAGGCCAGCCTGGTCTACAGAGTGAGTTCCAGGACAGCCAAGGCTACACAGAGAACAAAAAAATAAAACAAGACAAGACAAAAATCATTTAAAATTTTCCCTAAACTTACATTAACTTAATTAATAGTTTTCTCAAGAAACAGATGTTAGTTATTAAAATTATCATATAGCCTATATGAATACATATTATTTATTGATATACAAACAACCCTTACGAATCAAGTCTATTTCACTCCAAAGAAGTAAAAGCTTTCCTGGTTGGTAAGGAAAGCATTGTCCCTGGGCAATGGTAATACACACCTTTAATCCCAGCACTCGGGAGGCAGAGGCAGGTGGAGCTCTGTGAGAACAGCCTGGTCTACAGAGCGAGTTCCAGGACACCCAGGGCTGTTACACAGAGAAACCCTGTCTTGAAAGAAAAGTGTTGTCATCCTTGTCTATTCAACTGCTGCACTTGGGACAGTGAACAGTGGGCGCTTATGAAGTGATGGACCCATCTGGAGAGTTGCTAGAGTCTCTGCAGTTCCTGAGTGTGAATAGCCAGAGATGAGTGATAGGCGTCTGCACATGGAGATGCTCATACACAGGCCATATACACGAGCGCAAAGTCATGGGCATTCCTACCAACCGCCTGCTTCCAGTGAGTGCCACAGCCTAAGAAAAACAGAAGAGGGTTCATCATCCTTCCCGTGGCCCCCGGGACCAGCCATATCATCTGAGGTCACTACAACATTCTGAGGGTCCCCAGAGAGCACTGGGGCAGAAGCAGAGAGGCTCTGCCGGGGGGGGCAAGTTCTCCCAGCTAAAACATCAATAAAGAGGCGGGTGGGCCTCAAAGGGAGATCCTATCCCACAGGCACCGCAAGGAAGGCTAGAGACACTGTGGTAAATAAAAGGGACAGGGTGGGGCTGCTGCCACGCTCACATTCTAAGAGGCTGACGAAGGCCACCCGGATCACCTAAAGAATAAAAACCACCCCAGTGGGAAGAGGTACTACCAATGTGTACTGGTCCCTTGCAACCACAAGTGTTTCTAACAGTGTTATCACGGCCTGATAAAGACAGGTGCATGCATGGGTCTGTAACCCGGCCTTGCTCATGAGAAGCACTTGATGGCACATGCTAGTTCTATGTGTGAGCCAACCTGGCAGCTCCCTTCGTCTGCAGCTCACAGCAACTCTTCTCTCTGGTGATGCCTTTACCTCCCTCCGTGTTCAAATCCTGTCTTTGAGTTTATTTTCAATTAAGCATTCTGACTTGTTCATTTTTGCTTTCTCTTTTGTTTATTGTTTGTTTGGTTTGATTTTTTGAGACAGGGTTCCTTTGTATAGCCTTGGCTGTCCTGGAACTAGCTCTGTAGATCAGGCTGGCCCTGAACTCACAGAGATCTGCTTGCTTCTGCCTCCCAAGTGCTGGTATTCAAGGTGTGCACCACCACTGCCTGATACCCTCCTTGATTTCAAACTACATGCCCGCATTCTTTTCAATGTGCACTGTAAGTTTGTTTAAAGAAGACACTAGGCCTTCTCTCTCACTGGTCAGAGTCTACCAAAAACAACCTCTGTAAAACTAACAGGGATCCCACCTATATACTGTACTGGGTGGTTTTGTGTGTCAATTTGACACAAGCTAGAGTCATCAGAGAGGAAGGAGCCTCAGCTGAGGAAATGCCCCCATGAGATCCAGCTCTAAGGCATTTTCTCAGTTAGTGATCAGTGGGGGAAGGTCTAGCCCATGGTGGGTGGTGCCACTCCTTGGCTGGCGGTCTTGGGTTCAATACAGGCTGAGAAAGCCAGGGGAAACAAGCCAGTAAGCAGCAACCTTCTAAGACCTCTGCATCACCTCCTGTTTCCAAGCCCCTCCCCTGTTCCTATCCTGACTTCCTTTGGAGATAAACAGCTATATGGAAGTGTAAGATGAAATAACACTTTCTTCCACAACTTGCTTTTTGTTCATGTTATTTCATCACAGCAATAGAAATCTTAAAGAAGATAAATACCTAATATAAAAAAGAACTTGTAGCCAAATGTAATTGCAAACCTTTAATCCCAGTACTCAGTAAGCAGAGGCAGACAGATCTCTGTCAGTTCTGGGCCAGCTGGGTATACATAGTGAGTTCCAGACCAGCCAGAGTTACATAGTGAGATCTTATCTCTAAAATAATAATAATAATAATAGTATTAGAATGGTCATGTTAAGAAGTCGCTGTCACTGAGCAGTGGTGGCACATGCCTTTAATCCCAGCACTCGGGAGGCAGAGGCAGGCGGATCTCTGTGAGTTTGCGGCCAGCCTGGTCTACAAGAGCTAGTTCCAGGAGAGACTCCAAAGCTATAGAGAAGTCCTGTCTCAAAAAACAAAAACCAAAAGAAGAAGAAGAAGAAGAAGAAGAAGCTGTCAAAACCAAAACCAGCAAGATGGTTCAGCAGGTAAGAGTGATTGCCATCAAACCTGAAGACCTGCATTTGATGCTGGGTCCCACACAGTCCAATAGAATCAACTCCCTGAAAGTTGTAGCAAATGCATGCCTATATACATACATGTCCATGCATGTATACACACATAGATAGATAGATAGATAGATAGATAGATAGATAGATAAAAAAGAAGCAGCTGACTCCCAGATGGGAGAGGACAGTCTGTGGGCAGACTCTCCTATAGGTTGGCAGACCCTTCTTATGCTGATTTTAGCAATGGCAAAGATCATATTTCAAAGAAAGAAAAGAGCGCAGGAGGCTGCTGAGGGGAAAGCTGTTTGGAAAAGAAATCAGGCAAGCTGGAAACTGAATGATGAAAAAGACCAGTTTCACAAAGTGAACGTGTGTGTGTGTGTGTGTGTGTGTGTGTGTGTGTGTGTGTGCGCCTTGAGGGGTGTGAGCTCCCAATCCTCCGCTCTGCCTTCCTAGGATTGTTCCTGTGTTGCAGGCAATCAGTTGCCAGGCACGGGTAAAAGTTCTGCACAAAACTTGGAGTGTGGGCTTTTGAGTGACACGATTTTGCATTCACTCACTTCTCTATGATTCAAAGAAAATTAACCTCTCGGAGCCTCAGTTTTTCTCAGCTCTACAATGGGTGTCACGAGTCTTACTTCATTGTTAGAAGATTTCAGTTTAAGATCAGCCACCAGAGTTTGCAGTCCACTGCCTGGAGGGAGCCTTTGTTAGCCATAGAACCAAGGCTCAAGGCAGGGAAAGAATACCCAAGAAACTCT
This sequence comes from Microtus oregoni, assembly GCF_018167655.1. NCBI lineage: Eukaryota > Metazoa > Chordata > Mammalia > Rodentia > Cricetidae > Microtus > Microtus oregoni. The sequence goes on along the minus strand of NW_024543074.1, from coordinate 26,488,079 downwards.
GAGCTGCTGCCAGGGGGCTCCTTCAGGCTTATGTCTTTCAAGACTCAGTTTGTATCTGTCTGAGGACCACAATTACCTAAAACCAGCATCAAGAAAAGGCTACCTAAGTCCTCCTGCTGCTCCGCAGTCCCAAGCTGCCTCCAGACCCATCAACCCCCTACCTCAGGCCCAGTGTGGTTTCGAAGAACTAGTGACAGGCCTGGGTTTCTCCTACACGAGTAAGGCCAGACACCAGCTCAGATCACTGGTCCCATCTCAGGTCCCATGTCTATAATAGACCAAAAGGCAGACACAACCAGACAGGAGCCTTCTGCTCTGTCCTGAGGACTTCAGGTCAGCCCTGCCTGAAGGCAGAGTGCCCTCTTTAAGGAGACACTGTCCTGTACTTAGGAGCTCTGGCTAGAAGGGAAGCCACGCCACAGGAAGGAGGCAGAAGTATATAAGCCAATGCTTCCTGGGCCAAACCTTAGACCAGATGGTGCCTGGATGGGGGGGAGGGTGAGCACAGAGAGGAACTGGAACCATCCTGGCTCTTTGGAGTGCTGGCTCAAGGCACAGGCCTGCTCTGTCTTGCAGAGGGCAAGGAGCTTGGTCCGTAGGCCAGATTCCATATAAAAAGGTCTCTGTCCAGGCAGGGTCACACAGGGGTGACCACACCCCAAGAAGAGACCTAGTGATCTTTCTTGGGGAGGAGATCCAAGCTGAGCCTCAAAGGAAGAAGCAAGCAGGGCTGATGAGACAGAGGCAGAACAGGGCCAGGGAAAAGTAAGGCCACAGTGGCAGCCATTTCCAGGCAAAGAGAATATAGAACTTCCCACCAACCCCACCCCGCAGTTGGCAACTCAGTATGTCAGAGTAAGGGAAAGATCATGGACATTTGCTGGGAGCCATGACTCTGGGGTATCCAAATAGATCCCAGGATGAAGCAAGCACCTCTGAGCATGACCTGGGTTGCACAGCACTGGGCTTGTCTATAGCCACGCTTGCCTGCCTGGCAGTGACTGTTGCCCCACTGCATTTGAAACTGTCCTGGTGGCACTGATACACAGGAACCCTGGTGTGTTAGCAGAGACGGTGACAAGGAGGTTAGATTACAGTCCTTAGACACCCACCCCTACCTACTACCATGCACACACAGACAAGTGGGCTCTACAAGCCAGCGCTGTGGTCTTAGTCCTGGCCATGAGTGTGACTGAAATGATCAGGTCTGGGAGCACACACACACTTAGAAACACATCCCTGATCCTCAAGATAGCGCTGGGGTCTCAGGGTCAGGAGGCATCAGGGTCAGGAGGCAGCATGTGGAGACTGGCATTTTACAGTGCCTGAGCGAGGCTCTACAGAGAGACAGGTGAATGATCCCAAGGAAGCTGCCTTCTTACCGTTGCCTCTGCTGTCATCTCCTCCTCCTCCCCTACTTCTTTCCTTTCTCCTATACCTTCCTCCTCCCTCCAGGGAACCTACCCACTCCCACTGGCCTCATTTCCAGCTTAGATATTTACCGATGACGTTGTGCCTCAGTTTCTCCTCTGTAAAACAGGGATAACGGTCACACTTACATCACAAGTAATGAAGAGGGTAAATGAATGAGTCTTTGAGAAAGGTTCAGCATAGGACTCAGCCTCCACTGCCGCCATTGCAGGGCTTGTTAAGGGGCTGCCAAGATGACTCAGTGGGGAAAGGCCCTTACTGTGCAAGCCCGATGACCCTTGTTTGATCCCCAGAACCTACATAGCAGAATGAGAGAACCAGCTCCTGCAAGTCGACCTCCAATCTCCAAACATGTCTGTCATACGCACGCACACACACACACACACACACACACACACACACACTCACATACACGCAATAAATAAAGTAGAAGAAAATAAGTAAAGGAACGTGTTAAATGGAATAAGAAGCCGTGACTATCCAAGGGCTATTCTTTGCTTATTTCTTAAGCGGAAATTTCTAAGAGCAGGCCACTCTCCTGGGGCCCCTGGAATGGGAGCTGCTCCTCTCCTCTCCTCCCCTCATTCCACTTTCTCTCAGCCTATCCTCCCACCATCTGGCCCTAGCCATACTAGCCACTGAGAACTTTCCACGCTTCCCCCTCTTCCTCCAGGCCTTCAGTGGGGCCTCCATTCTCCACCCCATCCCTACTAGAGGAAGGGGAGGCACTTCCCTGCTCCCAGGCCAGACTGGTGCCAAATTACTCACCAGTGTCCCACCGGAGTCAATGTCGGCATCCCTGCCATCCTACCCCTCTGGATCATGGGCTTCCCCGGAGGAGATGCCTGGCAGGGGCCCCTCCCAGGCCCATAGCCTCTCCCTGCACGGAACTATGTGGTAAAGTTCTCTTGGGGCTCAGCATGCAACAGCACAGGAAGGACCTCAGAAGGTTGCTCTCAGGGGAGTATACCCTAAGGTGTGTCCTCAGGCCCCCTTTGTAGGTCAGGGTAAAATGGGGACCAGACAATCCAGGACCAACGATCTCATGCTTGGCCTTCAAGGGGCTGTGCAGACACCCTGGGAGGGATGAGAGGCCAGGAGAAGCTGCTTCCAGAAAAAGGCATTATTGAAGGAAACCAGTGCTGGTCGGGGGTTGGTTGCTATAGAAACAGTCCTAACTATCTCCTAAAATGCTAGATGTGCCACCGATGAGCTGTGTGCTGATCTCTTTCAGGGGACTGTCAGGAACACCAAAGGGGCTCTCTGTTATGGTACCCCAGCTTCAGGAGCCAGCATCCTAAAGGACCCTGAAGGAGAGATCCAGTCCATGGGGAGCACACCCAAGGACTGGCACTGAGACTTCACAATGCAGAATCATCACAACAAAAACTGGATTCCTTAACCCAACCATGGCCTAAACCTTGACCTCAACCATCTCCTAAACCTTAGGTTCAGCCGATAGCACAGACCAGCCTCAAACTCAACCCTGAGTCTGACCGCAAGCCTACCCTTAATCCAGTCACATGACAAGTGGCAAGTATAGGCACAGGAGGAATCCAGTCATGGCACACAGTCTGGACCCAAGCCCACATCAAATAATTTTCAGGCATAGCTAACCTATGGTCTACAGCCCACATGTGACTAGGGGGCAATATGATTAGGGTCTAACACAAAACTGTAAATTTATTTAACTTATTAAGATACTTTTATAAATTCCATTGCACAGATCTCAAGCATTAACTTTGTAGGTGACAACACCGAGCCACAATGTCATAAGGCTGTTTGTATCTAAAGAATGTTTTCGTAGACCGGGTGTGGTGGCACACACCTTTAATCCTTGCACTTAGGAGGCAGAGGCAGGTGGATCTCTATGAGGCCAGCCTGATCTACAAAGCAAGTTCCAGGATATACAGAGAAATCTTATCTTGAAAAAGAAAGAAAGGAAGGAAGGAAGGAAGGAAGGAAGGAAGGAAGGAAAAAGAAAACCCTTTTTGCAGCACACTCTAGATACTGCAATGCATTTTATACACTGCAGGGGTTTCTGTGACCTGTTGCCTTCCCAAGTGCAGGGATGTCCCTGCAGAGAGGAGTTTAGGGGGAAGGGGAGGGTGGGTACAAGGCAGGAACTAGAACCCCAGTCTCTGTGCCTGGCCCAGTTGGCCAAACCAGTTGCTTTGGGAAAGATGTGCTTTTGAAGACCTGCTGGTATCTTATAAATATGCCATTTAAATACCCCTTAATTACCTTATTTAGGAGATAATGAGTGATTAATAGCTTTGGCTATCTATTGTACTTCCATTTGCTCTGCCAATTAGGCTCCCAACAGTTCTGAATTCTTTGGAACAATTTCCCCAAGGCCCAGCTGTCCCCCCTATGTCCTACCAGACTCTTGCTATATAAGGCAGAAGCAGTCACCTCTACCCCATAGGAATCTCTCCATAGCACCTACCACTGTGCCACTTGTGAGAGGACAATGGGGCCGCTTGGGGTGTTGAGAGGATGACATTCTCCCTAATCATCCCAGGACCCTTTCGTAGGGACCAGAGAATATGGACTTGACATCTATGCATCAAGCCAGTGGATTAGGAAGCCAGAGCATGGCCGGAGACTCCTCGGAGGATGCTGCACATTTTCGCAGGAGGTAGCTGGCTTTTGGTAAGGGCATCAAAGGCTGCCATCAGCAGGACCCTGCCACACCCCAGCAATGGCCAGTGTGACCCCATATGGACACCCCATTCCACCTGCAACTCCCAGGCTGTAAGGATGGGCTTCGAGGTGATCTCTGCCCTCAGGCCCCTCCATTTGGTGCCAAATCACAGCGCCAGCAATTACCAGTGAACCAGCGGAGCCCCAGAGGAGGGCCGGATAATTCTGTCTTTCACTGCCCCAAATTATACTACACAAGAAGGAAACAAAACACAGCAAAGGATAAACACATTCCCCATACCAGGCCCTAATAGGAGGCTCAAAATAGCTATGCTGCCAGGGGCGACTCCAGAAGCACTCGGCTCAGACCAGGCTCATATAGGGAAGCCTCAGTAGAGCAGAAGGGAGTTCTGATCCAGGAGGATGGCACTTGGGACCAATCTGGAACAATCCAGAAAAGGTCAAACGTGCGACCAACGTATGCGTGAAGACAGGCTCCTGGAGCATGCTCAGAGCCTTCCAGCTGCCAGCCCACCTTGAGCTCATGGTCACAAAGTCTGTAGACCTAAGTCTGTCCCTAAGGAGGGCAGGAGGGCAATGACGTAGTCTGCAAATACCCAGAGCCGAACAAACACAGCGTCAGCAACAGCCGGCTCAGAAGAGGCCTCTCCAGCCACCAGAACTCAGCGCCTCAGCGCCCCTCCCAGACGGAGCCCAGTGCGTTTCTATTTCTGCCTTCAACCCTTGTTTGGCATCCCCAGCCAACAGACAGGCTACTTCTCCTTCCTCCAGAATAATGGGTCACGGGGAGGTGGCACACCTCCTCACTGACCTTGCCTGCCCTGACACACCTAACCACAGCTCGACGCCAGGAGACCCCCATCAGCCTGGCACACCTAGTTGCATGGGCCAACCGCTCACCCCCAGTTCCTCAAGAGCACTCATACTGTGACCCACTCCAGCCTTAGACGGCCCCACCATGCCACCAAACACAGCTCCTCAGCCCCAAAATGAAAGCCGATTGTTACACTGGCTCAAAGCCTGGCCCCATCTGGGGTATGCCCGAGGAAGCAGGTCAGCTGACTAGGTCCTCCTGCAGGGACCCAGCTCTTACCCAGAGCAGAAACAAGCAGGAGAACCCTGTCACCCTACCCACATGCATACCCCAGTTGGGGGCTGTGGCCACACAGCTGTACAGGCCTCCGCAGGCACACGTGGGACCTTGGAGGTGGCATTTACCTCCGGAGTGACTCACTAAGGCTCCCATTCCTTGAGAAAGGGGGTGCAATTTAGCATTTTCTTTCTCTTTAGAAAACAAGAATTTTAAAAGAGAGCGAGTAGAGAGATTTGAGGGAGTGGGTGGGGAGCTCAGATCTCATTTGATTTCCAAACTTATTTGCTATGCATTCTCTCCTACCCCTCCCACCTCCAAACCTCTCCCCAGGGGAGTTCTGGCCACCCTCTTCAGTGAGGCTTGGTGACAAGCTAGAGTCAGAGACCCCTAGAAGGCTTAGGCTGTGAATACCCTTGACTCTCCAGGGATTCTCAACCCTCAGCTCCCCCAAGTCCCATCTACATGAGGTGAGGCCCTTTCCTGGAGCAGTGAAGACAGATAGACCCCAGGACGAGGGTGAATAGAAAAGAAAGAGCACAGCGAGAGTTAAGTAGAACTTCCAGCCCCTCCTGAACCCACACTCTTCTTCCTCATTCCTTTTTACAGATGCAAAAGCTGAGGCTCAGAGGAAGCTGTTCAAGGTCAGCCCCGTGCCAGATTAGACAATATAATGTTGGAGGCAAGAATGAAAGAACTCTACTTGCTGGTTTCAGCCTGCCTCCAAGTCTGCGGGTGAGTCTAGAACCAGTTACTCAACCTCTCTGAGGTTCAGTTTCCCCATCTACAAGATAGGAACAACATTGTGATTGTATGTGTACCCAATCACCCATTCGTACACTTCCTAGCCCCCGACCTCACCTTGAGGTGCTGTCTGGCCATCAGACAGAAAATAATGCTAAGGGCTTCCATAAAAAAGGGCCAGATGCAAACCCCTGGTCTGTCTTCCTTTCTGCAAACCTGGCATCTCAGAGCACCCCTGGGAAGTGGCTGGTTCTTTCTCAGAAACCTCTCGAGTTCACATTCCTGCCCTTGATTCAGGGAGGGACCCTTTGCCTCTCTGGACTCTGCCTCCCATCATAATTTTTTATGTTAGATTAGTTTATCTTATTTTATGCATGAGTGTTTGGTGTGTGTGTGTGTGTGTGTGTGTGTGTGTGTGTGTGTGTGTGTATACCATGTGTGTGCTTGGTGCCCACAGCGGTTAGAAGAGGGCATCAGATCCTCTGGAACTGGAGTTATAGATAGTGGTTATTCCCTACGTGGGTTCTGGGAATTGAACTTGGGCCCATTTCAAGAGCAACAAGTGCTCTTAGCCACCGAGCCATCTCTTTTACACCCCACTCCCCTCGTGAATTTTTAACAAGTGAACTAGAAGTCTCCAGACTTCTGACTGGGAACTATCACACTTTGCCAGCTGCAGACAGGGCTCCAGAGAGCAGTAGTGAGCACAGGTAACCACCTTTAGTATGTCTCCCAAAGTAATACCCCCAAACAGACCCAGGAACAGGGACCTCTAATGGGAGTAAGGAGTAAAAGTCCCATGCTAATAGTTTCTGTTTGGGCTGTACCATCTTTGCTCATATAATAAACCACACCAGGATTAAGAGGTTGTGAAGGGTCTCAGACTACAGCCTATGTGTCAGCCGCTGTGACAAGAGATTTCACAGAGACTACGTTTTCACACAAGAACCTAAGCACTGCGGGACTGCAGCAAGCCCAGGAAGGCTTCCTGGAGGCAGCGTCTGAGGAAGTCCTGGAGTCTGACGGCAGGCCCTTTGCAGAGTGGTAACTTTCCCAAGATACATAGGGATATTGTCCTGGTGCCCTAGGTCTGCGAGTTTCTCAGATGTGGCTCAGTTCTTCTGCCCTCTTCCCAAAGTGCAAGACCAGCCTTTGTCCCTTCCCCAAACTTTGGGTTGTTTTCTCTCCTGGTCTGCTTCCCTGGTCCCTTTCAGAGGTGTGAGAACACACACCCACCTCCTAGAGCACTCCGGTCTGTTGTTGTTACCTTTTCCTGTGACCTTGAGCACACACCTAAGCCTCCACATCCCCTTCTCAACCTGAGTATCTGCAAGCACCTCCCCCCAAGCCTCCAAGTATCCGATTGGTATTTTAGTGCCGTTGATGACTAGTCTTGCTGTCCTCCCTCAGCCAACACCTGGAAATGGCACAAACTGGTTCGTCCAGCCTGGAATGCCTGCCCAGCCCTGTGGCATGGGCTCTGGGCTCCTCAAACATTCCTGTCCTTCTCCTAGAGCTTCACAAACTCTATTGGCTACCTGATGTGCTCAGTCTGCCTAAGGACCCATGTCTCCAATTTGCACTAGCCTGGGGACAGACCAAGCCTGTTGGTGCACTGGGATAAGGGGGGGGGGGGGGGTAGCAAGGTTCACAGGAAGGGAGGGGCAGGACTGCTGGCAGAAGGCAGAGCAAGCCCTTCCCAACAGAGGCAGCTCCCATGCTGGCAGCTCTCCAGCCTCCAGAACCCTCACAGTGAGCCAGAGGGATTTGTCCAAACACACGAGGCTCAGCATCTCGCTGCTGGTCCCCATGCTCTCTGGAGTTCCTGCCAACCTCTGCACCAAGGCTTTAGGAACCCAGCACCCCAATCAGCTGGGTTTCTCTGTGGCAGCCCCTGTACACTTGCTCTTTCCCCCTTTATCCAGCCTCCCAGCCTTTGCTGAAACTTCTGCAGAACCAAGAAGCCTGGCCCTTACTATCATCCTGCTCAAACTCTGCTAGCCTCGAAGAGCCAACTAGAGAGTCCAGTCTTCACTGCTCCAACCTGCAGCCTCTTCTGGCCCACCGGTGGCTCTGTACAGAGAACCGTCATTTCCTTTATAGCCTTCCAGTCCTCTCCTTCTCCCCACCCTACCACTGGTTTTCATCCTGTCTTTCTTTTGTCCATGGAGCAAGACCAAGGAGTGTTCTTCCTTTCCAAGTATTGGGGCTGGCCAACTAAAATGATTCCTACGTGGCTGAGGTTGCCTGGAGGTTGAAAACTGGTAATAATCAAGTTGGATCCACTCTCTGCAAGTTAATCTCATCCTTTCTGGGATCTGCTTACATTTTCTCTTGTACCTGAATTCTCCTAGCTACACGAAAGTCCTTGAAGTGTTTTCCTTCCACTCCTGGCACAGCCGGCACAGCCATGGCTGGCTGCTCAGCTCAGGCTATACACTGTACAACTCAAGCACTGCCGTTTACCACGAGGTGATGACCTGGAATCAGGTACCACAACAGCTTCAGGACCCAAATCCCATCTCTTCCCTCGGTGGCTGGGCTATTGGCCAGTTTTCAGAGGAAACCCCACACAAATTGGGAAGCAGACCCTTCTCACATGGGCAAGATGTCCTACAACCTCTACACAAGACCTACAACCTCTCTTTATTCTAGCCTCACCTCTCAAAGCCAAGGCCTGATCCTTCTGCCTTTTGGTCTGCGTATCTCTTCCTTGGTCCTCCGTTTCCTTAGCTATGAACAGAAGGACTTGGCTCTAAAGTCTGCCTATATCGTTCAACATAAATGGGGTTGGTTCCCTCTCTACTGTGTATTTTTAAGTCACAGAGTTTAGGCAGCTAAAGAAGAGAAGAGATGTTAGCAAGCTGCCAGAGTTGCCTTAAAGAGCTGTGAAGGGCCGAGTAGTCAGATCTTGCCAGAGGTCATCTGCAGAGCTCCTTGGGGTGGCAGCTGAGTAAGGGATAGAGGCACCAAGCAGCAGGGTCACAGAGGAGGGAAGTCTGATTTGCCCTAAGGGAAAGGACTGAGTGTGAAATCACAAAGTTGTAAAGCAGCTCCAGGCAGCCGTGCTGGGAGGCCTGGCAATTTCTTCACCTTTCACCAGGGACTCATCCCCATGGACCTCAGCCAGGGACCAAAGGACCCACAAGCCACTGCAGAGGACCTGGGGCCGGCCCTCTCCCAGAATGGGAAGGGGAGTGGAAAGATTCGTTAGCATCCAAATAACTTGGTCTGACATCCAGGCTCTGCCCAGACCCCTCAGCCCCCAGCCATCTGGAGGGAGCTATTTGCTTCTGAAGGATTTAAAAAGGGGAGTGCCACCCTACCTCTCAGGATCACAGGGCAGTAAAGGGCTTTAGCACATTACTTGGTGCACAGTACAAGAAGGGATTGCTTTAACTGCTCTTGCTACTGTGGCGCCCTGGCAAGAGACCTGGATCCTGGCGTCCAGACCTCTGCACACACATGAGCACATGCAAAGTGGGCAAGAGACAGAAACATGAGCCCTCCCTTTGTGAAAAGCGGGGATAGGGAGGGACCAAGGCAGGAGAAAGAAGGGAGCAGAGCCTTTTCCAGCCTCCTGGTGTCATCTCACTGTGCCTCTCTCAGGAGGGCAGGGGAGGGAAGTGGGAAAAGGGGTGTTTAGATGCATTTGGTTCTTGCTGCCTCACACAACCAGCTTCTCCCTGACAAGATTTCACTGTAATAGCAGGGAGTATAGTCTCAGGCACCTGAGTCACAAGGCCAGGGCAAGTCCAAGAACTGGGACCTGTCCCTGGGTCACAGGCTGCTCAGTGGCACTCACGTCCAGAGTGTGGACAGATGGCCATGTTCATTCCATCCTTACCATGCCTTATGGGTGGAGAAGTGGCGTTCACACCAGGCCCCACGGGGATGGCATGGCACCTGCCAACGTCACAGGCTGGGTGTGAGTTCACGGTAGATTCTCACACGCCAGCTCCCAAGCTCAGGACTGCTGAGACCAGCCTTGCCTGCGTGTGACAAGCCCTATGAACACAGGCTTTCTTCAACTTGGCCTCCCAGGGTACGATGGGAGTCCAGGGTGCAGATTGAGAAATAGGGGACTGAATCTGATCCTGTCCAGGTCCCAGCCAACTCAGGGCCTGGCACCAGAGCAGATGCTGGTGAATGAACCCCTGGCTGGATGAATGAAGGAATGAATAACACCCACTCCTTGAGATCCTCGGGCTATAGCACAGAGCTTGTGAGAAAGCAGAGCCCATGGGACCCCAGCAGATGCCCCGCCTGCTTAACCTGGCACCTAGGGCTAGGCTCTACCTCCAGGTCGGGTGGGGGGCGGGGCGGCTCCCCAGCTGTGGAGTACTCCTCCTGCGGTCCGACCAGGAATCCGGGTCTCCTGACCCAGCTGTCAGCGGGGGGTGGGGGATTGTCGCATTCAGGTTACACAGTGACAGGACAAGGGGGCGCGTCCTGGTTTGCGTAGCTGGGCGTGGGTTGGATAGGCGGCCACGGGACATCCCCTTTGGGTCCCGGTGCAGGGGTCTACTCCCGGGCCTCTCGGAGGGCAGCGACAGCTCCCAACTGCCGGACTGGACAGGGGAGGCGCAGACCTGACCCTCTGCTGCAGGGAGAGCATGATGCCGTGTCCCGCGAGGTGACCCGGGGCGCGGGAAGGACGCGGGGAGCGCGGAGCCCCTTATGAAAGCCCGGGGGTCCGGCCAGGTCGCCACGGTCTCTGTGCCTCCGCCCACCTGGCGAGGGGCTCACCTGGGCCGGGATCCCTCCCGCCACCCGCCGAGCGCCCCGCGCCGCGCTCACCTGCGCCGCCCGCCTTGGCCATGTCCCAGGCGGCGGGCTCCGCTGAGCTGCCGGCGCTGCTCGCTCCCGGCCGGGCCCCGGCACCTCCGGCCGGAGCGGACTCTCCGCGCGCGCCGCGCCCCGCGCCCCCGCCCCGCTTGCTCGGCCGCCGCCACCGCAGCCGCCGCCTCTCCGCTCCCTCCCGCTCCCTTAAAGGCGCCGAGCGGCGGCCGCGCCGCCCCCCCCTCCGCGCCGCCTGGGAGGGACTGACGACGGAAGGCGCCCGACACCGCCCCCGCGGGCCCGCACTCCCGCCCAAGCCGCGCGGCCACCGCAGCGGGGAGGCGCAGCCCACGGGCCGGGGCCACCGAGACCCCGAGGCGAGCCGCCGACGTAGACAGAATAGGGTTCACAGCTCAGAGACGCTGAAAGCTGGACAGGGATGGAGACAAGGTCTGCAAGCCTGGGGCGCAGTGACCCTGAGACACTGAGCCAGAAAGAGACACTCCTACGGCAAAAACACCCTTGGGAAAGAGAAATTCAAGGAAATCGGAGCTGGCTAGGGCCAGTGAGAAGGACAGGGCAAGAGCAAGAGAAACCAAGACTCAAGAGCCGGAAAAACCTAGAATGAACGAAGTCTTACACAGATGAGAGGCAGTGGGGACTTCTTCATCAGTTCCTGGGTCCAAGAATTCACGGTGCTAGGATCTTCTTTAGCGCAGAAGAAAGGGTTTTTGTCCTTTTAGACTAAAGGACCCGTTAAACTTGCAAATCCCACCTGCCATCCAGGCTAAGCAAGTGGGGGGGGGGGGGGAGAGGGACTGGTAGGAAGCAGTATTCCTTAACACTTTTCTCATGGAATTGCAGGCATTCTAGTTAACAGGTCTCCTGAAACATTTAAATAGTGGTTTCTGCCCAATGCAGTTAGAGGGCCCACAGGAGATGGCCAGACATTTTAGATGGAGTCTAGAAGATAGTGTCCAAGAGAGAATAGTCCTCTCCCTAGCTCAGTTCTAGGCCACCTCTGTGAGCCTAATGCCTAGCCAGCCTTCTGCCTAGCTCCCTGCTGTTGGATAGGGCGAGGGATAGGTTCTTCAGAAGCCCGCTGGGTCTCTCCTGAACTCTACATTTCTCCCACAGTCTGCAGTCAAGCACCCACCCTGTGCACCAGATAGTTCCACCTGTGAGCCAGCCAGGACTTTAGTGTCGTATCCAATGTCCCGTGGAAACAGAGCACACAAGGGTCCTCCATGGACCTTTAGCCCATCATACACACCGCCGCTGTTAATCAGGAGTGCTCTTTCAGTTCCCTCTTGATTCTAAACAAAGGCAGTGAACTCAGCACCTCAGGCGAGAGCCTTTCCAAAACTTTTACACGGATCTAGCAGTAAAGTGTTCTTCACCTGAGTAGAAGTCTGAATCCTGCACCACCTACCCATGGTCTCTCTGCCTTCTGATGCCTCATCTACCAAACCAGGGCTTCCTAGGATCCTCTCTGCCACTATGCTTTGACAAGGACTGTTCTAGATTTAGCTATGAAAGTCTCACCTCTCAAGAAACCCTTTAGTCCCAAGGACTCCAGACTCAGACAACACAGACTCCTGTCGACATAGAAGTTCAGAAGCCCTAAAGTCATAAATTCAGAGCTGCTCACCAGCTCATGCTATTGGCTACCAGAGAGAGGGTGTGGATACTTCCAACCCATCCCTAACCCTGGACTGCTCCCCCATACTGGAACTGCAGTGGATGTTACTGAACGAGCAGTCTGTGTGTGGCTTTCTGTATGGACTTTTGTTAAGTCCCAATGTACCCTCTGAAGGGTATTGTGTTATCCCCAGTTTACACTGAGGAAACAGGCTAAGAAACTTCAGGGCTCCATGACTCGTGGTCTTACAGAATTCCATTTCAGGCCTGTTATCTATCCCTCTGGGTCTCCTTGTCCTCAGACTCCCCTTCAACTGTGGGAGTTTCAGAGGCCTAGAAGCTTGTACAATGTCTCAATTTGGCCACCTGGTCTGTGGGCACATGAGTGGTGACAGTGGACACCACTGATTACAGAAGGCATAATCAACCAGTCACAGAAGGGGCACAGCTGGGCTTAAGCCCAAGCCCAGGTCTTGGCTCACACCAGGGACAGGAACCACGAATTGACAGCAGCCCTGTTTCCTGGCCCAGCTGGGTGTGTGTGTGTATCCATACACACACGTTTGTGCACACACATATACATGAGTATACATGGATATGGATGGATCCCCATGTGCACATTCATATACACAGAGACCCAGAAAAACACAGGAGCCCCCAAGACCCTCTTCTCTGGGAGTCTGGCCATCCCAAGCTCTAGACTACTGACCTTGGGCAGGGGTAGATCACACAGCTGAGGTGCCAAGCAGACGGGTACTTGCAAAGTCACCTCACAAGTCTACAGCTCCCCATTCCATTCCTCATATGGAATGACAATGGACCAGATTGGCCAGGTGAGAAAGCAGACTTCCTGACTCCCTTCTCTGCAACCCCAGCCAGCAAGAAGCTTCCTGAGGGGTGGGTGTGGAGCCCAGCAAAGGCTTGCACAGCCAGGCCTCTCAGGCAGCTTCTATGCGTAGACCTGGAGTGACTGCCAAGGCAGTTTCTCAGCCCTGCCTTCAGACAGAGCAAACACATCGGATCTCAAGGCCATTAGATTAACTGGTGGGAGTCAACTTCCTGCATCAGAAGAATTGTTCTTAATTGAAGAAAGGAATAACTAGCAATTTGCAGCAGCTGACCTCCCTGCCTGGCGGAGGGAGGAGCCTGAGCCAGCGGTGTCTCATAGGCCTCCAGCTCCTAGTGGGAGAGTGACTGTGTCTGGGCTTCCTTCTCTGAGGTCACAGTGCTTTTGCCATCATGGTGGCCAGTCACTCTCCGGTCCAGGAAAATATTAAAATGTGGAGAAGTGGAGAAAGGAAACGGCCCACCAGATGTGGTCCAATGGCAGAGTTCCAGGCAAATGGGCAGGGGGAGTCTGGTGGCAAGATGATTCCCCATCAAGTCAGACCCCAGGCCTGAATATCAGTCCTGGAGAAATGGTATTCAGGCTTTTGGAATTATAGGCAAGAACAAGGAGCCAATGTGACTACAAGGAAAGCCAAGCTGGGTCCAGCTCATTCTCTTTCTGGACTTGGCTGTAAAGGCTGGTAGAGTTGGGCATTAGCACGCCATCTGGCCTAGGACGCAGCTCTGCTCAACTCTCCGCTGGCAACTCCATGAACAACACAGTGAGCCACGGCAAGATGATGACCTGATCACATAACATGCTTCTGTCACTCTGGGATGGGCTCCAGTGGAGGGTGGCCTTGGAGCCCGTCATGCCAGTTAGCAGAAGTGTACTCAACCGAGAGGCAGAGAGCCATCTGGCAGGTGCACAGCGACGCACAGTGGTCTTCACAGCTGGGGCTCTGAGCCGCAGTTAAGAGGATGAGCTAAACAAGAACAAACAAGCATATCTAGGCCTGGTATCCTTTCTCCAAGTATTTCCCAAGCTCCCGCCTTGTGTTCCCACTTCCAGGCTTGCACAGCCCCACTCACTTCTCGTCTCCCTCTGCGACCTTGTCCTTAGAACATCATTATCCTTGGACCACTGGCAGCTCCTTTCCTTCCAGAGGGGTCTTCGGGCTGGCTTTTAGTCCTTGTCAGCCCCTTCTTCCTAGTTCTTTCCAAGTCCCTCAGTTGCCACCCATGCCTGTGGGGACCACCTCCAATCACAGAACAGCTCCAGACTGAGTTGCTCCTTGAGACTCCTAGAATAGCTCTGAGAGTAGCTACCTGCTCTCCTACTCACATTCTCACTCCAAGCTGTCCTAGTTCTGCCTAGAGCTCAGGACAAGTGTAGTACGTCTCATCCTTGAGCCTTTTCTCCTCCCTCCTGGCAGCTAGGACTATTTGCTGTGTGTGTCCGCCTTCATCCCAGGAAGGGTAGAACCACGCCTGTCCTGATTTCCATGGTGGGGGCCATCTCTCTAGTTATGTGGGCATCCATGGCCTTACCCTCAGGGCACATGCTAAAAGGAAGGCCTGTAACACCCAGGGGCTCTTGAAGAAGCAAGAAGATTTCCTTAATGTCAACCCCAAGATCCCAGGGTGTGAGGATCAAAGAGAAGATGGGTCCCTACCACACAGACAAGGCCAAAAGCACTTTCTCAACAGTGGGTCTCTTCATGTTGTTCATACTAGAGTGAGCTGTAGACACTAGAAGCTACATGTGCATGTTGTTCCTCGGTGTGTTCAAAAGATGGTGACAACAACCTGCTGAGTCTGTGGAACTGGCCAAATTGGGTATCAGCCTGAGAGTTTAAGGATAGCTGGAAGGAAGGAGGAAAGAAAGAAGAAAACAAGAAAGGAGGAAGGGAGGAAAGGAGGAAGGGAAGACCCCATTGCGCTGAACGACATCAGTGGGCTGGAGAGATGCTTCAACAGTTAGAAGCACCCGCTACTCTTCCAGCGCAGCACCCGTCCAGTGGCTCACAAACTACAATTCCAGTTCCAGGGAACCTGACTTCCTCTTCTGAGCAGCACACCCATGGTGCACATACATACCTGTAGACAAAAACACCTTAGACACGTGACATAAAATAAACAAATGTAAAACACTTCAAATATTTTATTATTATTGTGGCATATGCCACACACACCACGGTGAGCCATTCTCTCCTTCTGCCTTCATGTGGGGTCCGAGGACCAAACTCAGGTCATCTGGCTTACACAGCCAGCATCTAGTACTGGTGAACCATCTTCACCTGCCGCTTTTTCAGAAACTGCGATTTGTTCCACCTCTTGTGGACCACCATCTTACAGGGTGGGTGGTGCCAGCAGATAAGATTTTGGACAGCAGGTGTCAAGAGGTGATGAGTAGGTTTTTCAAGAAAAGAGGGTGTCGGTGGGGGGAGTCAGGAAACACAGCAGTTCTAAGCTGAAGGACGGAAAAAAGACAGCTTACTTCAGCTAGTCCAGCGGCTCGGCCAGGACCCCTTTCCCTGCCCATGGAAAGGACACCTACAGTTTTACTATCTTGGGTTCTTCTGCTTGTGGGCCTGTGTTTTGCATTTGTTTAAGGTCCAGACAGTTAGAATTGGCCCCAGGCAAGTCCGGTTATTTTCAAATCATACCTGGTATTGGGTAAAAATCTTTTTGACTTTTGGCTTTTGACTCTGCATTCCTGGGAGGTGCCTGGCAGCATGGAGTGCCGGAACCAGCACTTCCAGGTGCTCTGACATCACAATTCTCCCACTCCTGCCCCGTCACATACCACACTCACATACCACACCTCCACACACAGCCATCACCCCCCACCATTTATTTATTATGAATTCCAGAGTGCAGAAACTCAAATACAGTTGTAGATGATAAGGTACTGAAGAAACAATACATACGTGGAGGAGGAGAGGAGTGATTACTAATACAGCTCCATCGGCCAGGGCAGAATTCACTATCCGATTATGTACATAGATTGTGTAACAGACGGGCTTTATCAGCTTGTATTATGCCATCTACACATATTATGGCTCCTCTCCACCTGCCTCAGATAAGGCTTGCTCTCTGGCTCTGCTGCTCTGGAATCCTTCAGTGTTTCTAGTTGACGGGGCACACAGGGTGGAGGAGCCCAGGAGATCATGGAGGACCAAAGAACTGTTAGTCATTTTGTTTCTACCCAAGATAAGTGTAGTTGAGTAGAACAGGGTCTCTTGTGTTTTCTGGCAGCCTGGCACCTCCCAGCAGTCTCTCATTTACCTCCAAATCCCCTCTTCCCTTCTGTGGAGCCTCTCTGAAATGTGCCTATTTTCTAGTCTGACTTCAAAAGCTTTCCCCACATATATGTATGCAGACACTATACAATCAAGTGTTAAGACATAGACAGTGGGGCATGGTGGCACATGCCTTTAATCAAAGCTCTGCAAGAGTCAGAGAGGCAGGCAGCGCTCCATGAGTTCCAGGCCAATCAGAGATATACAATGAGACCTTGTCTCAAAAAAAAAAAAATCATAGAGATACGATATCAGGTAGTGTCTGCCTTTTCCTTTTAATGTTACTAGAACGTTTTTATTTAGTGTGTGTGAGCATGTGCATGCTCGGATGCCACACCCAGAGTGTGGAAGTCAGGAGACGAGGTCCCAGAGTTGGTTCCCTCCTTCCACATGTGAGTCGACAGGCTTGCCAGCAAACCCCTTTACTCCCTGAGCTATCTCACCGGCCCTCTTTTTCATATGATTTTTAAGGTTGTCTATTTTGACATTTATATAATGTTTTGAGACATGCGTACATTGTTCAGCGATTAAATCAGGATAATCACATATCCGTCACCTTAAACACGTGGCACTTCTTTGTAGCGAGAATCTTCAACATCTTCCCTTGTAGATAACTTGAAGGATGCCAACACCACTCACAGTCCCCGTGCTGTGACGTAAAATGCCAGCCACAGGGACATGTGGTTTGCCTTATTCCTTTTGTCGGCTGCATGGTATTTTGCTACATAATGGACTTCATTTTATTTCTTTAATTTGCTCCAAATAACCTCTGGGGATTCTACACAGTAGCATAGTAAGGACAGTCATCTAATGACCATTCACACTGGATGATGGGCACGGTGATGGGCGAGGAGACTGAGGCACAGGAAGATCAGGGATCACCTCAATCTCATACGGGATACTGCGTTAAATGCCTTCTGTCCTTGGGGTGTTCCCACGGGAAAGAACTCAGACAGGCACGGTTTATTTTCACAAGCAACAGGGGCATTCTACCAATGTCTGCATTTGGTTGTAAGATGATAAGACCCAGAGCCCAGGTGTTTTGACATGTAGCCCAGGACCCCACCACCCTTCCCTCGAATCCGAGTTTCCTGTAGAGCTAGCTCTGGCTGCAGCCTCATTGAGCCCCGGGATAGAAAAAACTTTGTTCTCTATGTTGGATACATAGTTCCCACTAAAAACCTTTCCAGGAAGAGAGAGAACCATGGAAGGTCTGGACAGGAGTCATAACCCAACTGATATCTTCCTCAATGGGTACAGCTGACCTAGCAGGTGTGAGAGCCCAGGGTGTAATCCAGAGGTACAGGCAGGAGGATCAGAAGTTCAAGGTCATCCCTCCACTACAGGTTAAATTCAAGGTCAACCTGAGATGGGAGACCCTGACTCAAAAAAAAAAAAAAAAACAGCAAAAACCAAACATGAATCTTAGGGCGGGGTGTGGGTGTGTGTGGCAGAGTCCTGGCCTAGTGTGCAGAAGACAGAGAAGAGAGAGAGTGTCTTAAAGCATGTTAGGGAAAAAAATCCCTTCACCTATAGGGAGACTCCTGGCTCCCTAACACTGCCAGCTGGGAAGCTCAGGCTGTGTTTGCTCCACAATCTCCACTGTAACAACACATTTTTATGTAATAAAAACAGTATGAGTCCCAGGTGTCTGTGGGTGAGGAGATCATGTTTAGGAGTGTTCTGTTACCTGGTTAAATTTTTATATCAAAAGAATGAGACAGGCATTCTGACCACGCTCATTTTAGAGATAAGATAATCGAGGCCCAGAGGGGTGCTGCATCCTTCTTGAGGCCCCACAGTCTGTGATAAGCGACAAAACAAGAAAGCAAACTTAAAGTTTCCAATGCACACACTCTTTTTTTTTTATTTAACCACAGAAGGGACAGAGACGGGGGGGGGGGGGGGGGGCAGTGAGACAGGCTCAGCGAATAAACACGCTTGCAGCCCAATTACTCAAGCCTGAGTTCAAGCCTCAGAATCTGAAGTGGAAAGTTGCCCTCTGATCTCCACACCTTTGCCACGCACAGACACAGACAGACAAACACACACATGGACGCACGCGTGCATACACACACACACACACATACACACACACACATCCTACAGGAAACCAAGACACTGGGGTTTTGCCACCAACTCCTCTGCAGCCTCAGCTGTTCTGTAGCCCACTGTATCTGCATGTTTCCTTGTCTGTGCTTGCTGTAAGCCCACTGGTCCCACGGGGTTCTCAGAGCTTTGGCTGCTGGGATACGATCCCTGTGGTTTTTCTGAATCCCCCAGGGAAGCGCTCTGACAGGTAGAGGCGCTGAGTCTGCAGGATTCTCTGGCGCACAGACGTGACTGCCTTTGTCTGGGCAGAGGCCTCCCAGGGCTATCAAGCTGCCAAGCTGGTCTCCCAGGCTGATCTCCTGGGCTGCAGGGCTATCTATTCATATTGCAATTTGAATGCTTCTGGTCAGAATGACTAAAAGGCTGAATTTTTACAAGGGTTTTGAAAGTGAATTGACTCCACTTATTAAAGATATACTAGATTACATGCCGAGGCAAAGGACACCCCAGGGACTCCTGGTATCGCGGAGATGGAAACAGCCCTTTCCCTGCTGCTCCGCAAGCCTAGGTGGGAGACATTTCACCAAGCAGGTGCCAATTAAATTGCAGGCTAAAGGATCACAGTCCATCAAGGAAATATCTTGGCACAGAAAGGCTGCTGGGGAATAAAAATGTGGTTCTCGAAATCCCTCCTGGTTATTTTATATAAATCTGTTTCTGAGGGTGGGAAGCAAAGGCTAAAAGGAAAGTGTTCGCCTGGCACTTCCAATTTCAGTCAGAATTTACAAGGGACACAAAGGGGAGGGGCCATGTGTGTTGATGGACAGGCTGAGAGCACCCAGTGGGGGAATTCCATTTAGGGGAGGCATCCTCTACAATAGTAAGGGAGCTGACTAGTTGGAAGGACAACCTGACGCTGCCCACTGCATTCCACACCAGCCCAGCGTGCCCAGCACTGCGCTGTACAGTTGACAAGCTGGGATCCAGGTAATAAGGTAAAACTAGACAAAAACAAACCTGGTACTGGGAGACAGCTCTGCCAGTAAAGGGCTTGTTGTGTGAGCATGGGGACCTGAGTTCCAAGCCTCAGCATCCTCTAGGGCGCAGAAGCACTAGGCAGGCAGAGACGGGAGGTTCGCTGGGGCTGCCAACTAGAATAGCCTAGTTCGTGAGTCCAGGTTCAGTGAAAGACAGGACTCACACGGTAAGGTAGTGCTGGGGAGATGGCTCAGTAGGAAAAGCATTTGCCATGAAAACAAGAGGACTGGACCTGATTCCCAGCGCTCACGTTGGGTGTGTTGGGCTGCCTGTAGCCTCAGCATTCAAGAAGCAGGAACAGGGGATCTCCTGAGCAAGCTGGCCAACTAGCCTAGCTGAATCAGAGAGCTCTATGTTCAATTAAGAGACTTTGCCTTGATATATAAGGTAGAGAGTGTTGAGGAAGATACCAAAAGTTAGCCTTAGTCCTTTACATGCACAAGTACCTGAACCCCACATGTGTGCGCCCACATATGTGCAGACAACACACACACACACAGTGGAGGAGGAGCAATTGTCTATCTGTTCCTCTCCCTCCTTCCTTTCTTCCTTCTCTATGCCCAAAAGAAAGTTTATTTTCTAGATCCTGCTGCCAGGATCCCTCATGGGACTGTTCAGGCTGCATGGCTTGCAGCAGCCCTAGGAGATCCAGATGACAAGTGTTTGCCCCCATTGTAAGGAATAGACTCAAGGCCCGCAGGAGTCCAAAGGGTCTTCCGGTAAGTGGTCTGCCGGGAATCCCCAAGGAATGGCTTAGAAAGTAGACAGGAACTCAGGCAGCTTGAGAGGGCTGCGAGTTACAAGCGTAGCAGCCATCTTTTCTTTGAACAAAGATCTTGGCCAGACCTGAAATGATCTGAAAGTCAGTGGCTCAGAAAGGAACATCACTTGTGCATTGCTCATTCCGGCCAGGCCTGTGTGGCCAACGCTAGACTGGATGAGTACAACCCAGGCTGGGGACCTGGAACCCCAAGAGCTGTAATATGGAAGGAGTGGTGCAGCCATTGCCGATAAAAGTGCGATGGGAAGGAGCACCATGAATTCCAAACAAAGACGCTGGGGGCAGGGTCATCAAGGAGGCCCAACAACCCCCTAAAGCCCTGCCAAGGTTAAAGGTTACCTTGTGGGGGGGGGGGGGGGGCTGTGAGTTGAGCCAGTTACTCTGAACCTGCAGTGGCTACTCAGCAGCGCCCCCTGCAGGAAGGGGTCTACTGTACCTCCACAGGAAACTGCAGCTAAGGGGTCCAGGCCTCCAAACATCCAGCACCTGTCACCCTAGGCAGGCCAGTAAAAGGGTTGTGGGTGTTACTACAAGCTGTGAAGTTTTCAATATCAGGACATTGAAATAGTTCCTCTTTGGGAAATAAGAACACCTAGGATTTTCAGAGTCAAGCTGTCTGAAGTAGAGTTTAATCATAAGCATTAGGCCAAGATCCTGTGGACCTCAACTAGGAAATAGATTTCTCGTTCCTCCCTCCCACCCACCCCACTCCCGTCAGTGAAAGCATTATACATTCCTGGGGTGGGGGTAAGAAGCGGTTTTTGTTTTGTGCAGCATGGAAAATAAGCAATAGCTAACCAGTCAGAGGAAACGCTGGTGAGGCGGAACCAACCACAAGCTGGGAAGAAGGCTGGAGTGCTCTCTCTCTCTCTCTCTCTCTCTCTCTCACACACACACACACACACACACACACACACTGCTTTCTGTGATTTCCTGGGATTCCCGCCCCACTCTGGGCTTTCATCTGCAGACAAGAAAGTAGGATACTGAAAAATGCTTGGTGCAGAGGACATGCATAAATAATTTCCACGTGTTGAAGAGGTGGGGCCAGGACTTGGAATCATTACCACCTGAGGCACCGCCTGCCTGGACCTAATCTTGACAGGAAATCTATGTTTACATGTATATGTACGTGCAAGGTCATATATCCATCCACGCATGTGTATGTATAAAGGAACACATGAGGGTTTGTGTTACACATATATTCATGCATGTGCTTGCATATATATGTGGTTATTTCTATAAGACTATTTGTATATGTATTTACATGTGTTTTCCTAAGGAGCCAGGGCTTTGGCCAGATTTCTGTCTGTTTCTCAGTCCTGCCATCCAACCCAGGACCATGCGCGGGCTAAATAATGGCTCTCCCACTGAGCTCTACCTCATCCCTTTCTTTACTTCTGAGACAGGGTCTCCCAAAGTTGTTCAGACTGGCTAGGACTCTGTGTTGCCTGAGCCTGCTCACACTTGTACCCCTAATGCCTTAGCCTCCCACGGAGCCGGGATTATAGGTGTGCCCCAGCATGCCAGGCTCCATCGGGGTTTAAAGGAATCTTGACATTTCAGATTAGCAGTAACCCGTGCTTTGATCCCTTTGCTCAGATGGAAACAATCCCTTGAGTCCATGCAGGGGAATCTGAGGCTTGCTCCTGCCTAGGAGCTGAGAACAGGTACCAGTTAATTAAAAGCTTTAGTGAGCTCTCTGGCCAGCTTCCTGTCTCCCAGGCTTGGGTGGCCTGTCACACATCCAGGTCATAAGACAATGCAGCAGCATCCTCCTGGTTATATCGGGCTCCAGCTCAGAACGGAAGGAGGGCCAGACACACTGTCAGAGAAAGAATAGGTCCCAAAGCCCCAGCCTGTTCACGTGAAGCCCTGACAGTCCAGGAGGCCCTGCACTGAGCACACATGCCTGGAATTTCTGAAAGCAAACTCTGTCCAGAGAGCCACCTAAATGGGTGACAAAGGCTGGGAGGGCTGAGAGGCCATTAGGCAGGTCTGGTAATTGCCAAGACTCCTCCGTCACACAGAGCAGACACAAGCCAGAAAGCTGACAGGATCCTACAGGGGCTTTGTGGTGAGGCTCACCTGCCCCTGACATGGCCACTCAGCCCTCAGCATCTGCCCCTCTGTGCCGCCCTCCGCGCAGCTCCCATTGTTCTCAATCCATTTTCTCATTCACCATAAAAGCCAGGCGCCTACACTCCGCACGTTTATTGTGAGGCTGGAGTGTACGCCGGATTGGGTTTCAGAGGGATTGATTAACACAGATGGAGCACTTGGCAAAGGCCCGGGGCTCCCAGTAGACTCCCCCATTTAGACCTGGAATAAAGACTGGAGAGCTGGAGGGCAATCTAGGGCAAACCTTGCTTTCAAGGGAAGGGAGGGACAGAGGTGGAAGAAGCTGCCTATTCCAGTTCAAGGGCATCTTCTTGAAGCTGGATGAAATTCCTTGCCAGAAGGAAAAAATGAATAAGGCTGAAGCCACTGCTGCCACCTCATACCCAGCCAGCCTCCCCGAGTCCAGGAAGCACTCCCATTCACCTGCACTGAGATGATACGAAGAGGCCTCAGAACCTGAAGTCCGCCAGCACCCATGCTGTCTGAACCATGTGGTATATTCGCACGCAGGTCTACCTTCCTCGGGACATTAGAGCCCTGTCTATGCAGTCCCCTCCGCTGGCAGGCCCTTTCCCTCTCTTTTGATGGACACAGTCTGAACCATCTACCGTTCAAGGTCTAATTCAAGCCACCTTCTCTAGGAAGGCCATTCCGACTACTGCCCTCACTCAGTAGAACCGAGTCCCCCCTTTTCTTCCTTCTGCTTCAGCTCCGTTTTCCTTCTGCCTGCCTTTGTATTTCCACATAAGCAGTGAACACACGAACACAACATGAACACAAATTGCAATTTGTTACCACCTCATCTTGAGACAATGGTATGTTTGTTTTGCTTCCGTGTTGGGACCTGAACCTTGGGTCTTTGTGTGCCAAGTGCCTGCTCTAAATCTCCAGCATGGAGCTAGCATGCCTCTTTTATGTTTACTGGCTGTTTTTGCTTGGCTAGCATCAGTTCCTCCTGTCTCAGGGAACAGGGCCTGTTTCTCACCCAGGTACGGTCCATGTCATTGAGATGATGGTGAGGCATCCTCTGTTCCTGCGGATGGGTGTCTCTGACTTGACCAATCAGAGCAGAGGGATTAGATGGGACTGTGTCTCCTTATAGGAAGTGGCCAATGCCAATGAGATAGCCCAGGGGCCATCTTGGAAAGATGAAGGTCTTTGTGTCACGAATGCTAAATGGGCGCGTGGCATTTTGAATTTCTGATCCTCCTGCCTCCAGCTCCTCTGTGCTGGGATTACAGATATGCACCAATGTGCTATTTATTTGGTGCTGGGGATTGAACCTGAGGCTTTGAGCATGCTACCCACTGAGCAAGCACGTCACCCACTGAGTTACAGCTCTCAAGCAGATGACTCTTACATCACTAGCTGTCGAATGCAAGCGCTGTCTTCATCTTTAGTGGGAGCGAGTACTTACTGTGGCCCTGTTGCATGACTGTCGCTGTGCTTGGCTGAGTAGATGAAGGCAACCGAGCCACATTGAGGCAGACAGCCATGGAGCCCAAACCATATTCTAGTCTAGCTGCTGGCACCATTTCATCCTCTTCACCCTAACCTGCCTTCTTTTCCCCCTACTTTCTTGCTCAGGCTGGACCCTGCCTGAAACTGGCCTCCATAACAGTCGTGACAACCAAGTCACCCCATCACCTGGGCGCGGCTAAGTGCTGTTCTCTACCGCCTTATTTGATTCTCACACTAACACTAATGATCCATGCTACAGATGAAACTGAAGCCACATGAGGTGGAGTTTTTCCAACACAAAATAGTTATCACCAAGTCTGGCTTGAAATACCGAGTTCCTCCCCTTCTACTGTAGTGCCCTTTCCTGGACCCCGGCAACCGTGATAAAGCGGAAGGACACTGGAACCGGAGGTGACAGACAGAGATTGGCAGTTCTGGGTTTGCTACTCTGTCTAGCTGGCCCTAATCAAGTCCCTCATTTCCATAAGCTTTGATTTTTACATCTGTAAAATGGGACGGCTAATACTGCATCTACTGTATATATCTACTGTGATCCAGTTTAGAAAGTTCTGGTGATCTTGAGGCCCTAGACAAGGATGTGGGTCTAGGGCAGGCCAGCAGACAGCTGGACAGGCCCCAGATATGATGCCCAGGGCAGAAAAAGAAAAAACTAGGAACGCACTGTCAGGTGTCCAGGCGGAAGGACACGGCAAGCATCCACACGGGACAGAGAATAGAGAAAACCAACACAAGAGATGAGAACATTCCAAGCTGCTTGGTGCATGCCAAGGCTCTCTCCTAACAGGTTCTGTAAGAAACCTAACAGCGAATAGATATCAGAACTTACAGCCAGGTGCTGATCTCTGGATTTTCATGCCCATATCATTTAATCGTCACAAAAACCTTGGGCAGGTATCATTTTTCGTCCACATTACAGACTTGGAAACTAAGGTATGGGAGTGACAGGAGAGTTTAACCACCTGAACTACTACTGGTACATAAAGGGGCTGTTACATGACCTAGAGGGAGAGCAGCATATACCTAAAGGCACCTGGGGATTTTAAGACAGTGGGTAGATGTGAGGTGGTGGTAAACCCAAGTACACACACAGTCTCTCTTACTCTGGATAACTCCATTAGGTATCAGTGACGATGAAAGCCCTCTGCTCTGAGTACCTTGGAGCTGTGGCTCTCCTGGGAGGTCTTAAAGGTTCTGAAGAATCCTGCAAACATTCTGGTAGCTGGCCCAGTCTCCATGCTCCCTCTTCCTTGTGTGCACCTGAGTAACCAGTGTTTGTCAGACTTTTCTAGGTCAAATAAAGCTTAGACTTGGTGACTTGGTGAACCTGAGGACTTGGGTACCCTTTCTCCCCTGGAACATAGATTCCTGAGCCAGAAGCTCCTAGGAATTCTCCCAAGCCCAGGAACTCTCAGGCACTGAGAGCTAAACTGGAGGTACTGAAGGCCCCACCCAAGCAGAGGCAGGAACATACAGGGGGCTTCTCAGTAAGGCTACTGACCTGCAGCCCATGAATAGGAGACCTCACCAAGACCAGGAAGTTAGAGTGGACACGTGGGCAGGATACTTGGGAAAGAAGCTGAGGAGAAAAAATGCATGTCCAGGCTGAGGAGGAAGGCAGGGACTAGGAAAGAGATAGGGGGAGGGCGTCTGGCAGGTGTAAGTATGAACCCCGACAGGGTGGAGGGCTGCAGTGGAAGCAAAGGGCCCACGCGCCTGGGAGCAGAGGTCTGGTACATGAGAAGGGCTGTCAGAGCAGAAGAGGTGGAGGTGGGCAGCCGGCCGGCCGGCCTCTCAGCCCTGCCCCCCAAAAACTGCCATGGTACCTCACGGCTGGGCTGCAGATAATGCAAAGGGGCTTCAGAAACCACAGGCAGGGCTTCAGAGGCTCCCCACAGAGTACTTTATGGTACTGGAGTGGGACAGGGAGAGGCTAAAGCTGTGGGATCCAGGGTCAGGGAAATAAATGATTCTACCGGGCTGACAGGAACCCTTCCAACCCAAGCCTGCACTGTTGGCTACTGAAATAAACACCGGTGTTGAAACTGACCATAAACAGTTCTGGCACCAGCTAAGAGCTGACGGGAGGTCAGTACTGGTAAGGACATACATGATTAGATCGCTGCCTTCTGCTTTGCAGGGGCCCAAAGAAACAAGGGCTTGCTTGCTTAGAGGAACCCTTCAGAGTAGTGGTTCTCAACCTATGGGTTGCGATCCCCAAAGGACCATCAGAAAGCAAATACTTACATTATGATTTATAACAGTAGCAAAATTAGTTATGATGTAGAAATGAAAATAATGTTATGGTTGGGGGGTCACCACAACATAAGGAACTGTATTAAAGTGTCACAGCATCAGGAAGGTGGAGAACCATTGCTCCAGAGTACCTCCATGGTGACCAGGAGCCATGCTAAGGGTAGGGCTTGGTTTTCAGCTTTGCAGGCAACAACCAGTGTCAAACTAAGACAGTAACTGCACTCAGAAGAAATAGGAGCTTCTGAGTGTGGTCCTTCTGCTTCATCTGGACTCTTGCACCTGCAGCCTGTGGCCACTATGTCCCCTCCCAGCACTGCCTCCTCTGCTCACTCTCCTGGGGCCCCCCAATGCAGGGAGGCTGGCACCTGGAACTAGTTGGGAAGAGGAGGGTGAAAACTTCCTCTCATCTCCCTTGTTCCTCTTCCAGCACACCACCCTGGTGCAGGAAGGGCAACCACACCAAGAAGGGACAGAGGCCACCTTCCCACCTGCACCCCGCTCACTTCTGTCAGCTCTCTAGCCCTGGGTCTGCCCCACATTCGGTTTACAGGGGCAGCCTGCAGGCCCAAGAGCAGCTGGGGTACCCCTCCCCCAGTCTAGGTGGAGGGAGATAAGTTTTCGAGTTGAAAGCTAACAGCAGTAGATCCCTAGACCAATGTGCACCCTCCTAGATGGCCATATGCCAGGGCCATGCAAGGCCTACACATATCTGTGGACTATACGGGATGTGATCCACCCCCAGTACATTAATTCAAAAGAAACTGCAGAGCAAGAACCGCGTGCTAGGCAGAATCCCTGCCCGCAAGTCTTAACCGGAGACTAGGACTAAACAGGTGAGACAGCCTGGCCTGGCAGTGAAAGGCGGCCTGTGGGAAGGAGCACTGAGGAGCACACAGGCATCTCAGCAAACTGTGGGGAGCTCAGGCAGCACAAACATCTTCGGCTCACGCATGGCCCTCTAAAACAGGTCATGAGAAAACCCAAGGGAATCAGAGAATGACTCACATGTGCTCAGCCCCTTTTCACGAAGCAAAAGCTCTCGTGGTCTGGCTGCAAGGCTGTATGCAGGAGCATCTAAGCCAGAGGATTTAATCCCCATTTCCAGATGCTCACTTCTTGTGGTTTACTTTTGTGTCTCACTGTCAAGAGCTACAGGATCTGGGCTGTGAAGCAGAGCCTGGGCACAAGGCAGAGGTGAGGCTCATCCACCTGGTGGATGTCGCCTGGTGCAGGGGGGCCATCAGCAAGGACAGGCCTCCGTAGGAAGTACTTAGCAAAGGCACGGTTCCAGAAGCAGTGTCTAGGCCACTAGCTGGAGACAAGGAGAGGCAGGAGCACGCACACAGTGACACAGTAATCTTCATGGAAGTGAGTGATTCCATGACCACAGTGTAGCTGAGGAACACAGGCTAGATGGCCCCAACCCCCCTTCCTGCTCTCATCTGTTAGTGGGGTGTGACGGTACCTATCTTACAGAGTACACAGCGTTAAGTTAGTGCAGGGAACACCGTCAGAGCAACACTCCAGCATGTGCTCAATAAATGTTAGGTTTTATTAGCATTTATTTTTCTCTGAGGTGGCAAATAGTCTACTATGTTAACGTCAAATACAAAAGTATTCCCAGGGGTTTCTGTAAATCCCATTTCACATTGCCTGTGGGAAAAGAAGATGTAAATTATTTCAAATAGACATGATCACAATTTAAAATACTGAGTTTATTTTTTAAATAAGCACAGTAAAAACAGTCACACAAATGACTTTACACCACCAACGACAAGTGCTTCTCGTGGCTCAAGTGCACGTTTACTCTCCAGACTGAAGACTACGATTCCCTTGATGCTCTTTACATTCTGAGGTTATGTAACAATAAGCGAGAAAATATTAAACAAAAATCAATTTTGCACAAATACGTGTGACAAAGCAGCTAAATCATCACCTGAACTTCTGGTACCTTGGAAACAATCCCAGGAGGCCACGCGGGCATCCGCAGTACCCATATTCACACGAATCCTCGAGTGGTCTCTCCCTTTCTCTTCTATTTCTTTACCAAACCTCATGCAAATAACTGACCCAGGAAAACTTTTTTTCAGGCAGTTGCCTTATTTTTACACACATTCCTTTTCTTTTTCTCAATTCAGAGTTTCTGAAAACCTTAGCACAAGGACGTATGAGCCTTCAAAAGGCCACAAGGGCATCTTGGTCCCCTGGAAAGTCCAAGTCTTCCAGTCACCACTTGGCTCCCTCCTTCAGATGGGATGCTCTGTGGTATGGAGAGGACCTTCTGCCCTCAGGAAAAGTGAGCTGGCATGGGGAAGGCCTGCTCTCTCCTATCCTCAAACTTCTGCAGTCAGAGAAATGCTCTTCATATCAGCATGCGTCAAAACAGCAGTAAATGAATCCAAGGAACTGAAAACATGAAAAACTCCCTAGGGAGTGAGCCGAGGAGAAAGTGTTTGGTCTGTGTGCCAGGCTGTCCACTCCTACTGCTGCTCAGCAGAGGCTTGGTGACTCTGCATTCCATGTTGGTTGTCACTCAGAAGGGACAGGTGTCCTCACAGGCAGCACCAGTGACAATGTGAGGAACACATTTACCACAGGATCCAGGTGCTGGGAACAGATAGTGACTGCACTTGGGTTAGCACTGATCAGCCCTCCCCTGTGGTTCAACAGAGGCTGGGATTCCTATGTGAAATGTCTTTATCCATTACCTTTCAAAACATTTTGATCTCCAAACTGAGTCAGAGGAATGAACACACCAATTCAGTGGGAAAATTACACATTCTGAAAATATTGTATCATTATAATCCTTTCGTGTTCCTCGAGCACTGAGAAACATAACCCACCCTGTTGTAACTTCCAGAACCACTGCTACGGCAAGGAGAGAACGCAGAGTGAGGATGACCTCACTGGCACTTCCCTTCAGTGGGAGGCTGAGGACAAAGGCTCCCCATGGGCTGACACAGGGTGCTGCTGTCCCTCCTGCGGAGCTATGAGGACCCTGCCTGGACAGCTTTCATGCAGCAGCCTCCAGGAACTCTGAGGTGAACACGGCTTCTGCATAGTCTTCACACACATCCTGCAGTTCTGCAGCCACGGCCCCCAGGGCTTCATCTACCAGCTCGTCTGAAAAGCTGGAAAACAAAGGACACAGCTGAAGGCGTGGGCAGTCAAACAGAGCTGTTCAGTATTCATGAAAACCTAGTAAATCAACTTGAAAATTGTGTGGAGATCCAAAAACCTAGAAGAGTGAAGATACTTCTGGAGAAGAAAAAGAATTAATATCTGGCTCTCCCAGATATTAACATGGTAGCACCTAGTTCCCCAAGCCCTGCAAAAGTACTAAAACAGACAAACGGACCTCACTCTTGAGACAGCTGACATTAGAGGTGACTGGAAATGAAGGACCTGGCCACAGTCCAACCTTAGCTCAGCGAAGGTGCATGCTTTCTCTGTGGGAAAGGTCAAGGTCCTCTGAATCCCAGCTGTCTCTAAATAAACATGTGCATGC
Source organism: Microtus oregoni (assembly GCF_018167655.1). Lineage (NCBI taxonomy): Eukaryota > Metazoa > Chordata > Mammalia > Rodentia > Cricetidae > Microtus > Microtus oregoni. The sequence continues at coordinate 26,458,356 of NW_024543074.1, read as the reverse complement.
ACACACAACACACAGACCTCTTCATTTAAACTGCTGGAGAGTATGCTGCAGACCTGGGATCCCTCAAGAACTTCAGTGTGTCCTAGAAAAGACACTGTGCAGACAGTTGTCATAACATCACTATAAACCATTATCTAATCTTACCTATAGACTTTATTCAATCCTTACTGACCTTCCAAATAATGCCATTAAAATTTTTCAGAGTTTAGGATCCAATCCACACTATTTAGTTGTCATGTCTCTTTAGACTAGTTTCATTCTCTCATTTAAAATAAGTTCCTCAGTCTCCCATCCATGACCTTAACATTTTTTTCTTTCTTATTTTTCTTTTTTTTTCTTTTTGGTGAGGGGGGGTATGGTTTGAGACAGGGTTTTCCAGTAGCTTTGGAGCCTGTCCTGGAACTCACTCTGTAGACCAGGCTGGCTTCCAACTCACAGAGATCTGCCTGCCTCTGCCTCCCGAGTGCTGGGATTAAAGGTGTGTGCCACCACTGCCCGGTGACCATGACATTTCTTGAGAAGTTTTTTTTTTTAATCTTCTACTGTCCTTGTCTCTGGGGTTGTCTAGTACTCCCTTACAATCACGGTCAGCTAGATATTTCTGGAACAGATGCCAAAAGAGGGCTACTGTGTCCCCTAGTGCTTGCCCCTTTCCTGACAACTGCTGATTTTACCACTCAGTTGTGATGTCTTCAGGCGTCTTCCTTATAATCCACCATTTTCCTCTATAATTAATGATAGAGATATTTTCAGACTTACCTGGGGTTTGTTTTCCTGTGTCTTTGTGACTTGTTCCTTGTCACCTTGGGGGTGACAGCCATTATCTCTCTGGATATTGTCTCAGACCCACTGTCTTACTCTCCTCTCCTTCTCAGACCATACCCTTACATATATTAGACTACACTGCTTGCTCTTCTGTGTTCCAACCCTCCTGTCTTTACCTTTCACCTTTAATGCTGCCTCTCTATACTGCTCTGGAGATAAATATGTATTTCCACATTCCAAGCCTCCAAGTTTCTCTTCTGTATCTAATTTGCTATTGAGCCTATCCAGTACATTCCTCATTTCAGAAAGTCTCCTTTTTATCCTTGGATGTATGTTCGGATTTTGACTAGATCCCAGTCTTCTGGCAAGATTCTAAGTTGTGTCTTTTATGTCCGTGACCACACAGGCAATTATTTGAGTCTGTCAACAGCTTTGCTATTTGGAGCTGTTGTGGATGAGCTGCTGCTATTGTCTCTCTCTTGCCTGGCTATTTCCACTATAAGCTAGACACTGTTTTGAAAACTATAGAATAAATTAAGTCTCCCATAAAGATATGATTTTTTCCAAAGAAAAATTTATGTTTGTTTACATCTGGAGCCTCAGGAACAAGAGTATCTGGAATCACTTCAGCAACTGGGGAAATATGGCTGTGAGTAAAGTCCGGAAGAAGACCTATATATCCAGGTCACCTAAACTTACAGAGAATGCAACCTTCCAAGGTCTCAATCCCAAGTAATACAAGGTCTGGGGATGTAGCTCAGCAGAAGAGGGTTGGCCTAGAATCTATAAGGTCCTGGGTTCAAAACCAGCACCACAAACAACGAAGTAGAGAAACTTTACTAAGGCAGTAGCTTGGCACCACTGGGTTCCACCTCTGTCTTCTGACATGAGGAGGCTGTGGACATGCTGCCCTTCACAATGAACCATCCAGCACCATATGTGGACTGAGCACCTGTCTTCTCCACGGTCCTGACCTAGTTATTCTTCATTACCTAGTTGGTATCTAGATGCCTTCAAGAGTATACATTTTATTTTTAATCCAGCTTTTCTATTAACAGTTATCCTCAGGGGAGAAGTGGTTCAATCACCAGGCGTGTCATTTCTGGAAGCAGAAATATGGTATTTCTGGAAGTGACCAGTCTTTGTATCTGTTTCTGTCTCTATATTCCTATCCTGCTTCTCCACTAAACCATGAGGGGAACACAGGGCACTTCTCATTCACAGCACAGCAGGTCACATATGACATGGGATTTCCTTCCAACTCTTCACTCTGCCTCAGAGTAACATCCTTCCTGACCTGTCTTCCACTACCAATATGGACTGGCTGCTTCCTATACTCAAAGGCAATACTTTTTGAATGGCTTTCCCATATTTCTGGATGTGCTATGTTGGAATCCAGGTTCCCTGAAGCCCTAAGTCTCCTTCCTTAGCACACACCTTGCCCAGGGCAGCACATGGGCTCTAATTACCTAAGGAGAAGCAGTACATGATGTCAAAAGCTCATGAATGAAAATAAAATGATTAAAATTTAAGAAAATACAGGTAATCTACTATTTTGCTCAATGATAAAAAAATGCCTTTTGCATTTTGTTATACAGCAGTACTTGGAGGAGGTACCTGGAGGCCGAGAAGAGAGGCACAGGAAGAAGAGTGCAGGCAGAAGCTAGCTGCTCATCAAGGCCCATGTGTCTCAGCCAGGAGCATTTGATAATGGCCATTTCTTGTCCAGCAATACTTGTATTCTCTTATGGAGTGCAATCCTCAACAACGGCATCAAGAAATCAGCCCTAACTTGAGTATTTGTATTCATACATTGACGCCCTAACTCTCAGTATGACAGCTTCAGCCAGGAAGGTAATGATGTCCATATGAGGTCACAAGGGTAGAGTCCTCATGATGGGAACAGTACCCCAAGAGGAAGAGATAGAGGACCTCTGTCACTAGAGGACAGAGTAAGAAGGCAGCTGTCAGCCAGTCTGGAAGGGGACACCCATCAGATACTTTGATCTTAGATAACTCCCAGCCTCCAGACTGTGAAAAGACATTCTTGTTGTTTCAAGTCAGCCTACAACATTTTATGGCACCCTGGTCTCAGACTGATAGTCTGCCCGAGAGGAGACTGCAGGGCGCATCTGAAGAAGAGCGGTTCACAGAGGAGGCTGCACACCACCCATGAGAGGCCACTACAACCCCAAAGCAAAGATTAAGACCTCAGCTAAGTCCTTTCTCCAGATCCTCTTCAAATCTATAATTTGGTCCTTGGCCTGTAAGCAGAGACAGAAATTTTACTAACCTTTCAGCTATTAGCCATGGGTTGAATGAGCCTATAGCCTCATGAGATATAATTCGTAGGAATTGCTCAAATCGGCTACAGTAATCACCAATGCTATGCCGCATCCGTGGTGGAACAAAGAGGGGAGTCCAGCCTTCCTTCTGTTGTAGATCTTCTCCAGCGGAGGGAAAGCGGGCCTCCCTTCTCTCTGATTCCTCCTCTGTCCCCACACTTTCATCCAGTGAGCTGAGAACACATGAGAGGGACGAAAGCATTCACATGTAAGCAAGAGCGAGCTGTTCCTGCACCACGATGGCCTGCCCTCCTCACACTGAACAAAATCCAGCATCGTGCCATCGCTTCCCACTTCTTTCTACCACACTAGTCCTCAATACTGCAGGCATTCCTGCTCTGTGCATGAAATAAAGCTCACACTGAGTGTCAGCACAATCGTATATGCCAGAGTGAAAGCCAGCTAAACTGCCAGGTGCCGGAGGCTTCCTTACAATGCTAGCGTTCAATGCCAACCACAGAACCACCGTCTTACTGATCCATCAGAGTTTGCAAGAACTTGCTCCAAACAACTTTTGTCACATGCGAACCACACCCAATGCCACCAACTAGAAAAGCCACAGTGTCACTCTCACTTACTTGGCATTGCAGGGCCTCTCTAACAAGATGTTCACGGCTGGGTCCTTGGGAGTTGCTGTCTTAGTGATCTTGATTGGATGGGGAGCCAAAGGTCTTTCACTTACTGTTGGGTTGTTCTGGCCTAGAAGGACAGGTATAAAATGACTGATGTCAAAAATGTGTGGTAGTAGCTAACGAACTCTGAGGATATCATAGCCATCTTTCTCACACATTAAGACACAGGCCGGGGTTGGTGCAGAGGGGCTTCAAACACAAGGGTGGATTTTTAAGTTCTAGAGAAAGAAAACACTGCAGTCAGTCTTCAGAACGCAGTACTGCTCCCCAGCACCACGTCAGAGTCCTTGTCCGTTCTGTGAAAGGCCTCAGGAGATACCATTTTACTGGGACCCAGCTGCCAGTCAAGGAGTCTGAAGTCAAGAAGTTTGTTTCTTAACCTTTAAATGCTTTGATTACTGAAGGAGAAAGCCATCCAAAAGACCTGAACACTTAATTAGCAGATATAACTTGTCTCTGAACACTGTTGCAAAAAAATCTGCATGAGAGTCAAGACACTAATTTATTAACTACAACTTGCAGACCTGAGAGCTCTCCTGAGTTTCAGATGATTTCTAGTTTTAAATGTGTTTCAAGTGGAAGAAAGAAACCCGTCCCTCAGGTAAAGTTGCTCCAGCAAGACACTTTCTCTGATGCATATACATGCTCATGATCACTCACTGTCAGGAACAAACACTGCCAAGATCAGCTTCTGTAAAAATGCTACCACTACTGAGTAAAAGCAATTTTCAGTTATTCACAGAGTTGCAAGGAAAGGATTAGACATCACATAACCCTAATATCACTTTAAATTTGGTTCTAAGCATGGTTCTGGATCCTACAGTGCTCTCATGATGCTGGAATTACAAGTGTCTAACACTCACTTAGTTCTTAGTGTTTTAAAAAGCTCCTCTTTTTAAAAAACTATTTAGTTATGTGTGTTTGTGTGTGGGTATATGCACAGGAGTCTAGGTGCCTAGAGATACCAGAAGAGGGCAATGGGGGCCCTGAAGCTACATTTACAAGCAGTTGAGAGCTGCCTGATGTGAGTGCTGGGAATCAAACTCCAGTCCTTCGTAAGAGTAGTGTGCTTTCTTTATTGCTAAGCAACTTCTCCAGACTCTAAAAAGCTCCTCTGAAATGTAAATGAAGCCTTCTACACAGATGCCTATGTAACAACTAATAATTAAAGGTTGTCCTATTGAAAGGAAAAGACACTAAGTCTCTCCTAAAACTTTCTTTCACAGTATGTAACCTATTTTTGTGGTCCATGGTCAAACCATCAGTAAACACATCCCTTTCCTTTGCCTCCAACTCAAAAAATCCTAACTGTCCATTGTCTGCCTACACAATCAACACAATCATTAAAAGGGTCCTGGCTACTTTTGGTAGCCGCAATGGGGGCGTGAATGACTGACAAACTCTCGAGGCCTCAGGGAACCTGGGGCTTAGTTGGGAAAGCTAAACATCTTGGCAAATAGCTGTAGCCTGTTAGAACAGGCTGTGGGAGTTTACAAGCAAGAACTGGGCAAAGGGAGAGCTCTATAATAAAGGTTGAGTATCCCTATTTGTTTATGGTTGTTCAGCCTGTACAAGAAAAGTACTGCACGGGTAGGACTGATCACACAAGCCAGGCCCAGAAGAATAATTCAGTTGCTAGCCCATGAGATAGAAGCCAGGGGCTGTCGCCATGAGTAACAACAAAATGCATAAAAACTGCAGAAAGCACAGAAGAGTACATGCATGTTCTGTTAGATGGCCCATCTTTCAAAATTTAACATGGAGAATACTTTTTTAAAAATGATGCAAATTTGTATCTTGAAAGAATTCCATGTGATACAAGCTGGTATCAAGCATCTACGTGCAACTTCCTACACATCTCTAAGTAAATGTAATAAGCACTGGATTTAAGTTTCACTAGGGTAATGCTCAACCACGGCTATTCTTTCATGAGGAAGCAGAATTTGATTAATGCTTCCCAGACAAACTGTGGCAGGAGTCTAGCAATTGCAGCCACAATGTAAATAAATGTACGAGTTTTGAAAAGTGGAAGAGAAAACCAAGTCTCTTTCTTCAAATAGAGCTAAAACAAATGAATATCAGCAGCTTTTCTTCAAACCACAAACTTTTACCTAAGACAGACCATAGTGCTAAACTTTAAAGCTAAAACCAACCAACCAACCTTATTCTAGAAGAAAATAGTAAACTCTCACCTCAGTGGCAGGCAAAGATTCCCTGGGCCACACACAAAAAAAATGATATACAAAGTTGACTGAGGTTTTATTAGAATTAAAACTTTAACATCATTGAGAGAGGAAGTAGTTAAGCTACACATAAGAAACATATGACTGCAAAACATCCACTTGAGTAGGGTGGTGGCTGCCACAAAGTGGTGTGGGGGGGGGATTGGAAGTAACCACTGATACCCACATAGGGTTGTTTTGGGGGGGGTGTCAAAATAAACATTTTGGAATTGAGGAAGAAGCAGCCAACAGTGGTCAGACAACTATGAATATAGCAGTTATTTTAAAGACACAAAACAAAATGCAGTGCTGAGAAGATAGCTCAAAGGTACAGTGTCTGCTGAGCGTATGCAAGGTCCTGGTTTCGATCCTCAGCATGGCAAAGTACGCAAAACAGAAACAAAATAAACCAACTCAAAACATATATTTGACAAGAACTTATGCCTAGAACACACAAATAATCTGTATAATTAAAAAAAATAAAAGGGCAATCCAATTAAAAAGCTACAAAACGATTTTGAACATCTCATAAAGAATTATATACCCCACTGACTACTAATCACTTGAAAAGGTTCAAAGTATTACTCATCAAGAAAGAGAAATTGCCAGGCGGTGGTGGCGGATGCCTTTACTCCTGGCACTTGAGAAGCAGAGAGAGGTGGATCTTTGAGTTTGAGGCCAGCCTGTTCTACAAAGTGAGTTCCACAATAGTCGGGGCTGTTACACAGAGAAACATTAAAAAAAGAAGAAGAAAGAAGAAAGAAGAAAGAAGAAAGAAGAAGAAGAAGAAGAAGAGAGGGAAAGAGAGAGATGGCTCGATATTAAGAGCATAAACAGCTCTTGTAGAGAACCTGAGCTCAGTTCCCAGCACATCTGGCAGGTACCCAATGGAAATTCAGCATCTTTGGGCACCCCCACCTCCCATCCCTGCAGGCACACACCCACAATTAAAGGTAATAATAAAGCTTAAAATGTATTAAAAGATGGTGAAAATGAAATACCAAGAAATACCAATTCTCCTGCCAGATCCATTACGAGGACGCAGTGTAAAAGGCTGACACTGCTGGAGGCAAGCACGGGCAGCTCAATGGACACAGGAGTGGACATGGCTCAGCTCCTTGGCAACAGTCTGGCAGGTTTTTATAAAGTTTGATACACCTAGCACATGATCTGGCAAGTCTACTTCTTAGGTATTTATTCAAGAGAAATAAAAACTGATGGTCCACACAAAGACTACATATTAATATGTTTATGGCAGATTTACTTAAGACAGGGTCTGTGCAGGGCTAGCCTGGAATTCATATGCCACCCAAGATAGAACTCTTGATTTTCCTGCCTCAGCTTTGGATTATAGAAATCTGTCACCAGGCTTTTTTATTAGATTCATTATTTGCTTTATTAAAATAAATTTTAGATGTATTTACTTCTATTTAAGGGTTTGCCTGCCTGTAGGTATGTATACTGTGAGCCAGCTGCCTCAGTGGTCAGAGAGACCCAGATCTCCAGGAACTGGAGTTACAGACTACCGTCAGCCATCACATGGGTGCTGGGAACTGAGCCCAGGTCCTCTGCAAGAGCACCATGTGCTCTAAACCACTGAGCCATCTCTCCAGCACCTTCACTTTATTCTTAATAGCCTCAAACTGGATGAAAACAAATACCCTGGCAAACATGCAAATTAGATGTAGTATGGACATTCCAAGGAATACTTCTCAGGAAGAAAGGGGGAGGGGGATAAGGAGAGGGAGGAGGCATAGCTAGTAAGGTAAATGGACCCCAAGATGTTCACAATCAATAGTTGGATTCTGTGTTACCTCCATCGCAGAAGGGACTTTAAGATCTTGAGATGAGTAGGCAGAGTAATCTGTATATGTGATTACAGGTGTCTTTACAATAGGCAAACAAAGGAAGGCCTGACTACTGGAGGAAACGCGGCTGAAACATACCATAGAAAAAGACCCTGGATAACAAGGCCAGTCTGGGGAATGGAGGCAGCCGTAGAAACTGGGAGAGCAGTACAGAACAGACCATCATCTAGGCGTCCAGAAGGAACCAGCCCTGCCAGAATCTTCACTTCTCTTTGAGACTCATTTCCAGCTTTCTGACTCAAGCTATAGAGACTAAATGTGTTCTGATTCAGTAAGTTGTGGGTGAGAAGTGTTCTAAGCTTCTATTTGCTAGTAGCAACAGAAAATCAGCAACAATGGACTATAATATGCTTTGTTAACTGTAAGAGTCTGGACAAGAACACATTCTCCAACAAGAGCTTGCACTTGCTCAAACCTCTAGATAGTCAAAAAGGCTGAAAAGTAGTATTGCCTAAAGTGACTGGGAAGGACATAGGAGATATTTCTGCAGCAACCATGCGTGCTCCATCTAGACAGGAGTTTGGGTAAGAAACAGATCTGTCAGAACTCCTCAAAAGACACAGTTAAGATCTGTGTGTTACATGCAAATATTTTTCTAGTTAATAAATTTGTGAATTTGTGTATGTGTGTGAGAGAGAGAGACAGACAGACAGACAGACAGAGATGGGGAAGGTGTAAGAATGCAGGCACTGGCATGGCATGGAGCATGCCTGGTGGTCAGGACAACACTAGATGCCAGTCAGGGCCTTCCACTTTGTATTTATTATGTATACAATATTCTTTCTGCTTGTTTGCCTAAAGGTCACAAGAGGGCACCAGACCTCATTACAGATGGTTGTGAGCCACCACGTGGTTGCTGGGAATTGAACTCAGGACCTTTGGAAGAGCAGGCACTGCTCTTAACCACTGAGCCATCTCTCCAGCCCACTAGGGTCTCTCTTGTTGCCTATGCCAGGCTAGCTGGCCCTGGGAGTTCCTGTCAATTCTCCTGTTTCAGTCTCTCACTAAGCCATCTCCCTGTTCCTTAAATAAATCTGACCTCAGAAAAGCAAAACAAAACCATAAATAAGTAAGAACCTCAAGCTGATGTCGCATATGTGGAGTCAAACGCACGGTTATCTGGTGGTTTCCTTTGAAATACTTTACAGTTTACCTTGAATTACATCTGAAATGCAAAACTGGGATGAACTGGGTGCAGAGGCTCAACAGTGGTATGGTAACCTTACAGTTACAAGTCAGGGTTCTGGTCATTATTGGCAGCTTTTCTCAACCTTTCAGTATGTTTGAAATTTTTCAGAGTAAAATATGAGGGCTGGGGAAAAACACCTACCATTTCTCTCTTCGTGCATCCATAAGTGAGGGTCAGCGTAAACAATTTTATTATATCTTTGGCGAACTGTCTCCTGGTATTTCTTTAAAAAAGAAAGTTTTATTTATGAGAAAAAGTAAGTTTCATTATAAACCAGAAGTAGTAAGTGTGGGAACAGCTCAGCAGACGGACACTGATGAGAACAGGTGTCTACTGGGCCAGGAAGTGAGCAGCTCATGAGGGAAGCCTAGGAGAAACAGTGTGACTAACACGACTGCACCTTGGCTAGCTTGTCCCTAGAGCCTGCTGTGATGGCAGACACATGTCCCCTGTCCTTCTACGGACCACCTGTGTTTCAGCAGACATATGCTGGCTCTTTCTACTGCTGAGGATAGCTCAGGTCTAGGCAGTTACTCCAAGAGAGGGGAAGCGATTTAAGAATAGGACAAACAGTATGTCTTTAAATTTTCAAAAACCACCAAAAATTATCTTCTTTATAATTTCCTATTTAGTAATGAGGAAGAACTGAGTTAACCATGATGTAACTAAGGCAAAAATGCTGAGTGTGGGGTCAGACCCAAACAGGGTGCTCCAGCTCTCTCAGCATTTATGACCTTGACCACACCATTTGATCACTGCACTTTGGTTTCCTGTTCTTGAATAATCCAGTGGGATGGTTCCTATCTGAGGTCTAAAAGTTTGTAAGAAAAGGGAGTCATTCTAAAAGTACTAGTCTGGAAATTAAAGAGGGTAAGGACACCTGTGTTTGACAGGGTCACTACAGCAAGGTAGAAGAGGCAACTGAATGGTGTCTATAAATTATGGATGCAAAAGTCAATGGCCCAAACTGTGGGAGCAAGTCCTGGAATCTATGGTTTTGAAATTACAAGTCTCTGTTAACAGAGTGGTAACAGTATGGACCACTTATTGGGTTATGTTTGCTAAATACTTTATATCTTCTTCTACTCTCAAAAAACCTACTTATTAGACAGGGTAAGTGACTGAACCAAGCTACACTTAGTTGGCAAAGAGAGCTTGGATTTAAAAGTAGGACCCTGTGGCTCTGTCATACTGAGTGTCAGTAGCACGATCAGGAGCAGAGGTGAACCCCCACTGGCAAAACAGACCAGCAGGCCCAGACCTTACTTCCATTTCCTCCATCCGGAGCATCATGGTCTCTAGATCAGGGCTGTCCTTTCTGTTCCCCAATGTGGCTGAAGTTTCTAACCCCAAGGTCTTATTCTGAGTCATGGCCCTTAGCTCATGAGCAGCATCTTCCAAACAGTCGTCCAGCTGATGAACATTTCTGGACGCATAACTGACACCTGAAGCCTACAAAATGAAGGTAGAAAGGATGAAAAGGTAATAAAAGAGGACCAAAAAATTAAAGATTATTGTTAGTCATTAGAACTCCAAAGCACAGTGATTCAAATGGCAGAGATCCTATGCCAGAACAACTTCTCGGTCAGCACGTAACAAAAGCACAAGCCAACACAATTCTTCTCAGCCGCTTAAGTGACTGCATGACCAAGCAGTGCCTTATTGACAACCAACCATTTCACCTGCCTTGCTGACTGGGAGAGCACGTATCTCTTCGGCCACGTTTAGGGAAATGTACCCTATTTTATACATCACACATTCTAGGTGGTAGAGAACATTCTCTCCTGATTTTGTGTGCTTTAAATGAACAAAGTACTTTACAGTGTGCAAAGCATTTCTCCAATGTGCGCGCTCTCTCTCTTCTTTCGAGACAGGGTCTCTACATAGCCCTGGCTGTCCTGGAACTCATTTTATAGAGCCAAGCCAGCTTCAAACTCACAGAGATCCTCCTGCCTCTCCCTACCAAGTGCTGGGATTAAAGGCTTCTCTCATCACACCCAACTATTTTTCTTGATCCTAATATAGATCTATAATCTGATCTGCATTTTAGAAAAAAACTATTATCTTCTGGGTAAAGAATGAGACATTCCTGGGAGTAAAGACTGGTTCTGCCCTTCAACTCTGGATAAATTTACTCAGCCTCTCTGGGCTTGTCTTCTTTCTCTTCTTTGTTTTTCAAGACAGGGTTTCTCTGTACAGTCCTGACTATCTGAACTCACTCTGTAGACCAGGCTGGCCTCAAACTCTAATTTTTAAAAAATGTTTTCATTAAAATACAATTACATAACTTGCCCCGTCCCTTTTCTCCATCCAATCCCTCCCACACTCCCCTCTTACTCTCTCTCTAAGTGCTAGCCTTTATTTCTTTATTATTGTTACACACATACACCTATATAAACACAACCTGCTGAAGACTCTTAGTGTTGCTTGTGTGAATATGACTTCAGGGCTGACCATTTTGTATTGTGAGGACCCACAGAGTTGTGAGCCTGTTCCACCTTGACTGGAGGTCAGAGAGTTTGAACTTATTTTTCCTCTCTCAAAGTTGCTGTCAACAGGAGTAGACAAGAGATGCTGACCTAGAGTGTGGTTACTTAGTATTTTGGGTTAGAGGTGATCTGCTCCACCTAGACCAAAGATCCAGAGAATTCAAGTCTATTCCTTATATCGTGTCAATAAAGTCTGTTGCCTCCTTCCTCCCCCTTCGGTGTGAAATATGTAATTGTGTAAAAAATAAACATTTACTGACTGGCCCTCCCAAGGCTGTACTGTGTTTCTGTCTCTTATTTCTCATATCTCTCTGTTCTTCTTGCTTAATAATTCTAATCCTCATGCTCCTACCCTGGAATGAGTTTTGTCGAAGTTGGTCTTCAACAGATTATCAGTTAGGGTGCTCATCCCTGGGAAAGACTAATTCTCCCTCTCTCAGCAGTCATTAGCTGTCTGATTATTTTTAACACTGGTTATTGATGTATAGCCTGAAAAACTCCTTGCAATGAGAATGTTTCCAACATCCCAGAATTCTAAACAAGAGCTGGATTTTATCTTTCAAACAATTGTATTAAAGATAATTTAATTTGCACATAAAAGCCTGTTTTACTCATAATATTTATATATGTCTGCTTTACTGTTAGTAATCCATTTCATTTTCCTTTCATATTGAAATGCTTTATAGAGCAGCTTTCCTAGGTTAGGTGTTAGCCCACTACTTCAATGGGAGTCTAAAAGGGGCTTTTAGTGGCCATGAGACACAAAAACCACCAAGCCATCGACACATCTGAGACTGTAATGAACAATGATGGCTTAATTCCTATCCTCGTAGCTTGACCTCACATGGGACTCCAACACAAAATAATAACATAAAAAATGGCAACAATGAAATACAGCTAAAACCCTGCTCAATAATGACGCTGGTTGAACAGTCTTGACCTACAGTCTTCTTTCTCCCAAGGCCACTGGGCTACTGCAATGCCACTCCTGCTTCCTCCTAACTCCTTTATACTCTCTGCCTGTTACCTGTCTGGAAGAGCAAGTATCTTTTCTCAACGTTTAGAGGACTAAAGGAATGCAACTTGCACCTTCTACTCTAAAGTCCCTAGGGTCAGGCAGACAGGGACAGTCCCCTAAACATTAAAAGCAAATCCTCCAGAGGAAGATTAGCCTGAACAACAACAAAAGAGGTTTTTATTTTCCACAAATGCTTTCATTTCTTCCTTGGACCTTCTTTCTTTTCTGTTGGACCATGGTCATGTACTGGGTACTCAAAACTTGCTTGCTTAACAAAAACATTAAGCCTTAAAAAGAAAGGAAAAAAAAAAGAAAGGAAATTAGGCCAGTAATAAGCCAAAGTAGGCTGGATGAGAAAGAAATGAAGGAGCTAGTCTTCTGCCTTAGGCCATCAACATTCAGTGCCACAGTTTATCTACACTGTCATTATGGGGAGAGATAAAAGTGCACCAACAAAAACCTGTGGCTCTAGAGATGTCTGTGAGCTGTGTGCAAGGCCCCTTCAGACACAGAACTAAATATACACTCTAAGAATTAACATGTCACATATGAAAAAGAATTTTCACTCTCCTTGAGTAGGATAATGTAGTGTTTGCAAAGTAATCTGCATATCATTTTCCTTTGACTGGAGACATTAACATGTAATAAGACCAGAATCCCAATACCACACACCTGTTCGGCAGGCTGGGATGCTGCTGCTGCTGCGCTTGGTGACAGACGATCCTTCAAATGACTATTTGTTTCCACAGAAGAATTAACTCTCTATTAAAAAGGACAAATGCATTCACAGATTATAACAATGTACAACTCGGAATAAGTCATGTTGCAAAATAACCTGTGTGGAACTATGCAGCTATAATATGCTTTTGGCAGCAATTAGAGCACTTGGTTCTCGGGGAAAACAAATGCCATGTGTTGTCCTTGGTGCTCCAGGCAGTTTGTAATCACTCAACTTTGTAAACACTGCCAGAGTAGCTATGTGCTGCTTTGCAAGTCATTCAACCTGCCTGTGCTGTATTTTCTTTCAGGAGTCAAATGAGGGCATTGCACAACTCCATCTCTAGGAACCCTCTGAGGTCAATAATCCTATAACTTCCTAGACTCAGAATGCCGTTCAACCAACTACGATCATCATATTCTTACATGACCTCATCTAGAAGCCTGAAAACAGCATGGCTTCTATTTCCAGGGTAGGTCCATCAAGGTGTCACTACTGAATCCCTACTGCTTACAGAGGGTGACATGAAATCGTGGTATGCTGTAAGTCACTTCATCTTTGAGAAACTTCTAGCTTGTACAGAGAAGTGTACCAAATCCCCCTCTCCTACTGTAAAATAGCCAATAATTCTAAGTTACCAAGGTCACAGAGACCAGCATCCAGGGAATGATTAAGTAAACACCATCATTATCAATAGATTGAATAGAAAAGAATGGAAAATTCACTCTAAACTCCTTCCCCAAGTAAAAATGTCACCCTTCTCAAAAACAGTGCTTGCTTCTCTTCCCCTTGCCTATACCCTCTCATTGCCTCCCTCCCCCCAATCCACACAGAGGACGTGTGTAGTGGTCTGGAGGTTGTGAAGGGCCCTAGCAGTGAAACCCTGTTCTGTACTGCAGGTTCCCATAATTGAAGATACTTGGCCCTCTAAAAAAGGGTCAGTGTGACCTAAGTAACAAACTCCTTTCATTTCAGAACTGCCAAAGGCAAGGAAATGAGATGAATCAGTTACCTGGGCCTTGATCAAGAGGGGCTTCAACCGCTCCAGAACTGTCGCTTCTACCTTGTCAGCTAACTGGGTGGCAGAAACACTGTTTAGAAGTAAAGTTGAAAATTCAGAAGCCAGAATGCCCTATTGTGCACATTTTTCTAATTCCTCAAGGTGAAGGCAAACCAAGTGATGATAAACCACAGTGCTCCTCCAACCACAATGACGGCATGCATCCCCTGGGATCTTGTGAAAGGCAGATTTGAATTCAATTGCTCTGAGTTAGACCAAAATCCTACCTCCCCAACTCTCTGTCTCCCTTCCTCCCTCCCCACCCTGCTTACAGATCAGCATGTAGCTCTCAGCTACACCTCCCACCCCACACCTGCCTACCACCATGCTCTCTGCCATGGTAATAATGGACTAAGCCTTTGAAACTGTAAGCAAGCCCCCAGTTAAATATTTTCTTTTATAACAGTCATATTAATCACGGTGTCTCTTCACAGCAATAGACTTCACAGTGACTAAGACAGAAACCAAAACATACAAGAAGCATACAATGCCCATCAAAATCCCAGCAAAATTCTTCAAAGACTTCAAAAGAACCGTACTCAACTTCATTTGGAAAAGCAAAAAACCCAGGATAGCGAAAACAATCCTGTACAATAAAAAAACTTCTGGAGGCATCACAATCCCTGACTTCAAACTCTACTACAGAGCTACAGTTCTGAAAACAGCCTGGTACTGTTATAAGAACAGACAGGAGGACCAATGGAACTGAATAGAAGACCCAGGTATCAATCCACACATCTTCGAACACCTGATCACTCATAGGTGGTTTTTAAAAATAAAGCAAAGAAAGCCAGCCTACAAATCACAATCCCAGAGAACTTAGACAACACTCCCTTAGATACCAAGGGAGACTTACATAAACCTAATCTACATGGGAAGTAGAAAGTAGAAAAAGACAAGATCTCCTGAGTAAATTGGGAGCATGGGGACCTTGCGGGAGGATTGAAGTGGGGAGAGGAGAGGCAGGGAGGGAAGCAGAGAAAAATGTAGAGCTCAATAAATACCATGGGAAAAAAATTTAAAAAAAATACAAATTAAAACTTTTTTATTTAAGCTTTGAAAAAGAAGAAGCAGCATACAACCCAACAAATTCACTCTGGGAGCTTACGGCAGTAAAATAAAAACACATCACATAATACATGCGTGTTTATACAATCTTTAGTCATAATTATGCCATACTAATGACAACCCGATGTCCCTCAGCTGTTTACTAAGATGAAACCCAACTCACCAACAGAAAGAATGAACAAACAATACATGGAGTGACCAGAATGACTCTCCAGAGAATTACTTCAGGAAAAAAAAGGCCAATTCTATGGCAGGTACGATGACTCAAAGGCTAAAGTCATTTGCTGTCAAGCTTGATGATAAGAGTTTGATCCCCATAATCTAGTAAGAACTGACTTCTGCAAGTTGGCCTCTGATGTCCATATGTACACTATGTACACAAAGATACAATACTCCCCTCTGATGGAGGAAGGTCATTGGCTAATAAAGGAACTGCCCTGGCCCATTTTATTGGTTAGAGGATAGGTGGGAGGAGTAAACAGAACAGAACGCTGGGAGGAAGCGGAAGTGAGGTCAGAGTCTCGACAGCTCTCCTCTCTGGAGCAGACGCCTGAGAGAGACGCCATGCCCCGCTCCCGGGATGAAGCTCGGACCCAGGATGGACTAGGCTAGAATCTCCCCGGTAAGCACACCTTGGGGTGCTACACACAGATGATTAGGAATGGGCTAAATTAATATGTGAGAATTAGCCTAGAAGAGAATGGGCCAAGCAGTGATTAAATGAATACAGTTTCCGTGTAATTATTTCGGGGCATAAGCTAGCCGGGCAGGCGGCCGCGGTGCTGGGGACGCAGCCCCGCCGCCCTTATTACTTCACCCCTCCCATTGGAATAAACAAACATTTAAAAAGCCAATTCCAGAAAGTTATACACTGCAGAATAACAACCTTGAAACAAAATTATAAAAAGAGAAAGCAGATTAGTGGCTGCCACACTTTCTGAGTCAAAAGGTGGCTGGGGGCAGTAAAGAAGTCTGTGTGGCTATATAAACATGGGGGATGTTGTAGTGATGGACATGTTCCTGGCTGTGGCAATGCCTGCTAATCACATGTACCCTCACTATGTCAATAAATATCTACATCCTGATTATATGTAGTCAACAGTTTAAGATGCTACAGTAGTAGCTGAGAAATGATTTCCCAAGATTTTTCAGTATTATTACAACATTGTGTGAATGCATAATTACCTAATAATAAAAGTTTAATATTAACAAGTTTTCCACTAAAAATCATTTCCAAATAAAAATTCTATAATAAGACTGATAATGAGTGAGTATGCAAAATTAGCAAATATAAGCATAGAAAAGGCATTTTTTAATTTGAAAATCTGGAAAAAGGACTGCTTTCCCTCTAATTAGTTATTGTTGTTGTTGTTGTTGTTATTATTATTATTATTATTTTGAGACAAGGTCAAGATACTATAAAATGGGTTGGCCTCACAGCAATCTTCCTGCTTCAGTCTTCCAAGTGCTAGGATCACAGGAATACACCACCCTGCCTAGCTCACCCTCTCAAAGAAGCTAAATTAGAGGACCTGGACTAATGGCTTCTGCAGAAGGTAAAGAAGGCCATTTTGCCCTCACTGAGGTGGCTGTGGTGGTTGAATGAGAAGGGTCTCCATAAGTACACATGTTTGAACACTTGGTTCCCAGTTGGTGGAACTGTTTTGTTTGGGAAGGATTAGGAGGGTGTTGACCTTGTTGCAGGAGGTGTGTCATTGGGTAAGGGTTTTGAAGTTATCAAAGCCGGTTTAAGAGTGTGTGTGTGTGTGTGTGTGTGTGTGTGTGTGTGTGTGGCGTGTATCTGTCTCCTACTTGTGGAACAAGATGTGAGTTCTTAGCCATTCCTTCATACTGCCATTATTTCTAATTTTTGGAAACTGTAAGCCAATTAGATGCTTTCTTTCATAAGTTGCCTTGTTCATGGTGTTTCATTACAGCAACAGAAAAGTAACTAAGACTGTGGTGAGCTAAGAATACATCAACATTCACAATGGTACCCACAGTGTGGGCTTCAGAAAATGTGCTGGCTGGACACTCAGAAAAATCTGAAATCTGCCATAAAGGAGGCGGGAACTCCAGATGTGCATACTAATAGCAGGCTCAATAAAGTCGTCTGAGTCAAATGTATGTTCCTATTATATCTGCATGCATTTGTCCAGAAAATAAGGATGTGGAGTCAGCAAACAAGCTCTATACTTTGGTAATCTATATCCTTGTTACCACATTTAAAACCCTACAGACAAAAAGAAAAAACCAAAATAAAACAAACAAAAACATTAAGAACCAAACCACTACCCCCTGCATCCCCCCAAAAAAACCTATAGACAATCAATGTGAATGAGAACTATCTGCAGTATCAAATAAAGTTATAAAATTGCAGTTAGAAGAAGCTGAATTAGTCTGTGCTTGATCAAAACAAGCACACAAACAGCAAGAGGACATGACAAGGAAATCCATGAAGCAAGTCTAGCCTAGACGCTGGTCTTGTCTTTCCTGATGCTGATGAAGCTTATCTCTAGGACCTCTGTGCTGAGGGTCCTCACCTCATCCCCACAGGCTGCCCAGAGGAGCTGAGAAAGCAGAGCACAAGCAGGCAGCTCACTCTCCAGACAAGGTTTCCAGAAGTTTAGTAGAGCTGGTTCACCTACAGCCCAGGTGGTAAACCCTGTCTTGTCTGCCATGGCTCACTGGTGCTCTTGCTCTCTGATTCCTGGGATGGGACTCAGGAATACTGTGGAGGACAGCTCAATGTCAGGTTATAACCCAGATCCTGCAACCAAGTCTCCCGAGTCTTCCTCTAGCACTAGCAAACTGCCCTTCCTATACTCTGCTAAATTGGCACTTCTGTTTCCAAAATTAAGGTTGTTGACAGAAACGCATACATCAGTAGTAGATTTGTGAACAAGGGTAGTGAAAAGATTAACTCAGCAATCAGGACAGTAGGTTTCTATCTCTAGGGGAAGGAGGCATAGCTTCCACAACAGTATTACCTGATTTCAGAGGCAATGCACAGGTGCTCATTTATAATATTCTGAACCATACATGTGAATTTAGTGTGTTTTTCTACGTGTATGCTATATTTACTTTTTCAGAAAAAAATACATATGAAGGAATAAATGAGATGTGAAAAGTCAAGTGGATCGGAGTTAAAGACAATCAGCCTTATAAGAGAGATCACCAAGGCAGATTCCCTCCCACTGCTGTCATCACCCCATCACAGAGCTATGGATACACATGCTGGCCACTTCTTAGAGACAGCAGAAGTCTGGAAATATCAGTTATGTGTGTGTGTGTGGGGGGGGGGTCCTTCAAATCCTAAGATTCTATGATTGTATAACTGAAATCTTAACTTTAGTCACCTTGGCCTCTAATGAAAGAACCACAGCCCTGAACTGGGACCAAATGCCATCACGGATAGTGATAAAATGTACAGATGTTTCAATCAGTGCTTTGTTCATTTGACTATAGAGTGAAGATTACTAGAGCTGGAAATGCCAGCCAGCTGTGGCAGTGGCATCAGCCCCACTACATGGTAAACGTATTTCTTCATTGCCTGTTAGGTGGCAGCACTCTAAGGGGATAAATGGGGGGGAGCAACCTCCCCTGAAAACCTGAGACCACATTCAGGCTAACATGAGAAACAAAGCATCTACACACTCATCGTTCACACTCACCTGCACACCCATTCACTCTCTGCCAGTCTTCAGTTACTCATCTTGAATGAGGTGAGGTCAAGAAAGTCCAGGACGGCTGTTCAAACTATAAGGATCAATCAGCTAGAAACACATACCCTCTCACTCCCCAGTGGCAAACTATACCTTAATTTTTGAAGTCTATCCATTTCTTCAGCTTTCAGTTCATCCAGCTCTTTGGTTCTTCGAGAAGTCTCAGCCTCAAGCCACTCAAGCCTAGAGGGAGGTAAAGGCACGACAACTCTCTTTAAAGTAGAGTCAGGGCTTCCTGGGCTTCTCTCTTTGGTGCTCCCACAGGCTTCACAGGTAGCTTTCCAGTCTTCAGGAGGCAGCAAGCCAGGAAGCAGAAGTGTGGCTGACGTCACCAATCCTGACTCACTGTCAAAGGAGTGAGATGCAGAACAAGCTGCCTTCTTGTTTACCTCAGAAACAAATATTTACCTCTGTTTTTGCATCCTTTCTACTTCTTTGGCTTCCAAGTCTTCTAGTTCCTTCAATCTTTTGGAAGACTCGGCATCTGGCCAAGGAAGCCTAACAGAAGAGAAGAGTCAAGGTAACCATGCCTCAATGCCACAGGGTATCACTACCACAGAAACAGAGCAGAAATGAGCGCCCTCCTGCAGCCCAGCACCAATCCTGGCTCTATGAAAGGATTCAAATAGTAATGTATCCTCCATATACCCATGAAAGCATCCATAGTATATTCCTACAAAAGGACAGTCATACCCAATTGGTACATACACAAGAAGCTGCCGACAAGAAAGTCAACCATCACTGTTCTCAGCACAGTTTACTCGTTTAACAAACAGACCCCAGTGAAGGTATAATAAAATCAAATAAAAACAAAAGGGGAAAGTTAACTCTAAACAATTTTGTTGCATGTGTATGTCAAAGAGCTTTGATTCTTCTGCTTTAGCTATGTGATTATCACCAAATAATCAAATGGCCCATTCTGTTTTTCAGAGCGATACTGGAGCACAGTGCACTTCACACACACTGGAGCTGTGCTGTACTCCCGAGCTACCCCCCAGCCCTAATACCCATTTCCATTTTTGCTTTCCCTAACTGCCAGGGTAATTTCAGCCAAACAAATGCAGAGCAAGCTGTTTTCCCTTGGAACATTCTCATTAAACCCCTCACATTTATTCTTGCCCATGCAAGTCCTGGTTTAGTTCCTACCTCCCTGCATGAAACTTCATTCTCTATAGCAAAAGGTAAACACTCCACATTCTGAACTTGCCCAGATCTTAGGGTGCATACCATGATCTGTCTTAAATCACAGCTAATTACATGTATTTTCCACTGACTTATTTTCTCTTTTTTTAAAACGTGCACTTAGCGCACAACTGTGCCATTTACAAATTGGCAATTTTTTTTTTTTTTTTTTTGGTTTTTCAAGACAGGGTTTCTCTGTGGCTTTGGAGCCTGTCCTGGAACTAGCTCGTGTAGACCAGGCTGGTCTCGAACTCACAGAGATCCGCCTGCCTCTGCCTCCCGAGTGCTGGGATTAAAGGCGTGCGCCACCACCGCCTGGCTAGCAATCTGTTTTAAATAATCATCTTGAGATACAGAAAAGACAAGGGCTTTGCTTCAGAGTCATATATATATATATATATATATATATATATATATATATATATATATATATATCATTACAAACCTGGTTGCTTCTTGCTCGGCAGCACCTCCCAGCTGACTCTCCTCGGGGGCATCCTCTTGCTGGAGAGATTGTCCCTTTGCAGCATCTCTGGGACTGGACTTCACCTTTAGCCATGCAGCACTGCACCAAATGGAAAGCATGTCGTTGGCAATCATTCGTCCACTTGTGACTCAGCCTAAGAGCACCATGGCAATGCTGATCTACAGCTCAGTGCCTGGTGCCTGATGGCAGAACGAATGTGGCAGGGAAAGGTCCTCTAGCTCTCATGCCCAATGTCAAAGGGAGAAGGTCCTTTTGCCTCAAAGAAGCAGTCATTATTTTAATTTAAAAAAACTGTCATAGAATATAGAATGTACTTCAACAAAACATGCTTTAAATATATGAGTCCCTAATAATATCCCAAGTCCTCTAAATGTCTGTGTTAGGTTTCACACAGCACTGTGATCTAGGAAGTCTTATCTGCCCCATGTCTCCCCCACCATCATACTGTCTAGAGCAGTGGTTCCCAACCTTCCTAAAGCTGCAATCTTTTAATACAGTTCTTCGTGCTGTGGTGACCCCAACCATAAAATCATTTCCATTGCTACTGTTAAACATTACAATGTAAATATCTGGTATGCAGAATAACTGATATGTGACTCCTGTAGAAAGGGTTATTTGACCCCCAAAGGGGTAGAGACCCATTGGTTGAGAACTGCTGGCATAGAAGCTAGTATATTGTGTACTTGTTTAGCAGTGCAGACTTCAACCTGTATTGACATGTATAAAACAAAGAAATCAGAACAAACTCATGAAAGCAAACAACAAACAAAAACACACAATCAGTCAGGCGATGGTTGCACACACCTTTAATCCCAGTACTCAGGAGGCAGAGGCACCCGGATTTCTTTGAGTTCAAGGCTGGCCTGGTCTACAGAGCAAGTTCCAGGACAGCCAGGGCTGTTAAACAAAACGAACAACAAAAGCCCCACACAGTCAGGTCAGAAGGCCCAGTCTGTGAGGCAGTGGGACAGAAGCTTCTGGTCCTCTTCCTTTTTCTCAAGGCTAAGGGTGCACATTCCCATGGAGTCACACCAGGCATGCACATAAGGAGTCCCCGCTGTTTGCTTCCCCTTTAGCACTGCTAGACCTTCTAGCTTTTTCCACTGTGCCGTCAAGGATTCCCAAACCTACAAACAAGCTCCCCTTTATCTTTAGCCACCATGCTCCCGTGAGCCTACTTCAAACTGGACCCTGCTCCCCCTGAGAACAGTACCTCCTCTCTATCCCTGTGGAGAGTAGATCCACACTGTTGTCCTGATGAGTGTAGGTAACAAAACAGTAATGTTAGCAGAGTCAGGGAATATGGATGAGCTCAGAGTTCATAGCTATCTTGACTTGGAATTAAATTATTTAAAAATATTCACTCAGCCGAGATTAAGTGAGTGCCTATTATGTGTAGGCATTGGACATTAAGACATAAGAGAGATACAATGCCCAGCCTCAGGTGAGCACAATCTACTCAAGGAGCAGACAACAGTCACAATCCTTCCTACAATGACACATACCCACTGGGCATCGAGGTACTCCACGGACAGGTACAAAAAGGAACCAACAGGCTTCCAGACAAAAAACTCATGTATTACTCACCCAAATAAGCATTTTTGCCCAAGGGGAAGAATGAAGCCTATTATTATTTGTTTTAAATGTGTGTCATCTGTGGAAGAAAAATAAAGCCACGGGAACTCGGTCCTTGAATTCTTGCATACCATTTCGGAGAGGCTGGTGGAGACGTGGGGTTCGGAGGTATCCAAGGAGCCCTGCGGTCTTTCACAGGCTGTCGGTTCATTTTTAATCTGGATGACACTGTTGTCTGCTGCAACCTGCTTTTGCTGTAAGGTTGGTTTGGTTGATTTCTTTCAGACATATGGAGTCCCTGTAAGAAGCGCACATGCATTACAAAGAGAAACAAATATTAAGGACACTCTAGCTTCAACCTCTGACCCCCAGGAAATTCCATGTGCCTCTTTGCATTCGTTCTACAAGCTAACAGAAAGCACTCTGAGGGAAACGTGGGAAGCATAGAGATAATACTGAATTAAAACTGGGCAAGGGTGGGTCTGGAATCCTTGGCTTTTCCATTTTCCACATTTATATGTATGAAATAGTTATTATCTTTTTCCTTAATTAAATCTCACCTTTTAAAAGTCCATTTTTGTTTACAGGTAAATTGTAAAATATTCTTGGCTAAAATAACCTTTTGAACCTTAGTCTAACCACAATGAACCACACAATTTCAAATACCATCAGGCATGAGGCTGAGAAGAACCTCCAAGTAGACTCACTCCTGACTTCCCAGTGACCTCATTACAAGTTTATCTGGGAAGAAATAAAGACTTGATCCCAATCCATAACCTGTTGGTTACTGGCTGTGCTGATTAGTGTTTTAATCCTCTGCAAAGGGGGAACTTCAAATGAGAAAGTACCTACACAAGACTGGCTTGGAGGCAAGTCTGTGGGGCATTCTCTTGATTAATGAGTGATATGAAAAGCCAATTTGCTGTATGCAGTACCACTGTAGGCATACAGGTTGTATAATGAAGTAGGCTGAGGAATTCATGAGGAAGGAGCAAGTCAGTAAAAAGGATTCCTACATGGTCTCTGCTTCAGTTCCCGCCTTCACTTTCCTACCTTGAACTAGTGCATACACACACAAAACAATAACTAAAACCCTTTCCTCCCAATTTGATGATTTTTCCACAGCAAGAGAAAGGAAACTACAACACTAGTAAACTGCCAGATTTCCTTTTCCAAGGTCAGGTGATAACACCCAGGCTTGCTGCAGAAGCCTCTGGATAGTACTACTTGAATGGCAGCCACAGCAGCAAGTGCACTTGGACCAGAGGTGCTCATCTGGCCAGTTTTCCACTGTAGGACCATAGGAAGCTTTGTGTTGTTGCTGTCGAATTTTTTTTATTAGTTAATTAATTGTATGTGTATGTTTGTTTTGCCTGCATGCATATCTGTGTACTATACGTATATGCCTAGTGCCTATGGAGGCAAGAAGAGGACACTAGATATCCTGTAATTGGAGTTACAGATGGTTGTGGGCTACCATGTGACTGTTTGGAATCAAACCTAGGTCTGGAAGAGCAATCAGTGCTAACTACTGAGCCATCAGACTTGTAAGGAAGTTTTAGACAGAAGTCTAAAATATAAGGTAGTTTTAGGCCACACGCTCTAACTACCCAGCTAGTTCCCAAAGTCATACTAAAAAGCACTTACCCACCATGTGCGTCTTCTAGAAAGGCAGCAAGTACTCTTAAAACCACTGAGTCATCAGTGGAACAGCATTCCCACTGACCACTCATAACAGAATCTAAATCCTCTCAACTCTCGCACTTTCAAATATTGAATTTTTTTATTAAGTATACAGTATTCTGTCTGCTTGTATGCCTGCAGGTCAGAAGAGGGCACCAGACCTCATTACAGATGGTTGTGAGCCACCATGTGGTTGCTGGGAATTGAACTCAGGACCTTTGGAAGAGCAGGCAGTGCTCTTAACCTCTGAACCATATCTCCAGCCCCTCAAATACTGAATTTTAAGACAAGCTTTCTAATTATGATGATGGTATTGAATTAATTAGGATCTTCCTGAATCAGGGAAGGATGGAATGCTATACCCTATACTACCATTACAAACTGGCTTTTGTTAAAATAAAAAGCAAAACCTAGACTTAAGTAAGCCGACTTAGATTGCTGGACCCAGGGTTGAGGCAACCATCTGCCCCCAAACAAATGCTGGTCCTACCCTTTAGTAGCTTGTAGGGCCTTGGAAAACATCAGATGCATATAAATGGGTCACAGGAAAGGAAAGGCTTCACACCTGCTGTAGTCTGGCTGACTCCGAAGTGTCTTTCTTCCTAAATGGCACGTGCTCCATTGCAGTCTTCTTTCTCACTGATCGTGTTTTTGCTGGAGTTAGTGTTTCATCCTTGATGCCTGAACCGTGGTCCGATATAAAAGGGGCTTCTAGAAGAGTGTCCTCGTCTACCACACCAAGTTCACTCTCCAACCTTTGAGTCACTGGAAGCTCCACATCAGGCTGGCAGACATCTAGAGATTTCAGAGGAGAAATTTCTACTTAGCCACACAAGCAGAATTAATGGATAGCACAGAGGCTGTCACCTCCAGCCTAGCTCTGTGAAAAGCAGGGAACTCTGCTGCCACACCGTCTATAGACAGAATTTTTATCCTGCCTGGTCCCGCAGCTGTTCAGTACCAAACAAACACACAGAGGCTTATATTAAATCTGTTTGCCAGGGCTGGAGAGATGGCTCAGCAGTTAAGAGCATTGCCTTAATTGTCCTGAGTTCAATTCCCGGCAACCACATGGTGGCTCACAACTATCTGTAATGAGGTCTGGTGCCCTCTTCTGGCCTGCAGGCATATACACAGACAGAATATTGTATACAATATAAGTAATATTTAAAAAATATTTAATAAATAAATATGAAAAAACACTTTAAAAGAATAAAAAACTAAAATAAAACTGTGTACCTATTAGTTCAGGCCTATTACTAACTAGCTCTTACAACTTAAATTAACCCATAATTCTTGTCTATGTTTAGCCACGTGGTTTGGTACCTTTTCTCTGTAAAGCATTCTCATCTTGCTTCCTCTGCATCTGGCTGATGACTGACTCTCTGCCTTTCCCAGAATTTTCTTAGTCTGGTTGCTCTGCCTATAGTTCCTGCCTGGCTACTGGTCAATAAGCGTTTTATTAAACTAATACAAGTAACAAATCTTTACAGTGTACAAGAGCATTATCCTACAGCAACTGGCTGCCTCCCTTACCAGTACCACCAAAGTTGAAATTACCAATGCCCAAGCACCATGGCTGGAGCCCCCTCAATGTCAGGACCCATATTTACTGATTTCCAGTTCTTATCTATGGTCCTAATTCTGCAATATGTTTTGCTCCTACCCAGGTTGGCCTCTCAAGGGCCTCTTGACTATAAAACACTCCCCAAACTGGCTCCCTGCTGATTGTAATCATATTTTCACTGGGTTGCCAAATTGTGCTGACTAGATTTATGTTAACTTGACACAAACTAGAGTCATTCAAAAGGAGGGAACCTCAACTGAAAGAAAATATCTTCATAAGGTCCAGCTGTAGGGTATTTCTTAATTAGTGATTAATGAGGGACAGTCCAGCCCATTGTGGGTGGTGCTATTCCTAGGCTGGTGGGCCTGGGTTCTATAAGAAAGCAGGCTGACCAAGCCATGATGAGCAAACGAGTAAGCAGCACCCCTCCCTGGCCTCTGTATCAGCTCCTGCCTCCAGATTCTTGCCCTGTATTTCTTATCCTCACGGCTTTTCATGATGAACTGTTAAGTGGAACTATGAGAAAGTTGCTCCCCAAGTTGCTTTGGTCATGATGTTTCAATCCCAGCAATAGTAACCTTAACTAAGACATTGTATTTCTAAAATGGAAATACTGGAGCCAGAGATGGCTCAGTGTCTAAAAGCACTTAATGCTCTTGTACAGGACTTGGGTTCAGTTCCCAGCAGCCACACAGTGGTTCACAATCATGCATAACCTCAGTTCCAGGGCTTCCAATGCTACTTTCTAAACTCCATGAGCACTGCGTGTAAAGGTGCACAAATATACATACAAATGAATGATAAAACACTTTATTTTTGTAGATTTATTTATTTTGTGTGGATGAGTGTTTTGCTTACAAATATGTCTGTGCATGCATCATATGTATGCCTGGTACCCTCAGATCTGGAACTGGAGTTAAAGACAGCTGTGAGTGCCCATGTGGTTGCTGGGAATCAAACCCAGGTCCTCTGGAAGAGCAGCTAGTGCTCTTAACCACTACGCCATCTCTCTTCCTCAGATTAAAAACTTTTAAAAATGAAAACGCTTGAAAATTTCTTTCCCTACTCAACATCTTTGAAAGCTAATTTGATATAGAATATAGTATAAAGTGTATTCTGCATACATGGTATCCCATTGCAATAAAAAAGAAAGTAAACCTTTTTTTAAAAATGAGAGAAAGGTTTATATAGACAATTCAGGAAAATTGGAATACAGACTAACTCTTATTAATGAGACTTCTCAGTCAAGTTTCTATACATAAGAGCAACATACAAAAGTCACAGAATAAACTACTCAGGAAACGTAATAGGAACAATATCCATTAACATTAACAAAGACTGAGGTGGGGCTGGGTGATGGCTCAGTGCCAGAGTGTCAGCAGGAGTGAGGCCCTGGGTTCCAGTTCTGGAACAAGCAACAGCAAACACAGATATACAAATACAAGAACATCAAGAAAATGAGGAGGAAACCTAACGAGAAGCTCATAGGAATTTCATACAAAACATTTCAAAGCTTTTATTTTATTTTTTTAGTGTTGGGCTATGTACCTGGCTGTTGAAATGATACAAATGAAAATCTGAATCAAGTTTTTATTTACAGACTTGAACATTGTAAAGATGTCAATTCTCCACTAAGAGATCTATAATTTCAAATTTATATCAAAGTATAATGTGTGTGTGTGTGTGTGTGTGTGTATGTGTGTGTCTAAACAGACTGAGCTAGTTGGGTGCGGTGGCACACACCTTTATTCCCAGCACTTAGGAGGCAAAGGCAGGTGGGATCTCTTTGAGTTTGAGGTGAGTCAGGACAACACATCAAGTCCCAAGTCAGCCAGAGCTACAATGGTAAGACTACCAAAACACAAAGCACATATAATTAACCTGGGATCAATGCTCCAATGATAGGAAGGAAATAAGCAGTCCAACAGAGAATGTTAACAAGTATAGAGACTACAATTTATGCAAAAAACAAGTGGCCAATAAAAGCATGAAAAAAACAACAAACTTCATTTAGTAATCAGGAAAATTGAGCCATAAGCTAGCATTCGCAGCCATTAGACTGGGAAAATGCGAATACGATCCAAACATAAATGAGGAGTGAGGGAACCCAGAAGCCACTAGCACAGGAGTCAACTGGCTAACTCCTCTGAAGGGTGGCTGAGGATTTGCAGTGCAGCAGCTGCAACACAGGCTCACTCGGCCCAGGGAACTCGCATATATGAACACAAAGGGGAGAGGCACAGGCTTTTACTTCACCCTGTCACTGTTTCTGAAAGCAGAAGCAGCCAGCACAGTGGCATCGTGGCATCTGTGTATACTCTCAGCTACTCAGGAGTTCTGGGCCATCCTGTCAACACAGTGAGATCTTACATCACATACACAGATCTATGACAGAAATTGAGAACAACCCAAGTGCTCATTAATAAGTCTGAAGAGATGAAAAATTATCTATTGTTTATTTATACAAGGGAAACCCACACAATAGTTAAGAAAGTTAGAATTCTCTGAACTGGGGAATGTAGCTTTCCTACTATGTAAGGCCCGAAGTTTCAATTGGGAAAAAATAGATTTCACTTAGTAATACGAACAAGTCTACTAATTTAAATAAGAGGGAAGCACACTATAGGCTGATACATACTGTATGTATCATACGATACATACATGTATAATACATGTGAGAAGCAATATATTATGGACACATACATGAGCAGCTCAGACATAAAAACAGGACAGGGTCCTAACGATATGAGGGAAATACTTAAGGGGCTTTAACAGAACTTGTCATGATTTTTGAAAAAAAAAATTACAGACTAGAATATTTAAAACTGCATAGTAAATACATGGTATTATTTTCATTCCTTTCTGTTTAGAATATTTAAGAGCCAAAGGAAAGCTTATTCAAATTCTTCCTTAGCAGCAGTAAGTCAGGACCTGGACTCCCCCAAGCACTGCTTTCCTCAGATATTCTCAAAAGGAACATAAACCAGAGCAGAAGAATGCCAGGATTGACTGCTAGGCTGCAGCTCAGGAACTTCCGAGATTACATCTATTGAAGCAACGCTGGCTGCTAGGTCCTGACACCTTTTCAGTTATGAATGGCATCAATCAGATGGCAAATGCAGCGCAAATTCCTGGGGAGCTGAGTCTGAAGACACTGCTGCCAGCAGAGTGGCAGCCACCAGCCTTACAGCTCCTTACATCCTCACACAGTATACTAATGCAATCAGTAGGCACAGCCTCTAAGAACCGCACCAGTCACCAATTCTTAAATCACAAGGTAGTTGATCCAATCAGGCCCAATCATAAATACCAAATGACACAGAGGCAGTTTCCCTCCCTTGGGGCTCCCTGTGACATTTTAGAGGTACAGGGTAGGGAGGAGGAATCCAGGAAATTAGAATGAAGAATTAGGAAGAGGAAGAGGTATCTAAAACAGAAAGAAAAACATGACCTTCTGAAAGATCATAAGAACAAGAAAAATAATACTAAAGATTACCACATTGCTCTCCAGGAGCAAATGCATGAAACTTGCAAACCAGCTACCTATAGGCAAGCTTCACTCCACAGCAAAGGTGACAATGTGGCTGTTACCATGCCTCATGTTTGCTACAACACCACCTGAGTACCACCATGCAGACAGAACAGGTTTCCTAAGATTCTTTAGGTGAGGAAATAAATGGAGCATTTGCTCAAGGTCACAAGAGTGAGTGCAAAGCCCAGCTTCCTACTCTGGCTCCAGGGCAAGTTTAATTTATTCTAGCCCCACACTCAAGGAAGGGTAGAACATAGGAGGCAGGACTCGAGTTATAATCAAGCATGCCTATGTGATGAAAGCCCCATGTGATGGAAGCTCTTACACCATGGGCTTCCGGGAACTTTGGGATTGCTATATACATATATACATACAACACCATCTGGAGGTCGTGTTCCCCTTCCCACATTCCTGGCCTTAGGTATCTCCCATCGGCTATTCACTTGTATCTGGTGTAGCATCCTTGGTAATGGGAGGAATGGGAGTTCAGTGAGCAATCCCAGCAAGCCTAGATTTAGAGATGCAGGTTACAACCCAAGACTTGCAACTGGCATCGCAAGTGAGGCAATCTTCTGGAACTGAGCCTTCCACCTGTGGGACTGAGCTCTTCTCCACCTGTCAGAACTACAGAGCCCCCTCCACACACACTCAATGCTAACGGCTCCTCCGGTCATCACTTAGTGCTCCATTGAGGCTACAGGAAGAACACTATGCTGTTCAGGGTCCACAGAAGATCAACAAACACACCAACAGAGGTGAGACACTCACAGAAGTTTCTGCTTTCAAGAAAAGAAAAACGTTGACATAGTAAATTACAATGTGGGAAAACAAACAAATAAACAGAAAACCCAAATTTTGGCAAATGAAAAACACAAAAGAAGGTCAAAAGAAATTCAACATGCCATTACTCTCAGTAAATCTAAGGTTAAATATAGAGATCTACGACAGTGTTAAAAAAGAAACAGCAATCACAGCCTAGAGTGGTGGTGCACACTCAGGGAGCAGAGGCAGGTGGATCTCTGTGAGCTCAAGACAAGCTGGTCTATACAGTGAGATTCTGTCTCAAAAAAAAAAAAAATTAACTTCTGTGCTAGAGATAGCTCAAAAGGTAAGAGCATGTGCTCACTCAGACCCATACCAGGCCACTCACTCCAGCTCTAGGGGTCCACTGTCACTTCTCTATGGGAACTGTACGTACACAATCAAAAACAAAAATGAGATCTTTTTAAGAATCAGAAATATACAAGAGACAGAGTGAGGGAGGAGGGTGAAGGGCATTTCTGAGTTACAGTCGCTCTGTTCTTAGTGCAGACAGTTTATAAAGTACATGCAGTCTCTTTCCTGGTATTACGTCAGCAGTGAGCTGACACCTTGTACACTTCTCTATCTATATGTTCTACTTCAATTTAAAAAATGAAGACAAGGGCCAGGAAGATGGCTCAGAGGATAAAAAGGACTTACTGTGAACCGACAACCTGAGTTCAATCCTTGGAACCCACGGCAGATGAAGAGAACTGATCCCTCAAAGTTGTCCTCTGACCTACACATATACCTAACACCCCTCCCTTCTCTCTAACTATAATTATAAATACTATAGAACTTTTAAAAAATTATTTTCATTTTATGTACATTGGTGTATTGCTTGCATGTTTGTCTGCATGAGGATGTCAGATCTGGAACTGAAGTTTATAGACAGTTGTGAGCTGTCATGTGGGTACTAGGAATTGAACCTGGGTCCTTTGGGAGAGCAGCCAGTGCTCTTAACTATGGAGTCATCTCTCCAGTCCCAAAATAGAATTTTTTTTTAGAAAGAAAAAATAATTTACTGGTTTTACCCATGTTTATAGGTTATCTCAACTATCTGGAAATGACAAAAAAAAATAAGCAACAAAACCTTTATTTCATCAAATCTGAAGCATCAACTTATAACACACATTGCTATTGGGTCCTTGGGAACTTTAAATATTGGAAAATTTAAATGTTACAATTAATTACCAAGCACATCCCTTAGCAGGATATTGTGGCTCATACCTGTAATCCTAGCACCAAGAAGCCTACGACATAAGGTTTGCAAAGTTACAGGTCAGCCTCAGTTATAAGGCTCAGCAGGATGGCTCTACCTCAGGGCTTGGGGGATGCCCTCTGCTGGCTGTGTAGCTCAGAGGTGCTGCAACTTGCTGATGTGCAAAGGCTCGCTCTCTAGACTATAACAAGGCAAGCGGTTTCAGAAATCCCCAGCTGTGCAGACCTAATAAGACACGGGATCACAATAGACTTCAAGGCACTGCCAGATATGAGGCCAATACACAAACCCAGGAGCTTCCCTTCAAGTTGTGACAGCCAATTTCTTAATTAACAAAAAATGTCATTCACAACAGCAGTGAAAACTAGGGAATTGGCCTCTCCACTGGACTGAAGGTCTAGAAAAAAGGCCACAAGAAGTGATCACAGTGCATAGCCGCCTCTTCCCCACAAGCTGACAGACTGCCAGCAGCACTCCCACACACAAGAAGCTCACTCTCAGTTTCTCAGAGTGAGCAATGACCAGCAAAGTTTTGAATAATAACAAAGGAAAATCAGTTGTCAAGTATTAAAATATGAGTAAGATCAATAGCTACACTATCCACAGAACTTTTATATTCATAAGTAAAAGAAGTGGAACTCAACAAAGAGAAGGATAACGAATACAAAAGGGAAAATCAGCACAGAAGAAATAAGCATGGGTAAGGAAGCCATGAACAGCCCTCAAGAGGACAGAACTACAACATGCAACTGTAAGATGCCTGGTCTCGGTGGGGTGTGTGGGGGGGTAATTCCCCACTGAAGCTGGAAACATTCAGATCTTCCTATATAAAATACTGCTCATTAAAACATGATCATATACCTACTTTTAAGGGGTAAATTGGCAGCATCTGCTCAAATGTGCATACCACACAACCTAATAATCCGTTTCCTAGGATGAGGATCCAGAAATACACAACACACACCAGTTAGTACAATACAATCAGTGTGGCACCATGATAGAGCAAAGGGGATCTGACTTGCTCACAGTCTTCTGGGGCAGCATATTCCAGCCTCCAGTCCTAGGACATATACTTGCTGCTACTTCCTGATCCTAGCTGCAAGGCAGTTCTCATGGACAGAGCCACAAATTCTAACACCTCCCCCCATCCCCCCTCCATACCCCTCCCCCAGTAACTGTTGCAGCCACTCTTACAGAGTAACATTTGAGACACATACCATCAAGGAGCCTCTTTGCCACAGAAGGTCGACTGAATTCCTGTGGAAATGTCTCCTTTGTGACCAAGGGTCTCCTCTCATTCTTGGGCAGTATAGTTGGCCCTTTCTCTAAGATTCTTTGGCTACCAATAGGGAATCTGCTCCGCACTTCTGTGAAACATTTCTTTACCTTTTTAGGTGACAGTTTCTTTTCCAGGAGAGACTCCAAAGCCTGTCATGAAAACAGTCATTATTCTATTAGTTTATCTCACTAAAGTAAGACTTTAGTCATAACATTGAAAATAACACCTGGCTATCTCTAGTGGTTAACAAGGTGTTTCATTTAATTTAAAATCAGTATTATTTTAACAAGTGATCAACTTATAAAAATAACTTTTACAAGTTCTTTTACTAATTTAGCTCATTTAAATCAACAGCAAAGATGTTCTGAGAATGACTATTTTTTTTTTTTTTCCAAGACAAGGTTTCTCTGTAGCTTCGGTGCCTGTCCTGGAATTAGCTCTTGTAGACTAGGTTGGCCTCGAACTCACAGAGATCCGCCTGCCTCTGCCTCCCGAGTGCTGGGATTAAAGACATGCACCACCACTGCCCGGCAAGTATGACTATTTTTAATAGGTGCCCTAACCTTAAAATTCAGAATCATCACTTTGGAAACTAACCAGTCTTCAAACACAGAATTTTCAACAAAATCCCATAAACTCAAGCAGTGCTTTACGTGAGTAAACACACTGTACTGAACATACATTTCCATAAACTAACAGAACTTAGCAGTCCAGTGTCTGTCTATGGCAGTAATGGCAGGTGCATGTCTCTAAGGCACACCCAGGCAGTCCTGGTCAGTACAATTAAAGTCAACAGAGCACAGTCAGGGAGGGTAAATTCGCAGGATCATATGGAAACAAGATAGTAAGGCAGGCAAGGAATCAACAAGAATTTAATTTCCTACATTGCTGAATATTTTCAAAACTAGAGGAGATCTACATTATGCTTGAGATACACTGTTCCAGGTGCTCTTGCTCAGGAGATGGGGCAACCTCTTGAGATCCTTTCTAGGGTTTGGAAGACAGGTCCTCTAAATGAAATTATTTTGTTCAGTAATGTGTCATGTAGGTAAGCTGAAAGAGCATGAATGACACGGTATGATGTGCTGTCAAAGTTCTAAGACCTGCCCTTGACATTTGCACTCCTGATAGAGCGCCGTGTCTACACAGATGTAACCAAAGTTCATCACAGACATCTGCTAAACAGGACTGCAATAGCAAAACATGATTTAATGACCACCAGAGCCAGTTAATGGTAGACGAAATTCTCCCTACTATGCCACTCTTCCACAAGGGCCAACAGCTTATTAATAAGTCTATCTTTTCCTATTTTTTGGATGAAAATGCAGGACAGAAGTAACACTGGCATAGGTGGCTTGTTAGTTCCTGCCCTCAAGAGCACACTCTGACCTTTGCTTTAGAAACAGCAACAATATAAGTTAGTAATAGCAAATGCACTTGCAAGCCAGAAACAGCAACAACATAAATTAGTAGTAACAAATGCATCTGCAAGGCAGGGTACTGTGGGAAGAGTGAAAGGCTACAATGTATTGCAGGACTCCACAAACCTATGAAACTATAAAACCAGAGCTCATTGTTAATGCTGTCTTTGTTACCAATGAGAAGGAAGAAGACTGTCCCTTCCTGACTAGAACACATCCACTTGAGGAATGCCAGATGTCTCCAGTCATCCCAGATCCTGAGGCTCTCACTTGCATCTATCCCAAGTGTTTCTTTCCTAGAAGCAATCTAGATCAAATATTGGTAAGTAAGTACTAATCTGAGAATTCCTTGCCATTTTCCTTTCCTTTTTACTCTTTCATTACTCTGAGTATAGATGATGTGTGGGCATGTGTGCCACAGTATGTGTTCTTTGACATATCATATCATTCCTTCTCTCAAAGAAGAGAAAAATAATAAAATGTGTAAAAATAATAAAAATGCAAACTTATGTTCTCTGAAAAGTATCAAGTTACCAGGCAGCAGCTTTGTCTTGTATTCTCATTGACTGGACCTAAAGAGATTCAGTATTATTTCCCTGCCTTGAAACAACACTCTTCCTAACAAAAAATGTAGTCTATTTCATACCTCGATTTGCTGCAAGATGTCTATGACCACATCTGGCACAGAAGGATCAGTATCCAGCTTGGCAGAACACAGCGAAAGCTGACGAATAAGGCTGCCCAGTTCCTTACACCGAGCAGGAACTGGGTGCTCTCCTCGGTCAGTAAACTGAGTGACAAACATCTGTAAGGCCCGGATGGCTCCTCGATGAGCAGCTGCCAGCCTAGACATTGCCCATGACTGGCAACAAACAAGAAGCGAGAGGTTATTTCAGGTTTTGACTTCCTAACACCACAGAAACCTTTAAAAATATCTGGAGTCCTAGCAATAAGGGACAGTAGCCTGAACTGACCATCTCCTGTGACCAGACAAGACTTCTGATGGAGGGACTGGTACACTAACCCAGCCACATAACCTTTGACCTACTGTCTCTCCTACCTATAGGATGTGCTGGGGTAAGGGTGGTGCAGAGATTGTGGGAGTGGCCAGTCAATAATTTGTTCAGCCTCAGACCCAATCAATAAGAGTGAGACCACCCCTGATACTGCCTGGAGCACCAGGACCCAGAAGCTGAATGGCCCAGAGACCTAGGATAACTAAGCACGACTGTGGAAAAAAAAGTCAATGTAATGATGCCTAACAATATTCCACTGTACTCATAGATTGGTGCCTAGCCCAGCTGTCATCAGAGAGGCTTCATCCAGCAATTGATGGAAACAGATTTAGAATCCCATAGCCAAACATTAGGCCAAACTCAGGGAATCTTGCTGAAGAGAGGGAGGAAGGTCTGTAGGAGCCTAAGGGATCAAGGACATCACAAGAAAACCCACAGAATCAAGTAACCTGGGCTCATCGGAGCCCACAGAGACCAAACTGACCACCAGGGAACCTGCATGAGACTGACCTAGGCCCTCTAAATGTATGTGACAGTTTGTAGCTTGGTCTTCTTGTAGGATCCATAATAGTGGGAGCAGGCACTATCTTAGACTCTTTTGCTGTTTTTTGGGACCCTAGTCTTCATATTGGGTAGCCTTGCCCAGCCTTAATACAAGGGAGGTGCTTAGTCTGACTGCAAACTTGATATGCCATATTTTGTTGATGTCTATAGGAGGTCTGCCTTTTTCTGAATCAAAATGGAGGAGAAGTGGAATTGGGGACAAAGAAGAAGTAGGGGAAATAGGCTGGGAGAAGAGGGAGGGGAAACTATGGTCAGGATGTAAAATAAATAAATTTAAAAAAAATATCTGGAGTCAATCTGCTATACAAAGTGCTCCCTGTTGTAAAAACCTTTCCCAATGAGAAGTGAATTTAAAAACCTCAAATTCACTGAGTGATGATAGCACACACCTTAAATCCCAGCACTCAGGAGGCAGAGGCAGGCAGATGGATCTCTGTGAATTTGAGGCCAGCCTAGCCTACAGAGCAAGTTCCAGAACAGGCTCCAAAGCTAGAAATCATGTCTCAAAAAATTAAATAATAATAATAATAACAACTTCAAATTCTCGAGAAACAGGATCTTTTCTTTCCTGTTGTCTGTGAAGGGACTCTGGCCAGCTCGAGCATGGTGAGCATGGCTCTGGCAGGACTTGCCCTTCTCCCCCATTCCTTCTGCCTTGCTAAAAAAAACTATTAAATTACATTCCTAGAGCTAACCACCAAAGTCTACTCCATTATTTGCCCACTTTCTTCTTCTGAGGCTGAGTACCAAGGTTCAGCTACCAAAGTACTGAGGTCCAGGAATCAAAAGCCCCCTTTAGTTCACTTAAATAACATGTCCAATTAAAATTATGCACCTCATTCTAACACGGGGTTTCCCATTTCACCTTTATAAACTGCCATTTGCCTATGGGCCACGTCTGTCTCCTCTCTATCCAGAGGCAGTTCTTTGTCTTCCAGGGCAAATATCCCTTTCCCCCCTTCCCTTGTACCCTTCTCCTTCTCCCTCATTCTCTATCTCCTGTCTTAGTCTCTTATTCCACGCCCTCTGTCTCTCTGGGGCAAATAAATATCCTTTGTGTTGAGAACTTGGTCTTGGGGTTCCTGAGCAGATGACCATACAATGACCTGTTGCTATACCAGGAGTGACCTGACCTGTCTTTATACCAGGAGTGACCAAACAGTGGCCTGTCTCTATACCAGGAGTGACCATACAGTGGCCTGGCGCTATACCAGGAGTGACCATACAGTGGCCTGGCGCTATACCAGGAGTGACCATACAGTGGCCTGGCGCTATACCAGGAGTGACCTGTTTCAGATCCTTTTCCTTGGGAAGCAGTTTCACATTCAAGACACTTAGCAGTTTAGTCCCCAACAGGTGTACATAAACACAGATAAAACACTGTAAAATGTACTCTATTAATAACCACTCATCAGAATTATAACATACCTTCTTAGTATGTTTAATTTTATGTGGACTCAATTTATCCAATTCTTCCTGAATTTCTTTTACCTGTTTTATAAAAAGGTGGAAATGAAATTTTTATACATATCCATTGATCTTTCTATAGAAAAAACAGACCCATTTTGTCCATATATAACCAAATATTGACTTAAATCACATAAAAATAAGAAAAGGCTTCTCATTCATTACCTACACTCCCAAAACACTGACTGGTTTCTAGTTCAAAATGGCTAATAGAGCTATCCTCAGGTTCCCAATGTAAGGAGAACTAAACATGAATAACAGAAGGGCAAACTCACTAAGTCTTAAGCGCTACACAAAAGAGTTTTGCTTTCTGCTGGGTGTAGAGACATATATCTTTGATCTCAGCACTAGGAGGCAGAAAGAGGAGGTTATCTGAGTTCTAAGTCAGCCAGAGTTACACAGTAAGGCTCTTTCACACACCATATATACACATACACACTGGGGGTGGGTTGGGAGGTTATCAGGCAACACTAAAGTCTTTAAGTAAAAATCTGACATGGTAGATTCATGTTTCAGAACAATCTCAGCTAGAAATATATGGTCCGTGGTATAGCACCTGTCTAGAACAATCTCTGTGGCAATGGTGTAGAACAAGAACCAACATAGGATTAAAAAAGAATACACAAGACAATTTAACTATATCATTTGCCTTTAAACAAAATAACGAAAGTATAGCTTTTGGTTCAAGCTATAAAAACCAACAGGTAACTTGACCAGAAAAGATTTAAAGTTTTATTAACAAATAAAAAGTTGCCAGGTGGGGCTGGAGAGATGGCTCAGTGGTTAAGAGCATTGCCTGCTCTTCCAAAGGTCCTGAGTTCAATTCCCAGCAACCACATGGTGGCTCACAACCATCTGTAATGGGGTCTGCTGGCCTCTTCTGGCCTGCAGGCATATACACAGACAGAATATTGTATACATAATAAATAAATATTTTAAAAAAAAGTTGCCAGGTGGTGGTGGTGCACACCTTTAATCCCAGCACTTGAGAGGCAGAGGAAGGAGCATCTCTGTGAGTTCTAGGCCAGCCTGGTCTACAGAGCTAGTTCAAGGACAGCCAGAGCTAAACAGAGAAACCCTCCCTGGAAAAAAAAAAGAATTAATGTTAAATTAAAAAAAATATATATATCTTTCACAGACACACACAGGAAAAAAAATCCAGTGCAAACACCTGTTTATCAACGGTTAAATACTTCCTGAAAGCCAACAGTCTTCACTCTCTAGCACGAACTGAAGAATAACCCATGTTATTTTCTAAGACACATGGAAAAGTGTCTCTAAGACTCAGGTGCACATGTGCAAGCACTTTTTCAGAAGGAAAAAATGGCTTTTAGTAGATTCAGCAGTCTATGGCTCCAAAGTCAAAAGCAACAGTTTAAGGAGCCTGATCATATGCACATTACACACACACACACACACACACACACACCTGTTAAAATAATGTGAATTACTTGTCTGTGAGTTCAGGGAATTAAGCCTGAAAATCCATTAGAATTTATGCAGGGCCTTTTGGGCTCATCTTTCTGTGACAGAAGGAAAACTCCAAGTCCCTAAGAGCACCACATGCAGACCACCAGCTCCACCTCCCCAGCTCTTCCTCACCTGCTGCTGAAGAACGTAGAGCATGCGAGCACAGCGCACAGCTTGTTCCTGTCTTCTCACTCGGATTCGATGCTCTTCATCTGGATCCAAAACTTCCTCTAGTCTATCTGAAAGTATTTTCCCCACACTAGGTTAAAAATCACACAAAGAAACTCAAAGAAACCTTAAGAACTTAATGGAGTAATAGCTGAAGACCTCGGGTCTTACTAAGAAAACAAAGAGGCTATCTTAGTGGATTTACCCTCCAATAGCCAAGGCTAAGCCCGAGTGTGAGCTGTGTACTGACGACAGGAAGATGCTGGCAAGCGGTACTGAACATCAGAATTCACTGAGACAAAAACCCACTGGACCTCACTGTGAAGCATTTCTTACTGTCTCAAAATCCCTTTACACTGAGCCAAAAGTCACAAAGCTTCCTCTATTTTCAAAAAAAAAAAAAAAAAAAACTTTAATGGATAATTTTCATGCTAAGTAAGATTATTTTTACTTTCTTATCCTGAATCCAAATGAGAAATTCTTTCTCTATCACATTAACATAGAAGTGCTAAAATCATTTGAATGATTTTTAAGTCTAAGTCTTCATCTATGTGTGAAGAAGCACACTCTTGAACACACTAACTGCCCATATTTTTTAAAGATCAGCAAAAA
Source organism: Microtus oregoni (assembly GCF_018167655.1). NCBI lineage: Eukaryota > Metazoa > Chordata > Mammalia > Rodentia > Cricetidae > Microtus > Microtus oregoni. Next base: position 26,419,211 of record NW_024543074.1, on the reverse strand, counting down.
CCATTTCCAGCAGAAACCCACTAGGAAATCCAATCTATACGCTTCTTCTAGATCACTGTTTTCAAATATATTTACACAAATTCTTCTACAAAACTCTTAACAGACAATTTGATAGAAGTAATACTTTGCAAGTGTTAAGTATATTCTGAATTTAATTTTCTCAATAAAATGTTACACGAGAGAGGAATGCTGTGGGATTATGTTTTTGTACATTGTCAAAATTTATCACTCATATTGGTTTAATAAAACGCTGATTGGCCAGTAGCCAGGCAGGAAGTATAAGTGGGGCAATCAGACAAAGAGCACTCTGGGAAGAGGAAAGGCCAGATGCAGTTGCTACCCAGATGCAGAGGAAGCAAGATGAGAATGCCTCACTGAGAAAAGGTACCAAGCCATGTGGCTAAACAAAGACAACAATCTGGGTTAATTTAAGTTGTAAGAACTACTTAATAATAAGCCTGAGCTAACAGGCCAAACAGTTTGTAATTAATAAAAGCCTCTCTGTGTTTCTTTAGGACTGAACAGCTGCAGGACAGGGTGTGTAGTGCATTTGGCAGTACAACGCTCACCAAGTATGCATGGGTTTAAGTTTCAGCACCAGATTTTAAAAAAGAGAGTCAAACAAGAACAATAAGGCAATTAGGCTGCTAAGAAGGGCAAAACTTTGAAGCCAGAAGTTGCACATACAAGTAAGAGTCACAGGGGAAACTTAAGGCTTAATTACTGCTGCCTCTATTTGGTTACACAGTGGGGGGAAAATGCATGTTCACACACCTGTAAGCACAGAAACAGGAACTGCTTTAGGCAAGGCTTTAACCTTGAAGGTGATTCAACACACCCACCTGGGCTTGGGAAGCACAGCTACTGAATGCAAAAACTGAAGCTACATATTCACATGTCTTTTTAGTCATCCGCCCCAGTCAGGACATTGTTATTATAGTTATCAAATACTGATGATCCATTAAAAATTTACATAAACAAAGTAAACCAGGTCAGCTTCCAAAGCTCAGTTCTAAAGGTCTTGGACTTAGGCCAGACAGCCGGAGCAGGAGACCTGGGAGCTTTGTTCCCTGGTAGCCTAGCTTCTACTTAAAGTATCTGGTGGGATCATGCCACAGACTGACACTAATGGATACCATGACACAAACCACAATACTTCTGGGGTGTTCTGTGGTGATGTTCTGGCCCACCCATGATGCTCAATCATACAACATGCTCTATAGGAAGACTGGCTGTGTATGTGTAAGTTGGTTTTCTCAGGCAGCTGCATTTTTCTGTTTTAGATGTTGCTGGTCTGCAACAGGTGGCAGCTTCTTTGTAGCTGGTTCTGAGAAACTAGAAGATAAATTTGTACTCAGCCTTAGTACATCTCTTTTCAGTTCTTTGTCTCCTATCTAGCCACACTTTAACATGTAGTTTTATCTTGTATCAACCAACAGGTACTTTATAAGGTATTTACACTAATTTTCTCTAACACACATATATTTATATGTTCACATTTTACATAATCTTTAAATGCAAAATAAAATTTTTGACTATGTATTATCATAGCCCAATAGCACCTTTTGCTACACAACTCCTCATGCTCCAGCTAAAGAGTTGGGATTGACATCCTACTTGTTAGCTATAGTAACCCTATTCTCTACTCCTGAATCTACTACTTCCCAAATAAATGCAAGGACCCTGAGATTACTGATTTCTATTAAAATAGTGTATGATTATACTTCTTCCCTTCTACCGTATGGTCAGATATGAAGTAGGTTTATCTATAATACATATATTCTATGGTCTTTTAAAGCAACTTAAAACATAATTTTGCCAGGAGCACTTCAGTATTAACAAAGCAAATACTAAAGAATACTTTGTACACAGGTATTAGGAGATGCAAGGTCAGGAGAGGGAGTGGGCAGAGCCAACTCAAAGAAAGGAGACCCAGGTCCAGGTCAGTCTCCAAGCCTAACTCTCCTATAGCGGTTGAACCAACCAGCTCACAGCAGAACTTGGTAATGTGTGTGTTGGGGGAGGGTTCCCCCAAACTAATGCATTTGAATTATTCTACACCATATCTCATCAAATGAAGAATCAGTTTTTCTCACCTTTTTTAGTTACTGCTTCTATTTTATGGATACAATTGCTCAATTCCTTTTGGAGTCGCTGAACTTCTAGCAGGCTTTTCTGTTCCCACAGGTTTTTGTGCTCCTCTATCCTGGGTTGTGGCTGAAGTCCTGGATCATGGGTAGGTGGTGAATTTGGCACAGTAAGATCTGATCGTCCTGGATGAGATGTGTATATATAAACTTTGGCACCTGAGCTGGAAATGTCTACTTTGGATGGCTGGTGGCTGCAATGACAGACATCCTGACTCTTCGAGTCCTTCCTTTCCACCCCAGTGTGGACACATTTGTGAGAGCTGTGGGGCTGGCTTCTGAGATGATCTTTCACGTGCTCTTCAAATTGTCTTCGTTTTACATCTCTTTTGGCTAGGTGAACAGCATAGCTAAGCCTCTCTTCTGATATGACAGAAAATGAGACAGAGCTGCTTAGATCATGTCCAGCTCTAATATCCACATCTTTACAATGATACAATTCATTAGAGGAGTGTTTCAGTTTTTCAATTTTAATTGCATGTGGACATGAGTATCTGACTGCCAAGTTGCTGGGATGTGTAGGAACATTCCTATTAAACTGCAGCTGGTTCTTTAAGAAATAAACAAAAGCAAGCTCACATTAGAAAAATAACATATTGCACAGCTAATATACATTCCAGTTTCTAGTATTTTGCTCAGAAGATTATCTGTATGTAAAGACATTTTTCTTTTTTTTTTTTTGGTTTTTCGAGACAGGGTTTCTCTGTGGTTTTGGAGCCTGTCCTGGAACTAGCTCTTGTAGACCAGGCTGGTCTCGAACTCACAGAGATCCGCCTGCCTCTGCCTCCCGAGTGCTGGGATTAAAGGTGTGCGCCACCATCGCCCGGCTGTAAAGACATTTTTCTAGTGTGCCCATAGAACCAATCACCTGCATAAATGACATACAGGGCTCTGTACTAAGTCACCTAGTGTTGCAGTAACAGTCTTTTGCCTGCTAACAGCATACTGGCCCTCTTGTAAAGGCTGTCCTATAGTGTTTCATGCAGCAACCAGTAAGTTCTTCAACTCCCAACCACAGATCTCTCCTGTTTTAGGATGTCAATGTCTAGCAAGTCACAAAGACCCTGGTTTAGAGTTTTCCTAAAAAAAAAAAATAAAGTGTCACAGACACACACCACACAGCCACTGTTGCTACCCCCAGGTCCTCCCAAGATTTTCATCTGGTCATTAGACACACCTTTTATTCTGTACCCATATAAGCACCTTGTTCTAAATAGTCCAGTTACCCAGGCTTACACAGACTTAAGTTCTTACCAGGTTTCATTGTCTAGATAAACATTATGATGTTCTATATTTAAACATAAACATGCTTCCACATCCCTGATGGTTTTTAAGACTACTTTCACAGCTGCATCGTCCTGTCTTCAAAAACCAGACTTTCAAACTAAGCTACAACTCTTAAACAAATTGTTCTAGTTTTCCCACTAATAGGTACATTATTAGTATAGATATGTATTTAGGATTTTGTTTTATCTTGCTTTCCTTCTTTTACATTCTTTTCTTACGTTAAGTAATGTGATCTAGGATTACTGGGCAAGAGAAATATTTTATACTTTAAAACATAAGAAGGCCTACCTATGAAAGACAAATAAGAGAATCCGTGCTGCTGAATTCAGTGGACCCACTCCCACTACCTTCACTGGGAGATCTCCCCAACACTCACAATAAATGTTGTATTCTTAAGTGAGATAATGGTACAATTAGGAAAGAGAGTTCAGTTTTAAAGTGTTCTGAGTATTTAAAACGGAAGCATCAATGTTTGGAGCTTCCTTTGGTGTGCTTATACACAAACCTTAGAGACAGATGCTTGAGCAGACAGAAAGCAGAGGAAATAATTACATGTATATGATAAAACTTCAAGAACTTTTTTGGGGGAGGTGGGTGAGAAAGAGCAGGAACAATTCACTAAGTAGAAAATAACAACAACAAAAACCTGAAAGGTACCCACATTTTAAAAAATGGTTAATAAAAATCTGTAACCTTATTTGGTTAGTCTTTCCTCTTAACATAATCCAACACCTCAAGAATTTGATAACCACACTGGGAGGAGCGGGAAACTGATGGACTCCTCTTTCATGTGAAAGAAGGAAAAGTCTTTTAAACCATGACACAAAAATCCATGCTTAATAAAAGGATCTCCGGCATGATAGAAAGTAAAATGCTAAGTGGATGGTAAATGTGGCTATCTTAAGAGAAATTTCCTAGCTGGGTAGTGGCAGCACACTCCTTTAATCCCAGCACTTAGGAGGTAGAGGCAGGTAGATCTCTGAATTCGAGGTCAGCCTGGTCTACAGAGAGAATTCCCGAAAAGCCAGGGGTACACAGAGAAACCCTGTCTCAAACAAAAACAAAAACAAAAAGAATTTCTAAAAAAATTCTTTTAAAATGCCTCCCTGGTTAAGAACTGACAAATATACAAGCACGCAAATAAAAATACCCAACAAACAAAGACCAAAGAACTGAAAAACTAGAAGAAAATACAATTTGCAAGTACAAAGGGCTCCTTAACTGAGGTTAAAAAGGAAACCACAGTGAGCTGGAGAGATGGCTCAGCAGTCAAATGTACTTCGTGTTCTTGCAGGGGACCTAAATTCCATTCCAGCACCTACATTTGGTGGTTTATAACTGCCTGTAACTCCAGTTTGGGGTGATCAACACCCTCTTCTAGTTTCCTCAGACACCTATATGTACATGGCACATATAAACTCACACAGGCACACACACAGACACATCAAACAGGAAGAAAAGTGTGAAACCATAGGAAATGGGAAAGGCAGAGGAGAGAAGTGAAAGGAAAGGAGACGATTCTGAAATATGTGTGGGGGAGGGGTGGGGGAGTTCAACCCGGGCCAGTGAGAGAACTCAATAGTAAAGAGCTTGGGTACTTGAAGAAAATCAAAGTTCGATTCCTAGCACCCATGTCAAACGGCTCACAGCTACCCGTGACACCAGCTCCAGGGGACTTTAAGCTTCTGACCTCAACAGGCACCTATACTCATGTGCACATATTCATACACAAACTTACATACATACATATAACTTAAAAAATCTTTTAAAAATGTTCAGCCTTATAAAAAGATAGTAAAATCCCATAAAATAAGAGTAAAACACTACATGCTTTTGTTAAGGCTATGGTAAAACATATTATCACAGAGTAATGCACATGAATTCACATAGGCACACACACATACACATTTAAAAAAGCACAGGAAATGGGAAAGACAGAAGAGCTGAAAGAGAGAGAGGAAAGAGAGGGAGGGGAGATGGGAGAGAGGAAACAAGAGAGAATGTGTAATAGGCATAGACACACTCCTTTCTGGGGGTTACTTGGTAATATCAGCTACTTTTGACCCAGCAGTCTAGTATCCCTTCTGGGATACTGTGGTAGTTTAAATATAACTGGGCCCCATAATTTCATAGGGAATGGCACTATTAGGAGGTGTGGCCTTGTTGGAGGACTGTGGGGGCAGACTTTGAGGTTTCCTATGCTCAGGATACCACTCACTGTTTCGGTCAATTTCCTGTTGCCAACAAGATGTAGGACTCTCGGTGACCACCTGCATGCATGCTGTCATGCTCCTGCCACGATGATAATGAACTGAACCTCTGAAACTGTAAGTGAGCCACCCCAATTAAATGTTTTTCTTCCTAAGAGTTGCCATGGTCATGGTGTTTCTTCACAGCAATGAAAACCCTAACTAAGACAGATATCATTTTGATGTACTCCCAACAATACACATAATAAGGCTTACTTACTATATATGGTTTGTAATTACCAACTACTGAAATCAACCTACAAGTCTACGGAGAGCTGACCATGGAATAAATTTTGGGACAACTGCAGAATATTGTGCTAGAAAAAATAAGATATGAGGATGTCTCTAGAAATAGCTCTAGGATCTGGTGTGGGGGATTTCTTAGGGAAAAAAAAGGAGAAGAGTGGCTGTAATGTCAAGAAAAGAAGATGCCATAAGAATTTGTGCATGCATCTTGGTCCTCAGGGCAGAAAGAAAATGATAAAGAAAAATGAGGATTAATGAGATTAGTTATCTGTAGAATGTGAATGGAAACAGAATAGAAAGAACAAAAGAACAGTAGGTGGAGGACAATACTTCCCTGGGCATATCTGTCTGCACAGGTTTGTATTGGAACCATGTGAATGCATGTTAGTGTTTCACATACACAAGGGAAGAAAGGGGGGTGAGGGATACAGCTCCATAAAGATAATGGAAAACCCTAAAAAGGAATACCAACAAAAAAAAATAGTGAACCAAACCAACCACATTAAAAAATGAGAGTGGAAGAAAAAAATTTAACCTGCAACTTTTGAACAAAGCATTTGAACTACCTATCCATCATTGGGGTTAGACACACAAATACTTTAAGCAAGTACTAAACTGAAGACAAAGCAATTAAATAGCTATTTGCAAATAAGGGGTACCAGGTTTCACACTGTAGCCTGGAGGGGGTCCAGCGCCCTCTTCTGGCCTCTAAAAGTGCACACACGTGTGCACATATACTCAGACAGACACATACATAAGTTTTTCCCTTTAAGTTATTTTCTTACATATGATAATGGTACAATTAGGTAAAAGAGTTCATTTTTAGAGTGTTCTCAAATATTTGAAATGGAAGCATCAATGTTTGGAGCTTCCTTTGGTGTGCTTATACACAAACCTTAGAGACAGATGGTTGAGCAGACGAAAGCAGAGCAAATTATTAAAAACTGCTGAATCTAGAAAATAGTGTCAAAATGTTCAATGTCTTAATTTTTCAACTTTTCTTTATGTTTAAAACAAAATAAAATATGTTTTATAATAAGTATCAGGAGGAAAACAGCAGAAGAACCTGAGGCTGAAGATTCCTGGGGTCACTTCTTCCATCTAGTTGGATACTGGATGCTAGATGAACACAGGTAGAAGCTGGCTGGCTTGGTCCCATCACATCAGGTGATGAAGAACATCAGTGACCACCGAGTCTTCAGGCAAATCTTTCTTAAATGAAACATGTCTAAAGTTAAACCATCTTCAAACACCAGATTAAGCAACCCCACAATCCCACGCTTATATAGCAGCACTCCAGAGTAAATCCACAGTCACCTCATGCAAGAATGACTGCTTAGAAAGAGGTCTGATTTTATATTTATAAAAGGAACCACTTTTGAAATTCTCATTTTCAAAAGAATAGGGAGCTACTATTTTCATGATAATCCCTCAGGCCATTTTCATTTCAAATCCCAAGGGTCTACAGTAAGACATTACTTCTGTTATGCTAAACTATTGCTGTGACCAGATAGTTTCATATGCATGCTCTACACAAGTAAATCCTAATGATTCATCAAAAGAGCAGAATGTATTCCTCCACTACATAACTCAGATAAAGTTCTGAGCGATTCTAAATAGAGCTGGGATTTAGCCAGCTGAATGGGCTGTTTAGCTCCCTCATTATCTGCACCCTATATACATTCTCAGTGAGCCCACAGCTACTGAAGAATCTAAGAAGGTATAAAAACCCCACCCTCATCCTTTCTATTCTGAAGATTCTTAATATACTTGAACGGTCTTGTCACTCAAGGGTTAACCAAGTCCTCACGCATGGTTATTTACCTATTTCAAGGTCTGTGTCTCAGCTTTCCAGCTAGACAAGGCTCCTTGAGACTCGAGGGCCTTGACACTCTTTATTTCCCACAATCAGTACTTGGACACAGTCAACAATTTAACTCAACATGGTTGTACTGAACAATTTTCTGAGAAATTCTAAGTTTGAAATACACTGGAGAATTTGTTCTCTCAAAAAATCCTATAGCAGTAAGTCAACTGGGAAATTCAAGATGAAGAGGAAAAAAAACTAGCTTAAATTTTTAAAAAATAAATCTGAAGTTTACAGACCGGCTCCTCTTAAAGGCAGATGCATTTGTAGGAACGTAAAGATAACTGTACACGATTCCCTGTTTCTAAGACTACAGAGATATGATCCAAGAGGCAGACGGAAGGCACATGAGCAAGGCAATGCCAACTGGCCTGCCGGCACTACAGGGTTGAGCTGAAGCCACAGAAGAAGCTGCAGAGCTGGGACTGTACACCTCGTCAATCACACACACATTCATGCACAAGTTCAGGGACACCCACCCCACACCATTCCCTATACAAAGTCCTGGGATAGCCCTCTCCTTGTGATGCATTCCCCGTCTTTCCACGAGTCTCCCAGTTAGTTTCCCTGCACACCCCATAAGTGACACTGCCACAAAGTATCTCTCCAGGAACCCTAAGGTCCCTAAACTAACCTGTTCCTTCACTTATACCCAAGACAAGCTCCCCCAACCTCTTCCCTCCCAGAATCCCAGGACGACTTCCAATTTGCTTTCTGCATAGCTATTGGAAGGTGCCCCTCAATCCACCCTCCCTCCTCTCTCCCAAATCACTTGCTCTCACTCTAGCTTCATGGGCTACTCCCGTGGCTCTGCCCCCATTCCCCTGCAGAATATCTCTGAAATGGCCAGGGCCTGTTTCCTCCCTTGAAACTGAGGGCACAGGTGTTCTCACTGCCGACACTCCAGGGATATTCTCATAGGTTATTTCCTCCCCCACAGACCTTGGACCACCCCACATCCTGGCACCAAGCTCACGGGAATAAGACATCCCCACAGTCTGGCCCCTCCCTGAAAGTCCCAGGATCCCTCTACTCCCTGTTTCCTCCCCTGATGCCCTTCCTCCCTCAGTGGACTGTCTCCTAACCACTGTCAGGTCAGAGACACCTCCACTGGCCTCCTTTCCGGGGGAGCCAGTCACCCACACTGCAGCAGGTACACCTCCAACCACGGGAGCCCCAGCAGCTGCAAGCATCCCCTGATGAAGTGCTCCTCTCACGACCTCAGGAACTGTCCCACTGTGTCTCCTCCACAGATCAGAGACACTTTCAGAGCCTGCTTCCATCTCACGTTTAGGAACTCTGGCAGCAGTGGATAAATCGGTTCTGAGTCTTCTTTGCCATGCCCCCGAGCTTTCTCCACAGGCACTATCCACTACCCTGTAAGGCCCAAAGAGCCCAGAAGCTGGGGGCTCTCCTACAGCTGTGGCAATTCTAGTAGCTACAGGCATCGAGGCAGACTGTCTTCTTTGTAAACCCTCAGCTAGTGTCTCATTCCCCATGGCCTCAGGGAGCCCGACAGTCACAGATATCCCTGTAGGTGGATTGCCTTCTGCTGACTCTGAGACTCTCCTAGAGTTAATATACTCCCACACAGAACTAGATGTCCTGGGAGCCATGCCCACACCAGCAGGGGATACCTCCGCAGTCACGGGTATACCTACACTCCTCCCTGACAAGCCTAAGAAACCTCTGGAACCAGCCTCTGTCTCCAGAGAACCAGGTATCTCAGGAGCCATAGGAATCCCAACAGCTTGTCTCCTTCCCCGTGAACCTGAGAGAGGCCCAGACTCAGCATCCTCCATTACAGAGAAGCACTCCTCAGGAGCCACAGGCCTCCCAAAGGCAGCAAGAGCCCTTTCCCGCAGGTTCAAGGCATCTGCAGAGCTGCTCTCCTGACATACCCACAAGGCATCAGGTATACCCAGAGTTGAGGGTACTACTCTTTCTGGGGCACACATGTGTTTTGGCATCACAACAGCCCGCCCCCTCCCACAAGGACACAAGAGAGCTCCACAACTGTCACCCTGATCCATAGCCCCGGCTACCCCTAAAGCTGCAGGCCCCTGAGCCTCTTGCTCTCTCATGACCTGCTCTCTTTCCCACAGGCTTAGGAGACTCCCACCGTGTGTCTCTTCCATAACTGGCCCTGGTAATGCCTCAGCAAGAGGAGTCCCCAGAGCTTGCTGCCTCTCCCACAGGCCTGAAACATCATAGCTAGTTTCTTCTCCCCTGTCTCCTGACAGCACCACACTCTGCAAGCCCGGCATCTGGCCTGTTCCCCATAGTCCTGGAACACTCGCATCATCTGCCTCCTTACCCAAAGCCCTGGGTGCTCCCATTGCCTGTTCTATACCCCACAGGCCCTGGGCACCTCGAGAACCTGCCTCTTGCTCCTCAGAAGCAGACAGCTCTGCAGCCTGTGCAGCTCCCCAGGACCCTGGGTCACCTCCACATCTAGCTCCCTCTACTCTAGCACAAGGCACTCCTACAGACTGCCCCATGGCCCCGAGGCCAGGAATACCCCTAGAACCCATATCCTCCATCTCTTGTCTCCTTTGCCACAACCCTGTGGCTCCCTGGGAGGAAGTTTCATCTTCCACGGTCCTGGGTAAGACCATCAAGGCATCAGGGGGCCCTACAATTTGCCCCCTTTCCCATAACATAGGCCCAGATACAGTTTCTTCTGCCAGAGCCCCAGAAACCTGCACAGACTGCCCTCCCCCGTCGCACATCTCCACATTCCATCACATCTCCAGCTCTGGACGTTTTCACAGCCTCTGACCATCCTATGGCCACAGGCACCCCCACAGTCTGTCTGTCTTTCCAAGGGCCCGAGGCAGCACTGCCTATCTTCTCCACTACTCCAGCTCCACCCACAGCAGGAGGCGGCTTTCCAGCTTGTCCCTGCCTACAGAAGATGGAGGGTCTCTCACAACCTGCCCCTATTCCCCTAGCTGAGGGTAGTCCTGAGGCCCGGGGGAATGGCCTGGTATGTCCTCTCACCCAGGGTCCTGTGACACCATCTCGGCTGGTCTCTATCCAGGAAGCTCTCCCAGGAACACCCTTTTCGACTGGCCCCTCTCCCGCAGGAACAGGATGGAGTTCCACTCTGCTTCCTTCCCAGCATTCTGAAGCTACCCTCATAGCCTGTACCTTCAACCACAGTTCCAGGATGCTCTCGTGGCCAAGTGTTCCTGGTAGACCTTTTCTCTCACAGCTTGGTGGACTACTATCTTCTGGCAACTCCTGCTCAGATCTAGTCACCCATACAGACCCAGCAGGCCCAATCACCTCTGGCTCGCCCACAGCCCCGTTCACCCACACTGCTCCGGGGTTCATTGCTGCCTCAACCGAGCCTGCAGTCCTAGGTGTACCAAAGGCCTTGTTCACCCCAGGGGGTACCGCGGGCTTCACAGCTCGTCTCATCCCCAAAGGCGGCCGACCATCCTGCAACCTCCCTGTGCCAGCGGAGCGCAGCCGCCGCACTAAAGACCTCGCCCAGCGCCTTCCTCCATAGCCTCGGGACATCCTTGCACCCCACCTCCTTGCCCACAGTGGCCGAACACCCCGCCGCGACCTGCCGGCCACCACACTTCGAGCCGGCATCTTTGCTGCTAGAGTACACTTGCGCTGCTCCAGCAAGGGCCCCGTGGCCCACCGCCGGGTTCGCAGCTCCTGGACAATTCCTTTCCCCAACGCAACCTCGGGCACGCTGCCTTTGCACCTGTTCCCCTAGACAGCATGCCCCGCACACGCACTCACAACACTCGGGTCCGGCCCTCGCCGCCTTTCTGCCTCCTAGCTCTCTCCGTACCCCCGCCCAGTCCCGGACGCCGCCCCCCTCCCCCCCCCCCCCCCCCCCCCCCCCCCCGCCCAGGCCCCCCTAAAGCCTGACAAATGGAAAGGTAATTGGAGGGGCGGAGCTGCAAGACAAGCCGGGACAAGGACTCCTCTCGCTTGTCCCCTCTGCCTAATGCAACTTCCCACAATTCCCCCAGCCTCCGGCCCGAGCCCACCTGGCCTAGGCAAGGTGCGGCGACCCGGAGATGGACAGGCAACCAGAAGCTAGGCCTCGCTTCCGGCCTCTCGCCCAGTCACCATGGCAACAAGCGCGGGGCCGCTTGGGAACCGTTGAGCTTCCTGAGCCATCTGAAGAGCAAGGTATTGTACTGCAACGGGTTTTGTGCTCACTGTACATGAGGCCAGGATGGGGACCAGACCAGGTCAGAAGTCTAGATGTCAGAAGGGAGCTGGCGCCAAAAAGAAAACTCCAGCAGATCAAAACGACTGTTCTGCCGAATCATGGCCATCTGAGGCTCCCGTAGCATGATGCAGCTCCAGTGGTACCTCCCACCCGGAAACTTGTTCACGCCCGCCTTGGGCCCCGCCTTGAGATGGCAGGATCCCAGAGCGCGTCCCAGAGCGCGTCCCAGACAACTCTCGAGACTGAACCGATGGCCACCTACAAGGAGGTGAGCGTGTCCGGCTTCGAGGAGTTCGACCAGGCTGTAAAGGAGTACCAGGGCAAGACCATTTTTGCCTACTTCAGCGGTTCTAAGGATGCCGAAGGGAAGAGCTGGTGTCCGGACTGCGTGGAAGGTGAGACTGGGGCTGGGGGTTGCTGCACTGCATTAAGTGTTGGGAAGAAGGCCCCGACTAAAGCCAGAAAGTGGGATCATAGGGGCAAAGATGAAGATCTTAGTCCCGTAGACCTGCAGAAGAGTATGAACTGTCCCCTTGTCTCCCATTAGGTCCTTATTCGCTCCACCCAAGCGTGGCCCTCATTTTTATCATGAACTCAGATTTGGAACCTGATTTTTTAAAATTCTCGGTCCCAAATGTCCTACAGGACTCATGAGTTGGTCGTTACATTAGCAAGTACGTATGCTTTCTGATGTTCTGCGTGTGTGTCTTAGGACAGTCAGGACTAGGACTTAGTGATTCTCCAGTCCAGAAAAGAACACATGACTTTAACATCCTCATTCTTATTGGAGGTTAAAGTCTACGAAGTGGGAGCAGGACACGAGCTATCACAGTTGATGTGTAATTACTTTAACTTTTTTTAAAAAGCTGAGCCAGTCGTTCGAGAGGGGCTGAAGCATGTTACGGAAGACTGCGTGTTCATCTACTGCCAAGTAGGAGACAAATCTTAGTAAGTAATCATGTACACCATGTAAACATCTCCAGACATGGGCTAGTTCTTAAAAACTTGGGTGGAAAGGACTTCAGGTATTTGCTCAGGCTCTGTGTTTTAGGTAATGTCGGATAAGCCAAACAATTAGAATTACTGAATTCAAATTTAATGCTTATGTTCAGCCACATAGTATAATTGAATTTGGTCTGGAATAAGTTCAGAATGCTATTGACTTTACATTTGTATTTTCTCCTACTCACACTTTAAATGTAAACTTTGTAGAGGGTGATACTAAGTTACAGTCCTCAAAATGCTTAAACTCTACCAAAAACAATGATTACTAATACACTACGTATAGATCCCTGGCTGAGTAAAGTGTAATAAACCAAGTAGTAATTTTCATGATCCCTTCTTTTTGGAATAGCTGGAAAGACCCAAATAATGACTTCAGACAAAAACTGAAATTAACCGCAGTGCCTACACTACTTAAATATGGAACGGTGAGTATCTATCTACCTTTATGTTGTGGCTATGATGTCATTAAGGCTCAAGTTGTTTTAGATTCATGTTTGAAGAAAGCCTAACATTTAACTCCCAACATCATCACACTGTTGTTCAGAGTGCATCAGAAGCACAAGTTGGTGCCCATTTCCCTGCCAGTCCCAAGGAACTATTAAGAATGCAAAAGTTAGGGAGAATTTTCCAGCTGCCTTTAAGATTCTTTGTTCAGCAGAGTGCTGACTCATTCCTGAAAGCACCCGTGCCAATGTTTTCTAACACTCTTTTTGAGGTTTAAGAGGGCTCCCCCTTTATTTCAGCCCTGGATCCTAAATTAAAGAGTCAAGGGAAGGAGATGGCACTGGGCTTGCCATCTCTTGTTTCCAGTCTATGGGGCTTCCTGGTAAAGAATTTTAAGGCCCTTCAGGCCAAGTATTTTAATGATTCATCATAAGTATCTTAACTACTTCATAAAGCTTGTTATAACTAGCTGATAGTTAGTTCCATTAGTTTTGTTGTTGTTTTTTTGTGACGGGGTTTCTTTGTGTAGCCCCAGCTGTTCTGTAACTCAGTCTGTCGACCACGCTGTTCTCAAACTCACAGAGATCTGCCTGTCTCTGCCTCTTGAGTACTGGGATTAAAGGTATGCACCAACAGGCTTGGCTAGCTGATGACAATATTTCTATGTTCAAAAATGTCCTTCAAAGTAGAATTCACTCCACCCCTAATAACATCTCATAGCAGTGGTTAAAACTCAACCATTCTTTTTTTACAGCCTCAAAAACTTGTGGAATCTGAGTGCCTTCAGGCCCCTCTCCTGGAAATGATATTCGCTGAAGATTAAGATTTGGTGATAGCACTGGGTGGTGGTAGAGCACACTTTTGATCCCAGCATTTGGGAGGCAGAGACCGGTAGATTGGTGAGCTCAAGGCCAGCCTGGTCTAAATGGCTAGTTCCAGGACAGCCAGAGCTACACAGAGAGACCCTGTCTCCAAAAAAAAAAAAAAAAAAAAAAAAGGAAAAGAAAAAAAAACTGATGATCATAATTGTGTCTTGATTTCTTGGTTTGCTTAAAAGAATTAATTGAATTGATCAGTGTATGTTTAAACAATAAAGAATTAAAACACGAATCTCCAGTTAGCTTTGTAACACATGGCTATCTAAAAGATTTGAGTTAAATGGGTCTTCAGTATGTCAGTAGTAGCTCAGAGGATATACAGAAGATAAAAAGTAACTCCCAAAAAATCTACAGCTGTTAGGATCTGTTACTTTAAATTCTGTGTATTTGCAAAACCATTTTGTGCCTTTGAAATGCAGAACTTCACTAAAACCATTTAGGGAAGACACTTGGAAGAATGTATATGCTTAATTCAGGCAGTTTCGTTTCACAACTGTCTAAAATGTAATTCTCTTGGAGACAGGCTGGTTCTCTTAGCCACAGGCAAGTTACTGTCTAAATCTCAATTTCTTCAAAAAACAATTGTGTCAGGCATAGTGATACACATGTTACCTTATTACTTTAGAGGCTAAAGCAATCAATCACGAATTTGAAGCAAGGGGTGGACTACATACAGGACCAGACTTTGTTGCAGATGAAAAGCCCAATTATTGTTGTACAATTAAAAGAAAAATGTGAACTGCAGAGGTCTTTCAGTGATTAAGAGCACTCACTAGGGGATTCCCAGAACCCACGTGGCAGCTCAAAACTGTCTATAACTTCCAAGTCCAGGGGATCTGGACTATTCTGGCTTTTGAGAGAAACAGGCATGCAAGTGGTATAGACATACATTGTGTAGGTCATTCACACACATAAAATAATTTTTTTAAAAAAAGCAGCATGTGAGCCAGGCCTAGTAGCTATCTTTAAGTCCAGTACTCTGGAGATTGAGGTAGAAGGATCACAGATTCCAAGGCAGCCTGGGCTACAAAGTGAAACCTGATTCAGAGAAAAAATAAGGGCTAGAGAGATGGCTCGGTGGTTAACAGTATCTGCTGCTCTTGCAGAGGATTCAGGTTTGGTTCCTAGCACCACATGGTTAGCACCACATGGTGACTCACGACCACCTTCAACTTCATATGTTCTCTTCTACTGGTTGCCTTGGGCACCAGGCACATCGTGGTACACACACATGCAAACAATTCACACATTCACATAAAAATATTCTGGAACAGATTAAAAGAAGCTTTTTAAGGCAGTGCCTACTTGTGGTACTTAATGAATAAGTGCTAACTTTTTCTTTTTTCTTTCTTTTTCTGGTCTTATTTATTTAGTTAAGATTTCTGTCTCTTCCCCGCCACCGCCCCCATACCACTCTTGGGAATATACCCAAGTGCTAACTTTTTCAAAGAAAGGTATTTGAGGCTCCTACCTTTAAGAACAAGAATCCAATTAGTCATTAACTACCAGTCTTTCCCTGCCACTAGAGGTCAGCTATCTTAAAAAGCGGGAAGCAACTGAGTATGTCCTCTCCTGTAGAAAGGAATCTTCATGTAGTTCCTGACTACAGTCTCCTCTCTCCTGAGATGGTTGGAGCAGCTGATCTCAGTACCCCTGTATGTCGCATCCATGTTCTTAAACCGCTCTATAACAACCAACATTTACATTCTTATTCACTTGGTTCTATTAAATGCAAATGAAATTTACAAATCCCCAGAGAAATTAAAGTAGAACAATTCTGGTTTAACAGCAATGATCTATTAACAATATAAAGTTTGCTGGCCAAAAATAATACTGACGGTTCTGAGTGCTACCATAATAAAGGTGGGCAGGAAGAACCATCTTTTATCAGTACTGTACATAGCAATACATTATATACATGTCCTAAGAGCCTGGTCTGTCCCAGCTCTTCATTTTCCTGCTGTGTTATTCTGTTGTTGCTGCTCTGCCAGTGCTTGCTGAAGACGCATCCGCTTGCGGGAATAGTGCTGCCAGTGTAGAATCTGCTGTTCATCAATGAATTTTGCACACTGAGCGTTCACCAGCTCCTTTCGAAAGTGTTCATACTGGAGCAGTTCTAGCATGTGTAAACACTGAGGGTACCTGGGTTTAAGTTCGTAAGTTAATTATCAACATAATTTAAGGCATCCAAGTTCAATTCAGATACTCCCCTAAAAATGATCTCAAGCCTACCATTTCTATTACTGTAGTACCTCTGGCGATGTCACTCCCACCATGTTATTTCAGAACATGCGAAATTAAAGTTTAAACACCTTAAGTAACTTGTTCAAGACCACACAACCCAGTAAACTGGTAAGCAGGATCAAAATTGGTAGATAAACTATACTCTTTTAGTTTAAGTGAGGAACATGAGCACTATTTAATTTATAAATTTTATTGCATTTATTATTTGTGTGGGAGGGAGAGTGAGCACATGCCATGGGATACTTGTGGAGGTCACCATCAGAGTCCTAGGGGTCAAACTCCACTCATCAGGCTTGCAAGCAAGCACCTTTACCCACTGAGCTATCTCACTGGCTCTTAAGACTTTGAAAATAGTTATATGTTTAGTAAATAGTTACTGGTTTTCCATTAGGAATCATAAAAGGATAATCTTATTTATATGAGTCAACTAACTCCACAAGAATCATATACATTACTGGGCACAGACCTGTACTCCTAGGACTCAGGAAACTTAAGAAAAGTAGACAGATTTTGAGGGCCATGTAGGGTTATACTGAAAGATCTCTCCTCCAAAATAATAATTATCACTAATGGGACAAACAAGACTTCACCTGACTCTGGATTATGACAAACCAAGAAGAACAAAGTAACAAAGTAGCAAGTCAGTGTTTGGTCAGAGTGAGAAAGAAACAGTTTGAGTGAAAAAGGAGGGGAATAAAGGAGGGGAGAAAAAAGGGAGTAAAGGAGGAGAACACAGGATGATAAAATGTGGTATATAAGGCTAGACTGGATGCCACTCTAGAAACAGGACACCAGTAGGACAATAGACAGAATCTAATGGGACCTGCAGACTACATAATAATGGGGTCTACAGACTACATAGTAGATGAATATTAATGTTCTATCAAAGTGAAGATCCTGACACTCATTCCAATGCAGCTTTTGTCTGCCCTTTGGAATTACTCAGAAAAGTCAAGACAAAGTGTAACTTTCTCTTTTCTTCCTCCTATCTCTCTGCCAAGCATGCCTTCCCTAACGTTTTGGGTGTCCATACTTTTTCTTTGCCTCCCTTCCCACCAGTGAGACTACCATCCACTTCAGCTTAACTCAAGGGGCAAGGCTTTTTTTCCTTCTCCTTTCCATTCTCCCTCCTTTGAACAGCTGTTGAGATTTTACAGCTTGCCTGTCTGGGGTATTTTTCTTGTCAATGCTAATTAATTTGGTCCTGGAGGATGAGGAGGTGAGAAGGAAATGAGAAGAGGGTATGTATGGGGTGGAGGGTAGGAATGGCTATGGCTCCACTGCAGAACACTGCTATGCTTCCTTTCCAGCAAAGGCTTTATTTATAGTCCAAATGAAGAGTTATCTGTAATTGTAATAGCCCAGAATGCTCTACTCCCACTATACTAGCTAATTCTCTTTCATGGCACATCATAATTTAAAAGATTCAGTTCTGACTTTAAAGACAGCATTTAAACTTAAGTTCAGTTTCTCTGTATGTAAAATAATGTGACTAGCAAGAGAATGGCCTTAAGTAGCAATAAGTAACTGGAATTTAGGCAGTGATCATTTTCTCATTTATTGTGTTTTTTGAGACAGGGTTTCTCTGTAGCTTTGGAGCCTGTCCTCGAACTAGCTTCTGTAGACCAGGCTGGCCTTGAACTCACAGAGATCTGCCTGCCTCAGCCCCCCAGTGCTGGGATTAAAGGCGTGCGCCACCACTGCCACAGTGTTCTTAAATACATTAGACTAAGGACTATGCAAATCTCTGTGAGTTCAAGGTCAGCCTGGTCTACAGAGTGAGGTCCAGGACAAGCTTCAAAACCCTGTCTTGAAAAACCAATAACAATAATAATAACAGCATTCAATTCATGGAAATAACTGGTG
Source organism: Microtus oregoni (assembly GCF_018167655.1). Classification (NCBI taxonomy): domain Eukaryota; kingdom Metazoa; phylum Chordata; class Mammalia; order Rodentia; family Cricetidae; genus Microtus; species Microtus oregoni. The sequence goes on along the minus strand of NW_024543074.1, from coordinate 26,400,774 downwards.
GATATTAATTGGTAAAAGCTTTCAGGAAGTCAACAGTTTGACTCCCAACCCTCTTCCACTCGAAAAAAGTATAGTCAGCTATGTTGAATTATCACAAGAAACAGAAATGTCATGTAGTCTGTGATACCCTGAGCACATTTGAAGGCTTATGTTTAGTTTGTTTTTAAATTTTTATTATTTTTATTTTTATGTGAACAGGCATTTTGGTGCTTGTGTCTATGTATCATGTATGTATAGTGCTTTCAGAGTAAAAAGGCATCAGAACTTATGGAAGTGGAGTTTTGGATGGATGTGACCACCATTTCGTGCTAAGAACCAAACCCGGGTCCTCTACAAGAGCAGCAAGTGTTCTTAAACACTTAAGCCATCTCTCCAGCCACCCTCCCTCTCCCACATTATTTTATTTTGAGCCAAGTCTCACTATATGGCCCAGGTTTGCCTCAAATTCAGAAATTTCCCTCTGCTCCTTCCAAGTGCAGGGTTTAAAGTCATGTATCACTTTGCCTGGCCTATGTTTAGTTTGTTTGTTTTGTTTTGTTGTTGTTGAACTGCCAGATAATCAAAGATTCCTGAGAACTCTGGCAAACACGCACTAAAACACTGACTGAAGGCCGCTAAGAACCTCGTGTTTAAGAAAAACACTGCAGCTGCAGGCACTAGTTATCAGTAAGCAGGCCACGTGCTGGAAGTACGGAAGAGACAGCTGCTTACCTGGGAAAAAGAAGGCCTCAGCTCTTCCCAAGTTCCAAGAGTTGGAATTCTGTTCCATAAAACCTTCTCATCTTTAAATTTTGACAACCATTTTAAAAATCTAGAACCATGTGCAGATATAATAAAATTGCCCAAAAGGGGTTAATTTCCAACCTCTCTTGAATTTAAACATCTATAGCTTTTGTCTCCAAGAGGAAATAGATGAACAGAAAAACAAGCAAACAAAAACAACAAATAGGTTAGAGCTACAAGGAAGTCTGTCTGATCACAATATAAGGAAGCTCTGGCCGTCAACCGAGTGAGCTGCCTCTAACAGTGACATATGCTCAGCCAACAACTCTGCTGGGGAGACTGAACTTAAAGATGACCAAGACTTTGAATGCCCAGTCTGTAATCTGCTAGCACTAGCATTATCATCTGCTAATAATAGCATAAGTCTTCCCTTTGGATTCCTGCAGGAACCAACAACTGCATCACAAAGGGCACACTGGAATGCAGTCAGTTCTCAGGCAGCCCAGAATCAATTCAGAAAAGTGATTTTCCTCTAATTTTAAGATAGGGTCTGTCAATGTGGCCCTGACTGGCCTGAAACTTGTTACATAACCAGGTTGGTCTCGAACCCACAGAGATCAGCCTGCCTCTGCCTCCTGAGAGCTAGATTAAAGGGACATCAGGCTAAACTTCTGGATTTTTTGTTGTTCACCCCTTTGGAGGAGGGGGAGTTCAAGACAGGGTTTACCTGTGTAGCCCTGGCTGTCCTAGAAGTAGCTTTGTAGACAAGTATGGACTTGAACTCAGAGATTCACCCACCTCTGCCTCCCAAATGTTGGGATTAAAGGTGTATACCAGCTTATTTTTCTTTTTTTCTTTTTTTAAGACAAAGCAGAAATGTGAGTTCAAGGTTTTGTTTTACCATTAAAAGGGGCAGTTGTGTGACTGTAATGTTTCTCATAGTTTAGTAAGTCCTATAATGAAACTGTCTATGAACAGCTTGATAGAGTCCGTGTTTGTTTTTTTACAGCGAGTTAATGTACACAATACATTTAGCACAGTGCTTGACACACAGGACACTATAAAGAAAGGCAGTCTGAGACTCCCAGAAAACACTGCTTCCTATGTGTTCATTTCAGCTTCTGGCTGTGCCGCTGCATCTTAGTACTTTATGGGTTGGTAAGATTAGAAACCACAGAGACAAGGGGGTGTTAAATAACAAGGTTAGACAAGACCAAATCACATTAGAGCCTCAGTCTAAAACCAGTTAACTGGATTTTACCCTACATTAATACAAGTGGCATGTCCTGATTTTTATTACTAAGAGAGTAAGTTGGCTTCCACAGACAACTGTCTGGCTTCGTTTGGTTTGAAGAGTGAGGTAAGAATGGTAGCAGAAACAAATGAGATTCCTCTAATAATCCAAGTTAGAGATGACAATGTCTTACATTAACTAAAAGCAGAATGATTCAAAACAGTTTTCCGTTCTGACACTAAGAAAACTGCTAAGTATCAGTATTTTGTATTTATAATAAAGTATACACAGATTTAAGATTATAAAAATTAAACTTACTTTAGATACTTGGCATATTCTGGTTCTTTCCAGTAAAGCAAGTACTTAAGGTAATTAACAAAAGCTTTGTCTTTGAAGTAACCTCTTTGGGCAAGAACTGAAAGGCATAAAGAAACAATCTGCATGTCAACCAGTTGCTGGACCACTGTCTTGTAATCTCTAATAAAGTAGCTCTTTTAACATCCCTACCATCAAATCACAAGGAATTAAAAAACACAAGTTCTTGTTTGCTCAGTTAATACCTACAGACCAGTGCAAGTAAAAATCCCATTCAAACGTATCAAAGTAAATATTCTTATGAATTACATCTCTATGTTAGAAATCATCAACAGCTAGCTACTCAACTCAATGATGTACTCAACTTACAATTCAGGTAATTTGGGTTGGCTAAACATTGCACAAATTCCAACTCCAACTGAAACCGAAGTCGATTTCCAGCATCATCTAGGAGATAAGACAGAAAAAAAAAAACACCCAAAATAAAGTCAGGATACGAATGTTGATTTGTAGAAACAGAAATAAACAAAAATCAAAGTGAGATGGCTCAGCAGGTAAGGTGCTGCAGCAAAGGCTGCTGACCTGAGTTCATCCCGGGAACCCACAGGGCTGCAGAAAGACTCCCACAAGTTGTCCTCTGACATGCACCGCATGGCGTATCAATTTATAAAAAACATTCAAAATTCAGGAGAAACTTCCTTAGAAATCTTAAGAGTGGAGCCTAATTTAAAACAAACCAAAACAAGCTGGGCGTGGTGGTGGACGCCTTTAATCCCAGCATTTGGGAGACAGATGGAGGCCAGCCTGGTGCGGGTCGCTAGTTCTAGGCTTGACAGTAATAGTGAGACCCTTTCTCCAGAACAAAACAAACACAATAAAGAAATTCTCTAAAATTAGTTGAGGAAAATAAATGGAATGGATATTTACCACCTGTAGGCCACTATGTAAGGTCGTTAACAGAGATCACTGGATAGTCTCTAATAGCTGTGCCGCCCCATATATTAATGCGTTATAACCACTACTACTAACAGTGAGTACGTTAAGGAAAAACAAAGCGCCATATAGGAAGCAAGATGCAAAATGATTAAACAGCGGAGCGAGGGCGGTAATCCGTATTAGAGCGATACCCAAGTTACCGACATTTAAAGCACGTTCACGAGAAAAGCTCCGAAGAGCAGACAGCTGAAGGGATCGGTCCTCTCCCTCAGCCCCACCCCGGCCCGGGAACCAAGGAATAGGGGGTTTGAGCAGTCTGGGAGCAAAGATGTTCACACACGCCACAATCTGAGAGACAACACCGCCTTTCCCCATCCACTCCCAACTCGAAGGATGCGAGTTAAGCCTGAAAGACCGCGCGGGGAAACGGGAGAGGAGGTTGGGGCGGAGAACCGTTCCTTCGGTGAAGACTCGGGACACAGGGCTTAACGCACCTGTCTCCATAGCGACGGCCGCGGCCATAACCTGCAGAGAGACGCAAACACAACCAGCCGACAGATCGGCAGCCTCGAATGGTGAGGGAGGAGCCGGAAACCACAACTCTTATTTCCGGTCGCGGGGCAGGGTGGAACACGGAGGCGGGGACAGCCTCATTCTGAGACGAGAGGCTCCGCCTATGTTGGAGCCCGGGCCGTCTGCGCGCGCAGTTATCGAGCGGGGCGTGGTGGACCTCGCGGCTTACGTGTCCTTCGGCCTACGCTGACGTAGCACAGCACCCTGACGTCACCTTTCCCTGTGTGACGTGATGCAGAGCCTGGGCCTTAGGCCTCTTTGTCCCTCCTGACCTGGGTGTACCGGCAGGATGGCCTCGCCCCTTAGGGGCAAGTCCTCTGCCCCGCGAGTGGAAAGCACCCGCCACAAGGAGACTGTCCTCGTGGAGACGTCGTCCCACCGCGAGGAAACATCATCCCACCGCGTGGAGATTTCCTCCCGGCAGGTTCGAACGTCTTCCCGGCAGGTGGAGACGTCTCTGCGCCACCGAGAGGGGCCCTCCCTCACCCCCTCCACGAAGCGACTCCCCGGATTCCTCGAGGTGTCCTCCCAGCACGTGGAAACCTCCTCGCAGAGCAGGGAAACGTCCTCCAGCCACGTCAGGGCGTCGTCATCTCTGCGGGTGGAGACGACTGTGCACCGTGTAGAAAGCCCAGCCAGGTGGGACAAGAAAGCTGCTCGCCAGAGTGCCAAAATGGCCCGATGAAAGTGGTGCCCAAGGGCCCTGACCCTTAGCCAGGACCGAAGGGCTTCCAGTTGCCCGCCAGCCAGCTTCCAGGAGAGCCAAGCATCTTTGGTTTCATGGAATCAGCCCATAAATCAATGTAAGAAACAGACTGTGGTTTCGGGGCGCTGCCAACATGTATTGACTTTGCAGCACCTTAGACCACCCTGCTATTGACCCAGAGTACTATTTAACTTGAAGCCAGCACAGAAGGGTTTCAGACTTGCGGTACTGCATATACCCGGCCGGTGGACGTAGAGGCTCTTTGAGTCTCTGCACCAGGTAAGTTTTGTAGTCTTAGGTCCCTCTAGAATGTCTTGACCACTTGAAATTTGCGAAGAGGGACCAAACTGGCCGTGAATTCATGACCACTGGCTTGATTACATAATGCATGAAACCTACAGGGCAAAGAATTGTCTTTTGAATTACTAATTGGCCTTTATTTGTATTTCATAATAAGCTTTCGTATGTTAAGTTTTTATACACAGTACTACACCTACACTTTAAAATAGGTCAGGGGTGTTAGAAAAAAACAGGCAAACTAATTAATTAAAAAAAAAAAAATCTTGGAAGGGAAAGTGAAGAGGAAGCTGTTGACACCTGACCTGAGGGGTGAGGTTGGCGGAAGATTGTTACTGAGTATCTACTGTGTACGAGGTACTAGTCAAAGCATGTCAGCCTTAACACTGGAAAAGACTAAGATCTTCCTTTCGGGACAAGGCAGAAACAAGGCAGGAAGTAAGACGGTGTTCTCTTGTGCTCCCAGGAAGGAAAGATGTGTTGTGGTAGAGAACGGGGAGGTCCTTTAGACAATATGGTGAGGGAAAGCCTTGTTAATTGTGTGACGTTTGATCTGCGATTGTGTGGGCTCAGAGAGACTGCATTTTAGACAGAAGGAAAAGCCAACCTAAAAGGCCAGTGGGAGCAAACGGAAGATGTTTGTGGAACAGAGACCAGTTAGTTAGTATATGAGAGTGTAGTCAAAAAAAAAAAAAAAAAGAGGAAGATGCCAGTTCATACAGTTTCTTGGAAATCATAGTGAAGAGTTTGAATTTTATTCTGAGATCATCAAAAAAATGACGCAAGGGAGTAAAGTGCATGATGCAGTTTACATTTTAAAGCCATCTTTTCATCGCTGATGTGGCGGTACCCCAGTTGGGAGTGAGTTTGTCTCCTGAGATAGCTGACAGAGGCATGTGTGCTTGGAGGCAGCATGGAAGGTGCTAATGCTAGCGTAAGTGCCTAGAAGCCCGGGATGCTGCTAACACCCTGCGCTGTATCACAAAGCATCTCTGTGCTGCGAAAATCAGTAGTGGCGAAGTTGAGAAACATTGAAGGTTCTAGTAACTTTGCTAGAGCTTGGTCCACTGAGCAAACCCCTCACTTCTGCATAGCAGGATTGTGGGAAGCCTGAAAAACAGTAATGGAAGTGTGGCAATAGTACCTTCTGGTGAGGAGCAGAGCCAGAGCTCACAGAGGAAGAGGATGTGTTGCTCTGTAGGGAGCCCTCCACATCGCTTCACTAATGTATGTGCTATTTGCCCCTAGAACAGAAGACTGCAAACGACCCTGATTAAGCAGGACTCCTTGTGACTTAAGAGTGCTTGCTACTTCCAGGCACTTTTTTAATCCCAGGGGTGCATTGGGTTATCCCCTAGAATGGGGGCTTAGGTTAGAAGAACTGTCTTAACTGTTATAGATGCTGTAACCACCACTACCCCGAGGCTGCCCTGATACCTCTCTACCTCATCAAACTGCTATTAACAAAGAGCCTTTGGAATGTCAGGCTCTTCCAGCGAACTAATTCTTTTTAACATGCCCAACTGTGCCCTAAATACAAATGAACAGAGTTGCTTCTCTAGCAGTGCTCCTTATTACAAAAGTGTCTAGTGTAACAAACTAAATCAAAGGTTTATAAAGAAACATTTATTACTGTATCGTCTTTCATTTCTAGCTGGAAATAATGTCAGAAATGTGTTTGTCCTTCCACACTTGTCTCCATTAACAAAGATTCTTGCTTCTGTTTCCTCTTTTAGTAGTATCTGGAAGACTGGCTGAATGTGACCTGGAAAAGCCAGACACCTGACTTCTATCTAGATCACTGATGCTTCAGGAAAGGCACAGGATCCTGCTAGATTCTCTTGTTGTCGTCTCTTAAAAGAAATTTTTATCTAGGTTTCTTCTTCCACGTTCCACTTATTCATGTTTCAAAGCTGGAATGGAAAGAGAGATGCATAGAGCAAGAAGGTGCCAAAGAAGTAATAGATATGATAAGTCCATATTTGCCATAATACTATATTATACATTCCACAACTTCAAAATGACACCGTGTGTTGAAGGTAATTGTTAATGTACCTGTTGTACTTTGTAAATGCATGTTAGTGTTAGCCATGCTGTGTGTCGTCTTCACATTGTTCTCTACAGGAAATAGTGCTGCTGTACCTGGCACATGTCATACAACGTTAAAGACAATAAGTAACAATAATGAACGAAGAGCAGTGGTCTCCATTTGCAGTCAAGAAAGCCTTTCATGGCACAATCTTAAAATTGGGTTTATTATGCTAGGTAATAGTTGTGTACAACTTGCCTTCAGTTGTACCAGTCAGGTTAGTTTGAAAAACTAAATAAATGCAAATTCTTGGAAAGAGGTCTTCAGAATATTTAGAAATTGGAGGGGGGGGGAATTATTCCTTCAAATGTTCTTTTCAGCCTCTCTGTGGACATAAATCGCAGGTCTAATAAGCAGTGTGAAGCTGACCCATACCTCATCAATGCTCAGTTTTTTCTCTCCACATTTCACTGGATACTTTGTATCGCATTTGTTTTCCTGTTTATCCTAGTCTTTTTTCTGGCAACATTCTATCTATCCTAAATGCCATCCAGTGTGATATTTAAATATTTTTTAAAATTTCATTTACAGTTTTTATCTCTAATAGTTCAATGTGGGTCTTTTAAATTACCTTCCAAACATAAATAATTTTCTCTACACATTCCTTTTTTTATGTTCTTGGCATGTTTGGCCTGCCCTGTCGTTACTCAGATATATACAGTTTTGTTTTTTACGTATCCTCATTTAGTTCTGCCATCTGTATAATCTCTGGGACAGTGTCTATTGATAGATTTTTCTCCTCATTATAAGTTATAGTTTGTGGTTGTCACTTTTCATGTCTGGTTATTTTTATTTGTATGCCAGGCATAGTAAATTTTAATTTTATTGAGTGTTCTATAGTTTTCCTATTCTTACAGTTCTTGAACTTTGGTCTAGTCATTTGAAAGTTATTAACAAGCTGTTGTTGTTTGTATCTACTTTTAAGCTGTTTTGTGAGTTCTTGATTTGATGAATGGTTAATGTTCTCTGAGGCAAAAACTTTGTGTCTCTGTATATCCCCAATTTAGGAGATTTTCTTCTCTGGCTTGGGGGAACAATCCCTGTTCTCGGTGCAGGTGAGCTGGAGTTTCCTTCCCTCGAGCAATTTCCTTAGACATGCGATGATCAGTACTCGGGTTGATTTCTTCAACTATTCCAGGCCAGAGGGAAGCCTGTTACTCCACTCTGCCTGGAATCCTCTTTCTTATTAAATACAGATTTTGCTGAAGTTTAATGTTACCATTTCATTTCTAGGCAGCAGAAAATTCAGGTGGGATTGCTAACAAGTGGTTAGGGTATCATAGCCCAGGGATGGAGCGCATCAGTCTCTGAGATGGACACAATGGCTATATTGACCTGCTCTCTCTTTCATTTTCAAAACAGAACGACACTTTGTAGCCCAAGCAGACCTTGAACCTTGGTATTCTGTTTCCACCATCTGAGTGCTGGGATTACATGTATGTGCCGCCTTGCCTAGTTCGTTGTGTCTCTGAGAGGAGATGGCAATAACATTTTTCTTGTGAGAAATGGTTACATTGTTATAAGTAGAAAAAGATTAGGAGGGTATGAGATTTTAAATATAAATGCTTTATTATTACTATCAGTTGTACCAGTTAAGAGTTTACTCTTGGCTGCAAATCCAGGCAAATTTCTTCTTTACCTGTGATTTTTGCTATTCTGCCACAAGGGGGCGCTGTAAGATGCATTCCCTCTAGAGGACCAGGGACACTTCCTGCCTGGGGCCCTCACAGTGCCTCTGTAGGCTTCCTGTGAAGTCCCTGAAACCAGCCACACTGAACCCTGGCAGTTGCAGTGCCATTCCCTTAGCGGCAGCTGAATATAATTTAATGAAAAGTAGAAAATTTTTCCGTGCTCCCCTATCCAGCCTTCTTTTATCCCAATCATCCTGTTTCCCCAAGTTCCCCCCATCCTCCCCTTCTTAATTTTCTCTCCCCATCTCCCCTTACCCCCACCCCACCCCACCCACAAGATCCCACTTTTCTCCCCGGCAATTTTGTCTACTTCCCATAGCCAAGAGGACAACTATATGTTTTTCCTTGGGTTCACCTTCTTATTTAGCTTCTTTAGGTTCACCAATTGTAGACTCCGTGACCCGTATTTATGGCTAGAAACCAATTATGAGTGAGTACATCCCATGTTCATCTTTTTGGGTCTGGGTTACCTCACTCAGGATAGTGTTTTCTATTTCCATCCATTTGCACGCAAAATTCGAGAAATCATTGTTTTTTACCGCAGCGTAGTACTCTAATGTGTATATATTCCACACTTTCTTCATCCATTCTTCCATTGAAGGACATCTAGGTTGTTTCCAGGCTCTGGCTATTACAAATAATACTGCTATGAACATAGTTGAACAAATGCTTTTGTCATATGATCGGGCATCTTGAATTTAAATTTTCTATTTGAAGAACCCATTTTATTAAACATAGCTGATCATTTGTTCTCAGAAGTTTGAGTTTCAACTCTACAGGGGTCCTCTGAATGTCTCAGCTTTAGTAGGTCCAGTCTCTGCTCTCCTGTCTGCTACTGAGCACACAGATCCCCTCCCTCCCTTCCTGTCTGAATTGCCTGTTCATAGCCTTTGCTCATTCTTTTCAGTTTTTCTTAGTGATTTGTTTATGAATACTAAATATTTTAGCTTGTTTATGAATACTAAATATTTTAGTTCAGATTTTATTTGCATTATATACATATTCTTTTTAAAAAATAAAAACTTATTTATGTATATATATGTTTATGGAACTGTATGCTGTGTGTGTACTGATGCCCATGGAGGCCAGAAAAGAGAGTGGGATTCGTGGAGCTGGAGTTTCAGGTGGTTGTGAACTGCCTGATATGGATGCTGGGAACCAAACTGTCCCATGTAAGAACACCACTCAGCCACTGAGCCATCTCTCCAGCCCCTACACGCATATTCTTAAAGTTTAGGGAACACTTCCCTCTTTGAATTTTAACTCTCTCTCTCTTTTCCCTTCCCTCCCTCCCTCTCTTTAATCTTGGGTTGTTTTTTTTTTTTTTTTTTTTTATTGATTGTGGTTATGAGTTTTGTGTTTGTGTTGTTGTGGGGTTTTGTTTGTTTGTTTTCCGAGACAGGAATTTTCTGTGTAGTCCTGGTTGTCCTGGAACTTGCTCTGTAGACTAGGTTAGCCTCAAACTTAGAGATTCACCTATCTCTACCTCTGAAGTGCTGGGATTAAAGGCATGCGCCACAACCCAGCTCTCTCTTTAAAAACAGGAGCCAGTTTCTCATCTCCCACTGTGTGCCTTTATGTTGCCTGATTTCCTTCTTTGGATTCATTTCATGATTGGCAGCCGCGTTTCTGTCTTCCTAAACTGACCTACCAGGAATACTGCCCCAGTGATTTTTAACCTTCAAGTCAAAACTATTAAAGACTGGAGAAATCAATTTAGTGGGTCATAGTATTTTTAAAAACAAGGGAGCTGGAGAGATGGCTCAGATGTAGACAGAGTGATTAAGAACACCTACTGCTCTTACAGAGGACCCCAGTTTAGTTCCGAGCACCCAGGTTGGGTACTCTCAATGGCTTGTAACTCTAGCATCATGGGGTCTGTCACCCTTTCCCTGCCTCCTTGGGCACTTGCACACACACACACACACACACACACACACAGAGAGAGAGAGAGAGAGAGAGAGAGAGAGAGAGAGAGAGAGAGAGAGAATATTTTTTTAAATTAAACAAGACTGGTGAGATGGCTCAGCAGGTAGAAGATGAGTAAGCCTGATAGGTTGTGGTCCCACCACCAGGACCCATGGTAGGAGGGGAACAGGAAAGCTGTCCTCTGACTTCCAAACAGACACTAGCACTAGTGCATCCATCCTTAGAGTTACCATATATGCGTACAGTAATAATAGGAAATAAAATCTAACTTAGAACACATCGCATTGCTTATGAGAGACGGAGGGAGGCCAGGCCTGGACATTTTACTTGGCCCGGAGTTGGAGTTTTTACTACGGTGTTGCAGCAAGGAAACAATGGACGTTGAAGCCCATCTAACAAGTGTCTGATAAGTCCATTTGACAGAGAGTGGACAGTGAGACATCATCATTAACCTAAATAAAAGGAAACAAGAAGTCTAGTTAAGGATTGGGAGACCTGTTGGCTTTAAGGGCCATTTATTCACAAGGTTGATATGAACTGAATACTGGTGAATGGTTTCCCAGAAGAGGGCTTGGCCCCAGTAAAGTCCATCAGAAAATTGTTCAGTGTTTGGTTGGAACTATAATTGAGTCCCCAGGTGAGGTCTGTGGTTTGTGTTTATACAACATCCCTGCCCCACCCATGTGTGGACAGTGTTTTACAGTCTAAAGACATGTCAACAAAACTTGTGTGTCCGAACATATATGTTACTGTCAAAGAGGCATGATAATCACTATGCCTCCCCCCACTTTGTTTTTAGAGACTGCTCTCACTGAGGGGGCAGACTGTTCAGCCGGCCACTACCTCCTGAATGCACCATCGTGCCTGGCAGCCAGTCTGTTCAAGGGCTCAAGAATTCTTTAGAGCTGAGAACTGTTTGAGAGCTTAAGGATTCCATGGGTGCTTGCACCTGCCATTGTCTGGAGAAAACTTACCCGTTTTTGCAGGCACTTGGTGCGATTCCTCTGGATACCCTCACAGATTCACCTGCATATCTGTTAAGAAATCATCCACCCCAGGTCTACTCTGTGCTTCATAAGATTTCTTTTATAAACGGATCCTGGTCCTAAAATAAAAAAATCAAAAATCGTCAAGCTACTCTGCTCCCTTTGTTCCCCAGTCACACAGCACTTGGGTCATCTGTAGGGCTCTCTCCCCATTCATCAGCAGAGTTCACCGGTGGAAACACATATTTAATGTCAATGGCCTGTCCATATTGTTCTTTAAAAAGGCCATAAGAGAAGGACTTAAAGCTCCTTAGCGTGTGTTCAAACCTAAGGCTACTTCATCCATTAGTTAAGACAGGCTGTAATCTGAGGGCTTCTGAGTTTGCCAAGGACCTACAGAAGAAAGTCAGGGCCTGAAAAACTCATTGGTTTCGGAGTAAGGACAAAAATGGAAGTAGTAAATCTCAGTGTGAATCAGGTCTATCATGCATCATGGGACAAATCAGAACCTCTGAAAATGACGATGCACAGAACTTTTCAGTGTCTGTACAGACATTTGGGCAGTTCTGTGGATAAGTGAATCCACCTATAGGTGGCGCACTTCCCCCACTGTGGACAAAATCCCTAGTTCTCCAGCTGAGGCGTGGAATTAGAAAGCCCAGAAACTTTTTTTTTTTTTTTTGCATATAATTTTGATAGTTTTTGTTTTAGTTTGTCTTTGATAAAAAACCAGCTTGCCCTCAACATTGTGATCTCACCAGTATTTTATGTAGGCCAGAGTGGGCATTTAAAAGGTTTAAGTTCATTGATTTAAAGGAAGGATAGTCTGAATGCATGAGCAGCAAGCTTGGGTGTGACTGAAGGCCTGGTGCACACCAAGGTTGGGAAGCTCAGTCAGGACTCGCTGGAAGGCTGAACCAGTGTTTTCAGATTCCACTGGATACAGAAGTTTAATGTAACTAGCATTTTCTTCTTGTTCATGAGGTAAAATACAAAAACCACAGTATATCAGAGTTCTCCTCATAGTGAAATTGTCAGTTGTTTGTATAGAGTCCCAGGGTAGAGTACATCTCTACTGAGAACGACCGTCAAAAGTCGCGGAGAAAAGGACATTGCTGAGGTCTCCCTGGCTGAGTAGCATCCAAAGCCAGCTCACTTAGTGCCATACAGACAATGGACAGCAGAGGTCAGCCAGTCCCTGCAGCTGCAAAGGTTACACTTCGGAACAGCAGAAACTAGGAGGGGGTGCCACGCAGGCAAGGTCCTGTGATGGAGACTCGGACCATGGCTGTGTTCATCTTGGAAAATCAAAGCACCACTGGGCATGGCCTTGTGGACTCAAAGGACTCTTTCTGTCCTCTCTGGTTGTGGGGATATTTTGACACTCGCAGCAGACTGTCTACTGAGCTCTGGCACTGCCTCAGGCATTGCTGAAAGCACCCAGGCCTTCCTCCGGTCTGGATGAGGTAGGTCAGGAGACTAGGGGTCAAGAGGTTGAGTTATGTTACCCCAGCATTCCTGGCCGGGAAGAAGCGCCAGAATGTGGGCAGCCTCCTCTGGAATGGTGCCCTTAAACACCAGCTGTTGCTGCCTAAGGACCGGTTGCCTAGCGCTCTGCAGTGCACCGGAGGAACCTTGGAGGTCATCAGAAGAGCAGGGGACGGTCAATTCTAAGACAGAAAGGCCAGACTGGTGCTTTGTTCTGCTGTGAGAAGGGCTTCAAGAGCTAGAATCAAAGGGTAAGAAACTACAAAATGACACATTGGGCTCAGAAAAAAAAAAAAGGAAGGGTTTTTCAACATAATATAAAGCCTTAAATCTACAGGTAGACCTAGATTGCAGTCCTCCTCAGAAACCCATGGAAACCCCTGCTTAGGACCCCAGTGGAAGTCAGAATCATAAAGAAAACTGTTGAACTCGAGTCCAGCTTAGATGTCCTGGGCCACTGCCCCCACCTGCTATAGTTAGTTCTTGCCATGAGGCCTTTAGTTCTGTGTGTGTGTGTGTGTGTGTGTGTGTGTGTGTGTGTGTGTGTGTTCTGCTTCTTTACACTACTCAGGTGTTACACCACTTAGCTTTGCCACCTACGGCAGTTTGAGTAAGAGGTCCTCCATAGTCTGCAGCACTGAACACTTGGTCTCCAGCTGGTGGTGCTGTCTGGGAGCTGCGGCCTTGCTGCTAGGAGTACATCACTGGGAGGTGGGCTTTGCGATTTCAAAGACTCTGGCTGTTCCAGTCCCTCTCTGCTTCCTGCCTGTGGGTTAAGATATGAGCTCTCAGCTGGGCAGTGGTGGTACATACCTTTAATCCCAGCACTTGAAAGGCAGAGGCAGGCGGATCTCTGTGAGTTCAAGGCCAGCCTGGTTTACAAGAGCTAGTTTCAGGGCAGGCACCAAAGCTACAGAGAAACCCTGTCTCGAAAAAATACCAGGGGGCGGGGAGAAACACCATGTCTCAAAAATTAAAAAAAAAAAAAAAGATGAGCGCTCAACTTCTGTTCTTAGCATCCAGCTCTTGCCCCCATGCCTCTCATTCCCCCATCATGAACTCTAGCCCTCTGGAACCATAAGCTCAAACTCTTCTTTCTGTAAGTTTCCTTGTCATGGTGTTTTAACACAGCAGCAAGAAGGTGACTAAGATACCATTGAAATGTCTCCTGATGAAATCTATGCCAATTTCCCCGCAGTCGTACACTGTGACTCCTGTCTTTCTCCACAACAGTCTTTCTGTCACAACAAGCGGTTACATCACTCAGAGCAATCACGGCTGTCTTACACTGCCCACAGAAGGGCAACAGCTTTAACTTTTTCACCGTGTACCCCTCAAACCTGTAATGGTACTCGGCACCCAGCAGCTGTGCTATGGACGGACCTGGACGTGGTCCCCGGCTGAGGAATGAGCAGATGAGTCAGTGAGTGAAGAATGAATGACCGAGGTGAATTCAGAGTCCTAGGAGTCTGGACACAGAGACTGATGCCGACTCTGCTCCATCCAGGGCCAGATTGACTGGCTCAAGGGCAGAGTCAAGGGAGACCCCAGTAGACTTACACTTGCCCCAGGCCTGCTGTATTCCTTGTGTGAGACAGACTGCCGTTCCTGCAGGCCCTGTTTCAGTTTCATCTCCCCGGGGAGCCCGCCCCAGCCCTCTACCCCGAAGTCCCCTCTTGGTATTTGCACTCCCCACCATGACCATCTCTGTTGCGGCCTCCATGTGCACGCTCCATACTTTCCCTTCCTTGTTTGTCCCTGTCTCTTCCATGACACTGAAGGCACCAGGAGCAGGGGCCGTCATAAAGCCTCTTTGTGTCCAGAGGATAACCCTGGACCGAATGAACAAGGTTGGCTTGTCCGGACCTGGACGCGGTTACTGGCTGTTCCTGGCCTCTGTGTGGTGGGACATCCCTTGGCAGAGAAAAGGACTCGAGGGGTGCAGCATCCCCTGTGCATGATTAGTGCCCGTTTGGAAGGCACTGCACAAAGAGGGCATTGTCTGCTGGCTTGCTCCTTCACATATGGCACGGCCTTGTCCCTCGGCCTGCTCATTCACCCAGTTTGTTGAATTCTCCCTGACTGCCAGCTCCTGTGATGGGCACCAGGGACAGGGAGAAAACCCAGAACTGATGACTCAGGTGCAGAGTCAGACTTGCCTAATGTTAAGTCATCTCAGGCCAAGAGAGGTGACCCCAAGATCCCTCCTCTTTGATCTCCAGTGCCTAAGCTGTCTTCACCCCCATGATGCTCCAGCCAGGAATCCAGACAGCAGCCAACTTTGACAGACTGCTGTGCTTGCACAGAGTAAACGCCTTAGGACCTGGAAACCACCTTAGCCCTTAACTGAAGACCTGCCTCCACCATCCCTTATCTTTTCTGGTTTGGCCTTTCCAGATATGACTCACAGAGCCCCTCTCCAAATCCCTAGGGCAGCCACATGAAGCAAGCGAGGTGGGCAGGCTCTGCTGACGCAGTACCCAGCCCACCCCAGCCTGAGGTCTGTGGATTAGGCTTCAAGATCACCTAGGGCAGTTCCAGACAGGGAGTGGCAGGGCAGGCTGAGTACGGCAAGGGTGGGATGACTGGCCGACCAGTTGGGCAGCCAGAATCCAGGACCTCAGCAGGGTGGGGCTGCTAAGGCTTTCCAAGCAGCATTTATGTAACTTCATTTTAATCTATAGGTGTTTTTATCTTCACATAAGAATCCTGATAGTGTAATCAATTAATTTTATTACCTATTTTTAAAAATAGTTGTGCCAAATGTGGCTGCTAATGGCCAGTCCTGAGAAGACTAAGGTAGAGGGATTCCAAGTTCAAGGACAGCCTGGGCTACACAGTGAAACCCCGTCTCAAAACAAAGAGATTTATAGCACTGTGCTCTAGTCCACTGGGTGCAGCAGATAACCCTGGCTGGTCATCTTTATGTACAAAGCATTTATTATCCTGCTGAATTACTTCCTTGCAACACATTCCCAGGAGCGAAATTAAGATGGGAAAAAGGTATGAGCAGTTTAATAGCCCCGGAGCCCTAAAGGGCTGTGCTAATTCACACTTGAGCTGGCAGTATGTTTAGATTGGTTTTACCATATAAGCAGCATGCACTGTTATAACTTTGCTAATGTTCGCTAATTTAGTGGGTGTAAAACGGCACATCAAGGTTCCCCTAATTTGCCTGATTATAGTGACGGCGAGCCTGCCTGTAGGTGCTAATATAAGAGTCTCAGTGACAGCTCCCCACAGCTGCTCAGCCACTCTGGCCCGTGTCTCCATATCGCTGTCAGTGTCTTTATGCTCCTTCTTAAGCCTTCCTGTCTCCAACTCGCAGCTCCTTCTCTGGGTTATTATAACCAGCCAGGGCTGTGGCCCCTTCATAGAGGTCCCAGGCAAGTCCTGCTCATCTGCAAGCTAGCCCCGGGCACAGTGCTTTATCCTAGAGAACTACACCTCCAAAGTCCAATGGTGCCCATCTTTTCACCAGGGCCTCAACAAGGACCCTTTTCATTTGTCCAGGTGGCCTCACCTGAGTTGAACTTGTAGCTTAGAGTCAGTAGCACTAAAGTCTAAGAAGTAGCTAGGAGTGGCCAGACTGTCCTTTAGTGACCCTCTCCAATGTGGTATCCTAAGTGCCACACCTCAAGGCAACCTGCCAAATGGGGTTTCATGTCTGGGCAGCTGGAAATCTGTGGTCTAAAAGAGTTAAGGAGTGGGTCCCACAGAGTTCAGATGTGTAGACAACAGAGAATTCCATAGAGGTGACAGTGGCTCCGTCACTCCAACCCACACCTCACCTAAAGTTTTAGAAAGAACTCAGCCTTCAAGCAGAAAACCCATTTGGCACCAGGCAGACAGCAGGCCACCAGCAGTACCCTATGGAACAGCAGGGCCAGGTCTGGACTCTTGCCACTTCCTGCCTTCTGATGGCACCAGGATTTCAGACAACATTAAGACAGTGGATGTCTTAATGATGACAGAAGTGTGTACAGATGCATATAGTGAATGCCCATGGAGGACAAAGAGCTGCCCCCTGGCGGTTCACCTGCCACTGGTACCCACCTGCCTCTGGTAGCCCACCTGCCCTGGTAGCCCACCTGCCCCTGGTAGCCCGCCTGACCCTGGCAGTCCACCTGCCCCCCGGCAGCTAGTCCACAGAGGCAAGTGAGTCTAGAGAGTTCAAGCCTCTGCAAAACTCCCAGACCCACAAGTGGCCCAAAGCACCAGAACCACAGACATGGAAGTCAGGCAGGACAACCCTCAAGTGCCACTTCCTCACTTTAATTGATAACAGCTTTTTTAAAAAATGTTACTCAACAAACATATGCCCATTTCTAGGATGTTTGAAAAAAATATCAAAAATTATAAAGAAAATAAATACCAAGCCTTTCTCCACTCATGCAAGGAGTGGAGCCTTTCTGGGTCCATCTCACTCCTTGCTGATACTGTCTAGCATGGACAGTTTGCTGTCTGCCTTCTTGCTTTAGATTATGAGCACCTGAACTCATACAAGGAACGGGGAAATGTCCTTCATGAACACTGTCAGGGACTGCATAACAGCCTTTTGAAGGGACATCCCTGAATTATTTCACTGACAATTACATTAGTAAGTATGGAGCATAGTATGTATGTCGACATTTTTATAAGTCATATTTATTTTCTTCCACAGTTTGGCTCTCTCTCTCTCTCCATATATATATATATATATATGCATATATATGTATATATATGTGTGTATGTATTTATAGATATGTGTAGATATTCTGTAAGACTCTGCACATTTCAGCATTGCTTTCCTGGGTGGTTGAATTCACATGTGTCCACCCCACACCACCAATGATACCAAGAAATGTTTGTTATTTGGAAGTCTGTAAGTCTATTGCCTTCTTTTAGAAAAAGACTTATTTTTATTTATTTGTGTGTGTGTGTGTGTGTGTGTGTCTATGTCTGTGTATTTTGGTCATTTGTGGGGGATGTGACTGTGTGGTGACTGGAGGCAGAAGGCGGCTTTGGGTCCTCGTGCTAAAGCTCGACTTGCAGGTGAAGCACCAGATGTGGGTGCTAGGAAGCAAAATTAGGCCCAAAACAGTATGTGCTCTTGACCCCTGAGCCATCTCGCCAGCCCCTAGTATCTTCTTTTGATTCTGGTCAACGGAAGCTTGGATAAAGAAATTCCTAAGGGACATACCGAAGGCCATTCTGGGAGTGGGACATCTCCTGGCTTTGAGACATGGCTGTGCTCTCTAGGCAGAGAGGCGGACAAAGCACTGGAGTTAAATAACCTATCCAGGCCCACATCACACACACAAGGAGCAGTTATTGTCTGCTCCCATGCTGTGGAAATCCAGGGCCCTCACCTCACTCACCTTTCACTTCTGTTCTCAAGTAGGGGGGAAGTCAAGGAGAAACTTGGACTTGAGTCTGCCCTGCCTATCCGGGGCACCATTAATAGATTTTTAAGTCTCGAGGGCAAATTTCACAAAGATGCTTCGGATAGGCTGGCTCAGAGAAGCCTGGAGACAGGGAGAGGGATGACATACAAAGAATGCAATCAACAGGAAGGACTGGCATGGGTGGATGCATGTGCATGTGTGGCTGGGCAGGGGGCAGTGAAGAAGTCTAAGGGTCTGGGGAGGCCTCCCACAGAGCCCTCTTCACCATTTTTATCTACTACACGTCAGGCAAAACCTATGCCAACTGCCAAAGACTCCACCTCAACTCTAGAAAATAAGAGAGAGGACGGTATGGATTACGTTATATTTAAAACAAGCCCACACAATGCCTGTAATTTTTTATTCTGACTCCGTAATTACAGCCCGAGACCAGCCAGATCACAGTTATCCCCACCCCGACCCGCTGTTGGGACACATTGAATTAGAGGGTTTGCTGCCCTTTGAGAGTCTATTTTAGATGCCCTATACTGGCAGGTAACAGGCCTTTCACAAGGCCCATCTTGTTGGAGCCCCTCCCAGGCAGCCTGCTCAAAAGGCCAAGTCAGCAACAGTTTCTGAGAAGGCAACCTAAGGTGGGGAGCAGCTGGGATGCTGTGGTATTGCCCAAACCCATCCCTGGGCCTCAGGTCTGAGTGTAGGGCCTGAAGCATCAAAGCGAGCATGGGAGCAGACCTGGGTCAAGTCCAACCTAGAGGCTCTGCCCTCTGGAAGATTCCAGAATGCTGCTCAATTTGAGCCCCTGTTCTGGATCTGATGGATGGATGAGCCACTGCCTGGCTGATGGATATAGTTGCTAGAAGCAGGCTCTTGTTTCCCAAAGAGACCAACTTCAGAAAAGAAAGGAGGAAAGAAAGAAGGGAGAGATGGAAGCATGGGAGAAAGGAGAGGGGGAGGAAAATCTAAAGAGCATGACATAGCCACTTATACGGATAACCCCTGCCACCAACCATGCCTGGGCCAACTAACATTCCCCTACCTCACCCTCCCAGTAGATCAGCCCCGTGATGATACCTCAGACAGAGCCAAGGTGGGATCGGCCTCCCTGGATATGAACCTGTACCACCAGTGGGTGTCAGAGAGGCCCTTCCAGGCTGAGTCCAGCCTCCTGGCAGCCCTTTGGGGAAGATAGAATGACACCATCTATCCAAAGATGCAGATGTGTCTCCAAGACACTGTGCATAGCCTTCTAATTCCCTCACATCATTCTGCCAGGTTACTGTATCCAGGGTCAACACAACTTCCATTTTAGACAAGAGGACATAAAGTTCAAAGACGTGAAATGGCACCGTTAAATGCCATCCACCTCATAAGGAGAGAGATCTAGAACCAGCAGTCAGAACACCACAGACCACAAAACTGGCCTGAAACCTCTGGGTCTGACCCAACAACCCCTTGGCTGCTCCCATGCCCTTGCTAAGCACTTGGACCTGAGGAAGCCTAGCACAGGACCTCAGATGACTTCTCCTGGAGCACCCCCACCGAGCCAGGTTCCATAGACCCTTGACATGGCCCTCCGTAGACCGATGGCTCCCTCCCTCTCTCTTCCTTGATGCATCCTGCATGTAGTCCTAGTTTTGCCATGAAGATAGAATAGCTATCTTCTCCTAGACTTCTCAAGACATGGTTTGAGTCTTCTCTCTCTGTTACTAGGCCATACATGGCCCACAGGCAGATGCTTCCCATGTAAGAAAAGAGGAGAGCCTGAAAAACCATTTGCCTTGAAAACTTTGCTCAAAGTCCATCCTATGAGGCCCTCTTCAGGGCTCATGTGGATGGAGCTAACCTCAACTTTCAAGCTTGCCCTCCAGAGCAGGGGAAGAAAGCCATTATTTCCTGTGACCCCCCCTGCCTCAGCACAAATCTGGTACCAACTGGATCAGTAAACATATAATTGAATTGCTATTTATGGTTACATACACACACACTCACACACACACACACACACACACACATATGCACACACACATACACATATGCACACACATAAAACCTTAGACTTAGATTCAGGGCACCCGACCTGAACCCGCCAGCTGGGCAGAAATAACCAGGAGCTGGCATGTGAGGACTGTTTGCTAGCTAAGAATGGGAGCACTGAAATAAATCCTAACTTTAAAAAAGAAACACACCCCATAAATATTTTATTTATATAACACCGTTCCATTTTTAGGTCACAACCTCCTCAAGGTGGGCCCTGCCTGCCCACAGGCCCCTTCACCCCACCCAGTAATCATGGCTCTACCTGCCCTCTCTCCCCTCCTGTTTGCCCTGCAGGGTTTTCCTCGATTGTATGGTGTAAGCTTCCAGACAGTCCAGGGGCCTGTCTTAGACCTGGGCCCAGACTCCTTCCCTCCCTCCCTTTCTTCCTCCCTGACCCAGGAGTTGGTGAGGATCTAGTCAGAGCCAGACCTGGAGCTCTGGGTCAGAAAACATGACAGTCAACACCCTCAGTCTGTGAGAGCAACTGTCCCTTGGTTGACCTAGCGCCAAACAGAGTGACAACTGGCTGCATGGGAGGAGCTAGGTTCTGCCAAACCGAAGGACCCCACTCCACAGTTCAAACAGCAGTGGGGTGGCTTTGGGTTAGAATGTGGTAGGAAGGACTGTCGGAACCAGGGTTCTTGTCCTGGACCTGCGTTCACTGTGGTCACCAACATTTATAGGATTCACTACTCCCAGTCCTGAGCCCAACTCCTCCATGGCCAAAGGAATGACACCTGCTGAGGGGACCAAATTCACTGTAAGGCCAGGAGGTTCACAGTGAACCCCTGTGAAACTTAGCAGCAGGAAGGAAACAGGTTAGAGGGCCATAGCTTTGTCCTCAAAAGCATTTGTGAACCCCAAACCAGGTGGCGTCCCCAGTTTTTGTGAGCTTTCCGTCTCCGGAAAGGAGCCAGCGGCTCCGAAAGCAACACTGGCAATGCCATCCAAAGGTCAGGAGGCCCCTTATCACCTGCTCCAGCCCCTCCCTGCTCCCTTGTCACTCACCCTCCTCTCCATCCGCAGCTTTGCCCTCCTGGGTCTCTCACTGGGGCACAAGAACCAACACACCTCTGGCAGGATTCCTGCTCCTGGCAGAAGATCAGGCAGGAGGAGAGTGCTTGGGGAACTTTCACTGGGGTGCTTTACAACACTCAGGCCCCCAAGAGACTGTAGCTGGGCTTTCCCACCCCGAGGGCAGTAAATCGAGAAGCCTTGCAACCACCAGTGGGAAATGGCAAACCACCAGACACTGTCGCAGACCAGCAGCGGCAGGAGCCTGGTCTCAGATGCCCTGCAGGCTGTAAGCTTGGAGGTCAAGTCTCAGAAAGCCAGCTCCCTTCTCAGAGCAGCACTGCTGGGCCCAGGGCAGAGGTTACTGCCCTGCACTCACGACATGAGTCTGCAGGCCTGGGCTCACCTCACAATCTGGTCTTGTGAGGAGGGGTCCGGGAGCACTATTGAACCCAGTGCTTGTGGCACCAGGCCCCAGCTTCGGGCCTCGGGAGGGTGCCTTGAATACTGTCAATGTCACCTTGAGGTGGGTCTGGTAGGACAGGTCTGAGTCCCACATAGCCTTGGTGTCCCACCCTTACCACGACCTCAGCAAGGAGGACCCTGGGGAGCAGTAGCCAGGAGGGAGTTCTCAAAACTTTGGAAGAGTTGTGTCCCAGAGAGGGGAGGCCATTTCCAGGCTCCTGGGTGTTCTATTTCACAACATACAGGAATGGCCCATCTGCAAGGGTATGGGAAAGGGGAATCTTCTGCTGAGTCCTTCTCCCAGAGGCTCCAGGGCAAGGTCTCTTCCAATACTCTCCTGGACCACTTGGTGAAGACTTGGAGGGTGTAAGTAGCCATCCACCACCCAGGAAATTTCTCTGGTTTCTGCTGGTGTGCTGTGGACTCGAGGTCAGCAGGCTGTTGAACTTCCAATCGAGGGTCACTGGGATTTCTAATACAAGCTACCACATCTGGCTTCTAACCTGAGTCTGAGGACTGAACTCAGCCATCCAGCTTGCCCAGAAAGTACCTCTTCTCTCCCCTATCACCTTGGCCCCTGCAAAAGATTTTTTTTTAATTTCTTTTATTTAACTAACTTTTTTTTCATTTATTTTACATGCCGTCTTTTATTATTTATTTTTGAGACAGGGTTTCTCTAAGTAGCACTGGCTGTCCTGAAACTCACTATGTAGACCATGCTGGCCTCAAACCCACAGAGATCCACCTGCCTCTGCCTCCCAAGTGTTGGGATTAAAGGCGTGTGCCACCATGCCCAGCTACAGAAGGCGATACTGTAAATGTATCTTTCTTTTGGCCTGACAATCTACAAATCTATCCTGGAACATTCATCCAGACAGTATTTATTGTGCATCTACCATGTGTTCTAGGTATAGGATATCCATAGGTGAACATATACTCACAGGGCTTGGCATTCTGAGAAGACAGGTGAAGGACAAAGTATAGAAGTAAATCGGTAAATTCAGGAGCAAGTAGAAGAAGGAAGTGCAATGGAGAAAATCCAAGGACGGCAGGGAGAATGCCGGATGGAAGGGAGTGGGGTGCAATTTGAAGCAGTTTAAGGATTGTTTCTAAGAAAAGATTTGAGGCAGAGAAGGGACATCCAGAAGCCAGTACATTTAATGCGGGGGAGTCGGCTGCTCCCAGTCACAGGGGATTCTGCCCTCCTAGGGTCATCTGGCAATGTCTGGAGACATTTTTCATTGTCACAGCTGCAGGAGAAGTTGCTACTGGCGTACAGCGAATAAAGTCCCCTGCCGTTCATCAACAGCAGCTCCCTGACAACACAACTATTCCAGCCAAATTGTCCATAACGCTGAGGTCAAGGCTCCCTGGGGTGAGCGGTGCAGAGGAGAAGGAGCCAGGAGCCAAAGCCAGAGATGTAGATGCTGACCAGAGACCCAGAGTTGTTTTGGAACCAGAGAAGCTGATTCAGAAATTCTTATGGAAAAATATGTGAGACTAGCTTGGGACAAAGATAAAAAGAAAGAATAAACAAGAGTGAGTAGCCTCAGAGAACCTTATATAAAAATCCCATGACATACGGCTTATATCCTCAATATATAAAGAGTTCTGACAAACGAGAATCTTAATCTCTCTCTCTCTCTTTCTCTCTCTCTCTTTCTTCCTCTGTGTGTGTGTATTTGTGTGTGTGGCTGTGTCTTGTATTTTTGAGACATGATCTCTCTGTGTAGTCCTCGTTGTCCTGGAGCTTGATATGTAGTCCAGGCTAGCCTTAAACTTAAAGAGATCTGCCCGCCTCTGTCCCCAAGTGATGTCTTTTTTTTTTTTTTGGTTTTTCGAGACGAGGTTTCTTTGTAGCTTTGGTGCCTGTCCTGGAACTAGCTCTTGTAGACCAGGCTGGCCTCGAACTCACAGAGATCCACCTGCCTCTGCCTCCTGAGTTCTGGGATTAAGGGCATGTGCCACTACCGCCCGGCTTTGAAAAGAACTCTTAAAAGAGACTTTCTTTCAAAAAAAAAACGAGCAAGAATCAGAAATCTTGCAGGAAAAGACTAGACTATAAACGTAAGAAAAAAAATGTCCAACATAACTCACAACTCAAAGAAATTCTCGGCTCTTAACATCTGAGTGGTAGAGCTTAACATTCACCAGACCTTAGCATCACATGAATGAATGAATGAGTGAATGAATGAATGTCATGAAAGAGCATTTAAAAGAAAAGTAAAAAGAACCAAGGCTGAATATGATTCTACACAGAGTTGCCCAGGTCAGGCTCAGGCACAGTTCTTAAAACACACAAACAGAGTCTCTTAAAAAGCAAACTGCTTCATGTTGCTACCCCAGAACCAAATCCTCATCCTTTGAACAAGCTATGTTCCTATGTATCCTAGGAACATAGTCTTCTTTACTTTTTTGCACAAAGACTTCTGCAGTGATTTCTCTTGGGTAGCACCAGCCATATACTGGAAGTAACCTAAGAGTCCACCAGCTAGGGACTTGTTTACGCTGTGGAACATGAGCAGCTGTTTAGAAGATGGAGACTCACTCTCAGACCTTCCAAAAACAATGAAAGCATATGTGCTGTGGGAGAATGCTCTTGTACACTGTAAAGATTTGTCACTCATATTGGTTTAATAAAATGCTGACTGGCCTGTAGCCAGGCAGAAAGCATAGGCAGTATAGGTGGGATGACCAGACTAAGAGAATTCTGGGAAGTGGAAAGGTGGAGACGCAGTCACAAGCCAGATGCAAAGGAAGCAAGATGAGAATGCCTTACTGAGAAAAGGTACCAAGCCATGTGGCTAAACATAGGCAAGAATTATGAGTGACTTTAAGTCATAAAAGCTAGTTAGTAATTCGAGGCCAGCCTGGTCTACAAGAGCTAGTTCTAGGACAGGAACCAAAAGCTATGGAGAAACCCTGTCTCGAAAATAAAATTTAAAAAAAGTTAGTTAGTAAT
This sequence comes from Microtus oregoni, assembly GCF_018167655.1. Lineage (NCBI taxonomy): Eukaryota > Metazoa > Chordata > Mammalia > Rodentia > Cricetidae > Microtus > Microtus oregoni. The sequence goes on along the minus strand of NW_024543074.1, from coordinate 26,375,942 downwards.
AAGTCTGAGCAGTAGGCCAAAGAGTTTATAATTAATATAAGCCTCTGTGTATTTATTTGGGAACTGAATGGCTGTGGGTCTGAGTGGGACAGAAACTTCTGCCAATACATATGTTCAGAAAAATGAAACATCCAGAGACTTCTAGAATAGCTTTATTCATAATAGCCCCAAACCGGAAACACTCAAATCTCCACCAACAGGATAGATGAATTATAGTGAGTTCATATGATGAATTACTATATAAAACAGAAAATAAATGAACAGATATACACAGCAACAGAAATAAATTTCAAAAGCACTTTGTTAAGCAAAATGAATCAGATCCAAGAGTATGAGCTATGTGATGCCATTTCTGTGAAGTTCAGTGGGTAAAGCCAAGCGTGCAGACAAACCAGGACCTGCCTGACCAAAGGAAGAATAGATTTCTGGAAGAGATAGGGAAATCTTTTGAGGGGAGGGTGGTGGGATTAGAGTGTGGCTTACAAGGTGGATGACTTTGTCAAAATCAGTGGACTGCACACACTTCAGGTCATGCCATCTATAAAATTTGACTTTATCTTTTTTAAAAAAAAATTTCATTATTTCATGTATATAAGTGCTTGCTTACATGTATGTCTGCTCAACACATACATGCCTGGTGCCCTCGAGGACCAGAAGAGAATATTGGATCCCTTGGAACTGGAATGACAGATGTTTGTGAACCACCATGTGGGTGCTGGGAACTGAGTCCAGATTTTCTGGAAGAACAGCTAGTGCTGTTAACCACTGAGTCATCTCTTTGATTTTTATCTTAATTCAAATTCAAAATTAACTATTGAATGAAAAAAATGCTAGCCAAGTTTAATATGCCTGGAAATAGAATAACCTCCAAACAATTTCATGTGGGGTGAAAGGGAAGAAACAAGACAGAATACACATACTATAGGTTTCTATCTGCTCTAAAGAGGCTTTTTTTTAAAAACATAATTTTGTGTATATGCAAGACTTCTAGAAGGTTCTGTGAGCAAGTGTTGACAGTTGCCTTTGGGGAGGAAATATGGGGGACTCGGGTCTGAAGTGGGAGACACATTAAGATAGTTCTTTGTACCATTGTAATTTCTTAGCTTGCTCATATTAATTTTTTGTTGCCATGAAGTCTGATTAAGGTCTTGACAACGGTGTTCTGAGGTTGAATTCCAACCTCTCTCTACCCTGGATAGGTCAGGAAGGAGTGGGCAGCCTGAGGTGCCAAGTTGGAAGTGACATTTGGACAGGCAGATCCTGATTCCTTCAGGCTCCTGAGCACCTGGGTTCTGCTGGCCCCAGACACCAATGGAAATTAACTGAAAATCTGGTCGCAGAGATTTCAGGCTGACATGACACACTTCTGGTCCCTCCTGTGATTTGGGGAGATTCATCTAAGTGAAAGGATTTTGAATGTGAAGAGGATGAAACCTCCCCAGAGGCCGAGAGACAAGACTTTTAAGATGCTGTAGATTTGGGAAGAGGCCACTGGGAAGAAAGGACCTTGCTCTGGGATGGGACAGCCAGATGTAGTTTCTCACCAGACAATCCAGTAGCTGGCTTTTATTTCTATAAATAAGAATATACCCATGTTCTTATATTATCTTTATCCATTTCAGGGGTGACTCTTAAGTGAGTTGATGTCCTACCTGGAGTCTGAAGCCAATGCCTCTCTATTGCTAGCAAGAGGTTTTGGGAGAAATGATTTCACCTGACCCAGGGAGCTGCCCCAGAGAAACTGAATTCAGAGGGAGTAGGGAAGGAGACACAAAACCTGCCATTGGAGACATCTTATTTGAGTAAGGAGCCCCTGGGCCTTGGCCTTTGGAATGAAAAATCTTTTTGAACTCCTAAGTGCCTGGTAAAGACATTCAGAAGACAATTATTGTCAGAATCTTGTGTTCAGCTAATTGTGACCCCAAATATCTGGTTCGCATATTAAGAAAAGGGGACTCAAGACAAAATGTTGAAGGCAAATAGAGGTGGTGGCCAAAGACGACCTTCTGCAACTGGCTAGACCTCAGAAGGAAGCCCAAAGTCACGAGCTGGCTCCCAGTCGATGCGCGGGGAATAAGGAGGGATGCTGGGAGGAGTATCGATGGCAGAAAGAAAGGGGTGCTCACCTAAGATGAGAATCCCCAACTAGAATCTTTTGCTATCTGCTGACATTTTCCTGCTGCATTCTGTGGAGATGGAGCCACCAAGTGGCCTGGAGAGATGACACCAGACACTGTTGCTTTCCCAACAGCTCCTCCTACCCATGCCTTCTCTCCTGCTACAATTGAGATTTTCATTTGTTTAGTGAATGGAATCCCTTGATTGGGAAACACAGGCTGATTCCCAGTTGATGGTATTGTAATTGAAAGCCATCTTCTCTGCCAGTGGCCGGCCAAAGGAAACGCATGTGACCTGGTTCTATCCAATGAAGTATAAAGGGGAGTCTCCAGAGCACCTCTGAGAGAGGCTGTGTTTTCCCTAACAAAAGAGAAAGAAGTGCTTTGGCATCATCAGAACCCCCACCCCACAACTCCTGCACCCTTTCTTCATTCCTAGAAGGAACACAAAAGAAGTAGATGTGACCCAAGGTTCCAGCAAGAGGACAAAAGTATCTTCATAAGGATGACAGAGTGAACTGTGGAGGCCAAGCCTTTGGCCGTGTAAGTGAGCCGTGGGCTGATCTTACCTTTGCACTTCCTTTAAGTAAACACCCAAGTGTGCTACAGCCAATGCGCCGTCCACTGCGGTTTCGGTTATTTACAGGCCAAAGCATTCTACATGAATGCAAGCCAGTCATACTGGCGCACCTCCACACAGATGTAAGAGATGTCACTCAGCGACAGCCTTAGGTCATCCCTTCCCCTATGGGTCCTGCTCTCCAGATGGTATTTAGTACTAGAGTCCCCCACTGACCCTACCAAACCCTTTCCTCCCCACTGGACGTGCTACTTATCTTTCGGTGCCCTCTTGGGATGCTCTTCTTCCCTGACCTTTCCCACTGTGTCAAACACGTGCCCATTCTATACACATCAGTCCCTGACTTATCGGTCATACTCGTGGTGACCTGCTCTGGCTCAGTCACCGTGCTGGCTCTATACCCAGCCGCAGTCGAGGATGTCAGTCACAACAGGGCTGTGGAGATCAGCGAGCTGGTAAGGAGGGGCCGTCAATGTGACATGATTGTCACTATTTCTATCACAGTCTCCTCTGGGAGTCTTAGGGAAAGGACCAGTTCTGTCTGCTTCAGGACTATCCTGAGCCCATCTCAGAGGGGGCAACTGGAAGACCTCATGGTTAGAGATCTTTCCTGGGGAAGCAGGACCTTAGTGTAGGCTGGCTCTCAGCCACCTGCCTTTCCCTGTAAGCCCAGTAAGGTCAGGTCCTTCATAGCTAGAGGAAGGAGAAAAGGGTTTAGAATGAGAGGCCGCTCTTTGTTGGAACTAGAAGTGCCACTAGCTGGGCATAGAACATGTCCTTTGGCTACTCTAAGCCTTGTTTTTTCTTCTAGGACAAGAGAGGATCCTAACGCCGGCTGTCTCACCGGGTAACCACAAGTGTGGAACATGATAACTGGTAGATTCACCAGGTCCAGGAAGGGCAGGCACCCAGGAGGTGGACAGAGAGTAACTGTTTATTCATCCACCTCCCTCTGTCTCCTCAAGGCACAAAATCACAGACCAGTCAGCACGCTGGAACTTTCCACAGCAGGCAGAGTGTTTGACCAGAGTAAGCCTTCAACAGTGCAGTCAGGAGTTCTCCCTCTCACAGAACCAGGCACATACTTGGTTTCTGATGGGGTTTCTTTGGATCCCCATACTATCTTCTGCCCAGAAAGATGGCATCCATGGACCTTATCTGCCCACCATGCTTCTTTTCAGCAGGGGAGAGAGTGTCACTGAGGAACAAGTGAGAACTTCCTCTCCTATCTCCCTTTCATGTGAGGGATCCTATGGGTTCCCATGGACACCCTGGAGTAATTTCCCATACTGCCAGGTCAGTTGATTTACTCTGGTAGGGTCTGGAACCAACAAGCATCTCTCAGCCGAAGCCACACTGTTGCCACCAGGCCTGGCCACAATTTACAGCCAGCAGGAGAAAGGCCTTCCCAGAGGAGCACAGACTCGAGCAGGACAGACTAGTGGCCCAGAACATGGAAATGAGCTGTTGAATCTGCTCTGGGTCTAGCCAAGGGGAGGCTTAGGCAGCCCACTTTGATACCACCCCCCAAAGAGACACCGTTGTCCATCCTCAGAGTGTTATCCCAGCTGTACTGGGCTGTCAGGAATAGCATTCCCAGAGGAATCAAACCGGGTTCCCTGGAAAAACAGGGGTGTTCTCAGGAGCCTGGGCCAGGGGGCTGAGCAGTTTCTGGCCAAGACAATAAAGGGATCTAGGGGTTGAAGGAGACTCAGTGGGGAGCTGGGAAAGGGGTTTGAATTGTTAATTAATATGAAACAAGACAAGTAATAAGACAGGTCAGCCAAGGGTGAGCAGGAATGTTGTGATGTTAGCACCTCAGGCTGCTCAGCCTTTGGTGATGGCGCCACGTAGGGTCCAAGTCTTCAGGAGGCTTTGACTCCGAATCTCACTCTGGCAGTGAGAAGCTGTTTAAGATCAGAGTTCCGTTGTAGATAGGAAGTCCCCTCAGAGTGACAGAGATGATCCAGGCACAGGGGCTGAGCTCTCATCCTGCTGATCTGAGCCCCATGTGGACACCATGGGAACAAACCCGTGAGAACCAGAGCCCAGCATGGGACCAGCAGTCTTTCAAAGTCACATGGTGCAAGATCTTGAGTCCTGGTCCCTGTTTCCTGCCTCTCCCAGAGGAGATAGCAGGGTCCTAGGAAAGATGGCCCCCATGACCTCCCAAAGGGCCTCACTTCTCTTCTGAGCCTATCTTTCAGTCCCCTGCTGCCATCTCTGAATCTGAGCCTAGAGAAAGAGGTGGCTAGTTGGCTAGATCTTCTTGGGGTGTTGGCATCATGGGATCACACGCGGGTCTGAGCACCAGAGTTTTGTGCAAGGTGTGCCGGAAGGTCCATAGTCCTCAAAAGGGTGGGGGGCCATGCTTGTGCTCCTATGGCTCTTCCTAAGTGTTAATTCTTGTCAAATTAGCCCAGTCAGGGAAATCATCCAAGTTGAATATGGTTCGTCCCCAGGTGTTGACTGACAGGAACACACTTGCGATTCCAATGCAGTTCATTATAAATCCTGTTTTTACCTACAGAATAAAAACAGGATCAGTCGGCCACTCAGGTCTTGTCTGGGCCCCGTGTTCCTGCATTCTGGGCCCCTCTCATTCCCAGACAAAGCAATCCAAGCATCATTGTTGCTGAAGGAATCCCTGGGAAGGAGTCAGCTCAGGTGGGTTCCCTACATGGCGTTGGGAAGTGACTTCGGAGACATGATGTGAGACATCCGCCACTCCTTGTGACCCTCCAGCTCCTTCTGCCACCCAGGTTGCATGCGTTCCTAACTATCATGAGTCATCACCCCAAAGCCCTAGCGCAGACTTTATGCTGGGACTCAGAATCAGATTTGCAGCTTGTGGTTTCTGAGATTCATGTGCTTAAAGAAAACTCCGGAGGAAACCCAGAGTGCTCCAGGTAAGGACCGGTCTGACTCCCCAGCTCACCTATTATTCACTCTTACCCAGCCCAGAGCCACAGAGTTCCTCTTCCCCCATCAGAGGTGAGAAAGCCAAACCTGTCTCGAAATGCTCTGCCTCTAACCGTGTTTGCTTCCAAGGCATCATTGACTCCTAAGCAAATGGGCTCCCCATCATACATCCCATCTTCAGACACCCCACAAGCCTCTCTGACTACCGACCCCCTCCTGGATGTCTGTAGGGCTCTTGCTGGTTGTGAATTCTGCTGTCATGTGAGGGCCCACTCCATCCCTTCCAAGTGTTCATCCAGGCTTTCCCTGAGACCCACAAGTTTCTCCAGATAGCACCTTCCATGGGACAGAACTGATATGAAATAGCAAATCATTTCAATAAATAAGAAAGGCTACACCATAAATGAAAATGCCAAATATAAGTCTAGGTGTTCTGTGGCATTCTTCGATCACATGAGATCCTTCTATTATCCTTTCCCTGTGTGTGTGCAGGTGTACTCGCTCATGCTTGCAAGTGTGGGGACCAGAAGCTGGTGTTGAGTGTCTTCCTCTATAGTTCTCCACCTTTAAATGTTTTTTAGATTTATTTTATGTGTCTGAGTGTTTTACCTGCATGCGTGCATGTGTGCAATGTGCATGCCTGATGGCTATAAGCCACTATGTGGGCATTGGGAAGTGGACCTGGGTCCTCTGTAAGAACAGTGAGTGCTCTTAACCACTAAGCCAACTCTCCAACCCTCTGCTTCATGAAGCTGAATTTCACTGATTTGGCTATACTGGCTGGCCAAGGAGCCCCTGAGATCCTTCTGTTTTCACTTCCTGAGTCCTGGGATTACAGACATGCACTACCATGCCTGGCTTTTTGTGTGAGTGCCGAGGATCCAGACTCAGGTTCTCGTGCTTGCACAGCAAGTATTTTACCAACTGAGCCATCTCCCCAGCCCCATACGCCATCCTCTTGAAACTCACGCATCATTCAAAAGCAGGACATCCCTTAAACCAGAAACATCCAACAGGAGCAAATAAAAGGAGCTGTTACCATGTCAACAATTTTGAGGTGTCCATAGGAAAACACAATGGCATTAGGCGGGGTGGCCACAGGCAACATGAAGGCAAGTGACGCACTCATGGTACAGGGAATCATGACGTAGAGCGGATGGATGCCGATGGACTGAGCCTGGAGAGACACACAACACAGCAGCTCACGGCACAGAACACGCACAAGGCCCCCCCCCCCCCGCCGCCATACTTCAGACGTATTCCCTGAGGCCTGGCTTACGTTCCAACCTTCACAACTGTGTCTGGCTAGTCCCTATGAACTTTGCACCTCTCTACATGATAACCCCTGACCACAAAGGCTGAGCTCAGAGACTACCTCCCTTGGAGGCTTTTCCAGTTCCCTTCAATTTAGTGCATTAATTTTATGGGGGGGGGAGCATTTGCTATGAGCCAGAGGCCATACTGGACCTCTAGACTACACTGAACCTTAAAATGTCCCGTGAACCATCTGCTTGCCTTGTAACCTACAAATGTTTCTGTGGGATTGCTCTGTACTGGGAACCTGGTACCCACCTCTTTCATTTTACATTTTGAAATTCTACTACGTCTGTGAGCACAGAGTTGGCCTTCATCGTATATTTAGTGAATAAATAAATAACGTAATTTTAACAGCTATCAGAGGGACTCTTTATCATGTATATTGCCATGTATAAACATACCTACAGAAATCTCACTGTAATGATTTAACATCAAAACACAGGCAGCTGTCTCCATGGCCGGCAACAGCAGGATGGTGTGTACAAACAGTGTGTACAAACAGTGTGTACAAACAGTGTGTACAAACAGTGTGTACAAACAGTGTGTACAAACAGCCGAATGCTCACCGCTTTCACTGTGGATGTCCAGGCAGGAACATGAAAGACCTTAATGGTGAGCCTCTTCCTTTTTTGAGATTTTTTTTTACTTTATGTAGATGAGTGTGTCTGAACATATGTGTGTGTGTCATGTGCCAGTAGTGCCTGAGGATGCCAGAAGAGAGCGTCAGATCCCCTGGGACTGGAGTTACAGATGGTTGTAAGCCTCCATGTGGGTGCTGGGAACTGAACTTAGGTCCTATAATAGTAAGAATAATGAATGCTCTTAACCACTGATCTATCTTTCCAGTCCCATAGAAGGGCTTATTTTCAAAAGCCCCAGCTACCTCCTTACGTCAAAGCCTGCATTTGCCTAGCTGAGGCTGTTTGTGCTCACAGGGTTCACAGGAGATGATAAAGTCAGAGCATTTGCTGAAGAGAGGAGCATCCCCATTGCGGGCCCAGCACCAAAAGACCCTCCTTCTGCCATTTCTGCTCTCTTCCCTCCCTGTCCTCCTTAACCTGTCTTCTTCCTCCTCCCCTTCTCCTCTCCAGTCCTCCTGTCTTTCCTTGTCTTCTTTTTCCTCCTCTTCCCCTACCTATCCCTTCTCCATTTCCTTCACCCTCACCTGGGCAGCCTGCTTAGGGAAGGAGACAGTTCCCTTGCTACTTTAAACACTTCTCTCTTCCCCATGAATCAAAGGAAAAAACGTTCAGATTTGGTTTTTGGAACTGGATGTCCCAGGCTGCTTGGATGAAAATTGGCCAACTTTGTCACTGGACTCAGATCTTCTGTGAATCTGTCTCTGAGCTCGGACTAACCACATTCTTTCCCTGTTACTCTCCAGGGTGGGCTTTGATGGCTCCCTTGTTCAGGTTCTCTGTGGCTCATGTATGGTTAGGGGACTGTCAGCACACCTTTAGAACAGGGCTCAGGTCTTCTGGCTTTTCCTGAACTCGCTGAGGTCAGTACAACTTTTAATGAATGACAGAGGGAATATAAAAACATGACAGCCCATTTCCCTATAGGCTTTGCTTCCTCCTCAGTTCCCAGCCCACAGCTGAGCTTTCCTGTAAATTCTGGATTCAACCTCCATCAGCCATTCCTCTATCACCTCCATTCTCTGCCTCAGATCCCAGCGACCCCTCTCTTCCTGGGCAGTCTTCAGGCATGCCCTCTCCTCCTCTGGGCAGAAAGCCCTATTCAATCCTCCCACTCTCAAGTCCCACATCCCCTGGGCTTCTTTCTGTGGTTTTAGTCAGGGATATCTGCCCTCTTCTCATCATCCTGAAAAGTAACTCAGGTAGTTAGATTAATATAGTAGTTGTGTGGTTATTGTTGTTGTTGGTGGTGGGGGTGATGGTGTGTGTGTGTGTGTGTGTGTGTGTGTGTGTGTGTGTAACTGGAGATTGCGTCCAGGACCTTGCACACACTAGACAAGTGCTTTACCACTTCAACTATATCCCTAGTCTGGCTTTTGTTTTTAGGGTTTTTATTTTTTTGGTTAATTTTTGAGACAGGGTCTCACTAAGTCACCTTGGACCTACAACCATCTTTCTTCCCTCTCCCAAACCATCTGGCTCACTAATACAATGAAGTTTGAGTGTCTCGTCCTTGGGCATTGGTAAAGAATTTAAAAAAGAGAGAGAGAGAGGACAATGCAGTGAGAGAGGTCTTCAGGACCAGGGTCACTAAGTGTGCACAAGACCACAGCAGAGCCAGGACCACATCTGGGTCTTCAAGGCTGGTGAGGCTTCGGATCCTAATTTTACTCCTTCACTAGAGACTCGGGAAATGGTCCTGGGTTCACAACTTCCCATGGAATGTTCTGCCTTTCTCAGGCAGAGTTACTTACCATGGAGGCAAAGATAGGCAGGAACAGCATAGTGGTAGCCACATTACTTGTGCACTCTGTTATCGTAGCAACAAGACAGGACAAGACGAAGGTAATGGTGGCAGGTCTCACTGAGCTCAAGGGCTCCATCTGCCTTGCCATCCACTCGGAGAGCCCAGAGACCTGGGAAGCACAGAGTGTTATCATTTCGGGGCTCCTGGTTTACAATTCCTCAGGGTCCAGGGAGCTCAGTCCACCCCATGTCCAATTCTCCCACGTGCACATAAGTAATCTGATACATCCCTATAATTTTCATCCTCCCCAACCTTTTGGTTCCTACAAGTTTGCTTGTGGCTCAGCTGATCTATTAACTAGATTCAAACATCAGATGTTATCTGAAAGTTCCTGTCCAAATGTCCTGTGAGCACATCAGGCTCAACAGGGCCCCATCTAGGTTCCTCTTCTTTGGTCCATAATCAGCTTCTTCTTCTGGGATCTCTAGCTAGTGAATGGATCCACCTGCCACTGCTGCTGGGAGTCATGGTGAAGGGTTCATGACCTGCTAATTCCTGGTACTCAGCCACAAGTCACCCTAGAATGGCTCTTACCCAACTTCTCCCCTCAGCCTTCCACGTGCTCTAGGCTTGGAAGAATGATCTGGGCCACTGAGGATTTAGTCTTGGCACTCTTGGATGGGATGACAAGAGCAACAAGCAGATGAGAGGCCAAGGGCGGAGCCTTCAAAATGATCACAGGTATGGGAGAACTGAAGAAGAGCCAGCAGAGGAGGCTGAGGAGGAACAACGGAAGAAGGAAGGCAGAAGAAAGAGGTACCCTGGAGATCACATGGTGGCAAGTGTCAAGGAGAAAGTGGCCAAGTTCAGAGGAGGTGTGAGATGAAGACCGAGAGCCTACTGGTTCTTCTCTAGCCCTGATGGCTTCAGATCGCCACCCCACACTCAGGATGGCTGCTCTCAGGTGTACATCTGAGTCAACTCATTCCTGGCTGTTTTTCTTTGCCTGCTCTCCTGAAACCAGAGCATTAGAATGCAGGCTTCTGCTGGCCTCTCCAAACTCAGTGCCGCAACCAGGTACCTCTTTCATCTTATGTCACTTCTTCCCAAAATGCTCTTGTAGATGCACCTAAGTCTCTAGGCCTTGGAGTCTTCAAAAACAGATACTATGTCTCAATGTCCTCTATAACTTCTGTGCCTGTTCTATCACTAGGAACATTCTAGGAAATTTTGATAGGTGAGAGAAAATGCCAGATGGAGAAACAAATTAGTGAGTGGAGGAGTGGTGGAGAGAGAAGTAACTAGACTGGTGGATTTGTTCATCTGAAACATGTATTACCTTATATAAATATATAATCTGTATATCGGGCTGTGGATATCCCCAGCACTAAAGAAATGGCATGCATGTATTCACTGTGCACCAGGATTTGTCCTAGATGCTAAGCAAACCGCAATACAGACCAAGTCTATCTGTTACGTTATGTTACTGGATGGATGGGAAGATGGCTGGATGTGTTGAGTGGATGTATACATGGATAGGAAGGAAGGAAGAATTAAGAAAAAATAAGAAGGAGGAAGGAAAGAAGAAAGGAAGAGTGAATGAGCGCGATGGGATGGATAGAAGGAAAGGAATGGAGAGAAAGGAGAAGAAAGGGAGGGAGGGAGAGAGAGAGGATGGGATGGATGGATGGATGGATGGATGGATGATAGCAGCCCTAAGCTAGCTCAGCCCCTTCTGCTCTGGAGATAAACTGCATTTTCCCTTAAAAGCTGATCTTCTCCTATGCTGCTAAGTACTTAGCTAGAGAGAAGTTTTGAAATTCTGAAGCCATGTCAACAAGGAGTTCAGCAAGTGGAGGACCCAAAGGACATGGTGAGAACACTCGGGAAAATTCGAGAGATTTTCCTAGGATTCATCAAGGTTATAGCGTCCTCAGCTTCTCCTGCTTCTCTGCTTTCCCCTTCAGGACACTGTTCATGGTGACAGCACAGAGTCCCATGCTTAAAGAATATGCAACCCTGTGGTGGGGACAGATAGCCCAGAGATGGGAGGGGTGGATGGTGGCATTGGCCACCTCTCAGTAGAATTCAAGGGCCATCTAGAGCTGGACAGATACCTCACATCCTTTTGCCATAGCAAATCCTCCCCCTAAGAGCAGCACTACGTTCCAAGGCACTTTCTCTTGGGTGAACTTCCAATCCAGCAGTGGTGGGGGGTAGAATGGAGTTTTCATTTCTGTGAAGAAAAAGAACATACATGAACATGTGTGCATACAGGCATTAGAAAGAAAGAGATGTAATCAGAAGAAATAGGCCAATAAAGATAATGGGGTACCAGTGCATACCTGCAGTTAGCTAAAATTTGCCACAATTGCTGTACCTCTTGCTGGGGAGGATTTGGTTATATTCTTGGCTGAGGACATAGTAAGTCAGAACCTTTTTGAAAAGCCATTTGGTCATATATTATTAAAAACTGTTAAGTATTTAAGGGCATCTCCATTCTTTTACCTTAACAGTAGCACTGCTAGGAATTTAGCCTCAAGAAACACCTTCAAAGAAAAAGCCATTTCCAGAATATTTAACTTACAATGAAAAGTTCAGGGCTGGTGAGTTGGCTTAGGGAGAATAAAGATACTTCTCACCAAGCTGGAACCAACTCCCAAGAGACCTCCACACATGCACCTTGGCGCTCTCTCTCTCTCTCTCTCTCTCTCTCTCTCTCTCTCTCTCTCTGTCTCCGTCTCTGTCTCTCTCTGTCTCCGTCTCTGTCTCTCTCTCTCTCTGTCTCTCTCTCTCTCTCTCTCTCTCTCTCTCTCTCTCACACACACACACACACACACATACACACACACACACGGAGATGGGGAGTAAGTTAAAAATTTTAAAGAAAAAGTGCCAAAATACTCCACAGCAGAATGGCTCCAGGGTCCCTCTATGTGATAAAGTGTTGAAGAAGGTCAGTTTGGTAGCTATAGCATAGTGGGAACATTTCCAGTGAAATTCCAAGCCAATAAAAGCAAAATAGCAAAGGGGCAGGGTTCCAACTGTATGTGCTTAGATGCCAACTTTATAGTATATATGCATATCACAAAAACAGGAAGAAAAAAAATATTAACATCGTTATGGAGAATTTGAAACCCTTTCTGTGCCTGTTATGATATATAAGTAAGATTTCAGGTATTGAAATGCAAAAAGAAAATCTATATATCTTAAAGATCTCCATTTCCCTAGGCTTTGTAACATAACCAGTCATGTTCAGCAGGACAGAATTCCCTATGCTCTCAGGACCCCAATCATGATGGCTGTCAAGTCACGAGAGAAGCCTTACCTTCCTCGGTCTGGCTGCTGAAGTTGAACTTGGGCTTCTGTGAAGGTACAATGAAAAGCAAGATGGCCACAAAGATGGCCACTGTGGCATCAGTGACATAACTATGTAGGGAAGCACACGTAGGAACTCAGTGACAGACATACGACAAATTTGCCCCAACCCACAGTTCTGTGTCTAAATGCTCCTTTAGGCGGAAATGGGCTCTGTTAGGTATGAAAACCAGAGGCCCCAAAAGCAAGGTTAGGAGTGGGTGGGAGACTGAGTCTGGCTAGAACCAACACCCTGAAAATCTTGACTACCAACTTGGGGTGATCACCCACCCCCCAGAGTCTCATTCCTTTCCCACCCCCCATCAGCCTACACTGCGTCATAAGTGAACTTCCTCATTTCCTAACCAGGAGGTTTAGACTTCTGGATTCACTGGAGCTCACGGACTCCTCGGCTAAGCCGAGTAACCGAGATGGAGTAGCCAGCTGCAGCAGCCACCTCCCGGCTCGTATCCTCTGCCTTTGCCAGGATAGTCACGCCTCAACCTTTCTTATATGCGGTCCACCAAAGCCAGGGAGAATCCACATGTGCTCCCACCCACTAAGCTTGCAAGTAACCTTGCTGCCTCTTAGAGAGGTTCTAAAGAAAGATAAGAAAGTAAGATGGCAGAAACCACGGCTCTAAGGGACCTACTCCAGTCCGATAAACTATACCAGGGCTCTGGCCACCCTGCTAACCAAGCATTTTTAGTTCAGCCCTCTGAGGGACATGCAAGAGGCACAAAAACAAAGGCATCCGCAACTTTGACCATCAAGATTGACAGAAGAAGAATGAAGCCCATGGGATGCCCAGCTCTAGAACATAGAGCCCAAGGTGCACCCTCCTGTTGCTGCCTGTTACTGAGGGCAGCGGCATTTATATAGCAGATCCTAAACTAAGGCCTTCCTCTACAACGACTTACTTGGTTTTTCCACTGACCCAGGCAATGGACAGCCAGCCAGGCATGAAGCCGGGGTCTCGGGAGAACCAGAGGATGATGAGCAGAACGAAACAGAAGAGCACATTGCATTCGGCGTAGGACAAGGGCCCCAGCTTCCTGTACTCCTCCTGCAGCACCTTGCAGGCAACCTTCTCGTTGTTCCTCTTCTTCTTTAGCCCACAGCAGATGCAAGATGCTTTAAGTCTAGACCACGTAAGGGAGAGAGGCTAGCAGGCAGATGGAATGACTAAGGGGCAGCTGAGCTAGAGTCTGGCCTCGCCAGCTCACAGCAGAATGCTGGGTCCTGAGGGGCCCAGCCCCCCTCCCTCTTTCCTCCTCTGATTTTCATCTGCTTCCCCCATCCTCCCAGATCATCTCAGGGAGAGACTGTTGAAAGGTAGAGGCTGAAGACCCAGAGCACAACCCCAGGAACACCTCCAGAGCTGGGGGTGAGGTGGCACAAAGGGGGGGTAGCACCACCGCAGCCAGGTCGGAGGGACAGCAGTAGACGGAAAGGAGGTTACGAGGATGAGTGGGGGGATAGTGTTAATCGCGTTCCTTAGCAGAGCTGATGCAGCTGTTAGCAGAGGGAAGACTGACTGTACTCCAGAGTCCCCAGGGAGAGGGCTAGGGGAAGTTCTATAGCCTGCAGGATCTCACAGCATCCTCACACGATCCCCAAGCTTTCCTCTTCCCACGACAGCATGGAAATGCCTTCCACGGTGCTGGGATCTTGCCCCCATCATGAACAGTTCCGGAAGGTAGGAGAAAGCAGAGGGCCCTGACAGAATTGGCCAGATGGATGTAGACCAGACAGGGTATAGGTAGAGGTGTAGGATTAAAGACTCAGGAGACCACGGTAGGCGGCAGCTATGGCTGAGACAGGAAGGAAGCCAGCCTAGGCTCTACTTTGGGATGGTCCCTTCAGGGTGTTCCATTGGCAGATGGGCCTGCCAGAGTGGCTTACACGGCCTCCCCCGGGGAGGTGCTGGCTTGAAGTGGCTGGAAGGAGGGGAATTTTTGGAGAAAGGCGATTGGCCTGCATGGAGCGGGTAACTGGGGCCAGTAAAGAATAAAAGGCAAACCCCAGGTTCTTCTCAGTGGGTGTGTGTTCCACATATGTCCCACCTCTGTTTGTCTCAAAGCAGTAGAGCAAAGCCAAGAGCATTGTCCTGGGGAGCTCTCCCCTCCAGAACCCTTCCAGGGCCCAGCACAAAATTCACTGGAGGGTTGGGTTGAATGAAAGTGTTTGGTGCCCACAGTCATGCTGGATATGAACCACCTTTGAGGGCAATGTCAGTACCAGGGGTATGGCTGACCCCCAAGGACACTAGGTCATCAGGACTTAAGCCAGCAGTGAGACCCCTGTGTCTGCAGAAGCAGCTGGAACCTCCATGCCAAACTGGGGAAGGCCTCCCTCAGAAGGCCCTCAAGTGTGGGGATGGCTCTGCTGTCACGGGTGGGGACCTCTCTGCCATCACTGGCCCCAGAGTATATGCTCTTCCAAGCACGGACCTGCCACTACTTGCCATCTAGAGACTTCAGGGCTGTTCTGAGGACTCCTATATTCCAGGATAAGGGGTGGGCCTAGCATGGGACAGGCAGTGAGAAGCCTGGGCCTAGCTGGTGCTGATGAAACATTCCTGGTTCACAGACTGTGGGGCCATGCAGAGTGTTCCGTCTTCTGATGCTGGCCCCCACAGGGGTGACACTAAACCTCCTGACCCTTGTTCAGTTTAACTGGGCACCTTTTCCTCTGGGCTCATTTCATCTGGTGGCCACTGGCTCCTGTGGACAGTCTGGAGTTGGGTTAGGGACCACAGTGTCCTTGTGCAGAAGAATGGCCTCCTTATGGTGCATCACAGTGAACTGGGTATGCTCCAGAGCCACAGAGAGCGAGAGGATCCCTGGGTCCACCATGCCTGCTGGGTGGGCACCAGAGGGAAGAGCTCTCAGAAGGGACACTTGTCCCGTTTTCTGCTGAGGCTGGCTGGGATGCTTGAGTGGAAGCCAGCTGTAACAGGCCACGTCACTCTTAGTGGTCCTGGGTGAAGGTCGGTCACTGCCCTTTAATTCAAGCAAGACAGGCTTTCTCCCAAGACCTTAGTACAGCTACCCATCTTCAGACGAGAATCCTAAAGCTTGATCAAGATACAAGGGACAGTAGAGGCACCTTCTTTGACTGGGAAACTTGATTCTTGTCTTCATCAGATCTGGTCCAGGAGGCCACAGTTGTGTGGGGAGATCACCAGGCAGGGTGTGGCCTAAGACAGCGGACCACAGCCATTTCTGCTGAGCTGTTTGTTCTCTGCCTTATGGGTCTGGAATGGAAACTAGGCTACGTGTGAGCCAGGCCGCACTTGGTGTCTGAGTTACAAGGAGGCCTGGGGTAGAAGGAAGGCCTGCTTCTCTACTGCCTGCAGTCAGAAGTCCTGATATATTCAGGTGCTCTTCAGGCTTCTCATGCCCCTTGAGAGCAGTAGAAGCTGTACAGAGCTGGATGGAACCATGGCTGGGTTGTCCCTAAGCTTTCGGGGCCCTGGCGTCCCTGTCAGTGGCTAGCTGGGAGACTGGTGGTGCTCTGAGAGTCTCGATGCCCAGCCAGCTCCCTCTACATACTTAACCTTCTGGTTTTAGGTTAAACGGCCATAGGTAGTCCTAACACCAGGAGAGCAACCCTTGGCACGACCTCTGGAGTTGACTCACTGGACTCCAGTCTCAAGCCTACCACTTCCGTGCCGTACAACGTGGCAAGGGTGATATAACCTCCCCAGTTGTTGTATCTGTATATTGGCAATAACTATACTAGCACTTACTACCCAGGTTGCTGAGAAGATTATTCATTCATAAATGTTTAGTACTTAAAATAGTGCCTGACATGCGATGTGTCTCTCTTTCTCTTTCCTTCCTCCTCTTTCTTTCTCCTTCCTTCCTTCTTTTGTTTTGTCAGTGCTGATGATGGAATCCAGAGCCTTGTACCATGCAAGTACTCTGGGCCCTTGGGATTTTGTCTGTTTGTTACATTTATCTATCTGTGTGTGTGTGCATGTGTATGTGTGTATGTGTGCATGTGTACTGTGTGTATGTGCTCATGTGTGTGTGCATGTGTATGTGTGTATGTGCGCATGTGTGTATGTGCGTGTGCACATGCTACAGCACAAGTATGGAGGACAGAGGACAACTTGTAGGATCAGTTCTCTCCCACCATCTGAGTATGGGGAATGGAACTCAGATCATCAGGCTTGACAGCAAGTGCCTTTATCCACTGACCCCCTGGGCCATTGCTGGCCCTGTGTTTTCATCTTTGAGACAAGATCTAACTATGTAGTCCAGGCTAGTCTGGAACTCACGATTCTCCTATGTCAGACTCCTGAAGGCCTGGATTACAGGTTTGCCCACCACACCTGATAGTCACTTTAACTCCTTTGCTTCACGAGGCAACACAGATGTCAACCTGCAGCAGGTTCAAGGGACCCTCTGGATCAGCCCACTGGATGGATATGAGTGAATAGCAGGACTTAGCCCTGGTGCATATTCAAGGAGCTGAGCGAAGGGAGCTGCTGTCAGTGCTTCCCTTTGGAGGTGGGGGAGTCTGGACATGGGAGGGGGGGTTGGTTGGAGGGGAACCCTGCTCGATGCTAGTAAGTGATGTTGCAATTGCTCTGAATTTTGTAGAAATGGTTCCTCTTTCAGAAGAAAATAGATTTTTTTCAAATGCCCTATTTCCCCAGTGAAGTCACAGGTTCCTAGACCTTTTGTCCTTTCTACCAAGTCTCCTCTGTGGAGTCAGAGATACCTAGCTTTTTCTGGGTCAAAGTTCCCTGGTAGCTTCTCACTTTCTTCCCTCCCAGGGTGACATGGTCACCTTCGTGCCACTGGTAAATTTATGTCCTTTAAAACAACAACTTATCTAGGCACAGGGGGAAGCAGAGGCAGGCAGATCTCCAGGACAGCCAGGGCTGCACAGAGAAACCCTGTGTCGGGGGTGGGGGCATAGCTCTCTGTCAGTCTCATGTCATAGTTTCCCTCCAAAGTCTGACTGCATCAGAGGTGACTCTGGGTGAACTTGACAGTGCTGGGAATAGGAAGGTAAACTTTCCAGGCCTGGCACATTGCTGAGAACACCACAGGCATGCAGTGAAGGTCTGAGCTTAGACTAACTCGGATTGTGTAAAGAGGACTCCTAGACCCATGTAGCCAAGGTAATGAGCCCAGCTGTGTTGGCTTGGCATGTGGAGACAGCCTTCTCTTTCAATTACCTTAACCTACATAGGTGGCACACCTGTTCTTGCTCCCTGGGCTAGGAGACATGTAGGAGTCTGAGGGGCCCTGGTTCACAGCCAAGGGAAGAGGTGGCCCTGGAGCACGAGGACAGGTGTGAAAGCATAGCACTGTGATACACCCAGTGGTGGCTCGGAGGAACAGAAGTGGGGTAAATCCAGGAAAGGGGCAGCCCTTGAGCTGGCTTTCAGTGCTGGGGAGGTAAGCAGGCAGAAGGTAGGAAGTCTCCCTCTTGGGCTGAAGGAACAACACACGCAGAGGTCCAGCAAGCCTCCAGACCTGATGAGGATGCGAGAGCAAGCCAGCAGGCCAGGCTGGAGAAACAGCGCCTGGTGGGAGAACTTTGCAGGCTGAGGGCTTGGTACAGGGGTCTGGCACCCTCAGTGCTAGCCTGAGAGCAGCTCACACTTACTTGGGTCTCATGTAAAAGCACTGGAGCCACAGCCAGGCCAGCACCAGCATCACCAGCATGTTGGGGAAGGCAAATCCAAACCAAGATGCAAAATTCATGGCGTCTTTACTGTCAGGAAACAATCTGAAAGGAGAAACGCTGCTCTGTACCTCCACGGCCATGCTGAGCTGTGGGGAGCAGGTCAGGCAGATGAACCCCGAGAGATGGATGGGTCTGACCACTGGCCACGTGAGCCTGGGGTCCAGCAGGAGATAAGACTGAAGAATGAATGACTAGGGACACTTCTGTGGGTACAGACCCTGCTGAATGCCTCATGCAAGCACAGCCCAAGTCCCCGGAAAAGCACACCTTTGCCACTCACGCTCATGATCTGGCTGACAGCTCCAGGGAGCGCACTGATGCCTCTGAAACCTCACTCTGTGTGTTTCTGCAGGGACTTCCCTGTCAACAGCAAGTCTTAAACATTCCTTAGGGTGGGAGCGGTGTTCTCCATGCCCTGCCTTCCTCCCAACCCAGGCTCTGCCTCCCTAAGCTCTCTTCTAGCCCTGATTAGCTAGAACTTGCCCCACACAGCCCAGACAGGCTGGTTTTTTGTTTGTTTGTTTGTTTGAGTAGAATTTAAGGGAAGTCCTAGACCTGTGATCACAGAAAAGATCCTAGTTATTGATTCTCAAGTTTTTGACTTAGTCTGGCTGCCGCCCTGTCTGCCACTCTCTCCTTCACACCTCAGTTCCGGTACCAGCTGCCCTCTCAGCCCCTGTCCAGAGCTCCTGTCTACACAAAAGAGGCACCTCCTCCTTTTTGTTCCTTACCATTATAATTTGTACACACTTCAATTAACACATTTATTTGCCAGCTGCCTGAAGATCCCTGTAGCTGGCACCCCCAGCAGACCATGAAAAGCCTATGATGGAGCCCAGACTTCTTCCCCCTTCATGATCTTCCAAGCCCACCCTGCACAGGGCAGAACCCATGCATGGGATCCTCACAGCTTATGTCCCTTTGCAGTCAAAGACGGACATTTCAGAGCTACTCTTGTAGTGCTCCTGAGGTCTCAAGAGGGACTATGGTGAAGGAGACTGCAAAGCCCCTACTCTCTGTGCCATCTGTAGACCCTGAAGATCACAGGACCCTGGCCATGATCAGCCAATGTAAGTGAGCTGGGAGGGGCTCTTTTAGAGCCGTCTGCTCTCTGTGAATTCAACTCGCTGCCATTTCCTAAGATGTTAGCTCGGAGTCCAGATCACATGCTCTGTCTGAGACAGAAGCCCAGAGTCATTTTAAAGAAGTTGGATTTGTCCCATGGCAGAAAGCAGCCTTGCCTGTGAGCTCTGGGATGTCAGGTCCATTCCCTGGGAAGACTCTTAGTGGGTGCAGGAATGTGGGGACACAGAGACTATATGGCTTCATCTTCCTACCCTACTAGACTTGGTTCCAGGGCCAAGACAGGAGGAAAAGAGAGCCGAGTAAGCACCTCCAGCCTCAGAAACCCATGGTGATGTCTCCTAAAGGCACAGTCATGACTCACTCCTGCATCTGGCCCAGGAGCACCACGTTGGGTCCCGTCCCGGTCAAGGTGGCCGTACCCCCGATGCTGGCAGCATAGCACACACATAGGTTCATAGCCTTGTACATGTTCTTTGTGTCTTCATCCTCCTGCTTCTGCACACTGAGTTCTTCAAATATCACCTGGTTTCCTAGGGTGGACAAGGAGCTATTAGCCAAGTCAGTTTTGAGAGCCACCAAGTCATCTGAAGCTCTTTACTCTGCTATTAATGTGAAGTCAGGCACACACCTGGCCAGGTGCACATGTATTCCTTAGCTCCAGCCCCCAAATCACAGTCAGGTCCCATCTGCCTTTCCACAATCCCTTCGCATGGCTTCCCTAGGTATTACCTTCATGTACTAGCCAAGCCCAGAAACTTAAGGCATGTATTTCTATTTCCTGGATCCTTCCTGTGTGCTGCTCAAGCCACTCCCTGCATCCAAGGGAGTCTCGGTCTACCTCCGACGCCTCTCCTCCTAGTGAAGTCCTCCCTTTCTGAGATGCCATGCTGCCCAGCCTGCCTAAGGCTTCTCCTTGAGCAGATGACTCGGGTGAGTGTGCCCACTTAGGTTATCCCAAGGAGCTCCACAAGAATCAGTGGTCAGAGTGTGCCTTTTCGCTCTCATGTTGCCAGGACCTCACCCAGGCCCTAGAAACCAGGTAGTAGCCACAGTTCCTGAGTTGCTCCCATGCAGAGTTCTGGGGAAGAATAGGGACTAGGCAGAGGATGAAGCAGACCCTATCTTGCATCTTCTAAGTTGTAGGTCTAGTAGGAAGCAAACACCGAGACCTGTGGGAATGCAGCCAGGGGTGACCTGCTCAAGGAGAGCCAAGAAGAGAGCCCCAATGAAAATAAGAGTAGGAAGGGTGAGGAGCATTGATCAGGTACTCAAAGATTCCTGAAGGAATTATCAAATGGATAGTCAATGCTTTTTATCGTGGTACCAGTTAGGATCTCTGGTTAAATAATGCAGTGTTCTAAGCTTGAGTAAAGGATCTTCCTTTTATGTGATAACCAAAACCCAAATACTAATAAGCAAACTATCTCCCTATTTCTTCCCTCGATGCGTGTTAAAGGAAAGGCACAGGGGGACTGAGAGGAGGGAGGTAGTCATAGCATCTGGTAACAATAGGAAAGGCCACGGTTGCAGTAACTAAGCCAGTGTGTACCTGGAAACTCACCGGCCTTGTCCTTGTCAGACAGCTCCAGCGTCTCCTGGCAGGTATCCACAGCTACATTTGTGACTACCATTTGCTCCAGCATGGCCTCCAGAATGGGCACCATCATGGCTGTGGTGGCAGTGTTGCTGATCCACATGGATAGGAAGGCCGTGACGGACATAAAGCCCAGCATCAGCCTGCAGAGGAGGGGCAGAGAAGAAGGCCAGAGTCCCTTGTGCCCTACCCACCGCATCCCGGGGCACAGCTAGGAGCTGGAGCCACCCTTCCTGCCAACTCCAGACCAGGTGTCCAAACATGCGGTGGCAGTTTGAGCGGCTCTCTTCCCACCCTTGTCTTTCTTCTTCCCTTCCCTCCTCCTTCTTCATGACAGCTAACTTTCATTGTCAGCTTGACTGGGTTAAGGGAAGTCAAGAACACTTCCAAATGTGATTATGAAGGACAGACCATGAGATCATGGGGGCTCAGGCCTAATGAACAGAGTAAACCCTCGATGAATTTATAATGTGCTGGCCTCATTGGGAGGTGGTAAGACGTAAGAAGTGGAGCCCATGACCTAGCCAGCCGTGTGGTCGGAGCCCAGTCAGTGGTACAGACATGAGTTTCATCATTTGGAGAAGTCCTTAAGTCCAATGAGAAAGTGGTCGGTTCCTCCCATATCATTGTGTCCCTACAACACCACAGGGCATATGGTGGATAACAGAAGAATTGGGGGTGAGGAGGATTGGATAAAAACACATTATCTGAACATATGAAGTTCTCAAATAATAAAAAAGAGGTGGGACCTAATTGGAAGAAGTATTCACTGGGGCTTGTCCTGGTGGTGTATCTTGCCAGGACCTCTGGCTCCTGGCTCCCTCTCTTGTTTCCTGTCTGTTGTAGGGGAATTTCTGCTCCCACACACTTCTGCCGCCATGATATTCTGCTCAGGTATAGAAGACCAGCCACAGACCGGTCACCATCCAAAGCTAAAAGCTCAAGTCCATCTTTCTTCCTTTAAGTTCTTCCTTTTAGGAATTTGGTCACAGACGTGAGAAAAGTAGCTATAGATTCCCGACTTCCCCTCTTCTCACAGACATTGCTGATGTCTATATACTGCTGGCTGTGGAGTCAGAAGGAGGCCTCGAACTCAGCTGCGGTGCTAGCAAACTCCCATTTAGCAGGGAAGTTTGCCTTAGCAAGACCCAGGGTGTGGTAGAGCAGCCCCACATGAAGTTAGAGTAGCTTTCCTCATAGGTCTAGAAGATTCCCACTTCTACATAGAGCCTCTCCTCTCCTAAATCACAAAGATTAAAGCAGAATCATTCTGTCCGACCCGGAGACCAAGCCTCCCCCTTCCCCTTGGATTTTTGTCTCTGTCACAGTCCACTCTCCAGGGGCCCCTGTAGAGTCATGTGGCCAGAGAAAGAAGGTGTACTTACCGTGAGGGCTTGGTCCCCACAAAGAGCAGCATTCTCAGGGCAATTCTCTTGTGAAGTTTCCAGCGCTCCACAGCCGAGGCCACAATGAGGCTGCCCACGAACAGCATGTTGGTGTCCTTCATGTACTGGACACACACCTGGAGGGTGGCAGAGGCGTCAGGGTAATCCCTAGTCACACACTACTTCAGTCCAAAGCTGCTACCCAAGTCACCTAGACAGCCGAGCAAGGCAGATGGCGATTTTAAAGGTAGCGCGGGGTGGTCTGTCGGCACACTCGTCCTTGAGAGATCCACCACTGAACCTCTAGGCCTTGGGAGTTCAGAGGGGCTCAGAGAAGGGGGTGGGTACAGGGGAGGACCGCGAGCTGCCAGTCCTTGTTCAGCTTACTCACCTGTTTGGAGTCCAGTACCTTCAAAAGGGGGAAGAGCAAGACGGGCATGAGGGAGGTAACGGCCACTGGGATGACGTCGGTGCACCAGTAGACGGCCATGAGGATGATGACGTAGGCACACCTGACAAACTGAAGAGACAGTTCTGAGGCCTGGAAGGCTCCACTCTGCATCCCAGCTTCATAGAGGGCAGTGGGGAGGCGGGATGCCGGTGTGGTGGAGGAGCCTTGGTCCCGGGCAGAGTGGCTCTCCAAGGCTCAGGACAGACAAGGCAAGTCAGGCTGTCCCTAAGTCTAACCTGTCCCTGCCCCCCTCTTTCCTGCTGTGTTGTCCGAGCACCACAATAAAGCAAACAAATGTTTTCAGAGGAAGATTGCACCCCATTAATGGCCCAGGACACCTCTCTATCCAATGAAGTAGGGTTTCCCAGGCCTACACACTAACATTTGGGGGGGGGGGGGGGGAGAGACAAGTCCTCAGTGTGAGGGTCTGTTCTCTAAACAGTGGGATATTTAGCATCACCTTGTCCTCCGTCCAACAGACAGTGGTTGCATTCTCTATAGAGATCAAAAAGCTATCTCCATAATCTCTATACTTCCTGCTGTGGGCAGGAGAGACCGTTGAAGGACTTCAGGGACTGTCATCCCAAAGCTGTCCCGAAATGATGATTATTTTGAACTGACAGAAGGTAGAAGACAATAGATTCTGGATGAGATTCTACTCTGAAGCTGTCCGTCTGCTTAAAGTTGGGCTCAGCCAATAAGAAGCAGCTGTCTCCGATCCCTTCTCATTAACTAACTCACAAGGCAGTAAGGAAGAAGAAGCCCCAGCAGGGCGTGGCGGGACATGCCTGTAATTCCAGCATCTAGAAGCTGAGGTAGAAGGACATTTGTTAAGTCTGAGGTCAGTTTGGCTTATACAGGGAGCTGCAGGACATCTGGAACTACAAAGCAAGACTAAACAATAACAACCAAAAGCCACTAGTCACATAAAAGCCCAAAACCACCAAATCTGTCAACATACCTTAGGGACACTTGTCACATCCCATTGCCCTCCATCTCAGGCACTATTTCATTGTCTGACTTATCCCTGGCCACTCTTTGTTTCTTTAAACTAATAGGATTGCCCTAAAAATCATTTAGTACTCCCCTAAAACCTCCCACAGTCCCATGGTTCCCCTCCTCTCTGGAACAGGGTATGTGAGCTTCGGAGTCGCTATGGGCTTGTGGGGAGGGATTCATCTCCTGTGGGTAACAAATCTCTTCCCTCCTCATTCATCAGTCCGTGGTCAGAGAGCCAAGAGGGGCATTCCCTTTCTCCCTCATAGGATAGATGCTGGTTGAAAGCCACTGGGGTGAGCTCCAGGGATGGGTGGTAGTGGAGGTTCCTTCTGGGCATGGGTAATAAAAAAGGTATGTTGCAGAGAAGTTTTAAGTAATAATGCTGAAAGCCGGCCTGTGTTGTCATGGTACATCAATTCTAAACAATGTCATTCACAAGTCTCCTCCCCTCTTCCAATCCTGGTTCCTCCTTGAGCTCATTTCCCATCCTTATCTGTAAATTACAGAGTGTGTGACAACCAGAAACTCCTTTCTTCTCTGAATTCAGACTGTAGATGCCCTGTGACTGTTTTCACTGCCCCTCGAAGAGGAGGGAACACAGGGCTGACGGCCTCGTCTCCATCCACTAACAGGAAATCAAGGAGAGGTCTCCCCTGAATAATCCATCAACCCACTCGGCACACCCTGATCTAGATTCTCACAGTGTCAGAGAAGCGTGCAGAGTAGGAAAGCGAAGTTGGAAAAGTCAGAGGGTGGCCATGCAGGAGAGAGAGCTCAGACGGGAAAGTGCTTCCCATGCAAGCGTGGGGACCTGAACTTGGTTTCTAGAACAAATCAAAACCCCAGCTGTATCACACACGCGTACCAGCACACAGAATGTGCAGACAGGCCAGCCTAGCCTATATGGCCAAATTCAGGCCTCTGAGGATCAGGTCTCAAGAAGCTAAGTAGATGGCAGGTGAGGAGACAAAGCCTGATGTTGATCTCTGACCTCCCAATACACAAGCACACACATACGCACACACACACATAAACACAAATGTCTAGGGAGGAAGTAATCTGGAAAGGCAACAGAAGCTGAGATGGAGGTAGGCACTGGGGTTTAAAAGCCAGCGCTCAGCACAGAGCCTTTGCTCACTGAGGGGTTCAGGAGGCACCCCATGCACAGTGGAATCAGCCAGGGCTGAGAGTTCATCAGACAGCACTCACACATCAGTCACCAAGGGGCGTGTTCTTATCCCTGTGCCCTTAGGTGATTGACATCGTTATTGTCAACTAAGGCAAAGTGATGTGGCTATGACATCATTATGTGATATAATCTGAGCCACAATTGTAGTCCAGTGTTGAATAAAATGACCTGATATTGCTCATTACACATTGCATAATAAAAATGAAGTAGGCAAAACTCCCCCCATGTGTGTGTGTGTGTGTGTAATAAAGTAGGCAAAACTCCCCCTCTCCATGTGTATGTGTGCATGCGTGTGTGCAAGACAAGAGATCAATTGATTGGTATTTGGAGAGCTGTCCATTAAGACATTAATAATAGGGCGATCAGGGTACCTTATTTTACTTTATACTCGATACTTTATACTTGTGAAACTAAGAGTTTCTAACAAGTTTAACAAAATAAGTGATTAAACTTGTCACCAGTTTTTGTTTTTTTAGTGAGTATTAAAAGCAGAGGAGAACTCGGAGAAAGGGTAGGAAAAGTGGATGGGAGAGGAGGCCCAGAAAGGAGCAAGGCGAAGAGAAGAAGATCCCCTGGAGAGGGACCATGAGCCACAGGGGGCAGCGTGTTCTGGGAGTCATCATCGGGTTGGGGCAATGGTGCTCAGGCTGCCCCGGGGTGGGGTCTGGCTGACTTTCTCTTGCTCCTGTGAGTGCTGTGTATCTCTGGGCTTTCTTGCACAATGAAGGTAATATGGTGACTGGGGGCAGGCTGCTCTTTGGTGGTGATCAAAACAGTGGCACAGAGAGTGAAAACAGAAAGCCAGGGCCCGGGCTCTCGGTACCTAATCCAGTTTGAGGGAAGGTGCTGGGGAGACAGCTTTTGGAAGAAACTTCACTGTGATCTCCCAGCCCTCCAGTCTTCATTCCAAGGGCATATACACATACACCGCAGATGGGAACCTGATTCCACTATTTATATTCTGTGTGTGTGTGTGTGTGTGTGTGTGTGTGTGTGTGTGTGTCTGTGTTTCTCTCTGTGTGTGTCTCTCTCTGTGTCTCTGTCTCTCTCTGTCTCTCTCGCTCTCTCCCCTCCCATGTATGTACCAGGGATAAAGTGGGGTCCTAGTTATACTTTCCTCTACCAGGAAGGTCAACCAAGCGACTATAATTATTCCAGGGAACATCACTCCCCACCAACAGAGCTAAAATCACAGCCTTCTGGCCTAGCTGCCTCCCACGGATAAGAACAGTCCCAGATCTCTGCGGATGCTCACTCACAGTGTGACTACCTAAGAGCCATCACTGTTGACCTGCTCTCCTTGGCCCATGTGGAGACTCTGCACAGCACGTTCCCTTCCCGCATCCTAGGAACCAGAATGATCCCCTTTTACTCTCAAAGTGTCTGAATCCAATCACTTCATCGTACCATCAAAGCTCCCAGACCCAGAGAGCACGGGGTCTGTCAAGTGAATAGCGCAGGCATCTGAGTGCAGCCTCTCCTCTCAAAACATCCCCTGAAGAGTCCCACTGTTTCCCAAACCTGCCTGTGGAGGGGAAGCAGGATTCGAGCAAGGTTTCCTGTCTGGGCTGAGAGTGAAAGGGCTGAAAGAAGGGATGGAGGAAGGAGCAGCCAGCAGCCACAAAAGGCTTCAAAGAGCTCTGGCCTCGCCAAACTGGCAGCACACAGCCTAAGAGAGTCGGGCCAGGGCTCCCGCCCCTTCTCTGCCCTGCAGCCAAGGCCATTCATTCTCTCCCTTCCTCCCAGGAGCATTAGGAGGACAGGGCATGGGACGCAGCTTCCCTGCAACCCAGTGCCATGCCACCCAAGGCGTGAGCTCTGGGAACGTGTCCCGCCTCCTGCCACAACCACAGCAGGCACTGGGCAGTGGAGACCAAGCCCGACCTGCGGTTCAGGCTGCAGCAGGATTTGGACTCTGAGTGGCTTCCTTGGTTTCAGAGCTGGAAAGAAATAGAAATCATGGATGGGGAAACTGAGCCTCAAAAATCAGGATCATAATGTGGCAGAGGCAGGACCACATAGGTGATGCTACTTTTGTAGGTCCTTAACTGAAGGCATCTACAGCTGGTGAATGTCTGTTCCCTAGAGAGGAGGCAGGCAGAGGAGTCCAGCCCTCTGAGTCCCTGCTGGCTCGAGCATCATCTTTGAGCTGGGATAGTGCTGGTTGTGGATTCTTGTGGGGAAGATTCGGAATCAGAGGCTAAGCCTGTGGCGGGTTCTGTGTGGTTCAGATCTGTCCTAACTTCCAGGTCTCCGTGTTTGCTCGAAAGGTTCTTGAGCCCTACAGTCGGTGCGCTCTAGGATGTGTTCACCTTCGTCCCTCAGATACTTTGCAGGGCACCTCCCATCTGGTGCCCGAAGCATCTGAGCACGCACCCCAGGGGAGCTTGTCCCCGCACGGGGGGAATCCGTACGTTCCAGCTCAGCATTCCCGGGTTCCGTGCCCGTTATTGCACTGGGCACCCGGATTCCGCCGGGCTGCCCAGACACGCAACTGACCTTGTCAGGTACCAGAATGATGAGTGGAAGCAGCAGGATCGGGGTGAAGAACAAAATCACGAAGGACTTGAACTTGGTCACATAAGTCTTCGCCGAAGCCATCGCGGAAGGGAAGCAGACTGGCGGGAGAGAAGATTGAGAGGCAGCTAGAAGCTCCGCGAGCTTTAAAGGGGGCCGCGCGGTCCCACCGGACTGGGGGCTGCTACAACTCCGCCCCCCATGGCGGGCCCTCCCTGCGGTCCCGGGGCGGAGCCACCCCTCGGGGTCTGTGGGGAGCGTCTAACCCGGGACTCTGCCACCCGGTGGCCGAGAGAGGCGTCTGCAGAGTCCAGTGTTTGGCAGCAGTCCTCTATGGAGGAACTGGACCCTGGCACCTCAGGGCTCGCCGAGCCCTTTGGCGTTGCTCTGGACGCCGGCACTACGTAGGGTGTACAGGTCTTTCTGCCAGCTTAAACTTGAGGATCGTTTCTGTACCCGCACCTGCTCTCTCCTGGGCTCCGAAGGGTCCCAGATGAAAAGCTCCACTGGCCTGTAGGTTTCTCAGGCTTCTCTCTCCAAAGCTCTCTCCTTCTCATCCCGATCCCGGAGGGATATCTCTTAGAGGCGGTCCCTTCACCCCCAGGATCCTTTGGTTTCCCCCTTGCGTTAGCCCTTCTCTAGACACAGAACCCATTTCACTCCTCGTGCCCTCTCCCACCCAGCGCATCCTGAGCGCTCTACGGGGACCGCTAAGAAGGCGGTCACTGTCCTCGCAGTCCGAACGACTTTCGCCCTCCAGCGGATGCGCGTGCGCAGCTGGCGGGCTCAGCTCTAGGAGCCAGCAGCTGCTACTGACCACGCGAGGAACACCTAGCTAGTGCCATTTTATGGAGGGAGATGGGGTAAAGAAGAAGGGACATAACCCTGCCAACTTGAAAAAAGCGTTGATTCATTCTTTCTTTCTTTCTCTTTCATTCGTTCATTCATCCTGTCCTCAATAGAGCTGTGCTTACTACCTGGTGTGCTAAATCCTGTTTGGGGCACCAAGACAGGAGGATGCAAAGACGTTGGCACCTCAGTGACTTCTTCCTCTCTTCTCTTCTACCTGCCTTTCATTATCAGCTTCTTTGGGGAAGTCTTACCTATGCACCCTAGGCTGCTTCTTAGACATTACACAACACATGGCTGAGCCCAGATTTCTGTACAGTAAGCTCTCAATTCCGATCCAAATGCTACCATGTTACTGACATTGTTAGAGTGTTTAGGCCTAGAATGGCTGCCTCCTTTCTAAACATGGAAGCCATCAGTATACTCTAAACCAACTGTTACCACAGCGTTTACTTTGCGTTAGGTATTGTGAGCAATCTGGGGGTAAACTAAAGAACAGGTTATGTGCAATTGCTACGCATTGTATGAGAAGACCCAACCTTTCATCCCACTTCTCCATCCCCAACCCTGCCACCGCCACCAGGAAAGAACTATGCTATTTCCCACCTTTCTCAGCCCGTGTATGTCTGAAGCCCTAAACCTCAGCACATGCTTGTGTCAAAATCTTGACTCTATCCTGTGACATGTCACCATTCTCTCAAGTCTGCAATCAAATTCTTCAGGCTCTCTCTCTCTCTTTTCATTTTCTATTTTCATTTTCCTGGGCCCCACCCTCTTCCCCTCAGAGCACTTAACACTAGAGTTCTTGCTTTTTTTTTTGTTTCAAGATTTTATGTATGTGAGTATTTGTATGCATGCGTGCATGTTTCCCATCTGTATGCCTGAAGACACCAGAGTCAGAAGAGGGTGTCAGAGCCCCTGGAACGGTGGTTATGGGTGATTGGGAGCCACCGTGTGGGTGCTGGGAACTGAACTCAGGTCTTCTGCAAGAGCAACAAGCGCTGCTCTTAACCACCGAGCCATTTCTCTAACCCCTGGGAGGTTTTATTTAATCTTGGTTTTATTTATCACCATGGGCCCACTCAAAAGCCTTTACTGAGCTTCGGGTGTGCGCTCAACACTTTCTCTCTGGGATATATAAAGCAAGTCAGCCACTCTGTTATAATTCAAGTGCTTTAAAGAGGGTATAATTTGTGCTCTGCAGTAAGATCCCTGAATCCTTATTCCGTCCCTGTGTTGTCTTAGTGTTGTGTCTGCGGTTTCCTTTCCGATTCATCTTCTCACAAGTAGAGAGAATCGTACCAACTTTGATCTCCAGTAGCTATTTGGAGGCTATGAGTGAATGTTCTAAGTAATCAACAATCAATTCTATTGGCTCTTGCAATCCGATGAGACACACTGTGGGTGCCCTTGGGCAAAAGATCCCTCCAAGTGTTCCTAAGGCTTTACAGAGGAGGTGGCAGTTGAGTGGAGACATCAAGGCAAAGAATTTGCCAGATGGGGGGTGGGTGAGTCAGTAAAAAACACCACCGAGCAACCTCTCGTGCATGGAGTATAGATTTAAATTCTGTATGTATGCATGTGTTTACATACGAGTGGTCGTGAGACAAGAAAGATCCTGGGAGAGAAGGAACTCCACCAGACGTGTAAAGAGACATAAAGCAGAAGGACTACCCAGGGGGAAGGAGGGAGCCCATGGGAGGAGGCACAGAGAGGGATAACTGGGAAGGGGTGAATGAAAACAAATGACATACCAGCATGAAGATGTCATGGTGGAACACTGAATGCTAACCAAAAAATTTAGCCAAAAATAAACTTCAAAAGGGAATTGCTGAAAAATGTTGATGGAGCAGCTGGCCACTTCCCGCCACCCGGCTCCCGGCCGCCGGCTAGCTTTACCCAAAAGAATTGCATGGAAACTGTATTCTTTTAAATACTGCCTGGCCTGTTATCTATAGCTTCTTATTGGCTAATTCTCACATCTTGATTAACCCATTTCTAATAATCTGTGTAGCACCACGAGGTGGTGGCTTACCGGGAAAGATCTTAACCTGCGTCCATCTTGGAGAGGAGAGCTATAGTATCTGCTTCATTGCCTTCTTCCCAGCATTCTGTTCTGTCTACTCCGCCTACCTAATTTTCTGTCCTATCAAAGGGCCAAGGCAGTTTCTTTATTAACCAATGAAGGTAACACATAGACAGATGACCCTCCTCCATCAGAAAAATATCCCAAGATAATCCAGAAATATCAGAAACTACAGTGTCATAACAAAAACAAATTGTTGAAGAGTTTATACCAAGTACATAGGCAGGAAAACTACACATTCTAGAAATATCCATTCTCAACCTATAAATTCAATTCCAATTGAAATCATTATAAGATGGTGTGTGTGTGTGTGTGTGTGTGTGTGCGTGCGTGCGTGCGTGCGTGCATGCGCGCACCCATCATTCACACCAGAGTTAAACCCTGGGTGTCATTCTTCAGGAGCCATCCACCTAGTTTTTTGAAAGGTTTCTTTCTGGCCAGGAACTTACCCAGTAGGCTAGACTGCCTGGTCAGAAAGCCCCAGGGCTATGCCTGTCTCCATCTCTACCACATCTGGGTAAGTGGGTGTTGTGGACCAAACTCAGGTCCTTATGCTTGCAAAGTAAACGCTTTACTGAGCCATCTCCCCATGACCTCCATCCAGGGATGTACTTTACTGAGCCATCTCCCCATCACCCCCATCCAGGGATGTACTTTACTGAGCCATCTCCCCATCACCCCCATTTAGGGATGTACTTTACTGAGCCATCTCCCCATCACCCCCATCATCCAGGGATGTACTTTACAGAGTGATCTCCTCTGTACCCCTCATACCCCCAAGGGACTTTTTTATCATAATATTCAGGCAGAATAGAAAGTAGCCAAGAATAAAGATAACTTTAGAAAGCAGTGAGTTTTATAGATATCTGTCTGAATCCTTTCACACAATTTTAATCTTAAAACTGTACTAGAAGTCTACTGTGATTACAAGAGCTTTGAAGTGTTTCATTAGTAGTACAGAGAAATTGAGGGATTTTTATCAGATTTCAAGAATAGCAAAATTGTAATAGCTGGTATATCCAATAACTATTATAAATGAAAAGACAAAACCGGAAGAATATAAATGTAATGGACACATACGTTCATGGAAATGACACCAGAATAAAGATCGCAGGGATAGTCTATGCCTCCATTCAGCTGTTGGATTTACTAGGTTTTTAGCAATACCGACATTTTTTTTCCTTCACAAGATATACTAAACATGCATAGGAAAAATTGGCTGTGATCTCCAATATGGTAACTTCTGAGGTTTTTTTTTTTTCATAATGAGTCCTAAGTATTCCCAGAAGCTGAGCAAAACCATCATCTATGAATGCACCTCCATTACCAAAGGGATGCTCCATATTCATCCTGTCTCACAAATAAATCTGGCTGCCTAATCACATTGCATACTGATAAATGCAGAAATAAAATGAGTATCGTGACAAATTATAAAGTGCTTAAATTACATTATAATCTTGATGGCAGTGGTATGGCCACCTCAGTAACCTTGCCCCAGGGTTGGTTCTGTATTTTCTTAATGTCTTTTTAAAGATCTGTTTATTTTAAATTATGTGTATGTGTGCAGGTATGCACTGCAAATGAATGCAGTGCTTGAGGAGGCCAGAAGGAGGCGACAGGTCCCCCTGGAACTGGAATTACAAGTGATTGTGAGGCAACTGAAGTGGGT
This sequence comes from Microtus oregoni, assembly GCF_018167655.1. Lineage (NCBI taxonomy): Eukaryota > Metazoa > Chordata > Mammalia > Rodentia > Cricetidae > Microtus > Microtus oregoni. The sequence goes on along the minus strand of NW_024543074.1, from coordinate 26,343,727 downwards.
GGGAACTGAACTTGGATTCTCTAAAGAATAGCAAGCATTCTTAAGAGCCAAACCATCTCTCCAAACCCTCACTCTCAACTTTTTAAAAAATAATAGCCCTTGCTGGGTGGTGGTAGTGCACACCTTTAATCCCAGCAGTAGGGAGGCAGAGGCAGGCGGATTTCTGTGAGTTTGAGGACAACCTGGTCTGCAGAGTGAGTTCTGGACAGGCTCCAAAGCTACACAGAGAAATCCTTTCTTGAGAAAAAAAACAAAAAACAAAAAACACCCTCAAAATATGAATTCAAATATTAAGATGCTTTTTTGAACTCACAAATTTTTTATTGAAAGTAAGGATCATGATGCATGTAAAATTGTTCAGGGATATTTAGTTGATAATCATTATACAGTATGATAATTTTCACCCCTCCTGGATCATTTTATTCAGTTTTAACCTTAAAACTACGCTAACAGAAGTCTGCAATTGGTGCAATAACTTTAGAATAAAGTGTTTCATATGTTTGGCATCGGCTGTAATGTGTAATCTTTACAGTGAAAGCAAAACCAACACTGAAGTTTTGAAACTGCACCAGTCGAAGGGTGAATTTCCTAACAAACCAGGGATGATGAAGAAACTCGGGACGAAAATGCTCTTGGGCACAGTAAGGCAGCAGATGCAACGTCTCCAAAGGCAATCTCCAGACTAGAAACACATCCAGCAAAAGCTTTCCACTCCACAAACTACCAAAAACACAAGCAAACTAAACACTAACACTCTAACACTCTGCCATCTCACTAACGAAATCGCTGGCTTATAAACCATCTGCTGAGCAGAAGCATCAAATGACGACACTGCCTCTGAACTATACCCATTGGTTTTACACGGGGAGAGTTGAGAGTATTAACAGAGCTAAGAAAGCCTAACGTTTCGACGTGGCAATCAAAGTCTACTTTGGGAAACCTTACACATTAACATGAGGAACTGTGTTAAAGGGTTGCACCCTTAGGAAGGTTGAGAACCTCTGTGCTGGAGTGGAGGAAGCCCTGAGTAGGTGAAGTCCTGGGTGACTGTCTGCTACTGACAGGGGACAGCCACATCAAAGGACTACAGCCTTAGACCGTGAGGGGAACGGTAAAATGCCCACACCCACCCTGAGATGAGATTCAGAGAAAAGGCAAAGCTTTTCTCTGGGGTTCAAGTGTAGGTATTGATAATGTGTGCAGAAAATATTCGCCATAGCTTTCTTTTTTTAATTTATTTATTTATTAAAGATTTCTGCCTCCTCCCCGCCACCGCCTCCCATTTCCCTCCCTTCCCCCATCAAGTCCCCCTCCCTCATCAGCTCCAAGAGCAATCAGGGTTCCCTGACCTGTGGGAAGTCCAAGGACCACCCACCTCCATCCAGGTCTAGTAAGGTGAGCATCCAACCTGCCTAGGCTCCCCCAAAGCCAGTACGTGCAGTAGGATCAAACACCCATTGCCATTGTTCTTGAGTTCTCAGTAGTCCTCATTGTCCGTTATGTTCAGTGAGTCCGGTTTTATCCCATGCTTTTTCAGACCCGGGGCATCTGGCCTTGGTGAGTTCCCGATAGAACATCCCCATTGTTTCAGTGTGTGGATGCCCCAGACGTCTATCACCTGAAATCTGCTTCCCTCCAGAGGCTGCTCCTACCCGGTTCACCTAAACCTGCCTCTACGATCCAGAAATGCTGCCTCCTTGTGTATCTCTCTGTAATAGAGATACACCTCATCCAGCTATAGCCAATAACCCCTCCTCTCTCTTCAAATTTATATAGTAAACATGCTGAGTTTCCAGAGTGCGGAGGCTTCTCCACCAGAGAACCCGGTCCACCTAATCCCAGCTCTTCTGGGCGTCCCTGGGACTATCTTTTCTTACTTACTCTGTCACAGCCTCAGGCATCTCTGTCCCTCGAGCCTGCGGGATTCAGCAGAGGAAAGCGTAAGGTAGACACGCTAAGGTATAGGAGTGAGCAAAGACTTTGCGAGAAGAACTCCAACAGCTCAGGAGACAATAGCAACTACTGACAAATGAGGCTACATGAGTGTGAGGAGGGTAACTTTAAAATGGAGAGGCTTGTGTTAAGGCTCTGCACAGTCTAAGGCATGAACTGTAGACAACCCCTCTTCTCTGTTTTGAGAACCTAGCCAGTTCTCAGGATCGAGAACGAGGAGTGCTTTTTGTTTTAATTAAGATAGAGACCTGTTGATGAGCTTCGCATCCTTGACATCTGGCTAATGTCTGGGAGTGGACGCGCATACTGGAACAGGTGTTTGGACGGTTGCCGATGACTGGGCAGTGAGCCCCCTGTGTTAATGAGGCTTAAAACCTTGCCTCAGAACGGCTCTAGCTGCTGCTGTCTCAACCCGGGAGAGACAGGCAGTCAGAGGAATGTAAGCCCGTGCTGTGATGCTGTACTGGTGACGCGTAAGGCCTGTTCCCGTGATGCTGTACTGGTGACGCGTATTTCCGTGTTGTTCCGGTGCTGCATACAGAACGCCTAGTGGTAAATTCCCGGGTGAAGCCCCCTCTCTTGGGGGCTTCCCACTCTAGTCCTTTGTTTCAATTCCTTGTAGAATAAATCTCTCTCTTTATTAGCTAATTACATGGCTCGTGGAAGTTCCTTCTCACTGATAGAATCAAAAATAAGTCTGTGCACAGCTAAGTGGCTAAAATTATCTGCCCTTAACAATGAATTAAAAAGTCTCTGCACTGTAAAGGGAACACTCGGGCAATCTCTGGTTCTCTCAGCCCTTGCTGCCAAGAATGTAAAATATAACCTGTATGCTGAAAGTCAACTTGATGGGTTTCTTAGGAGGTTAAGCAAACATTTATCATGAACCCAGCCATTCTTCTCTTGTGTACTTATTCTAAAGAGATGCAAGCCTGCATTCCCACACAAACCTCTGCATGACTGTTTTTTGCAGCTTATTTAGGACAGTCCCAAAGTGGAAGCAGCCCGGGCAGGGGAGTGGATGGATAAACAGGTATATCTGGGCAGGGTACTCCCTGGCCATGAAAGCGGCACATTCGCTCGGACTGCAGCAACACCGACGAGCCCTGAGCTGAGGGAAAAGGCCAGCCTCAAAGGGTCACATATGGTGTCCTTCCATTTATAGGCTATGCCACAAGTGACAGAATTAAAGAGAGGAAAAACAGACCAGCGTTTGCCAGGGGTGAGGTTTGGAGGAGTATATTACTAGCTTTTTTCTTTCTTTTCTATGAAAAACAACCTGAGGGTGACTCTGTGGTGACCAATCAGTATTTTGCCTGATTGTGGTGACCAACACCCAAATCTATATGTGTGATGAAATTCTAAAATACCACACACAGACTCACCAACTGCCTATATAAAAACCATCAAATCTTAGCATTTGATTCAACCAAATCAACCAAATTTAAGTTGTTGGTAGTATTTTATCAAAGTCAATTTTGGCTTTATCTTTAAATTAATTTTAACTGATCCATGAAAACATATTAATTATATATATTCTGGAGTGCCCTGTAAAGTTTCGATGCATGAATACAATGTATGATGTTTAAATATGACTCTATATATCTGTTCTTAAAAGGTTTTTTTTTTCGTCCCTCTCAAAGGGGGACCAAAAATAGCTCTACTAAAATCTGACATAATTTTCAAAATCTAAAATATCTTCTATAGTAAAATTAATGTAATCATTGAATTTCTTAACACACCGTTCCCAAAACTTCATTCATTGCCACTTCTTCACTGTGGGCAAGTGGGCTGTTAGCACGGGAGGTCTGGGGGAAGGTGTGTGGAACTCAGTGTATTATCTCTTCACTCTTTGTAGGGCAAACTAAAATTAAAAGCTCAAATAGTGTTTTGGCATCTTCATGAATGAATAAGCTTCTGCATGATAAACACTTCTTAGTTTATATAGATTATGGCCTCCAAAGACACGCCCGGGAGCGCAGTTGGTGAGTGGCTCCTCCTGGGCTTCGGGTGTGCTATTTGCACTAGTGTGTGCCAATTTGGGCATGATGGCTTGAGTATTTCCATGGATGGGCTACTACAAAGGCCGGCCATCTTATTACCTCTGGGCTTTAATTTAGGAATGCTCTTATCTAAAACAAACTCTGGTTGTTTAAAAAGTCGTACATTGGATTCAAAGAGAATATCGGTTAGTTTTTCCAAGACTAGACCTACAACAGAAAGTGTTATGCGATTTGTAAGTCAGGTGGGGTCTGCTCCCGGCTGAGGATGGATGCTAAGCACCAACAGATCCTTCTTGTCCTGGGCAGTGGCTGGGCTTCCCCCAGGCTGAGGAAGGACACAGAGGGCGGAGCAGAGGGGGTTTGTGGGAACTCCCAGACCTCTGAAAGAGCTTATGCTGCTGTTGGCAGACACCACACACGCTTCTCATCCCTCATCTGCTCTTAGCTTGAAAACAGTAGCGTTCGACTTGTGTACATAATCTTTCTGTGAGAAGCTATGCATTGGGCTGACAATAGAAGGTTTTAGTTAAATGTGTTAATGGGCTCTTGTTTGGTTTTTTTGAAGTTTTAGGGATCAAATTCCAGGCCTCCTGCTCAGCTCTGAGATGTCCTCCCAGCCATTAACAGAAGTTTTATGGGTTAAGTAGAATAGAAATACAAAATAATGAGAAAAGGATTAAATTACCACACTCTTTAGAGTCCTTTGGGTACATTTTAAAAAGTAACATATCCAATTTATGTTCACTTGTTTTTCTATTTAAAATTTTTGCCTTTTTCTTTTTTTCCTTTCCTTTTCTTTCTTTCTTTTTTTCTTTTTGGCTTTTTTTTTAAATATTTATTTATTTATTATGTATACAGTATTCTATCTGTGTGTATGCCTGCAGGCCAGAAGAGGGCACCAGACCTCATTACAGATGGTTGTGAGCCACCATGTGGTTGCTGGGAATTGAACTCAGGACCTTTGGAAGAGCAGGCAATGCTCTTAACCACTGAGCCAAGCCATCTCTCCAGCCCCCTTTTTGGCTTTTTTCGAGACAGGGTTTCTTTTTGTGACCCTGGTTGTCCTGGAACTTGCTCTATAGACCAGACTGGCCTAAAGCTCACAGAGATCAGCCTGCCACTGCCTTCCAAGTGCCGTGATTAAAGGCATGTACCACCACATCTGGTTGAGGCTACCCTGTCTCAAAAAAAAAAATTTTTAATTGTATTATTTATTCACTTTATGTGATTGTAAGTGTGTGCACATGCGTTCAAGTGCATGTATGAAACATACGTGGAGGTCAGAGGACAACTTGTAGGAGTCAGTTCTCACTATATGGGTCCTGAGGATTGAAACTCAGGTCATTAAACTGAGCCATCTCATGGGTCCTTTTAAGTTTATTTTAACAGTTAAGTTAAAAAAAATTAAAAAAGATGTATCTGTATTAGTCATGATTCTCTGTTTAGACCAATAGGATAGAAAATGTAAAGAATTTATAAACTTAGGTCTATGTTAGAAAACCATTTGTCTCATACCTGAGAGGCAGAGAACCTGCTAGACGCTCAGTCCTTGAGGCTGGGTACCTCAATAGCAGGAGTAGTCCCACAGCAGCTGACCCAACTGAAGTGGTTGACAGTCTGGCTTGGGTCACCAGGCTGTGTGCCTCAGTAGTCCCAATCTGTGCTGAAATCATGAAAGATTCCTAGACAGCCACTGGTCCTTGGTCCTGCACATGCTGGTTCTGATGGCAGTGAAGAAATCAGCGGCCGCCACAGTAAAACAGCTCGGAGGCAAGAGGGGACACAACCGAGCAGAGCAAAAGGTGACGGTCGTCTTTCTGCCACGCCCCGTTTACCTGGGCCTCTATCAGAAGGTGCTGCCCACATACTTGGGCTGGGGCTTCTGGCTCAGTCACGGCAGTCAGGACAGGTCTTCAGGGGAGGCGCCCTACACAGGTGATTCTAATTTGTGGCAAACTGACTTTGAAAGCAACCATCCCAACACCCCTGGATTGGAATGTGACGTTTCCTTGTGTGTGTGGATTTCATCACAGTGAAACATTTATCTGCTCAAACGTTTCTTTCTGGTAAAAACGTCTTAGACTCTTGTAGCTTTTTGAAATCCGTATTGCCTGTATCTAGACACCATCTGTGAAGCAGCACGCCAGACGGTGACTGCTAACTGTGCCTTCGTGCCATGAATGAATGGCTTCGTTCCTCCCCAGCTTTACATTTAAATATTTACAGCCATGGGACAAGATAGTCACTGCAATATCAACTCTTTTAAAAATGTTAATTTCAACCTATAAATTCATATGCTTAAACTAATACTTAAACTAAAATAACATTCTAGAAACAAAGCATTTTAGATGCTGTTGAACAAACACTGGAGAAGTACATAACTTTTTACTAAAATTATATTTGGCCATACACAAAGAAGTCCAAAGACCACGCTCCAACAAGGGAGTGACTCCTCGAACACAGGGAGACATACAAAAGAAAGTTGGTAGAAACCAGAGATAATTCAGGCCTATAAGACATACACAGGTGTGTCCCATGCCTATGGACATGCACAGGTGCGTCCCGCGCCTGTAGGATGTGCACAGGTGTGCCCCGTGCTCATGACCCAGCACTTAGTAGACTGGCAGGAGGTCTGAGAGTTTGAAGGCAGCTGGGCTACATAACAAGGCATTGTCAAAAAAAGAAAGTTTATGACAAAGAGAGAAAGTTGGGATGCAGCCTAGCAGTGGACCGCTTGCCTGGTATACACAAGGCCCTGGGCCCAGTCCCTAGCACTGAAAAGAAAGTTGGTTTATTAAAAAGGACAGTTGGCTAGGCAGTGGTGGAGTTTGACTTTAATCCCAACACTTGGGAGGCAGAGGCAGGTGTATCTCTGTGAGTTTGAAAGCAGCCTGGTCTACAGGGTGAATTCCAGGAGAGCCAGGACTATTTCACAGAGAAACCCTGTCTTGAAGAAAAAAAAAGTTGGGATAATGGTCCATGTCTGTAATCCAGCACTCGGGAGGCAGAGACAGGCAGACCTCTGTATGTTCAGAGTCAACTCTGGTCTACATAACAAGTTCAGGACAACCAGGGTTAGCCATAGAGAGACCCTTTCTCAACCTGGAAAAGAAAAGAAAGAAAACTGGCAATAATGTTTTGCAAGAGCAGATAGTTTTGAAATATGCAATGACCAGTGTCAGAATAAATAGAGTATTTTAGGTTATTTGTGCATAGAGGTAAAAATAACGGAATCAGGGTCCATTCAAAGCTTACAAATACTTGGCGAGAGAGTTTAGTGTGGTACCACTTTAAAGCTTAAATTATGTAATGTGTTACTATAATTCTACATTGGAAGATAAACAAAAGTAAAGTATAAAGAATACCAAGATAAAAAAAAAAACACCAAACTCAATCTAGTGTTAACCAAGTAGAGCCATGTGAACAGACCGGGACATCTCAATAGTGTCTAAAATGCTTTATTAATTTTAGCTGCAGAGAGAGAGAGAGAGAGAGAGAGAGAGAGAGAGACGTCAGATGGTCCTTTACCACTTTAAACTTTATTTTAAATACTAAATAATAAACGTGTGCAACATTATAAATGGGAATTGCATCCATTTTAAACTAAAAAAGTATTAATGAGGCTCAAGGTAAAATAAAGGAAGTGTTTTAGACAAATAATAGCTAATGGGACTGGAGAGATAGCTCAGTGGTTAGGAGCGCTGTCTACTCTTCCAGAGGACCCACGTTCAATTCCAGCACCCACATGGAGGTTCACAACTATCTGTAACCCCAGTTCCCAGGAATCTGATGCCCTCTTCTGGTTTCCTTGGGCACTGTACCCATATGCTATACAAACATGCATGCCAACAAAACACCTATACACATAAATAAAATTAATTTAAAATTATCTAACTAATGTCCCACTTACTATAAACTTAGTTATTTCCAGAACTATCCTTCCTCCAGCCTTCTGCTTTCCTCAGAAGGGGCTTACATGAGAGGGAGAGGCATGGCACTGAGGAACAAGCCTACAAGCCCAGCACTTGGGGAATGTGGGACAAAAGCTCGGGGCCAGCCTGACTACATAGAAAGATTCTATCTCAATGAATATAAAAGTCTGGGCAGGATGTCACACCTGTAATCTTAGCACTTGAGAGGCAGAGGCAAGAGCATCAGGAGCTCAAGGTCAGTCTCAGAGACACAGCAAGTTTGAGGTCAGTCCATTTCAACAGACAAGCGAATAAGAGCAAGAGCAACGTGGGGTGGAAAGGTCATTCTGAGTGTCTTTAAGTCAAACAGGTTTCTTTGTATCGCTATGCATATGATGATGTCCTAGTCAAAATGAGAACTTTTATTTCTTCCCTAAATTAATGCTGAGTCCAAAGTTTTGTGTCACTAAACAGTAATGGTGGCCTTGCTGAGTAATTCTGAAGCCACATTCCTTTGGGCTGAGTGAGGTATCAAATTCTGAATTCCTTTGAGCTGAGTGGAATGCAGTTCTCTAACATTACAGTGAGAGCATTAGCAATTCTCTTTCTGACTGAAATAGTTTTCATTTATTTTATGCCTTGAGTCTTATTAACGTTTTTCAAGTGTAAAATGGATGCTGTCTTTTAAAAAGAGTCTCCCCCTTTTCTAACTACACACTTTAAAAGACAGAATGAAAATATCGACTTGCATGCAGGACTCCTTTTCACCGGTGAGAGGTACACATTTCACAGAACACTGCACATCACTGCTGCAGACGCCAGCGGAGCCTTCCTCTCCTCGGAGAAATACAGAGAAATCTCCCAGAGTGCCCATTCTGCTTGCCTTTCCATTGCTTGCTTTGCATGTTGCAGTGGTTTGGATGATAAATGTCCCCATAGTCTCAGGCATTTAAATACTTGTGGCACTGGGTGGGTAGGTTTTGTGTGGCGCTGCTGGAGTAAGCGCTGGGAGTGGGCTCCTGCTCCCACCTTCTCCCTCTCTGCTTCCTGTTTGTGTTCAAAATGGGAGCCTTTCAGCTTCCTGCTCCAACTGCCATGCCTGTTGCTTGCTGCCTGCTGACATGCTTCCGGCCATGACAAGATGCTTAACCCTCTAGAACCACAAGCCCAGACAAACTCCTTCTGGAACTTTCTGGTCATGGTGCCTCATCACAGACCAGAAAAGCAACAGCAATACCCTGCCACCCCTCCCCCGTACCAACAGCAATATCCTGCTACCTGGTACTAACTTCTGTCTTAGTCAGTGTTCTATAGCTGCAAAGAGACAACGTGATCATGAAAATGCTTATAAAAGAAAGCATTTAACTGGGACCTGCTTACAATTTCAGAGGTTTAGTCCATTAACATGGTAGGGAGCATTGTGGCACTCGGGCTGGAGAAGTAACTGGTTAACATCCTGGCAGGCAGCAAGAAAAGAAAAACTCAACTTCCTTAGCGATCAGGGAAATGCAAATCAAGACAACTTTAAGATACCATCTTACACCTGTCAGAATGGCTAAAATCAAAAACACCAATGATAGCCTTTGCTGGAGAGGTTGTGGAGCAAGGGGTACACTCATCCATTGCTGGTGGGAATGCAAACTTGTGCAACCACTTTGGAAAGCAGTGTGGCGGTTTCTCAGGAAATTCGGGATCAACCTACCCCTAGACCCAGCAATACCACTCTTGGGAATATACCCAAGAGATGCCCTATCATACAACAAAAGTATATCCACAACTATGTTCATAGCAGCACTGTTTGTAATAGCCAGACCCTGGAGACAACCTAGATGCCCTTCAATGGAAGAATGAATGAAGAAAGTATGGAATATATACATATTAGAGTACTACTCAGAAGTAAAAAACAATGACTTCTTGAATTTTGCATGCAAATGGACAGAAATAGAAAACACTATCCTGAGTGAGGTAAGTCAGACCCAAAAAGAGGAAAATGGGATGTACTCATTCATAATGGGTTTCTAGCCATAAATAAAGGACATTGAGCCTATAATTCGTGATCCTAGAGAAGCTAAATAAGAAGGTGAACCAAAGAAAAACATATAGTCATCCACCTGGATATTAACCTTCATCAGGCGATGAAAGGAGACAGAGACAGAGTCCCACATTGGAGCACCGGACTACAACCCCAAGGTCCAAATCAGGAGCAGAAGGAGAGAGAGCACGAGCAAGGAACTCAGGACCGCGAGGGGTGCACCCATACACTGAGACAATGGGGTTGTTCTATTGGGAACTCACCAAGGCCAGCTGGCCTGGGTCTGGAAAAGCCTGGGATAAAACCGGACTCGCTGAACATAGCAGACAATGAGGACTGCTGAGATGTCAAGAACAATGACACTGGGTTTTGATCCTACTGCACGCAGTGGCTTTGTGGGAGCCTAGCCTGTTTGGATGCTCACCTTACTAGACCTGGAAGGAAGTGGGAGGTCCTTGGACTTCCCACAGGTCAGGGAACCCTGACTGCTCTTCGGGCTGATGAAGGAGGGGGAGTTGATTGGGGGAGGGGGAGGGAAATGGGAGGCGGTGGCGGGGAGGAGGCAGAAATCTTTAATAAATATATAAATAAACAAAAAAAAACCTTTTCTAAATCTAAAAAAAGAAAGAAAGAAAGAAAGAAAAGAAAGAAGAAAGAAAGAAAGAAAGAAAGAAAAACTCTGAGCTTGGGATGGGCTTTTTGAAACCTCAAAGCCTTCCCCAGGGACACACTTTCTCCAACAAGGCCACACCTCCTTATCCTTTCTAATAGTGTCACTACCCAGTGACCAAGTATACAAATCTAAGCCTTGAGCCATTGTCACTCAGATCACCACACACAGGCATTGATTCTAATTGGTCAAATACTTTAAATCAATTCTTAAATATTCTCAAGGAGCAAAAAGAGCCAGGCAGTGGTGGTGCACACCTTTAATCCCCATACCAGGCAGAGGTGGGCAGATCTGAGTTGAGGGCCAGCCTGGTCTACAGAGCGAGTTTCAGGACAGCAAGGGCTACACGGGGGAAGAAGTCATGGAGGAAGAGATCAAGTAGCCAGGAGAGCATCAGCTCAACAAGCAGGGACAAAGCTTCTCCCATCGGCGTTTTTATTTTACTTAGGGGGCATTTGTTCAGTTTCACCTTCCAAGACAACAAAGAGTAACTTTTTTCTTTAGCTTTTTCCTGCAACATTGTTTTCTTGTTACAGAAAACATCTTTTTTTTTTTGAGGGGGGAGGAATAAAACCTCCTTCTAGCCTACAGAGAACATGTGCAGATGATACATGCACACACCCACACACAGACGCATGCACACACTTCGCTAAAAATAAAACAATTTTTAAGTCTTGAATGTATTACTGCCAGTTCTTTTTAAAAACTATTTATTCATTTTATACGTGTGTATATGTATGTGGACGCACACATACATCGCAGCACGTGTGTGGAGGTCAGAAGACAACTCTCAGTAGTCAGTTCTCTCCTTCCCATGTGGCATCAGGGAATCAAATCCAGGCCATCGGGTTGCATGGAAAGCACTTCCAAGAGCCACCTCACCAGGTTTTTTTTTTTTATGGTATCATTATTAATGATCAAAAAGCATGGAAAATATAAATCCTAATTCACAGAAGAATGGATTAATGGCTGGGCACACAGTTGTATAAATATATATCTTTTTAAATTTTTTTTTTGTTTTGTTTTGTTTTTTGTTTTTCCAGACAGGGTTTCTCTGTGGCTTTGGAGCCTGTCCTGGAACTAGCTCTGTAGACCAGGCTGGTCTCGAACTCACAGAGATCCGCCTGCCTCTGCCTCCCGAGTGCTGGGATTAAAGGCGTGCGCCACCATCGCCCGGCTCTTTTTAAAATTTTTAAGTTAAAAGAGAAGTACTTTGTGTATGTGTCCTTTGCCTGTGTGTGTATCTGCACCACATGCGTCAGCGCCCCTGGAGACCAGAGAGGGCGCTGGGCCCCTGGAACTGGAGTTAGAGATGACTGTGATTCATCATGTGGGCGCTGGGAATCAATCCAGGTCCTCTGCAAGAGCAGGCAATGCTTTTAGTTTCCGAATCTTCTCTCTAGGCCCTAAATGAGTATCTGACAGAAGTTAAAATGAACAATATAGAACTCTAGGTCCAAATGTGGACAGATCTCAAAAACTTAAAGCCAAAGGAAGAGAAAAAATGAAAGAGATACAAATATTTCCATTTTATTTACAAGAGGCTGAACATATACAAAAACAGTATTATATACGCAATAGGTCCACACATATGTAACAATATTTTGAACCATATAGAAGGAATAATAAACTCCAAACATGGGGAGGAAAGAATGCTGAAATGAAGAATGTGAGAAGCTGTTATTTCTTTTTTTTAAAGATTTATTTATTTATTATATATACAACATTCTGCTTCCATGTATGCCCACACGCCAGAGGAGGGTGCCAGATCTCAGTACAGATGGTTGTGAACCACCATGTGGTTGCTGGGAATTGAACTCAGGACCTCTGGAAGAGCAGCCAGTGCTCTTAACCGCTGAGCCATCTCTCCAGCCCGAGAAGCTGTTATTTCTAATACTTTGTTTCTCAAGCTACAGGTAGATAAATATTATGTTTTTATAATAATATTTTTACTTATGTGAAGTAAATGAGACGATAGCTCAAAACTAAAGTTTGTGGGAAGATCGTGTTTTATTTAAAATGGAGAGGAATCTGTGAAAATCATGTCTTTACTTAACTAAATTAGAAGAAAAACATAAGAAGAAAGTGTCTCAAAAATCCCAGTTGCCATTTACAAGATATCAGTAGACACTCTAGTTTTGCTTAATTTTAACCAAAAAGGACAAGATATACAAGAAAAAAAAAATTAAGAAGGAATTGCAACAGCAAGGGAATTATGCAAGCAGGAGACAGGATTTCCCAGGAGGCTAAAATGACCTTTCCTACCATAACTCCAAAAGGACGTTACATTGGCAGGTGCAGTGCACACCGTCTCCCCGCGCGTGATGGAGATGTCTCTGGAAGCGTGGTGGAAGAGAAAAGGGAGGCAGCGTGGAGGAGCCCGGGACTACACATCTATCTGAGGATTCTGTGATTGTTCTTCCCGCCCACTCGGCTACTGCTGAGGTAAAATAGGCCAGCGTGGCCTGCATGGTGTCACTTGCTGTTCTCACCAGCGCCCTTTCATGCCCTGTCCCTAGAAGGGAAGATGGTGGTCCCTCTGACTGGTCAAGGCCTTCACCCAGGCAGCCCGTTCTCTCCAAGCCACTTGAGAGAGCTGGGCGCGTCTGTGTCAGCTGAGATGGCCCCAGGAAGGACCCAGAGGAAGACAGGACAACAGATGACTCACCCTCCTACCCCACCCTTTCCTACTCGGCTCCAGAGGCAAGCACTAGCAACACGGCTTTCCAGAAGGCTCTTCCAGTGCTTGTTTACCTACACACTTCAAAACAAAACACTATGATTTTGCAACTTCTCAGTTTAGAGACTGTTTGCTGACTTCCTCTGGTAAATTCCAAGGGTCTGGTTCTTGCATCTCTCCTCCCCTCCTGCTGCCTGATCCTTGCATCTCCCCTTCCTTCCCCCCTGCATCGTCTCAATATATGTTATCACCATTTTTGTTAAATTAATGCCCAGATTATTAGAACAATGACTTGTTGAGCCAAGCACTGTAATGTTGAGTACTTCCCCAGACGTTTATATGCTTCCCTTAGGGTTAGGGCCATCTTCTACTCACTGCAGTCTGCTTGTTCCTGTTAAAAGAGCAAACACAAAGAAACCAGCAAGCACCCTCTAGTCTCCCGATTCTGTTCCACCTTTTAGGAATTCTGGGCACAAGTTGCATTTATTGGAACTTGGTTTCTTTTAGTCTCAAAGATTCCAAGACTAACTCAACTAACTTAGTCATTCCTACGTGCCTGGGCCTGTGGGTGCTTTCTCAAGAACAGGGACACACTGATATCACGGCAGATTTTGAGCACATATTCTGGGAGCGCCTAGACTTCTCAAGTGCCCCCGGGCCCAAGTGACATTCAATAAATAAGGAAACACAGAAGTCTAGAAAGGCTGAGGCCTCTAAAATGCCTAGTTGATTACATTGTCAGGATCGGAGTAGAGATTGGAGTACAGACCTGACCGTGTAATTAAGTAGCAGTTTTAGTTTAGAGGACACACCAGCCAAGATGGCCTCAGTGAAGGCACTCTGAAAGCATCGCAGGGGATATTGTGGCTCAGTGGTAGAGTACTCGATCAGCAACCAGTGTAGCCCTGAACAAAACAAAACAGATAAATAAGTAAATAAATAAATAGATAGATAAATAAATAAATAAACAAACAAACAAAAAAACGAAAACCTTCTATGGAGACGTAGAAGGGTCTTCCCAATGACCTTGAAATGTCCTTGACGTTGGATTGAGATTGCAGACTGCCTGGAATGGGTGTGGATGGGTGACGCTGTGCTTTAGCTGGAAAAGCACTGAGAATGTGCAAGAGTCAACTTCTCACAGGAGTGGATGGGAAAGAAAGCACTGAGCGATGGAGCTTCTGGGTCTCGCCCATGCGGCTAATGACCAGGTTCCTCTCCTATACTTATTCTTGCCAACTATGCAGGAGCTGCCAGGCCTGCCATTCTCTGATTTCAAGAACCAGCCAGGCCTGAAGCCTGCCCCAAACACAGTCACGGATATCCCCAGGATTGGATTCTACTGAGAGACTAGTCATTTGATGCAATTGCATGTGGTTTGAAAAACAAACTCCCACTCAAATGTGCTGTACTCAGGGAGACTGCAATCTATGATCATGTCTCCCCAAACACGGGCCCACTCTGACCACATGACCCTTCCACACAGCCGATGGGAGCGTGTGCAATTTCAATGTGTAATTTTTGTCTAGGAAGGGGCGCTTCTCTGTCTTTACAGGGCTTCCCTTAGCCTAACAATCCCTTGAAAAGATTAGGCCTTAACAAGACTTCCTTCAAACCAGGCACGGTAATATTCCTTGAATGTGTTCTCCTGTCCTTCATGGTCTCAAACAGCTTTCTCACACACACACACATACACACACACACACATACACACACACACACACACACACACACACACCTCTTTCCCTTGTCAAATCAACGTGTTGAAGTACGTATTATCATTTCTTCATGCCAACCCAGGGTTCCGAGCCCCAGGGAAGAGTACCACACAGCAGCCTGTCCAAATTGTATCTCAGAGATTGGTTCCCTGCGCAAACCTTCACAAGCCTGTGCAAACCTCCCCTCCCCTGACTCACAGGCTGAACACAGGGTGACTGCAAGAAACTCCAGATGACCGCCAAACTTCTGAGCGGGTAGCCATGGCATCCTAGAAAGGAATTCTAAGTCCACAGCAAGGTGACTGCAGCGTTTCTCTGGGGCTGGATTGGGGAGGGCGGACGGCTGCTCGCAGAAGGACGACAGAAGGGTGCAGCCATGCAAACCCCCAGCCAGGCTTCAAGTTGCAGCAGGAATGGGGACGGTTTTGTGTCAACCAGAATATGCCTTCATCTACACTCTGTCTAAAAATAGTAATGGCTCAGGAGCAGGCATGGTGGGCAGAAAGAAATTTTGTTTTATCTGCAACATTCCCATTCTTTAAAAAGAACATGTAGTCATGCATACTTTCATAATTATAAGTTTTCTCTAAAAAATCAAAAGAAAAATGGCTTTTGTTGCTGCTTTGAGAAACCTTGAGTTCTAGGGTGTTGCGTGGGTGGAGGAGATTCTTGACATACTGTTTAATTATCTCAAACACACAGCCGTCCTCATCCATTCAGGTCAGCAGCATGTGAATGCCACCAATGCAAACCACAGCTAAGTCACTGCCTTCCAGGCCCAAGGCACATGGGTCCCTTTGGGAATGCAGGCGATAGATCAGAATGGGCTTGGTGTTAGTCAGTTGTCCATCACTGTGCTAAAATGCCTGAGGTTAACAACATTTTAGCAGCAAAGGTTCATTTGGCACAGGTTTTCAGAGCCCTGAAATAGTCATTTGGTACCTTTGTGTGGGCCTGTGGTAGCACACGGCCCAGAAGGACTATTCTTTTCATGATACCAGGAGGTACTGAGGGAGACAAGCAGGGGCCAGGATTCCAATCCCCCTTTAATGACCTAATGTCCTCCCACGAGGCCCTAAGTCCTATATAACACCCAAATATTATTTCCCAGTAGTGCCCGGAGCTAGGGACCAAGCTTTCAACATACAGGCGTTAGGGGGACACTCAAATCCCAAACTCGACCAAGTTTGTTCTCAAGTCCCCTGCACCTGTGGTTTATTGGGGACAAACTGATATGAGCCAGACAAAAAGTACAAGGATAAAAGAAGTGAGTCCCCATCAGGCCATGTTCAGTGGCTTCCCTGGAAGGCCTGCTCTTTTTGTTGAAACAGAGGAGGAATTAATCTGGGGGAGAAGGGAAGATGGGGAGAAGGAGTGGAAGGAGTAGAGGGAGGGAACACTCAGTTGGGACATAATGTATGAGCAAAGAATAAAAGTTGAAAAGAAAGGAAAAAGAAATGGGTCCTGTATCAGGGACAGCAGGGGGCTCACTCTTGAAGTCCAGTTGGGATTTTGACAGGAAGGGAGGGCAGGAGCGCGAGAGAAGCACTGAAGAAGGATGACATTGTAGGTGACAACCAACCAGAAACAAACCACAACAAAGCTTCAAGATCACTTCTAATTGCCCTTCCCATCCCTGTCACAGATTCCTGTCCTCATGGAGGCCGGTTCCCCTTATGTCTGCCTCTTTGACATCTCTCCCATCTCCAGCCTTTCTGGAGGTATTTTGGCAGATCACAGTTTATCAGAGTTCCTTGGGGTTTTATTGTTCTTAATGGTCACAGACATCTGGAGAAAGACAGGAGTGGGCAGCAAAGGTCAGAGGGACTTGCCCAACTGAGATCAAGATGCCAGCCTTGGTCTCTCTGAACTCTTGACTCAATTTTCCTGGTTAAAAACAAAAATTAGGGTGGGGGCTGGAGAGATGGCTCAGTGGTTAAGAGCATTGCCTACTCTTCCAAAGGTCCTGAGTTCAATTCCCAGCAACCACATGGTGGCTCACAACCATCTGTAATGAGGTCTGGTGCCCTCTTCTGCCCTACAGGCGTACATACAGACAGAACATTGTGTACATAATAAATAAATAAGTATTTTAAAAAATTAGGGTGAAATCCTGGGCTCTGGCAGTCCCACAGAGCTATGCTCAGCCACGGTCCCAGCACTTCAGCTAAAGAGCTGAGTGAAGAGCAGGAAAGTTGGTTCAAGTGGCCCATACTGGGGAGAATAATAAATGAAGGGCCCAGTGGCCTTGTCTGGGTGATACCGACATGAGGCTTAGGCCAAAATAAAAGCAAGATATAGATAGATAGATAGATAGATAGATAGATAGATAGATAGATAGATACTATCAAAGTACAGTCATTGTCTTAGACAGGGTTTCTATCACTGTGAAGAGACACCATAACTGTGGCAACTCTTATAAGGAAAACATTTAATTGAGGTGGCTCAGTTACAGTTCAGACAGTCAATCCACTATCATCATGGTGGGACATGGCAGCATGCAGGCAGACATGGTGCTGGAGAAGTTGAGAGTTCTACATTTTATAGGCAACAGGAAATGGTCTGTCTCAGTGGGAGTAGCTTGAGCAAAAGAGATCTCAAAATCCAACCCCACAATGACACATTTTCTTCAACAAGGCTACACCTACTCTGACAAGGCCATACCCCCTTATAGTGCCACTTTCTTTGGAGGCCATTTTCTTTCAAACTACAACCATTTTTGTCTCAGCTCCCGTCTTTCCTGCAAGAAGTTCCAACAAATTTTCAGAGCTATGTGGCATCTCTTCCTGGAAGGCAAGTTACTCCTTCTGGCACCAGCCCTTCTCTTCCCCTGGCATGGGGTGTCCTGGGTGAATTTTATTTTATTTTATGGGGTTTTTTTTGTTTGTTTGTTTTGGTGTGTTTTGGTTTGGTTTGGTTTGGTTTGGTTTTTAAAAACAGGGTTTCTCTGTAGCTTTGGAGCCTGTCCTGAAACTAGCTCTTGTAGACCAGGCTGGCCTCAAACTTACAGAGATCTGCCTGCCTCTGCCTCCCAAGTGCTGGAATTAAAGGCGTGCTCCACCACTGCCCAGCCTGGGTGAATTTTAATTCTTTGTGGTCCATTGTTAACAAGAGTCTGATGGCCAAAGGAAGGACCACAAGTGTCTCTTTATAATATCCTCTCTCCTACCAGGAAGATCTATCTCTCTCTCTCTCTCTCTCTCTCTCTCTCTCTCTCTCTCTCTCACACACACACACACACACACACACACACACACCATACAAATCAATTGTCAAGCAGGGTCACCTGAATCAGATCAACCCAGTTCCAATCCCAACTCTGACACTCATGGACTTAGGTCCATGACCTTGAGAAACTTGACCTCTCTGGGTCTCCTTTCCTATCAATAAGATGAAGAATGGAGCCACTGATGTAGTCCCTGCCTAAAATCCCAACCCTGGCCAATATCCCCACGCACTATCTCTCTCTCTCCTTTAGTACCTTAGTCATGGAGTCTGCCTGGAGACTGAGGCCCAGGCTGGGCTGTCTGTCCAATCCTATTTCCCTTCTCAGAGAGGCCTCCACAAGAATCCTCGGGGTCTGCTCATCGTGGCTCCAGATGGCAGGGTGAAGCCGTTGTGTTAGTGCAACTGTTTCTGTCTCCTGGGAAAACTCTAAGAAGTTGTCAGTGCAAAACACAGCCCTCTGAGCCAAACATAAGTGACCAGTAACCATAACCCAGGAGCACAGATTCGTGCTGCCTGGAACAACGTGTTCTAGTGTGGAAACAATCTTGTGAGAGCTTAGTCATTTCAGAACAAAGTGGGTCATTTAATCAAGGCATTAACCCAAAACACCAAGTGTCGGTGACCACAGGCAGGTGGGTTACAACAAAGTGGGGGAAGCTACGCTGTAGGTCTTACGTGCTACCTGATGACACCCTTAGCTTTTGAACTGGTGGAAGCTAGTGGCTGCTAAGAATATATTTTAAAGGTTTCACCTACAAGCCAAAAGAAAGTGAGGCCAGACATAAGGGTGGGTAATGAGTGGCTATTAAGGGGACTAATAATAAATAGCACCGGTAATTTGACTCTGGGTAGGCAACATTCTTTCTACGCTCACAAGTAGCTAAGCCATCATTGGGTTTTATGAAACCTCTAACACAGGTGTGGGCCCCTCCCCCACTAAACTTCAGTTTACAAACCTGAGGATGAGGGTGGGTGACACACAGTAGAACAATTTCCTTGGAGGAGGTATAGCCTTGTTGGAGGAAGTGTGTCAATGTGGGGTTGGACTTTGAGGTTCCTTTGCTCAAGCTGTGCACAGTAAGACAGACCACTTCCTGTGGCCTGCAAGACGTAAAACTCTCAGCTTCTCCAGCACCATGTCTGCCTGCATACCATCATGTCCCACCATGACAGTAGACTGAACATCTGAACTGAGCTGAGAGTGGTGGTAGGGGGACAGGAGGGTAAGGGGTGGGGGATAGAGTGTGGGGAGAAGGGCTGGTGATGAACAGCTCCCAGATCTTGTTCTCATATCCCTATGGCACCAGCCCTGCCGGCTACTCCTTTGTCTCTTCCCAGGCACTGCCCTTGGCCTGTTCTATGTGAGCTCGCCTGATGTTCTTCCGCTCAAGAGAGCTCTCCAGAGCTTACCCACTGGAACTCCAACATTCAGACTGGGTCTTTGCTTCATCTTGATGCCTCCATGCCTGACCCCTGAAGCCACCTCTTCTCCCACCCAAAGAAATTTGTCCAGAAGCATGGCAGGGATTCCTAAGATGCCTTCATGCTTATCCTGGCTCACCCCTTTACAACACAACGATGTCCCCTGGGTTTCAAATGGAGTGACAATTGCAGTTGTCAGCACTCAAGGACAAGAATGCATCTTGAGAAAGGTGTCAATCTGTGACATCAGAGCATGTTTTACAGTATCGGACAGTGTAGGTCAAGAGACACAGGACAAAGTAGAAGTGAGAGGCTGCTCCCAGAGGAACCTCTTTGGTGTGAACAGAAGCATCTCAGAGAGATCCCCTTCATAGTCAAGAGCTTCTAGCAGGTTTAAATCTCACCAACTGGAGCCTTCTTGTTACCAGATACACTCAGGTCCATAAACTGTCTGCCTAATTCACCTGGTGGGACTTAGAATCACCATGGAAACAAATATCTGGGCGTGTCTAGATTTGAGAGGTGGGAAGACCTATACGAAGTGTAAGCAGTACTGTCTCATGGGGGTTGGGAGGTCTGGACTGAATTTTTAAGAATGAAAGTCAGTTAAGTGCAAGCATTCATCATTCTCAGATCTCATGGGTATGGTGTGGACATCTGAAGAGCCACCTCCTGCCCCTGCCTCGGTCCTGCCTGACCATGACCGGCTGTATCCCTGGGACTGTCGGCCATCAATCCCGTCCTCGCTTAAGTTCCTTTTGTCAGATATTTTGTTGCAACAATGAGACAGCAACTGGTACACCCAGTTCCCTTGTTAGGAGCAGGGTGTGATGATGCACGCTTGTTAATCTCTACGCTCAGAGGTAGGGGTAGGAGGATTGTTAGGAGCCAATTTCCTCCTAAAATCATTGCAGGAACCATCACCCTGGGGAGTCTGCAGAGAACCCCACACCCTTAATTGTGTTAGGAATAGTTCTATTGACAGAGCCTACCCCACACCCAAATTGGCTTTTAATGAGAGCTATCTGTTAGCGGAACCCACCCCACATTCCAAACTATCTAGGGATCTAGGTGTGTCAACTCGCGACTTCTTGGCCTACAGTGACCTGACCGAAGACAACCTCCTGCCTATGTGACCAACGTGAACCACGCGGCAAGAGCCCAGGCCCCTGTGCCCAACCCCCAACTCTTTACCCTATAAAAGTTGTACCCCGTCTCTAATAAACTGAGGCTTTGACAAGAATTCTCGCTTAGCCTCCTTCCACTTTCCTAGCCCATTATCTTCCAGGTGGTGCCTCTTCGTGACCCTGGAATAACTGATTGCAGGGTGGGTTACAACCCCTAGACTGAGTAGCCCACCCAAAGGCAATCAACAGAGGATCAGGAGTTCAAGGCCTAGAGCATGTTTGAGGTCTGTCCGGGCTACAAGAGACCCTGACTTTTAAAAAAATTGACATAAATTAGTAGAAGAATCTGGATTTTTTTCACAGTTTGGTCAATAAGAACTGAGAAGTCTAATCCTGTTCCGTGTCTGAGGCTGCCTTATAACTTACAGAAAGCCAGGAGACAAAGTCTAGAACCCATGTAAATTTAAGCACAGTACTGTGTTTTCCCGGGAAGGAGGGCACCTGGGTTCCAAGCTGCCTCCATTCTCCATTACAGAGAGTATTTTTATTATGTCTGAGCCAAGAAAAATGGGGTCTTAACAATTCCTCCATTTTTAAAGAGCAAGCCTTCGGGGTGTGTCCTGAGATGGAAACTCCCCTCAGCGTCTTTGTCCCTAGGTCCCTTCCTATAATAAATAGGTGTATGTTGAAGCCTTTCACAACTTTCCTTGAGGGTCAACTTCAAGCACTCTAATTTTGATGACAGTGTTATGGCTGAAGGGAGGGTCACAGTGTCTCTTTGGAACACCTCCTGATAGCCCAGGATCACAGTCACATTGTGACTTTGATGATACTGAAGTTACCAGGAGTCGCGATGCCCAGGTTGGGCTGGGCTGTTCTGTTCCAGGCCCCTTTGGCAGCCAGTTAGCACTGACTTCTGTTAACTACAGGTTTTGTGGCTACTGAACCAAATCATACAATGTACGGCAGGTTAACAGCCTCTCTAGGCTCTCAAACCTTAAGGCTGATGTTGAGGCAGCAACCGAAGCCTGCTAGGGATGTCTTTCCTGATTTAATCACCATGTGGATCTGTGACAGGTTTGTCCACTGTGACAGGTTTTTGTAAGCAGCTCCTAACGGGACCACAGAGAGCTGGATTCTTTCCTCGGTGTGACACATACCTGTGAAACGTGACGTAAGGGAGGAAGGGCTTCTGCTGGCCCCCAGTTTGAAGGGCAGAATGGTTACCTTGCCTTTGTGACTGGATTTAGAGTCACCTAGCAAATGAACCTTGGGCTTTGTGAGGGTGTTTCTAGAGGACTGACTGAGGCGGAAGATGTGACCAGCAGCTCATGCCCCTGCCACCATCCTTAACCACTCTGATGGACTGGACCCTCAAACTGTGAGCCCAAACTCTCATTTCCTCTTTAAAATTGTCAAGTATTTTGTCACATGGAGAAAGTAACTCATACAAAGGAACATTAATCTGTCATGGTGTGGAGAGACGGCAGTGACCATGCAACATAGAGCCAAGAACAGAAAGTGGTCAGACAGGAAGCAGGGCTGGCCTATGCCCTTCAAGAACCACCCCTCATTGACCTGTTTCCTCTAGGCAGGCACCGCTCCCTGAAGGTGTCACAAGTTTCTCAAACAATTTGATAGCTGGGGGACGAGTATTCAAACACAAACAGTCTGCAGCAGACACCATCACCTTCAAAGGGGAATACAACTGGGTGGTGGTGGCGCACACTTTTAATCCCAGCATCAGGGAGGCAGAGGCAGGCAGATCTCTGTGAGTTCAAGTCTACAGAGAGAACTCCAAAACTACACAGAGAAACCCTGTTTCAAGAAACAAAATAACAAACACAATAAAAGGGTAGTACATGTTCTTGGAGAACCTTGTTCTTGGGGAACTGGGGTGTCAATTTGTTTATACTTCTAAGGTGTGGTAGGTAATTCAAGCTGGTTCAGAACAAACCAATTCTTCTTTCTGAATTGTCATTGTTTTTAATGTCAGTAGTAAACATTGTGATTTCTTGTTTATTTTTTCTCTTTTAAACATACTAAGGATGGAACCTAGGGCCTTGTGTATGCTAAGCAAGTGGTGTACTACTGAGCTATTTGCCCAGCCCTAAACAGTTTGCTTATAGGTAAGGAGAATATATTCTATAATGATAATAGGAAGTATAGTAACTTCTCAAACCAGTGATAAAGCTGTCTGTTGTGATTATCAAATACTATGCATAATATTTAAAACATTTATTTTGTGCCTGTGGAGGTCAGAGAACAACTCATGGGAGTTGGTCTCTCCTCCCACCATGTAGGTCCCGGGGATTGAACTCAGGGTGTCCGGTTTAGTGGCAGATGCTTTACCCACTGAAACTGCCCTGTATATAATTTTGTGTTCTATAGAGACAGGGTTTCTCTGTAGCTTTGGAGCCTGTCCTGGAACTAGTTCTTGTAGACCAGGCTGGCCTCGAACTCACAGAGATCTGCCTGCCTCTGCCTCCCGAGTGCTGGGATTAAAGGCGTGAGCCATCCCAGCGTGTGCGATGTTTTTTTGTTTATTGTTTATTTAGCATTTTAATACATGTATATAATGCAACTTGGCCATATCCACACACCTTCTTTCACCCTACATTCACGCCAAGGTCAGCACAAACACAAGTGTCTCACTGCTGTGACATTCAAAAGCTGCTTCATCACTGGGCGACAGGACTTCTTCAGCTCGCTGTAGTCTTATGTGGCTACTGTCTCACAGACAGTTCCACTGTTGTCAGAAATGTCAATATTTGGTGCATGGCTGTATTTGTGAATGTATCAGTTGTCACGGAGATATACTATTTTGTGTATGTGTGTGTGTAATAGACCAACCCCAAAGCCTCAAACATTCTAGGCAAGTGCCATACCACTATCTATCCCTCCCCAAACCCCTTTTATCATCTTTATTCATTTAATTAACGATGCCTTGCTTCTTCCTGCAGGTGGAAAAGAGAAAACAAACACAAGAAACCAGCAACTGTTCTGTATCCATTTGATTCCATTATGCCATATAATAATTGGACATGGATTGCCTTTAACAGAATTTGGTTTCTTTGAGCTCCAAAGATTCAAAGACATGAGGTTAGCTAGTCTTGTCAGCCAACTCCCTGGGGCTGTGGGTCCCTCCTTGAGAGCAAACATATCCTGACATGACAGCGATTTCGCATGCAACTTCTAGGAACACCTGGACCCTAAGTCCCCTGGGAGCCCCAGTGTAACCAAGTCAGCCAGGAAACAGCTTCCGGGAGACTGAGATGACCCGGATCTGAGTGCAGATCCCCAGCACTGCAGCAATGGCAGAGGACTCACACCTTGGGTCACGTGGTCTGGGAACTTGTGCAGGTTATTCAGTCCCTTGGACGTCAGTTTTGCCATTTAAGGATAGGATGACAAGGTCTCCTTGTAGTGCCTGTCACCTTGGGCTTATGTTAGTGTTTGCCATCACTGTTTTTTGCAGAGGAGGACAAACTCAGGAGTTATCCATGGCCACTCCTAACACTTGCCCCAAAGCTTCTCGGCTGAGCAGCCAGCACCCTGCACCACCCACCCACCCCCACCCAGTTCCTCACAGACCTTGTTTTCAGTCACCACAAACTGGAGCCCAAGCAGGGTGCGGGTGCAGGGGCTGCTTCTTCAGGATGCAGACTCAAGTTTAACACCACCGGGAGGACAGGACCAGACAGAGGCAGAGAGGAGGAGTGGTGTCACAGGTTGAGAAAGGGGTGGGGACCCAGATGGAATGAAACCAGTCAGAGAGGAAGGGGGAGGGAGGGAGGAAGGAGCCATTGTACAACCCAGAGGAGACCTGCCCGGTGACCCCCACCCTGGAGGTCACAGTAACAGTAGCTCAGGGACAGCACAGATTGGGGGACATGGCAGGGCATGCTGCAGAGTGGCCTTCTGGGAGTGTCCAGCTGCAGGGACCCGGGAACCACCCTAAGCCCTAAGCGGAGAATTGTGAAAGTCCCCTCCTCCCTGCCGCTGTGAGCCAGACTGAAGAAACACTTTCAGTTTTGTTTCCTTGTGTGCAGAAGAGGAAACTTCACAGGAATCCTCCCGGAGGAGCTGACTATGGAGGCTGACTCCCAGGTGTGCCAGAACTGGTAAGGAAACACTTTCTCCAGGGCAGGCCAGGGAGAGGGGCAAAGCAGAGAAAGCTGTTTCTGAAGGGAAGGGGATGAGGGGCACACCAGACAGAAAGCCAGAGGGACTGGGACCCCTGGGGTGAGGAGCCCAAAACTAGATCTCTGCATAGAGCGGTCAGTGGTACCTCAGTGTCACTACACGCCCTCAGCACGGTGTTTCAGGCTGGCAGGTCAGCCATGAAGTTAAGTAGCCAGGGACTTGTCCCTAACAGGGTATTCATACCTGTTGGAGCTTAGATCCCAGTGTGGGGGCCCTGGCAGCATCTGTGAGAGGGACCTTGAAAGGAACTTTGGGGTTATTCCCTCCATCCACCCGACAAAGGAGAACATGCAGGACAGAGCAGAGAGTAATAATAACCACACCTCCACGTACAGGGAGCCTGTCTCCCAGCAGAACCCTCCTGTTGCAGTAACTGGGTTAAGCCTCCTCAGGATCTCCAAGACTCTGGGAGAAGTGCTGAGTTTGTAGGCAGGCAGAACAGAGAGGGCCAGCCGAGCAAGGGAATGTCACCCTGTGCAGCCATGGGGACCGCTTGATCAGGCTGACAGCAGTGAGGTTTTCCAGTCCCTCTGTGGCCATGACCCAAGTGCTCAGGCCCTGGGGCATCTGCCTGGCCTTTTAGGGATGTAGTTCCAGTTTCCTTTCTCCTCAGCTGCTCAGGTAAGTGGGTGAAAGATTCAGCATTTCTGGTGATTAACTTATCAGAGAACTCCCTGCTCTGGCAGAGTCTCTGGGGTCTCAGCCCCTGTCTGGGTAGATTCAGGAGAGCCCAGGGACAGGAGACAGCTGAGGGGACTTTCGCTCATAAAGGGCTGGGAAACCTTTTGAGATTCTAAAAGTTGTCCACTGGTGTAGGAAGTGCTAGCACTGCAGGGCTGCCATGCCGACTGTTGTGTTGGTTATTTTGTTGCCATGAGATGGCTTTACTGAGAGATAACTGGAAACGGATAAGCTGTACCTTCCTCCCTCCCCAGCTCTGTGGAGGTGGGGGAAGCACTGGACACTGAGCCTAGGGTATTGCAGAGTAGCCAGTCACTCTACCGAGTTATAACTCCCCAGCTCTATTTTTACTTTACATTTTAAGGGTCTCACTAAGTTGTCCAGGCTGATCTTGAACTCACCCTATAGCTTAGGTAGGCCTGGAACTAGCCATCCTCCTGTCTCAGTCTCATGAACAGCTGGTAGTGCAAACCTGTGTCAACAGGCCCAACTGACTTGTCCATGTTTAAAGTAGACACTTTGACATACGTTACTTATCTGTGAAAGCATCCCACAACCTAGGAAATAAACCTATCAGCACTCTCGAAAGTTTTCCTGCTACCCTGTTGCCCTGGTAACACCTTCCTACCACTCTTTCCCCACCCACTCTCCTGGGCAGCGGGGTACTTCCGTAGACTGCCCTCATACTTATTTTATGACGGCGAATTTTTCTGCTTTTTCAGCAGCACAAGCAAGGCAGGAGGGCATCGCCGGTGTCACTGCTGCAGGCCTGGGAAGAGCGTGCCCTAGGTATGCAGCAAGGCCTCCTGCTTTCTGCTAAGACAATGAGCCTTTCTTTCTCCCCCACTTTATCCTGAAGCAAAAGAAATGTGGCCTCTGCCCACTGCACCCTCCACGGGGCCCACTGCCTGAGCTTCCTGGTCGTTTGCCCAGAATGTGAGGAACCCGTCCCACGGTCAAAGATGAAGGAGCATGTGGACACTGTGCACCAACAGGTGAGCAGGTGGCAATCAGGACAGAGTTTTGGGGGTCAGTAGCTGAAATCCAGTCCTCCCTGGCCCTGTGGGTAACTCATTTAGCACCACCAGTTTGGGGAAAGGTTTTTTGTTTTGGGGATTTTTTGTGTGTGTGTGTGTGTGTGTGTGTGTGTGTGTGTGTGTGCTACATTGAAGCTGTGCTGTTTTTCCCTTTCTACTTCTCTGCTGCGGGACTATGAGTCTGGCAAGGCAAGGGATCCGTTTTTTAAAAAGCTAAACATTCTTTAAAAACTTGTAAGGAGGCCGGGCGGTGGTGGCGCATGCCTTTAATCCCAGCACTCGGGAGGCAGAGGCAGGCGGATCTCTGTGAGTTCGAGGCCAGCCTGGTCTACAAGAGCTAGTTCCGGGACAGACAACCAAAGCTACAGAGAAACCCTGTCTTGAAAAACCAAAAAGAAAAAGAAAAAAGAAACTTGTAAGGAGGAGGCAGATGGCCCCACCCCAGTTTTCTTCCCTGCCTTTCTGAGTCAGTCTCTCTTGCGCTTTATCTTCCTGAGGATCAAGCTCAGGCATTTAGATTCAAGCTGATCCTACAAACACCTCTGAGCTCTAGACTAGGTGCTGGAGGAACACTGAGGTCGCCATTCTGGATCTGGTCTCCCTCCTCTAGGATCTCATGGACTCAAATGGGAAACATGGTTAGCCTGTGTAAGGAGAGGCCAGGGGCTTGGACTGGAACCCACATCTCTGTGTTCATGTGTTTGTATCCTAGGTAGAGTTACTGCTTTGATAAAACTCCATGATCAAAGCAACTTGGAGAGGAAAAGGTTTATTTGGCTTAAGGAAATCGGGACAGGAACTCAAGCGTGGCAGGAGCCTGGAGGAGCTGAAGCAAAGACCATGGAGGGGTGCCACTTACGGTCTTGCTTCCCATGACTTGCTCAGCCTGCTTTCTTCTAGAACTCTGGACCACCAGCTCAAGGATGGCACTACCCACAATGGCAGGGACACTCCCCCCATCAATCACTAAAAACATGTCCAACAGCCAGATCTTTTGGAAGCATTTTCTCAGTTGAGACCGCCTCCTTTCAGATAACTCTATCGCGCATCAAGTTGACATAAAACCAGCCAGCACAGTTTGGGTGGCCCGTCTTATGTCACCAGCACGTGCAAGCCCTCCCCTGCTGAAGTTGATTTTTTTCCTCTATGTGCAAGCAGGCTAACCAGAGAGAAAGAGGCAGAGAGGGGAGGAGAGACCAGTCATAAAGATTCCCCTAGCCCTGATTACTGCCTCTCCCACCTGAGCAGCCAGAACTGTGGAGATCATTCCACCCCAGAGATTCAAATTCCTCCAACCCCACATACATGCTTGATGTGGAGATCTCCACAATCCATGCGTGTGTGGCTTAACTTTTGTCCACTTGACACGGGTTCTGGTCTCATGGGAAGACAGAACCTCAGTTGAAGAATTCCATCATATTGATCTGTGGGGGTGTCGACGGGCATTTTCCTTATGATTGATATGAGAAATCCCAGCCCACTGTGGGCAGTACCACTCCTTGGCAAGAGGTTCTGGGTTGTAAAGAGAGCAAATCAGAGCAAGCCAGTAAGGAGCACTCCTCCATGGTCTCTGCTTCGATTCCTGCCTCCAGGTTCTTTCTTTGAGTTCCTGCCCCAGCTTCCCTGGATGATAGGTTGTGATGTGGAAGCGTAAGATGAAATGACCCCTTTTCTCTCCAAGTTGCTTTCTCAGAGCAACAGAAAGCAAACTAGAGACTTCACGATCCCCAAGGACAACCTCTGCCTCTGACCCTTGCCAGCACTTTCTCTGATTGACTTCAGTTTCCTAGGGAGTTGGGCCCATGTCCTCCATCTTTCCACAGGCCAAGAAAATCCAGCAGCACCCTGGCCAGTGCAAGTTCTGTGACCTGGCAGTGCACTTCAACAAGCTGGATGTCCACGAGTTCCATTGCGGCAGCCGGACGGAGCGCTGTCCACACTGCAACCAGCCCATCGTTCTCCGAGTGCTGGCCCAGCACAAAGCTGTGTGTCTGCGTGCAAAGGCCAAGCCTGAGGAAGGTGAGTATCAGGGAGAAGCTGGAGAGGGAAGGGATAGTTTCCAGGGCCAGAAGCTCTCCTGGGCAGGATGCAATGACAGGGACCCTTAACAGCACAGGAGAGAAGAGAATCCATTCTGTATGTTTCCATTAAACTGGAGTAGCCTTCTTGTGTGTCTGCACACAATGACTTATCCCGGGAAAACTAGAGGCAAGGGGTGGGGTGTAAGAGCCACAGAGAAGAAGAGAAAGCCATGGGGAATTCTAAATATGAAGGGCTTTCTTTAAATGCCAAAGACAATCTTAGCCTGGTAAGGGCTACCCAAATCATCCTATAGATGAAAAATACACAAAGAGATCGGGAGGAAAAAATAAGACTGGACTTTTCCACGTCCAGCACCAAGTCTGGCTCCTCCTTTTCCACCAGAGTGTAGTGCCTATTTTTACCATTATGTGTTTTTTTAAAAAAAAATGGTAAGAAGCAGCTTAAGGGAGAAAGGGTTTACTGAGGCTTACAGTTTGAGAAATAACAGTCTTGTTAAGACATGGCGGCAGGAGCGGTGGGCACCGCACCTGTCACTCTGAACCCACAGTGGGAAACAGAAGGGAACAAAGACTTGGAGATGGGCTAAGAAACCTCAAGGCCTGCACCCAGCACCCCACTTCTTCCAGTGAGACTCTACCCATAAAGGTGCCACAACTTGCCAAAACAGCATTAGTAGCTAAGAACCAAACGTTCCAGTTCATGAGCTAACCAAGGGCTCTTCATCAGTGTCATTGTGATAAAAATGGCTGTCCAGCCAGTCCTCTCCCGTGTGGGTGCTGGGGGGTAAGGAACTCAAGACCAGGCTAGTCTAGGCATGGCTAACACTCATGAACACAGGCCATGGGAGCATCCAGGGGAGAGGTGGGCCCGCCGTGGTCAAGAACAGTTATTTGTGGTGTTTCTGTGTTCACTCAGGGAAGGGAAATGTATCTCCTGGAAGAACCCAGTGTGATTCCTGCAAACAGATGATTCCAGAAAATAAGTATGTCTCCCATATGGTGAGTAGCAGTTGTCCAGCAGCCAGTGCATGCTCCAGAAAGCAAAGTGTGCAACGCAGTTCCGGGTTTGCGCGGCTCAGTTATCAAAGGGTCTAACGTCTGTGGTTTCACTTAGTTTTGTTTCGCTATGTCCCAAGGTTCTCTTTAGGCAAGTTTAGCAGGCATAGTTGGTTTTTATTTGTGCCTAGCTTGTCAAGCAGCAGCCCTGACAATTCCTGATGGCCTTGGTCACCTCTGGCAGTCACCAACCTTCAGGGCCTAGACTCTGCAATGAGTCCTCTATGGGCCCTGAACTTTTAGACTTTCTGCCCATGTGTTATTTAGCCGTGAACTCCCCTATGTGACTAAAGGGGCCTTCCCATCTTTCCATAGTTTCTGACAGCATACTGAGTATAAAAAGGGGACTCCGAAGATGTCCGATGGTGCAGCTGATTGGCTGGTTGCTTTTACGGAAGAGTACTGCCTGACTTAGCCCTCCATAGCCTTAAATGCCTTTTAGTGCGTTGTTGAGCCAAGCGACCTCTTGTCTTATAGAGCCACCCCACAGCTTCTCTCCCAGGCACTCGTCTCCTCCCTCCTACCCCGCCCCCCGGAACAGAGAGGAAATTCTCTTTCTTAAGAAAAATAGAATACCCCAGCACTCGGGAGGCAGAGGCAGGCAGAGCTCTGAGTTCCAGAGCCTTAAAATCCAAGATCAGAGTGTAGGTATTTGGCGTCCAGGGAGGGCCTTGCTGCTGCCTTGAATGCAGAGGCAGAAGAGCAAGCTAGCAGTTAGCTAGGCTGTTTGAAGCCTCTTTTACAGTTCCATTCGTGTGGGAGGGGGCTTTATGACCTTCACCTCCTGAAAGTGCAGCCCCCTATGACCATATGTGTAACATTTGGATTTTAATTTATTTTTTAGGGACCAGGGAAGACAAGGTTTCTCAACATAGCTCTGGCTGTCCAGAAACTCAGTATGTAGACTAGGCTAGCTTTGACTTCACAGAAATCTGCCTGCCTCTATCTCCCGAGTGCTGGGAATAACAGCATGTGCCATCATGACGAATTTCTATATACGTGTGTGTGTGTGTGTGTGCCTGCTTGTCTGTATGTGTACAATATATACCATATGCGTGCAGTGTGTGTGGAGGCCAGAAGGTATCGTATCCCTAAAACTGAAGTTAGAGATGATTGTGAGTTGCCTGATATGAGTACTGAGAACCAACCATCCTGCGTTCTCTACGAAAGCAGCCAGTCCCCTTTATGTCTGAGCCATTTCTCCTGTCCCCCAAGCCTGGATTCTAGAGGGACACGTTCAGACCTCCATCTTTGCAACCTGAGTCTTCTTTCTTTTAACAAAGTCAGCTATAACATTGAATGTCTGCCTTGTATTATTCAGCATGAAATCTTTTTACATTTACTGACGTGTGTGTGTGCCTGCGTGCATGCATGCATGTGTGCATGTGTGCATGCATGTGTGTATTTGCTGAGTGAAGGTCTTGTGGAGAGAGGTTCCTTTGCTCTGCTACGTGAGCTCCAGGAATCAGACTCAGGTCTTCCAGCTCGACGGCAAACACTCTTACTCACAGGGCCACGTTACTGCCCCTTCTCCAGCATTTCTAAGTGTTTATAGGGAGAACCTTTCAGGTTATCTCAGCAGTATTGCCCAACTAGTTATTACAGGTGAGGTCACTTTTTATAGCTCACACATCACTCACATTTGCAGAAACAATGCCCCGCCTCAAAGACTGTGACATATCTTCAGGATGGAAAGCCAAAAATCCTTCCTCCGTCCCTTACGAGTCAGGTGACTGGAAATCAAACATCCTCAGCGAAGAAAGATGTTCGCCCAAAGACAAAAACTAGAAACAGTGCAAGAAAGCAAAAAACAAAGGACCAAAATGGCACCGTGGATCTGCCTTTGAAGTCTGCAGTGCAGCAGAGGGCTGCTCTTCCTACGGGCGATGAAGCAGCAGCCTATGACATCCTACGGAGGTGCCGTCAGTGTGGCATCTTACTGCCCTTGCCCATCCTAAATCTGCACCAGGTACCTTGCTCTCCCCTCAACCCTGTGGCCTCCTCACCTCATCTTACCCAGCCTGGGGGGAGGGTGATGGGGGATGTGGAGGGGTGGAGGGTGGAGGGATGATGTATCAGTGTGGTGGCCGGACAGCTCCTCCCATGCTTCCTCCTGCTTCTGCGTGCCCAGCCACATTCTCTCCAGCCCTTGCTACCTGGTTTGTGTCACTTCCCAGTCACTGGGTCACCTTTGAGGGTACAACTAGATCTCTCCTCTCTATGTCAGCAACTGTACCAGTCCCAGCCACAGGGCAACACCCCAAGGCCTGGAGTGAATGAGCCAAACTGAGGGCTGTCAGTGAGCTCTTTCCAGGTGGAGAAAAGCAGCTTAGGCCCGAGAGCAGAAGAGTCTGGCTCCAGATGTGAAGGCAGCTGGTGGCTTGCCTCCAGCACACCCAGGTTTATAGCCGGCTCCCTCATCCTGAGTTCCCCACCCCAGACCATCATCTTTTTAAAGAAAGCTTTGTTCTTTCAATTTTATTGTTATTAGGAGGAGGGCCACACTAGTAAGCATGCAGAGGTCAGAGGACAACTCTGTGGGGTCAGTTCTTATCTCCTGCACCTCTAAGAGTTCCAGTTGTGGCTAGGTTTAGCAAGCGTTTCCACCCACTGAGCCACCTTCTGGGCCCCCAAGACTATTTCTTGTAATAATGCGAGTTGCCATTAGAAGTAGGTCAACCATTGCGTATGTTACAATTGTTACAATATGTAACAAGTGTTGCAGTGCTCGGCCATGGCTGACCTTCCTTATAGGCAGTACAGGCTGCTTTACCCTTATTCTACAGATGAGGAAACTGGGGGGATGCAGAACCACTTGGGGGACTTTACAATGTAAGGCTCCAAAGTGCACGCTCTTAAGTTCTTGGCTAGAGACTCGGTTGTTTGCCACTTTAAAAAGCACAAATATTAAACCCTAGCACATAGGAGGCAGAGGCAGGTGGATTTCTGTGAGTTCCATGCCATCCTGCTCTGCATAGAGAATTCTTAGATAGCCAGGACTACATAAAGAGAACCTGTCTTTTAGAAAGCCTGAATTTTGTTATAATAGACATTATTTGGTAATGTCAACCAAAAGCTAGTTTTCAAACTACCTCAGTGTCATCGTTTGCTGCGACAAAACACTATGACCAAAATCAGTTTGGAGAGGGAAGGGGTTATTTCACCTTACTGCTTGTAGTCCATCATCCAGGGAGGTCGGGGCAGGAGCTTGAAGGCCGGAATGGATGCAGAGGCCATGAAGGAATGCTGCTTGCTGGCTTGCTCCCTTCAAAGCTTGCTCAGCCTCCTTTCTTAAAGCGCCCATGACCACCAACCCAGGGGTGGCACTACCCAAAATGAACTGGGAACCTCCCATCACAATTATTAATCAAGAAAAGAGCCCACAGATTTGTTACAGGCCAATGTGATGGTGGCATTTTATCAATCAAGGTCTCACTTTTCAGATGACCCTAGGCTCTGTCAAGTTAAGAAAAAACTAACCAGCAGTCAGTCAGGGTTAGTGGTGAATTCCTGTAATCGTAGCACTGAGGGAAGCTGAGACCATTATCGCTGAGGCGGTAGCTTGATGGTTAAAGAGCTCGCTGGGCAAACATGAGGATGTGAGTTCAAATCTGCAGAATCTATGCAAAGGCCAGGCACAGTGACTCATGCCTGAAGCCTCTGTGCCAGGGGAACAGAGACAGGTGGGTCCCAGGCACTCACTGGCCAGACAGTCTAGCTGAAATTGTGACTTTGAGGTTCAGTGAAAGACCCTGGCCCAAAACAAAGCAGAGACACAATTAAGAAGATATCAAAGACCCTCACACACATATCTGCACATACATGCAAACGCCACACACAGTTTTTTAATAAAGGAAGGCTGAGACAGAGGGACCCTGAGTCTGAGGATAGCCCAGACTACATGGTGAGTTCAAGGTCAACTAAGTTATATAGTGAGATCCTATGTTGATGATGATAGATAGATAGATAGATAGATAGATGATAGACAGACAGACAGACAGATAGATAATAGAATGGGGGAGAGCGGACTAGGTATACAGTTTAGTGATAAAACGTTTGTTCACCATGCTTAAGGCCTTGGATTTATTCCTCAGCATCACACATACACACACAAGCTAAATCTCCCCACCTGCTCCATGTCCCCAGTCACATCGCTGAGGAAGCAATTTCAGCAGCCTGCAGGTGTCCTTTCAAAGCCTTATCTTCTCTACCGCGTGCCACAGGGTTGAATTGTCTGTCGACCGTGTGTTATCTTAGTATATTTATTACTCTGCCATTTGCTTTTATTACTTTATAAGATGAGCAGTCCTTCAGAAAGGGGTTTTTTTCTAATTTATTTATGCATGTGTAAATTTTATAAAAAATGAACTAATTTCATCTGTAGTGGGGTATTTCCTTCCATACTTTCTCCATCCTTGCCAGACACAGCAAGTAGAAATACGTTATGCCCAATCAAATTTGAATTTCAAAGGAATAAAATTTTAATTTAAGCATGTTCTGAGAAATTGTAAGAAATCAACCATTATGGTCCATTTTTAGTATGAAAAATGCATTTCAGAATGAAAATGCATTTAGAGCTCACCACGGAGTTGCGAGGAAGCAGGAGGCCCCGTGCCTTCTCTGGCCAGCAACTGACACCCATGTTCCTGGGGGCTCCTTCTTTATGTGTTTAAGTTACCTGCTACCTGACTGAGCCCCCATAGGAGACAGAAGCAGATCTCAATCACCACCCCTGGGGTTGGGGAGCTACACTGAAAAATCTAACTGAAGAATCAACCTGTGGGAAAGGTGGGCAGGAATTTTGCACACCTGGGAACTATAAAAACCACTGCTCTGCACCAAAGAGACCGCTAGCCGTTTTCACCTTTTCTCTCAAGACTTTGCAGAGCCCTAAAACTGCTTCTGTTTCAGTACTTTCCTGTCCTGTCCCCGCCCCCCATAAGATGATTGTTATGGAGGGAGCATCATTGTCTCTCACACAGCAACCGAAAGTTAATGAGTATGTTACTCAAAAGCCCTGTGATATACCCATATGCAAACATGAGTATTTGGGAGTGTTGCTATACACTTTCTTCTATACCTCAGTACTAGGACTTAGTGCTAACCAAGAAAACAATGTGGCTCACTGATTTCAGTGGTTACACAGAAACCCTACATGTACCTCTTCCTGTTCGTCCATGATGCCTGCTCCTTCATTAACCACTACCCCAAGTCTTTTCGATGCAGTCTCATCCCAATCTCAGTCATGCAAGCGTTGGAACAAGGGACAGGAACACCCAGAGACCAGCAGCATTTGAGGGACTAAGATGTAGCTGGTAGCGTGCAGGTTTGGGTAGCCCCAGCGGGTGAGGAGAAACAACAGAAAAGCCAGTCCATACTCAGCAACTTGTCTCCCACTTGAAACTTTTTAACATCTATTTTCATTTCTTTAGGAGAAGTGCCTGAGGTTAGCTCATCAAAAGAAAAACAATTGAGGAGGAGCAGCTAGCTCTGGAAGAAAGAGACCCTATGACTCAGAAGATTTCCAGTTTCCCCTGGCTTCCCTGCTTCCTTGCGTGATGGTCGCAACTTTGTTTTCTTTACCAATCTCTGTAATTGATTTTTTTTCCTTTAATTCTTGACAGTTTCATATGTTTACAAAGGTCTTGTAAGCATACTTATCCCATTGCCTTTCCTCATCCCCACCCCACTCCTGTGAACCCTCTTCTTCCCAGCAGCTCCCTTCCTACTGTGTGCGTGCGTGTTTGCATGCGTGCATGCACATGCTAGCACACACATGCATATGCAGGTCTTACGCAGGTCACCACAGCTGACGTGTGCCCATGTTTGCAACAGCCATGGAAATGCTAGATGCAGAAGAACACATTTTATAGCGTTCTACCCAGTCCCTAATCCCCAGGCTCTCATAAGCTTTCTGCCCCATCTTCCACAATGTCCCCTGGGCCTTGGAGGGGTGACGGTGTCTCATTCTAGTTCAGGGCAGGGTATGCAATGTCACTCTCAGCACTTTGGGTGGCCTTTATTTAGGAAAAGAGACAGGCTTTAGTGATTGGGCTTCAGAAAATTTCTGGGGCATGATCACTCATATTTGGCTCCAAAATAAACTATTTCTTCATCTCCTTTGAAGTGAGCGGTGTGTCTTTCACTTTGGGGGGGGGGCGACAAAGTGAAGGGGGTGGTAGGGTGGGGAGGGAGGTGTGCAGATGAAGCCTTTAGCAGTAAAATAAGGGATAAGTGACAGCTTCACTGGGGACAGACAGAATAGTCAACTTGCAGCCCTGAGCTTCAGCAAAAAGGTTACTCACCAAGCAAGGTGGGTGGGGTTAGGTGTGCGCCACCTTGGGGAAGATGGGAAACGGAACTAAGCTGAGGCTTTGTTAGGTTCAAGTCAGATCTGCTTGCTGACTCAATTTGAAGCCCACCTTTTCGGGGTGAGGGGTTACCTCATCTGAGGATAGGAGAGTGGAAGCCCACGGCTAAGGTGGGGGTAGGAGGAATCCTCATCTGAGGACAGGAATGGAAGCCCAAAGCTTCCGGAGGGAGGGAAATTGGGGAGAACGACCCTGAGCAACAAGTTGGGACAGACCTCTTCGCTGATGCTAGAAGAGATAAGAGCAGGGCACCTGGCGAGCCCCACAAGATGCGCCTACCTCCAGTTTCCTGCTTTCGCCTAGCGCTTTCCAGATGGGTCTGAGTTGCGCCCTCACCGCCCTCTTCCCTCGCCAGCAGTGGCTCTGGCAACTCCGAGTTTGGGACCCAGACTTTGGGAGCAGAGATTGGCAGGCTCTAACAGAGCCAGTGGGTGGCGGCGCGTCACAAAGGCGGCCGTGGGTTTGGCCGCAGCGAGCGCAGGGTGCCGCCCGGGTTGCTCTCGGAGTCGGCGTGGGAGCAGCAGCGCGGGCGGAGGGGCAGGCGCGCTCGGCGTCCCTGCAGCCCGAGCGGGGCGCAGCGAGCCGGTAACGGGCGGCGCGAGGCACCCACGCACCTGGCGGGCAGCTGTGGTCCCACGCAGCCGCGAGGCCCGCTTGGGAGGGGCGCCGGGTGATGGGACAGCCTTAAGTTTACCTCGCTGGTTGGCAGCTATGTCATATTATGGTGGACCAAGCCCAGGTTTGGGAATTCTAGCGTAGGTTCGAATCCCACACCCCTACACTTAGAATACCCTCTTCACTAGGAACCTTTATTAACCTCCCAAAGCCCTCTGATTCTCTATGTGCAAAATGCGCGTGTTCCCTGTCTTCATTGAGAAAATGCAGAAGTACCTTGACCCCAATTTACAGAGCTTCCGGCACTTTCTACCTCCTAGGTGTATTCTCTGCATCAGTTCATTTAAATTTCCCAAAACTGGGAGAAAGGAATGACTATTAATGACTATTAACAGACTAGACACTGAGGCACAAAGAAATTTACTAAGATCACAGTAGCAATTGATAGGCCACTAGGTCCCATTATCTCCTGCCAGTGGGAGTATCATTTATTATTTGGGGAATCCTTGCAAAGAAAAAAAAAGTCTAACTCAGGAACAGAAAACGGCTCAGTGAGTAAAACACTGGCGTACAGGTGCGGGGACATGAGTTCAAATCCATTCCCAAGACCCATATAAACCTGTAGTTCTAATCCAGGCTATCTAAAAATTGTAAACAGAAGAAAGCCCACAAAAGACCCTGTTTTAAACACAGTGGAAGGTGAAAACTCTGTATCAGAGGCTGTCCTCTGGCCTCCACACATACACCACAGCACGTGTACACACACACACACCTGTAGCTCTGTAGCCCACCAACAGTCTTCTAGCCTGTAACTTTACCTGGGTGTGATTTATCAACTCCCCCTCCACATTCAGCATTCACACATGTTGATCGCCTTGGCGGGTTACTTAGTCTAGGGGTTTGTAACCCGCCTGGCAGTTCAGTTATTCCAGGGTCCCGGAGAGGCACTATCTGGAAGATATGAGCTGAGAGAGAGGAAGAAGGCCATGATAGGTTTGTCAGAGCTTCCGTTTATTAGAGATGGGGTACAACTTTTATAGGGTAAGGAGTTGGGGGTGGGCACAGGGGCCTGGGCTCTTGCCGCGTGGTTCACGTTGGTCACACGGTTCTCGTTGGTCACATAGGCCAGGAAGTCACAACTAGGAGATGACACACCTAGTTCTCTAGATAGTTTGGAATATGGGGTGGGTTCCGCTAACAGAAAGCTCTCCATTAACAGCCAATTTGGGTGTGGGGTAGGCTCTGTCAATAGAATGATTCCTAACACAATTAGGGGTGTGGGGTTCTCTGCAGACTCCCCAGGGTGATGGTTCCTGTAATGATTTTAGGAGGAAATTGGCTCCTGACAGATCCCCCTTTCTTTTATAAAGACAGGCAGCTATTAAGCTGAGGGCACCAGGTCAGAGTCCAACCATGGTGTCAGATCCAAAGGAGAAGGGACTGGGACAAGGAGAGACCCTCCTCTTGAATGGTGAAGCAATTTACCTCTCCTGGGAACAGAGGGGTGCCTTATGATTCTTAGGTCGAGTGGGGACCAGGTCTTTATCCCCCTTACCCGTCCTAGGATTCCCAGAATCCTGTCTTAGGTTGGGGGATGTCCTGCCACAAGTCACCCATCCTTGGAGCTCCTCAAATAAAAGGTATCTAGCGAGATTTAAAGTAAGCAGATCACAGGGCACCCTGTCTTAGGCCATGTGGAGTGCACCCCTCGTGCCTGGTACCATGCCCATGTTGAGCCAGTTTCTACAACCTCTGTATGGTGTGCTGTTCAGGCGAGGGTCCACAATATCTCCTGTCATTGGGCCCCTGCGTCTATCATTAATGAAAAGGCTGTGAGGAGCTCCTCAAACAAAATATAATGATATAATTTGGGCAACAATAACTCCAACTTCTAGACAAGAAGAAAGGGTGTTTTCCAAACCCAGTATTCACCTTTTAGTCTGGCCTTTGGTACATCCTCCTTCCTAAATGCCTACTCCACATAAAATTATGTGTGCTGCCTGCCAACAATTAGGGCAGTGTAAAAGGGATCTAAATCTAAAATTTTTAACATATGCATTAAACACAAACACTTTACAGCGTGTGTCAAACCTTTTCCAACATCTATAAGCAGTTACAAATATCATTAGATCAATTGCAGTAAGAGAACAATGATATACATTGTTGTCATCAAATACCACCAGTTCCAGTCTCTGAGCAACAGTGACAGGAACCCCCAATCTTCCCCCTTCTTAAGTGAAGAGGCATTAATATTTTAATTAAAATGAGTTTTGTGTTCCAAAGATTAAAACAGTCTGATGTTTAGTCTGCACCTTAACTCCAAAGCAAACCATAATTCAAACTGCAGAAGCAGTTTAGCATTTGTGCTTCAGGGCAGGTGGGATTCCTGAGTGAGGTGAGCTGGAGTCAGCTATCCAAAGCACATCCTGGCACTTATCTCAGGCGGGTCTCCCTGGACTCTCTAGGGGCAGAATTGACACCCTGCAGAGTGGTGTAGCAGGTTCTGTTATCAGGCACTCCTCTCCTTGGGGGCAGGAAAGGCTGGACCAAGGACCTCTCCCCAGTCGCCTCTGGAACTCCTCTGTGGGACGTCTGCAGCCTGACATCAGATCCAGCTTTTATTTTCTTTCTGTGAAAAAAGCATAAACATATCCTCGACCCCAAATATATATAGGTCGGGTTTTTTCATAATGCATTGTAAGGGCTTTTCCACCTTGCCCTAGTAAAAGTTAGCTTGGTGTTATCACGCCAGATCCATTTGCATCAGGATCTGTTGGCAACTTTTTATGAGTTGCTTTCAAGGAGCCTTGTTACGTTCCACATTTTTTTTTATTAGCCATATATGCAGTTCTTCCATTGGAAGAGCCATTTGTAAAATTTAGCATAAAATCCTTTAAGGGATTTTTTGCTATAACATTAGCAAAATACAGTTGTGTGAATTGTAGCAATGATCCGGGGAAAGATTATTGTTTTTGCCTTTGAATTGAGCAAAGACAATTGTCCAAAAATCAATTTTAAAATTATCAATGAATCTATTGTTTAGTATAAGAAGTATTGATCATAGTCACCATTTTGTCAAACCATTTTTCAGCTTTTATCCTGCCCTTTTGTATCAGACAGGCTACTGTTTTAAATTAAGAGTTTAGGCAGCTTTCTTTATTTTCTTTCAATTGGAAACTGTTTTTTTGTAAGAATTTTACCTAGCGGCTCAAGGTCTCCCATAAGAATATTATAACTAGGGCTTTAACATTGTATATCTAATTAAAAGTTTGTAAGCTATCCTCTTAAGTTTTAAGTCTGCCTTGCAGATAGGAAAATGGAAAAAGGAAGCATTTTAACTAATGATTTAGGCCTCATTAGACACCAACATGTAGAAGAATGAAAATAGATCTACATCCATCTCCATGTACAAAACTTAAGTTTAAATGAGCCAAAGGCCTTAGCATATAAAAATTATGTTGAATCTCACAGAGAAAAAATTTTTGAAGCACACTTTGCCACATCTCAAACACAGCCTCAGTGACATAAACATTTGGAGAAACCATAAGTTATATCTCCTGAATTGAGAAGCTTTTGTATAACAAGGCTAGAGTGGGAAAAGATCTTTACTTATCATAAATCCATTCCAAAAATATGAAGAACTCAGGAAATTAGTTATTAAAAATTAATCCAATAAAAATATTTGTTACAGACCTAAACTGAAAACGCTCAGCAGATGAGCTTAAAAATGATTGAGAGACATTTAAAAAATGTTGAAACATAACATCCTTTAACCGTCAGAGAAATGCAAACCAAAACTCTGAGATTTTACCTTATCCTTGTAGAAATGACCAAGATTAAAAATTATTGTTAACAATTTATGCTTAAGAAAATGTGGTTAAAGAAAAAACTTCATTGCTGGAAGTGTAAACCGACAGTCACCTTTGGATCATATATAGTATTGAAAAACCTGAACAAACCAGACTCTCCCAGCAGGAAGAGAAGAACCAAAAATCCAGGACTAGCCTGTTCAGCGACCCTGCACCAGGAACTAGCTGAAGACAAAACCAGACTGCAATCCTGATAACAATCCCGAGAAACAGTGAGTCTCCCCAGTGAGATTATCATTGTACTGTTTTAGGAACTAGCCTAAGAGAAAGTCAGACCATATCTTGAGAATAATCTTGAGAAACAGGGAGTTTCCCCCTGTAGGTACTACTGTTTGAGGAACTAGCTGATTACGACCTTGGGAGTGGTCCCGAGGCGGGGAGCTGTCCTCCTGCAACCACCACTGGATTTTGGAATTTTATGACCCTCCTGGACCACTGGGCTGTGGTCCCTTTTCTCAAAAATTTTTTCTCCCGGTCACTCAGGGCCGAACTCCTACGCGCCAACCAAGGCCACGTGCATGACCTCAGCAAGGAGGGACGGTCTCCTGCGAGCCATGCAGGGGTGGGGGGGGGTGCCATCCCTAGACCTGAGTGAGAGTCTCCCCAGCACTGAGGGACCCTCATTTTGTCTATTTTTTAAAATTAGGCAAATATCTACCTCAAAACTTAGTAATTCCCCTTTGGGCCTAAATACAAAGTTGTTTAACCATAAGACCATGTGCTCAGCCTTGCTTACAGCAGAATTACCCTTCCATAGCCAGAATCTGAAAATCCAAATGTATCTCCTTTACACCTAGGATAAATGAGACATTATCCTTTTAAATATCCATGAATAACACAAAATATCTTGGAGTAACTCCAAGCAAGCAGGACAGAAGTTTTGGGTCCTGTCATCTCTGCCTGTGAAGGCAGAATTTTTTTATTTTTAACCATTATCATTTGTTAGAGTATAACTCTGGCCCTTGATAAATTTAATTAAGAGGCCTGAAGCCTGAGTCTCAGCATTCCACCTTGAAGCCACACCTGGCAGCAGGAAAGGACCTCAAGCTGAAACTCCCACCCAAGAGTGGGCTGTACAAAAGGAAAAACTTGTAGGATAAGAACTTTAAATCTTGAAAGATCCCCTACTTTCTTGGGAAAGCAGAAGAAACATAGCAAAAATGACAATTTCACTGAAAGCAGTTTACAGATTCAGTGTAAATGTCCATTAAAAATCATAGCAACATTCCTCACAGAACTCACATACAGATTTTAATGTAAATGTTCATTAAAATTATAGCAAAACTTTTCACAGAACTCAAAAGAACAATCCTCAACTTTATAAGAAAGAAATAAAAACTCAGGATAGCCTAAACAACTCTAAAAATCCTCTGAATATATCACAGTCTTTGATTTTAAAACTTTTTTACAGAAACACAGTACTGAAATTAATCTACCTTAGATATAAACTTATATACCTACAAACTAAAGATTTTTGACCAAGAAGCAAGATTTTTAAAATGGAAAAGAAGCATATTTACTGTCCTAAATGAAGGTGCAGCTTTTTGAGTCTAGATTTCTGTATAGCAAACCTGCCTGTCAGCTTTCACTCCATATGGCAGGGGTTTAAAGACATAGGCTCTCTAGCCCTAGCAGCCAGCCTGCTTGGCAGGCGTAGCTGTGTGGATTGTACCCTAACTTCTCGCATCTCGAGGGACTCCCTTTTGAGTCCGCAAGCAAACACATAAAGCAAACATAAATCTCTGTTTTTGACTCTTACTCCTCTCTCCCTGATTGATTGATTAAATTCCTGTATGAATTTCTCTTCCTTTGAAAGTCCCATATCTTTTTGGATGACAGTGATCCTGCGCCTACCTCATTCTGCAGATCTGTCTGAGTTCTACAGCCGCAGAATCTTCTTTTTTCTTCCTGTTGTTGTCCCGGGACTGCGCGTCATCGTCCGATAGTCGTCCGATAGTTGGCCGTGCTCCGAGTCACTGGTTCGGGCGCCACTGTTGATTGCTTTTGGTCCCTGTTCGGGTGCCACTGTAGATTGCCTTGGCGGGTTACTTAGTCTAGGGTTAGTAACCCGCCTGGCAGTTCAGTTATTCCAGGGTCCCGGAGAGGCACTATCTGGAAGATAATGGGCTAGGAGACAAGGAGGCTAAGCTGGGGTTCCTGTCAAAGCCTCCGTTTATTAGAGATGGGGTACAGCTTATATAGGGTAAGGAGTTGGGGGTGGGCACAGGGGCCTGGGCTCTTGCCGCGTGGTTCACGTTGGTCACGTGGTTCTTGTTGGTCACATAGGCCAGGAAGTCACAACTAGGAGATGACACACCTAGTTCTCTAGATAGTTTGGAATGTGGGGTGGGTTCCGCTAACAGATAGCTCTCCATTAACAGCCAATTTGGGTGTGGGGTAGGCTCTGTCAATAGAATGATTCCTAACACAATTAGGGGTGTGGGGTTCTCTGCAGACTCCCCAGGGTGATGGTTCCTGTAATGATTTTAGGAGGAAATTGGCTCCTGACACACACACACACACACACACACACACACACACACACACAAACACACACACCGTCTGGGAAGCACTACGTGCCCAGTTTATGCAGTGCTGGGGATCAAGCCCTGAACTTTGAGTGAGCTAGTCAAGCACTCTAAGACCAAGCAACACCTCAGCTTTGGGTTTGGTTTTTTGTTTTGTTTTTTGTTTTTATCTTTCCATATTACCTTTTGACCACAGTTTGTTCACAAGCAAAGTTTTGGGTCACTGTTGTTGTTGTTGTTAAATAGAATTTACAAGTTCAATTGTTACCCAGTATGCATTGCACGTGTTCACACTTCTGTGGCTTCACACACACTGTTTCTTCTGCCTGTAACACAATCAGCTTCTCCTAATCTGCCTTGCAAATTTATCCATCCTTCAAAGCTTGACTCCAAGGTCACTTCCTTGGAGCAGCCCCCCCTTACAGGAAAACTAGTCACTTAATTTGTGCTATCCCCACCCCTGGCTTCTCTTGCTGGGCTAACACTCGCTGGCTGTTTCATTTTAATGAAATCAGGGTCTTGCTACATAGCCCAGGGTGACTGGGACTCACTGTGTAGCCCAGGCTAGCCTTGAGTTTTTGTTCCTTCTGCCTTAGCCTCCTGAGTTCTGGGATTACAGGAGAATGCCACCACAGGCAGCTTCTCGCTGTGCTGAAGTTGGGTGCTGACCTGTGACCCTGGATGAACTATATGCAGTCTCCACAGGTGTGGGGTTTGTC
Source organism: Microtus oregoni (assembly GCF_018167655.1). Classification (NCBI taxonomy): domain Eukaryota; kingdom Metazoa; phylum Chordata; class Mammalia; order Rodentia; family Cricetidae; genus Microtus; species Microtus oregoni. The sequence continues at coordinate 26,299,859 of NW_024543074.1, read as the reverse complement.
CTGGATTCACCAATGAACCACCTACATCTGGCACAGTGCCTGATCCAGAACAGTCCAAGTGCAGAGAGAGTTTGTTCACGCGAGTTTGAGCTCTGCTTGGCAGGTAACAGTCTTCCTTTTTTACCCCTCACAGTGAACACGTGACTGCATTTCCTTCCCCGCTTTGGGAAGCCCTGCTCACCACACTACTACCCTGTACATCTGGGTTCTTAGATGGACGAGGAAGGTGAAGAAATCCAACCCCAAGAGCAGAGCTGCTGGGCCACTCTGCCAGATGTGTGCCTGCGACGTATCTTCTGGTGGCTGGGAGACAGGGACAGGTCCAGAGCTGCCCTGGTCTGCAGAAAGTGGAACCAGATAATGTACTCAGCTGACCTCTGGCGATACAGGACCATCACATTCAGCGGGAGGCCATCTAGGGTACACGCATCCGAGTTTCAGTCAGCGCTCTGGTATGTTAAGAAATTCGGCCGCTACCTGGAACACTTGGAAATCAAGTTCCTGAATCCTTACAATGCCGTCTTGACCAAGAAGTTCCAGGTCACCATGCGAGGCCTCTTGTCATGCCTCGGCAAGAGTAACAACCGTCTGAAGTCACTCTCTATCCAGCACCTGGAGCTGGACCGAATGGTTTGGAGAAACAGCATCAGAGGCTCGCTCATCAAGAGCCTGAGTTTTTTCTTAAAGAAAATGGGCAAACACCTGGACCATCTTAGCTTGAAAGGAGCCCGGCTGACAGTGGAGCAAGGCTGCCACATCCTCAACTCCCTGAGCTACCTTCGGAATGAGAACTTGGCCTCGGAGCTCAACATCGAGGACTTCTTCAGCCATCACCTGGCCGTCTATGGCAGCTCCCACTTCAACAAGGCCATGGCCACATTCCACAACCTGACTTTCCTAACCCTCAACTACAACTGTATCTCCGATGAGCTGCTCGAGACCCTGAGTGAGAACAACGCTGGCACCCTCCGGACCATGAACATCAAATGCCACGTTCACGACCCCCATGGCCAGGTCGTCTGGGGCATGTCCTGGGCCAAACTGGCCAGGGAGGCCAGCAACCTGAAGGTGAACTTCTTCTTTGAGCGAGTCATGAAGTATGAGCGCCTGGCCCGGATCTTGCTGCAAGAGATTCCAGTCAGGAGCATCAGCCTAAGAAGCTGCTATTTCAGTGACCCAGATTGGTCCATGCGGCCCACTCTGACGGATCTCCTGCCTGCCTTCCGAAACACACTGCAGGTAATTGGGGCTTATGAGGAGCTACTGTTCACAGGAAAGCCTGCTACCTACCTGTTCTTGGCTAGGCTTCTTTTTTTCTTCTTTTTCTTTTTTTAATTAGGATTTTTTTTATAATTTAATTTTAAGCACATTTGTATGAGAGTGTTAGATTCCTGATCCAAACTGAGTTACAAGCAGTTGCGAGCTGCCATGTGGGTGCTGGGAGTGTTTGAACCTGGGTCCTCTGGAAGAGCAGCCAGTGCTCTTAACCGTTGAGCCATCTCTCCAGCCTCTAATTAGGATTTTTTAATATAATCTTTTTTCATTTTACATAGCTATTCCTGTTCCCACTACATGCTCACTTGGTTCTTTATCAAAGTTCTACATGTTCCCAAGCACACTCTCGGGCCTCCCACGCATCTCCTTGCAAGACAGCTATTCACTGCCTACACGCGGGACTTGGGGAACTTCCTGGCTGGCTGTCCACCAAAAAGAGCTCCTTTCCCCTATTGTCGAGCTGTGAAGCCTGAGCCAGGAGGTGTCTTGCTGGCAACAGGCAGCCTCTTCCCACTGGCTCACAGCAGTAGACAGGTGGCCCCTTGGTTCCTGGGGTCGGCAATAAGCGGAGATGAAAAGAACCAAACTTGACAGGTCACTGGAGACGTCTGGGCAGTGCCGGCACCTCTGAGCCCTTCTCCCCACCGTCTCCCTCCCATGCTTGTCTAGAAGCTAACATTCGAGTTCAACAACAACCACGAGTCGCTAGACGAGCACCTGCACCTCCTCATCCTGGCCTGTCGAAAACTGTTTTACTTCAAAATCTGGGCTTTCCTGGACGTTACATTTGTGGAGCGGATCCTGAAGAGCCAGGAGGAGAGGCAGTGCTCCCTGCGCACACTAAAGGTAAGGACCCTCAGCTGCTCGCATGGGTTGACGCAGGGACACCTAGACTTGGCACGTCTGCTCTGATGAAGGGTGGAAATTGGGACAGGAAACACATACGAGACAGACACTGTCCCCTGCATCTGTCCATGGGAGATGACCAGCCCCACAGGCAGGATCTGGAAGTCTTTTACACTCTGTCTCCCAGGGGCTCTACATCCATGAAGCCTGCCAACTTTATTTTTACTGAAGATGTACATTTTCATATTATTCCCTAAGCATAACATCCACATTATAGTAAGAATTATAAGCAACTCAGAGATAATTTGCATGCATTGTTTTATTTTCCATAAGGGACTTAAGCATCCATGCATGCATCGTGGATTCTAAAGGAGATCCTGGAATCAATCCCTCATGGGTACCAAGGGAAACTGTGCTTGGGGTTTTTCTGATTCAACCATTAGTTGTGTGTGTAGATGCATTTGGATGGCTGTCAGATCTTAAGTGATGTAGTCATCGTATGTGTGTGTGCGTGTGTGTGTGTGTGTGTATGCATGTGTGTATGTGTGTGTCTGGTGTTTCTTTATCGGCACAGGTGAGAATTTATACAAACCGATATGAGACAAATGAAGAGGACAGGACCCTGCGGGAAATTTACAGGAAATACAGAAAACTGATCGATTCAGAACTTAACTATTTTGTCATCGCCTACCCCATGATGTAAAGAGTGCTTTCCAGAGGAAGACATCTAGACGCACTTTAACCTGAAAACGCGGTTCTCAGGGAATTACATTTGGGACTCCCATGCTCTCATCCCTTTTTCTTCTCTCCTTCTTTGTCAGTTCCACACCCTCATGAACAGCCTGGCAAAGGCTGGACCTGCTGGTGATGGCAAGGCCCCAAGCGTCTTTAAAGTGCTATCTTTACCACCAATCCCGGCTGATTGCTTTTTGTCATTTGGTGTAGTTTTGGGTTTGGTTTGATTTGGTTGGTTTTAGACATTTCCACTTAGCCACAGTTTTCTGCTAAGGGAGTCTGACTCCTGCTTTCCGGAGTAGGTGTGGCCAGACAGTGGACCAACCTTCTTCAAGTCGACTTTACCCATTTGGAAATACTTTGTAGCCAGGCAGTGGTGATGCATGCCTTTAATCTTAACACTTGGGAGGCAGAGGCAGGTGAATTTCTGAGTTCAAGGCCAGCCTGGTTTACACGATGAGTCCCAGGACAGCCAGAGCTACACAGAGAAACCCTGGAAAAACAAAACAACAACAACAAGAAATGCTTTGTGTCCTGGCTGACCTTCATGTCAGAGCCTCCCGACCTTGAGGTTGTCTGGGCCTGACCACACACAAATAGAACCCACCAGTCCATGGATGATGCAGGCCTATTCCTCCTTAAGACAGAACTACTCACGGAAGGAAGGAACTCAGATGCCGGGTTATCAACCCTGTGAAAGAATCCTGCCTCGCCTGGACCTATGTCTCCTTTTAGTTGCAAAGACAGACTAGAAGTGGCAGTTACACCCATGTTCATAATGAATCTGCAATGTAGTGTGCCCTGATGCTATGCTAAGTTGGGGGAAAAACACCAATCTCTACATTTAGAATTATATCTATCATATAAAACACATCTAAAGACATTTTTAAAATCTGTTAGAGTTGTAATAAAGACTGATTGGGAGTAGAATTTTGTTGGGTATTTTTTGTCTGTTTTGTTTCCCTTTATTTTTCAACTTTTCTACAATGATGATGTCATTTTTGGCTTTTGGCTTTGGTTTTTGTTCGTTTGTTTTCGTTTTACAAGACAGGGTTTCTCTGCAGCTTTGGAGCCTATCCTGGAACTAGCTCTTTTAGACCAGACTGGCCATGAACTCACAGAGATCCACCTGCCTCTGCCCCCCCCCCACCCAGTGCTGGGATTAAAAGCATGTGCCATTTTTGGTAGCTAAGAACATGATCTAATATGCCTCTGGTCATTAGTGACCCCCAGTGACCTAAAGACCTCTCACTAAACTCTGCCTCTTCAGGTTTCAAACATGCCCAGAGCCCAGAGATGGCGGAGGCAGATCCCACTGTTAACAGCCTAGGCCAACGGTGGTGTATACTCACAGGTCTCCCTGAGCAAAATGCCTGCTCCCCATTGCACACAGAGGCACTAGGGGACTCAGTTCTCACCAGCACAATCCTCCTCAGCATCAGGGGAGGAACTGCGCTGGTAGAAGGCATGCACAGGCCGCAGTCAAGTGCACCACAATTTGAGCTGATCCGAAAGCCTACAAATGCAGCCAGCTCACAGAACTGAGTTGCTGGTTTCGCTTAACGTGTGGTGTGTGTGGTGTTAGCATCGGGAAAGCTAAGTCACTGATAAAGACCTGCTTTGCACTCACCTGGGACTGTGGTTACCCACCCCCTTCACTTAAGGCAGAGTTAAATTTAGGGATTGTGAGTCATCTTAGGAAACAGACTCCCCAGGATTAGGGCTTTGAAGGATTGGTCACTCCCTGGGATTAAGGTATTAGACTATCAGGTCGGATCTGGAAACTTTACACTCAGACTCTAACTCTGACACCTCAGCCACAATGAGCTAATTGCCGACCATGCCACAGTTTTCCCACCCACAGCACCCTTGCTACTAAATTCCACTATGGGTCTAAGGGGCCAGCAGCCTACTTGAGTATGAATCCTATGTTTGGTACCCTCCCAGGCCTCAGTTTTCCCACCTATAAAATGGAGATCACAGATTGCACTGCCACACATAGCAAGTACCCCACGGGTGTTAGTGGCTGCATTATCAACAATACACGTGTAAGCCTATCCAAAGCCCAACTTGGCTTGGATTTGAGATCATAAAATATTTCCTAGGGACCCAAATAGACCCAGTTTTTGCTGTTCTAAAAACAGCATCAGCCTCTTTTGCCCCATCGACTTTGCGTATGCTATACCATTATGTCGGATGTCCCTTCCATTTCCACCAAGTTGCAGCTATTATTGAGATCACACTCACGAGTGGCCTCAGCCCTACCCCACCCTCCCAGCCTGCTCCTCTAGTCAGGCAGCCATGGCCTGTGGCAGTTCTTTGTGTGAGAGACATGAAAACTCCCTGGAAGTCAGCAATTGGAAGGAGGAGGTACAGGGATGCCCAACATGAGGTGATGGGGGGAGGGGGGATCTCAGAATGCCTGCAGAAGAAGAGGAGGCGCTCCAGAGGTGGGGCAGTGAGTCTGCTCTTGTCACTTTGTCTTGGTACACTGGCCGCCACGTTTTCTCTTTCGTTTCTGGTTCACATAGCAGAGAACAGCTGCCATCCACGAGAGCAGCCAGACGGAAAGGTGGCTTTCTCTCCCAAGCCCAAATTCCTCAGGAGAGGGACTTCTTGACCCAGTTTTCCATTAGCAGCCACTCCTGGCCCAGTCAACTGTGGCGGGAAGCAAACAGGAGAGGCCTGGGGGCTGCTGGGTCAGCGTGGAGGAGGAGGGAACTCCCCACCGAAGAGAATAAGCAAGATGACACCCTGTTGCTCTCTTGGGGCCCTGCAATGTCCCCACACTGTCTGGTCTCAGCAGGGCCATTCAAACATATTGGTTAAAGGAGCAAATGATATAAACTTCTAGAAGCTTCAACTAAGAAAGGGCATCTTACAGAAAGGACTGTTATCTGCATGAGAGGACCTGGGCATCTGCCTCCTCCTGCATCCTTTAGATACTCCACATCTCTATGTGTTTCAGGTTCCAAATCCTGATTCCTAGGGCACAGACTGTGATCAGCTGCCAGGGAAAGCAGACTGTCTTACAGATGTGACAGCAGAGACTTTTGTGTGCACTGCTTGGTTCTCAGAGAAAAAACCAGGGGAGCTAGAACGTGGCCTCAGGGGCAGCTGTCTGGAAACTCTGTGGGGACCTGAGTTTTGAAGTCCCCCCACCCCCCCCACCCCCGATTCCTCTCTAAACCTCTATGTTTATTTAGCTCAAGCTAAGAATATCCTGACTGGTTAGCTTAAGAACAAACATTTATAACCAGAGGCAGACGAATCTCTGAGTTCAAGGTCAGCCTACTCTAAAGAACAAGTACCAGGACAGACAGAGCTACACAGAGAAACCAAGTCTCATAACAACAGAATATAGATACATGAAAAGTAGGTGCTAATTTCAAATAGGTCTTTCTGGATGTGAGGGCAACCTGGCTGCCCTGTCTGTCACTCTGTGGATCGCCGATTCAGCTGATCTGACTGGCTAGACAAGCGTCCCCTTCCTCCCTCCCTGTTCCACGTTCATCCCTCCTGAAGTTGTGCATTCTTCAAAGAGGACGACCTTCCTGGAATAGAGGAGACCAGTCTTCAGTGGAAGATAGCGGAGTAGCCGCGTTCCCCTGGTAGAACCTCCACACAAGCTCTCAAATAGGTCTTTCAGATTTGAGTCCCCACCGTAAGTGTCTCTCTCTGGTGAGCTGAGATGACAGGCGTGGGCTGCCACACCCAGCCCCTTGCTGCTTTTACAATGTTTCTAATCGACATTAAGTTTCATGCCTTTGTTTTGCCTCATTCACCTCTATAGTTGCTTTCTACCACACAGCTCTGATTTCCCATTTCCAATAGCAGTGCGGTCTTTTAAAGTAAACTGCCTGTAAAATGAGCATGTTCCAAGGCAGTGCACCAGACCTTGTCAAGGAATGGATTCTGAAAGTGTCAGTCGTTTGGTGAGTGCCACAGCCAGCGCTACAGAGACACCCTGGCTTGAGAAACTGAAACAACAGCAATAATTAAGAATAAGCATTGATTTCTCCCACTTTGGGCAAATGGGAAGTGCAAGGCTAAGGAGCCAGTGGTGTGGCATATGATGAAAGCCCGTTTTCCAGTTCGTTACAGGGTGGGGGCGTGGAGGGGAAGGACACTTAAAGTCAGTAATCCCATGCAGGAAATCTCTGCCTTCGTGACGTCAGCTCAAACCTGTTACCTCCCAAAGAGCCCACTTCCTACCCTGATCCACTCTCTGCGGCTGCTAACTGAACTATTGAAAGGTGAAACTTTAATTCTGTTTTTCTTTCATGCTGATTATGGACAAGATCAGCTTTAGCTCTTTTAATAAAGATTCAAGTTTAAATGACCCCTGATTTAAAAGTAGTTTTATTATTTGTTTGTTTTTTACACGGTGTCTCACTTTACAGTCTAGACTGACCTTAGACTCACTATATACCCCAGGCTAGCTGTGGACTCTTCAATCTCCTGTCTCTACCTCACGAGATGTATCCCACTGCGCCTGGCAAGAATAAGGTTTATTTTCTCTGGCTGAGTGGACAGAGAGGCTGCAACAGGTGGACTTTGTAGCTACAAAGGTTCAGACAACTGTCAACTACTGCCGACACCCCTGTGAAACAGACCAGAACAGCTCTTGACAGAATGTCCTCACTCCACACAAGTGCTAACAAACAGGGAAACAAAGACAAATTTGTTCTCATGAAGCTGGTGCTCCTGAGTTTCATATTTATATTTTAATAAATGGTATCTGCCACAACTGAAATGTTGCCCACAATGACAGTGCCTGCCTAACAGTGAGTTGAGTGACCCTTTTTTTTTTAAATAGGTCTGGCCTGGCTTTTATAGTTGGGGAAACTAAGGCTCAGGAAGCTGTGAAGCTTGTTCTGGGTCCTCCGCAGGCTGACAGATGGGTCCGCTCCAAGTTGTACCTAAGTGCAGAGCCTGGTACCGAACAAATTCTGAGCCCGGGAACCCTGTGCTCAGGAATGATTTCTCTGTCATGTTGCTGGCTGTGCCAGGCCCCATCCCTGTGCTGAGTGGGCAGGAGTTCTAAATCTGCCCTCCAAGCCGGAAAAGGAGATATTTTTTCCCTTCCAGGTCAGAGCAGCAGAGTACCCACAGACTTCCCACTGGCCCTGGGGCAGGGGGTTCATGTCTCACTCAGGGTGCGAAAGGCATTCCGAAGGGTGGTGCTCAGGCCCTGAGGGGTTGAGTCACAGAACACAAGGCAGGCATTAGGCTTCAGAAAGGGTTTTCCATCTCAGCTTAGCCACTTGATGACAGCAGAGAACAGATACCCAACTCCTAAACTCCTGGGTGTTGGGTCCGTAGCCCGAGAAGGCCTTGTGCCCCTTGGCACCAGATTTGGGGGATGTCAGAAATCGAAGGGCTCTGTGCCGTCTACGCCAACCCTCTCGTTCTACGGGTGGTCCTGGCCAAGACTAGAATCCAGGTCTCCTGGTTTTCTGGTTGGTGGTATGTGCTCACCACCTGCTGTCCCCTGGGTGTCAGGACACCAAAAGTCAACCCAGAGAGCAGAGGCAGCTCACTGTGTAGACGGACACCGAGGAGGCCAGCCCTTCCTAGCTGACAGGTGAATGATGGGTAAGCGGTGTCCCTTGGCCAATGCTCTTCCTTCCCAGCCACGCAGACCTACTCCTGAGTGGCTGTGTCTCCGCAGAGGCGGCTGTGTCTCAGAAGAGACGGCTGTCTAAGGGAGAGCTCTCGCTGGAAAAGAATGGCAGCCGTGGGGAAAGTGTCTTCATCAGAACCTTTGAGAGGTGTATAATCATGGCAGGAACAATGTAGCAATGTGGCGCAAGGGTGCAACACACAATCAGGAAGAAAATGATTATTCTTTAAAAATGAGACTGTTTCTGAGCAGTCGGAATTGTGACAATGTGAAAGTGGTGTTCCAATAGCTTGTGGTTATTGAGAATCTGCTTCCCAGGTGGTGGTGGCGCACACCTTTAATCCCAGCACTCGGGAGGCAGAGACAAGTGGATCTCTGTGAGTTCGAGGCCAGCCTGGCCTACAGAGCAAGTTCCAGGACAGGTTCCAAAGATGCAGAAAAACCCTGTCTCAAAAAAACAAAACAAACAAAAAAAGCAGAAAGAGAATTTGCATCCCTCTGACTCAGACTGGGCATGGGATCCTGTATACAGGCTCTCATTCCATCCACCCATCGTAGGAGACCTCCAATCAGGGATGCCTGACTCCAGAACTTACATGTGTATATGCATGCATGTTTGTAGGAATTACAAGAATTTATATGTGTTTACAAGAGCTTCACTACTGAGAGATACCGCCAGAGCCAAAACATTGAGGAGTGTGGGTGGGTGGAAGGGTGAGGAGAGAGAGAGAGAGAGAGAGAGAGAGAGAGAGAGAGAGTCTCTTACTGAATCTAGAGCTCACTGGCATAGCTATACTGACTCACCAGTGAGTCCCAGCATCCCTCTGTCTCCATCTCCCAGCACTGGGATCACAGACACATGGCTATGTGTGGACTTTTTTTTTTTTACATGGGTATTGGGGATTCAAACTCAGGTCCTTGTACTTCACCCACTAAGCTATCACCCCAGCCCTTCCCCTCCCAATGCCTGCTCTCTAAAGAGAATTGTTTTTAACTAGATCCATCCACACTACTTGGGAAGCAGCACAAGGGTGCCATGGGGCAAGAGTGGAAGTTAGAAGACAACTTGTTAAAGCCAGTTCTCATGTGGGTCTCAGGTACCAAACACAAGTCTTTAGGTTCGGCCACAAGTGCCTTCCCCTCCACCCAGAGTCATCTTGCCAGCCCGTAGATACCTATACGCTTAACCACTCTTAAGAAATTCAAATCTGGGCCAGGCAGTGGTGGCACACACCTTTAATCCCAGCACTCGGAGACAGAGGCAGGAGGATCTCTGTGAGTTCGAGACCAGCCTGGTCTACAAGAGCTAGTTCCAGGACTGGCTCTAAAACTACAGAGTAAACTCTCTGTCAAAGAGAAAGAGAGAGAGGAGAGAAAAGAGATTTGAATCTGTAGCATGAGTTAGAATTTTCTTTACCTTTACTGACACTCATTTTAAAAATGAAAATTTAACAATCCAGTGAGTACTAAGTAGTCTAGAATCAAAGCCAAAACTGAGTTTCCCTCCAGGAAGGAAAAAAAAAAAAATAAAGGAGTAAAACTTGTTGCTGCCACATGGGGGCGCTGAAGGATGCCACTGCCTTCCCTACCCAGCCCAGGCTGCTGTCTTTCCCAGCTGTCTGTCAGAAACTGTGGCTCTGTGTGTCGGAATCCTACAGCAAACACAAAGTCACCACTGCTACTCTGGGAACCTTCCCCGAGCCTTTGAGCCAGGGACATTTCCTCTCTGACCTCACGACCACAGGCACCAGCGATTGTCCTTGCCACTACTGGTCCCTGCCCCCAGACTAAACTTGACCTTAGCCTATCTTCTACTTACTCGGAGAAAAGAGCCCCTAACCACCTTCTCTTTGATCTCTTTCTGTAACACTTGCATAGACTTGCAATGAACTGCTAGGAGGTGGGAGGGGGCATCTAAGCCTGTAGCAAATTGTTTCCTAGGATAAATGGGTGTCGAGACCCCTGAGAAGTGTTTGCATCCCATGAGAAGCAAAGGGTATGCCTGGGGTAGGAAACCCAGCCTGATCATGTGAGTAGAATGGATCTCCAATGGCTTTCTCTCCTGGTCCCAAGTCCTGTGAGTTCCTCATGGCTGGTTCTGATACATAGCATAGAACTGTGAAATATCAACCTCATCAACAGCCACGCTAGGACAGAACCTTGTCCCCAAAGTCACAGACCCTAGAGGGCCTGAGATGTCCTGCCAAGAGGCCGTGGCAGGCTCCCCAAAGCTCTGCCCACACAAAACACGAGTTTGGTGCTACTGTTGTTGTATGATGTGGTTTAATGAGAATCTGAACAGTACCTAACAGCAGATGGCCTCCGCTCGGATGCCCCCCTCCCAGGACCCATGGTCATCGCCATCGCGAGGGGGGATGGACTTCCTCATCGCCATACACAGCACCTCGTCGATGTAGATGGTGTTCTCCTTAACCTGGATTTCCTCCTGCAGGGCCAGCTGCCTGCGGTACAGCGCCTTCAGCTCTATCTGAGCCTGAGCCAAGGTCTCCTTTAACCTGGAAGGAGGAGGAGGAGAAGGAGGAGGAGGAGGAGGAGGAGGAGGAGAGCATGGAGAACCATCACTTGCTCTGTACCACTTTCTCCAGGGGCAGGGTGATGTGCTTGGATAGTCAGCCAAACTGACAGCGCTCATGTCCTTGCTTTCTGGCTGGTGGCACAGCAGTCTTACGACACATATTTGCTGGATGTAGTGGGACACTATCTGTAAACCCAGCTCTCAAGGGATGGATGAGGACTTAAAAGTCAGCCTAGGCTACATAGAAAGTTCAAGGCCAGTCCCAACTACTTAGCAAGAACTGGTCTCAAAATAACAAGAATTGGGGGACGCTGCTCAGTGGTGGAGTTCTTGCCTAGTGAGCGCAAGGCCCTGAGCTTTATTTTCACCACTAGGGAGAAAAGCCAAAATTTAGAGCAGCAGATATTATCTAAACATCTGCATTTGGACTTTAAAACAAAATGTCGTGGGGTTGAGATCTGCTTCATGGATAATACAACCTTGGCTGGAGTTATCAGGCCTGGTGTCTAGTAAGGACATCCTTGCAACCTGACAGAGCCAGCAGCACCCTTGGCCATGCCCCTCCCTGCAATTTACGACATGGTCTGAAGTCACATCCCGGCAGGGCCTGGCCCACCTGGCAACATTTTGGTTGATCTCCTGAACCTCCTTGATCAGCCGATACTGGGCAACATCCCGACACAGTTCCACATTAGGCCGGTGTGTCCTGGTCTCCAGGCGCGTGTGCGCGACCTTAGCAGGTCCTTCTTGGTCCAAGATGGCGGTCTCAAGAGCGGCAATGTTTTTCTCCTGGGAAGCAATCTCTTCCATAACCTGACGGAAAGGATTGGAGTCAGTGAGGCTGTGCTCCTTGGAAATAGTGACCAGGTGCATTCAGAAGACCCAGCCTCGCTTTCCCACCTAAGCAGAACCCCAGACAGTCTGATCACGTGTCGCCAAAGCAGAGATGCTCGCCCAACTATGGAACCCAACCCCGGGAAGCACCAAGCGGATCTGACTACGCTTCCCCCACCCTTCCCTTACATCATCACTCACACAAATGGTTTGAGTTCCCGGAGAATGTCCTCAGCAAAGGATTGGCCATTGTTGTGATTTGAATGAGAAACGCCCTTCAAAAACTAAACACTTGGTCCCTGGATGGTATTGTTTGGGTGGTTATGGAACCTATAGTAGGTAAAGCCTTGCTGGAAGCAGGCTTTGAGGGCTTATGGTCTCATCCCACTTCCTGTTTTCTCTCTTTCTACTCTGTGTGGGGATGAAAATGTGAGATCAGTCTCCTGATCCTGCCATCAAGCCCTCCCTGACAGGAGGCACTCAGCCTGCATGGCTTCAATCCCTAGTCCTGCCAAAAATAAATATTTTTCTCCTTGAGTTTTTTTTTTAACTTTACATGATGAAAAATTGCACACATACTGAAAGGTAGGTAGGCTAATGAACCTCTTTTCCATCTATAGATAAATAGATAGCCTAACTCAGCATGGTGGCACATGCCTTTAACCCCAGCACTTGGGAAGCAGAGGCAGACAGATCTCTGTGAGTTCGAGGCCAGATTGGTCTATGTAGTGAGTTCCAGGACAGCCAGGACTACACTGTAAGACTCTGCCTCAAAAATAAAATCCAAACAAACAAAGATACCCAATCTTCTTTCATCCACGTGTCTCTCTCCCCACCCCTACCCATTAGCCTACTTGTTTTGTTTTGTTTTATTTTTATTTTGGTTTTTCCAAGGCAGGTTTCTCTGTGTTGTCCTGGCTGTCCTGGAACTCACTCTGTAGACCAGGCTGGCCTCAAAGTAGATCCACCTGCCCCTGCCTCACGAGTACTGGATTGAAGGTGTGCGCTGCCACCTGGCTGCAGCCTAATTATTTTAAAGTAAATATCACGTATTACATCATTTCAGGGTCAAATATTTGAGTCTATGTCTCTAAGCATAAGGATTCTGCTTTTCATGTGGCACAGCCACGGTCTGTCTGTCACCCCGAGAGCACAGTCTGTCTGCCACCCCGAGAGCACAGTCTGTCTGTCACCCCCAGAGCACAGTCTGTCTGTCACCCCGAAAGCACAGTCTGTCTGTCACCCCGAGAGCACAGTCTGTCTGTCACCCCGAGAGCACAGTTCCTCACCAGCCACGGTCTGTCTGTCACCCCCAGAGCACAGTCTGTCTGTCACCCCCAGAGCACAGTCTGTCTGTCACCCACATTAGTTCCCACATCAGATGACTCACAACCCTGTAGCTTCAGCTCCTCAGGCAACTCACACGCATGTGGCACACAAACACATAAATAAAACTGAAAGTGGTCTTTAAAAAGATACTACAATATTTGAAATTTAGCAAATGTAAGGGCAGCTTGGCGGTTAAGAGGACTTGCTGATCTTTCAAAGAACCTGGGTTCTGTTCCTACCACCCACATAGTTGTTCACAACCTCTGCAACTTCAGTTCCTAGCTATCTGATGCCCTCTCCTGGCCTCTGTGGGCTCTAGGCATAGACATATATCCAGGCAAGACACTCATACACATAAAATAAATAAATGATTATTTTGAATTTAGCAAATGTCAATCCCTTTTACTTTGTTGCGATTGTTTCTTCTACTTCAACTTCAAACTTAGCTAAGACCCTTGGTCTTTTACAGCTGCATTTATAAACCGATGCATATTTTGATACCTAAATGTCTTAAATAGGAAAACCTTTTGCCAATCTAATTAGTAAAACAAAAAAAGATGAATCATATGTTCTCTTAAATATCCTAATATTGTCGAAAATTTCAGGGCCAGCGAAACAGCCCAGGGGGTTAAGGCACTTGCAGTCCAGCCTCACAACCTGAGTTTTCCAGAACCCACATGGTAGAAGGAGAGAACTGGCTTCCCGCATCTTATCCTCTGGGCCGCCATGCACGCGTGCATGTATGTAGGTGTGAGGCTGTCATGCACACGCACACGCACACACACACCCTTAGTCTCTGTGACCATTCCCATTATTGGGGTTGCAGAAGAGCACCTCTGCTCCTGGCTTTTGTGTAGGTGCTGTGGATCTGACCTCAGGCCCCAAGGCTTGCCCGCAAGTCCTTTACCACTGAGCTGCAGCCTGTTTTATCAGCTTTTTGAAAATTGTCATATCGTGTAGAGATTCACACTGACATTCTCCAGTGAACAGCTCTGAACAGTGTTAGAACGCCAAACAGCTCATTACAGGGAAAAGAAAACCATGTGAAACTGATTATTTGTTACACAAAAAAGTGATTACTGACTTTATTGTAGTCCCTGGACTATTTTCTGAACAACCATTTCCCATAATGAATAATCTCAAGTTTCTGTCCTTTGGACACATTTCCTATAGCTGCTGCCATCAAAGGTGGTGCAATTAGCCGGGAACGGCTTCCCTGTTCGGCCAGTGGGCGAACGGCTTGAACCCTCGCGTGCAGCCTCACTCTTGCTTTGAAACACTGCAGTGATGGGATTTTCTGATCATCGATTTCCGGGAGTTGAGACTATCGTGACTGATGCTTGGTCTAACGATGCCAGCGTGAAGTGCTGTCATTCTGGGTCACTGCACAGCAGGGTCGTTGTTTCTACCCCTAACCCATACACGCTGAATGCTCCACTGGGCCTCCAGCGTGTAACACTAGAGTCCAGTTTTCCTGTTTTAGTACAATGTACACACAGCGTGCCTTGGTTTGAATATTTGTGTCCCTTTCAAAATTTATACCGGCCAGTCTGACCAAGCTCCAGGTTCAGTAAGAGACCTCAAAATCATAAGGGAAGAGTAATAGAGGAAGGCATCTGAGTTCAGATCCCCATCGCACACCTTCGTAAAAAGCCAGGTGTGGCAGAGCACATACGTAACCCCGTCACTGGGGTGGGGGTCAGAGATCAGAGGCTCCCCAGAGCTTGCTAGTCAGTGGGTTCAGTGAGAGCCTTGGTCCCAGAAAGTTAAGTAGAAAGGAATGGAAGAAAACATTCAAAGTCAACCTCTGACCTCCACATGTGGTTAACACACATCCATACAAGTACACATATGCTACACACACATATAAACACAGTAATATTCAGATGTACTTTGCATAAAACAGCCGGGCCTGTCATGTGGCGCTGCACTAACTTCCACAGTGAACTTGATTATTTCTCCACCGTCATGCATTTCTTTAGAAACAGCAGCTCAGCAGTTCTGTGGGCTCCACAGCCCTGCACTTGAGTGAATTCGCCATGCTTACATTTCCTCGTGGTTTATTTTAGCCCAGGGCTAAGATTGGAATTTTTCCGAATCAGAAGACGAACCCTCCACCATTGCTAACAAATGTTGGATGCTTTTGGAAATTAGCTTATGATGTGACCTCAAAAGCCGTCCTCCTTGAGCCTGGTCCTCCTTGAGCCTGGTCCTCCTTGAGCCTGGCCTAAAGCTTCCAGGCAAGGCAGCCCCGAGGTGCAGGACTTAGGATGCACTCACCTCGCCTGCACCTGGGGTCAAGCTTCTCTCAGACTTCAGGGCTATCAAAGTTAAAGCCTAGCTTTTCAACGACATTTTCCAACTCCCAGCAGTGGGTTCCGACCTCAAAGCAAGCCAAAGGAACTGTTCACATTTCAGAGGTCACTTACAGCCCAGTGAAGGAGCAGCGACCTCACCCTGGGCTGGGAGAGATTTATGCTAAAAGGCAGGTATCAGGAGAAGCAGTTGACAGGAATGCGCAAGCGCTCCCCCTAGAAACGAACACAACCAATTAAAGCCATTTGCTCGCACATTTTGTTAGCATCTGGCAGAACGGAGCTGAATGAAATGATATTTTTAGATGAATTATGTAACAACTCGATACAGATCGGTATGGGATTTCCTAGGAGGCACTAACTTTGCATCAGAACAAAGCAAGCCACTATCTCCTCACAACAGAATTCCTCTCCTCTTAGAAGGAGACCAGTGTTTAAAAACTACACTCCATCACTGTGATTACTGCTACTACTGAATTTCTGTCAGTGAAGAATTTTTGGAAATGTGTTGTCTTCCTTGCTG
This sequence comes from Microtus oregoni, assembly GCF_018167655.1. Taxonomy (NCBI): domain Eukaryota; kingdom Metazoa; phylum Chordata; class Mammalia; order Rodentia; family Cricetidae; genus Microtus; species Microtus oregoni. The sequence goes on along the minus strand of NW_024543074.1, from coordinate 26,283,840 downwards.
TATAAATACCACCACAACACCAGTGATTGATGCCTGTTGGCCCAGAATGCCTACAATAGATACTATTTGACTTTTTTATAGAAAAATATTTACCACCTATGCATCTGGTTATTTTAAACACTATTACTTAATCATAAATCTCTCAGAGGATTAAACACGGTTTACCCTCTAAGTAAGCAGTTGTCTCATTGCAAACAAAATGAAAGCTGAACATAGTCCTTTCAACTTGCAAAGTCTCTTCCTGGGCAGGGATGACCCCACCAAATGGAGGCCAAGTGAGCCCCTTCCTCGTGGGACTTAGGTCCAAGGCTTCTAAATGAGGATGTGGGACCCCAGAGTCACTCAACGCCCATGCTTGCTTATTCTTCTGTCCGTGTAACTCTGCCCACACTCAGGCGGCTGTGTCTCTATTGGATCTTGAAATTGGAGACTCTAAAGACAGAAAAATGGTTGCCCACAAATTCTTGATGCCTTTGAACTTGAGCCACTGATTTGTAGTACACTAAGAGACTGTATATGTTAGAGTTTTGCTTTGTGAAACAAGGTCTCACTATGTAGCCCTAGCTGGCCTGGATCTTGCTATGTAGACCAGGTTGACCTGCTTGTCTCTGCCTCCCAAGTACTAAGATTAATGTCATATGCCACCATACTGGGTCCTGTATGCATTAGATTACTAGATTTTAAAGATGTGTGTGTGTGTGTGTGTGTGTGTGTGTGTGTGTGTGTGTGTGATGTGTGGTGTGTGTGCAGGTGCCCATGTCCATGTGTGCATGTATGGAGGCCAGAAGTCAATGCTGGGTGTCCTCCCCTATTGCTCTCCACCTTCTTTTGTGAAACAGGCTCTCTCAGTGAATGTGGACCTCACCACTCCAGCTAGACTACTTGGCCAATAAGTCCTCCATACCCTTGAATCTCCACAAAAGACCCCCAGCACCACCCCCCAGCATCAGCATCCACTACAGTGTGGTCCATGCCCCCACCTTTAACATGGATGCTGAGCATCCAAACTCAGGCATCCCTTATGCTTGCACATCAAACACTTTACCTATTTAGCCACCTCCCAGCCCCAAAGAGTTAATTACCTAATAACATGCTAAAATCATTTTTATATTGAAAGTTAAGTAAAATACTATAAAATCAATTTTATTCACTTTTTCTTTTGTTTTGTTTTGTTTGTTTGTTTTCTCAAGACAGGTTATCTTTGTGAAACAGTCCTGGTTGTCCTAGAACTCACTCCGTAGACTAGGCTGGCCTTGAACTCACAGAGATTGTGCCTGCCTCTGCCTCCTGAGTGCTGAGATTAAAGGGGTACACCACACTGCCTGGCTTCACCTACTTCTTTTTACTGTCTTAGAAGGAGCTACTAGAAGACATAGGTGAGAAACATGGCTTGTATTATACACCCCCCACTCCCACCCCACCCCCCACCCCCACCCCACCTCACCCCCAGCCATAGCTGCACTAAAGCCTCAGTTTCTCTCAGCTGCAGAAGCCCTGGTATGATCCCCATATTACGGCGTGGCCAAGGGATGCAGAGAGCTAGAAGGATCTGCGTAAGTCCTGCAGCTCACCACTGCCAGATTCTAACGTGGGTCTCCATCTGTTACATTCAAAGCGAAGCCCTATCCCACTAGACTCTACTTCTCCAAGTCTCTGAGCTCAGACTGTTGACTGACCACTTGCGCTGGGGACACCAGGTCCTGAAGCAAGGAAGCTGTGTGGGAGCTAGATCCCGTGGACTCGGATGGGTAAGTTTGCAGGGACTCTGCCAGCTCTTTGTTAACCAGGGGCTCTGAAATGGGTCACAGTGGGCATATTTACACCATGGGAATTCTACACCTCAGAGACTTGTTTTTGACTCCTAGAAGCCATTTGAGTTATCACTGAGTAACTAGCAGGGACAGTTGAGCAGGAGCTGGGGTTGAATCTGGAGAGACTGGGTACTTCGGCTCATTTGAGTTCAGGGTCCTCCTCTGCGTGTTCCATGAGGAGTATCCAAGGCCATGCCCAGATCACAGCCTCCATTCTCCTGCCCATCTGTCCTCTGCAGAGTACATGCCAGCAGAGGCCCAGGACACACAGACATTTGTGCTTCCACGAGAAGCCCTCGTGAATACAGTGTGCCCCCAGGGACCTCACCTTGGCCAGATGATCAGCCAGTTTGTCCCTGGCATCCTTGGTCTCCTTCAGCCCGTTTATGAATGCCGTGTCTACCACGTCACACTGTCTGCGCAGGTCATTGGCCGTCTGGGACAGGATGCGGTCCACCACGGTCTTCAGCGCCATCGAATTGTTCCGCTGCTTGTCCGCCTTCTCCACGTTGGTATTAGAGAAGTCCAGCCAGTCATCCAGACTCACTGAGCTGAAACACAAGTTTCTCCCTTGGGCTGGGGTAGCAGGAACAACCGCTGAGTATGACTAGAAACTAAGCTACCTCCAACCCCACAAGTACGTAGGATGTTTTTCCATGATTGGGCAGAGCCAGTGGCAGTCTGCCAACAGCAGTATCTTTGGAAACCTCCCATGTCTGTGCCAGACACTGAGCTGGCACCTAAAGGAACCACCTCGTTTCCTCCCCCAGGAAGCTTACTAAGCTGCTTTTAAGACCCCAACTTCCCAGAGGAGAAAACAAGCTCCGAGAAAGGAATGAACTTAGCCAAGCTCTCACAGCTGGAGACAATGAACATCAATAGAAAAATACTAGAGCAACCACAGCTGCAACCTAGCACTCTGGGTGAGGAGGAACCAGGAGCTGCAGATCACTAGTTTGATGAGGAACTGTTAGCAAACTTGATAGATATTTTAATACATGTTTTTTGAAGATTTACTTTTATGTGTATGAGTGCTTTGCCTGCATATATGTCTATGTACCACATGCGTGCCTGGTGCCCACAGAGGCAAGAATAGGGCATCAGATCCAGTGGAATTCGTGAGCCTCCATATGGGTGCTGGGACTAGAACCTGGGTCCTCTGTTAGAGTTAGTAAGCACTCTTAACTCCTGAGCCATCTCTCTGGTTTCTAAAAATTGTTATTCATGAACACACACCACAGAATATATGATGATATTTAGAAAAAAAAGGAGGAGGAGGAGGAAGAAGAAGAAGAAAAGCAGGTGAGCCCTATTAGAAGAATTCAAGAGAGTATCCACTTTGGGGGAGTAGAAAAACATATCAGGCAGAAGGAAACTGAGGGAGACTGAGACAGGAGAATCTCCAGTTTGAGGCCAGCCTGGGTTACATCACAAGCTTTTTGTCTCAAGAATAAGAAACAGAAGAGGAGGAGGAAAAAGAGGAGAAAGAGGGAGCAGAAGGGGCAGGCAGAAAGGTATCCATGGGAGTAGAGTGGAGGCATTTCTTGCCCTGTATCCCTGAGGACCACCTGAGGATTCTCCACTTTGGGACTAGCGGCAGCCTCTGATTAGTCCCCAGAGGTCCCTGCCTCCCTTGCCTTAAGGATGAGAACAAATTTGCCAACTTGTTCTTCACGAGTCCAAAGATGAGATGCCAGTTCTGAGGCGCCATGGCTTCTCTTAGACCCCTCTCCTCCCACCTTTGCCTCGCTTTCTCTTCCATCACTTAGGATGGGAGGCACCAGCTTCCATGTCGTGAGCTGTCCTTGGACAAGTTCATAAAGCTGGGAACTGAGGTCCACATCATCACATGAGTCACCTTGGAAGTCGACTCCTCCCCAGTCGAGCCTTAAGATGGGTGCAGTCCCAGCCCCAGTTTGATGTACACCTAAGGATACCTTGAGCCAGGCCGCCAGCTAAGCTGTGTCTGGTCTCTCAACCTACCCAAGATCACTAGATAAGAAACATTTATTATTTATTCTAAGAAGATAAGTTTGGGGGTTCTTTATCTTTCTATGTTTTTATACATTAAAAAGATACAAATACAATGATAATTGAACTTTGTATTTAGTATTTACTATATGTATTTCATATATATATATTTAATTTAAAAAATCAGGGGCTGGGTGGTAGTGGTGCACATCTTTAATTCCTGCACTTGGAAAGCAGAGGCAAGCAGATCTCAGTGAGTTCAAGGCCAACCTGGTCTACAGAGCAAGTTCCAGGACAGCCAAAAGCTACACATACACACACACACACACACACACACACACACACACACACACACACACAGGAATGAGTTAGCTCTACAGTTTAACACTAATTGAAAATGCAGGTTAAATGTCCAGTGAGTGGCCTCAGCAGGTAAAACTGACTACCACCAAGCCTACTAACCTGAGTGGGATTCCCCGGGACACACATTGTAGAAAAACCACCCCCCACAAGTTGTCCTCTGACTTCCACGTGGGCACCAGTGTCCCCACCCATCTACGCACATTTAATACACACATTTAATTTAATACAAATTAGAGGCTACAAAAAGGACACATACTTTTGCAAACTAAACAAAATGGAGCTGAGTGTCAGATGTGCGTGTGTTTCTGTGGATCTGTGGTAGCTCAGAGAAGGGCTGGAGTGGGGAGTTATTATCCACCCATCGCTATAGTTTTTACAGTCCTCCACGTGTTAAATTATAAATAGAGGAAGGAATGAGTTGTAAGTCTCCGGACATACTGTGCCAGTCTTTCTTAAAGTGAGAGAAGGCTCTGGGCAGGGGCAGGGTAAAGCTGCTCAGCAGATACCTTGCCCAAGCCTCCTGGCTCGGAGGAGCTACAGGATGCATCCCCTGGCCCTGTCAGACAGAGAGGACCGGATTTTCCCAGCACCACCTACACCAGTCGCAGGACCCCACTCACTTGGGCTCGATTCTCACAACATTCTCAGAATATTTGATATTTGGTGAGTTATTGTTGAGTGAGAAGCAGATGTCGTCGATAGTTAAGGCCGCAAACTTATCCTTCAAATCCTTCTCCAAATTGTACTTGGCAGAGCGATTCAGCCTGAAGGAAGAAGGCAAACCAGGTTTCTCCTTTGGGAAAGGCCTGGCGACACCTGCAGGGTCACGGGAGGCCTTGGAAAACGAAGCTGAAACTAGGTCCTTTCAGCACGGCCTCTCCTCATGCCCCACTTCCACGTCCCCAATGCACACAAGTGCCACTGGATGCCCGGAGACCAAGCCTCAGTTGGAAACTGTACCGAGGGGTCAGCGTGGCCACAGAGGACTCTAGTTAGTCACCCTGATGAGATGCCACCACAATTTTCCCCTCACCAGGGGTCGTCAGTGGGGGAGGCAGGAACCCGAACTCCATGCCAGCGTTCCACCGGGGGCGCAGATCGTCTTGTAGGGTGCTGCACACCGGTTCCCCCAACTCGGGTGGGGTCTGCGGTACCTGATCTGCTCTGTCGTCTCCTCCAGCGTGCGCTGCAGCAGAGCCATGACGCCGCGGATGATCTCGGCTTCCTTCAGCAGCTCCTGCTCCACCACATCGTGCACCAGGTCGATGCCCACGCGCTTCTCCCTGGCGGGGAGGGGCAAGAGCGTGGGACACTACTTTGTGCCTGTGTCTCTTCAAAATATCCAAAACACGTGCAGAAACCTGGCCTGAAAACCCCACATAAACACCCTCCACCCCCATCCCCACTCCCCACCCTGCCGCCCTTTGTTTTGTTTGATTTTTGTTTGTTTGGTGGCTTGCTGGCTCTCTAGTTGGTTGGTTTTTAAGACAGAGTCTCCCTACGCATCCCGGGCTGATCTCCTGATCCTCCTGCCTCAGCCTTGAGTGCTGGGACTTAGGGCCGGTCCCATCCTGCTTGCTGTCCCTTACTGCTCTGAAGTCCTCCCCTTTGCACTTACTCCTTGCAAACAACTCTGTTTTAACCTAGAATTTCAAAGACAGCTGTTTTTTTCCTTGGTCCTAGACTTGTTTTTAGACCAAAACAAAAAAAAATTAATTTTGTTCCAGAAAGGAACAAAAAATAGTTCTGTTTCAGTATTAGTAACAAATAATCCCGACATTGGTATTACACCACTGAGCCCTGGCTGTGTGACAGGCACTGTTTTGTTTTGTTTTAAGGTAAATATTACCTCTTGATTTGTTTGATTCCCCCCTGGCTGTGTGACAGGCACTGTTTTGTTTTGTTTTGTTTTGTTTTGTTTTAAGGTAAATATTCCCTCTTGATTTGTTTGATTCCCTTCTAAAGGAACCCAGCCTGGAGCCCGCTAGTCAACTGTGCTTCTTCCACTGAACTATACCCCTCACCCTTCTGCTCGGGTTTTAAAATACACATGGGACAGCTGAGTCTCAGAGGAGTGAAGTAACTTACCCAGCATCACTTGCTACACAACTCCCCAAAACCACCCCACTGCCAGATACGTTGTTACTTCTACTGTTTGGTAGGCCTTGGTTTGGGGGATCCCCTAGCCACTTGCTGTGGAACCTGAGGTGTATTCTGTAACATTTGTATCTTGATGTCCCCTTCTGTAAATGGGAACAACTATTAGTACTTCATAGTACTGCCAAGGACAGGACAGAAAGCAGTGTTCCTGCCCCACCCCACTGTAGGGTTAAGACTGCCCCTTTAGGGGGCGGGGTTTGCTTCCGGTGAATGCCTGCCAATAAATGGGCGCGCGGGGAGGCGGCTTGGCCCTTTTTTTTCTCCCTACCTCCTGTACTACGCTGGAACTCTGGTTCTGTAAGTTTATCATTAAAGTGGTAAATATTCTTTGATATCTGTATTGTATTTATTTTGCGCGGATACAATTGATGCCCCACGTTGGGCACCATTCTGTAATAATAGGGGCGGCGGGGCTGCGTCCCCAGCACCCTGGCTGCCTGCTCGGCTAGCTTATGCCCCAAAATAATTACATGAACACTGTATTCTTTTAAACACTGCTTGGCCCTTTAGTTCTAGCCCTCATTGGCTAATTCTGTTATCCCGATCAACCCATCTCTAATAATCGATGAGCACCCGTCTTACCAGGAAAGGTTTAACATGTCTAACCTGGCGGCTTGCTTCATGGCATATGTCTGCCTGGGAGCTGGGAATATGGCGTCTCCCTGAGGCGTCTGCTCCAGAGAGCAGAACTGTCGAGTCTGACCTCACTTCCTCTTCCTCCCAGCATTCTGTTCTGTTTACTCCACCTACCTATGTCCTAACCAATAAAATGGGCCAAGGCAGTTCCTTTATTAGCCAATGACCTTCCTCCATCACCCCACCCCTCCCTGTACCTAGTACATGCTCAGTAATTCAGCACCCTCTGCATTAGAGTTAGCCTCGGGTTTAGGAGCACACTGCAGGTGGCCTGTCACCGCCCTTTGCCTTCATATACTCTCTGAAACTATTTGGGGACCATTGCCTGGTCACTGCCTGCTTGCTGCACAAGGTCAGGGCTAACTATGGGGGAACTGGGCTTCTCCTGAGAAGAACACCACATATTTGGGAACCTGCAGAGGACTCAGGGCTCCCAAGCTCCTCTCTTTCAGGGCCTGGAGAATTCACTGGACAAACTAAGGGCCTTGAACTTTATCTTGTGGCTATTGGGACTCGGGGCTGTAGTTACAAGGTTTGAAGCTTGGGGTGACCTGTAAAACTCAAGACTTGGAGAAGGTCATTCAAATGTCAGTATGGGGCTGGGAATACAGTAGAATGCCTGCCTAGCACTCATGAAGCCCCGGGTTTGTCCCTACTTCCTGTAAACTAGACATGTTGGTACATGCCAGCAACCCCAGCACTCAGGAGGTGTAGGCAAGAGAATCCAAAACCATCCTCAGCCACATAGTGAATGTGAGGCCAGCCTGGGCTACACAAGCCTCTTATGAAAATGAAAAAGTCAATGTGAACAATATACTGGGTTGGAAAGGGCTCTGCTGGAGCAAAACCACCCAGGAAAGCCAAGCAGGGTGGGACAGCACTGAGGCTGAGGCAGGAAGATGTGCCATTCTAGACTTTCCTAGGTTGCCAGGCCACCCTGAGCTATAAAGTGAGACCCTGCCTAAAGAGAAACCCAGACTCCTCAATTCATTATAACTCTCCAACTGAACTAGAAAAGAGGTCTAGAAACTGGCATCGCCTAAGAAGAGAAGAATCCTATTCCTGGATTTAGGGCACCAACAGCAGGGTACTCTATGAGTCCCAGCAAGCTTATGTCTCCCAGCCAGCAGCTACAGTGGGATCTTTCTCACCCTCTTTCCTGGAAATGGAGCCTCTGGTGCTTTAGCTGAGCCCCTGGCTGCCCCAACTGAAGACAACCATTTCCTGGCTTCAACTGGTGTAGTCGTGTGATTATGTTCTGGCCAGTGGACGCAAGTACAGAGAAATGGTGAATGCCAACCTCTACTTATTCATCCTTGCTGGGGAAACAATGTCTGGAGCTTGGGCTGCCATCTCCAGTCATGAGGTAGCCTAGGGATTAAGACCTGTGTTCTGTGAGGCAACAAAACATTGGCCTCCAGACAGGGAAGGAAACAGCATAGGTCCAAACTAGTCCCTCTGAATGTGGGTGACAGTTGCATGACCGGGGCAGAGTGCAGGGCACTGGCAGTGGCACCAGGATTTTCCCCTACTGCTTGTACTGCCTTTTTTTGGAACTTGTTCTCTTTGGATGGATACCTTGTTCAGCCCAGCTATAGTAGGGAGGGCCTTGGACAAAAGACAAAGCAATGTGCCTTATCCTCTCGGAGAAGTAGACGCAGGGTGGGAGAAAAGTAAAGGGAATGGGAGGAGAGGAGGGAGTGGGAACTGGGATTGGTATGTAAAATAAAAAAAATAATTTGTTTTCTTTTTTAAAAAAAGGTATATCATATTCTGTAGCCTCTAAAAAATAATAAAATTCTCTCCAAAGGGGGAAAAACAAAACGACAAAACACTGGCCTATCTAGATGACTTAAAAGTCATGGGAAAGGGGGCTGGAGAGATGACTCAGCAGTTAAAGAGTACTGGCTACTGCCTGTTCTTCCAGAGAACCTGGGTTCAATTCCCAGCACCCACATTGTGGCTAAAAATATCTGTAACTCTGGTTCCGAAGGGATCTAGCACCCTCTTCTGGATTCTTCTGGCACTGCCCACATCTGGTACACAGACATACATGCAGGCAAAACACACACACGTACATACATATAATATGTAGTGATTTTATTATATAATAAATATTATATATAATAAAAATAAATCTCAAAACATTCTTGGGGACAGAAGAGGAAACATTTTAAGATTAATCTTGTGATTTTGTAACTGACACTCACAGAAAACTGAGCCCTAACTCACAGTTTTAGCTAGAGGACAGCAGAGTCCATGCATGAACCTGCACGCCTTCCACAGACACCACGGGCACGACGGGCCCCATCTCAGACCCAACAGAACACCTGCCGGTTCGCCTGCTCAACCCCACCGTTTAGCGCAGTCAGCTTTTGCTGCCTCGCACCGACTTCCGCCGCAGTGACTAACCTGTAGGCCAGGCACCGCTCGGTGATGTGCAGGGGCTCCTTGAAGCTCTCCAGGGCTTTCTCCAGGCGAATCTTATAGGTGAGCAGATCATCCGTCTGGTGCACCAGCTGTTCAAGTTTGTCATCTAACTCCTTCTTCCAGAACTTGAGCTCCTCGAGTCTCTGCTCTGAAGTACACACGTGTCACTCCCAGGTTTGTCTGCTCTCGGTGGAGGCAACTGTGTGTGTGTGTGTGTGTGTGTGTGTGTGTGTGTTTGCTGTGGCGCTGGAGACTGAATCCAGGACTCTCGCTTGCTTTCCCAGCCCCACTCCTACCCTGTGACGCTACCTGAGATTTTCTCATTTCTTAGAGCTGTGCTTCTTGGAGAATTACCATCATCTCTCCTCCTCCAGGCAGGGTCTCACTATGTATCCCTTGCTAGCCTGGAACTCAAAAGAAATCCATCTGCCTCTGCCTCCTACGTATTGGACTTAAAGATGTACTTCACCACACCCAGCCCTTGTGACATTTTTATAAATGCTGATCAGTAATGGTGAACACTGTAGCTCAGTTGGTAAGAGCTTGTCTGGCATGTAGGAGGCCCTGGGTTCAGTTTCTAGCACCCACACAAACTGGGCATGGTAGCAGGAGGCTGTGATCCCAGGCCTGGGGAGGTGGAGGCAGGAGAATCATAACTTCAAGGTTGTTCTCTCCCTCTCTCCTCTCTCTCTCTCTCTCTCTCTCTCTCTCTGCTACATAGTAAGTCTAAACCAACCTGCATAACACTGTCTCAAAGATAGATATAAAAATGTTTATCAGCAAAAGGAAAGTGAGATATTTCTTCTTACACTCAACGTAATATTTAACACTCTAAACTCCAATTCTTCAGTTGCTCACTATTTTAATGTTAATAACATGCATTTATTTATTTATTTATTTATGATTCAATCTTGCTATGTAGATCAAGTTACCTTTGAACTTTCTTTCCTCTGGCCTCAGCCTATGAGTGCTGGGGGGAAAAGTGTGCACTACCACCCCTAGCTGATAACTCTCTGTGGTGTGTGGGTGTGTGTTTGTGTGTGTGTTTGTGTGTGTAGAGGCCTGAGGGGTCTAATCCCCCTCAGAGCTGGAGTCTTAGGTAGTTGGGAGCCACCTGACATGGTTCTAGGGACTGAAATTGGGTCCTGTGAAGGAGCAGTATGCACTCGTAGCTGTTGGGCTATCGCTCTCAACCTGTAACTCTTAAATGTGTATCGTCTGGAAAGTCAAGCAGCATGACCCAGTCTGAGGAGTCCTTGACTCCCCCCCACACACCCCTCCTCCCCATGGCCACCTCTTAGAGCGCTGACCTCAATACCCCCATGATTAGCTCTGGTGTCTGCTCTTACCAGTGTCCTTTCAACATCAATTTAATGCTATGTTGATTTTTCATGATGAAAGATAATGATTTGCATTTTTTCAGAGCTGAGGACTGAACCCAGGCCCTTGAGCATGCTAAGCAAGCACTATAATGCTGAGCTGTGTCCTCTGTCCTTGGATTTCTTTAAAGCAACTCAAAACAACAGCCTTCTTCCATCTCCCCGCATATTTATATCAACATTTTATCAAACACTAGCTCACTGTCTACTGAATTTTTAACATTATTTACACTTGAATCCAGTAGCATATTATGATAAACTTCTTGCATAACTTTCTTTTTGCATGATTATAATTGCATTAATGCTTTATTTTATTTTTTAAAAAGATATAAAGTGTTCTGCCTGCCTGTATGCCTGCACACCAGAAGAGGGCACCATATCTCATTATATGATGGTTTTGAATCACCATATGGTTGCTGGAAATTGAACTCAGGACCTCTGGAAGAGCAACCTGTGCTCTTAACCTCTGAGCCATCTCTTCACCCCACTTCGTTTTCATTTTTATGGTAAGACAAAGAAGTAATTTTGTTGGCTTGCTTGTTTGTTTAGAGAGTATCTCACTCTATAATTCAGTCTGGCCTTTAATTTCCACTTTTTCCCCCCTTTTGGTTTTTCAAAACAGGGTTTCTCTGTGTAACCCTGACTGTCCTGGAACTCACTCTGTAGACCACACTGGCCTCAAACTCACAGAGGTCTGCCTGCCCTGCCTCCTGAGTGCTGGGAATAAATGCGTGAGCCACCACACCCAGCAAATGGCCCTAAATTGTTCAGTCCTCCCACCTCAGCCGCCAGGGGCTGGGATTATGCGCTATGCCATCATATCTGACTAAAGGCCAATTTATTAAACAGTACGAGGAAAAGATGGCTGATACAAAAGCCGACTGCATAATAGCTAACAAATGCAGAATGAGTAGCTTCACATCTGAATCTTAAACGTCTTAGGTTCTAATTATGTAATTATAGATGTCCTCTCCTTAAAATAACATAAGCATTAACATGTGCATGTCTGTGTGTATGCCATGTCGTGCTGTGTGTATATATATGCACACGTGTGTGGATGTGTGGGTATGTGCATATGTTATGCATACTCAGAAGCCAGGGGACAATGCTGAGTGTCCTGCTCTATGACTCTCTGCCTTATTCCTCTGACATAGATTCTCTTACTGAACCTGGTGGCCAGCGAGCCCTGACAATTCTTCTTTCTCTGCCCCCCATAGTGCTGGAGTTAAAAACAGTGCCTGGCTTTTTATGTGGGTTCTGGGGATCTGAACTCATTTCCTCATGCTTGCAGAGCAAGCAATCCTACACGATGAGCCATCTCCCCAGCCCAAAAAACTTCTTTCTCGGAGAAGATGAGATTGTGCATATCTGAGTTATAGGAAACATATAGAGAGTAAGATGGTTACTATAGCAACCACTTTGGGAATGGAGAGATGACTCAGTGCTGCTCCTGCAAAGAACCAGAGTCCAGCTCTCAGAACCCACATTAGGTGCTAAAAACTGCCTGTAACTCCGGTTCTGAGGATCTGATGCCCTCTTCTGGTCTCCACCAGGCATCTGCACTCACATGTGCATACACAGGCACACAGACAAGCATAAAAGTAAAATCTTTTTTAAAGTAACCCCTTCATGTTATTTGTATTAATTACTAATGCCTCCTCAAACTTTCTGACGCAACTGCTAGTGTCCTGTCAATCAATCCCAACTAGCCTAGTAACCTACTGATGGTGGTTCCCTTTGTCCCCCTGCTGTGACCAGAGGACTTTCTCCACACCACTGCATCAGGCCATGGCCCTTTGGTCTTGTTTGCAGGAGCCTCCCGTGCATTTCTCAGATGCTGGCGTCCCATTTCCTGAGCTGTGCTTCTTTCTCTTCCATTCACCCCTTCAACACACAAGCACACCCTCCAGGAACTCCCTTAGACACCCATGTGGACACGCATGTTACGAGCTGAAGCCTTTGAAAAGCTGCAAGCCTGAGCACCCCTTCTTCTGCCCTGACCACTGGCGCTGTGTGGTGCTCAGGTTTATAGTACGTGAGCCCTTCTCATTCCCATTTCTGATGTCTCTCTGCTTCCTTCTAGTTTTCAGAGTTTTGTGGACCAGAGTGAAATGCTGCTGACCCCCATTCTGTCTCTTTTTCTCGAACAATCTTATGAATTCCTCCATCTTCCCTGTGCTCTGACATCTCACACTGCTGCCAATCTTACTGCACCGGACAACAGACACCAACTTAATAAAATGGTTTTCATGGATAATTTCTTCTCCTTCCCTAGTTTCTATTGACACTCCAGAATCCCTATTGATCCCTGAGCCTCTGACTGAGCCTCTAGTTCTCCTATTTTTTGTCTCCTTTCTCCTTTTTCATTATTCTTGGAGAATTATGCAATTTTATCTTTTAAAGCTTCTTTTGATGTCTAACTTTTTCCTGTTTTCCTGCTTTTCATTTTCAAAGCCCTTTGTTCTTTCAATGTCTCTCTTTCAAGGCTGCAGCATCTTCCTCGAGTCTGGAGGATCTGTTTCTTGCGTGATGTCCTGCCTCCTGAGTTTCCATGTTTGCGTGTGTGCGTATGCATGTGCATGTGTGTGCCATGCCAAAAATCTTCTTCAGGTGTGTAACAGATGTGCTGAAATGCTGCTAGGAAGCTCTGTCTGTGATGACAGTGCTTGTCCACTAGAATCTTTGTGTACAGAGCCATGAAGTGGGGCCCAGACGTTTCCCTGGAGGCCCTCCAAACACGCATATCTGCAGATCCTTCTTTTCAAGTCAGTTAATTTCTCCATGGAAAGATCTTCCAATCCCTTGTCAGGTGGGAAGACATGTCCAGGCCAGGTTACCAATGTCCTGTGAACCAGCCAGTCACTGAGTCCGACTTCAGGTGTTCTGGGGCATGAGAGCAAGCTGGAATGAATGGAGAGGGGCTCCTTCTAAAGATTTCCAACACTGTTCTGTTTCCAGCTCTGTCTTGAGTCTCCAGCCTCAGCCTCAGCAGTAGTCGGATGCACCCAGCTTTGCATATTCCAAGGTTTCTGCAGCGTGGATCAATTAGTCCAGTGTCCTTGGCCCACCCCAATTGTCCATAGTTCCTATGTGTCCAGCTGCTTTTTTGTTTCCCAGTTTCCAACATCAAATGCTCATCACTTTCTGCCGCTGCTTCATCCCCACCCACCCATCCTTGTCCGAGGGGCAAAGCCTTCAAGAGTCTTTTACCGTACTTTGGCTGGAGTTTAATAAGGGAGAAATCCTGTATTCAGGGCCTGCATCTGTCACACAAACTAAAGTCCCGTCCGTCGCCCCTCCCCCCTGCTCTGCAACTGGCCTCCACCCATCCACTGTGCATCTTTTATTGCCCTACTAGGCCGGCTACCTAGGAAGCCACCAGTGATCTTCAAGTCACCAGGTCAAATACATTTCCCACTCGCCTTTCAGCCTCCTCTGGACTTAGATTGAGTACCATAAGATGGAGGTATCCTCACCCACAACGCCCTCACTTTCTGTATTCCACGGCTTCTTCTGTTCCCACCCTTGGCGCATGTGCTGTGCCCTTCCCCCATTTTCTCCTTCACTACGTTCTCTGACCAACCCCATCTAGACTGCTACCTTCCATCACTATGGGCGAGGACGCCCTGATTCCTCTCGCTTCCTCCTAATTTCTTATCGACTGCCTACTGGACTGAACCGTCCAAAGTCAAGGTCCCTCAGTCTTGCCACAGCTTTGGCTCCCTCACCTCCCGCTCACCCGGCATTCACCGCTCCCACTTCTGCACCCTGGGCATCAGCTCCCACACCCTGCCTGTCAGCTTATCCTCGGTTTCTATTCTTAAAGTTTATCTATAAATTATTGTTGCTAATTAGTGTGTACCTTCCCTTCATCTAAACTGCCACTGTCTTAGTTCAGGGTAATTTTAGTGGTCTTTTGAGGTTTTAATGCTCTTTTATACTAGAATGAGTATGTCTTCATCAACTTTCTCCTAGGAACCATCTAGTACAATACTGGCCATATGTAATAGATGAAGGATCAAGTCGATGAGAGAATTTCCTAGATACACTCACCAAGCTAGGGAGCCATACAATCAAGTTTTGAGGGACACTGGCGCATTCATCTTGGGACATATTTATTTTGAGGTGCTTAAAGCAATATAGGTAAAAATATAAGGCAAACAGTATGGTTTCCATAAAAGAATTCTGATAGGGGGGCTGGAGAGATGGCTCAGAGGTTAAGAGCCCTGGCTGCTCTTTCAGAGGTCCTGAGTTCAATTCCCAGCAGCCACACGGTGGCTCACAACCATCTATGTGATCTGGGGCATACATGCAGGCAGAACATTTTATACATAATAAATTAATTAATTAATTAAAAAAATAATTCTGATAGGGACAATTTCTATTAGTAAAACAAAGAGGATTGTGATGCGGTTTCTAATGAGTGATCAGGGGAGAAGGAACAGAAAGGGCTGGGGCTGAAGAGACAGCTCAGAAATTAAGAGTTCGGAGCCAGCCACCCATATGGTAACTCATAACTGTTTGTTACTCCAGGCCTGGGGGATCTGATGACCTCTTCTGGCCTCTGTGGGTTCTTGCACACACAAAGTATACCCAGACACACAAGCATACCCATAACAATAAAAAAAAATCTATCTTTTCAAGAAGAAAGGCAGGCAGTGGTGACACATGCCTTTAATCCTCACATTCAGAAGGCAGAGGCAGGTGGATCTCTGTGAGTTCAAGGCCAGCCTGGTCTACAAGAGCTAGTTCCAGGACAGGCTCCAAAAGCTAGAGAAACTCTGTCTCAAAAAACTAAAAAGGAAAAAGAAAATTCTTCTTTATAAAAGTATGCATGTTTATAAAATGCAATGAGGGCAGGAAACACTACCAGCACCCAGAAAGGTCCTGCCTGGCTCTTTCCCTCCACGTTTCCACATACACTGTTGTTGAGTTCTCATAGTGCGAATTAATTTTTCTTTGATTTATAAAAATAAAATAATGTGGCCAGGCAGTGGTGGCGCACACCTTTAATCCTAGGCCGGGGGAGGCAGAGGCAGGCAGATCTCTGAATTCAAGGCCTGGTCTACAGAGTGAGTTACAGGACAGCCAGGGCTACACAGAGAAACCCTGTCTTGAAAAATCAAAAGACAGAGAGAGAGAATATGGTCTGTACCCATTTGTATATTCCTTTTTATTTTCTGAACATCTTCCTGGGTTTGTGAGATTCCTCTGCATTAAGCTGCAGATCCGCCAGCTCTTGCTGCATGTGGGGAGATACTGTTTACCCATCCGCTATTGGTGAACACTTCAGCAGGGATCTTTAGGAAACAGACATTGGGCTTCATAGATAAAAGCACAAGAGCAGTGTGAAAGTTTATACACACCCAACCTTAGCAGGTGCCACCACCGCCTCCCCAAGTGGTCGTACCAATCGGGCCTTGCACTGCAGCGAACCGGTTCTAACTGCCGCTCCTCTTTCCACCTCCTCCCCAACACTTGGCACTTTTCCTTTTCTTTTCCTTCCCCTCTTTCTCACTAGCCATCCCTGTGGGTGTGTGATATCCTCTCAATTATAGTTCCTTCTTATAATCTCAGGACTCAAAAGGCTGAGGCAGGAGAACCACTGAGAACTCAAGGCTAGCCTACTCTACAGAGTGACAATCTGTCTGAGAAAAAAAAAAAAGCCCTCCTCTGAAAGCTTCATGGCTTTACCCTTTCCCAGTTAGACGCGCTCGCAGCTAGATTTGCTTTTGCAGATGTGTGTAACGAGGCAGGGGTTGGGGTGTAACTTTTCCTTCAAGCCGGCCACGCCTCTCCACCTCTTTAGAAGAAGCTTGCCGGTTTCAGCAGGAAGGCTGGTAGTATTTTTAATTGGCATTGTATTGAATCAATGGGTCAATTTGTAGCACGGAAAATCAGGTTGTAGTCACTCTACGGGGCGAGAAAGATACTGAATTTTTCTATGCACTGATTTCCACATCCTGCGTTTGTTTCTGACCTCTTTGACTTGGTGCAGTAATGGGCCGTAGTTTTCGGTGAAGAACTTCTGCACACCTTTGGCTAGCATTACTCCGAGGCGTTTCACAGGCTTTGCTGTGTTTCAGTGCTGGGGCAGCGCCCAGGGCCTGAGAAACATATTCTACCACTGAGCCACACCCTAGCCCTCCGGTTTGTTTTCTTTTGTTCTGTGCTGCAGTTATTTGTGAGTATACACGAGGTGTGCACGTGGTCACATGTACCACTGCATGCGTGTGGATGTCAGAGAACAAGTTTGTTAAGCTGGCTTTTTCCTCCCACTTCCACCCGGGTTCTGGACACCAAACTCAGGTGGCTAGCCAAGTCATCTTTCAGCCCCTTGATGGCTTTTGCTTATTGGTTATTGTTATTGTTGTTTTCTTTTCTTTTTTTAATACAGAATCTGTATAGTCCTGACTGTCCTGTAACTCACTGTGTAGACCAGGCTGGCCTTGAACTTAACTTTTTTAATGCCAGTGAAAACAGCTACTTTTAAACCATTCAATGAATCTATGACATTTAAGATGCAGTTTGAAAATCAGTCCTCATCCCTCCCTCTTGTTTTACCTCATCTCCTGTGTTACCTCGCTGCTCATTGGCCACCCAAATTGATAGCCTCTGGCTTGTACATAAGTATTTGGCTGATCGCTGTCCATTTTATTTTACATTTGTTGATTTAAGATCATCATTCTTTCTTTCCTAATTTATTTATTTATTGGTTTTTTTGAGACAGGGTTTCTCAGTGTAGCCCTGGCCATCCTGGAACTAGCTCTGTAGACCAGGCTGGCCTCAAACTCACAAAGATCCACCTGCCTCTGCCTCCCAAATGCTGGGATTAAAGGAGTGGGCCACCTAATGCCTGGCAAGACCAAACATTCTTTAGGTGCTATTTTTCAGCATGAAATTGTCAAGGCTTACTTGTCCTTCCTACAAGACCCAGGTCCAATGTTTATCTCTAGGAACTTCCCCAGTTCTCCCGTGCCTGCCCTGCCTGGCTTAGCTCTCTTCACTCAGCGCACATCTGGCTCTGTACTGATCGATGAATTTCACACCCTTCTCCTTTCAAGGTGGGAACCCATGACAGCACAGACTCTGCTCGTCCCCTGTGGTGGTCCCAGTGTATGGTCCCTGCAAGCTATCAATAAATGGGAGTCAGACTGGTGAGTGAATGAGAGATGGTTGAAAATCAGATGGTCTTGCTGTGTCTGTCTTACGGCACTGGTCTTCAACACAGAATCTGAAGAATGAACACGTTCTGCCCAACTCCATACTTCAAACATGACACTATCGCTAGCCCCCAATAGCCTCATCAGGATGCGGTTACAAATATACTAAGCACATTGTCTTACCGAGTTTCTTATTCACATCACTCTGAGACTTCCTGGTGGTCTTCTCGATTTCATCCACAAGCCTCTGGCTCTCTGCCACCAGGCGTTCAGATCGGGACCTTTGGGCCTCTGCTCTGTGGTACTGGCTTTTGTTAGCAATATACCACTCTGCGGGAAGGAACCTGGGTGGAGACTGCAGTAGTTTGGCCATTTCGGATATCCAATGTCCTGATCAAACACAGACCGTTTTGCATTAATTGAAAGAGGTGGGTTCTTTGTACCATTGTCACTATCATCAAATTGTGACACTTGTATTGAAACGCACAACAAACCAAAAACTGGACCAAGGGGGGCTGGAGAGATGGCTCAGCGGTTAAGAGCATTGCCTGCTCTTCCTAAAGGTCCTGAGTTCAATTCCCGGCAACCACATGGTGGCTCACAACCATCTGTAATGGGGTCTGGTGCTGTCTTCTGGCCTGCAGGCATACACACAAACAGAATATTGTATACATAATAAATAAATAAATATTTAAAAAAAACTGGACCAAGAAATCAATATTATCAATATGCCAAGCCTTTCTGGTCCCTCATGGCCACTCCTAAGCACACAGGATAACCCCTAATTTGATCTTTAATGTTACCTATAAGTTCCTTTGGTTTTGAACCATTCACAGTATATTCTTTTGCATCTGATGCCTTTTATTAAAATCATGTTCCTAACAGTGGTCTGACTGCTTATAATGTAGCTCATCCATTCTCACTGCTAGGTAGTGTGCCAGATGACTAAGTAAAAATCACCCTTTTTCTGTTGTTTATGGATGTGTGGACTCTTCTCAGTTAAAGCTATCAAGAATGCTATTAATATTCTCCTGTATGTCTTTTGAAAACAAGGAATTTTCATTGGTCTTGCTGGATCACAGAGCGGTGTCCTGATTAATTTTATGTCACCTTGATACATACAGTTATCTAAAAGGAAGGAACCTCAGTTGAGATAATGCCCCAATAAGATCCGGCTGTAGGACATTTTCTTAATTAGTGATTGATGGGGTAGAGCCCAGCCCATGGTGGGTGATGCCATCCCTGGGCTGGTCATCCTGGATTCTTTAAGAAAGCAAGCTGAGCAAGCTCTGGGAAGCAAGCCAGTAAGCAGCACCCTTCCATGGCCTCTTCATCAGCTCCTGCCTCCAGGTTTCTGTCATGTTTGAGTTCCTGTCCTGACTTCCTTCGATGATGAACAGCTAAATAGACCCCTTCCTCCCCAGCTTGCTTTTTGGTCATAGTGTTTTATCACAGAGTCAGAAACCCTAAGTAAGACAAGCAGTGCTCTTCCAAATACATGAGCCCAGATATGTCCTCTAAGGAATAAACAGGTGTGACATCTGTAAGCCAAAGCCTGGGCATTGTGACTATGTTACAAAGAACCACTGTCATACCTGCCTTCCATGGACAAAGCTGAACTCTGAGGGGCTCCCTGTCTGGGCCCTACAACCCTAGCACCGGTCCTAGGTGCCTCTGAAACCTTCACAACCACGGATGGAGTCGGATCTTGACTAGGCTGAGCACCAAACCCCACACAGACCCCTTGGACACTCCTGAACTCCCCAATCTAGTCCTCTCTACGGCCTCTCCCGAGTCTATCTCAGCATGACTTCCTGAGATTTAACTTTGAACAAGTGTAAGCAGTCTCAGAGAGAAAACCTAACCATCAGGGCTGATGGCGGATCCCACGACACACGGCTGTGGGTAGTGAGAAGGGATCAATGAGGTGAATCGAGGTTCGCTTACCTCAGTGTTTCCAAGAACACAATCTAAGGTGGGGGCCTCCTTACCCCAACTGAAGATCCTGGAGGGGAAACTGCGGTCTCTATGGCAACCGCACGCGGAAGGCTGCCTGGTCAGAAGACTGCGCAAGCGCAAACGTGCGCGCTCGTTGCTAAACGGAGACCCGTTCAAACTTGGAGCTGACTACGGATACTCCGAAGTCTGATGCTGCTGGGAAAACGTCAAACAGGCGGCCGGGTCACGCGCTGTTCCTGGTCCCTGAGTCTCTGACTACAGTTGTACTGCGGGGTCGAACGTGGCGATGCCCCAGCTGCAGACAGCCCGGCATCACCAAGCCACACAGTGCGCTCTGCGTGTGGTAAATGCTCCCAGTCGCTTGCTCGGAAGGAGCTTTGAGGAGAGAGACCTGCATGCAAGCCTGGCGACACACACAGTGCACGATGGCTCCAGATAGGGGTAGGTAAGAGTGGGTTTTCAGCCAGATACCTTCTCCAAAGACGTAAAATTCACCAAGAAATGAGCGTTTCCTCGGTCAAGATAGCACTACTAAGTCATCTTGAAACTGTTGGGTTGGGACGTCAACCATTCAGTGCCATGGTCTGGAGTTTTAGGACAGTCAAAAGCACCGCTTTGAAACACGTTCATTTTACAGGCAGTACGTTTATTTTATTTTTTTTTAAATATTTATTTATTTATTATGTATACAATATTCTGTCTGCGTGTATTCCTACAGGCCAGAAGAGGGCACCAGACCTCATTACAGATGGTTGTGAGCCACCATGTGGTTGCTGGGAATTGAACTCAGGACCTTTGGAAGAGCAGGCAATGTTCTTAACCGCTGAGCCATCTCTCCAGCCCCCCAGTACGTTTATTTTAAAAGACTTTGCACTACTACTGGAAATGGGAAATTAGAGCTGGCAGTGTGGTAGAAAGCAACCATAAAGAAAGGCATAAAATTTAATGTCTATTAAAAACAGTGTAAAAGCAGTAACAAGCTGGGTGAGGCAGCCCACGCCTGTCATCTCAGCTCACCAGAAAGAGACACCTAAGGTGAGGACTCAAATCTGAAAGACCTATTTGAAATTAGCACTCACTCACCTTTCATATATGTATGTTTTTAATTCTGGTAGAACGTCTTTTTTTTTTTTTTTTTTTTTTTTTTTTTGGTTTTTCGAGGCAGGGTTTCTCTGTAGCCTTGGAGCTTGTCCTGGAACTAATTTTTGTAGACTAGGCTGGCCTCGAACTCACAGAGAGCCACCTCCCTCTGCCTCCCGAGTGCTGGGATTAAAGGCGTGAGCCACCACTGCCCCATCTTGGTAGAGCATCTTTATTCAAAGAAACAGAAAGGGATTTTGAAATGGTAGCAAACTTTTCATATCCAGCACAAGCTGAACATTTAGAACAAGGCTTTTAAAATTTTTAGAGGAAAAAAATTGAAATTTTAAATTATATACCTAAACATATCTTATATGAGACAGAATACTACTTTGGAGGCTGTGCTGATACTAACATTGCACTATTTGGGGGGGGGGGGGGCGGTGGAGAGATGCTAAAATAAAGGTAAAAATCCCAGAAAGTCATGAGATAAAGGAAGCAGTGGGACCAACTCAGGTTTACGATAAGAAACCTCAGTGCAGGGGGCTGGAGAGAGGGCTCAGTGGTTAAGAGCACTGGCTGCTCTTGCCCAAGTCCTGAATTCAATTCCCAGTACCTACGTGGTGGCTCATAACCATCTATATTAGAATCGGATGCCCTCTTGTGGCATGCAGGCATATGGGCAGACAGAGCTGTGGAACTGGGCAGCATACATGACTATGATTTGGGTGTGTTTGCTGTGCTGTGATTTAGTCGCTATTTTTTTAATATTTATTTATTATGTATACAATATTCTGTCTGTGTTGTATATGCCTGCAGGCCAGAAGAGGGCACCAGACCCCATTACAGATGGTTGTGAACCACCATGTGGTTGCTGGGAATTGAACTCAGGACCTTTGGAAGAGCACACAATGCTCTTAACCTCTGAGCCATCTCTCCAGCCCCTTTAGTCGCTATTTTGCAGCACATCCCTACTTAGTGAAAACAAAAGCTGTGTCAAAACTGTGTGTCTGGTGCTGCTCACCTTCCTGCCTCTGACCTACAAACAAAGAGAGAGATGGGGAGGGAGGGAAGGAGGCAGGGAGGATAGAGAGACATAAATAATAAAACTGGAAAAGTGAAACTGGGAAGGTTCCTTTGCTAAAATAATGATAACAACCAAAAACAGGTTTGGGGGAAGCAGAAGAATAGTTGATTTGACATCCAGATTTCCTGCTGGTTCTAATTCCAGGGCCCCTCCATTCCTTTCTATCCCGGTGAGTGTAGCTTGAGTAGGCTGAGGGGCACCTGATTCTGTGTTGTCCAAGCCCTCCACCACTAGGCCACTTGGCATCCCCCCAATTTGTTGGGAATGCACATTCTTGGGCCCTGCCCAGGACTATTGCATCAGAAAGTTTGGGGACCCTCAATGTGTAGTTAACACCCCCAACCCTAGCTGGAGGTGTATCTGAGGCTCAGTTCTTAGAGGAAATATCCAGGCCTCAAAACCCTGGGCTTTCAAAGCCCCGTGGTCTTGTTCAGACTGATATGGCTAATAAGGGGATGGGTTGTTTGTTTGTTTGTTTTCATGATTCTTTAATGACTCTTTGGAAATTTCACATCATGTACCCCAATTCCACTTACCTTCCAGTCACTCCATATCTGCCCCATACCCTTGCAGCACGTCCCCACCCCCAGTTAATAAAAACAAACAAAACCCACCTTGCTCCTCCATCTTTTCAACACAGGTTCATTCATCCGAGCGGCATAGGAAGCTGCGGTGTGCACTCAGTATATCCTTCTGTCCAATCAGCCCCACCAGCAAAAACGTTCATTGCAATGAGTCCTTGGTCTGGTTCAAGGCCTCCGCCACACCATCATCACTGGGCCCTTTGGATACCCCTTCCCAAGTCGTGAATATCGCGTGGCTACTGACCTGAAGGGCCAATCCCTTTGAGCATTCCAGCAGGTCATAGATGGGGCAGATGTTAGGGTGAGCCAACCCAACGCCAGGATGTGGGTCTGGGGGGTAGCTGAGCTGTTCGGTCCTGGTCACTGGAACTGTTTCCTCAGGCAAGGGGCGGAGCCAGCTTTCCTAGGTCCATGCCATAGGAACTGGCTCTACCATGCCTGCAGAGAGGGGTGAGACCATCTCTCCTGAGTGTGAGGGGGCGTGGGGCCAGTGAGAGACAGGGCAGGCTCAGCATGGCCCACGGATTTCAACAATCATGGTTCTTTTTTTTTTTTTTTTTTTTTTTTTTTGGTTTTTCAAAGCAGGGTTTCTCTGCAGCTTTGGAGACTGTCCTGGAACTAACTCTTGTAGACCAGGCTGGCCTCAAACTCACAGAAATCCACCTGCCTCTGCCTCCTGAGTGCTGGGATTAAAGGCATGCGCCACCACCGCCCTGCCAATCATGGTTCTTATGACCCCCTGTGGTAACATGAGCCATGAACATCAGCCCAGACCCTGGCTGCTATGGGGCCACAGACCCAGGCATGGCCCACGGCAGTTCTCCAGAGAAAGACAACACCATAGCCCCATGTGGCTTCATGGGTCACTCAGGTCGGCATGGCCCAGGAGGGGGCCAGGCCCTCAGATACCAAGATGGCCACAGGGTGCAGCCCACACCCAGTGTTTCTGTGTGGCCTTTGGTGGTACCATGGGCCACGAACATCAACACAGACCCCGGCTATGGTAGGACCATGGACCCTGACATGGTCCTTGGTAGTAGCTCAGGCTCAGAGGTCACCATGACCTCAGGTGGTGACTCAGGCCACTCAGATAGATATGACCCCCTTCAAGATAGTAGCCTTCGAACACCAACATAGCCCCAGGTGACTGCCCACTCCTGGTATCAGCATGGCCTTCCATGATATCAGGAGCCACAGACATCCCCACGGACCTAGACATGGCCCTCGGCAGCACCATGGCCCCAGGTGCAGCAGGGGCCACTCAGATTGGTGTGGCTCTGGTGGTGACATGGACCTCGGGCACCAACATGGCCACAGGTTGTGATCTAGACCCCCAAGAATCCTTGTAGCTTTTGGTGACACCATGGGTCACGGGCATCAACATAGACCCCAGGTGTAATAGAACAATGACCCCAGACATGGTCATTATCAGCTGCCCAGACTTGGACGTCACCTTGGCCACAGGTAGGAGCACAGGCCACTTCAACTGGTATGACACCAGTGGCAATGTGGCCCTTGGAAACCAACATGGTTCCAGGTGGCAACCCAGACACAGATGTCACCATGTCCCCCAGTGTCAACATAGGTCACTCAGATCTACATGGTCCCAGTGGCAGCATGACTCTTGAACACTAAAATGGCCACAGGTATCAGTCCACACCCCAAACATGGCAACAAGGATCATGGACATTAACACAGACCCCCCTGTAATGAACCCCAACATGACAGTAGGTAGCAGCCCAGGCCTAGATGTCACCATGGCTCCAGGTGGCAAGCAGGCCACCAACATCCACACATTCCTCACAGCCCTCGCTTCTTCGGAACTGCCTCTTTCCACAGCACAGGAACTGTTCCTCCTCTCCCATTTCACCACCATGATATTGGCACCCACCTGACCAGTGCCACAAGGTAATGGTACTGTGGGCATTTTGGGAAGGCTGGACCAAGAGGACAGGGTGCCCAGTGGGTATTTTTCACCTGCCTGAGCCAGGGGTGTTGTTTTTCTATTGGAAGAAATTCCTTTCAGCCCTAGGAGTAGCCATATTGAATTCTGTTCAGAAATCAAAATGAGGAAAGACTAATAAGGCTTGAAGACCACACTGTTTAACTCTGCCAATTTATGGAGTAAAGTAAGGGCTGACGTACTACTGTGTTCACAGTCTCACAAGCAAGGCAGTCCTGAGCCAGAAGACCTCACGTCTCCTGATGTTCAAGAAAGACTTCAAAGCAGTTGATTACATGAATCTAGAGAGAAATACTGGGACAGCTATTGAGCAACATTTCAATGCTCTAAGTCCATGGAACGGCTGGGTCCCTCCCACTGAAGCCTAGTGCCCTTGCATTGCACAGCACGTCTTCATCTTGTCTTCAGAAGGTTAAAAAACATTCCCGGGCTGAGGAAATGGCTCCGTGGATAAGGTGCTTACCACACAAGCATGAAGACTGGAGTTCAGATCCCCAGAACCCACATAAAGACAAGGTGGGCAATTGAAGGGAACCTGTAATTCCAGCCCTCCAACGGGGAAGATGGGATCGCCAGAGCAAACTGACTGGCTAGACGAGCCCAGTCAGCAAGTTCTGGATTCAGCTGAGACTTTACCTCCGCAAAGACAGAGACCAGATCTCAGCCCAGGTCTCCACATGCACACATGTACACTCTATCTAGCACACACGCACACGCACATGCACACATGTGCACTCTATCTAGCACACACGCGCACATGCACATGCACACATGTGCACTCTAGCACACACACACACATGCACACATGTGCACTCTATCTAGCACACACGCACACACACATGCACACATGTGCACTCTAGCACACACGCACACACACGCGCACATGCACACATATGCACTCTATCTAGCACACACGCGCACACACACATGCAAACATGTGCACTCTATCTAGCATACACACGCACACACACATGCACACATGTGCACTCTATCTAGCACACACACATGCACACGCACGCACGTGGGGGTGGGGCGGTAATTCCGATTTCTCTTTCCTTCCGCTCTAAGTTTGGTACACTTGAATTCCTAAGCGATCCTCTCAGTCAAAAGGGAAAATAAGAAATTGGAATGGTACTAAGAGAGCTGAAGCAATCGCCAGTATTCACTGGAATCTATGACAACATGAAACACTTGCTTCCCAAACGCTCAGCTAAGTAGTTCTCAACTGTTGGTTTTTGTACATTTTATAACTTGAGTCGGAAGTGTGGCAAGTGAAGGGGGGGGCCCTTTTCAAGTTTTCCCAGGAGACCCGTATTGGGCCTGCCCATTAACCCTTCAGAGAGCGACATCTACCTTTGAGCTGAAGAGTAATCGTGGCTGTCTCGCATTCTTTCTTGAGCTTGATTTCTGGGAAATCTTGTGCGAAAGACTTCAAGGAACCATGAGACTGAAGAAGCAGCAGACAGATCCAGGCTAGGCACAGTCAGCTCAAGAGGGACTCGCTGACACAGGGAGGGGGAAGGGCGGTGGCAAGACTGGTGGAAGTTAGAGCGAGGCGCAGGGTCAGAACAAAGCGACTTTCACCCAGGCTGCAACGTATGTAGTTTATCTTACAGTAAATCAAAACTGCTAAGCAGGTTCTTGGGGCCAGGGCCAGCCACAAAGTGCTGCACATCATGCTGGTAGCTTTTGCTTGTGTTAGTCTCCTAAAAAAGCATACAGGAAACTGGGCCAGGAGCACTCAGTGACAACGACCCAAGATGATTACTCATGCTCAGGC
This sequence comes from Microtus oregoni, assembly GCF_018167655.1. Classification (NCBI taxonomy): domain Eukaryota; kingdom Metazoa; phylum Chordata; class Mammalia; order Rodentia; family Cricetidae; genus Microtus; species Microtus oregoni. The sequence continues at coordinate 26,257,474 of NW_024543074.1, read as the reverse complement.
TCCATCCCTAAACTTATGAAAGAAAAAATTGCCAGGTGTGGTAGTGCATGCCTTTAACAGAGGCAGGAGAATCTCTGTAAGTTTGAGGCCAGCCTGATCTACATAGCAAGTTCCAGAACAGCCAGTACTGTTAAACAGAGAAATCCTGTCTTGAAAAACCAAGAAAAGGAAAGAAAAAAGAAAATGCTAGTGTTATTTCTTTGCTTGGTTTACTTTTTAATCAGTTGTTGCCTTTCCGTTCAAGTATTTGCAGTGTGCAAACGGGGTTTGAGTATGGCAGAGTTGGGTAGGGAGCTGAGAAAGCACTTCCTCCACCTGGAAGCTCGGGAAGCCCGTCATAAACTCTACACTTGTTCCCAGGTAGGGTATTAGCTGTGAGAGCACAGCGAATGTCGTCCTGGCCAGGAAACAGCTTCAGGCCCTTCAATAACTGCTGGAAGATAAACAAACAAGAATACTATCTATGGTTTATGTTTAGAGTCTAATTAATAAGGTTAGGAGTGGGAAGAAAAAACATGAAGGATCAGATCAATTTTGAAAAGCAAATAATTGGGGTGATAATGTAGCTGGGAGGGGAAGTTGGGGTACGGTTAGGGATCGCAGATTTGAGAGATTATTAAAGCACAGAATTTATAATTAAGAAGTAAAAATAGGGGCTGGAGAGATGGCTCAGCAGTTAAGAGCACTGGCTGCTCTTCCAAAGGTCCTGAGTTCAATTCCCAGCAACCACATGGTGGCTCACAACCATCTGTAATGAGATTTGGTGCCTTCTTCCAGCCTGCAGGCATTCATGCAGACAGAACACTATATATATAATAAACAAATAAATCGTTAAAAAAAAGAAGTAAAAATAGAAGCGAATAAGAGAAAGAAAAGACACAGTAATAAGAAACAGAGCTGAAAAAGCGGCTCAGCAATTAGAGCACTGGCTATTCTCCCAGAGGACCCAGGTTCGATTCCCGGCACCCACATGGTGGCTCACAACTGTCTGTAACTACAGTGGTAGGAGATCTGATGCTCTCCCTTGCCTCTACATGCACAACTGGTGCACAGACATACATACATAAAGGCCAAACACCTATACACATAAAAGTTTTAAAAAGCTAAATAAGATGGGGGGATATATGAGATGTGGTCCAGTACAGTGAAGATGCTCACAGTTAACTGTGTTAAAACGTAACAGTCCTAACACATGAGAAGTAAAAGCAAAACCATGATGCACACATGCAAGCGTGGAAAATAGAATCCTTACTGAACTGCTGCCACCACTGTGCTGAGAGGAAAGGCTGAGCTCCCTCTGCCTCTAGCTGACTCCATGTGGTGCTGTCGAGAACCCCAACTTACAGAGACAGGGTCTCTCTCTGAGCCTGGAGCTCACTGACTCAGTAGACTGCCGACCAGTTACTGCCTTCCCAGCACTATGATAGGTTTCTCTGTGTAACTGTGGCTATACTGGAACTTACTCTGTAGACCAGGCTGGCCTTGAATTCAAGAGATCTTCCTGCCTCTGCCTCCTGAGTGCTGGAATTAAAAGTATGAGGCACCACTGCCTGCCCCCCCTTTTTTAACAAATGTTTTTCTCTATGTCCTTCAAAATGAATAATTTCTATTGATCTATATTAGGCTCACTGTTTTGTTGTTATTATTTCCATTGTAGTATGTCTATAAATGATTTGATCTCAAATATAGTTTGAAAACATTCAATTATTTTATGTTTTTACATCTGTGATAAAATTTCCTATTTGTTCACTCATTATAAACACATTTCCATTATATATAAACATTATCCCCTTAACAAAGACAAAGAAATGTTTAAAATATTTTAGACTTACTATTGTATGTGTTTTACCTGCACCCGTACGTGTGTGTGTGCGTGTGTGTGTGTGTGTGTGTGTGTGTAAATTTTAATTTAAACATGCCTATTTTATGCCAGGTGTTCTCAGTGTCGGCCTAACTCTGTCTCTAAGCCGACGTTCAGTGAGTATAATATATTGAGTATATGTGGTATCATTTTCCATGACTAAAAGAAAGAATTAATTTCAGAAGGAATTATTTTCTTTCTTTCTTTCTTTCTTCCTTCCTGAAAAGTTTTTATGTCCCAACAAACCTCTCCACCGATGCAATAATCCAAATCAGACCAAATCAAACCGAATTAGAAGCCCAGGTGTAATGGATGTCAGTGCTCCTGGGTGGTCTTCCAGACCCTCAGAAAGGAGATGGGGAAGGAAGACCAGGAAGACCACGTGTTTGTTCTCTGGGGTACAATTTAAATACCTTGTGGGAGTGGCCTTGAGCCTCTCGGGGGAGGGGTCACCCTTTGGCAGGCTTTCTCAAAGGTGGAGTCTGGACTGTGGCAACTCCCAGGGGAGGGGCCTGAGGTGGAACTTTCCACTCAAACGTATTTGGGGATTTTTTAAAGATGTTTTTATGTGGACATGTATGTGTCTACATGTGTATGTGCACCATATCTGTGAAGGTACCCATGGAAGCCAGAAGAGGGCATCAGAGATCCCCTAGAACTAGAGTTACAGGCAGTTGTGAGCTGCTTGATGCGGGTCCTGGGAATGAAACCCAAGACCTTGCAAAAGCAGGAAGTGCTCTTAACCACTGAGCCATCTCTCCAACCTATTTTTTATTTTTGAGATAAGATCTCAATATGCTTCTCTGACTGGCCTAGTACTTGCTGTGTAGACCAGGATAGTCTTGAACTCACAGAGATCCAGCTGCCTCTGCCTCTCAAGTACAGGTCTGTGCTCCCACACTCAGTTCTGGACTGTATTTTATAATGGGGATACCTGAATCTTCCAGGAAAAGAAGATCTGAGAGCTTTTCTCCTCCTTGAAGAACTTTTTTTCACATAAAGTTTGCACCTAACAGGTCTTAAGAAGAATCCCACACTTAATAGAGTGTGTCTGGAGGTAGAGTTGCCAGCATTCTTAGTGGACAAAATCCTCCGGCACACTGACTAGAACCCAGGGCCAGGTTTCCAGAAAGATCACGATGGTAATGAATCCTGGTACCGGCCAGGCTTTTCTCCAAAGGCTGAACTGCAGTGTGGGCTCCAGAACTGCGAAAGCTGTTTAAATCAGAATTGCACAGCCAAAGTTACAAACCGATTCCTGCTATTCAGGACTTTAATTACAGACTTACCGCCTGCACAAATCAGAACTGTTTGTCCATGTTCTATTTTAAAGTACAGCTCAGGATGCTGAACACATGCTCTTAGGAAACGCTTGTCTCCTGGCACTCACATGAGTCAGGCAAAATCCGTGATCCAGACCATGGAAAATACAAATATGCATCTTCTTGTGCTATTTGGCATGGCCTCGTGTCTCCCTCACAGTGTTGAAGGGGCTGCTGTTGAACCGTGGCAGCATCTCTCTGGAAGGAGGCTGCCATCTACATCACAACTGGAGGCCGCTCAGAAAAGGGTGCATCCCAGACACCCCTGCACACCTACCCAGTCAAGCTGCAGAACACGGGCTCGCTCCCTCCTTCCGGTGCTCTTCCTTCCCTTGGGTTTCACTTTTCAGCAGGAAACAGAACATGAGTCTAGGATTGTCTTTGCACTTGGACCCGTCTCCTTTGCTGATGGGATTCAAGAAGGCCGTTTTGTGCTGTGACTGTGTGCCCGGTGAATAGGTCCCTTGTGTTCTAGAAGAAATGCGGAGCCTGGTTGCTCACCATCACCGCTGGCCCTAGCAGCTCTGAGGGGAAACCAGCTTGGATTTCTGCCTCGGGGATTAACATCTCAGAGGCACATAAAGCTGCCTGAAGGTCAAGATGAGGCCCGGTAAAGAGGCACTGGGCTGCTGGTGTGGTTGGTTGACTTGTCTTTTGCCATTTATGGGCACGACAGCTGAGGCTGATGAAGTACAAACAGCCAAGAGCAGAACCCACTGGGCATGGTGGCCACTGCCTCTCTCAGGGTCAGCTCCACTGCCCCTGCCCCTCTCGGGGTCAGCTCTGCACATGGAATTGTGGAGAAGGAAGTTTATCTCCTCTCCTTTTACATGCAGTGTCTGGGAACCTGATCATTAAATAAGTAAAAGGAGAGAGCATACAATTTATTGATATTAACGTTGATATAATATTAACATGCCTGGAAGCTTCACACACACACACACACACACACACACACACACACACGTCAAAAGCTAGACATGAATCTCAGCACTCAGGAGGCTGAGGCAGGAGAATCCTGACCCCAAGGCCTGTGTGGGCTACTTAGCAAGCTACCATCCAGTCTCAGCTACCTACTGACACTTGTCTCAAAAAAAAAAAAATCGGGGGCTGGAGAGATGGCTCAGAGGTTAAGAGCACTGGTTGCTCTTCCAGAGGTCCTGAATTCAATTCCTAGCAACCACATGGTGGCTCACAACCATCTGTAATGAGATCTGGCACTATATCTTGGAAAGTGTATACATAATAAATAAATAAATTTAAAAAAAATCTCATTGATAAAGAAATAGCAAATAACAATTAGACTCGGGCCAAGGGTGAGTGAGTTATATATCTTTTGACAGAAGGCGTTGTTGTGACGTGACTAGACATAGGGAACGGGGTTGGGACACACACCGGGGAAAGCAAGGACAAGAGCTCTGTCATTGGTTTATGCAGCCCCATCTCAGGATGACTTCCCTGCACCAGTGGGAAGAGTCATGCCTGGCTGGTCAGGTGACATCTTCCTGTTATCCAGCAGAGAAGAAGAGGGACATAGGGGTTCCCTGTACTACAGCTGCTCCACAGTTTATAACTTAAAATAATCCGCCTTGGTAACTTATTGGGGTGAGGGTGTTTCCTGATTGTCGTCTGGATCATTAGCAAATCCAACCAGAGAGAGGCTGGACTGACCCACAAAGATGCTTGGGGGACATGTTTTGGTGGTGCTAACTAACTCTTGGGGGGGGGGGAGGCTGCTCCCTCTTCACTCCCACATACTGGGTTCTAACTCACGGGGAAGCTTGAGAACCTACAGGAAACTGGAGTCATGGAGCCTGCCGACCCACCAGATGGAAGAGCTAGTTCTGCAAGAGCAGGCTATTAGTGAAACTCAGACCTCAGCTCAAATGGCTGAAAATGAGATCGTTTGTAAAGATACGTAGCAAAGCCATAGCTTCCAATGAGTCCCATACTATGAATAGCAAATAATAAACGAGTTGTGGCCATGCACGAGCTTCCTCATTAGTTCCCAGCAGTTCAGAGTGAAGATCGCAGCCCCTCCAAGGGTTACTGTTAGCACCAACAAAAATGCCCCAAACCATCCTTTTGGGCCAAGCTTGCTTCTTTGCAGGCTGCTGTGTGATGGATCCAGGAGAGAATGAAGGGACGCCTCTCCCAGATGCAAGGCAACCACTACGGTTCACTAGAGGGCAGTATGGTGCCTAGCTTCTAATCCTTTTCAGGAACACAGAGAAAAGGAATTTGGGATATTTTTGTGGTGAGAGCCACTCTGAGAAAAACAAACATCAAACACCATCTTTACTATAACAGGTGTCTCGATGTGATGTGAAACTAGAGGTTTCCGGGTTGGTTCTTAAGTCCTCATGATATATTTTTAAAAAGCAAGCTGCCAGCCTTGGGAGGTGGGCCAGCCATATTCGGTTGTTGCTCTGTTGCTATGCAGTGTCATAGAAGCTACAAACAAAATCAAGATCACATTTCCTCTGCCTCAGCCGTTGGAAAAGCTTCCCACACGTAGGGAGCCTGTCTCCTGTGGTGCCTGGAGCTCTAAGGTTTGCAGGGCGGTTAAACTGGGAAAGAGGACAACAGCGGTGGTCAGCTTTCTTGAACTCTGTACAGGGCTGGTTACCTCCTCAAGCCTCAGGACAGCTCAGGGAGTTAAATGTTAGTAGTATCATCTTCATTTGACAGATGAGGAAACTGAGCCCCTGGAGGACTTTTTGTCCACTGGACAGAGAGATCTTTGGTGGCAGGGCTGAGACTTAAACCTGGTCTGTTGAGTGCTGAATGAATGTCTCAGCAGTTAAGAGCACATACTATTCTTGCAAAATCCCAGAATTCAGTTCCAAGCACCTTCATCAAGCAGCTCGCAGCCTCCTGTAACCTCAGTCCCAGGAGATCTCCATGGGCACCCGCATAGTCTGAACATAGCCACACACTGAATAACTTTTTAAAAAATAATTTGTTTAAAAAAGTAGAATGAGGCCAGCTGTGGTGGCACACACCTTTAATCCTATCACTCAGGAGACAGAGGCAGGGGATCTGTGAGTTTAAGGCCATCTGGTCTACCTAGTGAGTTCCAGGACAGCCAGAGCTACACAGAGAAACCCTGTCTAGGTGAAGGGAAGACCTGACTGGATGGACTGTAGCGATTTCTAGGCAACTGAAACCAAGACTGGATAGCCCAGTTACCTTTGTTACAAGTTAGACAGTGATTTTAGCATTGTAAAAGGAGAGCTGGGATGAGTAGGAGAAAATTCTAGGGAGGGGAAAAAAATGGAAAGTCACTAAGTGATTTGCAAAGAGACAGGGTCATGTCAAAAAACAAGAACATTCCAGATGGAGTGTAAGCCAGTTAGCAAGGGAAACTATGTAATACCAGCCAGCACCTCACTAAGGAATTCTCAGAGTCTGGAGCGTCAGTGACTGGTGGACTTCCAAAAAAAAAAAAAAAGTCTGCAAAAGGCTGCCTCTGGCTTCAGGGCCTGAGTCTAAGATATACAGAATTTTTGCCCCAGTCCTCAGAGTTTTTAAGTTCATCCCAGGATGTTAAGAATCATTATAATCACCGTCGCTAGAACAGTCAGATGCCAGGTGCTTTGCAAAGCATCTCATTTGGGATTTGTTTACAACAACTCTGTGGATGCCGTGGGTTGGCCTGTCTTCTGGGAACTTCACCATGAAAGCCATGCACAAGCTTGAGTGGGAAGGAGCATCTTGCCCATCCTTTTTTAAGAAAGACAGTCAATTCTGTTTCCAAAATGCAGCTCCGCGTAAGTTAGTGTGGTGGGCGCTTACCTTCTAGGATCCTTCTAGAACCCTGACAAATGGTGAATAAAAGCATGAAGGATATATGAACCCATGAGAGAATAAAAGGAGACAAGTGATGAGTCTGGCCAAGACCCTGTAACTCCAGCTCCATAGCCTCTGTAGGCACTACCCTCCGTGTGGGCGTGTGCACGCATGTGGGGTGTGTGTGTGTGCATGTATTTACAAATGTGTGTATGTTTACAAATGAGTGTGTGTGTGTGTGTTGTATGCACACACACATTAGTCCTCCCCAGGGAAGATCACACCAATTGGTTACCCAATGCCAAGTGATCTCCCCTGAAATTATACATACAAATAGTATCATACGAATTGAGATGGTTCTATTTATTTATTTGGGAACACACATTTGTAAAAACAAAGAAAAAGAGGCCATGATTTGAAATGAGAGGGGTTGGAGGCAAGAAAGGGAAGGGGGGAAATGATATATTTACTAAAAACAAAACTGAAAAGCCAACTTTCTACCCAGAGTTTGGTTCCTAATGTTCCCTCAAAGGACCATCTGTAAAGACTTGGTCTCTAATCTGTGGCACTGTTGAGAGGCGTGGAGCCTTTAGGAGGTCGTACTTAATGGAAGAAAGTAGGTCACTGAAGACGTGCCCTTGAAGGTGACGTGGGAACCCTGGATCCTTCCTCTCTCTCCATGCACCTCGGCCACGCGCCACTGCCATGATCTCTCTGAGAGGGGAGCCGCTGCAGTTGTGTGCAGAGGAGTGACATGGCCAGAGCAGCTACTCCTGATGTGTTGCAAGTGAGTAAGCTCTAAGAGGGCCTGGGGTGCGGCAGGATGCTGCACTCAGATAAAAGGTGATGATGCTGTCTCAGTTGGTTGATGGCAGCTCGGAAAAACTGCTAGCATTAGAGAGTGAGAACAATAGGTTGCCAATTGGCTTTAAAGGCAGAACCAAAGTGCTTTTAACATGCGGACTGAGGGGAGAGCATGAGCAGTAGAGAGCAATGAGGGAGTGTATGAAAAAAGAAACTCAAAATGGCGTGAGCAACAAGGAGGATGATGCCGCAGCCAAGAGAGATGGGGAGGCCATGGCTAGAGCTGTTCTTCCTGTTACCTGTGGATGAAGCAATCTAAACTGAGTGGCGTAAGATGAAATATGTGAAGGCTGTGGGCTCCTATGGTCATGGCAGGTGCTGGGCAGCTGTCAGGGAAGTAGGACTGGGTCTTCTCAGAGCCGTTCTCATTCCCATATCCGATGCCACCACCAGAGAGTCCAGGAGCTAAAGGCCGGCCAGTGGGGCTCCTGGAGCATCTTGTATCTTCATGTGATCTCCACCCATGACATCTCCAGTCTGATGGCTTCCGGGGAGCCAGACTTCTTCCCAGCGGCTCAGAACTGCAAACCAACCTTTTATGACCCGGTGTCCATCAGAGCCGTGTTATCTCAGTGACATTCTGCCCCTCAGAATCCAGGGGGCATGTTGAAAAAGGAGGGGGGCAGATCCCTCCCCGCAGATAGAGAACAGGCACAGAACGTGTGGATGTGTTTTTAAACCAGCAGTAGCAGGTTTGGGGGAGAAGATAAGAGTTTAGTTGTGGGACATTTTGCAAACTCATAATAAAGCAAACGCTATCAAATAAAGCAGTACCAGTGTCCCGATAGGACCGTGGTGTGGGGAGCTAGGCGGAAGGAAGTGATGGGGTCACAGTGTAGGGGAGTCAAGCTCTCATCCCCCACAGCAGGAAACCAATGGGCGTCTACATAGGAAAAAGTGAGAAACACAAATAAAATAACAAGAGTTGGACCCAGGACTAACTACAAAGGGAACTTAGAAAAGGTGAGGCAGGCTCTTTCTAGGACCCAGGTGCAGGAAGGAGAAAAAACTGGTATTGCTTAATGTCTTCTAACAGTATCTGACTTCATCTGTGTGCATTATGACTTTGACAAAAGAACTGTTTATTTTATGTGTATGGCTTTTATTTTTCTTCCTGCTTGTGCATCGTGCACAATGTGTGTGCTTGGTGCCCAAGGAGGTCAGGAGGCAGTGCCAGATCCATCCACGAACCAGAGTTACAGATGGTTGTGAGCCATTGTGTGGGTACTGGGAATTGAACCCTAGACTCTAGAAAAACAGCCAGTGCTCTTAACCACTGAGTAATCTCTCCAGCCCCCAAATAATTAGTTTTTGAAAGGATGTAAATTTTATGTCTGTGCACTGATGCTCTAGATGGGGGAGAGTTTTGGAATCCTTCACAGTGGTAGAATGCTTGCCTAGTGTTGTGAGGCCTTGGACTTGATTCCCAGTGCAAAAAAAATAAATAATAAAAAAATAAAAGTAAAAGGGGAAAAAGTGCCCCACCCACACGACAGGTGTGATTTAGGGAAACAGCCCAGCCTAATCTTCTTTCCAACTCTGCACTTCCTCTTTCGTATCTCTGGCCTAAAAGAGGGCCCAGACCACAGGGAGCCCACCCTGCACACACCAGTAAGAGTGCCCAGACCACAGGGAGCCCACCCTGCACTCACCAGGGACCCGATTACTTTTGCCCTCCCAGGTCACTGAAGCATCTCACCAATGCCCTCCAGCCAGTCCCTAGAGGCTGATGAGGCTGAGGCTCACCACAGACAAGAGGGAACCGTGACTCCACAAATTTACACGCCCATTAGAAGCTAAGGAAGAGATTGGAACCCTGGCCTCCTGGTTTCGGGTTTTAGGGTTCTTCTACAACCAAAATGGTGGCTGCCGTCACCAAAGGGACAGGTTGGGAGGATGGGGGAGGGATATGTTTTGGAAGGGAAATCTAGCCTTCTAATTTCAGGGCTCTGTTTCTCCTGAATAAAAACACACCTGTCCTGAAATCCAGGGCACCAAAAAGACACTTGATCCAGCAACGATGATGGCCCCTGGCTGAAAATACCCCGTTTCCCTTAGTCACCCTCTCCAAGCAGTGTAAGCCGGATAAAGTAACAGACAGAACCCAACAGATGGCCCGTGGAATGAAACGCCTTGGCTAAGGGGGACTTTGGGAAGGGGCGGGGTACCAGGGGGTGAGATCTGAGCAGAGCCTTTGCTTTTGCTCTCAGGGTGACACAGCTCTGGAGCCTAGAGAACCAGATGCTCCTGGGGGTAGTCTGGGCCCCAAATCCTGTTCTGGTTCTGACAAGGTCCGTATAAAGTGACTTCAGTGGCCTGTCAGATGGTGACTCATTGCTGTCATAGGGTGGGGCCGTCTTATAGTCGATGAGACAACCATACTATAGTACAAGCCCCAGGATCCACAACCAGTTGCTCTGAACAAACTGTGTTCCAAGGCCCAAGTAGGCAGACATGAGCAAAGTCCATGCTCATGCCACACACTGTGACTTTATAGAATCCCTCCCCATGGCAACAGCAGCAGTCCCAGGAAGTACTGAGTCTGTGATGTAACTCAGCATGGGACCCTCTTGTTCACCCAGGCTAGGCAATGTGCTGTTCATGAGAAAATACTGGGGCTGGAGAGATGGCTCGGAGGTTAAGAGCACCTGGCTGCTCTTCCAAGAGGACCCGGGTTCAATTCCCAGCACCCACATGACAGTTCACAAACATCAGGAATTCCGGTCTCTGTGGATCTGGTGCCATTTTCTAGCCCTCTCGGACACTACAGGCAGGTGTTGCACAATGTATTCAGGTACATACATTCAGGCAAACATTCACACATAATAAAATTAAAATAAGGCCTCAAAAAACAAAAAATAAAGGAAGGAAAGGAGGGAGGGAGGGAGGGAGGGAGGGAGGGAGGAAGGAAGGAATGAAGGAAAGAGAAAACAAAGTGTTGTCCTTGTGAACATGTGGCTCCCTGCGAGGTGGGAGCCTGTCCTGCCTCCCCCTCCCTGGGGGACGGGGGTCTGTTTCCTGGCAGACTGTGGCAGCTTTCTGTAAGGTCTCTCACCACCCTTCTGTTCTCAGCTGAGCTTGGTTCTCATCCCCCGCTCCAACCTCAGAAGAATGATTGATGGAGCAGGACTGCTGGTTTCTGCGGTGACACTAATTGTACCTCCTGTCCACAGCCGTGATGCTGCACTTTGGATCTGAAATCTGAACCGCTCAGCCAGTGCGGGCTCTGCTCAAGCATTCAGCAGCTAAGTCACAGCTACTTACCCTCAACCCCACCCACGCTTATACGATGCGGGGACCATCACTCGGGTCCCAGGAGTCTCCTCTCCAGGAATTTCCTCTCATCTTTCAAAACTCCCTGGTGACTGGGAAGGAGGCAATATTGAACAAGACAGTCATACTGGAAAGAAACTAGGTGGCTCCTGACTAATTCTGAAAATGAGCATTTAACTTTCAGAAACTCCAGCTGGGTCCTAGGATGGTCAGAACACCCCATTCTTTCACCCCTCTCTTGCTGTTGCCTGGAACCAGCAATCCGTGGAGGGGAAGTGCTGGTCATCCATTACACAAGGTTTAGAGAACGAAGCAAGAAAAGGTGCTTGCCAACAAGCCTGCTGACCTAAATCAGCTCCCCAGGACCCACATGGTAGGAGGAAAGAACCAGCTCCAACAAGTTGTCCTCTGACCTCCACATGAGCAGGGGCTTACTCGCACATGTGAGTACACACCACACACACACACACATACACACACACACACACACACACACACAAAATGAATACATGCATGAAAAGTGCTTAAAGGCCAGCAAGATGGCTCAGTGGTGAAGGGGCTGCTGCTGAGCCTGATGACCCTAGATTCCTAGAACCCGCGTGGTGGAAGGAGAGAACTGACTCCCTTGGGTCCTCCGACCTCCACACATGCGCTGTGGTACATAAACACAGGCACACACATGTGCAAACACAAATAATTAAATGTCATTTTAAAAATGGTCTCTTTTTTAAAATGTATACATTTAATACATAAAATGTATTTATCTTATGTATATGGGTGTTTTGTCTGCATATATGTCTGTACATGCCTGGCCTGAAGAAGGTGTCAGATCTCCTGGAACTAGAGTTACAGATGGTTGTGAGCCACCATGTGGGTGCTAGGAACTGAACCTCTGGAAGAACAGTCAGTGCTCTTATCGGCTGAGTCATCTCTCCAACTCCTTGTTTGCTTTGTTTTGTTAAGGCAGGGTCTCTCTATGCAGTCCTGCCTGTTCTGGAGCTCACTATGTAGACCAGGCTGACCTCAAAACTCACAGAGATCCTCCTGTTTCTGCCTCCCAAGCGTTGGGATTAAAACGATGTACCACCATGCTTGGCTTCATTGTAATTTTTTCAAGTAAGTGTAATTTTTAAAATTCGGGTGGGGGGAATGCTTAGAATTCCTTGTTAGATTTTGTAGAAAACTAGCCTACACCCTGCCTTCATCAAGCTTGGGATGAAACAAAGCCATGGTATGAACAAGCCCATGGCATGTGGAAACAGCGATGGAGGAGAGAATCAACAAAGATCTTCTCCAGGACATGATGTTTAGACTGAGCTCAGAAAACCAAATAGGCGGATTCAACGAAAGGCAATGCTAAGAGTCGGGTTTGGAGACATCTGGCTTAGCCAGGGAACTTTCAACCCCCTGCTAAAGAGTTCCTTATCCCAGGAACAATGGACAGCCATCCGATGGAGGCAGTACACAGACTAGCATTTTAAGATTATACTTGGGGTTCCTGAGATGGATGAGCGAGTAAAGGAACCTGCCATCAAGCCTCACAACTGCAATTCAGTCCCAGGAACCCATGTAACAAAAGGATACAACTGACTCAATCCTAGGGACCCACCTAGCAGAAGGATAAAACTGACTCAATCCCAGGGACCCACCTAGCAGAAGGATACAACTGACTCCCACAAATTGTCCTCTAACCTTCACACTCAAGCCGTGGCATGAGCACCTACCCCCAAATAAATGTTAAAAATAAAAAATAAATAATAATAATAATAATAAAACCACTCGCTCTAATTGCAATTCAGACTGAGGGTTAAGGTCAAACAAAGGACAGGAGAGCAGGAGGAGATCATTGTTCTGGCCCACCTGAGAGGGGGTTGGAGCCAGACTAGTGACAGCCCGAGTCCTAGCTTGCTTGCTGTGATAAAACACTAACCACAGCGAGATGAAGGAGGAGAGGGTTTATTCGGCTTACACGTTACCGTCCATTGTCTAGGAAAGGCAAGGCAGGAATTCAAGGTGGGCGTGTGGAGGCAGTAGCTGAAGCCGAGACCCGGGGGAACACTGCTTACTAGCTTGCTTTCCACGATCACACCTTCTCACACAGCCTAGGCCTATCTGCCTGGGGATGGCACCACTCACAGTGGGCTGGGCTTTCCTACATCAACCAGCAACCAGAAAAATGCCTCCATAGACATGCCCGATGGCCAGCCAGACAGAGGTAAATTCTTCACTTGAGAGTCCCTCTTCCCTGATGACTCCAGGTTGGTGTCAAGCAGACAGCTGAAGCTAACAAGGACAGACAGCATCGAGGGAGGGAGCTGAACTCAACTATGGAACTCTCCAAATATCAAAGAGCCTTAAAAATCAAAATAATGGACAGAAGCAAAATGGTTCATTTTAAAAACAAAGCAAGCAAAACAAAACAAAAGCCCCCACAAATGTCCCATGTACATGAAAACACACATAGAAGCAACAGAAATGACTAAGCTGACCCACCACAGAGAGATGCACACTCTCTATGGGAGGAATTTGACAATGTCTAACAAAACACCCAATTTTGGAAGTTAAACCATAAGGCTCTCCCACAGATGCAGAGCAGCAAGTGTTTGGATCCACATGTCCCTGAAGGACGATGTGGGGGGACTTGGTGCCCACACCGTGACAATAATGGGAGGTAACAGGACCTTTAAAAGATGTGGCCAGGCAGATCCTTCAGTCATTAGATTGTACCTCGGCTGTGAAGCTCTGGCTCTTGCAGTCTCTGAGAGGAGGGGCTCTTTTCTTCTTCAAGTCACTCCTGACATTATATGCTGTCTCCCCATAGACCCAAAAGCAGTGGGGCCATTAACCACTTAAATAAAACCTCCAAAACTGTGAGCCAAAAGAATTCCTTCCACCTTACAAATAGATTTATTCAGGTAACAGAAAGCTGTCAAATACAGCTATAATAATTCAGTTGTTGGGGCTGGAGAGATGGCTCAGAGGTTAAGAGCATTGCCTGCTCTTCCAAAGGTCCTGAGTTCAATTCCCAGCAACCACATGGTGGCTCACAACCATCTGTTATAGGATCTGGTGCCCTCTTCTGGCTTGCAGGTATGCACACAGACAGAATATCGTATACATAATAAATAAGTAAATATTTTAAAAAAAAAAGAATTCAGTTGTTACCGGGCAGTGGTGGCCCACACCTTTAATCCTAGCACTCAGAGGCAGAGGCAGGCAGATCTCTGTGAGTTCAAGGCCAGCCTGATCTACAGAGTGAGTTCTAAGACAGCTAGAGCTCTTACACAGAGAAACTTTGTCTTGAAAAAACAAACAAACAAACAAAAAGAATTCAATTGTCAGGGTTGGAGAGATGGCTCAGGGTTTAAGAGCATGTACTTCCCGAGAACCAAGATTTAGTTCTCCACACCTTTATCAGGTAGCTTACAACTGCCTGTAACTCAGGCTTTGTGGAATCCAATGACCTATTCTGGTCATCTAGGGCAACTGTCCTAATGAGCTTCTGCTTGCATGCAGATACATACATATAAATACAATTCAAAATAAAACCAAGAATTCAGTAATACCTTAGTACTGTGTTGTTGAATTTATTCTCTTCAGATCCTCAAAATCCACAGATCCACAAATTCCTTATATAAAATGAGGTAGCATTTGCCTATGACCTGCACACAGCTTCATGTACTTTAAATTATCTCTAGATTCATTATAATACCTAATAATATACAAATAGTTATACTATATTATTCAGTGAACAACAAGGAAAAAGCTTAAATATGTTTGATACAGATGGAATTTTTAAAAATATTTTCCACCTATGCTTGTTTAAATACATGGATGTAGGGTTCACAGGTGTGGCCACCTGGATGTGCTATGCTGTTCTTTTATAAGGTTTAAAAAATGTAGAAGGGAGGAAGAGAAAGGCACAGGATAAATCAGAGGAAAAGCAGAGGTGGAAACAGATGGAGGAATGTGAACACCGTGCACCTTCTGATAACACTTTGACTTTGGAGGCAGTAGATTTACACACATACAAAATAAATAAGAGAAGCATCAGTAGAATATATAGACACAAGTGAACTTCACTGCATACCAAACTCAGGACTTCTAAGAGAAAGAAAAAGAAGTTTTGAATCCACTATCCTGTGCACCCTCAGAGGAATAGTCGAAGGGAGGGGAGAGGAAAAACAAAAACCAGAACCCAAACCTCACATAGCAGGTATGTTGTTAGCAGTCTATCTGGTTCAAGGTTCTGACACTAAACCAGGTGTGTTGGTGCAGGCCTATAATCTCAGAGACTGTGGAGACTCAGCAGGAAGACCATGAGTTCAAGTCTTGCCTGGGCTACCAAACAAGTTCAAAGCCAGTCTGGGTCATTCATCAAGACCCTATCTCAAGTTTTCAAACAATTGTAGACAGGTGAGAAGTTCAGAGCGTAAGGGTGCTTGCCGCCAAGCATGGCACCTGACACGATCCTAGAACCTAGTGGAAGGAGAGAACCAACTCTTGGAAGTTGTCCTCTGACCTTCCACATGTATGTCATGACACACAGAAACACCCTCACAATAATAAATAAAAATAAACCCACTAGCCGCGCGGTGGTGGCGCGCGCCTTTAATCCCAGCACTCGGGAGGCAGAGGCAGGCGGATCTCTGTGAGTTCGAGACCAGTCTGGTCTACAAGAGCTAGTTCCAGGACAGGAACCAAAAAAGCCACAGAGAAACCCTGTCTTGAAAATTTGAAAAATAAAATAAAATAAACCCACTAGAAAAAGTACAAAATTTTAAAATCACAATTCTATCTTTGTTTCTTTGTTTTCTCTGTGTAACAGCTCTGGAACTTGCTCTGTAGACCAGGGTGGCCCTAAACCACAAAGATCCGCCTGCCTCTGCCTCCCAAGTACTGGGATTAAAGGCGTGTGCCACCATGCCCAGCTTTTAAATCATAATTTTTGACTCCCAGTATAACTATAGACTCAGGAAGAAACTCAAAACTAAAGGTACTGGGTGAAAGGTTATTGGAGGAAAAGGTACAGGGTCTCAAGACCCACAGAGTCAGGGCTCTAATCACAGTAGGAAGGGTTTAGGAAGCGCAGCCGAACACAGGCAAGTGACCACGCAACAGCAGGCAAACCCACCCTGTCTGTGCCTCATGTGCTGCTGCAGAGATACCCAGGGCCTGGGGCATGCAACAGGACCCACATCCACCTAATATGGAGGAAACAGACAAATACAGTGTAGGACAGTCTACAGGGCACCAGGCTAGAGTTCTCCAAAAGAGTCCAGTGAGGCCAGGCATGGTGGCACACACCTTTAATCCCAGTGCTCTGAGTTCAAAGCCAGCCAGGGTTACATAGTGAGACTGTATTGAAAAACAGAGGATCTAATCCAGATTAAAAGAAATTTAAGAGTAATCACAACCAATGCATTGTGTGCACTCTACTTGGGTCCTGGACATTCTAGCAGCCATAGGTGCATGCAGGAATAACTGGAGAAGCTGGCACACTGAAAGAGTGTTGGAGCTGGAGAGACGACTCAGAAATGAAGAACGCTGGGCTCTCTTCCAGGGAACCCAGGTTCTGATCCTGGCATCCATGTGGTGGCTCAGAAGCATCTGTAATACCCTCTTCTGCCCTCCATGGACACGGCATGCAGGTGGTGAACACACAGACACATGAAAAACACCCATACACATAACATACAAATTTTTTTTTCTAAAAAATTTAAAGATTGAACCCTGGAGTAGTGGCACATGCCTTTCCTCCCAGCATTTGGGAGGCAGAGGTTGGCGGATCTCTGTGAGTTTGAGGCCAGCCTGGCAAACAAAATGAGAAATTCCAGGACAGCCAGAGCTGTTATATAAAGAAACCTTAGTAAAAAAAAAAAAAAAAAAAAAAAAGAGCAGATTGGCTGAAGAGATAGCTCAGAGGTTAAGATCACTGACGGCTCTTTCAGAGGTCCTAGGTTCAATCCCCAGCACCTACATGGCAAGTAACAACTGCCTGTAACTCCAGTTCCAGGGGACCCAATAACCACGGCAAAATACCACTGTACATAAAACAAAAATAAAATAAAATCTAAGTGTTGATTTGGAAAATTAAAAAAAAAGAACAGATGTTCAGTTTCTTAAATTTAAAAATACACTGCTTGCATGAGGTGTGTTTGTGTGCACGCGTGCGTGTGTGTTGCTAGGGATTAGAGTCAGGGCTTTGTACATGCAAGATAAACACTGTATTGTTGAGCTGCATCCCCATCCCTGAGAATGCTGATTAATTTGCCAACACAGCCAGGGGTGGCTTTTGTGATGTCGGTATTTTATTTCCAAACAGCTCAGAAAAAAACAGGTGACACACTGTATATTCAGAAACAACACAAATCAGCAGAATGTGAACTATGGGATAGAGAGGTTTGTGACATGACTCAACAGTTCTGTAAATTAAAAATGTCACAATGAAGCCTTGAAAATGCAGTTGGTTTGGATGCTTCAGGACTCCAGACACCCACTTCACAGTGCACAGAGGCTCACAGGTGAACTGTCTTGGAAGCAGGACAAAAACGCCCAGTGACAAGAAACCTCCAAGGTTGCATCACGGACACCCAGGCAGTGGTGGTGCTGCCACTGGCTGAAATGGTGACCCCTTGAAGAAGCCAGGTTTTAGGTAAGGTGATGGGATGAAAGAGGAAATGTTCAACTCAGACTTTAACAAAGTCCCCAAAGTCCACACCAAGAATGAGTTATAAAGTCTTGATGTAAGAGAGGCACAAGCTTAGGTGGGCAGCAAGACAACTCAGTGGGCAAAGGTGCTTGCTGCCAAGCCTGAGTTTAATCCCTGGGACCCACATGGTGGAAGAAGAGGACTCCATGGTGGTCCTCTGACCCCCACCCCAACTCCTCAAACACACACACACACGGATGTAATTTTTAAAAAAAAATCAGAGAGAGAGAAAAATGTACAAAACTCTGGGGTTTGCAAGAACTACAGATTTCACCTCTATCTATGAGGTAGTGCAAAGCTAGGTCACCTTGCGGGGGATGGACTAGAACTGCCTTGGGAGCAGGACTAAGATGCCCAGGTGACAAGGCATCTCCAAGATTCCAGCATGGACACCAAGGCAGTGACAGTCTGACATGTCTCGGTGCTGTGCCCCATAGCACTGGCCCCAGCAGTCCCCACTGTATCTGCTTGGACCTCGCCTCAGATGCCCTGGAGAATGCATATGGGAGCGCTCTTGGGTTCTTTCTTCCCAGATGCTCATTCCCAACTGGAGCTTTCCAGGGAGAAGGCAGGCCTTAGGATTTCTAGCATTTTTTTTTTTTTCAAAAAAGGTCAAGAGCCATTTGGTGTCCAAACAGCAAGAAATAAGGAATAAAAGGCTACACAGGCAAGTCCAAACCTAACATTAAAAGCAAGAAAGATCAGACATGACCACATCAGAGACATCCATCACTGGGCAGACGCCGATCTCCACGATATGAGAGTATGTAGCTGGGAAGGGGAAAGTGGGAATCAAGGGGCAGCCCAAATGGGTATGATGTCACCAGGACGAAGCCAGATTGTCACCAAATGGAGAAAGCCGACAGTGGGTTCTACACCATCCACAGATGCACCACCCTGAACAGACCTACCCAAGTCAGCATTTCTGCCCTCCTATCAAGCTGCTTTGCAGACACACCAGCAGATCATCATGGCAGAAATAAAGTGTTCTCTCACGCCCGTCTCCTTCGGTTAGAGTCTGACCGCTGCCAAGGGGAAAGCTGAGAACTTTTCATCATCGAACACATTTGCGAAACTCATTGGCTTTTACAAACTCTTCCCCCCACACACCTGGCCTGCATGGTCTCCTCTGACCAGAGCACGCTATATCATATCCAGAAAGCGCTTACAGGCTCCCACTGGCAATGGAAAAACACCGGCAGCTGACAGAAAAGTGAAACCCCGTCTTGGCTCTGGAGAAATGGTCCCGCCAGGGAAACGCGTAAGACTATTTGATCAGATTTAATAAGCTTTAACGAAATCCAGGTGAGGGGCTCTATCTGGAAAAAACACATGACTCTCGTGAACAGCTCCAGGAAATCACTGAAGAAAGGAAAAGGATGCAGAGAAGCCCCGCGTTTGTCACCACAGGAATTGGCAGCCAGGAGTCAGTCTCCACGGAGCGTGTTTGTGTCATCCCAACTGAAGATGTCCGTCTCAGGTGTCGTGTTTTCTCTCATGTGCGGTCACACTGGACTTAAGATAGTTACATAAAACCGTGTACGTATATATTAAATGAAGTACAAGTGAAACCGCCTAGGGAATCGATGGGGCTGGGGGTGAAGGGAGGAGAAGGAGGAAGGAATATATTCAACACACAACATAGAAAAACATCTTTAAAAAACAGAAATCTCAGAATGTCTCAAGGTTGAGAGGACTTTTTCCATTCCCTCCATGCCTTGAAGCTGCCTGCTTTGTCTTAGATGTAATCAACTTTAAAATCCCCCTCCCCTTCTCTAAGACATGGTCTTACTATGTAGCCCAAGCTGGAATGAAACCCGGAATCCCCTTTCTACATCTCCTGAATGCTGGGATTACAAGTGTGTACCACCATGCCTGGCCCAAAACATTAGTTTACAACCCTACACACACAGACACACAGACGCACACACAGACACACACACACACTCTGCAAACAAGATCATCATGAAACCAACCCTAAATAAATCTAGTCTGTAATATTCTGAAGGTGGGACACAGCAACACCAGTCCTGAGAAGCAGTCCCTTGTCCCAGTAAGGCCTGCTGCATTTTTTGTGCAGAAGCACAAGGCCGTGTCTGCCACTCAGGAGAGCTTGGTCTGCCATGCGTGAGTACTCAGTGACATATAGGCACACTGTTTATAGAGCCCTAGTGTGCCCTCACTGGATTTAAGCCTGAAACCCTAAGCCCCAGTATGTGTCCCTGCTAAGAATAGGGCTCTCCAAGCCTGCGAATGCTGAGATCCAGGAAGGGAATGGTTCCCACTGTGGGAAAACCCAAAAGATGGCTCAAGGCTGCAGCCTGAGCAAACAGATCCACTGGAAATACTATTCAAGTCAGCCACAAGTTCTGCCATAGAGTCCTAAATACTCAGCACCTGGGACACAGGGGTGACCCCACCCACAAAAGCACACTAACACTTAGAGGGGGCTGCATGAAATGAAGGATTGCATTAGGTCCTTCAAGGGAGGTTTTAGCAGTTGGTGGCTAAAATCCAACTCAATTATAAAATGAATCTTCAATCTTGGGGGAGAATAAGCTAAGGGCTGCAGCATTGTGGAATCTAATGGGTTTTTTTTTTTAATTTAAATTCCACTGCCAAACATCTGTGAAATGAAACCAGCACTCCTCGATGGGCTTGCATGAAAGGGACCACCCCTGGGGTAAGAGAAGAGGTGGGGCTCAGGGGTGAGAGCTTGCCTGCACAGTCAAGGACCTGGGTTCTACACACACACACACACACACACACACACACACCCCGCTGGCCCTTTGCATGTAAAAAATAAAACAAAAGAAACACACAAAAACCAGTGATCACTCAAAACCATCAACCCTGGGCCACTTTTTATCATAATATATTTGCCAATATCAAAGGGACAGATCTGCAGGGGTAAATTGCCTGTTCACAGTTCTTCAGAAACACAGAGAGGGCTGAGGGATGAGCGCAGTAGTAGACAGCAGATGACATTTTTCAGCCTCCCAGGCAAGAGGTTTTAAATACATCAACAATTAAGGTATGGTTTCAGTAGATCTTTGTTTAAATCTATGCAGTCTCTTATTGCCCAAGCCTCATCCCCATCTCCCAAACAGAAATAACAAACCCAAGCAAAGTTTGACACATCTTTTATGTACAAACAGGCTAGTGGTACAGATGAAATCCATCTTACAAATACCTGGAGCGAATGGGAACTCTCAGCTCGAAGGAGCCTAGCCTTCCTCCCTGGCACTGCCCAGGTAACCTTCTCTTAACTGAACACTTGTGGGTTCTCTTGGGATGCCAGAAGCCCTTCTGGACCTAGGTAGGAACCCTGCCACCTCGCCACAGCGGAGAGGTGATATAACGGTCATCTGCCACCCAGGACGTGGGTGCGATTGTTTCTTCCCAAAAACTTGAGTCTGTTTCCTAGCAGTGGCCCAGAGGGAGGGGAAAAAAGGATCCCAAAACAGTATGAGGAAGTAAAAAACTCCGGGTATTTTGATTTAAAAAAAAGAAGAAGAAAATAAGAAGAAGAAAACTTGATAATCAGTAGAACCCTGTCAAGCCAATGAATCAAATTCACCAGAGGGAAACATTAGCGCTCCCTGCAGGAAGATCATTGCTTAGCACCAATTTCTCTGACTCTAGAGTTTTTCCTTTGAGCCCTTGGCTGTGAGGAGGCTGTGGGGCTCAGTTTAGCCTCATCAATGCTTTTAATCAGGAACTGAGTGTGAGGGGTGAGTGGTCACACGCCATAGAACCAATAGCAGCTCACACCACAGAGGCTCCCTGGAGGTTATGCTGCCTTGGGGACCATGAGTGACCCCACGGTCGTTTCTTCCTGGCCTCTCCAGGCTGCCAGCGTCACTCAAAGCGACGCAGATGGTTGTAGAGAGACTGCACGTAGGTGAAGACGCACATGGGGTCCGGCTTGCGGCCCATCACCATCATATCCTCCACTTCGATGAGGCGCTCACAGTTGGCCAGGTTCCTGAAACACAAAGGCCCCATCAGGACGCGGTCCCAGAGAACAACCAGCCCCCACACTGGGCTACTGTCACTGTCCCCAAACAGAATTCGCCAGGAGCCTGTGGTGTTCACATGCACACCAAAAAAGAATGGGAAAGCTCCAGAGAGCCTTGGGAGCTGCTGAGCTCTTGCCTCACTTCCAGACCCCCACAGCCACAAACCCCCTATGTAGGTCACACGGAAGTAGGGCTATTACACGCACACCACATGGCAAGTCAGCAAGAACGGAGATGTAAAATTAAAGAAAAATGATAAATTCACCCATAGGCTTCCTCAAACAGCATGCATCTATCTATTTATTTATTTAGTTGGTTGGTTAGTTAATTAGTTAGTTTTGGTTTTGGGGGATGGGAGCTTGCTGTGTAGCCCAGCCTAGCCCTAAACTCATGATCCTCCTGTCTCAATCTCCTAAATGAGGGGATTATGATCATGTGCCTTCATGCCCATCTCTGAAATAGTCTTTTAAACTTTAAAAAAAAAAAAAAGACCCAGGGGATGGAGAGATGACTCAGGGGTTAAGAACACTTGCTCTTCCAGAGGACCTGAGCTTAGTTCCCAGTGCCCACATCAAATGACTCAAAACCCATCTGTAACTCCAGGGTATCGGACACATAACCACATGCAGACATATAGACAAACACATCTATACATAATTTTTAAAATTAATAAAAAAAAAACCAAACTTGATCCAGTCAGGCATTGTGGCCCACAACTTTAATCCTAGCACTTGGAAGGCTGACACAAATGGATCTCTAAGTATGAGGTCAGCCTGATCAACATGGTGAGTTCTAGGCCATCCAGAGTTACACAATGAGACTCTATCTTAAAAACAAAGCAAAACAGATATGACTCATGGGGCTGGAGAGATAGCTCTTTCGGTGCTTGCCTTGCAAACACAAGGACCTGATGAAACTCCCAAAACCCATGTGTTTTTTTAAAAAAAACAAAAACAAAAAACAAAAAAACAGGCATGGTGGTGCATACTTGTAATCCCAGCACAGGGGGAGGGGGAGGGGAGAGGCAGTTAGAGACAAACAAATCCCTGGGGCGCACTGGCCAGCCCAGGCTGCTTGATGAGCTCCAGGCACCTGAGGAATGACACCTAAGTTGTCCTTTGGCCTACACACATGCGTGCACACACGCACACACATGAGCCACAGTAAGGAAGGTGATGTTTAACCAGAACTCAGCAAAAACATAATGCTGTTGACCCTCTGTAACCACAGACTCTGCATTCAAGGGTTCCACACACCTTATATCAAAAACACTGAAGAACTAATGCCCTTCCGTCATCTTTGGGCAACTTGCGTACATATGAACATGTATAAACAGACACATACATACACATAAATAAAAACAAATCTTAAGTACATATCTTAAAGAAAAAAGTGTCAAAGTACCACTAGAATAGCTCCTGGGGAGATGGCTCTGTGGGCCTTTTCTATGAAAGCGTGGAGCCCTGAGTTCAAATCCCCAGCACCCACATAAAAAGCTGCCCATGCCTTTAATCCCAGCACTGCAGGAGCAAAGCCAGGCAGATCTCAGGAGTTCATTGGCTAACCAGCCTAGCTGAAACCGTGAGCTGCCAGTTCAGCGAGAGACCCCGTCTCAAGTCACTAAGGAGAAAAACCACCATCGCCTACCTCGGGCATCAGCATGCACACACATGGGCACACACAAGCACACATTCATGTGTATACCTCCCCCCTCCTCTCTCTCGCCTCTCTGCAGAGCAGATAATGGGAAAAAGAGGCCTGGTTGTGAACTATAAACTGCTAGCTCAGATGCCAGCGCTGACATTCCTTCCACCCGTCCATGTTCATTTCCTGGGCAGTCAGTCAGGATCCACCTCTGCTCACCCAACTCCAGCAGGCTGGTTGGGAGGTTTATGTACCTTGCTCCCCAGAGCCCAGCCAGATGGGAGACCCCAACAGGCAAATCAGGGATCCTCAGACCCATCCCAGAACTTGTAGCCAGCTCAACGCAATTCATGCAACACTTTTACAGGCTGGCTCCCTGAGCTGCGTGCCACCCAGACAAAGACTGTAACATTAGCACGACTGAGCTCTGCTCTAGAGAGCTGGCCAGAGACCAAATGTCAAGGCGAAATGGAGACATCTGTTCCGGATCCCATCCCTGCCTCTCACCTCCCCCTGGGGCTGCAGAGGGTGACCTGTATGGGAACCCAGAGGTTACATGGAGGTGACAAGTGAGTTTGGCACTCTTTCCCCCCAAAACAGACAAAGGCTGGGCTTGGTGTCAGAGATGGAGGCATGCAAGGGTGCTCCGTGGCCAAGAATTGAAACTTCTTGAGTTCTTCAGAGGCTGGGGACCTGAGTTCATCTTCCAGTGCTATTACTTGTCATCTGGCACCCCACCCCCACATTGCCAGGGGAACCCCAGATTCCCACATACTCTCTCTCTAAAGCCTGCTACTCAGAAACCCTCAGGTGAATTCAAACCAGCCCCACATGCGTCTATAGGATCATCCCTGTCAGTGGTAGCTTCAATGGTCACTTTGATGGTCTCTCATTGTAAGTGACGACAGTCCTAAAGGACCTCTGCTTTGGAAGAGAACTCACACATCACCTTGTCCCCATGAAGGCTCTCCTTCCACGTGTTCCCCCTCCCCCAGGTCCAGGACTGTTCTGACCCCTCTGCAGGAGGCTGTGGTCACCAGGAACTCGTCCCTAAGGCACAAACGCTCCTTCACTTCCTTGTACATTTTATCTCTTATTCCCACAAGATTGTCTTTGGCTAACTTCCCCACCACAAGAAAGCCCTTCACATGTTCGAATAGAACTTCTGCACCTGTGTCTTTCCCTAATCTGAAATTTGTTTCCTTAATTGTCCCTCCCAGAGCACGGAGGAAACTCGAGTGTCTTCTGACGCCTCTCCAGCCCACTTCATGGTTACTCAGAGTTGCTGGCTTGTTCCAGATGTTTCTGACCTGTGCAAAAGACACCAAACAAACCCCTCCTTCTTCTAGAGGCTTCGAACACGCTCCAGCCAATACCCCATGCCCTCCCCAGGAAGCAAGTCTTCCAAATAAGGGTAGCCACAAAAATGGAAGGCAAGGCCTCACCCTGGTGTCACCCTCTACTGCCCTGATGGCAAGGCATGGACAAGATGCTGGTCTTCCCTGCAGGCAAACAGAGAACCAGTCCCCACCCCATCCCACTGCTGTTTCTAAGTTGAGCAGATGCGGGCGGATGCAGTTTCTAAGAAAGAGATTCTCAACATGCAACATGTAGCCACCAACTCTCAGCACTTTCTCCCCTAACCCACCTCTGCCCTTCACTCTCTTCCCTCTCTGAGGAACTCCAAATCTTCCAGCTTCCAGGCCCAACACCTTGCCTTTGATGCCATCGTCTGGCCCACAGCTGACCCTTAGGGACACTTTCCTTTCACTCCAACTTGCCCCTGCTGATAGAACATGCTCCTTCAGGGACACTGTGGTACCAGCTACAATGGCAACAATACTCCTCCAACTGCCAAATAGGAAAGCACAGGGCACTTGCTTGAGTGTGTGGCAGCCAGCCACCTATCTCTCAGGAGACAGAATACAAGACAGTGACAGTTACTGCTAACTTTTTTATCAAAAGATACAAGTCTCAAAGTCATAGAGGCCCCAATTGGCCTTTACATTTCTTAAATGTGCTTTTGTTAAAATGGCCCGTGCTTATTTTAAATAATCCAAACTACATGGAAAAGTCCACAGAGCTCAAGTGATGTTTGAAGTCACCTGAAGCAAGGATGACACTAGCTTACTAATATGCACCTTGCAGGGTTTCTTTTACTCTTTATTGTATCTTCAGCTACCCCAGGCCATGGAGGAGGGGCTAGGGGTAATTTTTGAGACTGTCCTAAATGCAGACCAGAGGTGGGACTGCTGCCTCTTGTCTTGTTTTAGACGGAGACACATGGGCACTACAAATAGCGCTCAAGCCCCTTCTGCTGGGTGTAACCGGAGAGCAGGCGCATTCCACGCAGGGCAAGTGGGAAGCCCTGGGCTGGGAGTGCTGCGGCTTCCTGCGCTATGGGCAGGGGTGGGAAGGAAAGGTGCAGAAGGGTCAGCCACCCGCCCTGCTTTGCCCCTTCCATAAAAGGAGCTGGTCTGCCCCTGTTCCAAGCCCTGAACACCTGTCAGGCAAGGGATGCTGTTGCTGTCAGCAAGGAATCACTCACACAGATTAGGATTCAAGGAACGGCTGGGCCCAGAAACTATGGAGGGGAGGGACGAGCAGCATTTTGTGCCCTAAAGATACTTGCTCGTAAGTTCTGGAAGCACCTCCTTTCCTAGATGAATAGTCTGAGAACATGAACAGGTCTTTTCTCTTTTGAGGGGACAAAGGGGGGCATTGAGACAGGGTCTAGCTGTCCTAGAACTTGCTCTGTAGACCAGGCTGGCATTGAACTCACAGAGATCCACCTGCCTCTGCCTCCTGATGGCACCCACCACTACACCCAGTCCAGTCCTTTCTCTTCTAAAGGTCATGCCTTGGTTGGACACCAGGCTCCTCTCAGCTGCCTGCTCCTGAAACAGTCTTTTCGAGCCATCCTCCGCATTAGTGGCTCCTGATGACTTTCAAGGGTACCATGTATTCACTGAGATGTTGCTGGCTAACCCAAGGTGCTGACGTTGGCTCCAATAATCTTAGGCAGGTATCCCATGCAGCTTTTCCAGTTAGCTACTGTCCAGGAAACTAGGGATCCAAGCAGCTGCCTTCCCAGGAGGCCCTGGGGAGCAAGCCCACCTCCACAGACTCTCTCCCTTATACCTGAGAGATAATCTCACAGATGACTCATAAGGGGAGGTCCCTTCCCAGGCTTTGAGTAAGCTCCCCACACAGACCTGCCTCTGATGGCCCTCCCCGCTCTTTGCAGTCAACAAAAACAAAAAACAAAACAAAACCCAGAATTCACCTCAGAGGTTCCATCACACCCTGATCCCCTCCCCAAATGGGAGCAGACTCAGGCCACAGGGAGGCAGGGCCAAGGTCCTATCCTGCTGTTTGCTTGGGGAGAGAAGGGAGCCAAAGCCTGGCCCAGCCACCACCCTCCCCCCAAGTTGAGAATAGAAGAAACATCTGTGTGGAGTCTGGAGCCTGTGCTCACAAATCTCCTGCTGGGAAAACAAGTCCTGGAGACACTCTGCCTAACTGCCCAGAGAAGCTGTGTTCCTTAGAACCTGGGGCACAGGGGCACTAACACATTGCTCAAGACTGTCCCTCTCCCTACCACAAGCCAGTTGGGTCCTGGGATACAGGTGACCAAGGGTGGTCAGGGCATGCTGGCATTGCTTAGCCTTCTAGGCTTCAAGAATTCTGTAAGTCAAGCCTGACCTCTCTGACCAAGGTTGAATTTTAGGTTACCTATGAGGAGCCCTGATCCCATACATTCTTGTCTGATTTTTGACAGCCGCCATTCCTGAGTTTCAAGCAGCTGGGCCTCTTCCTATGAACCACCCCTCCCAGCATCATGCCGCGACACTTGGCTTGAGTCCACCATCGTCTGGATCCAGTTGCATAACACACTCGCCCAAGCTGTTTCTGCTATTAGGATGACAGCTAATCCCAAGCAGCCAAGAAAGGGAAGGCTTTGAAAGTACACAAGGCGTTCCTCTGACCCCAAAGGGACCTAGAATCCAAATCAACACAGCAGGCATGGGCCCCTATCCCCAAGCCTCAGGTTGAGGAACTCCAAGCCATGGCGACCATTCTGCCCCTATAGTGAGCATTTCTACCCTAGAGAGGGACAGGGGCTGTGGCTCCAGGCAAGCTTCCAATACCAAGCATGGGTTATTAGGTCCTTTGTCTCCATCCCCTCCTTCCCTGTCCAGGCTCAGGTCCTAGTTTAGAAGACCAGGACTAGGTGCTTGGGCCGGAAACAGAATGAAGATAGCAAGGAAAACCTGAGCTGGAGCCTCCCTCAACCCCATCACTTGAGGACAAATGAAGATGGGGAACCCGAGGGCTCAACCAGGACAAATGTGGTCCCTCAGAGGCCGCAACATGAGGCACAAGGCATAATGAACAGTAACTCCAGAGCTGCCTTTCCTTCTCTCCACTCTTCAGAAAGCGACAGGGAGCCCTCAGGATTACTGTCCGTGTTCTCTGGAGCCTACGATGATGCCCTGGGGGCACAGACAGAGTTTCTCTGAGCAGGCCCCTCACAGCAAGGTCACAGTGATCCAGATGCATCCTCACGTCCACAGCTTAGATGGTCTCAGGCAGTCTCAACATCCAGCAACAGCGGGCCCAGGGTTTATAGCACTCTCCCCCAACTAACCCCAGAGTACTACACGGAAGGCAGATACCAGGGTTTGAATATGGTTGGTGTTCACCCGAACTCACCCCAAACTGTGCTGAGGCACAGGCCTTAAGGGAATGGTGTTGAGAGATAATGTGGCTTTGGAGAGGGTGCTGCCCCACCGCACCTGCCCCCCCCCCGTCTCCTATTCCTGCCCCCACCCTCAGAGTCTTTAGAATAAGCACACCCCATGACTGTTCTCTGTTGTTAATTCGACTGGATTTAGAGTCCCCACGGCAGCACACCTCTGGGTGTGTCTGCGAGAATGTTTCCACAGAGGTATAACCGAGAAGAGAGGATCCATCCTGAATGTGGGTGGCTCGGCCTTACGGGCTGGGAGTCCCCAGACCAAGTAAAACGCACCAAATGCATGGAGGACCAGAATATTTCTCTCCCTCTCTCTCTCTCTCTCTCTCTCTCTCTCTCTCTCTCTCTCCTTCCTTCCTGCCTGTGGTCACGTGACCAGCTGCTTCATACCCCTGTTGCCTTTGCCTCCTTCAAACTGCGAACCAATAAAGAAATAAATAAATAAATTTTGAAAAAAGAAAAAAAAATCCTTTCAAACCTTCTTTCCTTGGATGTCTTTATCAGATATTTTGTTGTTGCAATAAAAAAGTAACTAATACACGCCCTGCCCACCTGGAATACACGCCCTGCCCAGCTGGAATACACGCCTGTGTCCCACAGGGTCCTGACAACTCTCATGAGCTGAGGGTTGTTGCTCTTAGCCAAAAACCAGATCCCAAACGGGTTTTCCAAGCACATCCTGATTCCAGAATTGCACTGCCTTCCCCCGGGTCCTCTCCTATGAGTGGGACATACAAGACAAGTGTCATGGTTTGAATATGGCTTGCCCCCACCCAAACACATGTTGAGGCTTGATCCCCGCTATGATGGTGTTGAAAGGTGGTGGGGCTCTTCAGAGTCATTAAATCGTCAGGAATCCACCCTTATGCAGGGATTAATGTGGTTCTCACAAGTGGGTTAGTTATCTCAAGAAGAGGTTGTTACAAAGTGCCATGTGCCCTTTGTCCCCTCCTGTCTGGCACAGGTGACACCTGGCCTTTGGCTTTTCCATCAGGAGCTGAAGCAACATGAAACCTTCACAGAAGCCAAGCAGACCCCAGCACCATGATCGTGAATGTCCAGCCTACAGCCGGGCATCAAAATAACCCTCACCTAGCTTCCAATGTTCTGTTACAACAACCAAAAAACAAGAGGTAATCTCACAGTCCATGCTATGACAGTATTTAGGGAAACATAATCTACTTTTCAAATATACCAGGCAATCCCAGTTCCCTGCTGAGGACCTTCCCAACAACAGCCTGAGAGGATGTACACAGTGCCCCGGCCCCACTGCCCCTCAAGCTCTGTCTGTGGCTGGTTTTCCACACTGTACAGCAGAGGTTAAACACCCCAGCAAGGAGCAGGGCACAGCAGAAACAGCTCCAGCACCGAGTAATGTGTGGGCCTGGGCACATCTTTCACCAAC
This sequence comes from Microtus oregoni, assembly GCF_018167655.1. Classification (NCBI taxonomy): domain Eukaryota; kingdom Metazoa; phylum Chordata; class Mammalia; order Rodentia; family Cricetidae; genus Microtus; species Microtus oregoni. The sequence goes on along the minus strand of NW_024543074.1, from coordinate 26,227,820 downwards.
CTGTCTTCCCATTAAGATAAGAGACAGACAGACTGGGTGGCCTCAAGGCCCCCCGGTTCACTGTAAAGTACTGTCCTGTGTGTCCTGACCTTACCCAGGGCAGAAGTTGTGCTCAGGGTCTAGGCTAGGACCAATAGCCAGCGGGACCGGCCATACTTACTCAGCCATGGTGAAAGCCAGTTCAAAGTTCTTCTGCCGCTGGGTGGGGCTCAGCGCATTATAGTCAAAGGCATCGGGAAAGAATGAGTGCACCAGGGCACAAAAGGCCATGCCATCGCTCCAGCTGGAGGAGAAGTTCTGCAGGTCCACATGCTGCAAGCAGGGAGAGTGGAGGTCAGCAGGGACCCCCACTCCTGACAACCCCATTCAACTCTGAGCAGATTCTCCAGCCTCAGCCCACTGAGCAACAAACGGTTGCTGCTGCATTCACCCTTGAAGTGCGCTACACCCGTCTGCTCAGGTAGAATTCCTAAGCATGTGTTGTGGGTGGCTTGGGTACCGCTCAGAAGGCATGAGTCCTCCGGCTCTCATCCCTCCCCAGCCTGGCAGGATCTTCCCCCGCTGGCGAGATCAGGCGAGATGCCCGGCTTGCCTTGGCCCACTCACCTGGTAGCCCACGGTCTTGCTACGGCACCACTCTAGCAGGATCTGCTTGATGCTGCTGGCACTGGCCACACCGAAACTCTGGGACCGCTTTAGTTTGGCCCTGGTCTCACCTTTGCCCCTGTGGAGAGAGGGCAAGCCTGCTGTGGGAGCCAACAGAGAGGACATTCCTATACCTTCTGGTCAGTACTCAATCCACATGCTACAGCTGTGTCCTCAGCCCAGTGCCGCACACCAGCCATGCAGCCTCGTAGCCACACCCAGCTTTCTAGGACCCCTGTGAAGAGTCCCACATGAAGCAGGGATCCCTGGGTAATCCTGAGACCTTTGAATGGCATGGACCCACCACCCTCTTCCTGAACACCCTTTCCATCCCTTCCATCCTGCCTTCCTTCTAGGCTTCCGTAGTACCCAAAGGCAGGATACATCGGATTCTTCACTAGGACTGAAGAGCATCACAGAAGCACAGGCCGTGGCCTGCACTCAGCGGGCATCAACACTGACAAGAGCACCGAATAAACGTGCAAAGGAGGTGTGGTCTAAGGACCTCATCTCTAGTAAGGAGCAACTGGCGAGGGCCTGGGTCCCATGGTGTCATTTCCTCAATCCTTAAGCAAAGCCAGCCGTGCAGCTAGGCCTCCCCTGTCAGGCTCCCAGGTCATGCCCAGAAAATGAAAAAGCAACAATTCAAGGGCAAGGGTGGCCTAGGAACACAGAGGGACCAGAAGACAGGGCTGTCTGCAAATGGAGGGGAGCATCTCTCCCTTGCCTGGCCTGGTCCCAAGCCCACAGCCCTCTTCTCCCTACAAAAGGAACTCCTCAACCTCAGTCACCTCTATAAAATAGCCCTGACCTTGAGTTCTGCCTGAGAAACCTGATCTCAGAACACCCCACCAGGAAATAGCCAGAGCCCAGCAAGACTCTCTACGCCCTGCCTGCGTGACCACGGCTGTGGTTGGGCCCACTCTGAAAGCCCATCAAGCTAGTTTGGGAGTGAGTATCCATACTTGCTTGCTGTATCCTGCTCCCACTTCTCAAACAACGCCTTCCGAGCCTGTGCCCCTGAGGTACGAGGCAGTGTCTGCGACCTCACCAATTCCCTGCGTCGCTCTCCCTGGCGAGGGGCCTGAGTCATCGCTGGAGGCTGCGAGGATGGGGGTGACTGTGGTGGGGTCACCAGTGGAGGGCTACGGAGAGAATCATGAAGTCAGGAACACAGAACTGGCCCTCACTAGGCCCTCCGCTGGGCCCCAGGTGGAACGCAAATACTGAGTGTCCATCAGTGAGGCAGACAGCCTATACCTATGACAGACCCCTAGACCTCGGAGGGGCAGTGGGGGGAGCGGGTCCCACCTGCTCAGGTCCTAACTGGTTTTGCAGGTTTTCTGAACTGAGCAGCAATTGGTGGCATACCTGGCCAGTGAGCCCAACTAGGGAGGTAGAGTGGGCCCCTCTCAAGGCACAAGAGCTACCCCTTGGTGTCAATGCCTGGGGAGGGCAAGGGGTATACTCAGAGTCAGAGCCAGGTCCCCTCCTCCTCCACATTTAGATAGGACCCTCTTTGTTCTCACCCTGGAACAATCTGCCAGGAAGTCTCAATTCTCCTTTTATTATTAAAAAAAAAAATCCATCTTGCTTGCTACCCTGCCCCCATTCTCACGTCCAGTGAGTCAACTCAAGTTAGGCTTACCCCAAAGGAAGACCCTGCTCTTCCTATGGCAGAAAGTAATTCATTAAGAGCTCCCAGCCAGAATGGAAAACAGAAAGTCAAATGTCATCCTTCCCACCTCCCAGAGAAGCTGAGACCCCGGCACACACCACACACACACACACACACACACACACACACACACACACACAAGTGCGCGCATGCATGCCTGAAACTTTTTAATGGATTTGCTTTGCAGACCAGAGAAGCTAACCAATCTGCAACTGAGCCTATGCCTACTAACCTCCTTGGTCACCTCCCTCCCAGCTGCAACCCCACCTGCCAGTCCACTGCTCTAGTTCTGCAAAGTGAGCCCAGACAGTCAGCCCAGAGAGAGCTCCACAGCTCAGTCCTAGGCAGAGCAGAACAGCCGGGGCAGCCACACACTCACCTGTCCTTGTGATTGCCTGCTGTCACCGCTCCATACCCAGAGCCAGACAAGGACCGCATGAAAGAGGAATTTTTCTCTATAGGGCCAAAGAAAGACAGAAACAGGGAATGTGGTGGCAGAGGTGGGCTGGGGTCTGACCTGAGTATCCTGCCAACCCCCACCCGGGCACTGTCCTCTCTCACCCACCCTGCGGCGGGATTTGGTCCCCAAACCACTCTCCCTTCATACCAGTGGGACTAGGAGTCCAGGGGCTGATGGCCTCGCTAGGGCTGGGGCTGAAGGCGCCCTGAATGGCGGCAGATGTGGGTGACAGAGCTGAAGCTGAGGTCTCCCCAGAGAATTTCTCAGAGACTCGGGTGACAGCTGTGACCGGCTGGTGGGGCAGCCGCAAGGAGAGGCTCACAGGACGTGGCCTAGGGGGCTCTGGGGCTGAGGAGGTTTGGACCTCCGAGGATCCATTGGCTGAACCTGTAACATGTGACCAAACAAGATAAGTCAGCTAAGGCGGCCACAGGAGCCTCAGATTCCCCTACTTTCAGGCCAGGAGGGTTTTTTTGGCTCTCTTGAGTCTTCCTCCCAGCTCCTTCAGGAAGCCTCTGACTACTCCAGCCTCGCTCACCTCCGTTACCATGTAAGTCTTACAGAGCCGCTCAGACCTGATTCTCCTCAACTTCCCCAGATGCCAGCTCAGTAAATCTAAATTGCCTGTCAGTCCACCCACTTCTAAGAACAGACGACTTCTCAGCCTCTGCTTGCTTTCTTCCAGAAATAGGGAAGCTCGCTCCCTTGAACTCCCATTTCTCTGTATATTTTATTTACTTTTTGTTTTGTTTTCTGAGACAGGGTCTCACTAGGTAGCCCCGCCTGTCCAGGAACTCACTCTGTAGACCAGGCTGGCTTCAAGCTCACAGAGATCCGCCTGCCTCTGCCTCCTGAGTGCTGGGATTAGAGGTGTGTGCCACTGTGCCTAGCTCTCTTTATTTTAAAAGTTTCCCTTGCAGTCTCTCTGCCCGGTGGGGTTCAGTCTCAAGCACCTGCCCCCAGAAGCAAGAAATGACGGGCACAGATGCCTGAACCGCTAACCTAGCCAGCCACCTCCCTTCTGCCGTGGGGTCCTACCTGCACCCAGCTGGTGTCCGTTCTCCATGATGCACGAGTTCGAAGTTCGTCTCACCTCGAGATCACAGGCTTCATCCTGTTCCACGCTCTGTGGAGGCACCAACACCACTACCCATCAGTGGGAACCAGCTGCCCACCACAAAGCCCCATCAACTGCCCACCCTAAAGGTACTTCCCCAAACCCCTTCTGGCTCGGTGGTGAAAACCTCCTTCATTTGGGGAAGAAAGGATCCCCCCAGAAGGTACAATGAGCAATGGTTCAGAGGAAAAAGATGAATCCATCTAGTTTCAGAAACTTGCACAACCTGAGAGGCTCATCTCAGAGCCCAAGAAGGCTGAGGATAAAGGCTACAAGTTCAGAAGCAGTGTGTTAGGGATGAATGCACACACACACACCAGATGATTAGTGGGAGGCACAGGCTTCTGTACCCCCCAGCTAGGACTATCCACATGGAAGAAGCTGAAATGGTAAGGTGCAAGGTTCTTTAGAACCAAAGATGGACAAGGAGCCAAATAAGGCTCCCTGCGGCTTTTCTGCTAGGCACAGAAACATACGAGTTCCCCCAGACATACAGAGTGTGCAGATCTGGTTGGCTCTACACACCCTCCAGCCTCCGAGGGCTACAGCAGGGCTGGGACACAGGAACAAACCAAGAGAAGGGTGTCAGAGGAAATCCTGGGGTCTTCGGGGCCATAGCCCATCTTCTCTGGGTCTTGGATCAAGAGCAGGCACAGACTATGCAAGTGGCATTTGGGATTTGAGCATCTAGCAAACATCAGTCCCATTTTACAGATGCTACTACCCTCAGGGTTCAGAGAAGGGTACCCACTGCCTATGGAAGTTATTGGGGTGGTGAGCAGTCAGAAAGTGTAGCCAGAGGAGAATGCCTCCACCTCTTTCCAGCAAAGGTGTGACGGGCTCAGCAAGTCTAGGGACCTGAGGTTAGGGCAATCAGCCCAGCAAGGGGGACAGAAGCTGTCCCTAACCTGGAATTCTGCTAAAATCCCATACTGGGTAGCTTGAGTGGTGAGCTAGCTGGGCCTCTCCAACCCTTCCAGGCTATTCTATTCCTGATCCACAAGCTTCCCAGACAACAATTTGTCCCTGACTCCGGAGGAATCAGGTCCTCCTCTAGCCAGTGTTGGAGGTGCCCACCATCCAAGTGGGGAACTGGGCAAGCAGGTACACAGACGGTACTGAGTCTGCTTGGGATACCTAAAGCAGTCTGCCTCCCAGGGACAAAGAGGGTTCTCTGAGGCAATGTACCCAAAGCAAGTCCTCAGGGAGCTAGGCACTAATGACAGAAGCTATTCCCAGGAGAATGATTGGTGGCACAAAAGCAGGGAGGCAGAGAGGCCCCAGTGTCGGGATCCAGCATGATTCTGCAGCTCAAGCTACTTGTCTAGAGTCTTTGGACTTAAAGCGGTGTGACTTAGGAACACACTTCAGACCCAGCAAAGGTGGCATTAAAGAGGACAGATAACATGTCGACCCCACAGTCCCTAAAGAGGAACTGGGGACAAAGGTGTGAGAAAGCCAAGGGCAATGCTTTGGAGAAAAGGGAACCTGGCTGGCAGAGTGAGCCCATGTGAAGGGAGGCAGGCCACCAAACCTCTCCGGAGCTCAGGCTCAGGGCTTGAGGGATGATAAGGTCTGCTGAGGAATATTGGAGAAGAGTAGGCAAGGATTTCGATTCTGGGCAAGATGGCGTAAGGGGCACCTGAGACATCAGGTAGCATATCTGAGACCAAGTGTAAAACAAAGGAAGGATGGGTGATCAGGAAGCAGTTATGGCCTCCACCAACTTCTGGGAGCCTTGCAGATAAGCACCTGCATGTCAGGGAGCAGAGAAGGCTGTCAGCCAGGAGAAGAGAGAACACAGCCAGGAGGTGGGAAGAAACCCAGTAGGAGGCTGAGAGAGCCAGGGAAGGAAGCAGTTCCAAAGGGAGCCTGAGGTCAAGAAAAGGAAAGTCAAGCTGAGAGAAGGTGCCCATTGTGTCTAGCCAAGGAGAGGTCACTAGTGATGGCAGAAACTGAATCAGAGGTGTGGAGGGCAGGGGAAAAGATAGGTTGGGGAGAAGCTGAGGGAGGGATCCACGACCCTCTGCTGCATATACTCCCCCAATGGCAAGTCCTGATCACGTGAGAAGCTAGGGAAGGGGACCCCAGTTTTCCCAGGGTGGACAGGCAGGGCCACACTCACAGGCTAACAGACTCTGGTAAAATGAGGTAACCATCTGTAGGGTGGTGTCCTGGGGAGGCAACAGAGGACGGAACCCAGTGCCCCAGGTTTTAGACAAGAGACCCCCTCAATCGCTGATCTAAGAAGGGAGAGGCAAGCCCACCCTCAGGATCACAGGATAGGAAAGCTGGTGTCTCTTGCACTCCAGAACTTGTGGGGAGAAGCACCCCTAGAAGCCTGGTGCTAAGTCAGCAGTGGGAAGAGAACCAGTCATTCCAGCTGGAAGCCCAGCCTCCAGTCACCAAGGCCAAGCAAGATGCAGCTCTGGGGTCTCTGTATCCCCCACCCCACCCACCCCACTCTTGTCCAACAGGTTCCGCAGGTCTAGAAAGGGGCCTCAAAGGACAGACTGATGGTGAAGTCATTTTCCCAGGAATGCAAGTATCTACAACCACCCCCCCCAAGACACCTGTCACTGTACACTGCGGGTCCCCACCCCCACGGTACCCCAGAGGACTGGACAGAAGTAACTTCACCATCTCAGTATTGGCCAGAGTCTTGCTAAGGGGTCTCTACAAAGAGGGGGGTGGGGTATAGGGCTGAGCCAGGACTCCAAGGTTCCCCTGCTTCTGACTCCCCTGGTCCCAAACTGCAACCACATCTGGCCTGAGAAAGGGCTCTCTGCTAGGCTTCAGGCCAAGGGGCTATTCTAATACAACCTCTAACCCATCACCATACAGAGGGAACCCAGCCTGGTGTAGTAGAAAGAGGCTCTGGATCTCACACAGAGGCTGAAGGCAGTGATCAAATTAACATTTGAGGTCAGGGGTCTCTTCCTGCCAACCAGGGCTCTGTCCACAAAGCACCCTGGCCTTGCAGAGGGTAACTCGTGACAAGTGTTATATCCCAGGGGATAAGCCCCACTGGAGGCATCTCAGCCAGATGGCAGGAAGAAAAAGGCACAAAGCCAGAAATGAACACCCAGTGGGACTTCCACAGGTGGCAGATCCCGGAAAGGAAAGGCCTGAGCCCAGCTGGGCTGAAGAAAGCTCTTCTCCCAAGCCTATGGCCACCCTGAGGCTGCTAATCTGTTCCCCAGGTAGCCACCGCCTTCCTCTGAGGCAGCGGGGCCCAGTAGCGGCTGCGGGAACCCTCTGTGTGCTTACACCAGAGCAGAAATCCCAGGAGAGCCCCAGGGCTGGGGATGGGTCCTGTTGCGCTGGCCTCCTACTCCCACAGTCTCAGCTCCATTTTAGGGAAGGGGAGGTGCCCGATGAGGGAGCCCAGGCCTGGGAATTCGGCGGGGGAGGTGGGGATGAGATAAATGTGGCTTCAGGGGCCGAGAGATGGGACCCTCTTGTTGAAAAGTTGTTGACAGTTCTTTTGAGGGGAAGAAATAGCATTGCAAGAGAGAGCCACGGGGACACAGGAACTCACATGTGGGCTCAGCACAACCCATATAGGGCAGAACCCCTCTCTAGGATGGATAAAACTACTGCCCCAGCCCATCTCCACTCACGCCACAGCTTTTGAGGACTCCATCCAAAGTCTCCCCAAAGCATTAAGCCCCCTTATCACACTGGCTCTGGGAAAGGCAGGCAGATAAGGGGAGTCTGCTTTCTCTCACCACGGAGCCTCTGACACCCGGCTCTTGGCAGTTATTACCAAAGGACTGTATTGCTTTGACCATGGGGACCCAGAGGCTCCAGCTTAGCCGAGGATGACATCTCCAGGGAACAATTCACTGCCAGCCTCCTGGGCCTACGTCTGACCTCGGGTTGCAGCCATCCACCTTAGCCTTCTTGGGTCCCTCCTCCCAGATGGACAACAGCAATGGCTCTTCAGACAGTTTTGTTAACCAGATCAGCTAGCCCGTTCACTGCGCTGGACCAATAGGCTAGGCCAATTCCCCTTGGCTTATTATTTTACTTTTGATTATATGTATGGGGTGGGGCGGGTGCCAGCGCCTGCAGAGGACAGAGGCATTGGATCCTCCTGGAGCTCGAGTTACAGGCAATTGTGAGCTGCCTGGTGTGGGTGCTGAAAATGGAAGTCAGGTCCTTTGCATGAATACCATGTACTCTTTTTTGTTTGTTTTTGTTTTTTTCTGAGACAGGGCTTCTCTGTGTAACATCCCTGGCAATCCTGGATCTCACTCTGTAAACCAGGCTGGCCTCGAACTCAGAGATCCACCTGCCTCTGCCTCCTGAGTGCTGGGATTAAAGGCATGCGACGCCACCACCCACCCAGCTCACACTTTGGTTTAAACACAGGGAAACTGAGGCCCAGCTGAGAGTAAATGTCTTGAAGTCTCTCCTGTCGGCTCTAAGCTAAGTGCTTGTCTCTCAAACTTCCTGCAGAATCCCCCCCGGTAGTTTCACCAGACCGCCCTGTCCTCTCCCTCCTCCAAGGCTTCCTTGATCATCTCACCGGTGGTCTTAGTCACATGCCAGCCATTAAGGTTGTGTGTTCAAAAGTGGATGAACTGATCAACCCCTTCAGCATATTTCCATGCTGAGTACAACCCACCTCTTGTCCCATTGCTTCCTCGAAAGGAGGATAGAATATCTGCCTCCACAAGGTCTGGCCACAAACCAAGAGGGGCAGCCACCACTGGTGTGTAATTACCGGATGAGACCCTCACACCAAGGCCCCTGCCACAGACATGGAAGATAAGAAACTACACAGCCCTTCTTCAAGCACCGATTCGGGACTCTTTATCATCCTTGTTCATGACCAATCCGTACTCTCTACCACCAACTAGCTCAGAACCTATGTGGGTGCTCCTGTAAGGGTGGACAGTCATAGTCCATCAGGGAGTCAGACAAAGGGAAGTAGCCTCCGGTCCAAAGAGCTGGTGACCACGGTCTGTGCAGCCTCTAGGGCCATCCTCCACTCAGGATGCTCAGTTATACTTGCTGCTCGCTGTCCCAGGGCCTTTTCTCAGGTCCTCAAACTATTCTGCAGCTCCTGGGCCTATGTCCTCAATCCCAACAGGCTGAAGCATCCTTCCAGACCCCAGCCTCTTCCGAAGTCTCCCCAGCACAAGTCTCTGCCTCTGTTTCATGCCTGCTGACTCCTACTCTGGGACTCCCGTCCCAGACAGCTCGCCCACACCGCACAGCCTCGACTCAGACTCATCCTTTCTGCTTGGACCATCGCAGTTGTCCATGGGGCTTATTTCCTAGAACTGAGACAGTCTCTCTTAGAGGGAACGGGAAAGCTCATAAAATTTGGGAAAGTCTCTGAACATAGGAGGCTTGGAAGCTAAGAGAGTTAAAGACACACCAGGTCCTTCCCTGAGGTCGTATGCACAGTAAACAACTGAAGAGGAAAGGAGTCTCTGGTGGAGCCGCAGCCCCATGGATGCAGCTTTCATGAGTCATCACCCATGCTAGTGTGGGCTTTTGATGTTACAGCTGCCTTTGAGTCACCCATGCGCCATGCTCCTGTAAATAACCCCAATAAACTAATTGGTCCGCAAGCCAGTCTTGGGTGCTCTCTTTTGAGACAAGAGATGTTGTTCACGCCTCCTGGGAAAAAGTCACAGGCTCATCTCTGTTCACCCTCTGCCGTTACAAAAGAGTGTTAACACGAAGACGAGGTGTAGCAGGCACATGTGAACTCAGAGTGGCAGTTTTACTCTAGGGACATGTGACTCATTCCACTCCGAGGACAGATTTCTAGACACTTGGTCTTGAAACACTGGGACACCAGCGTTGCCCCCACACAGCCTATCTCCTCTGCCTAACACCAAGGGCTTTCAGGACTCAGGCCTCCCTTACACACCTGAAGGCTCCGCTCTGGCATGTGAGCACTTTTGGCCACTGCGAGGCAACATGCACAGAGCCCACTTGCAGCAGGAGAGCAACACCAGAGCCTCCATCATCAGGCCCTCCGCAATACACACTGCAGAAGGACAGAGTCTGGACCAGGGCAGCTCCGCTCACACTATTGCCGCTGCTCAGTCTGGAGCCATCTCCACCCAGGCTGAGACCTCCAAGGGCAAGGATTTATCTGGTCCCCTCCTGACCAAAACCCACACAGATCTGAGGACCAATGAGAATACACTAAGGCAGGGGATAGGAGCAGGGTACCGAGACCCAGGCCCCAGAAATCCACCCCCAAAGCACATGCCGGGTCAAGATGGAATATCCCACCTAAGGGTCACTGTACACACCATGGAAACATTCTAATCAGGCCCTGCCACTCCAGGAGGCCGTGCCCAAAGTAGTAAGACTGGTTCACGCCAGCCTCTGCCCAGTCACTGACCCCAGAAATCTAGACACAGCTCAAGGCCAGTTCCCCCCTCTCTGTTCCTAGTAAAGGATCTGCCCCCTGCAATGTGAGTTTTCCAAACACAGTTGCTGAGCAGCCTGGACCAGACTGCAACCCTGAATACCCACACACACCGGCAACTCAATCGGGGTTAATCTACAACCTAAGCGGTCAGGCCCCAGTGAAGCAGCAACACCGGACGCGTGAATAGAGCCGATGTAGGGGGCAGGTAAGGGGTGCTGATCATTCCAACTAGCAGGTGAGGGCTCAGGCGACTGTGAACCATGAAGGTCCGAACCTTGGTGTCCAAACTCTTAAGGTCATGGGACAGAGGGGTGAGGGCAACTTTCAAGGCAAACACCACCTGGCTCCAAAGAAGGGGGCGGTGCAAGACAGGTGCAGAGGGCCGACTAAAACAATGTTTCTCCTGTTCGTTCCAGCTCCGGGGAGCTGCTGTAACCCCAAGTTACCAAGACCCAGCGGCAGGTGGAGGCATAGCTCTCAGACCAGAGGCCGCTCGCGAGCGCACGCACTCGTAGACCAGCGGCGGCCCTAACCTACCCCATCCCACTCCCCCAGGCACGCTCCCATACGCTCACACCCGGCGCCCTGAGCCAAGGGAGATCACCTGGCTGCGACCCGACAGCGAGAAGGTGGCGTGGCTGGAGAAGCGTGCGGTGCCCAGGCGGGGCGCGCGGTCTGTAACTGCGGACGCAGGAGGGGGACTGGGCGTGCCAGGTGCAGGGGACACACCAGTCGCCAAGCCCAGAGCCTCCACCTGGCGCGTCAAGCGTTCGAGCTGCGCCTGCAGCCGCTGGTTGTCCCGCTGCAGCTCGGCCACGGTGCGAGCCAAGGGGCCGGCCAGGCGCAGCGCCTCGGCCACACGCCGCTCCACGCCGCGCTGCAGCCCCTGCATGTCCTCGTGCAGCGCACGCACCGCACCCTCCAGCGCCGCCTCGTAGCGGCCCAGCGCCTCGCGCACCGTGTGCGCCTCCTCGGCGTCGGGGGTCGACTCCATGACCGAGAGGCGCTCACTGATCCGACAGCCGGCAGGACGTGGGGGAGGACCAGCGATCAGCAGCTCCTTACGGCGACTGGCGGGCCGTGGCTGGCTGCTCCTGAGGGGCGGCTAGAGGGGCGGGAGCAGGGCGGGGCAGACCCCGAGAGCCCCGGGACTGGGCGCCGCGTGGGGAGGCGGGGCCGAGGGGGCGGGGAAAGCCCGCTCCCGGACACCCCGCCCCTAGGGACTCGCCCCGCTGGTGAGAGATGTCTGGCCCTAGAGGCAGCCGTGGCGAGCTCACTATCTCTTTTGCTGGAGTGCAGATCCACGGAGGAGTAAGGATTTCCATACATACTCCCTGGCCCGAGAGGAGTGTGTGCGACCCGGGGAAAGAGCTGGGACCCAAAGGAAGAAGGCCCTCAAATGGACGTTGCTTTAAGAACCACAACCAAGAGAGCTAAGCATTCCCTCTAGGTTCTCATCAGCAGGACTTCTCATCAGTAGGACATGGATTCTGTTTTGGTTGGTACCTTTCCCCCTGTTCAAGGAACAGCAGCAACTGCGCACACACACACACATATTCCCGGTATAACCGCTCGGACTCACCTTTGTATGCATCTCCAGTGGCCTACCCGGTACCATCCGGTTCGCAAATACCTGTGAGAGGTTCTTTTTGTTTTTTATTTTTAACAGCATTTTTTTTTATTTTAACTTATTTTATGTGCATTGATGTGAAGGTGTCAGATCCCCTGGAACTGGAGTTACAGACAGTTGTGAGCTGCCATGTGGGTCCTGGGAATTGAACCAGGGTCCTCTGGAAGAGTAACCAATGCTCTTAACAGCTGAGCCATCTCTCCAGCCCCGGGTTTTTTGGTGTGTGTGTGTTAATTTTTACTTTATTTTATTTTATGTGTATGAGTGTTTTGCCTGTTTGCATTTGTGCCTGGTGCCCACAGAAAGCACAAGAAGGTGTTGGGATCCTCTAGAACCCGAGTTTCCAATGGTTGTTAACCACCATGTGTGTCTTAGAAGCCGAGCTCTGGGGGTTCTCCGTAAGAGCAACTAGTGTTCTTAGCTACTGCTGAGCCATCACTTCAGCCCCTCACCTGTGAGACTTTCGCCTGCAATTTTTTGCACCAATTCTGAGATCTCAGGGAGAGGGAGGTAGATGGTGAAGTGCTCTCCCATCCTTCCAGGACTTGTGTGTGTGTGTGTGTGTGTGTGTGTGTGTGTATGCCTGTGTGTATGTGTGCGCGCATGCGTGTGTGTGCATGCGTGTGTGCATGTGTGTGTGTGTGTGTGTGCGTGTGTGTGTGTACGTGCGCTCACGTGCACGCGTGTGTGCTCCTCAGCAGCCAGTAAGATTCAGGGTGACAAAGGCCCCCTGTTAAAGAATCCAGGAGGGGTTGAGAATAAACAGGGAGACGCTTAGGGCCAAATTTCCAAAATCTTTCTATGAGGAGATCAAAACCTAATATGTGCCCCACCACCACCACCACAGAAGCCACAGAAGTCAGTCAGGGACCTCTACCCACATGCCAAACTTCAACCTTTTTCTCCAACACTCTTCTTATCCCTGATTCCAGAGAGTCCCGTTCCTACAAACCCCAAACACCACCAAAGGAAGGAAGACTGGAGGCAACTGTTGCTTAGGATAACAATATGATAGATGCTGTAAACATTTAAAATAGAAATGAGAACATCTTATTCTTTGTGCAAAAAGACTTTCCTAATTAGCTTTCTCTGGGCCCGGGGAAGGAAGCCCAAAGCCTGGACAGGCTTAGTGAGCCGGTCCACAGGAAGAAACTGGAAGGCTTGTTCCCATAATCATGTTCTGCTTCCAAGGGCATCTGGGAGCCTCCAGACCCTCCTGAACTGGCCTCCTCCTCCCCCTTAGGAGCTGGGTCAGCCTACCAGATGCTAAGGGCTGGTCCCCTCCCCCGAGCAGGGACAGGAAGGAACACTGGGTTACCTAATCCAAGGAGCTTTCCAGCAATTATTTCATGGGAAAGTCAAGTGCCAAAAGGCGAGCATGTTGCATGTCTGTGTGTGTGTTCCAAGCAGCCGTCTGGACAGGGTGAGCCAAACCGCTCCTTGCATTCTTTCTCTGGGTGGAATCTTTGATAGAGACCTGGAGAGGGGCCACTACAACAGCTTATGCCCCAGATAGAGCTACCCACCCTACAGGTCTGAGCCCTGGAGTCAGAGAAGTTCAACCTTTCCTTTGCAGAACCCAGGCAGGAAAGGATGACTCGGAAGGACCAGGACAGGTTAGTCCCTGACCTCCTGGGCGTGCCTAGGGTAGAAGATAATCAGGGGTCCAGCCTTCTCTCCGATCTCCCAGGAGAAAGTGAATGGGTCTCTGTGATGGAAACCCCATGAAGATTAGGTCAAAGATGCAGAGACCTGCCAAGGATGCAGGCATACTCTCCAGCCTCAGCTAGGTTATCTGGTCCCTCCAAGACACTGTGAGTTGGTTGGGCAGGAGGGCAGAGCAGGACTTCTGGGACCAGAAGTCGGGACTCTATCAAAGGCAGAAATTAGGGCTCCCTATAGGTTAGAGGGTAAAGGACTCAAACCATCGCTCCCACCCCCCAGAGTCTTGTCCCTCAGCAGTCAAACTATCATCAGTAGTCAGTAATTAGAGATAAACCTGGGATGTTAGTGGGGTGAAGAAGAGGTGGAGGGAGGGGGGAGGAGGAGGGAGGGAAAAGTGAATCTTGAGCCTGACGGACAGCACCCTGGAGCCTGGCTCCAACACAGATGGGGGAAGAAAAGTTTGGCTCCCAGCCCTAGGCTCCTCTCAAGCCCTCCTTAGAAGCCCCTATCTCACCCTCCCCTGAACAGCTCCTGGCCTGTACCAGGCTGTGCAGGAGGTGAGGGCAGACCTATCTGACTGAACTCCTCCGCATTCACCAGCCCTGATGTCAGAGCGAGTAGAGGCGGACCTCCCAGGGAGTGCTCCCCTCACTGACCCCACAGCCTGCTAGTCCCTCCCTCAGCTGGGGTTCTAGGCTGCGTCGGAGTTCCTCCTGTCAGTTGCCTCGCAAAATCAAATCCGTGCCAGGCCCAAACCACAAAGTTAGAGAAGTTAGAGTCATGAACCTGATATGGGAAACTGGGGCCAGGAGATGGGCAGAAGCTAGCTCAAAACCATTCGGCAAGACGTGCAAAGACACAGTAGAACTAAGGAGGGCCCCGGCCTAATTGAAGAACTTTGCCCTCACCTCTCAGGGCATAGTCAGACTCGGTGTGTTCTAAGCATCCTTTCTCTTCTCTCTAGTTGGCTAGAAGTGCAAATGCCCCACAGTTGCTCCTCTTATGTTTCCCAGACTCTGCCCACCTGATGGCACGCCTCCCTCCCTAGCTTGTGTGTGAATGGGTGCACGCGTATGTACCTGGGGCGTCTGGTATATCTGGCAAGAGGGGACCTAGCAGGACTGTTGACTGTTGGATGGGTGACAGTGGGGGGTGATAAAAAAGGACAGAAAGCAAGGGCAGTTTCCAAATCCTGGCTTTGGTGAAATAGGGCCATCAGTCACTAAAATGAGTCCCAGCGAAAGTGCATTCCAGGGAATTGTGGAGGCCTGTGAGTCAATCTCCAAGGTCACACTCAGCCTTAGCACAGGGTCAGAGGCTGCTGTACAGCTCCCTGGAGCTTTCCGAAGCCCCACTGCTAGGGAAGACTCTGGAGGACCGTGGGCCAGGGTAGACCTGTTATGTCCCACATAACAGCTAACAGTCTAGGGAGCAGGCTTCATACCTGGGAGGTACACGCAGTCAGCCAGGCCCCACTCCTCACAACCTGCAACTATAGAAGGACAAAGCGTGAAAGGGGCTAACTCCAAGGCTAAGCCCATCACTCCTGGCAAATAGACAGCCCCCACTCCTCACGAATCCCCAGATTCATCCTCTGCCCCTGGAACCCGGGCCTTGTTATGTGATCCATACTGATGGGGAGGTGGGAATTACATTTATCTTTTCCTGCCAGGCTGCTGGGTTCAGGAGCCAAGTGGAGGGAGATAAGGAGGGAGGTGAGCTGTGGTGGAACCCAAGTAGCAGAGGCCTCCTCCTGGGAAAAGCCTTGGAGTCTCTGGGTCTTATCACCCTCCAGGAGAACCCAGGCAACAGCCAGGAAAGAGACACATGAATCTTTGCTCTCTTCCCCTCAGTTCTCCCTACTTAACACAGAGCCTTGGAGACTGAGTCCAGAGCCCATAGACCTCTACCTGGGCTACTGAGAAGAAATTCCCTCATGCTAGCAAACCCCTCTCCTTCACCAAATCTCTCTCTCTCTCTCTCTCTCTCTCTCTCTCTCTCTCTCACACACACACACACACACACACACACGCACTGGTTGTGCACATGAGTATAGCGTATAGAGGTCAGAAAATGGCACCAGCTCCCCTAGAGCTGAAGCTAGAGGCGGCTGCCTGACAGGAGTTCAAGGCACTGAACTGACTCTCTGTGGAGCCCTGCCTGTCCTGGAACGCATATGTGGTATGTGGGTGTTGTACACATTTGTAAGAATACATATTTGTAGGAGAATTATTTTTTCTTTTTTCCCTTTTTTTTCTTTTTGAGACAGGTCCTCTTGTAGTCCAAGCTGTCCTTAAATGCTCTATACAGCTGAAGACAACCTTAAACTCCTGATCTTTGCTTCCTAAATGCTGGGATTACAATTAAATTCCACACTGGCCATCACTGTAGGAGAAATTTGTTCATAGGTGGTCAGTATGATACGCACACATATGTAGGTACGTCAACAGTACATAAACATCAGACGTGAGAACACATATAGCCTATATTGCCCATGTGTTTGGACATATGTGAGACATATATGTGTGTGCGCGCGCATTATATATGCATAGGTTTACATAAATTATGTGCTTGCCTGCGTGTCATTGAATGAGCCTGAATTTAGACATACACACCACATATCCTCTTTCTGGCTGACTCTAGCCAGATCTAGAGGTGTCACTGGAAGGCTCAGATTCTGAGTTTTATGGGACCTGCTCTAAAGAGATTCTGGCGTGTCAAACTCTAAGGGAAAACCTGGTTTGGAGAGGGGGAGTGAGAGAGAACTGAACTTCCCTTCTCTCCTGAACCAACACTGGGCTTCTTGGCCCAAAGGAGGACGAATTTCCTACAGGCCTCTCCTGAAGTCCTGGTTACACTGCGGACAAACACCGCCCATTCCAGGCTGAAGTGTGAGAATTGCAGTATGTGCCACCCGCCCCCAACACACACACACACACACACACACACACACACACACACACACACACAGAGGAAGGGGCTGCGCAGGGTGTGGAGACAGCTGCTTCCAGCCCAGATAAGACTGTTGGGCTCACATTTTCCACTTCCAAGATCCTCCGTTACTTGGTCCCAAGTGCTGGCCCTGGCCCCCTGGGCTGGGGAGGTCCCTGTACTAATTTACCTCACTTCCTCACCCCCACCGCCCTGAGAACACCAGAGCCAGGAACGGAAACTGAGGTGCAAGGACAGGATGGGGCAGGCACCTACTCAAAGTCACCCTGAGCCTCTGAGGACTGGGAAAGGGGTCTCTAGAGCAGGCCAAGCCTGGCCTAAGAGGACCCACAGCTCAAATGGGGACTCTTGGACTTCTGGAAAGCTGCCCAGAGATGGGATGAGACTCAGCCCTCCTCTCACACCGGTAATTCCTGAGTGTACACACTGCCTGTCCACCCAGCCTGACTGCCTTAGCCAAGAGGCCCCTGAAACCAAGGGCCAAGTGATCACTGGTTGAGATCAGAACCAAATCTCAAACTCTAGGCTCCAGTTGCCCCTCAGCCTTATCCTACCTCCTCCACAACGTCCTACAAAGAACCTGGTCCCTCTAGCCCCGCATAAGCCTGCCTCCCCTCCCCCTTCCCAAGGAAAGGGCCGGGGGAGGGGTTATTTATAGGGCCTGGCTCAGTAACCTCCAAGACAAGAGGAGCCAGGCTGCAGGGCTACAGCTCAGCAGGCCTTCCCTCGGGGCCCAGCAGGATGGCCAGTGTCTGCTTTCAGCCCAGCAAAAGGCCGTGTCAGTCAGAATGGGCAGTGGGGGTGGGGAGGCCAAAGCACAGGAGGCTGGGCTTCAGCATGACAGGGAGCCTTTTACAGAGAGTAGACAAGTTGGTCGTGCTCAGATGCCTTTGGGGAACTCACCAGAGCTGGGAAGTGGGAGTTAGAAAGAAAAGTCTAGAGGACACAGGTCCCTCCTCAAAAAAGCCTGTATGTGCCATTATACAGTCAGCCACCTCCCCCACAAACCACCTAAGGACCCCTCCTCCTGACCCATGCTTCCTTCTGGTTACATGGGCCTCAGGAATCCACTTAAGGCTCTTTCTGACCAGCCCCAAGTGCCCCTCTCTCAGCTGCCCACATGGAACTCTGCCATAGTTCTGCGCCTATCTCTCAGCCGGTCAGTTCCCAACCCCCACCCCCACCCCACCCCCGTGCGCAGAAGCAACCCTTCTGCTTGTCACGCTGTGTGACAAATTGCTGCCCGTCTCTCAGGGTCCCAGAGCCTCTAACTCACACCCTCGCCCCCTCCGTCTCCCTACTCCGTATTCCTGGTTATTTCTCTCTAGCTGCTGTCTGTTTCAGATGTGGTTGGATGCTTCCCCACCAGGATGCCCCTAAAGATCGTAACTCTGTCTCCCTTATACCTCTGTCTCTACCACTTAACAGAAGCCACCCTTAGTCCCCAACAGCGCTTGTTGAATGCATGAAAAGACGGAAGGGAGAAGTGAATGAAGAGATGAATGAGTAACTTTGAGAACAAGGGGGTTTGGGAAAGCAAGGAAGCCCCCTTGCTGGCCCCTAACCCATGGCGACTGCTTGGTGTCCCGTAAGTGGAAAGGTAACAGGGGCAGCCCAGGCCAGGTCTCAGTGACACGGCTGGGCCTTGGGCAGCAGCCAGATCGGTCACTCTCATTCTTTCCAGATCAAAGTTCCCCCAGGGAACTGCCCGGAACCTGACACTGGCATGGGGGGGGGGGGGGATGGGGGGAGCTGGCCTTGCAAAGAGGAAGGCAGAGAGAGACTGGGCACCTGTCCTCTGCCACAAGGATACTCGCAGACACGTTCACATTCTCATCCAGCCCCAACTCCCCAAAGGAGCCATACAATGGGTATGGGATCCTCCACTCAAGGCCTGAGCCAGACTCCTGGAGGCCTCCAAGCCCCTGGTATCCCCAGTGGCTCATACCTTGTACTGGAACCCTCCTGTATGAACCTTGATGCCTCCTAACCGTGTATCCCGGCCGATTTACTACTAAGTCATCCTTAGACACCTTTCTGTGTCTCCCAAACCCTGAGTCCCTCTGTGCTTTTTATTTCTGAGTATTCATCTTTCCTCTCTGGATCCTTGTGTCCCCATGTTTGTTTCTCTGAGCACTGATATGTGTGTTGTTTGCGCTTTGGGTTTTGGTTTAGGGCCTTGTTGTAGGGGATGGGGTTTAGTGCTGTGGAGGGCCTTGTGCAAATACTGTAGGCAAATACTCTACCTCAAAGCTACCCCCCCCCCCCGCACATGAGTGTTTCTCTGATGAAGAAACTATGTGCACACTCCCCCTCTTTTCCAGCCCTGGTACCCTCGTGTGTGCATGGATTTTTTTAGATGGTAGGGCATGTACAAGAGAAAATGGAAAGAGCAGACCCAAGGCCTCAGCTGTAGCCGGGCCTCCTTTATACCCTCCAGTAGACAGGTAGGATGCCAGCAAGGCTGGGTGTCAGAGCCTGGCACCACTTGGTGAGTTCCCTGGTTTTGCCACCCTCTATCCTTCACCCATCCAGACCTTGGTGCAGAACAACACCCCGCAGTCAGAGCTTGCTTCCTTTGCGTTCTTTTGTTGCTGTAGTTTGGGGTTTTTGTTTTTGCTTTGTTTTTGAGACAAGGTCTCACTATGAAGTCCTGCAGGGCCTGGAATTCACTATGTAGACAAGGCTAGCCTCAGACTCACAGAGATCCACCTGTCACTCCTTCCCAAGTGCTGGGACTAAAGGCATGTGCCGCTACTCCTGGGCCAGAGCTTAATTCCACATCGGTTCCCACATGCGAGCCAGCACGAGTGCACACACAGGACACACGCCGCCCAGAGAAATCCAGAGAGGGCCTCTGGACTCAGATCTTGGTAACGTGGAGAGTGTGACAACATCCGGAACCCAGACTGCAAGGTTGAATGACTCCACGCTGTGCGTCCCTTACGAAGGCCCTGCTCTGGCACATGCTGATCATATGTGACAGCTACCCACTGTCAACAAGAAGAAGGTTGAGACTGGGTGTGGTGGCTCTGAAGTGTACTTCTAGCACCAGGATACTGAGGCAGGAGGGTCATGAGTTCAATGCCAGCCTAGGCTGCATCAGGAGGCACTGTCTCTAAGAAGCGTTACTGTCTAGGGGTCTTGATCCTGTTCATTTTCTCTGCCAGCTAAAGAATTAAAAGGCAGGAACCATCTCAGGCTCAACCTGTAGCAGCAGGGAGCTCTCAGGCACTGAGAAAGAAAGAAAGGCTTTTATTGGGGGTAAAGACACACACACACACACACACACACACACAGCAAGGCTCACAGAGAAGGAAGGAAGACCCTCTGGGGGGGGGGGCTCAGGCAGAGAATGAAGAAGAGGAGAAAGAGGAGGAAACAAACAAAAAGAGCAGACAAAGTATCACATTTTGAGAGACCATGTGAACATAAAATTTATTACTTTATTGTTGTTCTATTTTATGACTAGCTGTTCTTATTAATCTGTAACCGTGTCTAACGTAAGATTTATTTCATTATAGAGAAATAGGATATAGAGGCTGGGGAAATGCCTCATGTATAAAACGCTTGCCATGCCAATAAGAGCACCTAAGTTTGGATCCCAAGCACCCATGAAAAGTTAG
Source organism: Microtus oregoni (assembly GCF_018167655.1). Lineage (NCBI taxonomy): Eukaryota > Metazoa > Chordata > Mammalia > Rodentia > Cricetidae > Microtus > Microtus oregoni. Next base: position 26,207,641 of record NW_024543074.1, on the reverse strand, counting down.
CGCTTGGAGCCTGGTGGTGGTGGCGCATGCCTTTAATCCCAGTACTGGGGAGGCAGAGACAGGCGGATCTCTGTGAGTTCGAGGCCAGCCTGGTCTACCAGAGCTAGTTCCAGGGCAGGCTCTAAAACTACAGTGAAACCCTGGCTCTAAAAACAAAACAAAAAAAAAAAGAAGAAGAAGAAAAGAAAAGAAAAGAAAAAGAAAAAAGAAAGAAAAGCTAACGCTTGGGGTAAGGAGGCAGAGACAGGCAGATCCTGGGGTTTTGCTAACCAGTTAAACTAGCCAAAATGGTTCAGTGAAAGACTGTCTAAAAACCAATAGAGAGTGACAGAAAACACCCAAACATTGACCTTCACACTCACGTGGACATATGCATGACACACAAACAAAAGAAAAGAAAACAACATAGTTCCGGTGTGGTAGCTCATACCTGTAATACTGGCACTTAGGAGCCCAGGGCAGATGACTGCCACATGTTTAAGGCCATCTTACGCTACACTACATAGTGAGACCCTGTCTTAAAAGAAAATCAGGCACTGGTGGTGCAGGCCTTTAATCCCAGCACTTGGGAGGCAGAGGCAGGCAGATCTCTGTGAGTTCAGACCAGCCTGGTCTACAAGAGCTAGTTCCAGGACAGGCTCAAAAACCACAGAGAAATCCTATCCCAAAAAGAAGAAGAAGAAGAAGAAGAAGAAGAAGAAGAAGAAGAAGAAGAAGAAGAAGAAGAAGGAAGAAGAAGAAACCATCTAGAATTCAGAACAATCCTTGTGTTTTTAAGCACCCGCCGACAAGACAACCATTACAGGTGAAAGGGAACTTCCATATCCATATGAAATGGGGACAGAATGTAACTCAGTAGGGCAACCTTCCTTGTTCACTTGAGGCCCAGGATCTAGCCCCTTGCACCACTAGAAGCAGAGATCCTGTTGCCTGGGCTACGCTGGACCCTAGTCAATAGCAAGTCTAAACAGTCTTGAGGTGAGTAATTAAAACGACAAAATGTCCCAAGGGTGACATCAGCTTGAGGATTGGCTGAAGCTGAATCACATTGATTCCGGTCAAAGATGATTGAAGCCACCTCCTGCTTCAAACACATAGATATAGGATTGCAAGAGTTAATAATCACAGGAATGTGATCCAGAGAGGGACACATTCGCACTCCTATACACACAAATAAATAAATAAACAAATGAATAAATGCAATAAAGTTTGTAAAGGGCTGATGAGATGGCTCAAGAGGTCGAGGTGCTTGCCACCAAGTCTGGGCCCATGGTAGAAGGAAGAACTCAAAGTCCACAAGTCACTCTCTGACTTCGCATACATCCCTGGCGTGTGTGTGGACATACACATGCAAAAGGGCACAACTGAATATAATAGTTTAAAAAATAAGAAGAAGAAACGTGTGTATATAGGAAGTGGAGATTTCTGGTTTGTTTTGTTTTTTGACATGGTTTTGCTACACAGCCCAGGTTGACCTCAGACTTGGAGAAATCCTCCTGTCTCAGCTTTCCAATTGCTTGGATTAAAGAGGGTTGCTACCACACCTGGCAAGAGATGTCTTAAAAGGAGGCAGAAGCCCTCAGGAGAGGTCAGAGACAGGCAGCCTCCTGGGCTGGGACTAGAAGAAAGCTGAAATACAGGTATGTATGGGCCGTGCTACAAATGGGAAGCAGGTCTGAGGCCTCAGCCTGCCGAGCATGGGGACCTGTGCTCTCTCTTGGGGAACATAAACCAGAGAAGCCCACAAGTTCTCCACAAAAACTAAGCCATGTGCCTGTGGTTGGAGCCTCCGCTAAGCCACCACCCTCATGGGGACTGTCCCAGAATTAGATCACTCAAGAAGGTGAAGAACATAGTAGACACTTCTGAGAAAACCCTAGTCTGGAATCCAGTTGAATAGAGACCAAGCCAAGGACCCTAGCAGGCAGCCTCGAGTTTTATGGATTCTATAGAAAACTTTAAAGTGAGGAACCAGGGTCAGCAAGATGACTCAGCAGGTGATGGTGTTTGCCACCAAGCTCTTCGGCCTGAGTTCAATCCCCAGGATTTGTATGGAAGGAGAGAACTGTCACAATTTGTCTTCTGACCTCCACACGTGCACTGTGACATGCACACACCTATACATGTACATTGTGCGCACACACACACACACACACATGCACGCGCGCGCGCATGCATACACAAATCAATTCAAAGGTCTTGTCTGTTTTTTTTTTTTAATTAAAAAATAAGACCAAGGACTAGAGAGATGGCTCTGCAGTTAGGTCTGGGAGTTGGAGAGATGATTCAGCAGGAAAGAGCACTGGCTGCTCTTCCAGAGGATCCTGGTTCAATTCCCAGCACCCACACGGTGGTCCACAACTGTCTAACTCCAGTTCCAAGGGATTTTGGTGCCCTTTTCTAGCTTCCTCTGGCATCAGGAATGCATGTGATATACAGACAAACATGCAGGTAAAGCACCCAGACATATATAAAGAAAGAAAAAGAAAAAAAGGATTGCTTATTTTAATCCCAGAACTCAGGAAGCAGAGACAGGTATAAGTTCAAAGTCAGTCTGGTCTACGGAGAGAATTCCAGAACATCCAAGGCTGTGAGAGATTCTGTCTCAAAAACAAACAAATGAAAACAAAGTAAGGGAAAAACCATGTACACAGCTGTAAGCCTTTCTTTCCTTAAAAAAATGTTTTAAAGATTTCTTTATTTTTATGTGTATTAGTGTTTTGCCTGCATGTATGTGTGCCACATGCATACAGTACCCAGAGAGGCCAGAAGAAGGTGTCAGACTTCCTAGAGTTGGAGTTAAAGATGGTTGTGAGCCATGTTATGGATGCTGGGAACTGAATTCAAAAGTAGCAAATGTTCAACCTCTCCAGCTCTTTCTGAGCCAGGGCATCTGTCGTTGCCATCCATCACTGACATCAGACTCCAGTCTCTTCAGCCTTCACATAGGCTCACTACGGGAACTCTACAGGCAGGTTCCAGGCTTTTAGCAACTGGCAGGGATTTCTGAGCTTCCTAGATCCAGCAGCTATGCGGTTCTTGCCACTCTAGAGTGTGGGTGGACATTGTTGCATTGTCCAGCCCTTATCAGGTAAGACAACATAAAAAAATTTATAATATACATATACAAATTCTGTTGCTTATATTCCTCTAAAGAACCCTTCCTAATATAGTCTTCAAAGAAACACAGGGGCAAGCATGAAATAAGAAATGAAGATCATGAGATAAAAACAGGACAAATGACAAACACCACTAAAAATCTGAAGAATTAAATATCACAGAAAAAAAAAACTCAGGGCTGGAGAGGTAGTTCAGTGGTTAGGAGCACTGACTGCTCTTCCAGAAGTCTTGAATTCAATTCCTAGCATCCACCTGGCAGTCAAAACCCATCTATAGCTGTAGCCCCATGGAATCTGGTGCCTTTTTCTGGCATTCAGGCATACATGTAGGCAGAGCACTTGCCCATAAAAATTAAAAAATAAATAAAACAAAAAACCATAAATAACTAAATATTAAAAAAAATACCAGCATCCAGGAGGCAAAGGCAAGAGGATCAGTTGGAGGCTGGTGATGGAAAAGCTTTGTTAACCAATTATCTTTAAGAGGTGGGACCAAGTTAGGGTGTGGCATTTTGGGACCCAAGAAAATTGGGCTCATGGCCCACTTGTTTTCTCTGTGGTTCCCTTGCAGCACAGCTGAGCTCGGACTTCTCGTTCCTGTTTTGTGAGTTTTTCCCCTTATAATAAATAAATATATAATTGTTTTATCTTTTAGCTAGCCTAGTTATTTCCTGAATTGAGCTAACTTCTACAGTTGGCGCCCGAATGGTGGGGTTCAGGTCTCCAGTGGCTCTAGCCAGCCGCTGTCAGGCTCCACGTCATTCATTTGGGTATAGAATTCCCACGCAGAGGCCCTGAGTAGTCGTGGTCCTTCATATTTTCTCATTAAACACCTCAGAGCCGCACCAAGTCCTCAGGCACCTTGGCCCTAAGCAACTGCACAGCTGACTTCTGGTGTGAGTTACACTAAATAACTGTTTTTAATCTGAGCATATCTTTCAGTAACTATACTAGACGACAGTAATCTTGAAATTTAACCATCACTTTACTTTTGCAGGATCCCATAAAGACAACATTGCCCCTATGACAGCGGGAAGCAATTCTAGAGGACGACGTCCTCTCTCCCAAAAATGTTTGTCCTCAGGGTTGGGAACACCATTTAGGGGTTGTTGATTATTACTTGTATAAGGTAGAGGGTTGGGGTGGAAACCATGTAGGTTCAGAGATTTTACAAAAAGGGATAATAATAGTGGGTAATAGAGTGGATACTTGTGATCTATTATTTATGGATAATTTACATTGGTATAGTTTTGTATATTAATACAAGTTCAAATTATATTTGCTATTTCTGTTTACAATATTTCTACACTTATGCAAAGTTATTTTGTCAGATTGTATATATGCATGTTTCTACCTCTGTTTAGGACATTTTGTATATTGAAACAACTTTAAGGATATATTTTCATATTGCATTATATATTATTCTTACCTCTGACCAAGATACTTATCTATTATTTACATTTTGAGGTCATTGTCTTGGTTTGCTGCACATTTGTTTACAGATTATTTAATATTTTGACATGAAGTCTTAGTCTTTAAGTTATACAGATATTAAATATTATAGGTCAATAGTTGTTTATGTTTGTTATACATATAGTCAGATTAATTAGGTTCTTTAGATACATAGAGATTGTATTCGGTCTAGATAGCTAATCCTTGACCACTTCAAGGAGCTGTAAAACATGTCATTTAAATAACTTAGGGTTCTGTTGACATGAGACATGATTGCTCCTGACAGCACCAATCTACTCCCAAGAGAATGTTGAGCACCGACGACACTCCACTTGGAGTTTGTTTTCTTCTTGGCACAATTGGCTTTTGGGCAAGGAACTGCCCATGCCTCAACCACTGACAAAGTACATGGTATCCGTACTGGATAAGCAGGACACAAGAAAAAGGACTGCCAAACCTTGCCAAGACAGGGTAAGACGGTTCTAAAAATTCCCTGCCTCTGAAAATGGTCTGTCAGTTATGCCAGGCCTTAGCCAAAGTTGGTGGCTTCAACGTTGCAAATGAGACTTTGGGTGATTGCTCAGGTAGCCAGTTGTCTCGGTCATATACTGCCTGCTTTAGGAAGCTGCTTGATTGCACTTCCTGCCTACTCAAGTAACATCATCTCCCCTCTCAGGCCTTTGATGGGGTTGAAGATTAGATAGTCACAGTTATCTTCCTCTTATGATTTAGCCAAGCCATTTCTGACGCAAGACTTAGACTCTTTGGAATAGAATGTTTATTAAAACATTTGTCATGTGTTTCTTGCTTAATATTGTTTATGTTGGTTGTAATTTTATACTTCATATCTGTTCCCATTGTATATAGTTTTGTATTGGGTTTGGATCACTCTTGTTTAGACAAAAGGGGGAGGTGATGGGGAAGCCTCGTTAACCAATTATCTTTAAGAGATGGAACCAAGTTAGGGTGTGGCTTTCTGGAACCCAGAGAAAAAACGGGTGCACGACCCAGGTGCTCTCACTCTCTCTCTGTGGTTCCCTTGCAGCACAGCTGAACTGGGACTTTTCATTCCTGTTTTGTGAATTTTTTTCCTTATAATAAATAAAAATATAATTGTTTTATCTTTTAGCTAGCCTGGTTATTTCCCAAATAGAGCTAACTTCTACAGGCCAGTCTTGATCTACCTGGCTATTTCAGGGCAGATGATGGTGTACACAAGGCTCTGGGTTTGATCCTCTATGCTACAAAAAGGGGGAAAACATCCCTCCTGTTTCATATTTTAGTGAAACAGAAAGGAGCAAGGGGGCGATTAAAATTATAGCATCAGAGGCAAGGATGGGGTGGGTAAATTATATTAAAGGCAAAAGACAAAATCTAACATCTGAATCTTTATCAGCAATATTGGAAGAACAGATAATAATATTTACAGAGCTAAAGGAAAATAAACTCACACTTAGAGTTGTATACACAGCTGTATGCTCCAGGAGCAAATGACAAATTAAAGACATTCTCAGTCACCACCGAGAAGAGAAGAATCTAGAAGGAAGCAAGGAACTGCAGAAGCAACGGTGACTGAGGACCTCCGTTGAACACATCGGGGAGGCTCAGTACCTGCCAACTGTGATTACTGATTTGGGGGTGAGTCTGCTGACACTAAAACCACAGCTCGTGGGAGCTGGGAGAACAGTCAAGGTCCCCGCCCCGCAGAAGCTGCAGGAGTCCTAACTCAAGGCGTCTCAACTTTGCCCTGATTTCAGCCAACAGACATGGAGAGCCTGCTTTCCCTTTCTTCTCCAGGACTTCGGGTGAGGCCTCAGCTGATAGAGGGGTGTGACTACTCTAGCTGCCCCACGGAAAGGAATCATGTAATATTTGTGGTTTCGTGGCTGGCTTACTTGACTTAGAGTAATATTTCCAGCCTTCACCCACATTGCCTCAATGGTCAGGGTGTCTTTCCTATCTAAACCTGAGCGACCTGCCACACCTTTTATCTATTATCAGTCAATGGGCACTAACGTCACATCCGGCCCTTGGCTGTCGTTGAAGCACTGTTATGACCATGGGTGTGCTTGAACATATTAGTTAGTCAGTCACCAATCATTTACAGAACCCTTCCTGTCTTCTAGGGACTGTGGCAAGGTCTGGGGAAATGGTAATAAGTAAGGCAAACACCCTGGCTTTGAGGAGCTTGCATTCCAATGCAGACAGGCCGTGTTCATACAAGTCACTATCCTCTGACAGCAGGTGCCAAGGTCGGGCCAGGGTATGTGGTTCATAGTAACAGGAAAGGGTAGACCCGCTTTATCCAGGGTGGTCTGAGCATGGATGTCCATAGATGGATGTAACTGGGAGAATCAACATAAGGCATGAAAGGTTTGTGGCTCATGGTTTCATGGGATTTCAGTTCTGTATAGCAGGGAAGGCACAGCTGTGCATGGCAGCAGGTGCATGAGGTAGAAGCACTGGATCAGAGTGGATCATGGTGAGCTATGACCTTCAAAGACCGGCCCCTCTTAAGCTAATTCTGCCATGTAGAACCCACCTTCTAATGGCTTCAGAACCTCCCAAAGCAGTGCTATCAGCTGAAGAACAAGTGCTCAAAACATGAGTCTGTTGTGGACATGTCACATTCAAATCATAGAGCACGGGACATTTCTCCACTTCCCAAGTGGTCTGTTAAGTTGCCTGGCCAGATATGGGCACAACACAGACAAGGTCTCCGGTGGTCTCTACCACCTCTAGACCAAGTGGGGAGAAAAGGTGAAGTCGTCCAGCTCTTCCTCTTCCCACCCAGGTGGGACAGTCCATCCAGCAACCAATGAGGGTCTCCACAGTTGTAACTCACACAGCCAGAATGAATGTGGCATCTGCTGCTTAGAAGGATGGTGACTTTGTAAATGGGCTACCCTTGTGCTCCCCTTTCCCCACCCATCACATCATTACCCAGTGCCCTAGATGCCTCTCTCATTACAGCCAGGCGCCCCCTTCCTCCTAGTCCCGTCCATGCTCTCGGCGGGACTTCCCAGCTTCTTCTCCACCCTTGGACCACTCCTCCTGCCCTCCCTCCTACACCTTCACAAAGGACAAGGACACCATGCCTTAAACTTTCTTCTACACAAAAGGAAATACAGAATAGAGGTGACCAGTGACTGAATGGGCAAGAGAGAATCCTTATTTGATGCTTACGGAACTCATGATACTAGTCTCTGGCTCTTGTCTGAAAAACCTATTGAATGACTTCCATGTCTGCTTTTGAAGAATTAACTGTTTTAGGAATCTTCCAACTGAAAGAAATTAGAAATCTAGAAAAACGCCTAACACCAAAGGAAAAAGGAAAGTAAGGAAATCTGGAGAAAACCCATAGCCGTGTTTTGATACACTGAACAAGTAACCCAGATCCCTGAGAAGACAGGAATTAATTGTGTGAGATCCTAGCTCAGAAAATGTTTGATCACAATACATGAAGAAGACCCCAAACCAACCATGCAAGTCTCACTGAGCTGTGGGGAAAAGACTGAGTTCTAAATGTAAAGCAATTTATAAGACAAGGTACTGAGAAAATGCAAGCATCACAGAAAAAAAACTCCAGATGCCTACAGAAGAGTATCCTAGAGGGTTGAACCAAGAACTGATTCACTCATGTGTTAAAAGAAAATACCCAAGGCTAGGAAAAGAGCTGCCATGAAATCCTAGGCCAAACAATGTCTGGAATTCACACAAGACTAGAAATAGTCCAACGAAAAGCTCTTGTCACCCATCAATCACTGGATAGAGTCCTCAGAAAGATCACACATTAGTAGCAGAGTTAATTAACCTCAAAATAAAGTCCTCCTACCATAATAAGGTTTCCAAGGAAGTCTACATGGATCAAGATTATTCACGAGTGTTTTGCTACATGCCAGAACAAAACCCAACACTCTACAAAGGAATATGTCAATATACAGCACTCACCAACATAAAATTTACAGCATCTAGTACCCATTTAAAAATCACCGGCCAGGTTGGGGATGTAGCTCAATTGGTACAGCACTTGCTTAGTATGCACAAAACTGCATTGTGGGCTGGAGAGATGGAGAGCAACTAAGAGGACTGGTTGTTCTCACTGAGGACCCAGATTCAATTCCCAACACCCACGTGGTGGCTCACAACCATCCCTACCTCCAGTTCCAAGGGATCCAGTGCCTACATCTGGTCTCTGTAGGCATCAAGCACACACAAGGTGTACAGACATACATGCAGGCAGACACATACACATGAAATGAAGTTTAAAGCACTGCATTCATTCAATCCTCAATCCACATGGACTGAGTGTAGGGAGACACGCCTGTAATCCCAGAAAGTAGAGGCAGGAGGATTAGAAATTCAAGGTCATTCTTCCCTGCCTTGTGAGTTTGATACCAGCCTGGGATAAAGGAGAGCCTGTCTCAAAAAAGGAAGGAAAGGAAAAGAAAAGAAAAGAAAAGAACCACACACACAAGGAAGAAGAAAAGGATTACCCATTGCCTGGAGAAAATACAGTCGCTGGGCTGAAGAGATGGCTCAGCAGTTAAGAGTACTTACTTGCTGCCCGTGCAGAGAAGCTGAGTTCAGATTCCTGACCCACACTGGGCAACTCACAAACCCCTGTAACTTCAGCTCCAGGGGATCCAACAGGCACCTATGCACACGTGCATACACATACACAGACACACGCAAAGAAAATAAGACATGTTTTTTCAGGTTAACCAGAGCTACTACCAAGGCATGTTTCATTAACAACAAACAAAAAACAATTGACCGTGAGAGAGACCATTTCTGTACTCTGTCACATTCCATTGTCTTCTCTATGTATACATGGCGAACACTATATTGATGACTAAAATTTTGTAACATCTCAAAACTGGATACTTTGATCTCATACCATCTTCAAAAACATTTGGGACGGGATTTTAGAATCAGTTTGGTCAATTTTTAAGAAAGACAGTTTGTAAAAAGAAAGAGAGAGGGGGAGAGAGAGAGAGAAATGAAAAGAAAGCCAGCCATTCCCATGAATTTTCATCAAGATGAGGATTCCTTAGTGACAATATTGAGTTTCAAGATCCATGAACATGGTATATCTCTTCACTCATTTAGGTGGTTTTTGTTTTATTTTGTTTTGGTTCTATTGCTATGAATTGACCCGGGGGCCTCACTCATGTTAGGCCAGCACTCTACTGCTGATATATATATATATATATATATATATATATATATATATATATATGGCTAACTCTAGCTCTTCTTTTAATGTCTCTCAATTTCTTAAAGACTTTCTATTAATTGAAAGAAACCAGACATACCAGATATACCCAAATACACACTGTATGACTTTTATAATACTCAAGCCCTCAAAACATGATTCCTATAAGCATGTAAGGATAGAAATAAGATCAGCAGTTTTCAAAGGTTGGAAATATTAATAAAAAGTGAGGAAAAGGTTATGAGAAACTTTGTGGATATTGAAAATGGCTGTGGAGTTGATGGTTATACAGGTAAACACTGAATTTTCCATTATGCAAAGTATACTTCAATAAATTTGATTTTAAAAACACAGGTCAGGTGTGGCACACACCCAGCATTCTGGAGGCAGAGGTAGGTGGATCTTTGTGGGTTTGAGGACCAACATAGTCTACATGATAAATTCACCGGGAACATGGTGAGATCATCTAAAAAAACAAACAAACAAACAAAAACTTCAACTCCAACGTGTAAAATACTTTTTAGCTAGTAATGATTTTGGATTTTCGAGACAGGGTTTCTCTGTAGCTTTTGGTTCCTGTCCTGGAACTAGCTCTTGTAGACCAGGCTGGCCTCAAACTCACAGAGATCCGCCTTCCTCTGCCTCTAGTAATGATTTTGATAGTAAAATGAAGAACGTTGCCTGATTGAAAACTGGCACTCCTAAAATCTGCCGGGGGCGGAAATGGGATTGTACCCTATAAAATGAATGTGAGCACGGGGCTCAAGGATTCAAGTCCTATCAAAGGCTTCTCAAGAGCGCCACCTGGAGGCAAAGTAGGCCTCAACGGGTGATCCTGAGTAATGAACCCGGTGAAGGCTGGGGCTAAGGCGAAGCGCCCGCTAGTGCGCTCCACACACACATACAAAGCTCGAGAAGTCGCTGTGCCAGCTCACGCGGGACCTGGGCTTGGCCGCCGCTTCCACCTCCTGCCAGTTTCAGCGCTGGGGAAACAAAAGCCACCAAGTAGGAAGTGAAGAGAACCCAAGAAAAGATAAATAAATCCTCTTCCCCACCCCACCCCCGCCTCTCTCTCTCTCTCTCTCTCTCTCTCTCTCTCTCTCTCTCTCTCTCTCTCTCTCTCTCTCAGACACACACACACACACACACACAACTTTCTATTGGACCCTAGTGCCCAAACACCGAGGAGGAGTAGTCGCTCCAAGAGACCATCTCTCATCACAGCTGATGTAAAAGCATGAGGATTTTATTCATTCTGTCATGACAGGGTCTTCCAGCAGTCGGGAGGCTAGAAGACCCTGAATGTCTGGTACAGGCTATTTTTAAAGGGAAAAACCACAGAAGGAAGGGGTGTCTGGGGGTTGTTCTTTAACTATAATGATTGGCTTATTCAAAAAGGCTATTACCAATAATTGGCTGGAGAGTGGTGGCCAGATCAGATGAGGTAAAGGGAAACTTCTGAGGGTCACTTTGCCTCTTCCCAGGGACTAAGTCAAAACATCAGTAACTGAGTCAACACCTAAGGGTTATCTTGCCCCTATTCAGGGAGATGGAAAGTTCCCGACATCTCAGTACGTGCATGCATGGCTGTTATGTCCTTGGTTCCCAGGGGAGGAGGGGAAGTACTGAGAGTTGTCAGAAAAGGCTTCAGAACTGTCTTAAAGTTCTACACTATTACCTGCTGCCTGATCAAACAGAACAAGGAGTTGCAAAAAATACTTTTTTCTTTTTCTTTTATTTTTAACTTTAAGTAATCATAAGTTTGGGGAAATTTGGGATGTTTCTTGTCCTGTTGTCTTTAAGTTATTTTCCTTGTGCTTTTTTTTGGGGGGGGGGGCTTGTTTTATTGTGGTAAATATACACCCCACAAAATGTACTGTTCTAACCAAATAACAGTTCTAGAGTGCCAAGGGCACTGCTGCCCTCAAGTTCTTTCTTCTCTTCACCCACACATGTAAGTCCCCTTTCTGGTTCCTCTCTCTTCCCTTCTTCTCTTCACTTTCTAGGTGGTGGCCCTAAAGTGCTTTCTCTGGGAGGTTCTTCTCTTGGGCAGGCAGGTCTACCTTCCACCCAAACCAAGCCTCAACGTGTGCCACTGCCACCTTGTGGTCGATTTTCATGTGAGTTAGTGTCCCAGTGTCTAGAAATGTCACCTCTCAATCATTCTTGTAGGCAGACTGGCCTTGTTGCTGTCAGGGAGGAGACCAAAGAGGAGGCAGTCAAAGCCCAACAACCAGCTGCTTCCACAATTCAGACGGAAAAGACAGGAAGATTTGAGGTGGTAGGGCACACCTATAATAAACCCAGCCCTCAGGAAGCTAATGCAAGAGGACCACAAGTTCAAGGCCAGCCTATGCTGTGGTAGTGAGATCCTTTCTCAAAAGAACAAAGGAGGGGCTGGATAAATGGCTTTGTGGTTAAGAACACTGGCTGTTCTTTCAGAGGACCTGAGTTCAATTCCCAGCACCCACACGGCAACTCACAACTGTAACTCCAGTTCCAAATCTGCCATCATCATACAGACATGCATGCAGGCAAAACACAATACATAAGGAATAAAGATAAATGTTTTTTTAAATAAAAAAAAAAGCCGGGCAGTGGTAGCGCATGCCTTTAATCCCAGCATAGGGAGGCAGAGGCAGGTGGATCTCTGTAAGTTCGAGCCAGCCTGGTCTACAAGAGCTAGGTCCAGGACAGGCTCCAAAACTACAGAGAAACCCTGTCTCGAAAAACCAAAAAAGAAAAAGAGAAAAAAAAACAATAAAGGATTTGACAGATGGCTCGGTGGTAAAAACATACTGCTCTTACAGAGGACCCTAGGTCAGTTCCCAGCACCCAGGATGGGTGGCTCCTAACCACCTATAACTCCAGCTGCAGGATAATCTGACACCTCTGGCTTCCTCAGGCACCCGCACCTACTTGTGCATACACACAGAGAGACATAAACATAAAGCAAAATAACAAAAAGCTTAAGTAAATAAATAGTTGGATAAGATATACACCTCCAGTGTATACCTGAAGATCTGAGTTCAACCCCCAGAATCCATGTAAATATGAAAGGAGACTGGGCAAAGTTGTCTCTGACTTCCACATGCATGCTGTCATGTGCAACTCCCCACGTGTGTGTGTGCATATACATACAATAATAAATACCTAAGTGAAAAGGAGAGGAAAAGGCAACCTGGAAGTTTTGGATAACTTTAATCCCAGCACTTGGGAGACAGGCAGGTCGATCTCTGAGTTCAAACCCAGCCTGATCTGCAGAGCGAGTTCCAGGACAGACAGGGCTACCCAGAGAAACCATGCATTGAGCCCCCAGTCCCCGCAAAAATAGCAAAGCTGGAGATGGTTCAGCAGTTCAGAGCTCCAAGTTCAGTTCCCAGCACCCGCACAGTGGCTGACATCATCTGTAACTCCATGTCACCTTTTAGCCTTCTTTGGGTAAACACACACATATTAAAATAATTCTTTTTACATAACTTTTTAATTTTTTGTTTTACTGGTGCTTTGCCTGTATGTATGTCTGTGAGGATGTTGGATCCTGGAGTTACAGATAGCTGTGAGCTTCCATGTGGGTGCTGGGAATTGAACCCGGTTCCTCTGGAAGTGCTATCAGTGCTCTTAACTGTTGAGACATCTCTCCAGCCCCCAGCTTTTTAATTTTTGAGATTATGATATAATTACATCATTTCCCCTTTTGTCCCTCTAACTTCTTCCATGTACTATCTATAAAATAAATCAATCAACAATGAATGAAGAACTAGGTACTACTGGGAGAGACTCATGGGTGGGGTGGGGTCCATCCCTTCTGCTTTAGAAATATAAAGGAGAGAAACTGACAATTTTATGCCTCCTTGTTGCGTTTTGCGATCCCCGTCTGCGCTTTATGCACTAGAATCCAGTTTGCGAGCTTTGGAAACATGCAGAGACAGACCAACACACAGACCTCCAATTGCTGGTTCAAAGGCCCTTCTTTAATAGCACCATGGAAGCTTAAATACCTTTCAGTCAATGGCCAACAGGTGAAAATCCCATCCTCTGATCCTCTAGGCAAAGCACAGCTTTTAGTTTCTTCAATTAGATGGTTCTAGCAGGGAAGAGCAGCTGAAGGCCAGGACTCAATTATTCCCAACACCTCCTAACTGGATTGCAACGTCCATCCTGTACGGGTCTAACACACACCTTCAGGAAACAAGCAAGGTCAGGATAGGACAACTTCTTTGCTGCCATCTTGAAATTCTCAATGACCCCAACCAGGATCAAACAGTGCTACAACACTGCCTCCACCTCCCATATGTGTATATATATATATATTTGTGTGTATGAAATTTTGAAAGACTGTCTTTCAATTGCCAGGTATGGTAGTTCGCATCTATAATCCCAGCACTCAGCATACTGAGTCAGGAAGATAGCAAATCTTGCCACACAGTGAGTTCCTTGCTACAAAGTTAGTCCCTGTCTCAAAACAAAGGAAAACAAATTGCCACACAGGCATACACTGCCTGGATACCTCTTCTAAAAGATTGTTTTATGTGCACGACTATTTTACCTTTATGTGCCTATGTGCACCATGTGTATGCCTGAGCATAACCTCTCAGGAGTTACAGGTGGTTGTGAGCCACCATCTGGGTGCTAGGAACTGAACCCAGGTTCTCTACAAGAGCAGCAAGTGCTCTTAACTTCTGAGCCTACTGACAGATCTCTCTAATAGCCCTGGCTGTCCTGGAACTCACTATGTAGACCAGGCAGGCCTCGAACTCACAGACATCTGTCCGCCTCTGCCTCCTGAATGCTGGGATCAAAGGCTTGCGCCCCCGCAGCTGGCTGTTTGGGGAGATTTGAGAAAAGATATTACTATGTAGCCCAGACTGCCTGAGCTCACAACCTTCCTATTCCATCTTCCTGAGTGTTGGAATGACAGGCATGTTTGAAAACATAGGAAAAACACTTTTTTCTAGAACTCAGGACAGAACTCAAGGCCTTGTCCATGAGAAGCAAAACCTCCTCTGCCTCACGTTTACAACCCTACTTGTTTTAGTTAGTTTGTTGTTGTTTTGTTTGAGACAATGCCTTAGACAGCCCAGGCTGGCCTTGAACTCTTGATCCTGTTGCCATCCAGAGTTCAATGAAGGGATTGTGTGTCTATGCTACCATGTTTGGCTTCCCGAATTTACTTTCTTTTTATTTTAATTATGTGTATTTGTGTATCTGTGTATGTACATATGGGTTCAAATGGGTACAGGTATCCTCAGAAGCCCAAAGAGGAGAGAAGAGGGTGTTTGATCCCCTAGAGCTAGAGTTGTAGGCAGTTATGAGATGCACGATGTGGATGCTGGCAATGGAACTCAGGTTCTCTGCAAGAGCAGGTTATGCTCTTGGCCGCTTTTAACCACTGAGACCCTTGTTTTTTTCTTAACACAGAGTCTCACTAAGTAACCAAGGCTAGCTTTGATCTTATAATTCTCTTGCCGGGACCTCCTGAGTGCTCTGATTACAAGTATATGGGGCTATACATCTTTTTTAAAAAGACTTTTTAAATGTATATTAGTGTTTTGTCTGCATGTATGTATGTGCACCATGTGCAGTGCATGCCTGGTGCCCAGTGAGGTAAAAGAAGGCATCAGATTTCCTGGAAATGAAGTTATGGGCAGTTGTGAGCCACCATTTAGGTACTGGAAATCAAACCCAAGTCACCTACAAGAGCAGCAAGTGCTCTTAACTGCTGAGCCATTGCTTTAGCCCCTAAGATTAAAAAAAAAAAAAATTTATGCTTAGCTGGGCATGGTGGAAGGAACAAAGGAAGGAATGAAGGAACAAAGGAAGGGAAGAAAGAAAGAAAGAAAGAAAGAAAGAAAGGAAGGAAGAAAGCTGTCCACGAAGTTCAGTGACAGCGGATATGTTCAAGAAATGTTGCAAGGACTTGATCCTTTGATGAATCTTGTATAGACAGTGTGTAGGAATAGCAGCTTAGTGGGCATCATGTGGGAGAGTGTTGATTTTATAATGTCAGAAAACACTGTAACAAATTGGGTGGTGGTGGCACATTGCCTTTAATCCCAGTGCTCCGGAGGCAGAGGCAGGCAGGTCTCTGTGAGTTCAAGGCCAGCCTGGTCTGCAGGAGCTAATTCCAGGACAAGCCCCAAAGCTACAGAGAAACCCTGTCTCCAAAAACAAAAAACAAAACACTGTACAAATAAAAATAATGGCTGTCTAACAGAAAAATCCAGGCACCTTCTCTAACGAACCTGCTTTTTTATGACATAAAAATTAAGCGACTTACATTTTGATATTAAACTTTTAATTAATTAAGTCAGGCATGGTAACGTGTGCCCATAATCCCAGAATTGAGAAGGTAAAAGCAGGAGGACTGGAAATTCAAGGCCATCCTCCCCCAGCTGAGGGAAGCCTGGGCTAAGTGATACCCTGTCTCAAAAAAAAAAAACCAAAAATCAAAAAACAAACAAAACAAAAAAGGGCCTCTGAGATGTGGCTAAAGGTGCTCATTGTCAAGCCTGACCCCACTGCTTAAACTTGGTCACCTCCCACAAGTTGTCCTCAAACAAACAAACAAAAACCCAAAAACCTTTTAATTTACTAAACATTAGCAATAGTTTTGCTTGTTTGGTGGCAGAGGAAGGTGGATCTCTGTGAGTTAGGGGCCAGGGTCATCTACAAAGTGAGTTTTAGTACAGCCAGGGCTATGTAGACCTTATCTCAGAAAAAAGAAAGAAGGGAGGGAGGGAGGGAGGGAGGGAGGAAGGAAGGAAGGAAGGAAGGAAGGAAAAACAGACATCTCTAGCTTCCCATATGGCCCTGTCACATTCTGACTCTGAAAGCTAACCGGTCCTGCCTGGTTTTGAGTCTTGCATAAGACACACAATGTGTGCCCTTCCCTGCCTGGCCTCTCACTCACCATGTTCCTTCTGACTCAGGAACAATATTACACATACTGTAGCTTGTTCATTTTGCTACTGACACCCCACTGCCTGAATAGTGGTTTTCGTGGCTCATTTTCCTGAGTGGTATATTTCCTGAGTAGGTATTTGAGTAGTTTCCAGTGTGGGACTGTTGTGAATAGCACTACTTGGCCCTGGAACACATCCTTGGTGTGAACGGGGAGAAAGAATTGGAACCACCTTTTCCAGACAGTTTCCACACAGATGTCTCTGATGCCACCTGCTGGACAGGAGCCATATGACATATCCAGGGTGGCCTTCAAAAGAGTCCTCTCAAGAACTCGCAGCACAAGACTGGACCATGACCCTACCTGGAAGCCACACCCCTGACAATATAACCTGGTTGGTGTTGCTAAGCCACCACCCAAACCACCCTTGAATCCTAGTTCTGATCACGTTCACAGTCCCTAGAGATCTAGGTAAGTTAGCGATCTCAAAGGTTAAGAGGGGACTGTCCCCACTACACCCCATAGTCTATGGCTATAGTGTTGGGCTCATCCTAGACTTGGGTAAACTGTGACCCCTGTGTGGCAGTTGTTTGGGGAACCTTTAGGAGAACCTCACGTCCTAATGAGGCAGGCTCGTTGAAGCCTCCCCGGCCCAGCCCCGCCCTGCCCAGACCTGTTCTCTCTTTCACCACCTCCCTTCCCCAAGGCCACCCAGCAGCAACCACAGCCTGCTTGCCTCCCTCCCTGGCAGTCTCAACTGTCAGGGTTCTCGGCAGGAACCTGGAGCAGCCCAGGCCATGGAGGCTACAACAGGGCCTGTGCTCTACCACAAGCTGCAACTCTGGGAGCCTGGCACGGAGTCTGAGGAGGAGGAAGAGGAAGAAATAGCAGAGCCACTGGTCCTCTCCCTAAGGAGATCCCAAAATACCCCCCGGTGAGTCACCAAGGGGCCTGGGAACCCCATAACTCAGGCTGGAAGGCTGGCAAGGTCCTCTCTCTGGATCCCCTAAGCTGGGTCAGGCAACCCCACAGTGGCTGAGCTCCAGGGACTTTCTAGATGAGTGGGGGAAGGGGACTCTAGGCGGCAGACCCAACTTGGGATTGAGCCAGTCAATCGAAGGTCTATGTATCTGAAGGGACACTTGTACCAAGCCAGTCCCTATCCTGTTTCATCTTTGCCAGCCTCACCCTACCCCCATGCCACAGCACCAGCTAGGCAGGTTGGGACCTGGCTACACCTGGCTGAGCCCTGCTGCTCGGTCTCGTCTCTCCTGTATGCCAAGCCCCTTCCAGGCCTCCCTCTGACTGACTGGCCTCTACCTCTACCAACTCTTCAGTAGATACTCTCTCGAAGCCAGCCTCAGTTTCTCCAGAATTTTCCTACCTCTGTGTCTTCGCAGTGCCCCGGACCAGGAATTTTCTCCCTCTCTCAGTCTCTGCCTCGCTCTGTCTCTGTCTTTCTCTCTCTCCTTAGCCAGTTTATACTCTTGAAAAAGATCAAACCTTTTGGGAAAACATTCCTTGGGTCCTCTCAGGGTTCTTGGGTGCCCTCCACTCCATCCCTGGCTCAGGACTCCCCTTTCTGCAGGAACAAGGTTGGTGGGCTGCCAGGAGCCTGGGCCCGCCTGCTGGCAAGTCTGCTGCTGCTAGCTGTTAGCAGCTCCCTGGCTCTGAGGCAGCTGCACAGTAGGGACAGTCCAAAAGAAAACTTGGGCTCTGCGGCCCCTCCAGCCAGCAGACACTCCCATCACCCTGGTGTGTACCACCATGGAGCCATTATCAGCCCTGCAGGTCAGTGCTGGGGAAGGGGCTAGGGGGTCAATGGTCCAGGCCACCTGCCCATCACCCATAGACCTTTCCTTACTGCAGCCACATGTTCTCAGCTGGGCCAAGAGCTGCTTGTCGCTGGGGGGAATGTCGTGGATGCTGGAGTTGGAGCAGCTTTGTGTCTGGCGGTGGTACATCCTCATGCAACAGGGCTAGGTCAGTGTGATCGGTGGGCCCGGGACAGAGACTCCAACCTGAGACCTAGTCAGTGGCCATTACTTCAAGACTAGCTAGTGAGAAGGACACAAGATCTGAGCACCAACCCTAGTCTTGGGTAATATTTGACCCCCAACCTGGTCAGTAACTCCTGTTTCTCCACCTGGGACTGCCAGAGGATCCTGACCCCAGCCCTGGTCAGTGCCTCTGACCCCTGTGTGGTCTCTTTGTCTCCCAACAGGTGGCATGTTCTGGGGCCTCTTCTACAACAGCTCCTCAGGAAACTCAACTGCCCTGACAGCAGGCCCAGTGCAAACCCTGGCCCCGGGCTTGGGGCTGCCCACAGCTCTGCCTGCCCTTCATTTGCTTCACACACACTTCGGCCACCTGACCTGGCCACAGCTGTTGGCCAAGCCCACCAAGCTGGCTCAAGAGGGCTTTGAGGTAGATGCGCCCCTGGCAAGTGCACTAGCAGCCCAGGGCACCAAGGGACTCTGTCCACTCTTCTGCCATACCAACGGGGCTCCACTGAGTCTTGGGGCTCGAGCTACCAACCCCAAACTGGCAGCTGTGTTGCACCAGGCAGCCCTGGCCTCTAGCCCTGATCTTGTTGGGGATGCCTTGCTGAGTCTGCTGGTCAAAGACCTGGAGCTCAGGGATCCTCCTGCTCAGCCCATGCCCTCCTTAGAGCCCGCGCTGCAGCTTTCCGTGCCGCAGGGTGTCCTCTTCACTACTCCAGGTCCCTCAACTGGCCCAGAACTTCTGGAACTGCTGGAGTCTGCCCTTCACTCCAGGACACCCAGCCCTACTTCCTGTCTGTCTCTCCTGCAAACTGCCATGACCTCAGGGAATAGCGCCGTGGCCACCGTGGACAGCAGTGGTTCTATGCTCCTCCTAACCTCCTCAATCAATAGCTCCTTTGGTTCTGGACACCTGTCCCCAAGCACGGGGGTTCTGCTCAGCAACCTGGTAGCCAGATCGGCACCTAGTGCCTGGGCCTGCCCAGTCATTCTCCGTGGCACCCTGGATGACATGGAATCCGATATGTTGGGGCTAGTGACTTCAGGGATGCCCAGAGGGACCAAGGCCATCACTTGCACCTTGCTCAATCATCTGGCAACACCTCAAACCCAGCATCAAGCTCAACAAAGACCCACAGAAAGCCCTGGAGTTTGTGGCCAAGGGAGCCTACTCCAAGTGGCAGTCCATGCAGAACATGCCCATGTCTCCAGTGTCCCCAGTGGCTGCTGCCCCTTCCAGGGGTATTAACAGAGGGACGGAGTATGGAAAGGGCAAAGCTATCTGGAACCTGAGGGCCAAAACAGAGGCCTAGCATCAATGAGTGCAGACAGAGAATGTATCTGTGATGTGTTCGCTGCCATCAGCCCGCCGTTCATCATGTTCTGTCACCTGGCTCTAGCTCTGTCCTCCAGGGCTAGTTAGTCCCACCGTGTTTCCTGGTACCCACACTGATGGAATTGCTGGGTTTTCTATCAGACCAGGACCTAGAGGATGATGAAAAAGAGACTGAGTGCAGCTCAGCTTCAGGAAAGTCAGTGGAAGGTTGAGAGCCTAGTCTTTGGGCAGTATGGGCAACACCGTCTTCCACACTGGACCATGCCCTGCTGATCTTTATCAATTGCAACGGAAGCTAATAAAGTCCAAATCTCCCAGGGGCCAAGTGCCATCCCTGCTTTTGGGTTAACTTTTTCATTATCCCATGAGATCTCTGATGCCAAGGCATCTGCCATGTGCAACACCGATGACAAGAACACCAGGCACAGGTGGCGCCTGGACTGGTGTCTTTCAGCTTTCCCCTGCTCCACCCACCTTCTGCGTCCTGGGGTTCTATCTGTGCAAGGTAAATCTTAGTTTCACAGGTAGGACAGATGGCAGAGTAGAGAAGGGTTGGAGAAGTGAGTAGGGGACACCACTGGTAACAAAGGCCTGGAACTAGGTTGCCCGTGAGCTTCCCTTTAGGGTTGCAATCTCCGGGCTACAACCCCCTAGAAATAGTTCCTCAGGCCAAGGGCAGGGACATCCAGGAGCACTTCCCCTACCTGACAAAGTAAAAGACATTTTTGGTTTAATGTTTTGAGGGTTTTAATTTTTTAATTAAAAAAAAAGATGTTTTTACTTTATGTATTTTGACTACATATGTTTACGTGGACCACACACATCTTGCATTTGAGGAGGCCATAAGAGGGCTCTGGATCCCTGGAACTGGGGTTACAGCTATGAGTTGCTACACGGGTGCTCAGAACTGAACTTAAGGTCCTTGGCAAGAGTAGTAAGTGCTCTTAAGCAATCAGCAGCTCCCCAGCCCTTATATATATTTTTTTGTTGTTGTTTTGTTTTTCGAGACAGGGTTACTCTGTAGTTTTGG
The DNA here is from genome assembly GCF_018167655.1 of Microtus oregoni. NCBI lineage: Eukaryota > Metazoa > Chordata > Mammalia > Rodentia > Cricetidae > Microtus > Microtus oregoni. The sequence goes on along the minus strand of NW_024543074.1, from coordinate 26,186,579 downwards.
AGCCAGCTCTGGAACTAGCCCTTGTAGACCAGGCTGGCCTTGAACTCACAGAGATCCACCTGCCTCGGCCTCCCGAGTGCTGGGATTAAAGGCGTGTGCCACCACCGCCAGGCTATAATTTGTTTTTTTAAGGCAGAGTCTCACTACGTAATCCAGTCTGACCCAGGCACATGGACCACCGACACACTCAGCTGTTTTGTTGTGCTGGAGATCAAATTTAAAGCCTTGGCGTGCTTGGCGCATGCTCTGCTACCACAGCATAGCTCTAGTCCCAAACCAATAGAACTCTTGATTACTCCATCTCCAACTCAGTGTCAAACAAAACACCCCTAGGCTCAATGATTCCACCATCTACTCAATTATTTTAGCCTTTAGCCTGGTGTCTTCTCTAGCTAATTCTCTCCTTTGACCCAGTTCAGCTCCCACCCTGCCCAGCTCCAGATTAGCCCAGGTCTGATTCTAGCCCAGTTCACTGTCTCTGTACTTACAGCCAAAGGCCTTGACAACAGCTGATCTTTTGTGAATGTAAATCCGATGTAAATCCCCCCCCCCCCCCCCCCCCCCCCCCCCCCCCCCGCACACTCCGAAGAAAGTCTGAACTCTTGACCCTGGCCTGAAGTCCTATACAACCTTGCTCTCCCTGCTCCTGCGTCCCTGTCCCCTCTTTGGCCTCAGTCCCTTATCTTTGAAGATGGGCCTCTGGTAGAAGCAATGTCCTTGGCCAGTTTTTTTTTTTTTTTTGTCCCTCTTAGATTTTTGCCCAGAGGAACAGTTGAGTCCATCTCGTCCCTCAGCTGTCAGCCCATACGTTTCGTTAGTCTCATCCAGTGACTACTCTTAAACAGCATCTTAGGATCTACTTAATTTTAATTCCCAAGGCTTTTAACAGGTGATGTTTTGACATATTTTAACATTTAAAGGGCTCTGCTCCCTACAGTCCTTATTTTCATGATAATTATCGTTTTAAATGAATTTTGCTACTTGTTCTTCAACTAGAAAGTCCTCGGAAGCCGTGGCTTTGTTCCCGAGCACACAGTAGGCGGGGAATAGCTGACGCACGGGTGTCGGAAAGGCTCGCGGGTAGATGAAAGTCTGGAAGGAGACCGTATCGCTATTTTTCAGTGGATTTGTGCCGCGGGCCGTCCGAAACGCCTCCAGTATAAAGAAAGGGATCAAAACAGCAGTCACCCCACACGCGTGAGTGAGCACCAGACGCGGCTCCACCCACGGCCACACCGGAAAGGCACGACGTCCCGCCCTACCACTCCCAACCACTCCGGACCTCCAGGCTCCGCCCCCAGCCGGCCTTCCCAGTGCGCACGCGCCGGGGCCTGACCTGGAAGAGACGGTCTTCCGAGCCCACGTGTTTCGTGCAGCATGGCGGAGCTGAAGAGTCCCACGAAAGCTGAGCCTGCGCCTCCCGCAGAAGCGGTGCAAGATGACCGCCGCGACCTACTGGAGCACAGCCGCGAGTTCTTGGACTTTTTCTGGGACATCGCGAAGCCGGAGCAGGAAACGCGGCTCCAGGCCACTGAGAAGTTGCTGGAGTACTTGCGCACAAGGCCGAGTGTATGATGGCGGGGCCCGCACACTCAGTCGCGGCTCTAGATGCAAGGGGGGCAGGGGCGGGCTCCCAGGTCACTGTTGAACACGAGGGATACTTTTGGTTCCGCAGGGTTCGGAGATGAAGTACGCCCTGAAGCGCCTGGTCACTGGACTTGGGATGGGCCGAGAAGCTGCTCGGCCCTGCTATAGTCTGGCGCTGGCACAGGTGAGGTGGCGCGCTGGTCAAAAGATGGGTGTAAGGATAGGGGGCACCGCAGCCGCTGGGTAAGGAGAAATCCGAGAGGATTCTGAAGTTTTCTTTCTGATACATGTTTAGTAGGCGTATTAGCTACAGTTACTGGAAGCAGTGAACTTTGAAGTTGACTTAAGCAAGGCTGGGGACCCCGCTCTAGGTTAGGAACTTAACTAATGGCAGGCCGCTCAGAAATGCGTACAACAAAGAGCAGCAGTGAACACTAGCCTGTAGGGTCAACCTCAAGGCAGCTCGGCTTAGGATGTGTGGCTGAGATAGGTTTTTCAGGAGGGATTAGATGAGCAATCGAAGCCTTCAGAAGCCCTGGTGGAGATGGGGCTCAGTGCAGGATTTGGTCCCATGAAAGCAGTAGGTTATCCCGTAGCACTTGTGGTGAGAGATGGGAGGAGTGACCAGGATTATGTAGAGGGAAAGCTGAATTGAAGAAGGGGAGTTGGCTTGGTCTAGCGTGGCTCCCCTGGGTCACTCCTCTGAGCTCCTTTGGTTTTGCTGGCAGCTGTTGCAGTCTTTTGAAGACATTCCTTTATGCAGCATCCTGACTCAGATACAGGAAAAGTACAATCTGCAAACAGCAAACAAGGTGAGTGGTCCCAGACATAGCGGCCCCCGCCTGAACAGGCATGGGTGGGGTCATGGACCCTCTTCACCCGTGTTTGCCATCTTCCTCTAGGCAATGCTGAGACCTGCTCTCTTTGCAAACCTGTTTGGAGTGCTAGCTCTCTTCCAGTCAGGCCGCCTGGTGAAGGTAAGAGTGTTGGGTACAGGAGGCAAGGGTTGGGGTTGGTGGGGAACAGACAGTAGTGTGCCCTGTTCATACTCTGTTTTCTGTGGGTACTAGGATCAGGAGGCCCTGATGAAGTCAGTGAGGTTGCTGAATATCCTCTCCCATCACAACAACCACTTACAAGGCCAGCCAATGAAGGTCCTGGTGGACATCCTCTCCAAGGTACGGGATCACAGGTTGTGTTGTATGGTTCTGGGAACGTTGAGAAGATTTCAGTTAGCACACAGGACCATTAAGACAGATGGCTTAACCATGCAGCAGGTGGAAAGAGCTGTGAACTGTGAAGATAGTTTTAGATTCATTTATTTTTTTGTCAGCAAACATCTTAAAGTTTTGTTTATTCTGTGTATACTGTTCTGCCTTCATGTGGGCCTGCAAGCCAGAAGAGGGCACCCGATCGATCTCATTACAGATGGTTGCAAGCCACCATGTGGTTGCTAGGAATTGAACTCAGGGCCTTCTAAAGACCAGGCGGTGCTCATAACTCAGCAGTTATGAACCATCCCTCCAGCCCCATGTCACCAAATATCTTAAATTTTGCCTGTGTTTCTGGTTTACAGCATGTCTGCATTCAGTTAGGCACTTCTAATGCTCCATAGCTCTCTGGTTTCTGAGATCTGGAACAGTTAGCCATCTAGGATGCTGGGGATGGGTAGCCAGCACTTTCTTACAGGTCTGACAATTAACAAGTTGGCTAACTGGAGCTGTATCAAAAGTCCATGGGGTAGAGCAAGACCTGGAGGGAGAAACGAAGGTGCTAGGAGAGCCGCCCTCTCCACTTATGCTCTCACTCCAGGTCCCAGAGTCCATGTTCGAGGAGATCCTGCCAAAGGTCCTCAAGGATGACTTGAAAGTGATCCTCAGCTCCCCTAAGTACCTGGAGCTCTTCCTCTTGGCTAAGCAGAGGGTGCCAGCAAAGCTTGAGTCACTGGTGGGCTCTGTTGACCTGTTCTCAGAAGAGAATATCCCCAGGTTTGAGGAGAGAGTGGGTGGGCTCTCCTTGGGGGGTGTCCTGAACCCCAGACTTCTAGGCAGTGTTGCTGAGTCCCATCTGCACTCTGTAGTCTAGTGAACGTGCTGAAGATGGCAGCCAAGTCTGTAAGGAAAGAGCAAAAGCTACCAGACGTGTCTCTGAGCCTCCTCCGCCTATCACTTAAGGAGAACAAATTCACACTGTTTTGGAAGGAGGTTGTGGAGCAGGAGCTACTGAAGAAGCTAAGCTGGTCAACCAGGTGTGTGTGAGACACTAACCTCTGCTCCAGTCTGGGTGGGACGTGTTCTGAAGCCCACCACAAAGAACAGGGTCTCTGACCAGGCTCTGCCCCACCCCTTCTTAGCTACATGTGCTTCCGCCTGCTGGGTGCATCCCTGCCGCTGCTGTCAGAAGAGCAGCTGCAGCTGGTGATGCGGGGAGACTTGATCCGCCATTTTGGGGAGCACGCGGTCATTTCTAAGGTAGGTGTCATCCCTTGAAGTTCAGCAATGCCCAAAAGGGCCAGACAGTGGGTTCTTCCTCTGAAGATGTGTGACAGGACTGGGGACTATAGAAGGGTTTGGCCAGTGATCAGGCCCTTTTGTCCTGAGGCCCACTCTCTAGCGGGCCCAACCGGTCATCTATCTGGAATGCTCTGCTAGGGCCATTGATGAGAACAGTTATTCCTAGTGTGTTCTGTATTTTTGTGCCTGCCATCCATAAGACAGTGTTAACAGGGGCCCAGTACAAAGGGTTGTTGTAAGAAAAGAAGTAACCTGGTGGTGATCACATGAAAATTGGTGAGTTTTGAATCACACTGACACAACTAGATACTGGTCTATCAGGATTTGGGCCCTGCTTCCCCTCATGCCGCATTGAACTAGGGAAGCATCTTGTCCTCAGTCTTTGAGCCAGATTGGGGACCTTCTTGAGCTGGGATTGTAGGAATTTGAGGAGTCAAAGATAAGAGAGACCTTGGTGGAGCTGTGGCAGCACTGGTTCTACTGTGAACTCGGGACATTCTAGCCCAGGGTTTAACCTAGAAAGGGAGAGGGAGGAAGGTGGGAATGTTGGCCACTTCACATTGGTAACCCGACCTCATGCTCATCTCTTGCAGCCCCAAAATCTGTTCAAGTTCGTGCCAGAGATAAGTAAATATGTGAGTATCTTCCTAGAGGGGTGCCAGGATGACCCCAAGCGACAGTTTGCCGTGATGGTGGCCTTCACATCCATCACCAACCAAGGTCTCCCTGTCATGCCTACCTTCTGGCATGTCACACGGTTTTTAAGTAGTGAAGCCCTGCAAAGCTATGTGGCCTGGTTGCGGGACATGTTCCTCCAGCCAGACCTGGACTCCTTGGTTGACTTCAGCACTACCAACCAGAAGAGAGCACAGGATGCTTCAATCAATGTGTGAGTAGCAGGTGTCAGGAACATTGAGAACCCAAACCCCTGAGTGGGGAGGGAGGAAAGTTAGCTCTTGAAGGTAGCCTGTGAGTTTCCTGATTGGTATTTGGAGGTCAGGGCAGAGTATGGGTGGTCCTGCCACAGTGGAGCAAAGGAGCACCCTATTTTTATTGTCATGTTTGACTCATGTGACCTGCTCATGCTCCCAGGCCAGAGCGATGTGTGTTACGGCTCCGGAAGTGGATCATCCACCGCCTGGTTAGCCTTGTGGACCATCTGCACCTGGAGAAGGATGATGCCGTGGTCGATCAAGTAGCCAGGTGTGTAAGGAGCTAGCCCCTTGTGGGTGGCATGGCCATGGAACTAGGCTCTTTGCCTGGTCCGTGTTTGGGGGCACCCCTGGAGCCAGAAGCTTTCCGGTTAAGTTGTTAGTAGGGAATGGGCCCAAAGGAATCACCAGGGTACTTTGCCTGTCATGGAAAGAGACCCAGAAAGTACAGAACTGTGGGACCCCAAAAGTTCAGGCTTGACCTATGGATTTTACAGGCAGTCTTTGCCCATCGGTATCTACAAGTCTTTTGCCCCACACTAGCAAGTATCTGCTGGCTCCAAGGGAGCAGCTCTTATTCTGCTGCTCCAAATCAGGTCACCCACTTGTATTCAGAGGGTCACACTGGAGAAGTGACCCTTACATGGTGCAACTGAGGGGAGTCTAACCATGCCAATCAATGCTGGTTGTGCTCCTAGGTTTTGCTTGTTCCATGCCTTCTTTAAGACAAAGAAGGCCACCCCCCAGATCCCAGAGACAAAGCAACACTTCTCCTTTCCCTTGGACAACCGGAACCGAAGTGTCATCATTAGTTCCTTCTTCAGGTAAGTCTGTGCCACTCAGCAGATGGAAACACTTGTTCTTCTCTGAGCTGTGAGCAAGTTTAGAGGGCCTGGAGGGTCCAGGGCCTAGAGACTGAGCCCCAGGGTTGGCAGGGAGGCTGGGTATGTTGGTATGTACCGTCTGTGAACCTTTCCTTCTCCTTTCCCAGCCTGCTGCAGACCCTCAGTGTGAAGTTTAGGCAGTCTCCAGACTTGAATGAAAGCGGGAAGCCCTGGACTTACCGCCTGGTGCAGTTTGCAGACATGCTGTTGAACCACAGCCGCAATGTGACCCTGGTGACACCCTTCACAACACAGCAGCGCCAGGCCTGGGACCAGTAAGGGCCTGGGAGTTCTGGGGGTGGAGGAGGGTACCCTGTTCATCAGTGGTGCCTGTAAATGTGCCTTGTCCTCTCCCCAGGATGATGAGTACTTTGAAGGAACTTGAGGCCCAGTCTTCAGAAACCAGATCCATTGCCTTCCAGCACTTGCTGCTTTTGGTGGGCCTCCACCTCTTCAAGGTATTGTGGTCTGCAGAGAAGGGGCATGGGGCCACCCCTACTGAGAGGCTTTGAAGGCGATGGAGATGGAGGGTGACGGTGGATTCCCTTACCATAACCCAGTCCTACATGAAAGTTACAGCTTAAGGGGAAAAGCCACTCTATCCACATGGGCCCTAGCCAGCATCCCATCATTCCATGTAGGGCTTCTATGCGTTTGCCAGGTGCCAGAAGCAGAGTAGCCTGCTTTGAGCCACACCTTCAGTGGCCAAGATTTTAAGAGTCCCTAGATAGGATTTACTCATTGGAAGTGATGGATATAAAAGAACATGCTGCCCCCTGCAGGAGGGAGGCCAGTTTGACACACAGAACACTTGTCATTTAATAGTCATTTAGAAACAGGTTTCAGGCTTCTATGTATAACTCTGAGGGCTTCCCCTCACCCCAAAGCAAGGGACAATCATGCCTGAGGCTGGTAAATGTACCCAGCAAAGGCTCTGGCCTGCCATAGTTTTCCAATGTATCATATTCTGCAGTCCTGGGCCCTCAAGAACCTTCTCTCTCCTCCCCACCCCCATTTTTCTTATAAGAAGCCTTGATTTTTTTTTTTAACTAACATTTTAAAATTTGTTTTGTGTGGTATTGTGTGCCATAGCGCACGTGTGGAGATCAGAGGACAACTTAGGGGTTTGGTTCTCCTGCCATGAGGGTCGTCAGGTTTGGAAACAGGTGTTATTGTCCTCTCAGGTTATCTCACCAGACCCCTGATGCTCTTTTATCAAAACTGCTTCAGGTCTTGTTAGCCGCAAGCCTGTGGTTTCCAGACCCCTGCATCTCTGAATTTGACTGGCAGAAGAAATTGCATTTTGGGTTTATCAAACCCAGGAGAAAAGGCACAGCCCAGAGGGCAGGCACCTCCCAGTTCTCAAAGCCAGGGAGATAGAGACCACTGGCTTAGGCATGGACTCCTTCCTCTCTGCCCATAGCATTAGCAAGCAAAAGACTGCTTTCTGGGTATATAGGTTATTCCCAGCAAGATGCATTTAAATCCAATTAAAACCAGAGCCGGCAGTGGTGGTGCACGCCTTTAATCCCAGCACTCAGGAGGCAGAGGCAGGCGGGTCTCAGTGAGTTTGAGGACAGCCTGGTCTACAGAGCTAGTTCTAGGGCAGCTAGGGCTGTTATACAGGGAAACCCTGTCTCATAAAACAAAAAGCCCAATGGTTTTCAAGTGTATATCTAAAACCAGAAGTGCAAGGATAGCCCAGCAGTGTGAGATTAGCGTATTCTGTCCTGTGGCTCTGGGTGTGTCTGTCAGTTGTGACTGTGAGTGTTGATGTGGAGCTTGGGCTCTGGGTGTGTCTGACTGTACAAGGTGTGAAAAGGTTCTTGGGTAGCTCTTAGGTGCCCAGTCTGAATGGTAAGAGTGATTGGCCAAGAAAAGGCTGGTGTGTGGCTTACCTGAGGACTCTGGCTCCAGTTCCTTTCTGACTTCTGCCTTATCCTGCCCACAGTCCCCTACAGAGAGTTGTGATGTCCTGGGTGACATCCAGACCTGCATCAAGAAAAGTATGGAACAGAATCCCCGTCGATCGCGCTCCAGGGCCAAAGGTGCATCATTACTCCTGGGGCAGGCTGGGCAACCAGGCTTTCTGTGTCCTGCTCAGCCTAACTCTGCTTTCCTGCTTGCAGCTTCCCAAGAACCAGTATGGGTGGATGTGATGGTGGAGATCTTGCTGTCCCTGCTTGCTCAGCCCAGCAACTTGATGCGTCAGGTGGTCCGGAATGTATTTGGCCACATCTGTTCCCACCTTACGCCACGTGGTCTGCAGCTAATCCTGGCTGTGAGTTGGGGCCTTTGGAGAAATAAGATTGTAAGATGGGTCCACTGAGATATACTGGGGATGTGTGACATCTTCCCATCTTCTGTTTTCCTCCCTGGGGTGGTGGGGGCCTTTGGTCAAGATAGAAGAGGCTACAGGAGTCACCTGAGGAAGGTAGGCAGTTGGGGCAGCAAATGCAATTGTATTCTGGGACTTCTCCTCAGGTGCTTATCCCTGAGACAAATGAAGATGAGGATGACAACGTGGTGGTCACTGATGATACCAGTGAGAAGCAGCTGGAGCATGGAGAGGTACTTAACAGTGAGGTACAAGGTAGGGTGACTGACTGGAGATAAGTCACATGGTATCACTGAGAAGGTATGACTTACCTGCCTCAACCATAGGATGAAGGCTCAGATAGTGAGGACGATAAAAACTCAGATAGTGACATGGATAGCGACGATGGAGCAGAGAGTGAAGAGGAAGACCGTGATAAGGATGTGCAGCCAGGCTTTCGTCAGCGGCTGATGGAAGTGTTGCAAGCTGGGAATGCACTGGTGAGCAGGAGCCAGGGGAGAAGGGGTTTGTCTACCTACCTAAGGCCAGGTACCTGTGCTTAGGCTGTGTTTCTGTACCTCAGGGTGGAGTAGACAGTGAGGATGAAGAGGAGGAGCTTGGGGATGAGGCTATGATGGCCCTGGACCAGAACCTGTCCAGCCTATTTGCAGAGCAGAAGTTGCATATTCAGGCCCGGCAAGAGGAAAAGAACAAGGTACAGAAGGAGAAGAAGCTCCGACGGGACTTCCAAATCCGGGTGAGTGTGTGCAAGTGACTGCCAGACACCCTGAGCTGCTCCTGCCTCCCCTGTGCTCCTGCATGGGCTCATTCCCAGTCCTCTGGCCACAGGTACTAGACCTAATTGAAGTTCTGGTGACCAAGCAGCCTGAGCACCCCCTGGTCCTGGAACTACTTGAGCCATTGCTGAGCATAATCCAACACAACATGCGCAGCAAAGGCTCCAGCAAGCAGGAGCAGGACCTCCTGCACAAGACCGCCCGCATCTTCATGTGAGTGCACATGCCCTGGTTAACACATAACCCTAACTGACTTTTCTTCCATTTCCTTCATGCTCCCTATGCCTAGAGCAGGGGTCCTGAAGCTCTGGTCCTATCCCAGCCATCAGTTTTAAAATACTCTGGAATTCTGACAGGAGGTTAGGACTGTCTCACACAGCACTATGCTAGTCCAGATCATGCTATGTGTTCAGACACTGTTTTGTCCTCCCCCACCCCCCACCCCCCACTCTGTCCCTAAGCACACATTGGCCTTAGGCTTGATTTACAGAGTCTGAGGCCACTGTCCTACAAAACAGGTACAGACAAGAGAGGTGTTCGGCCTCTGGGTCAAGTCCCTGTCTTGTCTCTAAAAGTCAGTGTTTTAACCTATGCAGTGGTACCTAGGGCTCTTCTTGCTGTGCATGGGCAAGGGCATCTTTTGACCAGTTTGCTCCACCCACAGGCACCATCTATGCCGTGCCCGCCACTACTGCCACGAGGTGGGGCCCTGTGCAGAGGCTCTGCATGCCCAGGTGGAGCGCCTTGTACAGCGTGCTGGCAGTCAGACTGACACCTCTGTGGCCCTTTACTGCTTTAACGCCTCTCTGTATCTACTGCGAGTCCTCAAGGGCAATACTGCAAAGAAGTACCAGGATGGTCAGATGCTACAGGGAGCCGACACCAAGCCTGAACCCAAGGACCCAGAGGTGAGCCAGGAGCCAGTCTGGGCAGTTTCCAGAAAACTTAAACCAACTCTTGGCCAGGGCTCATCCTCAGTCTTCTATGCCTTGCTCCCTATCTCACCCCAGCTTTCTCACCAGGCTCAGACTGCCAATTGCTTGGACTTGAACTTTGTGACCCGGGTATACTCGGCAGCACTGGAATCTCTTCTGACCAAGCGTAACAGCCCCCTCACTGTCCCCATGTTCCTCAGCCTTTTCTCCCGGTATCCGGTAAGTACAGGAGCCAGCCCTCCTCTTTGGACCCCTGCCTGTCCCAGAACCCAGCTAATGGTCCCTGTCCTCCCCCAATCCCTAGGTGATCTGTAAGAACCTGCTCCCCATCCTGCTCCAGCATGTGGCTGACCCATTGCGACCCCGCCATCAGGTAAGGGTCTGTCTGAATCATCTTCTCACTGAGGCCTAAGAGACCTGCTTCACTGACCTTGGCTATTCTTACGCTGCAACATATGGTGGGCACAGAGGAACTTCAGGAGCCTTGCTGTCTGGCCCAAGGCCTCCAGCACTGCTGAGACCTATATGAGAAGTCACCCTGTCTGCTTAGATGCCAGGGTTGTCAGGCAGGCTTGAGGGAGACAGCATTAAGTCAGTAAGGCAAGAGACAGTCCCAGCATGAGGTTGGAGTCATTACCTCTTCGGATCTCAGCAGCCCTTTACCCATATAAGAAAGGAGCTGATGACTGTAAGGCCCAGTACAGGCAGCCTCTGAGCCTTTACTGGGCATGTTGGGGCTCTTGCTGGCTACATTCTCCTTGATGCAGGCCCAGGCGTGCACACTGCTCCAGAAGACCCTATCTGCCCGGGAGCTAAGAGTATGTTTTGAGGATCCTGAGTGGGAGCAGCTGATTGGCCAGGTCTTGGAAAAGGTCACCCAGGTAACACACAGCTGTGAGGCTCCCACCCATGAATTCACCCCCAGGTTTCTGGAAACCAGATTGCTTGGAACTTGAGGTTCCAGAGTGGGTTGTACAAGCTAACTAGTCCCCAGAGACATTTCCTCCCTCTGGGCCACTGCTATGAGAGGCATGCAGAAAGGCCTTGGGCAGTTCTTAGGAGTGCCTCAGTGTTGACCTTCCTCCTTAGACCCTACACACACTCGGGGAGGCACAGAGCAAAGGGGAGCACCAGAGGGAGCTGTCCACCTTGGAGCTGCTGAACAGTCTCTTCAAGACAGTCAATCATGAGGTAAGGCAGCTGCCCAAAAGTCAGTGCCCCAGATGGAATGGACATCACACCAAGACTCTGGCAGTGGTCCTTCCTTCCAGGGGGAGAATCTGGCCTTTTCAAAGACTACAGTGTGACTGGTAGAAGTGATTGACTTCGAGGTAGAGGGCCGCATCTAGAGCTGGCAGACTAGGGGTGAGACGGTGTCACCTCGCGTCAGAAAACTGAAAAGTGAGACATAGTGATAGTGAGAAGAGCTAGAGTTGATCCCAGGCGGGCAGCAGTTTGGAAGGAGGCCAGGTTTCCAGGCAGGGAGAGGTAAGAGTTACTTATTGGCTTATTAGGGTAGAGGCTAGGAGGCCACTGGAAATGGACATCTGGGTTCCGTAGTCTGGAACCATCCTTACAGGGGACTGAGGCTGAAAAAGCACCTGAGCCCTGGTTTTGGAAAGGGAAACTGCTAGGGACCTTAGTTTTTCCACAGTAGAGACTAGTAATTTAGAGACAGGAGTGGCTAAGGTTCCAGGAGCAGGTGGAAGACCCAAAAGCTGACAAAAAGCCATGTCACCACTACTACTCCAGCCTGCTTTTCCTCTGCAGAAGCTGTCTGTGGACCTCACCTCTCTCTTGGGCATACTGCAGAGCAAGCAGCAGAAGCTGCAGCAAAACTTGAAGCAGGGGAACCACTCCTCTGGTTCCAACCGCCTCTACGACCTCTACTGGCAGGCCATGAGGATGCTAGGAGTCCAGTATGTTCTGGGAGAGGGACCCACACCCTGGAAATGGGACTGAAGATGCCCTCAGTGCCGTCAGTATTGTACTCTCTCACTTTGTGTTTTACTACTTCCTTACAGGCGTCCCAAGTCAGAAAAGAAGAATGCCAGGGATATTCCTAGCGACTCCCAGAGCCCTATTAGCATGAAGCGGAAGAAAAAGGGATTCTTGCCTGAGACCAAGAAACGAAAGAAACTTAAATCTAAGGACGCCACACCAGAAAAGGATGCTGCATCAGGGCAGGATGTAGTGATGGCGGATGCCACACCCGCTGCTGGTGGTACAGACCAGCCCCCCAGCACAGGCAAGAAGAAAAGGAAGAGAGGGAAGGCCAACACCCCATCCCAGGTGAATGGGACACCTGTCACCAAGAGTCCAGCTCCCAACAACCCCACCCTAAGCCCCAGCACCCCTGCTAAGACCCCAAAACTACAGAAGAAAAAAGAGAAGCTGTCACAGGTGAATGGAACCACTCCTGTGTCCCCCATAGAGCCTGAAGGCAAAAAACATTACCAGAAGGCTCTTCCCACAAAGGAGGTCTTGAGAAAGACGCCCCAGTCTTCCCTGCCACGAAAAAGGGCAAGGCTGTCTCTGGTTAACAGGAGCCCCATCCTGTTCCAGAGTGGGGTCAAGAAAAGGAAAGTGGCCCGGAAGAAGGTGCAGACACCTTGAGTGTGGTCTGTTTTCCCCTGTCTTGAGCAGCCCAAGAGACTTCTATTTTTCACCAGTATTTTAATAAATATTGCCATGGTATATGTATGACACCAATCTCTGGCTTTGGGCAGTGGGTGGATTACCAACCTTCCAGGGGCAAAGTCCATCTACTGCAGGCCTGGCTTCAGGCTTAGATACTCAGTTCTGTCCCTCCCCAGGCTGTTTCAATGGAGAGCCACCAAAACATTTAAATAGGTTTATTTCTTCATTTACAAGAGGAATATATATTTGGCTTCTCTCTTAAGACTCTGAGATTCACAATCAGCAGCTCTAAAAAATAAAGGAGCGGTTCAGCTTCCGGAAGGAAGAGGAGGCAACACTTGGACCTGGTTCTTGTACAACAAGAAAACATTGCTGGGGCCCCTGCTGGGGTTAGGGTGGGAGCCAGGCTGGTCATAAGGGATAGCACCCTCTGCCCACCCACATCCAAACCCCCAGGGTGCCCCAGAGCTTGGGTGGGGTGGGTACCACTAACACCATTGAAGCCACAGCCAGCAAGTGGGGGATGGCCACGAGAACTGTTGTCCAAGCTGGTTCTGGACATTTCCTGTAGGTTACAATGGTACCCCAGGACCAGAGCCACCTTGGCGTGCAAGGAGTGAAGCTGGGGATAAGTGTCCTAAGGTGACTGCAGGGGAATGAAGGGTTGTCTGTGTGTAGGTGATGAAAGGCTGAGGTGAAGGCCTCCCGCCCCACAGGCAGTTGGGGTATGATACCTACAGGCACTGGTGGGCAATCTCCAGCAGTTCATACCCTAGGCCAAGAAGCAATGTGGACAGCTGCTAGGTACAGCTTTCTGCAGCCAAATCTGATCATCCTGTAAGTGGGGGTGGCTTCTGGGGTACAGCAGGAGTTGTGGGGGGAGGGAGTAGGGCCTTCACCCCTAGTGCTGCAGCTTCCTCTAATAAGGGATGGTCCCACCTGGGAAAAACTGGGCAAAGAACCAGCTGAAGACGGCAGAGGCAGTTACCTATTCTCCAGGGTGACTGTCCCAGCCAGGGAGCACCCAGCTCCATGTGTCAGGCTGAATTTGATGGCCCCCAGGTCAGAGCCTAAGGATGGGGAAATGGTCCTCATACACCAGAGCCTTTGTGGGGGACCTCAGAACCAGAACTGAGGGCCTGAGACTTGGGCCATGTCTTCTGTGTACAGTCTAGGACTTGTTTCTTCAAAGCCATGGAGGGTGCCTTGCAAGGCACACAATGAAGGAAGCTCCAGCTCCTTGGCCCCACTGTCTAGGGAGGATAGGGGCTCTCTCAAGATCATATGAGCTAAGGGCGGGCCAGGCTTTCCCCAAATACCCAGTACAGGCTGGTTTCTCTCTTGGACCTTCAGCCCCCAACCAGGTCTTGAATTGTGTTCAACTGAGTGGCTCCAGCACACACAGCCCTCCACGTTAACTGAGGATGCAGCTTCTTCAAGATAGGGCCACTCAGTCCTGGGCCAAAGAGGGTGAGTACTCAGCTGTGAGTCACACGGGTAGCTTTGGGACAGTCCTGCAGGTCCAGGATGCTGGAGGACCTCTCCCAATCTAAACTGCAGATCATTGCTGTCCCAGCTGCACCTGTGGGAAGGGGTTGGATCAGGTGGAGCTTTGGAAATTGTTCCAAAGCTGGCTTCCTTAGCTTTCACCACTGTTGTGGTACTGGAGGCTATGACCCGTGTTTTACATTGACAGGAAGCTTTAGCTTCCAGGGGCTAGGCCACTGGGAAGGTCAGGGTGGGAGCTGTACCCTGACACATCTAGGAGGATTTAGGAGGACAGCAGGAGTTTCTGGCAAGTTCCAGGCCTGACCTATGCTCTCAGCCCTCCTAGGGAAGGGAGGGCACTGATTTACTGGAAGAAGCCAGCTCCCACATATCTACAGATTCCATGTCAACATCTCAGAAGGAAGAGGGCAGACCCAGGGCAGTGGGGAATCTGCTCAGGAAGGAGAGGGTTCAGAAGGTGTTTTGTTCCCTGTTCCTTTGTGGCCAGTCCTCCCACAGGGCCTTCCTGGCCTGCACTCACCACCTCAGACTTTCACGGATGCAGGCGGCATCACCAGCTGGTTCACCCTGAGGGAGAGACGGGCGGGGGTCAGGGTGGCGCATCAGCGGGGACTGGGCCCAGGCACGGCTCTGGCACATCGCATCACTGGGGCCGGTAGACCGGAGGCGCTGGGCAGGGACCTCGTCAGCCCCAGGGGGAGGTGGGAAAGCCCAGGGGTAGGGAGAGGAGAAAGAAAGGAATAGAGAAAAGAGGAGAAAGAAGTCAGAAAATAAGAGGAGAAGGAAATGGGGCTCCCAGCTCTAAAACCCTATTCACTCCGGGGGGGGGGGGGGTGTCATTCCTAGAGCTACCGAAGAAAGGCCTGGCATCTGCCAACCTGGGCTACAGTGGGTAGGGCTCACAAGATGCTGCTGAGGGCATGAGAAGACTCAGCCAAATATAGAGCTGGTCCTGGCCTCCAGCAGGTCACCCAGCCATAAGGGTACAAAGTAGCTCACTGTCTCCTCCACCCTTGTCTCAAAGAGCTGTCACAGTCCCTGCTTCCCAGCACGCCCACCCTCACCCTACTCACTGCTGTTCAGCCTTGGCACGGTCGCTGAGGAAGAAGAGAGCAGTGGCAAGGAAGAACATGCCACCTAGGACCACAACAAAAGGGCACAGCATGAGGGCATAGCCCAGGCTCAGAAACTCCCAGAGCGGGGAGTCCTTGGTGCTCTGGCGGATAAGGTCCGAGATCTGTGGGGATTGGGGTACAGGTATCAGGACTGGCCTATCTTCTGAGCCCCACCCAAGGCAGACCCCACCCTCAGCTACTCACAAAGCCAATGAGGTAGGGGCTTCCGGCATCCCCCAGCAGATGGGAGGTGAAGCTCTGCAAGGCCACAGCAGTGGCTCGTCGGGTAGGGATGACCACGTACTGCAGGAGAAAGGACAGGTCAGTGCCAGAAGGGCCAAGGTGTGACCTAGGCTCATCCCTGTGGATATGATATTTCTGAAACCCCCACAGCCTCAGCTTTCTGTCCTGGTAGAACCTCCCACCCATGCAGGCATGGCCTCTTCTCTTCTGCATCTGCCCCTCCTGTCTGGAGCCTCAAAGCTCCCACACACAGCTTCAGACTCCATCACCCCAGTGGCTCTGACAGGCCCCAGACCTCAACCTTGGTGATGGGAATCTGTACCTCCGTCCCCACTACATTCAGACATGGAACACAACTTCAGTATCAGTTGGCACAGGTCTTCCAAAGCCAGAGTTCTTGGAGCATGGAGGACCTGAGCTAACAGACCCAGAGGCACTTCTTTTCTTTCCTTCTTTTTTAAAGATACGGCCTTACTGTTTCACCCAGGCTGACCTCAGCTTGCTATGCTCCTGGAGAGAACCCTCATGTCTGAGGGATCACATGTGGAATTGTGCAACTCTGCCCTCCCCTTCTATAAGCTAAACACCTGCCTGGGTTCCCCTCCATGAAGACTTATTTAGCAAGGCTGAGGCTGGCTCCAGTGGCGAGGATATGAACTAGAATCCCACCCCAAAGAGCCTCTACTTGAACTCAAGCACCCTGACACCAAAGTCTAAGAGCTGCTGGGTCCCAGGTCCTCCTGAACCAGACAGACCAGGCTCTGACCTCACTTGAAGACACGTGGGCAAGACTAGGACAACCAGAACCAGGTGGCCCTACCCTGAGCTCCAACTACTCACACTGTCCACGACTCCTGTCATTCTGGCCAGAGGAGCAGCATCCTCACTGCTGGTGAGGAGACAGGGAGGGATCTGGATCCAAGGATATTGCATGGCCCCATTTCCAGCACTAATTAGTCACTTAGCTGGGACACTTAATAAAACTGGGACATGATTTCCCTGGGACCCAGACAGCCCTCAGGGGCTGCTGGGGGTGGGGGTTGCCAGGGGAGGGCATGCTGCCCAGCACCGAAGACTCTCGATTCAGTCTTGCCACAGTTACGTAGTGAACGACTCCTGCCCCTGTGCTTGCCCAGCCCCTTGTTGAGGCCCTTAGCTGAGGCCTCCCCATACTTCTGCATAATGCATGAATGGGCAGAGAACAGACACTGCTGGGGGACACAGGTATTTAAGGAAACATAGGGTGGAGCAAGGCAGGCTTCCTGAATGGGAGGGACTACAGAGGGCCCCAGACTCTGGCCTGCCGGTCTAAGCACCAGTTCCTAAGCTCCTATCCCTCTATCTCCAGTCCTCTGCAGTCTCCTGAGCCTGATCAGGAGGTCCCCTGAGGACCAAGGGCAGGAATCATAGTCCTGCCATCTCCACCCCCACTTCACTCAGAGCTATAAGTCACTAGGCCCACAGCCCCTCCCCTGTTCTGTCCCCACCCAGGAACACAAGCCCAAGCAGACTGCTCAGACAGCCCTTTGTCCCTGGCCTGCTGGTCTGGAGGCCATTGTTGGTCTCGTAAAGACAGCCTCTGTTTGTCCAGCCAGCCACAGGCACTCGGCCGGCACGCCTGGGATCCAGCCTGGGACCCAGCCTGAGCTGGCAAAGCAGAATGCGAGGATACTCAACTCTAGAGGGAGGAGTGCTGGCAGGCAGCACCACGTCAGTGCCAGCCTGGCACCACCAGCCTCCTAGCCACAAACCTGAAACTGGAGACAACCCTGCCCCTGCACCCCAACATCTATCTGCCTGCTCTCCTAGCCACTAACTGGCAACTGGAGACAATC
This sequence comes from Microtus oregoni, assembly GCF_018167655.1. Taxonomy (NCBI): domain Eukaryota; kingdom Metazoa; phylum Chordata; class Mammalia; order Rodentia; family Cricetidae; genus Microtus; species Microtus oregoni. The sequence continues at coordinate 26,169,272 of NW_024543074.1, read as the reverse complement.
CTGCCCCTGTACCCCAGCATCTATCTGCTCAACCCCGTTTCCAGGCTCTTCCCAGATCTGACCCCCATGTATCTCTGAGTCACTTCCTGCCTCTGGGTTCACCTCTCCCACTGACAAGTGATGTTAACACTTCACTCACCTGCCCAAACTACCCCCAATGAAATGTAAAAGCCTGGGTCAGTCAGCAGAAGGTGACTGTGGACTTCCTGGCTTACCATGAGGATGTCTGCAGTGATGGCCCAGTTAGAAAACAGCAGTGTCTCCCCAACAAAGATGCAGATCTATTCATAGAGAGGAAAGCAACCATGAGGGGTACAAGGCAGGGACACAGGACCCTCCCTATGGGAACAGAGGGTCCTGGAAGTCAGACTGCAACTCTAGCCCATCTCCCCATCCTTACAAGGACTCACATAAGCGCCCACAATGCTGGTCTTGGCAGCCACAAAGATGAGGCAGATGAAGATGGCAGATCCCAGCATGCCCACAGCACACACCAGTGGGTCAGCACGCTGAGTCCGCAGGCGGCACCAGCGAGTGGCTCCCGCACCTGTGACCACGCCCAGAAAGCCAGTAAAGCAGGTAATGGCCCCAAAGATGAGACTGTGGGGACAAAGGACAGTAGAGTGTGATTTGAACAAGACCATGGTTGAGGCAGAGGCACCCAGTCCCTTGAATCCAGGCTTTACCTGTCTTTGGCTCCGCAGGGTGGGCTGTTGCACGTCTCTGCTGTCTTTTGTACAACTTGAGCACGGTGCAGATAGAGAGGAATCCACATGCCTAGGGCTCCTGTGGCGAAGGACACGGCAGATGTGGCCAAGGAGGAAAAGACGTAACTGCGGCTGGGAAGAATCCAGGGAGGGACACTGAGTTGGCGCAGCAGGCAGCCTTCACAAAGAGGCCGGGGAGTCAGCCTATTCCCCCACAGTCTCCCCCAGATAGAAATGCTCTTTCCAGGCCCAGGTGAGGAGTAGGGATGCAGGAACGATTAAACTCTCAGACCAAAATGTCATTCAGCACTACAGGCAGTGGAGATGGCAGATGAGTGTGGGGACCGCTTGGGGCTCTCACCCAGGCCCCCTCCTACCTCGGTCCACACAGTAGCACTCACTTTCGGATCAGAGCCTTCATGTCTCGGAGCCACGAGGTCCGTGCTTTCAGCTGCCCCCCAAGTTGATCAGCATGGCCTCTCTTAGTGGCTGGGACCAGGATGAGGATGAGTGTTCCTGTGATCATGCCCAGGACAGGGGATACCTGGTAGGACAGGAAATGTGGAGCCTGAGTGTCAAATAGACTCTGTGCTGACCAGGAGGGCCCGGGCAACTGCTCTTATCTGGGCTCCAAGTCCTGTTCCTAGGCTAATATTTGCCCAGCTGAATAAAAGCAAGGCTGAGCAAAGCCACTGAGGATGAGGCCAGGGAAGGGGACAGGGGGCTCAAAATGGACAAAGGCAGGGCAGGAAAACAGGTTCAAGGAAGACCAACAGACTTCAGGGAAGGGGGGAAGAATTGGGAGATGAAGAAGAAAGAGGAGGGGTGAAGGGGGAAGTGAGAGAGAGAGAGAGATGGCTCAACAGATGAAGAATAAGCCGGACGATGGTGGCGTATGCCTTTAATCCCAGCACTCGGGAGGCAGAGGCAGGCGGATCTCTGTGAGTTCGAGACCAGCCTGGTCTACAGAGCTAGTTCCAGGACAGGCTCCAAAGTCACAGAGAAACCCTGTCTCGAAAAACAAAAACAAAAAAAAAAAAAAAAACAGATGAAGAATAGATGGGAAAACAGATGCACACGTGCATGGGTGGATGGACAAGTAGGTGAATGGGTGGGTGGGTGGCTGAATGGGTAGATGGGTAAGAAAAGAAAGACAGGTAGATGAAAAGCATAGGGAACGATGTCTTTGAGTAGAAGAGTTTGTTTGTTGGGGTAGAGAGCCATATACCAAATTGCCCAACCCCTGGGGCTAGGAATATTCCAAGGTGTGTCCCTCGAACATGGACATTAGGTGGGGACTGGCCAGACATGTGGCCTGTTCTTTACAGGCCTCTGTATGGGTTTTGGGTCTTCCTTGTGTCCAGCCTCATGTTGAGAACAGAATACCAAGGCTCCAGGCCTCTCCCTACACAGAACCAAACACCAGCCCAGGCGAAAAGAGAAGCTGGCTTCCCTCAGGCCTGGGAGCTCTGCTCCATGCAAGCCCTCTACCCTACGGCTCACCACCCCCACCATGAAATTCCACGGTGGCTGCTTCCTTCCTGCTTTTGAGGAAAAAACACTTTGTCTTGAGCTTCCGTTTCTCTGAGAAACGGGGAATCTCTGTTTCCTCCGATTGCACTGTCCTAGGGCCTTGGTGAATTGCCCCAACCCTCCAACAGAACAGGAAGTGGCTCCAGACCCTAAAGGCCCCCACACAGAGGTCCTGTCCCAACCTCGCCCTAGAACAGAGCCAGGGCTGGAAGCAGGAAGCTCTGCTGTGGACCTGGAATTTCCTGATGTGGTGAGAGAATCCTCATCCTCTCCACTCCCTGGGCCTGGGTGTAGGATTTCAGCCCTGGACTGGGGCCCTGTGGGTGACAGGGCTGTCTAGCTCCCCTGATACCTCAGCCTGAAATGATTTCGAGGGACAAGACCTCAGAGTCCAGGCTAGTGAGGGAGTGGGCCTGGAGATTAAAGCCTGGCCTCTGGGCTGAGCTGCTCTCTGGGGGCAAAGGCTGGAGCGGGGAGCCTAAAGAGAAGGGGACCTAGGCCTTACCCTCAGGGCCCAATGCCAGTCTCCAGCTGCCTGCTTCACGCTGGAACCTGTGATGTAGCCCAGGCCACTGCAGAGAAGACAGACACATGTCAGAGCGAACAGCTGGGCTGAGTGGAGTGTTCGTGTTGGCCACCCACCCAGCCAGCCTGTGGAAGAGCAGGTCCAGGAGTCCTCTACGGCTGCCTGCCTCCATGTCTGCTTAATGTAGGGTTGGTGAGTTCAAGGGGACTGTGGTGCTCTTCCCACAAATCATGGCGCCCCACACTTACCTGCCCAGTGGGATGGCAAAATAGAAGACCGAGAGCATAAGCGTGCGGGTGTTCTTGGTAAACAAGTCGCCGATGATGGTCGGTGCGATGGTGGAGTAGCTGGCTTCACCGATACCTACTAACCCTCGGGACAGGACCAGCAGCCAGAAGTACTGTGGAAGAAGACAGAGAATGCTGGAGGACCAGCCATTCCCAGGCTTGCACATCCCTATCCCGTTACATACTAGTCCTGGCCGGGTTCAGGAGCCCGGAGAGAGGATGGAGCCCAGGACTAGTCTCAGCAGTGACCACAACCACAGGCCACACAGGGCCCTGGGATTCCCCTCAAAATGATGGATCTGACTGGGACAAATCATTCCCAAGTTGGGAGAAGGCAAGACTGTGTCTGCACAAGCACTGGGGACTATGTGCTCGGGGCACCTTGGCATCTCCGGGTTCACTTTAGGATCCAGAAGTCACCTTTGCTCTGTGCCCTCCCCGAGGCAGGGAGGCTAGACCAAACCTGGCCACACCGAAGACCCACTGTGTGAGGGGAATGGGCACAGTTGTCTAGTGGGCTCTGAGCCCCTCTCTGCTGCACACATCAAAGGCCACAGTGGGGGGAAGGGTGTGGCCATGCCAGCTGCCAGTGGTCCAACCCCTTTGATGTGAACCTTCCACTGGCCCCCAGCTGCCCAGGCTCAGAGTTTCCCTGTCCCACCCACACCACCTGCTCGGCCAGCACTGGCCATGTTCAGCTCTCCCCTGCTGTCTCTATTGTCTCTTTCCAGACATCTCCTGCCACCTCTCTGGCCCTGGATGCTGATCCTCTGCCTTGACCTTGTCTCACTCTCCCTGGTTCCTGGCATTTCTTTCCCTGTGAGTCAACTGTCCACAGCCTTTTCCTATTTTTCCATTGGGTTGTCGTGTCTCTTTTGTATAGATTATATTAGCATTTTCTACACCACAGGGCTAGATTCCCTGTCATCTGTGTCACCAGTGTTCTCAGCCGCCTTTCTCTCCTCTTTGTTTACCCAGTTTCACCATTCACACGCTTCCTGGTGTCTAATTTGATGCTGTCACATCTTGGTTTTTTTCCTCAATGCCTTGTTCCAGAAAGCCTACTCCAGACTCAAAGTATAAAAACACCCTCTTCTATTTCATGTTGAAATGATCTGGGGAGAGACAGCAATCCTCTTCAGCACTCTAGCATGCTAAGGTGGCCCTGCCCCCCTGCTCCCCTCCCCCTGGCCGCCAGGTTGATGCTGTCTCTGTCCTATGCTGCACACGTAAGTACCAAGAAACAGTACTTAGTGTTCTCTCTGCCTACAACAAATAGACAGAAAGGGGACTCCTCCGCTTGTTTTATTTTACCACGTGCTTCATTATTTTTTGACATATATGCGTGATGATAGACATTGATCAAGTTTATCCTTCCACTGGCTACTTAATATGAATACACCCTTGAGTAACTGTGCAGGCCCAGTGGTGGCCATTTGAGTAGTTTCCTGCCTTCCTGCCTGCTTTCCTCTTTGTGTTTGCACATGAGAAGTACGTGCATGAGTGTGTGCAGGTACACAGAGAAGCCAGGAGTTAAATTGCTCTCCATCTTATTCTTAGAAATAGGGACACTCACGGAACCTGGAGCCCACCAATTCAGCTAGACAGTGAGCTCCTAGGAGCCAGCTGACTCCACTCCTAGCTTCAGAGTGACAGGAGAACACTGCCACACTTGGCTTTTACTCAGGTTGCTGGAGATCGAACTCAGGGCCTCAGGCTTGCTTAGCAAGCCCTCTTATCCGCCAAGCCATCTTTCCAACTTCTTTCTCCGTTTTTTTTTTTTTTTTTTTTTTTCGGTTTTTCGAGACAGAGTTTCTCTGTGGTTTTGGAGCCTGTCCTGGAACTAGCTCTTGTAGACCTGACTGGTCTCGAACTCACAGAGATCCGCCTGCCTCTGCCTCCTGAGTGCTGGGATTAAAGGCGTGCGCAACCACCGCCCGGCCGGCTCCTTTGTTTTTTAAATATTTATTTACATTGTGTGCATGTATGTGTGTTTACGAAGATGTGTGCGCGCGCGTGTGCGTGCGTGTGCGTGCGTGCGTGTGTGTGTGTGTGTGTGTGTGTGTGTGTGTGTATACAGTGCCAGAGGCCAGAAGAAGAAGTTAGATCCCCTGGAGCTGGAGTCATAAGTGGTTGAGAGTCACCCTATGATGCGAGCTGAAACCTGGGTCCTCTGGAAGAGCGGTAGTACTCTTACCCACTGAGCCATCTTTCCAGCCTCCCCAATCCCAGGAGGATCCTCGTGTCTGTTTATTCAAACGCTGGAGTTTTTCTAGGCTGTGTCTCTCCAGATAGAGGCTGGGACACAGCAGGGGTTTACAGGATCTTGCCACTCCGATCTCCAAAGAGGCTCCACCAATATACACTCCCACCAGCAGCAAGGCATCTCAGGATCCCACAGCTGTACTAACACTTGGTATTGTCAGCCTCTTTAATTGTTGCCAATCTGACGGGTGTGAAATGGTATCTCATTGTTGTTTTGCTTTGCATTTCTCTGATTCCTCTGGAGGCTGAGGTATCTCTTCCTCCATTCATTGGCCATTGGTCATGTTCTGGAACTCCCTAACAACCCTTTGTTTATTTTCCTAGCATTATTGTCTCTTTCTCTTGTTCTTTATAGTTTAGTTTAGGTTTCTATCCTGCTTTGGTTTTCACTTCCCCATTTGTAGTTTATTCTGCACCATGGTTGACATCGTACCCTTTTCCTCCCCGGAGCTACTGGTGAGAGATGTGCCCTCAGCCAGCACTGGCTCCCCACTCCCTGGGGCCTTGCTTCGTGTCCCTTGGCTGCTTTAGTCGGAATGGCCATTGTTTTGACAACTGACAGGGCAAATCCCATTCACCGTTATCTTTCACATTGTTTTTGGCTGTTTGGAGCATTTTCTCTGCCAAATTAACTTTAAAATCACATTGCCAATGTCCCCCAAAAGCCCCTATGGGGCTTGAATGGTGATCACAATGAGTTTACAAAACAAGCGAAAGCGATGATCTGTTTTTCTCTTTGCCTCTGCTCCACTCTTCTCTCCCACACAGAAGGCATCAAGGCCCAGACTCATTAATCGATCAGTCCCAGCAGCAGCCCCAGGGGCCCAGCCAGGGGCAGGGCAAGGCACAGAGGGCTCTGAAGGCTCCTAGCTTTGTTTCCATGGTGACCACCAGGCTCCACCCTGCACTGGGCCTGGAATTGCCTTGGACCTGACCCACCTCCCCAAGCAAAGTTAGCTCCTGCAGACCTATCTGGTCCATCAGGGAGCATCTGGCTCCTCCTTGTCCTTCAGACTCTTCCAAGGCTCAGCGCTGCCACAGGAGGAAGGACTGGGCCTTAGGCCTGGCACTCAAGGTCTTCCTTGACCTGTTCTCTGCTCTCCTTTCCAGCCATGACACCCTTCTCTTTCTCTCAAAACACAATCCACCATCTCTGCATCTTTGGGTATTGACTCCTGCCTGTGCCAACTTCACCATTAAGTCCTGGCTTCTCAGCCATCTCTGCTAGAGCCACGTGTCACCTCCTCCGGGAAGCCTTCCTGGAACCCATGGACCACAAGGGCCAGTTCCTCTTCAGTGTTCAGCACTTTGGACAGCTTGAAGGCTATGATCCTGAAGCCCCTGTGCCACCTTTCCACCCTCCTCTCTCAAGGGCAGGGACAGACAGACAGCTCTTAAGGATGTTGGTTCTTTTTCCATCGCTCTCCACAGATGATATCCCATGGCTGACTACTCCTAGCCACGAGAAGTTCACTGCCCTCATGAGACAACACAGGCCTTCTTGGAGAGAATGAACAGAAAAGAGGACTTGCTGGACACTGGCCATGCTCCACAGCCAGACATTCATCGACTCAGTTGCTTCTCACAGAGAACCAGCCTGGATAGGACTGTTCCCATTTTAACAATGAAGAAACTGAGGCTCAGAGAGGTAAAGTGCATTTCTCTGGGTCACAAAGCTGAATGGGCAACAAAGTTGGGATAGTCAAACCCTGGACTGTGAAAATCAAGGGTATTTCTTAAAATACCTCGATGCTGAATTGACGCTTGCCTTCCTGGGACTTGGACTCAAGGAGTTAGCTAGTTATGAAAGAGCAAACTGAACCAGAAACGGAGAAAGTTGCACAGTAAGAAAACTGGGGGCAGGGGGAAGGGGGAGGGACAGGGCTGGAAGCCAAGGCCCTTACATCTAGGGCAGACTTATTCTCTGTGCCTGACATTCTGCGGGGCTATAGGCTGCTCAGAGAGTCAGGTTGCCACACAGAGCTGCAAGCCTCGTAGTCCAGGTCAGTACAGAGGAGGCCCTGTCTGCAGGACTGGTTTATAATTGAACGCAAAGATACCTGCTATGGCTTTGCCTTGGGGGTGAAGCTCAGGAGCAGGCTCAGTCTACAGGAGCGCAGACCAGCCTTCCTTGAGAAACCTGTACAATGGACATGGCGGTAGCGCTAGCAAGCAGGAGAACCATGGGGGAACCTCACCTGCTGAGGAATGAAAGAGCTAGAGAAGGTGACGGCCGACCAGAAGAAGATGCCACAGCTGAGGATCACCTTCCTATTGAATCGGTCACCCAGGTAGCCGAAGATGGGGGCAGCCACCATGAAGCTGCAGATGAACACTGTGGAAAGAAGAGAGGAGAACTGGAGGGTGTGCAGGTCCTGGCAAAGGTCAAGTGCAACGAGACACAGCTGAACCTGCCTCCAGCTAGAGGAAGTAGCCCTGGGAGAACAACGTCAATGCCTGGCACCCAGAGCGGGCAGTGAATACACGGGGTTAGAGGATATGGGGCTCCATGTCTTCTATCACCGCCAGCTTATTCCATGTCTTGGAATACTCGTTCACACAGAGTGCCAGCCCAAGGCTTACCACCACACCTCCCAGAGCTTCCCACCCATAGATGAGGCCAAGAGTCAGAGGGAAAGTGACTTGCCAAGGCCCTCCAGGTAGAAATGGGCCTTTGTCTGCCTAGCCCCAGAGCCTGAGTTCCTTAGGCTTTGCCATTTAGTTTTTACTTGCTTGCTTTCTGAGATAAGGTTTCCCATAGCCCAAGCTGGCCGGAACTTTGCTACATAGCCAAGGATGACTTTGAACTCTGGATTCTACCACCCTCTATTTCTCAAGTTCTAGGATTTCAGGCGTGCACCACCAGACCTAGTGTATGTGCTGCTGGGGATCAAACCCAGGGTTTTATGTACGCTAGGCAAGCTCTCTACCAGCCGAGCTACAATCCTAGCCCACACTGTTTTGAGACAAACTCTTACTATGTAGCCCTGGCTGGATTGGAGGAGCATGCCATGAAGACCAGGTTGGCCTCAAACACAGAGTTCTTCCTGCCTCTGCCTCCTGACTGCTGGTATTAAAAGTGTGCACCACCATGCCTGGCTTGCATTTCTTCCTATATTATTCTTGAGCTGGAGAGATGGCTCAGAGGTCAAGAGCAATTCTTGTTTGTGCAGAAGACTCAGGTTCAGTTCCCAGCACCCACATGGTGGCTCACAACTGTCTACAACTCCAGTTCCAGGGGATCTGATGCCCCTTCTGATCTCTATAGTCACCGAGCACTCGTGCAGTGCTTGCACATGCAGAGAAACATTCATACACATACAATTTTTAAAAATCCTTTACAAGTACTTAAGAGAAAGAGAGATTCAGAGAGGGTAAGGGATCTGGTACCTAAAGTCATGCAGCAAATCAGGGCAAACTTGAGTCTGGAACTCCAGGTCTTACCATCAGCCAGGTCACTCAGCCCCCCTCACTCCCAGCAAGCTACACAGGCTATTCTGAACACTGGAAACCCTGCCATTCATTTATTCACTCACGCATGCGTGCACTCACTCATTCAAAAAATAGGGGGGAGGGACGTGTCTTGGTGACTGTCCTAATTGCTGTGAACAGACATTGTGACAAAGGCAAATTATAAAAGAAACTGGGTACCTCCTTACAGCTTTAGAGGGTAAGCCCATGACCATCATGGTGGGGAGTGCGGCAGCAGGCAGGCAGGCATGGTGCTGGAGCAGTAGCTGAGAGTGTACATCTCATCCAAAGGTTGGAGGCAGAGAGGGAGCCAACAGGGATGGTATAGGCTTTTGAAACCTTAAGGCCCACCCCCATGTCACACCTCCTCCAAGGCCACTCCTCCTAACCAAGCACTCAAATCCATGATCCTGTGGGGCCATCTTCATTCAAAACACCACACTTTTATAAGATGCCTTGGTCGTGGTGTCTCTCCATCACAGCAACAGAATAGTAACTAAGACAGGACATCTACAACGTACTGACGTTCGGTGTCTGGGATTCATGGGTGAATGAACATGAGATTCCTGCCTGCTTAGGACTTACATTCTAAGGAAGAAAAACACATAGATAACACAATAGCAGTGATGATTAACAAGCTGTGTAAGACGGTGAGGAATACCAGGGAGGATCAAAGGGCAGGGACAGGAGATTAGAGTTCGGGAAGTTTCATCTCAGCAAAGACCTGCAGGAGGCAAGAAAACATTTACAGAAATACTGCAGGGAGCAGGCAGGAGTGCACTTAGCATATCTGAGGAGCAGGAAAGAGGCCAGAGCGTCTGCAGCTAAAGGACAGAGTGGGGAGGGGTGGAAGAGAAGGTTGAGAGGCCAGACGGAGTGGGATCCTCCATGGAAAGTCAGGAGGGTGCCGAGCAAAGAACTAATGACCTGGTTTTGTTCTCCTAGGACCAGAGCACGGTACAGAATCATGTGGGACTTGGAGAGAAGGCCTCTGTTGGTGATGGGAGGGGCTTGGCATTCCAGGTGAGATAAAGGGGCTCAGGTAGGGCGGGTAGAGGCCAACCACATAGCAAGGCAGCCCCCTTTGTCCCATGGAAGGCTGACCCATTGCCAGCAGGCAGATGGCCAGACAACACCAGCCTCTGCCCACTGGGCTCATGTGTGCATGGCTTAGCAGCCCCTGGAGAGGCAGAGTTTAGGAAGGGAGGAAGGAGTAGTGAGGAGAGGAGGGCCATGAGCAAGGCAAAGTGGGCTGTGGAGAGGACATGAAGGACCCTTCTCTCTGCTGAACTTGAAAACACAGGACACAGGACCTAGTAATTCAGATCTGTAACCTAGGTTTTGAGCAGAATCAGTCCATGGGCCTCAGAGAGACCCTGCTCAGGGTTCAAGCCCAGCTCTGCACCTTCTGAGCTAGGACCCTTTGCCAGGTCATATATGTGACCCAGCTTCACTGGTGTGCTGGTAAATGTGTAAAAACAGGTTCTCTAAAAAGGGGCAGAGGAGGGGACCCGTGATGCCTGGAGACTGAGCATCTCCATTGTCTAAACACTCCCACCCAAGAGACATGAAGCTCTGAGCTCAGAACCTTCTCAACCACAGGCGTTCCCACCATTTAGTTCAAAGGGGTTTACCTCATGCACACTGATAATACCGTGATGTAGGAAATTAGGAAGTGATGACTTCTGAGCACTTATCTGCTTCTTTTAACACAAATCACTCAGTTGTAAGTTTATATAATTTAGTTCTGAACAATGGCTGTGTCTAACAAGCAGCTCACACAATTCCTAAAAATTTAACAATCGGCTTTCATGAGCCAGTCTGAGCCAGCTCCCCACGCCAACTTCCTCATCTGTAAAATGAAGATAAAAATAGCTGCTGCTCTGGGTGGCTCGAGTATTGGATGAGGCAGTGCGGGGGAAGGTGCTTCACGCCCCGCCTGCCTGGGTCAACAAGGCTCTTGTTTACATTAGCCAGGGCCAATATTATTTCCTTACATCTATAGAAAGAATGCTTTCTTGTCAACCCCGCCTACTAAGATCTGCCCCAGATCAGATCAGGATGTGGACAAGGAAAAGCTTAGTCGCAAAGGCTTACGCGTGTTTAGGGGAAGAGGAACAACTGCCTGCTGTATGCCTGTCTGAGCTGGGTGGGGAGTGGGCAGAGAAAAATCAGAGTAGGAGACACCTCTTGTCTGGCCAAAGTACAAGTCCACCCATGAGCGGCACAGTTCGATGTATTTAAAGCCCGGGAGCCAATAAGGAGTATCAAATCTTGGTGATGTCAAAGTAGGCAATAAAACATGCCTAGGAGTTCACCGTGATGATAACACTTTTTATATGTATGTGCGTGTGTGTATGCGTGTATACATATATACACATGCATATATAAACTTTATATTATGTAAATTTCAAGTCTTCTAGTCATATTGTATGATGGTTAATGAAGCATGATGCTTATTGTCAATAACGTCTGCAGTTGTCATTGATGGATCACTTATTATAGGCCAGGCCCTGGACACATTCTTGGCATATGTATTTATTATCTCAGTCAGATTCTTGCTATTAATTTCATCTTACAGAGGAGACGACCGGCTGAACGAAGTGATGTCACATGGCAAGTGTGTGGCTGAGCCAGAATTAAACCTCAGTTTAGCCGACTCGAAAGTCCTTGCTCTAAATCCCATCACTCACTGCCAGACTAGGAAGGAGATGGTCCCCACAAATGCCCCTGAGGTCAGAGAATGTTCAGGGTGTACTGGGACAGCAGGCGATGGGTCAGATAGCAGTCTGAGAAGGCCACGGAGGGAGATGGGTCTCTAGACACCACAACTGGGCTGGCCCATCCCACCTCTGTGGAAAAAGCTCCCATTGGATGACTGAAGGAAACTGAAGCAGGCACCCAGGCCTTGGCCACATCACACTGTCTTCAACAGGGTAACCTTCTGGTTCGCCCACCCCTGACGTTTTGCTCATGTGGTAGACGGGAACACCAGGGCTGGGTAGATTTCCGTAGGCAGGAGTGCACCTGTTCCCATGCCAGTCCAGCCTGCCAGTGCCCCAAGCTCCTCCATCCATCAGAAAACTTGAGCCCTACTTTTCTGTACACACATTACAGCTGGGGCCACAGAGGCCCTGAAGGGTAGGGGAACACACCCTGAATGACATAGCAAGCTGGGCAGGGACCTCAGTGCCTTCCCCTTAGGAGCAAAGGAATCCAGGGTCAGGAATGTGTCCGGTCATCTTTGCAACCTCATCCCTCAGGCTCCTCCTAGCTCTCAGGGGGCATCACTGGTCAGCGGCAGGCTTTGCACATTGTCGGGATAGGGATGGGAGGAACAGCCCAGGCAAAGGCCTGGACACTGAACTGTGTCCCTTGGGAACAATGGGCACTGAGAGGCCATTACAAAGCCAGCAGGCTGCTCTGCTGGAAATAAAGACCAGCAACAGCTAGAAGCTTCCTGTGCCTTCCACCCCTGCCCCATGGTCTTTGTGGGAGGAGAGCTTTCAGACCAGACTGACTGCCCCGCCCCCAACTTCAATGTAGGCAGAGGCTTTCCCGGCAGTTCCCGCATTCAGGAGGACATCCTGTGGCCAGGGTGTGGGGAAGACCTCACTCAGCTCACACTTGCTGAGGCCACAGGTCTCGGACAATGGAGCTGTAGGGCAAGGAGCCAGGCAGAGGGGGCAGGGTACCCAGACTGCTGCTGATGGGAGGAGTCTAGCTCAGTATGGAACTCAGGCCCAAGCTTCACTCTCTCTCCTTTACAGAGCTGGCTCAAGGCCCTCAGAAAAAATGGAAGGGAGCCTGGAGGTAGGGGGATGTGGGGGAGAGGAGTGCCAGGCATCATGGATGATGCGTGTAACCTTAGCACTCAAGAGATTGAAGCAGGAGGACTGCATGTTTGAAACCAATTTGTGCTACATAGCAGGTTCCAGGCCAGCGTGAGACACATAGCAAGACTTTGTTTCAAAGCAAAATGAAAAGTACTTAGGACATGGCTCAGTGGCAGAGCACTTACCTAGCCAGTGCTAGGTCCTAGTATTGATCCCCCGTATCACAAAGAGAAATAAGACAGATGGCCGGCTGAACGACTAAGGTGTTACCTCCTGGGCTCACTCAGTGTGCTAACATCCAAAAGGTTGGAGCCTCACATGGGTTCTGCATGCTGACAGGCAACCACAGCTGTATCCCTATCCATGGTAGGAGATGCCACGCTCACTATACATGGGACCTTCCTGACCAGAGAAAGTGGCGTCATAGTAGGAGATAGCAAGGTGGTTGCTAGGGGAGTTGCTGTGGCCATGGCGTCTATCTCCTGCCCCTGCCTGGCCTGGCTGAATCAGGGCTATGTTTCCCCAGTCCAAATTCCAGCTGACTGCTATTTCAAGAAGATACACAACCCTCCACATCCTGTGGGCAGGGAGGATGCTCAGACAGATGTGGGCAGCCTCTGCCATCCAGGCACAACCCAGGCCACCCTAGCCAGTGGGGTAGACACAGGACACACATGGCTCCTCTGGTGGCATCTGGGATCTCTCCACATTCAGCCCTCAGACAGGAAGAATCCACCACGGCTCTCTTTCCACTCTACTTTGGACAGAGAACGTGGGCTGGCCTCTCCAGCCACAGGTGGGTGGCTTCTTGGGCCTCCTTTGGACAGCATCTCTGGGATGGTGGCTGTGGGGCTCCGCAGCTTTTCCTGTGGAATCTAAGTCTGCTAGAGCAGGGTGTTGCTGGGCTGATCAAGATGGAAGAGGAGCAAGACACTGTCTAGTTTCAGTCTGAGCCATCTCTTCCTCCAATCCTACCCCACTTCCTGTGGCCCCACAAACTCAAGCCCTCCATTCCTGCACTAGGTGACAGAGTGAACATGCTGATGCATACAACTTCAGGGACCACCCTGCTCGCAAGCCCTTCCCTGGTTCCCCATTGCTCCAAGACAAATCCAGGAAGCCCAGCCTTCAAGCCCTTCTCAGGAATGTTCTACTGATTCCTCTGCCTCCTCTTCCTCCATTTTCCCCATACTGAGCTTATGGCTGACCAATAGCAGGTCACAAAGATCAGGTAACATCACAAACAACCATCACACCCACTGTCCTTCCCTATGTTGTATTGATACTGATTCCCTCAGATCCATCTTTAAATTTGTTTATTTTCTCTTCATCTAGGTCTAGTTTATTCATTAATTTATCTGTCACTTTATTTTACACTTTTTTTAACTTTCTTTTTTTTAATAATTTATTTTAAGTGCATTGGTGTGTTTGTCTGTGTGTTGGATCCCTTGAAATTGGAGCTACAGACAGTGGTGAACTGCCATGTGGGTTCTGGGAATTGAACCAGGGTCCTCTGGAAGAGCAGTCAGTGCTCTTAACCACTGAGCCACCTCTCCAGCCTCTTTTTTAACTTTCTACAAGTTTCATATATTTTAAACATCCTTTTGTTATTTTTTTTATTGGGTGCTATTCTTTTTTATTTGTTTGTTTGTTTTTTGAGATAGAGTTTCTCTGTGAAACAGTCCTGGCTGTCCTAGAACTCATTCTGTAGACCAGGCTAGTCTCAAACTTACTGAGTGCTGCCTGCCCGGAATTAAAGTGCTGTGCTAATATATATGTATGTATATATATATATATATATATATATATATATATGTGTGTGTGTGTGTGTGTGTGTGTGTGTGTGTATGTGTGTATATATATATATATATATATATATATATATATATATATATCATGACTTCCTCTGAACTCTAAAAAACTAAGCATTCCTAGGGCTTTTACTTTTTTGAGACAGGGTCTCACTCTAGCTCAGACTATCCTGGAATTTGTTCTGTAGCCCAGGTTACTGCCAAATTCATAGTAATCCTTTTCTCAGCCTCTTAAGTGCTTGGGATCTCAGGTGTGAGCTACCATGCCCAGCTAATCACAGCTATTTTTAAAAACCAGACTATCTTCTGTAGTTCTTCGGGCTGTCTCCAGGACCGGCTGCTTGCCTCTCACAAGGATGAGATGCCTGTGGCCTCTATTTTTTCCCACTGGTGCTGAGGATGGCACCTAAGGCCTTGCACCTGTGAGGCAAGCACCTACCACTACATCAGCCTCACGCTCATCACGTGCTCTGCCCTGCTGCGTGCACTGTTCGTTTTGGATGTGAATTTGTCTTCAGGGAGAGCTGTCACCTGTGTCTATGCTGGCTCTCCATCATGAAGGCTTCCCTAAAGAGTCACTTGGATTTGCTTTTGCTGGGGTCCCTGGAAACAGATGGTTTCCACGGAAAAAGAAGTAAGTCGCAGGCCTGAGGGCGCCAGGACTGGCACCAGGCTCTCTGCAGAAAGTCGGAGGCAGGCAGGAAACATCTGCCTGAAGTGGGAACACTACCAGCTGAGCTGTCTGCCAGCCTAGACAAGCTTGGGATCAGGAGGCCGCCTGAGTTCTGAGGGAAAACTGAGTCAGCCTCGTGACCCTGGAAGCGCAAGCCTCCAGCCTGGAAGATGCCCCGCGATGCACCGAGGAAGCTATGGAACTAGCATATGGGGGAAGCATGTTGTGCTATTCTGCTTCTGTGTATGTTTGAAATTTTGTGAAAATGTCATTACGAACACTGCCAAGTGCTCAACACATACAACTGTCCCTGGTGCTCTGAAGCACATGGCTTCAGCTCCATCTCCCAGTCCAGCTTTTGACTTCAGTTCTTTGTTTCTGGCACCTGGGAATTCCCTGTTAGCTTTAGCTTTCAAGTGCAGCTATGTAATTTAAACAGGTTTTCTCTGCTATTCTAGATGGGAAAGCAAGGTGTGTGGGGGAGGAAGTAGGAATGGAGGTAGAGGTGGAGGTAGAGGCTCTGACATCTACTGACAAACTGACCAGATGTCCTTTCTAATCAATGAAAAAGCCCCACTGAAATATTCCCTCTTCAGGGAAGCCTTTCCCATCTGCCAGCAGCTACAGCTAGGCGCATACTCTGACATCTATTCAGGCTCCCACACTAAACCCTGGACTTGAGCAGCAACTGAATGGCATTTTTGACTCCCATTGACAGGGGAATCTGCTTGCTAGAAGAGTCTAAGCATGAACAACACCCAGCCCAGGGCATTCCAAGCAACAGGTTGAGCAGCTGCTATCCCTTTCAGTGTGAGCTATGGAGGCTCATTGTGAGTTCTACTCTGGGCTACCACAGAGGCCAAGCTGAGCCAGCAGCAATGTACAAGAGGATGCTGACAGGGGACCCCTTCCCAGGGGGTAACAGAAAGGGCAGGCCCAAACCAAACCCTCTATCTCCTCACATGCTTCCCAGCCCCAAAGCCCCTGGAGCCCACAAATAAGCTGGCGCTGTTCTCAGCCCCAGCTCTTTGATCCAGACAAGCAGCAACACCTAACTGGCGCCCTCCACCAATTCTGACCTTATCAGGCTTAGGGGAGAGACAGGTGCCTGGGGCACAGGCCAATTAGGTGCCTTGCTCTGGTGCCCACTGAGTCACATCCTGGTTGAGCTTGCCCAGCATCTTAGCTAAAATGGCCAGCAGGGTGAGGACACTGAAGGGAGCCATCCCAGCTGTGTCACAATAAACAGCAGGGTTAAGGCAGCCGACAAGGCCTCCCAAGACTCTGAGAAAGCTGGGAATTCTCATCTGGGCCCAGAGGCACCCACTGTGGGGACACTGGTGTCAGACACTCAAGCTGCAAAAGCTAAAAGGGCAGCAGCATGCAGAGGCAGGGTCCCTCTGCCACAAGTTCTCAGCAAGTTGCTCCCCTCCCTTGGCCCACCTCTTTCACCAGCAAGTGAACTTGGCAAAGGGAGCCTGTAGAGTTCGGAAAGAATCAAAGGATACCACATTTGTGGGGGTTCTGTCCATTTCTGGCCAGGTCCCTGGAGGTCAGTAGGGTCGATGAGGCAAGAATCCAGTCTGGGAGGTACTGGGGAAGGAAATGGGACCTGACCTCCCACTTTCTCTGGAACTGCCCCCAAACCCTTGGGAGGCCAGGTAAAACCGACCACACTCAGGGTAATTGACAAGGAAGCTGGGGTGCAGCCTCCCTCCAGTTCACCAGCAAGGCTAGAACCAGAGGGATAAGGTTCATCCAGCTTCTTGGGAACTCACAGGGGGTAGAGACCAGAGTCTTAGAAAGCTGCGCAGCCTACTCTTCCCATACTACCACTGGCTAGGACCCCTTCCTCTGGGTGATCACCTTGCACGGAGCAGGGCAGCCCAGCCACGGAGGCCAGGAAGGGAAAAGAAAGGCCTGGGCTCGTGACTTGGGTGGAGGCCACAGCCGTTGGGGTAGAGTCCTGACCACTGCGTGCCTTGCCCCGCTTTAGCTCAGTGTCACTTGTTAAGAAGGAGTCCTACAACCAGCAAACAGATCTCTCTCTAAGCCAAAGACCCTATCCAGGATCTCTGCCCAGCAACAAGGGTCTGGGTGCTTGCTGAGGGGCCTGGGCAGTGTACTGCGTGCGTGCAGTGCTGTGCCATGCCTGTGTCATTCTGTGAGCTCTAGGGGCCATTGTGCATATGGAATGCCACCTAGACAGGTCAGGCAGGTTCCAGGGCAGATTCCCTCCACCCCCACCCTCCTAGAACAGCTAGGCTGCAGAAGGGTTCATGGGCTGGAATGCAAACCAGAGCTCTCCCACACACCAACCTGCCTAGGGTTCACAGCCAGATGAACTCCAGGATTAAAGGCCCAGAGACACAAGGTTGGAGCCCAGTCATGACCAGACATCCTGGGATCCCATACTGGAGTGAGTCTCCAGCAGCTTCAAGAGCCATCTTAGGTCATGGTGGTACAGCCAAATCCAGTAGGGAGGCCAGGGAGCCAAGAGTACAGATCCTACGGGCCCTGAAGGGTAGGGCAAGGAAAAGGGAGATATGGTCTGTCTTTCTAGAAAAGAAAATGAGAGGCTAGAACAGTTGCACAGTAGTTTCCCCTGTGGCCTCTGTGCCACAGCTCAGAAGACCTCAGGCCCTGCTTCTGATGGCCCATGGGGAGGCTGGGATCTCAGGAAGGAGAGGCAGGGAGCCTGTCTAAGGCTGAGCCTAGACAGGACCTAGGACCTCAGACTGCCTCAGAAGCTGACAGGTGGTGGTATCCCTTGTCATTCAGGAGGTGATTTCTAAGTGGATCAGAATGAAGCAGTGGAGGAGTGACAGGAACAGGTCACTGAGGCTCAGCGGGCATCACCCAAATCACTGGCTCCTGGGTACCGATGATGTCTTAGAACCCCAAAGAAGGGTTCCCTTGGTGGGTTTCAGCACCAACCCTGTGGTTTTTGTCATCTCTTCTACCCACTTGGGACAGGGGCATGTATTTTGTTTTACAAGAAAAGAAGCTGAGGCTTAGAAGGGAAGGGCCCATGGTGGATGGCAGCCATGGGATTTTGCTGCAACGCCCACCTTCATTCTGATTTGAGGACAGAAGAGACCAAGAGAATGAAGGCTGAGCAGAGCTGCTACCCCTGGGCAAGAAATAGGCCTCACCTGATTGCAGCAAGCCGGCGCCCCGGTCCTTGACCCCAAAGTGCTGCTGGATGTCCAGAAGAACACCTGGAGGGGAGATAGAGGGTGATTATTGCAAAGTCAAATCAAGGGCATTCCCATTAGCTGCCCCAGTCTCAGACCAGCCTGGCCCCCCTCCCGCATTCCTGCCCTGCAGTGACCTTCACTTTGCTCAGGCTATCCAGACCACTGGGAAGCTTGGGGTGACAGCCTCCCCACCCATCCCCACCGAGGACCTCCCATGCTCGGTCTGGGCATAATATCCACTCATCAGCCATGGCAGGAGCCTGAAGTATGAAGAAGAGCAAGGCTCTTCTGTGGTCACTCGATAAGGCTGACCTCTGACTTGCCTGTGCTCCACCCTGGGTGAGAGAGCAGGACCTGGGTCCTATTCTCTGCCATTCACAAAGCCCCCAGATAAGGAGCAAGTGCAGCCACAGCCAGCTGTGGAGACAACTGGTAGCTGGGATCAAGGACAAAGTGACTTAAGGCACCATTCACACAGGCTCTCATGCCCCTGTACGTAAGCATGTGTGTTGCACATGTATGTGTATTTGCATGTGCGCGTGTATGTGTGTGCGCGCACATACACTCTCTCTCTCTCTCTCACACACACACACATACCATACATGCCAGCTGCCCTCGTGACCAGGACTCCAGTTCCCAGACACAGGAAGCAGGCCTCAGAGAAACAGGTCCTAGAGGCCATGATTGTTCCCCAGTCAACCACCTTTGCTCTCCACTGGGGCTCTATCAACAGAGGCTGAAGGAAACCTACAAATCATCCACTGCTGAGAGACAGAGCCATAGCTGTGCTGGGGCTGCAGACCCCAGATGGCTTCCGTAGCTCTTACTCAAGTCTCCAGAGTCAGTACCCCAGCAGCCTAGCCCCAGGCCCCACCAGGCTTATCTCTGTGGACAGAAGGACCACCAACCGCAGAGAAGGGGTTAGGGACAGGAAGAGACGACACCCTGCCTTCAAGAGCTGCCTGCACTGAAAGCAGAGGCTCTTGGGGCTCCAGGAGCTTTCTTTGAAAATAGCAGCATGACTGGTGACTGGCAGTTTGTGTGTTGGATGTGAAATCCCTTGTCTATTTACTCCCCATGTAGCCCTGTGAGACCGCACTGTTATCCCACTGGACAGGTGAAGAAACTGAGGCACAGGAGACTCATAGGCTCAAAGTCACCAGCATGGAAGAAGGAGCCAGAGATTGCTGGGCACTGTGTCTGGGTCTAGTCTGACAGATGGGGCGGGGGCACCAAATGTCATTGTCCCTCTTTAGACCCTTCTGGGAAGCTAAGGGGTCTTCTGGGCTGTAGGGCCAGGCCTGGCTGGTGACTGGCAGCCTGAGAGTCGGGAGAAAGCATCTTCCTTTAATTCGCTGAGTAGGATTCTCCATAATTACGCTAATGAAGAGGCAGTGTGAGGCCCAGCTAATGACTTAATAACCAAGGTCTAATGGGGCAATGCCCTTGCCACAAAGCTGGATAGTAGGAGCTAGGTCTGTAGATGGACATAGTCACTATGTGGGACCAGCGGTGCCTGACCAGCCTCAGAGGCCAAGAGGCAGCACCAATGGGCTCAACTTTGGGGAACTGTCCACACTCACCTCCCAGGCCCCAGCCTGTTCCCTGTCCTAAGTCAGGCCTCTCTCTCGGTCACTGTTGCCTGTGGCTCCACAGTGTACTAGCCCATCCTCGGGTCACAGACAACAGGTTCACAGTTCTGCCAATCCTGCCCTCCTGCCTCACTTCTTGGATGAGAGCCCCACCTCTCAAACTACCCAATGCCTGCTTCCACACTCCAAATGTGTCTTCTCTAGCCTGGCCCTTGGCTCATTACACTGATCCCTGCCACTCCTTCAAGATTGGCTTCCACGCCTTCTCTTCTAAGCAGTCTTCCCTTATTTCTCCCCCTTCTGCCACCCTCAGTCAGCCAGTGCCCCGTATTTCCTGGTCCACCCTGACATTAGCACCAGTCCCAAGGAAGGGTCAGGATGAGTTAGTTCAATAGGAAAGACACACAGGGTTGAAGGCTCCACTGGGACTGGGAGCTAATGTCATTAGTAATTGCTTCCTAGTAAATTCTGGTATTGGGAGGTTCTCATGGCAAATCTAATCCGGTCACTCGCCTGGTGTTCAAGTTGCCACCACCATTCATTCTGCACATGAATAAACCAAGGCTAAGGGGAAGGAAGCCACTGCCGCATAGCCCCTCAGGCTCTGGACGTGGGCTTTGAACCCAGGGCTTGAAATACTGAGAGGAAAAAAACAAGCTTTGTTTCTGTCAGTGTCCTCCCATAACAGACAGCTTCTGTGGGTCGAGGCAGGGGGGGTCCCCAAACAACACACAAGCCATGGCGGCTGCAGCAGGCACGAATGGGGAAATGGTCACTTCAGTTCTGACAGCATCCATCTAAGGAGGCATCAGATGACCCAGGGGGAAAACTTAGTCCCAAGGCTGCTCCCCATTGCAGGTGCCCATCATAAGCCCCAAGCTGTCCTGTGGGCTTCCCACAACCCCTTCGAATTCAATTCATTTGCTAGCACAGCTCACAGAACTCAGGAGAACACACACACATCTATAACAAAGATTTCAGGGCACACATAGAACAATGTCTGTGTTGAGACACGTGGGGAGGGGCATGGGGTTCCTCATCTCCTAAAATATCACCTACGGGATCACCTATAGGAACCTCCCAGCAGCCTACTCTCCAGTCCTTTGGGATTTTTGTGGAGGCCTTGCTATATAGGCCTGATCACCAAACCCTTGGCCAGTGGTAATCAACTCAGTCCTCAACTCCTCCCTCTTCGGTCTCAGCTTTCCAACCTTGTCTCCAGTGACCAGCCTCTACACTGAGGCTCCCTGAGGACACGACCAGCAGGCAATTCTTCTGTGTGCCAAATATGCTAATCCTTTTGAAAATTCCAACCATTTTGGTGAAAGTAAAGAGGCTCTCTTGCTGCTTCATGTCTATCCCCTAGCTCGGGGCCCAGCACAGAGCTGGTTCCCAGGGGCAGTAGGGGTTGGGGTGAATGTAGATTGATGGGTGACCATGGGTAGGGCACAGACCGTGGGGAGTCGGCTCCAGAGCTTCTAACAAGGTCATAGCCTCAGTGCTGGGTAGATAAAGGATGGGCATCAGGAGGGAGCGGGAGAATGAACTAGTGCCCTCTCTATCCCCCTATCCCCCCACCCCGTCCTGAGTCTGTGGCTATCTGCCCCCCACCAAAGGAAGGGCCTTGGTCTAAAGTTAAGAGAGCCCACTTTCAGGGAAGGAAGTTGTATCAAAACCTGTACAACTTCCCAGCTAGTCGCTCCCCATCCAGTGGTTTTCTAGCCTGGCATTTGCCTCTGCCTCCAGGAAGCTTTCCCTGACCTCTCCATTTCTCTACACACGGACAGGCATCCAAGGTCCCTAGGAACTCTAGGGAAGTTTAGAAGCCAGGGCACAGGAGCTTTGGGATCCCTTCTGCCACTTGCCCTAAAGCTCTGGGTGTAAAGCCAGAGGAACCTCACAGAGCAGGGACTGCATCTAAAGAGGTCAGGCCCCTCTGAGCCTTTCTAGGTCATTTTCTCTCTTTCCAGCATGGAGAGAGGCAGGGTGGCGGGAGAGCAGGACCCTGAGAGGCACTGGCATGGTAAGCTTGTGTCACCGCAGCTCACAGCTGGCTCACATTTTCCTCTAGGCTCCATCCTGGAGCAGGCACGGCACATACATCTTCCCCACCCCCCGCTTTTTTTTTTTTCTACCACAGTCTTACATTTACTCTTTCCTGGAGGCTGAGGTTCGCTGGGTCACAGGATGGGCCTCACACCCAGGAGCAACTTCCCACAGCTCAGGCCAAGCCTGGTCGGCCCCTTGGCCCACCAGTTCCAGCCAGGGAGTGGACAAGGTGGGATTCCCACACCAATGTGGTCCCCACCTATTCCAGTCAGAGGCCAGCCTCTCCAGGAGGTCACCCAACCCACATTCACAAGGGTCACATCCCCAAGAACACACACTCTGGAATAGCAGCACCACTGAATTCTCAAATCCATTCACAGATATCACACCCCTCACAAACTCTGGGGGAGGCTCTCTTCTCCTTATAGAATCCTGTATCTGTCAGCCTCTATCTGGTACCTCAGCTTTCAGCCTCTTCCTGCATCTGCCTCCATCTGGCACCCCATGCCTCATGTGTCTGGGTTGTGGGTGCACCCTAACCTGTCCCCTTGGCCAGCACCCCACCCCTTCACAGCAGCAGCTTTTGGGCTTGGGAATGTGACTCAGTTGCTAGACTGGCTGCCCGGCACACACAATGACCGGAATCTGCTTCCCAACACCTCATACACTAGTGTGGTGCTGCATGATGCCTCGAATCCCATCACTCAAGAGGTAAAAAGTCAGGAGTATCAGGAGCTCAAGATATCCTTGGCTACATAGCAAGTTCAAGGCCAGCCTGGGCTACATGAGACCCTCCCAACAAAACAAGGCAAAAATAGAGTTCTGCCCTCCAAATTGTGTCTCACTTAGGATGAACAACCGTTTAACCCAGACTCTCCTCTCATCCTTTAGCTTCCCAGCCTCTCTTTCCATGGGCTAGCTCTATCCCTACGCAGCACCTCTAACACCCCAGTACTGTGGGAGTCCCCTGTAGTCCTTGCCACCCTCAGTCCCATGAACAAGCCCCAGTGTCCTCCACTCTTCACCGCTCAGCCTTCATCAGCAGCTTCCCGGCTTCTAGGCCTTGCTTGCCCCTGTTCACTGCTCCTGCAGCCAGATCTCACGAGCAATCAGTAATCACTGACCAGGTTCCAGGTGCTGGAATGAGGCTCTAGAACCCTCAAGGCTACTTCTGAACTTGAGAGGCTACTGCTGCAGCCTGGGGAGTGTTAATTCTGGCCATGCCTCAGAATCACCCACAACTTCCTCGAGACCTGCTGACTCAGTCTCCGGCTCAGTGATACTACATCAGACAAGAGCAAGGTGAAGAGTGCTTGCCATGCACCGGGTCCAGCTCTGAGTGTGTCACTGTCCATGGCTTCCCGGAGCTTCTGTAGTTCTCCATCGCTGCCTGAAGGAAGCCTTGGTGTCCAGCACTCCAGACTTCTGTGACCTGACCTGACTAGGCATGCACATCCTCACATGCATGTACACACACACACAGAGTCTCAAGCTCTAGTTGTGACCACTCACTTCCCTGGACCCCCATTTCTTTCCTGAATAAATGGACAGAATGGAGGAACTAGGCTGGTCCGAACCTGCCCAAGACTTTCAGTCACTCCTGGAGAGGGTGCCTGCTTTACAATATGGCCTTCCTCACCAGGCCTGTAAGTCCACTTACTTGGGAGGCTGGGACAGGAAGATTAAAAGTTTACCAGAAACTTAGACAGTGTCTTACAATAAAAGTAAAAAGAGAGCCAGGTATGATGGTACACACCTTTAATCTCAGCACTCTAGAAGCAGAGGCAGGAGGATCTCTATGAGTTTGAGGTTAGCCCGGTCTGCAGATCAAGTTCTAGGACAGTTAGGGAGAGACATTGTATAATTAATTAATTAAAAAAAGAGGGTTGAGGCTATAGTTCAGTGATAAAGCACTTGCCTAGCACATACAAGCTCCAGGCTGACTTCCCAGGACCAAGAATCTATAAGCACACTGACCAGAAGCCACTGGCCAGGCAAATCAGAAGCCCCTATGACTGCCCACTCACAGCCAGTACCACCCCTGTGCCCTTCCAGGGATGTCCAGTGCTATCTGTTAAGATCCACTTTATCCTCCAAAGTCCAGATCCAAGGTCACAGCCACCAGAGTATCCTTTCCACCTCTGAGACTCTTGTGACCCTCAGGGGACCCTAGAGCTGGACACCCTCTGGCCCTACTTATATTCCATCTGTACCAGAGAGGTTCCTGGTGAGTCCCCATCATGGTCAGTAGCCCCAGAAGACTAGACCCTGACCCAGGATGCCAAGTCTCCTCCAGCCAATCCCATCCTGTTGACCCCAGAGTCCTCAAAAGGCCAAATGTAAGAAAAGGACACATTGCTGGGTGTGGTGGTATACCCCTTTAAGCCCAGGCAGCTCTACAAGCATCCTCGTCCCCCAAGAAGGAAAAGAAAAAGGGTGCACTGCCCTTGGGCGCCCTGCCTTGTGCAGCCTGAGATACAGGGCCAAGACAGAGTGACCTTGAGGACTCTTCCTGCTTAGTTATCCAGAACAGTCCGTGTGGCACTCAAACCTGTCCCCCAAGCCACATTCGCCTGCCTTAGCATCTCCTGAAGCAGCAGTCAGCCTAGCTGAATTCTCAGAAGCAGGGCCAGACCATCTGGTTTAAATCCTAGCTTTTCTACCTTCCCTGCTGTGTGGCTGTAGGCAAGCTACTTAACCTCTCTGAGGTAGTCTGCATCTTTCTGACTTGATTTTGCTTCCTGTGATTGTTAGGAGGCTTGAGCATGTTAATCCATTTGGAATGTTTAGAAGTCTAGCACGTGGTAGGTACTCCAGACATATCATATGGTCATCCCTGATCACTGACTAGTGGGGCAGAACACAGGCCCAGCCCAGACAACTGTCCTTTCGGTTCTTTTCTCTGAAATGAGGCGGATACCTGGAAAAGCAGGTCCTGGGGATCTGAAGGGATACCCCACATTGCCTCCCACCAGCCCCTCTCAGAAACCTGGTCCCTGTGTGGAGGCCTCGGCATTGGCTCCCTGTGGGAGTATTTCCCATCCAGCGCTTGGCAGCTTCTACCCTGATAATTACAGGGGCTCAAGAGCCTGGATCTGGGTGGCTACGGCCAGGAAGCCACAGCCTGAGGACCCAGCCCAGGCACACACTCTCTCAGACCAAGCCCTGCCTGTCCTTCAGGAGCAAGCTGACCAACTCCTCTGCCCCCTTCTCAGAGCCTCGGTTGCTGGTTTAAAAAGTGGCCTAGCATCCCACCACATCTTCACTGGGTATGTTCTAGACTCACATATGGGAGCCTGCATCTCTGACACTATGCTGCAAAGCTAGGTCGTTAATATCCGGACAGTCTAGGGTGATTTTTTGGCTGGGACCATGTTGGTAAGGAGCCCCAGCCTGGAGTCTTGCCTCCCCCAACCCCGCCCCGAGAAAACCTCTTCCTTCTCAAGAGACCTGCCACAGACCTCCAACAGCCCTGAAGATGCCCCTCCTCAGCAAACTCCTGCCAGGGTGGGTGGGACCAGTCACTGGCCTGCGGTTCTACTCTGTCATTTGGGGCTGCCTTTCCTGGAACCAGACTTAGCCTTAGCAATTTTGGGGCACTGCACAGCCACTCCTTTCCAGCTTAGCTACACAGTCCTGGTCTGGCCCAGCAACTCCCCAGTTCACTAGGGCCCAGGGACAAGGTGGCCACAGTCTTATCTTGACCCTCAAGGTGTGGCAGTATGACCATCAGAGGTGATAGGAGGCCAAGGCATGGGGCAGAGAAAGAAGGGAAGAGATAAGAGGCCTGGGCTGTGTTGGCTCAAGCCCACACACCCTCAACCTTCGTGTCCTCCACCAGTAGCCACAGAGCCTGGGGGACTCCTGCCTCCCTATCGCAGAGGTGCATGGGACAACAGCCAGAGACCAAGCAGGAGCTGGGCTGAGCTAACTTCCAACCTCTGGGATTTTTCCTTGGCTTGTATTTGTAGGACTCAGCCATGACAAGCTCAATAGAGGCCCGAGTCTCAGCAATTTACCCTCAGGCAATACCTGGTTCCAAGAAAGACCACAAACTGAGACCACCCAGGCACCATTCAGGAACAGACCCTCCAAAGGAAATTCCTAACCATTGTAGATAGATCACCTGTTAGCACGCACCCATTGCTTTTCACCAAGACACCCCTAGACAAATGTCCACCAATCAGGGGTCCTGAACCTAAGAAATCCCTCACCCCAACCTCTTCTATTATAAAAACCCTACCCAACTGAGCTTGGGGCTATCCCTCCGATCAGGTCAATATGTTGGACACATGGGGAATCCGAGTTTACAAACTTGTGTAAGAATAAAGACTCTTTGCTTCCAGTTGGTTTTGGGGGGACTCTGTGATCTGGGCATAACAGTATTGTCTACCCAAGTCTCCTCCTCGACATCCACACCAGTTATCCTCACATGCTTGGAAGAAGCTACCCCTTTGCCCCTGCCCACTCAGCCAAATCCCGATCCTTGCCTGGGAGTCTCACTCAACAGCGACACAGAGACCACAGTTGGGTGCAGAGACTTGACCAAGGTCTGTTGCTGAGCTGAGAACAGAGGGGAGGTAGGAGAGCAGGACTGTGTCCTCTGCACCCCCAGCTTGGGCAGTATATCTTTACCTCCTCATCCCATCCTAGCCAACAGGAGAGAACCAGATTTCGAGCAGACCAGCTTCACAGGATCTCACTGCAGGGTCAGGGCCAGCCTTATCCACAGATGAGAAAAGGAAAACCCTCCCGAATGTCCTCCTGGATGCCCAGAAGTGGCTCCACCTGGGTGAGGTGATCCCCATTGTCCAGGCTGAAGACTGGCAAGGACAGACTTGCCCCACTTCCTCTCATTTCCTTCCAGGAAATGCCAACCCAGAGGCTCATTGTGCACCCTGACCAGGATAAAAGGGCGAAACCCACCAACAAGCCATGGCCATAGAGGTCCAAGCACATGGGCCAGATCCTCCACCTGTCCAGTTAACCAGTGCCCCACCCACCCCAAAGTTCTGGGATTGGCAGAATTGGATCATCTAACTGCTACCCAAGCCTGTGCTAGCCTCCTATGCATGCTGGGATCACAGATATGTCAGCTCCTTGAGGTTAGGAGATAGCGATCTTACTGAGGAGACATGTGCCATGATGGAAACATAAAAAGGCAGTTTAAAACTACAAGCTATGGCTCAGCCGGTAAAGGCGCTGACACCAAGCCTGACAACTTGCATTCAAGCCCTGGCGTCCACATTGTGGAAGGAAAGAATTCCCACTATTTGTCCTCTGACTTCCACAAGCATGCTATGGCACATGTGCACAAAAGATAAATAAATGTAAAATGTTAAATTAAATAAATAAAACCCAGAGCTGGGCTGAGAATGTAGCTGAGTTGGCAGAGTGCTTGCCTAGTATGCTGAAGTCCTGGGTTTGATCCCTAGGACCACATAAACTCGGGATAGGGGCACATACCTATAATCCCAGCACTTAGGAGGTAGAGGCAAAAGGATCAGGAGTTCAAAGTCATTCTCGGGTATAAAGCAGGTTTAATGCCAGCCTGGGTTGCATAAAATTCTGTGTCAAAAAGGAGGGAGGGGTTGCTGGGTTGAGAGCACATGCTGCCCTTGCATTGCAGAGGACCGGGGTTCAGTTCCCAGTACCCACATCATGATCACAAGCATCTCTAACTCCAGTTCCAGGAGATCTGATCCCCACTTCTTACCCACCAGGGCCTGATGGTAGACAACTGGCTCCGACCAGAGAACAGGGAGACTTTCTGGAACAAAGGCAGACACTGACAAGACCCACAGAGAAAGAGAGGCCAGTGACTGCAGCTCCTGGGGACCATGACTGAAGGTCTTGAGAGAGGGAGGTCCAGGGAGAGCCAGGACCAGCAGACAAGCATTGAGACCAAGGGCCCACAACACCCTTGGAGTGACACAGTAAGAAAGACAAAATCATTGGATATAGATTCTGGAATCAGAGACACCTTGAATCACACAGCAAAGATGGTGAAGTCTAACAAAGCCAATAAATAGCAGGACATTTAGCCCAGGAGCTACTCAGAGCCTGGGGAAGAGGCCGGTATTCAGTATTCAGTTAGCCTCTTTTGTTCTTATCTCTGTCTATCCTTGAGATTTCAGACCCCTATGCCCAGGCAGAAACAAAAACCACTTCCTCTTGCTGAAGGATATGGGGAAGGGATGAGGGCCTCCCCTCTCCAAACTACTCCATCTGTCCCCAGTAGCCTCCATCTCAGATCAGACTGCTACCCGCAGCCCCTGCAACCTTCTTGTCCCAACTACATAACAGGACACTGAGGCCTAGTCAGAGCTCTAAGGGGTCCTGGGTACTTCCTCTGAGAGGTGCTGAACTCTGAGAGGTAAACGGGAGAGGTGCTGGCAGGAGCAACAGGAAGAGCCTTGAGGAGGAGGCAGGGACATGGGGCTGGACAGCTGGCCTTGAGTCACCTGTTATTCCAGGACTCTGAAGCTCACCTGGGCATGGCTGCCAGAAGGGTGCTCTGGCCACCACACCCAGAGCACTAGTGGGGATTTGCCCACAGTGAAGACACGTTTTGGTGAACAGGGCTATCCAAGGTGGCGTTCATCCTTAGCGTGACCATCTCTATCCAGAGAGGCAGTCACAGAACCACAAGACCCTGAAGTGTGGCTTGATACCCTGGGCTTCAGTTTCCCTATATAACCGCCCTAAACAGACTCAACTAGACAGAGGAACAAAGAACTTGAAGGAGAGCTAGCCCCAGCCTGGCACCACAACTCAGGAGCCAGCCGTGAGGCTCAAGGGAAGCCCCATGCCTGCCAGGCTTGTGTTCCTGGCGGGGTCCCTGTGCTCATCACTCCTTCTGGGCTTGTGTTAGTGAGTGGTTGCCATGGATACTGGTCTCAGCTTCTTTGGCAGAAAATGACTCCCCCAGGGCAAGGCTCTGTCTCTCTTCACCAGCTCCTACAATGACGACCAACTCCAGGTTGGGGAGAGTGCCACAGGCCAGATCAAAGGGACAGAAAATAGGTCTTGGGAAGGGCACAGGTGCTCCAAAGAAGCTGGGGAAGGATGCTAGCTATCAAATAGTCACTCATCAACCACAATTAGAGCCCAGGCCAACCCTCTTTGGTTGGGCCTGCTTCCAGGAGCCAACTATGACCATCCTTGGAAGACGAGCAGAGGGGTAGAGGTCAGTCTAGCTCCAGGACACAGAGCCAGAAAGGGAACTTTCTTCCTGGCCTGGAAGCCACAGGTACCTCTGTTCTCCTTTTCCCTATCTGCACAAGAAGGTGGAGGGAAGAATTTAGACCAGATGCTGGGCTCAGTGTTATCCAAGGGAAGCAGTACTGTAGGAGCAGAGAACGGGGGGGGGGGGGGTGGGCAGCCCTCCTTCCCAAGTCTTAGGTTGGCTGCCCTCAGGGGGTTCCCATGGGGAGGAGAGCCCATAATTACCTGGATCACTGGGTGGCGCTGGGAATGCTAGCACAGAGGCAGAAGGAAACCACTGGAGTTCCCAGGACAGAAACCAACCCTGATGCAAAAGGGAGGGGCTCTCACAAAGGTATCCCAAAGGACAGCCTGAATGGGACTGTCATCCACAGAGAGAACGAGGAAGGACATACTGGTGAGGGGCACAGCTTGGGCCTCTGCATGAAAGTGCAGACAGCTGACATTTTGTGAAGCCTTCCCAGGTATCTGGCCTCCACCCAGGTGCTGTGGGTACATTCTCATTCACTCCATACCACCTGAGGTGGAGGGAGTGCTTGGTCCACAGAAGGCTCCGAACATGGCTGCAAGGTCACACAAATTGCAAGCTGGCAAACTGATACAGCTGGATACAAACTCTGGTGGCAAAGACTCTAACCCTGCACTGTCTCCTCCTGTGACCCAGGCTATGGCAGTAAATCCAAATTGTCCAATGATTTGGAAGACACTATGAAAAGAAATGCAAAATATCCCAGGATAACTTAACAAATCTGTTGGACAAAGTTATTAGTTAGGGCTGGGGATATAGCTTGGTCTGGCAAAGTGTTTGATTCATGAAGACTTGAAGCACAAGGACCTGTCCTTAGACCCATGGTGTGGGGGTGTGGGTGGGCGAGGAGCCAGGTCTCAGGCCACTGAGATCACTAGAGAACAAGGGCTTTGGCTGTCAAGACCGATGACCTGAGTCCAATTCCCAGAATGCATGGTGGAAGGAGACAACAATTCCTGTTAGTTGTCCTCTGACCTCTACACCCACTCACATAAAATAAACAGTTTTTAGAAAACCATGCTCAACAGCAGGCAATCGTGCTTGTATGTGCTTGTAATCACAGCACTGGGGATGAAGAGACAGGTGACTCCATAGAGCCTACTAGCTAGGCAGACTAGCCTAAGCAGCAAGCTCCAGGCCAATGAGAGACCCTGTCTCAAAAAACAGAGGGGGACAGCTGCTGAGGACCCACACCTGAGGCTGATTTCTTCCACACTCACACACATTCATATATGCAGCCATAGGAACATGGACCCACATGTGCAGACATGCAAATAAAATACACTAATTGCACCTGTTTCATTTTTGTCTGAAGACCAGACATTTTGGCATTCCTGTTTAGCTGGCATTATACTCCTCTGGGCAGAACTGGCTATTGCGATGAGAAAACAGAACTGTACAGGAGAGATATAAAGAAAAGCAGGAACTCCCCATGCTTTGATGAGGTTGCTAGGGCCAGACTGTGAGGTTCTTAGGGGCCAAGTGGGCACAAACATCAAAAGTGCCCACACAGCAGAGTGCCTGTATGTCTGCTTCCATCCCAGCAGGACCAGTAGGCAACAGGTGGACTCAGGTTCTGGCACAAGACCCTGAAAGCCACAGTAGTCACCATAGAGATTGTAAATATTCCTAAAAACTGAACCCGGGGGCAGGGGGAGGGAAGGCCATCATAAAAGACAGGGAGGCAGGCTTATCCGGAGAGGAAATGATGTATGCTGTGTTGGGGTGGGGTGGGGGTAGTGCGCAGGCTCACACCCTAGGCAGGACACTGAGGGATGCACAGCTCAGGCGGGTGTGCGTCTAGAGCTTTCCAGGCCTTTCCTGTCGTTCTGCCCCCCTAATCGGTTCACCAGAAATCTGCTATCTCCTTTTCACACTCTGACCCAAGTATCGGTGGAAGTAGATAATCCCCACCACCAATTCCCTGATCCTATCTTCCCTCTCTTCCCCTGGCCATGTTCCTCTCGAAACCTCAGAAGGGGTGCTCTCGGGACAGAATACAGTAAGTTGGAAAGCTTGACAACACTAAAATCCACACCAGTGTTTCCTACCTAAGAGAGAGAGAGAAGTGACCTCTCTGTCCAGACCAGGCTGAGCCGGTCTAACACCTGCTTTGCTGATCATCCCCTGGGCCATCTTGGACAGGCCTGTCTATGGGTATGGGTTCCCCCATCTGGGCAGAGCCTGTTTTGCAACGTGAAGGCACCCAATGTTCTCTGACTTGTCTTCACATGGTGGCACCTAAGATCTTGAGTCCCAGGCAGCACATCGCATGCGTGGTAGGTTGGCACACTTGAGGGTATGTCATGCTCTTGCTCACCAGAGCAAGGGAACAGTCTCTTGGGACAACCCGACCCAAAAATTGATGCCACTGGCATCTACTTCAAGTTCACCCTCGTGGAGGGACAGAGAACCAAGGGTGAGTGTGTATCCAAGCAAGAGTGGAGGAAGAGCAGTTTCTGCTCTCTGGTTAGAGTTCTTCCACTTTCCACAAAGCTTTTCAACACAGAAGACCGAGGCCAGAAGAGCACCCAGGTACCCAGGTGACATGTAGTTTATGCCAGATCATACCTAAGTGTTCTTTAGTGTCTTGCAAAATACCCAATTCATCCTCTCTTTCCTCCTGTTTTCTCTCCCCCCCACCCCATTAGATTCTAGGCTAGAATGTTAGATTCCTAGAAACGGTCTCCTCCACAGGGAGCCCCGAGGCCAACCTGGTCAGATTCTTTTCTTTTCGAGGCTGCACTATCCTCAAGCAGGGCCAGCTCTAGGACAAGTCCCTACCTCTTGATCCCTAAGAAGACAGGGAGAGAAGCCAACAGAATAGAATCCCAGAACCACATCCATCCTAAGCCCAGGATCAATCAATTCACAAACGGAAACAGACCTAAACACAAGCTGAAACTGGCCCAAGGTCACACATCAAGCACTTTCAGGATAAAACCCAGTTGTATCCACTTCAGTCCCAAATGTGGGGTTGATTCCCAGAGATGCGCAAGGTACATAAGGCATCTCTTTAGACGCCCCCCACCCCATGTGCTCCCCCAGGCTTATGCCCTGCCTCAGGCCTCAAGCGCCATGGAGCAGAAGGAGGCGTCTCCAGGCCTTCAGCCAGAGCCAGCTGCAAACCGCATCCTGGGTCCCCAGGCGGCACGGACCCGCCCCGCCCCTCCCTCGGCTCCCCGCAGGCCCAAGCCTTTGTCAGCCACGCGCTTACAAGCTCACACACACTCTCATATCTGCGCCGCCAAGCGCGCACACACTCGGACTGCCTGGCGCACACCCGCAAGGGGCGCACACACTGGCCGCACGCATGCCGGGGGTGGGGGTGGCGGCGGCCGAGGAAGGAAGGAACAGACGGGCGGTGCACGCACAGACGGCCTGAGCTAGGGGAAGAGGAGGAGAGGCCCGGGAACCTAAGCCTGCGGAGGGAGGGGGCACACAGGCGAGAAGGCAAGAGGGACGCAGAGGAGACTCCGGGAGGACAACGGATGGGCCGTCAAGGGCCGGCGAGGACTCACTGGCTGCTCCAGGGGTGGGAACTCCTCCAACCCCTGGCACGGGGTGCATGGGGTGCACTAGATTGGACCCGTGGAGCACGAGAGCATCTTTTGAACATAGATAGGGTCCTTAGGGACTCTCCAGAGAGGTTGGATCTAGGAGGCTGGCAATCAAAAGCTCCCTAGGGCATCTGGGGTGGAGGGGCCCTAGTCCTCTGGCTGGATGGGGCACTGGCTCACCTGCCACGGTGTACCTGTCCAGATAGTTGAGCACGTTACCCAAGCTCAGGATGGCAGCGGCTGCCCCCCGCCCTCGGCCCAGGCTGGCGGGTTTGGGCTGCGGCGCACCGGGGCCCTTGGCAGCGGCTGCGCAGCCCGGGGTGCTGGGGATGCTGGGGAGTCCGGACGGGACCCGCCTCACGCTGCCGGACAACGTCTGCACCTCTTCGTCGGCGGACACGACTCCAGCGCCCCCCGCGCCCCGCGTCCCGCAGCAAGCGCTACTGCCAGTCCCTGGCTGCGCCCCCCGGCGCCGGCGCCTCCGCTCGGCGTCCGCCTCCTCCTCCTCCGCGCCGCCCGCCGCCGCCGAGGCGCATTCCAGGCACATCATGCCGGCCGGGGCCGGGGCGGCGGGGGGCGCGGGGGGCGCGGGGGAAGCGAGGCCCAGCCCGGGCCCGCTCAGTGCGTGCACGCGCCGCGGAGCCGCCGCTGCACCATCCCGGCCCGGCCCGTCGGCTTCTGCGCTCGGGCTCCAGCCCCGGCTGCGGCGCTGCTACTGTTCAGTCAGACGCGCGGCCGCGGCAGCTCTGACAGCTGCGGCCGGCCCCGCCCACCAGGCTCGTGCCCAATCACCTCCGGACTCGGGCCACAGCCCCGCCCCGCACGTGCTGCCCCGGGGGGTGCGGGGGAGCCTGGCCAGAGAGCCCCACCCGCCTGACGGGGGCGCAAGTCACGCAGGAGCGGTGCGGCCGCGGAACCTGCGGGGATCAGGAAGGGATTGCGGGCAACTGCGGCACTGATCAGGGTATAGGTGAGGGAAGTCGGTTGCCCCAGACCCTACTCAACTTCCACCTGTCCGTGCGGTGGGAGAGGACCCCTGGCTGTGGCTGAGGGAGGCCCACAGCATGAACAACGCATTTCATTTGAAGAAAAAGGTCTTAGATGGTGGAAACAGGGGCACCTGTTGGAGAACTTGTGACGCTTCAGTAGTTACCTTGATTCAGTTAGGGCTGCCTAAGAAACATAATTGGTGGACCCAAGAGGCAGACTTCAAAAGGTGCATTGCTCTCCTCTCCAGTGAAGCATTTCCAGGCCACCACCTACCCTGGACCCACTCTTGTGTGTACACCCTGACCGTATCCCTAACCCCAAAGTGAAGCTCGTGAGAGCCAGGACTCAGATTAGAAAATCAGGATAGCCTCCCCAAAGCCAGGCATGGTGCCCCACACCTGTAACCCCAGCATTCGGGATCCTGAGTCTAACATACCAGGGGGAGGAGAAGATATGGAGCAGGAAAAGCCTCCTACCCGAGGGTACCATCTCTCCAAATCCCTTAGTGGAAGTTGGAAGGCTGGATCCTAGCCCAAATCTGCTCTGCTGTATGGCTTAATTCTGGACAAGACCTCTACTGTCTTTCTGGGTCTCTGTTTCTAACTGGGGGAAGGTGGCAAGGTGACAGACAACCTAGAGACTGGGTTGGGAGTGGGGGTTTTGTCCACTCTGGAGGATAGCTGAGAACTTCTGTGTACAGAACGCCCTCACCACTCTGACCCAGATGGGACTGGGTCTGACAAGCTCCCCTGAAACTCTCCCATTCATTTCTTTGAGTTTTTAATTAAAAGCAAAATCTGTACTGTCCATGTAATCTTATAATTCCATCATTTGGGAGGCAGAGGCAGGTGGATCTCTGTGAGTTTAAGTCCAACCGCAGGGTTCCAGACCATTGAGTCCAGGCCAACAGGTCTCTGAATATATATATATATATATTTTGTTTTTTCGAGACAGGGTTTCTCTGTGGTTTTGGAGCCTGTCCTGGAACTAGCTCTTGTAGACCAGGCTGGTCTTGAACTCACAGAGATCCACCTGCCTCTGCCTCCCAAGTGCTGGGATTAAAGGCGAGCACCACCACCGCCCGGCTATAAATAAATATTTTAAAAGAAGAAATTAAAACCCAGCATATCATATTCTTTTTAGTATGTGCTAACTGCTTGGTTCAAATGAGAGAGAAAGGCAGAGAAAGAGAGAGTGAGGGAGAGAGAGAATGAGTAAGAATTAATTCAGACCCTTGGAAATCTAGTGGTTTCTGTCTGTGATTCCAGGTCACCGAAGTGACCCATCATAAACAGACACCTAGTCATGGTCTGGTTGGTACTTATCCAAGGCTCTGAAATCATCATCTAGGCTGGAGCTTCCACGCTGTTGCAGGCTGCTCCAGAGCCCACGTCCACAATAGGAACATCTTGTGAAGGTGTCGGCCACAGTGAGTCATGGCATAGCCAATGGATGACAGAGCATGAGGCGCACGCGCACGGGCACACACACACACACACACACACACACACTCCACTGTCTCTGCGAGCAAAGTTAATCCCCAAGCTGGTGTTTCTTGGCGCCTTCAAGGTGTCTTTTCAGTTCTGTGAAGTGACTAAATTATGCTTCACTGTGTTGAGTATGAATGGCTGTGACGGGAAGGTTCGGAAAACAGATTTGATTCGGAGAGTTGCCTGCTGCCTCTTTCCTGCTGGCTGAATTCGGGCCCGAAAAGTCAGTCAGGGGGAATTTCACTGGGTGGCCAGGGATAACAGGTGATTAGCAGACAAGCACAGACCTAGAAGCTCCATGGGGCTAGACTGGGACTCCCACAATGATCCCTAGAACTGCGAGATGGTGCTAGCTAAAGGGCAGTGTCTGCTGTGGATGCTGAGGAGCTATGGACCTGTGAAGGAGATTCAACCATGGCTTTGCACTCTATCATACCGCGTTTCCTACCCTTTCATAGCCCTGCCCAGGGAGGCACGTTTTGGTCTTTGGTTCATTGCCCTTTTTCCCCACCCCTGGTTGAATTCTAGAGCAGGGAAGGAGGGTGGACTTTAAGTCCTTCACATTTAGAGCAGAGAGAAAAACTTGTTTGCCACCAAGCAAGCCATCTATTCTACTATGATGCTCCAAACTTAAAGGCAGTTTCTGGGGCTAATCCTGTATAAGATGAGGGTTCCTGTCTATGGGCAGGGTGACAGAAACAACAGTGTCCTTTCTGGGTACGTGGTTGTGAATAGATGAGGGCTTTGTGAGAACTCCTGGCTGGCAGCATCCTAGGACCATAGGTCAGGGGGCCTGCGGGGTATTGTTTGTTTGTGGCAGAAGCAGGAATATTGAGATGGGGTCGTGGCTGTCCTGGTACTCACTATGTAAACCAGGTTGGCCTCAAACTCACAGAGGTCTGCCTGTTTCTGCCTCCCAAGTGCTGGATTAAAGCTATGAGCCACCATGTCCATCAGACCTGTGGGTTATCATTTCTATCCCTGTGGCGAGGAAACTAGGAAAGAAGCAATCCATCCAAGGTATGACTACCTCCTAAGTCAGTACTTCCTGGTTCCCCACACTCTACCCACAGCTTCTGCAAGACTTTTCTTCTGGGCATGATGTAAATCTGAATTCAGCAATGGCTCCAGGACCTTCTGGTGTCCATTCATGAGGTCTAGACTGTAACTACCACACATGAGAAAGCACACACCTGTAATCCCAGAACCTGGGAAACTGAGTCTAGAGGCTCACAAGTTCTAGGCCAGTGTGATCTACTTAGTGAGAGCTTGTCTCAACAAATTCCGAAACAAGTGAGACACAGAACATTAGTGTGCTTTCTCTGAGGATAACTGTATTTGGGAAGTGGTGGGGGAAACAGAGATATTTCCTTGTTGAGCAACCTCTTAGATCCTTTGCTATGGATGTGCTGTGACTTAACACAGACTCCGGTCATTTTGGAAGAAACTGCCCCCACTAGGTTGGTATGCAGGCAAGCCTGTGGTGCATTTTCTTGATTAATAACTGATGTGGGGGAGCCCAGTCCACTATGGGTGTTGCCTTCCCTGATCAGGTGGTCCTGGTTGCTATGAGAAAGCCAACTGACCAAACCGTAAAGAACAAACCAGTAAGAAGTGTTCCCCCATGGTCCTTGAGTTCCTGCCTTGAGTTCCTGCCCTGACTTCTTTCAATGATGGACTGTAGTGTTGTCTTTGGCCATGATTTTTTTTTTATCGCAGTAATAGAAACTCAAAGCAAGACAATGAGCATACACAATGAGTCTCCCAGAACTCCCGTATTTCCACAGAACACTTTGTATGACTGTGACTCTACAAGCCATTCTGCGAGAACGTACAGCGAGCTCCAGCAAGGCTGATGATCCAGATGGAGGTCAGTCCCTCTCACTTCTCACAGCCTATGTGGTAGCATTTTCCTGGAGCAGGCTGTGGTAGCTTCTCATCTCTTGGCACACTCTTTGAGCAGCCTTCACTTACACATGGGCCCTCAGCAATCATGCATTTGTTTACAATACCCTGACCTCCACCTCTAGACAGTCCCTATGGCCAAGTTTTAATTTCACATAAATCTCCCACACATCCTCCTAGCAATCCCACAAACACCTTAAGCTCAGCATATCCCGAATGGAACTCACCATCATTCCCTCAAACCTGCTTCTTACCATAGCATCATAACTCCTGACCCACAATGACACCAAGGAGAAACCCTACAGGCCATTTGTTTTTAGCTATAGCCTGTTGAGTCTCACTTTCAATGTTCCCCGCTGCCCACTGATATACCTCAGATGGCTTACTTGGACTCCCTGATCCCAACTCCACCTCCAGGCTTTCCCACCCAGTTATTGATAATAAGTTTTCAAACCATACCCATGACCTGATCACTGCCTGGAACAAAACCTCTCCATAGATCTCTCTGTGGCTTCACATCCCTTCCTGACCCATGTGTTCTGACTTCAGAGCCTCCTACATATCTCCAGCACACTGTCTCAAGGTAAAGGATCTTAGAAGTCCTTCCGATGACATGGAACTCCCAGGATTCACACCCAGATACTTCCTGGAGCCTGGGAAAGTGTCAAAAAATTAGCTCATTTGTTTATAGTCCCTATCTGCCCTCCACCAGAAAACCCTGCTAAAGGAACGATGGTTCAGGACCACGGAGAGCGCCACATGCTCACGCCCCCACCTCCCCTGACCCTTTAGTTGGGCTCTGCCTACAAGGCCTTCACAAGTCCAGTACAGGCTTGACTTCCTCATGGAAGCCTTCCCTGACCCACCTGGGTGACCAATCATTTCCTCCTCGGGGCTATTTTGTAACATGTATATTCCTCCATCACACCAAACTCATTATTCTGATTATGTTTGTTTGATTCCACCACCACTCCACCCCCAAAAGAGATGAGCCTCAAGGGCTCATGCCCTGTCTGATTCATCTTCACCATCCATTGCAGAGGAGGTGCTTAGAGAATGTTTGTTGATTGAATGAGCAAATGACATTTAGCAGGTGCAGGAAATATGTGTTGATTTGCATTGTATATCTGTTGCTCTGGGTGACTCAGAAACCAGCCAGATTTCAATCCTGCCGCCTGTGGAGAAGCCATTTTTCTCCCTAATGACACCTCCCTCCATCCTTGGAGCAGCTTTCCTGCAGGTCACCATCCTAGCTGGGGAGAAGGCACCCCCACTCTGCTCCTGCTATTGCCACACTGGAGACTCACTGGAGTCTCCCCACCCCCCGTTTTGGGGCCTGCCACGTGAGTTTTACTCTGAACATGTCATCTCTGCCTCTCTCCTGCTCAGAACAGATGGCTCTGAATCCCTGCTCATACAGAAGTTCCTGTTCCATCATTTGAACATTTTTTTTTTCTCAAGACAGGGTTTCTCTGTGTAGCCTTGGCTGTCCTGGAACTCACTCTATAGACTAAGCTGGTTCTATTTAGACCTCCACCTGCCTCTGGCTGCCAAGTGCTGGAATAAAGGCGTGTGCATCGCTATACACGACCCACTTGGACATTTTAAACACTTTCTATATTATAGATGTTTCAGTCACCTTTGACCATGGCCTGAGACCATCAGAAACAGAGTCTCTGGAAGGACATTGAGTAGAGGCTCTTCCTCACCCTGTGGAGAGGCCAGTGACCTGCCCCAAATCATCGCAGTAGATGCTGTCACTTTTTTTGAGGAAGGAGGAGGAGCCTTTTTAAAAATTTTTATTGTTTTGGTGTTGGAAATCAAACTTGGGGCCAGCTAAGAAAGCACCATCACTGAGCCACTCCCCCGGCCATTTGGTTTTGATGATCGGAATTAATTAATTCATTCCTCTTCCTAGCAGCTTTCATGGCTTCCTGGTCTTAATGGAGCTATGAATCAAGACACAGGCAGAAGATCCAAGCTAACCCAACTCAACTTTTATGCCTAGGGCATTAAATCTTGAGTAAGTAGGAAAAGAGTAGGGAAAAGTGTCTGGCGCTCTGAAAAATAAAAAGAAGAGATAAAATCTCTGGCTCTTCAACCTTGCTATTAATTCCGTGAGCTCTTCCTACACTGATGAGTCCTTTGCCTCCTCAAGGTCATCAGTTCGGCCCAGTTACATGCAGCTCCATAACCCAAATGCTGTATGAGCCAGTGCAAACCCATCCTCTTGGCAATGGGGTAAATCATGGCTTCAACAAGTACCGGTGCTTCTTGTTGGGCTCTCTGATAGAACCTTGGTGAGCTCAGCTATCTCACACACAGCTACCTCACTACCCAGACACAGCAGGAAGTCACCCACTTAGGAGTGGGACAGACAGGCCAATGGCTAGTTTCAGGGGAACAAGCCAGGTCGAGGTGCAGGAACCTAAATGCATGCTCCATCCTCCAGACTGGAAGACACCTCCCTAGAGAGCAAGCTGGCCACACGGGCACATGCATAGACATAGGCAGACACGTCTTCCTGCCAGGATGTCTCCTGGAGGCTGAGTCATTAACACGTGAAATGAGCAGGGTCCGGCTTGGGGACTTGTCTTGCTGAATAGCATTTTCGCTGCTGTTGACATTCCCAACAAACAAGTCCAGAGTGTCAATAACCAGGATTACCCAACAGCATCCTTCAGGTGATAAAGATATAGTCTGTTTACTATGCTACCCTTTGTAGTGAGGCACTGGGGGCCTCTCACAGGGCTTGCACCTGTTCTCATCTGCTGGGACTAGTCCCCAACAGGGAGAGGTAGGACCTGAGGGAAGCTGGGGCCTAGCTTGACTGTAGACGAGGTGTGGCTTTGTCCTCCCAGGGTCCCTCAGTCCCCAAACTTTGGCACTCCCCAAGCTCATTTAGAAAATAATATCCTGTAAATCTCTGGCTGAGCATTGAGTCTCAGTGCATCCTGGGAACTCAAGCTTCCGAATGCACTGGAAGATGTGACCTCCCCCGCAAGACTAGAGATGAGAGCTGCAGTGCTCTGCACTGAGGCCCCTAGTCCCAGCCAACCCTGCCACCTCTTCCCACCAGTGGCGAGCATGCCTC
Organism: Microtus oregoni; assembly: GCF_018167655.1. NCBI lineage: Eukaryota > Metazoa > Chordata > Mammalia > Rodentia > Cricetidae > Microtus > Microtus oregoni. The sequence continues at coordinate 26,129,028 of NW_024543074.1, read as the reverse complement.
CTCTCTGGCCCCTCTCCACCCTTCCATGACTCACAGTCTGTTTCCTGTCCCATCGTCACTACCCTAGTTCTGTTCCCCCTGCCTAGTTCCTGTCCTCCACATCTCTTGTCCTTACCAGTCCCAAAGTCACCTCTAGAAGGTTTCTGAGCCATGTGACCCTTTTGTCATAGGAAGTATGTCTCCCGAGGTCCAAGGGTAGACTGGAGTCTGATTTATTGCCCCACACCGATAACCATCAGTGTTTGTAGACTTAGCACGAGCGATGTTTCTGGTCTCCCTCCCCAGCCTCTGGACTCTGCCCATTGTCTGCGAAGCTGAGTTTCAAGACAGCGTGGCTGCTGGGTTCTGACCCTGGAACTAGCCTGTGGGAGTCACATGGGAGCTAGAAATCTGCATTTGGCGCGTCTCAAACAGAGCTATGGACTCCGCAGCTGAAAGGCGGGCTGTGGCCCTGATCTTCTGTACCGTGTGTACTGAGAGCAGCGCGGTTGCCTCTTTCTCAGATAGTCAAGCTCTCCACACCAGTCCGTTTCCTTGGAGTTTCGGGGTGGTTGTTTCACTTCAATGATGATGCCGACTCAGGGAATGGGAGCTTTTGTCCTGGAGATGCCTGCTCCTGAGGAGAGCTAAACCCGGGAGCATGTGTAGGCTGAGCTAGTGAACCTAGCTCCAGGAGCCTGTCACAGCTAACTAGGAACAAGGAGAAGCCTGAAGAGGCAGGATAAGAATGAATGTAAGGGCAAGGAGCAGTGCTGAATGCTGGGCCACTGCTCTGCCCACAGATGCTGGGAGGCAGGCACAGCCTGGCACAGCAGAGGTGGCAATGAGTGAGTGAGTGATTGCCTGGCTGGGCTCCGGGGGAGGGGACAGAAGCTGGGGTCATAGGCGGAAAGAACATGCCTCCCTGCTGCTGCCCGCCTGGAAGCTGTTGATCTCCTGCAGGGCCCGCTGAGCCCAGCTGCTCAGAACCCAGTGCCAAGCATGGGTCCCACAGAGCCAGCCCTCCCCATGGAGATGCTGGGGTCAAAGATAGGCTGGAGAGAAGGAGGGCTACTTCCAGGAGTATGTGTGAACAGTCATGTGAGCTTCTCTGCATGTAGCTCAGAGGCAGCTGCCTCTGTAATTTGCACAGGCTTGAGTGGGGTCACATCCCCATACCAGCAGGCACAGGGAACCTAACTCCAAGACCACCTCCTGTTCAGAGGCTCAATGCTCATAGAGAGGTACCTCTGTCCCCCTAGCCTTTGCAAACAGGAGAATCTGAGTCAGAGTGAGGTACTCATGGTGGAGACACCCAGACAACAAAGCTGAGCAACTTCCTCGGGGTCCTTATTGTAGAGGCCACCATGAATCCTTGGCCTGGCCTGCCCACTGCCCACCCCTCTTCCCGCAGAGGCTTCACGAGGCTATAAATAACAAGATGGGTCTAAGAAGCCCTGAAATCCCAGGGCTTTGCAGTGGTCATGCTTTAATAAGGGCCCAGCCTCCCTGAAGGGTAGTGACAACTCAATTTAGCCAGCTCCTGGGCCCTGGCAGCTCTCTAGCAGGGACTGAACAAGTGGCTAGTGTAGCTTAGCTGGGGTCCCTGAATCATAGCCAAGATGGGTGGGGCCACGAGGAGGATGTGGGTAGGATAAAGCCTGCTCACTGCAAGATGGACTCAGGACTGCTCTGCTGGGGTGCTGGTGCTGGAGAGCAGGCCTTGACTCTCAGGGTTCCTGCTGACTACGTCCTCGCTGTCCAGAGTTCCTGTGGGAGACAGAAGATGATCAGTCAGCCCAAAGGAGGCAGGACCTTTGAGACTAGGCCTGGGAACAATTTATTACAAATTCTTGAGGCTCTGTTTGCATAAGAAACCCCAAAACAGACCCCTTCACTGCCATCCCCGTGCCACTGCCACCCCATGGGCTTAGTTCCTCCCAGCACAGTACAGAGTTCTGTGACCTCTCTGCCCCAATCTGGCACTCTGAATTCTGTTCTCAATACGGGAGGCCTGGGGTTGCCCTTGGAACCCCACCTCTGCAAACCCCACAGGGACTCCCATCTCCCTCTCAGTGAAGGTCACAGTCCTTTGAAGGATTCCCTCTGTGCTCTGCCTCTCTTGCTGCCTCACTGTCCCCATCACTCCTGCTACAGTTGCCCTGGCCACTTTCTCAGTCCTCAGCACCTCAAGCACATTCCCACCACAGGACCTTTGCACTAGCTGCCCTCGCCTCCCGGAGCCCCTCCCAACAGATAGCTGCCTGGCTCACGTCCCTTTTCCCTCTTTGCTCTTTTACTCCAATGTCACCCATACTCCACCACCTGTCCTTGTCGATCCCTTTCCCTGTCCGTTGTCTCTATGGCACTTACAGCAAACATTTCTCTCTCAGTTTTTCCATTCCTGGCCTGTCTCTTGCCACTAGAGCATTAGCTCCGTGAGGGCTCAAACTTGGCCTAATTCTGTCTCTCTCCGGCATCTGCTACCTTGCCTGGCACATGGCAGGGACGTAATAAATTATCTGGAATGCGCTGTCCAGAAGCATAGGTAGTTGCCAGTGCTCCAAGTCCAGAAGGGCACGAAGAGTGGGAGTACCTTTGCCAGACTGCCTGGCCTGGGCCTGGTCTCTTTCCAGGTGCAGTGCGGTCAGGAGGAAGCAGCCACCACCCAGCACGATGGCAAAGGCGCAGCACAGGAAACTGTGTTGCAGACTGAGGAAGCGCTGCAGGTAGGAGTTTGGGCGCCCAGTCTGCAGGACGCTGGAGATCTGCCAAGAGGAGAGGTGTGTTTGCGAGCCCCCCAGGTGGCCCCAGGACCTTAGCACAAACAGCACCTCCCCAAGTTCCTCCCCCCACCACACACACACACACTTAGACACTCCTTACAAGTCCAGTGAGGTAGGGGCTGCCAGCGTCTCCCAGGATGTGGGCCACTGTGATCTGGAGCGCCTCTGCTGTGCCCCTGCACCTCGGCACCACTACCGACTGCAAAACACAGGAGCCCCAGAGGTAAGCAAGGAAAGAAAGAGCACCCCTCACCCCATCCTTCTGTTCCCAGATTCTCAGAGAGTGGCAGGCCAGACAGGTCAGAGGATGGATGGGAAGGATCACTGACTTCCAAGACTCAGGCTCCTGGGGGCCCTGGGAGGCCTCCTCAGGACAGGGATAGTAGAGGCAACGAGCATAGCACTGGACAGAGACACAGAGTTTATACTTGAGCTGGGCCTGTCTGGCTGTGACCACACTGGTAGGGCAGTATCTCAGCTCGGAGCTCCAGACATCAGTGCAGGCAGGTGAGACCAGTGTGGGGCAGTGGTGCCAGGGAGGCTCACACAGCTCCATGCGAGAAGGTAAGGACGTCAAGAATGTGACTTCTGGAGTCAGACAGTCTGGGGTTCACTCCCAGTCTCTACCCATTAGCTGTGCGTCTTCGAGCAAGTCACTTTGGCTTTTCCTGTCTCCTCTCTAAATGGGATAATGATAGTACCCACCTTGAGAGCTATGCTTAGTGTCGTTCAGCTGAGATTCAGAAGCTCACAAGAACATCTGTCCTGCTGGCGGAATGCTTTGGGTATGTATGCCTTCTGCCTGGCAGGCCTTCCCTCACTGTACATACTTGGGGAGCACTATTAATCACTTAGGACTTACCCTTATTCACCTCCTCTGTGAAGCCTTCTCAGCTTTGAGGGCCTGACTTCACACACACACACACACACACACACACACACACACACACACCCCACAGTTAAATGAGTGTGTGCTCCCTGGAACTGGGAAGGGTCCCTTCTTGGGCCATTTCTTTATCTCTCATACTGTATTCATAGCAAAGTGCCTAATTTCTCCTGTGTCCCTGGAGTACCACAATACACAAGGATTAGAGGGACCCAGCGAAAATCTGCTAGCCAAGTAAGAGAAATAGAACATTCTAGAAGCCTGGTCTCAGGAGAAATCCTGCCAGTTAAGAGATACTTCACACTATGACAGCCACAGAGGAGAATGCTGGTCTGGAGTCTTGTCCCCAGGACCTCAGTGTCTATTATCTGAAAATAATAATAATAACAACAACAACAACAGTTAGCATTTAATGACTGCTTCCTGCATGTGTTTATATATATATCAGCCCCAACAAGCCATGAAGGTGATATGATTGTTTCCTGCATTTTATAGATGGGAAAGCTTTCACAGAGCAGGTAATTAAATTATCCAGAGCAGCCCAGCCAGGAAATAATGGGCCCAGACTGGAAGGCAGGCCGTCCTGTCCAGGGACTGGTCTCCTGACCTTCTGCTGTTAGGGGTGGGGAAAGCTGGCAATTTCAGCCATGTTAATGTGGTCATTACACAGCATTTAAAAGGTGGACAGTTAGACTAAAAACACAGAAGTAGGCCATGGCAGCTCACACCTTTAATTCCAACACTCAGGAGGCACAGGTAGGTGGATCTCTATGAGCTGGAGGCCAGCCTGGTCTACTCAGAGTTCCAGCCTAACCAGGGCTATATAGTTTCAAAAATAATTAAGAAGACAGTGTCCTTAGTGGTCTTGCCTATGGGCAGGAGAATCAGTGTGCAACAGAGAGGGGTCAAAGAAACATTGGAAGGTAGGAACCCAAAATACGATTCTGGATTCCAGAACCCCAGCAGACAGACACAAGAGGTCTGCTGGAAAGGGGCTTGTGGGTGGGCAGGGCTGTGGGCAGTCAGATGGTATGAGGTCACTGGGGCCAAGGTTTTCTCCCCAGGTGGTTAGAGAATCTGGGCCTTTTGCCATCTCCAGGATCTGCCAGCACTGGAGGAGGAACTGACCATAGCTCAGTACCTTCCCAGGACTTCCTTCTCACCCCATAATTATGTGATTAGTCACTGGTAGCTCTGGGGAGCTGGCTAAGCTTCCTTAACAGGGGCCTCAAGTCCTCACACAGGTTCATGTGGGGCTGGGGCTGCTCAGACCCTCAGAGTAAGGTCCCTACAAGTTTCTTATCTTCTCAGCATAGGGAGACATAGGTCCCACATCCTTGCTTCTTCTGGATGTCCGTGGCTCTCTAAAGGCCACGCCCAGCAGCCTCTGGCAAGCTGGGGGGTGAGCAATTTTGAAAATGAGTGGCTTTGGGGTTTCCAGCATTCCAGGTTCACCAGCTTCGGAGACAGAAACACCTGTGTTTTGGCTCGCCCTTAGAAAAGCAGCTCCCTTTATAGCCCAGGGCAAAAGTGATGCGGGCGGCCACCGCCTGGCAGAAAGCTGGAGGAACAATCACTAAGGACAGATTCCCTGGCAGCCTGCCTTCTGCCCTCCCCAACTCAGCCCTGTGACCAGACACTTGTGAAGGGTGACACAGTCACTTCTCGAGCATCCTTCTCCTCACGGTTGGGAGGAAGGGTGAGCCACTGAGGACCAGGCTGAGTGGGGCAGCTGCAAGTTCCTAAAGCAGATTTAGAAAGACACTTTCTTGGTCTTTCCGGGAGAAAAGATCATCTAAGACACAGCCAACCCAGGAGAGGGTACATAGGGAGGGTGTAGGATTGGGCTCCCCTGCGGCTGGGTAAACTCAAACAGATAATGAGAAATTTGCAAGGAACATGCAGGCTGAAGAGATGACTATGCAAAGCAGCAGTTGTGCTGAAGACGACTGGGTCAGGCTTCTGAGGGAAGTCTGCTGGCAATGCAATTCCTATACCCTCTCTCCACCCACCCGCTCAGGTGCTGAGGCCCAGGATCAGTGACAAGCTCCTCCAAGTTTGTCTCGGGCAGAATGAAGTGTGAGAACCATTGGAGCAGGCAGCCCTGGGGCCTCTCGTCTAAAAGGAACCTGGATTCTCCTTGGGGAGAGAGCAGTGTCCTGAGGCAGGATTGTTGGAGATGGCTGCCACCTCTTCAGGAACACACAGGGTACAGGTTTTAGCTCATTGCTTCCTTACAGCCTGAGGCACAATGGATAAGAACTACTTCTCCATCTATTATACATTTGAGGCACAGAGAGGTCACATGAGTTGGCCAAGATCTCTCAGCTAGTGAGTGGCAGGGATGCGCCTGAAAAACAGAATCGCTGGAATGCTCCTGACCGCGTCCTCCTGTCCATCTTCTCCTCCCTCAGCCATCCTCTGACTCCAGCCCCCCAGGAACTCACAGTCTCTCTACCCTGTTCTCCTGTTAGACCCTCTTGGTTCTCTCTCTACTGAGAACCGTCCATCTGAATATCTCCTACTACAATACTCTCAGAGCACCCAAAAGAGAAGCTCACCTTCCCACATAGGAGCAAGAGCCCCATCCTCTATTTCCCCCACAACCTGTCCCTGTATAAGTCTTTCCCCTGCCCTGCTTCCTCCAAGGGACCTCAGTCTCCACATTTGTTACCTCCCTGCCCCTTGCCACTTGGCTTTCTGCCATCTTCTGCCATGTCTGCATATAGTGCTTGTGGTAGTTTGAATGGAATTAAAGCCCGTGATCTCACAGGGAGTGGCGCTAGCAGGTGTGGCGTTGTTGGAGTGGGTGTGGCCTTATTGGATGAAGTGTGTCACTGTGGGAGTGGGCTTTGAGGTTTCTTATGCTCAGGACACCCCCAGTCTGTCAGTCAACTTCCTGCTGTCTCCAAGATGTAGGACTCTGAGCTTCAGTACCATGTATGTGGTATTGCCTGTATGCTGCCATGCTCCCCATCATGCTGATAGTGGACTGAATCTCTGAAACTGTAAGCAAGCATCTCCAATTAAATGTTTTATTTATGAGAGTTGCCATGGTCATGGTGTCTCTTCATAGCGGTGAAAACCCTAAGACAGTGCTCTTATAAACCTGTACCCCTCTACTGCAAGAGAGCCCCTTATAGGTGCTGAGACCATGTCCTCCTGAGCCCTGTCCTGTTTTTCTGCCAGGGAGATAGAAACACAGGAGCTGAAAAGGCTGGACTCCTACCCCAACTTCTTATCTAGTACAGAAAGATCTTTGCTGGCTGCTGGGTTTAGGGCAGGAGAGAGGCAGGGAAGGCAGCATGGAGCTGGCTAGAGCAGAAGCCTCCAAGCCGTGAAGGGCTCCGAGAATTTATACGCTGGGATGCATGTGGTCAACCAGCTCCCCAACAGTCCAGACTCTAGCCAGGCCCCAGAGCCACCATCCACCTCCTCCACAGCCATGACACACTCCTCTTTAGCACTGCCAAGCGCCCGACGCTGCCAGGTTAATGATCCCGGCAGACACAGACATAGAGATGCCCTGTAGCCTTCACATATCTTTGGGGCTGTCATGTGGAAAAGAGATCACAGTGGGGGGCAGGTGGAGGAAGCTGTGGGGGGCATTTTCAGCACTGCTTGAACCACCTGAGAGAGAAAGAGCTGTGTGGAGGATGGGTGTTCCCTTAGGCTGTCTCATTGACCCCACTAACAGTTAATGATTAGGCCGTTTTATAGGCAAGGAAACTGAGGCCCAGGGCCATTTGCCAGGCCTGTGGCTGAGTCTGAGCCCAGGTCTCGGTGCAGAGGGAGGAGCAGGGAAGACAGGCTAGCTTTACTGCTGATACACTCACTAGAGTCAAAAATTGGTTGAGCCTGGACTACAGCAGGCAGCGACATTCTGCCAACATAGTGTTCAAGTAGGCCTTGTTTGATTAAATGACATACACCCCCATAGTCCTTCCAAACCCAGATTCTAGGACTCCAAGACATTTTTGGGAGATGGAAGAACCGTGGAAATCTCAGGGTCACAGTGAAAATCCTCCCCATCAATCCCTGTCCCGGACACTGAGCTAAACTTTCTATGAGTCATCTCCCTCCACGCTCACAACAATGATACTACCATTCTATCCCCATTTTCATATGGGGAAACTGAAGCTCAGAGATACAAAGCAACCTGCCTAAAGTCACACAGCTAGCAGTGGCAGAAGCAGGACACCTTTCACGAGACAGCTTTCTACCTATGTAGAATCCTGTGGCCAGCACAAGACTGTGCTAGTCTGTCAGAAGGCAGCAGGAGGGCATTGTGTTCTTAGACCTAGGAGCCCTGCTAGCAACCAGGTTCAAACTCTCACAATGTTCAAAGCCCTTGTGCCCCCTCAAAGGAGGCAGGGAGGCTGAAGACGGTGTAGCTGAGGAAGGACCAGGGTGGATGGACTCAGGACACCAAAGCCATGTGGTGGGAACAGCACATGTGGTAGGTCTTACCCGAACCCTTCGAGTGATCCATGAGGTGGGATGAGCTGAGGCCAGCAGGGTTCAGCGGCCAGTGCTCTAAGTCAAGGGTCCCTCTCTCTGACCCTAGAGTACAGGCCAAGGAGCCCACTTGCTGAGATGTAGCACGATGATGAAAGAAAGGAAGCCTGCGCCAGTCCTAGCTCAGAGTCTTGACAACGTGTGACCTTGGTCCAGGCACCTTGCCCTCTCTGAGCGCCCATGCTCATGTGCAGAATAAGGAGGACAGAGGAAACAGCTGAGAGTGTCCGAAAGGGGGTACTTTGTCTATGGAAACTGTGAAGAGGCCTCAACCCCTGCCCCACGGCCTCTGACATCCTTCCCAATGCCTGGGCTACTCAAAAGTGCCAGGACCAATGTGCAGCCCATACCTACCAGCAGGATATCAGCAACCACTGCCCAGTTGCAAGACAGAAGGAGCTCCCCGAGAGCCAGGAACACCTGCAGACAGAGAATGTCTTGGATGAGACCGTGGCCCCACCTCAGGCTCCCACCCCTTCCAAGTCTCTCCTCAACTGTGCAGAGGGGAAACTGAGGCTCCTCAGAGGAAGGCATGTGGAGACAAATGGGTGGAAGAGCAGCCCCCAGGATGGATAGACAGGCTGCCCCTGAGACCCCCAAGTTGAGCACCAGGCTACAAGTCTGATAACCTTGGCTCATGACCACCAAGAACCTTGGGGGTCACCCATGGAACCCAGAAGGAGGAGGCAACAGGGCTACTAGAGCACTTCCAAATCTGTAGACTCAGGACAAGAAGGCCAAGGTCTCAGCTTGCCTACTCTCTTTTTTTTTCCTGCTGAGGATTGCGTTCACCAGTAAGGCGTTGGGCACCTCTAGATAGGCTTCTCCCAAGCACCTTCCCGAGAAACCCCCACCCCAAGCTAGCATTAGCACAGCCATTGTGTAGACAAAGGTAATTCCTACGTAAGGTCAAGGCTCTTCTCAGGCCATAGCTGGCCAGGGCAAAGTCAACCTGAAACGCAAGACTTCAGGCTCCCATCCAGTGCCTACCCCGCCTTGCTCCCAGTGTCCTCTGCTGCTGGTCCCGTCTTACCCAGCTTTCTGAACCGTGCTACCTCGTGCCAGAGGATTAAGACAATCCTCATTCCCTTCACTCAAGAAAAGCTTAATGAAGCAACTGAAGAACGAGGAGGAAAGGCTCACTTCTCCCAGCATCAGGGAGCTGATTGCCAGGGTGGAATTAGTCATTCCTGGAGTCACGGGGTTATGTCTGAAGCAGCACAGGCTTGGGAACTCAATGGCTTGACATCTCCAAGGCAGAGAAATGAAAACCACCACTAGAAAGGACACCTGCTGTATGCCAGGGGTCACCACTGCATTACCCCTTTCGGGTCCAATAATTTGATAAGGTCATCATCACACCCATGTCACAGATCAGGATACCCAGGCCACTTTACAGAGAGGCCCTCTCCTCTGTGTCTGGCTTTCATATGGTGAGTTTGGGAAGGCCTTTGACCACAAAGAACTCCCAGGGCCCTCCAATGGCTACCATGCCTTTAAAGGCTGGTAGGAGGAATCAGATGGTGACCCTGAGCAGAGGTGACCCTGGCAGATACCTAGGAACAGTCAGGATGGGCTAGAAAGAGCTGCAGGAACCCAGGAGGCAGAAGCCCTACAAACAATGCCTGGCAGATAAACCTTGTGAGTGCCAACAAGAGGCTGGAATGTGCCACCACACAGGGTGGGGCAGGAGAATAACCTGATCCAGCGAAAGAAGAATAGAACAGAGAGACTACGCGGCTCTTGTGATCTCTCCACCCAACCCGGCTGCCTGTGGCTGCTGCTTTTGGCCCTTGGTACCCAAACTGGGAGGCCCTTGAGGTCAAGGTGGGTCTCCTTCTAGGCTTAGGACAAAGTTTGAGCACCCGCAGTAATGGGAAGCAGGAAGTCACTGGTGGGTAGGACTCGGGTGAGGCTCATGCAGACACAGCCCTGCATTCCATCTTGGCAGGGCCTGTCAGCCCAGATTCTGGACCACATGAAAGCCTGGCCCAGTGCACCTGCCCTCCCCGTGGTTTCTTGTAGTCAGTGAACCTCTACCTGGGCCAGAGGCCTTGCCTCTTAGTGTACTTAGCCTGCCTGAGTCCTCCTTCCTCCATACAGGCTGGACACGACTGTCAGAGGGCAAACTCTCCTGTGTGGGATCGCTCCTACCCTCTCCACACCCACAGGACATGCTGAAATATACCTTTTCCTTCTTCCAGCTGGCCTAGGGTGGATCCTGAGCCCAAAATAGAGCCCCTTCGAGGGAGGCTGCAGCCACAATGGGGCCTTTCAGGAGGAACAAGCTGCCTAGGGTGCCAGGTTTCCTCAGACACACCTGGAAACAGGCTCCATGCCACCAAATCCATCACTCTGTTTGTGGCTTTGAGGGGCAGGGGGCCAGTGGAGAGAGCCAGCCTTCTAATCCCATAATTACAGAGACTCTTGAGGTAGTGGGAGCTTAGCCTTCTGGGCTCAAGGAGTGGCACTGTCACAAAGGGAGACCTGCTGGGAGACCTTGGGGAGGTCCCCCACTCCCACCTCTGGGCCTTTGTTTCCCTCACTGCACAGAGGTGTGGGGGAGCCTAGACAGGCACCAATACACTGCGTTTCTGGAGCTGGAAACCTAGTTACACACACTTATGGTCTCCAGAGGCAGGGGGCAAATCCAGTCTTCAGCCACTGACTTCCATGATAGAGTCAGACTTTGCTTCAAACAAAATCCAAGCAAACAGAGTCAGCTCTGGTGGTGTATGCCTGTAACCTTCAGCATATACCTGTAAGCTCAGCCATGGTACTCATGCCTGTAACCTCAGCATATACCTGTAACCTCAGCTATGGTAGTGAATGTCTGTAACCCCAGCATATACCTGTAACTTGCCATGGTGGCACATGTCTGTAACCTTGGCCATAGTGGTGTATGCCTGTAATCTCAGCACATGCCTGTAACCTCAGTAACGGTGGTGTATATCTGTAACCACGCACATTGTCCAGATGAGCCTGGCCTATGTAGTAAGATTCTGTCTTTTAAAAGAATAAAAAAAGGGCTGAGTGGTGGCGCACGCCTTTAATCCCAGCACTCAGGAGGCAGAGGCAGGCCGATCTCTGTGAGCTCGAGACCACCCTTGACTACAATAGCTAGTTCCAGGACAGGCCCCAAGCTACAGAGAAACCCTGTCTTGAAAATGAAAGAGAGAGAGAGAGAGAGAGAGAGAGAGAGAAGAAGAAGAAGAAGAAGAAGAAGAAGAAAGAAGAAGAAGAAAGAAGAATCAGTGAGATGACCCCGCAGGTAAACACACTTGCTATCAGTCTTAAGGATCACACAGGCTTGGGAAATGAACTCTGCGTGGCAAAAGAACAGAAGTGATTGATGTTGTGGTACACACACACACACGTAATTATTTTGCATGGTAACTCACACACCATCATTAACTACAGAGTGAAAAAGCATATAAAAAAGAAAGACAGAAAGAAATAGAAAACAAACAAACACACTAAGGGCTGGCCAAGGAGGCTCAGCAGGGAAAGGCACTTGCCAGCAAGCCTGACAACTCAAATTCTATCTTGAACAGGATGCCAAGGGTGGAAGGAGAGACAACAAACATCCCCAATTGTCCTCTAACCTCCACACATGTGCCATGGCATGAACACGTGCACGCACACACACTAGGAGAGAGAGACAGAGACACAGAGAGAGAGAGAGATGAAATAAATATGCGTTTTTGTTTTTTAGTCTCCAGTTTTGAAGAATTTGGTTGTCAGTTCATCTCTCAGGTCCAAGTCCCTCTTGGTCGGTCACATACACCTCACTTTGACATGTCCCCTAACTTGTTTCCCCTCCGTCTCTTCCCATCACTGTTCCTGCCCAGTGTGGCTAAGACAGCCAGGATGCAGGCACAGACCAGCTGCCAGCAGCTGCCAAGATGCTTCCCCTTAGGTTCAAGGAGACAGGCAAATCCTAGAGTCTGCTGACCCTGTATGACCCCTCACTCTCTATCTCAGATGCTCCTTCTCTGTGCCTCCCTGTGTCCACTGCTGATGGTTTGATCCAGGCCTCTCCAGTTTCTCAGGCCTTATCATCTCCCTCAACACCCGCCCAGAGGGGACTTCCAAAGGGGAAATCTAATTCTGCCTTTGGCTCCTCCTCAAGGCCTGGCGTCTTCCCTGTGCCCTGACTTAGTTCCTGATGGGTAGGAGGGCTGGGAACACTGCCTGGGACCTGAGAAATGGACTGTGCTGGAGAGCCCTGACCTCTGATATTTCATCCTTTATCTGGGTCAGCAACAACTGATATGTTTGACTTTAGCCATCCTAGCCTGAAAAGCTTGCACACATACTACCCATGTTCACACTGGCACTCATCCTCACACACATACCTACATAAACATACACAGACTCCTGCACATACAACCACATGTATGCAAGCCCTCACACGTAAACTTCAATACACACGCACACATAGTCAAAACCTGAGATATACACACAACACTCACATATCGATGTGCACACATATGCAGGTAACAGAGGAGATATGCAAAATATCAAAACAGATGTGCAGCCTCGTCTACAAGAGCTAGTTCCGGGACAGGCACCAAAGCTACAGAGAAACCCTGTCTCGAAAAACCAAAAAAAAAAAAAAAAAAAAGATGTGGTATCAGGTACGGAATGATCCCTGCAAGTTGCAGCTACTTGGGAGGCTGAGGCAGGAGATCACTTAAGTTCAAAAGTTTAATCCTATCTGGGCAACATAGCAAAACACTCTCTCAGAAACAAAAACCAACTACACCATGGAAGCATGAATTAGTACTGGTGTTAGTACAGTCACAGGCTGTAGAGCTACTGAAGAGAAGCCTACCATGCACCCACACAACACTGTGGCCTTGTGGCAGAGCCAACAAGTCAGTCTCTCTCTCTCTCTCTCTCTCTCTCTCTCTCTCTCTCTCTCTCATACACACACACACACACACACACACACATGCGTGCATACACACACACATACTCACTCACTCTTTACACATTCACGCACAAAACATGCACACACTCATGTCTTTACACATGCGCAACTCTCATCATGCATACACACAAAGGCAGGCACACACAGGAGGAAAGATGAAGGGTCTATCCTGGGCAGGGCCAGTTCCCAAGGGCCTGTGTCTTCAACCTAAGCTCATCCCAGCCTCCAAAGTGGGCTCTCTCTCTCTCTCTCTCTCTCTCTCTCTCTCTCTCTCTCTCTTTCTCGTTTGAGACAGAATTTCTCTGTAGCTTTGGAGCCTATCCTGGAACTAGCTCTTGTAGACCAGGCTGGTCTTGATCTCACAGAGATCCACCTGCCCTTGCCTCCCGAATGCTGAGATTAAAGGCATGTGCCACCATTGTCTGGCTTGAAGAATGGATTATAAAACCCATTGTATAAAACCCATTGAGAAGTGAGAAGGCTACTGTCCCTTCTGAACTCATGGTACCTAGGAAAAAACTGCACAAACCTCCTCCACTTATGCAGCAATGCCACATTCAGCATGGTCGAGTCAGCCAGAACACAGACCTGACTGCCAACAAGCTGCCATGTGGCTGGCATGCTCTATCCACAGGCCTGCCAACCTGTAATGGCAGGGACTGGCATGGGACACAAGGGCACTGACTGGTCTCCAGAGGCCAGCAACCACCCAACAACCTGCTAAGCTGGCAGCTGGAAAGCGAGGCAGCAAGCTCTGGGGTCCTCCTGGGGAAATCCTGTCAGGCTGTGAACTTTCCTGATAGCTTGTGTTGTCATGCAAGGAGAGACGCCTGTGGGATCCTAGCAAGATGGTAAGACAGGCCTGACTGTGGGCTGCTGGTTACTCAATCCCAAAGAGCAGAAGGCAAAGGGGCTTCTTCCAAAAGTCCTCAAGGGCAGTATAAGGAAGTGGTAGGAGAATTTTGAAGATCTGAGGCATCACTGCTGGTACTGCCCCACAACTCTAGCGGATACGCATCTTGGCTGATCATGGACAGAGTCAGGAGTCTTCAAGGCTGAGAAGGACAGCCACCTCAGGTGATGTTAAGTGCCACAGGAATGCCCATGCTGGCTCTGCTCCTTGGGTATGGAGCAAATACAATGTCCTGATCAAGTTTGGGTTGGGAAGGGCCTTAGAGGTCATTTAGGGCAGCTCCCGGGTAGAGACAGCGGCCAAGCTTGCATCATAGACTTTCCTTCTCTCCAGAAGCCGAAAGTAGCAAGGCAGGAGAAAGCGTTTTTCACCAAAGACAAGAACAAAATGTAATGAACTAAACATTAAATACTGGCAGGCAAGCAGAAAGGCAGATGATTCGGTGGTGTCTCCTCCCCAGAGCCGCTCTGCAAACCCTTCTGCTCGGCAGGAGAATAAAGCCCATAGGTGTCCTTAGCAGAGAGCAGCGGGGCAAGTTGCTGCAAAAATGGGGAAAGTAAACAATGACTCCCGCCCTGCCTCCACCAACCTAAAGGCAGCCCCTGATTCCAGAAGGAGCTGTACCCACCAATTACACAGAGGAGCCCTGCCGCACACAGCATTTACCTAAATCCCTGCCTAGGAGCAGAGCCCTACAAAGACTCCCTACTACCTGGTTCTGCAGACCCCTCAGGCGACAGAAAAACCTACGGGATCTAATGTTCAACTCAAACTGCAGCCCCTGTGCAGAAAAGGCCAGCCACAGAGAAGCCTGGACCAGAGTCAAGAGCTCTGAGAGCACAGTCAGTGCAGTATCTGAGCGGAGCTGCCCACACCCAGGCTCGGGGAATGTGATTTATGAGATTTGTATGCCCCATGGGAACTATGCAGGCATATAGGAAGGGGAGAGAGAAGGAGGAGGAGGGGGAAGGAAGGTAGAGAATAGGAAGAGATAAGGAGAAGGAAGTGAAAGAGAATAAAGAGATAGAAAGAGAAGTTGGGAAAACCTTGTCTACAGCCATACCACACTGAATGCACATCTGATCTCTCTCTCTCTCTCTCTCTCTCTCTCTCTCTCTCTCTCTCTCTCTCTCTCTGTGTGTGTGTGTGTGTGTGTGTGTCTGTCTGTCTGTCTGTCTGTGTATTTGGGTTTTTTTTTTTGTTTCTTTGTTTGTTTTGAGACAGGGTTTCTCTGTGTAGCCCTAGCTGTTCTGGAACTCTTTCTGTAGACCAGGCTGACCTCAAACTCACAGAGATTCACTTGTCTCTGCCTCCCGAGTGCTGGGATTAAAAGAGTGTGCCACCACACCCAGCTCACCTGATCTCTAATAGGAAGGAAAGGGGGCTAGAGAGATGGCTCAGTGTTTAAGAGTGCTCTGTTCTTCGAACACACATCAGACAGTTCATAAATGCCTGTTATTCCAGTTCCAGGGGATCTAACACACACCCTCCTCTGGCTTCCATGGGCACTGCACACACATTTCACACACACCACACACACCACACACACACACACACACACACACACAGCACACATTCACACATACACATGAAACAAAATAATTTTTTTAAAAAAAAGAAAAGGAAAGAAAGGAGAGCAGAACAGCAAACAAGGAAGAGAGGGGGCAAGAAGGAAGGGAAAGAGCTGAAAGGGAGGAAGAGGGAGACAGGGAAGAAGCTAACCTAGAAGGCAGAAGGTAAGAGAAGGTACACAAGCATCCTTATAATTGTCTCAGACTACAGAATAATATAAGGATATAAATTCAACACAGGAAGTGCTTACAGATAAAACCTGCCCTCAATAGGATAGGACATGAAAGGAGATGACTTACCTGAGGAAATATTACTAAATGGAGGAGCAAAACCACAAACAATAACAATAAAAATAATCTCACGTCCTGGTGGTTGGTAAGAGGACAACAAGAAAAAAATCATAGACGTGAATGACATAGAGGCAGGCGGCTCTCTGTGAATTTGAGGCCAGTCTGGTCTACAGAGTGAGTTCCAGGACAGGCTACACAGAGAAACACTGTCCTGAAAAACGAAAGAGGAGGAAGAGGAGGAGGAGGAGGAGGAGGAGGAGGAGGAGAAGGAGGAGGAGCAGGAGGAGAGTGACTTGGAGGATGGATGACGATGAGAGCACGGCGCAGACAAATGGGACGGTGAGGTGCCGAGATGTGCGACCAAGACTTATTAGTCCTACCTTCTCACATTTTGCCCTGTTGACGTCTGCTCGCCTCATTCAAGTCCCAGCCCCAGCCATGACCCAGCACAAGGAACCTAGGGAATACTCAGACCAAATGAGGCAGGACCCACTAGTGACTCTGCAGAAGGAAAGCACTGCCATGACCAGCTCTGAGATGCTGCGGACCACCTACCATGGGCGCACTTCCCAGCTGTGATTTCCTTAAATCCTTGCCCTGTGGTCAGTCTCCTGTCCCTACAGTCAGCTCTACCTGGCAACTTGCTCAGAGATGGGGTGACACTTCTGTGACTGGGCTGCAAAATACTCTCTTCCTTCTTAGTCATCCTGTCATTGTCCCCTTAGCCTGCACGCTTTGAGGAAGCAAACTGCTAAGTCAAAGAAGCCATTGATGGAGAGTGTAGCTCACTGGGAAGGACTGTGCCTACCTTGCTTGAGGCCCTATGCTGATACCAAGATAGTAAAAAAAAAATTTTTTTAAATCCATATATCAAGAAACTGAGAGGCAGCAGTCAGCAAGCAAAGGGGGCTCGCCACCCAAAGATCTGAATCTTGCAGGAAACCCACTTGTGAGCCTGGCAGCCTCCCCAGCTGAGCCAGCAGGTGAGCACAGAGACCTTGAGCCAATACCTCAGCTGCACCCTTGAGAAAGACAAAGACACAACTAAGCTGTGCCTGTATTTGTAACCCATACAGACTATGAGAGGACAATATTTGTTTTATATTGCTGCATCTGGGAGTGGTTTGTTACACAGCAATAGAGACTAATATACTGACTGACTAAGCTATTGAATTTCAAGAACAAATAATGAAATATCTGGCTACCCACAAGGGGGAAAATATAAGGATCAACATTAAGGATTTTAAAGACAAAGGCTGGACATGGTAACCAAAGTGTTTAACCCCAGCACTTGGGAGGCAGAGGCAGTGGACCTCTGTGAGTTGGAGGACAGCCTGGTCTACATAGTTAGTTCCAGGATAGTCTGAGTTACATAGTGAGACCCTATCTCAGAAAACCAAAAAATTAAAATTAAAAAAAAAAGAAAGAATTGGGCACCAGGGCACATGCTTGTAATCTCAATAGTCAGGAGGTGGATGCAGGAGGATCACTAGTTTGAGTTTGAGGCCAGCCTAGACAGATTAGAAGAGCCCAGCCTTTCCTAGGAGCCTTAAGCCAGGGGTTATGCACAGTTAAGCATCACAGGGCAATTCTGGTAAGCACCGTTAAGAATGATAATTTGGGGCTGGAGAGACCGCTCAGTGATTAAGAGCACTTGCTGCTCTGTCAGAGAATGCGAGTTTAATTCCCAGCATCTTCATGGTGGTTCACAACCGTCTGTAACTCTTGTTACAGGGAATCATATGCTTTCTTCTGGTCTCCATGGGCACCAGGCATGCATGTCGTACACACATACATATATGTAGGCAAAACACTCATACACATAAAATTTACAAAAGAAAACATACCCAGTATTCATGTAAAGAGTCAGGTATAGGGGTTTCCGAGTGTAATCTCGGTACTCCAGAGACAGAGCTAGGAAAAAGGGGGACCCCTGGATCTTGTTGGCAAGTTAATCTACCTGAATCAGTAAGGCTGCGTTCAGTGGGAGAGCCTGTCTCAAAAACCACAGTGGAAGCAATAGAGGAAGACACTGGATGTCAACCTCAGGCTTTACATGCACACGAAAATGAATAAATAAACAGTTTGTTTAGGGAATGCTAATTTTGTGATAATTCTTTGAGATATACTTCTTGATATTTGTTTCCTTCGGATAAACTTCAACTTTTGGCAGCAAGCCACTCAACCTTGAGTGGCAGTTGTCAGGTCCTGTTCCACGCCTGGCTGCCTCCAGCAGGGAAATATCAGCCAAGCAGTCTGTTAGTAAACAGCGGCACTGCCTCCAGGATAGCCTCGCCATATTTGATTTTTGTTTTTGTTGTTGGTTGACCTGATTTGGTTTGGTGGTGGTGTCGGGGGGAGGGGGTGGTGAGG
This sequence comes from Microtus oregoni, assembly GCF_018167655.1. Lineage (NCBI taxonomy): Eukaryota > Metazoa > Chordata > Mammalia > Rodentia > Cricetidae > Microtus > Microtus oregoni. Next base: position 26,110,775 of record NW_024543074.1, on the reverse strand, counting down.
GGGTGGGGGGTGGGTGCTGTTTTTTTAAGATTGGGTCTCAGGGAACCTTGATCTGAACAGCTAAGGACAACCTTAAACTTCTGATTCTCCTATCTCCACCTTCTGGGTGCTGGCACGACGGAGGTATACCACTCTATGCAGCTTATGTAGAGTTAGGGCTCAGACCCAAGTCCTCGTTCATTTAAGGCAAGCACCCCACCATCTGAGCTACATTCCCAGTACTGGTTTTACTGTTTTGAGTCAAGATCTCATTAGGTGGCTCTGTCTGTCCTGGTAGCCTCTAGTCAGGATGGTCTTGAACTCACCCCTCCTGCCTCAGAAATTCTAAATGCTGGGATCAAATGTTATACATCACAGGATTATTTCACGTTCTCTACTACCACTCTGAGAAACACTCCACTTCAATCATAACGACCAGGAAACACCAGGACTCCCGCTCCAGACACCTTGGACTAGTCATGCCTGCTCCAAGCAGCTTGCATTCCAAGCCCCGGGAACTCCAGATGACCCTGCTTACCCTGTAGCTATTCTCCCAGGCCAGGAAGGAGCACTTTATGGTGCCTCAGAAGAAAGTTCATGACTCATGACTATAACTGATTCATTCACAAGGCCTTTGGTTGGTAGCTTGAACAATGAGCTGTGATTGGGGCAAATTATGATGCCACATTTGCATTTTATAACTATATCACAACCACACAACCCTTTGCTGGTTATATAAGGCTGTTTGACTCACTTTGGGAGACACCCTCCTGAGATACCCAGTGAAGTTAGAACACAGGCCCAGTAGAAGGCTTCACTTTAAACGGTCTTTTCCCGCTTGCTTGTCCCTATTGCACATAAAGCAGACTAAGCCGGTAACATGGTGGCAGTGGCAGCAGCAGCAGAGGCAGTGGGAGCAGTGGTAAGGTGACAAGACAGCAGCTGAGCAGTTGCAGAAAGTACCAAGGGCAGAAACGGTAGGGATCACAGGTGGTGTGTGGAGACAGCGGAAGATGGCGGAAATACAGGGAACAGAAACGGTAGGGATCACAGGTGGTGTGTGGAGACAGCGGAAGATGGCGGAAATACAGGGAACAGAAACGGTAGGGATCACAGGTGGTGTGTGGAGACAGCGGAAGATGGCGGAAATACAGGGAACAGAAACGGTAGGGATCACAGGTGGTGTGTGGAGACAGCGGAAGATGGCGGAAATACAGGGAACAGAAACGGTAGGGATCACAGGTGGTGTGTGGAGACAGCGGAAGATGGCGGAAATACAGGGAGCAGAAACGGTAGTGGAGACAGCGGAAGATGGCGGAAATACAGGGAACAGAAACGGTAGGGATCACAGGTTGTGTGGTGGAGACAGCGAAGGGTGGTGGAAATACAGGGAACAGAAACGGTAGGGATCACAGGTGGTGAAGACAGCGAAGGGTGGTGGAAATACAGGGAGCAGAAACGGTAGGGATCACAGGTTGTGTGGTGGAGACAGCGAAGGGTGGTGGAAATACAGGGAGCAGAAACGGTAGGGATCACAGGTTGTGTGGTGGAGACAGCGAAGGGTGGCGGAAATACAGGGAACAGAAACGGTAGGGATCACAGGTGGTGTGGTGGAGACAGCGAAGGGTGGCGGAAATACAGGGAACAGAAACGGTAGGGATCACAGGTTGTGTGGTGGAGACAGCGAAGGGTGGTGGAAATACAGGGAACAGAAACGGTAGGGATCACAGGTTGTGTGGTGGAGACAGCGAAGGGTGGTGGAAATACAGGGAACAGAAACGGTAGGGATCACAGGTGGTGTGTGGAGACAGCGGAAGATGGCGGAAATACAGGGAACAGAAACGGTAGGGATCACAGGTTGTGTGGTGGAGACAGCGAAGGGTGGTGGAAATACAGGGAACAGAAACGGTAGGGATCACAGGTGGTGGAGCCAGCAAAGGGTGGCAGAAATACAGAAAGCAGAAGCTATAGAGCCAATGATTACAGGTGAAGGACCACAGTCCCCAGAAGAGATCCAGGGGACTGCCAAGGTTTACTCAAAGGTTAGGAGCTAGAACGCTTGCTCACTGACTGCTGCTGATTGCTGCCCCTAACTGCTGCTTAAAAAGCAAGGATTTTACTAGCTGAGAGTGCCCAGCCACTGGCAATCAAATCAGAGCAATGTCATCCAGCCTGAGCACCTACAATCACAGGTCTCTGCTTCTATGGCCTAAAGCGATAAGCTTCTAGACTCTATAGCTTGTAGTGGTTCTCAACCTTCCCAATGCTGCCACCCTTTAATACAGCTCCTCATGTTGTGGTGACCCCAGACATAAAATCATTTTCGTTGCTACTTCATAACTGAAATTTTGCTACATTATGAATCATAATGTAAATATTCGATATGCATGATATCTGATATGCGACACCCACGAAAGGGTCATTTGACCCACAGGGGCGGTGACTCACAGGTTGAGAACCACTGGCCTAGAGCTATAAGCCTCTGAGTCTATCAGTCCAATGGATTCCTAAGCCTATGGCACCCAAGGGACCAGGACACCTATGTAGGAAGAATTAGTTCTCATGTTCTCGTGGTTTCCATCTGAGTAGAGCAAAAATAATGAGACTCTATCTCAGAAAAAGAAAAAGAAAAACTATTTCAGCCAAGTTAACCCCGAAATGCAACTACTTTGGAGGTGACACAAAATAAAGAACTCAGCAGAGGAGAATCAGTATACACGAACTGATAGTGAGCACCAACTTCATTTAAATATGGAACCACTGTCAAGCAGCTACAGCGATTATGCACAGAGAACAGACTGTGGATGTTAAAACTCCAGAAAATGTAAAAATAAAAATCACAAAACTTGAGAGGTTAGGGAGAGGAGGGGAGGAGATCTCTTTCGTAGCTGGTACTCATCAATAAATCCTAACTTTTACAGCTAATTTGAATTGAATACTTCTGACTTCACCTCAGAGTCTTCAGGTAGAATCACGGAAGTGACACATACTCTGTGATTCTGTTTCTGTGAAGTGTCTCGCAGAGGCAAGCTACAAAGACAGGAAGTCAACCGGTGGCTGCCTAGGCCTGGGAAAAAGATAAGAGATGGTGTAAAGATGGGGAGTAGCTTAGTTATTCTTCTACTGTGATGAGACACCATGAACAAAGCAACTTAGAGGAGAAAGTGTTTATGTTGGGCCTACAGTGTCAGAGGGTGAGTCCATGACCATCATGGCAAAGAGCATGGCGCAGGCAGGCATGGCACTGAGGCAGTGGCTGAGCGCTCACATCTTGAGACAACAACTGTGAAACAGTGAGAGCTAGCAGAGAATGGCGTGGACCTTTGAAACCTCAAAGGCTGCCTCTAGTAACACAACTTCTCCGAGGGCCAAGAAGTGGGATGGAATGGTTGGGATAAGAATGGCTCCCATAAGCTCGAATGTTTGAATCCTTGGTCCCCAGCTGATGGAACTGTTTGGGAAGAACTAGAAGGTGTGGCCTTGTTGGAGGAGGTGTGTCACTGGTATCTTATCACAGCAATAGAAAAGTAACTAAGACAGGGAGTGACATTGATGGGTAAGAAGCCTCCCTCTGGAGTGATGAAAGTGCAGGAGCTGGACACAGTTGCACACACCTAAAGTCCCAGCACTTGAAAGGCCAAGGGAGGACAATCCCTTGAGCCCAGGGATTCAAAACCAGCCTGAACAACACAGCAAGTCCTTTTCTCAAAAGGGAAAATCAATATAGAAATGGTCACACAGCTCTGAAAACATAGAAAATCGTGAGCTACACATTTTAAATATGTGAGTTGTATGGTATGTGAATTATATCTCAACAAATCTGTTCTAAAAATTACAAAGTGGGCCTGTGAGATTGCTCCGTGGGTAAGGGCCCTTGCTGCCAGAGCTAATAATCTGAGTTCAATTCCACACTCACGTGGTGGAAAAAGTGAATATCATCCTGCAAATTGTCTCCTACCCTCCGCATGTACATTGTAGCCCCTGCACACACAGGCACATGCACACACACAAAATAAGCAATTAAATGTAAAAAAAAAAAAGGTAGTTTAAGGTGCTGGAGAGACAGCTCAGAGGTTATGATGGTTAAGAGCACCCACTGGCTACTCTGCCAGAGGACCTAGGTTCAATACCCTGCAGCCACATGGTGACTCACAACTGTCTGTAACTCCAGTTCCAAGGGGTCTAATACTTCTGGCTTCCATGGTCATTAGGCACACAGATGATGCACAGATGTGCATTCAGGCAAACTAACCATACACATAAAATTATAATCATTTGTAAAAGTTATTTAAAATCACATGACCCCAGTTGAATGAAGACATTTCTGACTTTCTAAGCACAGTCGTACATGCCTGTAATCTCAGCATGTGGGAGCCTGAAGCAAGAAATTGCCACAAGTTTCAGACCAGCTAGACCACCCTGGGCTCCATACTAAGTTTCAGGCCAGCCTGGGCTACAGAGTGAGACAAAGGTATCTCTATAGAACCATAAGCCAAGGAATGGGTACAGAAAGACAAGTAGAATGATGGGCATCTACCAAAACATACATGGATGTACATTGGCCAATATGCTGAGAGCAGTTACTTCTAAGAGATGAAAATGAGTATAACTATCTTTTTGTACTTTCTGATTTATTTTATTTACTTTTTTTCTGAGATAGAATCTCACTGTATATATCTGGAACTCAGTATGAAGAGCAGGCTGACCTCAAGTTCTCAAAGATCTGCCTTTCTCTCTGCCTCTCTCTCTCTACCTTTCTCTCTGCCTCTCTCTCTCTGCCTTTCTCTCTGCCTCTCTCTCTCTGCCTTTCTCTCTGCCTCTCTGTCTGCCTCTCACTGTGTCTCTGCTTCTCAGGTGCTACCTCACCTGTCAGCCACTGGGAGATATATATAATACACACACACACACACACACACACACACACACACACACACACATATTGGTTTTTTTGAGACAGAGTGTCCTTGTCCTTGAACTCACCCCCTTGACAGGCTGGCTCAAACTCACAGAAATTCACTTGCCTCTGCCTCCTACCCCACTAACCGCTGATTTTTTTTTTTTAAGTTTGGACTGGAAGTTAAGAGTACTGGCTGCTCTTGCTGAAGACCTGGGTTAAGTTCTCAGCACCCACACAGCAGCCAGCAACAATCTCTAACTCCAGTTCAAGGGGATAAAATGTTTTCTACAAGCACCAGACATGCATGTGGTGCACATACATCCATGCAGACCAAGCGCTCGTGTGTGTGTGTGTGTGTGTGTGTGTGTGTGTGTGTGTGTGTGTGTGTAACTTGATACACGAAGTAGTCTGGAATGTTGATAGTGCCACGCATCCCCAACCCCTAGCCTGAGAATGCCTGGAGGGTTATTCTGGTGCTGTTTCTCTTTATTCAAACTCCTGGCTTCAAAGTACCAGCCTAAAGCTCTGTCCTTAATCCTAGGCTCATACATATCAGCTGCTTCTTGGCATCTTCAGCTGGATGTTCTGAGAGGCAGCCTGAGGTGGTCCTGAGCTGTATAAGAAAGAAACTGAGCAAACCCATGGAGAACAAACCAGCAGTGGCACTCCTCCATGGCCTTGCTTCAGTTCTTGCCCCCAGCCTACTGCCTTGAGTTTGTCCCTCTGTGATGAACTGCAAACTTTATGATGAAATAAACCATTCCTTCCTCTGCTCGCTTTGGGTCCTGGTCTTCATCAGAGCAGTAGACACCCTAAGTAAGACACAGTAGGTCCAGTTGCCCCATGCTTCTGCCGTATCGCTTCCCCGCCACAGTGGAGCGTATCCTCAAACCATGAAGCAAAAATAAACCCTTCCTTAAGTTGCTGTTGTCGGAGCAACAGAAAAAGCAACTAATATACATCCCAAATTTAACATGTCTAAATTGGAACCCCACAGAACTTTAAAAACAGCCACCTGCCCCTCCCTTAGACATCCCCTCAATAAATAGCAACTCCTTCACTCCAGTGGCTCAGGCCCCAAGCCACAGAGAGACACTCTCAACTCCTCTCTTTATACAAACCTGTCAGGAAATCCTGTTGCTCTATTTCCATCACACCCCGAGAACCTGACCACTTCTCCACATTTCCTCAATGGCCTGGCCCAAGCCACAGCCCTCGCTGGCCAGTAGCATTGGAAAAACCTCTTCATCCTGACTTGGTACCTCCCATTCCATCTCAACACAGCAGTCAGAGAACTGCCCCTGCCTTTTTAATCTCAAGTTTTACTCTTATCTATTTATTATTTGTGCTTGTATATACACACGGGGGAGAGAAGTGTGCACATACCACAAGGCCAGAGGACAGCTTGCAGAAATCAGTTCTCTCCTTTTATCTTGTTGGTTCTAGGGATCGAACTCAGGTCGCCAGACTTGGCAGCAAGCATTTTGACCTGCTAAGCCATCTCACTGGCCCCAGAGAGAGTTCCTTAAGCTGTGTGACTGACATTTGCAAAATAGCCCCTGTTAATCCTGCTACGTCATGTTCATGCCTTTATATTGTGCTCTTCCTCAATGAACCTGGGCGGTCCCTATATCACCTGGACCAGCAGAAGAAGGCAGAAGCGATGCTTTTCCTGGGGACTAGCAGACTTTGTATCTTCCACTTTGGTCTCTTAGCTACTGTTCTGAAACCACCATGAAAGAAGCTGATCTACTCTAACAAAGGATACAGAGTCATGCAGAGAAGAGCCTCAGGAGACCAGCGTGGGCATTACAGCCCATCCCAGGTCAGTGCAGCTGCATGAGGGAGGCAAAAAACAAAACAGGAGAGAAACCATCTGGCAGTGAGAAACAGTACTTACATTTAACAGCATTGAATGTTAGGGATGTGGCTCAGTTGGCCGAGTGCTCAGCTGGCATGCACAAAGTTCTGCTTTTGATCCCCAATATTGTTTAAACTGTGTGCACTGGTAAACACCTGTAATCTCAGCCCTTGGGAAGTGGAGGTGGAGGCAGGAGGACCAGAAATTCAAGGCTATGCTTGGCTACATAGTGAGTTCAAAGCTTCCTTCATCAGGGTTACTGTTGCTGTAATGAAACACCACAAGCAAAAGCAATTTGGGGAGGAAAGGGTTTCTTCCAGTTCCACACCACTTCAAAATCAAAGGAAGTCAGGACGGGAACTCAAACAGGGCAGGAACTTGGAGGCAGGAGCTGATGCTGAGGCCGTGGAGAAGTGCTTTTTATTTACTTGCTCCCCATGGCTTGATCAGCCTGCTTTCTTATAGAACCCAGGACCACCAGTCCAGGGATGGTACCACCCCCAATGAGCTGGGTAGGTACCAGGTGACCGCAAGCGTTTTCTCCACCCTGTCTTGGCTCACCCCATCCCAGGTACTTTTCCTTGATTCCCACAGTCACTCTCTCTCCACTGGAGTCTCCAGCCGGGCTGCTCTCCCTGCACAGGTTGCTCCTCCCCACATCACAGGGCTCCTCACTTGTTTCTGGCCAGTATTAAACATTCATCACAGTGAGGGTCCTAGATGCCCCGGGCCCTCGAATTGCCACCCTATTTCCTTGTCTGTTATTCCCCACAGAGCACCTTCTCCCTCTGATTTATATTTTTTCACTCCATGTAGTGTTAGAGGCTGATTCCCTCATTTCTGCCTTCACCACTGATTTTAATATGGGTTAAATGATTTACTTCATCTGTTTAAAACAAAGCAAAACAGAGCCTCCAGCCCTCTTATTATTCAGCCCTCAGCCCTCCAGAATCTTGGTGTTTGCACTTGTATTTCTTAGATAAAATAAGATTTATGCTCCTATTGTGTAGACTGATTTTTCAAGCCAACAGACCACAAAGACCTTCTGAAAAACCAGGCCTACTTAACAAAGCTTTCCGAAACTAGCCAATCACAATGACGTCAAAAACTTTGACAACGCATTTGTGTTAACAGCATAAGTGTCTGCTTTTCTTTAAGCTTTGCTTACTTGCAAAGGTCATGAAAGACCTATATACAATTCTCTGGCCAGGCAGTGCTGGTGCACACATTTAATCCCAGCACTCGGGAGGCAGAGACAGGAGGATCTCTGTGTGTTCAAAGCCAGTGTGGTCTAAAGAGCTAGTTCCAGGACAGTCAGAACTACACAGAGAGATCCTGTTTTGAAAAAACAAACAAACAAAAAATTTCTCCACTACAGTTGAGGGACACTTACATTTTCCTACTCCCAAAAATGGGGCTATAATTAGGCCTGGCTATGAATAAATTTTACACTGCAATATCACCATGCTCCTGGGTTTCAACACTATTACCATAGATTGTGTCCTATCTTGTCCAGTACTATTCTGGCAGTATTTAGAATGGTGTATGACACACAGGACATGCTGGGACATATTTGATGGGGACAGGGATCCTTGCTGCTCCTCTCGGATAAGAGAAGGCCTCCAATCTATTCCTTGAGACCGTGGACATATCAGGACAGGCATTTCCTCAGCTTAGGAAGCCCAGCTGAGGTTGGAGGTGCAACTTGAACCTCAGGCTTCTCACCTGTGATACCAAAAGAACAGAATAAAACTGGAGAGTCACAGCCAGTGGGCGTCTGGACTGTGTGCACGGACATGCTTCCCTTCAAGGTGAAAACTCAGAGGGACCCAGACCAGGGTCAGGGGACAAGACCTGAGCCACGCTAACCAATTGTATTTTCCAAAGATGATGATTTTTTTGTCATCACATGCTCTTTCAGTCATTGATCCTCCCATCAAAGGACAGACTCTAGGGAGCTGGAGAGATGACTCAGCAGTTAAGAGCACCAGGGACTTTTCTGGAGGACCCGGGTTCAGCCCCCACTCCCATACTGGACAGCTCACAAGCACTTGTAGCTGCAACTGCAGGGAAATTGACACCTTTTTCTGACCTTCTTGGGCACCCCAAAATAAGCAGACACACTCATACAGGCACACAAATACACACACACACACACACACACACACACACACCCTTGTAAATCAAAATAAATCTGGTTTTTTTTTTTAAATGGACTCTGTTTCTCCAGCCTGCTGTTTTGAGCAGGAAGTTGGGGCTCGAGAGAAAGGATCACTTTCAAAGTAACTTTCTAGAGAACCAGTCATATAGGCAATATGGCTTCACCTGGCTCGCTATCCCTGGCTGCTAGTGCTTGGAATCTGGTCACCATGCTGTGAGGGAGTCCAAGCCACATAGAGAGGCCATGGGCAGGTGCTCCAGCTAAGTTCTTATCATCTGCCAGACAGCTCTGACTTCCAGGATCCAGCCCTACCCATCTGCCTACTTGACTTCAGGTAGAAAAACGATGTCACCCCTTCCTGCCTCCAAATGGAAAATCTGTGAGCAAAGCAAATGCTTTCGCTGTTTTGAGCAGCCAGGTTTCATCACATAACTATAGTAACTAGTACAGGCTCCGGAGTCCATTTATCTCTTCAGCGAGACCACAAGTAGCCTTCATCTATTGTTGAGAAGACTGAGGATCAGCGAGGCCAGTATCTTGCTCTAGGATACACAGCTAGGAAGTGAAGAAGCAGGAATGGCAGTCAGATCTTTCAGATTCCCCAGAGTATACTCTCTCTGCCATGCCCCAACGCTGGCTGTTTCACCCTGAACACAGAGCCCACCACAGTGGGACTGTCACCATCCCACCACATCCTCCAGCCACGAGGTCAGTCATGGTTGAGCCCCTGCATCAGGCTCACTTCTCCTCTGAGGACAAACCCCTTCTCCTCTGAAGGGCAGCTGCTCTGGGAAAAGAGCCAAGGGAGAGGTGAGAGCCAAGACCTGCTGCGAGTGTGTCTGGATTCTAATTAACGGCTGGGAAGTCCACTTCCCTTGCCAAGAGACCCGAAGGATGGGAGACGGAGCCCTCACACCTGCAGGTGGGCCACAGGGCCTGGGCTCCCACAACAAAGGCCCGGGCCAGGCTTTATGTGCTCAGGAAACTTCATTTCCATGGAACTCAGGAAAACTTGGTCTCTACCAATTTGGGAGCAGACACACTGTACTGCCAAAACCTGCCCCTACCCACGCACCACAGTTACAGCGACCAAAGTAAGAAAAAAGCTATGTTCAGCTACACACAGGCATACACACCCCACGCAACTATCTGCATCCCCTGATATTCATGCCCAGACCGAGTAGACAGAATAGAAGGGCACACTCTTACACACCATGGACATAAATGTGCACAGACCAACATGATTCAGTATGTGTGTTCAACATATATTTTACCTGGATATACATGTGCATAACAATGTACATGTGCAAGAGCACACATACATACAATCCTACTCATTTACAAGAATATGTTTATACTTATGTGTGTGCACACATCAATACACACCACACACACATTTTTTCCCATGGGCTCTTCCCAAGGTGTTGCAGATTTTCTCCCAGAACTACTTGCTCCTTTAGACACAGAGGCAGTGAAAGAAGGATTTTAGTCCCTGGAAACTCAAAGGATAAATAGGATGGATGGATGGATGGATGGATGGATGGATAGATGAGTGGGTGGATGATGGATATAGATGGATGGATATGGATGGATTGTTAGTCAGACAGACAGATAGACAGATAGATAGACAGACGGATGGATGAGCCAGTTAAATAGCAGACCACGCTGATGTGGCACTTCTTATTTTTTTAAAGCCCAACAGGAACCAATTCTTCCATCTTTTTGGACACCTTAACACTGATCCCTAAACTTTCCCCCAAATCTAACAACATTATCACGGTGGCCTATGGCCAGTTACCACCTGCTGAGGTTTTAGGAATGAGGCCATGTCTCCTGTAATATAGCCAGCTACAGAATTCTCCACCAGTACCTGCATTTGGGTGGGTGTCCACATCCCCTACAAATTCAGAAAGAAGGAAATTAAGCTGCTGACCATCCTTAAAGTTCACTTTCCTGCCTCCTCCCTGTGCTACCACCTCAAAGCAAGGTCTGAGGAGTCAGCTATGACTCTTGGTCCCCTGATACCGCGTCAGGGCTGTTGGGAGATTCTAATAGCTCTGCCTTTAACATTCCTGTAATATCTAATTGCTCCTCAGCATACCACTGCTGCCACTCTGGTTTGTCCCCTTCCACTCTCATCTGAGGGAACTCAGCCTCCTGACTCCTATGTGTTCCTATCTTTGACATTCCTACAATGTCTATTTTCAAGTGAGTAGCCAGAGAAATGCTATTAAATGTAAGTCAACAACAGAGAACAAAGGCAGAAAACCAATGTACCCAATAGTTAGTTCTTTGAAAGAGCAGCAAAGTGACAGCCAGGCATGGTGGCACAGTATTGTAATTCCAGTACAAGAGGCTGAGGCAGGAGGACTGAGAGTTTGAGAATAGCCTGGGCTATATAGCAAATTCTGGGATATCCTAGACTACATAGTAAGAGCCTGTCCTAAAGGCGAGGAGGGAGGAAGCTCATTGAGAAAACCCAGCTGGTAAAGGTGCCTGTGCCAAGCCTCACAGCTTGAGTTCCGTCCCTGGAATCCATATGGTGGAAACAGAAAACTGAGTCAACTCCCCTAGTTGTCCTCTGACACACACACACACACACACACACACACACAGAGAGAGAGAGCGAGAGAGAGAGAGAGAGAGAGAGAGAGAGAGAGAGGCATACATGCCCACACACATAAATACACATAAAATAAATAAATGCTTTTTGAAAAGAAAAATCAACAAACTGTTAAACTGACACAGAAAAAGGAAAGAATATTCAACTTAATAAAATCTTTAATGAAAGAGATACTGATATCAATCTCATAGAAATCAAAAGACCTGCCAGGCAGTGATGGCACACGCTTTTAATCCCAGCAATTGGGAGGCAGGAACAGGCGGATCTCTATAAGTTTGTGGCCAGCCTGGCCTACAGAGTGAGTTCCAGGACAGGCTCCAAAGCCACAGAGAAACCTTGTCTTGAAAAACAAAACAAACAAACAAACAAAATCAAAAGGCCTATAAGGAAATGCTATGAACATTTATATACAAAGAAATTAGATTACTGTAGATTAATTATAAAAAAATTCCTAGGAAAAAAGTGAAAAGTACTTCTCTTTGCAAAAGATGATAACCTTTACCACAACTAATCAAGATGCAGAGTTGTGGAGCCCAGTCCCAGCTGATACAGTCACAGCACAACTGTTGCACCTAAGGCTCAGGGAGCACGGGGTGGGGGCAGGAAGATGACAGTAAGAGCCAGAGGATCAGGGAGCATGGGATGGGGGCAGGAAGATAGCAAGAACCAGAGAATCAGGGAGCATGGGGTGGGGGCAGGAAGATAGCAAGAACCAGAGAATCAGGGAGCATGGGGTGGGGGCAGGAAGATAGCAAGAACCAGAGAATCAGGGAGCATGGGGTGGGGGCAGGAAGATAGCAAGAACCAGAGGATCAGGGAGCATGGGGTGGGGGCAGGAAGATAGCAAGAACCAGAGGATCAGGGAGCACGGCATGGGGGGGAGGAAGCTAGTAAGAACCAAAGGATGATCAGGGAGCACAGGGTGGAGGGGAGCTAGTAAGAGCCAGAGGATCAGGGAGCACGGGGGAGAGGGAGCTAGTAAGAGCCAGAGGATCAGGGAGCACGGGAGGGGGGAGCTAGTAAGAGCTAGAGGATCAGGGAGCACGAGGTGTGGGGGGAGCTAGTAAGAGCCAGAGGATCAGGGAGCACGGGGGGGGGGGGGGAGCTAGTAAGAGCCACAGGATCAGGGAGCACGAGGTTGGGGGAGGAAGATAACAAGAGCCAGTGGATCAGGGACTCTTAGGAAAGTCAGAATGCCAGAAAGGCTCATCAGTATGACTGCCTAAACACGAGCTGAACAAGGACAACTATAGGCGTGCTAAGGTGGATGGCTAAAGCTCATGAGACCTAACCCCACACAAAGAACTACAGAACTAGGGAATGCTGAAAGCAGGAGAAATCGTCTTCTCCAGGAAAGAGCACTCCAATTGGTAATTCAATATCAAATGGTCAGCCCTGAAAACATGTGTGTGTGTGGGTGTTTGTGTGTCTGTGTGTGTGTGTGTGTATGTATACGTACAAATTATACAGACTAAGCAGGTTATACTTATGTATTTAAGAATATACACAATGAAGAGGAATGATGGAATATTACCATTTCAAAAAATAATTTAAAAATCAAAACTAGTGAAACTGTCAAAAAAGAAACAGAAAAATCTGAACTGACCTTCAACAAGTAAATATTGAGTCCATAATCAAAAACTTCTCCCCAACAAAAGCCCAGAACCAGATGGCTGCACTGATGAATTCTACCAAATGTTTAAAGACAAATTAACACAGATCCTTCATAAACAGCAGGAAGAAAGACAGACAGACTCGCTAGGTCATCCTAAGGCCATTGTCCTGCACTCCACAAAAATACAGATGCAAATACACATTTCCCTAATATCCCCCAACACCATCCATACAGATGCAGAAATCTTCAGCAGAATGCTACCACCTCACATCCAGCAATAGAGGAGAAGAGACCCCAGGAATGCAAGGTTAGCTAAACATGCAACTCTCGATGCAATTCACTAGACTAGCAGATAAAAAGGTGCAGCCACAATATCATCCCTGCCACAGCATAAAATCCCACCCTGCTCTGTCTATGCTTCTTCCACCTGATGTCCGAAGGCCCCATCATCCTCTCTGTGCTCGCCTCCCACTTTCTTTATATTAATGAGGGTGGTCTCCTTGCCATTCCTCAGACCCTCTAGGCCCTTTCTAGTTGTTATTTCCTATTCCTAGAACTCTGTTCTCCCAAATTCTACACAATTCCCTCCTTCATTCCGGCAGCTACAGGAAGGAGAAGAAGCCGCAGCACCTTCTCAGAGCCCTTTGGCCTCTCTATATAACTGACCCCTTCTCTCATCAACAGTCACTTACTATTTCCCCTCTTCAATCTACAAAATTTTTCTATGTAATTTTTCTTTTCTTTCTTTCTTTTTTTTTTTTTTTTTTTGATTTTCGAGACAGGGTTTCTCCGTAGCTTTTTGGTTCCTGTCCTGGAACTAGCTCTTGTAGACCAGGCTAGCCTCGAACTCACAGAGATCCGCCTGCCTCTGCCTCCCAAGTGCTGGGATTAAAGGCGTGCGCCACCACCGCCCGGCTTTTTCTATGTATTTTTAATCACTTGAAATAGCATAAACTTTTTACTTAGGTATCTGTTTACTTGTTTGCTTTGAGATGGGGTCTTGATGTACAGTATGGCAGTCTAGCCTGGCCTAGAACTCCTGTCTCAGTCCCCTGAGTGCTATGATTCCTGGGCCGCTCCACTATTCCCTGCTTCTCCTCATGTGTCTTGCTTGCAGTCTTTTTCTCCAAGCTAAAATGTAAGTAGCATTTGAACTAGGAAGTCAATGACCAATATTTAATAGGACTGAATAAGCAAATAGATATAAACAGGTTTTCCTTGAACTTCTCTCTCAGCAAGCAGTGACCACTCCCACCTTACTCCTGCATTCCTGATGCTGCACTTGGGCCTGGAGTGCTGAGAAGGGTAGGAACAAGGCTAGGGCCCTGTTAGAATTCACTAGCTGGAGCTATAAGAGATCAAAATGAAACTAGGCGTGGTGGCACTTGTATTTAATCCCAGCACTTCTGAAGCAAAGGCAGGCAGATCTTTGAGTTCAAGGCCAGTCTGCTCTACAAAGCCAGTTCCAGAATGGCCAGAGATACATAGAGAATCCCTGTCTTAAGAAACACACACACACACACACACACACACACACACACGGAGAGAGGGAGAGAGAGAGGGAGGGAGAGAGAGAAAGTGAGAATAAAGAATATGTCAGAATCAAATAACTTGATCCAAGGATGAGAGCACTGAGAAGCAGTAATGCTGGGGACAGAGGACTAGGCCACCAATAAGAGAAGGAAGGCTCCAAGAAGAGCCAGTGTTAATCTGACCTTGCCCTGGAGGCCCAGAATGGTATAGACATATGGACAAGGAGGGGTGATAAGTGGACTGAAAGGGGGGCCACTGAGTATGCTCTAGGAATCTAGGAAGGGTCCCGAAACACAGAAGTGCAGAGGGAAGGGCCAGTGAGGCTGGCTGTCAGGGCAGTTCATGTGAAGCTTTAAATGCCAGGATGAACTTATACCTTCTTCCAGAGAACCAGGGAGCTGCGCTAGGCTTTAGAGCTGGCAAGGACCATGGTGTCCAGAAGCTCCCCTGGCCATGTAGGATGAACAGACACAGCAAGTAAGGTGATGGAGGGCAAGAAGTGGCTATGGCAGAGGACAGTCCCAGAGAATGCTGGGAAGGCTGATGATACAGGGCAGGGAAGAAGGAATGGGCAGGCGCAGTGGGACTGGGTGGTAAGGACTTCATGAATGAGGACTGGTAAGGGTAGACTCAACTTGCATTTCAGGTCACAACTTCCAGTAGGCCCGGGGTAGTAGCACTGACAGAGCCTTGGAGAGTAAGGGCTGCAATCTGATCATGGAGACTCGACCCACAGAACACTCCAAAAGTCAAGACATTTCTAGCACTGGAAGGTGGATGCCTCCTTGCTCTGAGCACCTTCCTGGCCCCCACTCCCAACAGGGACAGGACTGGAAAACAGTTAGACCTCTCCTAGAGGGCTTGATTAGCTGAGCTGCAGTAGCACTCCTAGATGAGACACGCAGCTCTGAAGCCTGCCAGACTGCAGAGTGGGGGACAGCTGTGTCCCCAAAACATAGCCAAGAAGCAGCCTGCAGGAGCCAAAGAAGACATTAGCAGAAGCAAAGCTGCCTGCCAGGGCCTCTGCCAGGGCCCCGGTCCACCTGGGCCTCAGTCTCCCTGCAAGTTTAGTCCCTGTCAGTCCCACCAGCTCTCACCAGTAGAAGGAACAATCCATGCCTCTCCACTCCACCCAGACAGTAAGCATGGAAGCATCTGTTCGTGCCCAGCTGCTTCTCTCCTACAGAATCGCAAGGGCACAGACATGATATATCCAAGCCTGAGGCAAACATCTGTCTGTCTTACTCTTTTGTTGCTCTCTCTGGGCCTCAGTTTTCCAGTCTGTGAGATGGGATGAGAAAAATCTTCCATGGTGAACCTGTGAGAGGGATGATGGTAGCCTCTTCCAGTCTCCAGGAAGTTCAGGGAAATTCCCCTGTTCTGGCTAGTTTTTTGGCAACTTGGCATAAGCTAGAGTCATCTGAGAGGAGAGAGCCTCAGCTGGGAAAATGCCTTCATAAGATCAGTCTTTAGACAAATCTATAGGGCATTTTTTTAATTAGAGATTGATAGATTGATGGGGAAGGGCTCAGCCCATTGTGGGTGGTACCATTCTTGGACTGGTGGTCCTGGATTCTATAAGAAAACAGGCTCAGTTCCGTGGTGGTGGCACACACCTTTATCCCAGCACTCAGGAGGCAGAATCAGGAGAATCTCTGATTTCGAGGCCAGCCTCATCTATAAAGTGAGTTTCAGGATGGCCAGGACTACATAGAGAAACCTTGCCTTGGGAAAAGGGAAGAAAGGAAGGAAGGAAGGAAGGAAGGAAGGAAGGAAGGAAGGGGCAGAAAGAAAGAAGGAAGGAAGGAAAGAAAGGCAGAGAGAAAGAAAGGAGGGAGGGAAGGAAGGAAGGAAGGAAGGAAGGAAGGAAGGAAGGAAAAAGCAAGCTGAACAAGCCATAAGGAGCAAGCCAGGAAACAGCACTCCTCCATCAGCACTGTCCTGAGGTTCCTGCTCTGAGTTCCTGCCCTGAATTCCTTCCACAATGAACTGTGATGTGAAAGTGTTAAGTGAAATAAACCTTTTCTTCCCCTGTTTGCTTTTGGTCACAGTGTTTTATCACAGCAATAGAAACCCTAAGACATCCCCTGAAGAGGGCACAGGTGCACCCTAAGGCATCTTCCACCGACTGCCAGCCAGTGTGTCCAGGAGCAGGCTCCACATTGGGCCTGGAGCATTTACTTTTTTTCTTTTCTTTTTAAAAATTTATGTATTTATTTTATGAGTATGGGTATTTTGTCTGCATGTATGTATATCATGTGTGTGCTGATGGCCTAGGAGGCCAAATCCCCTGTATGTAGAGTTACAAGTTGTTATAAGCCACAGTATGGATGCTGGGAATAGGACCCAGGTCCTCTGGAATAATAGTGAGTGCTCTTAACAATGAACCTTCTCTCCAGCCCCTTCTTCTTCTTTCTTTAAACATTTGTGTGAGTGAGTGTGTGTGTGTGTGTGTGTGTGTGTGTGTGAGAGAGAGAGAGAGAGAGAGAGAGAGAGAGAGAGAGAACCTCTCCATCTACCATGGGGTTTACAAAGATCAAACTGAGGTCACTTGGCAGCAAGTATCCTTACCCACTAAGCCGTTTCATCAGCCCGCCCCCAGGGAATTTCTCAAAAGAGATCTTTTCTTGGCAGGCAGTAGTGGTGTGTACATCTTTAATCCCAGCACTCAAAAGACAGAGGCAGGTGGATCTCTATGAGTTGGATGCCAGCCTGGTTTACAGAGAGAGTTTCAGGAAAGCCGGGTGAAAAATAAAAAGAAAGAGAAGTTTTCTTAGATAAGGACAGAAAGGGACAGGCAGGACACCTGCTAAGTTTAGGTCCTCTTAGACTAAAGCCACCTCAAGGCCTCCTCTGTGCTCGCCAACCCCTGTTAGGTGGCACTAGGAAGTATGGTCCCTAGGGACTGAGTCCCCTTGGGGAAGTCTTAGGGTGAAGTGCAAGAGGGAGCAGAGTACAGAATGGGGAAGGAGAGAGACCAGGTGAGTCGGAAGGACAGCATTCAGGGGAGTCATGAAGGTCATGGGTGTGCACTGCGGTGAACTGCTAGAGAGGCCACATCGGCCTTAAGGAATTAAGCAAGGTCGGAGCCCACTCCAAATCTCCAGAAGTGTTCCCAACCTTAGCATCTGGGCAACTGTCACTCAGAAGGCAATGACAGAAAACAACGCCTTCCCAGGTAGCCCTTGTCCATTTTCTGCCATCCTTCACCTGCTCAGCCCGGCAGGAGTCAGAATCGTGGGGAGGGGTGGTAACCAAGACAAAGGACAGAAATGCGACAAGGAACCTGGGCACACCGTGGGTCCCCTCATCCCAGGGCAATTTTCTGTGCCTGGATAACAGCCTTATTCAGAGGCAGAGCAGAAGCTGTGATTTAAGTGGAACCAGACTTTTTAGTCCTTGAATGTGACTGGCCATAACAGGACAGTCACCAGGACCGCGGCAGGGGAGAGGGGGCACAACAGTAAAACCACAACCAATTTACTGAGTTCAGCCAGCTCAGTGGACCTGATGCCTATGGTCAAGGGTGCAAAGCTGATTCTGTCCTCCTAGAAACAGCAAGTCCTTCCCACTTGGCGGGACAGGTAGGAGGGTGGCAACAGTGAATAGTGACAGGATGCTTGACAATCTGGGGACACTTCAGAGGAGTGAATAATGACTGTGGGAAGAGAAAGATTTCCGACAGAAGAGGAACAGACACAAGCAAAATGTAGACCCCTAGGCAGAATATGGGACACAGGAGAGACTAGAATGGAATGCTGGCCATAACTGTCTTTCCAGCAAGGTCTGCACCAGCCATAACCAACCTTTCTCATCTGGAACTTGTGGGACATTCCCTCTGCCTCCCCAGGTTCACAACACACCCTGGGACAGGTAAACATTCCTACCCTACCCAGACAACCAACCAGTAGGCCAGAGAGACTCACTCCACAGTCAAAAGGGGACTGCAATCAAATCTAGTCCCGCCTCTTTTGGGGCAGTTCTCAGAGACCAGGCTGGAAGAGATGACCCATACAATGAACACAAATTCACAGCTTAGTGTGCACCTGCATCCTCAAGGGTTTCCCACCCACTTCCAGGGGGCCCTCACTTACATAGGAGGCCAGGAGGGTCCTTGAGGCCAAGATGAGGGCCAGGAAGAGGCAGGGAGCTGCAGCAAATAGACTGGAAGCGCAGATGAGGGGCTCAGCCCTGGGGTTCACCTTCTTGTACCTTCTCGAGGCCTCCGCCCCCAGGATGACACCAATAATGCCAGTTGCGACTGTCAGTGCCCCAAAAATCAGGCTGATGGAAAAAGACAGAGAGAACCTGGTCAGACCTGCATCCTATCCCTGCCTCCAGGGTTAGGCTACCTGACCCAGTTACACCATCTGGTACCAGCAGGAGGCAAGCCCAGAGCTGCAGCTGGAAAGCTAAGGACCCTAACTATGTAGAAACCTCCACCCAGGCACATCCACGGTGACCTCTGCCTCACCGCTCCAAAAGCCCCACTCAGAAATTTTAACTCTAGGGCCCCACCCATCCTCAATGCTTAGATGATGGCACACATTCACCTCTTTTTTGTTGTTCATTTTGTTTTGGTGGTGGTGGGGTTTGTTGTTTGGTTTTCTTCTTTCTTTCTTCCTTTTTTTTTTTTTTTTTTTTTTTAAGATAGGCTCTTGTTATGCCTTGGCTGGCCTGAATCTCACTATGTAGACAAGGCTGGCCTCTAGCTCACAGAGATCCACCTATCTTTGCCTCCCCAGTGCTGGTATCAGAGGTAAGTACCACCACACCTCCACATTCCCCTCTTGAATCTCACCCATCTTCACACTGGCTCTGTATATCTCCCAAGCAGCCCCCAATAGGACACCTTTCCCACCCATTCTTGTACACACTTCAACCCCATAGGCTTTGACAGAGATTATCTCTCTACACAGATCGTCAGAAAGCACTTCTTCCTCCTCCATGACCTTATTTTTATGTGTGCATGTAGTACCAATGGTGGTCAGAGGAGGCATCAGGTCCCCTGAAGATGAAGTGACAGGGAATTGTGAGTTGCCACTCGGGTGCTGGGAACACAGCCCCAGGTCCTCTGCAAGAGCAGCCAGTGCTCTAACCACTGAGCCTCCTCTCCAGTCCCAGGAAGTGCTTCTTAAGACACGATTGACTATGTTCCTAACCCCACTTTGTCCAAATCCTCCATCAGCTCTCAAATACCCAGAGATCAGGTCCCAGCTCCCTGAACCTCAAGTCCCAGCTCTGCTCTTCCTGTCCTCAACTCTGCAAACCCCACGTACTTCCATTTCTTCATTTGGGACACTCTGCAGTAGTTTTCTTGTTTCCTTGCTTGCTGTATTCTCAGCTTTCCAAATTCCTGCTCTGCCCACGTGACTCTCACAAATATTCCCTCCCAGGGGACACCATCCACTGTGCCCATGCTGTCTACTTTATTTCCATTGGTCCCTGTAGCACTATCTACCATCCATACCTTGCAGATTCCTGAAAAGCAATGTCCAGATTTGGTTTCTCTCCTGTCCTCTGTGTTGGGAGCCCAGAACATAAATGACACATGTTAAACAAACAAACTCTTGCAAGACTAGGAAAGGTGAAGGGCAGTATCAGACAGCTGCTGGATACAGAGACAGGATCTGCACAGACAGACAGACACCATCACCCCACTGCTCCTTTTAAAGGACTTTCAAGGCCTCACTGAGACAGTGACCAATGTGGACTCTGACAGCCAAATCTAACCTCTGTGGGACCTCTGTGGCACTCTTGGTGTCCTCTCTACAAACCCCTGCCAACATATGGCCCCGTGGGACTGGCCTCCAGTGTGGCCTCCTCTCTCAGACCCTCATTGCACAAATGACAGTTCTCTGTGCCAGTCTCATGATTTCTGGCCAGCCTCTGTGGCTCCAAAAAACACCTGTCTCCCCAGCCATGTCCCCGCTCAGACACAAAAATCACAGACTTGTGTGAGATGGCCAGGGCCCAACTGTTATCCCCATGAGAGCTGAGGAGAGTAGCTCAGTCAGTTCAGTGCTTTGCCTCTCAAGCACGAAGACCTGAGTTCAATCCCTCGCATCAGCATAAATGTCGAACATGATGATGTCACGCTTTCATAATCTCAGGCTTGCGAAAGCAGAGATGGGTAGATCGGTCAGGCTCTCTGGCCAGCCGGCCCAGCCTAAAAATCAAGTGGACAGCTCCTGAGATGTGACACTGACTTCTACACACACACACACACACACACACACACACACACACTCAACAAATGTGACATGTGGGTTGGCTCTCTTGCCAGGAGAAAATATGCCTCAGCCCGTAAGACCTTCAAGTACCACCCCCAACGCAAGATCCCAATGGGGCTCCTATAAGCTCTACAGCAGTCCAGACTCCATCTGCACACACCCCGAGATAGGACTTCTACTCCCTGCCATGCTGCAACTTCCTGTGGGCCACTTCAGCTTCAGGGTTGGAAGCTCTCCCGTGGCTGCACAGGGAGCTTCCTCCTGGTGTTACTTAATTTTTTTAGTCAACTTGTCACAAACTGGAGTCCTATGTGCAAGTGGAGGTCAGAGAAGAACTTTCAGGAACCTCAGTTGAGGAGAGACCTCAGTCAGATGGTCAAGTCTGTGAGGCCTTTCCTTTCTTGCTTTTTTCCAAGACAGGGTCTCACTATGTAGCTCTGGCTGTCCTAGAACTTACTATGCAGACCAGGCTGGCCTCAAAGTCACACAGATTTACCTTCCAAGTGCCGGAATTAAAGGCATGCACCACCACTCCTGACTTATTTATTTATTTGTATGTGTATGCGTGTGTACGTGCACTGGTAACCATAGAAGTCAGAAGAGGGTGCTGGATCCCCTGAGACTGGACTTTAGGACAGTTGTGAGCTGTCCTGTAGGTGCTGGTAACAAAATCCAGATACTCTGCAAGAGCAAGCAAGTGTTCTAAAAAAAAGAAAGGAAGGAAGGAAGGAAGGAAGAAAGAAAGAAAAGAAAAGAAAAAAACCTGAGACACTTCTCCGGCCTCTGGCGTTTTCTTGACTAAGGATTGCTGGGGGAAGGAACTGGACCACCCCAAGCAGGTGATCCAGGAGAGCAAGCCAGTAAAGAACAGTCCTGCATGGCTCTGCTTCAGTTCCTCCCCCACCCCATTCCTGCCTGCATTCCTGCCCCAAGCTACCTCAGTGGTGGACTGTTACACGGAAGTGGAAGATGAGGAAATGAACACTTCTTCCTCCAAGCTGCTTTTGGTCATGGTGTTTATCGCAGCGACAGAAAGCAAGCTAGGACACCACCTCTCTCTCACTGCATCTGGGGCTGATCCTAACCAAGGGGTTGTAGTAGCCCCAACATGAGGACTTTCTACTGCTCTTCCCTAGGCTAAAACTGTAGCCTCACAAAATATTCCAATCTCTGGAACCTTCTGGGGAAAACCACACTTTGCGGATATTCGGAACCCTCATATTGCCTGGAATGACTGCCCTCCCTTAGCCCTGCTCATAGTCACTTCTGTGTTCACTGGGGGACCTCCAGCCCAGAAATAAAGGATCGTGTCATGTGACTTTGAAAGCAAAGGTAAGAGAGATATAGCCAAGGAATGCTATCAGCCTATAAAGACCTAGGACAGGCAAAGGTTCCACAGAACTCCAAGGGAACGTGACCCTGCAGACACCACACCTTGATTTGTGATGGCTGGAAGTGTAGGCCTCCAAACTCAGGACAAAACTCATTTCTCCACTTTGGTGTTTTGTTTTGTTTTGGTTTGGTTTGGTTTTTCGAGACAGGGTTTCTCTGTATAGCCCTAGCTGTCCTAGAACTAGCTCTTGTAGACCAGGCTTCCGTCGAACTCACAGAGATCCACCTGCTTCTGCCTCCCAAGTGCTGGGATTAAAGACATGTGCCACCACTGCCTGGCTAATATCCGGGTTTTTTTAAATTGGGCTTTTTATTTTATTTTATTTTTCAGTACTGAGCAAGGACATAACCTTTTTCTTTCTTTCTCCCCCTTCCTTTTTTTAGGTAGATTTTCATGTGGGTCAGCTATCAGGCTAGCCTCATACATACTCCCTATGTAGCTGAGGCTGACTTTGAACCTTATGTATATCATAAGCATGTGTATATATGTGTATGTTTGTATGTGTGTATGAGGTACCATAGTGTACAAGTGGAAGTCAAGGGAGTTGGTTCTCCCCTTCTACCATGTAGGTTTCCAGGGATCGAAAATCAGGTCACCAGTCTTGATGGCAAGGATCCACCCTTGAACTTCTGGTCCTCGTGCCTCCTCCTCCCACGTGATAGGATTAAGGGTGTGGGACACTATTCGGGACTTGTGCAATTCTAGGCTCAAATGCAGGGCCTCATGCACTCCAGGAAAGCTGCTACCTGAGTCACAGCCCCAGCCCACATTTCTGTGGTTTGAGACCAGTAAGTGTGTGGTCACTGACTTTATCAAGCACAAGAAACAAATATGCCCCTCAGTTCTCAGACAGATGGTGTGAAGAGGCCGGAGAGTGGAAGCTGAGCAGAGACAACGGCTTCTATAAACAAGTATCAATACCTGCAATGGGATTGAGTCTTCGGGGCTGTTTCCGGAAGCTGTCTCTGCCTCCAGGGAGTACAACTGCACCAGTGGGGAACAAGGGCAAACCTCTCCACCTCTATGTGTTTGTTCACAGGATTTTTTCTATATCCTTGACAGCTCTGCCAGCTGGTGGGGCAGGTTACTGACAGCTGCTGTCTGCAGTGGCAACAGGGTGTGGAGCTTCAGAACAACAGCTGCGGTGTTAGATAGATTCGATCTTGACTATTGCTTGGTAGTTGTGTGATCCTAGACAAGTCACTTAATCTGTGTGACCTTGCATCTCATTTGTAATTCAGAGACAGCATAAATACCTTCCTAGGCAGGTTTTCTATGTAAAACAATTGGCATGAGGCCTGAAGCAAATGTTTAGAGCTGGAGGTGGGGCTCATTGATAGAGCCCTTCACAAAAACCTGCTGGAGAGGCTGGGTGCGTGGCTCATCCGTGGAATATTTGACTAGCGTTCGCCCCAAAGAACACTTGCTTAGAATGTGCAAGGCCTGGAGTTCAATCCCCAGAACTGGAAAATAAGTAAGTTTAATAAACATTGATGAGAAAGGGAAGGAAACTGGGGGCAGAGATAACACTGGGGCAGACGCACAGACATTCTGGAAATCACACAAGCTCCCTCTGGGCATCGGGGAGTAAAATTGAGGCAAAAAAGGAGGCTGGAGAAGAGAAAGTAGGTGTTGGTGAGACCAGCAGAGAACCAGGCAGAGGGGAGGCTGGGGATTTAGAAGCTCAAGGAGGGGCTGGAGAGAAGCTCGATGGTTAAGAGCACTGCTAAGAACACTAGCTGCACTTGCAGAGGACCAGGTTTGATTCCCAGCACCCACATGGCAGCTCACAACCATCAGTAACTTCAGTGCTGGGGACCTGGTGCCCTCTTCTGGCCTCCTCAGGCACTGCATACATGTGGTGCACAGACATACATGCTCGTTCAACACCAATATACATAAAATTTAATTTCACTTAATTTAAAAGTCCAAGAAATCAGAAGGGCAAAGTCAAAGAGGAAAAAGAATACAGAAGAGAAAGCATGCTTTCAGAGGAGGGGGCAAGGAATTAGGGGCGTCAAAGAGGAGGGGAGACAAGGGATGTAGGCCTAGGAGATATTCTTGACTCCCTTCAGGAGGTCAATGGAGTCTTTGGAGAATACGTCAAGAGGTGGTAGGGACAGTAGGGAGCCCAACAGAACCAGAGGACCGGTCAGGAGGAAATGAAATGATACCTCAACAACTCTCCTGGCTGTCTAGAAGCCCTGATGGGACAGAGAAGAAGTGAACACATCCTTGACATCCCTAAGCCAAACGCAAGAAGGAGCTTCTCAGTGACTTAGTTTGCAATCTGTAAAGTGGGGTGACCTCACAGAAGACACTTGGGGCCCATTTGAAAGGCAAGGAATCTATGATTCCTATCACCCCCTGAAGCTCCACAGAAGCCTCATATCCTCCCCCTGGTGTCTTTGGAACTCCCGGAATAGCCACAAGAGTAAGAAGCCAAGGATTCCAGTACCCACAAGAACCAGTGGAGATGTCTGTACACATATGATAGCCAGCTCAGGTCAGAGCTGGAACCCTGACCTGCCGTGAGTGATCTGTGAAGATAAGCCATCTTCACAGATTGCCTGGAAAGACTGAGCCTGGGCTCACAGCCTCCAGGGAACTGTCCCAGCAAGAGCCAGGAACCAGGCCAGTGCCCTCAGCCCCTCCTCACCTGTCCTGACTGCCACACTGTTCCTGGAAGCAGGGAAGCTGTAGGCCGTGGACCACGCGAGCTTCAAACAAAAACTTGGGTGCCCAGAAGCCCAAAGCTCCAGTCACAAAACCTATGGCCGTCACTCCGAGGGTTGAAAACACAAAACTCCAGCTGCAAGAGAAAGTGATAGGGCCAGGACTGAAAGGGCCTGACCAGTGCCCCAGGCATGCAGGATCCAGCCTCCCTAATGTCCCCAGCTATCCATGCCGCAGTGATTCATAAGGCCTGAGACCACAGTGAGGAGAGCTTGTCCTGCTTCTCTTCGAGACCTGGTAGGCACCTGGGCCAATGTAGCTCCCATGCAGTTTGAAGAGATGGACAATGAACTCACAACATCCTTCCAGAAGCCTGGGGAAGCAGGTGGGGCTAGAGAAATATGACCACTGGATAAATGAACACAGCACAAGGCTAGAGCTCATGCAGCCTGCCCCACCCTCTGCCACATGCAGAGGGAACATAAGAGAGGGGCATCTCAGTAAGTGTGGAGCTCAGAAGAGGAAAAAGGCAATGAACACTGAGGCCATCCTAGCGGCAGAGAGACAGAGGTTGGAGTTATTAGGCCTGGCAGAAGGGTTTCTTGAGACTTGCAACAGAGAGCGGGGACACACTTACTTTCTCCCCAAGTATCTGACGTCCTCACACCAACTGCTCCTCGGAGCCCTCACAGCCACTTCTTCCTGTTTCTCAGCTGCTCCTCGGGGTGGGTCTGGAACCAGCAGGATGAGCAGAACTAAGGCCACAGCATCCAAACAGGGCATGATCTAGGAAAGGAGGGCCAGGGAGCTCAGGGACAAATTCTACTGTAGCCTAGGGAGACAGGAGATGACCCACCACAGTAGCTGAACTCTAGTCTAGCCTGGAGTCCCAGGTGCTGGTTATATAGAGCTGGCCCTAACACTTGCCCTCGCCCTTATAGAGTTAGGATAGACTCTCTTGCCAGTGTGGTTACCTTGACACCCAATTAACGCCCCCCCTGCTCAGTACAAACTGTCCCCTACTGGCACCAGGGAGCCTAAGGTAGTCGAAAATGGAAACTCAGACCACTGAGTATTCACAAGCCCTTTTCCTGGCTCACACTTAAAGCTGCCACACCAGTCCCACCCTGCCTTCCTCTCCTGGCACCCCTGTCCGCAGGACATGAATCTCACTGCCTACCCTGGGGCAGCTTCAAACAGTTTAGACCACGAGAAGGCTTCTGTTCAAAGCAAGTCAGGCCGGCTTCCTCGCAGCCTCTTCCTGCCCCAGTCTCTTCCAAGCCCCAGCACCCTTGGCTACCCAGTTTCTGTCTCTTCTGAGTGGTCCATATCCTTGTTCTTTTTTAGACTGGCCTCGAACTCACAGAGATCCACCTGCCTCCCAAGTGCTGGGATTAAGGGCATTCTCCACCAGTCATATTCTTATTCTAATGAGAGCCACTGGCCAGCAGAATCTCCCAGGTTATGTTCCCAGTTGTCCTGACTCCACTACCAAGTCACCCCGGATGGCAGTCCTTAGGGATGCTCTGTGCCTGGCCTCGCCCAGAAATTTACCAGTCCTTGTCCAAATAATCCTTAAGAGTCCATTGGTAGCCTTAACTTTTACAGCAAGGGAAGCTGAGGCCCCAAACAGGAAGGCAATTTTCCTGAGGACACACAGCCAGCAAACTGAGCAGCTGAGATTTAACCCCAAGGTCACAATTTCCACAGTCCATATTCCCCATGAGGCCCCAATCACCAGCATCCCAACACCCCACATGGCGCCAGGTACTATGCCAAGCGGCTAAGGCCACAGAAGATTGGAAAGTCCCAGCCAACCCAGGGGGCAAAGCAGAGGGATAAAAAGGAAGTGGAACTCACTCGGAGGGCCCAACGCCAGTTCCCTGTCAGCTCCGCCACAACTGACCCCAGCACGTAGCCCAAACCACTGCAACAGTGGAGTAAGAGAGAGAGGGCAATGAGGGGTGGAAGGCGGGGCCCAAGCCAGTCTGACTGCAGGGAACTGGCTCCCCCGCCCAGGGAGACAGTTCTCTGAGCCTCAGAGCCCATTCCCTGAGAAAGGGCCAGTTTTACGCCACCCTTGATCAGAACCCTAGTGACCTCTGGTTTCTAGCCCAGGCCCTGTGCCATTCCCTCCAAATAAGGAGTGGCATAACCCACCACCAACCCCGCCTCTGCTTGAGTCAGGCAGGTTCAGGAAATGAGGGTCAGAGCTCAGGGGCCTGGCTGCAGGGCTACAAAGCACACTTCCTCGCTGGTCTCCCAAGGCTACCCTCCCCATTGGGCCACACTGCCTCGTCTCGCCCCTTCCGGGAACTTAATTCCCTCCCCACTAGCCCATTGAGCGGCAGCGTTTTCCTCACTACAGCCAAGAAGACAGGCTCAGAAAGAGAGATGCAGTGATGGGGAAGGAAGGAGCAACGATGGGATTCAGACCCCTCCCTCCTGGTTTGATCTCTCCTACCCACAGCGCAGCCCCTGTACTGATTCCTTTGGCCTCAGTTTACCTTTGGAGAATTGGATACCAACCTTCCGACCGGGATGAAGATGTAAAAGATAGCCAGTACACAGGTTCGCTGGTCCTTCACGAAGAGATCACCCAGGACGGTGGGTGCAATGGTGGAGTAGCTTGCTGCACCAGTGCCCACGACCCCCCGGGACAGGAAGAAGAGCCAGGAATACTGGATAAGCCGGCACAAGACCATGGTGAGATCCGGAATTTTCCCATGGGACAAGGGGCCAGAGGATGAATCAGAAGGCCTAAAGGGATCTCATGACAAAGGCCCATAGGGAAGGAGGGAGAAACATTTCCAGGCTCCCAAACTCACATGTGTGGTCCTACTGGTGCTTATAGCCACTGCCTGCTCAGAAGAGAGTGAAAATCCTTCTTCTGGCTCTCTGCTAGCTGGGGCAGTTTCCCAAGACAGTACCTATTACACCAACATCCCCCAACTCCCGCAAAGCCCCCCAAAAAGGGAAGTGAAGGGCCAGGAAGCCTCCTGTTAAGAAAGTTTAACGGTCCACGCTGGCCGTGGTGGCACACTTTAAACCCAGCACTTGGGAGGCAGAGGCAGGCAGATTTCTGTGAGTTTGAGAGGTCAACAAAGTGAGTTGTAAAACAGCCGTCGCTATATAGTGAGAAAACCTGTCTCGAAAAAATACAAACAAAAACAACAACAAAACACAGAGAAACTCTGCCCCCCCCCAAAAAAAACACATTGAAAAGGGGGCTGGAAAGATGGCTCAGCAGTTAAGAACACTGGCTGTTCTTCAAGAGGACCTGAGTTCAATTCTCAGCAACCACATGGTGGCTCACAACCAACTATAATGAGATCTGGTGCCCTCTTCTGGCCTGTAGGCATGCATGCCAGCAGCACACTATATGCATAACAAAGAAATAAATCTTTAAAAAACATTTAAAAAAGAAGAAGAGACAGGAAAAAGAAAAGAAAGAAACATAAGAAAATCTGATGGGCCAGGTGGACATAGTGGTGCATGCCTTTGATTTCAGCACTTGGGAGGCAGACACACGCAGATTTCTGAGAGTTAAGACCAACCTCTTCTACATGAAGAGTCTAACCCAACCAGAGCTACAGAGTGAGAAACTGTTTCCAAAACAACAGCTGGTTTTAGTGGTGCACGCCTTTAGTTTCAGCACTCTGAAAGCAGAAGCAGGCAGATCTCTGTGAGTTCTAGGCCAGCCTGATCTACAAAGTAAGTTCCAGGACAGCCAGTGCTCTTATAGTGAGACCCTGTCTCAAAAAAGTAAAAACAAAAACAACAAAACATGTCTAACAGCCTCCCTACTCAGGCTTAGAGGCTGTACCACAGCTCCCTCCAGGGCCCTGGCAGTACAGTCCCTGAGATGGCTTGGACCAGAAGGGAACTCTGAGGCAACTGGATCAGGAAGAAAGCAGATGGGGAAGGTTCCAGGGACTGGGCAGGGATGTAGGCCTTACCTGGTAGGAGATGAAGGAGCTGGAAAGGCCAGCCCCTGACCACAGCAGGATCCCAAAGCACAGTATGGCCTTGCGGCTGTGGCGGTCACCCAGATAGCCAAACACAGGCGCAGACACCAGCAGGCAGCCGATGAAGACTGGAGGAGACACACAAGGGACTGCCTGGATCCTCCAAGAGGGTGGCTGGGCAGACAGCCCTTCTGGCCCAGGGAAGAGGCCTGGCACAGATGCCACAAGCTGGCACCTTGGCAGTGGGCCCAGGGCAAGAAAAGGAAGAGATAAAAAGTTGAATCTTACTTTCCTGGTCCATTATACAACCCACAGCCCAGAGTGTACGACACTGAGCATGGACCAAATCTCAACTCTGATTTATGTTACTATATGGCCTCTGAACATCACCCCAGTCTTGGGAAGCTGACATCAGACAGCATAAAGAGAATGTAGAACCACCAACACAGAGTAAAAGCTAGCCTTCTGGATTTGCAAGAATGCATGGCTTCTGTGAGCTTGGGTGTAGGTACTGATCTGACCTCTCCCTCATACACCTGCTGCTGGCAAAAGGAAAAAGAGGTCAGACCTTTGGACCAGCAGAGGAGGAATCTGAAACAAGCACATGGACTACAAACCAATGATGATGCGGGATGCTGGGGGAAGAACTGGTATGCCTCAGTACACGTACTATTCTCCACACTGACACCTATGTCTAGATCAGGATCTCAGGTATCCGAGGCTGACCTTGAACTTGCTATGTAGCCGAGGAGAACCTTGAGCTTCTGATCCTCCTATCTCTACCTCCTGGCTGTTGGTGCTACAGGTGTGTGTCACCATACCCCATTTTTATGCAATGCAATAGAACCCAGGGCCTTGTGCATCCTACACAAGCACCTACTAAGGGGACTACAGCTACATCTGCATCAGGCCGGGTATGGTATATGCTGAAATTACAGCACTCAGGAGGCTGAGACAAAAGGACCAGAGCTTCAGGGGAACCTGGGCTACACAGCAAGACCTTGTCTCAAAAACACAAAGACAAGGGGCCAGCTGAGATGCCTCAGTGAGTAAAGGTAGTCCGAAGACCTGAGGTTGATCCCCGGGACCCACACGGTGAAAGGACAAAATCAGCTCCTGAAAATTGTCCTCTGACTCCACACTCACATCGTGACTTACGTACACACACACACAAGCACAAGAGCACACACACAGACACAACACTAAATGTAATAAAATGTTTCTTTTATTTTTTAAAAACTTTTATTATTTTGTGTGTATGATTGTTCTACCTGCATGTGTGTATGTGTACTTCATGTATACAATGCTCTCAGAGGCCAGAGAGGGTGTGGGAATCCTCCGTAACTAAAGTTTCATGGCTGTAAGGACACAGGATTCAACCCATGTCCTCTTGAAGAGCAACCAGTACTCATTTTTGGGTTGTTGGTTTGGTTTGGTTTTTCTTTTTTTTTTTTTTTTAACTTTTTTTTTATTGAGAAAAGGAGAAAAAAAAAACAAGTTTCCTCCTCCTCCCAGCCTCCCATTTCCCTCCCCCTCCTCCCACCCTTCTCCCCCTCCCCCCACTCCTCTCCCCCTCCCTCTCCAGTCCAAAGAGCAGTCAGGGTTCCCTGCCCTGTGGTAAGTCCTAGGTCCTCCCCCCTCCGTCCATTTCTAGGAAGGTGAACATCCAAACTGGCTAGGCACCCACAAAGCCAGCACATTACATAGGTTCAAAACCCAGTGCCATTGTCCTTGGGTTCTCATCAGCTCTCATTGTTCGCCATGTTCAGAGAGTCCGGTTTTATCCCATGCTTTTTCAGTCACAGTCCAGCTGGCCTTGGTGAGCTCCCAATAGATCAGCTCCACTGTCTCAGTGGGTTGGTTTTGTTTTTCAAGACAGGGTTTTTCTGTGTAACAGCTCTGACATCCTGAAGCTCATTCTATAGACCAGGCTGGCTTTGAACTCACAGAGATCCTCCTGTCTCTGCCTCCCAAGGGCTGGAATTAAAGGCATGTGCCACCGCTGCTCAGTCCACCCAGTGCTCTTAACTGGTGAGTCACTGTTGCAGACTATAACAATATTTGTAATAGCTAAAACTAAGCAAAGCACTTATTAGTGTTGTGTTTGCTCTTCTGTGAGAACAAAGACCTAGTTTTGGGTTTGCCCAGCTGGCTAGCATGTGGATAAACTAATGCACAATGTCTGTGTCTAAAATAAAATCTCCTCCTTCCTTGCAAGATGCTGAGTCCTGCCCTCCTAGTTGGTAAAGCTAGCAGGTAGATAATGAAGGCCTAAAAACCCCTCCCCTTTTACCTTATCCACTGTGAAAAGGCCAAGATTCAGGAGTGCTCTGTCTAAAACCTGGGACTCTATTTGTTGATCATAGATTACTGACGAGTCCTTAGCCCAATGAATGTCCAGCTCAGGTCCCAGTCCCCCCACTCTCCCATGACCTGCTGTAGTACTTGGTTAAGCAATATGTAATTGTGGAAATTAGGCCACTTTTGACCTACAAAACCAGCAATTTAATATGGTTCAACCTACTACTCCACAGAGAGTGATCTCCAGTGTTGACGGCGTTTAAAATTTTAATAGCTGCTGCCAAAACAGGGCTCCAAAAAGGCTATATCAATTTACACTGGCATAGAAATGCATGTTAGAGCTCTTGCCACCAACTGATACGAGCTAGAATTTCAATTTTGTCTGTCTCATGAAAAACACATGGTATCTCACTGAACAAATGGTCTCAGGCCCAGGTAACCTCTCTTTCCTTATGTAGCTGATAACTTTGATTCTTCTTCCTGCCGCTACTTCCCAGGGATAACAACTATACCTACACCCAGTGCTCTCGGTGATGTTTTATTTGTTTTCTTCTGTTCAAGACCGAGTCTCCCTGTGAGGCCTGTTTGACTTAGAGCACACTATGTAGGCCAGGCTAGCCTCCAACTCCTAGAGATCTACGTGATTCTGCCTCCTGAAGCACGTGTCACCAGTCCCAGTGTTAGCAAAATCTGTGTTGTTCCTTTCATTCCTTCTAGAACTATTTATTCCTTCATATGCTTTCAGTTGACATTTAAAACGTTTTTATTATCTGTATAAAATCTATAGTCTCAGCTCTGGGAAGCCAGAAGCAGATGGATCAAGAGTTCAAGATCATTCTTGGTTACTTGATGGTTTCAGGGCCAGCCTGAGTTACATGAGGCCTTATGAATAAATAAATAAATAGTAAATAAATAAATAAATGTATGTTTTTGAGAGATGGATCAGAGTTAAGAGCACTTGTTCTTGCAGAGGATCCAAGTTCAGCTCCCAGCGTCCACAATCTGTTATCTGTTCCCAGCTCAGAACAATCTGTAACTCCAGTTCCAGAGGCTCTAGAGCCCTCTTCTGACCTCCAAAGGCACCAAGCATACACGTAGCACATATACACACAAGCAAGCAGAACATTTGTACACATAGAATAATAAATATTTAAAAATAAATAAATCCAGGAATGGTGATATTCACCAATAATCCCAGCACTTGGGAGGCAGAGACAGAGGGACGTCTGTGAGTTTGAGGCCAGTCTGCTCTACACGGAGAGTTCCAGGCCAGTCAACGCTACGTAATGAAACCTTGTCTCAAAAAGCAAAACAAAATAGATGTAAATATAATTTTAATAAAAATAAATAAGTAAAACCTTTGCCTAAGATAAAATAGTTCAATAAGCATAACATCCACACTGACCTCGAACAGACTTTTCTCCTTTTTACCAGCCCCTAAGTGAAACACTGCAGCAATGGTTTTCATAGATTTGTGTTAGCTATACCAAGTTGTCTGGAGATGACCTGAATTTAGAGGAAGCTGTAGTAGGGAATCTGCAAACACTATGCCTTTTTTAAATTTTGAGACAAGGTCTCTGTAGATAGTCTTGACTGACCTAGAACTCACTCTGTAGACCAGGCTGGCCTGGAACTCACAGAGATCTACCTGCCTCCACCTCCTGAGTGCTAGGATTAAAGGCATGCGCCGTTACACCCAGACATGCCTTTTTATTTTAAACAGGGTCTGTCTCACTATGTAATACTGGCTGTCTAAAACTCACTAAGTTCCAGACTGGCCTGGAACTCTTGGTCCTGGAACTGGTCCCCAGAAGATAGAGGGCAGCTGGGGCAAGAGACAGGCTGCAGAGAGGACCCACAATGTCCATGTGGCATCATGTGACCATGTGTGTTCCTGTGCATGCACATAGGTGTGTATCACTTACCCAAGCTTACATGGAAGGTTAACCTATGTTTCATGGTCTCATAAACCAACCCCTTGGAATGGAGTGTGGCTGCTTCCTGATGCTGGATTAATAGATTCTCTGCGACCCAGAGCCCTTCTGAGCCCACCTGAGGCACAAGGTGCATCTGTCTACCTGTCTATGAGCCTGTTAGTCAGATTTCTCAGCTCTGTGAGAGAAAAGCACACACTGGGATTTCTGGCTTCTCTGTTTGGAATACTCAGCTGAGCTACAAGCAGGTTGGAAACTAGGAACACTCAGGAGCCTTCCCCAGTCTGTCTCCCTCAGTACATCCTGCAGCTGACTCCAGCTCCAGAGCCTGTTCGAGACCCAGCTCTCTCCTGTAGAAGATTAGGGTCTGGAACTGGACACAGAACCCACCACACTATAACAAAAGAGCCCTTGTTCCAGGGTCCAGAACTGGCTCCTTACCTGTCTGCAGCAAACCAGCATGGCTGTCACTGATGTTAAAATACTTCTGGACATCCAGTAACACTCCTAGGGACAGATAGACAGCATTAATGGGAAGCAACCCACCTGGCTGCCCTCCCAGGCTGCTTCTTCTGAAATCAGGACAGGCCCAGATGGGCAGCACAGCACAGGACATGGCAGCTGGACCCATAGTCCTCATCCCCACCGACCTGGACATTTTTACAACCACACAGCAATAGCAGCAACAGCAACAACAACAACAACAACAAAAACAAACAAACAAAAAAAAAAAAAAAACAGAAACATGCCCGTAGAAAACACACACCAAAGTCAGGCATGGCAGCACATACCTGTAATCTCAGCAGTCAGGAGGTAGAGACAGGAGGATCAGGAGTTTGAGGCCAGCAGACATCAAAGCCAGCCTAAGGTATATGAAACCCTGTCTCAAAAGGAGAGGCGGGACCATCACTGTGCCTGATACACAGACTCCACTTGCCCAAGACTGTCCAGCTGGAATGGGAGGAGCAAGGATTGCTACTCTGACAGAGGCAGCTCCCCCATCCAGCATCACAGAAGGGGAACAAAAGTCCCCACATGGGGCCCCGCCCACAAGAAGCCCTGCATCCACCCCTCTGATATGATCTCTACAGCCATTAGATGAAGATCAAAGAACTAAAGGCACCAGGTAGGAGAGTTCATTTATTCATCTGGTTTGAACCTGATCTCCATAACAGCCAAACATATACATCTATATATCTTTTTCACCTTAAAAATTATTATTTTGAGAAAAAAATCCTCATATAGCCTAAGCTGGCCTTAAACTCTCTATGTAGCCAAGGATGACCTTGAACTTCTAATCCTCCTGACTCTATCCAAAGTACTAGGATTACAGGTATGTGCCACTGCACTGGTTTTATGGGTTGCTGAGGATGGTACCCAGGGCTTCACGCTTGCCAAACCAGCACTCGACCAACTTAGTTACATCCTCGGCCCTTTTTCATCTTTTAATGACACCAGATGGCATAATCATCAGAGAGAAAGGAAAATATGCAACATAAGTTAGCAAGAAAAATAGCTACCTAAAAGTCCTCTGAGTGCACTCATTTTCCATTTTTAGGAGAGTCCCCTTGATCTGTCTCCTGAGAACTTCTCAACCTTGTGGGTAACCTAAGGCCAAGGGCAAAGCCAGCTCTTCCCCCAGTCTCTACCACCCTGGTCTTCCTAAGCACTACTTCCACAGGAGACCTTAGCTTCTACACCAATGTTTGACCCCAGCAGTCCCCAAGAACCCCTGCATGGTTTCACTTCTCCACGCCTTCCCCATTGTGACCACAGCCAAAGGAAGTCCCAAGAAGGAAGGACTCTGGCAGGCAGGTCTCAGGGTCTGACAGCCCCACTAGGGGCTCCCAGGGCAGAGAGGGTGCTGCAGTTGGGGCTAAGTCTCAGAAGGGTGCACAGTGACACTTCCCAGCAGCCCCCTGCCTCTCACCGCGCCCCACTGCCCCAAGCCCCTCAGCCCATACTGAGGTTCTGGCCTCCTGGTCAGCCTGATCCCCTGTGGTAGCCTCTGAACTGACCTCCCCAGCTCACCTTGCATCTTCCAAGGATCCAAATCCACTTGAGGTTCTCTCCCATGGTTCCCCATTGCCTGGATCAGAAAGTACAAGCTCCCAGGCAGCCATTCAAAAGCCTGTGATCTTGCACCAAACACCCTCTGGAGGATTGTTTCCTGATTTTTCTCCCTCTTGCCACTTCTGATCAATACGCTCACCTGCCTCCATTCACATCTATGATTCCTGCCTTCCAGTCATCCCAGTTCCCAAGGCCCAGGAAAAACGGTCCCTGTGTGTCAGTTCTGTAGTCACTCATCCTCGGGGCTGCTCTGCGGGCACTCACCCGACTCTGCCTCACATCTGAGCAAGCTGGACCCATGTTCTGTGTCCCTCTGAGTTCCTCAACGACACAGTCCTGCTCTGGTAATGTCTGCAGCCCCAGATTCCCATTATTCCAGAGGTTCCTGGCTATCCTAAACTCATAACTGATGGCTCAACGTCCTGGCTTTGGGCATGGCCAGCAGTTACAGTTACTCGAGTAGGCTTCCCAGCCTGGCCTGAGCCCCCTCATCTGCACTGCTCCCCATCTCTCTGCCTTGCATGGTCATTATTGGTAAGCTTCTTTCTGTGCCTCTTAAGACAGTTGTCCCTGCAGTAGGGACCACACATCTGAGTTTCTCTTGGGTCCTACCAGAGGCTCCTGCTCACAGTGCACAGTGGTGATGTGGGTGATGAAAAGTGAAGGTTGGCTAGGCATGTCTCAGCATTTGGGAGACAGAAGCATTCTCAACTACATAGTGAATTCAAAGCCAAACTGGTCTTACTTAAGACCCTGTCTCAAAAACAAAGAAAGAAACAAAAGAGGTGGGGACATCAGTCAGTTAGTAGAGAGCTTGCGTAGCATGCACAAAAACCCTGACTTCAATCCCTAGAAGAACATAAACCATTGCAGTGGCATGCCTGTAATCCTCGCTCTCAGGAGGCAAAGGCAGGAATGTCAGCATCTTAAGGTCAGCCTCAGCTACATAGTGAGTTTGAGTATAGCCTGAGCTACATGAGGCCTCAGAAAAGAAAAGAAGGCTGGCAAGATGGCTAGCTCAGCCTGTGTAGGCACTTGCTGAACGAGCTTGGAAACCTGAGTTCAATCCCTGGAGCTCACATAAAAGTGAAGGAAAGCACCGACTCCATGGAGGGGTCCTCTGACCGCTTGCACACACACACATACACACCCATGCACACACAGATTAGAATGATCTTTCTAAGAAAGGATTGCCTATGAATTGATGAAGGAAAGAATGAATGCCTAGAAGAGAAAAGCAAACGAGAAAAACATTCACCACAGCGAACGCATAAGCGAGCCACAAAACACAGAAGCAGGTTGTGCCCTGTTTCCGACAAGAAGGAAGGCAAACTGCGCAAGGTAGGCCAGCAGCCAGCTGCCCCAGAAACAGTCCAGGAAGAGCCACTCTCACTGGGGAGCTGGGCCAAGCTGTCCTGCTCTCCATAACCCTGCCTGCAGCTCCATCTTCAACCTGAGGCCTTTGCTGCAGAGCACGATCCTATCCATCTACCTCCTAATGTCCCTGCCCCCAAACATTGTGTCCCATTCTGGCTTGGGACCATTCAGGAGAGGCTAGAGACCACTTAATGAGGGGAGACCACCAGAGATGTGCTTCAAGAGAAGGATGGGTGCTGGGAGGAAGACCATGATGGGTGCATAGTCATGGGCTTATAGGGTGGGGGTACCTGGAGATCCTGCCCTGGGTCACCCCTTCCCTGCTCACCTGGGATGATGAACCAGTTCATGTAGTTCAGAAGGTTGATGTAGCAGAGAACAGCTGCAGCCAAGGATGCTCTCCAGCGGGGCAGGTTCCAGGAGGCAGATGTGGGGGGAGGCAGACACCCACCTGAAGCCAAGGTTCCATACCCCCCACCTGGACTCTGAGTCTGGCTCTGTGGCCCTCCTGTCCAAGGATCGATGCACTCTGTGGACATTCCCAGGAGTGACAGTTGCAGCCTCCGTGCCAGGACGGGTGCTGAACAGAGCTGCATCAGCTCAGCACCAAGTCACTTCCTGTGGGCTCCCAGCCTCTCAACCTCAAAACAGCTGCCCTGAAACTGTTAGACATCTTATCATAGGGTCCTGCTGAACATGCTGCAACCACCCTGGTGGGATTTCATCACTCTCAGCCTCCTCGCCCTGCTGGGGAAAGAGGGTCTTGTACTGGTGATTGGATAGCTCCGTGGGCCCTCCATCTAGCCTATGGCTGCTGCAGCTGCATGAGGAAGGGAAGCTCAAAGACAGAAAATGAAAGAAGTGTCCCCAAGCCCTGATCACTACAAACTGGCCTGCCTCTGATCTGTGAGCAGGGCCATGAGCCAGGTCAGATTCAAGTATGTGGGGTTATCTGGGAGACCACCAGACTAGGTGGTGAGAAAATTGCCCAGAGGAACAGAACAAGATAACAGAAGGAACTGGAGACATAGAGACGGTTACATAAAACTACTCAATTAGGGGATGGCAAAATACCTGCTACCAAGCCTACTGACATCTCCAGAGCCCGTATGGTGGAAGGGGAGACAAAGTGGTCCTCTGACCCCTACACGATAACATGAACAGAAGCGTACAAGTTCATGTGCAAGGACAGAAGTGTTCCTGAAACTGAGAAGCTTCTGTAAAGCAAAGGACACAGTCAATAAGACAAAAAGGCAGCCTACTGAATGGGAAAAGATCTTCATCAACCCCCCCCCCCCATCAGACAAAGGACTGATCTCTAGAATGTATAAAGAACTCAAGAAATTAAACATCAAAATTCTAAATAATCAATTAAAAAATGGGGGTAGGAGGATAAAGGAGGGTGGAAGGGGAAGAGGAGGGGAGAAGGGGACAGGTGAGGAGAACTTGAGGGAATGGGATAATAGAGAAGGAGGAAGGCAGAATGAGAATATGAGCAAAGAGGTCAAGACCATGATGGGTTCACCCACTGAAACAGTTTACCTGAGCTAATGAAAGCTAACCAACTCTAGCCGGACTGGGAAGGAACAAGCATAGGACCGAACTAGTCCCTCTGAATGTGGGTGACAGTTGCATGGCTGGGGCAGACTGAGGGGCCACTGGCAGTGGCACCAAGATTTATACCTACTGCATGTACTGGCTTTTTGGGAACCTGTTCTCTTTGGATAATACCTTGCTCAGCCTAGATATAGTAGGGAGGGCCTTGGACTTTCCCCAAAGCAATGTGCCTTACCCTCTCTAAGGGATTGGATGGGTGTGGGGTAGGAGGATATATGGAAGGAATGGGAGAAGGGGAGGGCATGGGAACTTGGATTGGTATGTAAATGAAAAGAGGTAGTTTGTTTTCTTTAAAAAAAAAAAGAGTGCTGGAGAGATGGCTCAGAGGCTAAGAGCACTGGCTGCATTTCCAAAGGTCCTGAGTTCAATTCCCAGCAACCACATAGTGGCTCACAACCATCTGTAATGAGATATGGTGCCCTTTCTGGCCTGCAGGGACATATGCAGGCAGACCACTGTATACTTAATAAATAAATAAATCTAAAAAGAAAAAGAAAAAAAATAGAATTTCAAACCAGGGTTATAGAGAAAGACCCTGTCTGAAATTAATTAAATTAATTAATTAAAATGCTAGGCAGTGGTGGTGGTACACACCTTTAACCCCAATACTCAGGAGGCAGAGGGAAGAGGATCTTTGTGAGTTCAGGCCTGTCTGGAAAAAACCAAAAATAATAATTAAAATAATAATAATCCAGACAGTGGTGGATCATGCCTTTAATCCCAACGCTCAGGAGGCAGAGGCAGGCAGATAATGTGAGTTTAAGGCCAGCCTGGTCTACAAAGCAAGTTCCAGAACAGCCAAGGCTACACAGAGAGATCCTGGAGAGTTGGGGGCAGAGAAGGGAGGAAGGGAAGAAGAGAAGGAAAGAAGGAAGGGAGGGAGGAAAGGAGGGAGGGAAGGAAAGAAGGAAGGGAGGAAGGGAGGGAGAAAACCTAACAATCACATGCAACCCAGAACCCTAACCCAGCTTCTGTACTGAAGAGGAAATGTGCAATGCTGGATGAATGGATAAAATTAGAGTACAGAAAGCAGATAAAGAGGAAATGTCATATCAGTCAAATGTACTCAGGTTTAGAGCACTGTATAATTACGTAAACAAGTATTCTTGATCTGAAGTATCTACAGACTGAGTGTCTATACTTTCTCTTCCCAGTGGTGCAGGAAAACACTCATCAATCCTAGAGGAAGGAAGGAAGGAAGGAAGGAAGGAAGGAAGGAAGGAAACAGGGCAGGGCATGAGGTGCAGGAAGATGGTTCAGTGGGAAAGGGTGATTGCCACCAACGCTGACTACCTGAGTTCAGTTCCTGGGAATAACAAGATGGAAGCAGTGAACTGACTCCCAAAAGTTTCCTCTGGCCCCCACATGCACACCCAAAAAAATAATTAAAATAAAATACAAACATGTAAAATAAAAAAATTAAATAAAGCAAATGAGGTAAAATGTTAGTAAGAGATGAACCTAAGGCAAAAGTTATATAGACTTCTCTGATTTATACTGCAATTTTTCTGTACATTAGAAATGATTTCTAAGTACATGTTAAGTCAGAAGAACAACAATCTTGTTTTAAAATGGACAAAGCACTTGAGTAGATGCTTCTCTAAAGATACACAAATGACCAACAAACTCGTGAGAGGATGTTCGACATCGTTTAGGGAAATGCAAGGCCAAACCACAAGGAGATACCACTTCACACCGACTGAGCCACTGCAATAAAGAGAGGAAATGACAAGCGTGGGCCAGGATGCTGAAAAACTGGTAACCTCCGTGATGCAGGCACAGATGGGGACGAGTGTAGTGGTCCTCAGAAGGTTGAGCCTAGAATTGCCATGGCATACAGCAGTGCCCCTTCCCATACATACCCCACAGATTTAAAAGCAGGGATTCAAAGGGATTTCTGTGCACCCAGGTTCACAGCAGCACACACGTGCATATGAATAAAAGTGAAAACTAGTATAAAGTAAAGGTAGAGCTAAGAATGCAGCTAGGAACAGAGTAATAGTATTAGTATTTGTGTGGCCCTGAATGCAATGCCCAACATGGAAAGACAGAGAAAAGAAAGCTGTTGCAATATCTCAGTGGTAGAGTGTTTGCCTAGCATGCGAGAGGCCACACATAGGTCCTAGGTTCGATCCCAACACTGCAATAGTACCACTAAAATAATAGGGGAAACAATTTAAATGCTAAACATCTGAGAAACAGGCAATCTGTAATGTCGTATGCTCAAACAATGAAATATTATCCAGCCATTAAAAGGAATGACATACAACTCATCACAGATAATCCTCAAAAATCCTGCTGAGAAGCCAATCACAAAAGACCACACCATGTAAGACTCTATTCTTAGGAAACACCTTAAACAGGCAAGTCCATAGAGACAGCAAATTAATAGTTGCCAGGAGGTGGGAGGAGGAGAGACTGCTTAATGGGTGCAAAGTCTCTTTGGAGGGTGATGAAATGTTCTGAGCTAGCTATAAGTGACAGTGGCACAACACTGTGGAAACATTAAATGCCTCTGAATTTTGTGCATTAAAAAATGTTTGCATGGGGGGTAGAGAAATGGCTCAGCGATTAAGAGCACTGGCTGCTCTTCCAGAGGACTGGGGTTCCCAGCACCTGCATGGCAGCTCACAACTGTCTGTAACTCCAGTTCCAGGTGATCTGACACCTTCACATCAATGCACACAAAATAAAGTTAAATAAAATTTTAAAACTTGCTATTTTCTCTGGTTCTGGGAATAGAACCCAGGAACTTACATATGCTAGCCATGGCTCTCACTGGGTTACTTGCCCAGTACACACACACA
The DNA here is from genome assembly GCF_018167655.1 of Microtus oregoni. Lineage (NCBI taxonomy): Eukaryota > Metazoa > Chordata > Mammalia > Rodentia > Cricetidae > Microtus > Microtus oregoni. The sequence continues at coordinate 26,069,727 of NW_024543074.1, read as the reverse complement.
CTAGATAGATAGATAGATAGATAGATAGATAGATAGATAGATAGATAGATAGATAGATGATAGATAGACAAGCAGACAGACAGATAGATGATGGGTGATAATTAGGTATGTATATATGTAGGTAGATAGATGGATAGATAGATAGATAGATAGATAGATAGATAGATAGATGTGTGTGTGTGTGTGTATGTGTGTGTGTGTGTGTGTGTGTGTATACATACATAGTCTTAACTATATTGACCAGGCTAGCTCTGAATTTCTGGGATCAAGCAATCCTATTGCCTCAGCCTCCCAAGTAGCTGAGGCTGCAGACATGAAGCACCACACTTAAGATTTAATGTTATACAAATTTCACCACAGTTCTTGTTTCAGGTTTTGTGTTTGTTTGGGGGTTTTGTTTGTTTGTTTGTTTGTTGATGCAGGGACACATTATATAGCCAAGGCTGGCCTTGAGCTCACAATCGGCCTTAGCCTCCTAAATACTGAGATTACAGGCACGAGCAACAATGCCTGGCTCACCTCCGTTGTTTGATACAGACCGGGTGTGGTGGCACAGGCCCGTGATCCCAGCTACTCCAGAGGCAGAAGGGCTTCTGGAGCTCAGGGGCCTGGAGCTGTAGTGTACTCTAACCAGGTAAGTTTGGCATCAATGTGGTGACCTTTGGAATCAGAGACAATCGGTCCGTTTGTGCTGAAGAGTAGTAGGGGCACCCATGAGTAGCCACCACACTCTAGCCTGGGAACACAATGAGACCTCATTTTTTCATTAAAATATTTCATAGAATTAGCATTTTGTATAGTTTTATTAGTCCTTTGAGAATTCTGTACAATATGTTTTTGCTTTTTGAGACAGTCTCACTATGTAGCTCTGGCTATTCTGTAACTTGTTATGTAGACCAGGCTGACCTCAAACACACAGCAATCCACCTGTCTCTGCCTATCAGTGCTGGGATTTAAAGTGTGCACCACCACACCTGGTTTTATGTACCAATTTGTGCTAGTAAAATTTTGTTTGTAGACTGTTTTGAATTAATGTGGGGGCTGGAGAAATGGCTCAGTGGTTAAGGTCTGGCTGTTCTTTCAGAGGACCCAGGTTCAGTTCTCAGCACCCATATGGTGATTCCCAGCCATCTGTAATTCCAGTTCTAGGGGCTCTGATGCCTTCTTCTGACCTCTTTGGGTACTAAACACACATGGTGCAGAGACATATTCAGGCAAAATCATGCACATAAAATAAAATTTTTGAAAAATATACCAAGTGTGGATGAGATGCTGCCCAAGTGTTTTGAGTTGTGTAGAGGGACTAACTCCCCTGTAAGTAGAACCTGCCTGGCTCCTGTGAGTTCATTTACCCTCTTACTCCTCATGGCACCAGGACACATTTTCTTCCACAGGAAGAAAATTGAAAGTTCAGTCTCACTGGGCAAGGTAGAACACGCTTTAATCCCAGCACTCTGCAGGCAGGAGCAGGCAGATCTCTGTTAGTTCAAGGCCAACCTGGTCTACAAATTGAGTTCCAGGGCAACCAAAGCTGTTACACAGAGAAACCCTATCTCAAATAAAACCAAAACCAAATGAATAATAATGGTGATGATAATAATAATAATGAGAGAGAGAGAGAGAGAGAGAGAGAGAGAGAGAGAGAGAGATGGATGAGAACTTACCATTAACTCAATTCAATTTTGGGAGTCCAATCAGGGTGTGTATTAGTTGGAAAGACTTTTTCCTTTGTTGGACTATCTAACTTTTCTTCTTTGGTCCTAAATGAAGGAATAAAGCTATATATTTGGGTGATGGAGACAGCTTTAATAATCTTGACACAGCTACCCGAGGATGGCATCACCTCTTAGAAGCTAGGTAAATGCCTATGGATATTAACTTTTACCTTAATCTTCTTAAAATGAGTTTGCTCTTCTATATATATTTATTAATGTTCTGGGTATGGTTAAAAAATTCACAAACTTTTTAAACTGTGTATTTATTTATTATGTATGCAAGGCTCTGACTGCATGTCTGCCTGCAGGCCAGAAGACACCAGATCTCATTACAGGTGGTTGTGAGCCACCATGTGGTTGCTGGGAACCGAACTCAGGACCCCTGGAAGGGCAGCCAGTGCTCTTAACCTCTGAGTCATCTCTCTAGCCCCCAAAACTTCTAAAATTGTAATTGGAAGCAATTTAAAAAAATAATAAAGTTTGGGGGACTGGAGAAATGACTCAGCAGTTAATACCAACTGTGGCTCTTCCAGAAAACTTGAGTTCAGTTGTCAATACCCACACAAAAGCACAGACATATATTGTACACACACAAATGTGCAAGCAAAATGCACATATATAGCCGGGCGATGGTGGTGCACGCCTTTAATCCCAGCACTCGGGAGGCAGAGGTAGGCGGATCTCTGTGAGTTCGAGACCAGCCTGGTCTAGACAGCGAGTTCCAGGACAGGCTCCAAAGCCACAGAGAAACCCTGTCTCGAAAAACCAAAAAAAAAAAAATGCACATATATATAAAATAAGAAAAATAGTTTTAAGGTTGTAAATATCTAAAAAAGTAATAAAAATTATAAATAATTTTTAAAAAGAGTTTGCAGCTAGCCTGTCTCACAATACTAATAATAATGATAATGATAATAATAATACAATCTCAGCTGCTAAGTTTCAAGCCTGGGACAAACAGCTGAGGTGCCTCTTTAACATATCAAAGCTGGACCTGGCGGCCAGCTCTCTCAGCATCAGCATCCCTCAGTTCCAGGGTATGGTTCAAACATGGCCCTCTTTCCTGAACTCTCCCCTTCCCTCAGAGACACTTCTCTATATAATCCAGACTTTTGGTTATCTGCCCCTTCCTTTTGGATCTTTAGCTTCTAGACTGCTATACCTGGTTCCCCTTTTTCTCCCCTCCCTCTCCCACATGGCACAGCTCAGTCTGGCCATGTCCGCTCTGGACTCTCCCAGATGTGCCTGGTGCTGACCGTGCTCTCCCTCCTGTCTACAATGAGCCTTCTTCTCTACATACCTAGGAGTAGTCATGTCCTTTCCTTTCCTTTGTATTTCTTTTTTTCATTCATCTGTACTCAGGAGGCATAGACAGGTGGATCTCTGTGAGTTCAAGGCTAGCCTGATCTACATAGCAAGTTCTAAGGCAGCTAAATTATATAATAGAGAGACTATCTCAAAAAAGAAAGAAAAAAGAAAAGGAGGAAAGGGGGGAGAGAGAGAGAGAGAGAGTAAGAAAGAAGTCATAGTTAAATCAGATCTGGGAAGTCAGGCAGTGGTGGTGTACCCTTTAATCCCAGCACTCAGGAAACAAGCAGGGGGATCCCTGTGAGTTCAAGGCCAGCCTGATCTACAGAGCGAGTTCCAGGACAGTCAGGGTTACACAGAGAAACCTTGTCTCAAAAAACCAAGAATAAAATATAAAGCAAGTCGGGGGATACAGCTCAGTGGCCAAACATATACTTAGGATAGGAGGCATTGGGTTCAATCCCCAACATCAAAAGACAAACTGAATCTGCCAAGGAGTGAGCTTTCCATTGCAGCAGGCCTGGCTTCAAACTCCAGATTTCATAGACGTGGCCTCTCTGAGCCTCCTGTGTGACTGAGAATATTCATATGTACTTCTGAGGTTCGTTGTGAAGAAGATTCATGGCAACCACTGTGGAAATGGTTCCAGCCCAGAGCCTGACCCCCAGGAAGCACTGAAGAGGGCTGGGCACCACCGCTATGGTGGTGATGACTGCGATGCGGATGGGCTCTTGGCCCCTGCCACTCACCCACACATCCCACGTGGTCAGGGTGGAACTCAGAGCCCCAAATCAGAGCCCACAACTGGAGCACATGCAGACATCCTGAGATACTGTGCCCAGAGTTAGTCTCACTGCTTTTTGGCCTTGTGATTTTAGGAAATCGCTCATCTCTGTGGGTATTTCCTCCTCTGGAGAGCAGAGATAACATGGGATGTATATCATGGGGCTTTTGCGGTTTATATAAGATAATGTTCAAAACCTGTCTAGAACTTATGTCACTATCTTTTTTTCTCTTAGAAAGCAAGATCTAATTGGCCTTCCAGATGGTTCCACAGTAAAAGAACTTGCCACACAAGCAAGCTGATGACCTGAGTCCCATCACCAGAACCCATGTAAAGGTGGAAGAACAGAATCAACTTCCCTAAGTTGTCCTATGATTGCTGCATGTCCGCTGTGGCTCCTTCACACCCGTATGCATACACATCATAAACACAGTAATAATGTTTTTCATTTAAAGGAGCTGGAGCCCGGTGGTGGTGGCGCACGCCTTTAATTCCAGCACTTGGGAGGCAGAGGCAGGAGGATCTCTGGGAGTTCGAGGTCAGCCTGGTCTACAAGAGCTAGTTCCAGGACAGGCTCCAAAACTACAGCGAAACCCTGTCTCGAAAAAGAGAGAGAGAGAGAAAGAGAGAGAGAGAGAGAGAGAGAGAGAGAGAGAGAGAGAAAGGAGCTGGAGAAATGGCCTTGGACACTGCAGGAGCACGGTGCACATATATGCAAAGAAGCACACATGCATACACATAAATAAAAATAAATTCTAAAATATTTTAAATGTGGGAGTGTGTGGAGTATACCTTTAATCCCAGCACTTGGGAGGCAGAAGCAGGCAGAACTTTGAGTAGTCCTTGTCTACATACTGAGTTCCAAGCCAGCCAGGGCCAACATAGTGAGACACCATCTTAAATAAGAAAAGAAGCTCTTTCCTGCTGCTCCTCTCAAGAGGCAGGCAGGTCTTTGCCTCCCCCACCTCTTTCTCTCTGCCTCTCTCTTTTCTTCCACTGCTCTTGTCACCAGTGGCCAGTTCTTCCCCTCCCCTCTCCCCCTTTCCATTCCCTTTCTCTCAAAAAACTTTCCACATTTAAAAAAAAAAGAAGAAGAAGAAAAGAAAAAGAAACTGGGAGTGGTGGCACACACCTTTAAACCCTGTCTTGAAAACCCAAAAGAAAAGAAAAGAAATATCCCTTAAAGCAAAAACAAACAAACAAACAAAAAATCTAGTGCCTTACAGCAGGACATGAGGGTTTATGCTTATAATCCCAGAACTGGGGAGGCTGAAGCAGGAGGATCATGCATTCAAGTTCAGCCTTGGCTGCTCTGGGAGATTCTGTCTCAACAAGCAAAATAAAACAGGAAGAGAGGGGTCTCCTGTGTTGTCCATGTTGGAGTTGTTGACTAGTCACTACATTGGAGTTTGGTGGCCAGTCACCACATTGGAACTGATGGCTAGTCTCTGATGTTTACCCATCGCTGATTGTCCCTGCTCCCTGGGGGGAGCACCATACTGACTGCCTGGAATGGAGAAAGTACTGTGTTTTTGTTAAGTAAAATGGGGTTTCCACACACACATACTTTGGTCTTAGGCCCTGATGTCCGTGCCAAGCTGTAATGGGTCACAGGCTGAGCTCCATCATCAGTATAAACAGAGGAACACAAGGCACACAAGCCCTTCCTACCATCGCAAGCTTGTAGAAGCTACTCAGCAGCGTTGCCTACCGAGAATCAGAACAGGATAGGCCCCATTGTGGTCTTCCTGTTCAGCCCTCACCTTTGCCAGATCAACCTGACACTCTGCTGTGAGGGACTAAAGTGACCTCATTGTTTGAATGGAAGCCCCACTTCAGGCCCTGGCATCCATATACCCAAAGAGTATGGAATGTTTGGCTGGAGGCTCCACCCCAAACCTCCTCCCACTTGAAATTGCCTCAGTCCAAACTCCACCTCCAAGAATGCCCCCCAAACTATGACCCCTCTCCAGATATACTCAAGATCACTCCCACAGGGTATTTAAACTGCTCCCCAGAAAACAAACACGTGGTTTTCCGGTCTTCCTTTCCTGTCTCTTTGAGGGACTGGAAAGTCATCTGGCAGCCATTGTATCCATTAAACCTGGACTTTTTCTAATTTGGTTTGATTTTGTCTGATTCGGATTATTGCATCGTCAGAGAGGCTTATTGGGGTACAGAAACTTTCCACTCATAAGGACAAAGTACCAGGATGTAGATAAATCAGGGAGGCTGGCTGTTGACCAGGAGAACAGCCTAACAAAATGACCTGTAGTCTTAGACCCTGGCCTCCCAACACTAGCTCTCCCAACCCAAGTTCTCAGGGATTTGCCCTCTTGTGAGGTCTGAGATGAAGAGGCTTTGCCTACAGGCATTTTGGAAATCCCCAGAAAAGTAAACACACACATACAACAGAACTGGAGGACAGGACAGAGCCCTTGGATTTGGAGCAAAGCCTGGGTTCTAACACTGTGAGGGGACAATGGAACGTTTGCCCTCTAGGGCCCCAGCATCCCTTGTTGCCCTGGGGTATATGCTGGTGGCCCTGGAAGGTCCACCCAGTTTTTTGGTCTATGTGTATCTGGGATTCCTAGAGGACAGACATCCCACAGCATCTCCCACAAAGGGCCAGAAAGATCCACTGCATTGGTGTCTTCTAGTGGGGAAGGAGAAACAGCTCCAGCTGCCTTTCAACATATGGAAGCACAGAGCTAAGACTAGGAACTCCTGCTTTCCAGAGAACAGAAAAATATCCACGTGGTCATTAACAGGAAACATTTTTTTAATATATTATTTATCTTGATGGGGGACAACAACTTTCAGGCTACGTTCTCAATCCCTACCTTGCTGAAGTTGGCTGTCTCCTGTTCTACTGTTGTACCTATGACTCCATGCTAGCTTCCAAGTGATTCTCCTCTCCCCATCCCCCACCTCACGGTAGGATTACAGATATGAACCACCCACCATCCCATAAAACGAATCTTAAAGACATCTTGTTAAGTAAAGAAAAAAAACCATTACAGCCACAGACAGCCTTTACATGAGGTCACCTATATACTGTATCTAGATAAGCCAGTTTAGAGATTGAAAGTAAAACGAAGGTCATCGGGGCCTGAACTGTTGGGGGATAGGGAAGTTACTGTTTAATTGGTTCAGAGTTTCAGTTTCAGAAAATGAGAAAGGCCCAGAGACACCAGTGTTGACGATTGCACAACACTGACTAGGCACTTGGAAGCCTGACTGAGCTGGGTGTGGTGGGAACTCTGTAGTTCCAGACAACATTTGGGAGGCTTCAGTAAGAGGATCCCTGAGCCCCAGGAGTTCGAAACCACCCTGTCTGCACAACAAACCTAAAAATAAAAAATAAAAAATAAAGACAAGGGAGATCAATTAATTACCTCTCCAGCATGAAGTTAAACTCTAGGTTTAAGTCTCAGCACAGGGGTGGGGTGAGGAGTGGGTGGGATTAAATTGTAAATTGTATGCCATATGGCCAGGCTCCGTGTATATACCTGTAATCCCAACATGTGGGAAGTGGAAGAAGGAGGATCAGGAGTTCAAGATCATCCTTAGTTACATAGTAAATTGGAGGTCAGCTTGGACTACATGGTGTCCTATCTCAGAAGAAAACAACAAAATTATGCTTTGTATGTTTTACCATGCACTACATGTATCTCATCACATTTGTTTATGTATGTGATTGTGTGTGCGTCTGCATGCTCTGCATGTATCTCATCACATTTGTTTATGTATGTGATTCTGTGTGACTGCATGTACCACATGTAGCTCATCACATTTGTTTGTTTGTTTGTTTGTTTTTGTTTTTCAAGACAAAGTTCTTTTGTGCAGCTCTGGCTGTCCTGGATCCCATCACAAAAAAAAAAGGTTGGAGCCGGGCGATGGTGGCGCACGCCTTTAATCCCAGCACTCGGGAGGCAGAGGCAGGCGGATCTCTGTGAGTTCGAGACCAGCCTGGTCTACAGAGCTAGTTCCAGGACAGGCTCCAAAAGCCACAGAGAAACCCTGTCTCGAAAAACCAAAAAAAAAAAGGTTGGGTGGTGGTGGTAGCTCACGCCTTTAGTCTTAGTACTAAAGGTAGAGGTAGGCAAATCTCTAAGTTCAGGGCCAGCCTGGTCTACAGAGCAAGTTCCAGGACACTCAGGACTACACAGAGAAACCCCGTCTCAAAATTTTTTTAAAAAATGAGGGGGAGTTGCTTGCTGACATCCTGAGTTTGATTTCTGGTTTCCTGGGACCCACATGGTGGAATGAGAGAACTGACTCCCACAAATTGTTCTCTTACCACATACGGGCTGTGGCACATGTGTGCTACACACACACACACACACACACACACACACACACACACAATGCAAATAAAGAAAAACAAGAAGAAAAGGAGAGACCAGCAAGATGGCTCATGGGGAAAGCACTTACCTACCCAAAGTACAGTGTGGCAACCTGATTTGATCCCTGAGTCCCACAGTGGACAGAGAGAACCAACTCCCAAAAGTTGTCCTCTGGCCTCCACGTGTTCATCATGGCATACATGCACCCACACACAGAGAGACACACGCACATTAATAGTACATATATATATATATATATATAATAACAAATTTAAAATGTTTTACAAATTTAGAGTTTCTCTGTGTAGTCCTAGCTAATCTGGAACTCACTCTGTAGACCAGGCCAGCCTTGAACTAACAGAGATCCGCCTGCCTCTGCCTCCTGGCTTTTTTTTTAAATAAAAAGGGTGAAGAAGAAATTTCCAGCTTCACAGAATAAAAGGTGGCAGAAAAATCACCTTTTTCTGTCATACACAGAAAGACATACACTTTTCAGAAATCCCCAAGGACTCTTCTTTTGGAAGTAAGGAAGCTTGGGCTGCAAGTAACTCCAGGTGGATCAGCAACTGAACAAGGACACAAATTCTTTCTCATAATAAGGGGAAAAGTTGGCACCTTTGTGGTTCATTAGTCAGGGGCACCACAAAGTCATCAGGCTCCAGTGTCCTCATCTTTTCTCTCTGAGCCTTTTTTTTTTTTGAGAGAGAGAGAGAAAGGAGAGAAAGAGAGAGAGGGAGAGAGAGAGAGAGAGAGACTCACTATGTGGCCTTGGCTGGCTTGGAACTTGCTATGTAGGCCATGTTAGCTTCAAACTCACAGAGATCTGCCTATCTCTGCCTTCCTAGCGTTGGGACTAAAAGTGTGTACCACCATGCCTAGCTTCTCAGGAAAATCTTACTTTCAAGCCTCTGTATCTATTGTGCTATAACAAACCTCCAAAAAATTTACAAGTTACAGCTTTAGGCTCCAGCGATCTTGTGTTCGCTCCTGTGGTTCAGCAGGTAGGGAATCAGGGGTCAGCTAGACAGTGACTGTGGATGGGGTGTGTCTCTGCAGTGAGGGCTGCAGGCATCAGAAGGCTCCAAGGCCCTGTGGGGCTAGAGGCTGCTCACCCACAAGACTGGAAAGTGGGGGCAGCTGGTTCCTCTGCACATGGGCCCTGCACAAGATTGCTTAGATATCCTCCTCATAGTGTGGAGGTCGGCTTCCTCAGGGGTAGCATCCATCAAAGACCAAAGCAGCGAGGATTCCAGACATATTAGTCACAAAGACCTGTCCTAACCTACTGTGTCTGGGACCCAGTGACAAGAATAGCAGGAATTGAAGCTAGTTGGAGCTGGTACCACAAGCCACATCCTACGGCTTTTCATCTAACATGTAAGAAGGGAACAGACTCCTCCTGACACGTGTTCAGGTGCATTCGTCAGAAAGAAAAAAAGATGTCAGGATCTTTACTGGAAAACCTCCAAGTAGCTCTCCTTCAGAGCCTATGGCACAGGGTAGAGTCATATGCCTATGTCCCAGCTACAAGGGAAGCTGGCAAGGTGGCCACCACAGGAGACCACCTCTGTCCAAGAGGAAGAAAACACCAGATTTAGTGACACATACCTCTGGTCTCAACACTGGAGAGTTGGAGGTAGGAAGGCTAGAAGTTCAAGGTCATTCTCAGAACATAGCAAGCTCAAGCCTGCACTAAATGACACCCATCAGATGCTCAGCTCAAGAGTTAACAAGTGCTTGCTGCTTTTGCATGTGACCAGAATTCTGTCCTCAGCACCTCCATCAGGAGACTCACAACTGTCTGGTAACTCCAGCTCCAGGGGATCCCACACCGACATCTGGTCTCTAAGGTACTGCACTCACATGCACACACACACATACAGTCACACACACATACACATAATTAAAAGTAAAAATAGGGGGGCTGAAGAGACGGTTCAGCGGCTGAGGACACAGGTGCTGTTGTCAACTCACACACAGCAACTTCCAACCATCTGGAACTCCAGTTTCAGAGGGATTGATGTCTTCTAGAATCTGGCCTTTGCAGATACTGCACATATGGTGCACAGACATACACATAGTAAAAAGGCAGTGAGAGGGCTCCGTGGGTAAAAGCACTTGCTGCGCAAGCCTGACAGCTTGAGTTCAATCCCCGGATCCCATGTAAATGTGGGCGAAGAGAGCTGACTCATAAACTTATCTGACTGGCCTCCATATGCACTCTGTGGCATTGGTGTATATGCATGTCATGTGTACAATGACAATAATAGCAAATAATTTTTAATTAATAACAAAAACTAAAAATAAAATCTCTAGAAGGATTCACATACACATATATATGCCAGATATGGTTGTACATGTCTATAATCCCATCACTTAGGAGGTCATAGCTGAAACAGTAGGAGTTCAAGGCCAGCCTCTGCTACAAAAATAGTTCAAGAAGCATCGGCTTCTGGAGACAAGAGGAGGGGGGACAGAGAATGGGAATGAATACATGTCCACTGGGAGAGGAAACATCTTCCTCAGATGGATCCTAAGGAAGACTGAGAGGGTCGCTTGCCTATAACAAGGAATGAACAGACACATTCCCAGGAAAAGGAGGAGTGATCCCAACCTTTTAAATGATCTCATGACCCGAGTATGGTGGCATATGCCTTTAACCCCAGCACTTGGGAGGCAGAGACCAGCCTGGTCTACATAGCAAGTTCCAGGCTAGCCAAAGGTATGTAATGAGACCCTGTCGCCAAAAAAATAAAATCATCATCATCATCATCATCATCATCATCATCATCATCATCATCTTGTGATGTAGATTCCAGGGAAGAAATTTGAGGTGGCAGAAACTGGATGTGGTCCTAACCAGGGCTCCAGAAGTTAGTGAGCCTCGAGATGGCAGAAAGTGTCCAGCAGAAGCAGCTGCTGAATGCGGAGGATCCCGGGGCTAGGATCTCATGCCGGGATCCTCCTCTCTGGTTACAGTGAGGTTTCAGAAAGAATCCTTCCCCAGTGAGCCTGTGGACTAGTTAATTCCAGGTTTCAATAGCGAGCGACACCCTGTGGTCATTAACAGTTACAGCAGCCATGAACTATTCTGGGAGTGGCAAAACATGAGAACATTTCTTGGTAAATTCAGAGTGGTCTCAAGATGCTGGACCTCTTGCTAGGACTGCCTTTGCAAGAGTGGGCCATTAATTGTGAAAATAAGAGTGGTGGCCATGTTGTCTACTCAGCTGTGGACCTGACTGCAATTCCATAGTGGATACAAATGAGAAAGGCTTGTAAAAATGTGACCCTAAGTGTTCATAGAACCTAAGCCAAGCACAAATGATTAGGGCCTTCTGTTTCCTTGGTTTTCTTTTAACAACAACAAAATCTGGAGTAGTTTTGCTTTGTTTATTTTATATTTGTTTTATTTATTTTATTTATTTTATATTTTGTTTGTGCTGTAACAAATAAAGCTTGCCTGGAGAACAGAGTGCAGAGCTAGCCACACTAGTTAACCATAGAGGCCAGGCAGTGGTGGCGCACATCCGTTAATCACAGTACTTGGGAGGCAGAGGCAGATGGATCTCTGTGAGCTCAAAGCCACCCTGGGCTACTGAGGTTGAATCAGTCTAAAAGAAACAGAACCAAGTGATAGAGGCTCAAATCCCAGGACTAGGGAGGGGAAGATGGGAAGCGATGTGGCTGGGCGGAGAGGGGAATAGAAGGTGGGAGGAGACAGGAGCTCAGGATTCAGCCTGAGGTTTCATAGAGACAGCATTCAGTCTGAGAGACAGGATTTTTGACCCCATCAGTCTGAGGATTCGGCAGAGGTAAAAGGTTTCTCTGGTAGCTGGCTCCTTTACTTCTCTGCTCTCTCAGCATTTACCCTGATATCTGACTCTGGGTTTTTATTATTAAAACCAATTAGAATTCCTATTACAGTGCATGCCCTTAATTCCAGCACTGAAGAGGCAGAGATAGGGGAAGTTCGTGAGCTCAAGGCCAGCCTAGTCTATATATTAAGTTCCAGGACAGCCAGAGCTACTACATCATAGAGAGACCCTGTCTCAAAAAGAAAAGAGAAGAGAAAAAAATGTCAAAGCTCTTCTTTCCTTGCACTTTTTTACTTCCACGGGCACTAGGTATGGGTGTGGTGCACACACATAAATGTAGAAAAAACACTTACACATAAAATAAGCTTTAAAATCTAAATTTTAAAACTTGTGATTATGTGTGGCAATATAACTCAACAATAGATATTAAGACCATGTCTCAAAAATAAATAAGATGGGCATAGTGGTGTATGCCTTTAACCTCAGCATTTTAGAGGCAGAGGCAGGCAGATGTCTGGGAGTTCGAAGCTATTCTGGTCTACATAGAAAGCTCCAGACTGCCAAGCTGTGGTGGTACACGTCTTTAATTCCAGCACTCAGCAGGCAGAGACAGGTGGATCTCTGTGAGTTCGAGGCCAGCCTGGTCTACAGAGTGAGTTCCAGGACAGTCAGGACTACACAGAGAAACTCTGTCACGACAAACAAAACAAAACAAAGCTCCACACCAGACACGGCGACACAACAAGACCCTGTCTCTAAAAAGTTATAATAATAATAAAATAGTCTAAATAAATAAAGGCAGGGGTCTCCATACCCAGATTCCTATCAAAACTCTGGATTTTCTCCATAAATGTTTGCAACTTTCAACCTTGGCCAGAGAAGAGTCTTCTTGCAGTGCCTCATAATTAGTCCAAGTGGGAGGTGCCTGTGAGTGCTCCGCCCTGAAGGGGCCACATCCACCCTCAACCCCATTCCCAAGGCCCAGGGAGAATTGCAGAAGAGGGGCTTCGAAGAACAGAAGAGCAGAAGGATGGGGAAAGTGCTGGGAAATGCTGAATTTTGGACATGACACTACTGTTACATTCACGAATTCACAGAACACAAGATTAAGCTGTCAAATGCTAGCACAGATCAGGGAGGCCCCACCTCTGTCAGTTGATAGCGACTACAAGACTCATTTTTCTTTTAGAGTGTGGCCATTGATGGGTTACCAATGCTCCAGTGAATGCCCCACAACCAAGAATACACAGGCACTCAGTGAGTTATTAAAAAAATTTAAAAAATGAGCTGGTGGTGCATGCCTTTAAACCCAGCGCTCAGCAGGCAGAGGCAGGCGGATCTCCTCTGGGTCCTCTTGTAATCAAGCATCTTTCCCTAGCACTCTCGTAAGAATTACCCACATCAGGACCACCTTTATAGACTCATGACTTAAAGCACATTCCCTCTTGGATAAGAATTTTCCCTCCTTCTTGTCCCTGCCTCATGACACTCATGTTAGTCTTCCACTTCGGTCCATGGGAACCTGGAACCTCCTGAGTCCACTTCGTGTTCCCTAGCCATCAGGACCCTTGCTAATTCATGGACCTTCTCTGTTGTCATCCATAGCTCTCCTCCACATTTCTCTTCCTTTGGCTGCTCTGCCAAAGTTCCCGCCCCAGCGCTCCATTTCCCACCTGCACCCACACAGCTAGATGGAACCAAAGAGAAAGAACAGACTGTGCTTGCAGAGAACTTACTTTTTAGTCATCCCACAAAGCTCCAGCGGGTGCAAGACAGTGCCCAGAAAACCCCCTCCCTCCCCTGGGAGGTTTGCCTTCCCATCGTCCAGCACGAGTGTAGCAAGTCGTTGCCCCTGTCCGCGAAGCCCCTCCACTGTCCCCCTGCACTGTCTACTGACGTCCCGGCTTCAGTAAACACAAACAAAAGCCTTCACCCCCCACCACCTCATTTTAGCCCCGCCTCCACCTCAACTCCTGCCACCTTTCTCTGCTCAGACGCTTCTTCCCCATATCACCACTCCATTGTTCACTCTGTTGGTCTCTCTCTGCCCACTGGGCCATTCACCTAGCTCAGTGGACCACATCCACCTTAACTCGCATCTTTGAATCTCCGGGCTTCAGCAGTCTTTTCTTGGCATCACCTTAAGATAGAGCCTTCTGTTGGGCCAGGGATGCAGTTCAGTTGGTATTGCCTGGAGTGAACAGAGGAAGTTCAGTGCCCAACTCTACATAAAGCCAGATTGTGTGGCACATGGCTGTAATTTCAGCACACCGAAGCTGGAGACAGGGCAAGATCAAGAGTTAGAGGTCAGAGGCTGGAAGCTTGACTCGTGTTTAAAAACACTTGTTCTTACAGAGAACTTGAGTTTGGTTCCCTGAACTCAAGTTTGGACGTTTACAACCACCTGTGACTCCAGCTCTAGCTCAGGTTCTCTCTCTGGCCTCTGTGGGCACCAATACCCAGTGTGCACACACAGACAGACAGACACAGACACACAGAGACACACACACAGAGACACACACACAAATAGGTTTTATTCCTTGTTTAGGTTTTGTTGTTGTTGTTGTTGTTTGTTTTTAAGATAACAAGCTAGAGGTGGCTCAGTGGTTAAGAACACTAGCTGTTCTTCCAAAGAATCAAGGTCCAGCACCCACATAATAACTCAAAATTGACTAATTCTAGTTCCAAAAGATCTAGTGCCCCCTTCTGGTCCCCATGGGCACTGCATGCATGTGATTCAAAAGGCCCATAGAGTAAAATGAGAAGTTAAATGTCTTTCTTGGCTACATGGAAAGTTCAGAGGCAGCCTGGGCTATATAAGACTATTGCTGCCATGAGGACCAGTCTCCAGCAGTTCAGGCATTGAGGAGGAATCCATGGGGTTGGTGAATTAATCACTCACCTTGACTTTTCTATCTGAAGGAGTAAAACTTAACTCTCTGGGGCCAGCAAAGAAGACAAAATTAAACTCTCTGAGGCCAATGAAAAAGGAAGCACACACATACACACCCCCTTTAGGGTCTCTCTATCATCTTCTCGCTCATCTCTTTATTCTTTTTTTTTTACTTCTATCCAGATATATCCCTTCTGTCTCTCTTGATGTCTTCCTTCTAACTAACTTTATTTTTTCCCTTAGAGCTTGTATATCCCAGCAAAAGCTTCCAAGCAGTAATAAAAATTACAACGTTGTTACATTCTGTTGTTAAGTGATTGATTACAATGAATACAAGTAAAAAGCAGCATGTTTTCCATTTCCCTTACATGATTAAACATCTTATGTACGACAAGCGAAAAACAAGTTGTCCCAAGAAACCACATATATTTGTACCCAAGCAACTTGTTATAGATTAGCAGAGCATAAGAAAGCAAGATATTTTTCTCAGTCAGTTCTTTTGCTGGCCGGCTGTATTTTGTAGTTACAAAGAAAGGATCAATCACTTTATTATTTATCTCAAAAGGTAATCTTATAAAAAAATCTTAAAAGAATCACAAATCGGCCAGGTGGTGGTGGCGCATGCCTTTAATCCCAGCACTCAGGAGGCAGAGGCAGGTGGATCTCTGTGAGCTCAAGGCCAGCCTGGTCTACAACGTGAGTTTCAGGACAGGTTCCAAAGCAACTCAGAGAAACAATTAATTAATTAAAAATATTTAAAAAATCACAAATCTAAGCTGAGGGCAGAAATGGGTACAAGGAATTAATGATCACCCTTGATCACCAGTCCATCCTAGCAAGAGAGGGACATCAGCCAGGCTGCCGTTGTTCTTGTTTCTTGATGAGTCCTTCACTCAATTCTGTGCCTTTCTAAACTTTAGACTGTTTCCCAAGGTTTTTCATCTCAAAGCTATTAATACAAACAACTTAACCTAACCTTAAGCCATACTTAAAGTTTTGTTTTAACTATGATGCACACTGAAACCCATGAACACGTCTCTCGACATTAAGATTAAAAGAACTTGAGCTAGCCTAGCTTCTGGGACTCAGTTGTTTCTCTTAATCATTAACCTAAGCCACAGTCTATACAGCTCCTCGAGAGAAACTCATTCCTCTAAGCTGTGTGACACTTCCTTGTTCTTATTTTTTATCCTCTGCAGCCCCTGCTTTACCAAGGGCAGGGACAACACTATATCCTACCTTTACATATATTAATTATCCCACTAAATCTCTGTCATATCCCTCACTCTATTTATTTAAAAACCTCAATCATCAAAATTCTATTTAAACTAACACTATTATTGGGCAAGATCATTGCTTCAGTTAAACAGTACAGTTTAGGAGGAAATCATCTTCATAATAATCCACAGGTAAAAATGCCCAGCAGAGGGGGATATTTTCATGAGATAATCACACTACATTAAAGGCAATGGGAATCCCCCTGCACTTATTCACACCATGCCAGATGTCAGAGAAAAATGGCAGAGGCAAACATTTAAAGGTACAGCAGTAGCAAGAGACATTCTGAAGCCAAAGCCCTTGGAGCCTTACCTATCTGAGATTCACCCATCAGAGCTTTGCTTCCTGGTGGGCTGATCTCCCAAACTTCAGTTGCCATCTGTTGTTCCTCTGACATGGTCATTGGCATGAGACCTTTTCTCAAAAAATAAAAATTAGTTGCTGGAGAGATGGCTCCGTAGTTAGGAGCATGGGCTGTTCTTCCAGAGGCCCTGGGTTCAATTCCCAGCACCCAAGTGGCATCTCATAACTGTCTGTAACTCCAGTCCCAGGGGATCTGATATCTTCACAACAGAGAACATAAAATAAAATTAAATACTTTAAAAAAAAAACGAAGATAGAGGGTTGGAGAGATGGCTCAGTGGTTAGGAGCACTGGCTGCTCTTCCAGAGGTCCTGAGTTCAATTCCCAGTAACCACATGGTGGCTCACAACTATCTGTAATGAGATCTGGCTCCCTCTTCTGACATGTGGGCATACACGGAAGCAGATTGTTGTAAAATAAATAAATAAATAAATAAATAAATAAATAAGTCTTTTTAAAAAAGAATAGATAGATAGATAGATAGATAGATAGATAGATAGATATTAAGGGTGGAAGGATGGCTCAGTGTCTAAGACCCAAGTTCTGCTGCCAGTACCCACAGCAGACTGCTCAGAACTTCAAAACACCCACACACATGAAATAAATAAATATTTTGTTTTTTATTTTTAGATTTATTTATTTTATTTTTGTATGTATGAGTGTTTTATACAGGGGAGGTGCCTGATGCCCACGAAGGTCAGAGAGAATGACACCCTCTTCTTCTGGGCTCCTCAGGCCTCAGGTCTCAGGCACTGCATGAAGACATACGGCTCATGGACATAAAGGCAGCCAAACACCCGAATACAGACAATTGTTTTCTCGATTAAAAACCTAGGCATGATTATGCACATCTTTACTTCTGGCATTCAAGAGGCAGAGGCAGAGGCAGGAGTATCAGAAAATCAGAGCCACCCCTATCTTGAAAAACAAAAATAAAACAAAAGAATGACAAGGGATGGTGAGAAAGGCAAAAAGTATCTGCTGCCAAGCCTTACAACCTTAGTTCAGTCCCCGAAACACTAATGATTGAAAAGTTTCTGTACCCTGATAAACCTCTCTGCCAACACAATAATCAGAATCAGACCAAATTAAACCAAATTAGAAAAAGCTCAGAGGGGCTGGAGAGATGGCTCAGTGGTAAAGAGCATCGCCTGATCTTCCAAAGGTCCTGAGTCAATTCCCAGCAACCACATGGTGGCTCACAACCATCTATAATGAGGTCTGGTGCCCTCTTCTGGCCTGTAGACAAACACACAGACAGAATATTGTATACATAATAAATAAATATTTTAAAAAAATAGAAAAAGCTCAGGTTGCTGGACTGTGGTGGCACACGCCTCGGGAGGCAGAGACAGTCGCATCTTTGTAAGTTTGAGGCCAGCTTGGTCCATAGAGCTAGTTCCAGGACAGCCAGGACTATAACACAGAAAAACCCTGTCTTGAAAAAGAAAGAAAGAAAGAAAGAAAGAAAGAAAGAAAGAAAGAAAGGGGAAGGGAAGGGAAGGGAAGGGAAGGGAAGGGAAGGGAAAGGAAAGGAAAGGAAAGGAAAGGAAAGGAAAGGAAAGGAAAGGAAAGGAAAGGAAAGGAAAGGCAAGGCCCAGGTTTAATGGATACAAATGCTCCTGGATAACTTTCCAGCCCCCAAGAGAAGAGACGGGGAACGAAGACAGGAAAACCACATGTTTGTTCTCTTGAGTACAATTTAAATACCCTGCAGGAGTGGTCTTGAGTATATCTGGGGAGGGGTCATCGTTTGGCAGGCTTTCTCGGAGGTGGAGTCTGGACTGAGGTAACTCCCGGGGAAGGGGGCTTGGGATGGAACTTCCACCCAAACATTTCAGATTCTTTGGGATACCAGTGGCTGGGGTGAAGCCTAAACCCAAACATTCCAGACTCTTTGGGTATATGGATACCAGGGGTTGGGATAACACTTCCAAACATCGGTGTTGACAGAGAATCTACTCCTAAAAATTGTGACCTCCGTGTGACCACTGTGGCACACTCTACCATGCCAACACAGGGTTTCTCTGTGTAGCTCTGGCTGTGCTGTAACTCTCCCTGAAGACCACGCTGTCCTCGAACTCACAGACACCCTCCTGCCTCTGCTGAAAGAAAAGAAAGGAAGAAAGGAAGGAAGGAAGGAAGGAAGGAAGAAAGAAAGAAAGAAAGAAAGAAAGAAAGAAAGGAAAACTTCGAGGGGGGAAAGGGAGCAATCCTGTCTCAAAAAAACAAAACAAAAAACGAAAAGAAGGCGGATGCTGTAGCATAGCTATGGTAACATGCCTAGCAAGTCCATTTCAGGGCTACAGATACCGCTGATCATAAGGAAGTGGATGTGGCTTCGGGAAGATTAGCACTGCTGTCTGAGCCTCCAAAACAAAACAAGAAGACAAACAAAATCACTAACCAAGTGCATTGCTTCTCCAAAGCCTGTAAGGCAAATCAGAGCTATGATGGGCAGTGACCAAAAGGTGGCACCAAAAACTAAGGAGCAAACGCCAAACAAGAGGTCCAAGGGGATCAATGCACCACAAGGGGCTTCAGGAATTGGAGGGCACAGTGCTGTGCTACAGAGGGGAGGTCTCTGACGACATCTCAACAGGTGTTGAAATACAGGTTGGACTCTGGCTAGACCCCAGTCTTTCCATCAGGCACAGGGAGCCTCATTACTCAAGCTCCTCTACCTCATAGCCTGCCTTTCTTTGCATCAGGATCAGTTTGGGACTAAGGATTCTGGGAAAGGGGCAAGGCCACCCCTTTCCTCAATCCCTGCTTCTGGTAGCGAACGCTGCAGCTGTTCCTGGGTCCACTAGAGGTGCTCACATACACAAACCTTCTAGAACAGGGCATATCATCAATACTATGATGCCCGTGCTGAAAAAGAAGCAGTCCTTATATGATTTATCTAGAAGACCAGGGATATGTGTTTTCCTTAAACAAACCAACAAAGCAAAGCTAATATCAGCTCAGATGACTACAAAAGAGGCTGTGTGCCAGGCAGCAAGTCAGCAGAGTTCACAGGTCCCAACCATGAAGGGAAAACCCTGTTATCAACCACTTGGGGTTCCAGGTTTCAGGTTTTTCGTTAGTTTTTTTATTTTATTATTGTTTCTTAATGTAAAGCTTTTTCTTTGGTGTATGTGTGTTCCACATTCCACGGTGTATGAGAGGAAGGCAGAGGACAAGATCAAACTCAGGGGGCTGGAGATGTGGCTCAGTGGTTAAGAGGACTAGCTGTTCTTCCACAGGTCATGAGTTCAATTCCCAGCAACCACATGGTGGATCACAACCATCTGTAATGACATCCGGCGCCCTCTTCTGGTGTGTCAGCATACATGGAGGCAAAATGTGGTATACATAATAAATAAATCTTTAAAAAAAAAAAAAGATCAAACTCAGTTGTCAGGGTTGTCAGGTACATAGGCAGCAAACACTTTTACCCACTATCCTTCTTGCCAGTCCCTAGATTTTATTTCAGAAAGGAGACCTGGGTCCCTGAGTGGTGGCGCATGCTTTTAATCCCAGCACTTGAGAGGCAGAGGCAGGTGGATCTCAAAGCCACTCTCGTCTACATAATGAGTTCTGGGACAACTGGGGCTACAGAGAAAAACCCTGTCTCAAAACAAACAAACAAACAAAGGAGACTCAAGGAAGCCTCTGAGCTGCTAAATTTAGAGTCTCTTCCTTCAGACACACACCACACCATGCCCGTGAATGTGTGTGCACACATACACACACAGGTGCCATCAGATAAGATACCGCCAGTCAATGTTAGGCAAACCAAGGCTGAAAGTGAGTGTTTGCCCAGAAACTTCTAGGGCCAACGACATAGAGCTTATGAATCGTGGGTTTTATTTTTATGTTTGTTTGTCTTTTTTAAATTTTATTAGCATATATTAATTAAACAACAATAGTTTTGTTGTGATGTTTTCATGAATATATGATATATTTTATCATATTTATGGTCATCTCTTGTCTCTCAACTCTTCTTCTTTCTATGTATAATCTTGGAGCTATTTTGAGTTTGACCCAGAAGATGGACGTTGAAGTGGTGAATTTTGTAACTTCGATGCTCTAGTAAAAGTATTTCTACAGTAATTACGCACACTCTTTTGCCAAAGATGCTCATTATAAATTGCTTTTCTCTGACTTAAGTCTTTTAACTGCCTTGCCAACCTCCAGTCCCACAGGCACGGGGACTTCTGTTAGCCTAAGTGTCCCTGTCCTTTGTATTCACCATAAAGCCAAAGACAAACCTAGTTACCCAATCCTGGTGGTTGACTAGGTCAGGCAGAAGTCCCTGGAGGGGTGAGAGTCACAGTGGTCAACAGCTCATGCGTAAACACAGAGCCCTAGAGGAAGAGGGGGTAGGAACGCTTAGAGCCACTAGAAGGCCTCGCCCCTCTCTATCTGGAGAGGACCCAGTTGGATACCCTGAATTCTGGTACTTCTGTCACTTAACACAAGTCATCTGGGAAGAGAGAACCTCAACTGAGACAATGCCTCCATAGATTGGCCTGTAGGCAAACCTGTGGGGCAGTTTCTTGATTAATGATTAATGTGGGAGGGTCACTCCCTTGTAGGTAGTTCAGATGGCCCAGGGATGTAAACTAAAGCAGGTTGAGGTAGCTGTGGAGCCCAAACCCATATGCAAAGTTCCTCCATGGCCTCTGCTCTTCTCTGCTCCAGTTCCTGCCTCCAGGTTCCTGCTTTGAGTTCCTGCCTTGGCTTCCTCTAAAGATGGACGATAGCCTGAAAGGCAAATAAACCCTTTCCTCCCTAATTTGTTTTTTGATCTTGGTGTTTCATCACAGCAATAGAACCCCTAACAAAGACACCCAGCTCTAAAAACAAAGGAACTGACTAAGGCCTCTAGAGCCTAATCACTCACTAGGCTCCGCCTCCCAGCATTGTTGCCCTTGGATTAAATTTTTAACACACAAATTTGGTTATCAGGGCTAAAGATGCAATTTAGTTGGTAGAGCATATTAGGTACTTGCCTAATATGCAGAAAGTCCTGGGTTCAGTCCCCAACACCACATAAATGGGGCATAATGGCACGTACCTGTAATCCCAGTACCAGGGAGATAGAATCAGGAGGGTTAGCAGGTCAAGGCTAGCCTCAGCTATATGGAAAAGTCAAGGCTGACTAGTGTTGCATGAAGCCCTGTCTCACGCACACATGAGTGCATCCCCAAAATAAAAACAATGAGTAGGGGCTAGTTAAGTAGTTCAGTGTACAAGAAATAGCAGATATAAGTCGTTTCTATTAAGAACTCTAAAACTTGTGTTTGAAATAAGGAAGTCAAAAGAGTTTATCTTCCACTTTGTAAGACTTCTGCACAGAAGTTGTAATTCCCCACCTAGTTAAACCTCTATCAGCACAGAGGCTGCCGTTGTTTCAGGAATGTGACGACCTGGAGAAGTAACCCTTTCCCTTTGGAGCTGTGTTTCCTCTTCCTCCTTCATTTCCTGTGCGCCAGTTCTTTTCCATGCTAGTCAACTGACTAGGACGGTGAGGTCCGCCCAGAGCCAGCAGGGGAAAGATACAGTCACCACCGGCCCTAGAATAGAAAGCAAGAACACTTCCTGTCTGTGTTCGCTTTTCCAAGCACACCCTCTGGATCAAGAGCAAGTTTTGCTTGGTCCAGACACCTCAGCTGGAGTGGTGGTCTCTTTCTTTGCAACCCTGAGCTTATTTCTAACAGCTGATGAAGGAATTTTCCACCAAGTCTGATGACCTGAGACCCACAAGGTAGAGAACTGACTCTCTCAAGTCACCTCTGACCCCTACACATACACTGAGCGCACATATACAGGTACTTAATAAATAAGGAAATGTAATTTAATTTTATTTAGATGTGTTAGGTCTTAGAAACCTGGGACAAAAGGCTAACCTAGGTTTCTTTTACCATATCAAAGTGGACACTGGCCAGCCCTCCCGGCATCACTCTGTAGCTGTGGCTCCGCCCGGCACTTCCCACTCCGCCCCCTACTTTATGACCATAAACCTCTCCCTCCTAGAAGCTGGGCTTCTGCTGGGCTTCTGCTTCCCCTCTCCTGGCCTGATCCCCTATAACTCAGCCATTTTGGCTACTCTCTTACTCAGCAGCTCCTCTCTTGCTCTCCCTCCCCTTCTCTCCTCTCATGGTCTGGTTTATTCTGCCG
The DNA here is from genome assembly GCF_018167655.1 of Microtus oregoni. Classification (NCBI taxonomy): domain Eukaryota; kingdom Metazoa; phylum Chordata; class Mammalia; order Rodentia; family Cricetidae; genus Microtus; species Microtus oregoni. The sequence goes on along the minus strand of NW_024543074.1, from coordinate 26,047,051 downwards.
GCCATGTTCAGCCTGGACTCTTCCTTCTGCCTGCTTTCCCCCTTAAAGCTACATAAAAATCTTTTCCATACTTTAAAAATAGTCATGTCCTTCTCCTTTTCTTTCTTTCTTTTTTTTTTGTTTTTGTTTTTTGTTGTTGTTGTTGTTTTGGTTTTTGAGACAGGGTTTCTCTGTGTAACAGTTCCACCTGGTTTTAAATTTGCTCTTATAGAACCAGGTTGGCCTCGAACTCACAGAGATCCACATGCCTCTGCCTCCTGAGGGATGGGATTAAAGGCGTGCGCCACCACTGCTCAATTTTTTATTTTATTTTTTCATTCAGTTGGTCAACACGTAGCAAATATAGTTTACTTATTTTACTAGTTCCAGTTTGAAGCCATTAAACAAAACTGCTCTATGCATTCTTTCCCTGCTCAGATCTCTCTCTCTCTCTCTCTCTCTCTCTCTCTCTCTCTCTCCCTCCCCCCCCCTTTCTCTCTGCCTCCCTCTCTCTCTTTAGTATATGCCTTCCTATACAGCCCAGGCTGGCCTAGAACTTGCCATCCCCTTACCTCTGCCTCCTGAGTACCGTGTAACAGGCATTATGTCACCGTGCTCAACTACAAAAGGATTTCCTTTATTTTTTTAAAGACAGGGTCTCACCAGCTCTGGCTGGCCTAGGACTCACTACATAGACAAGCGTGGCTTCAAATTTGCAGAGCTCCATTTGCTTCTGAGTACTGGGATTAAGGACATTGGTCAACAGAAAGATATTTTAAATTAATCAAGCAACTGCAAATTGAAAACAGGTAGGACTAGGCAGAGACAAATGTCTACCTCATCTTCAGCAGCAAAATGGGAGCGGTCCCTATACCCTACACCCACAGGCTACCTACCTCCCCTTGCTATTTGTGAATACAGAATCCTAGAGGCAGCCTCTAGCTTTTTGGAACTTTGGTAGCCAATCACCAGCTCCACAGGCCCTTCCCTGTAAAGGGTGTGTCGGGGAGGAGCAGGTCTACAGACCTGCAGAGGCAATAAGGAAGACCTGTGCTAGCCACAGCTGTGGTAGTGACCACCGTCTAAGAGGGATGGACTTGGGGTGTGCCTAGCACGTAAGGTTACAGAACCAGCAGTAAAACTTAAAGGCCTCCAGGACTTAAGAATTGAACTTGAACTATAAAACAATACCGGTCGGCCAGCACTGCGGCTCAGAAGCTAGCTGTGCAAGCTTAGAAACAGGTTCAGCCCCAGAGCCTACATAAAATGCCAAACAAGAGAGCATGCATCTGCGATCCTAACACTCCTTTTGGGCATTCCTGAAAACTGTCCTCTGACTTCTGCGAGTACAGTGGCATGAATGTGCACACATACAGGCCATAAACAGATCAATAAATGAAACATAAAATCCAGAGAGAGAGGGCTGGAGAGATGGCTCAGTGGTTAAGAGCATTGCCTGCTCTTCCAAAGGTCCTGAGTTCAATTCCCAGCAACCACATGGTGGCTCACAACCATCTGTAATGAGGTCTGGCGCCCTCTTCTGGCCTGCAGGCATACAGACAGAACATTGTATAATAATAAATAAATAAATATTTTTTAAAAAAAAATCCAGAGAGAGAGAAAACACATAGATTCTAAAAAACATAAATTTCATACATTTCAGAGATAGCGTGTCTGAAGGAAGTCTAAGTATTTGGGACAAATGAAAGCAGACCTGGAGCAGAGGGAGCAAGATAAGCAGGTCCAAGGAAAGGGTAAACTGGGGCCTAGAGGGAAGCATATAGGGTTGAGGGGGTGGATGGCTTCAGTGTGCCCTAAGAGACCATGACAAGGAGGCCCCACCCCCAAACCTGAAAGAAAAGGAAGTCAGTATCTCCAGCTGCAGTAAATCTTCAATGACAGGATAAGGGCAAGGTGAGTTGGGGCTTTGTGAAGAGCTAACCTGGACTCCTCAATCCTCCCTCCCCTTACTTCCCACACCAGAAGGGATAACAATCCAACCCACAACTGTCTGTAATTCCAGCTCCAGGGGATCTGTTAGTCCTCTTCTGGCCTCTTCAGACCCTGCATTCGAAGCCGGGCGGTGGTGGTGCACGCCTTTAATCCCAGCACTCGGGAGGCAGAGGCAGGTGGATCTCTGTGAGTTCGAGACCAGCCTGGTCTACAAGAGCTAGTTCCAGGACAGGCTCCAAAAACCACAGAGAAACCCTGTCTCGAAAAACCAAACCAAAACAAAACAAAACAGACCCTGCATTCCAATAGTACCTATAAATGCATACACTTATACACAGAAAATAAAAATAAATGTGTAACAACAGCAATGCACCTTTTGAAAGTTAAGGAGGGTACAGCAGGCTCAGAGTAAGGTGGTGCTGGCTAGTTTATGTTAATGTGACCAAGCCAGTCATTTGAAAGGAGGTACTGCAATGAGGAAAAACGTCCACAAGATGGGGCTGTAGGCAAGCCAGTAGTACCTTTTGTTAGTGGTTGATGGGGGAGGGCCCAGACCACAGTGGGTAGTGCCATCTGGGCTAGTGATTATGGGTTCCATAAGAAAATAGGCTAAAGCCTGGTGGTGGTGGTGCAGGCCTTTAATCCCAGCACTTGGGAGGCAGAGGTAGGTGGATCTTTGTGAGTACGAGGCCATCCTGGTCTACAAAGTGTGTTCTAAGACAGCCAGGACTGTTAAAACCCGGTCTGGAAATTCCCCCACCCCCACAAAAAAGCAGCCTGAAAGCGGTTGTGGTGGCACATGCCTTTAATCCCATCACTTAAGAGGCAGAGGCAACCAGATCTCTGAGTTCTAGTGAGTTCCAGGACAGCCACAGCTACACAGAGAAACCATGTCATGAAAACAAACAAAACAGAGAAAGAGAGAGAGAGAGAAGAGAGAGAGAGAAAGAGAGAGAGCGAGAAAGCGAGAGAGAGAGAGAGAGAGAGAGAGACACTAATAAACAGCACCCCTCCATAGCCTCTAAATCAGCTCCTGCTTCCAGGTTTCTGCCGTTTGAGTTCCTGTCCTGAGTTCCTTCAATGATAAACAGTGATATGGAAGCGTAAACCAAATGAAACTCAAATAAACCTTTTTCCCCAGGTTGTTTTTGGTCACGTGGTTTTGATTTGTCACAGCAATAACCCTAGCTAGGATAGGGGATAGCATAGTGTGTGGAGTATGGAATTGTAACAGGTCTGACAAGATGTAGAACAAAGATGTTTCTCTGTGAAACAGTCCTGGTTATCCTGGAACTCACTCTGTCGGCCTCAGGCTGGCCTCAAACCCACAGAGACCCACCTGCCTCTGTCTCCCAAGCGCTGGGATTAAAGGGGTGTGCCATCACCGCCTGGCCTAATAAAGATATTCCAAAGAGACACCTGAGTCTTTCACTCTATCAGAATAGTGAAGCAATGGACCCCCAAGAAATGGGAATTTCACCCCCTACCACTTGGGAGGCAGTGGCAGGTGGATCTCTGTGGTTTCAAGCCCAGCCTCTACAGAGCAAGTTCCAGGATAGTTCGGGTTACACAGAGAAACCCTTTCCCCAGGAATTCATGCTGGAAGAAGGTGCCATCCAGAGCACTCAGAGAACTTGTCCCTGGGTACGAGATCCCACGGTTCTAACACTCTGTCAGACCACCTTACAGACAGCGGTGGCTGAGCAGTGCACGGTGCATATCTTTGGCTCTCTACTTAACCGTGGGGCTGGAGAAATGACTCATGGTTAAGAGCACTTTTTGCCTTGCAGAGGCTCCAGGTTCCATTCCCAATACCCACATGGTAGCCCACAATCATCCGTAACTTCAGTTCCAAGGGAATCCATGCCCTTTTCTGGCCTCTGCAGGCACCAGGCACACATGTAGTGCACAGACATCCATGGAGGCAAAACATTCATGAAAAACAAATAAAATCTATAATAAGCAATTTCATCTCAGAACCCCAAAGATAGACTTGAGGGGAGTCACTGGATCTCTTTGTCCTTCTTCCCAGTGTGCAGATACTGAATAAGGCGCTTTTTGCTATTTTTTACTGTGACTTTGGCCTTCTAATTGGCTTCTTGAGGAAGGCTAGTCAAACTTGACTTCTTGGAGTACAGCATGTGAGCTTAAGTTCGGTAACAGGAGAGGAAGCTGAGAGCAACGGGAGTCCTGCTCCCATTCCCCTACTGAACCCTCAGGCTAGGGGGCACTGCACTGGATGCTATGCAGCTATGCAGTGTCCCGTGGAGCGAGGGCCTGGGGTGCCTGGGAGGACCCAGCGTGTGTGCTTGACCATGTGCTTTGTTCTCCTGGGTGTGTGTGGAGTCTGGAAGAGCAGCAGAACGGCGCCCTGCTATAGTGGGGACTTCGGCAGGCTTCCCAGCATCCTCCTTTCCCCACAGGGTTCCAGTTCCCTCCTATCCTCCAGACTGTCTTTTGCAGATCAGGCCTCAGGACTGGAACATGACTGCAGGGAGCACACTGTGTGAAAGGTCACGCGCACTGTCAGGGACAGGACTTCGTTGCCACTATAATCCCTAAGAGTTGAATAGGTGACATTCTGATAAAAGGCTCGGACAGTCTTGAGTAGATTTTGTTGAGATGTAGGGTTGTGCACGACTCACCTTCCACAGCACATCACAAACCTTAACTTCCCACCCAGATCAGAAAAGCCTAGTTTTCATGAACCATGTCACAAAACAGAAGAAAGAAGAGAGTCTAGTTTGATAATGATGTTCTAATTTTTTATTTTTACTTTATTTTACTTGGTTTTCATTTTTGAAGATAGGGTTTTACTGTGTAGCTCTAGTGTAAATCCCGGTCTCTGGCCGGCCTCCATCTTTGGAGACCCTGCCCCTGTTCCCCGCCAAGCCTTCATCCCTCCCCCGGAGGAGGTCAAGACAGCCCACCAAAATCTTGACCACTCCCCCAGTCTATTTAAACTGCTCCTCCAGAAAGTCCTGTCGCAGCTGTCCGTGCCCCCCCCCCCCCCCCCCCCCCCCCCCCCCCCGTGGCTTTAGCGGTTTCCTGGTTCCCCTCGGGGCAACCCAAGAGTGCAGGAATCCCATAAAACCTGGAGCCTTTAATCCCAGCACTTGGGAGGCAGAGGCAGGCGGATTTCTGTGAGTTCGAGACCAGCCTGGTCTACAGAGCTAGTTCCAGGACAGGCTCCAAAGCCACAGAGAAACCCTGTCTCGAAAAACCAAAAAATAAAAAAAACCTGGATATCCTTTAATTTGGCTTGTTGTGATTTGGCCTGATGGGGATTTTTGCATCAGCAGAGAGCTCACATGAGGAAGAATTCCTAACACCTGCCTGTCCTGAAACTCATGTTGTAGACCAAACTGGCCTCCAACTCACAGAGATCCACCTGCCTCTGTCTCTGCCTCTACAGTGCTGGAATGAAAGGCAAGGACTGCTACACTTGGTTGGGTTGTTTGTTTTTGAGGCAAGATCTCTCTCTTACCCAGAATGATCTGGAACATAATCCTCTTCCCTCAGCCTTCTTCCCAAGTAGGGTGATTACAGCATGACCCAATATGCTTGGCTTTTCTCATCTTTAACAGAGTATGAAGCTGGAAAGATGACTCAGCAGTTAAGAGCACTTGGTGTTCTTGTGGGGGACCCACATTCAGTTGGCTCACAACCACTTGTAACCCCAGTGCCAGGGAATTCTTGGTATTGCACACATGTGCATGTATACACACACACACACACACACACACACGTAAATAAAATTGGGGAAAATGGTTTGATAATTTATGTTTATTCCTGCATATGTCTATGCACCCCATGTATGTGAATTTTTTTTTTTGCCTGAATGTGTGTTCATGTACCTCTTGCATATCTAGTCCCCAAGAAGGTCAGAGAGAGTTTTTGATTCCTCAGAACTAAAGTAACTGATGTTTGTGAACTGCCACATGGGTGAAGGTATCAAACCCTGGTTGTCTAGAAGAGCCGCCAGTGATCGAAATGCTAAAATGTCTCTCCAGTTCCTTATTTTTAAAATAAGAAAAAATTGTTTTAAAAATTAAATTAAAAACCTCAAGGTTTAACAAAAGTCTGCTTATAAAGCCTTGTGACACACACACTTTAATCCCAGCACTCAGGATGGGAAGGCTAATAATGGGTTGTGTGTTTTAGGCCAACCTGGGCTACTTAGCAAAATCCTGGTTTTTAGTTTTTGTTTTGTTTGTTTAAAATAATAAATAAAATTTATTTATTTATTCTTGTGTGTTTGAAGGGGGGCTTATACACACCATGGTGCGTGGCGGTCAAAGGACAACTTGCAGTAGTCAGCTCTAGCCTTTCACCATGCGAGCCCTGGGGATGGAACTTGAGTGGTCAGGTTTGGCAGCAAGTGCCATTATCCGGGGAGCCGTTTCACCAGTCAGATCTAATTATGATTATACTCCCCAATACAGAGGCTGAAGCTATGGTGTCATGCATGGGAGGCAAGCACTCTTGCATAGAGCTACGGCTCTAGTACCTCCAACCCTGCTGTTAAGGGGAGGGGGGGGGAGTGGCAGAATATTCATATCCTTACCACCGGTGTTTTGCTATTTTACCTTTTCCTAAAAGATTCCCTAATGTTCCTTAACGATTTCATGGCTGGCACTTCTTAAACTCTGAAGGCACAAAGACCACTTACGGGCTGGAGAGATGGCTCAGAGGTCTGATCTTCCAGAGGTCCTGAGTTCAATTCCCACCAACCATATGATGCCTCACTACCATCTGTAATTTTATCTGGTTCCCTCTTCTGGCCTGCAGACTGAACACTGTAATAATAAATAAATATTTAAAAAAAAACAAAAACAAAGACCACTTAACTCCCGACAGGCCCCTGCCCCACGCAACAAAAAGAGGAAGGAAAACTCTCAGCCCACATTCTTGGGGGCTGCCTTTGCTGACTGAGATGAGAACTGAGGCGACGGCCCGAAATTAAACATCTGATGAAAATGATGCATTTTGATCTCATTCTCTCCTGTGTCTTGGCCCCTGGCCGGTATCCCGAGTCCCGCCCCTCCAACGGTCCCTAAACCACCTTAGGGGCCCCAGCTCCCATTTCCCTTTCAGACACTGGCTGAGGGCAGACTGGGAATTCCGTCTCACAGTAAGCCTGGGGACTGTAAACCAGTCACACCTGCTGACCCACTGGGGTACATTCCGGGAGGAGCTGGAACGACAGACACTGCGCTCAGTGCAGATCCGGCACCCAGCCAGTCGGTCGAGCTCGCCACCTATAGGTTCTTGGAAGCTGGCCCGGGCAAAGTCTGCCCAATACCCACTGACGACCAGAGAAAGCCCCGGAAACTTCCCAGGTCCAGCTGAGGGATGCTCGAGGCTTCTGGGGCGCCCATCTGCTTTCTTTATCATTCTAATTAACTGCCAGGGACACCTTTGGTCAACTGTGAAGTTATGCAAATGACTGAGGTTGGTATTGCTATTACTAAGAGGTACTTGGTTGCAAAACTGTTTTCTCTATTCTAGTATCAAATCCTGTCGATTCTGCACTGGGGGCCACTGCTCTCAGCCCCACCCCACCCCGTTGGAAAGCTGGTTGGGGGCTCTCCTAGCAGTGTAGGTGTGCGGAGAAGGAACTCAAGGAAATGAGCTGAGGCAGAGATTCTGTGCTGTGTCTTGTAGCACAGATCTAACCTCAGAGATTACTTGCTTCCGGGCAACTCAGTTTTCCTAGCCTGGAAGAGGGGAAAGAGCACCAAGCCAGGAGCTAAAAAGGCAAAGGGTAAAAAGCCCTTAGTGTCTTAAAGAACCAGAGCCTGAGGCAAGAGCATCACTAGCAGGCGCAGGAATAGAGGGAAAGAGGAGAAAGGAACAGAGGGAAGGCAGGAAGTGAGGGAGGAAGGGAGGAAAAGGAAAGAAATAATAAATCATGAATAGTTAAACTTGAATTTTGCAATAAGCAGCATTTTTTTTTAAGTTTTGTTGACTCCGGGCTTCATGTGTGCTAACCCCAACAACTAAATTGTTTTAACATGAATATATATCGCAAATGGATAGCACTATTTTCTTTTAGATTTATTTATTTTATGTGTATTGGTATTTTGCGTGCATGTGTGAGGGTGTCAGATCCTCTGGAACTAGAGTTACAGGCAGTTCTGAGCTGCCATGTGGGTGCTGGGAATTGAACCTGGGTCTTCTGGAAGAACAGCCATTGCTCTCAACCACTGAGCCATCTCTCCAGTCCCTGGATAACACAAAAATTTATTAACCAAAAATTGAATTCATATACCTCTAAAAAGACTTGAATGCCTTGAACATTTGAAATGTTTCTTTCGTGTTGTGCCAGGGCAAACCTGTGTGCTAGTCAGGGGCTTTCACTAGTCACGCCCTTCCTCCAGCCTAGCACCTGGTGCTTTCTGTGTGGGGGAAGAGGAGACAGAATCTCACTCTGGAGCCCTGGCTGGCCTGGAACTCACTACACAGATTAAGCTGACTTGCAGCTCACAGAGATCTGCCCACCACTGCCTCCAGAATGCTGGGATCAAAGGTGTGTGTGCCACCATGATTGGCTACAATGATTGTTCTCACGCCCAGAATGGGAGGACGTGTGGAACCCAGAGGTCAATTTCTAAGCATCACTATTTATTGCTTTCTATCTCACTTTCTTAAACCAGGGTCTGCATTGTGCCTGGTGCTAGGGCTAGTCCTCAAGTTCCTATGCTAGCTCCTCAGCCACACGACGGGTGTTTTTGCTGTTACTTGGTGGGAAAAATCTTTTGAGACTGGGAACTCAGAGAAAGACAAGCTCTGTGTTAACCTTCTAAAGAATCAGGCTGTGTCACTGTAGAAAGCCAGGGCAGGACACACCCCAAAGGTGGTTTAACCTGATGTGGCCTCCTTTAGACTTGTGACCAATCCAATACAATGGTTTCTGAAAGACTATTAGTCTAAGAAACATTTCTCCTTGGTCCAACCTGAAGGCAAGTTCCAATTCAATTCCCATCTTCCCTCCTAACCCCTCCCTTTGTCCTGGGGCCACTCACTAGGCTGCCTGTCTCCTAGATCACCCATTCAGCATGGTGGCCATTTCTGATGTACCCTGCACCCACCCCATCTCCCCAGTTCCACGTCCAATAAAAGCAGATCTCATCTTGCCACTCCCCGGCTACAGATCCTCCCACTTCGCATCTCAGGCTTAGTCTCAGCCCAGAGCAGCAGAAAAGCAGGACAAACCGGGACACTTGACGGAGTAAGACAAGTCTCTTCCAGTCACTAAGGAGAAACTGTTACTCACTCCATGAGTGGGTGAGAGCCCAGAGTCGGAGCTCCTGAGTAGGGGACTCTGTGACTCAGCCTGGGGTAACAGCCAGGCTTAATCCGGTTACAAATAGACCTCTGAGTTTCTAAATAAAAAATGTGAATCTAGCCAGGCAGCGGTGGCTCACGCCTTTATTCTGAGCACTCCACTCGGGAGGCAGAGGCAGGCAGATCTCTGTGAGTTGGAAGCCAGCTTGCCTGACAGCATGACTTCCAGGAGAGCCAGGACTACATGGTGAAGACATGTCTTGAAAAACAAACCAACCAAACAAAAAGAAACAAAACAAAAAATTTTAAAAGTCAATTAAAATGAAGAGATGCCATTTTTCACCTGTCATCAGGGGCAGAACAAATAATAAAAATGACCCAAATAGGTCCCTGAAACAGACTCTGCCTCACATTGTTATAGAGGAAATTCCATTGGGGCAGTCTCTGTAGTTATTAGTAACATCTACCAGAAATTTAAATACATAAAGTCTGTCCCCGCACAGGGGTACTCAGGCAGGTGAATGAATAATGTCCGTGTGGGTATTCGCTGCAGCCTTGTTCTCACAGCTAAAGTTTAGGACCTAAGAGAGGCTAAGTTTATGCTACAACCATCCAATTAGATGGTTTTCTTGTTTTGTTTTGTTTTTTTAATTTCATTTTTGTTTTGCAGTTCTAGGGATTATACCCAGGACTTTGAGCATGTTAAACAAATGATCTACCACTGGGCTGTGCTCCCAGCCTGATGAAATATTATGCTTTATTAAAAAGAATGAGGGGTGCCGGGCAGTGGTGGCATGTGCCAGCACTTGGGAGGCAGAGGCAGGCAGATCTCTGTGAGTTAGAGGTCAGCCTGGTCTACAGAGTGAGTTCCAGGACAGGCTGTAAAGTTACACAGAGAAACCCTGTCTCAAGAAAAGGGGGTTGGGGATGGGGAGAGGGCTTAGTGGCTCAGTTAGTAAGTTAGGCAAGTATGAGGATTTGAGTTAAAATCCCTAATAACCATTCCTGGGATTAAAGGCATTTACCAACATGCCTGACTTTTTGGTGGCTTTAATTTTTCTTACACACACACACACACACACACACACACACACACACTTCATATGTATTATATAGTTTATAATTTATGTATTATATATATAAATAATTTCAAAAGAAATGAATTTCCCATCACAGGGCTCCATGAGAATAATGAACATATCAAGCAGCTGCTCAGCCCTGCCTGAGCTAAGAAAGCCCTGTCCCCTGCTCTACAAGTTTGCAGGGGGGAGAATGCCTGCTCTAAAGCTTCAGCTAACCAACCAAGTAAGCACTTAGGTAGTGGCCATCAGATAGCCGTGGATGGCATGGTGGAGGGGGCGCAAGAGAAAATGTCACAACTGAAATCAGGATGTAGTGTGGGTCACCTGTCACCTGTCACCTGTCGGATAGGAGCACTTCTCTGGCTCTGGACAGATAACCATGGGTTAGGCTGTCTCTGCCAGGACTGGAAGAATCAGGACCCTGACAGCTTATGCAGATGTCAGTTACCAGGCTTCCCCTGCCTCCGCCTTCTGGAGCCCTTGGATGGCCCAAGGAAAGAATGAAAACCTTAAGGAGCAAGGTTGGGGTACCTGGGTGGGGGGCACTGGCTGTCCTCTGACCTCCACATGTTCTCCTCCTTAGTTTATGCAACGTCCCCCAAAGCAAATGAATAAGCAGCCTGGTATGATGACTTGCGCTTTTCTTTCCTTTAGAGTTTCTCTGTGTAGCCCTATATGCTGCAGAACGTGTTCTGTAGACCAGGCTGGCCTCAGACTCAGACATTCCAGCTCTCCAAGGCAGGCGACTCTGAGAATTTGAAAGTTCCAGGCCAGTCAGGACTATTTAGGCTATTGCCTAAAAACCAATAACAATTAAAAACCAAAACAAAACCTAAATAAATGTAATTTAAAAAAAACTTACTTTAAGTCAGGTGTGGTGGCATATGCCTTTGATCTCAGCCTTCGAGAGGCAGAGGCAAGTGAATCTCTATGAGTTTGAGTCCAAACTGCTCTACATAGGAGTTCTAGGACAGCCAGGGGTATGTTAGACCCTGTCTCAAAAAACAAACGAGCAAAAAAATTATTTCAAAATGTAAATATTGGGCTGGAGAAATGGCTCAGTGGTTAAGAGTATGCACTGCTTTTCCAGAGGACCCAAGTGCGTTCTTCCCAGCATTCATGTCAGGCAGCAGACAGCCTCCTGCAGCTCCAGCTCCAGGGGATCCAAAGCCTCTGGGCTCCACAGGCAAATGTACTCATGGGCGCAAGCCTGTCCACACATATACACATAATATTGATATTCATAAAATGAAATCAGAATCCTTAAAAACAAAGCTATGAATAGAATCACGTGTTCCTAACTTCCCGGGAAGAGGGGGATGCAGACAGGAGGGTATGCCTTCTGGCCTCACTTTGGCTTTTTCTCCTCTCTACCACGCTCAGCAGCTTACCTGCTTGCCTGCCCCTTCACCTCAGCATGTTCAAAAGAAATGGCTCCCACCCCATGCTAGAGCCAGGGTCCTATCCTCCCCATCGACTTCTCCGAGTCCGCTTTCCTCAAACAAGGATGTCTATGCAGACAGGTGGATGGCGGTCTGGAGATGCCAGCTACCCTGAGTCTCAGAGAGGCCTGACCTTACAAACATTTCTGACAGGCTCAGTATTAGGTCTTTCTCTTAATACTGGAGCCAAGGAAAAATATTCATGAATCAAGCATGCAAGCACTTCATTCCCAGCCCCTCGTTCCTTCACCTTTTCAGGTTTTTGAAGCAGAGGACTTAACTTGTTTTATTTCATTTCATGCTAAGCAAGCACTCCACTAACTGAGCGGCATCTTTAGCCCACACCATAGAAGACTTGAGTTCCTGTGCTAGATGAGCCCTGGCTACCTGACCAAGTTACTCCCCTGCCTGGGGCCTCATTGGCAGGGACAGAGGCTTGGCCCAGAAAGCTGCCTGTGATCAGGTGTCCCCAGGTGGCTCTTGTGCAAGAGGCCAGTTGATAGACTTTAGGAGGTGGCCTCCTGCCACATCTACAAAAGAGGAGCTTGTTTTCCATTCTTCTTGAGAATTCTATCCAGAAGCTGAAGACCGAGCCAAGCAAGTTGGGGCTTCTGGGAATACAGCATATGCTCTTCTGGGTGGGCTTTGACTCATAAAGTTGCTACCATTCAACCTCTGTCTGAGGCTGAGAAAGAAGCCAAGAGCAGAAGAACAAGGTCAGCAGGAGACCAGAACTGCCAAGGCCTGGGACATCAGGAGCCTGGATTAAGTTAGCCATGCCTGCCTTAGCCTGAGGTCAGGAAATCCAATACAGCTTCTGCTTGCTGTAGCAGTTGGGGAAAATGCTGGGTGATTCTGGTTGTTCGCAACCAAGGAGGTAATGGACACACAATTCCACTCACATTTTAAAATTAAGTTTTTTGGTTTTTGTTTATTACTAAGTTTATTTATTTAGATTGCTTTTTTTTTGTTGTTATTTTTTGGTCAAGTTTTCTTGCTTTTTGTTTCTTTTTGAGACAGGGTTTCACTATGTAGCCTCGGCTGACCTGGAAGCTCCCTATGCAGACCAGGCTGGCCTAGAACTCACAGAGATTTGCTTGTTTCTGACTCCTGAGTGAGTGCTGGAATTAAAGGCATATGCCACTATGCTCAGCTGTTTTTATTCACCTTGGTGCTGTGGCACACATGAGCTAAGGTGAACATGTGGTCAGAGGACAGCTTGCACTAACTAATTCTCTCCTTCCACTCTGTGGGTCTTAGAGATTAGACTCAGGTTGTCAGGTTTAGTAACAAGTCCCTTACTCACTGAGTCATCTTACTTACTTCACATTTTCAGTAAGAGAGCGGCAGTAAAGATTAATAACAGAGTGGAGAAAGTTTCATAAATTCCTGTCAACATTGCTTGGGCAGGGGCTGGAGAGATGGCTCAATGGTTAAGAGCACTGACTGCTCTTCCAGCACAGCTGGGTGGAATACAAGCATGTGAAACTACAGCTCCAGGAGATCCAATGCCTTCTTCTGACCTCTGGGGCACCCAAATGCCATGCATGTGTATACACACACACTTTAAAATAGATCTTAACAAACAAACAAACAACAACAACAAAAAAAAAACCTAAAAGAGCCCAGCTTGGTCAAGCCTGGTGTTGCAGCACAGGTGTTGCAGCACAAGCTATAAACTCAGCTGCTTGGGAGAACGAGGTAAGAAGATGGCAAGTTCAAGGCCAGTCTGGGTCCCATAGCTGAACTCGACCAACCTGGAAAACTGAGTGGGACCTTGTTTTAGAATAAAAAGCAGCTGGATCCCAGGGGCTCACTTGCCAGTCACGCTAGCTCAATCTGTGAGCTCCAGGCTCTGTGGAGGATGGTCTTTTAAAAGTAAGGTGTAGAGGGGTTTGGAGAGATGGATCAGTGGTTTAGAGCACTTGTTCTCACAGAGGACCTGCGTTCAATTTCAAGAACACATGTAGAGTCTCACAACCTCTTACTCTTGAATTCAGATAATTCAAGAATCTGACATCCTCTTATGACCTCCATGGGTATCAGGCACATAGGTGGTGTACTCATTTCCCTCCCCCATCTCCCCAACGGCCCACATCTTTTTTTTTTTTTTTGGTTTTTCGAGACAGGGTTTCTCTGTGGCTTTGGAGCCTGTCCTGGAACTAGCTCTTGTAGACCAGGCTGGTCTCGAACTCACAGAGATCCGCCTGCCTCTGCCTCCCGAGTGCTGGGATTAAAGGCGTGCGCCACCATCGCCCGGCTTGGGGTGACATTTTCATGGATGTATATAAGTCAACATTTATGATGTTAAAATTATGTTTTAAATATATGTGCTTTATTGTATGTCAATTATAACAACTATAAATGTGATGTGTTAAGCACATCCTTGGTACATCCAGGCGCTGGAAGTGTACAAAAAGATTGATTCTCATGCATTTAAGCTAAAGGAGTTGGAAGCTTCAGTAGGAATTCCAGAAGCCGTAAGGGAATGTATTATCTCATCTACACGGAAGGCCAGAGGCCACAAGTATAGGCTGATTGACCCTACTTCTAGTACCAGACACTATATTTACCTACAATTACGGAAATTGCAAGGGAACTTAGCTCCAAATAATGGAATCTCCTCTAACTGGTTTTTAAAGGATAGGTAGCTCACACAGTCTCTGACTCAGGGTGGGAGTGCTGGAGACCTGGGTTTGGAAGTCATAAAGCCAGACAGAAACAGTATCTAAATTTTATCAGCAGAAGGCCTGTGTTTGTTTATTTATTGAAACTGATTAAGTAATTAATTTAGTGCTGTGCCTGGTCTTCAAAGCCAGGGCTCCGAATGTGCTAGGCAAATATTTTGCAGAAAGCTTGCATTTTGCTCCCGTTAGGTACACTGCAGTTCACACTGGAACAGCCCTAGGACATTCTCTCCCATAGTTCCCCCAGTGCTTCTTGCCAGGAGTCTCTCTACTGCTTCCCTACTCTCCTGCAGCAGGCTTCTGAGTCAGACAGCTGTATCTGATTGGATGGACTTCCATGACCTGCCAGGGCTCTCAGCTGAGGGGAGGCAGAAGAGCCTTCCAGCATGCAGGGCAGAGGGGACACTGTATTGCCACAGAATGAGTTTCTGTACTGGGTGATCACACCCCAGTAATGGCCCACGCTCTGGGAGAGAAAGTTATTTATTTCCACTTTCCAGTTAAGGAAACCAACACTCAAAACCTGAAGCCACTTACCCACGGTTACACAGTAGAACCTCCTTGCTCTAGGATTCAGAAAACGTCTTCCTGTCTCCACAGTTTGAACCCTGTAGGTAAGATGAACGGAGAAAACATGGCACACCATTGGCTGCCCTCTCCTTACGACATGGCTCTTCCCTTGATCCAGAGTTCTGTAATGCAGGTACAGTTGGTTCACAGAAGGAGCCTGGAAAAACAGTCGCACAAATTACAAAAGGCAAGCCACCATTCTAATTGTCCCCAAAACAGGATAAAACCCACAGCTCAAGATAAAAACAAGAATACAAAGCCAGACATAGTGAAACACAACTTTAGTTCAATTCAATATACTCTAGTGGCAGAGGCAGGTAGATTTCTGTGAGTTCAAGGCCACCGTGGACTATGTAGAGTTTTAAGAAAGCCAGTGTTATAGAGACCCTATCTCAAACAAACAAACAAATACCCCAAAACCCGAGAATACAAAGAAACACAAATGATTTATTTTCCTAGTAATAAGTTCTATTTTTTTAAAATTGTAAACCAAGTTTTAATGCTTTATTTTAAAAAGCATTCTGAATCTTTTTTTTCCCCCACAGAGCCCATGTGTTAGAGGCTTAGCCCCCAGTGATTCTTTTTTTTTAATTTTATTGATTTTTATTGAGCTCTACATTTTAAGTTCTATTTTTAAGTACATATGTATTTTTAATTTTTGAATATTTATTTTATTAATTAAGTGTATGAATGTGTATTACATGTGTAACTGGTGTGCTGGGTGTTGGATTCCCCCTGCAACTGGAGTTACAGACAGAATCCACAATGTGGGTTCTGGGAATTGAACCATGGTCCTCCACAAGAGCAGAAAGTGTTTTTAACAGCTGAACTAACTCTCAAAAAAAGTCATAAGCAATTAGTACATATGCACATATGGAACAAGGCACGTCAATCATGCCAGCCTGGGCCTATACTCACTCACATCTAAAAGTCTCAGCCTCTGCCTCAAAGAGTCTAAACGAAGTAGAAGAAATGATAGCATATGCATGGTCTCTGTGATCTGTTTTTTGAGACAGGGTCTCACTGTGAATGGGTAACAGAACTATGTGGACAGGGCTGGCCTGGAGCTCACAGAAATCTGCCTGTCTGACTGACAGTTTTGTCAACTTGGCATAGTCTAGAACTTTCTGGAAAGAGTCTCAAGGGAGGGAGTGTTTAGATCAGGCTGGCCTGTGAGGTGGGCACATCTGTGGGGGAATAATCTTGATCACGTTAATCGAGGCAGGAAGACCCTTTCCTAGGCAGGGGACCCTGGTCTGTGTAATAGAGGGGAAGCAAGCGATGTGCAAACATACCTGTATTAATTCATTGTTCTCTGCTCTTGACAGGAAATGTAATGTGACCAGAAGCTTCACGTTCCAGCTACTCTGACTTCCCCACAATGATGGACTATGGTCTGAAACTGTGAGCCAAACTCTTTCTCCTTCTGGTTGATTTTGTCTTACGGTAGCAATAGAAGGCTAAAAGAAGAGTCTCCTTGCCTCTGAGAGGTAGGTAGTGAATACAGGAGACTCCTGAGTCAACCACAAAGCTAAATTCTTTTTTTTTTGTTTGTTTGTTTTTATTCAAAGGTTTCTCTGTAGCTTTGGAGCCTGTCCTGGAACTTACTCTGTAGACCAGGCTGCCCTCGAACTCACAGAGATCCACCTGCCTCTGCCCCCGAAGCACTGGGATTAAAGGTGTGCGCCACCACTGCCTGGCATAAAGCTAAATTCTTGATCTAGGGAGAGAAGACTGCTTGGGACAGATGAGGACCGATAGAGGCCTTGTTTGATGCACCACTGCATCTCTAGTTTACTGTGGGTTGTCACATATACAGACCCTGAAGATACAGACCTGAGAGGAATGCAAGAGGCTTCTTTAGAAGGCAGTGCCAGGCACACTGGTAGAGGAATGGAAAAATCTTCCCACCTGAAATACAATGAGCCAGGGTAAGTGGCAAACACAGAGAATATCTGGGAACTAGAAGGACATGTTCATGTCCCTTTAATGTTGACCCACCTTGCTGGCAGTCTACTCCAGCCAGAGAAAGCTCTTTGCAAACACAATGTGCCACCTTGATATGCCCAGGGGCCTTAGCACTCCCGGCAGCTCCTTTAGAAAAGTTACTGGGAGCTGGGGGAGAAGGTGGGGATTGAGAGTCTCACTCTATATTTTTAAAGATAGATTATCTATCTATCTATCTATCTATCTATCTATCTAGTTATTTATGTATGTATATAATGTTCTTCCTGTTTATACATCTCAATGCCAGAAGGTTGTGAGGCACCATATGGTTGCTGGGAATTGAACTCAGGACCTCTGTAAGAGCAGCCAGTGCTATTAACCTCTGAGCCATCTCTCCAGCCCCTCACTCTGCATTTCAGACTGGCCTAGAACTTACAAATGTAGCCCAGGCTACCCTCAATATCACAGCAATCCTGCTTCAGTCTCCTGAGTGCTAGGATTACAAACGCGAGCTATTGTACCTGGTTTTGTGTAGTACTTTGTTTGTTTGAATCAAGGTCTCCTTGGTCTCCTTATGTATCTGTGATGGCCTGGTACTCACTGTGTAGACCAGGATAGCTTCAAACTCCCAGCAAACCTCTCCTGAACCTGGAATTATAAGTATGGCATCACATCTGACTGCTGTTCTTATTTGGACAACAGGGTTATAATATCAGACATATTTCCATACCCGCTAATGAGAAAGCAGGTACAGGTATAATAGGGGCATACTGAGTGCTTTGGAGAGACTTTATCAAAGGGAGATGGGGGATGGCCTTGGTCTTGTATGCAATTCCATATATACTTTCCAGACTGCAGTGCTGTGCTGGGGGACACCACCCATCCAGGTGAGTTCTGCTGAAGCACAGAGGTGCAAATTCTCATTCAGAACCTCTAAGGCCCTGGGTTCAATGCCTTCGATTTTCTTGGATAATAAAATCCTTCGATAGCAAGATTTATCTCTGAACGTCAAAGTAGGAACTAGGTCCTGAATGTTTCAAGACTGCTGTTTACTCCCAACCGTGTCTCATTTGCACACACCTGCTGAATGACTATGTGAAAGAGACATGTGTTGAATGAATAAGGAAACGTCTGGAGTTTCAGCCTTCAGGAATGGAACAGTCATCCTATGTGAGCTGTGTTTGATCTCCCTGAAGGAAACGGGTCTGAGCAAACACGATCTGCTGTTTAGAAAGATTAGCTTCCACAGCCACTGCTCTCAGGATTTGAGCCACTAAGGATTCACACAGCTTTTTTTTTTTTTTAGCGTCAATAGATGATAAATTTCTCTCTCTAATGTGTTTCTGCAAGTGTGCACAGGCAGGTGCCATGCTTAGAAAGAAAACAGGCAGAACAGGGTATGGTGTTGCACACCTGTGGTCCCAGCATTTGAGAGTTAGGGCCAGAAGGCCAGGACATGTCAAGTTTGAAGCCAGCCTAGTCTACTTAGAGTACTGAGTCAGCCAGGAAGACCCAGGCATTTAAGGAAAAAAAAAAAAAAAAGCTGGCATGTCTGTACTCTCAGCACTCAGGAAGTAGAGATAAAAGGACCAGGAATTCAAAGTCAGCCTTGTTTACATGAGACTTTGTCTCAAAAAATAAAATAAAGAAAGGGGCCTGAGTAGATGGTTCACTGAATAATTGTTTGCTGTGCAGACATGAGAACACAGGTTCAGATCCCTAGCACCCCCACGAAAGGGAAGCTTGAGAATATGCAGCTGTAACCCCAGCTTTAGAGACTTTGTCTCAAAAAATAAAATAAAGAAAGGGGCCTGAGTAGATGGTTCACTGAATAATTGTTTGCTGTGCAGACATGAGAACACAGGTTCAGATCCCTAGCACCCCCACGAAAGGGAAGCTTGAGAATATGCAGCTGTAACCCCAGCTTTAGAGACTTTGTCTCAAAAAATAAAATAAAGAAAGGGGCCTGAGTAGATGGTTCACTGAATAATTGTTTGCTGTGCAGACATGAGAACACAGGTTCAGATCCCTAGCACCCCCACGAAAGGGAAGCTTGAGAATATGCAGCTGTAACCCCAGCTTTAGAGACAAGGGTTGCAAACCAGGAAGATCTAAGATTTGCTGACCAGCCAGCCTAGGCAAAGAGCAAGCTCTCTCAAAAATAAGGTGGAGAGCAATTGAGGAAGACATCCGACATCCATTCTGAACCCCACATGAGTCCATCTAGATGAGCACACCAGTACACACACACACACACACACACACACACAGTGTCATGACACACTCTAGTATCAACTTAAATAAAATTAGCAACAACGTTTTTGCTAAGACTGGCAAATACCTGGGACGAGTGAGATGACCAGACGTCAGGGATGAGGGCCACCTGGGATAAAATAAAACCCTGCAGAAACAAAACCCAGAACCTAAAACCGAAACAAATAAAAATGTGTTTAGATGACAAAAACAGGGTCCCAAGGGACAAAGCTGCTATTGAGCTTTTAGGGTGTCTAGAGGCATCTGTGTACACATTACTTTAGCATGATCCTGAAAGGATCCAGGCATGGTACCACAGGCAAGCAGTCCCAGCCACTGGGAGGCTGAGGCAGAAGTATGTAGAGCTCAAGGCTGACATGGGCAGTCTACAAAGATACTATCTTGAAAAATAGGAGGAGGAAGAAGACAAAAAGAAAAGAATAGGTTTGCTCAAACCTGTGCTATTATTGCCCAATTCAATTTCTTTCCTTCATAGTCAAACTTAGTCAAAGAGAGGAGACTCCTCTCTAGATTCTTCTACATGACTTCATACTGCAGCTAGGCTAGAATCCACTCTTTGCCATGGTGGAGAAAGCCTACTAGGTTCCCTGTGGTTTAGAAATCATACTGGCCTTAACCTATTAATGCAGAAATTCGATTCTCTAATTATAAACAAATCTTAGATTCCCGGACATACCCAGTTTGAACATAATACATTCTTTTTGCGTACTGTTGGATTCATCACTCGTCTTCTCCTCTAAGATTATGGGGACTGGAGATATGGCTCAGTGGCTAAGAGCGCTTCCTGCTCTTACAGAAGGCTTGATTTCAGTTTTCAATTATGTGGCTCACAACCACCTGCAACTCTAGCTCCAAGGCACACTATGCGTCTGGTCTATGTAGCCATCTGCACTCATGTAACATGTACACACATACCCATGTGAGCATGCGCACACACACACATGCACACTCTTTAATAAAAATTAAATTTAAAACTAACTCACTAATCTTTTTTTAAATCCTTAATTTTATTTACTTGAGATAGGGTCTCACTGCGTAGCGGAGGATAACTCGTTCTACAGCTCAATTTAGTTGTTATTTTTGTTGCTGTGACAAAATACAATTTGCTGTGAAAACAACAGCTTAAGGAAGGGTTTGGTTTGGCTCCCAGTCTGAGGATTCAGTTTACCGTGGTGGAAGACTGACAGCTTAGATTGAGGCAGCTTGGTACACCTCACCCACAGTCAGAAAGCAAAGAGAGATGGAAGCTGTTTTGCTTTCTCCTTTCTTTTTTTAAATTAAAAAATTTAGCTGGGTGTAGTGGCACACATCTTTGCTTGTCTTTTTATTTAAAGAATATGAATGAAATAAGAAAACAAAACAACCCCCCCAACCCAAAACCAAAATCAAAGCATAAACAAAACATAAAACCAAAAGAGCAACCAAACAACAACAACAACAACAACAAAACCAAAAAACTAAAAACCAAAACCAAGGTAACTGACACACACAATCTTGGGGGTTGGGGATTTAGCTCAGTGGTAGAGTACTTGCCTAGCAGGCACAGGGCCCTGGTTCTATCCTAGCTCTAGGGGGAAAAACATAAAATAACAAAAGACTAAAGTGTATGAGTATTTTGCCTGCCTATATGTCTGTGTACCATGTGTCTGCCTGGTGCCCAGAGGTCAGAAGAGGGCATTAGATCCCCTGACACTGGAGTTACCGTGTTCTGTGGGTGCTAGGAATTGGGCCCTTTGCAAGAACAGCCAGTACTCTTAACCAATGAACCATCTCTTGGGCTGTAGCACGTCTTTGTATTCAGTCCAGGAACTCAGCCATTGGGATAGTACTGCTCACACCTAAGGTGGCTCTCCCCACCTCATAGAACTCAACGTAAGAACTCCTTCTTGGACACGCTCTGAGATTTCTCTCCTAGATTATTCTAGATCTTGTCAAGTTGACAACATCAACCATCACACCTAGATAGACTTCAAACCCTCAATCCTGCTGTCTCTGAGTCTCAAGGCCTAGAGCCTTGTGTCATCACAGTTGTTTAAAGTTAAAAACATTTCTTTTGGTGTGTGTATGTGTGTATTAACCACGTTGAAGTTTTTGTGTTCTTCCAAAGCATCAAAAAGGAAAAGAAACTGAATACTTCATAAACTAGTTTCACTTAAAAAGTTATTTGAGATCAGACTGGCCTCAAACTCAGTGATCTGCCTGCCTCTGCCTTCCAAATGCTGGGCTTAAAGGCGTGCAGTACTATATGTGGGCTTATTTTCATTTCTATTTCATGTGCATGGGTGTTTGTCCTTCAAGTGTCAATACCACAAGAGGGTGTTGGAACTCTTGCAACCGGAGCTACAGACAGTTGTGGGTTGGGACTCAAATTTGGGTCCTCTGGAAGAACAGCTAGTACTTTGGACTACAGAGCCACTGCTCCTGCTCTAAACATAAAATCTTTTTTTTTTAAAGATTTATTTATTTATTATGTATACAACATTCTGCCTTGATGTATGCCCGCACGCCAGAGAAGGGCGCTAGATCTCAGTACAGATGGTTGTGAGCCACCACGTGGTTGCTGGGAATTGAACTCATGACCTCTGGAAGAGCAGCCAGTGCTCTTAACCTCTGAGCCATCTCTCCAGCCCAAACATAAAATCTTATACCCATTGTCTCAGTGTGTGGGTGCACCCCTCATGGGTATTAGAGTTTCTAATTATATTTTTTCTGGCAGTACCTTAGGTATAATTGATCTCTTTTATTTCCCTACTCTGCCCAGAGTACTACTTGATCCTATTATGCCATATTTTTCTTGGAAACCTTCCTCCTGGAATCTTCTATATTACCTTTCTAGTTTGAGCTGATTGACTGGGGTCATGCTTACTACATGGTCATCTCCTTTGGCTGCTCCTCCTATCCTGAGACCACTACATCCTAGATATGAAGTTTAGTTCTTTTTCTTGTACCTTTATTTTGCTGGAGCATAATAAATAATAAATCTTTAAATAAATAAATAAATAAATCTTTTAAAAAAAAAGATTTTATGTTTAGAGCAGGAGCAGTGGCTCTGTAGTCCAAAGCACTAGCTGTTCTTCCAGAGGACCTAAAGACAAATTCATATAAGGAATAAATGTAATTAGAATGTATTACATTATTTGGCTCTCTTATTCCACATTTATGAAGTCAAAATAGTATAGAAACAATTTAATGAAATAATTAAATGATAATTGAATTTAGAGAAATAAAGGATGAAAGGTAATCTAAGACACTACTGATTAAATTTTTTTTTTTTTGTTTTTTGTTTTTTTGAGACAGGTGCCTGTCCTGGAACTAGCTCTTGTAGACCAGGCTGGTCTCGAACTCACAGAGATCCGCCTGCCTCTGCCTCCCGAGTGCTGGGATTAAAGGCGTGCGCCACCACCGCCCGGCTCACTACTGATTAAATTTAAGGTAATTTAAATCACTACTGATTGCAGCAAAAATAAACATATAAGATCTAAAATAGTTACATAAGAAAATCATTATAGGACTATATCTATGCATATGTGGGAGAGAGATGTTCATGCATGTGGTGGTCAGAAGACAATTTGCAAATATTGGTTCTTTCCTTCCACCATATGGGTCCCAGGGATCCAACTCAGGTCATCATACTTGGTGGCAGACACCTTGACCTGCTGAGCATCTCAATGGCATTCAGGCATATGCTTTAGAGAAATGGGGTAATTACCACAAGAAATATATATATATATATATATATATGTGTGTGTGTGTGTGTGTGTGTGTGTGTGTGTGTGTGTGTGTGGAAAGGGCTGGCCTATGGCAAGAAGGACTTAGGAATGGAAATAGGCTACCACAGGCATTTTTGTTTTTCACTATAAGCCATCATACCTTGCTTGATTATGAATTATGGCTATTCATTGCTTCAGAAAAATTTAAAATTGGGTTGAAGATGTAGCTCAGTTGTTAGAACACTTGTCTAGTAGATAAGAAGCCCTGGGTTAAATCCTTAGCAGTGCATTAAAAAAATAAGAAAGAATAAAAGATACTTAAAAAAAGATTTTTTTTGGAAACATGGTTTCTTTGTGTAGTCCTAAAAAAAGATTTATTTCATGTATATGACTGCTTTGCCTGCATGTATGTACATGTACCATATGCTTTCCTGGCATGGAAGCCAGAAAAGGTCAGATCCGTGGAACTGGAGCTGTGGTTCTGAGCTCTTGCAAAGGATCTGGGTTTAGTTCACAGAACCTACAAGGCAGCTCACAACTGTATTTCTGTTTCTAGGGAATCTCTTTCTGACCTCCAGACGCAGTGCACACACATGGTGCACATATTTCCATGAAGGCACTCACACATACACATAATATAAAAATAAATCATTGGAAAAGAAAAAGTTATTTGAAAGAAAATGGATGCACCTAGAGAGAGAGTGCATCATGTTAAGTGAAATAAGCTGTGGTTACACTTAAGAAGACAAATGTGGCCTGGCAGTGGTGGTGCATGCTTTTAATCCCAGCACCGGAGAGGCAGAGGCAGGCAGATTCTGTGAGTTCAAGGCAGAGCAAGTTCCAGGACAGTTAGGGTTGTTACAGAGTAACTCTCCCTCAAAAAACAAACAAACAAAACAAAACAAAACAAAACAAAACGACAGATGTCTCTTCTCTCTTAGACGTGGAATCTAAATTTCAATACAAACTGAAAGTAGACTGGAACTATAAGAGGAAGGGAACCGGCCGGGCGGTGGCGGCGTATGCCTTTAATCCCAGCACTTGGGAGGCAGAGGCAGGCGGATCTCTGTGAGTTTGAGGCCAGCCTGGTCTACAAGAGCTAGTTCCAACTCAACACATCAGGGATACTTGCACATACATCAGTGTTCACTGAAGCACTGTTCAAAGTAACAAGTTAGGGACTCTACATATGGGTTTACCAAGAGATAAATGGATAAAGGAAATTATACATACGAGCAAAGTCATGTCATTTGACTAAACATGAGTTTTGAAGCTGGATCACATGATAGGTCTGTTTTTGTTGTTGTTGTTGTTATTTTTGAGGAATCTGATGGTTTTTATTAATTACTCTTGTGAAAGAATCCCTTAGGGCCTAGTAAGAAAAAAATTGAATATGTCAATGTTGGAATTTTATTGATATATCTCTTTTATGATATGGATTTATTTTAGACAATTATTAATAAAAACTTATTAATTTAAGTATAAAAAAAAAGAGCTAGTTCCAGGACAGGCTCCAAAGCTACAGAGAAACCCTGTCTCGAAAAACTGAAAAAAAAAAAAAAAAGAGGAAGGGAACCAGTGGGAGAGGGATGTGGGACAAGGTAATTAAGAACGTGTGTGAACACGAGCAAAGTACATGTATGAAAGTGTCATAATGAAACTCATTGTTCAAAAGGATAGGGGCTCGGGAGATCATCAAGGATCATGAACACTCTCTGTCTTTGAGAGGACACAGAGGACAGTACCAACATTTACAATCCTGCAACTGCAGTTCCAGGGCATTTGATGCCTTCTCCTGAGTTTTGGGCACCAGGTGCCCACACAGTGCACATAAACTCACACAGGCTCATACACATTAAAACAAACAACAATCCTTGAAAACAAGACCCAGCAGGGTGTGGAGGTGAATGTCTTGCAGTGGGAGGTGGACCTCTGGGTTTGAGGGCAGCCTGTCTGCAGAGCAGTTACAGAACATCCAGGGTGCCGGGCGATGGTGGCACACACCTTTAATCCCAGCACTCGGGAGGCAGAGGCAGGAGGATCTCTGGGAGTTTGAGACCAGCCTGGTCTACAGAGCTAGTTCCAGGATAGGCTCCAAAGCCACAGAGAAACCCTGTCTCGAAAAACAAAACAAAAAAAAAAAAAAACAAACCCAAAAACAAAAAACATCCAGGGCTACACATAAAAACCTTGCCTCAAAAAACCAAACCAAACCAAACTCCGAAATCATAAAATTGGCTTAGTCCGTAAATTGGTAGTATTCACTCAATGCTTATTTGTTCCCTTGGTCTGGTGGGACAGTGCTATAGGGAGGTAAGCCAGGGTCTTGTGCCTGCTAGTGCTTTAATTTTTATAACACACCTGCTGGAATCTGCTTCTCTTGTTCATTTTACTTGGAGCTCACCGAAGCTGCAGGCCTTTATGGGTAGAAATGTAGTTGCTTTCCTATGCAGAGTTTTTGTTTTCTACAGTCCAGGTACAGGGAACTAAGGATTAAACAAACATTTAGTGAAAGAACAAACAAAATTGACTGTCATTGTTATTTTTCCTTCCCTTTTCGTTGACTCTTCATTGCTACGACGTTGGCAGCACAAAACTTGGAAACGGGGAAGATTAAATACAGCTGGATAAGGTTTATTTTTCCTAACCTTGGATTTCACATAGTAGGTGCCTTTCTAGACAATTTCTATTATGGATTCCATCCCCTGGCGAAGACAGGGTATCATTCTGTAGTGAAGGCGGAGTCTTCTCCCAATTGCCCTGCCTCAGCCTCAGTGTTGGTATTACAGGTATAAAGCACCCACTCAATTAACCGGGTATCAAGATTGTGCTAATCACAACTCCACACTGTGCTCAGTCTTACTAATTGTTTATTTAAACGTTCTCTGCTATGAGATTCAGAACATTTTATATCAAGGATAATTCTGTGCATTCTTTATGAATTATCACCATGCTTAAAATGGGGCACACGAGTACTAAATTCGGCTTTGTAACAATAACTAATCCGCACACCTCGTATATGTAGTGCTAGATGGCTGCTGGGTGCCCGCTAACAACTCGACAGCTGCCCCTCTGGTTCCGTCGCTCAGACCTCCTACTGACATCAGGAGGCAGCGTCCTGACCCTTCGCGACCTCTTTGTCATGGCGTCCGCGGGGCGTCTACCAGCCCAGGATTCTGCAGTCAGGCGGGCGTGGACCTTCCCAAGATGGCCGGGCTGAGCCCACGGCGCGCGGTGGGCGGGGTTCCGCCGCCGGAGGCGGGGCAGCAGGGCCGAGGGGTCGGGCTAGCAGGCGTGCGGCTTCCCAAGTAGGCAGGCTCAGTGCGCTTGCGCGGAGCGGCCTGCGAGCAGTGAGGCAGTGGCGGGGGAAGGCACCGGTGGGGCCGACGGGCGGGCTGAGGAGGGAAGCGGGCGAGCGAAGTCCCAGTGCGCGCCGCGGCGGCCCGGGTATCCTCCCCTTCCGGGCGTGAGGCGCTGAGAGGAAAGCGGAGCGGAGCCGATTCGCATCGGCAGCTAGGTGCTTCTCCGGTCGCCCCAGACCGGCCTCCCGCGGCTTCGGCGCTCCAGTCCGCGGGGCCCGGGTTCCTTAACACACCTAGCCCCAGCCGCCGTCAGAGCTTGTCCGCAGTTCCTCGAAGCCCCGGCGGCAGCCCGGGCTCTTGGCGGGGAGGATGACGGAGCTGCAGTCGGCGCTGCTACTGCGAAGACAGCTGGCAGGTGAGCGGTGGGGCGCCGGGCCGCGATCGCAGGCTGACGAGCCCCTCGCCTCCCCTCGCCCGCTCGGAGGCCGCGAGGGTGGGAGCCCGCGGGTCTCGGCCGGCCGGCCGGCGACTGTGCTGGCCCGGCTCCGGAGGGTGTTGGGGGCGGGGACGCGCCCCAGCCTCGCCCTCGGACGGGCCGGGCGCCCAGGGCGGCTGCCCCCTCCCCCACGGAGCTGGGGCGTTGCGGGGGAGGGGCGTGGGTCCCGGCCGGGCCGACCCTCCCCGAGGGGCGGATCCCGGGCTCAGGTGCGGCGGAGGCCGCGGGACCTCAGGGACCCCGGGTAGCGTGCGGGCCCCGCGCCACTGCGAGTCCGAGTCCCGGAGAGGGGAGGCGCGCCAAACTTCTGGCCCGGCGGCGCGGGGTCCGCGGAGTTAGGGCGGACAACAAAAGCGACGGCCGGGTGGCCAGGGTGCTGGCGCGGGACGCCGAGGGCTCGGCGGGGTGCGCGACTCCGCTTCGCCTGCCTCCGCCTGGCACGAGCTCGGGGCTGCGCCGCCCGTCTGGGGGAGGGTGGGCGCGGGTGCCGAGGAGAGCCGCTCGCTGGCCGGCCGGGGCTTTGTGCTCGGCGCGGCTCCTGCTCCCGCGCAGGCCCGCAGCCACGGGGCTGTGGCCCTCCTCAGGTTCTGGCCAGGGGCGGCGGCTGAGTGCCTCCCCCGTGGAGTCTCTGTCCCCCTCCCCCATTGTCCCGGCCTCCGGCCGTTTGCGGCTTCCAGGTTGACTTTTTAGGGGGTTGGCTCCTACTCTGCTAGGACTGTGTGAGGGGAGCATGCGCGCTGGAGGTGTACGTGTGCGGAGTGGAGGGGGGGGAGGGAGGAGGCGGGTTGGTGGCTTCACAATGCCGCCCCACGTGCTGCCAGATTTAAAGAGAAATGAACCGGTAGTTACCCCTGCGGTCCAACGCCAAGCGTGTGCCTAGCTTGGGTCCGGGCGATCTTACCCCTCCTCAACCTGTAGCCGGTTCCCCCCCTTTCCCCGCCCTCCTCCAACCAAGCGCTGAGAGATAGATGAAATAGATTTCTGTGAGTTTGAGGTGTCAAATCACCTTTATGGCTTCTTAAGGAAAAGGTCGACAAGGGCTGGTACAGATTGTATAATTATGTTTATTATTAGACCATGAGCTAGCAGGTTTGGACTAAAATTCTAGATGGGACAGTGATTTTGAAGTGAATGGAAAAGTTATACCGGTCAGAAATACTTTTGTTCGAAAGAAGTGAAATAATTTATTTTACTTAAAAGCATCCTTTTACTGTGGTCTTTTCCTCCCTTTATTTTGTTTTGGGAGAAGGAATGAAGAGTTTACTCTCCTTAAGAATTTTTTATTACAGGCATGTGTATCTCTGAATTTGAGGCCTTCCTGGTCTACAGTTGTGAATTCCAGCACAGCCAGGGCTGTTTAGAGAAACCCTGTCTCAAAAACAACAAAACAGAATTAAAGAACAAAACAAAACAACTTTATCTGAATACGTTTTTATTATGTAGCAAATCATTAAGTAGACAGTAAGAACTAAGTATTAAAACAGAAGTGTTATGTAATGGAAATAAACATCTTTAAAAGTGCAAAAGATTTTAACAGTACTACTATATTAAAAAAAAAAAAGCACTACCCTGGCCGTCAGTGATGAAGCCTGCTTTAATACCAGCACCCTGGCTGCAGAGGCACGCGGACCTCCAAGTTCAAGGTCAGCCAGGTCTACAGAGTGAGTTCCAGGACAGCCAGGGCTACACAGAGAAAATGTGTCTTGAAAAACCAAACCAAAACTAATGCCCATTTGTAAATAGAACCTTTTTGGGGGCCGGTGGGGACAGTGTTTCTCTGTGGAGCCATTGGCTGTCCTGGAACTCGTAGATCTTTCTTGTTTCCCAAGTGCTGGGATTTGAATCCTTTGTCAGCACGGTAGGCTCGTATCCCTTTTTTTCTTCACAAAAATAATAGACAAAATATTTTTAAGGTTCTTAACCAATGGTTGATTTTTCTTAATGAGGTATCCTAAAATATATTGCAAGAGAGAATAGAACATGATTAACTTTTCAGGCTTCTTATAAAGTTACTTAGTTGTAAATTACTATTTACAATTATTTTGCTTTCTTGATTAGGGACAATGTAATAAGAAAGTCATTTTTTAGGGATTTTAATTAATTTGTTCAAAATGTATGGAACAAGGTTTGTTAGTTGAAATGTGAAAGTATTAGATTTATTTAGTACCTAAAATAAAGGTGCTTATCAAGATGCTTTACTTTAGTAGCAATTTATAAATGAGTTTTCTAGTATCACTTGAAAATAATAAAGAATGATAAAATGTAATCTCTTGAAATCAGTGAACTTACAAGATTTGATAATAAATGCCTTAAAAATATTAAAATACACTGAGTAGGTAATACAAACGTGTTAAATGTTCTCAGCACTAGAATTTCAACATTGGCTGCATTTGTTGAGCTAGTAGTCTGCCAGTAATAAAAGATTTTGATTTATTACCTGGGAGAATTTATCCTGTAATGAAGAACTTTGTTCTTCAGTACTTTAGCAGAACTCTGGGTTACAGAATTTTTCATCTCTGGTACCTTTAGGGCAATTGTTGGCTGTGCAGGGTTTTACCTGTGCAGTAAAGGTTACAGCATTCCTGTTCTGTACCCACTAAATACTAGTAGTAGTGCATACCCTCATTTGTGATAGTGAAAAATGTATCTGTTGCTAAAAGTCCCCTGAGACAAAGTCATTGGATTATGGTGTTTCACCATTTTGGCTATTGGGAAAGCCAGTTAAGAGCACCTTATACACACTCATGAAATTGGATAGCTTGTGTATTTCTTTGTGATATTATTAGGTTATGACTTACTCCCTTGCGGATTTAGTTAGTAGCAGTTTTCTGTGATTTATTACATTAAACACCAAGAAGTCCCTCAGTACAATAGACTAATTAAAAACATTTTAAAGGTATTATAAACGTGGGGTTAAAATAGAGTACAGAGCCTGGCATGGTGGCATAATGCCTTTAATCTCAGCACTTGGGAATGAGTTCAAGGCCACCCAGGTCTACATAGATCCAGGACAAACCAGGGCTACATAGACACTGTCTTAAAAACAAAACTACTGGAGAGATGGTTCAGAGGTCCTGAGTTCAATTCCCATGGTGGCTCACAACCATCTATAATGAGAACTGGTGCCCCATCTGTCCTGCAGGAATACATGCAGGCAGAACACTGTATACATAATAAATAAATATTAAAAAAATAAACCAAACCAACAACAAAATGCAGAGTACAAGAATTAACCATTTTTCCTTCTGACCAAGAGTCCTCTTTGAGGTTTTAGAGATTATTTTTTACATTTTGTCTTAATTGAGACAATGACTTGCTTTGTAATTCAAGGTGACTTTAGAACACCTGACCTTCCTACTTCTACCTCCTTAGTCCAGGTTACAGGCTTCTGTCCCAGTTATAGAGGTGATGCACTTAATGGCTTCTTTGCTGAGGACTGGCATGTACCAGCCACTGTGATGAGTATTTTACGCATTATCTTATTTAATCCTTCCTGAAAGAAAACGGAGGCTTAGCGAGGTTAAATAACTTGCTGAAGGTCAAATGAATGCTGCTAAGGGAATTGCTAGAGCCAGGGCCTTCTTATTTTATAGACTTCTTGTTTTCAGCTGGGTAAATTGCTCCCTGGGGAACAGTACTTGACACAGTCAATGAGGTAGAATTTTACCTTATTAAATTTTTTTATGTGCATGGGTATTTGACTGCATGTATGTATGTTTGTGCACTACATTTATGCCTTGTGCGTACTTGGTGCCTGAAGAGGACATCAGGCCTGCTAGAACTGGCATTATAGATAATTGTGAGCTATCATGTGGAGACTGGGAATCTGACTAGATTCTCTGGAAGAGTAGCCAGCTCTGTTACCTGCTGAGTCATCTATTCACTCCCTTGAAGTAGAAATTAAGAATCAATTGTCATGTGTGATGATGCATTCCTTTAATCCCAGCATTTTTGAGGCAGAGGCAGATGAATCTTTGAGGTCAAGGCTACATAGTGAGATCCTTTCCATCATGAAATACTGCCTTATTGTCTGTACTGTATTGTTTTCCATTTTAGTAAAACGTATTGTATAAAATGACACATAAAATCTTAAGTGCTGGAGATGGCTCAAGGTTTAAGAATATTGACTGTTCTTCCAGAGGACCTGGGTTTGATTCCCAGCACCCATAGAGGATAGCAACTGTCTGTAATTCCTATTCTAAGGGATATGATGCCCTCTTTTGGGTTCTGTGGGCATTAGTCACACACAGACATACATGAAGGTAAAATTTTCATATGCATAAAATGAAAATAAATCTTAAGCTAGGTAGGTTTAGTGTAAATCCCAGATTTGGGAGAGAGCCTATGTCAGGAATTTGTTGGCAATCTGTCTCAAAACACAACAAAATGAGCAAGCTAAAAAATTATTTATCCATTTATTTATTTATTTTTGAAAGAGTCTCATGTAGCCCAGGCTGTATCCAATAATGACTTGAACTTCTGATCCTCTAAGTCTTCATTATGTGACTGCCTGGATTAGTTAATACGTCATCAGCCAGGTTTTATGCTATCCCGAGTATTGGAAATAGAACTGCACTCTAGGCAAGTACTTTACCAGCTGAGCTATGCCTCTACATCCTACTTTTCCTCCATTTCATAGATATTCTAAAAGAGGAAGAATCCTCCTTTATGCAGTAACAAAATATTGGGGCTTTTATAATAGAAGCCTCAATTATGTATGTTAAAGTAATCTGAAAATTTCTATACCCTTTGGTTTCTTGCTAAGAACATTGTCATGTCAGATTTTGTGTGAGGAGCCAGTGAAAATGGAGAGTTTTCTGGCCTTGTTTTAGTTTGTATTTGTTGATATGGCTCAGGAATCCAGTGAGCATCTTTATTCATTTATTTATTTTTCTTTATTTTGTGGTGCTAGAGATTGAACCTAGCTAAATGCTAGGTACAAGGGCTCTTCTTCTGAGCCACTCTCTAAGCCCAAGAATTCCGTTCTAGAGACAGTTTCTCTGTGTAGCCCTGGCTGTCCTGGAACTCACTCTGTAGACCTGGTTGGCCTCTAACTCAAGAGATCCACCTGTGTCTGTCTCCCAAATATTGGGACTAAAGGTATGCACCACTACCACTGCCCAACTTCTAAGAATCTAATTTTAAAAACAGTGCTTCAGTGATCATGAAACTGCTGATTCTGAGCCATATATAGTTCCCTAAATCATTTTTGCCCCCGGAGGATTTCCTGTAGGTATCCAGTTTCTCATTTTGGGCTATTTTGTCTTATCAGTAGCCCCAAGTGTTAATTTAGGCTATTCAAAGAGTACTGAAAAAGCAGGTTATGATGGCACATACCTAATCCTACCACTTCAGCAGGTGTTTTGGATCAAGTTTAAAAAGAAAGATCCCACATGTCTAGAAATGGGAGAAAAGTTTACAATTAAACTACTGATTGTTCAAGTACTAGGAGAGTTTTCTTTTATTATTATTATTATTATTAAGACAGACTTTTACATAGGCTAGGCTGGACTTAAATTTGCTATGTGGACAGGAATGACCTTAAGTTTCTAAACTTACTGTTTTTTCTTCCTGACTGATAGGTATGCAGATAAATGGTTTTATTCAGTGCTAGGGATCCTACTTAGGATTTTGTGTATGTTAGACAAACACTACCAATTCAGCTACATCCTAGCCAGACTTGGGAGTTTCATTTTGTTTGGGTGGTTTTTAAAATTATTTATTTGTATTTTATGTACATTGATATTTTGCTTGCATGTATTGTCCGTGTGAAGGTACCAGATTCCCTAGAATTGAACCTGGGTCCTCTGGAAGAACAGCCAGTGCTTTTAACCTCTGAGCCATCGCTCTCTCTCCCTCTCCCTCTTCCTCTCCAGGATCAAGAGCACTGGCTGCCCTTCCAGGGGTTATACTTAGATTGTCAGGCTTGTCTGGCAAGTGCTTTTATTCACTGATAGATACCTTTCTCTAACCCCGGGGAACAGCAGTTCTCAACCTGTGAGTTGTGACCCCTTTGGGGGTTGTTGAATTATCCTTTCACATCTGAAAGTTCAGATATTTATGATTTATAACAGTAGCAAAGTTCTAGTTATGAAGTAGCAACAACAAAAACTTTATGGTTGGGGGTCACCACAACATGAGGAACTGTATTTAAGGGTCATGGCATTAGGAAGTTTGAGAACGACTGCCCTCTGCAAGATATATTTGACAAAAGCCAGTGTATAAGAAACTGAACTGTACAGTAAGACTAATACATTTAGAAAACAAGTAAAAGACAGACATTTCATTGAAGAAGGATACACAGATGGCAGATAGGCAAATGAAAAGATGTTTGATATCAGTAAATGTTAGAGAAATGTGAATTGAAAGCACAATAAAATATTGCTATATAACTATTAGAATAGCTTAAATTAAGATGTATGTAGAAAAATTCATCAAATGTTGACAGAAAGCAAGATCTTTCATATATGACTGTTGGGAATATGGAATGGTGCAATCATAGAAAATCTTTTTTAAGTTCTTTTTCCTTTTCTTCCCTCCTTCCCAGTCTCTCTTGTCTGTCTGTCTGTCTGTCTGTCTATCTGTCTATTTAGATATTTATTTATTTGTAGGCAGGGTTTCTCTGTAGTTCTGGAGCCTATCCTGGAAATCACTATGTAGATCAGACTGGCCTCGAACTCACAGAGATCAGCTTGTCTCTGCCTCCTGAGTGCTGGGATTAAAGTATGTTCCACCACTGCTTGGCTTTCAGTCTCTTTTATGCCAGGGTAGCCAAGGATGACTGACCTTCAGTCTCTGATTCTCCTATCTTCACCTCCCAAGTGCTGGGATTGTATGCTTGTGTCGCTACACAAAAAGTATTTTATTTTCTTTCATTGGCAAGACAGATTGATCCTTGTAGCCATTTTAAAGCTTAAATTTTAAATTACATTTGTTTGTGTGTGTGGGCACATGTGCCATGGTATGCTTGTGTAGGTCAGAGGAGTCTCTTATCTCCTATCATACAGGTCTTCCAGATCAGACAGAGATCCATTGAGTCATCCTGCTGTCTCCTAGTCTAATATTTATTTTGCTCTCACTTCCATCCTTTGCTGTCTTTCTTTTACCACATTGCAAACATTTTAAAGTATGCAGTTTGTTAGTTTAAGTCAATTCATTTTAGTAAAACACATTTAGAATTTTTGTGTCTTCCAAGTTTTTCATTTAATATACTCCTTTTCCATTATTTTCCTTGCTTTTCTGTGAAACTGATACTTGAGTTACTTCTGTATAAGTAGAAATCATACTATATTTTGATGTAGGAGGGTCATCTGTCTATGTGTTACTTTCATTGGTTAATAAAGAAACTGCCTTGCTTTTTGATAGGGCAGAAAGTTAGGTAGGCAGAGTAGACAAAACAGGATGCTGGGACAAAGAAAGCAGAGTCAAGCAAATGCCATGATTCTCTGACCCGATACTGACATAGGTTAGACTCATCCCGGTAAGCCACCACCTCGTGGTGCTACACAGATGATTAAAAATGGGTTAATCAAGATGTGAGAGTTAGCCAATAAGATTTTAAAACTAATGGGCCAAGCAGTGTTTAAATGAATACAGTTTCTATGTAATTATTTCGGGTGTAAAGCTAGCCAGGTCGAAAAGTAGCCCACGCTCCTATTTACAACAATATTTATCCTTTTATCACTTCGCATGATATCCTTGGGGTTTATTCATGTTGTACAGTATAACGTGACTTCTTTTCTCCCTCCTTCTTTCCTTCCTTCCTTCCTTCCTTCTTTCTGTTTGTTTTTTGTTTTATGAGACAGGGATTCACTGTGTACCCCTGACTGTCCTAGAACTCTGTAGACCAGGTTGGCCTCGAACTCAGAGATTTGCCTGCCTCTACCTCCTGAATGCTGGGATTAAAGGCATGAACTACTACTATGCCCTGACTTGTTTCCACCTCTTGCTCTTGTGATTAGTGTAACTGTGAATATATTTATGCAAATACTTCAAGACTCTGCTTTCATTTCTTTTGGATATGTACCCACAAATATGTTTCTGTTTTGTTTTATTTTACTTTATTTTATTTTTTTGGAACAGGTCTTCACTGTATAGCTTTTAGCTGGCCTAGAACTCACCATGTATACCAGGTTGATCTTGAACTCAAAGACATCTGTCTCTGCCTCTCACGTGCTGGTATTAAAGATATGCACTACATTAACGAGTTGTTCAAATTTTAATTTGCTGTATTTATTTTTGAAAAATGTAGGTTTTCAGTAAAGTTGAGCAGTACTGTTTCTTATGCTTCCTTTCCTAGGAATAAAGAGGTTCTTCCATGTTCTGCATCATCTACCAGAAGAATGTAATTAACATTTGTTATTGAGTAGCTTACAAGTGGTGGTTCAAGTAGTTCATAAGACTAGATGTCACAAGTAGTTCCAGCCTGTACTGGAGTCCAGGATTCCTAGAAAGCTGCTGGTTTTGAGTCTATGTTGGAATCCTTGAAGAATAGGTTTTAAAGACAGTGAAGGAATCCTTCTAAAACAGAATAGATGAAGTTGCAGTGAGCAAGCAGGCAAAAAGCAAAAGCTTTTTCTTTTTCTTTTCTTTTTTTTAAAAAGTATTTATTTATTTATTCATTATGTATACAATATTCTGTCTGTATGTCTGCAGGCCAGAAGAGGGCACCAGACCTTATTACAGATGGTTGTGAGCCACCATGTGGTTGCCGGGAATTGAACTCAGGACCTTTGGAAGAGCAGGCAGTACTCTTAACCACTGAGCCGTCTCTCCAGCCCCAAAAGCTTTTTCTTCCAAGGCAAAAAGCAAAAACTTTCTTCTTCTGTGTCCTTTTATGTGATCTCCTACAGGCTGCCACAAGGTGTGCTCTAGATTTAGAGTGGATCTTCCCACTTCAAATGATCAAATCGGGAAAACACTCCTAAGCATACTGGTGTTTTAGTTGATTTCAGATGTAATTAAGTTGATAACCAAGATTAGCCCTCATAGGTCCACCCTTTGATTCCTAGACTCATGTATCCTAACTTTGAGAAAAATATTAGCCATATATTAGATGCTGATTCTAAGCATATGTTGTCTTCAGGAGAACCCTGGCCCTGTAGTGTACTTTAAAGGGTCATTCTAAGCTGGGCCGAAGTGGCACATGCCTTTAATCCCAATTCTGAGGAGACAGAGGCAGGCAGGGCTCAATGACAAGGCTAACCTGGTCTACAGAGTTAGTTCCAGTACAGCCAGTACTATTGCACAGAGAAACCCTGTCTGGAAAAACAAAACAAAACAAGGCCATTCTACTGTTTTACCGGGTCAGCTGTTCAGGATGGTGAAAAACTTGGTAAGAAGCAGTGAATTACATGAGCATACGCCCGATGTCAAACTTCTCTGGCTTGAGGTGAGCTTCTTGGTCAGAAGCAATGCTATATAGAATACCACGAGGGTAGTAAAATTCTGTAAGTTCATGGATGGTAGTTTTGGCAGAAACATATGCAGAAAGGACAAATCTAAAACCAAAGTAAGTATTCCAGTAAGGACAAAGCATTGCCCTTTTCACAATGGAGTTTACTATACTTGGTTGCTGGCTGGTTGCCCAGGGTACTAATGTCATATTGGGCTTAGTGTTAGTCTCTGCTGCTGGCAGATCTGTCACTGAGCCATAGCTGGAGCTAGGTGCAGCCTCAGTTGCTGTAGAATATCCTGGATTAAAGGGGTCATGGAGAGAAGTTAAGGCTTGTCTACTATGTGGCAGAGTTAGTCCCTGACAGGAACCCAGAAGAGGGTATTGGTGAAGGTGCAACACAGTTACAGTGAACATGCCAGTGTTTTGGAGATGCTGTACTGTGAGATGACCAGGAAAGCTCAGACTGTAGAGGTACCTAGTCTGAGCCTATAAGAAAAACTGTGTGCTGTGGATGACTGAGCTGGGCAAGTGCTGCTGCCAGGTTACTTTGAAATTCAGATTCAGAGGATCCTGAGTGGGTCCCAGACATTAAGCACTGACTCTTTACACTGTTGGGCTTTGGTTTTGCTTTGATTTGAATGTACCTGCCCTTGTTCTGACCTCTTTGAGTAAGAAAGTATGCAACTTATTTTTTTTTAAATTTATTTATTTATTATGTATACAATATTCTGTCTGTGTGTATACCTGCAGGCCAGAAGAGGGCACCAAACCTCATTACAGATGGTTGTGAAGCCACCATGTGGTTGCTGGGAATTGAACTCAGGACCTTTGGAAGAGCAGGCAGTGCTCTTACCCTCTGAGCCATCTCTCCAGCCCCCTGCAACTTATTTTTTATTTTTATATTTTATAGAAGCCTACAGTTAAGATATTTTGAAGTTTTAGATACTTCAGATATTTAAAGAGATTGAATTTTTAAAGTTTGAGGTTTTTTTACAATTTGTTTTGTTTTGTTTTTGAGACAGGGATTCTGGAACTCGTTCTGTAGGTAGACCAAGCTGGCCTTGATCTCAGAGAGATTTGCCTGCCTCTGCCTCCAGAGTGCTGGTATTAAAGGCTTGTGCCACCCACCACTGCTTGACTCATTTTGATTTTTGAAACTGCTCTGGCTATCTAATCTATACTTATCTGGGATTTGTTTGTATCCCATGTTGCCTTCAAGCTCGTGATCCTTCAGTATTAGCCACCCAAGTGCTGAGACTACAGGTATGTGTCACCTTGCCCCTCTTCAGCTTTTTCTATCCTCGCATAATGGAAAGAGAGGATGAAACTCCACCTTGGAAGAGGGATATTTGCTAACATTCCAATTTTTTTTTTTTTTTAGTTTTTCAATACGGTTTCTCTGTGTAGCCCTGGTTGTCCTGGAACTCACTCTGTCTGTAGACCAGGCAGGCTGGGAACAAAGATCCACCTGCCTTTACTTTCAGAGTGCTGGGATTAAAGGCCTATGCCACCACCACCATGTAGAATTCTTCTATAAGGAAGATTTCTGTCTTTCTTCCCACTTAGTTGTTTAGTTAGTTATTTATACGTATGGGTTTGAATATTTTATTTTATAGTTTGGGATATTAAGACTTTTCCAGGAATTGATAGAGTTGGGCCATATTGTGGAGGATTGGCAAATTTTAAATCTTGCTCTTTTTATCCATATTACCCCCATTACAGATGGTTGTGAGCCACCATGTGGTTGCTGGGAATTGAACTCAGGACCTTTGGAAGAGCAATGCTCTTAACCTCTGAGCCATCTCTCCAGCCCCCCCTTTTTCTTTTTTTTCTAGTAACTTGGTTTTCATCTGTGTCTGCTTTGTTTAGTCATCATTTAAGTTTTCATTTTGGAAATCATTTCTAATTTCCTTTCTTCTCCCTTCTCTTTCACCCCCTCTCTTCCTTCTTTTTTTATCTTTCCCTCCCTCCGTCTTTGCCTCTTCCCACTCTTCATTTGTGTGCCTACGTGTGCATATATAATGAATGGATGGATGCAGAGGCCCATGCAGTAGATGGAACTCATCAGGCATTTTCTGTTTTGCTATCTAGTTTATGAGACAGTTCCTTTCACTAAACCTGAAGCTTGAGATTTCACCTAGGCTAACTAGCTAGTGAGCTCCCAGTATCTGTTTGTCTCCACCTTTCCTCCCTTTCATCCCTTTATGTTACAGGCATGCCAACCCCCCCCCCCCCCCCAGCGCCTAGGTCCTTGTGTTGGAGAGAAAGCACTTTTACATTCTATGCAATCTCTCCAGTTCTCATTTCTAATTTCTTTGTAAATGTTTTATTGCATGTGGGGGTGGCTGAGTATTATGGTTACATGTGTTCACTTCTTCCTCTGTCTATGGGTTCCAGGGATCAAACTGTGTTTGCCAGGCACGTGTGGCACACCAGCTAGCAGGGCTACATAGAGAAACCCTATCTCAAAATAACAAAGGGTGCTTGGGAGTCTAGTGGGGGATAGGGGATATGGGGGAGGGGAGGAGATTGGAGGGACCAAAAGTCAAAAAACACCTGAAGTATTTGCCCTACCCCCACCTCATCTTGATTGGTATACCTCCTATTCCTGTCAGCCTTCCCCTAACTAGAATACTTTCACTTACCTTGTGAATCATCCCAAGGGTCCCTTGGAGACTGTTTTTTTATGGGTCAAGTAATAATTAAGATTGAAGTAAAAAATGAGATATTTTAGCTGGTTTCCTTTATTCTTTATTCCTAATTCTTTCATGATTTCCTATTTTAAAATGAGCTAGATAAAAGTTTTTTCCCCCTGTAGGTATGGTAAGATATTCTGAAGATAATGTGATTATATTACTTAAGTTTTTTAATAGATAACATTGACCCTGGAATTTAATAAGATGTTTTTAGTCTCTAGGTGCAAATTTTATAAATAGTTTTAATTTGGAAAATAAATAGTGCCCAAAGTGAGATATTCTGTGAAGCCTTTATTATTTCAAAACGTTGTAGGTAAAATTTTTTTTTTTTTTTTTTGGTTTTTCGAGACAGGGTTTCTCTGTGGTTTGGGAGCTTGTCCTGGAACTAGCTCTTGTAGACCAGGCTGGTCTTGAACTCACAGAGATCCGCCTGCCTCTGCCTCCCGAGTGCTGGGATTAAAGGCGTGCGCCACCACTGCCCGGCTGTAGGTAAAATTTTTTAAAAATTTTATTTTTATTAAAAAAGTTTTTTTTTATATGTGAATGATTTTGTTTGTTTTGTTTTTTGAGACAGTTTTCTCTGTGTAGCCTGACTGTCTGGATCTAACTCTGCAGACCAGACTGGCCTCAAAGTTACAGAGATCTGTCTTCCTCTGCCTCCCAAGTGCTGGGATTCAAGGTGTGTGCCACCACCACCTGGCTAAATTTGTGCGTGAGTGTGAGTGTTAATGAGTATTTTTGGCTGCATGGTATGTATATGCACTACATGCATCCTGGTGCCATCAAAGGTCAAAAGAGGGCATTTGATCCCTTAGAACTGAAGTTATAGAAGATTGTGAGCTACCGTGTCAGTGCTAGGAAACAAATCTGGGTCCTCTCTATGAACAGCAAATGCTCCCTAGAGCTGAGTCATCTTCAGCTCCGTAATTATTTTTATTTATTTATTTTGACTTTTTGACACAGGGTTTCTATGTAGCCTTGTTTGTCCTGGAGCTTGTTCTGTAGGCCTCAAACTCAGAGATTCGCCCATCTCTTCTTCCCAAATGCAAGGACTAAAGGTGTACGACATCACTGTTGGCTATTTTTATCTATTTGTGTATTAATGTTTGCCAGGTGTGTGCATGTGTGCCTGCGGAGGCCAGAAGAAGATGGCTGATTCTCTTTAGCAGAAATTACAGGTGGTTGTAAGATGCCTTACAAGGGTGTTGGGAATGGAACTCAGGTTCTAGAAGAGCAGCATGTTTTTAACCACTGAGCCTTCTTTTTAGCTTACTTTTAGGTAAAATTTAACTGCCTTGAGAGTTTTCTAAATTAGCTACCTTACCCATGTATTATATTGATCGCTATTTGCCAATCTGCTCTTTATTACTAGAACGACAAATAGAAAATTCCTAAGAATCTATTTTCCATCAAAATAGTTTTCATTATTTGAATTGTCTTTAAACATTAATTGGGTTTAGGATATACTGGTA
Organism: Microtus oregoni; assembly: GCF_018167655.1. Classification (NCBI taxonomy): domain Eukaryota; kingdom Metazoa; phylum Chordata; class Mammalia; order Rodentia; family Cricetidae; genus Microtus; species Microtus oregoni. The sequence continues at coordinate 26,006,754 of NW_024543074.1, read as the reverse complement.
AACATGTTTTTTGTTTAGTACAGAAGATAGTCAAACGTTGTAATTGCTATAAAATAGTATTGTAGAGGGAGTTGGGTGAAATATTGTGATATCTGAGGGTATCAAAAGGGTAAACTTGAAATGGCAATGACACTAGGGGAATCTTAAAAGTGGTTCAGCAAATTGAGAGGTGGGGATAGATGACTTAACAATGTAGGGCACTAAACTTAAGTATCTATCGTTAGTCTTAAGACATCATTAGGGGGGCTGGAGAGATGGCTCAGCGGTTAAGAGCACCGGCTGCTCTTCCAGAGGTCCTGAGTTCAATTCCCACATGGTGGCTCACGACCATACAATGGGATCTGATGCCCTCTTCTGACACGCAGGTGTACATGCGGAGTAGTCATACATAAAATTAAATAAAGTTAAAAAAAAAAGACATCATTAGGGCCCTCAAGAAGATGATTACCCTGAGTTTCTTTAAGTAGGTCACTTAGATTATATATAACTGCTCTATAGATACTTGACAGTAAATACATTTTGAGATTTCTTGCTGCCATATTCAGCTATGTCCATAAACTTTGCTTTTCCTCCCTTTATCCCACTCACCCACCTAAGAATTGGACAAAGGCTTTTTAATTAATCCGTTGTTGTGGATCAAGAATTTATTTTTTATTTTTTTGGTTTTTCGAGACAGGGTTTCTCTGTAGCTTTGGAGCCTGTCCTGGAACTAGCTCTTGTAGATCAGGCTGGCCTCAAACTCACAGAGATCCGCCTGCCCCTGTCTCCTAAGTGCTGGGATTAATGGCGTGTGCCACCACCGCCCAGCTCTTTATGGCATTTTTTATACACACATAGTTTTGGCTGATTTTACTCCATCTGCTCCCAGTAGTCCCCCTTCCACTTTCATATTTTATGTATCCTATTGCCTCCCACCTTTCTTTCATTTAAACACATAATTAGAAACTAGGATCTGTGTGTGAGAGAGAACGTGTTATTTGTCTTTCTGAACCTGGGTCACCTCACTCAACATATTTTCATTTTCTCTTTTCCTATGAAATTCATGATTTCATTTTTCTTTACAGCTCAATACAAATCCATAAAAATATGGAAAACTCCATGAATTTCTATCACTCTAATTTTAGTTTCTGTGCTTTTGAAATAATCACTATCCATGTGCTTTTGGTAGAGAGACAGAAGGATGGTTTAAACACTGGTTTTTGAAAAAAGCACTTGTTTGTTGCTCTCCTGTTATTTCTCTCTTCTGGCAACAATTTGAGTATCCTTGTTTTGGATTCTCTTAAACTATTCCCCAGTAGACAGAAAGCTGTGTACCTAACCTGACATAAGCTGGATGGTGGTAGTACACCACTTTAATTCCAACATTAGGGAGGCAGGGGATCTCAGAATTCAAGGCAAACTTGTTCTAAGTTTCAGAACAGTCAGGGCTTAACAGACTAACTTTGTCTTGGAAACAAAAAAGATACCTGTACTAAATTGTGCTCTGATGTGTGTTGTCACCTTCTAACCTCTCCCTATATAGATAGCTATAGGCAGCAGCCCTTTCAAACTCATTTTGGATATTGTGAATTATGTCTTTTTTAATTTTTCTGTTTCTGTAGTGTGCTGGAGATAGATCCAGGTTCTCAGAGATATAAGCAACTCCTCTTCTACTGAACTACACCTCCAGTTCTGTAGTTTCCTTTTAAAATGGACCTTTAAAATTTTTTATTTTTATCTTATGTGTATGAGTGTTTTTGCCATGTCTGGTGCCTCAGGCCTGAAGAGGTCATCAGATTTTCTGGAATTGGAGTTACAGATGGTTGTGCACTGCAGAGTGGGTGCTGGTAATCAAATCTGGGTCCTCAGGAGGAGCAGCCAGTGATCTTAATTGCTGAGCTATTTCTCTAGCTCCAGAACTCTTAAGAATTTTTTACTTAAGTGTTTTGTTAACATGTGTATGTATGTGTCCTTCGTGCATGATCTGGAACCTGAGGAGGTCAGAAGAGGGTTTAGATAACCTGGAGCTGTAAGTTAACAGTGGTTGCGAGCAACCCGGGTGGGTGCTAGGAATAGAACCTGGGTCTTTTACAGGACAACAAGTTCTCTTAACTGAGCCGAATTTTTAACCCATAAAAGTCACCTTTAGGAATATCTTGTAGCAACATAATCACCTTTATCAGAAAATGGTATTATTTTTATTGTTGATAGTGGTTGTGAGACTATCTGATCAGGTTTTATATCAGCTGCTAGAAATCTTGCACTGAATGGTCATCTAAAATTAAGTACTTGTTAGTTGAGAGGTGAAATTGTAAACCTTTGGGACTCAGATAATGCAGTTTTTTGCTTCTGTATTGCCCCCCCCCCCCCCTTGGTTGTTTCTTTTATTTTGAGACAGGGTTCCTTTCTATACCCCTGGCTGTTCTGGAACTTGCTGCATAGACCTGGCTTTCTCTCTCTCTCTCTTTTTTTTCTGAGACAAGTCCTCATTATATAGCTAGGCTAACCTAGAACTTGTTATATAGATCATGTCTCTTTAGTGCTGGAGTTAAAAGCATGTGCTAACTCCCCTGACTTTATTTTTTTTAATTATTATTTTTTAAAGATTTATTTATTATATATATACAGTGTTCTACCTGAATGTATGCCTGCACATCAGAAGAGCTCACCAGGTCTCATAGATAGTTGTGAGCCACCATGTGGTTGTTAGGAATTGAACTCAGGAACCTCTGGAAGAGCAGCCTGTACTCTTAACCTCTAAACCATCTCTCCAGTCCCCTTATTATTTTTATTATTTCATTTTCAATTTATGTCTTTGACTGTTTGCCTGCATGTGTGCCACATGCATCATGTAGAAGCCTGTAGAAGCCAATAGAAGGCATTGAATTCACTGGAACTGAAGAGCTACCATTTGAATGCTGGAAACTGAACCTGAATCCTCCCCAAGAACATCAAGTGCTCTCTTAACCTCTGATCCATCCCTCTAGCCCTAATAATACACTTAAAAGTATATCTTGATATATTAATATTTCTGATTCTATTAATGTTTCTGCCTTTTCCTATTTCTATGCCCAATTCCTATTATTTTGCATTTTATGTGTCTCTTTAAAAAATGCTGTATTTGGATGCTGGGAATTGAACCCAGGTCCCCTAGAAGAACAGATAGTGCTCTTACCACTGAACCTTCTCTCCAGCCCTTTGTATTGATAGTCTCACACCCCTCAGCTTGTTCTTTCTTTCTTTCTTTCTTTCTTTCTTTCCTTCCCTTCCTTCCTTCCTTCCTTCCTTCCTTCCTCTTTGTGTGTCTCTCTGTGTATGTATGTATGTATGTATATATGTATGTATGTACTTACTTACACATCCTGGGGAGCTTAGTGTAACGGGAGCATAGACATCTTACCAGTGGCTACACCACTGAAGAAAATATCTCTCCATTCTCCAGCAAGCACTCACTGCATATAAAACCTTAGGGAGGGGTGGGGCTTCATAAAGTCCTCTTCCAGCAACTGGTAAAACTGCTTATACATGCTCAGGGAAGGGTGGGGATTCACAAGCCTTTAAAAAGAAAAGGGCTGAAAAACCTCAAATAACCTTAAGATCAGAAAGGCTTAAAACACAGGAGATTATTACTTAGTTAAGGTTGTCAGGCATATCTGATCAGTGTTATTTAGTAATACAGAAGCTACCATCTGAAATGTCAGAGCCTTCTGGAGGCTTCTGCACTAGCAGTTTAGTTACTCTTGCTACAAGTGAATTTTGATGCAGTGTGACTTAAGTTACAGGTTGCATCTAGCAGTATAGGGTTACATCTTGCCACATAGCTTCCCTGTTGAGGCCTAGGAAGATAAACTTAGCTGTTAACAGCACTAATGACTACTGCATTATATTACAGTACATGCCTAGAACTTGGCATATAGTAGGCATTCAGTAAATATAGGCTAAATAAATTATGGTGTTAAGAATCTGCTGAATTTAAGTTTTTGTTGGGGATGTTAGAAAAGGAATACCTAGATTACCAGCACATTATATTGGAAATTAGTTTGTTTATATTAGCTCTTAGAGTCTGGAGGAGGGCATCAGGTTCTCTAGAATTGGAATTACAGCCAGTTATGGGTGCTGGGAATTGAATCTTGGTCGTTTGGAAGATCAGTCAGTGCTTTTTAATGCTGAACCATCTCTCCAGCCTCAAAGTAATCTTTTTGATAATAGAATTTCCACAGCCATATTTGCATTCGCAATCAGTGTCTTTTTTCCTCAAACATCTCCTCCTTTGCCTTTTCACTGTATTCACTTCGATTCCTGCTAACTGTAAAAAGCTTTACATATGGAAACTTAACTGCAGCAGCTCACCTACTCTGATGGACAGTGGGACCTGAGCATAATTTATGTCTTTTTTGTGTATTCAGTGTTCATACTGTGAACTAGTATTATTAATACTTGGTATTTATTGTTAGTATAGGAAATAAGTAAAGCCTTTGAGAAAGAAGGAAGAAAGCATCCATAGAGTTAAAATTAGTTTTCAGATTAATGGTATAAAATCTTTTTTTAGGGCTGGAGAGATGGCTCAGCAGTTAAGAGTACTGACTGCTCTTCCAGAGGTTCTGAGTTCAATTCCCAGCAACCACATGGTGGCTTACAGCCATCTGTAATGAGATCTGGTGCCCTCTTCTGGCTTACAGCCAGGGTACTGTATAAATAAATAAAAAACCAAAATCTGTTTATAAAAAACAAGTTGTGTTGGACTGATAAGGTGGCTTAGCAGGTAAAGACATTTGTCACCAAGTCTGATGACTCAAGTTTGATCCCCTGAAGCTACATGGTGATAGGAGAGACCCCTATTCCTGCAAGCTGTCCTCTGACTTTGTACATGCTGTGCATGTACAAGCACAGCATGTACAAAGCACACATAAAAATAAATAATGCAGTTATGTAATTGGTATAGGAGGTCCTTCTGTTTATGTGTTGCTTTCATTGGTTAATCAATAAAGAAACTGCTTGGCCTGATAGGGCAGAACTTAGGTAGGTGGAAAAGACATAGGGGAGGAAGAAAACAGAGTGAGAGAGCCGCCATGGAGGCGCCTGGTCAGACATGCTAAATTTTTCCCGGGAAGCTACGACTTCATGGTGATACACCGATTATTAAAAATGGGTTAAATCAAGATGTGAGAGTTACCCAAGAAGAGGCTAGGGCTAATGGCCAGTGTTTTAATTAATATAGTTTCTGTGTGATTATTTTAGGTGTAAGCTGGCAGGCAGCCGGGACAAACAGAGGGACCCTCTCTCCACCAACATGTAATTCTGAATATGATATTCTTATCAGTAACAGATACTAGAATACTGTTAGTAAAACTTATTCAAAAAAGTTATTCAGGACTTTTAATGTAAATTATGTAAAGAATCTTTTCCATTTTATGGGCTTTTTTTTTATGTTCTTCCTCTCCCTTCTCATTTCGAGTCTCTGAAATCTGTTCTATTTTTAGTTGTAGGTCTACATACTGAAGCCATCTCTGGTTTCATGCTTTGAAGATCAGCAAGAGCTACTCCTTGTAAGATGAGAGTTGTGTAATAGGTAATTAGAGGCATAAACAAGTCTTAGTAAATCACGAAATGTTATTTTTTTTTCCAGAAACAGTAATGTAATACCAAATGCTTGTTGGTGCTATGACTGAAGAAACTTCAGTAAATACAGTTGCTGACTGTTTGCTTGACAAGTAATTATTAGACATGATCATTTTTGTTATTAAAATTTTATTTATATAGTGTTGCTGATCAGGACTTAGGGCTTCCTAAACAAGTGCTTTGTCACTGAACTATATTCCCAGTCTTGCTTACTTAAATATTTTGTTTGTTTGTTTTGTTTTGTTTTTCAGGATAGGGTTTCTCTGTAGCTTTGGAACCTGTCCTGGAACTAGCTCTTGTAGACAAGAGATCCACCTGCCTCTGCCTCCCAAGTGCTGGGATTAAAGGCATGTACCACCACTGCCCAGCTCCTGCCCACTTAATTTTTTAAGATTCTTTTTAAGAGATGCAAAAGAGGGCCAGGTATGGTTTTGTATAGCTTTAATCTCAGGACGATCTCTGAGTTTGAGGCCAGCCTAATTTATATAGGAAGTTCCAGGGCAGCTGGGATTATATAAAGAGATCCTATTTCAAAAAATAAAACAAAAAACCCCCACTATATCTCCATTTTTATTATAAACTGATGGCTGAATAGAATTAATCCAAATTGAGCGACACTTAAATTTCTTTGGTCATTAGACTCTGATCAAGGTTTAGATTGAAAATGTTGGTTCTTTGTTTTTATTTTAAAGGTTGTCTTTACTAAATATTATGGGATAGATATAATGATACCCCAGTTTTTTAATTTTATGAGCTTTCTTAAAAATCATGCAAATCAGTTAAACATTACACAACAAAATTAATAAGGCATAAAGTCTGCATAATTCAGCAAACTCCTGTACAGTTTAATTCAAAAGGAAAAAAGAAAAAAATAACACTAAAAACTTTTGGAGTCAGACTTAATATTTTCTTTTTTCTTTTTCTTGTTTAAAATGGTCTAATTATATATCCCTGGCTGGCTGGCCTGGAACACAGAGAAATCTCAGCTTCTGTCTGCCTGTCTTTGTGTCCCAAGTGCATGCACCACCATGCCTGGCATTTTATCTTGTATTTGTGTCTGGCCGATTAGTGTTATCACTTTTCCTGTCTCTTCTGGGTGCCTAGATTATACAGAGATCATGTCAGACATTTACATCTTTTTGTAAAGATATATTTTTAGTTATTTCTGAATGTACACCATGTGTGCCCAAGTACCCTTACAGGACAGATTCCCTGGAGCTGGAGTTACAAGCAGTTTCTAACATCCTTGGCATGGGTGCTGGGAACAGAACCCAGGATCTTTGGGAAAGTAGCAAGTGCCCTATATTAGACTTTAATAATGAAATAGTTTGTATTCTGATTTAATTTTTTTGATGATTTGCAAGTTGAAGCTTGATCATCATCATTATTATTATTATTTTTTACAAAGCATATCTGAATTTTGAATTGGGACGTTTCTAAGGGCAGTTAAATGCTTACACAGTAATTTTGGATATCTTTTTTTTACCTTTACAATTCTGTTTTTTGTGCCAGAATTTTTGTCCAGTTTTTTGAAAAAGCATGTATGTATTTATCTTTGCCCTCTCTTCCTTTTTAATTTTTTTGTATTTATGCATATGGGTGTTTTGTCTGCATGTATGTCTGTGCACCAGGAGAGGGTATCTGATCCCATGGGACCAGATACCACCATGTGTATGCTAGGAATTGAACTCAGGACCTTTAGAAGAATAGCCACTTTTAACCACTGACACATCCTTCCAGACCCCTGTTGTAGGAGACTGTTTGTTTCCGGCTGCTCAGCCCCAAAATAACCACACAGAAACTGCATTAATTAAATCACTGCTTGGCCCATTATCTCTAACTTCTTTTTAGCTAACTCTTACATCTTAATTTAACCCATTTCTAGTAATCTGTGTATCACCACAAGGCTGTTGCTTACTGGGTAAAGTTCTGGCACCTATCTCCGGCGAGACTACATGGCTTCACTGATTCTTTTTTTCAGCATTCAGTTTAGTTTTACCCGCCTAGCTCTGTTCTACCCTATCAGGCCAAGCCAGTTTCTTTATTAACCAATAAATGGTATTCACAGCGTACAGAGGGGAATCCCACATCACCTCCCCTTTTCTGTTCAAATAAAAAGGAAGGTTTTAACTTTAACATAGTAAAATTACATGTAACAAAACAGTTATCAAGTAAGAATTACAGTTACAATATTTATATGTACTTTATCTTTCATAATTAAGGAAACTATGACTATAACTATATATTCTTCAATGCTATCAAAGACTACAGGAGGATATAATATTACCTAAGTAAACCTAAGTTGCATTGTAAGCAACTTCCAAAACTCTAGAATTGACAGAGATCTCTTTCTGCCTGGACAATCACCCAAAGTTCTTCTGTACCATTAGGGCATCCATCTTTACCTCCCTTAAAGAATGTTAGCATTTAATGAATTGTTCTTTGCAGTCTCTAACCACCAAGACACAGGCACCTACAGCACCCCTAATCTTTCTTTTTTCCTTTGTTTTCTTTTTTTTGAGACAGGTTTTTTTTTTTTTTTTTTTTTTACTTAACTTTATTATGTTTGTTGGTGTGAAGGTGTTAGATCTCATGGAACTGCATTTTCAGACAGTTGTGAGCTGCCATGTGGGTGCTGGGAATCGAACCCGGGTCCTCTGGAAGAGCAGTCAGTGCTCTTAACCACTGGGCTATCTCTCCAGCCCCTGAGACAGGGTTTTTATGTAGCTTTGGAGCCTATCCTGTAACTCACTCTATAGACCAGGCTGGCCTTGAATTCACAGAGATACACCTGTGTCTGCCTTCCGAGTGCTGGTATTAATGGTGTGTGTCACCACAGCCTGGCTCCACTAGTCTTTTTCATCTGTTCTTATACTGAAGCTTTTGGCCTTTAGGATAATAGACTGCTTAGGGAACTTTCTCTTCACTACACCTTTATAGTAATTTTTACTATGTAAATGGTGGGAGCAGTTACAGGCTTGTTTTAGCAGCATTTACTTTCTAACCAATGTCCACAATTTATCTAAGTTGACAGTTGGGCTCTGGTTCTAAGTGATAATGCCTCACACCTATTTTCTCAAAGTTGATATTTGTTGGAGCTGATCTTACAGTGATGTATGTTACCAGCATTACCCTGGCCTCTTGGGTGCTTATTACCACCATAACTATGACTGTCGTTCATATGTGAGAATTTTGAGGGTCTTCCTCAGTCTGGATGGCATGGTGGCTCTTGAAAGAGGAGTTTTACCTTGTTTTTCTAAATTAAAACATTTTCCTCTGAGTTTTACATGTCATTTATCACCTTAATTTGTGATAATTTTATTAGATTGGGGTAGGTTAACTTTATGAAAAGCTGTTTTATTAGTTAGCTGTGTGTTTTGTAGTGACTCTGGAATAGAGGATACCACGTTGCACATCATTAATTCCAGTACTTGGGAGGCAGAGGCAGGCAGATCTCTGATTTCGAGGCCAGCCTGGTCTACAGAGACAGTTGCAGTATATCTAAGACTACACAAAGAAACCCTGTCTTGAAAAACAAAACAAACAAATAAAAAAGGAGAAATAAACTTGCTAGAAAGATGGCTTAGTGATTAAGGGTACTTGTTGTTCTTGCATGGGACCTGCTTTTGGTTCTCAGCACCCATGTAGGGGCTAACAATTGTGTAACTCTGGTTCCAGAGGATCTGATGCCCTCTTCTGGCCTCTGTGAGCCCTGAAAGTATTTGATGAACAGACATACAAACAGGCAGAATACCTTCATCTCCCAAAAGAAGAAGAAAGAATTTCAAGAGAATAGGTCACAGGCAATACATTGATTTTTCCACTCAAAGAAACAGCACACCTTGAGTAATGACTGTTAAGTCTAGGACTGGAAATATTTGGGAGACCTTGTCATAGTAAAAACAAACAAATAATGACCACTGTACTGGCAGCTTGAAAGACTGATATTGGACAGATTGCACTGAGCAGTATGGGCAGATAAAAGAATAATTTCTGGGGTTTGAAACACGTTGACCTTTAGAATCCATAACTTAATAATGATAAAGTTAATAATAGCACAACACTCTAATGGTCACCTTAAGATGTTTCGAAACTGGGTGGTGGTGCATGCATTTTACCCTAGCACTTGGGAGCCAGAGGCAGGCAGATCTCTGGGTTCAAAGACAGCCAGGACTACACAGAGAAACCCTGCGTGGCAAAAACGAAAATAAATAAATATATAAAGTAAAATGCCTTAAAAATTATGTTTCAGGGGGGCTGGAGAGATGGCTCAGAGGTTAAGAGCATTGCATGCTCTTCCAAAGGTCCTGAGTTCAATTCCCAGCAACCACATGGTGGCTCATAGCCATCTGGCCTACAGGCATACACACACAGACAGAATATTGTATACATAATAAATAAATAAATATTTTAAAAAATTATGTTTCAGAATCAAGTTACTCAAGAACCAACACTTCCAGTGTTTGTTTTTGTGTAGGCAGAATTCAATGTCAAGTCAGGTATTTTTCTCTGTCACTTTCCACTTTATTTAGCAGCTCCCCCCCTTTTTTTTTATTTAAAAAGAAAAAAAGGACAGGGTTCTCAGGGGGTTTCACTTTGCCCTGGATGGCCTGAACTCACTATGTCGACCATGTCTTTGAACTCACGAGATAGATCTACCTTTCTATGCCCCGAGAGAGTTGGGATTAAAGGTGTGCTCCACCATGCTTTTACTTTTTAATTACTTACTTTTATTTTACATGTATGGGTGTTTTGCTTGCATGTATGTCTGCACCACGGCTGTGCCTGGTGCCTTGGAGGCCAGAAAAGGTGTTGGATCTTTGGGATTTGTAAATTGCCACCTGGGTGCTAGGAATTGAATGCAGGTCCCCTGGAAGATCAGCCAATGCTTTTAACCTTCTTCTCATCCCCACTTTTTCTTTTTTCTTTTCTTTTCTTTTTTGTTGTTGTCTTTCGAGACAGGGTATCTGTGTGTAGACCAGGTTAATCTCAAACCAAGAGATCCACCTGCCTCTGTTTTCCAAGTGCTTGGATTAAAGGCATGACCACACCTGGCTCTTAATTTTTTTTTTTTTTAAATTTTTGAGACTGTTTTTTCCACAGAACCTGAACCTGGAGTTTGCCGATTAGTAGAAAAGCTGGCCAGCAACCAAAAGAATTCTACTGTTTCCATTTTTCCAACACCTAGCTTTTACCTTGAATGCTGGGATTCTGAACAGTCTGAACCATTACATTAACTCAGCCCGCTGGGCTGTGGTAGCACATACCTTTAATCCCAGCACTTGGGAGACAGAGGTAGGCGGATCTCTGTGAGTTCGAGGCCAGCCAAGTCTACAAGAGCTAGTTCCAGGACAGGCTCCAAAGCTACAGAGAAACCCTGTCTCGAATAACAAACAAAATAACAACAACAACAAATAACATTAACTCAGCCCAACGCCCCCCCCCCCCCCCAAGACTCCTGGATAAGCAAGAACAGTAGCCTGTCTCTTCTTTATCCAAAGTTTTGCTTTAAAACGTTATATTTACCGGAAATAAAACTCAATATGAGGAAGTTAATGAAGAATTCTGGAATAAACTGCTTTTGAGTTTTAAATTGCACACCATTCTGAGTATTACGATGAACTCCCAAGTTGTCCTGTTCTGTTGCTACCTGTAATACAAACTATCCTTTCACTTGGTGTATTCATGCTGAAACTTGTAGTCACTTCAGTAGTTTTCCTGCTGTCCACGTGTTCAGATAACCGTTTACGTAATAATGATGGAGAAAACATAAGAGCCATGATGCTGGTACCTCAGACATGCTAAAGAAGAGCTACAAAGTACTTCATTTAAGCCAAAAATTAAAAAATAATAGTTCTTGCCAGGTGGTGGTGCACAATTTTAACCCCAGCACTAGGGAGGCAGAGGCTTGTGGATCTGAGTTCGAGGCCAACCTGTTCTACACAGAGAGTTCCAGGACAGTCAGGGCTTCACAGAAAAAGCCTGTCTTTAAAAAAAAAAGAAGGAAAAAAAAAAAGGAAAATACTGAGTTTGTGAAAAAAGAAAAAGATTCATCCTATTTTTATTCTGCAAAAATACCTTTTCTGGTGGCACTCAAGTAATAATCATGAGCCCTAATCATAATTTTAAAAATTAGGAAAACATTTCTTACATTATTCCTTGATTACTCTTTCTTGTTATAATACTTATTTCCTATTATTTCCTCGTTCTAACAAATTTACTTTACCTTTGAGTAGTAAATTGACCCTGTCTTAAATGAAAGCGTTAGTATTGCTTTAAAACCCAGTGGAGTTCGAACACTTTCCATATATGTATATTGCTTTAGATTTTTATTTATTACACGTACAGTGTTCTTACTGCTTGTATGCCTGCAGGCCAGAAGAGGGCGCCAGATCTCATTATAGATGGCTTTGAGCCACCATGTGGTTGCTGGGAATTGAACTCGGGACCTCAGGAAGAGCAGTCAGTGCTCTTAACCTCTGAGTCATCTCTCCAGTCCGTATATTGCTTTTTTCTCATGATAATTTTTGCTCCCCCCCAGAGATAGTTACTCTAGAGACAAAAGCCTTGGGGCTGTCTTTTGCAATTGAAGAGGTAGGCACCTCCACCTCTTGCAAAAATAGAAATAAAAGGGGGCGGGACAAACCAAATCAAATAGAAGTTTGAAAAAAAAAAGGCAGTACAATCTCTTGCTTTCATACATAGGCCAGGAGGGCTTAGCTTTGTTATAGTCTTGATATCTTAAGTCAAAGGATTATGTAAAACTTAGATCTGCTAACACTAAATGCTGATAAATAAATGAAACCTTTAGATTTAAGTCCAAATTTAACAAATATTTGAGTGCATACTTTAAAAATTTTTAAAATAAGCAATATTTTAATGAATAACACAAACAAGATAATAAGCTAGGCAATTAAGTTAAAAGGTCTAACCTGTTACTGATAAGTACCTTTCAGGGAAATAAAGCTGGGGATGTGCAAGAGCAGTGTGTTCTTTTAACCACTGAGCCATCTCTCTGACTGATTTTAAGGTTTTTGACTTGAGCAAATGAAAGGATTGAACACAGAAAAGAACAAGGAGAGATTATCAGTGGCTTAATTTTGAATATGTCAAGTTTGAATTTCCAGTTAGAGTTTAAAAGGAGCAAGTTGGTTTGGTTTGCATTTCATTGAAATTGAGGTTTGGCTTAGAGATATAAAATGGGACATTGGGGCGGTGGTTGTGCACGCCTTTAATCCCAGCACTCAGAAGACAGAGGCAGGCGGATATCTGTGAGCTCGAGGCCAACCTAGTCTACAAGAGCTAGTTTCAGGACAGGCTCCAAACAGAAACTTTGTCTCAAAAAAACAAACAAACAAAAAAACCAGAACAACAACAACAAAAAAATGGGACATTTTATTAGTGCCCCCCCCCCCCCCAGATGCTCCTTGAGTCTGAATGTTTTTTTAAATGTAGACAGTGTTCTGCCTGCATATATGCCTGCAGGCCAGAAGAGGGCACCAGAGTACACAATGGTTTGTTGTGTGCTACTATGTGGTTGATGGGAATTGAGCTCAGCTCCTCTGGAAGAGCAGTCAGTGCTCTTAACCTCTGAGCCATCTCCTGGTGCATTAGCTTTAAGAGTCGGAAACTATCAGAAACTGATGAAAGAGAATAGAAAATAGTGAGATATAAAATATTTGTATTTGGTTGGCCTCTAAGTCAAGCAAAGAAAGTTTCATGTCAGGTAAGGTAGGGATGAAGTTGCCACTGGAGATGAATGGTATTATTGAGGAAGGCAGTTTTAGTGAAATGGGCCAAAACTACATTGGTCTGAGCTTGAGAGAATGAGAGGAAAGTGAGTATAGGAAATGAAAAAAACTCTTTAAATCATCGTACCTTAAAGGGCACAAAGAAGCGCCTGAGGTTAGATTGCTTCATTTTTGTTTCGGTTAAGTTGCAGAATTGTTAGTATATTTAATGTTGAGAGTGACTTTGGTTGAGAGGGAATGATGGACACAGGAGGAAATTGGAATTTTGAAATCCTATCTTTGAGAAAACAAGATAGGATCTATCTATTCACTGCCTGTTTTGGAAGCTTTAGCTAAAAGCATGATCTAGAGCAACATGAGAGATGGTAGGGTAGTTACTATATGGGTAGAGAGTCAGAAAGGGTAATATGTAAAGTGTAGAAACAGTTTAGAACATGAATAGAGGCTTCTCATGAGCATTAGTCATTGTTTCCCCCCAAGATTTATTTTTATAGGGCTAGGCACATGACATAGTGGTTAAGTGGGCTTACTACTCTTGAAAGAACCTGAGTTCTGGCCCAGCATCAGGGTCGGGCAGCATACAGCTGCCTGTAACTCCAGCTTCAGCATATCTGGCACCGTTTGTTCTTCTTCTTGGACTCTTGCATACACATGACTTGCTCACATGTAATATTTATTTATTTATTTATTTATTTATTGGTTTTTCTAAAACGGGTTTCTCTGTGGTTTTGGAGCCTGTCCTGGAACTAGCTCTTGTAGACCAGGCTGGTCTCGAACTCACAGAGATCCGCCTGCCTCTGCCTCCCAAGTGCTGGTGCCGGTGTGCCACCACCGCCCAGCAATATGTAATATTTATGTTACTTTTATTTGTGTGTGTGTGTGTGCGCGTGCACACAGGGCTCTTGTTGCTTTTTACTGCTGAGCCATTTTTCTTCTCTATTAATATTTATAAAATTATTATTATTGAATGCAAGGACTTAGTACACATTAACTATTTAGTGATCCCTTCAGTCCTACAGCTATCACTTGGAGAGGTAGCTGTAAGATTTTGTGTTTGAAACTTTGAAAGTTTGTATTGCTTGTAAAATGACAATGTGCTTTCTGTAGCTAGTTTATTTTATTCAGCCTTGTGAGTTATTCTTGAAATACTGGCATTTCATCAGTCAGGTGAATGAGTCCAAAACTTCTAAGTAAGTCTTCTTTATCAAAATGCTGGCCACCACAGGTGCCACTTACATAGCTTATTCCAGAAAGACAGACTTTCATAGTTTTAATTTGATTAAAATTTTAAGGTCTCTAAGGTGTTTAGTTTTCTCCAATATGTAGGCAAAGGTTCTTCTAGTGAAATTGTAACTCTGTAACAAAGTTGAATTCCTTCTAAATACTGGGTCGAAGTAGTAGAGAGACTACATGTGAGGCAATTATAGCTGTAAGACTAAATGTAAAGCTGGAGCAGATCACATGAATTTTGTAGACATTCTCACTGACTTTGGATATGTATATTTCGTTCCTATTTTGAAATGCGATACAGAAAATTAGGGGCTGGAGACTTGACTCAGCAATTATGAGTGCTTACTGTTCTTTCAGAAGACTGGAATTCAGTTGCCAGCACTCACATGGGATGGATCACAATTCCCTGTAAGTCTAGATTCAAGGGATTTTGCACTTCTTCTGGATTCTCTGGGTACCTAGACTCACGTGTCCCACATTCCCATTATTAAACATTATGAAAATAAATTTTTAGGAGACTGGGGAGGTGGCTCAGTTGTTAGAGCACCGACTGTTCTTCCAGAGGACCCAGCCTCATTCCCAGTACCACCCACAGGATAGTTTACAACCATCTGTAACTCTAGTCCAAGGGGAATCTGACACCCTCCTCTGGTATGGTATGCTACCATCTATGCACTCATATAAAAATTTGAAATGTCTTTAAAAAAATACAGGAAATTAAAATCAGTATCAGTTTAGTGTTTGAGCCCAGAACATCTTTTAGAGAGATAGTGGTTGATGAAGAGTCAAATCTTTTTGTTTTTTTGGTTTTTTTCGAGACAGGGTTTCTCTGTAGCTTTGGAGCCTGTCCTGGAACTAGCTCTTGTAGACCAGGCTGGTCTCGAACTCACAGAGATCCGCCTGCCTCTGCCTCCCGAGTGCTGGGATTAAAGGCGTGCGCCACCACCGCCCGGCTTGAAGAGTCAAATCTTAGTGAGATTTTTGTTGGGCTGTTGGGAAAGAAGTGATGGGTCTAAGGTAGAGATTTGTTAAGAAGATTTAGGGTCAAAAATCCTTTTAGGAACCATTATAAAGAAGGGTACATTGATGCACAGTGGTGGCACAGGCCTTTAATCCCAGCACAGAGTTTGAACCATGACTTGAAATCCTCATGGTGGAGGGAGCGAACTAACTCCCACAAGTTGTCCTCTGACCACCACATACTCAAAGTGGCATGTTCACATGTGTATGCACAGACACAAAAGTAAATATTTGTAATTTAAAGTCTTTAATAAAAGATAGTATTTTAAGTATAATTGTGGAACTAATTATTTTAATAAATTATGTTCTCCAAAATATTTCATTTGTTAATGAAATGTTCAGCATTTGAAAACTATTTATTATAAATGAATTAAATGGATCCTATAGTTTACAAAGATAATAAAATAAGGGAAGGGCTATAGAAAGATAAGAAAAGGGGACTGGAGAGATGACTCAGTGGTTAAGAGCATTGCCTGCTCTTCCAAAGGTCCTGAGTTCATTTCCCGGCAAACACATGGTGGCTCACAACCATCTATAATGAGATCTGGTACCCTCTTCTGGCCTGCAGACATACATACAGACAGAATATTGTGTACATAATAAATAAATATTAAAAAAAGAAAGATAAGAAAATTATGATACCAGTATTAATGCGACTACATTTGCAGATTTCAGGTAACAGCATGCTCTAGGTGGGAAAGAGTAATATCTATCTGTACTGTACTGGATGTAAAACTTCAAGTTAAAATTAAATACAAATAAGTTTCTGAAAGCACAGTTTATATTCCTCAGGCACCCAATGAACTCTAAGAAGTTTGTGGGTTAACTACCACTTGAGAGACATAAGTGGGTGGATCTCTTAGTTCAAGGCCAACCTGTTCTATATTTCAAGTTCCAGGCTAGCCAGGGATGCAGGTAGACCTTGTCAGAAAAGTTTATGGTTAGCCAGGTGGCGCACTCCTTTAATCCCTGCACTCTGGAGACAGAGGCAGGCAGATAGTGTGAGTTCAAGAACAACCAGGGCTGTTACACAGAGAAATCCTATCTCTTTTTTTTTTTTATGAAGAAAATGGGGAAACAGTTCAGTATGTAAGAGTACCTGTTGTGCAAACATGAAAATTTGAGTTTAAGACCCCAGAACCAACAAAAAGCCAGGCAATGGCTAAGTGTGCTTGAAACTTGAGTTTCTATGGAGTGGAGACAGATCCCAAGAGCAAACTGGACAGACAGCGTGGCTAAAACTTCAAGAATTTTGAGAGGGTAGCGTGCAACCTTTAATTGCAGCACAGTGAAGGCAGGCAGATATCTCTGAGTTCTAGGCCAGCCTGGTATGCATAGATAGTTTCAGCCAAGCCAGGGTACATGGTGAGAACCTGTCAATGAAACAAAACAACCTCTTCATGCCTATGCCCATTTTTTCACTTTACTATTTGGACCTTGTGCTTATTTAAAACTGTCTTCAGGACTAGTTTGACTACGCTTGTGATATTGCAACTCCTCCTCCTCCTCCTTCTCCTCCTTTTCCTCCCTTCCTCCTACCTTCTTCCTCCCCCCCCCCCTTTTTGGAGGTAGCATTTGCTTTGATTCCCATGCTATGAAGGGATACAGTTCATTCAGGTGAAGTCACAGTGGTAGCTGGTCATATGGTGTTCACCAGAGTCAAGAGAGATGAATGCTAGAGTTACATATGTGTGTGTGTGTGTGTGTGTGTGTGTGTGTGTGTGTGTGTGTATGTATGTATGTATGTTTTTGGGAGACAGTTTCTCTGTGTCACCTTGGCTGTTCTGCAGCTGACTCCGTGGACCTTGAACTCACAGAAATCTGTCTGTCTCTGACTCCCAAGTGCTGGGATTTAAAGGTGTGTGCCACTTGGCTTTTTTTTTTTTAATTTATTTTGTTTTTATTTCATGTGCATTGGTGTTTTGCCTGCATGTATGTGCTGTAGGAAGGCTTGCAGCTTGTGGTTATCTGCCTACTGGGGCGTGGCCTCTTATACTATATACGTGGATGCAGAGCCTGCGTCCAGCCCTTTTTTTCCCTCCTTTTTGCCGGCTGCTTGTTTAGATTGTTGGATTGCTGGATTTGATCTATGTCCACGGTTCTGATTTGGGAGTTTACCCCTAAATAAATATTTCTCGTTTCTGAGCTAGTGTGGGATTTCTTTCAAACAGCCATTCATCACTTGGTTCGTTCATCATGCATAAGGGTGTCAGATCCTGTGGAACTGGAGCACAGACAGCCATGAACTGCCATGTGGTGCTGAGAACTAAACCCGGTCCTCTAGAATAAAAACCAGTACTCTGAAATGCTGAGCCATCTCTCTAGCTCTATTATTATTATTATTGTATTATTTTAAAACTGGGTCTTACTATGTAAACCAGGCTGTCCCTAGAGAGATCTGCCTACTTCTGCCTCCTGAGCACTGGGATTAAATTAATGGTGTGTGCCACCACCCCTTGCTTTTTACTACATTTTTTACTTATTTTGTGTAGGTCTGTGTATGTGTGAGTACGTATGTGCCATGGGCATATATATAGAGAGAGGTCAGAGGACAGCTTGTGGAAATCAGTTCTATAATATGAATTCTTGGTTTTGAATTAACAACAAGCACTCTTATCTTCTGAGCCTTCTCACTGACCTCAGCTCCTAGTTGTTAGAATTTTGGAGGCATTTCAGAAATTTCTTTATTCTGGTTTTTAGTCTTTTTATTTTCTAACATTTAATTGAATACTCAATACTTAATTCTAATTCATGATCAGTTGAAAGTACTTAGGTTGTGGATCTTAAAAAATGTTATTATTAAAGATTTTACCATGTTGTATTCTCTGGCTGACCATGAACTCTGGATCCAGTGGCTTCTATCTTCTAGAGTGATGGGATAAGAGCTGTAGGCTACCATATCTGGCTAGAATGTGAATCTGTCTTTTGATTCTTGTAATGTTTCATTTTGAACTCAATGAGTTTTAAAAGTGTTTATATTCACCTGGTAAACATTTGTCTAACCTTTTACTTTTGACTTCTCAAAGTCTCCTTTGTAGGTTTGTCTCAGACCCCATATAACTTGGATCAAGGTTACTCTTTTTTTGGAACCTATTTAAGATGCTTTTATTCATTCACATGTGTAAATGTGGGTTTACTTCTGTAATATTAGTCTTTTTGTTGTTGTTACCTGCGATTCTGCTTGGTTTTCATCATCTTTTAAAGCTACTTGTTTATTTGTTCTCATTCTTCTCATCTTACAAACATATTTTATTTAATTTTGTTTAGGATACCATCAATTTTTGAATGCTTTATTATTTTGTAATAAAGCTACTATGTAATAAACTGCTAACATGGTTAAATGCTATTAAGCCATGGCATATCATCAGTTGTAATATGCATACTGATTTCAAATAAGTCAGATAACTAAAATGTGAAAAGGGTGCATTTTAGACTTGATGAACTTGGTAGTTTGTAGATCTGTGGTTATTACTCTAAAGCTGAAGCCTTAATACACTTCAGTCTATTATATTAATCAAGTAGATTTTCTGTTTCTCTCTCTCTCTCTCTCTCTCTCTCTCTCTCTGAGTTTTTGAGACAGGGTTTCTCTGTAGTTTTTTTTTTTTTAATGTATTTTATGGTTTATTTAACTTTATTTTATGTGCATTGGTATGAAAGTGTCAGATCCCCTGGAACTGGATCTTCAGACAGTTGCAAGCTGCCATGTGGGTTCTAGGAATTGAACCCAGGTCCTCTGGAAGAGCAGTCAGTGCTCTTAACCGCTGAGCCATCTCTCCAGCTCTTTTCTGTAGTTTTGGAGCCTGTCCTGGAACTAGCTCTTGTAGACCAGGTAGGCCTCGAGTTTGGACCACACCTCCAATGCAGTGGGTGAGGGAAGTGTAGAGGCCCACCTGCCTCTGCCTCCTGTGTGCTGGGATTAAAGGCATGTGCCACCACTGCCCAGCCTTAAGTCCACTCTTTTTTTTTTTTTTTTTTTTTTTTTTTGGTGTACCTTGGGTTTTTTAAATTTTCTTCTGTATTCTCAGCATTCTTATGTTGAAAATACCATTCATGGCTTTCAAAGTGAAAGGATGTTTTGTCTGTTTACAGAATTTGGAGCTATATTTTTCTTCCCTTGATACCCAATGGACTGTTCCTGTATCTTTTCGCATATAGGGTTACGGTAGCGAAGTCTGGGGCCAGCCTGACTATTTTTTTCCCTTTGTAGGTGACCTACTTCTGCCTGGGTATTGGCAGATTTCTTTCTTTATCCTTGAAGTTCAGTAACTTCATCAGAATGTATCTCGGTCTTGGTGTGATTCTCTATTACATTTCCTGTTAATGGTAAGCCATTTCAACCTGAGTTCAGGAAAGTTTCTTAGATTTCTTTTAATATGCTTTAATTTTTAGATTTCTTTCATAAGCATCAGTTTTATAATTGCTCATCTTCATTTCCTGTTTTTCATTTCATTATTTTCTAAATGCTTCCTTTGTTCTATTGTGATGTATGTTCTTTCCTTTTTTTAAAAAAAATATTTTTATTTTATTACTGTTTCCCTGTGTTTGTCTGTGTGAGGATGTTGGATCCTCGAGTTTCAGATAGTTGTGAGCTGCCTTGTGGATGCTGGGAATTGAGCCCGGTTCCCCTAGAAAGCAGTCAGTGCTCCTAAGCACTGAGCCATTTTCCAACCCGTTTGTTATTTTCTTGACAGTTTTCCTAATTTTTTTTTCATCAGTATCAGCACTGCTGCTTACTGTTTATAATTGTGTTTTATTTTGCTTATTGTTTTGTTTTTTCATTTTGTCAGTAGCTTCACTACTTCGTTTACTTTTTGTTATGTATGTCTGTAAGCAGGCTCTTTACATTGTTGCTTTGTTTACAAATGCTTTTACTACTTGTAAAAACAAGGTAAAACTATATTGATTTTTGAGAAGTTGGGTTCAAAACAGTTGCAGAGAAGTCATGTCAAAATCTGTTCCCCAAGAACACAAAATAAATGGTTAATAAATGGTTTTGATCAAGTCTGTGCCAGCTACTGTGTTTTGTTAATGATATGAGATCTGGAAAAAGTTTAATGATATTTCTTTCTGAATATGTATAAAGTGCTTTCGCACATAGTAGAATTCTGTTTGCCAGGTATGTTTCTGTGTATCAGGAAAGAGTACTTAATTACTTTTTACTAATAATCATTGAAAGTCAATAAAGGTCATTTTTATTTATTTATTTATTTATTTTGGTTTTTAGAGACAGGGTTTCTCTGTGGCTTTGGAGCCTGTCCTGGAACTAGCTCTGTAGACCAGGCTGGCCTCGAACTCACAGAGATCCGCCTGCCTCTGCCTCCTGAGTGCTGGGATTAAAGGCGTGCACCACCATCGCCCGGCTTAAAGGTTATTTTTTATTTAGCAATTTACCATGTAGACTAGAAGAAATTCTTTGAATATGACTTATGTATTCTTTGCTATCCATGTGTACCACAATGAAAAGATCTTCTGTAAGAATTTCTCCTGAATGCCAATTTGCTCTTTGTATTATTTTGGGGAGTGGGGGGAATGAAGATGGTGAAAAATGTGCTCCTGATCTTTATTCAGAGTTGAAGGCAATAGTGGACATTGGGGCTGTGGCAAGTTGTGGTTAATGAGTGAGATTATTACTGTGACTTTAAATAAAAAAGGTCATCTTACCTGTTGATGGAACAGGTCCTCTCATGAGCAAGTTTGTGTTCATTCTCTGTCTCCTTCCTTCTGAGATGCAAACATTTTTTTTTTGTTACTGATGATGTTAGCAGGGATTATGCTAGAGTTTTGCATATGGAGATTATTATCTCAGCAAATTACTCAATAGCTGGAATTAGCATTTGATAGTGCAAATTGTAGCTCATCTCCATCAATTACACTTTTCAGACTTTAAGGATTCCAAACTATTGTGCTTAATATATCAGTAATGCAGTTTCTTTCTATGATATGGCCTTTTTTTTTTCTTTTTAAACTAAGCCATTAGTTCACTAACCATTTATTGTCAGAGATAATAGATTCTGAGGCTTCTGTAAACACAAGTTCATATTCCTTTAGAGTTAGCATTCTAGTTGGAGAATAATTAAACATAATTTATAGAAAGTAGTAGAATAAGTGGAAAGTAAAAGAGGACAAAGAAATAAAATTTAAGAGTATGAGAGTAATTAGGGTGACATTTGGTTGAAGAATGTTCACTGAGGGAGTGAATATGTGTAAAAGGTATAACAAGCACAGCGTCTGCAAGGGAAGATAGGCTTAAGTATTGCAGGAAAATGAAAGAGACAGTAGCTGAACCAAGAAACAGAAGGTTAGAATGGGATGCTGGTAAATTCTGAAAGACCTCGGTACACCCTCACCAAGTGGTCAGGCCACCCTATGATTAGCAGCATGATTTGGATTTACAGGGTTTTCTCTGGTTACTAGATTGATCATAGAAACAATAAGGAAGGTATTTTTGCCTAGCATCCAGAATACCCATTCAAGCTAATATTTATAGCTGAAATGAAACTTTCACCAACAATACTGCTATTTTAGTTTTGTTTTCTGTTAGAAAAAGAAATTCTGCCTGGGCTGTGGTGGCACACTCCTTTAATCCCAGCACTCAGGAGACAGGCAGGTGGATCTCTTTGGAGTTGGGGTTAGCCTGGCTTACAAAGAGAGTTCAAGAACTGTCAGAGTCATTATACAGAGAAACCCTTTCTTGGAAAACTAAAAAAGAAAAAAGAAAAAAGGAAGTTCTGGTCAAATCACAATAGATTTGTTTGATTGCATATCTTATAGGTGAATAACACTGTCAAATAAGTTATCGCCCTGACTTAAGTAAAATTGGGATTGTGTATGCAAGCAAAATGAATAAAATGTAAAATTACAAAGAATAAAATCTTAAAAATCAGTATTATATGTTATTGTAAAAAATCAAATAACTTAATACTTACAATTAGAAATGTCTGCTATTAAATAGTGCTCCTCCCTCAGGGCAACTGCTTTCATAAAACCTTTTTGGTTCAGATTTCCTGGGGATTTAACGCCATGCTTCTAAATTTGCTCACACTGTTTGTTTATTTATTTGTTTTTGGGTTTATCAGCTTTAGACATTCTCTCTTGACTTCTTGCTCTGACAGATGTTTTCAGTCCCACTTCTCACTACTGATCTTCATTTATTGGTCACTGACCTGGCACCTCTCTGGGGTTCTGCCCAGAAGATGTAGCCTTCCTCCTTCGCCTCAACCCCTCTGTGAGTATTTTGCTCCCTACACATTGCTGATCAGTTCATGTTCTTCCATCTGTCTCCATCCTTTAGAACCATGGGCAAGCTGTGTAGACTTTGAAAAAAATTAAGCATTTTTATTGGCTTAGGTTCATACTGGCACTTTGGAACTCTTGAAAAGTAAATTAGAATATTAGAACAAAGGTTTGTTTTAGTCTTTTTGTATGTATAAGATTTTTAAATTTTGTTTTGATGTTAAATTTTTTAAAGATTTATTTTATGTACATGAGCGTTTGCCTAAAATGTCTGTGCACTTCCTGTGTGCCTAGTACTCATGGAGGTCAGAAGAGGGTGTCAGATGACCTGGAACTGGAGTTACAAGTGATTGTTAGCCACCATGTCAGTGCTGGGAACTGAACCCCGGTTCTCTGTAAAAGCAACAAGTGATCTTAACAACTGAACCATCTCTGCAGCCCCATTGTGTTTTTTAATGAGGTAGATTAGATATGTTTACTGTATTTTGTCCATCAAACAATGAAAATTTCTCATGGATCATGTTATCTTTTACTCTTCATATTATAATATCATATTTTATTTTATAGGTTTGTAACATGCTTTTTTTTTTTTTTTTTTTTTTTTTGAGGGGGTTTCAAGACTGGGTTTCTCTGTGTAGTGTTGGAGCCTGTCCTGGAACTCACAAGCCTGCCTCTGCCTCTGGAGTGCTAGGATCAAAGGTGTGCGCCACTACCACCTGGCCATTCTTTTTTTTTTTTTTAAGATTATCTTTTTATTTTTTATGGATAGTGGTCTGCTTACATGTGTGCCTGTATGACAGAAGAGGGACCAGATCTCATTACAGATGGTTGTGAGCCACCCTGTGGTTGCTGGGAATTGAACTCAGGACCTCTGGAAGAGCAGCCAGTGCTCTTAACGTCTGAGCCATCTCTCCTGTCCCATAACGTTCTTTTCATATCCTCGTATTGTAGTACTTCCTTCAATTTGATTTTTTAAAGTTGTAATTAAAATTATTTGAATTAGCTGTATCTGAATTTATCCAATGAAGAAATATTTTTATAAAATCTTCGGTTATTTCTTTCTGTATAAACTTCTAGGAATAGCCATTGCTAAGTCAAGATGATAGGCTTTAAAAGTTTTGATTGCTTTTAGAAAGGTTTTGCTAACCAGTCAGCACCTTTACCACCCTGTACTCCTGCCACTACTGTATGTGAAAATATAACTTTTTCTAGGTTCTTATGGCCATCAGAAATGTTTAATTTTGCTAGGTTAAATCTTTGGGGTACATACCCACTCATCAATAGTTTTTTGTATTAGGAGATTGAGGGGAAAATGTGCAGAAGGAATTAGTTATCACCTTTGATCACCAACCAACCCTAGCAAGGAGAGTACATCAGCTAGCAACAATTGGGCTGCTTTGTATTTTTGAACTCAGTTGTGTATCCTTATAAACTTTAGATTGTTTTCTGGGGTTATTCATCTTAAAGCTATTATCAAAGTATCTGATATATCCTGAGGTTATTTCAAAGCTTTGTTTCAGCTAATGATCCACACTGAAACCTGTGACTGTATCTTTCAGCATTAAGATGAAAGGAATTTGAGCTACCCTGGCTCCTGAGACTCACCTGTTTTTGTGTTGTTTTTTTTTTAATTTTTTTTTTAATCATTAACCCTTGCTATGGCCTATGCAGCTCCTTAGATGAATTTCATAGGCCCTGGCTGTGTAGCATTTCCTTGTATTTATTTTTGTTCACCAAAACTCTGTAAAAGCTAACATTATTATTATCATCAGTTTAGGGAAGAATCACCTTCAATTCACAGATAAAAATGCCCAGTAGAAGGGGATAGCTCCATGATACAAACACACTACATTACACACATCATACTAGATGCCAGAGAAAGATAGTGGCAGCAAACATGAAAAGGCACAGCAGAAGCAAAAGACATCTCTGGTTCTGTGGTCTTGGTCTAGGGGACTGCCTAACCAAGATTGACCCATCACAGGGATTCCTCCTGGTGGGCTGACACCTTGAATCTTAGTTGCCACCTACTGCTCCTCAGACATGGCCAGCCACCGGTAGCTTTCCCTAAATGGACTCTTTCTGCTAATGCTGTGCTAGTCTTCATTCCATCTCAAGATGTTATCACTATTTTCTCTGTTTGCATGTACATAAAATAGGAGGTGATGTTTTCCCTGTCTGCCTGCCCTTGGCACATGATTTTAAGATTTTTTTAAATTGATTTTTATTGAGCTCTACATTTTTCTCTACTCCCCTTCCTGCTTTTCCCCTCCCCTTCAATCCTCTCCCAAGGTCTCCATGCTCCCAATTTACTCAGGAGATCTTGCTTTTTTCTACTTTCCATGTAGATTAGATTCATGTATGTCTCTCTTAAGAGTCCTCATTGTTGTCTATGTTCTCTGAGATTGTGATTTGTAGGCTGGTTTTCTTTGCTTTATGTTTTAAAACCACTTATGAGTGAGTATATGTGATAATTGTCTTTCTGGGTTACCTCACTCAATATGATGTTTTCTAGCTCCATCCATTTGCCTGCAAATTTCAAGGTGTCGTGCTTAGCTCCTTTACAGTCAAAAAACCACAGACAGCAGACAGTAATCCAATTCCTTTGGGGAAGAGACTACCTTAGTTTTATTGTCCTGACATTTTAGACTGTTTCTCTCTCTTCCTCACCCGTTCTCTTCCTATCTTCCTTTTTTTTTTTTTTTTTTTTTTTTGGAGACAGTTTCTATTATATAGTTTTTGATGTTTTAGAACTTTCAGTGTAGAGCAGGTTGGCCTTGAATTAGTAAGATCTTCCTGATCCTGCCTCCTGAGTGCAGGGATTAAAGGTGTGACTTATTTTAGGCTGTTTTAAAGCAACTTTCCCACCTACCCACCCCCACCCAAATGTACCTAAAGCCAAATGTGGTAATGCATACCTGTAATCTTAGCACTTCTACAATTCTAGCTTTTGAGAGGCTGAGGCAGGAGGAGCACACATTCCAAGGCCTCAAAGAGATCCGCCTGCCTATGCCTCCTAAGTGCTGGGATTAAAGGTGTGCACCACCACCGCCTGGTAACTCTTAAATTTAACCCATATTTCTTATCTATGCTCAGTATACTCATCTTGGTAGCTTTTCTCCGTATACTCATCTTGTTTCTCCTGACTCCAGGCTTCTTCATCCCAGCATCCGTAATTTGGTTTTCCCACATATACTTCCTGATTGGCTACCTGCCAGTCAGTTCTTTTTATTTATTTATTTATTTATTTTTAAGATTTATTTGTTTTATTATGTATACAGTATTCTCAGTACTCTGCCTGCAGGCCAGAAGAGGGCACAGATCTCATTACAGATGGTTGTGAGTCACCATGTAGTTGCTGGGAATTGAACTCAGGACCTTTGGAAGAATAGGCGGTGCTCTTAATCACTGAGCCATCTCTCCAGCCCCGCCAGTCAGTTCTTTATTAACCAATGAGAGTAAACCTAGTCACAGTATACAGAATGATTATTCCACACTCTCTCAACTGTGGGCTCCTGTAAATTGAAAATAAAGAGGGAAGAACCAGGGCATAGTTACAATCTGAACAAAGCAAAACCAAACTTCAACAGTGTAACAACTCATTGGCTAATAACTGAGACTCACTAATGATATTCTGGGCTCCTCTAAGGGAATTCCATCTTTTTCAGCTCCATCTTCTTGCAGCACACAGAGCTTGTCTTTTAGGCTCTGACTGGCTCCAGTCCTTTGATGGTGCTGTTCTTGGTGGTTATCTCATGGTACTGGCATCTCCAAAATGCTGGAGTCTTTCGCTGCAACTCTCGCATTTTGACCACTTGCCTTTTTTGGGCTTTCTTCATAGTGCTGATTCTCAGCATCTCTGGATGACCCCTTTAAGTCCTGGACCTTCATCTGCTACTTCCACAATCCTCCCCTAAACATGTTCGGTCAGGTTTATCACAGCAATACTCTATTATCCTGGCACCGACTTGTCTTAGTTAGGGTTGTTATTAATATGATGAAACACCATGACCAAAACAACTTGAGAAGGAAGGAGTTTATTTATTTGACTTACACTTTCATATCACTGCTCCATCATCAAAGGAAGTCAGGACAGGAACTCAGAGCAGAAATCTGGAGCAGGAGCTGATGCAGAGGCCATGGTGGGGAGCTGCTTACTGGCTTGCTCCCCATGGCTTGCTCAGCCTGCTTTTCTATAGAACCCAGGACCACCTGCCAAGGGGCGGCCCCACCTACAATAGACTTGGTCCCTCCATCCCCCACCCCCCATCAATTACAAGAATATTGATGTAGAAGCAGCGTAGTTGGCGAGGGAACAGGACAGGGAATTCTGGCCACGATTTTAGACATTGCTATATCTCTTGTTAGTTAATATTTGTTAATTCACCGGACATCTATTATTATGTTAATTGAACCATTCAACTCAGGGAAGGCTTTTTAAAAGTTCAAAAAGGTTTTTTTTTTGGGGGGGGGGTGTTGAGACAGGGTTTTTCTATAGCTTTGGAGCCTGCCCTGGAACTAGCTCTTGTAGACCTGGCTGGCCTCGAACTCACAGAGATCCGCCTGCCTCTGCGTCCCAAGTACTGAGATTAAAGGCGTGAGCCACCACCACCAGGCTGAAGTGCTTTTATAGATACTCCAGTATGTTAGGAGAATATACTGTAATTTCAGTTTGTACATTTAATAAATTTGTGGAACATTTTTTTCTGTTTGTTTAGCATGTTGTCGTGCCCTAGCTCTCAGCAGGGCAGCCAGAGTAACCAACACTATTCTAATGGAGGCCTTGAGGTCCTCATTCTGTAAAAGAATGGCTGGCATGTTAGGGAAATTTAATGTTTTGGATCCATTTGGAGTTATTTCTGCTTTCTATGTCTTTAACAATGAGACTAAAATGGACTGTTCATATAGGGAGAAGCGCCCCAGAAGCCACAGGAAGAACTTGCATAGACATAAATCCACATAAATAAAAAGAAAGTCTTTGTTCAGTTTGGCCTGAAACTTAACTATGTAGCTTAGCTTTCCCTTGAAGATCTTTCTGTGTTAGTCTCCTCAGTGCTGGGATTACATGCATGAACCACCACACCTATATTTTAAAAATCATTTTTATGTATATAGTTCATGACCAATGCCTATATAATCCTAGCACCCGGGGAGGCAGAGGTAGAGATAGGTATATTTCTCTGAATTCAATGCCAGCTTGCATAGCCAGATCCAGGTCAGCAATTGCACTTATCCACTGAGGTATCTCTTTAGCCCCACATTTTAATTTACTATTTGTGTTAGGTGTGTGCAGAGGCCAGAGGACAACTTGCCAGAGTAAGGTCTCTCCTGCCATATGGGTTCTGGGGATTGAACTGAAATATCAAATAGTCAAGCTTTGGCAGTAGAAGCACCTTTACCTGAGTCTTTTAACATTCAGAAGTAGTGTTAAGTGAGGAAAGTCAGGAGTCTTCAATTTCGGAGTGAGGAGTAAATGGAGTGGTTGGTTGAAATTTCCAGAACATACCAAGTGTTACATGACATGTATTACTGGGGAGACGTTAACACATGCCTACTTAACACAGATAGGGAGGGGACTGATGACAGATCAAAGTACATATACCAACAAAGTCCAACTTGAAGTCACTTATAGGAATGTGGGTGGGGCTTATTTACAGAAGAATGTATGACTCAGATGATGCTGGAGCTCACTCTATAACCTACTGGCAACTCAACAGGTTAGAGGGTGTCCTTTCTAGTTTCTTCTGGGCAGATCAGTTGGTTCCTGCCTCTTCTAGATTGTTCAGCAGTTATAAGA
This sequence comes from Microtus oregoni, assembly GCF_018167655.1. Lineage (NCBI taxonomy): Eukaryota > Metazoa > Chordata > Mammalia > Rodentia > Cricetidae > Microtus > Microtus oregoni. The sequence goes on along the minus strand of NW_024543074.1, from coordinate 25,978,125 downwards.
GTAATTCTCAGCAGTCTTTACTGCTTATATACTCTTATATACTCTTGGGAAGGGAGGGCCTAGTGAATCTAGTTAGTTTCAGGGACTTCCTGAAGGTTTTTTAAGTTTATGCCCAGAGTTTAAGGAGCTTCCTTCCCTGTTGGATGCAATGTTTCACTTCTCTATAACCCCCCTCCCCCTTTATTTTATTTTATTTTTTTATTTTTCAAGACGGTTTTTTCGTAGCTTTGAGCCTGTCCTGGAACTAGCTCTTGTAGACCAGGCTGCCCACAAACTCACAGAGATCTGCCTGCCTCTGCCTCCAGAGTGCTGGAATTAATGGCGTGCATTACCACAGTCTGTCTCTCTGTGAACATTTTTAAATGTCCCATTTCCTCCTTTTCACATTCCATGTCTTAAAAGAGTTTTCCTGGGGGCTGGAGAGATGGCTCAGAGGTTAAGAGCACTGACTGCTCTTCCGGAGGTCCTGAGTTAAATTCCCAGCAACCACATGGTGGCTCACAACCATCTGTACTGAGATCTGGCACCCTCCTCTGGCGTGCGGGCATACATCAAGGCAGAATTTGTATACATAATAAATAAATAAATCTTTAAAAAAAAAGTTTTCCTTCAATTTGGAAATTTTTAATATAGGAAGAAGCTGTTAAACAACTCGAATGTCAGGAGTCCAGATTAGTAGAGGAAACAGGATTGAGATGTTTAAAAAAAAAATCTTGTAGAAAAAGGTTGGTCTGTCAAAGCAATTTGCTACACCCATGAGAAAACAGGCTCAGAAAGGCCTTCTCTTTAAAAAAAAATGTAGTAAAATATTTATACCATATATTCTCCTATATATGTATATAGTTTGGTACAGCAGCTTTTTAAAAACTTAATTGATTCTTCTGAATGTCATATTATGCACCTCAATCCTACTCATCTCCCCATCCTTCCATATTCACCCTCTGCTGTTGCAACCTTTCCCCAAAAGAAAACAAAGAATAATAAAAATAAAACAAACCAAAAAAACCCATCTCACCATAGAAGCTGTGGTGTGTCACCTCGTCTGTCTTTTTGCCCAAACAGCTTTACTTGTAGACATTCATTGCAATGAGTCATTGGTCTAGTTTGATATCCCTGACATCTGCTACACCATCAATACTGGATCCTCACCAGGACTCATTCCTCTTAGATATCCTGTTGTTGCCCTGTGTCATAGAGATCCTGCAGAACAGCTTTATATACTGAGAGATGGTATGTCCTGGTCTGGTACACCATAGTCAGGTTGTATAAGCAAGTAGGTAATGAGGCCATAAATTTTGTCAAGCGAATCCTTTGGCAGAATATTGGAAAGCCTTTACAGACTGGTTTTGCTTGTCTTCTCCGTGTTCCAAATATCTTTTGGTTAGGAAGTCAGCTTGCTGTAGCCTACTACTAGCTTGAAGGAAAAATATTCTAATGGTAAGTAGTTTTAAAGTCCCTCATACATTTTACACAACGGAGTACTGCTCAGGGGTAAAAACAAAACAAAACAAAACCCAATGTCACCTTGAAATTTGCATGTAAATGGATGGGACTAGAGAAAACCCCTTCCTGTGTGGGAACTCAAACCCAGAAAGATAAACACGGTGTGTACTCACTCTTCAGTGTAAATGTGCAAAGGATATTGAACCTATAGTTCATGATCCTAGAGAAGCTAAGTAACAAGGTGAACTCTTAAGAAAAACATACATAGATACACCTAGAAAGGGGGAAATAGACATGATTGCCTAACAAATTTGGGAGCATGGGGGTGGGGGGGGGAGAAGGGAGGGTGGAAGGAGAGGAGGAGGGGGAGGAGGAGGAGGACTTGAGGAAATGGGATAGTCAAGATGGAGGAAGGACAGAGGTGAGAGCAAGGAATGAGATATTTTGGTTAAGGGAGCCATGGGACTAGCAAGAAACCTGGCACTAGAGAAATTCCCAGGAATCCACAAGGATGACCCCAGCTAAGACCCTAAGCAATAGAGGAGAGGGTGCCTGAACTGGCCTTGCCCTCTAGTCAGACTTAAATATTTTAAATGTTATCAGAGAACCTTCATCCAGCAACTGATGGAAATAGGCAGAGACCCACAGTGGAGCACTGGGCTGAGCTCCCAAAGTCCAATTGAAGAGTGGGAGGAGTGAGAATAGGAGCAAAGAGGTCAAGACCCTGATGGGGACACCCCACTGAAACAGTTTACCTGAGCTAATGGGAGCTCACCAACTCCAGCTGGACAAGGAAGGAACCAGCATAGGACCAAAATAGTCCCTCTAAATGTGGGTGACAATTGTATGGCTGGGGCAAATTGTGGGACCGATGTCAGTGGTACCAGGATTTATGCCTACTGCTTGTACTGGCTTTTAGGGAACCTGTTCTCTTTGGATGGATACCTCGCTCATCTTTGATATAGTAGGGAGGGCTGTGGACCTTCCCCAAAAGCAATGTGCCTTATCCTCTCTGAAGAATGGATGGGAGGTGGTTTGGTGGGATGGGTAAAGGGAATAGGAGGAGGGGAGGGAGAGGGAACTGAGATTGGTTTGTAAAATGAAAAAAATAGTTTGTTTTCTTATAAAAAAAGAAATCAATAAGGATGATTGTGCTTTTTAAATCTGTAGTAGGAATGTAATAAAATCTTTGCAGTAGCATTGTCTGTTAGTTACTTGTCTATTGCTGTGATAAAACACCATGACCAAGGCAGTTTATAAAAGGAAGTGTTTAATTGGGCTTACAGTTCCAGAGGGTTAGAATTCTTAATGGTGTGAAGGCATGATAGCAGGAATACCTGAGAATTTAAATCTTGAATAGCAAGGAGGAAACAGGAAATACATAACTAACCTCAAAACCCACCCCTATTGACATACCTCTTACAATAAGGCCATACCCCTAATACTTTCCAAATAGTCCATGATCTGGGAACCAAATATTTAAGCTGAGCCTATGAAGGCCATTCTCATTCATACCACCACTGATATTTTTCTAGTATTGACTTTATTAATAAAGATTGAGGAAAGGAATGCTTTGGCAGTTAGAGAAACACCACTTCCTGTGCTAGTGTGGGAAATTATTTTGGTAAGCCATACCAGGGGCAAACACTGTTAAAAGTGAGATAGATACTGGACATTTTTCTGCCTTGCTTTTACATTATTTATACAAAATAAGCAATGGACACAGTAACATGCTGGTTAACAAAGAAAAAAAGCACAGAAAGTGTGTACAAATGTTTGAGACTTTAGGATACATTGACAAGAGTGAGAAACAGTGCTAAATTTTCAAGGATACTTTATACATATATGCTAATTTCTGAATTTACGTGCTTACATTATAAAATTTCATTAGACTTCTACTGAGAAATGCAACAATGAGATAATTAGGATTGTACAGTGAAGTGCTCAAGATAGAAGTTTGAGACCTGAGTTTGGAGCCCCATACCCTTAAAAAAGCTTGGTGCAGTAATACACATGTGTAGTCCCAGCATTGGAGGACACAAGTGGATCCTAAGTGGACCACTAACGAGACAGAATAGCTGAAAAGGTTGGAAATAAGATAAGTCATGTATAAAACTATTACCTATAATCCTTTGTCTTTACTACACCAAATTCCTGTCAACAGTAAAGTGCGTATGTGTATTCTTTCTAGTAGCCTGCAACATAGTTTGGAATTAGTGAAAGGTATGTGTGCATAAACATAATAAAATTGAAATAGTTAATATCTTTAAAAATTGTTAATATCTTTTAAAAATTTAAAAATTTAAAAAGTGCCTGAGTGGTCGTGGCGCATGCCTTTAATCTCAGCACTCTGGAGGCAGAGTCGGGCAGATCTCTGTGAGTTCGAGGCCAGCCTGGTCTACAGAGTGAGGTCCAAGACAAGCCAGAATTGTTTCATGGAGAAACCCTGTCTTAAAAAACCAAAACCAAACCAAACCAAAAAACCTTTTCAAAAGTAAGAACACAAGCCTCGTGTTTTAAAATACAGTATTTGTTTTATCTGTTTGCTTTGCTTATTTGATTAGTAAACTCTCTTTGAGACAGGTTTTCTCTGTGTAGCTGCCTTGTCTGCCTGCCTGTGCTTCCTAGGTGCAGGTATTAAGGACGTGTGCCACTATTGCCCAGCTACAGTGTAATTCTTGACTTTAGCTGGTTTTTTGTTTGCATCTTAGCTTGTACATTACTTTCTTGTTGCTGTGACAAAATAATTGGTAAAACAACTTAAGGAAGCTGAATTTATTTCAGTTTATGGTTTATCAAGTGTGTTCATGCCGGGAAAAATGTAATTGCTGGAGTTTGACTGTGGTACAGTGATGAGTGGGAGGGAGTATGAATCCTAGTACTCTGCTTGCTGTCTCCATTTTTCATTTTTATGCAGCCTTGGAACCACAATTCATGGAGTGGCCCCAACCACATTCCATGTTAAACTGTTTTGGGAACATCTTAGACACACACCAGAGGGGTGTCTCCTAAGTGATTCCAAGTTGAAGTATGTTGACAAATGAATATGGACCTGATATCAGTATATGAAGTTACAGGTTTTGAACTAACAACACTTGCTTACCAGCTCTTTGATGACCCTTTGTTATTAGCTTTTCTCTATCTTGCTAGTTTTTGTCTCTGTTCTTGTTTTTTGTCCTCATCATCCACTCTCCATGCCAAAGCATTATTTAGAAAAATCTCACGATACCATTGCTATTTCTGTAGGCACCAGCTATTCCTGTTGAAAGCTGTGGCAGACAGAGGGGTCAGTACACACAAGCAGAAGAGACAGAGTTTCTGTTCTCTTTGTGCTCAGAGACTTGTGGTCCACACAGGAACTCCATCCAGAGATGTGTGTATCTAGAGGCATCATGGCAAATAGGTAGTTATTAGTGTAAGTAAGAGTTGGTAAAATGTAGCAATTCCAACGCAAAGGTGCTTTTGGTTCTTTATAAAGGAATTATAAAGGCTATAGTAAAAACTTACTATTCTTGATTTGATTTGACTTTGTTTTCTTTGAATTAAAATTCCTGGAGAATTGGCCTTAGTTATTTTCATCTTCACAGGCTCTCTTAAAACCTACTTAGAACTGGGCGATGGTAGCTCATGCCTTCAATTCCAGCATTCGGAAGGCAGAGGCAGGTGAATCTCTATGAGTTCAAGTCTAGCCTGGGCTACAGAGTGAGTTCCTGCACAGGCTCCAAAGCTACAGAGAAACTCTGTCTCAAAAAAAAAAACAAAAACACCCCCCCCAAAAAGAGAACAGAGCAAACACACACACACACACAAAATCAAGACAAAACTTACCTAGAATGCTAAGACCTGTTTGGATCCTAGGGTAGATGTAGGAAGACAATACAATTACATCTGGATAGTTCGCTGTACCTGTGTCTTGTAGTATGGAAATGTGGTCATGAGACAGCATTTTTATAGTTTTTATGGTTTATGACTTCTATATGCTCAAGTTCTGTAATTGTTGGAGAAAAACTGCTTTAAAGTTTTGATTGAAATTTTCTTTTTCCACAGAACTCAACAAAAACCCAGTGGAAGGCTTTTCAGCAGGTTTAATAGACGACAATGATCTCTATCGGTGGGAAGTTCTTATTATTGGTCCTCCAGATACACTTTAGTAAGTATATAGAATTGACATCTTCAAATAGTTACTCCTTTAACTAGAATTAAAACTTAATTTTGAAAATTGAAATTTTTTTTTGTTGGTTTGTTTTTGTTTTTCACGATAGGGTTTCTCTGTGTAGCTTTTGGAGCCTGCCCTGGAACTAACCAGTCTGGCCTTGAACTCAGAGATCCACCTGCCTCTGCCTTCTGAGTGCTAGGATAGAAGGCGTGTGCTACCACCGCCCAGCTGAAAATTGAATGTTTTTTAAAGGAGTAAGCAAAATGATTGTATCTAATATCATTTGTGTTCATTTTGGTCACATTTAGAGCCTTTGTGTTATGCTTGAAGCTCCTAATGTCTAAAACCTTTTTTTTGGATTTTTGAGGCATGGTTTCTCTGTGTAACAGTTCCGGCTCTTGTGGAACTTGCTTGTAGACCAGGCTGGCTTCGAACTCAGAGATTTGTTTGTTAAAATTAAAGGTGTGTGCCACCACTACCTGGCTAGTTTTACTGTTCTTAATGCCTTATCATTTATTAAAGAACAAGACTGCAGATATCTGGAATTTTTTTTTAAAACAGAGTTATTTTTTAAATTTAATTAAAATGAATCAGTTATTTGTTTCTATGTGTGCGGGTGTTTTGCATGTATATCTGTGTACCATGTATGTGCCTGGTGCCTGAGGAAGCCAAAAGATGGCATGAACCCTCTAGAGTTAAGGATGGCTGTGACCCACCCACTGTGTGATTGCTGTCAATTGAACCTAGGACCTCTGGAAGAAAAGCTCTTAACTGCTGAACCATCTCTTAAGACCCGAGATGTTACATAGGACATATTCTGTATATCTATGTCTTAAGAAGACCAAAGAGCCATGCCATTTAAGCTGGCATAGAGGTCATCCACATGACAAACAACCAACCAGATAGAAAGAGCCAAGAAGCTAAAAATATTGGGGAAACCCCAATGTGTTAAGTTTGCAGCCCTGTGGGTTGAAGGACTCTTTTGTAGGGGTCACATACCAGCAATCCTACATATCATATTTCCATTGTGGTCCATAACAGTAGCAAAATTACAGGTCACCACAATGTGAGGAACTATATTAAAGGGTCACAGCATTAGGTTGAGAACCACTTTTCTTTTTGTTTGTTTGTTTGGTTTGGTTTTTTTGTTTGTTTGTTTGTTTTTGTTTTTCGAGACAGGGTTTCTCTGTAGCTTTGGAGCCTGACCTGGAACTAGCTATTGTAGACCAGGCTGTCCTCAAATTCACAGAGATCCATCTGCTTCTGCCTCTCAAGTGCTGGGATTAAAGGTGTGTGCCACCACCGCCCGGCCGAGAACCACTTTCTTAAAAGGAAAGAAAGATAAAGAAGACAAGGAAAAACAGAATACTTAAAATGATGTTTACAAGGCTGCTAATTCTATTTAAGTGCTTTATAGAATATTTTATTAAATTCTTGAAAAGTGTTTATTGACTTAAGTGCAAGGAAGTGATCTTATAGTTGTTTCAGTAGTGTGGGCTTGAGAGTGATTGAAAACAAATTAGCATGGGTTTGAGTAATGCTACTATCAGTTCACTGCCATGCAATGGCCTGCGGCATTAGCTCAGGAAAAGTACTGTTGTAAAGTTCTAAAAACATGTGCTATTTTGTGACGTTATCACTAACCTTTAATTTAGTCACTAGAGGGCATTCCATACTGTTTACAGTCTGTGTAATCTGTGACTAGTTCATTCAGGTATTAATTTCAGACTGATAGTTACTGAGTCCTTTTTACCCGTCTCCACCTAGTATAGATTTATTACTTTTATATCCAATATTGAATTTTTCTATTGCTGTTTAGATTTTCTTTGTCAGGCATGGTAACACATGCCTTTAATCCCAGCACTTGGGAGGCAGACTCAGGTAAACTCTTGAATTTGAAGGTAGTCTGATCTGTAGAGCAAATTTCAGGACAGTCAGAACTATATAGAGAAAGAAGCCTTGTTTTAATGCCCCCCCCCAAAAAAAAAGTTTCCAAAGTTTTCTTCTTCATGTAACATTTGGAAATGAAGCAGGTCCAAGTACTCTAGGCAAGTGTTGGACCACTGACTCAGAGCCCCAAGAACAGACTTTTTTTTTTTAATTGAAAAAGGGTCTTAATATGTAGCCTGGGTAACTTAAATTTAATAGGCCTGCTGCTTTACCTGTTCCAGTGCTAGATTATAGGCATGTTTTTGTGATTTAATGTACAAAAACAATAAAAGGTTTTGTGGTAGAAACATGACCTTGGTTTTTCAGATGTTCAGCAGTTATGTACCTCTTTAACATCTTGCTAATGTTACTAACACTTTCTATATTGAGAGATTTTAAATTTTAAATTCATTTATACTGTAGTGTATTTCCTTTTGTTCACCATAGTTATACCTTTTTGTGCTTGAACAATAGTAAATACATTTCACCTACTTTGTTATTTTACACTATGAGGATTTTAGTCCCTGTGTGCTAACTTGACTGCTGAAGTTTGTTTGATTGACCCCACTAATTAGGTGTTTTTGGGGGGATGGGGTGAAGTAAGAGAAGCATGTAGAAGCTGCTGAGGTGAAGTAGAGGATAAGTCAATAAATCCATTAAAAAAGCATTTAAGAACTAGCACGGTTGTTTCAGGTATTTTTTATTCAAACAAAAACATACACCTTAAAATTTTAGGACAACTTGTCAGTTCAGTTACTTTTAAATAATTTAGACAGGTAGTGGCAACTTTATGATGAGAATCCTAGTCAGCTATTAAAAAGCTTTTTAAAATATTTTATCTTTCATTTTTAAAAATTTTATGTGCATTGGCGTTTTGCCTGCATGTGTATCTGTTAGAGGATTTTGGATCACCTGGAACTAGAGTTAGAGACAGTGTGAGGTGCCTTGTGGGTGCTGGAAATTGAACGCGGATCCTCTGGAAGAGTAGTCACTGCTCTTTAACCACTGAACCATCTCTTCAGCCCCTGAAGCTTTTGAATGAATCACATCAACCAAAACAAAGTGACCTGGGAGAGATGAGGTGCAGGGAAATTTTTTTTCCCCGAGGATATTTTGATGTTCTTTTACTGCAAGTATGGTGGTCAGAGGACAACTTTGTTAAGTCAGTTCTCTACTTCCACCTTTACCATGGGTTTTGGAGATGTAACTCTTGTTTCTATGCTTATATGACTAGTATCTTTACCTATACAGCACCCTTGCTGGCATACTTCTGTTTATCAGACATTTGTATTTTGTTCAGAAAAAAAGCAATGAAAATTATTTATGATTAAAATTTCAACTTGTACTGAAATGTACAAAACACAAAGGATCCCATGTCTTACATCCTACAATTTATCACTATTATATGTAATGTTGTGTCTCTTATTTTTGTGTCAGTATACAAATACCCGTTCCCATCTTTCAAAAAAATTACTTATTAGTGTGAAGCTGCATAATGTGTGTGTGGGTATGTGGTCTACAGTATAGATAGGGAGGTCAGAAGACAACTCTTATGAATTTGGTCCTTTCCATCCAACTTTAAGTGGGTTTGGGGGATGGAACTCAGATGTCAGGCTTGTTTTTCAAGTGCCATTATTTGTTAAGCCATCTTACCTGTCCAATACATACCTTTTCAGGTCTTGCTTTGTAGCCCAGGAGGACATTGAACATTTGATCTCAAGTGCTAGAATTACACATACATATTACCATTGAATCATTTTTGCTTCGTAAGGTAACCTAATCAAGTTGGACATATACATGAATGGTTGTGAGCTGCCATTTGAGTGCTGGAAATCAAATCTGCATCCTCTGCAAGAACAAGTGCTTTTAACCACTGAGACATCTCCATAGTCCCCAGCTAGTGTTCTTAGGAATCATCTGCTTAGGGATTGTCAACCACAGTGCACTGGGTCCTCCCATGTCAATTATCACTCATGGCAATCTCTCACAGATATTATCACAGGCCAGTCTGACTCAGGAGATTTTTTGTTTGTTTGTTTTTGTTTTTTGAGACTGGATTTCTCTGTAGCTTTGGAGCCTGTCCTGGAACTGAATCTGTTGACCAGGCTGGCCTTGAACTCACAGAGATCTGCCTGCCTCTGTCTCCTCTGAGTGCTTGGATTAAAGGCACATGCCACCATACCCTACTGCCGGACTTTCTGTTAATTGAAATTTTCTTCTCCTAGTTGGTTTTAGGATCAAGTGGATAATAAAAATTAACTAGGACTCACTCCACATTTTTTTTTGTTGATAGGTAGCATATTGGACAGTACATTATTGATATTGTAGAGATTACCACGCTGTAAAGTCAATGGCATAAAACCTGCTTGGGAAACACTTTTGTTTACTATTGTCCTCCTAATGGGCATATAAATACCAAATGAATTTTTAAAAATGTTTTTATCGGGCTGGAGAGATGGCTCAGTGGTTAAGAGCATTGCCTGCTCTTCCAAAGGTCCTGAGTTCAATTCCCAGCAACCACATGGTGGCTCACTACCATCTATAATGAGGTCTAGTGCCCTTTTCTGCCCTTTAGGCACACATGCAGAAAGAATATTGTATACATAATAAATAAACAATTTAAAAAAAAAACAAAAAAAGTTTTTATCATTTTGTGTAGTGTTCTGCCTGCATGGACACCTGCAGGCCAGAAGAGGGCACCAGATCTCATTACAGGTGGTTGTGAGCCACTATGTGGTTGCTGGGAATTGAACTCAGGACCTTTGTAATGCAGTCAGTAATCTTAACCTCTGAGCCATCTCTCCAGCCCCCAAATGAAATTTTATTACATGATGAAATGAATAAACAAGTAGATAAGTAGAAGTGGCAGTCTGTTTCCAGATAGAGAACCACAAAAATGTGCCTAAACTTTGAGATGAGAAAGAGGTTGATGGGTGTGACTGCAAATAAAGAAAAATGATCATTTGAAACCAATATAGAAAATTCAACAACTTGAATCATGTAGACAAGGTTAAACTCAAAGTTCATTGAAGACATGCACTGAAAAGCGTTGTAGCATAGCACCAGTGTGATCTGATCTGAACACAATGATTCCTTTTATTTCTACTAACCTGGAGAGTTTAACAAAGCAGTATTTATGATAGTTTATTAAACTGTGTATTTGCAAGGAACCATAATTATTTTTGTCTTCCTTTCTGTTTTTTTTTTGTACCCTTTTATTTGTCTGATTGACTATGTACTTGTAAAGAATACTTAAATTCATGAACTTGGTTTTCTTTTATTTTTTTCCAGCGAAGGTGGTGTTTTTAAAGCTCATCTCACTTTCCCAAAAGATTATCCCCTCCGACCTCCTAAAATGAAATTCATTACAGAGATTTGGCACCCAAATGGTAAGTTTTCTAGTTTACTTTTATATTTTCAAATAAGATGATTTATAATTAAAGATTTCACAAAAATCTCAGTGAGATCACTTTGAGATTTCATGTTTTTGTGCGTTTGATCTTGTATTAGACTCTAAAGAGAAGAAATACAAAGAATTTATTTATTTATTTTTTTAACTTAGTTTTCTGCTTTTTTTAGAAATGAGGTATGATAAGTTTGAGTTCCAGGTCGACTTGGACCTCACTGTGTACCTCATGTTGTCCTTTTTTTTCTTTTTTCTTTTTAAATTTATTTATTTATTAAAGATTTCTGCCTCCTCCCCGCCACCGCCTCCCATTTCCCTCCACCTCCCCCCATCAAGTCCCCCTCCCTCATCAGCCTGAAGAACAATCAGGGTTCCCTGACCTGTGGGAAGTCCAAGGACCACCCACCTCTATCCAGGTCTAGTAAGGTGAGCATCCAAACTGCCTAGGCTCCCCCAAAGCTAGTACATACAGTAGGATCAAAAACCCATTGCCATTGTTCTTGAATTCTCAGTAGTCCTCATTGTCCACTATGTTCAGCAAGTCCGGTTTTATCCCAGGCTTTTTCAGACCCAGGCCAGCTGGCCTTGGTGAGTTCCCGATAGAACATCCCCATTGTCTCAGTGTGTGGGTGTACCCCTCGCGGTCGGTCCTGAGTTCCTTGCTCGTGCTCTCTCTCCTTGAAATTTTGGTAATCTTCCTGCTTTAGGCTGCCAAGTGCTCAGATTACAGGCAAGAACCACTGCTCCACTAGTCTTTTAGAAAAAATACCTTTTCAGGAAATGGTCTCTGGGTTGGGAATATAGTTCAGTTGGTGGAGTACTTACCTAGCATACACAAAGCCTTGGATGTTATCCCCAATCTTTTATAGAATGGGTGTGGTCATATAAACCTGTAATCTTCTAGCTACACAGCAAAGAAAATTGTAACGGTATATGCCATAATCTTATTAAATAACAGCATTATTCATGTTATCCAAAAAGTAGCAATAATACCAATGCCTGCCTCTGAAAGTAAAAGCAAAATGTTACATATAATGCAGTTTGATTTGGTAACTGAAAACGTGAAGTGTTATGGTGGCTGGAAAGCTTGCTTAGCAGATAAGTGTGTAATGTTCTTCCATCACCAAAGATGGATTTGAAGAACTCATTGTCTGTTTCAGAAAAACCACCTGTAAAGGATCCAAAGCCTTTGGTATATGTGGTCATCTGTCCTCACATTAACAGTCACACACAGAAGCATATTCATATATGGAAAATAATTTTTCAAATAAATGACATGGAATGATCATTCAATAATTCCATTTATATGAAATTTCTAAAATGTGTGGCTCTGACTCAGAGTATATTCATAGTTGCTTAGGACTGCTGGAGAGTTAGGAGGGAAGGAAAAGGCAATCAGTTGTACAAGGTTTTGTTTGGAAGTTAATGAAAGTTCCTAAAGTTGAGTGTGATTTGGTGTAAGACTCAGTAAGTGTATTATCTAGAAACAATTAGACTGTATTCTTCAAATTGTTGAATAATGTGGTGGGCTTTAAGGTTTTTATGGGGATGCCTGGCTATTAAGTAAAAGTTCTTTCCATGTAAGGCTGGTAATCTGTGCTTGGTCCTTGGAGCCCATCTTGAGATGGGGATCCCATTACACTAAAGTTTTCCTTTGGCCTCTACAAATGGGCTATAGCACACATGCTCACATATATACACAACAATAATAGAATAAATTTCAAAGAGATATTATATGGCAAATAATAGTTTTGCAGCATGGCTGCATTTCAGTTTGGATTATCTGTTTTGTTTGTTTATTTTTGAGATTGGTTATTCACTGTGCAACTTTGACTGGCCTGAATTACCTACATAGATTAGACAGACTTTAAACTCAGAAATCGTCCTGCCTTTGTTTCCTAAGTGCTGAGATTAAGGGTGTGTACCTCAATGCCCAGATCATAAAGGATTTTCAGGTGGATTTAGGAATAAAAGAATAGAGTAATAAAGCCAGTTCTAAAGAACATTGAGATGAAAAGGAAAAAAAGCAGCAACAGAAGAATAAAAGAAAAAAGGAGAAATCAAGCATTTGGCAAAATATGAGTAAATATTAAGTGTATAGCTAGTTTAAGAGTTACAAAAGAGGGCTGGAGAGATGGCTCAGCGGTTAAGAGCACTGACTGCTTGGGACCCAGGTTCAATTCCCAGCACCCACATGGCAGCTCACAACTGTCTGAATATCCAGGTCCAGATGATCTGACACCTTTACACCAGTGTACATAAAATAAAGTTAAATAAACCATTAAAAAGAATTAAAAAAAGAGTTACAATAGATATCTCATAGGGAACATAGTTGTCGCCCAACATGTATTTGGGAAGTTAATTAAACCAGAGATTACTAGAATTTAGAAAAAAAGTATGGAAAAACTTTACTCCTGAGTTTCTGTTGGCTGTATAAATTACTTACTTCTTTCAAAATGTGAATTGCGAGCTGGAGGGATAGCTCAGCTATTAAAAGTTAGGCTCACAACCAAAAATAAAAGTGTGATTTGGACCTGGTGGTGATGGTGCACTCTTTGAATCCCAGCACTTGGGAAGCAGAGGCAGCCAATTCTCTTGAGTTTGAGGCCAGCCTGGTCTACAGAGTGAGTTCCAAGACAGCCATGATATAGAGAAACCCTGCTGGGAATTGTAGGGGGTTGGAGGTTGAGATTTGACAGGATTCTAATTTTGGTCATGGAAACATGATCTCTAACGGAAATGTATTCCACCAACATTTAAGGGATAAACCTTGAAAACATTTTGCTAATTGAAATAAGACAAACTAAAAGAACAAAAATGTGTGGTTCTACTTCTATGAGCTACTTCAGTAATTAAAATAGTGAAAACTGGGATGTTTCTGGATTCTGAAGAGTTGGGGAAACTGAGAACATTGTTTGCATACACAATTTGAATTGAGGAAGAGGAATGATGATTATAGTTGCATATTATTGTGATCCCCGCCACCCTTCAAGACAGTGTTTCTCTGTGTAATTTTGGCTGTCCTGGAACTCAGTCTGTAGACCAGGCTGGCCTTGAACTCACAAAGACCCACCTGCTTCTTATTTTTAATTCTTAACAAAAATGGTAGAAATTATAATTTCATCCTATGCCTATGCTATAATAATAATAGAATTCATGCTGGGCGGTGGTGCTACATGTTATCCCAGCACTCAGGAGGCAAAGGCAAGTGTATCTTAGTGAGTTTGAGACCAGCCTGGTCTACAAAGAGAGTTCTGGGACAGCCATGACTGTTTCACAGAAAAACCCTGTCTTGAAAACCAAAAATAAAACAAAAATAAATCATGTCAACAGATGTTTCATAATAGATAAAAATCTTAAAGCTGTTTTGTTTTTGAAGTGATACAAGAAAATAAAAGTCTTTAAAATTCTAAAGATTTAAATCTAAAGTGGTTTAAGATTCTAGTTTATTAGTTGTGGCTCTGAAACAGGGCTTGTTTGGTTTGTTTTGCTTTTGGCTCCACTGTCCTGTCACTCGCTTTGTAGATCAGGCTGACCTCCAACTCCCAGGGATCCACTTCTCTCTGCTTCCCCAGTACTGGGATTAAAGGAGTTATCTTAACCACTGAGACATCTCTCTAGTCAGTACCCTCTCCCCATTTAAAATTTTCACTTTTTTTGGGGGGTGGGTGGGTTTCGAGACAGGTTTTCTCTGTAGCTTTGGAGCCTGTCTTGGAACTAGCGCTTGTAGACCAGGCTGGCCTCGAACTCATAAAGATCCGCCTGCTTCTTCCTCCTGAGTGCTGGGATTAAAGGCGTGCGCCAGCACTGCCCGGCTTAAAATTTTTACTTATTGAAACTTGAGGGCCATCTTAGAATTTTTTTTAAATATTTATTTATTTATTTATTATGTATACAATATTTTGTCTGTGTGTATGCCTGAAGGCCAGAAGAGGGCACCAGACCTCTTTACAGATGGTTGTGAACCACCATGTGGTTGCTGGGAATTGAACTCAGGACCTTTGGAAGAGCAGGCAATGCTCTTAACCACTGAGCCATCTCTCCAGCCCCCATCTTAGAATTTGAAAGGAAAAAAATTAAGACATGACAGCTATAAATGCTGGGAATAGAGAGATGGAGAAGTAGAAAAGTCATGTCTTTTAAATTAGGGACAGCAGTGGAGGTCTGAATAAGCTGTAATTTTAAAGAATGTAATATAGTTAAGTTTAGCTTATATTCCTTTGGGTTTTGAGATGGCTTCTGTGCATTTTGTAAAATCTGTAGTATTCTCAAAACCTTAGTAGATTACATTTGGGAAATTTACATGTGAATAATATTTTATACTTGTACTTATGGATAAGTATCACATTTGTATAACCAAATTTAAACAATTCTTCTATAATTTTACAGTTGATAAAAATGGTGATGTTTGCATTTCTATTCTTCATGAGCCTGGTGAGGATAAATATGGTTATGAGAAGCCAGAGGAACGTTGGTTGCCTATCCATACTGTGGAAACCATCATGATTAGTGTCATTTCTATGCTGGCAGACCCGAATGGAGATTCACCTGCGAATGTAGATGCTGCGGTAAGGTATTTGTTGCTTGATAACTGCTGCTTCCGTCCTTTACCTTTTCATTTTCTCTCTCAATGACACTCAACTTAAAATTTAGTACTTATATACATTATTTCTCTTTCTGTATATCTATCTATCTATCTATCTATCTATCTATCTATCTATCTATCTATCTTTCCGAGACAGGGTTTCGCTGTAGCTTTGGAGCCTGTCCTGTAACTAGCTCTTGTAGACCAGGCTGGCCTTGAATACACAGAGATCCGCCTGCCTCTGCCTCCTGAGTGTTGGGATTAAAGGCGTGCACCACCACCGCCTGGCTTCTGTGTCTTTATTTTTATACAAATAAAAATTTATCACTTATAATTGCTTTGAAGTATATAGATATTTTGAGATAGCTAATTTGAACTGGTTGACATGCATTACCTCATTAGTTTTTGTAGTAAGAATAACTAAAATTTACTCTTTTTCATTAGTATGCAAAGTAACGGATTTCATTATGATCATGTACATATAGTTGTATCTTGCTGTAGTTTGTCTTGGTTTGAGGACTTTTTTCTTCTAAAGAATAAAGATTAAGGGCCGGAGAGATGGCTCAACAGTTAAGAGCACTGTCTGTTCTTCCAGAGGCCCTGAGTTCAATTCCCAGCAACCACATGGAGGTTCACAACCATCTTTAATCAGATCTGGTGCCCTCTTTTGGCATGTAGGCAGGACACTGTATACATAAATAAATCTTAAAAAAAAAAAGAATAAAGGTTAAAAATTGCTATTGTCTCTGCTTTCTTTAAATGGATTTTTTTTTTTTTTTTTTTTTTTTTTGGTTTTTCGAGACAGGGTTTCTCTGTGGTTTTGGAGCCTGTCCTGGAACTAGCTCTTGTAGACCAGGCTGGTCTCGAACTCACAGAGATCCGCCTGCCTCTGCCTCCCGAGTGCTGGGATTAAAGGCGTGCGCCACCACCGCCCGGCTAAATGGATATTTTTATAAGAAAGAGAAATACAGACAGACCAGCTATTTTTGTGAGCATTTCCTGGTATCCATTTGTTTGGTAAAAATTGATTTTTATTGTAATGGAAATGTGTTGGTGCTCATGCTGGAGGGTGATATGACAACTGTTGCTCCTGCTTTTTCACTGCGGAACTCAGCAACTCCATATGATGTACCTCAGTTGTCTCAGATGGAAGACAACCTGCATGTAATTGTTTCCAATAGTGGAAGTAGCTGATTTTCCCGTTAATTTTAATGTTTTATTTGTAAATTGTGAACTGAAAATTGTGACTTTTCCAAGGACTTTCACTTAAAAGTGTGTGTGTATGAGACCAATTTTTTGATGGATTTTGGAGAGCAGAGGATACCTTTTGGAGTAGCTTCTTTTTCTAGCATGTGCCTCTCTCCCTAACTCAGGTCATCAAGCCTTCTAATCCTTGAGCCATTTAGCTGCCTGCCCCCCCCCCCCACTTCTATTTTAAAAGAGAAATTTTCTAGTTATTGTAGTTAGCATAAGAGTTTTCTATTTGTAATTACCATTCTAGTCCCTTACAAAACATCTTGCTCTTTTGATGGGGGTGGGGGATATTAGGGTTTGAACCTATGCCCTTAGGGGCAAATGCTCAGTGCCTGAGCTATGTTTCTAGGTGAAAATACTTTGTTTTGAAAAAAATTGGAGTGTTTTGGATTGATTTGAACATTGGAGTGTTTTGGACTGATTTAAACCTATGTCTTTGCACAAATTAGGCAAGCAAGCTAAGCTACAACCCTACCATAACGTTAAAAGAGCTACAACTACAAAAGGATAACCTAAATAGGAGCTGGGCGATGGTGGTGCAGACACTTAACCTCAGCACTTAGGCAGAGGCATGTGTATTTCTGTGAGTTCAAGGCCAGTCTGGTCTAGGACATCCGGGGCTACACAGAGATTCCCTGTCTCAAAAACTAAACTAAGTAAAACTAAAATATTTTATTGTAATGGGTTTATATAAAGTAATTTTGTTTTATTTGTTGTATCTGCAGAAAGAATGGAGGGAAGACAGAAATGGAGAATTTAAAAGGAAAGTTGCCCGCTGTGTAAGAAAAAGCCAAGAAACTGCTTTTGAGTGATGTTTATTCAATAGCTAGTAACTTCAATTATTTCAGGGTAAGTTCACTTAAAAAACATACAACTCTTGTCTATTTTGGTCAAATGCTAATGCTAACTTTTGCAAATCATTTGATTTAGCTATTTGACTTGTATTTATTGGCTTCATTTTATTCCTCTAGTTCTAATTTACTATGGTTTACTGTTTCTCAGAGCTATAGAAAATCACTTGTTTTCGTCTCTTTTGGGGCATTCAGGTGTTCTTAATTTGCTGTTCTGTCTTAAAATAGTTTTATGATAATGGTCTCTTTATTTTCACTGGTAGTAACTAAAGAATCTTTTTTTTTTTTTTTTTTTTTTTTTTTACTGTGCTGGCAGTAAAGTGTGCCTTGCACTTCCTGGGGGGAGGTATTCCATTACTGAGCTAAAACTTAGCCCCTATTGCCAGTAAAATTTCTAGTAATGAAGAAGTCAGTTTGGTTTCTTCCATTTTACCCTGTCCTTATCTTCTAATCCTCTTCTGGGCACTGAAGTATCTTGCATCCTCTTATACTGAATATTATATATGGTAAAAGCTAACTTTTGTTTTTGTTTGTTTTTTCCTGTGGTAGTGAAAGAAAGACTGTAGAGCTTGGAATGAGTCCAGTTGTTATTTATTATTTAGTATTCATGAAATCCTGGGTTCAGTCCTGTTCTAATTAGATTTTTTTGTTTCTGTGGTAATATACCAACTTGTTGAGTAGACGTCTTGATTAGTCAGACTTTCTATTGCTTTGATAAAGCACCATGACCAAAAACAACTTTGGATGGAAAAGGCTTAATTCATTCTCATAACTCTTAGATCACAACACATCACTGAGGAAAATAAGGGCAGGAATTCAATGTAGGGACTTAGAAGCAGGAATTGAAACAGATGTCATAGAGAAATTTCTCACTGACTAGCTCCTTATTACTTGCTCAGCCTTTCTTATTTATACAATTTGAGGCCACATGTCTAGGCATGGTACCACCTTCATCCCCCATAGCAATCATTAATCAAGAAAATGCCCTATAGACTTGCCTACATGCAGTCTAATAGAGGCATTATCCCAATTGAGGTTTCTCTTACCAAATAACTCTAGTTGACAAACAACAACAGAAATACCAGGAGAGTTAGAAAGGGTTTATTTCAGTTTACAGGTTATAATCCATCATAGAAGGAAGCTGGGCCAGGAATCTGGAGGCAGGAACTGAAAGTGGAAACAATTAGGAATGCCTGTTCTAGCTTTCTCATACCATAATTGGCTTAGCCTGCTTTCTTAAACAACCCAGGACCACTTGTCATCCACATTGGGCTGGGCCCTCCCTCATTAATCATTAATCAAGAAATGCCTCACAGACATTCTCAAAGGTCAATCTGATGAAGACAATTTTTTAACTGATGTTTAATCTTCCCAGGTGACTCTAGTCCAGTAGTTCTCAACCTTGCTAATGCTGCAACCCTTTAATACAGTTCTCATATTTTGGTAACCTCTAACAATAAAACTGTTTTCTTTATTACTACTTCACAAGTATAATTTTGCTATTGTTATGAATTATAATGTAAATATCTGTGTCTTTGATGGTAGCTGATCCCTGTGAAAGGTTCCCAACTCACAGGTAGAAAACCACTTCTCTAGTTTATGACATGTTAACAAAAACTATCAACAGATCCCCAGCACCAACAAAAAAACCCAGATGTTGTACATTGGAGCAGTGGAAGGCAAGAGGACCAGAAATTAAAGGTCACCTTTGGCTATGTAGCAGATTCAAGACCTGCAGGAAATACATGAGATACTATCTCAAAATTATTAAAAGAAAAACCTTATTTTTAATACAGTGCTAACACCATTGGGCAGCTTTTTTAAGTTGGTTTTTTATTTCCTTTTTTTTTTCTTTTTCTTTTTTTGGAGACAGGGTTTCTCCGTAGCTTTGGAGCCTATCCTGGAACTAGCTCTTGTAGACCAAGCTAGCCTCAAACTCACAGAAATCTGCCTGCCTCTGCTTTCTGAGTGCTGAGATTAAAGGTGTGCACCACCATTTCCCAGCTGGCTTTTTATTTCTTAATAAGGCCAATAGAGTACATTTTCTCTAAATCTCTAGTCATTATTATCTTCTACCTAGTAGGGAGTCAAAGATGAAGGAACCCATCTTGACGTAGAAAAGGACATTATGTAGATAGATGAATTGATCACATTTTTTATTTGAATTAAATGTTGGGGGTGTTTAAAACTATGAAATGTGTGGTAGGTGCAGTGATGCATGCCTGTATAATCCCAGACCTTGATATACTAGACTGGAGCATTTTGGATTCCTGGTCAGCATGGACTAGTTAAATTCCTGTGTGAAAAACACAAAAAGTGATAATAAATGAAGCGTTAAAACATTTTCCTGTATTTATTTGTGTCTTTGTATGCCTGTGTATACAAATTCTAATGCATTGGCAGGTGTATATGCCATGGCACAAAGGTGTAGATCAGAGGACAACTTGGTGGGAACTTGTTCTTTACACCACATGTATCCCAGGGATTGAGCTGCAGTTGTTGGACTTGAACTGGGTTGTTGCACTGTCTTGCTGGCATTGTAACATTCAGCACATCATAATTCATGTAGATTGCTGTACATACACCAGTTTTAAGATACTATACTATATTCATTTGTATGTTTATATGCTTGTGTATATATGTATATTTATTTGCTTTGTTTGTGTTTTGAGATAGGTTCTTGCCTTGTAGTCCTGGCTGGTCTGGACTCACTGTTGATCAGGCTAGCATTGGACTCACAGATCCTCCTGCCTCTGCCACTTGAGTGATGGGATTAAAGCTATGTGCCCACACAGCTGGCTCATGTATATTTTTGTGCTTCTGGGAATGGAACCCCAGGTCTTGTGCATTCTAGGCAGTCATTCTAACACTTGAGTTACACACTCCTACTCCAAATTTTAGAGTTAGAAGTTAACACACTTCTAAGGTGTCCTGTTTTTTGTTTGTTTTGCTGAGCATAAAACTTAAAAAACTGTTTAAAACTATTTACTCAAGTCCTTGAAATTTGTAATGTTCCTGAAACATTTCTGTTACTTGACCTAGACTTTATTTCACTTTTTGTTAGTTTCTCTGCCCTGTCTTTTGTAAGTTTTATCTTTTGATTGAGATTGGCATCCTAAGATGGAAGGAAAGAGAAGCAAATCTGTTTTCTACAGATCAACACTGTTACTTTGTATGCCACTAGAAATGATGATTTCTGTTGTTTTGCATCATAGATAAGGGTATTATACCAATTCCTTATTGCTTTGTAATTGTTCCAGATTTAGTGATCTCAAACAATATTTGTTATCTTATACTTCTGAGGGCCACTCAATCCTCTACATTTAGGATATTTATTTAACTCCTGACTTTACGTCCCTCACATAGCTGAAGGACAGGTACAGGTGTTGATGGTTAGACTGTACAGTCAAGATACCTTAAGACAAGCTGGATGATCTATATCAGTGCTTACTTAGGTAGTTGTGTGCAGTATATACTTGTCTTTGAGTGTTGGCTGGAGTCCTCCTTTGGCTCTTTTTTTAAATTTAAGTTTTAATCAAAAAATAATATTTACATATATTTTGCCCTTTGTACCCAAGGAGGCAAGAACAGGGTTTCCAGATCTCCTAGAATCAGAGTTTACGGACAATTGTGAGTTATTGTGTGGGCAACTGAACAGGAATTCTCTGGAAGTCCACTAAGGATCTTAACTGCTGAGCTATTTCTCTAATCTCCTTCTTTGATTCTTGTCACTTGGTAGTCACCAGAAATCAACTCATAATATGGCAGGTGTTTCATCAGAGAGAGCAGGAACAGGGTAAGAGTGGATTCACAACTAAGTGTGGTAGATATTCCTGTCTCCTCTCCATAGGAAACAACCTGGTGGAAATGTTGCCTACAGATAAAACATAGCTGGATTCCTACCTGGGGACTGCCTTCATGACACCACTTCTTGGTGGTTATTTGAACATGATGGATTACAGTTTTGGGGGTTTCTGAAGGGCCATCAAAATGTGATGCTTACCTTTGTTTCAGCAAGCCCCTCCAATAAAACTGGCTCACTTCCTTTGAGTTCCTTAAAAAATAAATAAGGCAGAGACTTTCTACATAGCACAGGCTAGCCTGGAACTCACCTCCACCTCAAGTTGTGGGATCAAAGGTGTGTACCCCTATACCTGGTTCACTTTGATCTTTGAGAGCACTTGTAAACCCCACATAAGCAGATTTAAGCCTCACCATCTGCAATTAGAAAGCATTGTAAGACTCAAGCACAGCAAGGACACATACTGCTCAAAAGAGAATGTGAGTTCTGTTCTCAATACCTACATCAGATAGCTCATAACTGCCTGTGACTCCAACTCTGTAGTATCTGACATTATGACCTGCTTACACACATAGACATGAAAGTACAAAGAAATCATTCGGTAAAAAACTAGGGGCAGGCAATGCAAGCAGATCTAATTTTGAGGCCATCCTGGTCTACAAAATGAATTCTGAGATAGCCGGGGTTACACAGAGAAACCCTGTCTCCAAAAACCAAAAGAAAAGCTTGCCTAGTTGGAAATTTGGTTTGTGAATTTTGAGAGCAATTTCTTACAAATACATGTGTCTATATATATATATATCTGTGTCTGCCTCTGTCCCTCCCAAGTAGTCATAGTCTATTTTCTGTTTGAGAATGTACTGCCAAGTAGTTATCCTAAGGATTTGGTGAGTTTCATATTTAGATCATTTAAATATTCAACTCTATATTTGCTTAAGATCAAGAGTTCTGAATGGGTCTGTGGAGTTGGTCCAGTGGTTAAAACTGACTGTCCAAAGCCTGACAGTAGTTTAGTTTCCAGGACCCACATGGTAGAAGGAGAGAACTGACTTCCAACAAGTTGTCCTTTGACTTTATTTAACCTGTATACCAGGGCATACAGAATAAATAAAATAATTTAAAAAGTAAAAAGTCCTGAACTATTGAGCCTCCTGATCACCTAGATTCTAATAAAATAAAGGGGAAAAGTGAAAACTCTACTAAACATACTATAGGACTTACTCCTCCCTCCCTCCATCCCTCCCTCCCTCCCTCCTTTTTTTCTTGGGAGGGTGTCTTTTTTTTGAGACAGGGTTCCTCTGTAGCTTTGGAGCCTGTCCTGGAACTAGCTCTAAAGACCAGGCTGTCTTCAAACTCACAGAGATTCACCTGCCTCTGCCTCCCAAGTGCTGGGATTAAAGGCATGTGCCACCGCCACCCGCTTTTACTCGTTTTTCTAATAACTAAAACTATCTTCCCTAAATTTAAAGATCTGGTATAAATACAGAAAGTAAATCTATAAATAAAGAAAAATATCAAGCTTGGTCTTGGAGTTCCAGGCTACTCCCTCCAAAGAGGAGGGGACAGTATCTGTTTATTTTCCAGTTGATTTTTACTTGAATGTTAGAACTTAGTGGAACAGTTCCTCTGAAGATAAACATCTCCAGATTTTTAGATTAAGAAACAAGAGTAGAAACTAGGAGAGCTTAGTTAATAGAGTGCTTGCTATATGCAAGTGTGAACACTTGAGTTCTGATCCTTAGCACCCAAGCATGGCAGCACTCATTGATCCCTCTGTGTTTCCAGTGCAGAGGAGATGGTAAAAAAGCAGCTCATATTGGAGGTCATTGACCAGCCTATCTAGTGAAATTGAGCTCCTGGTTTAGTGAGATCCTGTACCAAAAAGTAAGGTGTGAATTGGGGGACTGGAGAGATGGCTCAGTGGTTAAGAGCACCGACTACTTATTCCAGAGGCCCCAAGTTCAATTCCCAACAATCACATGATCTGATTGATACCCTCTTCTGGCATAAAGTCAATAGAGGCTCATACACATACAACAAATACAGAAATAAAAAAAAAAAAGCCGGGCGGTGGTGGCGCACGCCTTTAATCCCAGCACTTGGGAGGCAGAGGCAGGCGGATCTCTGTGAGTTCGAGACCAGCCTGGTCTACAAGAGCTAGTTCCAGGACAGGCTCCAAAACCACAGAGAAACCCTGTCTCGAAAAAACCAAAAAAAAAAAAAAAAAAAAAAACCAAAAAAAAAAAAAGTTGGGGAAGCTGACACCATGTGGGAATAAGGAACTTGCTCCTTAGCCTGACTACCAGAGTTCAATTCCCATAACCAGCATGGTTTAAGGAGAGAACCTACTTGTGCAAATTCCTACTTTCCGGGCTGGAGAGATGGCTCAGTGGTTAAGAGCATTGGCTGCTCTTCCAGAGGTCCTGAGTTCAATTCCCAGCAACCACATGGTGGCTCACAACCATCTGTAAGATCTGTCGCTCTCTTCTGACATGTGGGCATACATGGAGGCAGAATGTTGTATACATAATAAATGAATAAATAAACATTTAAAAAAAAAACAAAAACAAATTCCTACTTTCCTGACTTCCACGTGCATACATTTCTCTACATAAACAACACAATACTTAGTGTTTTTAAAAATTGGGGAAGAAGATGGGAATGACTGAGGAAGATGCCCAATGTTGACTTAATGGTCATATACAGAAAAGAAGCCGGAATAAGGAAGTGGTTGTTTGAGACAAATAACTATTAAATTTGATATATTTGTAGTATTTTTGAAAGTATGAATTACTTAACAGTGCCGCTAGAAGTTAATAAGTAGGACATGGTTACATGGCTTTTAGTTCAACATCATTGTTTGATATGAGTAAGTTCCTACATTTATCTTTTCTAGCAAAAAAATTAAAGATTTTTGGAGAGAAACTTTTCTTTGAACCTAATTTAACTGAAAGGGGTTTGATGAGGTTATCCTAATTCATTGAAATGCTCTTGATAGCTGTCTGTGTTTGATACTAAAAGGCTTAGTTGCCTGACTTTCGGTGTTCAATGACTTGGCGGTTACATATCTCTTTAATTTTTTTTAAGTTTTTTTTTTTTTTTTTTAAGAAACATCTCCAGTCAACTGTTTCTTGGTCCTGAAATTTCTCATTGTTTATATCATAGGCAAATGATTATGGGATGTCCCACTCTGTACCTGTTTCTCTTTTAGACCTGGGAGATTTGTTAGCTAAGTGCTAACTTTGGAGAAACATTCAGTGACATTACCTCAAAGCTACACTTCTGTTGTGCGACATTGTCCTTTGAGTTTTAGTATATGTCTTTATATTTTCTACTGAGACATATTTCTACACACATGTATCTGTTACAAATGCTAAACTGTCACCCTGAGGAAGGTAATATAATCCTGACTGGTGAATCTCATTCTTTGTAGAGGTAAGGCAGACAAATGATTAGTACAACTCTTTTGCCAAGGATTTTAGCAGTAGTTGACTCAGTCCTAGGAACTCTTAAGTTGTAAATCAGGCACATGTAAGACTACAGATTTGTTTCATACCATTCTTCCTCCAATAGCGCTTTTGCAGACTTTTTTTGGCAGGGATGTTCTATGTAGCCCTGGCTGTCCTGGAACACAGAGATTCGCCTACCTCTGCCTCCCAAGTGCTGTGTTCTAAGGTGTGGGCTGAGCCACCACTGTCTGGCTCAGTAGAGCTTTTGATGTAGTCGAATTTTGGGGTGATTGTAAGATAAATTTTATTCTTAGCCTAATAAGATTGATTAAATTTCATGTCTTATGTGAATTGGCTTTTCTATTTAAATTTTATTACTTGACTCCCTAGAGATCTTCTGCTTGCTTTTACCCAAAATTGTGCTTGGCATTAGATGTGGATTTCTGGGAATATTTGTTATGGTGGTTTAAATGAGAATGGCCCCTTCCACTCAAGAGGATTGAATGCTTGGTCCCCAGTTGGTAGAATTGTTTGGTTGGGAATGATTAGAAGTTGTGGCCCTCATGGAGGAGATGTGTCACCGGGGGAGGGTTTTGAGGTTTCAAAAGCCCAAGAATCCCCAGTTAGCTCTCTCTCTCTACCTCCTACTTATGGATCAGGATGTAAGCTCTCAGCTACTGCCTCAGCGCCATGCCTGCCTGCCTGCTGCCATGCTCCCTGCAATGATGGTCATGGACTCACCCTCTGAAACTGTAAGCCACAAATAAACTCTTTCATCTATAAGTTACCTTGGTCATGGTGCCTTATCATAACAATAGAAAAGCAGCTAAGACACATGGTCTGAAATAGAGTGGTAATGGGAGCTATCTTTGTGTTCTGTCCTACACTCAAAGCACACATTAATAGAATAAAGGCTCTTCAATGGCCACTCTTAAATAGGATTAAAATAACTTCATCCTTGTGTTTTTCTGACTAGAAGCTATCATTGTTAGCTGTATGATCAAATCTCACTTTTCTCTGCAAAGGGGGGAAATGTCATGTGATAATTTTATTTATCCAGGTTTACAAAACACTACTTGGCACATCATAAGCATTTGATAAGATGGTAGCTTTTTTTTAAAAAATGTGTTTCTTTAAATTTTTTTTACATTTGTTTTTATTTCATGTGTTTGAGTATTTTGCCTGTACATATGTCTGTGCACTATATTTGTGCAGTGCCTGTGGAGGCCAGAAGAGGACACCAGTTGTCACTGGAACTGGAGTTACAGACAGTTGTTAAGTTACCATGTGGGTGCTGGGAACTGAACCAGGTCTTCTGGTAGAGTAGTCAGTGCTTTTAACTACTTAGTCATTTCTTTAGCCCCTGCGTGTGTTATGTTGGGTTGGAGGCTATCATTTGTGGGAGGTTCTGTGAGAAAAATGGGTTTGAAGTGAATGTACAAAATTGGCTAAAAGCAAGCAAGTTGAAAAGTAATCTTAAATTGTTTTTCTTCTTTTTTAAAAAAAATTATTTTTATTTTATGTACATTGGTGTTTTGCCTGTAGGTATGCCTGGGTGATGATGTCAGGTCTCTTGGAACTGGAGTTATAGACAGCTGTGAGATGCCATGTGGGTGCTGGGAATTGAACCTGGTTCCATTCAGAAAGGCAGTCTGTGCTTTCAACCTCTGAGCCATCTCTCCAGCCCCTTAAATTGTTTTTCTACACATCAATATTTCTAAATTTCCAAGTCACTTTTACTAATTTTAAATTTTGTGTGTGTGTATGCATAAGTGCAGGTGACCACAAAGACCCAAGATTTTATATCCCTTGGACCTGAAATAACTTGGGTGCTAGGAGCCTAACTCATGTCCTCTGTAAGAGCAAAATGTGCTGTTTACTGCTGAATTATCTCTCCAACACCAAATTACTTTTAAATAATCCATTTGTGGTTTCTGGATGTGAAGTATTTGGAAATATTTGGAATATTGAATAATCTGAAATGCTGCTGTAAAATGTAGCTGGTTAATTAATATCTACATTGTTCGGTGTGACTGCCTCTAGCCACATAAGGCCAGCATGGCCAAATATCCGAAATTGACTTTTAAACTTTTAAAGATACATTTATAAAACATTTCTTCAGCTATTTTATCTACATATGAGTGTTTTGCCTGAATGTTTGTAAGTGTGTTAGAAAGTATCAGATTCCCTGAAACAAATGGTTGTGAGCTACCACGTGAGTGCTGGGAGTCTTAACTCAGATTCTCTTTAAGAGTAACAAATGTTCATAACTGCTGAGCTATTACTCCAACCCATAGACATTTATGCTTTTAAAGACAAGGTCTTGCTGTGTAACCCTAGCTGTCCTCAAATTCATGATTTTGGGGGTCTCAACTTTGAGGGCTGGGATTAGAGGTGGGTATTACCTTCCTAGCCCCTTAATTTCTTTTAGTTTCATAATTTAAATGTAAAAGTGTATAACTATTTGTGGTTAGCAGCCACTATATGATAAATAAGCACATAAGTAAACTTCAATTGAAATTATGAATATAAGTAATAAGTTCTGTTTAATTATTTATTTGTAGTTTATTAAATAATGCTGTTTGTTTTTGTTGTAGGTCTCCAATTGAGAAACATGGCACTGTTTTTCCTGCACTCTACCCACCTATTGCTGGACTTCTGTTGTAACAAGTTGGCAAACTCTGGCTGGAACTGGGCTGCAATAAAACATGCCAGTCATTAATGCTGACAAGAGCCTAACAAGTGCCAACTTACAGATGATTACGCATTTTGAATTCTAATGAACTGTTTTAACCTTCAGGAAGAATTGTAAAGACCTGTACATAGCACAACATGATCCGGATAATATATATACTGTTCATGTACATCCACAAACACACCTTGTACCAAATAATGCTTTCTTGTAGTAGAATAAGAATCGTGTAAATTCTAAAAGACTTTAGCAGGTTTTCTTTTCCTATTCATCGTTTCTTATCAGTTCAAAAAGATTCCTTAAAGCATGTCAGGTGAAAACCAATAAGGATTAAAAGTTTCCATATAATTTCCTTTAAACCATTGAGTCTTCATTACACTCTTTCCATTTACTAATTTTTTGTATTTTCTTTGTTTTGCCACACTTCCTTTCCTTTTATCTCTTCTATCTGCCAGAAAGTTCTCAAATCACTTAGTTAAAATACTGAAATACTAGTAAATTACTTGATTTTTCACGATGACCTCAGTGGGGTCATCACTAGGTGCTTTGTCCTTTTATACTTGGATTCACCCATCTCTTGGATTGGATGTAGCAATAACATTTTCTGGCTGTTGAGAGCTCTTGATCCTAGTCATTATCTCCTGAGAACTTTAAAAAAAAAAAAGAAAAAAAAAAGTAAGGTCTGTTCTAACTAAGTTCAACTTAGCGAAATTTATTCCAAACAATGCAAAAATCCAGATTTGGTTTTATCTTTGCCCTTAAGTTGCCTAATATTAAGGTTGGATAAATAAAGCATGCACAACTACAGGCTTTCTACATCTGGGATTGCTATTAAAAATGCTATTTGTCCTCTTACCCTTATCCTTAATCCTTCATATTTCTTTATTTCTTCTTTACTGCAGATTTTCCTCACCTATTGTACAAAGAAATTGCGATGTATATTTTCATGTAATTTGATTTTTGAATTTTTGTCACCTTATGTAGTGAGTTCTTCCAAAATATAATTTTTTTCCAATAATTGTCAAGGTGTTGGCTTTTATTGTATTAAATGAAGGCTATAGTACTAAATACCAGAGAAGTGCAGTTTAGAAAAATCTCAGGTTGATTCCTTATGCAAACAAACTTAATACTTGAAAATCTCATGGCCATGGCAGTATATGTATTAGGTTCTGTCTAGATTCTTTATCTGAATCTAAAACCATTATAGGGGTGAGTCTTTGCTAACTAACATACAGATTTTGTCACTGACATAGTGCACTTAGATTTTTGTTTGAGCATAAGTATGTTTTCTAGACAGTTTCTAAAACAACTTCAATGATGGGTAATAGTAGTATGTTCAGTGTTAAAAGACAGGCCGGAGCTCCTCCTGTCTGGTTTTAGCTAAGAATGGAAAGTAATGTTTGCCATATAAGAGCTAGAGCATAAGACTGTACCTGTTACTTGATGATGTTTGATTGTGAGAATAGGTGGGCCTCTGCCCCATGGGGTTTGGATAAGTTTTTTATCAGAAAAGGGAATAAAAGTTTTGCTGTCAAAGCCAGACCTTTCAATCTCTTAAGTCTTTTTTTAAAGCAGAGTGGAAATGAACAAGGATGTAGTTATGATACAGCACCATTTTTAAATCAAAGTTTTCTCGGGAGCATTGTAAAATCTCATAAACATTGTCAAAACCCTTAAGTGTGTAGCAGCTGTGAACACCTTGATTTGATTTCACTGGAGCCCAGTTCTCTTTGAGAACTTTTAGACACCCTTTCTCCCCCAGACTAGAAGTTATCCTACAGTGCTTTTGTCCTCCTACAAGGGCCTGGGAATGCAATCCTCTTCACTCTCCATTCAGAAATTGTCCTCACAGTGGTTGCTTTGGCCGTGTGGAATTTTTGCTCTCCTATTGCTATGATTCTAGCTGACAGTTGAATTAAAATCCAGGGTTTGACTGCTCTGCAAGTAGTAAATGACCTAGTAACTCAGGGACAGCTATTTCTGAACTTGCAAGTGCCACGGTAATGTAATTATTTTGGGATAACCGTGTGGTTCTTTGTACTAGATCAAGGACTGCTGGAGAGCTAAGAGTGACTGCCTTTATCCTGAAGCTCTTTCCCCTCATGGTGCCCCTACCATCTTCTACATATGAAACAGAAGCCTAAATGTTAGGGCTTACTTTCCTATCAGAGATGTCATCTGTGCCTTTTCTAGTGTTCATCTGACGGTGTGGATTTAAATGCCTCTACATTTGATTTAAAACTCACACTCAGGTGGCTTTTGTCCCACTAATGCATCATTAGTGTGAGGCAATTCTGTTTTAGAAAAAGTTCCATCCTTACCCCAAACCTTTGCCACCTATGTCAGCCATCAGCTACATCTACAAAATTCTTTATAGAACTGTTGGCTATTACTTATTTTATTCCAAGTTCTTGTAGAGGCTTGCAAATTTCAGTCTATGTTTGTAATGAGATGATATTGGTGGCTTTATGGCCTTAAGAGTTTAAAATCCACACAGTGATTTCTTTGTCATTAGAAGGTAACGCTTGAGCGTTTGGTTTTTCTATTAGTTCTCTGATCACCTGGCTGTCATAGTATCATTTAATGGCCTTTGTTCCCAGTTGTGAAGTTTTATTTATATGCTCATTCACTCTCTGCAAGCCTGCCCACTTTGGGTCTTGGTGCCTGTGTATCTTTGTCTGGTCTCTAGTTGGTGGAATTACCTTCTTTTTGTACTGCCACTTCTCAACATTTTTGAAGTTTGACATAATGTTGCTTCATTCCAGTTTTTTTTTTTTTAGTTCTGTAATTTGTTGATTGTATTTAACTATGTGAGTTTTGTTGTGATGTTTACTGTATTGTAAAGCACCTTAATCATGTGATGGGTGCTCTATAAATCAATAAATGATGACTTAGAGGCTGTATTATGAGCTATTTTGGTTTTAGGTGCAGGTCTCAAGGAAGTGCGATGCTTTCTGTATAAACAGCATATGATATCAAATGGTACATACAGAAACCTTGATAGCTATCAACAAGCTTTATTTGAAGATGAAATTTGAAAACAGGAGTTAAAATTTGATTTCCAGTCTGATAAAATGCTCTTTATATTTCCAATACATGTTCAAGCATCATTTCAGTTCATGGTGAGTTAGAAGCTTAAAGTGAACAGTTGGCGGAACATTATTGGGAATCTGTCTTGCTTAAACTAGGCTAGCTCTACCATAGAGATCAGCTAATCTATGAGAAACCTAGACTCAAAAGTGAACTGATGAGATCACCTACCCTCCAAGCAGATTGCCATTCCTACTGGGTGAGATTTAGTGACAAAAGAGACAAGAATGAACTTCCTTCCTTCCTTCCTTCCTTCCTTCCTTCCTTCTTTCCTTTTTCTTTTCTTTTCTTTTTTTTTTGGTTTTTGAGACTGGGTTTCTCTGTAGCTTTGGGACTAGCTCTTGTAGACCAGGCTGGCCTTGAACTCATTCAGATCTGCTCGCCTCTGCCTCCCGAGTGCTGGGATTAAAGGCGTGCACCACCACTCCCGGGCTCACTTTCTTTCTTTTAAAGATAACAGTATCTAGCTAGCTTCTTGTCTTTCTTGAATCCTTAGTTTATGTGCATTTAGTGTTGGAACTAATAACAGGCTTGATGTATTGATGATGTTATTCATCTATAAGTTCCTAGTGACTGTTTAGCCTCTTTATAAATCGAAATATGGAGCCAGATATCTTAGAGCTGAATTAGAAACATGAAGAAAATTCTAATCCTGATAAATATTTTTGGAATGAAGTTACTATAGAAGAGTTTGGATGTTGCCTATGAATTCAATTTTATACTTAATTATCATTCCTAGGTAAATAGTAGATAATTTTCATGTTGCTTCAAATGCTTGTTAACATAACATAATAGTTGTTAACTATTATGTTCTGTTTGCTAGGCCCTAGGCTTCCAAGGAATTTTTTTCCCCCTTGCCCTCAAGAAGATACAGGAGTAATCAATTTAAACTTCATTTTCTGGAAGCCTGTAGAACTCAGCAGAATTTAGTTTGCAGGGAAAATTACTTTCTGGCTATGGTATTTCCAGGTGTTTGATTTCAGGTATACAGTCTAGCTGCCAAGGTAGGAGTAGACTTTTTGGCTTGCTGAATTGGTACCTATACACTGACCTTTAATGATAGGATCACAGACTTTTGAATCCTGTTCACATATGAATTAAAGAGCTTTGACAGTCAGTTGCACAGAAAATCCTGGCAAGAAAAATGACTCTTCCTGCAGCAGTATTCATTAGAAATAATTGTAGTGCTGAGGGTGTTACCCGGTGTCAAAGGACTTGCTTAACATTCAAACCCCTGGGCTTAATCCCTAACACCACAAACACACAAAGGGTTGGAGAGATGCTCATTTTGGTAAAGTGTTTACCATGTAAATATAAGGACCAGAGTTCAGACCTCCATCAAAGCAGTTCTTGTCTAAAATTTCAGTGCCGGGAAGGTGATCAGGAGGTGTCTGCTTGGCTTGTCAGTCCATCCAAATATGTGAGCTCCTGTTTCTGTGAAAGACTATCAAAACGTGAGCAGATTGTGTTGGGGTACACCTTTAATACCAGCATGCTGGAGGCAAAGGTCTCTAGTTTGAGGCTGTCCTAGTCTGTAGTGAGAGTTCTAAGACAACCAGGGATACACCCATAGACCCTCTCAATAAAATAAGGTGAAGAGCAAATGAGTAAGGTCCCTGGAGCTTTGGCCTCTGCAAACATGCAACATGCTACACTTTCACACAAACCCTATAAAAGAAATCCAGCACTTGAATGCTCACACAATAACACTAAAAACTGTTTATTAATCAAGTACCTCCGTGATAGCAGATTTTGTTACATGTTAAAAAGATCAAAGTATCTCAAGAAGAAACTAATTTGAGCCAGATGTGGTGGATACCTCTGATTCTAGCACTTGGGAAGTGAAGGCAGGAGTATCAGGAGCTCTAGGCCAGCCTGGACTACGGTAGCCCTTTTGTCATAAGAAGTGAAAAGAGAAAACAGGCTCAGGTTAATTTACTGAGGTTGCAAAGGAAGACAGAAAACATGCTGCAGAACAGTTATCAGCACTTCGCAACTACTTAAGTAATTTTAGTGTTAGGATCTTGAGACTTTTTAGGCGACTTCATATAGAGGAGTCTGTTTATGCCTGAGGCTGGCTCACCTAGCCATCAGCAGACAGGAGATTTGATCTCTGGCTCTTTTATTGAAATTGACTAATACTGTGTTCTTTACCCACATGTCGCTAACCCAGAGCCACCACTCTAAACATTGACCTGCCTATGCTTTCTTCACTCTCTAGTCTCCTGCTATGCCTGGAACATGTGTTTTTAGTACATAATTGTTCTTAATGTATTTTAGTACCTTCCCCTCTTACTTTTTCTAGGTGTTTATCAGCCAGGGGTTCCCCCTTCTCAGAATTTTAACCCTTGGCCCTACATTTTTTTTTATTTTTTATTGAGAAAAGGAAAAAAAAAAGTTTCCGCCTCCTCCCAGCCTCCCATTTCCCCCCCCTCTCCTCCCACCCTTCTCCCCCTCCCCCCAGTCCTCTCCCCCTCCCTCTCCAGTCCAAAGAGCAGTCAGGGTTCCCTGCCCTGTGGAAAGTCCAAGGTCCTACCCCCTCCGTCCATGTCTAGGAAGGTGAACATCCAAACTGGCTAGGCTCCCACAAAGCCAGAACATGAAGTAGGATCAAAACCCAGTGCCATTGTCCTTGACTTCTCATCAGCCCTCATTGTTTGCCACGTTCAGAGAGTCCGGTTTTATCCCATGCTTTTTCAGTCACAGTCCAGCTGGCCTTGGTGAGCTCCCAATAGATCAGCCCCACTGTCTCAGTGGGTGGGTGCACCCCTCGTGGTCCTGACTCCTTGTTCATCTTCTCCCTCCTTCCGCTCCTCATTGGGACCTTGGGAGCTCAGTCCAGTGCTCCAGTGTGGGTCTCTGTCTCTATCTCCATCCATCACCAGATGAAGGTTCTATGGTGATATGCAAGATATTCGTCAGTATTGCTATAGGATAGGGTCATTTCAGGTTTCCTATCCTCAGCTGCCCAAGAAACTAACTGGGGACATGGCCTTGGGCTCCTGGGAGCCACTCTAGGTTCAAGTCTCTTGCCAACCCTAAGGTTGCTCCCTTAACTAAGAATTGTGCTTCCGTGCTCCCCTATCTAACCTTCCTTTATCCCAATCATCCTGTTTCCCCATTAGAGTACTACGCTGCGGTAAAAAACAATGACTTCTCGAATTTTGCATGCAAATGGATGGAAATAGAAAACACTATACTAAGTGAGGTAACCCAGACCCAAAAAGATGAATATGGGATGTACTCATAATTGGTTTCTAGCCATAAATAGGGGTCACGGAGTCTACAATTGGTGAACCTAAAGAAGCTAAATAAGAAGGTGAACCCAAGGAAAAACATACAGTTATCCTCTTGGCTATGGGAAGTAGACAAAATTGCCGGGGAAAAAATTGGGATCTTGGGGGTGGGGTGGGATGGGGGTAAGGGGAGATGGGGAGAGAAAAGTGAGAAGGGGAGGATGGGGGGAACTTGGCCCTACATTTTTATGATTTAAACTCCAAATTCCATTTCATTTCAAATTCCATTTATTTCAAATTTCATTTCACTACCCACCCCACTAATGCTTTAATTGTGGCAGATCTTCCTAAAATTCTTACCGTCCTCTATGGCACCACTTCCTTAACTGTTGCTACATTATTTTTATTCTCCTGAATTAAAGAAGCCTTTTGGTTGAACGGCAGGCCTCACATGTTGTAATTATACAAGGTAGTTAAGCAAGCCAAGTAAATCTTTAAACCGGGTGTGGTGGTGCTTGCATTTAATCCCGGCTCTGGAGGCGGAGTCCGGCAGATGTTTTATCAGGCCATCCTGGTCTCCTTAGTTTCAGGACAGTCAAGGTTTTGTACAGAAAGAGACCCTGTCTTAATTCTCCTCCCCACCCTACCGGCAAAAAACGAAAACCAAAGATGTTTTGAATAAGCTAATGTTATCTAGGTATATTACATCTCTATTTTGCTATTATTAAATAATATCATTCTCACATTCACCAAAGGTTTTAGCTCCTGGTTTACAGTCTTTTTTGTTTGTTTGTTTGTTTGTTTAATCTTCCAACATTTAATTATCGTTGTTTTTCATTTCTTTCCTGCCTTTGGTGTTTTTAGTTCCTAGTGTTATTTGGCTTGATAACTTTGACCTCAGGGATCTCACAATTTTGCTTGTATAACATTGATTTTTAATAACTACAGAGCCTTGCAGTTTCTGCGACCCCTACTTCAGTAGACAGTGTGTGTGCCTTTTTTTTGTTTGTTTGTTTGTTTTTTGTTTTTCGAGACAGGGTTTCTCTGTGGCTTTGGAGCCTGTCCTGGAAGTATCTCTGGAGACCAGGCTGGTCTTGAACTCACCGAGATCCGCCTGCCTCTGCCTCCCGAGTGCTGGGATTAAAGGCGTGCGCCACCATCGCCTGGCTGTGTGTGCCATTTCTGACGTGAGTTGCAGTTTGGTTTTGGCCATAAAATTCCCAAAGCCCAGAACAAATGCTGTCATTCAAGTTTTCTGACAGCGTCTTACGTGGTTACAGAGTAACTTAAAGATCAGCAGTTTCTGCATCAGAGTAGTTCACGTTCGCTGTGCCCTGACGACCACCTGAAATATGAGAGGTCAGTCAGTGCTTGGCAAATTCTCCAAAATGTTTACTGAGGGGGTGGGGGTAAAATAAAAATAATAACCCTCGGCTCCTGCGGGGTGTAGCTTCTGTTTCATTCACCCCTCATCTGCTCAGGCTCCTCCCTTTGCCGCGCCTTCACCCAGATCTCGCGAGACTGGTTGGCTCCGGTCCGTAAGCACTTCTCGCGAGGCTGCAGGCAGGGCCGGGCCCGACATGGCGGAAGGTAGGGTATTTGTGGAGCGGCGCGGGACGGCATGGAGGTGTGAGGGCACCGTTGGCCGGACACAGAAGCCCCGATAGGGGTTGGTTGGGTGTGATCACACGGGGCACTGGGTGTCTCGCGAGCCTTCCTCTCTAGCGTCTCGAGCCTTACCGGGCCGGGGGTTCCTCTGCGCCGTTCCTATGGCAACGCCCCTCCCGCGGTGTGGCCCCGCGGGACCTGGGTGGACTGAGAATGCTAAGTGGAGTCTAGGTGCTGGGAGGAAGCGCGGCCGCAAGGTTGGGAAAGGCTGTACAGAGGGCTCCTTGTAGTCCCAGCGATGCTGAAAGACGAGGGAAGTGCCCATCTCCTTAGGAAATCGAAACTGCTGTCATGGCAGGTCCTGCATCCGGAAGGGGCGCATCCCTTGCTTGCGGAAGAGCTTGGGACTCTTCCTTGCAGGAGGTCTGGAAGAATCCAGGCTGCAACTGGTCATTGGGCTTCTTGGGCGAACGTTGTAATCTCTGGGCTTTTTTTGCAGCCCAGGCATGCGGGCGCTCCGAGCTTCTCCGAGGTTTGCAATGGGGGCAAGAGGCAGGGTTTGCTTAGTAAGGGAGTTGACCAACGCTACAGTGCTCCTAAAAGATGCACTAAAGCCAGACCTCTGTTCCTTTACCTCCTGGTTCCTTACCCTCTTTTCTAGTGTACACTTTACTTAGTGCAGTTAAAGGCATCTGGTATCTCATGTTCAGCTTCCCTTAATGTAGAATCTCTGCTTGTCAAAACTTTACTGTACAAGTGGGGAAGAAAACCCAGAGAAAGTGAGTTAACTGCCACGGATCATACAGTGATATTGGTCCTGGCCTGTGTGCTTCTCGTGTGTTGGAGAAAAACACTTCTTGTTAGACTTTATTGAGTCGCTGACGGGTGCTTGATTGAGACCTGTCCTATTTTGGTTTGTTTGTTTGCTAAGCTTTGACTGAACGTATCATTTTTTGGTCGTAAATTTGTGTAGCGTGAGCCGGGGCGGTGGTGGCGCACGCCTTTAATCCCAGCACTTGGGAGGCAGAGGCAGGTGGATCTCTGTGAGTTCGAGGCCAGCCTGGTCTAGAAGAGCTAGTTTTAGGACAGGAACCAAAAGCTAGGGAGAAACCCTGTCTCGGAAAAAAAAAATGTCTATAGCGTGACAGTTTGTGTAGGCTTCTCTGATTTGGATTAGGTTTACGAAGTTAATAAAGTAACTTATGAAGTAGGCCTGCCAGGTATGTTATTTGTTGAGGCCAGAGTTATGACTGGTACTGGGTTTAGTTTTCGTTTTTACTTTTTCTTCCATGTTAAAAACCTCGAAGGTGGAACCTCAGGTGAACACTTTCCCAAAGAAGAGGCGGAAGCAAGGGGACTTCTCAAAGACTGGGTGTTGTGATGCATGTTTGTAGTTCATTCAGAACTTGGGAGGTTGGAGGCAGAAGGAAGGATCAGAAATTTTAAGGCCATTCATAACCGACCTGGGGATGCACAAAACCCTGTCCAAAGAAGAAGCCAGATGATCTTCAAACCCCAGAATATTGTACACTGGAGGCAGCCAGTGAATTCTCAGCAGTGAGGTGTGGGAGGAAGTTTCAGGAAAACATTCTGTGAGAATGTGAGTAGTCTAGTACTTTTAGGAAGGGATTTTGAGGACTGGGGAAATATGTCACCAAGTTTTAGGTTGTGGAGGGTATAGCTTTTCATTAATTAGTTTTATCAAGCACTTACTGTGTTTGT
This sequence comes from Microtus oregoni, assembly GCF_018167655.1. NCBI lineage: Eukaryota > Metazoa > Chordata > Mammalia > Rodentia > Cricetidae > Microtus > Microtus oregoni. The sequence continues at coordinate 25,940,902 of NW_024543074.1, read as the reverse complement.
GCTCTGGTTTCAGTTGTAGGGAGTTCATATAGGCTGAGGTCAGTACACTGATGGTTTACTTGTGGTTGCCTTGAGGTGATTAGAAACATCTATCCAGTGGACCATACACCTTAACCACAGACAAAACACCCTTCCAGGATTAAATTGGATGGAGGGGTGAAGTGATGGGGAGAGCAGCCTGTCTTCTTAATCACTGGTACATCTCTCCAGCCCTACCTTTTCTGTTAACACCCTCCCCTTCCAACTCCTGTGGTATACTCCAAGTAACCTTGACATCTGAAAGAGATCTGGCCCTAGTTTACATTGAAACTTGTTTCTGGACTCTTGTTGATTGTTCCCCTGTCTACTCACTAACTGTTCTTGTATGTTTCCAACATGCTTCTACCTCAACTTTGTCCCTGCAAAGCCATTTCTCTGCATGACTGAGGAGCTTTTTTTCTTCAGATAGCTTGTCACCGCAGAGGGTTTTTCTGAATGGAAAGCTTGTGAAGCAGGAGCTTTTCTTGTTTTATTCAGTGCTGTCTCTATCCCTAGGCTTGAAGGCCTGGCACTTGTTGATCACCCCTTAAGCTGCTTGGGACCTGAGGGTATAACTCCATGGTTGAGCATGTATTGAGTATGCTCTTCGCATAGATGAAATACTTAGCACCCAAACCATTTGCTTGGATAAATCTGTAGTCTCTTGTCATGTGTGCTGGTTTTGGTTTTGTCAACTTTACACAATTTACTTTAGACATATCTGGGAAGGTGCAGTTTCACTTGAGTAATTCCCTCCATCATACTGACCTGTAGGCAAGTCTTTGTGTATTTTTTTTTTTTTTTGATTGATGGTTTATTTGGGAGGGACCAGATCACTGTGGGTAGTGGCCATCTCTCGGCAGGTATTCTTGGGTTGTATAAAAAGCAGACTGAGCAATTCATGGGGAACAAGCCAGTAAGTAGTGTCCCTGCATAGCTTCTGCTTCAGTTCCTCCTCCAGGTGTTTGCTTTGGCATCTCAACAAACTGTGATGGGGAATGTGGAAGCCAAATTTTTGCTTCCCAAGTTGGTTTTGGTCAAGTTGTTTTATCACAACAATAGAAAGCAAACTAAGGGGTTGGAGAGATGGCTCAACAGTTAAGAGCACTGACTATTCTTCCAGGGGACTTGGGTTCAATTCCTAGCACCTACATGACAGCTCATAACTGTCTGTAACTTTAGTTCCTAGGGATCCAACACCCATGACAAAACACCAATGCATATAAAGTAAAATAAAAATAAATAAATTTTAGAAAAGCAAACTAAGACATTATATAAATTGGTGTTGAATTACATAAATTACATAACTCTGAAAAACATCTTTTTTCTTTTTCTCTTTTTGGTGGTGGAGGGGGGTTTTGAGACAGGGTTTCATTGTAGCTTTGGAACCTGTCCTGGAACTAGCTCTTGTAGACCAGTTCTTATAGAACTCACATCCTGCCTCTGCCTCCTGAGTACTGGGATTACCACCGCCCAGCAAAGCTATACTTCTTAATCCTTATAATCCTTTTAAACAGTTCCACTTCCTGGTGCTAAGCATTCAAATACATGATCTTATGGGACCATCCTTACTAAATCACAACTACTTTTTTCTAGCACATGTAAGTCTAAGCAAATAAAGTGTAATTCTTGAGCTGGAGATTTAGAGTGCTTGCCTTGGGTCCATTCCCAGCACAAATTTTTTTTGAGATTATAATATAATTACAACATTTCTCCCTTCCTCCTTCTAAAGCCCCCCCATATACTCTTCCCTACTCTCTCTTCAAATTCATAATCTATTTTTCATTCTTATTGTGTACATGTATATACATGTACATACACACATGTATATATATATACACATATATATATACACACACACATACATACACACATATATTCCTAAATATAACCTGTTCAGTTTGTATAATGTTACTTGTGTGTATGTTTTCTGGACTGACTGTTTGACACTAGATCATCAATTGATGTTTTCTTCCCTGGAGAAGACCATCTCTCCCAGCTTTCCTCAGTTGCCTATAGTTCTTTGTGTAGGATTGAGACTTGTAGGCTTTTTCCAGTTCACTTGGGTGTATTCATTGATGTTATCCTTGTTCAGCTCACATTTGGGAGTCTGTTCTTGAGGTTTTGTGGGTGTAACTTCTGATAATTACCAGGAGACACAACCTCAGCAAATTTCCTGATCCTCTGGCTCTTCCAATTCTCTCTGCTCCCCTCTTCCACAATGTTCCCCGAGCCTGAGATGCTGGAGTGTTTTATAAATGTATCTCTTGGGACTGGGCTCCACAACTCTGCAATTTTATTGGCTGTGATTTCCTGTAGTGGTCTCTGTTGTAAAGAGAAGTTTCCTTGGAGAGGGGTGAAGACTACACTTATCTATGGGTAAGGAAAAATTCTTAGGAATTATGCCGTTTTAGTAAATTAGTGGTTGTTGATTCTCCTCTGGTAACCATGCTTTCATTAGAACTGGGTTCCAGTACCAGGCATGGTTTACCTTTTATTAAGTGAGTCTGAAATCCAATTAGAGAGCTGTTGGTTAATGCCAACGCATTCATGCCGCTATTAAACCCTTAAGATTATCCTGCCATGTTGCTTGATGATGTGATTCATAGATGTCATCATAGTGGGGAGAAATTATTTTTATTCTTATGTTTTACAGTGTTTTGCCTGCATGTACATATCATGTACGTATCATGTGTATGTCTCGTGCCCGAGGAAGTTGAAAGAGGGCATTGAGTGCCCTGGAACTGTAATTAATAGATACTAGTGAGCAAGAATTGGATCTCGGTTCTCTGTAAGACTAGCCAATGCAGGTTGGAGAGATGGCTCAGTGGTTAAGAGCACTCACTGGCTGTGCTCCCAGAGGACTGAGGTTCAATTCCCAGCACCCAGGCAGCTCACAGCTGTCTATAACTTTAGTTCCAGGGGATATGACTCTCTCACACCAATGTACATGAAATAAAATTAAATAAATTATGGGCTGTAGAAATGGCTCAGCAGTTAAGGGCACTGACTGCTCTTCCAGAGGACCTGAGTTCAATTCCCAGTATCCACATCATAGCTAACAACTGTCTCTAACTTCAAAATCTGATATCACAGAGATATACATGCAGGCAAAATACCAATGCAAATAAAATAAAAATAAGTAATATTATTTAAAAGAAAAAGACCAACCAGTGCTCTTAATGACTGAGTCATTGCTTCAGACCCCATAAAATGAAATTTAAAAAGTAAATAAGTGGTTTGATACATAGTAGGTTATAGACTTTTACTAATTCAGTGAAATTTGGTCAGGAGACTACTTCAGACAATTGAATAACAAGGTGAAGATATTTTACACTGGCCAGCGTAATAACTGCTAGCCACATATGGCCACTTGAGCTTAAAATTAAATGTCTTTAAACACTTAGTTCCTGGGTACATTAGGCACATTCTAAGTGCTCAGCAGCAGTGTGGCTAGTGGCTCCCCGAGATAGTAGATCAGTAGAATATTGCGCCACACAGAAAGTTCTGTTGGAGAACACTGTTCTAGAAAGTGTTTTGTTAGCATAGACTGGTAAAATTGGGAACAAAGAAACTCCACATTTGAAGGACATCTCTACTCATTCAACAGAGGTCCCAGACCATTGATAACTAATTTATCTAGTCCGTTGATGTCTGAGACTCACCCCCTTCTTACCATTTCTCCATATCTCTACTGTGATCTTGTTTTCAAGAAAAGAAGGGGGGAAAGGAAAGAAAGGGTGAGGCATGGTAGCACACCTTTAGTTCTAGCACCCTGGAGGCAGAGGCTAGCCTGGTCTCTATATAGAATCTCACTCAGGCAGAGTGATATGATGAAAACCTACTTCAAGAAAAATTAATTAAATAAATAAAGATCATATCTTAAGGAAGAATACAGGAGCTTATTTACTTATTTATCTTAAAGAATTTCCTTTAGTAACTGAAATTGTAAGGTAGTTTATGAGATGTATTTTGGGGGTTAGGGATAAGCATTCATAGGGTTAAACCCATGATCACATTGTGGCCCTAAATAAAGAGAATATGATGTTTTTAACATCCTTGTTGAAATAGCTTGACAAAAAAGTATCTCTGTAGGCAAAAGAAAAAAAAAAACAGAAAAAGGTTTTGTTTTGTTTTATTGAGACAGGGTTTCTCTGTGTAACCCTGGCTGTCCTGGAACTCATTCAACAGGCTGGTTTCAAATTCAGAGATCCACCTGCCTCTGCCTCTGAAGTGCTGGGTGTGCGCCACCACCACCCACTTTGAAATTTGCTCTTATTGCTTGTGTGGAGTGTAAACTAGATTCTAGTATGATGGATGGGCCTCTAAATTTTTCTTTCTATCCTGCTTCAGTACCTGCCTATTGTATGACATAGAGTCCGTGTATTTCCCATGCTGGTGTCGAGATCTCTGTGCTCAGTATTCTCCCCTTGGAGGAAATTGTACTTTCTTGGCTCTTTAGTCTTGAGTCACTAAGAAGAGCTCTTCAGAGTCAGTGACCTGAGACTAACCCAAAGTGCTTGAAATTTTAAATTCAACTCCGCTGTTTTTTTCTAAACCACGTTCATTGTGAGTTTTTTTTTTGTCAATAGGTGGTGGTGGCGGACACCTTTAATCTCTGCACTCAACTTGATGTCTGAGTTTGAGGCCAGCCTGGTCTACAGAGTGAGATCCAGGAGAGCCAGGGGTACATAAAGAAACCCTGTCTGAAAAAACAACAAACAAACAAAATAAAACAAAAAGTATTATTTTCCTTTAGCCATCAATTTAAAAGAAATATAGCTTGGAGGCTGGAGAGATGGCTCATCAGTCAAGAGCAAAATAAATACATTTTTTTTCAATATTTATAAGAAAAATATTATTGTTGTCATCTTATAAGTGCTTTTCAAGTTTATTTTCCTGGGATTTTTATTTATACCTGAGTCTGGGTGGGCATCCAGTTCTTTTCTCCAGGCATTTATTGAATCTAGAAGAGGTGAAAAAACAGCCACATATATACATACATGTGTGTATATGTATGAAGATCAAAGTATATTAACATTTAAACACATATCTTAAAACTTTTTTTAATTATGAAAGCAGGATATATTTGTTATAAAATAACAATTCAAAAGTGCAAAGAAAAATCCTTAGTAAGACTTGCTATTTGGTAGTATTTAATTTGCCTTTTATTCTCCATGTATGTGGCTATTCATTAAATTGGAATTATAAAGCATTTAGTTTTATATTCTACTTAATTAATTAATTTTATAGTGTGTGTGCGCGTGCATGTTCACATAAATGTTCAAGACCATGCTACATGAGAGGGTGAAGTCAGAGGACAACTCAAGGGAGTTAGTTCCTTCCACCATGTGGGTCCTGGGGATCAAACTCAAGGGAGTTAGTTCCTTCCACCATGTGGGTCCTGGGGATCAAACTCAAGGGAGTTAGTTCCTTCCACCATGTGGGTCCTGGGGGTCAAACTCAAGCTGTCAGGCTCAGCAGCAAAGCACTTTTGTCTGTTGAGGCATCTCTCTGGGCCTCTTCTTTTCAGTTGCATTTTTAATGTTTATTTTGTATGTGTAAATGTATGTGCGTAGGAACATTCATGTCAAAATGTGTGTGATGGAGGTCAGAAAACAATTTACAGGAGTGGGTTTTCTCCTGTCATGTCGGTTCTAGGAGTTGAGCTCAGGTCCTCAGACTTGACAGTAAGTACCTTTATTTGCTGATCCATCTTGCCAGCACACAGTCATTTGTTTCTCTCAGATTATATAGAAATAGTAGACCATATGGCTAGATAGTGGTAAATGAGATTTGCCTTGCAACTGCCATGTAAACATTCTTTGTTTGCCTTGCAGAGGAGGTGGCCAAGTTGGAGAAGCATTTGATGCTTCTTCGGCAAGAGTATGTCAAGCTGCAGAAGAAACTGGCAGAGACAGAGAAAAGATGCACGCTTTTGGCTGCACAGGCAAACAAGGGGAGTAGCAGTGAGTCCTTCATCAGCCGCTTGCTGGCAATAGTGGCAGGTCTCTATGAGCAGGAACAATACAGGTGAGCTCCTGGAACCAGAACTGCACCTTTTGCTTCATCCCTAGCCACTTCACACATTAAGTGTCTTCTCATTCTCTCTTACTTTGCATTCCTCAGGATTGAAGCAGGGACTTTGCATATGCTAGACAAGTGCTGTACTGCTGAGCTCTGTCCTCAGCTCTTTTGTCACCTTGTCCTGAAACAAGGTCTCACTAGATTGGCCAGGCTGCCGTTGCATTTGTGATTTTCCTGTTTGAGTCTCTCAGGTAGACAGGATTAGACCTACCTGTGCTACTAGGCTTGGATTCTCATTCATTTTCTTGCCAAATTTATTTCTCTATAATCAAAATTGTCAGTACTGAATCACATGTGATAGCTCACACTTGTAATCTCAGTACTAAGGAGACTGAGAGGAAGATTATTATGAGTTTGAGGCCAGCCTCTGCTATATAGTGAGGTCCAGTCCAATGTGAATATGTTTGACTGAGTCCTTATCTCATAAAACAAAAATAAGAGCTGGGCTGATGTCAGTAAGGTACATGAGGACCTGAGTGTGATCCAAAGAACCCATGTGAAAAAATTTGGGCCTCATGGCAAGCACTTAAAATTCTAGTACAAGGAGAACAGACTTTGGCAGTTTTGGGACTCACTGTCCATCAAGCCTAACCTAAGTGGTTGTGTTCGAGGCCAGTGAAGACCCAGTAACACGTAGATGGCACCAAAGTTGTCCTCTGGCTTCTATATGCACACTGTCTGCTCAGATCAACACCAAACCAATGAAAAAGATGACTAAGATCCCTTTGTTTCTCAAAATGTCAGTCTTTGTTTGAACCCTGTATGCTACTTGCTAGCCCTTTGATCTTAAACTACGACATTTAGGTTCCTGATCTGTGTAACAAAAGATGATCAGTACTACTCCACTTAGGGTTGAAGTAAAGATTAAGTCATACATGTTAAGACACTTCGAATAGTGGGCACATACCAAGGATTGATTATTAGCAGTAGTATTTATTTCTTTTGTTTGTTTGAGATACAGTTTCACCGTGTAGCCCTGGCTGACTTGGAAGCTGCTGTGTAGACCAAGCTGGCCTTGAACTCAGCAATCTTCCTTCTTCCTGAATATTAGAAAAAAAAGGCATGTGCTACTATTCCTAGCTATTTATTTATTTTTGCGACAAGGTCTTTGGTAGCCCAGGATGTCCTAGAACTTGGTTGTGGTCATGAATAACCTTATATTTTTGATCCTCTTCCAATGCTGCAGTTTTGCTGAGTGCTACATGTTGGCACTTTTCTTTGTTGCCAAGCATGGCCAACCATATGGCTCAGTCCTGTCAGCACAGTGGATCATCATGATGTTTCAGTAATTGTCTGGAAGCCTTTTTTCCTTAAAAATTGACATGGTAGGGGGCTGGAGAGATGGCTCAGCGGTTAAGAGCATTGCCTGTTCTTCCAAAGGTCCTGAGTTCAATTCCCAGCAACCACATGGTGGCTCACAACCATCTGTAATGAGGTCTGGTGCCCTCTTCTGGCCTTCAGGCATACACACAGACAGAATATTGTATACAAAATAAATAAATAAAATAAATAAATCTTTAAAAAAAAATTGACATGGTACACACACCCCCTTTTTTTTTTTTGTTTTTTGTTTGTGTTTTAGAGACAGGATTTCTCTGTAGCTTTGGAGCCTGTCCTTGAACTCCCTCTGTAGTCTAGGCTGGCCTCGAACTCACAGAGATCTGCATGTCTCTGTCTCCTGAGTGCTGGGATTAGAGGCATGTGCCACCACCACCTGGTGCTCTTTGCTTTTTTGAGACAGTGTATTGCCTTGTAGCCCAGATTGATTTCAAACTTGTGATCCCATATGCTGAAGTTATATGAAAGTACCACCCAGCCTCGACCTCTTTTCTTGATGAATGGTTGGATATTAAGTGGCTAATGTTAGGTATCAATGTTTCTGATAGAGACAGGAGTCCAGATATTAGGTTCTGTATTCTTGACTGTTTTGTGGGAACTCATTTGTTCTCTCTGTTTAACATTGCTTGACATTATTATGGAGGAAAGCAATAGCACAGTTGCAGAGCTTTGAGCAGTCCACATTTCTCACTCTGGTGGTTTATTTTGATACATTCTGCATAAAACATCTTATATTTTATGTATGACTATTAATCATCCTACTTAGCTTATAGGTTCACCACAAGAATGCTATTACATGTATTTGAGAGTAGATCATTCCGTGGAATTGAAGTAGAAGTTAAAATATTTCTAGCAACATGTAAGCATGGTTCAGCGTGTGGAAATATCTTTATTTTTTTCTTTTGCAGATTCATGTTGATAATCATTATCCATGTATTTGTCAGGTGGGACTCCTAGCTTACCTAGTTATGATGACATTTTTCTTTTTGTATCTTTGGTTATTTTCCTCATCAGTGATTTGAAGATTAAAGTTGGGGACAGGTACATCAGTGCTCACAAGTTTGTCCTGGCCGCCCGCAGTGATAGCTGGAGTTTGGCCAACTTGTCTTCCACGGAGGAGCTAGACTTGTCAGGTGAGTCTGACTTCACCAAAACACAGAACTAATGCATAAGACCTCTTAGTAGATGTCACCCTAAGTTAGTTTTTTCTTTTTTTTTCTTTTCTTTCTTTCTTTCTTCTTTCTTTTTTTGTTTTGTTTTGTTTTGTTTTTCAAGATAGGGTTTCTTTGTAGATTTGGAGCCTGTTCTGGAACTAGTTCTTGTAGATCAAGCTTCCTCAAACTCACAGAGATCCACCTGCTTCTGCCTCCTGAGTTCTGAGATTAAAGACGTGCGCCACCACCACCTGGCTTTAAATTTTATTTTAATGTATGTGTGTGGATGTTTTGCATACATTTCTATCTTTGCATCATATGCATGAAGTGCCCAAGGAGGTCAGAAGAGGATGTCAGATTCCCTGGAACTGGAATTACAGATAGTGGTGATCCACCTTGTGGGTGCTGGGAGCAAACAGTGCTCTTAACCACTGAGCCATCTCTTTAGCCTCTGCTTGTTCTTTATGATTACATTTAATCCTTGGATAACAAATCATTAATATTTGAGTATCTATTATGTTCTTATATTTAGAAAATATGAGTCTTTTTAAATATTTATTTATTTACTTATTATGTATACAATATTCTGTCTGTGTGTATGTCTGCAGGCCAGAAGAGGGCACCAGACCTCATTACAGATGGTTGTGAGCCACCATATGGTTGCTGGGAATTGAACTCAGAACCTTTGGAAGAGCAGGCAATGCTCTTAACCACTGAGCCATCTCTCCAGCCCCAATACGAGTATCTTTCAATAAGCTTATTCATTTAAAAAATGTTAATGTATGTACTCATATTTTTGAGGTCAGGGAACAAATCTCTGGAGTTCTGGGGATTAATCGCTGGTTGCTAGGTTTGTGTGACAAGTATCTTCATCTGCTGAGTCATCTCTCTAGGCCTGCTTGAAAGATTTACCATGCAAGTGACCCTGGCAGGTTCCACTGCTGGTGGGAACCACAGGCAGGAAACAGTATGCCATGCTGACACTGACTGGGTGTAAAGGGGAGGAAGAGAGAGACAGAGAGCTGCTTCTTCAGAAGAATGGTAGCTGGGGAGAGAGAGAGAGAGAGACAGATTGAGAGACAGAAAGAGAAGAAAGCCAAAACCAGCTTGTCCCCATGGGAAGGGAGAGATTGGGAGTGTGGCAGAACTTGTGTCTTAATGGGACAGACTACTGTCTGAGTTCATCTTGCCAGGTGACAGGGAAGGCCAACATAATCCTAACATTTTCTTCTTTTTCTTACCATAAAAAGGTGGGAAATTAAAGGGGATAGGGGTGGGGTACTGGGTTCTTGAGACTGCTTCCTGCTTATTTGTGGGTGTCGAAATCTTGGGGGACCTGAGAAAGCTGGGATGCTGGCCATATCCTGGGGTAGATGGTTGCTTACTGCTGTCCAGGCTCTGTGGAACTGTCCAGTGTCTCTCTTGAACTTGTTTGAGGTGAATCCTCTAATTCAGCTCCCTGGAACTTTAGGACTAGAGTTCTTTGAGTTTGTGAAAACATAAATTTTAAACACATTAGCATTTTTACTGTTTATAAATATTATTATTTGTTTTGTAGAAACAACAGTATACTCACGTCAGAAATGATTGTGACAGGTGTTTTTGCACAATGAAAAGTATTCTTAGAAGATGACCAAAGAAAATTTAAAATCTTGATCTTGCAGTATGTAGTGGTAGTATTTAGATTAATATTAGCTTATCAGAATTTTATTTATTAATGTTAAGACTGTGAACAGCAGCATTATGAGAGTTATCTGATAACTTGCATTTTTGCACCTTAAACCATTTTCTTATACTCTGAACGTTCTTGTCCTCAGACCTTTATAACTTGTATTTACACATCTTAAGTCACTTTCTTGTACCATGAAACACTTTTAGATTCTCACATCTTGAGCTTTGCATTTTAAAACACCTTTTATTTAAATATAGTAAGTTACTCTGAAATCTGTTTTGGGAAGTTATTCCTTTTAAGCAGACAAACCTCTCAGCCATCAAACTGCATCAAAGTTCTTGAGAAGGATAAATTTTTACCTCAGTTATCGATTTAAAAAATGACAGAGAACTTACTTGATTGACTACCTAGACAACCACTCCCCAGAGCCCTCCATTGTCTTAGAGGGCAGGGGTTTTAGGGCAGGCAGCCTTTGCCCTCTGCTGTTAACATGCGACCTGCCAGGCTTTGGAAGATCTTGTAGTTTAAGATCTGTAGGAAGACCAGCCCACTTTGCCCGGCAACCAGGCAGTCAATTCCAGTTTCTTGTTGTCCATCGTTTGGAGATATTTAGCAGTTCTTCCCAGGGGTTAGCGCTTTCACTGGTAGAGAATTATGGATGGACGTTATTCTGTGCCCATCTGTCTTTTGTCTTTGGAGGAAATGGGGTAGTTCCAGGAGCCAACCTGTGTCTCTGTTACAAAGAGCCTTTTAATAATTAAACATTTAAATGCCATATTCCCCAGATCTCTGAGCATTTGAGGGCTGTCTGTTGAGTATGTATTAAGTTATGACTACAGTATAGGATCTGTCTGAAGAGCTGGGTCCAAGCTGAGAGGTTGTGGAGGAATGTTTTACTCAGTCTTTTAACTTTTAAACCCAGGTTTTAACTTAGCAGAACAAATTTATACTTGTGAAGGACAAAGAAGTAAAGACGTTTTTTACAATAGAATTTTAACATTGCCTATTTTAGGCTTTTTTTTTTTTTTTTTTTTTCTTTTTTGAGACAGGGTTTCTCTGTGATTTTGGAGCCTGTCCTGGAACTAGCTCTTGTATACCAGGCTGGTCTCGAACTCACAGAGATCCGCCTGCCTCTGCCTCCCAAGTGCTGGGATTAAGGGTGTGCGCCACCACCGCCCGGCCCTATTTTAGTTTTTTTTTTTTTTTTAAATTTATTTATTATGTATACAATATTCTGTCTGTATGCCTGAAGGCCAGAAGAGGGCACCAGACCTCTTTACAGATGGTTGTCAGCCACCATGTGGTTGCTGGGAATTGAACTCAGGACCTTTGGAAGAGCAGGCAATGCTCTTAACCACTGAGCCATCTCTCCAGCCCCCTATTTTAGTTTTTGCACGTGGTGCATGTATATGTCCTTGTAGGTGTGTGTGGATATGTGTAGAATTCAGTGGTTCATGCCAGGTAACTTGGTCATTCTTCCTGTTGGTTGACTGGTTGAAGAGAGGAACGTATCTTGTAGCCCTAGCTTTCCTGTAACTCAAGATGTAGACCAGGCTGGCCTTGAACCCAGATACATCTGCCTCTGCCTCTTGAAAGCTAGAACTAAAGGTGTATGGCCACCTTTAATATCTTTTCCTAAAAAATTTTTGCATGTATTTAGTGTGTGTGTGTGTGTCAGAGGTCTGCTCGCAGGGATCAGTTCTCTCTACCATGTAGGTTCTACTTGATTGAACCTACAAGTGTCTTTACTGGCCCACAGTAGTTTTCTGTAACAACAAAGGATGGCTGTGAGTATTTAGAATTTCAGTAGGTCTATGCCTGTGTGAAATGGTGAGTGTTAATTTGTTTTACTATGGTAATTCTACTTCCCCTCCAGCCCATGCCACCTGAACACTCCCAAGCACGAGGCTTATAGGTGTGTGCCACCATACCCTGCTCACTAGAGTAACTTTTTTAGATTTTTTAATTAAAAAAAATGTTTTTTAATGTGCTTTGGCATTTGGTGTGCATGTATGGATCCACTGAAACAAGTAACAGACAATTGTGAGCTACCATGTGGTTGCTGAGAATTAAATCTGGGGCCTCTGGAAGAGCAGCCGATGCTCTTAACCACTGAGCCATCTCTGTAGCCCCAATTTCATTTTAAAAAAATTTTATTTTATTTTATTATTACAATTTTTTTTTTGATTTTTCGAGACAGAGTTTCTCTGTAGCTTTTGGTTTCTGTCCTGGAACTAGCTCTTCTAGACCAGGCTGGCCTCGAACTCACAGAGCTCCGCCTGCCTCTGCCTCCCGAGTGCTAGGATTAAAGGCGTGTGCCACCACCGCCCGGCTTAAAAATTTTTATTTTTTAAATTATGTGTATATGTATGTGTGTATACATACAATTATGCTTAGATTCATATATATGGGTATGTGTGTTTGTATGTATGTACATGATAATGCAGGTGTTTTTGGAGGCATCAGATTTTCCTGGAGCTTGAGTTGTAGGGTTGTGAACGACATGTTGTGACTTCCGGAAACCTAACTTGGTTCCTCTGCAGTAGTAATATGTGCTCTTAGCGCTGCTGCAGCTCTCTAGCCTTATTTATTTTTAGTGTATCTCTGTGTTGGTATGTGCCTGTGTGCGTGGTACCTGAGTAGACAGATCTCCCTGAAGTTAGAATTAACGTGTGGTTGTGAGTACTGAGAACCAAACTCAGGTGGTCTACAAGAGCAGTATATGCTCTTAACTACTGAGCCATCTCCCCATTATATAGTAATTTTTGTGCATGCATCTCTTTATTTGTATGAGGTAACATCTCACTGTGTAAATCAGGCTAACCTGGAACTCAGAGAGGTCTATTTGCTCTAACTTCCAAATGCTAGGATTAAAGGCATGTGCCACCATGTCCAGCTATATGTGTATCTCCTAACAACATTCTATACACCTTAAACATAATTAGTAAATTTCTTTAAAAAGAATTTTAACAGGGCTGGGATGATGACTCAGTGAGTAAGGGTATTTGCCACCAAGCCTGATGACTTGAAGGAAAGAACTCACCTCTTCAAATTGTACTTTAGTCTCTACATATGCATCATGATGTGTATGCTCATTGCACATACACACAAGTAAATTAACATTAAGGAAGGTTTTTAATAGATATATACTGAATTATTTCTATTGTTGTCATATGTATATTTATAGCTTATGGCTAAATGTAGAAGTTTTCAAAAGTTTACCTAAAATCGTATTTTGTTAGTATTTGCTTAACTACTCTTGAAAACAAGGCACGAAACAAAGTTTTTATTGAACTCTATTCTTAGTGACTATTGTAATAAGTGTTACATGGAATCTGTCAGGATATTAAAATAGGATATTGGACTAGGAGTGCTTGCTTAGCATGTGTGAATTCCTGGGTTTGATCTGCATAGCAGGAGAGAGAATGAGGGTGGAGGGTACATTTTCAGAAGTGCTTGACTGTGAAAGCTCTGCTGAGGTGTCTGTTGAGAGGCTCTCCAGTTCAGAAGGTCTGTCTGTCTGTATGTGCTGAAGGCTGAGTGATTAGGATGCATCTCTGCCTCAGAGCTTATGCTCTGGGGGAAGTAATGGACTGTTACCAAATCATTTCAGGCCCGGGCCATGAATATAACAAAGTAGCTGCTTTGTGTGTATGCTGCAGAGGAGATGGGAATTGGGACTTATAGCCAGTTCAGGGTGCCAGGGGTGGCTAACCTTGAACAGTGTTGTTCAGGAAAACAGGTATTCATCCCCTGGATTTAGGAGAAAAGATCTTTCATGTTTCTCTTGTTTGGAGTGAACTGTCTTTATGATAATTTCTAAGGTTTGACTTGAAACCCTCAATTCTCCTTGTAAGCACAGGTAAACACACATAAAAGCAGATGCATGTATCATTCACACCTACAATGGAAATGCCTTTATGGGAGGTCTTTACCAGAAGGCTCCAGTCTATATGAATGCATCCAGTGTTGTAGCTTTTCTCTTTAACAATGTAATCTTCTGAAGTCACATTTCTCTGACTGCCTATAGATTAAAACTAGGATAATTTCCAAGAACTATTTGATTATGAAGTGTCCCTCGCAAAATGTATCTTGACTCCACAGTCACATAGTTTGCAAAGCCTAGAAAAGATAATAAAAACTTGAGAATTACTCAAATTTTTTAGAAAGATGTTAAGAGTAGGCTACCATCTTTTGATACTTAAGTTGTCAAAAATTGGTAATTCTAGCAGTTGTGAGATTTGTGACAGTACACTTTGGTGTACTGTCAGTGACATTTTGGTCAGGGCTACATGAGTCCTTTTATGGCTCAGTGTATATCTGTCTCAGGGAAAATACTGTGCGCACTTAGAAAGAGAATGTACTGCAGTTGCTGGATATAGTGTTTTGCTTATTACAGTTCTGCGGTTTGAACTCAGGGTCTCTCACATGCTAGACAAGCACTCCACCACCACTCCACATACACTTCCGCCCTACTTATTTTTATTATGAAGTAGAATCTTGCTATGTTACCCAGGTTGACGTGGAGCTCATATATATATGTTAGGCTGATCATCTTTTTGTTTGTTTTGTTTCTGTTTCTGTTTATTCCCCCCTTTGTTTTTTGAGACAGGGTTTCTCTGTGTAACAGCCCTAGCTGTCTTGGAAATAGCTCTTGTAGACCACACTGGCCTTGACCTCACAGAGAGATCCACCAGCCTCAGCCTCCAGAGTGCTGGGATTAAAGGCATGCATGCTAAGCAATCAGTACTTAACTGAGTCATATCCTAGCACTAGTTTAGATATTTTAAATGATTTTTATAGTAAACATTTCCTTCAAGTAACTGTATAGTCTTTAACTTTAAAAAATATACAAATAATATGTTTATTAAATAAAAATCAAGGTAAAGATTAGCTAAAAGAAAAAATAATCATGAATAAATTGTTGAGTTGATATTTTAGTCTATGTCCTTTTTTGATGGATAGATTATGGATAGACAGCTGTATGATTGGATGTATATGCATATACACAATGGTATATTTATACTCTCATATATAGAGCAAAAATGAGATACAAAATGAATTCTTAGTTCTTTAAACCTCTGTTGGGGAATATTATTTTAAGGTGTGTTACTTTTGTTTATGCTGCATTTGTTTAACTCTGTGAAACTGTGATTCTTTTCTTTTTAATGATAGTTTTGTTTTATGTGCATTGGTATTTTGCCTTCATGTATGTCTGTGTGTGAGTGTCAGATCTGGGAATTACAGACCGTTGTGAACTGCCCTGTGGGTGCTTGAAATTGAACCCAGGTTCAGCTAGAAGAGCAGTTAGTGCTTTTAGCCACTGAGCCATCTCTCCAGCCCCAAAGCTGTGTTTCTTTGCCTGCCTAAAATACCTGATGGTGCTAATAAGGAGCTGAATGGTGGGGCTGGGGCAGAGAGTATGAAGCAAAGGAGAAATCTGGAAGAAAAAAAAAGGACCAAGATAGAACAAGGAGAGGAGGATGTCAAGGGCCAGCCACCAAGCCGCCCAGCCAGCCACAGAGTAAAAGTAAGATATACAGAAGAAAAGGAAAAAGATAGATGGGAAAATGAAGAAAAACTTGACAAGAAACAAGCCAAACTAAGACCGGGCATTCATAACTAAGAAACAAGCCAAACTAAGACCGGGCATTCATAACTAAGAAAAAGCCTCCATGTGTCATTTTTTTGACGGGGGAGGGGGGAGTTGAGTGGTAGCCCCCCCCAAAAGCCAGAAGAGTAAAATATGTTGTCATGAATGTATCTGTGTAGTCTTAATTGCTGCAGATTTGCCATTGCATATATACTATGTTTTTATTTACTTTCTATTGGATTCCTAAGATTTTGTAAGGAAGATGGTGGCTTGTACCTGTGATCCCGTAATCGGGAGGGTGGAGCAAGATGTTGCTGTTCGTTCCACATCAGCCTGGGCTGCAGAGTGAGAGATCTTGTTTCAAAGTAAACAGTTTTCTCTCAGTTCTTTACTTGTTTGTCTGTTTGTTTCGAGACAGGGTTTCTCTGTAGCTTTGGAGCCTGTCCTGGAACTTCCTCTGTAGACCAGGCTGGCCTTGAACTCACAGAGATCCACCTGCCTCCACCTCTCAAGTACTGATATTAAAGGCAAGCACCTGGCTTCAGTTTTTCATTATTATTCTCTGTATTTACCCTATTGTTTGTTTAGAATAACAACCTATGTGAGTAATTCTTGTGTAAAAGTTTATTCAGTCTTTAAAAATCTTGGCTAGAGACTGGAGAGATAGTTCAGTGGTATCCTGGCGGCTCTTCCAGAGAGTCTGACTTTTATTCCAAGTACTCATACGGTGGGATACAGCCATCTGTAACTCTAGTTCTGGGGGTTCAGCACCCTTTTTGGTCTCCATGGGTACCAAGAATGCAATTAGTGCATAGCCATACTTGCAGGCAAAACACCCATACACATAAAATAAAGCCTTCTAATTCCCAGCACCACAAATAAATGACTAAAAATAAATAAATAAAACCGTGGCTAGTCTGTATTAGGAATTCTGTTGAGTGTGTAGTTAATGCCTTTAATGAGGCAGAGGCAGGCAGATCTCTGTGAGGACAAGGTCAACCTCCTCTACATAGAGAGTTCCAGGACAGATAGGCCTATGTAGAGAGACCCTGTCTCAAAGTGGGGGGAAAAGAAATGAAAAATATTCTGAAATTGTCTTATGTTTCAAATGAATTTGACCCTATGGTTTACTCATACAAAAACTTTAACATTTTTCTGAAATTGGATGCTGCCTAGACAACTGTCACCATTTTTAATGGCTGTATTGTTAAGAGGTATTCCCCAGAGAAGACCACTGGACACAGGTGTAAGCAAATAGAAAGTTTTTATTAGCTGGTCTGTAACTACATTGGGTGTTTGGGACCCAAGCGCAGTTCCAAGCATTTCTCGAGGTGGGATTTTAAACACACACAAAAAAAACCTTGTCTTGGGATGATATACCTCAGTTAGTCAGAAGTGGAGTTACAGAAGCTGGAAGCAAGGTTAATAAATTTAGGGACTTTCCTAAAACTATAGGTCTTTGTTCTCTTTTGGCAGGTGTTGGTTGCCTATGTGCTTGGTTCCAGGCCTGAATGATAGTTCCATCATGGTGTCAGTTGTGCTAAGGTTTGGGGCCTATTACAGTATATTTCCTTGAGTTAGGCATACCATTATTTACTTCCCTTACCACAGATTTTAGGGTTACTTCTAGAAGACCTAAGTGTGTCATCTACTTTCTTTTTCTAACTAGATGCGAATCCTGAGGTGGCGATGACCATGCTTCGCTGGATCTATACCGATGAGTTAGAGTTCAGAGAGGATGATGTGTTCCTGACTGAGTTGATGAAACTGGCCAATCGCTTTCAGCTCCAGCTCCTTAGGGAGAGGCAAGTCACAATAGATGTGCCCTGCAAGGTGGTGGCTAAACTTAATTGTGCCAAGCTGTGTGAAAGCAGCTTCTGATACGTGAAGAATTGCCAGGGTTCTGTAAAGGTGATGTGGGAGAGACTGATTTCTCCCTTGCTTTGTGTTACTGGTAAGCTAAATTTTGCCAGTGCTAGTTGTTCTTTCTGCTGGCTTGTTAGCTGAGGCTATGTGACTGTGTAAACTGACAGCTGCATATGGAAGAATAGATTCCAGGTTCCACATTCTTGACTTTGCCTCTCATTCTGTTTTCCTCAACATTTCATTCTGCCTTTGGATAGACATAGCAGATGAAGTTCGTGGTTATATACTCCTTTTTGGAAGCACTTTAGTGCTTACCTTAATCCAAAGAGTATATGGCTCAGTAGGTTTTGTAGCTAGTATTGATAAGAGCTTACTTCATTGAAGTTAACTGCTTTTTAGGTCCCAAGGAGCTGTCACAGTATGTTTTTAAAGTGCATTTTCTCTGTTCCTTTCCCAAGTTGGTATTATAGAATAACAGGGGACAAAATGCTCATTCAACAGTGTCAGGCAGAAATCTTTGTGCACCTGTTGTATCTCTGCCTGTTGGTGGCCAGCTTGATTAATGTCCTTTTTTTTTAAATTTAAACATATTTATGTATATATTGTCTTGTCTGCATGCATGCCTGCACACCAGAAAAGGGCATCAGATCTCATTATAGATAGTTGTAAGCTGCCATGTGGTTGCTGGAATTTGAACTTGAGACCTCTGGAAGAGCAGTTAGTGCACTTAGCTTCTGAGTTAATTTTTCAGCCCAATGTAGTCTTTTTATAGTACTTCATAATTTTGTTTTGTTTAGTTTTGTTTGGGGGTCTTCTCATTACCCCTTTGCCCCGCTTCTCCCCCTTTCTCAGGTTTGTCTGTAACCCTGGCTCTGGTTGTTGACGAAAGTTTTTGTCCTGCCTGGTCCAACAGCCATTCAGTCCCAAATAAACACAAAGGAGTTTGTATTAATTATAATCTGGTTGGCCTATTGCTCAGGCTTATTACTAACTAGCTTTAAAAACTTGAGTTAACCCATAATTCTTATCAATGTTTAACCACATGGCTTGGTACCTTTTCTCAGTAAGGCATTCGCATCTTGTTTTCTCTATGTCTGGCTAGCTACTGCTAACTTCGCCCTTCCTTTTCCCAGAATTCTGCTAGTCTGGTTGCGCTGCCTTTACTTCCTGCCTGGGTACTGGCCATTCAGTGTTTTATTAAACCAACACAAGTGATAAATCTTTACAGTGTACAAATCATTATCCCACAGCACCTGTCTGTTCTGGAACTCACTCTGTACACCAGGTCAGCCTCTAATTCACAGAGATCACCTGCTTCTACCTCCTTAGTGCTGGTATTAAATGTGTGTGCCACCATTGCCCGGCTCATAATATTTTTATTTTCATGGGTGCATGAAAAAAAATTGGCTTCTCTCCTGGCTGGTTGAGGGACTAGTTTCAGCCATCAAGATATTCTGTTTATTGCTCTATTGATCCCACCTAGGAGATCCAAGGGAGACTCGGCTACTAGGAGCTGCTTACTTTGTTTTTACTGTGAGAGGGCTTTTCCTCTGGATTGGCCCCAACAGCTCCACAGGAATCCATAGACATTCTGGGATTGAGAACTGTTTTAATATCTAAAACTAATTTAAACATAAACAGGTCCAAGCTGTATAGGGCTAGATTATTAACTCAACTAGCTTTAATATTGAGGCCTTCCAGTTAACTATTGTGTTTGTTTAGTAAGTTTATGCACTACCTAGGAGTATACTCATACTCATTTTAATTAGATTGTTTATATCTTTTCCCCCCAGATATCCTGTGCTTTCTCATTCACCATATCAGACTTGCTTATAAATTAAATTGCTTTAATAAAAATGTTCTGGCTTTGTATAGATCATTTAATTAGTATAATGGATCATTTAATTAGTATATTGATTCATTAGGCTTCATAATGATCAACATTACCAGATGCTCCAATCTGTACTGTTGGATGTGACTGTTAAGTTGTCTGTCATAGCTCTCTTAAGAGCTGCGATGGAAGAGGCCAGGACTAGAGTGAGTGCTGGCTCATTTTGTTTTGTTGGGTTGTTTTTTTTGGTTTTTGGTTTTTTTTTTTTTTTTTTTTTTTTTGAGACCAGGTTTCTCTGTAACTTTGGAGCCTGTCCTGGAACTCGTTCTATAAACTAGGCTGGCCTCAAACTCAAGGGGTCTTCCTGCCTCTGCCTCCTGAGTGTTGGGATTAAAGGCGTGCGCCCCCACTGCCCAGCTGAGTGCTTGCTCTTAATGAGGTCACACATGTGCCCACTGCTTTTAGGCAGAGAAATAACACTCTAAGATAATAGCTCAAGAGGCTTTGGCAAATATGAAGTCAGTTTCTGTGAGAAAGAGGTCCTGATGGTTTGGAAATGTTAATAATTAAATTGATAAAAATGTAGGTATCAGAGTTTCTTTTGCTGTGAAGAGACATCATGACAACAGCAGCTCTTATAAAGGAAAACATTTAATTGAGATGGCAGCTTACAGTTAGAGGTTCAGTCCGTTATCATGGTGGTAGTGAAGGAGTTGAGAGAGTTCTGTATCTTGCAGCCAGCAGGAAGTAGACTGTGCAGTGAGTGAAATTTAAGCAAGAGACCTCAAAGCCTGGCCCCACAGTGACACACTTCCTTCAACAAGGCCAACCTTCCACTAGTGCCGCTCCTTATGAGCTAGCTTATGGGGACCAATTACATTCAAACTACCACAGAAGGGTTTTATTTTTAATAATACCAGAAAATTCTCTTACAAAGGAGTATGTATAAAAGTGACAATATTTTTCCTGATTATAAATATATATTCAGTGTATGCAATGTGGAAAACATAGAATTATATATAGAAAATGCTAATCATCTACAACCCAACCATTATTCAGCTATGTTTTTTTTTTTCTTTCAGTAGTTCTCACTTCTCACATACATGAGTTGATATGAAAACCAGAAAACTAGCTGAGTGTGGTGGTACATACTTTAAATTCTAGTGCGTGGGAGGCAAGGGCAGGCAGATAACTAATTCAAGCCAGTCTAGTCTACAAAGGTAGTTCTAGAACAGCCAGAGCTACACAGAGAATCCCTATCTCAAAAACCAAAGAGAAAAGAAACCAGACAGGACATGTGGGGTGCCTAATTTATATTTTTAAAACCAGATTTATGGGCTGGAAGTAACAAGAGGTTAAGAGCCCTTGTTGCTCTTGGAGAGAGAGGACTCAGGTTTGGTTCCCAGGTGCTCACAATTGCCTTTAACTCCATTTTCTGGGGTTCTGATGCGATGCCCTTTTCTGGTCTCTTTGGGCTCCTGCATGCATATGGACTCACATAGACGCACATGCACATAAAAATAATGAATAAATCTTTGCTAGGTATGGTGGCACATGTCTTTAATCCTAGCACATTGGAGGTAGAGGAGGATGGCTCTTTTATGAGTTTGAGTACAGTGTGGTCTACAAAGTGCATACCAGACCAACCAGGGTTATATGGTGAGATTTTGTTTCAAAGAAACAAAATTAACAGCAAAATAGATTATTTTGTGTTTTTGTATGCTTTGTGGGTATAAAATTACAAAAATATACTAATAACAAGAATATTTTTCCTCCAGAGCAAAACTAGCCTGCCTTGTATTTTTAAAAGAGAAAGTTTGAGCTGAGAACTTAAATTTTAAAGTTAAAATTATATATTCTTTTGTTGTGTGAGTCATACCATTTTTTAGTTGTAGCTATTCACATGGCAAGTGACACTCGGGATCTAAATGAGTGAATATGAACTGTTTGTAATTTTTAAAAAAACATCTGTTGTCCTCAAATGTATCCAAGTCCCTTAGCAGTGATAAGAAAGACAATATAACTTTCAGAGCCCAGGCTGTTGTCTGTACAAGTGTGTAAAGTGCTCTGCAGATGAGAGCTGGAACTTCTGTGGTCAACTATGTGGTAGGCCACCTGCTGATAGAACAGTGCTATAGCAAGACCATCATATCTGGTATTACAAGTTTCATCCATCTGACAGGAGAACTTTTCCTCCTAGAACACTTACTCCATAGTTGTGATCAGGTCAGAATGACTTTGTTACCTTTTGTTGTGATGTGGTGTGACATGTACTTAGACTGTAGAGGCACAGAAAATTGAGATTTATGAATATACTGTTTTATTTTTGAGATAGTGTTATACATTATAGCCCAGACTCACTGGTATTCATTTTGTAGCTCAGGTTAGCTTCTTACTCTTGACAGTCTTTGCCTTAGGCTCCTAAGTATAGCAATTTGAGGTATGTATCATCACCCCTATTGTAAAGCTTATGTGTGTTTTTTGTTTGTTTGTTTGTCATAACAGGATTTCTCTATGTAGCCCCTGTCTGTCCTGGAACTTGCTCTGTAGACCAGGCTGGCCTCGAACTCACAGAGATCTGCCTGCCAATGCCTTCTGAGTGCTGGGATTTAAGGATTAAATGAACCAGACACTTTTGTTCTTAATGCAGTGTTTCTACATATTGATTTTTCTTCTTTTAAAAATGCCATGGGAGGGTTGGTGAAATTGCTCAGCAGACAAAAGTCCTTACTACACAAACCTGATGACCTGAGTTTGATCACCAAAACTCACTTTAGAAGGAGAAAACTGACTTAAATTGTCATCTGGCCTTCACACCTTTTTGCATTGTGGTGTACAAACACAAACACACACACACTAATAATAATAATAAATGAATGAATGAGTAAATAAATAAAAAAATAATTTGGTGAGAAGGGGTGGAGACAGGATTAATATCCATGTAGTCTTAGGTGGCTGCCTCTGCCTCTTATGTGTTGGAGATTGAAGGCATGTGCCACCACAGTTAGCCCTAAATTAATTTTTTTTATTTTGTTTTGGTTTGGTTTGGCTTATTTGAGGCTGGGTTTCTCTGTAGCTTTGGAGTCTGTCCTCGAACTAGCTCTTGTAGACCAGGCTGGCCTCAAACTCTCAGAGCTCCGCCTACCTCTGCCTCCTGAGTGCTGGGATTAATGGCGTGAGCCACCACTGCCCAGCTCTAAATTAATTTTTAAAGTGCCCTGGGAGAGGTGCTTCTTTCACCAAGTCAGCAATGTTACTTAAAGACAGAGCACCTAAGGACAGATATAAAATAGTTGCATATTTCCTACTGATGGAAAATGGCTATGTTCTTGTTTCTAGCCTAGTCTACCTTGTAAGGTTTGAAAATTTGCTTTTTGTTTTTCCCTGGTCTGTCCCACTGTGCCCTCCTATCTTCACTCTGTCTCACTGTCTTCCTTTGCACTACTCCACGGTCTGTCTTGGTACCCATCTCTTCTTTCTCATCTCCACTCCATGATCTGTCGTCTTGTTTGCCTTCCTCCCCTCCTCTCCTTACCTCTGTAACTTTTGTTGTCCTTCTCTACTTCTGCTACCTAAAACTCATCTACTGAGATTGAGAATTCCCTGCTGCTCAGTTATGTACAGTAGTATTGAAGTCCATTAATATTTGCTATTAAAGTTTGCAATGTCTGTTTTCCATTTTCCTTCAGGAAAGGAATGTTGGGCCTTAGAAGGGATTTTTGAGCATAGAGGAAATGTAAACTTAGGAGCTTACCTTTAAGTATCTCGTGCTCTGCTGAATGTACCTAACTTTCCTTCATCTTGAAACCCACAGAGTCCCAACATCTCTGAGATCAAGTACCATCCTTACGTCATCATAGAAGGGGAGACAGGACCACAGAGACTTCATTTTCCTCTCACTACTAAGTTCTGCTATGTGACTTTTCTTAAGTTTTTGTTGAGGTTGTAGGAAAGGAGAAACAATGGTAGATTAGATTGAGGGGGCTATGAGTAGGCTACCACTGGGCATCTCTGACTACCCTTGGGGGTAAATCTGATTGAAGTACTGCTTTAAACAGACGTTTCCTGTCCCGACTGCCCAGTCCCAAATTAACGACTAAGATGTTGAATATGAAGTATAAACGCTCTGTTGATAGCTCAGGCTTGTTATTAGCTAACTCTTACATTTAAATTAACCCATTTCTATTCATCTATGTATTGCCACGTGGCTCGTGGTTTTACCTGCCCTCTAGCATATCTTTTGGGATGACTTTCAAGGAGACTGGGCAGAAGGCTGGCTGGTGTCTCTCCTGACTCTGCCCTTCTTCCCATCATTCTCAGTTTGGCTTTCCCACCTAACTTCCTACCCAGCTACCAGCCTGTCAGCTTTTTATTAGCCAATGAGGGTAATACATATTCATAATGTAGAAAAGAATTATTTTGCAGCAGCCACCTTTCTCGGTAGGCCTCATTTTGTGGGAAGCACAATATGGTTTCCAGGTAATTCATCATAGAATAAATTCTATATCTTCTATGCTAGGATGTGGAGACAACTTTGTGCCACGAGGATATAGTTGATATCTTGTTAGTCATTCATCAAGTCTTGTTGCCTGGCTTTGTGGAGACACCCATTGTGCCCAGTTTTCTCTTGACATACTGTGGTCTGATTTGTGTGTGGCACTCGAGATTGAATCCATAGTCTCTTGCATACTAGATCTGACTCATAATTATTTTACCATCTTATAGTTATTTTGGGTGGTCCTTTAAAATGTAATTATAAATGTAAAAGTTTTATTTATATGTATATGTGGAGGGTCATGTATCTGGAGAGACTAGAAGAGAATACCAGATCTCCTAGAACGGGAGTCACAGATAGTTGTGGATATGTGCTGGGAACCAAACTTAAGGTCCTCCTTTGGAAGAACAACTGTTCCTAGGGGCTGAGCTGTCTATTCAGTCCACACCCAGTGTTGCTAAGGATTGAACCCAGGACTTCCCAAATACAAATACATCCTAGACAAACATTCTACCATTGTCTTACTTTCCAAACCCTGAATTATAGTTTATTCACTTATTTTATTCATCATGATTATTATTATATATCAGTAAGTATTTTGGCTACATATATGTCTGTGCAGCACATAAATATGGTACCCATGAAGGCCAGAAGAGGGCATTGGATCCCCTAGAACTTACAAGTTAGATGATTGTGTACTTGCATGTGGGTGCTGGGAATTGGATCTGAGTCCTCTAGAAGAACAGCCAGTGCTCTTGACCTCTGAGGCATCTTTCTATCCCTCTGAATTATAATTTAAACAAAATAAAAATTTATCTTTTGGAAGAACTTTCAAGGAGGTATTTATTAAGCATAGACCCTCACATTTGAAATCATGAGAGTAATAAAGTTAGCATAATAGAGTTGTCTGAAATCTGTAGGCATGTTCCATACAATTCAGTGCCAAAGAACTGAGGCCAGTTTGTTTGTGTTGATTACAAAGTGGCCTGTGCACGTGATTCAGAAGTTTCAAGTGATTACTTTTGAGGCTATTGAGGTATTCTGCTTCATATTTTTTTTGCACGTTATTTTGATTCTGTTCGATTAATATACTGTCTAGTATGAGACTGCAAAGCACACTGTAATCCCAGACTGAGTCAAGAGGAGCCTAACCTCAGAGCTAGCCTGGGCTAAATAGTGAAATACCTTGTCTCAAAAATAAAATGTGTATGGTCAGTTTTAGTAAAATCATAATAAAAATTGATTTCCATAAGTAAAAATCTATACATACTTTTTTTTATCAAACATACTGTTCAATCTTACACCTTAGTTTTTCTTAGACATAACTAGTGCCTTAATCATTAACTTTGGTTTATTTATTTATGAATGTATATGCCTTACTAATACTGTTCATCATTAATGAAAACTCTCTTACAGATGTGAGAAGGGTGTTATGTCTCTGGTGAATGTTAGGAACTGTATTCGCTTCTATCAAACTGC
Organism: Microtus oregoni; assembly: GCF_018167655.1. Lineage (NCBI taxonomy): Eukaryota > Metazoa > Chordata > Mammalia > Rodentia > Cricetidae > Microtus > Microtus oregoni. The sequence goes on along the minus strand of NW_024543074.1, from coordinate 25,915,369 downwards.
AGAGGAACTAAATGCCAGCACACTAATGAACTACTGTGCAGAAATTATTGCAAGTCACTGGGTGAGTAAGGATTGAGAGGTGTGGACAGAGCGAGATCCAGTGTAAGCCCTGCTTCTGTAGTCGCTCCTTGGGCACATCGTCTTTGCAGCTTGCAGTATTAAAAAAGAAGCAGTTTGATGGATGGTCTGTGAGGTTTGTTTCTGTTCTGAAAGTGTTCTGAGGGTTTAGATTACACCAGGCAGAGGGAGCTGAGGTTCAGGAGCAGATGCCAAGAAGGAACATCTGCCTTTAGTGTTGTCCTTGAGAGGCTGAGACTCAGCATGCAGCTGCCCATGGAAGAACTTCCTCCACTACAAGAGGCATTATTAAACTTCAGCTTCTTTTCTTGAGTTTTTGTTATAAATAAGAGGCTTTACATCTCTTTGTTACAGTTTTGGTTTTTTATGTGTATGCAGGTGTTCATATGTGCTTGTGGAGGCCAGAGGACAACCTCTGGTGGACTTACTCAGGTACCATCCACTATATTTTGAGACAGGGTCTCTTACTGGCCGAGAGCTTGCCGATTAGGTGAGTCAAGCTGGCCAGTGAGCCCCAGGAATCCTGTCTCCTTCCAAGCACAGGGTTTACAAGCGAAGTTTTTTTTCCCCTTTTCATTAAATAAATAATATATAAAACAATCTATGTTGTTTTATGAACTAGCTTTTGTGATTGTTTTGTATACAACATTATTGGAGGAACTTTGGAATTCTAAAGAAAGTTTTCTAACAGTTGGTGTGAGTGCCCTTAGTGCCATAGACCTATAATCTCAACTACTTGAAAGGCTAAGGCAAGAGTTCATGGCCAGGCTGCAAAGTAAGTTCAAGACCAGCCTGAGGAACTTAGCAAGACCCTTTCTCTAAGGAATTTTTAGCCGGGCGGTGGTGGCGCACGCCTTTAATCCCAGCACTCGGGAGGCAGAGGCAGGCGGATCTCTGTGAGTCCGAGGCCAGCCTGGTCTACAAGAGCTAGTTCCAGGACAGGAACCAAAAGCTACAGAGAAAACCCTGTCTCGGAAATAAAAAAAAAAAAAAAAAAAAAAAGAATTTTTAAAGGGCTGGGAATTAGCTCAGTGGTGCAATGCTTGCCTAGCATACATGAAGCCCTCACTTTCATCCCCAGTACCAGTAGAAAAGTGGAGTTATTGTTTTTTTTTGCTTTAAGATAAGATCTCATTATGTAGCCCAGATTGATCTCAAACTTACGGCAAACATGCCTCAGCCTCTAGACGTTGGAATTAATGGCATATACTGCTATACCTGCTGAAAGGTAGTTTTAAAGAACTGACAGAGTGATAACTATCCCTTTCTGATAGGGGCACAGCTTTGGAGAAGAGCTGGGACTCAGTGAATTGTTTGCTGCAGTTCTGATTTGTTTTGAAATTGCCATCTTAGTAGACTTAGTAGGAAAAGGACTCCAAGCTCATGGTCAGGCTTCTACATGGCTTAGTTCCTGTTGAAGGTCAACATTGATGTTCAGCTGTCCAGTCTCTGAGGCTCAGCAGAGCTGGGATGGGTAAAAGTGTGGTGGCAAGTGCCTCTTAAATACAGATCCTGACTCGGTCGTTTTCTTACTGTGGACTTTGTGTGAGCTCTGTAACCTCTATATGTTAACACTTTTCATTGTTTTCAATCCCTAGGATGACTTGCGAAAGGAGGACTTCAGTAGCCTGAGTGCTCAGTTGTTATACAAAATGATCAAATCCAAGACAGAGTACCCATTACATAAAGCTATCAAAGTGGAGAGAGAAGATGTGGTCTTCCTCTATCTGATTGAAATGGATTCCCAGGTATTATAGAAGCATTTCCATTTTTCCCTGTCTCTCCCCAAACCTTAATGCTATCTCGATCCTGCTTCCATCTCTACTGTGACTGGACATTCTAAGAAAGTACTTCTGACATGTTCAGGTTGCTTTTGAGCATTTTCTGTTCTGTTCTGTTCCTCAGAATTCATCAGTCTTAGTACAGTCCAAAGCACATTTACATTTCCAGATGGCTGTCACAACATTACCTGACTTCAGGCCCCTATCTTTTTTTTTATTTCTTACCAAAACAAGTCTTCACAAATTCTGTGCCCTAAGCCCACACACATTCTGGGCTGGTTGAGAGTACTTGCTGCTTTTGCAAAGGACACAGGTTTGGTTCTCAACACCCACATGACAGCTCACAACCCTCTGTAACTCCATTTCCAGGGAACCCAACACCTTCTGACCTCTGGACGCACCAGGTATACATATGGTCCACATACTACATGCAGGCAGAAACACTTATGCACATAAAATTATATAGTTTATAATAGTAACCGCAATCATCACTTTATTATTTATCAGCTTTGCTGTTGGAGATCTACACCAGAAGTCACAAGATTAAATTTACATTGTTTATAGACTGGTCATTTGTGGAGCTGTGGGGAAGAATCCATTTCCTGCTCTCATAACTTGACAGCAGAATTCTCTAGAGGTCCAAGGTCTCCATTTTTCTTGTGGGCTTAAGACTATTCTCAGCCTCTAGATGTCCTCAGTCTTTAACTTCAAAAAAGCCTTGCTTCCATCCCTAAAGCCAGCAATGACAGGTCAAGTCCTAATTTCACCCCTTAATGACCTGGTCTTCTACTTTCCTGTTTCACTTTTAAGAATGAATGTTGTTACAAAGTAGGGCCCTGTTGGCTGGTTCAGGAATCACCCTAGCTCAAGGTACTTAGCCTTATCACATCTGCAGGGGTACCTTTTGCCTTGTAATTGACATCCTCACATTATTTTAGTAATAAGGGCATGGACATCTGTGGAGTGGGGGTGGAGGGCATTATTCTTCATCCCACACTGTCTTCAATGGAATGCAGGTGGAAGTATGGTTAATCATGGATGTTTGTGCTAAGGAGGACTCTCTGTTAAGCCACCTTTCATGAAAATCCTAACTCTTTGTTATAAAGTTCTCTATGCAGGCTTGTCTTTGGTGTCTCTGTCCCACGTTGTTGTGTCTGATGTCTGTCCCCCCCTCCCCTTTTGTCCCTGTCTCCTGTGTTCTGTTCCCCCCTCCCCCGCTGCTATCTCCATTTTCTCTGTGGTCCTTTGATCAGCTTTGTTGCTCTTTGCTCTCTCGTCACTGTTTATTGACACTGAAAGTGAGTGCTCTCGGAGGCCCGATAGAAAGTCTGTGATAAAGTTGAATTTGGAGACTCAGCAACACCATGGTGACATAGCATTAGAATTGGCACTTGGAGAATAAGTGTGATGACATACGTATTTATGGAAGAAAGGCCATTTCTGTGAGTTTGAAGACTGGCCTGATGTACATATTGAGACCCTGTCTCCCAGCACTCGAGAGGCAGATGTTTTAAGTTGGGAAAGATTAAAGTGGGCTGTATTTTCTGTCTGAGTGCTGATTTCCTGACTTCTCTGTTCAGCTCCCTGGGAAGCTGAACGAAATGGATCATAATGGAGATCTTGCATTAGATCTGGCTCTTTCTCGGCGACTAGAGAGTATTGCCACCACTCTGGTTAGTCATAAAGCTGATGTGGACATGGTAGACAAGAATGGCTGGAGCTTGTTACATAAAGGAATCCAAAGAGGTAAGGAGAAATGAATTACATTTTTCTCTGTATAGTTTTGAAGCTTCCTAGATACAGTTCTAGGAATTCCCAAAAGACCTTGAGTCTGTACACTCAACTAGTGTGACTTAGAACTTGTGATTGTTAGGTCAGAGGGTCTAAAACACTATTGGCTTTGTCAGTTTGTCTGTTCATAATGCCACCAGGACCTGAGTAAGAACAACTAGACAGATGGCCTTTAAGAAGTACCTTGGGAGTGGTGTTTTGGTAATTTCTGTGACTTCAAAGTTAGTCTAATCTATATAGTTAGTTTTGAGACAGTCAGGACTACATAGAGAGACCCTATCTCATCAACAGGAAAATACAACCAAAAACCTAAAAAAGAAATACCTTTGTGGGCTTGAGCAATGGTTAGTCATTTGAGAGCATTTGCTACTCTTGCAGAGGGACTTGGTTCCCAGTAAGTGGATTCACAACTGCTTGTAACTTCAGTTCCAGAGGTTTTGATACCGTCTCCTGGTTCTACAGGTAAACATATGATATTTACCCACACAGACACTTACATATCAAACTCTAAAACAGAAAGTTAAAAAAGTACCTTTGTCTTGTGAGCAACATATGTCTGCTTCTTTCTTCAGAGAATTATGCCAGAAGATTGTTAAAGTTCTCACAGAAGGATTAAAGACCCAGTTACCCAAAGTAATCCTTAATAGAAAGAACAGTGCTGGAGGTACCAATTGTAATACCTGATCTCAAATTATGTTACAGAGATGTAGTAACAAAAACAGCATATTACGGGCCCAAGAGCAGGCATGTAGACTGATTTTATATATATATATATATATATATATATATATATATATATATATATATATATAAAACTTTGAGGGCCCGGGAATAAATAAATGCATAATTGTAGTATCCCTTTTTGAGAAATTTCTCAAAAACATAAATTGGTGGGCCTGGAGAGACAGCTCTGTAGTTAAGAGTGTGTTTGAAGCCGGGCGGTGGTGGCGCACGCCTGTAATCCCAGCACTCGGGAGGCAGAGGCAGGCGGATCTCTGTGAGTTCGAGACCAGCCTGGTCTACAAGAGCTAGTTCCAGGACAGGCTCCAAAACCACAGAGAAACCTTGTCTCGAAAAAAACCAAAAAAAAAAAAAAAAAAGAGTGTGTTTGACTTTCCAGCACCCATTTGGTGCCTCATAACTGCCTGTAACTCCAGCTCTAGAGAATCTAACACTTTCTGGGCTTCTCTTTAACAAAGGATGAACCTGGCTACCTCTCACCTTTACAAAAACCATTTCAGAATGGATTTATAACCTTAAAAGTAAGATTAGAAACTTGGAAACTGCTAGAGCAGCAGTTCTGAACTGTGGGTCATGGCCCCTTTGGAGTTATATACCAGATGTTTACATTACGATTCATAATAGTAGCAAAATTACAGTTATGAAGTAGCAATAATAATAATTTTATGGTTAGGGGCCACCACAACATGAGGAACTGTATTAAAAGGGTCTCAGTGTTTGGAAGGTCGAGAACCACTGTGCTAGAAGAAAGAGGCGTAGCTAAAATATCTCAAGGTACAGGCAGAGGCAAGGGTTTTTTAACAGTATTCCAGTAGCAAGGAAATACTCCCCTGAATCAAAATGAAGAAGCTTCTATACCACAGAGAAAACTGTCACCACAAGTAAGAGACAACGGGAGAATGCCTTTGCTGGTCCCATATCAGATAGGTAATATTCAAAAAGTGTAAAGAACTGTTTTTAAGGATCCAGTCCTTAAATGAGCTAATGAGCTAAACTGTCAGCTTTCAAAAAAAGGATATAGGTCTGGAGAGATGGCTCAGAGGTTAAGAGCACTGACTGCTCTTCCAGAGGTCCTGAGTTCAATTCCCAGCAACCACATGGTGGCTCACAACCATCTGTAATGAGATCTGGCGCCCGCTTCTGGCCTGCAACCATACATGCAAGCAGAACACTGTATATGTAATAAATGAATAAATCTTTTTTTTTTAAAAAAAGGATATACAAATGGCGAATAAAACTCGAAAGTGCACATTTTTAGCCACCAGGAAAATGCAGATTAAAACTCCTTTGAGAGTCTGTCTCATTCCAGTTTCAGTGGTTGTCATCAGGAAAATAAATGACAGGACAAAGAGATGGCTCAGTAGGTAAAGGCACTCACTGCCATAGCTCGCGTGGTGGAAGAGGAGTATTGATTCTGGAAAGTTGTCCCCTGACCTCTACACCCAGGCAATGGTCCAGTGCATGCCTACTTACATACGTACACATGAAATAAATAAATGTTAAAAAATAAAGAACAAATGCAGAGATGGATCGGTGGTTAAGAGTCAATCATGAGGAGCAGAGTTCTAATCCCAGCACACAGGTAGCAAGCTGGGTGTCCTGTGTGTACACCTTAAAAAGCCACTTCCAAGGTAGGCCAGAGACAGATCTTCTCAGTTTTCTGCCTCCAGCCTGTCAAAGAAAGTGTAAGCCCTTACGGTGGGCAAGAGACACTGCTTTAAAGAAATAGACAGTAAAAGCCGGGCAGCTGTGGCACACGCCTTTAATCCCAGCACTCGGCAGGCAGAGACAGGCGAATCTTTGTGAGTTCGAGGCCAGCCTGGTCTACAAGAGCTAGTTCCAGGACAGGCTCCAAAGCTACAGAGAAACCCTGTCTCAGAAAACAAAACAAGAGAGAGAGAGAGAGAAAGAGAGAGAAAGAGAAAGAGACAGTAAGAGAAGGGGATACCCAACAGCTTCTTCTGGGTCCATTCATGTACACAGACAGGCACATGTCCCTGCACACATGTGCATTCCCTCAAAAAAAACACATACAAATAAATAACAAAGACATAAACCCCCTCACAGGTGCTGGTAAGGATATAGAGAAAAGGGAATTTTGTTTTGTTTTATTTTTTTGAGACAGAGTCTCATTATGTAGACCAGTTGACTGTGAACTCAGAGACAGCCTTTGCTCCCCCCCCCCCCCCCCAGTTTCTGGGATTATATTTACTGATAGGAATATAAACTTGTACAGCCGCTATGAAAAATCAGTGTGTGGATTTCTCAAAAATCATTGAAAGTAAAACTGCTATATGGCACAGTTCTTGGTTATACAAGTGAAAGCCTCTAAGTTAGCACACAGAGGTATTTGTATATGTTTGTGATGTTAGCCAGAAAATGGATGTTCATCAACCAACAACACTGCTGTTCCCTCGGCTTTGGTTTTGTTCTGTAGCAGAATGTACTATTTGAATGTTGATGATGCTGCAGCTGCAGCTTTCTCCCCTTTCTGGGCAAAGGTTTTAGGGTAAACGTCCTTCTGAGTTATGTGGAGTGTCAAGCTTGCTGGCTAGTAGAGAGGAAAGTTTTACTCATCACTGGGTAGGAAACTCTTAGGGCAGGTCTCTGTGGAGAGGAGATGTATTTTCCCAAGTACGCATAGCTCTTAGCTCTGGGTTTGTGCTCACTTGGGAAAGCTTCTACCACGTTCTACCAAGTTCTTTCTCACTCTGTTTAGTATCTGAGGTGTTTATTTTGGAAACAGATTCATTTGTTCCTTAAAAAAAAAATTTAAGTTCCTTTCCTCTCTGGGAGCTGAATTCTTGTTTCATTAAAAACATCCCTGGTGAGTTATTAAATATTTGGGTAATTGCTTAGTTACAGGAATTGCCAAGACAGTTTTGATGTGTGTTCTAGAGCGATTTAATCTTTCATTCTGAATTTGTGAAATGTCTGGAAGTATGTGAATTATAGTGTAAACAGAGCAAACTTTGAAAGGAGTACGGCATGGGACTTTTCTTGTCTACAAAATGGGAAGGGATCTTTCTGCTTTACCAGGCTGTTAACACAGTGAGACAGGATTGGGATGCGCCCCATACAATGAATGCCAGTTGACTGATAGAGTAAACATGGTAGCCTTTATCTTGCCTGGGCATTGGAGTACCATAACCAGATCCTATAGGAATTGTTATCTTTTCATTGAAGTCCCTCTGAAACACTGGCTAGCTTAGAACACTACGTGGTAGAGCCCAGTCTCAGACCTGCAGTGATCCTCCTGGCTCTGCCTCCTGTGTTCTGGGTTTTAGCATTCTATGTGCCATCACCCCTTCTGAGGGATCGTTTGACTTTGCCTTCTTCAACTTGCTGTTAATTACCCAATAACTGAGTACTGCCTTTGGTTACTGACCTTGCTTCTAATTCATTATGAGTGATGGAAGTTTGTTACTAGATGAATGAGGTCCAGGTCTACTTGGATATTTTTTGTTTGTTTGTTTTGTTTTTTGTTTTTCGAGACAGGGTTTCTCTGTGGTTTTGGAGCCTGTCCTGGAACTAGCTCTTGTAGACCAGGCTGGCCTCGAACTCCCAGAGATCCGCCTGCCTCTGCCTCCCAAGTGCTGGGATTAAAGGCGTGCGCCACCACTGCCCGGCTTTACTTGGAGATGCACATTAGAATCCACAAAACATTAGTGGTCATCTTGCTAAGCAAATGCTTCTGTCTGTCAGAAGAATTGGGTGATGTCACGGTCTGTGAGGCCATAGACACTGTTAACATCTCCTCTGATTAGCCTGACCTAAGCATGATTACGAGTCCTTTCATAATAATTCTAGTTTTCTACTATTTAGCAACCTGCAATAGCCTGAACTTTCCTGACCAGTTGTTTGTAGTAATTTTTAAAAACAAGGACTATTAAATACGCTTGTTCCCTGAAAAAAACTGTCATAAAGCTGAAAGAAAAGTTGTGTGCGCATTTACAAATTGTTTAACATTGGTTAGGAATATTTTTATGTGGAAAAATGATGACAATAATGCCTCATTTAGCTGGCATTGTGGGTGACTGAGGAAAGCAAGTGGCTAAAATTAGTTTCCAGTAGGAGGTACATTTTCTGGTGCTAACTCGAACCCGGATCTTTAAGCATGCTGAGCAGTGGTTGAGTGCAATCCACACTCTGACCCTATCAGATTGGAAATGTGTGGAGTTTCCTTGTTGGTAAGACCCTTACCTAGGTCCTTGCTTCCAGTTCCCTGCTTTGTCCTGTTTTCTGCATGTTTTTCTTCTTGCTTATTTACCCTCTAGACTGACTTCCCTTAATTCAACTTTTTCTGTGTGTATGCCTGAAGGCCAGAAGAGGGCACCAGACCTCATCACAGATGGTTGTAAGCCACCATGTGGTTGCTGGGAATTGAACTCAGGACCTTTGGAAGAGCGGGCAATGCTCTTAACCGCTGAGCCATCTCTCCAACCCTTAATTCAACTTTTTTAGAAATTCAAATAATTCCTCAAGACCCTATTTTTTTTTTGCCAAAAGTACATAAAATGTATGATTATAAATTATGAATTGATTTTTGGGTCTAACCTTTAAGTAAATTTGATTTAAAGTCACTAAGTCCTTTACAAAAACTTAAGTGATCAAAATGTTAGCTGGGAATGTTGGGTTTTGCCTGTAATCTCAGCACTTGGGTGGCTGAACAAGAGAGTGCTGCCAGTTAGAAACCAGATAGAGGATGGTTTCTTTAATGCTTTCTGTGTGAATCTAACCATCTGAAGGTTTTCTTGTACCTGTGTCCTCATTTCTGTTTTTAGAAGTAGACGTAGGACTCTAATAAGAGAGTTTAGTTATCTGAAGTCAGAATTGATTGGAATTAGAGCCTGTCTCTTATCTTAAAGTGAAACCCAGTAGCCCAGAAATCCATCTATTTTCTTCCCCAGTATTTTTTTAGCTAAGGCCAGTTTCTAAATAGGTTGGTTGGCTAGTCCCAGGTAGAAGCTAATTGGTGCCACCTAGAGGTCACTGAGAAAATAACTGCTTCCATCACCCACCCACCCACCCAGTAAGGGAGAGAGGGAGGGAGGGAGGGAGGAAGGGAGGGAGGAAGAGAGAGAGAGAGAGAGAGAGAGAGAGAGAGAGAGAGAAGGAGAAGAATCCATGGATGGCAGATTGCAGTTGTGAACCACCATGTTAGTGCTAGGGAGTCCTCTGGAACAGCCACCACTGAACCATCTCTCCCACCCAAACCTGTTATTGTTAAGATAGTGAAGACATCTTGAATATCTTTGATCATCATGGATAATCAAAAAGTAGACAAAAAGAGCCTTTTGAGTTAAAATGTAACCGTGGACTGTCATGGATTTCCACCTACAGCTCTCCAAGAGATTGCTTCAAACACTACCAGATGTCCTTCTGTGTCTGCAGTTATCTACTTCAGAGGAAATAGTGGCCACAGCAACTGGTCATTGTCATGTCATTGTGTGTTCTGTTATTTCTTTAAAGGAGATCTCTTTGCTTCTATATTCCTCATTAAGAATGGGGCCCTTGTCAATGCTGCCACATTGGGGGCCCAGGAGACCCCGTTGCACCTTGTAGCATTGTATAGTTCAAAGAAATACTCAGCCGATGTGATGTCTGAAATGGCGCAGATTGCGGAGGCCCTCCTGCAGGCTGGTGCCAACCCCAACATGCAGGATAGCAAGGGCAGGTGAGTACCTCTTATGGTGGCACATAATTGACATTCACAGTCTTTGACATTAAATCTGATGTTTATTGAAACTGCAAACATTTAATTGTCATGGAAAAAGTGTCATGACCAAGATTAAAAGCATTTGGGGAAAACATTTGCAGCCTGGCTTTAAAGAAGTCTGAATTTCTAAGCAATTCATATCCTTTTCATGTTGAAAACAATCACAGAGTGGCCATCTAGTTAGTGTTTACAAGGACTTTCTTCAGCATTTTTTAGGATCACTTGGATAATTTGAAGAGGAACTATGTTGGAAGGAGAGGGCCCCTTGTTTGTCCCGGCCGCCTGGCTAGCTTACACCCAAAATAACCAGACAGAAACTGTATTAACTAAAACACTGCTTGGCCATTAACTCTAACTTCTTCTTGGTTAACTCTTACATATTTGTTTAACCCATCTCCATTAATCTGTGTATTGCCATGTGGCTGTGGCTTACCAGAGATTCTAACCGTCCATCTCAGGCAGAGGATCCATGGCTTCTTTGACTCTACCCTTCTTCCTCCCAGCATTCAGTTGTTTTCTCTGCCTACCTATGTTCCGCCCTATCAAGTAGGCCAAGGCACTTTCTTTATTCGTTAATCAATGAAAGCAACACACAAACAGTACCTCCTACACCAGAACTACTATCTCAAGGCAACCTGTTTTATCTCTCTGAGATGTAATGGTTAGAAAATTCCCTATTTCAGCAGGGTGGGGTGGCGGTGGTGGCGCACGCCTTTAATCCCAGCACTTGGGAGGCAGAGGCAGGCGGATCTCTGTGAGATCGAGGTCAGCCTGGTCTACAAGAGCTAGTTCCAGGACAGGCTCCAAAGCTCCAGACCCTGTCTCGAAAAAACAAAAGAAAACAAAAAATTCTGCCTTATAAATATCTTAACTCTAGAGTGTGTTACCCTCATTGCATAACCCTTCTTGTATTTGGTTTATGTTTGGTGTTTGATATTTTTATAAGTTTTATTTTTATTTGTTACTTTTATGTGTATGGATATTTTTCCTGCATGTGTATCAATGCTCCACATGCATGCAGTGCCTGTGGAGGCCAGAAGAGTGTAGGATTCCCTGAAACTGGAGTAACAGGTGTTTGTGAGCCATCATGTGGGTTCTAAGAGTCAAACACAGAGTAGTGCTCCTCTGGAGAACCACTGAGCCATCTCCAGCCTAGTTTTGTTATTTTTCTGTCTTCTCAGGAGTTAGTTTTGGATTCCTTGTGGTTTAGAATTGTGAGCAGGGTTGCCTGTCTTGAGGCAGAAGTGTGGGAGGCTCTGAAGTACAGTTTAGCCACTTGCCTCGGCAGCCTTGGGCGGGGCCACAAGTGTCATTCACCATCAACTCAGTTCAGTGTTTGCAAACCCATCCAGGATGTTGGATTCTGCAAGGCTGGTTGTCAAGAGAGGGTCTGTGAAGTGGGTCGTGTGCAGAGATAAGATGGTCCAGGAACTTGCTGCTGCATAAGAATCATTCATTCTCCCATGTAGTTAATATCCTTCGTTCCTTGTGCCAATTCTTTAGGGTTCCCAATAGCAATAAACTTGGGCAGTGTGTCCATCTGGGGCCCTGTGCTTTGGTAGCAGCCTTTTCTTAAGGCACTTGAGTACTAACAGGTGGCGGAGAACAAGTTCAAATCGACCCAGTTTTGTCTCATTTCTGCAGTGTGCTCCTGTGCTAATAGAAAATTACAGTGAAGAACAGTTTAATTTCAGATTGGCGGAGGACGGGGAGAGAAAGGGTGGCAGAAGCTGCTGTTCAACACACTCCTTCGGGAAGGATTAGAACTGGAGTAGAGAGCCATGGGCCATGGAAGCTAATCCATTTTTAGGTTTTGATTCTTGGCTGTGGTTTTGGAAAACAGAGTAATGGAATTGGTTGTAGATGGTGATTTTTACCGAGGATTCTAGTGTCTGGCTTGGTCTATCTTGAATTGACACTTCTTTTAATTCATTTTGTTCTGTTTTACCCACAGGACCCCTTTACACTTGTCCATCATGGCCAGGAACGACTATGTGTTCAGTCAGCTGCTGCAGTGTAAACAGTACGTAGGGCGGCCTGCAGAAATGAAAAGCGGTTGTGAGGGTGGGATTGTGAGTGAAAAATCTTTCCTTATTAATTTTTTAAAAAACTATTTTTCGTTTGTTTATTTGAGATAAGGTCTTATTATGTAGTGTAGGCAGGCCTGGAATTCAAAGTCCTGCTTCAGTCCCCCAGTTATTGAGATTACTGACTATCTCTCCTACCCTGAAATTTTCTCTAAAGATACTCTACAGTTACAAACCTTAAGTAAAATAAAAATTTGACCATTAGAAAGTACAGGGAGAGAGTGAACTATCATTGGCAGCAAAGAGAGACTGGAAATTGTATCTGTCATTCACATGGTCTCTTTATTTCAGATTAGATTTAGAGCTGAAGGATCACGAGGGCAGCACTGCGCTCTGGCTTGCCATCCAGTACATCACCGTGTCTTCTGACCAGTCTGTAAACCCCTTTGAAGACCTCCCTGTGCTGAACGGAACATCATTTGATGAAAACAGCTTCGCAGCCAGGCTCATTCAACGCGGCAGCAACACTGACGCTCCTGATGCGATGACGGGTAAAACAGTGGGCCTGAGGCTCAGGTCTGGGAAATGACAGCTAGACGAGTTTCTTCTTGTGGTTTGATGACAGGGGCTGGGAAAGCAATGCTGGCCTCAGACTTGCTAGATAGCCCAGGCTAGCCTTGACTGTGCTATCCTCCTGCCTTAGCCTGAGTGCTGGAATTACAAACATGTGCCACCATGCCAGCTTATAAAAGGTTTTTAATAATAACACAGAAGTTAAATGGCTTACTGTTATGAGGATTATTTGCTCTGTATTTTAAAATCAGTAAAGATCCATTGTGGTTTGTTAGTTTGTTTTAATCCCGTGCTCCAAATAATTTAGTCAGACATTAGTTAAGTCTTGTAAGCTAAAGCATACTTGGTAAATTAAGGCAATCATTCTTTTTTTTTTTTTTCCTGTTTGTTTGTTTGAGACAGGGTTTCTCTGAGTAACAGCTTCCTGGAACTTGCTCTGTAGACCAGGCTAGCCTTGAACTCACAGAGATCCACTTGCCTCTACCTGCTGAGCACCACCACCACCTGGCTAAGGCAATGATTCTTAGACTCTGTAGACTCACAATTCCTTTTACCCTAGTAGAACTTAAATTCAGTTAGTTTTTATTTGGATAGTCATATCTTTACTATTTACTGGAGTAGGGAAAATAAAAATGATATATTTTTTTCTTTTGTTTTGGTTTTGAGACAGATTCTTGTTAGGTATATATAGCCCAGCCTGGACCTAAACTGGAGATTCTCCTGCCTTAGCCTCCCAAGTACTAAGATTACAGGCACAATCAACCAAGAAACGTTTGTTTTTAATGTGATTTTTAGGTTTGTTTTACTTTGTGTATATGGGTGTTTGCCTGTGTGTATCTTTGCCACATGCTTGCCTGGTGCCTTTAGAGGCCAGAAGTTGTCAGACCTCTGGAAATTGGAGTTGTGAGCTGCTATGTAGATGCTGGGAATCTGGGTCCTCTGGAAGAACAGCAAAGTGCTTCTAACTGCTGAGCATCTCTTCAGATCCAAAACTTAGATTGCTTCTCCCCGCCTTGCCCCCCCCCCCCAATAGCTCTGTCTGTCCTGGAACTCCTTTTGTACACCATGCTGACCTTGAACTCACAGATATCCATCTGCCTCTGCCTCTCCAGTGCTGGGGTTAGTGTGCCACCACTGCCCGATCAAAACTGGGAAACCTCTTTTTTTAATTACATTATATAAGAGAGTGGCATGCAAAAGACTGGTTCTTTGGTATTTAGGACTTGATTTGTTGTATTATTAGTTTCTGTGTAAATTTTCCACCTTCTACTGCCACATTATTGGGCTTACACACAGGGACTTGCACAAGTTGGCAAAGGCTATTGCTGAGCTGCATTTTCAGCCTTAGAACATGTTCTTCTAAAAATGTGATATATTGTTTAAAATATCATGCATTTATACATGAAAATGCAGCATTCTCTTTGTAATTAATTGAGAGTTGTCCATGACACTGTTCAAATCTTCAGCTGGGCAGTAGTGACACATGCCTTTAATCCCAGCACTCTGTGGGAGGCAGAGGCAGGCGGATCTCTATGAGTTCAAGACCAACAAGAGCTAGTTCCAGGACAAGCTCCAAAGCTATAGAGAAACCCTGTCTCGAAAAAAAAAAAAACCAAACAAACAACAACAACAACAACAAAAACTGATAATTTTTAAATCTTCATGTACTCTAATCAGCTTTGGTCTGCTCTTTCTTGCATCTCCCTTTACCTCTTTCCCATTCTCCCTCCTTCCATTAGTAAGCAACACCCTGTGCTGTCCCCTACTCCCACCCATCGATTAGTCTCTGAGAGTCTTATTAAGTTTTTTGAACTCTTGAGATGATATTTTACAGTATAAACTTGGAGTTTTAGCTTAGGTTTTACTTTTGAGGCAAACTCTAATGTAGCTTAGACTGCTCTCAGATTTGATGTGTGGCTAAAGATGACCCTGAACTCTTATCCTTATTTTTAGACGTATTTATTTTATTTATTAGTGTGAGTGTTTTGCTTCCATGTATGTTTGTGCACCACATGTATGCCTAGTATCTGTGGAGTCTTGTCTGGAAGAGGATGATATGGGAATCCCTGTAACAGTGAGCCATCATGAACCAACATAATTTATTGATTAATATGTTGTCACAATGGCATTTCTGTGTGTTTAGTTTAAACTCTTAGCTCTCTGAGTAGAACTTACTGCCTTCACCTTTTGTTACCTACTATGAGGATTTCTTTACTTTTTTTTTTGTTTGTTTTGTTTTTTCAACATGGGGGTTTCTCAGTAGCTTTGAAGCCTGTCCTGGAACTAGCTCTTGTAGACCAGGCTGGCCTTGAACTCACAGAGATCCTCCTACCTCTGCCTCCCAAGTGCTGGTATTAAAGGCATTTGCCACGAATGCCTGGCTCTTTACTTATTTTTTGAGTCAAGTGTAATTTCATTGAACTGTCCTGTTTCTTTATGAGACAAGCCTCACCCACTCCTCCCCCCCTCTGTCCCTGAGACAAGCAGATCTTCCTTCCTGCTTGCAGCCTGAGTCTCTTTTCTTTTCCGTCTCCCTCTCATAGAGACAGCTTCTTCCTCTCTGGACTTCTTGCCTTCCCCTCTTTTCTCTCTCCATCCCTCCCTCCCTCCCTCCCTCTCTGCCTCTTTGCCTCTCTGCTCTTCTCCTTTTCTCCCTTTCCCCTCCATAACCCACTAAATAAATATCCAACCTCACTCTCCGTGACATGCCTATCCGTCTGTCTCCCTGGTTCCCTGCCTGGGACCAGCCACCTTTGGAGACCTGCGGCATGATCTTGTGGCATGCCCATCTGTCTCTCTCTCCTTGTGGTCTGCTGCAGCCACTCTGGGAACTGTGCCATCCCTACCTGGGACTGGCTGCTCTCGCACATGGCCCACTGCAGCCGCTGGGGATCTGCAGCATTTTTAATTACTCTATTACATCAAAGTCTTGCTGTGTTGTCCTACCTGACATAGAGCAAACACACAGAGCAAAAGGAACCAAACCCAGGTCATCTGCAAGAGTATTCAGTTCTAAGCCATCTGAGATTCTAAGCCATCTCTCCACTCCCCTCTTTATTGTCTTGCTTTTACCTTCCAACAGTGGAGATTCTAGGCATGTATTATGCCAACAGAAGTTGAGATCAAAATGACTGTTACTATAGGTGAAGTCACTTTCTGTGAAGGCAAAGAAAAAAATGATTTAAAGACAAAGTAGTGTTTTGTCTATTTCTTTTTCTGTCTTTATTTTTTTTAATTAAAGATGCGTGCGTGCGTGCGTGTGTGTGTGTGTGTGTGTGTGAGAGAGAGAGAGAGAGAGAGAGAGAGAGAGAGAGAGAGAAAGTGAATATGTGGAAGTCAGGTGACATTTTTAGTACTTGATTCTTTTTTTTTTAAATATTTATTTATCATGTATACAATATTCTGTCTGTGTGCATGCCTGCAGGCCAGAAGAGGGCACCAGATCTCATTACAGATGGTTGTGAGCCACCATGTGGTTGCTGGGAATTGAACTCAGGACCTTAGGAAGAGCAGGCAATGCTCTTAACCTCTGAGCCATCTCTCCAGCCCCCTTAGTACTTGATTCTTAAGGCAGAATCTACACATTCCAGGCTAGCTAACCCTGGAGTTTCTACTCCTAGCTCCTCCTTCCATCTCACTGTAGAAATGCTGGCATTACAGTCGAATCTGATACTATTTACGTGATTCTGGGGGAGCCAGAGCCTGGTGACACACACCTTTAATCCCAACACTCAGAAGGCAAAGGCAGTCGAATGTGTGAGTTCATGGTCAATCTGGCAAGTTTTAGATCATTCAGGATTATATTAAGGCCCTGTCTTAGAAAAAAAATAAAACACAGCTCTGGAAATAGAATGTGGGTTGTATAGCAAGCATGTTGCTTGACTGCGCCCTCACCTTGGCATTGCTTTGTCCCATTTTGTTATTTTTCAGTTTTAATATTCATTTTATTTAGATTTTCAAGTACTACAGCTTCAGTATTGAGATAGTTTTTTAAAGGCTTATTTTTAGTTTTAACTTGGAATACATTTGTGTGTCTGTATATGGTATGTGCAAATGTGTCCAGGTGCCTGCTAAGGCTAGAAGAGAGCATCAGGCCCTGCGGAGCTGGAGGTACAGTGATTGTGAGCTGCCAGACTGAATTCAAGTTCCCTGTAGGAGCAAACACATGCTCTTAACCACTGAGCCATCTCTCTAGTGCCCAGAACATGTTGTCTTTGGAAATTGAGTTGGAAACACTGTTCTGGATCCAAAAACCATGTGGAGAAGATTTTATTTTCCTAAGTGTTTTATTCAGAAAATAGTTATAGTACTAAGCAAAAATATGCCTCAGCCAACCACAAGCTTATAAGGCTCTAGGGATAGAACTGAAGCATTTGATGGGCGTTTTCTAGTATAGCTACAATGCGTGAGGTCTGAGCATTGCTGCATATCTTTCTAGAACACTTGAAAGCATCTCTAGACCTTTTTTGTTTTGTTTTGGTTTGGTTTTTCAAGACAGGGTTTCTCTGTATAGCCCTGGCTGTCCTGGAAATCACTAGACCAGGCTGGCCTTTAACTCACAGAGCTCAGCTTGTCTGCCTCTCAAGTGCTGAGGGCTGGAATTAAAGGTGTGTACCTCCACCACCCAGCTCTTTTTGTTTATTTGTTGGTTTAAATTTAAATTTTATTTTATATGTTATGGATGTTTTACCTGTTCGTATGCCATTGCACCATGTGCATGCCTGGTGCCCATGGAGGCCAGAAGAGAACAGTGGATTCCTTGGAACTAGAGCTATAGACAGTTGTGAACTGTCCGGTGGGTGTTAGGAATCAAACCTGGATCCTCTTGAAGAATCCAGTGCTTGAAGAGCAGCCAGTGTTCTTCACCACTGACCAGTCTCTCCAGCCCCTAAACATTTTTGATGGTCACAGTTCAGAACTGCTATCTGGTGGATAGGAGCCAGGAATATTGCCAAATGTTATACAGCTTACAGAGCAGGCCCCTATTGCAAAGGATTACCTCAGAAAATGTCAGCAGCACTGCTGTGGTGGTGGTGGGGACCCTCGCCCTTACCCGGGCCTGACAAGGAGTGGTGATGAAGTGACACCCACCGTCTGCCGTAGGCTGGCCAGTGGTGAAGAAGGGCAACTGTGCAGGGTGGAACTGAGTCCATTCCATGTAATGGGAAAAATGAACGTGACTTCTTTCTTGTAGGAAATTGTTTACTGCAGCGGGCAGCCGGGGCCGGAAATGAGGCTGCGGCTCTTTTCCTGGCAACCAGTGGTGCCCATGCCAACCACAGGAACAAATGGGTAAGTTTGGAAAGGGCAGCCTGGGGAATGACTGTGGTCTGTCAAAGAAATGGCAGAAAAAATGAAATAGTCTCTTTTTTTTTTTCACTTTTGTGAATGTACATTCATATGACCAGTGTAAAAGGGACTCTTGTATGTCCACAAAGATTAGTTGACATTCACATGACTTTATTTAGAACCTATTACTATAATTGTTTTATTTTATTGTTGGCCTACAACCCCCTTTCTGTGCCTAAATAATAAATATTATCGTAAGTACTTCATTAGGAAAAAGGATATACCTGCTTAGGATTCTTTTTTTTTTTTTTTTTTTTTTTTTTGGTTTTTCGAGACAGGGTTTCTCTGTGGCTTTGGAGCCTGTCCTGGAACTAGACCAGGCTGGTCTCGAACTCACAGAGATCCGCCTACCTCTGCCTCCCGAGTGCTGGGATTAAAGGCGTGCGCCACCATCGCCCGGCTTCCTGCTTAGGATTCTTAGGAAGAAGGTGAGAGATTAGTGTTTTTGATGGATCCATGAAAAAAGGGGAGTTGACTAAGAGGAAGAACTGGTGTAGGGGAATAAGTTTCGCTTCAACCATATTCTTTTTGTTTGTGTTTTTTTCGAGACGAGGTTTCTCAGTATAGCCTTGGCTGTCCTGGAACTCGCTCTGTAGACCATGCAGGCCTCGAATTCAGAAATCCACCTGCTTCTGCCTCCCCAGTGTTGGAATTAAAGGTGTTCCCCACCGCTGCCTGGCTTATAATCAGCATTCTTCACATCCTTGAAGGCACTGGAAATACTGGGTGAAGAGATAGGCTGGAAACCTGGTGGAAGTCACAGAGAGTAGAGGTGGTGGGGATATGGTTCAGTTGGTCGAGTGCTCACCTAGTTTATATGAATCCTTAGATTTTATTCTCAGCACTTCATAAATCAGATGTGGTTGTTCATGCCTGTAATATAAACATTCAGAAGTTGAAGGCTGGAGTGTCAGGAGTTGAGACTCTTTCTCTACTATATAATGAATTTGAGGTTAGTCTGGGATACACAACACCATGTCTCAAAATCAAGAAAGAAAATAACAGGAATAGACAAGGACGCTGGTGAACATGTGTAGAGAGAAGGGCTGAGCAGGAGGGTAGCTTGGTCAGGTACCTATGGGCTTAGGAAGTAAGACTGTCCTTTTGACAATTCCACTTTTTGGGGTAAAAATCATCCAATTGTATGTTTATATACATTATAAACTTACACATACACAGAAATGAATAGGTGTATTTTCTTCTAAATAGCCAGTCATAGGAGAGAAACATTAAATTCATAATTTAGAGGAAAAAAATTGTGTGCTGGAGGTCAGGAGGAAGGCAAGACTTAAAATGTTCTCATACCTTTGAGTACCAAGTCTGGTACCTATAATACCATTAAAATGTCTTTAGTGGTGTTTCTCCCTTGGAGCCCCTCCCACCCTCAGGCGTTCTTTCTCACCTGTTCTTAATAAATCTGTGTTTTAAAGAAAATCCCTTTAATTTTAAAGTTAGGGAAGGATGTCTTAATTAGAGTTCTAGATGAAGTTGATTTGAGCAATTTAAAGCAACAATTGCTAGTAAATGTTAAAGAAAAGTGGCTAGGAAGTAGCTAGCCCTGCGTACCTTGGGCCATGGGGCTGTTGTTTTTTTCTAGTTTTGAATTTGGTGATAACTGGTAATTGTGGGCTGTTGTTAAGTAGAGAAATAAATTCTTTGAATAATTAGGAAAACATGTAAGAACAAAGTAAAGGGATAGCCAGGGTGGTCCTGGAAGAAAAAAGACAGAAAGATGCTTGGAAAGACACTAGACAAAGTATGATGGTACTGAGGGAGACCCATGAGGTCAGCTTGTAACAGGAGGAACCTAGGGCTGTGATTGGCAGTGTGGTCTAAGTTTTGGTACTTCCATTTTCCCTATTCCTTTGTGTCAGGAACTCCTAACTCCCTACCAAAGTGATTTGAGTTTTCATTTCATTCAGGGAGAAACTCCTTTGCATACAGCTTGTCGGCATGGCCTGGCAAACCTCACAGCAGAACTCCTGCAGCAAGGTGCAAATCCAAACCTGCAGACAGAGGAGGCTCTGCCTGTGCCTAAAGAGACTCCGGTCCCAGTGGGTTCTGCAGATGGCATCTACCTGCAGACACCGTTGCACATGGCAATTGCCTATAACCATCCAGATGTGGTGTCTGTCATCCTGGAGCAGAAAGGTAGGTGGTTGGGTATGATGCTCATCATTACTAGCTGTGGAAAATAGTTGTTTGGGCAGTTGATTTCAGAGACAGTTGCTTCCATTTGTGAGTCTTATACAGCTATCTGCACTTACAGTACAGCCTCTCTGTGTGTGTAGTCAGTTTTCATTGTGTGGGGAATGTTTAAGTTCTAAGAAAATGAATTTACCTTAAAAATTTTGCTCCAAACATAACAGGTCTCTGGATTTCCCTTCCCCAAATCTTACAAATTTGCTCCTTTTGAAAAGCCGTTGTATTTCTGGCCAGTCAGTTAGTTTATAAGTGAGTCTTATCCTCTTGAATGCCTTAAATGTGATCTGAGGAGCCATGTGTGGTGGCTCATGTTTATAATCCCAGAACTCAGGAGTCAGAGACAAGACGATTGCAAGAAATTTGAAACTAACCAGGGCTACCAGTGAGACCCTATTTTCTTCCTCCCACCTTGATGAAAGAAAGAAAAAAAAGTGGTCTGTCAGCGATAAGATAGTGAAATCAACTTTTTTTCCTTTTAAAAAACATTTAGCCAATGCTCTTCATGCCACCAACAACTTACAAATTATTCCGGACTTCAGCCTCAAGGACTCCAGAGACCAAACTGTGCTAGGCCTGGCATTATGGACTGGTGAGTTATATCAAAGGCTGTTGATTCTCAGATAGGAAGTGAGTAGGTGGGTAGACTAGAGGAGGTCAGGGTGACATGGTGGGGCTATTGATTTTGTCATAAAATAATTTTTTTGTCTGTTATGTTCGCTGAAAACTTTCCACCTTTGAGAAGCTTGGTGGGTCTGTCTGTTGTCAGAAATGGAAAAGTATGCATGAATCGGGTGTTTTTATTTCCCAGGCATGCACACAATCGCTGCCCAGCTTCTGGGTTCTGGAGCATCTATCAATGACACCATGTCAGATGGGCAGACTTTGCTGCACATGGCCATACGGCGGCAGGACAGCAAGAGCTCACTCTTCCTCCTGGAGCACCAAGCCGATATAAATGTCAGGTGGGATGGAGTGGCATGCTCTCTTGTAACTCCCAGTCATCTCATATTTAATTGAGATGCTTCAGAATCAGAGCCGGGCTGTTGTAGGAGCTGCGGGCTGGCAGTTCCTGCCACCCGGCTCCTGGCCGCCTGGCTAGCTTATACCCCAAAATAACAACACACAAATTGTGTTCTTTTAAACACTGCCTGGCCCATTAGCTCTAGCTTCTTACTGGCTAATTCTTACATCTTGATTACCTATTTCTATTAATGTGTGTAGCAACCCCAAAGTGCGCTTACTGGGAAGATTCTAGCCTACGTCCATCCTGGGTTGGAGCTTCATCACATCTGCCCCAGGAGAGGGGAGCATGGCGTCTGAGCTCACTTCCTCTTCCTCCCAGCATTCTGTCTGTTTACTCCACCCAACTATGTTCTAACCTATCAGGGCCAAGCAGTTTCTTTATTAATTAACCAATGACCTTCCTCCATCACCAGGCTTTTAGATGGGAATGGGGTTTTTTGTTTGTTTGTTTGTTTTGTTTTGTTTTAATTCCTTACTACAAAAAGGAAAAGAAACGGTGGCTCTCAGAATGTATAAAAGGAGTCAGGCCTGGGCAGTGCATATTTACAATTCCAGCTGCTTAGAAGACTAAGGCAAGAGGATAGTTCAAGGGCCCTTGAGCAAATAAGAAAGACTGTCTCAAAATGAAAATTTTAAGAAAGGTTAGGAACTGAGTATAGCGGCATACATCATTAATCCTAGCACTCCAGAAGAAGAAGCAGGCAAATCTCCATGCATTTAAGGCTAGCCTGGTCTACACAGTGAGACCCTATCCCTAAAAACAAAATATAAAAAGGTAGGAACCAGTACTTTGTTTGAGAGCTTGCCTGATGTACTTGACTCATATCCATTCCCAGGATGTCAAAAGGAAGATTATACAAACACAGAATGGTAGCAGAGCACTTACTGAATACCTCTAATGCCCCGAGGTCAGTCCCTAATTCATGTCCTCTAACAAAAAGTACAAACTTGATTATAAGTGAGTATGACTGGTGGATATTTACAGTCTTAGCCAAATTGTACTCTTTCCTTATTGGTAACTTTCAGGACCAATGTACAAAACCACACAAATCTTGTCATAAAGAATCCAAAAATCAGTCTTTAATAGGAATTTCAGTTGCAACAAAGACCACCTCATCAACTAGGCAACAAGGTTTAAAGAAGAAACAGCCTTAAGTTTTAAATTCATACACTTATCTAGTATGTGTTACGTACCCACATCTGCTGCACTGGACATGCAAAGGTCAGAGGACTTGTGGGAGGCTTTCTCTCTCCACTTGTGTTCTGAAGATCAAAATGTGTCAGGCTTGGTGATAGATGTGCTGAGCCATCTTGGCAGCCTCATTGTGTATTCATAGGATCCTTTCTGGATTTCCAGTGTCAAGTGACACTGAATTACAGACTGGGGGAATAAAGTGCGTTTGTTGTTTTTCTTTTAAAACAGGCTTGTGTATCTCAGGCTTCCAACTCTCTGTAGCTGAGGATGACTTTAAATTTTTGAGGTCATCATTCTACTCACCTCTTCCAAGTACTAGGATTGCAGGCATGTCTGCTGGGGACCAAACCCAGGGCTTCATGAATGCTGGACAAACACTCCTACAACCAAGCTATATCTCCAGCCCTGTTTATTTGCCAGTGGTGTCTTGGCTTTGGAAAACCTAGAGAGGGCTGTTTTCTTTGGCTGTTTTTACAACATTGGTTTTGATTGTGGTGGGTTATGTCTTGGTAGGACTCAGGATGGGGAGACTGCCCTTCAGCTAGCTATCAAAAATCAGCTTCCACTAGTAGTTGATGCCATATGTACCCGAGGAGCTGACATGTCTGTGCCAGATGAAAAGGGGAACCCACCACTGTGGCTTGCCTTGGCAAGTAATCTGGAGGACATCGCTTCCACTCTGGTGAGTCACAGAGCCTCTGCTCACAGATGAGGATATGTTGTGCCAAAGATGGATTTGGTTCCTGCCATAGGAGCAAGATGTCAGTCAAGTAACAGGCCAGGTCAAGGACAAACAGTGGAAAGTTACATTAACAAGTCCAAGATTATAGGGCTGGAGACATGAGTTAAGAGCACTTGTTCTCACAGAGGACCCAGATTTGACTTCCAGCACTCACATGGTGGTTCTCAATCCTAACTCCAGTTCAGAGAATCTGATGCCTCTTTCTGACATCAGTAGGCACCAGGCATGTATGTGATATACAGACATATGTGCAGGAAAAACATGCATATGCATAAAAATAAGTCTAATGAAGTCTGAAGCTCAGCTAGGTTTGGCATATTCACTTTTAATCCCAGCACTAAATTGGGGTTAAAGGCTATGGCATTTCTGAGAGTACAAGGTCAGCCTAGGCTACAAAGCAAGTTCCGGACTAACCAGGAGGATACAATGAGACCCCCTGTCTGGAGTGGGAGGGAGGGTAGTACTTGGAGCTGGCCAGCACTTCTCCCTGGGCTGTTTTCATAAGAGAAAACCACAGAGGAGTATTAGAATGGAGGGATTGCCTCAAGTCTCCTGGTGGGGGCTGATTTGATGCTGTGGGCATCAGTATATTACTAAATCTCCAAACCTCAGGTTTATCTATATGTTGACAAGACAGATCTAAAAAGTGAGGTAAGCCCGGAGTCTCTAATTTATCACTCTGAGGGCCTGCATGATGACATTGAGTTTTTTATCAATTGTTTTGAGGGATTGCCTATTTATTACAGGTGTATGTTGCTGGAGAACTTTGGAGTACACATAGAAGCAGGCACTGTTCTTAGTAGAACACAGCTGAAGAGGCACTAATATGTACTTCTGAAAACCATGTCCATAGGACATAGTTTAAGAATTTGCATAGAGTAGATTATATTTAATTTTTTAATTTGTATGGTGTTTTGCCTGCATGTATGTTTGTGCACCATTTGCATCCCTGGTGCTCATAGAGGCCAGAAAAGGGCATCAGATCTCCTGGAACTGGAGTTCCCCATGGTTATGAGCCATTGTGTGGAGACTGGAAATCAGAGCTATATCCTCTAGAAAAGCAGCCAGTGCTCCTAACCAATGAGTCAGTTCCCAAAGAGCAGACTTTAATCAGTGTTTATAAGACTAATGAATGGTTATGATTGATAAAATCATTAGTTACTTGTTAACCATGTCTTATCTGAAAAGTAATACACATATTGCTCAAAATTGAAAATAAACATTTTTATTTTTGTTCAACAATGTTTGTGAGAAAACTGTGTTTCTCTGCAGGTGAGACATGGTTGTGATGCCACATGCTGGGGCCCAGGACCCAGTGGGTGTCTTCAGACACTTCTGCACAGAGCCATTGATGAAAACAATGAATCCACTGCCTGCTTTCTTATTCGCAGGTCTGAGAAGCCAAAGTATCTCTCTCTTATTCTGCTTACTGCCAATCACCTCTTTCTTATGTTTAGTACCTTAGTTTTGACATGCCTATAGCTGGCTTTGACTTTCATAATTAAGATTATCAACAGGTCACTGTTCTATCATGTCAAGTCAGCTAAGAACCAAGGTAGCTGTGGAGGAGGGAGGGGCACACATCCTGGATCTTCTCCTTTGGGAATTGCATTGACCCCTTTTACTTTCAGACCAGTTCCCACTGTGAAGTCAGGAAGCTAGCTTGAAACCATATGGGTTCTTCTGGGCCCTACCACAACACATGAACTTAATGTAAAAGTTTGTAGCCCTCTTAGGGAGCAGGATATGAGGAGGCAAGGTAATTTGGGAAATTTTGCAAATAGTGTTTCTCAATATTTGAATATCCCTAGGAAGTCTGCAACAATTCTGATTCCCTTGTTGCCCCTAAGACCAATTACAAGAGAGGCTATGGCAGTGGCGGCATCCAGGCCCTAGAACTTGATTCCAAGGACCAGGGCTAGCAGAATGTGGCTGTGGTGTTTTTGTTGTTAAAGTGGGTAAAGCTGCTGCTAGGCAAGATGGATGGTGACTTTCTGTTTCCCTATATTAGTGGCTGTGATGTGAACAGTCCCAGACGACCAGGTACTGATGGAGAAGGAGAGGAAGAGGCAAGAGATGGGCAGACCCCTCTGCATTTGGCAGCTTCATGGGGACTAGAAGAGACAGTGCAATGTCTTTTGGAATTTGGTGCCAACGTCAATGCACAGGTATACAGTTTTTATTTTCTGGGGAGGTAAACTTGGAGGAATCTTTTCTTGTGGCAAGGGACCTTGTACATTCCCCAGTTCTAGACTTCTGTTTTACAAACTGGGCTTTATTATGGCAGGTAGTGACTTTCTTGAGTCATTTAGGCTGTCTGGTAATTGAATTGATTTTAGGTTAATTCTCTGTGCCTTGCTCTTCAACATAAAGAAGGTTGTTTTATCTGTTGTATCTTGCTTCTTAGTGCCCTTAAAGATTTCTGCACAGAATTGGATTAGTCTCACACTGAGGACTAAGGACTGTAATAGGACTGTGTTCTGTTAATTAGCTCACTGATGCTTTTCAGCATTTAGACCTGTGAAGTGAGTGTGTATGTGGGCGGGCAAAAAGACAACCTTGAGTTTCAGGCACTGTCCACCTAATATATTGTTTTAAGATTTACTTTTATGTGTATGAGTGTTTTGCCTGCATGCATGTAAGTACTACATGATCTCAAACACAGGGTCTCATAACTGAAATTTATTTTAAAAGTTACCTCCTGTCATATTGTTCCTGAGTTTTATCTTTTTCATTAGACATGGGAATCTGTACCTTTTCTCCATAGGATGCAGAAGGAAGAACTCCTGTCCATGTGGCTATCAGCAACCAGCATAGCGTCATCATTCAGCTGCTGATTTCTCATCCTAACATTGAGTTGAGTGTACGAGACAGACAAGGGCTGACCCCTTTTGCCTGCGCCATGACTTACAAGAACAATAAGGCAGCCGAAGCCATTCTGAAACGAGAGTCTGGGGCTGCCGAGCAGGTCAGTTACCAACCACCCACGGCAGGATGTCTCATATGGAGACTAACCAGATGTCAGAAGGGCCCTTTTACACAAAGACACTTGTTTTAAAAATTAAATTCCCCCTTTTCTGAAAATTTAGCTCTTCTCTTGTCCTGTGTCTGATGTCTGAAGCCTGACCTGGTGATGTGCACATGGCTGGGGAAGGGAGCTCCCATGACGGCCTGGCCTTAGAATTCTGTTGGTATGCAGTTTAGCTCACTCTCTGCATTTGCTGGATGCTCTAGTAATGAATGCCTCTAAAATACAAAAATTGAATTTGACGTACTTGGGTTGTTGGGCAGCTTTCTGAGTGTTTTAGAGGCATTGTTACCGAGCGCATGCATTTTCCTTGTTCTTTGATCCTGGTTACTCCAGTGGGTGGGGAGTGATGACAATGATTGATGTGTGGAGAAAGCTGGAGTAGGTTTGTCAGGTCAGTCTCACAGAAACCTGATTCCAGCCAGCTTGTAGAATTTTGCCAAGATTTAGAAGTAACTGTTTATGATTATGAATTGAGACACTGGGCCTGAATGACATGCAGTCCTGGCATGAAGATGACTGTTTTCTTGGCACAGACTTTGGTACCTTGCCTTTATTTATCATTTTCTTATGTGTGACTGGATGTATAGCTTTTAACTTTGCCCATGCTCAGACTGAGTGTAAGATAGTCATGAATTGGGTTCTCCATCTAGAATGAAACTGGTATTACTGATCTGAGTTCTTTGCAAATTTGATTTATGCCAGCACACACAGTTGACTGGTGGTAATGCAGTTTGGAGTATGTCCTCCCTTGAGCAGTGGTTCTAATGATGTACTGATGATGTCCTCTAACTATAGCACGTGGTGGAGTTTGACTTGAGGAAGCTTTTGGCTACTTCTTATCAGCTTATCTGGCATCTGCCTCCCATTATGTATTACTCTAAAGCTTAAGAAAATTTCTGAAGCCTGTTTGGCTGCTCAGGGATCCAAGATGGTTATCTGGTTTGGTCAAGGCAGAGGCATTGTAGTTAATCATCACATTTGCTTCTTCCTGAACAGCCCCAGCCACTCAAGTGCCTTCCTTCTTTCAGTTAGGCTCTTCTTGGCTTTCCATGGTAGTTCCTACTTGTAGGAAGGCCCAGGATAGCAGGTCCCTTCTGATCACGTGCATGTGTATACATGGTTGTTCTAGGGGTGGGGTGGCGTTTACTGTTGGAGTTCTGGAACTGAGGAAGGGTGGTTCATGACTTCTCCAGTGACCTGCTCAGCTTGTGGACATCAGGAGGATCCCATTTTTTAAGGGAACTGGCTAATAGTGTGGTTCTTACTTGTTTGTTGTAGGTAGATAATAAAGGTCGGAATTTTCTTCATGTGGCGGTTCAGAACTCTGACATCGAAAGTGTCTTGTTCCTGATCAGTGTCCAGGCCAATGTGAATTCCAGAGTCCAGGATGCTTCCAAGTTGACCCCTCTGCACCTTGCTGTTCAAGCAGGCTCAGAGATCATTGTCCGAAATCTGGTAAGCCACAGGGAAACATGAAGCCAAACATGCTTCAGGTTATGTGCAGAAGTTGTGAATGAAAAGCATGAATCTGGGGAGCCAAACCAGGAAGACAGATGTGTGAAGAGATTGTAGGTCTCAAGTGCCCTAGTGCACGTGCTGGACATAGACCTAGAGATGCTGGAATCAGGCCTTGAGGGCCAAGGAGGATTTGACAGACAACAGAAAGGGACCAGAGGTCAGCTATGTTGTCTGCCTACTATGAGGCTCTCAGCTGAGACTTTTACCCTTCCTCCTTCCCTTCCTCCATCCATCCTTCCTTTTCTGTGTTTGTTCTTTTTTTCCCATCCTGCTAACGTGGATGACCTAGAACTCTCTATGCAGGTCAATCTGGTCTCATACTAACAGAGATCCACCTGCCTCAGCCTCCCAAATTCCACAATTTCCAGATTAGCTAAGACTTTTAAATGAACTGAAAATTTTATACATTTATAATAAAGAGAGGTTAAAAAGAATCCCCCTAGGAATCTTATATAGTGATTCATATAACTAGATTTGAGCTTAACTCAAAGCCTGATTTTCTAGCACCACGTGTCAGATAGGGAACAAGCCTGAGAAAGAAAGGGTGTGGTGGTTAGATAGAATGTATGTGGGTATTTTATTATATAAGGGAATTTTGAAACTTGAGAATTACAAGCAGTATGGACATTCTTAACTGTGTCCCAATGAATAATCATTGAACATACCGGTAGATAATTTGCCCTTGGCACAGGTTTTCCTGTGTTTGCCTCAGTAGAAATTTCTGCAAGATCCTCATGCATTCAGAAGGGTAGATTAAGAGAATACCTGTAGACTTGGACCTACTAATGGTACCCTAAACTATAGGAGAGGCCGATTGAGTAATCAACTTTAACAGCTTCTTGCAGGAGCCAAGGTTAATGAATTAACCAAGCATCGCCAGACCGCCCTCCATCTTGCTGCCCAGCAGGACCTGCCCACCATCTGCTCAGTCCTCCTAGAGAACGGAGTGGACTTTGCTGCTGTGGATGAGAATGGAAATAATGGTAATTCCTAGGCATCGCATTATGTACAGTGTGTGTGCTTGGGCAGTCCTGGTCTAGTGGAATTACAATGCACCCTTGAGCTGCTCCCCCTCAGGAAGGTTGGCTTGTATAGGAACAGAGCTCTGGACAGGTCCTGCCACTAAGTAGCTTCCCACTGCTTGGGCCTGCATTTCATTCAGGCCACTAAGGTCCTCTGCAAGAGCACTGTATGCTCTTAATCCTGAACCATCTCTAGAGCCCAATGACTTCTTTTAGTTTAGAGGACAATTTACAGGAGTCAGTTCTTTCATACATGTGGGTCCTGGGGATTATATTTAGGTCTTCAGACTTAGTGGAAAGTACCTTTACCCCGTGGTCTATGAGGCCCTTTTGCTTTACTTTGTGTGTGTGTGTGTGTGTGTGTGTGTGTGTGTGTGTGTGTGTCTATCTGTCTTTCTGTATTTTTTGCTGCTCTGACAATGCACTATGACTGTCATGGCCGGGAGCATGGCAACAGATAGGCAAGCATACAGTAGCTGAGAGCTTATATATCTAAGCCACAATCATGAGGCAAAAAGAAAGAGAGCTAACTGGGAATGGCATGGGCTTTTTTCAGTGACACACCTCCTCCAACAAGGCCATACCTCCTAATCGTTCCCAAACAGCTGTACTAAATGTACCAAATATAGAATCATCCAATATATGATCCTATGGGGGCCATTCTCATTCAGACAGTAAGAGACAGGAAGGAAACACAGACAGAAGTAGCTTTCTGTGAAGCCATTAAATTTCATCTTTGAAACTAGCACCAGCACAGAAGGCATGGCTTACAAGATTGCACTAATGACTCATGGTGGGGAAGGGAGAGGATATGAAAGGATGGCTCTGTACTTGGCGGGTCAGTGAGTGCATTTAGATGGGGTGGGGAGGAGACAGAGCTTTCTCTGTTTGCTTCTGGACTTGCAAAGTAAGAGGATTTTCTCCCCAGCTCTTCATCTTGCGGTCATGCATGGTCGGCTCAACAACATCCGAGCTCTTCTGACAGAGTGCACAGTGGATGCGGAAGCCTTTAATCTGAGGTGAGTATGACTTGTCCCAGGCATAGACCAGGGTACCCTGTGATCTAGCCCATTGCCTCCCCAAGCCCCTGGTGTACCTGAGTAGCTTTTGGTTCTGTGTAATTTTGATTTTGTTAGTTATACTTTTGTCTGTAGTATATTCTTTAGATTTAAGATCATAGAGTTCAGGCTGGGCGGTGGTGGCGCACGCCTTTAATCCCAGCACTCAGGAGGCAGAGACAGGCGCGGATCTTTGTGAGTTCGAGGCCAGCCTGGTCTACAAGAGCTAGTTCTAGGACAGGCTCCAAAGCTACAGAGAAACCCTGTCTCGAAAAACAACAACAAAAAAAAGATAATAGAGTTCAGAAAATTCCTTCTTTGGTGTGACAGTTGTGACAGATAAATGTCTAACCTTTGCAACTCGTTTTATCAGAGGCCAATCACCACTACACATTCTGGGACAATATGGCAAAGAGAATGCAGCAGCCATCTTTGATCTCTTCTTAGAGTGCATGCCTGAGTATCCTCTGGACAAACCAGATGCAGAAGGCAACACAGGTTTGTAAATAAGCTATCTGACTCAGCAACTGTTGAAGGTCTCTAGTATGGAATCTGGTGTCTGACATCTGAAGTGCTTCAGGTAATCCAGAACCTCATACCTGTCACCAGGCAGACCTTTACAGTTGTAATTGCCCTCGTCTGCCTTTTATTCAGTTAACCAGAACCCTTCCATGCTCCCGTTTCAGCAGAGATAAGACTTAACCAAGACTCGGGCTCTAGGAAGTGTCTCAGTACCTGTGACATGCTTTGAAGAAGTAGCACTTTCTACCTAGGTGCCTTCTTTAAAAGGATAGTAAGCAGGCCTCTCCCGTGTCTCCCTTTCATCTACTTAAACTACTTGCCCAGGTTTTAGTTGAAGAGGCATGTAAGAAGAGACGTCATGTCCAGGGTTCTTCTGATTCATGGAGACTTAGTTTCAAGTGTCTTTCTCATTGTGTTGTATTTTAGTAAGGCAACTGGGCAAATTCTTAGCCTCCTTATACCCAAGTCTTCATTTGATACTGGGATTAGGAGCCCTCATGTTACTGCATCATTTTGAGTTAAAAATTTAATGAAGTTGTCTGCTAGGGGGAAGCCAAAGGAGCTGTTACTAGTTGTAACTTTGCAGAGAAAAACAGAATAGCTAGGTAAGAGCGTGGCTTCCTGCTGGGCCAGCATTTCACAAAGAGCCTCCTTTGGATAGAAGAACATTCTGGAACATGTTGTCTATACTGATTTTACTTCTCTGTATGTACCGAAATCACAAGTCTTTATATAGACCTCAACTCTAGTATCACTTGGCTTCTGGCAGAACCTTTTTTGGAAAACTACCAGATTCTGCATAGAATTTCTGACTAGCATTTCAGACTCCTTCATGTCTGCATATTACGTCCTGCCAATGGTCTGCTCTGCCTGCCCTTTGGCAGTAGCCAGCTAGGAGTGGTGGGAAACAGCCTTACCTGTGGTTTTGTTTTCTAGTGCTGCTCTTAGCATACATGAAAGGGAATGCCAACTTGTGCCGTGCCATCGTTCGGTCTGGGGCTCGCCTTGGGGTGAATAATAACCAAGGAGTCAACATTTTCAATTACCAAGTTGCCACTAAGCAGCTTCTGTTTAGGTTATTAGGTAAGCAGCATACTTTCTGTACCTCCTCTACAAGCAGAGTTATAATGTGTACAAGTATTGGTGATATTTAAATATCTCTCATTTTTTGTGTTTGGATTTTTGAGACAGGGTTTCTCTGCGTAATGACTTGACTGTCCTTAAAACTTGTTTTGTAGACTAAGCTGGCCTCAAACTCGCAGAGATCTGCCTGCCTCTATCTCCCTATTGCTGGGATTAAAGGCGTGTGCTACCACCACCTGGTTTAAATCTCATAATTTACTCTGAGATCTGAACCTGCTGTTTCCAGGCACCCCATGTAAGGCTCTTTCTATGAAAGGGAAGGGCCTCTTTTCTGAGTCTTTGCTTTGATACCCCTGTTGTTTTCCCATTTCCCCTAAACCTTCAAGAAGCCCACAAGCTCTCAGCTGGTCATAGTGACTATGCCTCCTGGCTGGTTTTATTTATTTAGTAATTTTGAAAGACATTTTATTTGTATCAGTGTTCTGCTTGCATATATGTACATGTACCACATGCATGCTTGTGCCTATGAGGTCAGGCACCAGGTGGACCTGGAGTTAGGATGGTTGTGAGCCAAGATGTGGTACTGGGAACTAAATCTGGGCCATCTGCAAGAAAAACGAATGCTCTTAACTATTGAGCCATTTCTCCAGCTATCAACTCTTGGTTTTTTCCTTTTTCTCACTTTACATATCCTCCCAGTTCCCATTCCCTCCCCAATCCTGTTTCCTCCACCTTCCCCTCTGCCCTGCCCCCCACAACTCTTGGTTCTTAACTTGTGAGTTTTTATGCCTTTCTTCTGAGATGATAGCAAGAATTAAAATGTCCTAAGCTGAGTGTGGTGGTAGCAAATATGTATAATCCCCGCAGGAAGATGAAGAGATGAAGGCCAGGGAATGGAGAGACTTGGGTTCTGCTCCACATGGGAATCCAGTGCTGCCTTCTGGCCTCTGAGAGCACTGCACACTTGTGGTATTCATATATACACAGCACCTATACAGATAAAATTTAATTTCAATTAAAAAAGGAAAAAAGAGTTGAAAGCCAGTGGTGATCAAAATGGCTGTGTGGGTAAAGGTGCTTATACACAAGTCTGAAACCCTGAATTTAGCCCTCAGAATCCATTTAACAGTGAAGTTGGCTTTTGTGTTATTGATGTATATAATCTTAATTGTCCCTACGCTGTGCACTTAGTCAGCCTTTTCAGCCCTCAGTAGGTTCCTATGGAAGTGCTAGCTCCAGGTCACCAACCCATTTGCTGCCCCTTCCTGTGCAGAGCAACAGTACCCTGCCCACGACACTGCCAGCCTACAAAGTGCAGCTGCAACTTCTTTGCATTAGTTTTTTCTTCAGGCCATCTCTCTGTTGGTCCCACCATAATGAGTCACTCTGTCCAGAAGTCCGAGGATCCCTTTGTCTCTTTGTTGCCCACTCATCCCACTTCCCTGTTCAGACAGCCTCCTAAATTCAGATTCTTCTTGTTTCCTTTGTCGTAGTTCCCTCTACTGTGTTTCCAACCCTTCAGCCCCTGACAGTTTTGTTTTGGTGTGGTCTCTACTCTCCGCCTTGTGTGTTACCAAACACATGCTGCTGATTCACATCTCCAGCTGTGTTTCCTTCAGTTCCAGCATGTCTGGCAAGTGCTGATTGATTCTCCAGACTCCTGTGAATCTTCCCCTGACCAGTTGGAATGTTCCGCTCCTCCTCCTGGAGCCTGGTCTCTCCAGCACGTCACTGTGTGACAAGTAATCTTCTGTGTGTATTACAGATATGCTCTCCAAGGAGCCTCCATGGTGTGACGGCTCCAACTGCTATGAGTGCACTGCCAAGTTTGGAGTCACAACTCGCAAACATCACTGGTAAGACCCCACCATCATTTATAGGGGAGTAGGAGCTTTAGCTGGTGTGTCATCACTTCTATCATGAGACATGAGCCCTTCATCAGGGCAAAAGTTTACCAAACATAATGAGGAGGTGATAGAACTGAGCTGCATGGTGGAGGGAGAACAGGAAAACCAGTACCACACAGACTTGTGGCTTTCCTGGGTGCTAAGGTTCCAGCACTGCCTCATAGGGTGCTAAGGACTAGATGGCAGTCTTAGAAAGGTGAGGCAGCTGACTTATCTTCATGTTTAAATTCAGCCATGATTAGTATTTTGTTAATAACTACGTGTTACGTGTTGGCCACAGATGTCAGTCAGAGACTGGCTTGGGAATAATCTTTTCTTCAATGCTTCTCATACTCTTTCTTTGCCTCCACAGTCGTCACTGCGGCCGTCTTCTTTGCCATAAATGCTCAACCAAGGAGATTCCAATTATAAAGTTTGACCTGAACAAGCCTGTGCGGGTTTGCAACATTTGCTTTGATGTACTGACTCTGGGTGGAGTCTCTTAGTGAGCCCCCAGGAGGGTCCAGGTCTGCATCCCCTGGCTCCTCCCCAGCAGCTGCTCTACTCACCAGCCTGCTTCCTACCCAGAGCAAGAGCTGGCAGTTGTCTTCCTGTGGCAGAAGACTGGAACAATTACAGACCATGATGTGATCCCATTTCAGATGATTCTGTATGACTGTGTCAGACTGTGGTCTTTTGCACTAGATGTCTCACTGGTTGGACCAGGCCAGTGTAGCCTGCGTGGCAAATGTGATAGGAATCAGCTAACAGCACACAAGGACACGAGACAATTTTCCCTTCTGGTAGTATATCCACCTCAGAGAATCCACAAAGTCTTCCTGCCTGGGCTGACTTAGAGGCAGAGCCTGAGAGTAGAGAGCAGCTGCTAGATGAGAGCGGATTACTCCAGGGTGGTGGCTGCTCTAAGTGGCTATGGCCTAGAATGCACAGTGTTTTCATAAAGGTAACAGGAACCTCTTGCCCTCAAGTCTTTTCTTTCTTTTTTAAGCTAAGCTGTATTTTTTAGTGAGCTGCCCCTTTTAAAAAGGTGAAATCTTTCTAAACAGGGTTGAAAGATGAGAGCTGAAAATTGTGGCCTTAACAACCAAAAGCTTTACCAATGTTGATGCTGCTGGGTGTCAGAGTGTAGTGGCAGCTTGACACCCAGCAGCTCTCGCTGTCTCTCGCCTTGCTGCGTCCTGTCTGTGGAGTCCTCCGTCACTGCCACTTGAGTGGTAGGAGAAATGCACTTTGGCTGTGCTGCACTTTTTCTAAAGCTGCATCATTGATGAATCCAATTCACAAATCCATGTTCAGAAATCCTTTCACATGCCCTCCTATCAGTGGTTCTGATGGCCAGCCTGGACTGAACCTCCGCACACACTAATCATAAAGGGAAAACTGCCAATGAAGGAAGAAATTTATACTGATGAGAAAGATGAGTACGACTTCAGTCCAGGTCCTCTCTCTCTGACATCCTTCCAAAGCTAAAACCTTGCCTTGCATGCTGAGTGCAGTTGGTGCCAGTTGTGAGTAGTGCCCTGTCCCATCAGAGCCAGCAGCCAAAGGCCCTGGCCAAACTCTGAACAGCCTGTTTTGGAAGTCTGCCTGAAATGTGGAGCAAGGCTCTGAAGCACAGGGCATTGGTTCGTACTGCTGCCTGTACTAACCCTGGGATGCTGGGCCTCTTTCTTTTTAAAGTTTGACCAGTGTTTTGGGTTATTTCTGTTTTGGAATTTTAATTTTTTAATTTTATTTTATTGCACACTGAAAGATAAACTTTTACCACTTATTATTTTTTTAAAGAAATGAAAACACACTGCTCCGAGATGAATACTATCTAGTTTAGTCTTAAGACATTAACAGTGTCAATTACACACACTGATTTTTTTTGGAGACATTTGATAACCCTACATTATTTGCATTAATGAAGTACAGATGTATAAATAAAAGGGACTTTTGGCATCACTTTCTTTCTTGGATAGTGGTATGTCCTCTGTGCAGTTAGACTTTTTACTGCCTATATATGTATAAAATGTACTGATAAACCAGTGTGCTACTTTCTAAAAATACTTGTGTGATTTCTATGTTAATATTAGCTTGTACACAGGGTTTGAAAAGAAGAGTTACTTAGAGGAGTGCCACTGTCCCATAGCCTGTGACTTACTTCATAGGGAATTTTTATGGAACTATTTAGCCAGTCTTGACTAACAGCTATATGAAGCATGTGGTCAGTTTCCAATTTTTGGTGCCTAAAAGGGGCCACAGAGACCTAGAATTTAGTTGGTGCCATTATTCTTAAGGCAGTTGTGGTTCTGCTGTGAACTAGGTGGTCGGGACACATACGCTTGGGTTGTCATGTTCACAGAAGAGGGGAAAATAGGGAATCGTTATAAATCTCATCATTTTGTCCTTGCCCTACAACACCAGTTTCCATAACAATTTTCTTATAACTGTACTTACAATCTGAAAATCATGTCTAAAAATGTGGGTTCAAGCTTCTATTCCTTTAGAGGTCAGTGTAGTGACCAGCTGAAAGGGGCTGTGTGACTTGGACTGTACCCATGCTGTAGGCATGGCTCAGGCATCCTTCCACAGCCCGACCATGCACTGACTCCTGCTGTACACTGCCCTAGCCAGGAACACACTTACTGTGTATCTATCTCTCTGTGCTCTCTCCATGCTGACCAGACTGCACCATGAAACTGCTTAGCTGTTCTTGAGAACTAGAAGCAAAACTTCATTTTATTCACTCAAAAAGTTGCCAGTTGTGAATGAGCAAAGCAGGAAGAATAAACTTTACTGAAACAATTGCTGCATCAGTTAGCAGTGCAGTGCTCACCTAGCTTTTTAACTGCCTCCTGTTCATCACTAGTCTTACTGTACAGTGTATCAAGGGTTTTTTGTTTTTTAAAGACAAGTACAAACGATGTGCTTAAACTAGTTTGCTATGACCCTCTAGCACAGTGATGCTCCACAAGCTTAAGTGCCTACACTGAGGACTCTGTTGTTTCCAGTTGTCTTTTCATTGGTGTCTCACTCAGTGATGTGTTAGAACACGAGTTTTGGGCCTATTCCACCCCAATAACCAGTCAAGGCTCTGTTCACCTGCCATTCTCTCCAAGGATTGTGTTCGACATGATGTTTTTATCCTCTACCTCAGAGCCCTGAGCCTGTCAGCTTCCTACTTTCCTTGAATGGGTCTTTCAGGGAACTGGGTGTGTGGTCTCACTGCCCTTCCCAATTTGTGTCTGCCCCTCATACTGAACTGTTCCAGCACTAGTCTTATTCACAGACAAGGCGGGGTGGGGGTGGCGGGGCAAAGCCTCCATTTAGGATTTCCTTACCTGGAGAAAAGAACTTGGCTGAACTGCCAAATACTTAGGCCTGAGACACAGCAACCACATCATGTACAAGTAAGTGTGTGCCTCCCTCACAGACACTGTCTTCCTTCAGGACAGCCCCCTAGAACCTCCTGAAGCTTCAGAGCACTCTGCCAGCCCAACAGAGGAAGCAGTTCAGCACAGGCCTCTGAGCCATGCTCACTTTACAGAACTGAGCTGGTGGAAAACCTGAGTGTGTGATTGGTTATCTAAATATTTAAGTTCCCAGACATCGTAGATGCCTTAAAGACTTTCCCTGGAGGATCACTGGCATAAATATTAATTAACTGTTAAAACTGACAACAATGGTTTGCTCTAGCTAGAAGTCTGGGACTGCTGGACTTACTGACTTGCCTGTTTGGCAGCTGTGTGGAACTATGTGTTCCATGACATCCTTATGGTACCAAGACAAGGCAGCAGCTGGACTTTTTAAAACTGCAGGCACATGTTTGGATAATCACTTTGGCTTCCAAATCACTCTGGTGAAGATCAGTGTGGGAATAATAGCATCATCTGGGACCATGGCGCTTAGCAGCATTGTTTCTTTGGAGTCTGTGTAATGGAATGTATTTTTCAAATATTGATATTTTCATTTTCTGTAATAATTCCTTATAATAAAAATAAGGTAAAACTGTGAATTTTAAGTGGAAGCTTTAATTAAAGACATTTATGGATACTTCTAGCCCAAGTAGAAGTACCAATGAGCATTAAAAAAAACAATTTTAAAAAATTGAGCCATATGGTGGTGCACATCTTTTATCACAGAGGCGAGGGGATCTCTGTAAGTTCAAGACCAGCCTGGTCTACAGAGCTAGTTCCAGAACAGCCTGTCTCAAAAACCTAAAAAAAAAAAAGGGTGGTGGTAGCACACGCCTTTTAATCCCAGCACTCAGGAGGTAGAGGCAGGTGGAGTTCGAGACTAGCCTGGTCTACAAAGTGAGTTCCAGGACAGCCAGGGCTACTAACACAGAGGAAACCTTTTCTCAAAAGCAAAAACAAACCCCAAATGACAAAAGTAAAAGAGGGCAGGAGAGTTGGCTCAGTGCAACTATTACAAAGGACCCAGGTTCCATTCTCTGCACCCACATGGAAGCTCACAGCCTCCTTGGGCACCAGGCATATATGTAGTGCACAGATGTACATGCAGGCAAGATACTTATAAAGTATTAAAAATACTTAATAGATGTTATGCGAACAAACAACTTGAACAGGTACCCTTTACATTTCATGTGACACATGTTGACAGATGTCACAAAGTAAGTGTTTTGTGTAGAGTGAGCAGCTGCTGTGCTCCCTGCCCGCCTGATGGAAGTTTCACTGATACATGGGAGTGCAGATGGAATTTCAGTTGTCTGGCCCCATGGAAGTTATCCAAAGAATCCTGGACTCCTCTTCCATTATTTCAAAGCAACTCTAAGGATTCACCCATGGTGAGCTTCCCACTGGCCAAGATGAAGTTGGCACTGTGGCTTCAGAGAATGTCAAAACGTCTAGGAGGCTGCAGATTAAGATCTGGTCCAAAAACTTCAAATCTAGTACAAAAAAAAGAAAGAAAAACAATTCTAGTGAACAGGTCTTCAGGATTAGTTCAGGATATATCCTGGACTAATGTGTTCCTTTCTCTAGCCCTCTTTCATTTTGCTTGCCCTCAACTCAGACTAGCTGTGGTGATCTAGCTAATTTTGTGGGGGTCTCTTATGAACTTGGATGGTCCTACTCCCCTTAATCCCAGCACCTAGGAACCAGACTCAGGCTGTCTAGAATTCAGAACAAGGTCCTTGATTAGTTCACTGTCAGTTCCTGCCCTGGGAGTACAATGTTCATGAGTGTATGAATCAGTCCAGTGTGAGGCTGATGGGGATTCATGGCTCAAGCCCATGAAGATAGATTCTTTTTTTTTTAGCGGGGGGGGGGGGGGGAAGTGCAGGGTCTCACTGAAGTCCTAGATAGCCTGGAACTTGCTATATAGACCAAACTAATCTCGAACTCAAAGATCTGCCTGTTTCTGTTTCCCAAATGCTAAGGTTCAAGGGTTGCACCATCATGCCCACGGGGGTTGAGCAACCAAGTGCTGGTGGAGAGCTGGGCAAGAGTTGAAACCTACTCTGTGGACAGGACTATTGAGAACTAAATGGAAGACTAATGGAGTAAGAGAGATTCTCCGGAAGGAAGGGTTTGTGTATAGGGATTACATAGAACAAGACTGCAGAGCAGGGCACATAGGAAAGAAATAGACAGTTAAAAGCCAGACAGGCAGTGCAGGGGACCTCTCTGCCACAATG
This sequence comes from Microtus oregoni, assembly GCF_018167655.1. Classification (NCBI taxonomy): domain Eukaryota; kingdom Metazoa; phylum Chordata; class Mammalia; order Rodentia; family Cricetidae; genus Microtus; species Microtus oregoni. The sequence continues at coordinate 25,876,360 of NW_024543074.1, read as the reverse complement.
CTGCATGTGACCCTCAAGGATACAGGGCACCCCTGTGTACTGGCTGGCTTTCTGTGTCAACCTGACACAAGTTAAGACTCATCAGAGGAAATGCCTCCATGAGATCCAGCTATAAGGCATTTTCTCATTTAGTGATGAATGGGGAGGGTCCAGCCCATGGTGGGAGATGCCATCCCTGGACTACTGACCCTGCATTCTATAAGGTGGGCTGAGCAAGGAAGGGTAAAAAAGGCTGTAGGCAGCTCCCCTCCATGACTGCATCATCTCCTGCCTCTGGGATCCTCACGTTTGAGTTCCTGTCCTGACTTCCTTCAGTGATAAACAGCAATGCTGAGGTGTGAGCCTAATAAAGCCTTTCCTCCCCAAATTGCCTTTTGATCATGGTGCTTCATCACAGCAATAAAAACCTAACTAAGATACCATGGGAAGTTTTAAGTGGGGACTACCCTGATCATCATGAAGAAAGATGATCTACCGGTGTGGAAAGTTCTTCTGTATATGTGTTGCTTTTTTTGTAATTATTGAAAAAATTTCCGCCTCCTCCCTGCCTCCCATTTCCTTCCCCCTCCCCCCACTCCTCTTCCCCTCTCTATGTGTTGCTTTTATTGGTTAATGAATAGAGAAGCTTCTTTGGCCTGTGAGAGGGTAGAGTAGAGCTAGGTGTGGGGGGCGGGTCACACAGGACCATGCTGAATGCTGAGAGAGAGTAGGCAGAGTCAGGGAGAAGCCCTGTGTAGCTGCCACAGGAGACAGACACTTGTGCGGGAGCCCGCCATGCTGGGAGTAGTGATGCACAGATTAATGGAGATGGGTTAATTTAGGATGTAAGAGCTAGCTAGCAATATGCTTAAGCTATTGGCCAAACAATATTTCAAATAATATAGTTTCTGAATGATTATTTTAGGTCTGGGCAGCCTCTGCCTACAATCTACCACATCAGGGAAGCGGGTGGAACATTAAGATCTGTCAGCCTAAACACAGGAGACCAGAAGGAGGAGGGATAAAGGGGAAGAGCTAGCAGGTAGGACTCAAGGGTGCAGACTGGACAGGAGGCAGGAATTCTGACAACTTGCCAGGCTTTTCCCTAGGGCAGCGTGGGATGGTGGTAATGGTCATATGGTACCCTGACCAAAAGCAACTTAAGGAGGAAAAGATTTATTTCATCGTACACTTCCAGGTAACACTTCACTTAGGGAAGTCAGCAAGAGTCAATGAAGCAGAAACTGGAGCAATGCTGCTAGCTGGCTTGCTCAGCAGACGCCTCTCTCTCTCTCTCTACACCTACTGAGGGCTGGTGCCCACCTCCACATGTGCCCTCAATTAGCAATTTAAGAAATTACGTAGTCCCCATGCATGCACACTGAGGGAGAAAAAGGGATCAGGCATGGTGCTTCTTAATGGTTTTTTTAATCTAAGCAGCAGGAGGCAGAGGCAGATGGAATCTCTGAATTTAAGGCAGCTTTGTCACACAGCAAGTTCCAGGGTAGCCAGGACTACATACAGAAATGATTTTTTGCCAGGCGGTGGTGGCGCACGCCTTTAATCCCAGGACTTGGGAGGCAGAGGCAAGTGGATCTCTGGGAGTTCGAAGCCAGCCTGGTCTACAAGAGCTAGTTCCAGGACAGGCACCAAAAACTACAGAGAAATCCTGTCTCGAAAAACCAAAAAAAGAAAAGAAAAAAAAAAAAGAAATGATTTTTTTTTATTCATTTTTGTTTTAAAGAACAAATGAAAGAAAGGGAAGGGCTGGAGAGATGGCTCAGAGGTTAAGAGCATTGTCTGTTCTTCCAAAGGTCCTGAGTTCAATTCCCAGCAACCACATGGTGGCTCACAACCACTTGTAATGGGGTCTGGTGCCCTCTTCTGTCCTGCAGGCATACACACAGACAGAATATTGTATACATAATAAATTAATACATATTTTAAAATAAAAAAAAAGAAAGGGAAAAAATGCCTCCCAGACATGCCACAGTCTAACGTGATCACTGGCTAATGTGATCTGGGCAATTCTTCAGTTGAGATTCTCTTTCTGGGTGACCCTAAGTTTGTGTCAGATTCACAGCTGAAAACAAGATATCTGGTGACAAGGGAGGATGGAGGCATTAGCAATGTCAGGTTTGTAGAGCTGGGGGCATGGCTCACCTGGTAAAGAACTTGCCACATGGCTGGGCTGTGGCACAGCTTTAATCCCAGCAAGCAGATCTCTGTGACTTCGAGGCCAGCCTGGTCTACAGAGCAAGTGCCAAGACAGGCTCCAAAGCTACACAAAGAAACCTTGTCTCGAAAACAAAAAACAAACAAAAAGAACTTGCTATATGTATAAGGACTGGAGTTCAGATCCTATAAAAACCTAGGTATGAAGATATACACCGGTAGCCTAACACTGGGGAGGAAGAGACGGGAGGGTTCCTGGAGTTTGCTGGCCAGCTAGATTGTCTAATAAGTTACAGGTTTAGTAAGAGACCCTGCCTCATATAAGGAGGAGAGAAGTATAGAAAGATCTCTAACATCGCATTTCACGGATATATGCACACACATACATCATGTACACAAGAGGAAAAAAGCAATGTGAGATTTGCAGCATCTTTAGAAAGAGCTCACAAGTTTCTTTATTTTCAAGCCCTTTGGATCAGAAATACAGCCTAGCAGTGTACTGCCTGAAGGAGGAGAAAGAAAAGCCAAAGAGGGTTCCTAGGGACGAAGCTTTCAGAGACACAGAAGGAGGCACTGCAGTGTGATCAGTGCAGCAAGTGAGGACTTTATAGGGACTGTGCAGGACAGCATGGTCAACAGAGTCAAGAGCTATGAAGATTTAGGGCCTAGGGATGTAGCTCAGTTGGTAAAATGCTTGCCTAGCATGCATACAGCTTTGGTTCAATCCCTAGTACTGCATAAACTGAGCATGGGAGCACATGACTACATATTGAATTCAAGGCTGGCCTGGATACATGAACTCCTATCTCAAAAAGTCAAGTAATTTTTTAAAAAAGTAGCAGAGATCAAAAGAGGTAAGAATTTGCAAGGCATAGCGGCACAGGTCTTTAATCCCAATACTTGAAAGGCAGAGACAGATAGATCCCTGTGAGTTCCATGCCAGCCTGGTCTACCTAGGAGCTTCCAGGACAGTCAGAGCTACAGGAGACTCTGTCTCAAAAACTAAAATGAGCAACAACAATAAAGATCAGTAAGAACTGACCCCTGCAGAGAAAAAAGGGGAATTTTTGGCAGTGAATGGGGTTGAAAAGCCCCTTTCAAAATGTGTGGTAGTTATAGAAACTCAGGGAGTAGAGGAAAAATTTCACATTAATGATATGAGGGAAGGGAGCTGCTTAATGTCCACTTGGGCAGGGGGAATCTGGGTGTGCTCCGTCTGTGTAAGTAAAAAGTTACCTAGCCCAGAATCAGCCCATCCCTGTGTATTTTCACATCTCACTGTACCAGCCCAGTTCTGATGGAGTCAGTAAATTGAAGTTTTCCTTGGAGTAGAGGTTTAGAAATGTCATTAAAGTTGACTGTTCTGCAAGCTTAGACAATTACCTTGTGACTTAGAACAGTTACCTTGATTCTGCAAGATGCGCAGCTTCTTGGGAAATGCCTGCTCCTCTGCTGAGAGTCACAACAGTCTTCTTCTGTTATAGCTCCAAGTACCAGCAGGACTGGCATGATGGGAAGAGCACAAGCTCTGGGTAGGGCAGCAATGAGTTCATGCAAAGTCCCTTGCTGGAGCACACAGGCTCTCTATCCAGGCAGTTCTATGTTGATCACACTGTGTTCATGAATGTCTGCAGGCTCTGAAGGAAGATGACAGGGGACCAAGGTTCCAAACAGTGTCAAAACAAATTGAACATACCAGGCAGGCTATCAGGCTCTTATCTCAGTCAATAGAATCGTGACTCACATTTGCAGAGTGAGGCTGGTGTCTGTGACCCTCCTGTTTTCATGCCAGGAGCCTCCTACAGCATAAGCATTAAGGGCTTCCTGGAGATGTAGGGAAGGTTCTCCATGTGTCATCAACACACAGGACACCATCTCAGAGTGGGAAGGAACACGCCATGGCCAGAGGTGAGCAGCCTGTGTATTCTTCCAAGTTGGGATTGTCCAAGTCCCCACGATTTGAGTGTCTAGGGTTGTCTTGCTGGTCACTAGGGGGACCAGTTGTTCTCACACACACACAGTGGGGCTCTTTGGCCCCTGGCTTATACATCTTCCTGGGGACACCAATCCAGTCTCTGGTCACACCTCCACTAGGAAAAAGGGAAAGACGATTTCTTAAAAGCACAAACATACAAGTCCCTGGGGCAAGAGGAAGAAATAATTGCAGGGTATTATGAAAAGGAAATGCCCTTCATTCCACTTCTCTCAACTTCATTCATTCTGGGCCATAAGCTCTCCTCTTCCTCTGGCTTTCCACACACAATGCTAATACTACCACCTCCAGAAGGAAGCAAGAGATCATGTCCCTTTCATTGTGCTTTTGCCTCAGCCCCTTTTCTTTCTCAAGCAACAGCAATGTCACTTCCCTGAACTGGTGGCTAGAGACTGAGAAGTCTCCCTGACTAGTCAGTGAGCAGCCCTGTTCCTCTTTTCTTTACATCCATGCTCAACAGCAACTTCATCTTTGGGCTCGGAGCACTTGACAGGGTGGACCTTGATATTTGTGTGGCAGCAAGCTGTGCTGGCTCTGCCTGGATCCAACTCCTGAGATTGCCAGGTTTTAGGGAAGAAGGATCCCAGTCTGGCCCAGCATACCATGGCAACCTCCTGTCCTGGGCGAAGAACCTAACTTACTTCAGGTACTGCATCTGATCTCTGACAGACTCAGAGGCCTTGCAGAAGGAAAGTGACATTCATGAAACTGACCCTGGGCTCCAGTGCTTAGGACCAGGATCGCAGACTGGTGGAAGAACTGGCACTGTTAGAAAGCATTTCACTTGTATCTTATCCATGAGCAGAGCTGCTTCGGCACCAAAATGACTCCCTTCTCAGTTCACCTGTCTATTCCACAGTGACTGTTACTCTACACCTGGTCCCTGCTCACAACGCTCCTTTCAGAGATGCACACCAGCAAACAACACTGGGTTGAGGCTCAGGAACAGGTCTGGAAGGACTCTGTGGAAAGGCATGGCCTGAGCGATTCAGTCCTGCATACCAGGGAGTTCATGATCCGGAAGAATCTTGGGGGAGGGGAGGCTCTCAAGGGGTACAGGAAGCATCTAATTGTGCACCACAGGTTTCTAGCACCTCCTACGATTACCAGTGTCCTCTGAGTCTACCTGTATCCAGGATTGTGTTCCAAGAAGGACATCCAGATCCCAGACTGTCCTGGTAAGTGGGAGGCTAGGCTCCAACGGTACCATAAAAGCTCTGTCTCTGAACCTTCACTTTACTCCCCCAAAGAAAAGCAGAATGGATGGGAACAGTGGCTATACTTGGAGAAAGCTGGTGGCTTTGACTGTTTGCTTCTGCTCACTCAATGGATGGATAGATCCCTGACAGAAGAAGGCAGCTCTAAGCTGGGTGGTGGTGGCACATGCCTTTAACTCCAGCACTGGTCTATAAGGAGAGTTCTAGCACAGCCAGGACTATTAGAAAAAGAAACCCTATTTCAAACAAACCAAAACCAAAACAAACAAAAAAGGTAGCTCTACATAGCTTAGAATGTAGGAATGCAGCCCCTCTCCCCAATCCTCCTCAATAAGAGCTTGACTGTCAGTTTGATCCTTGGAGTCTGGGACCCTTGTCCAGATTCTGGTTTCCACTGTCACCTTACCAGAGCTAAAGGAGATGTGAGAAAGTGGAGCTGAAGTTTGAATGTGGTTGACCAGATAGTTAAAAGAACATTTGGAATAATTTCTATAGCCCCACTCACTGTACTGTGTTTGAGCAGGAAGAGACTTCTATCTAGTCTGCACTTCCTGGAAATACTCAGGGTACTAGTGTTTGTTTTTTTTAATGGTTTGTTGCTTTCTTTTTTCTTTCTTTCTTTCTTTCTCTCTCTTTCTTTCTTTCTTTCTTTCTTTCTTTCTTTCTTTCTTTCATGTGTACAACATTCTGCCTCCATGAATGCCCACACACCAGAGGAGGGCGCCAGATCTCAGTACAGATGATTGTTAGCCATCATGTGGTTGCTGGGAATTGAACTCAGGACCTCTGGAAGAACAGCCAGTGCTCTTAACCACTGAGCCATCTCTCCAGCCCCCTGTTGCTTTGCTTTTAATGGAGCTCAGGATTGAACACAGGGCCATGTTCTAAGCAAGAGCTCTACCATTAAGCTATACTCTAATCACCACAGTGCTTTAACAACATCTGGAGATATAGCTCAGTTGGCAGAGTACTTGCCTAGTTCGCACAAAGCCCTGAGTTCAAACACTAGTACTGCATAAGCCAAGTATGATGGTGATGGATACTGGTAATTCCTGTCTCAGTAGAGACAGAAGGATCAGAAATTCAAGGTCATCCTTGAACAGAGAGTTCAAGGCCAGTGTAGGATTGTCACCTGTGATTGTTTTGCAAAGAAAATAAAAATAAAACAGTACCCAAGGGCATCAGAGAATGGGTCCACCTCCCACAGCACTCTCCTGCAGGCAGGAGTAATTTGTGCTGACAGACTGGAAACTGAGGACCATCTCTGGCTGAACAGGCAGAAGTGGTCAAGAAACAGTACATGAGCTAGAGAAAGCTCAGCTGATAAGAGCACATGTTGCTCTTCTTTTATTTTTATTTTTTATTTTTTTTTCGAGACAGGGTTTCTCTGTGGCTTTGGAGCCTGTCCTGGAACTAGCTCTGTAGATCAGGCTGGTCTCGAACTCACAGAGATCCGCCTGCCTCTGCCTCCCGAGTGCTGGGATTAAAGGCGTGCGCACTGCCCGGTCACATGTTGCTCTTCGAGAGGACTTAAGTTTGGTTCGCTGCACCCACACTGGCAGCTCACAACATCCTGTACCTAGAGTTCCGGGGAACACACCACACTGGCAGCTCACAACAACCTGTAACTGGAGTTCCGGGGAACACACCACACTGGCAGCTCACAACATCCTGTAACTGGAGTTCCGGGGAACACACCACACTGGCAGCTCACAACATCCTGTAACTGGAGTTCCGGGGAACACACCACACTGGCAGCTCACAACATCCTGTAACTGGAGTTCCGGGGAACACACCACACTGGCAGCTCACAACATCCTGTAACTGGAGTTCCGGGGAATACACCACACTGGCAGCTCACAACATCCTGTAACTGGAGTTCCAGGGACACACCACCTTCGGACTCTTGGGCACTTACACTAACATGCGCATATCCACACATACATGATTTTTTTGGTTTATCTTTTTATGTTATATGTATAAGTGCTTTATCTGTATGTAAACATGTATATACTATGAGGACTTGACTTTGTAAACTCCATTTTAAAGAAGGGGCTTCATCTTAAGCCATATAATGAGCTGGGGGGTGGGCGACCTCAGCTGCAGAAATGTGCTGCCACAGCAGAAACATGAACAGATACCCTAAAAATGGCCAATTCAGAAGAAAGGGAGCAAGACCATAAAACTGAACGAGGTCCAGATGATCTTGGAAGACATTCTGTCCTTGAAGAATCCTTGTCAGTAATTTATGGCTTTGTTAGGTTTTCGTGCCAAAAATCTGACCAATGGGTTCAGAAACTACCTTATCCTATGTCCTCCTCACCCAATCGCAAGATGACAGGACTCAAACTCTCCTGGCTATGGTGTTCCCCCTTTAAGTTAGTTTTCCCCTTCCGTGGGTTCGGGGTTGTACTTCCCTCACCCACTGCGCATTGGTGTGGTGGAGGTGTGGTCCAAACTGGAGGCCAGCCTGGGTTACAAGAGCTAGGACAGGCTCCAAAGCTACAGAGAAACCCTGTCTCAAAAAAAAAAAAAAAAAAAAAAAAAACAGCCGGGCGATGGTGGTGCACGCCTTTAATCCCAGCACTCGGGAGGCAGAGGCAGGCGGATCTCTGTGAGTTCGAGACCAGCCTGGTCTACAAGAGCTAGTCTCCACAGAGAAACCCTGCCTCAAAAAAAACAAAAACAACAACAACAACAAAAAAAAACAAACCAAAAAACCCTCATGTAATTTGCATCGGAAATCTGGCTCCGGTAATTTATTTGGGGACCAGAAACTTGGACATAACAGTACATGTGTTCCTGATGCCTTTGGACATCTAAAGAGGACATCAGACCCGCTGGCATTGGAGTTATGGGTGGCTGCAAGTCATCAGTGGGTACCAGGTCCTCTGTAGGAGTAACAAGTGTTCTTAAGCATTAAGCCATCTCTCCAACCCCGTATATATACAATTAAAAATAAAAAAAATTATGAAAATTTATGGGCCACAAAGATGGCTCAGCAGTTAAGAGTACAGCTACTTTTGCAGAGGACCTGGGTTAGATTCTTAGCATCCACATGGCTGCTTTCAACTGCCTATAACTTTAGTTCCTGGAAATTCAATGTCCTTTTCTGGCCTCTGCAGGCAACTGCATATACAGACATTCCCACATACACATTAAATAAACTGAATTTTAGGGGCTGGAGAGATGGCTCAGAGGTTAAGAGCATTGCCTGCTCTTCCAAAGGTCCTGAGTTCAATTCCCAGCAACCACATGGTGGCTCACAACCATCTGTAATGGGGTCTGGTGCCCTCTTCTGGCCTGCAGGCATAGACACAGACAGAATATTGTATACATAATAAATTAATAAATATTAAAAAAATAAATAAATAAACTGAATTTTAAAAAAGAAAAGAAATAGTACCTGCGCCATTCAAGTACCAGACCAGCATTTCTCCTTTAGCAGGATCTCTGGGAGACTGAGGGGTAAGGAAAGAGGCCCATGCATTTCTCAACACTAGGTTTTCATTCAGTTACTAAAGGTTCTACTATCAGGATTTTTCTTTAATTCCCCATCTTGTGGTTTGAATATGACGTTTCCAACAGGTTCATATATTTGAATACTTGGTTCCCAGCAGCTAGAGCAGTTTGGGGAGGTTGTAGAACCTTTGATACTAAGACTTACCTAGAAGTTACTAGCTGGGGCAGGCCTTAAAGGCTATGTCTGCTTCTGGTTCTGCAACAAACTCAGCTTCCCCATTTACAATGATATGAGACCTGATAGCTACACATCTCAATGGCCACAGACCAAGCTGCTCTACCATACTTTCCCTGCCATAGTGGACTGTACACTCTACAACCATAAAACTGGTTAAAAATTTCTCCCCTTAAATTTCTTCTTTCAGGTATTTTTATCACAGTAAGGAAATGGATGGAACTCAGAAGACCTAACATGCAGAGCTCATGTAAGTTCCCTAGCTTAGCAGTCAATTCTGGATTCCCTGGATCACAAATAAATAAATAAATAATAAAAGGATGGCTTAGAAGATGGATTCAGGAGAGGTGGAAGAGCAGAAAGGTAGCCTGCTTACCTCTTTTGGGAGCACCACACCCGGCCACCCTTGGCGGAGCTCCACTCGGCATTACATGGAGGGAACTTGTGCTTTTCTCTCTGTTGCTGTTCATTTGCTTCCATGCCTTTAGTTACCATGGCCTCTACCTGTGTTAGTTCTGACGTGGGAAGCCCATCCTCTCTGTAGAACCTTCCTACCAATCTCCCTAGGATAACAAGGAAAAAGGTCAAGAGAGGATAAGTCAAATAAACCCTTTTCTCTCCAAGTTCCTTGTGGGCATGGTGTTTTATCACATCAACAGGAACCCTAAAACAGAAACTGACACCAAAATCATGGAATATTGCTATGACAGACCTGGCCAGTTGTTTTTGGGAGGATTGTAGGACTTTGGAACTCTGGGCTAAAAAAGCCATTGAGCGTTCAAAGCTTATTCTATGGGAGCTTGGAAAATAAAGAGTGTTGAGAGAAACAAAGATAATGGAGACTCGCTTGTGAAGTTCCAGAATCACTTAAAGACTCAAGGGGGCTGGAGAGATGGCTCAGTGGTCTTCCAGAGGTCCTGAGTTCAGGTAGCTAACAACCATCTGTAATGAGATCTGGTGTTTTTGTTCTGGCATGCAGACAAAACACTGTATATATAACAAACAAATAAATAAATAGGAAAGACTATCAAGGCCATTTACTATTTTGAGTTTAGAATCTGTGGTTCTGGTTAGCTAGAGCTAAAGAGTCAGCTAGCTGCCAATATGGAAATGATCAAGTTTTTATCACCACCAGATCACATCAGTTCCCTGAGAACAGAATCATGAGGGTGTTTGGGGGAACACTACGTATTTAGTAAATGCTGGGTGAATATACAGTTTATTAGTTCATATTTTTCTGGGTCTATGTCAAATTACTTTGTCTTACAGAACTATTTAGTTAGTTAGACCACCCAGACTGGCCCATGCTTTCTCCTCCACCACTTTCTTCTGATTCAGTCTTTAGTGGATATTAATTTTTAAATTAGCTTTCAAATTTCTTAATATTTAAGCTATGAAAGCAACTACCAAGTGGTTGCAGCTTACAGACAGCACAAAAAAAAAAAAAAGGTTCAGTTCTCTGTGAGTACCATGGCTTGCTGTGTCTAAGTCCTAAGGTGCAAAAGGTCTCTTAAAAGGCACCACTTTCAGTCAGGCAGTAGTAGCACATGCCTTTAATCCCAGCACTTAGGAGGCAGAGACAGGAGTATCTCTGTGAGTTCGAGGTCAGCCTGGTCTACAAAAGCTAGTTCCAGGACAGGCTCCAAAACTACAGAGAAACCCTGTCTTGGAAAAACCAAGAAAAAAAGAAAAAGAAGAAAAAAAGGCACCACCTTCCTGGATGGAGGAAGCCCCAGAAAACATTTCAAGGAGCTTTGATCAAGATGGAGGTAGTGTGGTTAGCTATCCCAGCGGTGTGGGTCAACAACTGAGCTGAACTGAGGTTCCAACGGAAAGGCCTAGACTTCATTCATACTCTCAAGTACCACTCATCCCCTTACCAATTTTCTTGTGGTTTTACTTTAAATTAGAAATGTCTTCTATAGGCGTAGGCATTTGAACACTTGGTGCCTAGTTGGTGGTGCTACTTGGAAGGTAGTATAGACTTGCTAAATAAAGTGTGTTGCGGGGGGCTGGAGGATGGCTCAGCGGTTAAGAGCAGGCATGCCCTTCCAAAGGTCCTGAGTTCAATTCCCAGCAACCACATGATGGCTCTCAACCATATGTAATGAGGTCTGGTGCCCTCTTCTGGCCTTCCAGTTGATACCCTCTCTCTGATCTGTGATTATACTTAAAGATGTGATCTCTCAGTTTCCTGATTAATGGCCTGCTGCCATGCTTCTGCTGACATTATGGACTTTCTTTCTAGAACCATTAGGTCCAAATAGAGTTGTCTTGGTCCTGATAATTTATCACAGCAACAGAAACTAATACATCTCTCAGGCCATCTATGTCAAGAGCAGTGGATCTCTCCTGATCCCTTCCCATTCAGATATGCACTTCCCTTCATTCGTGGCTAATGGGCAAATCTTGTCGGTTCTCTGAAGTATATTCTGATTCTGTTCATTCCTGTCGATTTCCACTACTGCCACCTTATTCAAAACACAGAGTAAGACAACAGCCTTCCTGATGTGGTCTGCAGCTCAAGCTTTCCTATAGTACCTCCTCCACAAGGCTTCCGGGGCATTTCCCACCTAGTGCTCAGACCAGAACTAGGGTTCCATACATGGGAAATGTGTGTTCTACCATTAAGGCATGTCCTTACCTAGTAACCTTGAATTTATTTCAAGACAGGGCCTCACTCTCTAGCCTAGGCTAGAATCTCCTGACTCAGATTTGCAAATTTATGATGCTCTTTTTACTTTTTAATTTTTATGTGTGTGAATGTTTTGACTGAACCTCTATCTGTGCACCACATGCATTCAGAGCCCAGTGGGGATCAGAAAAGGGTATTAGATCCCATGGAACCAGTTATGGATGACTGTGAGCTACCGTGTGGTATTGGGAACTGAATCTGGTACTCTAAAAGAGGAGCCAGAGGCTGGAGAGATGGCTCAGTGGTTAAGAGCATTGCCTGCTCTTCCAAAGGTCCTGAGTTCAATTCCCAGCAACCACATATTGGCTCACAACCATCTGTAATGAGGTCTGGTGCCCTCTTCTGGCCTGCAGGCATACACACAGGCAGAATATTTTATACATAATAAATAAATATTTTTTTTAAAAAAAAGAGGAGCCAGTGTTCTTAACCCCTGAGCCATCTATCTCTCCAGCTCCTTAAGTATTCTTTTTCAACATAAACCATTCATCACTGCTATGCCCGACTAAAACCCTCTAGTAGCTACTCAAAGCACAGAAGAACATACAAACTTCTTACCTAGGCCTCCAGGTTCCACCAGCCTTTCGTCCACTCTGCCTCTTCTTAGGTCACTTGCTCCCTCATTCCTGTGGGCTCCAGCACGTACTCCAGGCCTTGCTGATACCCACCCCAGGCACCACTGCTTCCTCAGCCTGCTACACTCTTGCCAAATCTCAGTATGGCTACCCTTCCTTCTGCTAGGTTCCATTTTGCTGTCATCAACTCCAAGAAATCTCCCTTGGCTACCAGCTCCAAAGGTAATTCCAGCCCCCAAGCATGCATCCATGTTTTATTCACAGTCCTGAATTGAGATGTCAAAGTGTCTTGTGAGGCCCAGTACTCAAAACAACTTCTACAGAGCATCTGTTTTCTCTTTTATTTTTTTTCAACCACATGGTGGCTCACAGCCATCTGTCATGAGATCTGGTATCAGAGCATCTGTTTTAAATGTGTGCTACATGAATACATCAAGAATCAGGACCTTAGTGCCAGATTAGAAGTCTTTAGATTGGCTTATCACAAAACTTTTTGGGTACACAGGGCTTCGTATGGCATGGGATGAGTCAATCTTGCTGAGCATTAGACATGGTATCTAAAGAGAGAATAGCAGGAGCAGAGGCAGCATTTCAGATGCTGTATTATGAGAACAGGTTTAGCAGCTGGGTCTCTAAGTGTGTGTCTAGATCATAATAAAAGTCGCATCTTTCCTTGAGGTCCAGCAGTGCAACTACGACGATAGCTCCTTAACTGTGTTCAAGTCAATATGCACCTTGGGAATTTCTTTACCCTCTGATATCCCTGAAGGTCTTAGATGATGGAGGAAGGTCATTGGTTAAAAAATAAAGAAACTGCTTGGCCCTCATAGGTTAAAACATAGGTGGGTGGAGTAAACAAAACAAAATGCTGGGAGGAAGAGGAAGTGAGCTAAGATGCTTCAGACAGACGCCATGCTCCCCTCTCCCGGGCAGACATGTTGAAGCTCCGACCCAGGATGGGCGTAGACTAGAATCTTCCCGGTAAGCGCACCTTGGGGTGCTACACACATTATTAGAAAAGGGCTAGTCCAGGTGCGAGAGTTAGCCGAGAAGAGGCTAGATATAATGGGCCAAACAGTATTTAAAAAAATATAATTTGGGGGCTGGAGAGATGGCTCAGAGGTTAAGAGCACTAGCTGCTCTTCCAGAGGTCCTGAGTTCAATTCCCAGCAACCAAATGGTGGCTCACAACCATCTATAATGAGATCTGGTGCCTCTTCTGGTGTATATATGTTAACAGAACATTGTATGCATAATAAATAAATCTTTTAAAAAAATACAATTTGTGTGCTGTTATTTCGGGGCATAAGCTAGCCAAGCGACCAGGAGCTGGGGCGGCAGGAATGCAACCCGCAGCTCCCACAACAGAAAGATGATATAGATATAAAAAATTAGCATTGGTGTAGATTTTAAGGTCAATTTTGTTATATGTATATGTATTCCTGATCTTGATTAAGGTATTGTGATTATGTAGTTCATTTAAAAATGTAATGTATAATTAGGAAATATAGGTTGTTAATGGATAATCATTAATAATAGTCAAGTTTGTAGTCATGTTAGTTAAATTTTCTAAATATATAGATATATAGTTCAGTTAGATCGACATTCTTCCTATCTTTCAAAGACTACAAAATATGCTATTTAATGTTTTAATAACTTAGGGTTTTTCATGACAATGCTTAGAGGTCCCCATGTCAAAGCTTTGGCAGGAATTGCACTGAACACACTCCTGTGTTGTGGAATATTTGTACACTGTATGAAGATGCAGTGTTGTGATTGGTGTAATAAAGAGCTGAATGGCCAATAGCTAGGCAAGAAGATGTTAAGTGGGACTTTTGGGGACAGAGAGGACTCTGGGAAGGACAGAGATGCCAGGAGACACTGAGAGGAAACAGGAGGTACAAGATGGAAGAGAGGTAACGCCATATGATAGAACACAGATTAATATAAATGGGTTCATTTAAGTTATAAGAGCTAGTTAGGAACAAGCCTTAGCTATGGACAGAGCTTTCATAATTAATAATAAGTCTCCGTGTCATTATTTATGAGCTGGTGGCCCAAAGGAATGTCCAACTACATTCCTGAGGCTCTGCAGCACAGTGAGGATCACAGCTGCAATACTACTTACAGCTGACTGTATCCTGACTAACCGAAACTCTCCCCGTGGGCTTTCCAACCATGCGCCCCCACCACATTCCCCATTGTTACTGTGATGTACTCATTTCCAAGCACATCAGGAGAACTAGTCTGCTTGCTACTGAAAACCAGTTCCTGGGATTTGGTATGGCAGCCTTTGTTAAGTCTTAGGATTCCATTCTTACTCATCTTTGCTGCTTTCTTTTTCATTGGATAGATATATGATTTTATTTCAGAAGAAAATAGTCTTGAAACAGAAATGTCTTATAATAAAATTGTTACTAAACATCCAAAGTAAAAACAAAACAAAAAAATTACCCCAGGCTTGATGGCTCACATCTTTAATCCCAGGACTCAGGAAGCAGAGGCAGGCAGATCTCAGAGTACGACATCAGCCTGGGCAACACAGTCGGACACTGTATCAAACAAAACAAAACAAATAAAAAACCCAAACAAACAAACAAACAAAACCCAAGCTGTACATAGTGGTACATGCTTCTGGAGTCCCAATACATGGGTGAGATATTTGTACACTGCGTGAAGATGATTGGTATAATAAAAATCTGAATGGCCAATAGCTAGGCAGGAGGTATAGGTGGGACTTCCAGGCAGAGAGAGAGAAAGTGGAGGAGGAGAAATCTCGAGAAATCATGAGCTCACCAGCAGACCTGGACAAAGTTGGAAGTACTATACTAAGAGGTAACTGAGTCAAGTGGCAAAATGTAAATAAAAAAATATGGGTTAATTAAGTTATAAGAGCTAGTTGGGGAAAAGCCTAAGCTAAGGCCAAGCTTTTATAACTAATAAAAAGTTTCTGAGTCGAGCCGGGCGATGGTCGCACATGCCGCAGGGCGGTGGTGGCCCATGCCTTTAATCCCAGCACTCGGGAGGCAGAGGCAGGCGGATCTCTGTGAGTTCGAGGCCAGCTTGGTCTACAAGAGCTAGTTCCAGGTCAGGCTCCAAAGCGACAGAGAAACCCTGTCTCGAAAACCGAAAAAAAAAGTTTCTGAGTCACTATTTGTGGGCTGGCAGTCCAAAGACAGTCCGACAAGAAAGCCTGCTACATTTGGGACACTTAATCCAGGATCAGGACTTCAATGCCAACATCAGCTATGCAACAAGTTTGAGGCCAGCCTGGGTTCTATGAGACCTTGTTCCAAAAACCAAGAAAAATAAAAACATAAAACAAAACCTCACCATAAAATATCAGCTAGACCTCAAGAATAACTCTGACCCATTTGAGCATAAGTGAAGCTGAATATGATTCTTTCTTTCTTTCTTGATTTGTTTACTTTTATTTTATATGCAGTGGTGTTTTGCCTCTGCGTGAGAATGTATTTTGGAGTTAGTATTGAGCTGCATGTGGACGCTGGGAAAGTCCAGTTCTTTCTTTTTTGATTTATTTACTTTTAAATCATTTCTGATAAAGGCTGAAAGTAGAAACAAAGCCCAACCCTACCTGGTCATAAGCAGTGAAACAACTTAGGACTCTATGACCAGGGACTTTCCGACAGGCTAACAGAATTAAAAAAGTGTGGCCTAGAGATGAAGCTTGGTCTGTAGGGCTGCTTGCCTCGCATTCAGGGCTTCATTCGGGCAGCAACATTTCAGCTGTCACTTGGCAACATCATGGAGAATAGGAAGAAACAGGTGCAGCGAGTACAGAGGAACCATCTAGGACAGACTAAGGGAACATGGGAAGGTGTGTGAACGTGGGATGCGGAAGAGCAACGGTGGATGACGATGAGGAACAAAGGAGAGTGGAATGGAAAGACCTTATAAAATCAGAGCTTGAACAACTGGATGTCGAGTAGAGGAGTTAAGGAAAATACCAGGATTCTCAGAATAAGAAGCCCAAGCAGTAATGAAAGCAAGCCTTTAGAGGCATTAGGGGCAGTAAATTCCAACCTAGACCTGTTCCAGTGGTAAAAGGACAGTGGTATCTGCAAGAAGTCAATCATGCCCACGTGGAGCTCCATGAGAGGTGGGGCTACACAGACCAAAGGATTGGCCTCAGCCATCCCAGCTTTTGGTGCTTAGGAAAGACTGTAGTGATCAGTGTCTGTCAGTTGTCTGCTCATTTAGAGTTGTGTTCCCTTATGTACCATCAGTAAGCAACAAGTGCAGGACAACACACAACTGGCATTAATTCATGACATGGAGGTAATAGGATCAGGGACTCAATGCGAGCCTGATCTATATAGTGAGTTTGAGACCAGCTAGGCCACACGAAACCCTGAATGAATGAATGAATGAATGAGTGATAAATAAATGTATGATGAGCAGAACTTCGATCTTAGAAACAGTTCGCTCAGGATGTGTGCTTCATCAGCGAGCAATCAAGGGGAAGCATCAGAACCACACACAAGTGGCTTCAAGCCATCCTGACTTACTGGACCACAGGGAGGCTGCCTGTTCACATCCAACACAGACGACATTGACTGAGGGCCACTGACGTCTCAGTACAATGCCTGGCAATCCTCTCCCGAGATTAACCACAACTTCATCTTCTGGGTATTACTCCTGCACTAACAGCAAAAATTTAACATGAAAAACCCAGGCTGGTTTCAAATTTTTACCTTGAACCCAGTTCCTAAAGAATCCAGGTTCCCTGAGAAATACAGCAAAATAAGCAACTGAAATCTATAGCAATGGTCAAAGACTACATACCGATAAATACATAATTTTTCTCGTAGAATGAAAGCCAATTGTGAAGTATCAGTATCTCAGAGGAGGACAAGCCAGTGACATCATCCACGAGGCCAGCTTCAGAATAGTCTCCTGTCACAAAGGCTCTGGATGCATCCCGGCCTTTAGAAAAGAAGTTGCCAAAGATTCGGTTAAAAATCACAATTATTGTACCAAGTAAAACTTCCATTTTTTTGTTTTGTTTTTCAAGACAGGGTTTCTTTCTATAACCCTGGCTGTCCAGGAACTCTCTATAGACAAGGTTGGCTTTGCACTCAGAGATCCGACTGCCTCCGCCTCCCAAATTCTGGGATTAAAGGTATGCCACCACCATCCTGCAAAACTTCCATTTTCTTAAAAAGCATGTACTAACAACCCCTAGTCTTCACTCCCGGGGACTCCTGGACCAGGGACATGAATTTTTGGCAACTGTTATCCACTTGTTTTGCTTGTTTTTTTAAAATTTTATTTATTTATTATATACACAATATTCTGTCTGTGTGTATACCTACAGGCCAGAAGAGGGCACCAGACCTCATTACATATGGTTGTGAGCCACCATGTGGTTGCTGGGAATTGAACTCAGGACCTTTGGAAGAACAGGCAATGCTCTTAACCTCTGAGCCATCTCTCTAGCCCTGCTTGTTTGTTTTTGAGACAGGGTCTTATTATGTAATTTGGTTTGGTCTAGAGCTTGATATGGAGACCAGGCTGGCCTGATCACACAGAGCTCAGCCTGCCTTCCAAGTTCTGGGAATAAAAGTGTGCACCACCATATCTGGCCCATCTCAAAATGATAACTTCTGGCTTCCATGATACTCCACACCTGGTTTTCCCGGCACTTCATTGTCTGTTTAGCTATAGGGATCAATTATTATCTGCACCTTCTCACTTGACCATTCTATCTTATCCACCCGTGTGGTTTCAAATCTCCATCTAAACTATACATTTAGCCCAGGCATTTCCTGAGCACTAAACATGCATATCCAACTTCTACTCAATGTCACTTAGCTGTCTCACAGCCATCACAAGTTCAAAAAGCCTATCTCGAGATATTGATCATCAGCTCCAGGAAATGGTCATTTAATCTTATCTAGTGTTCCTTATCAACCAGTTGCCCCATCTCTAAATGCAGGCTTGATATCTCTTTTATCCCTCACATCTAATTATTGCCAGAGTTTATTCTTAATAAATAGTTGCTGTATTCATACACTGTTGCTACCTGCTACCAAACAATCCCAGTCTGCCACCGTCTCTCAGGCGAACTACCACCGAGGTCCTAGTGGGACCACATTTCATCCTACCAAACTATTCTCCAGGTAACATTCAGACTAGTATTTATTATTATAAACTTTGTGTGTGTGTGTGTGTGTGTCTCATGTGTATGCATCTCTGTGTCTGTGCGCAAATGTGTAAGGGGCCTGACGAGGGCACTGGTCTCTTGAAATTGAAGCAGCAGGCAGTTGTGAGTCATCCAACATTGGTGTTAAGATCTGAATTCAGGTGCTCTGGAAAAACAGCAAGCACTCTTAACCAATGAGTCTATCTCTAGCAATAGACTGTTTTAGTGATTGTTTTTTGAGACAGGGTCTTATGATGTAGCTCTAGCTGCTCTGTACTTGCTACAAAGATCAGGCTGGCCTAGAATTCAGACACTGGCCTATCTGTCTCAGTACTGGGATTAAAGATGTGTGTCATTATGCCCAGCTCCCTAGACTGATATTTTGTTTTTTGGTTTTTCAAGTCAGGGTTTCTCTGTGTAGCCCTGGCTGTCCTGGAATTTGCACTGTAGACCAGAGTGGCTTTGAACTCAGAGATCTGCTTGTCTCTGCCACCCAAGTGCCAGGATTAAAGGCATATGCCACCTCATCTGGCTCTAAACAAAGAATACTTGTCGCTGGACAGTGGAGACACATGCCTGTAATCCCAGTACTCAGGAGGCAGATGGGGGAAGATCTCAGTGAGTTTGAGGCCAGCCTAGTCTACAGAGCAAGGTCCAGGACAGCCAGGGCTACACAGAGAAACCCTGTCTTGAAAAACAAAAGAAAATAACAACAAAAAGAAAAAGAAAGAAAAATCACCAAGTCATTTTCTGCCAAAATCCTCAGTGCCTCCCTCTGCCTTATGAGAATATCCAAAATCCTTAACTCAGTAGCATTTGCCACTAACCTCATCTAGTTACTTTGTCCATCGCTCACTGCACTGTCTTCCTCTCTTTCCTGCTCTCTGACTAGGTTAGAGGCTCTGGTAAAACTTACTTTTTCCTTTAAAAACATATTACAAAACAGGGCTTTAGTAAGAGATGGTTCAGCCAATAAAAGTACTTGTTTGCAAATGTGCAGACCTGAGTTTGGATTCCTGGCACCCAGGAGAAATCAAGTCACAGCAGTGCATGCTCGTCATCTCAGCACTGGAGAGGCTGAAGGAGAAGACAGCACTTTAAACCCCAAGGATGGCTACAATAAAAAGACATTAGGAGTCAGGACTGCTGTGCATTCAGTGACAGTGTGGGCTACACAATGAGATTTCATCTAAAAATGGAGTAGGGGAGAAACTGGGCACATGTTTTAGCAATAGAATACTTGTTTAGCATGTATGGCACCTAATATTAGAAAACAAAACGAAGCTTTTAACAAGTTTTGGCAGGGATGTGTGGGGAAACTGAAACTCAAATGCATTCCTTGTGGGACTATACAGTGGTGCAGAGACATTAAAGGGAATTTGGCAGTTTCCCAAAAGTTAGCAATCACCATGTGAGACAGCAAATCCACATCTAGATACATACTAAGGAAACTGACAACATATTCACCAACGTTAATACGGGAGATCTCTATAAAGGTGAAAACAGGGCCAGCAAGATGGCCAAGTGGATACAAATGCTGGTTGTCCAAGTCTGACAACTGGAGTCTAACCACTGGAACAGAGGTATAAAAGCCAAATGCAGTGGTGTGCATCTGTAATCCCTACACTCCCACAGCAAGGGCAGAGATAGAAGCAGGCCAGTCGGTCTCAAATACACAGCTAGGGAGAAACAAGAACAAGGCGGGAACTGAGTCCAGATTTTCTCCTGAACTTCGTATGTCCAAGCTGTGGCACACACACACTGTAAGCATACACACTGACCAAATAAAATTCTTAAAGTGGAAATAACTCAAATCTATCAAATGCAGTATTTAAACATGCAATTATTATTTGGTCATAAAAAAGAATGAGCGCTCAGTGTGGTGGCAAAAGCCTTTAATCTTTGCGAGTTCCAGGCCAACCAGGGCAATGTAGTAAGACCCAGTCCTAAAAAAAAAAATGGATTGGCCATATGATGATAAACTACAGATGAACCTTAAAATCTCTAAGCCGAGTAAAAGCCAGACTAAAAAAGAACATGTGTCAGGTGTGTGATTCTACTTACAGAAGGGCAAATCAGTAGGAGCAGAATGTATGCAGGAAGTGCTAGGGGCTGTGGGGAGGTAGAGAAGGGAGAGGGGTTGCTGATGGGCAGTTTCCTTTGAGGAAGAGCAAAATGTTCTGAAATTAGATGGTGATGTTATACTTGTACACTTTAAAATAAGTTTCTGTGATAATTATACCTCAAAAAGAAAATACTGACTGCATAAGTGAACACGTCTGCTTTCCTAATAGACTGTGTGACAGTCGGAGACATCTTGGATTCTTCAGCACCTGGCCAAGGGAGGACCCATGGTAGCAGTCAATAAATGGAGGTGAAATACTGCATACACAGGGCTCAACAGATACCAGTACATACTGGATAAGGATCACCCCAGAGGTGGAAGTGTTATGCCAACACTTGTGCATACATCCGCGACAGCAGTGTCCGATGGAGGTAGGCTCGTGCACTCAAATGGCAAGATTCCAGACCAGCTTTGCTTCTACCTCTCTCTGACCCTGGGTAGGTCCCTTGCTCTTCTGGGCTGTCTGACATCTAGAGAAGGAACTGAGTGATCTGTAATAAAATGCAGCTTCCTAATTCTCCTAAATGATCAGTGGCCAGCTTGAAATTTGTATCAGCCCAGTCACCAGCCTTAGACTTGCCCTGCATTTTACTTCCCCAAACAAAGTGAGAGGCAGTTTCTTTGGCTAGAAAAGCAACATCTTTAAAATTACTAGGCGCTGGAGAGCTGGCTTGGTGGTGAAGAGCAGCGGCTGCTCCCCCAGATGGCCCAGGCTCCTGGCACCCTTAATGCACATCACAACCATCCACACCTCCAGGTCCAGGGGATTCGAAAGCCTCTTCTGGCCTCCCTGGGCACCAGGCACATAGGTGGCTCAGTGATGTACAAGCAGGTAAAACACACACACACACACACACACAAAATTTTAAGACAAATTTAAACATTAGGCTGGAAGTTCTACCCATATCTTCTAAGGACTTTAGTCAAATGACATTGTTCAGTCCCTTCAGTTGTTAAAAGGAGGGAGGGAGGGATGACAGCAGAATGAAATTAATTAGATAAATGTTCTTAGGAGGACTAACATATGCAATTTTATTCTAAGTTTTGTTTCGTCTTGTTTTTGAGCCAGCCTGGCCACAAATACCTGGCTCAGCGAATCTTCCTAGCTTAGGGATTCTTCCTGTCTCAGCCACTCCAATAGCCAGGACCACAAAATACCACTTCTGGCTTACTGTAGGTATTAAAAAGACTATAAGGGTTACTTGCTTTCCTGTGCTCTAACTTCACCCCCCCCCCTTCATTATCTTTTAAGAAAAGCAGACAAGTGCATCGACTAGAACCAAAAACGACTCAAATTCATTTTAGGGGAGACGGGGTGGGCGAAGCAAAGGTTATTTCGGATCACTCTAAAGTGACTGAAAGCACGGGAGCTCTACAGCCCAGGTAGACTTCTGAATGTACCCATTAACTAACGAGACGCATCTTACTCTAAATCAGTCACACAAAGCGTGAGGGTACGTAACTAGCCGAGCCGCAAACCAGGACCGTGCAGCCATGTCCTTGCCGCCGCAGTCTGAAGAATGTGGAGTGCCCGGGCGCGGATGAATAAACTAATGAATAAATGCAGGGCGTTTGCTCAGGAGGAAGAGGTGGGAGAGCCTCGCTGATACCTGCGAAGCCGCTGTAGTGCGCCCCAGGTTCGTAGTGCCTCCGGCCTGAGGACACGTCGTAGACGCGGCCGAGCAACGCCAAGTACAGACCCGGGTCCCCTGGGCCGCCGCGATAGCGGGCTAGCTCCTCGGGTACGAAGAGGCGAAGGCCAGAGGGGGTACCCTCTGGGCCCCACCAGTCCATCAACCACACGGTCATGACCGCCGCCGCCGCCGCGACCAGGCTCAGCACCACGCCAAGCCCACATAGCCTGAGCATCTACCCGGCAGCACACAAGCAGCCACTTCCGAAGTGGCCACCTCTTTAACCACAACTAAGATGGCGGAGACGCCGACCGTGACGTCACAGCGCGACGCTCGACAAGCTTCAGAGTAAAGATCACTCTTCGGCTCCGACTCTTTCTCGTCCTTTTCCATCATAGTTTGAGAACCTGAACCGTGGAGGAGAAAGTGGAACTGCACTGAAAGACCATCTTGGCGTACAAGTTATCCGCCCTCAACAAAGATGGCGGCAAAGGAGGCTAGACGTTGACTAATCCATATATGGCAGGCGTGTTCTTAGGCCTCACCTAGCTGTCGTGAGATGGTAGAATCCGCTTGACGTCTCCGTTGCGACAGCAGGCCTCGCTCGACGGCCAGGAAGCCGGAAGTCGCTGCCGCCGCCGTCGTCCCCACCCCGTCCCCGCCCGCCTGGAGCTGTCGGAGGTTGACAGGTCGTGGCTGGGAGGCGGCGGCGGCGGCACCTCCGAGCACCCAAGACGGAGGCCCCATGGGGAACGCTCCGAGTAACAGCAGCGAAGACGAAGCGGCGGCCGCCGGGGCTGAGGGCTGGAGCCCACATCAGGACTGGGCTGCCGACTCCGGCACGACTCCCGGTCCCGGCCCCGCGGCCGCGGCGCTGCCGCCCGCGGCTGCTCTGCTGGAGCCCGCCCGGCTGCGAGAGGCTGCGGCTGCGTTGCGGCCCGCACCTCCCTGCGAATCCCTGGTGTCGAGGCACCACGGCGCGCTGTTGCGCTGGCTGGAAGAGCGGCTGGGCCGCGGTGAAGAATCTGTCACCCTGGAGCAGTTCCGGGAGTTGCTGGAGGCTCGCGGCGCTGGCTGTTCCGGCGAGCAGTTTGAGGAGGTCAGGGTGGGCTGGCGAATGCTGGCTTGGGGACAGGGTGGTCGCCGATAAGGTCTTGAAGAGGTGGGCGGTTGCTTTGCGGAGGCCAGCCAGGAAGTCACTGGGTCCTCAGGTTCTTAGAATGGAAGCATGGGGTTACCCGAACCCATTCGGAGTGCATCACTCTGGACTTTTGCTACGTCTCTCACCTTTACTAGAGGTGTGGAAAGTCCAGGCTACGTTGGCTTTGCTCCAAAAAGAGGAACGAGCAGAAATGTCTCTGCATGTGGTAGGCCGACGTTTGTGCCGTTGACAGACAGGCTTAGTTGCTTGCTGGAGGTATCAAGGTATAAGACAATTATGAGAAAGGATGTGCAAAGATCAAGGGAGTGGCCGTAAAAACCATTTCGTTGTACTGGTCTGTACAGATCTTTCAGAGAACAATCAGAGTCAATGTGGAAGGAGGGTAAGGATACACTGAAAAGACTCCACGAGCCATCCTCGTCTATAAAGTACTCATTTCTCCAAAGTACACACTTGATTTTAGATCGTTGAAGAACTTCTTCCAGACTCATTTAAACCCTTGTGAGACTTAAAGTTGACAGGGAAGCATGTTTCTTGTACTTGTGCAGTTTCTCCCCATATCTGTACTGAACACTTAGGTTTAGGATTTGGAAAAAACTGACCCAGACTTACCCTGTAAATCATTTCATTGGCAAAGTTGAGAACATCATACAAACCTCTTTTTTTCCCCTTATGTCCCTATTGCCCTGTTCCCTGAAGCCTTATTAAGTCCACAATGTTAGGACAAAAAGGTGTTTAAGTGAGTAAACCATGTAAAATTGTCAGTCATTGAATGGTTAGTTTGTAGAACAAGAAACCAACTATCACTTGTAGCATCTTTATAAAATTCTGTTTTCCCTAAAACAGAGACTTTTGAAATATTTCAAGGATGTTGCCTACAAATGATGAAAATATTTACATAATATATTTTGTAAGTTTTCCTCTAAAAACTGCCTTTAATGCGGTCTAACTCTCAAAATATGGTGGCACAAACCTGTAATACCAGAATTTGAAAGGTAGTGGCAAGAGGATCAAATCAAGGTCATCTTTGGCTACAAAGTCAGTTTGGGTACAGCCTGGGCTACATA